>NC_045643.1:27335785-30176619 GCF_009829145.1 Chiroxiphia lanceolata | reverse complement strand
CTTTTTAACTTTTTAAGGTGAAACCAGCTAGTTAATGGCTGTTTCCATGTGGGTAAAAGTGCCCGTGTGACACATGTACACTTGTGAAATGTGCATTTTTCCAGTTACAGTGGGGATTTAACTCCTGTGATTTGTTCCACTTTGCCTCAGTGAGCTTCCTTCAGTTACCCCGTAAACATCAAAAATTGGTGGGAGGCCTTGAGAATAGTAGCAGGAAGGAAAACCATTTTAACTCCATCTTAGTAAAATGTTTGTATGTGAAAGTGTTTACCTGCCTGGATCATCTGATTTGCTGACGCTGTCACTCCTGTCCCAGGAAGCTTTGCTGGGTGGATTATCACTGCTCATACCATCTCTGACCTTCCCCATTACTGCCAGGACCTTGACTTGTCAGTGCATTTTAGTTGCTACTGTTGTCTGCTCCTGAAATGTAGCTGGGGTGAGGGGAGCCTGCTGAAATGGAAAGATAGAGTGGTTTTTTGAACTCTTCTTTTAATGTTGTGTTGTTTCAGTATCTGGCACATCAGCCCAAGCAGCGCTAACCTAGCAGCTGTGTGCAGGGACTACCTTGGCAGTCGTAGAGCAGATCCTGGCACTCGAGTCCACACTGAGGAGTTTGCCTGGTGCAGGAAAGTGGTAGCTGTGGCCAAACATGCAGCAGTCCCAGAGCAGCTGGCTTGGCTGGGAGCACTGCATCTGACAATGGGAGACCTTGTTTTCTTGTATCACTCTCCCTACCACTGAAATTCCTTTGTGCATTTTAGTTCGAGAAACGACAAACACTTTCTAATGTTGCCTGAAGGATTACAGGGAAGGAAGTAGTCTTAATTCCCCACACTTGTCATACAATGGCAGGGCAGGGCTCTAACCCCTGTTTTGTTGTGCCCCTGTTCTCCATACCCCTGGTGCCTCTGTCCTGTATTTACCCCCAGTGCCTTTGTCCTGTATTGCCCCAGAGCTCTGTGGGGAGGGACAACGTGTAATAAAAACCCCCATTACAGGGCTGCTCTGTAATAATGCAAAGAAAGGGAGCAAGCAGAATGGGAGCTGGGAAACTTGGAGCACAGGCCTTGGTGACAAATGCAAACACAAAATACTTGTGCATGACCAGTAAAAGCAGTCGCCTGTGTAAGCAGTGGCTTTGCTGCTGCCACAGAGCCCATGTCTGCTCCTGCCTGATGGGCTCCCACTTACTTCCCCAGCAGAGCTGTGTGTCTCAGGGCAGGGCTATCTCCCTAAGGTTTGTGAGGCTAGCTGCTGTTTTCTGATTCTTCTGGGTGTGATACAGTGTTACCAAAAGGATTTCGGGATTCTGACTTGTGGAGGGTCAAATGCAGAGAAACTTCCCCCTTTCCCCCCCTGCTGCCTTTTTTGTTGCTTTTGAATGGCTTACCTGTACTGGCCTTCCCAATGCTGTGTTTTCTTCAAAAAGAATCTTCTGGCTCTGACTCATTGTAGAAGGTATCTAAAACATGAAACAAAGACAAATTGGAAAGGATTTTGGGTGGATTTGGAGAAAAACAGCTCCAGACAGTGAAAATACAGAGTATTTTTGAGATAAGGGGAGATGGTGCCATGCTTGGACAGGCAAGGATGGAGTTAAGCTGTATATGAAGCTCCTCCTGTTTTGAGGAGAGATGCACAAGAGGGTGAGGAAGTAAGGAGAAGACAAGAGACAGGGAACAGGCAGGAGGGAGAGCAGAGATGGAATGGGTGGAGGAACGGGAGAGGAGAAAGGTGGAAAGCTTCTGTACCTGGAGGCTGGGCTGTGCAGAAGGGGAAAGCAGCACTGTGTGGTCCTTGTTTTGGAGAGGTAAAAAAAGAGAGGGAGGTGGTAACAGGAGGTAAGGAAGTTTCAAGGGCTGTCAAAGGCAGCTATATAATACTAATGATAGTATAATGATAATACGTGAGTGAAACCTGTAGTGGTGAATGTGGTCTTGGAGTTCAGCACTGATAATGGTGTATGATTTCTCCTCAGCTCAGAAGGAGAGATGTATTTTTTTGTCATGTTTTGTATCTGTACTTAATACAATCATTTTGACTTTTCCAAATAAATAAAACAGGAGAAGCAGCTTCAGTCTCCAAAAACGTAGCATGAACTTTATGGACACTCCGATCCTACAAACACCAGCATAATCAGCCATGGGATCTGGGGAGCCTCCTGGCTGATGCAGCTCTAAAACAGGCTGCCCCACGTACCACCACTATCCCAAGGACTACAATTAATAAATAGCTACTTCATCTGCAGCAAACATGTTCTGTTACCTGTATATATCGTGGCATACGATAACATCAATGACATTCTCTTCAGAAAGCAGCTATAAGTGTCCGCAGAAGATGAAAGGTGACATTGTGATGAGGCTTCCCTGGACGTTAAGGTGGAAAATGATGTAGTCGGAGGGAAAAGGCAACCCCGACTGCCCTCTTGTGGGTCTCCAGCAGGAGCTCGCAGGGACCGGGATACAGCTGCGGTGGGAGGGAGGCGGACACCTTCTCCCCTCCTGCCCTGCAGAGGTATGAGAGCCATCGAACAGCTGGGGTGTAATGGAAGCCTAAATACGAGGGGATGGTTAACCTGGAGAAGATTTCCGTGCAGGATTTAGTGGTGAGTTTGTGTCTTGTTGTAGGTTGCTGTTAATAACAAACACCATGTGTTACGCTGCGATTTGCAGCTTGTGTGCAGGTTCTTTGGGCACCTTTCACACCACAAAAATGCAACTGTGAGCTGCACTTAAAGGTTTATGAGCTAGCAGTATTTTTTTATTTTTAATAACTGCTTGGAAGTGGTGCCAGCTGCATGGTCAGAAGGAATGATCTATGGCCACTTGTGTAAGCTGCAGTCCTGTGTAAGAAATGGCAAAGTTGCCCTGGCCCAGTGCTGCTTTGAATGAGCTTTTCTCTGGTGACAGAGGCCAAATCTCATGATGGTTGTTCCAGGGCCTAAAAGCACAGACTTTATTTCCAGCCTCACTTGTTTGCTATTAGATTCCAAGCGAAGGGCTGGTGGCTCCTGCCTGCTCACCTCTGATGGCCCTGCAGATACTGGATGCTCAGGGAGCAGCAGAGAAAAGCCATGGGGTCCCTGTGCTGTGCCAGGATCCCCCTGGAGCCACGTGACAGAGCTGCGTTTGCCAAACTGGAGTGGACATTGCAACAGCCACAGCAGCGTTCCCATTCCCGTGTGACATTCCCTGTGCTCCTCCATGGACTGTGTCAGCCACGAGGTAATCCTGATCATTTCAAGCTACACCAGGTGCTCCTGCTGTCTTTCAGAGTGACTCTTCCCCCAGCCAGCCCACACTGGGGCCGCATGGAGCCACCTACCTGCTCCTTGTTTGCTTCCATCAGGTGACTCATCACTGCTTCCCAGGAGCACAGCCTCCTCTTCTTCAGTGGCCCTCTAATCCTTTCCACCTCCACCTCACCCGTGGTCTCAGTAATGCTCTTACTGCCCAGGCTCTCAGTAAAGACGCTGACCCGCACAAAGCCAGTGCGAGAACCCAGCGGGACCCTGCTTCCCCAAAGAGTTCCTATTTCCATTTACATCCTGAAGCCTTTGACCAGGTTTTAATTTATTTTAGGGAATGCTAGGCTGGCTCTCTGCTTTCTGATTAAGAGCAGGACCAGCCCAACCGGAGTGAGAAGAGCTGTGATATGGTGAATTGCTGCATTAATGCTATTGCTCCATCAAGGAAACCGTAATCTCTTAAAATGAGAATTAATTTGACAAGATTTGTTTTTTCATGAACGTGTTGATTGGCGCTAATCTCTTTTAACTCTGTATCAACTATTCTTTTCCCAGGGATTAATCTCAGACTGACAGGCCTATAGTTATCCAGTCTCTGTAACTATATATTTTTATAAACAGATGAAATATTTTACTTCTTTCAGGCTTGAGGAATGCCTCCTGAAATCCAAGACTTGTTGGAAATCAACGTCCATGGTTCAGAGATCTCTTATGTTGGGATTTCTATAAGCTTGAGAAAAAGCTATATGGATCTGGAGATACAGGCATTAATTTAAGGCAGCTGGTGTCTAGTGCTGTACCCTGTATGTGACTCAGGAGAAAATATTTCCTCGTGATGGAGCTAATGCACAGCTGTGCCTGATGAAGAGTCCGCACGAAGTGTGATTTGGTTTTAACATCCTCCCAAATGAAGTGAAAAGCATATCCTTGTGTAGTTTAACACAGTATTACATTATAATTCTATACTGTTGCTGAAATTTGACCAAACTCTCCAACATCTTGGAATAAAAGTAATGAATTAACCTTTGAACGATGTCACGTGTCTGCAATATTCACTGATGGAGTGGGCTAGTTTCACAGAATCACAAAATATTCTGAGTTGGAAGGGACCCACAAGAATCATTGAGTCTAGCTCCTGGCCCTGCACAGGACCATTCCTAGGAGTCACACCATGGGCCTGAGAGTATTGTCCAAGCACTTCTTGAGCTCTGTCAGCCTTGGTGCTCTGACCACTGTCCTGGGGAGCCTGTTCCACCACCAACCACCCTCTGAATGAAGAACCTTTTTCTAATATCCAGCCTAAACCTCCCCTGACACAACTTCTGGCCATTCCCTTGTGTTCTGTCACTAATCACCACAGAAAAGAGATCAGTGCCTGCCCCCCCTCTTCCCCTCATGGGGAAGTCGTAGACTCGGAGACACCATTTGGTCTGGGTAGCCTCCTTTCAAAATCTAAAATCCTTCTCAGTGTTAAATCTTCCCTGATACATCTTGCTTCCTTACAGATAACTGATCTTTTCTAACCTCTAACTTCTCTTTATGTTTGCCATTAGCGTTCCTCCCCTTTCTGCAATACTTTACCTGATTGTATTTCTCCTGTAAGCCAGGATAGGGATTTGAACATGGCATTGCTTTTTCCAATTTCAGGGCACTTACTTAAAATATCCAGAAATAATTGCTGGTGATCATTCAGTTTCTGTTCAAACTCCTTCTCCCTGCTGATGAAGTTATTGCTATTTTTAGCTTTTAAAATGCTAAATACATAGTGCTTAGCTGGGCTTTTTCTGTTTCCTACCAACAAACATAACGATTGGGATTACAAGGCAATTTAGTGTTTACTGGGTTTCATATTACTTTTAAATTTGAAAACATTTCCTTTTTCTCTCTCATGTTGACATCCACTATGGAGCTTCCTGGGCTGGAGTTAAATGAAAGTGATGATAAGTAAAATAAAGTGATGTTTGCCAGCAAACGTGTGAGTGGCAGGACAGAAGCCTCAGTGGTGCTCCTTGGCAGATGGTCCTGGAGAATTATTGACTCCATTCAGGTGAAGTTTCTCCTTTCTCCCTACACCAGTTACTGGAGTGAGATGGCATTTGCCTTGTAGTACTGGAGGTCCCCAACAAACACACAGGGACTGTGGAGCTGGGTCTAATGGAGATGTTCCTGGAGGGTCACAGGGCAGCAGGCTCCAGATTTGGGGGTGCTTACATGATTTGGCTGGTTTCAGGGGAGCAGAGGGTGGTGAAGGACCTTGCCTTTGGGAGCTAATTAACCTCTGTGTTGCAAGATCCCTCTTTGAGTAGGCAGACAAGGATATAAAGGGGAAATTAACTGTTAATAGGAGCAGGGTTGGAGATAAGCACAGGGAAGAAACCACAGAGCTCTGCAAGCCCAGCTGGAGGTTTGGGCAAGGTTGTGTTTGGCAAACACAGGCCCAGCTGGTGGAAGAGTATGTTTATAAATTTGGCTTCCAGGACTGATTCACATGAACCTGCCGTGGTCAAGAGATGGCTCTGCTCAGCAGCAGAGTTGAGGTTACTTCTTCACATGAGGAGCAACATGCGGGATGCAAGAGCCCTGGACCTGAGCAACAGAGCTGGGTATTGGTGCCTCAGGTTAGAGTGGCCTGTGTAGGGTGAGATGGCGAATTTTCCTGAGCTGCCTGAGCAGGTAAACATGGTTGTTGGTTCAAAAGTTGTTCCTGTCATCTTTGCCAGAGGGGGAACCTTCCCTTCCTCTCTTGTTGTGTACCTTTCTGCCTTCCATTGGTGTTAGTGCTTTGTCATGTGTATCTTTCCACCAGGTGTTGGTAACACCCTTGTGCCAGGTTTGTGCCTGCAAATGGGTCGTAACAGGTGATTTTATGTGTTACCCACTCTGTAGCAGGCAACTAGTCCATTTCCTTCATTGCTTTTGTTCTGAACATCCCAGCTCTTCCCCTTCATTCTCCCTTTGTGCTGGTTCAGTCTCTTCCAAGTTGTTCAGTCTGCCTGATGCTGATGCTCACAAAATTGGAGTGGCTTCTACTGATACAGTGGCCATCCACAGTACACAAACCTTAATCTTTCACTTACAATGTGATTGCACTCTTGATTTCTTTCTGTTCTTCCTATCTGTTAGTTGTGGATGGAAAGGGTCTCAAAAAATGTTGCTGAGTTATCTGCTCCTTTGTGTTGTGCTGAGTCCCCTTAAGTCTTCACCAATGCTCCCAGTCTCCTGGGATGTACATTGTCAAGGATGGCACTGCTTCTTTACAGGTGGCTCCATAATTATCTGTCCCTGGAAATTTAAGCTTAATTACATTTTATTATGTATTGGCTCTAGAAAGGCAGGAATGGTGTCTCTTGAATGACGTTCTTCTGTCATCCAGAAAGATGTGGTGTTTTGCTGAAGAGCTCTCTGGGCAGCATAGATTGCCTTTCAGGTTGGGTTGAGCAGCCTTGGTCAACACTGCTTCTCCTCTTCCTGTCTGTTTTCCCGCCCTTTCCCCTTCTGTCTCCAGCTGAATGTGCTTTGTCCTTTTTCTCTCATGTTTAAAAACTGCAGAAATTCTTGCTTAGCCTTGATGAACCATGTCCCTGGCAGTCACTTTTCTTTTTTCCCCCGTTGTCCTTACAGAGTGATTGGCAAGCTGGGTCGTCCAAGAGTTCTTCAGCTGCTGCATCAACATTTCCTCTCCCAAAGCAGTGATTTTCTTGTAGCACGGTGCACTTCTGAGGAACCTCTCCTGCTGCAGGCCAGTGATGTGGCAAGAGGGGCACTTCCCCCACTGCCCCTAAGAGCGTGTTATATTCTGTTCATGTCTCAGCAGCTGTCTCTGAACAAGGGACATTTCTGGAGCCAATGAATGGAAAAGCAAACTGTTGCGTGGCTGTATGGGAGCTCTAAATCCAGTTATTAGATTGCCATAATCTGGGGAAAGACAGAAAAATAAAACACAAAACTTGAAATAACCTCCTCTCGCTGACTGATTGTAGCTTTGTTGTAGTCCTTTGGGTCAACACATACCAAAGATGTTTCTTGACCTCCAAGTGTTTGAAGAGGCTAATACTGGGAAGGACAAGCTGCTCTGCTGAGTGTAAAGTTGCAGTCTGACTCACATGTCCCAGAAGACGAGATCTGGAGTAATTTCCGTGTAGCATCCCTTGGTGCTGGGAGTAAGAGAGAGTTGGTCACATCCCAAGGTAGGTGTTTCAGCCAGTTTTGAAGGAATTGCTCCCTGGAGAATCCTCTCTGTCTGCCTCAACTGCACAGGGAGTTGCAGAGAGATAATTAGATTTCCGACGTAGTCTCCCCTAAATGATGAACAGAACAGAAGCTGTAGAGGATTGCTGTGGGTTTGCTTTTGAAGACTTTGCCCTCTTTTTGTCAGTAAAAATTAGAAACTGGGAATTTTACAGAGCCTTCTTGGGTTTGGTCCAGAAACACCAGCTTTGCTGTTCTCTAGGAAAGGGAACCCCCATCTTATAGATGGTTTTTTTCCCCTCTTCCTCCGAAAAAAAAAAAAAAAAGTTTTCAGGTTGATGTCCCACTGGCATCTGGGTTTATGTGCTTGAAGAGCAGGACACTAATCCCAGAGGAACCAGACAGTGGCTGGAGAGCTGGGTGTTGTAGGCTGTAGTGGTGTTGTGGCTGTAGGCTGGCAGAGAAGAGTCACCTGGCGGTATCCAGGCTCCCTGTGCACAGAGCCGCTGCTAATCTGCAGACGACTATGTTCCAACAGGAAAAATGAATCTTGCCCGTACCTGTGCTCGTTTGCTCCTGCCGGAGCCAAATCGCAGCGCCGCGCCTGGCCCGGGGCTGCTTGGAGACAGCGCCCAAGCCAACGTCACTCCTCGGGTCGGAGGCTCTTGTGCAAGCAGAGTGCAGCCAGGGGGGTCCGTGTGTGCCTGTCAAGGCTCCAGGGTAAAGCGACAGCCCCTGCGTGGTTTTGCAATGTGATCTCTCTCTGCTCACACGTTCGTCAGCGCTCCCTTACCTGCCCCGTCGCGCCCGCAGCGCTCTTTGCTAATCGCTGCTCCCCAGCTCTCCTCGCAGACGTGCAATTCGCAGCCGCCTCGGTGGTTGTTTGCCTCCTGGGTGTTTGCAAGCGTGTTTGTGGATTCTGTCAAAACTTGGCATTTTAGCGCAAATGCTTGTTGGTGTCACTGTCACGAGCACGTGTCACTCCCCCGACACGGCTTTGGTGACCACGGATGTGGCACCGGGAGGGAGCGCACAAAGCAAACCCAGCTGCGCACCTCCTTCAAACAAGTACCCTTTGATCCAGCAGGCTTCCGCGGAAAAACCCAAATACAGACTAAACAGAGCCAAAAAAAAAAAAAAAAAAAAAAAGGAGAAAGATTTAAGGCATGCTTTGCACAGGGGGAAAAGAAAGAGAAAAGAAAGCAAAAAGGAAAACCAAAAGAGCCATCTAGCCCCCCCCCCCCCAAAAGCCATCTAACGCACACTCCCTGTTGGCCTTGCCTTGCAAGCTGATCCATTGTCTTTGCTCTGACGATGAAAACAAAATCCTTCAGCTCAAGTTCTTCCTACTGGACAGAGTCTGTGAGAGAAACTATTTTCATTTGTGGACCTGGAGAATTAAAATTTTCTTTGCTTATGGCTAACTTGTCAGAGAAGAGGCAGATCTTGGCCATCATGCTTCCATCCCCATCCAAACTTCCTCAAAGATGGAGAAGACTGATCTGAGTTGTTCTGTCATATGTGACTCCAGATGCAAAGTTTTGTTCTAGCTCCTCTGAGAGGCTTTTTGGATTTCTTACTTGGCTGCGGACCATCTCTGACAAGATCTTCAGGAGCAGAGCCTGGACTTGTACCTCTTGTTTAGAAAAAAACCAAACAAAACACCCCAGGGCAGAGAGTGTGCAGTCAAGGTGCTCTGCTCTCCTGCAGCCTCTTCTGTGTTGACTTCTTCCAGCTGAGTGGGAGATGATGCTTCCCTTCCTCTTCTTGCATAACCTCAGCTACTGTCAAGTCTTCATTTTCTTTGGGTTTTGATTGTTTGGATTTTTCCTCCAATTATTTGATAATTTATCTCCTTTTTCCTTGGGACATGCTCTTTTGCTCATCCTTGATAATTATCTCTCTTTTTTAGAGCAGTAAAAGGAGTCAAACTGTGGGTAAGTCTTTGCCATCCTGGCACTGGTGGTATAGATGCAGCCATAAATCCTAAGGCTCAGAAGGAGCTCATTTAGTGACATCCCTGCGCCTGTGGGTCTGCTTGATGCAAATGATTAGTGATGTACAGCCAGGCTGGGCTGCCAAGATGTACGTTAGGGGCAGATGAATTGGGAATTGCTGCAGAAAGACAAGGACGTGACAGTTTGCCACCTCCACAGTGGCAAACAGCACATGAAAGGCTGGTGGGGCTGTGGCAAAGGCTATCCCTGGTTGCTGGGGGTCTCTGTGCCCAGGGGGGAGGCAGATGGGCACAAGCTGTGGCAGTTGTGGCTGTGCTGCCTGTGGAGCTGCACATCCTGTGTACACCCAGGGCTGTGTCTCCTCTGCTCATCCCCTGGACAGGACACTGGCAGCCTCTGCCCTCTTTTGATCACAGCTGAGTCATTTCTGGTTGCAAGATGGTGCCAATACGAGACGCACTGGGACTTGCTGTCATCCTTAAACACTATCTTAAGAGGCGCTCAGACTTGTGTCCCTCTGTGCTGTGAACGAAATCAGCTTTTGCTAAGTTTCCAAGAAAGGTCCTTCTCCACAGGGTAAGGAATGTCCCCAAAAACTGGGGCTGCTGCTCCTTGGGTACCTTTCCATGGGAATGCACTGGAGCATCCTTTGGGGCTGGGGAGATGCAAACCTGATTGTTTTTGCAGAATTTATGGGAGGAGGAAGGGGAAATGGAGAGACAAACCACCTGGTGCTGTGGCTGCCGCAGTAAGCTGAAGGTAAGTTCTCTCTGTGTACCATGGTCCCCTAAACTTTCATTTCATACCAGTTTAGTGCCTGGTGGCTGCTGCTGTGAATTTGGAGGGGGAAACCTGCGGTGGGATGCTACTTTAGATTGTGTGTGCAATACAGCGTATGACTAGCTTGCAATTAATGAGGTGGCAGGTAAGGCCCTTTTGGGCTGAGATCGCCTGTATTTTGTTCTCTGTGTGGATTGCCCTGCTCTGTGATTGCTCTGCTGCAGATGGCAGCTACTTGTAACCTCTTCCAGATTCTTCAGCAGTTTAAGCAGTGCTCTCCAGCAGCAGATTGGTAACTCCCAGGGTAAGTGTGTGACTGATTGGAAAATGCTGCCATGGGAGCCTCCTTTCCTGTGAGTGTGGTCAAGTGCAGCCCACAGCCTTGGAGGCTCCTCCTTCCCCCACCCATCTGTGGCTGTCCTGCTGCTTGCCATGGCTCTCGAGCTGCTGGAGAGCGGGAACTGTCACCGTCTGTGGCTGGGGGAATGTTGTGCCTGGCTGGGGCTGGAATGCAGCTGCTTGATGGAGTCAGACACCTCCAAAGGGGCACCTGCTAGCTGGTCCTGGTTTTGTTCTCTGGTTCCTCTGCTTTTCTTGTTGACTCATTCCCTGCACAATCACATGTGCTTTGCTCCTCCAGGTAACAACAGCTCCTCTTCATGATTATTGTCATAAATCCTTTATTTCACACCACAAAGCAGATGACACAGGTGTAGCCCTGCGTTGTTTGCTGTATCCTTGTTATTTGTATTCTTTGGTAATTGCAAAGCCAGGGAATCTTAGAAGGCATTTAGTATAAAACCCAACTACAGGTTAGTGTGCTTACTGGTGTGACAGTGGGCAGTACCTTATCTCAACTTTTCCAGGTTGGAAAAGGTTCTAAGGGGAGAAATCTGTGCTGCTGGTACCTTTTGTGCGCTATGATGGTTTCTGAAATGTCCACGTGGAAGGAAGCAGTTTGAAGAGTGATGGAAGGGCTCTAAGGTGTTGGAAGGGAGGCTGGGGACAGGCAGGACCATCTGCACAAGGGAGCGCCTGGCTGTGTGGAGGCTACAGGGCAGGGATGCATTGTAGTGGACCAGTTCCCATCTGGTGGGAATGCTGGTGAGCTGTGGGTGGGGGGACACGACATGGGAGGGGATGCAGGACCTGGGCACGGCACATTCAGTAGTGTACAGGGGATAGCAGCCAATGTGGTGTTTTGAACTGGGCTCAGGGGTACTGCTCCTCAAACAGGGCTTGTGTGAGCACATTCCGAGGCTTGGCGGCTGTGCCAGGAGCTCTGGGATGAAATGGGGGCACCTTTTATATAAAGTATTTTGCAAACAATTAAACTGCAGTTCGTGCCAGCTCTTACTCACAACATGATGACAATTACAGGAAGTGCAATGTTTGATGACCAGTATCTCCTTTTCTAGAGGGTGATCGAGATTTCTTTTGCCCATTCTGATGCAAATTTCTTTAAGATCTATTAAGAGGAAAAGAGAACAATTTATCTGGGATGAATCACAAAAACCTTCTAGTTCATTTAAGTGTAGTTGTTTGTATTGCTGCTGGTTTGCTGCTACAGGCTTTACTATAGGTCTGAAAAAGCTTTCACTGTGCAAAGAAGTGTTTTTTTTTTCCTGAATACGTGACCCTAACTAGAAACTATGCAAACACAGAGGGACAGCCTGACCGTGCAAGGTGGTGCTTTTACTAGCAGCTGCTGGTTGGGGTCAGGCATATCACAGGGGAGGATCACAGCAGCTCCCTGCACTCCCTCTCTCCTCCCCAGATTCCTTGTCTGCAGTGATTTCAGGTTAACATTCCTTCGTTAATTTGGTTGCAGCTATAAAAAATAGACATCTTACAGGGAATAGTGAGAGGATGTGCAAATTCAGCAACAAGAGAAAGAGAACATTTTATTCCTGCTGGTGGTTGCATCTTTATGTGTTATAACAGACCTGAGGACAGACAGACATCTCGTGCTTTTGATGGCTGTGTCCAGCTCAAGCAGGTCTTCAGTTCCAGCAGGATCTGTTGGGTGGTACCACAATACCAATTAGTTAGGAATGATTTGAAGTGTTAAAAAATTTGACAGGTTCAGACTATTAACAATGTCCAATAGTAAACAATCTCTGTGGTTTTTTTGCTCTGTGTTTTAGTGGGCTGGACACCCTGAGCTGCTACCTTGTAGGAATTTTGGTCTGATGTGAGCAGCTGTTCTTCGTCATTGGCTTCAGGATACTGCTCCTGCAAGGACAATTGAAATTACTGTACCTTTGCCTTTTTCTATTTTAGCTTCAAAGGACATGTCCCTATATTATTATGAAAATCATCTTTCACTAGACTAAACTTTGAAGCTGCAATATTAACCATTTTGTATGCCTATGATCAGCATTTCTGTGGTGAAGACACAGTGACATCCTCTTTCTGTTTTAACCCAGCCCGTTTGCTATTTTTGCATGGGATATTTTGACGCTGTCTCACTCTATGCTACACCACACTACTTATTTTCTTTATTTGTGATCCAGATAACTTTTGTTTTACCAACAGGACTTACTTTGATAACACATTTTATGGTGTTTTGAACTTGCTTTGTGGGTTTTTTTTTCCCTATCTCTCTCAAATTATTTTATTTGTCTACCTTGGCACTAAATAAGGTGTGGTTTTCTTCCTTTTTAAGGACATTGATTTACTGATTTCTACATGAAAAATTCACCAGCATTAAGACTACTTGTTAGTATGCACAGCTACAGCAGAGGATGTTTTATTTTTTGACAGCTCCAGCTTCGTTAACTTCTCTGTAAACTGTGGAGAAAAAGCAGCCATTTTAGTACATAAGTGGGCTGTACTACAAACAGAGACATTTCCCAAGCAGGAACTGATCTGCAAAATATTGCCACTTTGCATGCAATTAGAAATGAGATTGACTATCATATCTTTAATTAAATATGCTAAGTGAGTTGATCAAAAATGGCCAAGCTGACAAAATGAAAGTATCCTTGATCTACATCTAAATACACATTTTTCAAAGGAAGTCATAGCTTTTTATCATGCCTTCATATTCCAATAGCTGGCATTGATTTCAGCCTGTCAGCTTGAATCTACTGGTGTTGATAAGAAGTCTTTGATAATATGACAATTTTTTTTTAATAAAGCTATTTTTTCCCCCCGAGATATATAGATTTTGGGTCACCTTGTTGGCCATGCCCTTTTGTATGAGTTACCCAGAATCTCCTGCTCCTGCTTATTTATTTAGTTTTGCTATTTTGTCAAGGTTATCAGCTAGATATTTTATCAGAGTCTATTTCCTCTGTGCCTCTGGCTTCTGAAAATTGAGATTTAACTTTGTCTGGCAGTTAGGACCTACTGCACAACTGCTCTGTGACACTTGTCAGCTCCCCAGAGGGGCTGTGGGAAAGGGAAGCTGCCTCTTCTCTTGGGACAGTGTTTTTCCCCACAGCTTTGACCCAGAAGAACATCCAGTGCATTACTTTGCACTGTCACTGTTTGTTCTCTCCAATTATGTGCTTTCATCCACCATCAGCTCCTTGTCCACCTGCCCTTTGAAGCACTGATGGGATATCTTCTTCTACCATTTACTGCAGCTCCTCTCAGACTGGCCAAGACTCTCTTCTTCTACCCAGGGACCAGTTTTTCTTCATCTGCCTGTCTGGCTTGGCATACACACATCCAGCCAGCAAACAAGGGCAGTTTATTTTACAAAGAAACATGGTTTTACTTACTACAAGGCATTTTAAACCATTTATTTGACTTTTAAATTACCCTCAGCATTGAACTCTCATCTGCTTTGCAGATGGATAGCAGCACTTACCAAACAGCCTTTGTTGTCTGGGATATCCTCAGCCCACAGTCAAACCATCCTGATGTTCTTCTGACCACTTAATTTTGCGTTGTCCCTAAGGCTTAGCCAAGCTCCCTGGATTTCCCAAGCAGGTGGTAATTGCTATTTTGGAGGCTTTCTGAGCTGGCATTACATGGTCCAGCCTCCTGACTGACCTCCCAGGCTCTTTGAATGTGCCTGGGCACAAAGTGTGAGGGTATGCTCTCCTTCTTCAGGGTCTCACCAGCAGGATGCAGTCTGTCCTCCTTATTCCTCACCAAGACCTTCTAAAGGCTTTTGTCAGTGTGAAAGGGACTTGACAAGTGCCACACCAGGTGTGATGCTCTAGGAGACCAGGAGAGACAGCATCCCTTCCTTATCAAAGTGCACCCATGGAGAGAAGCTGAGGAGGGACCTCCCTCCTTATGTAAAATACTGTGATGTCTCAGCATTACAAAGGTCACATTTTTCTTAATGCCTACACACAGCGCCACATTCCTCTCCAGAAATTGGTCTTTTGATGTTTGCTTTGTGTTTTAAACAAATTTCTGGTAAAATTTCTGGTATGTCTCTGAGATGTTTCCTTAAATGGATCCCCCTTCAAGTTCAGGTCTTCACAGGCATCAGCAGAAATGTATAGGGAATTGCAAATGGAATAGCTGAAGTTGTTCAGTAATAAACAGGTTTGTTAAGTTAACTGTGGGTAAACTGAGCAACAAAGACCTTTGCCCTTCTGTTTTTAGGTAGTCAGTGCTGTCATCCGGGTTGGGAGATCCTTTGTCACTGTTTGCTCGTTATTGGATAAACTAGACACACAGAGACAGCGAGATACACCTCCTTGATACACACACTGAGTTTTCTTAAGATGATAACAAGGCTACAATTTTACAAAGTCTACTCAAGTTCTCAAGTTACTGCTTTGGGGCAAAGCAGTGTTTTTGGCTCAGGACACGTTATATATCTGAGACAGAGAGTGCTTGGAACAGACTTGTCCCCCATTCTTTTAGTGATGGGGAAGCATGGCCAGCCAGTCCCCAGACTACTGAGATAAACAGTGTCCTCTTAAAAACAAGCAGCCCTTCTTTTTGACCCCTTTGCTGTTTTTTAGAAGAGAAATATCTGAAAATTCAGCTTTTTGGCTGCTTTCCCCCATTGCACGCCCTTTCTGCAACAGAGCATGGTACAACCATAGAGAACAGTGCAAAGGGCTGATGTCAGGCAAAGCTGAAGCAGACTTCTTTATAGACTTTAAGATTCCTCTTGTACCTATGGTGGTAAGCCATTTTCGTCCAGAATCCTTTTGGTTTTAGCATCAATGCTTTGGATGTGCCATAGCAAAGTCCTCCATTTTAATCTCTTGTTGTATACTTCCTTTGTTGTGTTTTTTTTTTTTTCTGTACCAGACATTACTTCATGTACTTTTATTCTGTCTCCCTCATTTTTCTCTGAAGATAATAATCCAGATCTTTTCGATCTTTTGTGAATTGCCATGCCCTTGATCCTACTTGTTGCTCTTTGAATCCTCTGAAGTTCCCAGTCTCTGAGATGGCTGGAGATGGCTGGACCACAGCAGTCTGCTTGAGGTTGTACTACAGATCTATGTCAAGATATTCTATCTTTTTATTGTTCTGCAGCCTATTTTATCTGCTTGCTTATTTTATCTGCACACAGAAAACAGACCTGGGTGGCACCTGGGGGGAAAGGCCATGATCTAGGTTACTTCCTAAAGCATTCCTGGTATATTTGACCAAACTGTTTCTAAAGACCTCTATTGACTCCACAGCCCTGTAGGCTATTCCCAGTGGTTTGTGACCTTTGCTATTAGAAAGACAGAAAAATACCTAACCTAAAGCTTTCTCGCTGCAATGCACATCTTATGTACCTCCCAAGGGCAGGAAAACCAGCTTTTTCCACTTGTCTGTGCAATGGCCTCTTACGTGTTTGAAGACTCTCATCATGTTTCCTCTTTAGCATTCTCCTTGGGAACAAGTACAGTTCACTTAGGCATTTTTTGGTCATGTTTTCTAGATCTCTTGTCATTCTTATTGACCTTTCCAACTGGGCCATCTCTTTCCTGCCCCAAACCAGACACAACACATTCAGCTGAACTCTCAGCAATGCTGTGTAGACTGAATTGAAATGATTCCTTTGTGTCTTACAACGTTTAAGCCAGTTCATACCTAACAGCATGATGTGCACATCCAGCTTGTGAACAACTGTACTGCCCTACTAAACCATCCTCTGAAATGTTGCTGTCCTGTAGTTTAGCCATAGTATGAGGACTTTTCTCCATCCTTACTGAGCTGTGCTCTACCATCTTCAGCTTACTCCTAGAGGAGGCTGAACCTGGACCTGGACCCCAGACATTCTTGCAGCCATCTCCTAGTTGCTGCAATCTAAATATTTAACTGTCCTTGTCCTCTGGTTGAATAATCTGGTGCAAGTCCTGATCAATTCCACTCAATGCATCCATGTATTTTGAAATAAAAATCAGTTATAACTACTTTCAAGTAGCATTGAACTCACTTCCTTTGGCCTTAGAGAAATGTCACCTAGTTCACTACTCATTTTATGTGAAAGGCACATGAGAAAATAACTTATCAACAGCTTTACCTTTACCCCCCCCCCCCCCAGAAGCTGTACCTTAGCCATTTTTCATTTGTAATGTATCTTAGCAGTTTACCTTTTCTCCCAAATTCAGAACTTCATGCAGATACAATGAACTTCCTTGGCCATTATATCTGGCTTTTTTGAGGGCCTCTAAGGTTTCTTTTAGTCCTCTCTGGGGCCTGATTAACTTAATATGTTTTCTATTTATATCTGTGATATCCCAGTTTATCCCATTCATCTTTTCCCAATCTGTAGTGTAACAACCAACATGAAACAGATTCAGGATGGAAAGCTGAGGCCTTTGCTGTTAACCTGATACCCTGATGAAAAGTGACCACCTATAATCTCCTGTCTTCTTTCTGTCTTCTGGACAAATTCTGGCACTGTAAATTGTCAAATATATTTTGGAAGACAAAGTAAACACATGCTTTTTCTTATTCCTTAGCTTACTGATACAATCAATAATTCTAAGAGATGAGTGAGGTCTGATTTTCCTTTACTTGCCATACCATGATCTTTCAAATGGTTTGAAAGACCATTCTGGTGATTTTGCAGGTAAAGATGTGTGGCTGCACAGTATTGCTGGCAGCCCAGTCAGTTCAGCTTCTGACAGTCATGGATGTGCTCTGTGTAATTTGGAGAAGGTTTAATAGCCTGTTTTGTTCTAACATTTCCTTATTATTCTCATGCAATTTTTGAGAGTATTACCAGAGGACACCAGTAATGGGAGGGCAACACTATCATGGTTTTTATTATGTTTTTATGCAAAACCCTTCCTTTTTTTGTGTTAAGCAATTAACTTACAGAGTTCCAATTCCAGCCTTTTAAGGCTTTTTTTTTTTTTAACTTCCTTATTTCAAGAATCTCTCCCTGTTGGTCTTCAAGGTCCATTTGTGTCCTTCTCATTTTCCCTTCCTTCACTGCCAACTGAAATTAGAGATTTTCCTTTTACTGGCTTTCACAGATTGAGATTTCTATACTCTGTAGGCTTTCCAAATTGCTCAAATAATGTATGGAAACATCCCACTTGACATAATGGCTTGATCCTTGCAACCCTGGGAATGTACAACCTCTTGGGCTTAAACATATAGAATCACAGAATCTGAGAATGCTTTGGGTTGGAAGGGACCTTAAAGACCACCTAGTTCCAAGCCCCCTGCCAATATATATTATAACAATATATTATATATACACACCATATATATTAATATATATTTTATAATATACAAGAGACATTATAAGCATATATATATATATTAGCTTAAATATGTACATTTTCCTGTTTTAGCATTGAACTTTTGTTGATAAGTATCAATCTTACATTACCACTGGATCACAGCTTGGTATCCTACCTGCTCTGCAAATCTTGAGTCTTGCTTCTTTAATCAGGTAAACGTTAGACTTGTGAGGAGGTGTAAATCTGAATTTAAAACCCTGTACTTGCCTTGCAAAAATTCTCAGTGCATGTTAGGTGGTGTGATACATCCTACAACACTATAATGTAAACCAAGAGTATTGACAGTAAGTAGGTATGAGGTAGCTGGTCACTCAGCACTGAGTAACCTGCCCAAATGGACAAGTCTTCAGCTAAATGGTTCAGCTAATGCTGTTTTTCAAATTAGATCCACCGTAATATTCAAATTAAAGAACTCAGCTGCAGTGGGACAGGCACATGGGAAAGATTAAGATGCATTAAGTAAAGGTGTGACATTAAATTGTGATTTTTAAAGCCCACCAAATCCCTGTGTGGATGTTCTCTCTTTTACAGACAAAATATCCCTTGCTTCCTTTACATTTATTTCTGAAAGGTTTAATCCTAAAGTGTTCACACTGGGGTTTAAGGCCCTCTTGCTTTCCCATTTGCAGTTAATTCAGCTTAAATGTCTTAGGTAGACTGCCAATCTAAGTTAAGAGTAGATGGTTTTCTGCTCTTCTTATAACTTGTGTTTTAAGGCAGAGAAATTGGTTCTTTAAGTTCTGCCTATTTGTGTCATTTGACAATTTATGTTAGGCAAGTATTACATTATCATAATTTTTGTGGCTTTTTCTGTCTATTAGACATTTCAGCATGGGACATTAAACATCCTCTCTTCTTTTAATCTTTTCTTTTAAGAGATTTATAGTGCTAATTTTATAGGAATGCCATGTGGGACCAAGTCAGATGTATCACAGGTATCTGAATGTCTTGTATCTACACAAAACCACCTTGACTGATGCTGACTTGCTATCTTTCTTTCTTTCAGGCAGCTATATCTCTCATCAAACTTCTCATTTGCTCCAGGATTTTTGTGCTGTCTTCAGGTCAAGTTTTATAGCACTTCAGGCTGCTGTATTATTGTAAAATAAATGAATGAGTCAGGTCAGGCATGTTTGTGGCATTAGAAACTAATCTGATATGAAGAACTTCTTCAGGGCTCAGGTGGAAGTGGAACAGTGTTCTCCTCTAAACCGTTTTGGGAACAGAAAAGGTTCTGGGAATAAGGAAGAGAGCTGGTTGACTTGCAAACACCCTCTTCTTTTGACCATTATTGCCCCTAATTAATTATTTTGTTTATTAGTGTCAGCTGCACAGGTATTTTGAGACATTGCATACCACTACATATCCCTGCATTAGTAATGTAAGGAGGAGCACATGGTACTGCTCTGGCAGCATTATGACAGACTCCTGACCTGCCAGCAATATAGGGCAAGGCAGATTCTACTGAGTCAGGCTTATGTGGGATCTTGAATTGAAAGCCTGCTATAAAATAAATAAATAAATAAATACTTAAAACACAAATTCCATCAGGAATACTGAAATGAAGAGAAGCAATTTACAGACTATGTGAGTGAATGCTCAGACGCTGGACTCATTAAATTTCTGCATTGAATATTTGTGTTAGTTAAAGCCCTGGTGAAATATTCCAATTGAGAAAATGGATGGAAGTTGATTTTCTAGCTTCTACTAGCAATTTTTCCCTGATTGGATCCACTGTTGAAATGTCAGGCATTCATCTAGGCATTTCTGAAGCATCATGCATTGGATCACTGGCACATACTAGTACTAACCAGGGCTACAGTGACTTTAGTGATTCAAGAAAGGAGGGGAGAGGAAGAGAGAAATCGAAGAAAGCATTTAATTTTCTTTCTGATTCAGTATCTGATAGTTCCACAAATTCAATGGGATATTTGTGTTTTTGAAGTTAGACATGTGCTTGGCTGTGCTGCTTAGCAGGGAACGAGACAAAAATCTGTGATGAGGACTAGGTAGTGTTTATCTCCACTTTTGTGGCAGTAAACTGGTTTATATTTACAATAAACTGGTTTATATTTACTTCTTGCACTCCATCCAGGGTTTAGTCCTATGATGATTACTGTTCCTTTATGCAGTTATGATTTGATACTTATTTTTTGTCAAAGGGTTTCCAGGCAAAATTGCAGGTCATGCCCAGCATGTAGAGAGTGGTAAGACACACAGACACTAAGTCTAAAACTAAATTTTGCATTAAAAGAATAATGCAAGTGTTGTGGGGAGAACACATCTGCAATCTCTGAAAGTCAAGTTATTCTCATCCTCCACCAAAGTTTTAACTTCAGTTGTTTGATGATTCCACAACTACAGAAAAGTCAGGTTTAGCATTGTCTGGGAAGATGAACTGTGTCTTTCCACACCCTAACACTTCATGCTTCCTCTTGAATTTACCATGGCTTTGAACATTCTGTTTGCAAATACCTTTTTTTTAAAACATAAAAGATTTTTCAAGCAGTGTTCTCCATATACAAACTACTGACATGAACTGTTCACACATCATCTGTTTTTTCAAGACTTAGCTTGGTTATAAAATACTCAGTAAAAATATTGATTGTTGAAGTGCAGATTGTTTTTCACATTTCCTTTGGCCTGATCATGTAACCACAGACAGACACAAATAGTCCAACAGATTTTTTTTGTTGTTTTTTAAACTCAAGAAAAGCCAATTGTACGTGTTGGAAGGAATGAGACTATTAACTGTGAGTTGTGACATCCACATGGGGAAGGGGAGAAGACAGACATGCTGTATCCTTGTTTTACATGAGGAAGGACAGAGAAGCAGCAGGAAACATCACCCTGGGCAGAGTCAGTAGGACAGGTCACATCATTAGACTTTGTACATCACTCTAAAGGTGCAGATAAAAGGTTAGGTGGATATGAGGGGGTGGTGAAAAAAGCTGCACTTGATGTTTGTTAATTTACCTGTCTGTGGGCTAAATGATTGAGCAGTAGGCCCAGGCTAACAGTATTTTCAAACAAACAAAAATAGTTTTTGAAAAACTGGAAGGGGATTTATAAAGAGTTGCAAGGATAAAGAAAGACCTGGAAAACAGAGTTAAAAATCCTTAAATGCAGTCGTTAAATCTGATAGCTAAAACTAATGATTAGAAGCTCAGGCTTCATGAATTCAGACAAGTATGAAGGCATAAATTTGAGCGTTAGGCTAAGAGGCCATGTAAAAAACATATCTAACTGGTGGACTTCTCTCTCAAATTCTCAAACAGGATCTTTCCAGATCAGCTGCCGCTTCAACAGAAGTTACTGTCTTGAAGCATAAATTTCTGAATTAAATCCTTCAGTTTGTCATGCAGGATGTCAAACGTGATGGTTCTGCTTGATCTGTACAGTTACTTCTGAAGCCACTTCCTGTTGAAGACCTTTTAAAACACACACATATTGCCCAGTGATTCCCCAAAGACACTCTTTTTAATACATAGCCAAACATTTTCTTGTTTCTAGATTTATACAGAAAAGAGGAGAAAAAGAAAAAGAAGGAGGGGGGAAATGCCTTTTAATTTCCATTATTTAAGCCCTCTTAATAAAAGGAAACTGAAATGTACTGTGCTCCATGCTTCACACACATTGCGTTTTAGAGGCTTTCTCACAGGTGGGCAACTTTTGAAATTCAGAAGGGAGAGGGAAGACTATATTAAAGACTATTAATATTTTCACTAGGGAAAAGCAGTTTGTCTGCTATTTACAGAGCAGTGTACAGAAAAAAATGTAGGTCAAAATGCAAGTGCTCCTTTAAGCTTCTCAAGCTACTGAGTTTATATATTTCTTTTCTATTTCATTACGTCAAAGCACTAATATTAATAAATAAATACCACAGTATTAAATGACTGTCAAAACTAATACGGACATCAGTGTCACAGCTGTGTGACTTGGTGAGAAACTACCATAATTAGGAAATACATGAGGCAAAGATCCAAGGTCTGATGTGTCCCTTCACCAACTCTACCTTGGTGGTGGGGACTTCCAGATGAACAAAGCACTGTAAGATTCTCACTGAACTTGATAACTTATAGGTGCTCAGTTCCTCTTAAAACACCACAAAAGACCGCACCATAACCCAATCTGACGTTTGAAAATTGGAGCATGTCTTGATTAAGGACATAGAAGAATGGTAAGAGAGTAAAGAACAGCACTCGAATATGCTGAGTCTTGCTTTTTAGCATTAAATACAAGACAGTCTTTCTTCTTCATATTATGCTGTTAATTGCCAAACAAATTTTTTTGAAAAGCAGGTTCCAATTGATGTGTCCTTGGAGAAAGACTTGTGCTCACCCTGCAGAAAGCTTTAATTCCTCAGTGTATTTTAATATAAGGATTTAGTGCTGAGCTTCCCAACTCAGACTTAATGCAATTCAAAAGATTTTTTTGACAGGTAAAAATGAGTAGAGTCACCCAATTAATTGTCTTTGAAGGAAAAAAAAAAAATCAAAGCTGCATAAATGTACATCTTCCCTCAGTTTCTAAAACTCAGGTTTTGGAAATAAAAAAGTTCCCCATTTTATTCAAAAAGCAGGTTAATGACACTTCTTGTGTTTGTGTGAATCTGTAGAGGGCTGCATGAAATGTAGACACATTTTATTAACTCCTTCCTCTTGATGCAATTATTTTGAAATAAACATATTGCATAAAGTCAGGGCAGACCTTCACACTAGGTCCTGGTGTCATTAATACTCTCTTCTCAATGCAATTTATTACACTGTAACTGGATGGCACAACCTCTGACCTGTGTGAGGATGCAGAACCTTATTAATGCCTCTTGCTGAAGGAACTTGAAACCCTTGGCAAAGCTGAGTCACCGGGCAGATGCGTCTCACTTCTAACAGGACCTGAATGAAGGGCAGAAGCCTCGTCACGGGGACAGGGTGATCCTGTAGGACAACCTGGGAATAACTAAGCTTCTAGCAAAAAGCTTTGGGCTGCTGCTGGTTGAATGACTCATTGAGCTAAGCCCAGCGAAGCTGGTAAACTTTACCCAAGAGAGCTTATGGAGATTTTGGCTTCAATCCAGCAGAGCACTTAAGCACATGCTTAATTATACGCGAGTGACACGGAGCAATTGAGTTACGCACGTGTTCAAATGCGTGGCTGGCAAAAGGCTTTGTTTAGAGAAACGTGGAAAAGTTGGTAACCCCTAAAAGTGATGAAGTTGAGAGGTGCAAGCGACACTGTGGCACAGCCCAGGCTGCAGATGTGCAGCCGGTTTGGGTGAAGAGGTGCTCCAAGGAACGCAGGGTCTTTAGGAAGATTTGGCTTCTAGCAATTCTCCGGAAAGTTTATGGTGTGGGGTCATGGAGGACATCACGATCAAGGAGACTGCAGTGCAGAAAACTCATCTTGGGGCTTTCTGATGGACTTGGAGGATCTGGGAGCCCCATGGACCTCCATAAGGGCACCGATGGTCTGCGGCCTCCTCCAGCAGGAGGGATGTAGGATGTGCTGGCAGTGGGGAACCGCATCGGGCTGTACTTCTTTACGTAGAGGGTGGCAGAGCCCTGAACAGGCTGCCCAGAGAGGGCCTGGAGTCTCCCTCTCTGGAGACATTCCAAACCCACCTGGAGGCGTTCCTGTGTCACCTGCTCCAGGTGACCCTGCCTTGGGGGGGGGGGGTTGGACTGGGTGATCTCCAGAGGTCCCTTCCAACCCTGTGACACTTCAGCCTCCTCCCTAGCACCGACCGCGGCCGCTCCGGCCCCCTCTCCCCCGGGAGCCCCTGCTGGGGGCGAGGGCGCTGGAACGACCCCGGAGGGAGCTGGTGGCAGCCCCGGCCCGAGGCCGAAGGGGCTCTCCCGCCCCGCCTCCGCCCGGGGCCGGCGCGGCCGTGGGAGCGCTGCCCGCGCCGGCCTCCTGACCCGCGCGTAACCCGGCACCGCCCGCCCCGCCAGCGGCCGCAGCCCCGGCGGGGATCCCGCTCCCGTCCTCGCTCCCTCGCTCCCCATCCTCCCCATCCTCCTCCTTCTCCTCCTCCTGCTGCCGTCCCGCCGGTCCTCCGGGCGCGTTTCCCGTGGTGCAGCGCGCGCGCGGCGCTCTGGCCGGGTGTCGCTGTCACCGCCCGCGGACGCTCCGCGGAGCAGCAGGAAGAAGAAGAAGAAGAAGAAGAAGAAGGAGCCGCCGCCGCCGCCGCCGCTTCCCCCAGGCTCGCCGCCCCGCCGCCGCCGCCCCGCCGGCCCCCCCCGCCCGCGCCCCGCCAACCCCGCCATGCCCGGGGCCGCGGCACGGCCGCTCTGAGCCGCCGCCGCCGCCGCGCCCCGGCCCGGCCCGGCCCGGCCGCCTTCTCCTCGCAGCTCTGCGGCCGGTAAGTGCCGGTGGGGGCGAGCCGGGGCCGTTCGGTGCGCGGAGGGAGGAAGGGAGGGAGGAGGAGGAGAGGAACGGGAAAGGAAGGAAGGGGGGGCCGCGGCGCGGCGCGTCCCGCATGGGCCGCGCTTGGCCCCGGCGCGGGGAGGCCGGCGCGGAGCGGGGGATGAGGAGGCGGCGGGCGCCCTCCGCCCGCTGCTCCCGCCGCTCCCGCAGCTCCCGCCGCTCCCGCTCCGCCCGCTCTCCCGGCCGGGAGCCGCGGGGCCGCGCAGGCCGCGCCGGGGCGGCGGGGATGGGGCCGGCGGGGCCGCCTGACAGACGGACGGACAGACGGACGGACAAAGAGCCGACGGACGGACGGGCTGGCAGCGCGTCCCCCCCGGCCCCGTGCTCCCGGGCCGTATCCTCCGGCTGCCCGCCTCCCCATTGTTCCCGGTGTAAGATAGCTGAAGCGTGCCGACCTGCGAGCAGTCACTCCGTTCGGTTTTATTTTTGAATAACCTTCTCAGAGTCTCCTCTCGGCTGCTCGGAGGAAGCTTTTGCAAGGCACCCTCTTCTCCCCAGCGTCGGGAGCTGCTAACAAGTGCCAGTCTGGAAGTGGCTTGGCAGAGGAAGGGGGACCAGTAGGAGTTAAGGAGAAATTAGTTGGGCTTCAAACACTTTCACTCTTCATGGTCTTTCCTTCCCCAATTCCTGCCAAACCTCAGCTGGGGTGAGTTGCAGCAACATCTGCATTAAGCTGGTTCATGAAAAGGAAAGACATTTATGTTGCCAACATAACTCATCTCTCTGATCACTTTGTTTTTGTGAACTGTTCAGAGCAGCAGCTGTGAGGGATTTTGCACAACGATTAAAAAAAAAAGGTAGATATGTGGAATCCAGTAATCACAACTTTAGTCTTGCTTTAAAGGTCTACTTGGAGCATCACCTCCCTCTCTGTCTGCATACATGTGATGTTCTGGTCCAAGAAGTGTTAGATGGGAGAGATGTCCTACTCTTGATTAACAGCATCTTTGCTGTTGGTACAGGACGAATGACAGAGGACTGTGGTTTTTCTTTTGAATAGGATCTCAGTTGCTTTGTTTATTTGCTGCACTTGCTCACAAATTGCAGTAGTACTTTTACAGGCCTGCTGGGAATGTATGCCTGGGCCTGTGATGCTTCAACATTTTGGAGTGCCCATGTCAGATTTTGTTGTTGCAAGTGGTAGAAATTCTGTAGCCATTCTCCATGTGTTTGGTGAATATGCCTGGTGAAGGGAGGAGGTAGAAAACTAGTGCTACCCTGTATCAATTCTTGCAAGTGTTCTTATGGTATGCTCAGAAGCAGTTTAGATAAACCAGTGGTCTGATCTAGACTTAAGAAGTTTGCATACCTTCGGACAATGTTAGTTTTACAGTGTCTCACTTCCAGTGTCTGGGATCCGTGCCTGTGTCCAGTGACAGCTGTCATCTGCAGGAGTGTTGGCTGCGCCGGAAGCTCCAGAGCTCATGAGGCCTCAGTTTTCCTGTGGATCCTGTAGGATCTGCAGGCTCCTGGTACAGGGTACACACACATTCACAGGAGAGGCCGGCAAACCCTGCTCTTCTTGAGGTTGTTTAGGAAAACAAAATTAAGTTTTCAATTGGGCAGTTTCCTGAAAACTGTTGTCATGGCCTTTCGTGGTGAATACGCAGCTGAATGTGTGTGTTCGGTTTCCAAAAGTGTTTGCTTTGTAGTTGTTTCTGGATGTCTGCATGTAGCTCTTCCCCAAATATACATGTAGTTAGTGAGCTCACATAACTGAATAAAGCTAAAAGAGATGAGAGTGACCTCTTGAATTTAGGCTGTTGTGTGCACGTGTACTTCTTCTGTCTTTGCTCCTGAGGCTGAGACCTGAGAGAACAGATGTGTATGTAATCTGTGCTTTTGTTATTGTCCTTCTTGTCCATATGTGTTTCATGTCTACTCTGTTGCAAACATATTCTGTTTATGGAAGATCTCTAATATAATGGATTATGAAATCAAACTATTAAGTTAGTAGGTAGCTATTTGAAGAACAACAATGATTAAAAAAAATGGAAGAAAAATTACTCAGAATGTGAAAAGTTATATTTCAGGCTCCATGGTGCACCTGAAGGAACAAATGCTTGGGGAATATTATTATATAGCTTCTCAAAATACGGTTTTCCCTCTCAGTTCGGTGTGTACAGGTTTATTTATATGAGGATTTAAAGTGTTGTGGAGCATGTGTGCGTTCTGGAGACAGTTGGTGGTGTAAAACTATCAAGGTTGGAAGTTCTTAATTCCAACTGAGAATTTCTGTGTACTGGTAGTGTTAGAATTGAACTATGAGAATGCTAAGAATATGTTACTCTAGTGAATTATGGTGATGGTACATCTTAAAGAGTTTAGCTCACTTCTAGGTAAGTTCTTTGCACCACAGTTTCAGTAATGTAAATTTGCAAATAGTGGTGTCCAGGGTGTCAGTTGTTAGTGTAGGGGTTTAGGTTAAACATTTTAAAATGTACCATTGAGAAAGAACCATTTGTTGTATTCTGGTATTTTGGGGAAAAGCAGGGTGGGTTTGTTTTTTGTATCTGCTGCTAGAGATTTGTGATTTTTTTTTTTTTGTACCTGGGATATTTGTAGAGTCTTCCTCTGCTGCGGAAGACTGTGTGGGCTCTTACAAATGGAGACCTGTCTGTACAGAGCAGCTTGATGGAGTGGGCCTTAATCTATCAAAACCACTTTAAGTGGTTTAGCATAATTTGGGATTAAGTTTGATTTAATTTTGGCTCTAATATAAAATACATTTTTCTATGTGAAGTAACCGAAGTTAAATAAGAAATAGTAACATTGTGGTAATGTCTGTGATAAATAAAGATACTGCTGTTACCCTAAACATGAAACTGAAGCATCCAGCTTTCTTGTCCAACCTTAACAATGTCTTGTATATTAAGTGAATGGGACAAGGACTGAGAAAAGTAAACACCAATGGAAATATTTTTTGCTTTGAAGACTCTTAAATGAATCTAACAGAGAAATAGATAGGGATAGGTTTTATTTAAAATAAGTACTTTGTGTGCCTCTGCCTGGCATTCTAATGATAGCTGCCTTTCAAATGATGAAATAGATTCAAGCCTTCAGCTTGCAGTCTGATCTGCATAACTGAGTGTTTAAAGACAAATGTGGTCCCACAAAAGCTCCATGGATGTAAGCAGACATGGGTATCTGCTTCTGTCAGGTTGCAGGGCTTATGTGAGGGATCAGTACTGTGATTAAGTTCCACTTTAATTTGTTTAGGTTTTTTTGACAGAAATACTTTTGGGGAAAATGTATTTCTTGGACTACTGAGATTCATGAATTTTTTTTTTTTTTCTTTTTTCACTTCTGTAAATTGGAATCTGTGCAGAACCCCCTGCACAGTGTTGAGTTTATACATTTAACTTATTGTTTTTTAACAGCTGAGACATAGCTATTGACAGACCATGTCAGCAAAATACAGCCACTGGCTATAATATATAGCTATAAGGCAAGCACAGACCTCTGTCTAACAAAGGAAAATCCATTCAGATTTTCATGAGATTTATTTTCATTTACACAAATGCTGTTAGTTACTTTATTTCAGTACTTTCCAGTGAAGTTAAAACACAACTCCCATCTGTTTCGCTCATTAGTTAGTACTCTGTATACCTTTTAAATATACATTTTTTATCATCCACATAGAACAGAATATTTTATACATCAGCAATAGTGCCATAAACTACAGAAGTGGTAAAATTTTAAACTATTTAACTTACAAATTATTGTACAAATTAAAATACAATAACATATGTGAGTATTCCAATATTATATATGATTAAGTTATCTTCCCCTGACTCCATATAGAGATATTTTTCATATATCATTCAGCATGTTGGATAAAATATCTGGAAAAATCTGTAATATGTTCTCACAAAACTTGATTATAAGTGTGTCCTAAGGGGAAATTGGCTGTCTTTTAGAAAGACTGTGGAATCTACAACATGTAGAAGGGTTAGAATCTCCTGATAACTTCTTCCACACTGTCAGAATGTTATTTTGGGAGATAATATGGAGACTAGTACTGCTTTTGCTCAGAAATAATTTTTAATGTACTCTTAGGATATTATCAGTGTGTTAATGTATTCCAGGCTATGATATCAAGAGGCAACAGTGAGAATACTGTAATGTAGTTAATATATTACTAATTTATATTACTTCATGATTTCACTGTACTTTTGAAAACAGCAAGACACAGCTCAGTAACAGCATGTGTATATGGCCTGATCGTGCAATTGATATACTCTACTGGCACATTAGTATCACAGTATCTGCATCTTGTCATGGTATGTGCAGAAAACCTTAAGACAGTGCTGTCTAATTCTTCCCTTATGACTAGGATGACATTTTTATAAGCGCAGAATTAAACAGTCTGATGATAAAATGAAGTCTGTGTGGGAAGAAGTTCTAACCTGCAAACAGCAGTAGGGTATAATTTGTGAACAGCCTATCAAATATAAACTGTCTAGATCTCTTGCACTGGGAAAAAACCAAAAAAAACTACATAAAAACCAAAACCAAAAATCCAGGTGCCTGTAAAATGTCTGTACAATTTCTTGATGTAACATGTGATATTACTCATGCCTAAAGCTGTTATGATATCTGTGTGAGCTCAGCTATGAGACTGATAAGCCTTCTGCTCTAAAATTGTTTCAAATGGCAGCTACATCTATAAGGTTAAAAGATCCCCATTCACAAAAATTTGTACAAATTTCTTAAATGTTTATGTACTAATTTCCCCATAAAATCTGTATTAATTTTACTACTTATGTACCCCAACACGAATACAGAAGACATCATTAGAGGGGTTTACAATGCCAGTAACAGCATGACCAGGTCGTGTTACCTTAATGCAAGAGGTGAAGTGAGAAATACTGATGCTGGGCGGGTTTGACATAGTCACATGTTCATTAGCACTGTTTAAGAAAGGGAGAAAAAACAACTTTTTACACACTGTGAATGTTAACTGCTATGTGATTGTCCTGAAAATTTGTCAGATTTCCTTTTTTTCTGTTTTTAGGGTTGTATATAAAACAAGGAAATGGTGATAATGCTCCTAAAAAGCATGTGTGCACATGTGTGTGTAAGACACTTGTAGCATCTATTTATGATGATGTCTGGCCTAAAGCTCTAGTCATGGAGAATGAGAAGTGTTCAGCATAAAGTTAGATTTATTTTGCCAAATAAGCAGCATATGATGTGGGTTAGTGCCTGGGATGTCACTGAGGAGGGGCAAAGCCAGTGAGCAGCTTCTAAATTCACCATCTTTCTCAGGCTTCCTTGGGTAGTGAAAACTATTTAACCTTGCTTTCAACAAGTGATTCTGTAGTATTGCATTGCAGACATTCTTCAGTTTTTAAAAGGGAGGACAGAGGGAGAAAAATGAGTATTTAAGCCAAGAAATGAGTACATTTCACGGGATCCATGGATGATTTTTTAGTCTGTAAGCATTATAACAGTCAGAATTTCCAGATGCTGTGGATGATTTTAGAGTTTCTCAAGCAAGAATATTCTGAATCAAATTACTGTCTCTGTTGCTGACCTCCTAAGGCATGATTCTCCTCAGGTTAGGACCACTTAAACAGTGGTTTTTAACATAGGTCACTGTTATATGTCAGTCTCTGTCAAGTGAAATATATGTGAGATGAATGACAGTTGTCAGGCTTTTTAAGTTGGGTCATTTATAGCACTGAGCAGGTCTAGATACATCAGTAGCTATATACATAAATTTAAGAAATGTTCTCCTTTTGTTTCTGTAAAGTTTCTTTTAACAAAGAAGTTCTTCATGATAGATTGGTAAACTCAACCAACTCCCTTTTTGCTAGAGTAACCTTACACTGCTTACCTTGAAGAAAATTTTTGTAATGACCACTAGATCAAGTGCAGAAGGAGGTGGTGAATCCTAAGGGTACCAAGATGTGATACAATTATTTTAGACCACAATCACTTGCAGATTTTCCAGACATGCCCATGGAATACTGGTTTTCAGCTTATGTGTTGACCTCATAACCAATTTTTTTGAAGGTAAAGTCTAGTGTGAAGGTGCCCTATGTGAATATTGCTTTAACAATATCAAATGAGAATGAATCATTCATATGGGAGAAAGACTGCTGTCATCTCTCAAGGAGGAAAGCTTTATTAGGCTGTGGTTCTCAGGAGCTTCCTCTGTCACTGGTAAACCTGACAGTTACACTTAGTGATGAATTTTCGTCTGAGTCAGCAAAAAGATGTCAAAGTTATGTGATTGTCTTCTGGGGAGCAGGAAAGCTTGTATTGTTATGGAGTGTAAGGAAGTAAGGGAAAGGCACTTTGCTTTAATGTTGTTTTTTCCTGGTAGAAAATATGAAATTTTCTTTTTAAATGACTAGAAAAGAATTCTTATGTATTTAAAATGTGGTTTTTTATGGTCACCAAGGATGAAATTAAGGGATTGGGAGGGGGAATAAAATAGAGTTTGTAGAAGAGGAACATGCAGAGGATGATCATCCAGTTGTCACAGTATTTTGCTGGAATATGTAGAGTAGGTGGCAATTTGTAGACAAAACCAGTGGGCTTGTTGTCTGAATCTGACAGTTAAAAGTAGATCATGCAAACCAGGCGTGTTCAGGCTGGTGCCTGTTAGGAACCTGTACTCAGTGTTACATACACTGTATTGGATCAAATATAATGCAGCTTTAAGTGTGAGTTTACTGTCACTTTTCAAGGAACAGCAATGTAAAGGGACAAGCTGACAGAAAACCTAATCTCTCAGTTCTTTGCATGACCTTGCAGTTTACTGTCTAGTGTGCCTTTGTATCCTCTCTGGATTACATTCCTTATAGGTCATAGGACAGGCAGGGGGCTTTCCACAGTTGTGCTGGTGATGAGAGTATGGCTGCATGTGTAGAAAAAATGGGATCTCTTGTAGTTACATCTTATGTGCCTAAAATTTGCTGTAACTCTGGACAACTCTTCATTTCCCATGTTTGTTTGGACATGAGTTCAGCAGAGCAGTTTGGCTCTGGTTCTTGCTTCTTGGGTATGTGGGCATAGTGATAGAACAAGGAGGAATGTCTGTAAATTGAAACAGGGCAGATTTAGATTAGATATTAGGAAGAAATGCTTAACTTTGATGGTGGTGAGACACTGTAACAGGTTACCCTAGCTGTGGGTGACCCCTCCGTGGAAGTGTTCAGGGCCTGGTTGGATGGGGCCCTGAGCGGCCTGGTCTGGTGTAAGATGTCCCTGCCCACAGGGGGATTGGAACTAGATGGTCTTTAAGGTCCTTTCCAACCCAAACCATTTTAGGATTCTATAATAAGTTGTTGCCCTTTTACCTCATGGGACACATCTGTGCATTGAGGGAACCTGGGTGAGTGCAGCTGCATCAGCGTGTTCAGGGCTTGAGGACTTGAGACTCTTAACATGGTTGGATGAGGAAACAGTATCTAGAAAGCAGTCCATAAATGCAGAACATTTTTTTCTTTCATCAGAATCTTGTAAGTATATTTTTGCACTTTACAGATTGGTTTCCTGCTTGCTTAGTATTATGGGTTGTATTGAATGTCTTTCACTGAGACTTGGCTTCATCATGAAGTTATTTGACTATGGGTTTTCAGAAATTTCAGATCTTTTTGGGATGGTAGCTCTTAATTGTTGGTCTGTGAGTTAATGGCATCAAGAACCTTCCAGATTTTTGTTCCTAATGATTATAGGAGTTATTATAAACACAGATCATATCTTTTGATCAATCTGAATTCCTGTTTTAGTGTATTCTAGGACTTAATTAGTGAGAATTAGCTGCAGGGTACCAAAGTCATTGAGGCAGAATCCAGTTTCCACAATCTTTTTATTCAAGAGGGCACAATCTTGAGGAGTCTGAGTTTTATTTTTTGGATTATTTTCAATGTTAGTTAATGGGCCATCATATCTGTGTTATTATTGTTCCTATAAAATAGTTTCTAGGCATCTTGTGTTTTGGCTTGCCTTGATCTGAAAATGGGCTTAAGTGCCTGAAAATTGTTTGAGAAATTTAAAACTGTAATGAGGAGTAATTACCTTGGGGTATGTGGTAGAAGTCAGTGGGATTCCTTGTTCATACCATCCTTGAAGTATCAAGGGAAAGAGTTATCTGGAAGTTCTTACTGGGGTTGTGGATAGCCTTTTGAAGAGGATACACTGCAGAAGCACACTGGATTTAGTAGTTACTTGATTTGCCTTTTTTTTTTTTTTTTTTTTTTCTTTTGAAGTGAGGATCAGCCAGATTAAAAAGGCTGATTTACAGTTCTGGAATTTTATGTAAGCAGGATAGGAATAGTTCTTAGCTGATTTAATCTGACCAGAAGTGTTGGTTATCAGCAGGGAGGTGGTGGGCTTGTTGCAACAATGGGGAAAAATATCCTAACTGTACGGAAGGATACTCTTTTCTTGGCAAATTTACATGGTCTGTAACATGCTTGTGTTCCAAGAGGGGTTTGGAGAAAGTGACCTAGTTGCTCACTTCCATGATTTTAGAGTTTATTTCTACTCCTTCCCCCTGTGGCTGATCTCATACGGTCTTTAAATACTTACATGTGTCTGTTGATGTGCTGACTCTTCTGTTTATGCTTGATGAAGGTGCTTGATACTGTTCCGATGCTGTTGTATCAGAGAGTGCTGGTTAGGCCACAACAATCCCTGACTCCGCTGATGAAAATTGCTCCTTGGTGCCCAGTTTGTGATTGCTGGAATATTTTGAAGAACAGTGATAGATTTTCTTTTTTTGGTTCATTGTTGGTCAGTGCTCTCCCTCATGGAGCATCACAGTATTGTCTGCTCCTTGTTTTGAATCGTGCATTAAAGGAAAGAAAGGGCTGCCACCAGAATATACAGTTCAAGATGGTGCTTCTAGTGATACCCAAATCATTGTCATTTTACTATTTTTATAATCATATACTGCCACCATCTCTGAAGGTTCCAAACACCTTTTTGGAAATGTCTTGTGCATTTTGATCACATTTTGTCACCTGTGATTCTTTTTCTTTCCTCAGGGAACTATTATATGGGCTTATTTATTCTACTGACTATGTTACACGTGTGTTGCCATGTGTTTATGTTAGTAAAAGTGAAGTACATATGTTCTTGAAGTAGTTTATTTTCTCTGTTTCATGTTTAGTTTTGTCATTTTTAGTTGCTAGGTCTATTAGTCCTCTGGAATAGGTAGATCCTTGAAAGGCTTTTTTTTTTTTTTTTTTTTTGTGTAGGTAAACTTGTAGGGTTTGAGGAGTGGAGCAATTAATAGAGATCTATGTCTTTAGCTTTAGAAAGGGCTCTTTCTGATCTTCTGGCCCAGACTTTTGACCCCACCTTTTCAGGTGGGTCTGAGAGATGGCCACTTAGGGTAACACTGTAGTATTTGAGAAACATAGTATAGAAAGTATAGAATTTACTTTGTCTGTCTGGAGTGAATCTTCTACTAAAGAGGTATTCAGTCTATCATGTTTTAGATTAACTGGATTATTTGAGGTAGATGAAGGGTATGTTTGAAATATAGCTGCAATGAAATAAATATCCATTAAAAATGAAGCTACCTTGAGGTATGACACTGCCTCCTCTGCAGGTTTAGATAAGAAAGTGTTCCTTTGCAATATCCCCATGAGAAAAGTTAGTCCACAGAGAACCAACGATATTTTGTAGAATTTGTTTCTAGATGTTACACAGAATGTAATCGTACCCCAAGTAAGTTTGCTGTAATGAAGTTAGGGAAAAAATGTCTGCTTTGTTCATGGTGATGTGCTGAAGTTGAAATTGCAACTTGGGAGAGTGATTCCTGTATTCTAAAATACTTGCATTGCTCTCACAACCTGAGAGCCCATGTTGAAATAACATTTTCAAATACCGAAGCAAGATCTAGAAATAATCACCTGTGCTCTCTAAGATCTGTTTTGTTGTTATTCATGTCCTTCTCATTTATGGTTTAGAATAGCGTTGTTTTTTTCCTCTCAAGTTTTCCTTATGCTGTCAAGTATGTAAATGAGGAATATCTTCCAGAACCTCTGAGATCACTTTTGCAGCTAACTTCCAGGTTTTTTGATCAAAACCTTCTTGATTATACTTTCATTAGCTTATTGTCCAATGTTATTTAGTCTTTGTGGATGCATTAAGTAATTGTCCTGAATTTTTCTGTAATTACTATTTTTCTTTAATGCACATAGATGGCCTCTTAGAAAATAATGAAGCTGAAGTAAAGATATTACAAGCAAAGCATGCTTTTAAAAGAGCAATTTTAGGTATAAGTCAACCATGCAAGCATTAAAATGACAGCATTGAGCTTTACCTATGCCATTTAATTTTACCACCCTCATTATATCACTAATATATTATACCTTAATATTATACTTTAGTATTTAGTGATACTAAATAGCCCCTACCTTTTTGAATGCACAGGAATTGAATAAGCAGCTGCTCTATACTTTGCTTTCTTCTCATTGCATAACACGTGTTCCCTTACTATGCTCTGCTTAATCCTGCTCTGAAGGCAGAATGAGTATATTTCTTTGTGAAATTTCTGTAATGGTTATCAGTAGGCTTGTGAGGGCCTCATAGGTAGTTCCTACTGCTCACTTCACATCTGAATCAAAGGTGGGTCATTGCACCCGATTTAGAGACAAGGAAGTGGAAAGAAGGAACAGGGATTTGCCAAGATAACAGATGTGCCCAAAAGCAGTGGCAGAGCTGTGAGAAGCCAAATCTCTCTCGGTTCTGTTACATTGTGGTGGTAACCAGTGTTTCTCTCTTCAGTCTTACTGTTGTGCTTACCTTTTCTTGAAACAGTCCTGCATTAGAGTGCACCCGTTCCTCTCGTGATTCTCCACGGAAGTGGCTGTTCCATGTTAGTTGGAAACACACTGGTTGGTTGTGCTTTCTGATCAGTCATTAAGTCCTAGGAGTGGCGAGACCATCTCACCCACCTCCTCACAGTAGTTATCTAAGTAACTGCAGTAGCCTTACCTGTCCATCTGAGGGCTGCTGCCTTCTCCCCTCAGGAGCTGTGCTGGCTGCAGGAACAAGAGCACTATAAACTGATTAGTTCACCCTTGTGACCTGTATTGAACATTGCTTAGTACTACAAGTATTTTAATATACCTCAGGGAAAGGAAATGGATATTTCTTATTTTATGGCTGGAGAATTGGTGTCTGTGAGTAAGATGAAAGTTTGCATTTGATATGTGTGTCCATTGAGCTCTTTAAGAACTTTTTTTTTTTTTAAATAACAGCATTGCATTATCTTTGTATTTTTAAAGTATTGTTGTAATTGATTTAATTGCAACCTTGAGTACTCAGCATTTTAGGTGAATTTGACCCAAATGTGTCAGCATAAGCACCCAGAAAATGTGGAACGTATAATTATTGATCACCTATTTTTAAAAAGTTTTGGTAGAAATGGCTTGTGTAGGCTTGTATCCTATTTTGCAAGGTAGCAAATGGTTGTGGCTTTCTCTTCATGTGCTCTGTGACTCATTTACACATTTTGGCATTTGCAACAAATGGAGCAAGGGTATTATAAAGTGTCACCAGTTTTTATGGAGCATTCCATGCAGTGTGCTGTAGAAAAAGATATATCTATATCTAGATATGGATGTACACACATGCATAAATATTTATGATCTTTTTATTAAAAAAAAATAAAAATCAGTGCCAATAGGCTGGAAAGGTGAATTATGATGAACCAAGGTACCCTAGTGAAGGCAGTCCCTGAAACTTCTGTATGTTTGCATGCAACTTCTTGTATTCTCCCAGGGGCTTTTGTGTATAATATTTTAAGGATTTTTAAAAAGCAATCTGGAAAGAAACAACAGAAATTTTGTATACATATGTATGGAGTCATAGAAGTTTTGGGTTGGAAGGGATCTTAAAGATCATCTTGTTCCAGTGCCACTGCCGTGGACAGGGACACCTTCCACTTAGATCAGGTTTCTCAAAGCCCCATCCAGCCTGGTCTTGAATGCTTCCAGGGATGAGGCATCCACAGCTTCTCTAGTCAGCCTGTTACAGTCTGTCACTGCCCTCACAGTCAAGAATTTCTACTTAATATCTAATCTAAACCTTCCTTCTTTTAGTTTAAAGCCATTCCCCCTTGTCCTGTCACTACAGGCCCTTGTAAAAAGTCTCTCTCCAGCTTTCCTCTAGGCCCCTTTTAGCTGCTGGAAGGCTGTTCCCTGGAGTTCTCTCTTCTCCAGGGTGAACGGCCCTGTCTCCCTCAGCCTGTCTGCATAGCAGAGGTGCTCCTGCCCTCTGATTATCTTTGTGGCCTCCTCTGGACTCACTCCAGCAGGTCCACATCCTTCTTACATTGTGGCTCCAGAGCTGGATGCAACACTCCAGGTGGAGTCTCATGGGAGCAGAGCAGAGGAGCGGAATCCCCTCCTGGACCTGCTGCCCACGGTGCTCTGGATCCAGCCCATGTCACAACTGGCTTTCTGGGCTGTGAGCAGACATTGCTGGGTCACACTGAGCTTCTCATCAACCAACACCCTCAAGTCCTTCTGCATAGGGCTGCTTTCAATCCATTCTGTTCCCAGGCTGTATTTGTGCTTGGAATTGCCCCAACTCACTTGCAGCATCTTACACTCGGCCTTGTTGAACTTCACAAGATTCTCACAGGCCCATCTCTCCAGCCTGTCAGGGTCCCTCTGGGTAGCATCCCTTCCCTCCAGGGTGTCAACCACACCACACAGCTCAGTGTTGTCGATCCCACTGTCCGTGTCACCAGCAAAGATGTTAAACAGCACTGGGCCCACTACCAGCCCCTGGGGAACCCCAGTCGTCACTGCTGTCCACTTGGACATTGAGCCACTGACCACAACTCTCTGAGTGCAACCATCGAGACAATTCTTTATCCTCCAGGGATGAGGAATGTATGCACACATACATACAAACCTTTGCCATTTGGGCCAGAGCAACAGTGGGTTGTCATCTTCTGTAAAGCAGCACTTTCGTAGTGCTAGTGATGGGCAGAGATGCTTCCCAGATACTTGCACATAGGAGACGAATGGTGAGACCCAAGGAATTTAAAGGCTTGTAAAAATAAAAAAAAAAATCACATTTTTAAAAGAGGAATGTATTTTTCTTCTCTGTTTATTTTTAAGGTGAAAATATGTGAGATGGGCTGAGAGAGTTAGGCTGTGAATGCTGAACAGAGAAGGGTCCACTCCTGCACCATGTTCTGACACACTGTCATTGTGGTAAATCCAGCCAGTGAGTTAACCTCAGAAAATTAATAACTGGGAAAAAAAAAACCTGCCAGGCTGTTGGAGTGTAAACAAGTGTGTCTTTATATGAGATCAGAGTAGGCACAAAAGATAGGCTGAACTCTCAGAGTGAGGGGCAGGAATCAGGATTGCCCCTTTCAATGACCATTAGCTGCTAGATGGGCTCAGCTTTGTGTTAGAACTGCACTGTTATCTAAATCAAATAGGAAAAACATTTGATACATTATCTGAACTACTTTTATAAAGTTTCAGCCTGAAGCATGTGATACGTGGAATTTCACAAGATTTTCACCTGTTGGACTGAAGTTATGTCTAGTGCCTGTTTTCCTGAATATAAATGCCATTGGAAGTCCCCAGAGTGAGCACTTTGGAGTGCCCAAGTTTCATGGTGCAAGGGCAGAAATTCTGCATTGTTCTTTTGAGGTTATCTATACAGTGCTGGAAATTCCCAGATAAACTCTCAAAAATAATTATTTTCTAGTAGGTTATAATTTAGTGCCACAAAACCAGTGGCTTTTTTTCCCCCGATAAACCCATAACATTGCCTATGATTTTTTGACTATTTAAAGTATGTTTGCTACATTGGTGACACCCCTGTGGATTTTGACATGTAACTGTGGCTTTGTTAATACAGTATCAGAAGCTTTTCAATGGGTACATTTGATAATAGATTGTGGTTATGCTGGTGATGATCAAATAGAGATTTCAGGATAGGAAAGGTGGCAAAGATTTTCACGCATGGATAATTTTATGCACGATAAGTAGATTTTCCATGAGTAATCCTGTTGATTGTAATAGGACTATTCACAGCTCAGTATGAGTGTAAATCTTGGTGGGATCAGGCCCTGTACTGGCATGTGTTCAGCAACATGGAGCACTTAGAAATAACTGTGCAACAAGTCATAAGGGTGTTTGTATCATATGTTGCCTTTCAGAATGTGTTGATTTTATGATCTGTGAACCTTTTCAGGCTAATTTATGTTTGATTACTTTCATTTTGCAAGTCAACACATTCTGATTCATTCTTAGAAACACTTGTGTGTTAATTTCAAAGTCATTCTTTTAGCTGTGTCTTATTTTTCTGAGTAGGGAGAAGAGATAATTTTATTTACTGTTCTTTATTTAGAACCATTAAGTAGGGTATTATTTTTTACTTCCCAGGCTTCTGCAGTATGTTAAAAATTGAACCTTTGATATTGTGAAAGCTAGCTGTGTTTCCTTTTATATTGGACTATATCCATATTTTAATAGTGCAAATAAATATATTTTGTGATGTGATGAGACTATTCAACATGTTTCATGGCTTGATAGGGATTTAAAGTGGATGTTAGAAACCTGTTAAGCTCTGATTTTTTTCTTTCTTTTGGAGGAGTTTATGTTGATGGCAGTTTTATTCATGGAAATGCTTAAACATTAGTAGTTTTAAATATGCTGTTAAGCCATGTTGCTATCTCTTTCTTCATTAGCATTAGGAGTTAGGAATTGCAGAGTTATTGGTGACTTCTATGCTTCCTGTTAGGAAGAAAGCATTTGAGAATGTAGATAGACATTTTTTCCCCTGATCTGAATTTGGCATAGCCATTGGGTATGTCTGTCTGCAAGGTGTTCATTTGTGTGTGTACGTTGCATTTGTGGAGCGGTTTCACAACACCCTTTAATCTGATCTGACCGCTGCTGAAAGAATCAGTCCCGTTCCCTCCTCCCTGATTCTTCACCATGCATCTCCTGTAAGCCTGGCCTGCTCGGTCCCACTGATCCAGACAAAACCTCATGGCTTTTCTGTGAATGTGTTTTTGTCCACCTCCCTTCTCAGTTGCACAGTGCTATGCTCAGCCCAGAGAAGGCAGCAAGGAGGTGTAACGGGGAAGAGGTGCAGTGCACGACCCTTTGAGCAGGTAACCCATGTCTCAGATTGTTTCTTGCAGCTATATCACTGAGAGTTGGGTAAACAGGAAAACACATCAAATGTCCCACTGGAATGGCCTATCAGTTGTAGTTGATTTTATAGAAGTTTGGCTGTTTAGAAAGGTTTTACTAGTCATGCCAGTAAACTGCTCTGATTATACAGTGATTGGCTTTTTTAAAAATTCAGAATAAACCTTTCCAAAGTGAATTTCACTAAATGGGGAAGGAAGAAAATTAAATTCTGTGATAGAATAAGACACTTCATTTAGGGAGTTGTATAGATTGTATATACATTATATTCATTTAAGTTTACAGTTTAGCATAAATCATTGTAGCATGACCATAGAGTTGAGCCCTAAGAAGCTGAGGGTTTCCCCAGACTGCGTTTTTAAAAGCTTATTCTGTGTGCATTTTGCACTAGTAACCTTTATACATTTTGTGGTTTGGGCTCTGCATGCACTCATTCTTCCAAAGGCTGTTGTGGAAGCAAGGATGTGGTAGGAATGTGCTCAGGTACGTGTTCTGTAGCTTCAGGTATTTGTTCATTAGGAAGTTTACCATGTCTTATCTTAAATGAAAGCAGACTTCCCAAAATGTGGAACTGAAATAATGTCATCAGGCTACTTCCAGTGTAAGGTTACCCTGAAACCATATAATACCTCGGACTGAGCTCAGTGTCAGCTTTTGTGAGGGAATCTTGGAGGTAGATGTTTTTGTCAGAACGGTATTGAGTTGCTAAAGGCAAGTTAAAAGCGCTGTTGTGCATCCTGGCTGTTGTGTTTGGGTTGTTGTATCTTCGAAAATATGGTCAAATGGAGTTTATTGCTGTACATGGAAGTCTCATTTCTCTCTCAAGTCTTTGCTATAATCCTTCAGAAGGAGCTAAGGTTTAAGCCATGAGAATAATTAAATTTCAACAACTTTCTTTCCCTGTTTCCCTCAACCTTCTTTCATTCCTTTTTGCCTTGGAAAAGTAGGGAGAAGATAAGATACAAAAGAAGGTGGAGTGGGATACAGATATAGAAAGTAAAAAATCCTGCTTTTTAACACTTAGAAAGAGACGTATAAGTCTTGAAACAACAAAGACTTTTCCAGGACATTGTTTACAAATAGAAAAAGTCCATCTTTTAAAAAACAAAGCAAAAACATTAAATTAGTTCTGTTCTACAAATAGATATTAAACTGCAGATGATTTTTATCTTTTGTCCCTGTTGTTAATCCTTAAAACATTTTTTTTCTCACCTCTCGTAAATAGTCTTTTGAATCCTAACTACAGAATTAATGTATTTCTGCACATATGAATTTTATTTTTAAAGTGAACAGAATTTGTATCTCTGGGTACTTGCTCATCCCATCAAATAATGCTTTACTGCCTGCTTAAGAAAAGAAGGGAGAAGACAGAATAACCCCCTCCCCACCATCAGTCAAAGTGGAGAAAAAGAGCTGGACCATGTGTTGAACTTCAGTGGCAAACAAGTTTTGCTGCTTTCCTTGAGGGTCTCTGTTCAGCTTTACTTTGTAGCAGCTAACATTGCAGCAGACTTTTTGAATCACTTAATGTTTCTCTTGATGGTGTTTTAATTTTTGATTCTGAATTGAAATGTTGTCATGCTTTTCATTTAGTATGTTTTTGTTTAAATGGTTGTTTCTTTAATTAGGAATACTGTGTTTAGTGCTCAGTTCTCCAACTTACTGCACCAGTATTTGGAAAAACTGATGTCAGGGTTACTGAAATGAATAGTTCTGAAGTACAGCCGTAGGGTTTGGCGAAGCAGCGGTTTCTGAAATGAAGCGATGTGGTTCGCTGGATGGGGATGTTCTGCAAGCAGCTGTGAAGCACCCTTTGAAAAGAGAAGGTGCTGAGATGGTCCCATGAGACCTTTTCTGTGCAGTCCTTCCCCTTCCCCTCTCTCCCCCTCCAAAACTTTTGTGTACCCAGGAAGCTGTGCCTGTAGACACCTCTTGTGAGCTGCTTTTCCTGGAGTAAAGGCTTGGAGACCGTCTCCAAACAGAATGGATACTTCAGAGGTTTTATTGACAACTCTTTTTCAGTCAATTTATAGAGAAACTATATGCACTCAAAGAAAAATTGTGAGATTACTTGGTGAGACTTAATAGAAGTTCTGAAATTCCATGAAAAACACAACGTCTTATGCCAAGAAATGTGCATATGTGTGTATGTGGTTTGTATTTTTGTGGCTTCCCTAGAGATAATCTCAAAGTAAGTTGATCTTTATTTTACAGATGCATCTTGCACTTAAAATATGTATTTAATCTTTGCAGGCTTGCTAAAGTGTGCTTGTTTGAATGCTTTTAACTTACATCCTTTATCACACAGTCATTCTTCCAGGCACACTTCGCCTCATCTTCAATTTAAATGATAGGATTCCTTTTATGTGAGCCAAAAGGTGTCAGTTGACAAATTACACGTGTTTTACTGAATTAATTGCAATTGGGATGCTTCTTGTTTGGATTAATAGCCTATTTTTGTTTGTGGTTCTTTGTTTTAAAACATTACCTGCAGCAGTCATGTAGCTTACACTGTGTTTAGTTATTTAGAATATATAGCCTAACCCTATGAGTTCTCATTATTTTTCTATGAAAACCCAGATGTTTGAAAGCCTGATTTAATAAGCAGTGCACTCACTGCACCACTTCTGATATGACTCAAGATCATGACTGGAAAACAACTTGAGCGCTTTTAGTTGCATGACTCTGCTGAACCTACTAGTCAGGGTGAGAAAGAAACTGTTTCCATATCCTTTGCAACTGAGAGAACCAGCAGGACCAATAAACACCAGCACGCAGCTGGCCTGTCCTCTGGGCAACTGCTGTATCCCGCCAGCTGTCCTTGGGTTCAGCATGTCACAAATCTTCCCGCCTCTGTTGGTGAGAGCAGCAGGCTCTTCTGCACTGTTAAACACTCAGCTTCTCTGTCTGCCTACCTTCCTGCCAGGAAGTAGCTTTACATCCAGGATTTCCGGAATTCATACCTAATTTCAGAGTGATGTGGCGGTATCCTCCATGTGGAACAACCTTCTGTGCTGTTTTTGTCAATGGCCTGAGCAGACAGATTAGGGCCACCATGTTCTCACACTTGATACTGTTTGTTCTCCCTTGAATGTGTTTCAGCATCTTGAGTTCTTGTATTTTAGTACCTGTCCACGTCATTGCTTTGGAGAATCTGCAGTGAGCTTATGCTGTGGTATTTCTGTAGCGTGGAACAAAAGCATAGTGAATGACAATCTGTGTGAGATGTACCCTGACTATGGATTAACTTGGGATGAAGGCTGAAGTGAGCAGATGTATCAGTTTATTTTTCTTGGAGTCTATCTTTCAAGCTAGATATTTAGAATGCTTTACCAAAAAAACCAGTCTTGACTTTAGGTTTTTGCACCATCTTTTATCAAATGATGGCTCCATGCGAGGCAGATTCTTAAAACTTCAGTTCTGTCTCACATTTCTTACTTGGCACAGGATGCTCCACACCAATAAGACGATAAAGTCATCCTCATTTTCTTCTTTTAGGATGTTGTTGCAAGATCTCTCTGGGAGATCTGCATTGGTGGGAAAAATACAGCCTTAGTGCTCTGCCAGGTTTTGTTTGTTTGTTTGTGTTATTGCTGAGAAACTATCAGTATGGTTTCCCAGTTACCTCCAAAAAATACTTCATGGATTATATAATGTCTGCAGGTGGCTGTGTGGCATACCAGACCTGCATTTTCCCTGGAAGACATCCGAAATCTCATTCTCTTACTCTAAACTGGATTGATTTGAAAGTAAACTCGTAACACAGCACCACCTGAGCTCACTCAGGGCATTCTTTATGCATTCTTGTTGTCCTTGTTTGAAAACAGATAGTGTGAAAATCAAGAGCATGATTTCAAACTTCCTTATGTTAGAATTGCAGGAGAACAAAAAAGGAGCAATTGCAAACATAAATGTTCTGAACAGTATTTTTCCATGTTCTTCTCCTGTCATAGGTGATTTTGGTCCCTAAAATGGGCTTGTTATGTAGGAAGGAAGAATATTAAAAATATTGATGACATTTTCATATATAAAGAGATTTAGCTTGGTGACTCTGTCCTCCTGACTTCCAGCAGAGCAAGGCTTACTAAAAATAATGAAGTATTTAACTGAAAATCTTCTTTCTTTGGCGAGCGTCTTAACTATTGAAACTTGTAGAAGTCAGACCATCCTGTCTGTCAGCCTTTCTTTGTATTATTCAGAAGTTCAGAACCTTTCATGATAAAGAATAGAGACAAATGTTCTTTCACTTTTGAGTTATAAGATGTGAGTTGCTATCAGAAGGTGTTAATGGGCTTTTTACTTTGTTGAGGTGTGTGGTGAATTGGTTTTTTTTCTTTGTTCTTTTAAGAAATTGAGCTAGTTTTACTTTCAGAAGGTTACGAATCAGTAGTAATATTTGAAATAAAATACAAAAATGTTTGAAATGAGATTGAGATTTTTCAGATGTTTCTGCTAGTGGCTTCCATTCTTACCATGTTCTCTAGGATTTCACCTAAAGAGAAACCATGATCTATTTTATAAACTCAGTGTAGTTTAGTATCAAGTCTTCATGAATGTGTGAGGTACATTGAGAATTTTCAAAATATTTTCCTGGTGAAGGAAATTATTTAGAAGGGGATCAAATGGATCAAACTGAAAATGGAAATTTAGAGATTTGATGTACATTTGCTTGATCGAGTCTTTTTGCATGTTGGCAAGGGGCTGTAGTGGTGCAGTTCTGCAGGGTAATGGCCCTGATGGTTTTAGGCAGAGAGATCTATTTCTTTGGTTATGAGTTGTCATTGTGAGCTGCAAGGAAAGCAGCACAGCCTCTGACTTAAGACTTGAATGGAGATGGAGCCTTTCTCTGTGGTGCACTCCAAGGCAGTTGGAATTTAAAGCTGATGAGCTGCAATATGCCAACACCACATCTGTATCATAATTCTGAATGCATCAAAATCAAAGGTGCTGACACTGTCGTAATACTCCCCAAGATCCCTGTCTGGTGCTTTATCTGGGCCTGCTGTGTGTTGTCCAGCTCCACTGTGCTTCTGCTCCCACTCCTGTGTCTGCTGTAGCATTTGTATGTGTAGCCTTTGCCCTCCAGCTGTGGGGAGATAGAGGAGTGGAGGAAGGATGTTTTCTCTGTCTGTCTGTTGGTATGTCTGCCTGAAGGAGCAGGGCAGGGCAATGAGGAATGGTAAGAGTTATGGGCCTGGGGAGTAGGGTGAAGGAGCCTGACTGCTGTGGCTGGACATCCAATAAACCAAGGAGAAGAGTAGTAGAACTATCTCACATATATAATAACTAGTAGAATGAGAAGATGCTGCCACTTCCAACTTCACAAAAGCCTGCCATTTTATGTTAAAAACCAATTAATAATGTCATGACACTTGTTGGAATATTATGATTTTATATCTGTCTGTGTAACATAAGTCAATTTAATGGTATTGCTTTTTATGATTGGAATTTATATTTCCTGACTAATGCTCCAGCTTAGTGGGGGTGAAAGAGAACACGTTTTTTACTAACAGTTCTGACCTCTCTCTAGTCTTTATGTGATATATACCTTTAGCCAGAAAATTGCATTTTCAAAGAATCGCAGAATGGTTTGGGCTGGAAGGGACTTTTAAAGACCACCTAGTCCAACCCCCTGCAATGAGCAGGGACATCTTCAACTAGATCGGGTTGCTCAGCCCCATCCAACCTGGCCTTGAATGTTTCCCTGGATGGGGCATCCATCACCTCTCTGGGCAACCTCTGCCAGTGTTTCAGCACCCTCACTAAAAATATTCTTCCTTATATCTAGTCTAAATTGACCATCTCTTAATTTAAAACCATTACATGCTGTCTTATTGAAACAGGCCCTGCTAAAAGGTTTATCCCCATCTTATAAGCCCCCTTTTAAGTATTGAAAGGCTGCAATAAGGTCTCTCCAGAGCCTTCTATTCTCCAGTCTGAACAACCCCAACTCTCTGAGCCTGTCAACATAGCAGAGGTGCTCAGCCCTCTAAGCATTTTTGTAGTCTACTCTGGGCTCACTCCAGCAGTTTCACATCCTTCTTCTCTGTGTCCCCAGAGCTGGATGCAGCACTCCAGATGGGGTCTTGAGAGTGGAATATCCCCTCCCTCAACCTGCTGGCCACTCTGCTTTTGATGCAGCCCAGTTTTCTCTCACTTGTGGATATTAAGATGTTCCAGCAGCTACAATATGCCCTGGGGTAGCAGCAGTGAAAGGGCACAAAAGGGACAAGGAAATAGGGAGAACAGGACCGAAATGAAAGAGGCATTTGTAAAAGACTGTCAAAATGGAAAAAGGGAACAGAGTAAAAAGGGCACACAGGAAAAAAATAGACGTTTTCTAAGGGATAAGAAGGAGGAATTAGCTATCACTTAATTACCAGAACTTTGCCAGTAGTCAGAGGGCACTTTGGTTTGAAACCTTTTATTTGAAAGCGTTCAATTGGGTACACGTGGATGTGTGCGAAAGGAGAATCTTTCTATGTTACACCAAACTATCCAACGTTTGGTTCTTATTCAGTATCAATTTTAGGAGTGCATGTGTTTATGTTGAGTACTGACTTGAGCTCTTATAAAATGTTTTTAAGTAAAAAATTTTAAGCAAGTGCACCAATTGTAGATGTTTACTATTAAAACTTTCTTTGTAGGTAATTGCACTTAAGAATGAACATTGAAGACAAGCTGGGAGGATTATTTCTTAAATGTGGTGGCATAGACCAAATGCAGTCATCCAGGGCTATGGTAGGGATGGGTGCAGTATCTGACCAGTCTGGAGTATCGAGAGAACGGCAAGAGGCAGTGCTTCAAGATCGGACTATGCCGCACCAAGAAATTCTTGCAACAGATGAAGTGTTACAGGAAAGTGAACTTCGACAGCAAGAGATGATTTCACATGATGAACTCATGGTCCATGAGGAGACGGTAAAAAATGATGATGAAATGGATGCGCAAGATAGACTTCCTCAAGGGCTGCAGTATGCTGTTAATGTCCCTGTAAGCAATTTCTTTGTGAAATATTGGAGAAATTACTAGGAAGCTTGATCTGGTAGCCTAATCCTACTCTGGCAAGAATCTATTAATTGCTTGTTTGGATTATGATTATCAAAATATTTATGAACGGGTGCTATTTCTGAAAATGTCATTTGCCTCTGGCTGTGGATAAATTTTGCCAATTAAGTATAATCTTTAAGTATCTGTTTTATAAATATTTTATAAGCAGGCTGCTACCATAGAACTAATGCATTAAAATGTGCTCCTTTAAGTATATTCAATGTTCAAGGGTAACTACAAACCAGAATAAATAGTGTTATTAAAAGGTGCTTTTTATGCTGTTTATAGTACTATTTAGTTGCTTTTGCTATAGGAAGCATCTTGTGTGTTTTTAAGGTATGTGGACGCTTAGCAATTGCATTCACACTGCAGGTTGGACTGTGACACTTCATACATGACCATAAATATGCCCCTCCACGATATCTCATAGAAGGCATACCTCGGCTTTCCCAGAGAGCATGTAGATGACTTCCTTTCAAAAACAGAGCATCTGCCTGTAATGCAGCACATCATCACTGTTACCCTTCAAACATAAAGGACAATTACCAGGACTATAAACATAGATAGCCTTACACACGAAGAATAACCTTCAGAAAGGTAGCACTGTTAAAACACTTCTCTGTTAGCTGCAGATCAGGTGGTTCAGGTGTTAGAAAAATGTAAGAGTATCATGGTCTTTATTGAGGTTCACATTAGATGAAGATTTTTTTTTTTCCCCAAAACTTCATTTGAACTGGTCTTTTTTTTTTTTTTTCTTAAAAAATACTTCTGTCTTAAATATATAATAAACTATTCCGTTAAATCTTGCATTGACAACAGCGTGGACTAAAGTAAAATAGGTATGAAAAACTGAATGGTTTTACAGATGGAAGTGATTTTAACATAAGAACTGATCTCAAAATCACCACAGGTCAGGAAAAAAGACCTTGGGAGATGAATGAAAGGATACATCAAAATGTCATTGAGGAAATTAACTGTGCCCTTTTTATTTAAGATACATATTATTCCTTTCACTTAAATTTCTGAAAGAATGAAGCCAGAAGATAATTCCCTTAGAAAAAGGTTTTCTGTTTCAGCAGTTTGTCATCTTCTAAAATTGAAAAATTGCTTTTCTGTAGTGAGAACCTTACCTGAAACTGGCACTTGGTATCTTAACAGATCAGTGTAAAGCAAGAAATTACCTTTACTGATGCATCTGAACAACAGAAACGAGACAAAAAACAAATACGAGAGCCAGTAGATTTGCAGAAAAAGAAGAAAAGAAAACAGCGTTCACCAGCAAAAGTAAGACATTGATTTGGCAAAACCAAGATTAAAAGGACCTGAAGATTTGGTTGACTATGACTAATTTCATTAGCATTTGAAGTAGTTAGGCTGGAAATTGTTTGTTTGCTCAGTAAAGATGCAGTTCTGAAGTTCAGCAGAGACCCAAAACAAAACTGATATAACAGTGTTTTTCTTTGAACTCTTTTTAGCAACATGAACTCTTGACATATTTTAACATCTGTCTCTCCAGGCAGTTCTCTCTCCAAATATTTTTTTTTTTAAATTATGAGTCAGTAGCTTTGTAGACAACTTTTAAATCATTACTCTGTATCTATCTAATAATAGCTGTGCTTTTCTGTGAGCCTGATAATTTTATATGCTTCATGCATAGTAGTGAAAAGTTTTTAAAAAGAAATCTAAAATGGTAGTTTTGAAAATTCTAAAAAGTTTACTAATATATATAAAATAATTTACTGGTAGGGAAAATTCCTGTGGTCATAATCATCTTCATATATGTATTTATTTATATCAAGAGATTCTTACCATAGCTGCTGGTTTGTTACTTCAAAATTTGTTTTGTAGATCCATTCATGAAGAGTATGTATCCCTGTATGTCTGAAAACAATTTTCTCCTATTGAGAAGCACTTCAGATAAAACCAGAATCATTTCACCTCATGAGGTAGCAGTGTTGTATCTTCTAGTAATTCCCCAAATCAGTGTTAACCTTCAGACTTAAAACAGAATATATCCAGGCTGCTCTGATAGACAGAAATCAGTTATATGTTATCACACGGCAGCATTAAGATAAACCTACTCAGAAATCAACCCAAACTGTTTATACATTGAAGGAAAACTCACCGTAGCACGAAGAAAATCTCCCAAACCTTTTTGTTGCCCTGGGAGCAGGACCTTCCAGTCCTCCCCAAAGCACTGTCAGATAAGGTTGCACCTGTAGTATTCTTGGAAAGTTGAGAAATTGCTTCAGATTGGGTGTGGAAGCAAGTTCCAAATCCTGTGCATTTTCTTCTCACTTCTCCCTTTGATAGAAAAAGGAGATCTAGGTTGAGTACATCCACAGATCACTTCCATGGAAACATGGCAAGGTAGGAGAGGCGTGTGTCCCTCTTTCTACAGACGTGAACTTGCATGCTTCCTTTTTATCTCCCAATCTGCCAGGTTTAGTCTTTTGAGATGACAAAAGATTGAACAATGATCAGGAGAATCGTTAAGCGGGTTGTTTTTCAGTCTCTTTTCCACTTTTTCAGACTTGTCAGAGTAGAAAGGCAGAAAAAAGCTGAAGGACCAACATAGGTGAGAGCCTACTGCAGTTTAAGTTTAGTATTTCCAGAGTAATGGGGTTGATTTTCCCTCCAACAGCAGCTGGAACTTTTACAAATGGAAGTCAGTTAACGTCCTGAAGCATTTAAAATTCTATCTTATATTAATGTAGTAATCAGATAAATAAAAAGTCATTAGTTACTATGAATCCTGTCTCCTTTTCCCTCTTCCACGCACACACACACGTGCACACACATACGCACGCGCACACACACACACGCACAAGCTTTTTTGTTGCTTTTATTAGGGAAGCTGCATTGACTAAGTTACCTTTCTTCCTTTATGATGTGGTACAATGAATAGACGCAGTAGAAGAGCCCAGGTTTAGGATCACCGTGACATTAAGTGTTATTTTCTGCACAATTATTTTAAAATTCCAACATAATATATGAAAAGCATTCCATAACATGTATTTAAATTTGTTTTAAAGACCCAGTCCGTTTCATCAGCTGTATGTGGTTACAGAACAGAGCTTTTACAACTGTCTCTATCTGTGACTGGAGCTGTAACATGCCAGTCTTACAAACGTATGAATGTACTTGTCCTTCAGAGTGAATGCACGAGAATTTGTTAGCCCGAGACTTTCACTCTTGCTGAGTTTTGATGCAGCAGAATTTAAAATTAAGTAGATCCTACAGTATTTGCTACTATTGCAGAGCTACTGTTTCAGTTATTGACTCTCTCTTTCTCATCACTGTCATTATCATAAAACCTAAAATGTCATAGCTAATCAAATTGCAGATGTGTTTCCCCAGCAGACATTCATTTTTTGTTAATAACAAGGGACTAAATGGTTTTATTTAAGGTTACTTAAGCTTTTCTTTATAGTTCTGTTTCCAGTTAAGCAAGACTTTTAGAAATGTAATTTGTTCACTGGTTTTCTTATTCTCTTGCCAGAGATAGTAGAGTCTGGGTTTTGGTTTGGGGCGGGTTGTTTGTTTTTTTTCTTTCTGACAAATTAGAGAAAACCTGTGATTAGCTTTATTGACTAAGGTAGATATAGTGCAATTTTTTAAATATAAGTTTTTTTTAACTTTTATGAAAATAGTGGCTTTGTTTGACAGCAAAGCAATTGAGTGTGGCAAGTTGAATTCGTCAAGGAAATGCTTTAATATGTATATTGAGTGAGCAATACTTTATTGAGTGAAAAACCTGAAAGAGGAGAATGATAATACTATTTTCTTGGTTGCTTGGCTTTGGGGTTTTGCTTTTTAAAATATAATTTTGCCTCTATAGATAATTTATATGACTATTCTTGTTAAGTTTATGCCTTTTAGCAAACATTTAGAGCTGTGATTTGAAAATAGAATATAACTTTTCACTTTTGCTTTAAAATATGCTTATCCATGGTTTAGTGCCCAGAGGTGATTTGGTTACTTTGCATCCTTTCCAACAGACGGACAAAGTAAACAGTAGCCTATAAAGTGACTCAGCTGTGTCTAGGCAAGCTCTAAGCTGATTTTCCATGAGCTGCTTTTGCCTCTGTCCTGTTGAAATATCTCTTAATACACAACGAGACACAAGTTGGATTGGACTGCAATTGGAAATGTGTACTAGAAGCTTACTGCATAGCTTTGTAGAAATCAGCATTGTTTGACCTGAAGTATTTAAATTCTCTGCATCGCAAAAATTAATGTGTTTTTTTTTTGTAGTTAATAAGACACCTTTAGAGGGTAGTGTGAGAACAAATTTTACTCTTTTTAAAATAGATCCTTACAATAAATGAGGATGGATCACTTGGTCTGAAAACCCACAAATCTCATGTTTGTGAGCATTGCAATGCTGCCTTTAGAACCAACTACCATTTACAGAGACATGTCTTCATTCATACAGGTACTGCTTGACTTCAAATTTGTCTTTTTCTACTATATAAAGAGTTGTTTACTTATGTTAAAAATGTTTTCAGCTCTATGCGAATTTCAGTTTTAAGAGTGTAGCTAACTTGGCATCTAAGCTTAGAGATTCCATGCACCAAAGTGTCAAAAGAATACCAGAAAAAAGAAAAAAAAAAATCAACATATGTTTAATAAACTGAAGACCTAACTGTTTACAAGGTTTCTTTTCTTTCTTTATCAGAAAGTTATGGGTTGACTTGTAGCCTAAGTGCCAAAATTGACCCCTTTGTAAAATGTGCTCCGGCTGCTTATTTGCCTGATGAGGTATCTCTCTGGTTCGGAGAAGTGAAAAAGGTACTTACCATTATAATAGCTTGCCAGTATCCTGAATGCAGAGTTATGCCAGCATCGTGATTGATCTTGTTCATGAGGAAATTACAGCCATTCCAGATCACTCTTCCTGCTAGACTTAATGTGACTCTTAGGATCATGGAAAGAACTCCGCAGTTCCTATACTTAGTAAGGCTAATGTTTTTTTTTGTATTAGAGTATTTTTGGAATTCGCTCAGATGCTGGTTTTTTTAATAGACATTTTAATATTCCTCAAAAGTAGTTATCAGAAACAACAGTGTGTAGTTATTAACTTTTGGATGTGGAATTATATTGTTCAAGGTGAAAAACCATTTCAGTGCAGTCAGTGCGACATGCGTTTCATACAGAAGTACCTGCTACAGAGGCATGAGAAGATTCATACTGGTGAGTATAGTGCCTTGAGTATCTTTACTGGCGTGCTTAAAAACTGTTTCCCCACTCAGGCAAGGTTTCTGGTAATAAATATGCAGCCTAAAACCCTGTTGTAATTTGTTTTTACTTAACACATGTTATAAAACTTTAAAAAAGGAATGAGTTTTGTGCTTTCAACTTGCTCCACTTTCCTTTTGGCTGTAAAGTGAGTATGAACTCTAGTAAGCAGATCTGAAAGTAGTTTTCTATAAATAGCCCCAGAGCAGCAAATCCTGAAGTTTGTGCATTCATAATAGTCAAGGTTTGTTAAGCAGTTCTATCTTTTGTTCTGTCAAGTTAATTCAGATAACGGGGACTTCCAAATTCCATTTCCATAGATTTATTTATTTGTTTGTATGTTTGTTTGTTTGTTTTGGAATTTGATGGAAAAGTGCCAGGACTAAAATGGCCAAAATGCCTAACCCCAAAGGTATTAGTATCAGCTTTTCTTTTCACCCACTTTTTCTTTTAGGTTTAATTCAGAACTGTTCTAAAAGTAAGAGTCTTAGTTTAAAAATACGCAATATAGGTCAAATAAGGCCTGAAGTTTTAAACCAAAGAGCGTTAAAGTTTATTCATGTTTATTTTTTTATCTTGTTGCACCACACAGAACCACATTCTTTAACAGGTTTGGTTTCATTGGGTTTTTGGCATTTTGGTGCATGGCCTTTCAATCCCTCTTTAAATATTTTGTAATATGGTCCCTTTTGGACTAGATGCCAATTTCTCAGCCTCTTTTTCAGAAAAGCAGAGCTGGTGAATGTGCACAGTGTTTCTTGGCTGTAGCATTTAAATGGATATGAAAGCTACTAACACGCAGTGCAGTGTGTGCATGTGTAAGGGTTGAGAGGGAGAAAAAACTCTGCAAAATGAATTTTCAGAGCAGTGTACAGGGAGTTACATGCACAAATGCCCTGTTGTTTATGGGATTTTTGTATCCTAGGTTGCCATGAGTCCAGACTAAGTAGGTTTCCTTCAGCCAGTCAGCCACAGAAGAGTCTTCCATTCTTCTGTCCAGTGTCTTTGTTCTGCTCCTAGTCTTTCCTCTGGCTCTGAATTGGTGAACCATGCTGCCTCCACTTTGTGTAGATACTATTCTTGAAAAGAATGCTCATTCACTCTCTTCCATCTATCTGTCCCCCTCGCAAAAAAAAAAAAAAAAAAAAAAAAAAAAGGCAAAAATTTAAGTGCAGTCTTCACATTTTTTGGAAGATTTTTCTTTTTTTTCAAATGAGGATTATTCCCTGTACGTGGCTTTGAAAATGAGAGTCTGGGCAATTTAGTTAATTATTGCTTGACTGCAAATATTTTATAAATTGATTTAATTATCTTTTTTAATTCAGCTTCTAGCTCTAATGAGAATTCTGTGTTGATTTTAAGCTTTGGAGGGAGGGGGTGGTGTTGGTGGGATTGCAGGTTTTTATGCCAGCTCTACCATATGCTAGTAGTTGTTTAGCAGAGAAAAAGGTGCCATTTAACAAATTAACCATATTGTTATCTGACTTTTTAAGATACATATATTTTCCTCCTTTCCTCAGCATCCTGAGGTATAGTTTGGTAGTTTCTTAGAAAATTGAAGATGGTGCTTGTGTTTAAATTACTCAGGTATAGTGTAGTTAATTGGCATTCTGCATGCCCGTGTGTGCTTTCACCTCTATGTGATCGTGTTCACTACTGGGCCTTAGCTGTTTGTGTAGTTATTCTGTTATTCAGGACTGTATAACTAAACCCATCCAGAAAAGCTGCACTTTCAGCTTGCTTCTCTAACAAGAAGGTGTGCAGTGGGTCTGCATTTCACTTTGATGGAAGTAAAGAAAAGACCTATTTGCATTATTCGTATTCTTTTAAGGAATGTTCCTTATAAATTAAATACTTAATTTTTTTTCTTTTTATTTTGCATTTTTACCTCTGGGAATGATTACTTTTAGCACCAGCTTTTGTACAAGTGTTCAAAACACTGATGGAAAACAGGATGTCTCTTACTCTTTTAAAAATATTTATCAAATTTTCCTGTTTATTTTAAGCCAATCAAAGCCAGTGGTAACACTTAGAAGCCCCACTTTATGCCTGTTACAAGCCCCCTATTTACAGGTGCTCCAGCTAGTTCCAGTCTGATTTGAATTTGGTTCTCTGAACTGCTCCTTCAAATGAAATGTTATGAGGGAGTAATGAAGCAATCAATGAACAGCCTTTTTTTTGTGTAAATAATTAAACAGTTGCATCTAAAAGCAGACATTGCATTAATACAAAATTCACTTACTAGGAATAATTGTGTGTAGAGGAGGGCAGCAGTGCTAGAACCCTGCTGCTAAACTTGTCCCTAATGAGTCAGAAAATTGCCATTTTAGTTGTAAGAGAGGGAAGAGTCACTAGTACACAAATATTTTCGTATTTTCAGTTTACTAGATTCCAGAAGATGCTGAATGTTTTTTTTTTCTAATATGTCTGCTTTCTTTTTGCTTAGAGATGTTTCTATACACCTTACTCACTCATGCATTCATGTGTCCTAATTGTGTAAGCCACCCTACTTTCCATTTTAATCATAAAAACTGAGATTACATTTAAAAAAGTAAAACAGCAATGGGGCTCATGATTCAAATGCCTTCTTATTCAGTCCTGCTGATTTTTTTTTATTGTCGTCTTTGTTATTTTATAATTTGGTTTTTGTCTGTTTAGATTTTAAAATGCCTCAGGGTTTATAATTGTTACAGCCTTCATGCACATAATATTTGTACAACACTTTATGAACAGTTCTATTGCTGGGTTTTAATAGATTGCCAACACAGACAAACACATAAGCTGTGTTTGTAAATAATGCAGTAATTACTGTATTTTTAAATTTTGATTTCTTTTTATACATCTAATTCTATCCCACTCAACAAGACATTTCAGAAAAATGTCCTGGATTCTCCATGCATTAGCAAAAGGCTGTTATTAACGATCTCCTCCATTTGCCATAGATCCTGTTTGAAAAGTACAACAAAATTGCAGAAGCCATCTGAAGTTTCAGGCTTCTGCTAAGAAATTATTATTGGAAGCATATCTCCATATTAATTTTTAATCTTTTTCTAACATTATCTTCCTTATGAAGATTAAAGCCAAAATTAAGTATGGTATCAGTTTCACAAAGTTTTTCTTAATCTTACTTCCATTCTGGAATTCTACTGAAAAATACCATTTTCTGTGTTGTGCTGAGCAGTTCAAGGGCAGTGTCCCCAGAATTTTCTCCCTGTTAAGGCATGGCCAGCAGTGCCTTTGTATGCACCCTGAAAGTCTCCAAAATAGCTGGTGGTCATAATACACCAAAAAACCTCAGAACCCCTGTTTGGCCCTTTTTAAGCCTTGAAATGGGAATAGGTAGCTGAGGAGTCTTCTGCCAGCAAATAGCCAGCTTGAGTAGACAAATGTTAAGGAACTCTGTGACCATTCGTTTACAGAAATGAGGATAAGGCTGCAGGTAAGTGTATTAAAGAAGTGTTCTGCATTTCCTGGGGTAGCAGAATAGCTCCTTAGGGGGCTGTTCAGAGCCAGAACAGGATTGAGCTATTTTGCTGTAAGGCTCAAATAGATCACCAAACAGTTGCTCCTTTCTCTAGAAAAACGTAAGCAAACTTTGAGACAACGTAAGGAGAGTTGTTGGAAGAGGCAATTTAAAAGAAACACCAGGTAGAATAGTGGAGCAAAGGGAAAGAAAACTGTAAGGATTAAGTAGTAGACTTTGGGAATGGAAGAGAACAATGACATCTAAAGATCTTGCCTCATCTTGCTGAAAACTGAAGACAAGGATTGGAATTTGATGCAGAAAGTCTCAACAGGCTTGATGGGAGTAAAACACCATAGTCATAAGGGTGCCCAACAAATAAAGAGAAGGTGAAGAATGAAACTGGAGTTTGAAAGTTAAGAAATAGACCAGAGAGAAGGATTTGCTTATAGACAGTATGAGAGAATTATATGATAGATATTACAGCTTACAAGAGTGCTGAAAACAAGCAAAGTTTTATGGTAATTATTAATAAGCAAGAAATGATAAAGGTCTCTAACTCAAGTGAAAGAAGAGGTAGGATGCTGAGGTTGTGAGCTTGTAGAAAAAAGAACTGATGGAAGAAGCTGAGAGATCTGAGTAGAGGAGATAATTTGATTTAGGAGAGAATAAATTGGAATAATTTCATCTAAGAAAGGAATTGGCTGAAAAGCCACATGGAGAGGTAAGAATTAATAATTGGAAACAGGACATAAGCTTACAAAGAGAGAGATTTAGAATTTGCTTGGAATTAAGGCAGTTGAAACTCTGGGCATTAATGATCTGACTAGGAGCACATTTGTGGGCGATACAGATATTTTTCATTCTAGTTTCTATAAATACAGGCACCTTATTTTAAGGTACTGTATTTCCATTTGTAGAAGGATGTGGCTAAATAGTTCTATTGTAAATGGAAAAACACACTCATAACATTTTAAATAATAAAATTAATTAATTTAAAATGTTAAATGTTGATAATTATTGGTAATTTAATAAAGTTAGTCCATAACATAATTAGTAAGAATAAAACTACTTCAGAAAACAGCAATAGTCTGCATATTTCTGGAAACAAAGCACAGATGATTTATATCCCAAAAACCAGTGCAGTGCAATATCCAGAAAAAAGAGGATGTTGACAGATGCTGCCAAGACAATCCCTGATCTCTGTGTCAGTCCAAAAGATTTCCTAGTAAATATTAAGAGGAAAGATCACTATTGTTCAGGCTGAGTTCTATTAAATAATAGTGAACTTCTGTAAAAGCAAAACTAACTTTTCAATGCACTTGGAATTTTTAGGTTTTGTCAGAGAAACATAGAAAATAAAGAATATCAGAGGGAAGATGTAAGGCAAAGTTAAAAGAAACAAAAATAGACCCCAGAAAAGACCATTGCAGGGCTTCTTTGTGAGGAAAAATAAGGGGAGAACTGAAGATGAATTCAGGGCAGTGCATATTGTCTGAACAAATGTTTCATGAAAGTAAAGGATAAAACTGAAAACCAAACCGAGCAAAACAAGCAACCAAAATGAGAAATCTGTAAGTATGCAAACACCAGTTTAGCTGTAGAGGTTCCTTTTTTTCAACTTAGTTTTTTAAATAAAATATTTTTAATTAATTTTTTAAAAATAAATAAATTTGAGTTCCAACCAAAGTAGTAGGATTTTTTCAAAGCAGTTATTTCAATTCTACATACAGATAAGGTAAAAAATATGGAAAAATACAGAGCACCCTCAAAAATGTTATATTCAAAGTTTGGAAATGCATAATTTTCTCCTAGAAGGGATGGGTTTGAGTTCATGAGTTGGTGAGAGAATTGAGGTATTTTTATACAATCGTCTGCCCTAAAAATATGTGATGCAACAGCAGTTCAGGAAGAGCATCTTTGCAGTTCTTCATTTGTTAAGTGTAAGACATATATTTGCCACCACCATTAGAAAGAGGGGTAAGGATTTAGTTTTAAAGGTGGTTTGTTTTTTTTAGCACAAAAGCTTAAAATAATTTGAGGCATCATCTACAGAGTATTGGAAAAATAGTGGTGTGAGCAAGCCCTATGTTGTTTTTCATTAGCAATAGACTAAATCCTCTTACAACTTCTAATAAAGAATGTAGTATTTGACCCGGTAATTGTATGGAAAAACGTTGATTTATTTTCTTTGATTAACATTGCTACGTGTTTTTTATCAGGTGAAAAGCCATTTCGTTGCGATGAATGTGGTATGAGGTTTATTCAGAAGTATCATATGGAAAGGCACAAAAGAACTCACAGTGGAGAGAAGCCTTACCAGTGTGAATACTGTTTGCAGGTAAGATGACTTGGTGAAATCTTTCGTGATTGACAAACAAAACACCAGTAGATTCCCAAGTAGTACAGACAGGGATTTCTCCATGTGTTGTAGTCATGTGCATACACATAAATGTATAACAAATGTTGTTTCTGTTAAAGTGGGCATTCTTGGTGCACAGAGGCACGGCTGGCTATGCTTGATTTTATTGACTGTGTACTGTTGTTTGACACTTCATTAGAAATTGGTAAAGTGGATGAATTGTCAAGTAAATTCGTTAGAATGAAAGGTTTCTTTCTGCTAATATATTTATTTTTCCCTAATAATAATGATCACCATCGTCATCTTTTTCAGTATTTCTCCAGGACCGATCGTGTGCTGAAACACAAACGTATGTGCCATGAGAACCGCGAGAAGAAACCGAACAGAAGTGCCACCAAAGTTGGCTTTTTGCCATCGGAGGAAGATTCTGGTTTCTCAACGCCTATGAAAGACAGCTCCTTGCCAAAGAAGAAAAGGCAGAAAACAGAGAAAACAAAATCTGGGGATAAGGAAAGTTCAGATAAATCGGAACACAAGAAGGACAAAAATGACTATTTGCCTTTGTACTCTTCCAGTACTAAAGTAAAAGATGAATATATGGTAGCGGAGTATGCTGTTGAGATGCCACATTCTTCAGTCAGTGGAACGCACTTAGAAGAAGCAAATTCTGGAGAAATACACCCACCTAAGCTTGTTCTCAAAAAGGTTAACAAGAGGAGTCTAAAACAGCCACTCGAGCAAAGTCAAACCATTTCACCTTTGTCTACATATGAAGACAGCAAGGTTTCAAAGTATGCCTTCGATCTTGTGGATAAGCAAAGTTTACTGGACTCCGAAGGTAATGCTGACATTGATCAAGTGGACACATTACAGGAGGGGCCCAGTAAACCTGTACACAGCAGCACTAATTATGATGATGCAATGCAGTTCTTAAAGAAAAAGAGGTATCTACAAGCAGCCAGTAACAACAGTCGAGAATATGCCTTGAATGTAAGTACCATAGCATCTCAACCTTCAGTAACACAGGCAGCTGTGGCCAGTGTCATTGATGAAACTGCTACAGCCTCAATATTAGACACACAGGCGCTGAATGTTGAAATTAAAGGTAACCATGACAAAAATGTCATTCCAGATGAGGTACTGCAAACTCTGTTAGATCATTATTCACACAAGGCTAATGGACAACATGAGATCTCTTTCAGCGTGGCTGACACGGAAGTGACCTCCAGTATATCAATCAATTCCTCTGAAGTATCTGAGGTCACCCAATCTGAGACGGTTGGAACAAGCTCTCAAGCTTCCTCATCAGATAAAGCTAGTATGTTACAAGAATATTCAAAGTTTTTACAACAAGCTTTGGACAGAACTAGCCAAAATGATGCCTATTTGAACAACCCGAGCCTTAATTTTGTGACTGATAACCAGACTCTTACAACCCAGCCAGCATTTCCTTCCATGGAGAAGGTCTACACATCTATACCTGTCAATAGCTTTCGATCAGGAATGAACTCTCCATTAAGAACAACTCCAGACAAGTCTCATTTTGGACTAATGGTTGGTGATTCGCAGCACCCTTTTCCCTTTTCAGGTGATGAGGCAAATCATTCTTCTTCCTCCTCTACACAGGACTTCTTGGATCAAGTAACTTCTCAGAAGAAAGCAGAGGCACAGTCTGTTCATCAAGCATATCAAATTAGCTCCTTTGAGCAGCCCTTTAGAGCTCAGTACCATGGGGCAAGAGCTGGAATATCATCTCAGTTTAGCACTGCCAATGGACAGGTGAACCTTCGGGGACCAGGGACAAGTGCTGATTTCCCAGAATTTCCCTTGGTGAATGTAAATGATAGCAGAGCTGGGATGACTTCTTCACCTGATGCCACAACGGGCCAGACTTTTGGCTAAGAAATCTTTGTAAATAATACTGGCACTTTAGAACACATTTGTCAAAAGGGGGTTGCTCTGTAAAAGATGGAGTTCTGTACAGCTTTTAAGAGCGCTATGTTAAAACAAAAGTAAGCTGATATTAGCAAGACCAATAACTGCTTCTTTCTTTTTTTTCCTTTTTCTTTTTTTTTTTTTTTTTATTTTTCGGTTAGCCACCAGTAATTGAACTGCCTGATGTTGGTGCCCCTATCAAAGGCAGTTTATTATTCACTTGTTTGAGTCCAGAAAATTCTTTACCTTCTATGAAATTTAAAATAAACAAAATCCCCAGGTAAGACTTTCCCCCATGATTGTTTCCTTGCTGGTTTCCTTGTATACTTTGGGAGGACAGTTATTGTCTGATATTATTCACCTTGTCATTTCTGAGCTTGTCAGCACAGTCATTGCTCTTCAGCAGGGAATCAACATGTACTAAACACACAGAATAAACAAGTAAGTTTCAAAGGTCAAGCAAAAACGGCTTTAAAAGATGGCGTTTTCTAGAAGAATAAGCTTCAGTCTCTCAAAAAAAGTTTTAGATCATGTGCCCTTTATTTCTGCTTTGCATTACCTTGAGTTGTGTTTGGAGGGAAAAAAAATGAATTCTGATAGACTAACTCTACTATTTAAAATTCTAATTAATTTAAAATACTTTAAACACTTTTTTAAAGCAGAATGCCTAACTGCTAAAGCCTTTACTTCATTCCTGAAGTAATGTGTATTTCTTTGTACAGCTGAATCTAGATGTAACTTTTTAATGACTTTTTCATACACAGATACCAAGATTTTGGAGTTTTAGTTAAAATACTCTATAGATGACATTCCCAATTGCAAAATGCTTACACAGACTGTGTATTCCAAGATTTAAAAGCTTAATTGTACCTTACCCTCCGTACTCATAACGATTAACATAGAGCACTTAGCCAACTTGATAGTTTTCGATTTCTCAAAAAAATAAAACCATTTTGAGATTTTTAGGTTTGATACGGTTGCATCATTTTCATCTCACACAGCTCCAGTAATTCTCTTCAATACACTTGAGAGTGGGTATCCTTAGCTTCTCTAAAAACTGTTTTGATTCTCTGTCTGGCATTTTGACAATTCAGACCATTAAATTTATTGAAGTATCCCTGAAAGCTGAAGAAGCAGGCATTCAGATTCCCTACCTTTTTAGTGTTTGCTTAGTGAAAGTCATTACAATTTTACCAACCCCAAACCGGTGAATGATGCTAGTGGACAGGATTTCTTTTTCCAGCCTAGGAGAGTGATCAGAAGTTTTCGTTGCATTTCACAGTATAAATAAACGACAAAGTTTATCCCTGTACCACGAATATGTTTTTTTGAATAGTACTTTGTCTTGAAGTATACGGTATGGTACGATAAGTAGTTCTGTGTGCATTTTTAAGGTGGTAAGATTTGAGTAGCCTAACTATTGTGTAGTTTAAGTTAACAAGTTACAGATTTTTGAACTGTAATGTTCATTCTATTGCACCTTCCCTAAAGGGACACTGTCTGGTAGTTTAAGGCAGTTTAAGCCTCATGTAGGCTGATTAACCAGGGAAAAACACACACACACACATATGGGTAGGTATGTTTATGGTGATTTTTTTAAAAATAGGATTGCATACATGTTTTTACACTGCTGTTGCTAGCTGGTATCTCTCAGACAAAGCCATCGGATAGGAGAAAAGACTGCATCTCAAGGGGCTGAAATATATTCTGTCTTTTAAGAAAGGACTTGAGCGGGACCTAGAACAATTCCCACCTCTTTTGAAAGCAGTAGCAATATTTTTCTTAATTTTCATTATCAGGAAACTGATCCTACTCTTTATCTTTTTCCCCCTGGTAGCACTAATACAGCACTAACTTCACTTGGTACAGTTGAGGGAGAAAGGGTATTTATTATCCATAGCTTGCTTCTCTTATTGGCAAGAAATACAATTTATGTAAACTTTTTTCTTAATACTTTTATATAAGAAAACAGGTTCTGTTTTGATTTGTTGACCCCTCTATCTAATACAATAAGGTGTTTCGGTGTGCTATGACTTACCAGTAGTTTTGCCCAAATATTTGGCCCCAAGTTAAAGAGCGGGCATCAGGAGAGAAAAGTAAATTCCTTTTGGATTATTGATGATACATTCAAAGAAATTTCTTTGAAAGAATATTTTTAAACTGATTCATGCCCATCTGGTTTTCTTCCTTTATGGTCAGTTTGGTTTTTTCACTTTCTATTCTATGTTGCACAGAAATAACATATATGGCCCCTATATCCCAGGAAGCCACTTCTTGTAATGCATATTTTGAGTGTTTCATTTCCATGACATCTTTGCTTGTGCTGCCTGAATGGCATCTTTGCTCTCATGCCCTGATGCTGCAAGTAGATGGCCATTAATTGTACTATTTGTTGAATACAGCAAGGAACAAAAGGCAAAAAAAAGGCCAGGTTATTACTGCACTGCCCTGGCCCCATAGGGAGGTAAGAGGAATAAAGCCTCCTTCTCCCTAAGGAGGCTGACTCAGCTTTATTTGAAAAGGTTACTGCATTGATACTCTGCTGGGAGAAGGTGATTTAGGAGTAAGGGAGAGTTGCTCTCACTCCATCCCATCTCCACACTTAGGAATTGCTCCATGGGAGCATGAGGGAGCAAGCTGTTGTACAGAGTGAAGGAACTTGCTCTTCCTGCAGCCAAATGGGAGTCACCTGAGGAACTGTTATCCCTTACGTCAGAACTCATTCCCTAGCCTGCTGCTGAGCCATTCCAGCTACACTCTGTGCCTTAGGACAGGCTGTGAAGTCCCCGTCTAAGCCACAGGGACTATCCCATAGGGTTCTTCCATATGTACAATTAAAAGTGATGTGAGTAGTTGATCCGCTGATGCGTGAAGCTTTCTGCACTGGAGGAGTTAGCCAAATATACTGCTATGATTTAGGTTTAACTCAGTAAAAAGCTCTTGCTTGTTTAATAATGACATTATTTAATAACGTCTTTCACCGCTCACGTTCTGCTGCTTTTAATCTACAGATGCTCATTCTTCATGTTGATCCGGTCACTGTTTGATTTTTAGTTTTTCATGTATGTTTGGAAAAAAGCAGCTTTGGTTTTCTGCTCTGTTCTTGTACTGATGCTGTTCAGTCAGTCGGCACAAGGCTGGGGTGAGTGTGTGTATTCCCCTGAGCCAACAACAGACATTCTTAATGAAAGGTCATGTAAGCACCAAATGTGTGTGTGTGTGTAAGGTAGACATTTTGGGGATATCTACTAGTGACAGAGCAGTGATAATTTTAAAAAAAGGGGAAACTGATGACATTTATTAACAAACTATATATATACACAATACATGTGTGTGTATATATATATATATATAAATATATACGCACTTATTAATAGGCCATATTTTGGTCCTAAATTACTTGACAGTGTCCCTTTTAGCATGAATCTTTTGATATGTTTTACCATTAATATAACAGACAATGAAGGAATCAGCTTGTAATGGTATACTAATAGGCATTTACATTTTCTTCCTTTGATTTGAGAATGAATTAATCATAAATGACAAGTTTTGGGGAGAAGGATTAACCATGTGTATTACTGTATGTTGGTTTACGAATAACAACATAAACAATTTCAATTGGATGATAAAAGAACCATGTTTATGATCTTGTGTCTCCTAGTGTTGTCTTTAGGAAAATTGTGTTTCAAGAAGAAAATAGGACAAGGAAGTATTCATGTGAAATAACAACTTGTATTATTTTTATATTATACTTGTCAGTTTTTTGGATGACGGGAGCTTTTCATTGTTAATTGAGAAGTACAGTAAAATCTTGCTAATTCGCTGACTTCTAAACAGAGCATCCAGTAGGTTTCTACATCCCTGATGGTCTCTTCCCACCTCTCTGCAATGGTCTAAAACGTACTGTAGCGAGGTCTCATACAATAATACTGTACTACTTCACCCAAGTATACTACAGCATCTACATTAGTATACTGGGAGATAGAAGGAGTATTGAAAACTAAATTACAGTTGTCAAAATAAATGAACAAAGTACATTTTGTGATGTGACATCCTTGCTTTTGTTGCCTGCTTCTTCGCTATTTTCAAAATTGTCATTTTTAAAGGGTTTCTAAGACATTGCTGCGAATTATTGGGGTTCTACTGTAACTTTTGGAGTTTATTCTAAAGTATTCATGTTCTCCTATGAAAACTTTCCACTTGGACAGATACATTATATTCCACGCTTGATCAGAATATTTTTATAGTATTTGTATCATGTGTAGTAACTATTTGAAATGAACCAGAATATTTGGATGAATTCACTCTGAATTTTGCAGCGTTGGATTACTTTATGTATGTATATTTGCTAACTAAATTTTCTTGGCTTTGAGAGCTTTGATTTTTATTCTTCTTTGTTTGCTTGTTTTAATACTGTTACAAATTGCAGGGAAAAATCCTAATACTCCTGGGAATCCAGTTGGAAATGTTAACAGGCAGGAATATGCTTATGCCGTCGGTACCAGTACGCATGTGAACTTTCAAATTACATGGTTGGTACTGAAGCAAATGAATAATGCCACAGTTTCATAGAGTTAAATGTTTTACTAAAATGAAGCCTTGTAACTTTGAAAGTTCATTCGACTTATGGTAATGCATGTTTATGTCAGGCATGTAATGCATTTAGCTGAAACTCACTTTGCAAAGGACAAGCACTAAGAAAGTATTACTGCTAATGAAAAGATGTGTCTAAGTTAAAATTTAAACTTTTCTTCAAGTTTAATTTGCTTTGTGTCAGGGAAATAAATTTATAGTCGCTTTTGCTCTACTCGACCTACAAAACCTTCTGTTTCCTTTCTAAAATTACATCTTTTGGTAGGAAACACAAACTGAGGCAAGCAAACATTTCTAAGACTTGTTTCTTGCTTTCCTTAATCCAATGGATGGAAAGGTAATATTGTGTAAACAACATTATTTTATTTTTTTATGCAATACCATGCTGTAAATATGATTTATCAAATAAGGATGTACCTATGATTGAATCTTTGATTCTGCACAGCTAGAGTTTATATATAAATATAAATGTGTCTTGACAATCAAGGACTTATGTCAGTCTTCCTTTATGACGTTTCTTATTGTTATGCATTCCATTTGTTTGACTTGAGTATTTGTATTGTCTGTAAAGTATGTAATGTTTTTATAGCTTGTTTAAAACAAACAAAAAAGCCTGTAAATATGAACTGATCACAGTACTGCTCTGTTAGAAGGCATAAGATGATGTACTGTTTGTAAGCAATAATACATGACAGTGCTAACTTGACAAGTAGCATAAGGTTAAGTTCCAAAAATACCTTTGGGAGTTAATAGCCTTGTTTGAGTTAATGAATATTCTTAATCATTTTTTTATAAATAAATTCAAACGTCCTCCTGCTGGAATATATAACATTGTTTACACAGCACAATTTCAGTCACAGAGAGGACAGTCTTTAGATCTATGGCTTCATCCGTACACACTTTGAGTAAGAAATGAATGGCTTGGCTGCACTTCTGCGAGATGAGGAAGACTGCAAAAGTTGAATAGCTGTGTCTCTAAAGGATGAGAGATACTATTCTGCTTCTATGCTGATTCCTGACAGTTCCTCTACTTAATTTGGAGTCTTTAAGTCCTAATATTGAACTGGTGAGACTGGGGCCTCCCATAGAAAGGAGTAGTTCTCTTCTTATTCCATATGCAGATAAACAGTGAACTTAGGAGCCACCTCGTCATTTGAGTTGCATATTTTTCAAATTATGAGCTATGAGATGTTGAGATGGGTTTATTCTGATAAATAAACTAAATGTCAAACTTATAGTTTGAATCGAATAGGTATTAGACTGTACAGAGCAGCATAACTATTTGAACAGTCATCACTGCTTTAGAACCTCCCCCCCAATTTATAAATGTATATGACCTACATTTTATAGAAAAAGAAATGTTTTTAAATGCTAGTCATTTATATAATATGTGCTTTGAAGGATTTGCTAGTCCACTTCTGTCACTTTTAGTACACTGGTATCTTTTATATGTAATGTATGCTTTTTATTATTATAATTATTATAATTATTATTATTGTAGTAAAACATTTCAGTAGGAGGAATTTTGCAACAGTATGAGGGGTTGAAATTTTCATTGTCAGAAATGAATTATACTGGACTTTGTCTTTGTAGTCTTGTCTTTCTTTAATTGCTGTCTGGGAGGGAACTTGGTATTCAAATAGAGCAAGTGACTTCCTTTTATTTTGAAGGCATACTAAATAGTGCTGAATTGGATATGAAAATATAATTAATTTGAAGACAGAGAAATTAGTACAAAATCTAGTGTACAGAAGAAATTGTGTTATGAAAAACTTTATGATATATATAGTGGAACACTGTTACAGTGAATTTCTGATATAGTGTTATTTTCTGAAGTCAATATGCCTTCTTTGTATTTCAATTAATTAAAAAAAAAAGATAATTTGTATAGATAAATTTAGGACAATAGGTTTATTTCAATTATTATACAGTATTTCTTTATCCTACAACATCTATTCCGTCCCTTTGTTATCAGACAAAAGACCGTAACCTGAATTCCATCAGTTAAAGTATGTATATAGGTGAGAGATGGTTTTATAGGAACCTGAAGAGTATGAATTTGTATATTCCTTATGTTTCTGACAGAAATCAGTATGTGAGTCTCTCATTATTCCTGTCAAATGAGGAATTTCCTGATACCAAGAGGAGTGTGTGTGCATGTGTGTTTGTGTGTGTGTGTGTGTGTGTGTGTGTGTGTGTGCACATAGGTACACGGAAGATGTTTGGGTCTCATGGCAAAAATGATACAAATATAAAAGGATTTAATGTAGTTCAACGTATGACTTACATTTAATATGTAAAAGAAACATTTAAATTTCATAATTCAAAAAAAGACAAAAATAGTTTTGCAGGAAACAAAACTATTTGGATAGCAAGCTTGACCAAATGAATTTTTTTGGTTAAACTTGATATATTTTAAAGGATTCTATTTCTGCCTTTATTTCTGCCCTAAAAGCAACTTAAAATATTTTGGGAGTTATTCTTCCTGTTCATTTGACTGTGAGTGTAATTTATATCATGGTTTACAAAATGTGGCATGAAGGATTGGATTGTTCTATCTGTATAATACAATGAAAGATTGCTTTTTTTTTACATAATCATGGTGAATGGTATTGTATTCTTAGGACTGATTTATTCATTAAGTGACTTAATGAGTTTCATCACTTTTGACGTTATTGTTTTCTTATGGTTAACTTAGTCTTTTTGGGTTTATAATACCCTTCTATGTATTGTGATACTAAGGGAAGTTATGTTTTTGCTTTATTTTTAATTAAACTAATAGTTTGATAATTTATATTTGCAAATGATGCATTTTAAATGTGGTCACTTGCTGTTTGAAAAATAAAAATATAGAATACTGTTTTATGAATAGACTTAGCAGTATTTTTCATGTTAGATAGTTTCGAACAAAATCTGCTTTCTTAATGAGACAGATGAAGACATGTAAAGATACATATCATTGTGAAGAACTGAAGTGGATACTTTTCAACAATTAAATGAAATATTTAAATATTGATTTGAGACATACAAAACTTATTTGGGTTTTCTTCTCCTTTGGATCTCATTGCCTCCTTTGATTACAGCAAACAGAATATCTGACCTTAACTTTAATCCTGGTTGTCTGAGAGGATTGCACTGGAATCACTTCAGTAGAAACACCTAGTGTTAGACCGTCAGCTTTCCTTTTGTGATTTTTGTTTGCACTGGAGGGAGTTTATTCAGTCCCAGCAACTCCTCATAATAAAGAGAACCAGGACTTCATTTGAATCTCAGTTGTAAGAAAGGTGAACTTGATTACTTAAGGTTTCAAGTCTGTTGTATAACAGCATGCCATGTGTGCTACACCATTTCATAGCATGTGTTATATATATGGAGTATTTGTTACATAGATTTTTCTATTGTTGAAGCAAGTATTTTGAGAAATATTGAAGATTATAGCATATATACACTTACAAAACCAGAAATATGCCCCATAGCATTAATTAAGTTTTTAAGTTAATTTAGTTTTCTCACCTTTATTTATTCGTGTGTTTAAGGCATTGTTTCCCTGAATCTTTTGGTCGTGTGTTTAAGGCATTGTTTCCCTGAATCTTTTGGTAGGGTCCCTCTTGGTAAATACTCGATTTTTATGCAGTGCATGGTTCTGTTGATTTTACTTCATGTAAGAACAAGTTTTATGTAAGAAAGTGTTAAAAGTGGCACAATGCTTTTTAAAGAGAAAAAACAGTAGTGCAGTAGCATGTGAAGACTTGAGCTGTGCTCAGATGAGCGCGGCAGGAGGAGCTGTGCGGGTCTGGGATGTCAGCAGCCCCTCTCCTGGTGGGCCTCGAGCCTGCAGGGTCACTGCCTGGGCGTTCTCCACCAGCCACCTCGGGGAACCTCCTCTGGGCAGCGGTGGCTGCAGGAGAGGAGCTTTTCATCTGGCCTCAGCCTAAACCCCCTCTGAGCTGACTGAATTTGCACGGTAGCAGAGAAAGGGCGCTCAGGAGAGTTGCTCTTCTGTCTTACCCAAGGACAGCAGCCCTAGCAGGGGTGGCCATGCACAGCCCAGGGTGGTCACTGACTACATCAGCACAGATGTTTTGGGAACTGGCCATGGGAAAGCTGCCATTATTCAGTCCCTCTGAGCCGTGCTGCTGTCTCCTAGTGCCTTTGCATACCTCTGAAGTGTGGTGTGAATACAGCACCATGACTTGATATGACTTTGTTTCAATCTTACTTAACATGGTATGTTAACATCCAGCCAGTATAGTAACTACTTTCAACGGTTTCATGTTTAATATTTTTAAATTGTGGGTGCACTCTGCAACATGCCTGACAAAGTGTCTCTGTACTCAGCCACCCTGCTTGTCTTTATGTTCGCTTATATTAATTATACTGATTTTTATTTGTTTTAGTTATACAATGGAAATAAGAAATCAAAACTGATCATTTCTGTGTATTGGCTTACATGATTAAAATTGTCAAATAGTAAAGTGATACTGAAAACAAGATATTTTTCAATATTTTGATACTGAAAAGATTTGCCAGAAGCTACATTTTGTGTTGAGTGAGAAAAATAGTCTATTTAAATTGGCTTGCCTTTTTTTTTTTTTTGCTAGAAGAAGGAAACAATTTTCTGTTAAAATAATTGGTTATTTGTGTATTTAGAGGCATTAAAAAATATCTAGTTGAAATTAGTATTTTTCTTGCACTGCACAGGGTAAACTATTTTGTAGCTTCAGGTTAGACAGCAGTTTATGATAAAGTTGAGCTATTTGGAGGTGGGTTGGCTTAGGGAGGTAGTCTGGAAGAGTGTTCAAGTGTCCCATGTGTTGGTTACCTTCTGCATTGCACTTGCCAAACGAACAGAATATAGTCTCCGAGAGAATATTGTTTGCTTTTTTGTCTGCTTTAGTTGTCAAGACACGGAGTTTAAAGAAGAGAGCTGTCCACTGGCATAGGGAGTTAAGATGGAGCCCATGTGTGCTGTCCTTTCTAAAGCCAATAGCCCTGCCCTGGTTGCTCAGGTAAGTTGCCTCCTCCGCAGTGTCCTTCCTGTGTCACACCAGGGCTGGTCTTCAGGTTCCTGCTGCACCATCTGCTCCAGCTTTTCAATTTCAAAGGCAGTCAAATGCATATGTGTTTGAGTCACTGGCAGAAATTAAATAGGATGGTTTGGTGAGGTTCTGTTTTAAAATGTGTGCGTGTGTGTCTTTTGCAGCAACATCACTTTGTGTGTGTAAGCAGCCATGCACATTGTGCAGAAAGCATGAGATCCAGTTCCTACCTTCCGTATTTGAACTTCTGGATGATTGCTGGATGTACAAGTCACTGTTGTTTTTTTCTGCTTAGAGTCCATCTCCCTGGGCAACTTCTGCCTGTCTCCTGTCTTCCAGGAGAGCCAAGACATGTTGGTGCGTGATCGCTCTGTGTTATTTTATTTGGCCAGCGGCTGCACCTTTCAAGCTTCTTGCCTAGAAATGTGGGTGCCTAGTCCCAGATCAAGCTTTGTGCTGATATCTTTTGAGACAGATCAGTGCATTGCCAGTAGCTTGTACATAGCTGCCTTCATTTAGAGGAGGTGATACCTTCTCAGCTGCATAGCCTGAGAGAGGTAAGCTGGCCTGGCTATAGAAATGCAAGCAGTGGCACTGAACATGTGTTAGTTTTCACTTTTATTTATATATATATATATATTTTTGTTCTTATTCTCATGGTCAGATGTGATCATTAGTGCCATTTCACAGAGGCAGAAGTAACAGAGCTTTTGTAACTGCTGTTAGATCAAAAGCACTAGCCTAGACTAACTGAAATGAAGAGGATCCATTTTTTTCACAGTGTGATTTATAAAAAAATATTTGTTGTAATATGAATAATGACTGTTCAAAATGTGTTATACTCTGAAAGGTCTTCAGGAGCAGCACTTCTTTAATCGGTCTTTCTTGCCACAAGATAAACTGAGTCATGAGAGACGATAAAGCAACGACTGCGAGTGCTGGGAATGTTCAGGGTAATTGCGAGGTAATCTCGACCACGCAGTGCTGTGTAAGAACAAAGCAGAGGATGACATCAGAAGCTGAAAGGATGACTTATTCGTTTTCTCTCAAGTCCTGTGTTTACTTCCATTTCTCTTGCCAGTTCCTGAAATCATGTTTGTTACAAAGCTAATTATAGACAGAACAGCCTAAGAAAGTTACAGCTCAGAAAGACGGATAAGCGAGCGCAAGGATACCACTGGGGCAAAATTATCTTTTTGTGCAAACCAGGACTCAGAAAGGGGGATCTTCTTTAAAACAACATTTGTTACCTTAAAGGAAAGTGTCAAATCAAAGTGAACAGGATGATTGATCAGTCTCCTAGTCAAACACATAGCTAGAGTGATGGATGTTGCAGCCAGTTGAAAATGAGCCCTAAGGACAGTGCGAGTCCCCACAGCGGGTGTGGAAATGCGCTTTGGCAGCGTCAGCTCTCAGAGTTGTTTCCTGAAAATCCATTTTAAGGAATTGAAACAAGAACGTTGTAGTGATGGTCAGGTACTATATTGATTACTGCTGTTACACACACTGAGCAACATCAGGTAAAAATCCATTTGAAAGGCAAAGTATTATACAGTTTGCAGCGATGAATGAACTTGAAAAAGGCTGGCTCTTCATTTAGTCTAGGAACATCCTCTACGTGTCACAGCGTGTTTTACTGTTGATCTAGCATTTGTAGGTCATTAAGCAATGTGATTAGCTAAATTGTGTAGTTTATTCACAGTCTGTGCTGTGTACATGGAAATTGCAGTTTGTTGTGTTGTAAGACATGTATGCCTGGCAGCTGAAGAAGATGGTGATGAGGTAGGTGGTAATTAACATCCATCCTACTAAGAATCAGTCCTTTCCACATTTCATAGGATGGCTCAGACCTGTGGATGTTTCAAATTCACATCTCTGTGCTGCTACTTTCCCTGTTTCTGTGGACCGCGTTTGTATCTTTGACACCTCTGTGGTGTTCCCATACTGGTTTTATCCCACATAACCTTTTGGCACCCTTCTTACTCTCTTATATCCATCTCCAGACTCCATTCCCTGAACAAATTTCTACTGACACCATATGGACTATGGAAAGTCTTCTCAAATCACAGTTCAGGATGTCTGATAACACAGGTCTGCCAGTCTTTGGATGGTCCACCTACCAGTCCTGAGGACCTATGTAACCTTGAGGGAAAAGATTCCAGTTGGTCTGTGGAACTCACAGTGTCCATTGATAGCCCTGAAATCACTCAAGAATTGGACTTTGATAAAACAATTTTAACTTTTATTTTCATTTTCCCCCCCTTTTATTCCCAGTAGAGCTAAGGTACTCAGCATAATGAGAGAGAATTTTATCTGGGACTTCTAAAAAACTTTCTCAAATTGTTTGTGATGGTTTTCCTGGAAGGTGGTGTAGACCCTGAAGCAGTGTGGAGGAAGGCCCACATGAAGATGCTGGTGGCTGAGCCAGCTGTGAGTCATGCAGCCATCCTGAGCACGCACTGAGGGAATTCATACCATTCCACATCATCACATATTCATTACAAGTAAGCTAAGTTGGAGCCACTTCTCTTGCCTTTGTGCTACCTTATTATTTTCAAAATCTGTTCTTTAAAGAAAGCAAACTGCTGTGCATGTGCCTGCCACTGGTTGATTGCCTTTGGAGATGGGACAGTTTATGCCAGTTATGGTTTTCTTCACCTGCTGAGTATGGAAAAGCAGTGTGCTCCTCCAAAACACACACAGCCCTGCTGAAGGAATGCTCCTTCTCTTGGAAGGATTCTCTTGCCAAGAAGGAAAATGTTGAAAATTGCCATGTCTTAAATAGGAGCAGACAGAGCTCAACACCAACCACTTCTGAAAATGCTTCTTAGCAGCAGTGCTTGGTGATTTTAATGTGTCAGTGCGGCCCTTGAAAATAGCTTTTGCTGGAATACAGCTGTAGTTCTTTCCAGCGAGGAGGCAGGATTTCCCAAAGAAGTGTTCAGCAGTGGGGAGTGGCCATGGCAACTGGCCCAAGAAACTTCTTTAGCACTTGCCTTGTGTGCACATGTGTTTAGGGGCAAATATGCCTGCAGGCAGGTGACAGGGCTTGGTCCTCAGGGAATTAGTGACTCTTCATCAGTTCTGCAGCAAATCGAACATACTTATTTCAGATTTTGCACTGGCCCTCAAGATAGGAGAATCTGGCTGAACCTGTTCCCTGGTAGTTGTACAGAGTGTAAAAAGGGAGCTGCAGGAGAGCTTTTGAAATATTCCAGGAATGGAATATCCTGGGGAGATACCACAGAATTGGGATTGTTCAGTCTGGGAAGGAGGCTTAGGGGTGACCTAATTGCAGCCTTACAGTACCTGAAGGGAGCTGACAAGAAAGATGAAGAGAAACTATTTACAAGAGCATGTAGTGACAGGACAAGGGGGAACGGCTTCAAACTGAAGGAGGGCAGGTTTAGATTAGATATAAGAAAGAAATTCTTTACTGTGAGGGTGGCGAGACACTGGCACAGGTTGCCCAGAGAAGCTGTGGATGCCCCAACCCTGGAAGTGTTCAAGGCCAGGTTGGATGCAGCTCTGAGCAACCTAGGATAGTGGAAGGTGTCCCTGCCCATGGCAGGGGGATTGGAACTGAATGATCTTTAAGATCCCCTTGAACCCAAACCATTCTGTGATTCTATGATTTCCTCAGGCTTCATCCTCCTTTGAGAAGTCATCTGTCTCCTCTGAACTCTTCCTTTCCTTTTCTGCCACTTGCTTGTCCTTGCTGTTTCCATCCAAGACTGAAGGCTTGTTTACACTTTGCCCTGCAGGACACTCTGGAAAATCAGTGGGTTCACTAGGCTACATCGATGTCTTTTGTGGATACTTTATTGAAAATTAAAATGGCCCTAACACATTTTAGAAGTAAATGAAATCTGTGAATGCTGCATGAGCTCTGAGGAAGGGTGGCTGGCTCTAGATTTGATCCTGTTAACATTGAAACTGTCCAAAATTCGTGCCTTTAATTCAGATGGAGTTTTGCCTACGCAGGGTCACAGAATTTCTTGGCAGCTGAGGGCTGAGAAGTTACACTGGAGCGAGTTCCTATCGAGACCGAGATGTGCGGAATCAGAGTCCCCTTTCCCCTGTGGCCAAGCGTTTCCTCCTGCCGCAACCGAGCAACTATATCAATTTGGTTATTTATTTTTTATTTTTATTTTTTATCAGACTCCCGAGAATTGCAGATTTAGTGGAAGTCTGCTCCTAAACCCTCAGTAGTTTCCCACACCCTGCCATGCTCGTGCCGCCGCCGCGGGCGCTGCGGGGTCTCGGCGCTCCGGGAAGCAGCACCCGGCGTGTGTCCCACGGGCCCGGGTGGGACCTGCCCGAGCCGGGGAGATGCAGATGCAGCCGCGGGGGCGGGCGCGGTGCCCGGGCAGACGTGGCAGCGCCCGGGGCCGCCCCGGCGGGAGGCGGCGCCGCGGGAGCGCGGGCCGGGGGCGGCGGCCGCGGGAAGGAGGGAGGGAGGGTCCGGGAGCCGCCAGGTGAGTGTATGCGGGGACACCCCCGGGCCGGGGGGGCACCAACCTGAGCGATGGGGACGGCCCGGGGACGGTGCAGGTGGTGCTTTGCCCGCTGGTCCCTCCGGCCGCGGCGTTGCGGCGGCTCCGTCGGGGCGGAGGCGGCGCGGGGTGGGGGGTAGGTAAACGGGGGAAAGAGGAGCTAAAGAATCAAAGCCATGGGGGGGGGGGGGGGGGGGAAGGTGGAAAAGGGGCCCAAAAAAGGCAAAAGAAAAGAAAAGAAGGCAAATGAAAGGGGGGGTGGTGTTAAAAAAAAACCCTTTAAAAAAAAAGGTAAAAAAATTAAAAGAGGAAACAAGGTAAAAAAAAAAAAGGACAAAAGAAAAAAGTACAAAAAAAGGGGGGGGAAAGACAAAAGAAAAGGGGGGAAAGGGGGGAGGGCGAAAAGCCTTTTAAAAAAAGAAAAAAAAAGAAGAGGGAACAGGTAGTTGGAGCGCTCTCCGGGCAGGGTGGGCAGCGCGGTGCGGCGGTGGCCGCAGCCCTTGGCAGGGAGATGTTGGCAACGCCGCGCCCTCTGCAAAACCGAAGCCGTCCGGCCGCACCGGGAAATTGAAGTTGCTGGGGAGAGCCCGGGCTTGTTTCCCCACCTGTGGTGTTCCACAGCCTTCGTTACACTACAAAGATATGTGAAAACGTAACGAGCTGGTGCAGTAAATGAGTAACTGGGAATAGCCAAGAGCTGCTCTGTGCGGCGTTACCTTCGTTGCAGTGGTAGCCGCTTTATTTCCCTCTAGTTCCCGCCTTCCTAAGAGTCGCCTAAATTAGGTGTTTTTAAGAACTTGACCTGGAGAAGAGTTGGGGGGATTTATTAAAACTGAAGTGCTGTTGGCTGCTGGGTCCCTTGAGGGAGGGAGGCTTTGGAATTGCCTCCTCTGGCAAGGACAGAGCCTTCGGAGGTCGTGGGACCACACGCAGTTGTGCTTGAGAAGGCGTTAACCTTTCCTCTTAAAAATCAGCCAGCTGTTGAGTAGCTCAGAGCAGCGACGCTTAGCTCAGAAATAGCTTTAATGTGATGATTAATAAAATAGCGCTTTGAAAGGATGTGGAGGGCACAGAAATTTGATCTATAGGAATCTGGGTTTGTAATTAAATATAGAAGTGTTGCAGGGAAAGGAGATGAGCCTTTGTAATGTTTTTGCAAGGTTTGCTAATGCTCTTCTGCTCTCTTGAATGCTAAATGGTATGGAAAGATTAAAACAGCCATTCTTCTTTAATTTATAGACTGGTAAGTGTATTTGGCAGGAACTTTAGGAAAAATAACATCAATTATCTCCCAAGCTAGAGGCTCACTTATATTAAATTGTACCTGTTTGGTTTATTTGGCCTGCTGGTGTGTATAGCTGAAAAAGCTTCCTCAGGGTTGGTGACCTGGATAGATAATAGCACACAAAAACATCGCTGTGCTGTGCAGCAGCTTAGGAACCACGCTGCGCTGGGACAGTACTGCACGGGGCAAGAGGGGGGCTCCTGCCACAAGGACTTTTCACTTGCAGACCCTAAATTGCAAAAAAATTTGTTGCAATTGGATCGGGTTGTGGCTGCGTGTGCAGCGGCCGTCCTGGCATGTTTGTTCAGCTCTCGCTTCTGTGCTTTGTACCCCCTCCTGTGTTTGCTTCGGTTGCCTCCTAGGGATGAATGGATCTATGCGTTGTGGAGGGATGTAAATAATTACAGAATTGAGTAAAAAGATTTCAGGCAGTTGGAAATGCCACAGAGGAGCAATAGCGGAGAGGCAATTTCCTGAGATTGTGGAGGAGAAAGATCTTACACCAAGGTGAGCAGGAGCAGGGCTGAGCAGAGAGGGCTCCAGACCACAGGGCAGGAGATGGGTGTTAATGCAGAGAAAAAGGAAGCAAATGGTGGGGTAAGGGGATTTAAATGTCTTGCAAGGTATGCTTCAGGTCGGAAATCCCTGCGTGCAGCCCTTCTTTCTGTATTTTGCAAGTTTCAGGTGGGTAATAGAGTGTATCAAACCTACACATCGTTACACACTGGGCACGCTGAGTGAGTGGCTTCAGCCAGTCTGAGCCCCTGCAAGGGGTCAGGGCCATGTCCTCCTGGGGTCCCTTGGTGGAGTGGTTTAGGAGAGCAAGGGGCTGCAAGGCTGCAGCCTCCCTGTTTTCCTACATCCAGACAGGATTGCTTTGGGAGACTGGAGTTTGGATGGCCCCAGTGACTGCTTTACTGAGTGAAGTCTCTATTGAGGAAGGGCTGCACTGGGGAATCTTAGGAGAATATGGCTATTCAGTTGTAATCTTTTTTCACGTTGTGCATTTTCTTCCATTTTTTATTATTGTGACTATTTGCATAAAAACATGAGCTTTGTTTCTTTGGAGTTTATCTGCTCCTGCTGCTTTTGCCCTGCTTGAAGCCCCAATCTCCCTGTAACAGCAACCATTTATGATATTGTGAGGGGTTATTTGCTTCAAAAAATGTGGAGGAAGCAGCAGGGAATCAATGAACTCTTATAGATTTGATGCTGCTTAACTGGCCACGTGGGCAGGGCGAAGAAAAACCTCCTGTGCTGACCATTGTACCCCAGCTGTAGGAGACCTTCTGCAGCTGAAACACAGTGGTGGAGTAGCGTCTGCTTTGGGTATTTACTGTTGGGTATTTCAAAGTAGGGTAATAAGGGCAGGATGGTGAAAGTGCTGATCTCAGAGCTGGGATTCAGACTGATACAGAAATCCTGAGTGACACAAAGCAGTGTCTGTATGTCTCTGTCCCTGTGCAATAAGAAAAGTATTTCTGTGGGTTGCTTTGTCTCCACAGTTTGCAAGCTTGAGGAGTCAGAGATTCCTACACTGTGCCCATAATTAATTTGGTGTCTGGTCTCAGGTAAGGTGTCCAGCCATTGGTACAAGCCTTCTGTGATCATGGTTGGTTCTTTTAAGCATGTAAGCTCAACTGGCCAGGAAACTTACCATCCCCAGGAGAGCCAACGATCCAGACAAACTTCCCTCTCCACAGTCATGGAGCTTGCTCCCCTCTGGCTACAGCCCTCTTTGTCTTGCCTAGGCATGGTGTAGCTGTACTGAGGAATGGTCAAAAAGGCTCTGTTGACAACTGGTGAGGGAGGCTGTGGGTGGCTTGTTGATGGCCCACACAAGAAAATTTGGGGGAAGTTAAGACTTGCAGCCAGCTGGAGGGAGGTGTACAAATGTACCTCTCTGTTATTAGAGAGAGAACTTAATTTTAAAGACAACCTGATAAGAGAAGGAACCAGCAATTTCAAGGCAGAGAAATGCTTGTGCTAGCTTTCCCCTTCTGTAAAGATGGGTTTAGTTACCCCTGAAATAAAGCCTGATGCTGCTTTCTTGGTTACGTACATGGTGTTGTTTCTGCCAGAGTATGCCTGTGACAGATAGGAGTCTGAATTTGGGCCATTGCAGACAAGACTGTAGCTCCAAGGGTGGGTGTGACTGAAAAAAGGCTCCTGTACATCAGTACAGGGGATGGCTGAGAGCATCAGTAATGCAGAGTGTGAGTTTGTGGTGGTGAATGCCTTCCACTGCTCCAGTTTCATCTCAGCATCGTGCTAGGAGAGGGGCAGAGTGAGGTAACTCGCTTCTCAGGGGCAAGGTTACATTGGCAGGACCCTAGTCTGCAAAAGGTACAGCTGGAGGAGATGTGATCAAGGCTGTGAAATCATTGGTGGCGCTGGGAAGTAAATAATCCATGTGTCCTCTGTCACTGGAGCACGGGGCCATGCAATGAAATTACCAGGCACCAGATTTAAAACCAAGGAGAGGAAATGCATTTTGCAGGCAACACACAGTGCTGCAGGATGCTGGGGACGCCAGGGGTGTGGATAGATTCAGGAAAGGCCACCAAGGGTTGTTAAATGTAGGAATGGTGGTAGAGCCTGTGCCAGGAGCAGGCCTTGGGAGGTGCCGGGGGAGCATTGCTCTCTGCTTGCTGTGGTGTCACCCTGTGGTTCAGCATCTGCTGTGAGCTGCTGTCGATTCCCTGTGGGTAATGGCCTTGTGCTTTGGCAGACTGAGAAAGCAGCAGTCATGTCTTCTGTCTTTCCTGCTTTCACAGTAAAGTGCAATAAAACCATGAATCTTCTACAATGGAGGATCCCGCACTGCAGGAATTTGACCGAGAGGAATAGCTGACTTTCCACTTGGATCAGCCTCGCCTGTGGTTGTTTTGGAGCTGTGCATTGAGCAGGCGGAGGCAACACAAAGGATATGATGTTCAGTCTGAATGCTCCCCAAAGTGAGGGTTATGTCCAAGAGCTCTTCCATGAGGAAGCACAGCAGGTATGTCACAGAGCCATTTCCTTTCCCAAATTTCCATCTCCATGGTCTCTGCACTCCTCCTGGTCACCTCTGTGGGAATTGAACAGGACCAAAGTAATGACACTGCCCTTTGTTTTGATATGTAAATCTGAGGTGTATTATTTACAAAGGGAAAGAGGTCAGAGGGAGCAGTTGCCATAGGAAAACTGTCATTTCCCTGGAGTTTCAGGTCTCAGTTCCAGCAATTCTGAAATTCACTGTGCCCCCAAGTACCAGCGTCCTGTGTCTCCTCTAGAAAGAAAGTGACCTTGTCAGAGATGACTGTGATGGGAAGACCATCTTAATCTGCTCTCTTGATCCCAGCTGGTCCTACCTGGTTTGTCATCTCCTGTTAGAGACTTCTCCCATGCACCAAGGACCCTGCTTGCCTTGGTGGGGTGTTTGGAAGGGACAGGAGGAGAAACTCAGTACAGCTGCAGGCTCTGTAAAGGACCCTTGAATGATGGTTTTGGTTCATGTAATGGGGTTAATTCACTGAGCCTGAGTGGGACTCTGTTGCTGCTTATCCTACAAGAATATAAATAGGGTATCGCAGGGAACATTCTCTTTCAGGGCCCAGGGATCCCAACAGCCCTACTGCCCCTTTATCTTAAAGGCAGCTTGCAGCAAAGGGCTGCCTTAGCAGCTGTTGGTGGCTGTCCCGCTGTTGGTGGCTGGCTGTGGCATCACTTCTGCAGCCTGCCCTTAAAACATGAGAGGTAAAACCAAGGCTTTGCTTTTTCTAGGTATCTCGAACGCAGACCAAGCCCTGGTGGAAGATCCAGCTGTTTGTATGGGAGCCGGTGCTTTTTGGAACATGGGATGGTGTCTTCACCTCCTGCATGATCAACATTTTTGGAGTGGTTCTTTTCCTGAGGACAGGATGGCTCGTGGTGAGTGAGTGCTGACTTGGTTGGATGTTTGAATAGACATTTTCCTTCACACCTCCTTACTTTATATATCCATCACCACCCAAGTGTTTTGGATTCTGGGCTGTTTGTTGTAAACATTGCTTATACCCTCTGGTATTTTGTAGCTTTTCAAAAAGTTCTGGTAAAATGTAAAGCTGAAGTGGTTTTTGTAAGTGGTTTCCTATTTTAGCTTTTGGAAAGAAAAATTAAAACACAACGACCAACCTTGACAATGAACAGGGACATCCTTGTGTTGTATTGTCGAGACAGAATAACCACTTTTCAGGTGAAGTGTATCACCATAGTTCCAGGTACTCAGCCCTGTTCCTAACACCACTGGAGCAGATCTCTTCTAAATGTGTCAGTGATTGAGTCCCTGATTTCTTGAACAGGGAATCCCCAGACAGTTGAAACTGTCATTGTTATCAAAGAGAATTTCAGTTCTGGATCCAGAATAATATCTCACTGAGAGTCAGAGCCTGGAAGAGTGTCTTTGCTCCCCTCCTGATGAAAAATGTTGTATTGTCCCTTAAAATTTCCTCTTAGAATAAGGAAAGCTCCCCCAGGGATGGATGGGATTTGAGCTTCAGGCAGAGTTCATGTCACAGGCATGAGTTAATGTCACAGGCATGGTGAACGCCTTCCAAAAGGACCAGGAAGACACTTTGTATTGAAAATTACTGCTCTGGAGGTGTTGAGGGGAGCTGCAGTCATTGTGTTGAAGAAGTTGGGATGATTTTCTACCTTCCTTTTCCTTCTGATTTTATTTCCTCCACATCTCCTTTGAAAGTAAGTTATTGCTGGACCAAACACAGATAAAAATAAAGCCAGTAAATAAAAGAAAAACTGAACCAGCTGGAAGTTAGCATGAAAGGGAAGGGAGGAGAAACTGAGGTTGGCAGAGAGCTCCCCTGGCAGAGGACAGTCATACATCGAGCTATTCACAGAGTCAGGCTTTTGCTATAAATTTCCAGGGCTGGAGCCCGGGCTGTTGCAGCTTTGCAGTTGCAGAGGACCCTAATCTTGCCTGAATGTTGACAAGGATAGTTGCTGCACTAACCCCTTCTGGCGCGCATGCATAAATAAGCATCAGCATTTAATGGGGGCTTTTTCTTCCCACTTTCTCTGCTTGCTATTGTTGCTGTGAGTCCAGCCTTCCTCTTCGGGTCTTGATGTTAACCCTTTCTTCTTTGGAAACCATTGGACTGCCCATTAACTAACTGCTGCCATAGCCTGGTGCCACCAGCACTTTCTGGAAAAGCCCAAGGCTACATGAATGTCTGCATATTTTTGCCCTTTTTTTAAATTTTTTTTTTTAAATTTTTTTTAACTGAAGCATGTCAGATTTATTAACCCTTTAACCTGAGGGTAAGCAGTTGAAAAAAAAAGAACAACTGTCCTTTTAAAAAGGAGTATGGAGTTGGAGTGGTCTGTGGTGCTGACCCAGCCACAGCTGCGTTTATGCTGCATTTATAGCAAACCTTGGCTCTGTTCCCCACTGACCAGATAACACCCCTGTCAAAGGCAGCAGGATGCTGAACCAAAATAGGATTTTATGATGATAGCAACATCCTGGATATGTTTCTTTTTTTTTTTCACAAAAAAGAGAAAAGAAAAAAAAATCTGGGATTTCAACCAACCCCAGAGCAGGGAGGCAGCCTTTTAGTGCTGCTGATAAACAAACCCCATCACGGTTAGCGTGACCTCAAAGATGAGCACTGCTGGAGCAAGGTTGGAAAGGGGGGATGTGGACATGGCCCGTAATATGAGTAAAGGCAGGGAAGGGAAGCCAGACCTTAACGACACACTGGGCACTGGAGGAGATTTCTGATTGCTGTGCGCTGGTCTGAGTGATTTGTCAGCAGAGGAAGGTGGGCTGGAGCATGAGGGAAAACTTCTGACCCTGGAAAAGAAATTACAGCTGTGTGCAAGAGGGTAAGACGGTGGTAGGATCTCGAGCTCAGAAGAGGTCCTTAAGTGCTTTTGGAAGTGCTAAGCACCTTCTCCTTCTGAAAATCCATCTCTAAATGGCAAACTGAACACCCCAAAAAATGGGTTATGCTGGCCCTTAACGCTGCCAACAGGGACCTGCAGCTGTGTTTGTTCAGAGGCTTTTGCTCTATACCCCACACTGAGACCGTGGCTGGTGCAGCAGCTCCTCCCGGGGCCCTCCCTCTGCTGCAAGCAGGAAGGACTGTTTTTTTTTTCAGCACAAAACTCCCCCGAGCCCACGGAGGGCGAGAGCCACCTGTCACTCTGTGTACGTCCCTCAGATAAGGGCTGGCACACGCTGGTTTATGAGACTGTTATTTATCTTCCATGCTGTGTTGCCTTTGGGGTTTTGTTCTTTGGGATCTCATTGTTTGGGAGGATCAGAGCTTTCAGAGGTAAATGTTCTGAAAAATTAAAATACGGGCTTGGTGCTGTTAATAAATCAGCTGTTGCAAATCCCAGGGGTTCAATTTTGAAACTACTTTTTGTTATTAAAGTGTTTTGTGGGTTTTTTTAAGCATGTCATTCTAAACCACGCAAATAGGCAGCGATCCCCTGCCTATGGTGACTGAATCATTGTTTGACCTCATTCCTTTTAAACCAGAGGACAAAATCAGTGATTCATGGATAAGTCTTGTGCAGGGCTGAAAGTTGGATACAATGGTCCTTGTGGGTCCCTTCCAACTCAGCATATTCTGTGTGATTCTGTGACAGAGCAGAACCAGCTCACATAAAGGTCTGCTGAGCCCCAGGCTGAGACAGGTTTTCATCAAAGGGGTGCTAATAGGAGCTGTAAACTTGGCAATCAGTTAAGTTAATTAGACAACTAGAGGTGTCTGTGTGCATTTCTTTTAATCTGTAATGACTCCAGATTCATACATCAGTAGTGACTAGAGGCAGGTAGGTCCTTTTTCTTTCTCAACAGAGTTGGTGTGAATTGATCTTTATTTGATTTTTTTTTTTCATTCCAGGGAAACACTGGCATTGTAATGGGCATGTTTCTGGTGTCCTTTGTCATCCTGGTTGCCCTGGTGACAGTCTTGTCTGGAATTGGAGTGTGTGAAAAGTGCAGCATTGGAAGTGGAGGAGTCTACTCCATGATTTCTACTGTCCTTGGAGGTCAAATAGCGGGGACCATTGGCATCCTTTACATTTTTGGCCAGGTAATTTGAAAAAGTTGTTTAAAGAAAATTTAGAAACTTTGCAATGCAGGTATTAATCTTGTGCTTTCCTGCCACATGAAGCAATGCTCCAGGTAAAATCTGGGTAATGCTCCACTCTGCTGAGCAACATGAGCATTCAACCCCACTCTGCTCCTCAGGAGTAAGCTTGTGCATGACAATGTGCTGTCTGGCAAGGGTCACAATGGTGGAGGAGTTGTGTGTCTGAACAAGCCATGCAGGACATGCTCTCCCATCCCAAATTATCCCCATTGCCAGGACATGCCCTTGCTGGCAGGAGGCTGAATTTAAACTGAAGTGGGAGAGTCAGGGTGGCCACCTAAAGCTCAGTGAGCAGCTGTGGGCTGGCTGGTTGGCCTTGGTGTGCTCCCCATGCCCTTAGGGACTGGGCAAGCCTTGGCTGCTTCTCTGCAGGAGCCAGTAAAAGTGGAGCTGGTGTGGGAGGAGGGCTGGGCAGTCGTAAGTGCCACTTTTTGTGAGCCAGAAGTCACAGTTCTGGATTTTCTGAAAGATCCCAAGGAACTTTCGTGGTGGCGAAGCACAAAAATACACAAGTAGTGCACATAAAGAATGGAAAATAATCTCTTAAACCTGCAGTAACTTAACCCCCTCCCCCTATAAAGACGTTATGAACAGTATAAAATGTGGTGAGCAGAGAAGCATTTTTATGGAGGTTTGTTTTTAACTGACTGGTTTACAGCAATCTCCAAAACCCCTTAATAACCCCCAAACCAAAAATAATCCCCTCTTCTCCTTTTGCTCCAGATTAAAAGCAAGTGTCCATAAAATACAAACTGAACCTTGTTACAAGCCAAGATATGGAAATGGGCCACACATGAGAATCCTTCCTGTCATATTTTCCACTCCTGTTCTCTGAGAGGACCCTGTCTGGGAAAGCAATCAGGTTGCAGCCTGTCCTGAGGGTCATAAAAGCTGGGCTGCGGCAGCGCCGGCCCCTGTGTAGGCATCCCATGTGCATGGGGGAGTGTAGGATGGGAGCTGGCAACTCAGTTAAGAACTTTGCCTGCTCCCAAAACCTGATGCCTTTCCCTTCTTGGCTGTGCTTTTTGCCCAATGTGCTTTGCACCAGCTGCAGGCTGCTCCTCAGTACAAGATGGTCATGGAGTGCTGTAACTTCTATCATGAGACAAGCCTAGCCAGAAGTGGAGTATTCCCTATTCCCTACTCTGACTGGGGCAAGTGGGGAATGCCTGGCCACATGCTGCTGATGCAGAGACTCTAGAGTGTGGTTCCCCTGATCTGTGCTAGTTGTCTACCTGTGATGGAAGTGAATCCTTCAGGATGTCCAAGGTGTAGGTGTCTGAGTCTGGACAGGTGGATGCCCTGCACCTCGCTGAAAACCACACATGAACCTGCATCTCCTGGATAGTTCAGAACAACTCTCCAGGTTGTTCTGAACACCCTCAGTGGAGGAGTGCTGGGTCTGTCCAAGGGGGGGATCTGTGGTGAATGAGGGGTCTGCTCCACTCTTGCTGGCTTGAGTAGGGGTTTTCTCCCATCCAGGCATGTGGGAGCTGTGCTGCACATCCCTCATCCGTGGACAGGGATAGTGGGGTTGCAGGACCCAAGCTCATACCACTCATGTCAGCATGCCAGCAAACCCTGACCTGGTTTTCCAGGGATGCCATACACTGGAAAGGGTTGTTGCTGAAGTGTCAGTTAGTGGGAACCTCTAGAAGGAAATGTCCTGGTATTTCAGATTGCTGTCCCGCAGTGGGGTTTGAGGCCCGAGCCTGTGTGCAGATGTCCCATCCTGCAGACTCTCAGCCACCCTGGGCAGAGTGCGTGTCCTGCCCTGCTGCAAGGCAAACAGGCAGCTTTCCCTAGAGCTTGAGGGGGGGGGGGGCACAGCTTGCACAATGTGCTCTTCTTTAAAGTGCAGGCTCTGTTCCAGCAACAAGATGGGGAGCCAGTGAAGCATCTTCTTTTTTTACATCCAAACTAAACATTGAGTTAAAAATAACCCCTGGAAGGCAATGAAGGGGCAAACAAACTGCAATTCTTCAGGCAGGTGTTGAACTGGGACCCTTTCCTCCAGAGAAACAGAAGAAGAGAGGAGATGAAGAGGTTGACTCATCCTTTTCTCCCTCAGAGAAGCCAGTGTGGTTTCTCCTGGAGTGTTAATGGAGGGTAAATTTTAAAGCCAGTGGAATGTTGCTGTGGGGCTGGCCCTAGCACCCAGCCTTCTCTGTTTGCCTGGGCTGTAGCTATGCTGCCCTGGCAGTGTGCTGTAGAGCAATAAGGTTCAGTCCCTGTAGGCCAGGGTAACATCAAAAGTGTTGTATTGTGACAGCAAATGTCTGTCTGTCTGAACAGAGATTCCCCAAGCCCGGCATGGGGATCCCTTTTCTGCCATGGGGCACTCACAGAGCCCTCTCCCTCAGTGTGTTGCAGGTGCCATGTACATCACTGGCTTTGCAGAGTCCATTGCAGATGTCCTGAGCCTCAGCAACATCTGGGCAGTGCGTGGGATCTCCCTGGCTGTCCTGTTTGGCCTGCAGGGGATCAACCTGGCTGGGGTGAAGTGGATAATCAGGCTCCAGCTCCTGCTGCTCCTCCTGCTGGCTGTTTCAACACTGGACTTTGTCATTGGGTCCTTTACACACCTTGATCCAGGTAAAACTGGGGGTTTATTGCATTGAGGTCAGGAGGTGTTAATTTCTTGGGGTTTTCTCATCATTTGTGTGTGTGAAGTTACACACACTTGGGCAGAGGTAGAGTTCAGAGCTTCCAGATGTATCCCCTGTCCTTTGGCACTGATCTTTTAGAGGCAACCAATAATTTTGCAGGGAGTAAGTATTTCCAGAGCATGACTGAAGATGTCCTATAATTTAGGTGTTTAACCTCAGGAATTCAGCTCTCAATGTGTGTGCTTGTTATACTTTTACTGCAGTCAGAGATTTTCTAACAACAGAGAGCATCTGTGTTTGCAGTTGCTCTTTGTTGCCTTCTGCTGCCTAACTCAGCATTAAGCATTGTGCCCATGAAAACAGAGGGTTGTGACTTTGAGATAAGAAGATTTTCTCCTGGAGTCCTCTGAGGTCACTTAGACCCTGCCTGTGCTGAGCTGTGCTGGCTGTGCCACCAGTGCTGGCCCTGGGCTACACACCATTGTATCTGCTGTCCAGAGTCATGCTGGGGAGATAAGGAGGGAACTGGGTGAGGGCAGGTGACCGCTTGGGTTTCAAGGAGCTGTGAGTGTGAGTTCTCCTGTTAACTTTTCCCAGACTGAGTTCAGCCAGCAGTGACGGCTCCAGCTTGGGCAAGGCAGAGGTTCAGTGCAGCCCTTCTTGCACCTCAAGCCCCCTTCCCCTCCCTCCATCTGCATCCCCAAGAAGTGTTCGCTGGGAAACACAACTGAAGGCGTGGGTTGTTGCTGTGGAAGCAGCCTACAAGTGCCGCAGCAGCCACTCCAGCAATAAGTGTAATTAGCTGAGTAAACAGAAGGTGTCACCTTTTTCTTGGCTTCCTCTGTGTCCGGCAGCACCTTGGGGGGTTGCAAGTGACCTACTAAAGTGAGTTTAAAGGAAAGATCTTCAGTTTTGATTGATAGCTGTGATTCAGCCGCTGAGCCAGGTGGCAGGAGGTGAGTCATGTGGGTGCTCATAGCACCGATGGCACTGCTGTCTTTCATGCTGCTGTTTTATTTCGTGCTGCTGGTACAGTGTGTGAGGACGATGTGGCATGGGGACAGAAGCAGCTGCTCCCCTGTAAGACAGAGCCTTATGGAAAGACACTTCTTATAGAAAGAGCCTTATGGAAAGAGCCTTATATTTAGCATGTAAGAAATGCCCCAGATGAAAACCTGTGAAAGTTTCAGCAGTACCTGTGAATGAAAACGAAGCAAGGACGGTTGTTGCTGTGGCCTGTTTTGCAGAGAAAGCAAATGAGTTGCTCCAAACAGCTGTGTTTCATTGGAAGTTGTTTTCTAAAGTAAATGGAGGGGTTTTGCGTTTTGGTTGTGCTCGTAGGAGACCTTTATAATAGTAAAGAAAAATGAATACTCAAGGTGAGGCCTGATGGTAGGAAAGTGAACGTGGCCCCAGGAGGCGAGAATTAGAGGAATACAGATGTCAGCAGGAAACATGCCCAAGTTGAGGTCAACATGGTTGTCTTTGATTTCCTCCACTGGTGAGCACTATGTCATTTTCTTCTGACAGAAAATGGAGAAAGGAAGGGAAACGAGGTGGCTGAGCATTGCAGATGCTGCAGTTTAGCCACAGCTGACCAAAGAGAGGAGGGCTTCCAGTGGGTGGAAGGACATTGGGCTGATGGTGGCCAGATCCAAGCCCCAAATGCAAGTACCCCAGAGCAGTTCTGCCCATACAGTGGGACCTGCGGCCATGCAGCTGGCCGGGAGAGCTGTGGGTTTCTCTCCTTTCACAGACTGCTTCCTGGTGAGAGTGCGTTTTCCCTCCAGGCTGGGCGGTGGGATCCTCCCGAGTCCTGCATTTCCCCAGAAGGCCTCTGAGTGGTGTGTCAGCACCAACGGTGAGCGCTGGGCTCTGAGGAGCCTCCTCACGCTGTGTGGATGGATGGATTCTTCTCTCCAGGGCAATTGCCCCCACCAGCAAAGCATCCCTCCTGCAAGAGGGCTACAGGTGGGACGTGTAGGTGTCAGTGAAGCTCCCTCCTCGGAAGCCAGCTGATGGCAATGGTGGGGTGCAATGCATCAAAGCCCAGCATTTGGGGAAGCATTTGAGACCCCTTTGAGGTGAGCAGTCCACTAATCATCTCTCCACAGCCCTCACAAGCATGCAGTTGTTTTGAGTGTGGTTCTGTGACTGCAGCGGGAACTGAGCGTGCAGGGAGAGGTAGTTTTTGAGGACAGACCTCTGAGCTGGATTTCAGCTGACATCTTTTCTGGGTTGTGTCCTTTTTTTATGGCAGGTTTATGGGCTTTCAGTTCACAGCCTCAGGTTGCAGTCTCAGAACCTGTAAAATGGGCCATGTGCCGTTATCCTGCCTTTCCTGCTCCTGTCATGGCAGCCTTTTCCCTCACTTAGTGTTTCCAAGTGCTGCACACATACCAAAGGACCGCACATCTGCCAAGCAGCAGTTATTTGGATTTAAATAATCTCCAGGAATGCCTGTCCATCTTGAAGGTCTTAACCGGCTGCCTTTGTGTGGTTGCTCTGGGTGGAGTCCCCTGCTCTTCTCCCTGTTCCCGCAGCTCACACCCAGGCACACACCAAATCGGATATTGTCCAAGCACTCACTCCCTTCCTGTGGTTTGCCTTTATTTTTAGTCTGAGGACGGAGCATGTTTACACAAAAGGGGGCTTCTCAGCAGGGCTTCCCGCTGCTTTTTCTCCTTTTTTCCTCTCTCTTGCCGTGGCTTGCTCCCGCTCCAAAGCCAGCTAGGCTCCTGCAGCCCGGAGCTGGGGCCGGAGGAACTGAGCAGCTCCAGCAGACAGGGAGTGCTCTGGGTTGCTTCTCCAGATGCTGCTGACCCCGCTGGGACTGCCAGCTCCCTGCCAGCCTGCCCTGTCCCTCTGTCTGGCCCCGAGGGCTTTGCTCCTTTCCACAGGCTGTCCGCAGGATGGGGTGGGACTGGCTGATGTTTTGGAGTTAATCCTAAATCCTCCCTTGGCTCCAGCTGGCACTTCCCCTGGGGCTGGGTCACAGTCCCAGGCTGGGATCTCAGCCAAGGGTGGGTAGCGAGGAGAGGAGCTCCCTGTTCTGTCTGAAAACCAGCCTCATTGAGCTGTCTCTGGCCACTCATCTTAAAATTCAGGCCCCCTCCATAAACAGAGACCCCCATGGTCCCTCCTTCAGACAGAAGACATCCATATTCTATTTCTCTCTAGGCACAGGTTAGTGTTTATATCAAACCTAACATAGGTGAACTGAAATCAGTCAACTTCTCAACCCTTAACCAAGACCCAGCACTTGCTACAAATGTTCATAGTAGCAGGGATTTTTTGGCTTGTGTACAATCTGCATTTTAATTCTGGAGGTCCTTACCTCAAAATCAGTCCAAGTTATTCTGGGAGGAGCAGTGAACGCAGAGGAGAGGATGCTCCTATCCCTGACCAGCTCCTTAGAACAGTATGTGAAACTTTTTGGCCTTTTCATGTCCCGAACGTTAGAGTCACGGAAAAAGAAGATAAGCTGTCCGTTAATGCCCACTCTTTTATTTTCCTAGCATATCTCTGCTAATTTTTGTGTAGGGTGACTCCCAAATACTCCCTTTCAATTAGGCGCCTGCTTTCCTGTTTTGGCAGTGGCTCCCAGGTGCCCTGTTAAAGCAGAGCGGCTGTGGGAGCGCATGGGGGGCGATCATTGGGAGGAGGGCTGGTGTTAATTTGACTGTGCTTTGATGGAGAGATGAAAGGAATCACGACATGAGCAGAAGGGGCCCAACAGCAGCTTCTTAAATGCCTGGGGGAGAAAACAATAAATTATTTTGTTGGTAATTCAGTAATTGTGTCCCCTTGGGCTGGGATCCCCCCTGTCCTGCAGCAGACGGTACCATGTGGCTGGGGCAAGCTTGGAGCCTGGCTGTGTGGGGCTAAGCCCTTTCCTCCTGACTGGGAAATCTGAGTGGTTCATTTCTCAGGGGCATAGGGAGGTTTGAAAGGCATGTTGCTGTCAGGGTGCTTCTGCTTGTGATTATTTTCCATGCAAACCACATCCTTCTTGTCACCCACTTGAGTTTTAGCTTCCCAGAGTTGCTCACACAGAGCCCAGAAAACTCGTTTATCATCTTCACTTCTTCCTCTGAGGGTAAGTGCTTTGGAAGATTCATCCCACTTCAGTGTTCTGTGGCTGAGCTGGAGAGTTGATGCTCTCCTGCGGGTACCACTGGTGAGGAGCTGTGGGAGATAAGCTTTGCCTGAAGCTGCTCCATCAGACAGAGAACCTGCAATTGTTAAAGTGATTTATGTGTATAAACACTCCAGTGCAAAGATCTCTCAAATGGTGCCTCTGGGGCTTTGATGGACTGAATTAATTAATTATATTCCCCCATATGTAATATGAAAATGATCAAAGCATCCTAGTCAGGGGCTTTTGCTCGACTCTGGGTTGTTTTGTTTTATTTTTGGGCGCAAGGGGTGTGCCCCAATATCATAAGAGAGGGTGCAGGAAGGATGTGTGTGTTAGAAGATGATCTGTAGCTAATCCCAGAGGCTTTATCCAGGCCGATTGCTGACTTCCTGGCCTGAGACACATCTGGAAACTGGCATCAAATTCCAAATAGAAATCACTGAATGAGTGGCAGCAGGAAAAAAAAAATCTCACTTTGCTACCGAACAAGGTAGATACCATGGTGAATAAAAGCAGGAGGCTGCTAATACACTCGTTATTTATTGAAAAACATGGGATTGCTTTTCCCAGGTTTTTCCAATTATAGTGCATTGAATGGCCCTGACATCACTCTTGAGCTGGGGCCAGCCTATTCAACAGTCTGGCGAAGACATTTATTAACTGGTTACCTGCCAATTGTCTGGGCTGGGAGCTGGGGGACAGATGTGTTTTGAAAAGTGATAACATTGTTAGAGGCCTTATTTAGATAGTGAGAGGAAAGCTACAGCGCTCTGTCCAGGCTCTCTGAAGTAGGTATTTAAAACAGTTTATTTAAAAAAAAGACAAACCAAAACATTAGGTTGAGATGTAACTGTGGGTTTGTAGGTAGGTTTTCACGGTGTTTCCTTGCTGGAGGACATCCAGCAGCAGGCCTTTGTTGAGGAGCAGCAGTCTGACTTGCTGACAGGTGTCAGCTTGGGGTGTCAGTAGAGCTGCTGCACCCCAGGGGCTGGGACTGGCGTCCCTGTACCCTTGCTCTGCTGAGACCAGGTAGGATTTCTGAGCCCCCTGAAGCATCTCTTAGGAGGTGGGTAAGGAGGGGAGGAGAGCTCTGGGTCTGCAGGTCCCTGCCCTCCTTCACCCACTGGGCTGTGCTGGGGATGGATGCCACATACATCTAATTTGCTCTTAAAAATTTCCCGTGATGGATCCTTTGCTGCATCCTTGGGGACCCTGCTCTAGTCACAGCTATGTCAGCTAAACCTCTCTTCCTGCTGCCAAACCCCACTATTTTGGATCTCTTGAGGAGTTGGGGACAATCTGGTGTCCTTCCTTTCTTCATTGAACCACCTTGCTTGGAAGACCTCTGGTGTTCCTCTTCAGTCTCTTTTCCAGGCTGTGCCATGTGAGTGGCCGTGTGGGGCATGGGAGTGAGCTGCCCTCTGCCACATGCTGCCAAGGATGAGGAGGGTCCTGGTGTCACTTGAAACCCTAAAGCATGGTACTCCGTAGTGGGACCAGCTGGCCTAGATCCATTCCTGGAGCAGGAGAGAATTTGCTGAAGTTGTTACAGGTTTAAACTTGCTTAATAGGTACTACTGCTCCTGGTTTATACAGGGGATTTTGTACACATTGTTTGGTTTAATTATTTGCTGTTTCCCTGCAAGGCAATTCTAAGCTCATCTTCCTAGAGCTTGTAAACAAATCCTGAAATACCTCGACTGGCTTTGTCCCCTGCCAGATGCTGCCTTCATGTGGGCTTTCTCCACCCATTCCTCCCATAAAGCCTCCTGTGCAGGCTCCCTGCTCACCAGCAACTTGTTTAATGCTAGAGAACTAATAAAACTGACTGGTTTGAGAAAGATATATATATAATCTCACAATTTCTCCCTCTCTCCCTGTTGCTGTGTTTAAACAGGACAGCTTTATTTAATTGCATTGATTTTTTTTCTCTTTTTTTTTTTTTTTGCCACCACATAATTGTTTTCAAATTATGAAGATATTTTACCTCCTCTTTTTTCATTCCCCCAGTGTTTAATTCCAGTCACAGTTCAGCTGTGCCCTGAATCCGCTTTCCTTATTTAGGGATTTAATTTATGAAGATAATTTCTAGATATTATATTCTTCCTCCAGCCGCTGCACTTCTAGTTTGCATTCCTCTCCTAGGCTAAAGAGAAAACTTTGCGTGGGCCATGGATCCTTATCTACTCTTCATCATCTTCTCTCCTGGCTTGTGCTAATAATTTTTGGCCTTTTTTTGCCTGTAGATGAGGGATTTTATCCTGGTTGTACCTTCATTAGCCTGGGTTATGGCCCAGTGGTTCTTGCTGGTTTTCTTTTTTACTCAAAGGGGAAGTGCATCCATTGAAAAATTGATTTTGGTAGGAAAAATTTATTCTCTGATTTAAATGGAATTCAATTAATAGTTTCAAACAAACAAAACAATTTTTTGGGGATGACAGCATCTTGCTCAACCTTTCCAAAATCAAACGCTCTTTGATTTCCAGTTTCATTTGCATTCTGAAGCTAGACTTGAAGCTGTAGATGTGTGTGTGTTGTATAGAGGATAATGAAAACCTTCCAAAAATAAAAGCAAACTATCATTTTAGACACAAAATCAGAAAGTCAACAAATGGAATAGTTCTGTTTTGAAGTACCATTGTCATGTGGATAATACATCCATAATTTGGAAATATGGGATGCTCTAGTCACAAAGGCAGAAGACTGTGTAGACCGTGGCAGGATCCAGTGGATTCAGTTTTATCATAGTTAACTGCTTTCATTTGAAAGATGGGGATTTGATCAGCATGGTTTGGGCTTTGTCCAAAATAATACACAGAGTAGCTCCAAGATAGAGAGGAGGTCACTCCAAAAAGTCCAAAGGATGTGTGTCATCACTGTTCATCTGCCATTCATTTTCCTCCAATTGTTGTGCCTTGACTCAGCCTAAATTCTGATTTCTTGAGGCTAGAGTTTTTCATTGGAGAAGTTCTGCAGAGCCTCCCACAGTTGGGGACTCTGGACAGGACTTCCAAGAAATACCACTCTGTAATTGATAATAATATCCCGTTGATGAAAACTCTTTTCCTAGAAGAAGGATGGAGCAAGGGAGGCTTTACTTCTTGTCCTCTTTGTAATGAATAAAATAGTTTTCGGCAGCTGGTTTGAATACTACCGAGCACGCCAGGCTGTGGATACCACATCAAAAAATCAAATAGTAATGGAAGGATTTATATATTACAGCAAGTCTAGTTCTTAGCATTAAATAATATAAAACATAAGTGGAATTTATAAAGTTGAAACACCTGTGCTAAAATATCTTCCCTTTTTTCTCATAACCAGAATTTTAAAGTTTCTACCTGCAGAAAATATCCATTTTTTGGCTTTTTTGCGAAAAATAAAAGTTTTTGTCAATCCGTAAAGACAGAGTAAGAGCCAAACAGCTCTACTAGCTACTTCCACAGGCACATTCCTAAGTTTTCCTTTATTTAAGCAGTGCTTTTCTGATGAGGAGCTGCCTGTGTGGGTCCTTTCAGGCTCCAAGTGTGCTCTTGTGTACGTTAGTGGTTTTCCACTTTGCCGAGAAGCTGAGATGGAGATAAAGCAGGCGCATGGGGAGTTTGGCAGAAATTAGCGTTTCCTTCCACCCAGTCCAGTCCTGCAGGAGATGAGATGTGGCTGGGGAGAGCTTGGGGGGGAGCTTAGTCTGCCTCATGATCTGAGAGGGGTGAAAGCATCCTGCAAATGAAAATCGCTCCATCAGCTAAAGACAAACATCAGAGACAGATTTAAGCAGCTCCTTTTGTTTATTCTGCCTTTTGTCCTATTTTTAGCTGTTGGCCAGCACACAGTATTGCAGGTCCATTGGCTTTAGGGAGAGGAGGTGCTCATGACCTGATGGCTCTCGTGGTTGAGATGCCCCAAGAGGAGACTGGAGATGAAGCATGAGTGCATTTACTGGGGGTGCATTTACCAGAGAGGGAGGATGCGAATACTTGGGTTTGTCACATATGTAAAGGGCTGATGGCCCCTGAGCAGTTTTTTTGCAGGTTTCCTCAAACAGATCATCCCCAGTGCTTCTGCTCCAGGCTTTCTTGCTCGCTTGAGGGTATTCAGTGCAACACATCCCATACTCCTCTGTGCCTCTGCTAACACAGTAGACCATTGCTGATGTTAAAGCTCTTTCCAAGAGCATCCTGCAGCAAGCTGGTCTGCAGGATGCACTGCCAAAACCCTGAGCAGCTTAAGAAGAGGTCGCCCAGAGTGCTTTCCCTCGACAGCTCTGTCAGTCTCCACGCTTGCTAATTTGTCTGCTGAACTGAGCAATATTTATGCATGGGGGTGATTCATCTCCCTGCAGCAAGGTTCCTGGCAGCTGTCAGCGTGACGCCTGTCTCTATACTGGTGGTGCTCAAAGTCTGATCTAAATATCCCAGTTTTGTCTCTGCCAGTGGCAGTGGGGGATAGACAGGTGCAGTGGAGTGTGGTTTTCGGGAGAGTGCTAATGGTGGGATGCCTCGGAGCCCATGGCAGCAGGAAGCCGTATTGTGTGTTGACTTTAAACAGGAGGTTTGGGAGATCAGCTCTGGAGCAGAAAACAGGGGCTCGGGAGGAACAAACACTCGCTGCTTCAGAAGGGCGGCGATTTCCTTTTGGGTAAACACGTCATTAATCTCAGGGAGCACATTCTTTTCCATCAAAAGATAAGGGATTCGAGTAGCCTTTCTCAGGGCTTGGCCTTTTTAGATTGTTTTAAGTGTGGCTTTCCCTCCTTCAATTACAGACTGTACATAATCTCTCATTTTAGTTTGGCTGGGTTTATTGTGGGTGCAGAGAAGGTCTTGGGCAAGGGAACTCCTTCCCTTCTTTAAATTTGCTCTGATCTTTTTTTTCCCCACTAAAACCTGTCTATTTTTTGCTATTTGCAGCTCTGATGAATTTGAAACGTAAGTGTAGTGTTTGTCCTAACTTACGAAACAATCTCCCTAGTGCTGATGATAAAACAGGAGCTTATTTGTTCACCACAAGTAGAAAAATGGCAATGGGCTTCTCTCCCCACCCTGGACTGCCTCTTGCTGCTCGGCTTTGGTTTGGCATTTGTGAGGGTGTCACTTGCTGTGGCCAGCAAGCCATAGGGTGATGCTGGCTGCGGCACCCAGTGCTTAATTTTCAGCTGGCACCATCCTCTGTGGGGAGACAGCTGTGGAAGAGCTGCTGCTTTCACTTCTGCTCCCTGTGGCTTGCGGTCTGCGGTCGCTCTGAACTCTTCTGGTAGCAAATGTATTTAACTGGCGTTTAAGGATGAAATTACAGAGGGAATTGAGTCCCTTCACGTTCTTACCTCCTCTTCTTCCCAGTACTTCTTCCTAAGGGCTGCCAACAGCAACATGGGTTGGGGTGGGGTAGAGCAGGGGCTGTGGAGCTCCTTCATCCTGCATCTCTCAATGCCCTGACAGCTCAGGCAGATGCTCTGCAGCATTCCTGCACTGATCTGTGTGCCCACATGCCGTTGTGTTAATTGTGTAATAGCTTCGTTTCTATCACTGCATAGTCATTGGACCTGCATGTATTCAACACAGAAAGTCTTCTCTTTTTTTTTCCTCGTCTAGTTTAAGACTCCCCAGGCAGAAATACTGAGGCTATGGGAGCTGTCAGCAGATAGGATGTGGCCCTGAAGACTGAGATGAACCCAAGTCATGATGTCATTTGTGACATATGGAGAGTGAATCTGCAGGGAGCAGTCAGAAGTCCTGTGTTTACTCTTGTTCGTCTGGGCTGGGCTGCACATGCCCCATCTCCAGCTATGGAGCTGTGCTGCTGCCCACAAGTCCAACGTGGAGCTGACATGATCCTGGCTCATAGGAAATGTGCACTGATCCATGCTGACTCACGTGGCACATGTAGTGCTGCAGAAAAGGGCAACCCAGCTTTGGTGAATGTGGTCCCTTGGGTAGATGTAGTTGTCAGAAGACAGGGGCATCAGTCTCATCAGTCCATCCCATCTTCCTCAAGTTCTGCTCCCCGACAGTTCTTCTTTTTTCCTGCTGTTTCTTCCCAGTCTTGCAGCCAACACTTGTCTATCCAAAGGTGAATCAGATGTCCTGGAATATGTTAAAACATTTTTGTATCCCTGTAGAAGTTCAGCAAAGGTCATGTTTATTCTCTGTACCTGTCAGTGCAGCTATGCTTCTTGATGCCCTTTGCTTCCATGACTCACCAGTTTCCTCACCATTCTCTTAGAGAACTGGGACTTTTGTTAAGATCTCTTCATGCATCCCACAGGCCAAGTGTCAACCTGCAGCAAGTTGAGCAGTGGACTCGTGGCACAGAAAAACCACTATGCTGTCCTCTGTCCACCTCCAGTATTTCTTCCCTCTCCCTGTTTTCCTCCCAACCTTTCCACATTTTTCTCATGCATTCCTGCCTCCACCTGCCCTGTGGCAGGCTGGCCCTGTGGCCTCCAACTGCCCTACTGGCAGCAGTAAGGCAATGCCTGAGAGTAGCAATGGTAGTGTTGGACTTGCCTGGGAAAAATATTGTGAGGACCTCAGGAGCTGCAGCTGGGCAGTTGCAAAGGCATGGCTGCAGAAACAGCGTGACCTTGGAAGAGCTTGGAAATGTGATTGTTAATGTCAGTGTTAAACAAGCCCAAACACAGGAAGCTGAGCGTGTGCATGGAGGGATGCGGAGGGTTGTGTCTGCACCACTTTGATTGATTTATTTTTTGTCTGCTGGGAAAGATGACTCAAGGTGTTCTTTGCAACCCTGGTGCCCTCTTCATGCCTCTTCGATTATACCAATCCACTGGGGATGTGCACCATTTTCAGTGCCCTTCACTGGGTGTGCTGCATGGTGTTGCAGGGCTGTGGCTGTAGTCAGTTGGACCCATGTAGTTCTCTGGCACTTCACTGGGGAAGTCCAGAGCCATCCAGAGTGTGGCTGTGTTGGTGAAGAGCATCTTTCAGAGCTGTTGTGTCAGATGATCCTGTACTGTTTGCTGCCTCAAGTTAAATTTCAGGATTTGCATAGAGTGGGGGGAACGCTAAGATAAAGTCCTTGGGGTTTGGACAACATTCGTGGCTTTGCATCTATCTCTGCACATCCACAGTTTCTAAGTGGGTGGTTAATCCTGTGTATCTGTGATTGCACACTGAGATGCTGAAAAACCTATTGCTGGTGGTCCTTTGGCAACAAAATGTTACTTCATTAAAGGCTGGCATCCCTGATTTTCCCTTGACAAGTGAAGACACTGTTCTCCTGTGATAGGCTATGGGCAGTTAAGTATGTGACTTTGTGAGTTTGGTGATCACCAGACCGTGGATGAGCTTATTCTGCAGGCAGGAGAAGAATTAGTGTTGCAAGGGCTTTTGGAGGGAGAACTTCACTCCTTCCCTGCTGTAGAGCACTTCAGCCTATGTAGGAATTAATTGCGTTTAGGCCACTCAATAGCCATCTGATAGACCTCAGCTTCTGAGAGTTATCAACCTGACAGAGCTTGACTTGCCCACTGGGGAGTTAACATCTCAGAAGTTCTGGGCTTGTACTTGCCCTCAGCTAAGAGTTTGGAGGAGGAAAACGTAAGCATGTGGTTGGTGAGGAGTGAAACCTTATCTTACTGCAGAGGTGCGTGTTCAGATGAGGATGGCAGCTGTGAGACCAGGTTGTGAGGACCATTCCTGTTTTCTCCACACTTGTGTGCCTGGATATCTCCAGCACCTGCACCAGGACCTTGTTCTGGGTGTGTATTTGGACTGGCATCCAAGGGGAACAACTGGATTTCAGAGCTTATGCCAGAAGGGTTTAGAGATGGAAGAAGAAATGGGAAAAAGAGAGAGACCAGAGATAATTATGCCAAGGATATATAATTACTCTTTGGCTCTCCGTGTCTTACATCACACAGGATCCCGAAAATGCTGAGATCAGACCTAGGAAATGTGCTGCAAGACAAACACTTCCAGCTGTTCCTCTGAAAGCAAATCTCAGCAAGTACCTTCCAGGCAGGAAGGTGTGGGTTCATGTCTTTAGGAAAAGAAAAAAAAACACTAACCATTTCAACCCTTCAGCATTCACCTTTGTAATTAAAATCTCTAATCACAAGAAGAGTGCAATACATAACTGTCTTCTGGGAGCTGTTTCTTAAGGTGGTTTTCCATTTTTGCATTATTTAGCCCCTGCCTCGGTGCCAGGCTTTGCTTAACCTTAAGCTTGTGAACAGGCTTATTGAATTTGGCCAAGACTTGACTAGTCTGTAATGAGCTCCAGGTTGCCTGGAACTTGGCAGCGCCATCGTCCTCTGTGCCGTTGCATAATGGCCTGACCCTGTGTAACCGCAGCTTCGCCTTGCGCTCCTTCTCCAACCTCTTGGAGTTCCCCCTCCAAAACCCCGGGCCTCATGGAGGGGCTGCCCTTGTAAGGGGTGTCTTGAGTGCCAAAAACCTCCTTGGCTGCTTTCACACCCTTACACAGGGTCAGAAGTGGGAGAAAGTGCAAGAAAAGCTCAAACACGGAAACCTGCCAGGGTAGAGGGAGAATGCAGCAGTGGCAATCAGATGAAAAGTGGTACCTCCTCCCAGGCATCCCTGGTGGCTGGAGGGATGTGAGAGTCCTGACCATCTTCCTCCTCCTCCTCTGGCTGCATCAGGCTGGTGTGCAGCCTCCTGTGGTCCCCCTGTGCTTGCAAATGGAGGATACTCATCCTGGAAGCTCTTCCATTTCAAACTTGCTAGGCAGTTTTTATTGTTTATTACATCATTGTAATATGGGCAACTAAAAGGACTTAATTTGTGAAAAATCACAGGAATAATTCAGATGTTGCTCTAAGTCAATTTTTCCCAATTGTTTATTTATATTAGCTCAACCACTTGAGAAAGCCATTATTTGCTTTCTCCTTAGTGAGTATCTAATGATGAAAATAAATTGTTACCACTCTTTATTGTGCATTTCCCATAAGGCTGACACGGCACAGAGAAGGAACTGGATTCTTTTCTTCTAGCATGACACGAGGAAGATTGTTTATAGCACTTCAGCTCCAGCCCTCTGCAAGCCAGCTGAGAGCAGGATCGTTAAAGGCAGGATTTAGAAGCTGTGGGGTTGCATAAATTGATTGAGAGGAAAATTTGTCAGACAAACATCTTGTAATGAGCGAGGAGGGAGGAATCTGTTTTGAATCTCATGTACCCAGCAGTAAGCTGGAGAAAAAGATCTTGCAAAAGAAAAATTAATAAAACGATCTTGCCTTGTTTAGAGATCAGAGTGCCAAATATAGGCCCTATCGCATTTCCTTCCCTCCTCCTTCCGAAGCTCGTCCTTTTGAAGTGCACTTTCAACGGGATGTGGATAATTGACTCTGTGAACAACTGACCAAGTGCTCTGTTGGTTTAACCGATTGGTCTCAGTTGCTGATTCCTGTGTTGTTTTGGATGATTTTCAGCCCAATTGCCCTGTCAGCTACAATTAGTCCCATTAATATGACAGCTGAAAGGTCATAGATGACTCGCTCCAGTCGCAGGCACGAGGGCAGGCAGGAGATGCTCCCAGGGTGTTGTCCTCAGCTCTGTGCTCCTGTGCCCATAGTTTGCTTAAATTGATGGTGACTGCAAATCCTGGTGCAAAACCAATCAAAAGGGATGTGAGATTTGCTTCACAGGAGGGTGACTGAATGAGAAATGAGGTTGCAATGACAACTAACATTTGGATGAACTTCTCTTTAATTAGTCAAGAAAGTTCCTGGTTCTGTATACAGGGGAAATGTGGAATGGCTGGGCTTCCTCTCACCTGCCAGAGCCGTGAGGAGAGGAAGCAGAAGTGGGATAGAGATGTAGGCACATCCTGTGGCTCTTTCAATAAATCTATGGCTGTCGTTTTCTGTGGTTCCAGGGACATCTGCCATGGTTTCAGGCTTTGTTTCTTTCACCCAGGATTTCCGCTTAGGGGAATTAAGTAGGAAAGAGAAGGACGTAGGAATGAAAGGAGCACAAGGTATCATTGCACATCTTGAGATTAATAGCAGTCAAATACACACAGATGCAGGTCAGACATTGGACTCATGAGTCTCATGGTCAGTCTGTGGCCATAGTATGGCCAAAACAGTACCACAGGAAATACAGCCTGGTTGTATACTTGGCCTTTTGTATGAGGAAGGAAACAGAAGGCACCCAAAGTGCCTCATTTGAATTACATAGCCTCAAAACACCACTAGAAGACCCCAGCTGGAGATGGTTTACTTGCAAAGCAGGACGCTGTGCCTGGTGAAGTTCTGCAGGGGTCTGGTTTTGGTTTGGTGTTATTTGGCATTTTTCTTAGCTTCCTGGATGATGCTAAAGAGAATATGCAGATTCAATTTGAAGGTGACCCCCAGCTGGGAAGGACTTGCAGCATCTGGCAGAGAGAGTCAGGCCTTCAGATGACCTCCACAAACTAGGAAAATGGTGTGAAAAGGACAATTTGTGGTTAGGGGAAACCTAAATGATAAAGACAGGAAAATATGAGAGTAAGCGATCAAGAGAGGATAGAGTCCACTTCAAGAGAGACTTCTATGAATCAGCGGATCAAACTTCTGTCAAGTGACATAGATGTATTTGATGGTGCTGCTGCGAAGCACCGGTTGGAGAAGGCCTGCAGATCTTCTTGGGGTGAGATGAATATTTTGCTCGCTTCTTTTGTTTTACTAATGAAACATTAACATTTCTATGAGGAGCCCATACTTTGTGAAAAATCCCTTGGCCAAGGACCAAATTTTCCTTGAGCAGTTTGGTGGGAGCTTTGCAGCCAGCCCATGTGCCATCATGGATGTGGATTCCAGTTGAAGGCACTCAGGTCTAGTCTTACAGGAACATACAGCCTACACAAATTCCCCCTTTACTTCCCCAGAAACTGCACTTTCTGCAGACATCTGTGAGGTCCAGAGGTCAGTGTGTTGTGCTCAGCTTATTCCCTTTAAATCTCATCTAGGACTTGTTCCTAGTGGAGATAGCTAGTGCTTTTAGAAAGCCTAGCAGCAGGAGACCTCTTCTATCGGTGTGTTTCCATCCATGTTTGGGAAACACAATGAATGCAGATGTAGTAGGAAACTTTTGATTATCTATAGGATTTTTCTGTGACAACTTCAAAGCTCTGTGGTTAGTTATATTCTGAGACTTTAAATGGATATGTCTTGTGTTCAGAGCTCTGATTTAATTTTCCGGTTTAATCTATTGTCCAAACATTATTAATGTTGTCTTTGAGGCATGGGACAGCTTTGATGGAGTCTTTTTTTAATTTCTGGCCATCACCCTGTGCAGCCATAAACAACATCCTGCTTGCTAATGAGAAAATTCAGGTTATTGCAGTCACATGTCTTGTGGAAATAGATTGTAGTGGCAGGAGAAAAAAAGGAACCGACTTTCCTCACCTTCTACCCCCAGCTGGCACGACCATTGGGAGTACTGACAGGGAGGAGAAGTTTCCATAGATTAAGATACTCCGTTAAAAGGTAGTGTTGCCTATTGAAAATGAAATTATTAATTTCATAGACATATCCATTAATTCCTTAACCTATAGCTATCATAAGCTATCTTTTCTATCTGTAAGCATCTAAAACCTTTCCTAGTGAATGCCCTGCTGGTACGTCAGCTGTCAGACTCAAATCTTCCTAACAAATCCAGGTTTATAGAAGAATTTGATCCATCCTTCCACTGTGAACTGAGGGATCCTCCATTATGTATGAGTAGATGAGGTGCGTGATGATGATATCCTGCCTATTGCTTTCCCCTCTCTCCTATCTTCTGTAAAACTTTTTGTTTGGAAAGTAAAAACTTTTTGGTTTTGTGTGTGACTTAGAAAGACGGGGCAGAAGTTGATGTGGGGAGTGGGGCACAGCCAAGGGTCTCTACATTTGCTCCTTGTTGTGCCATGATAATCATCTGCAGAAGACTGGGGGCGGGGGGAGTGCGGCTGGTTGTGCTGCACAGCCCCATGTTTTGACCAGATTTGGAGATGCTAATGCAGCAACAGGAGAGCAAAGGCATCAGGAGGGTAAGGGTATGATGAGGCAGTGGGCAGTTTTAGAGCTCTTTATTCCTTCTCCACTGAGAGAGTCATCTTGTAGGGGAAAGACCACCCTGCAGCAAATCGGTGTTTTTGGCTCTGGGTTCATTGGCAACCAGTGTATATAAATTGGGTGTGTTGGTAGCAGCTTCACAGCATGGGTACATCTCAGGTCTTGTCTGTGCAAGAGCTTGACTAACAGGAACACAGCACTGGGATATGGTGTGAGGGCTTGCTCAGAATTGCAGTTGTCTTATGGCAGCATCATTTTGCTCATTTTGGAAAGAAGATTAGATTGGCATGGATAAATAAGTATAGATAATATTAAAAATGTAATATCTGATCCCTTAGGCAGTTTTCTTCGGTAGCCGGGTTTCACAGGAAGATGCCCTGATTGCTTGGAGACAGGACTCCATACAATCCGTGTTCTGGCTTGGCAGGAGCTGTCCAGCCTGGTGGTGCCTCTCCATGTGCTGGTCTGCACCCCTGCGCCTTTCCTTGGCACTTGCAACCTTGTAACCACACGGACTTCTTTTCTACCTTCGCCCCCCACCGTGTAAATTGACAGTTATCCTTTCAAATGATCCCTGGAAGCAGCCGCTGCAGTTTGGTGCGTTGAGAGGACGGGTGGTCGCTGAGAGCAGCTGGACAGTCTCCTGCAGCCTTGCTGGTTTCTGAGGTTCTCCTCTCGCCCTCCGTGTCTTTGCAGAGAACGGCTTCGTCGGCTACTCCGCAGAGCTGATGTCCAACAACACGCTGCCAGACTACAGCCAGGGGGAGTCCTTCTTCACTGTTTTTGGAGTGTTTTTCCCAGCTGCCACAGGTACTATTAAGTTTTGTCCTCCCTCTTTCCCTCCACAGGCACATCTCAGAGATGAGCAGAAGCGAGTGGAGTTCCTCTGGGCTGCAAGGCGAAGCGAGCAGGACTGCACTCTGCCATAGCAGACTCATGTGGTTGATTCAAAATGTTCAGGCTTCCCTCCGGCATTTGAAATTTTGCACTCTCCTGTCCTGTTCACTTGGATGTGCTCTTCCATCTCTGTAACCAGAAACTGCTGCTTAACTCCGTCGGTTGATGGGGTGTAAATCCTTCTCTGCCAAGGACAAGGCTCAGGCACTGATCTTGGCCAATGCTGTCAGGCCACGAGATATCAAGCCTTTTTAAAAGGGCTGAGCATGATTTATCATATAAGATGAGCCTTGTGACTTGATTGCACTGGGAGAGTAGGAAGAGCACAGGAGGACTTTCCCTCCATCTTTACCTCAGTAGGTGGCTGAGCTGGGCTGATGCCACTGCTCGTGATGTTGACCCACCACTTACTGCATGGCATCATGGATTCATCTTTGTATGTTGGCAGAGCTCTCATTCATGAGCTTAATTAGATGCCTTCATATTATTCATTCCCTTAAATTAGCAGGAAGATGCATGTCCCCTTTCCAGAGCTGACAATCTCCAGTGGGAATGCAATAACTATCAGTTGGAGTTACAATACCTTTTGTTGATGCTGGGTGTTTTAAGCTATAAAAAGTACCGATTATCAGCAGTTTCCATAGTGATGAATCCTTGGATTACAGAATGAATTTTCAGAGGATTAGCTCTAAGCAACTCGCTGGAAGTTGTTTGCAGAATTGCTGCAGTACGAGGAGACAAATGAAAGGGTTTTGTGAAACGGATGGGACTGGAGAAATGGTCTGGTAGCAGAAGTCACTTTGTCAGGTGCACCTAGTGCAGGACTTAAAATCATCCTTTGAAATCCTTTCTCCCAGTTTATTAGGGTGGCTGTTGCCTCTCTGTAGACTTCCTCTTGGAAAACTCACTGGCCTGAACTATTGGCACCATGGAGAAAATGGCTTCTGCCCTCTTTTTTGTTGTCGTTTTTGACTGGCCCATCTGAGTCCCCCAGCCAGAGAAAAAGACGTTCCTCGAGAGCTCTGCCTCTAGTGCAAGAAAGCAGAGTTCATTGGTTATAGTTCATTTCCAGTTCATTGGTTATAGAAGAAGGAATAGTTATGACAAGACTGCACAGAAAATTACTGTGATTAGCCGTATTAAATGATTCTTCATCACTGCTAATGCTTGGCTGCGAGGAAGAATGCCAAAGCTAATAGATACAATTTATTTAAAGCCCTGGCAGCCTGTTGCTCTGTTTAGTTAGCAGTAGTAATACCAGTAGTAATGTTAAACATTCTCTGAAAATACAGTTTGGGATGATGTATAATTACTTTGGTTGTTACACAGCTTTTTCATGTGTTCTTTTTAATTGCTTGGTTATTTATAGGATTTAAATTATTCCTTCGGAGTAGCAGTGGCAGTGGTACCATATAACATTTTTATTGCTCCTGTTATTGCTGTTTGTAGCAGAGATCAGGAGCCTCATAAAACGTGGGGTTGTGTTTGGTGCTCTGCATGGAAGAGTTTGTGGTCTGATTAAGAAACTTATAGGATGAGAGTCAAGACTTCTCTGGTGCAGATCACAAATTGGGAGCCCATTTGTGGTGAGTGCTGGGAACAAAGCCCACATCTCCTTGGGCTGGGGCAGTAAGTGAGAGCTGGTTCCCCCAGGCCCCATCTGACCCCACTAGTGTAGCTGTCCTCCTCCTCCCCACAGCAGGGGTGTGATGCTGGGTGTAAAGGGGGCCCTGGGTTGCTTGGGGTTCTACCTGGTGGAACAGAGCTGCTTCCCACTGCAGTGTGGGCACTGTCTGGATGCAGCCTGAGCCTACCAGCAGGACAGGCGGTCTGTGAGATTGGAGATGACATTTCAGGGATGGGCTTGGCAGGAACATTAATAGGAGTCTGGTGAGATGTGATAGGATTGCCAGTGCCTCTGATGCAGGGCAGGCAGTGTGATGCAGACTGTGAGGAATGACAGGGACAGGTGAACATTGCTCCCAGGCTGTCACCTCCAACTACCCACCTCTTCTGGAACCCCCACAGTGACCTGACTGAAGCACTAGAAGCAAAATCCTTTGCCTTAAGATACAACAGAAATTCGAGGAGAGTTCCAGCAAAACAATATGCTATTTAGTTTTGAACGGTTACATTGAACCAGTTTGAAACAGTTCTTTGACCCAGAGCAATGTTCTGTTTATCTTTAGTTATTAAATATTGTGTTTATGCTTCTTAATTTTTAGCATATGCTAGTTTACAATTTAAGATGCTGTTTTGATAACAAAGCTTTTTAAAAAAATGTTTAGGAAATTGTGAAACAAATTGTTTGGGCCTTTCTGAGATGAAATGTTCCTCTTTGAAGTGAAACTATTTTGATCTCTTCAGGATAAGCTTTTTCCTCTCTAACTAGAAATGGTTGTCTGAATTCAACTGGTTTGTTCGGTCTCTGGGATGTACTGAAAAGTGGTATGAAGTTGCCTGTTTCCACCAGAAATAACAGTGAAACAAAAACTTCTGAAATGCAGGCTGGTAGCTATAAAAGAAAAGAGTGGCAGCCACTTCAGGAGAGGGGAGCAGGACTTGTGGGGAGACTCTTCCCAGGACCAAACAGGCAGGAGGAGCTGTTGGGGGATACTTCAGCTGGAGGGCAAGGGATGGTCATCCCAGCCTGTTGTAGACCAGTAGCAACGTGCTGCCTCCTACAACCATCCTCCTTGGATTGTTTTGCTCCAGGTCAGGTTGTTTTGTATTTCTCTGTATTTTACTGGTATGACTCCGGCAACACAAGTAAAGTTATCCTGGTTTTACGATTGAGTGCTGGTAAGCAGAGGCTGCTCTGTTTGCTCCCTGGGTAATAGCTGTTTAAACCATTTCAGTTGGATGTGCAGCGCAGCTGGCTTTATTCCCTCAAGTTTGTCATTTAATCACTGAGAAGTTGCTGAGCGATCCAAAATATACATCTAGAGCTGGCCTAAAAGGGCATGGAAGACTCAGATTTGCTGGTTTCAGTCAAAAAGACAAGTACTCGCTAGATACTCAGATGTGAACATGCCCCTATAGAGATGCTGTGCATTAAACAGATGTTTTTCTACATGTTTGTAAATACTTTCTTAATGCACATGTTTTGCTGCTGTGCTGTGACAGGCAAACACTCAGCAAACCACCCAGCACAGGGAGGGAATCTTGGGAGCTGCCTGCCCACAGTCAGCTCCCAGCAGCAGCCATGCAGCCATCAGTGCATTTTTAAAATGAAGATAAATGTAATTTCTGTTGTGCAAGAAATGTTTTTCTTTTTCTACAAAATCCCTGAGGTTTTCTGTCTAATGAAAGAAGTGTGTTGTCATGCGATACAAGAAAGTAAGTTGTCGTTTGAAGCGACGGTAGTGGAAAGTATCATCGTACTGAAACCAGTTCTGAAATAAACCATATTTGGCACTTGCAAAATGACAGCAAATAGATTTAGAAGCTTTGGGCTAAGTTATCAGATGATGTAAGCTGGCATAACTCCATTAAAGTCCATGGAGAGGTGCCAGCTTACATCAGTGGAGAAGTTAGCCCTTTAAAAAAATTAGCTACAATTCTTATCTAACATTTTCCATTCTTCATCTCTTGGGTGAAGGAAAAAAAAAACTCCTTTTTATATTTTATAGTAAGTTCACTGAAAAATGCAATGGGTGTTTGCAAGCGATCGTATCTGCAGTCATAAACTATAGCTGGTGGAGTTAGAAGCCAGAGCTGGTGGAGCTGGTGGTGGTGTCTAACAGACAATGTAGGTGGTCCCCTCCTGCATGTATCCACCACCTGGATGATGCCCAGAGCCAGATTACACTGGGAATAGCAGCAATGTACAGACTGTCTCAGCCATAATTTCCTGGCTGGGTTGACCGTGTTTTCATGCTTCCTTGTCCAGGAGCTTTGTCATTATCTGCTGCTCTCTAAGATAATAGCCAGTGTGGAAAATCCAGCCTGCTATCTCGTTGAAACAGAGAGGTGGATAATTTTCTCTGTGAACAGTCTACAGATATGATTGATTGAGTTCAGAGGGGATTGGCCATTTCCCTAGGGATTTCTTCCCTGTGTCTGAAGAAAGGAACGTCCTGAATTCTCTATGTTGTTGAGTTTCATACACAAGCGTAGGGTTTTTCCTCTGTCACGCAGCCAGAATCTCTGGCAAGGCTTTTTGTGGCTTCTTGCAAGTCAGACCAGTTCTCTGGTAGGGGCTGTCAGAGGCTTTGGATGGTGGAGATTGCGTAGGATGGTGTTTTTTTAAAATTAATCAGGTTGTCCTTTCATTGGAAAGTGGATTGGTTAGTCTTACAAAAGACCTTCTCAGAACTGCTCTTTGGGAGCAGTCATCCCATCTGGAAAATTACTTTTTGGGTGGTGATGAAGAGGTGACTTTGGCATTGTCCATACATCTGTACTACCAGATTGTCCATACTTTTGTACTAGTCAGGTCAGAGGCATAATTGCAGCACAGAGGAGATGGCTTTGGCCTGAGTGGCTCAGAATATCTGTGTTGGTTCCCTCTATGATGGCCTTGGCCCTGGAAGCCATGAGACTGTGGTGACCTCCTGGGGGCTGTGGCAGAAGCTAATGGTGAGCAGTGGCCTGGATCTGACCCCTGATCACTGCATAGCAGGAGGTCAGTCATCAGTCTCCAGATCCTCTTTATGTGGGCTCTGGCAGGTCATCTCCTGGCTGCTCCGGAGTGTGCGTGGGTCCATGGGAGGGAGGCAGTGAGGCAGCCCGGGCTGTGCAGTCACTGCCATGCTGATGACTCACTTCTTCAACTTTCTTCAAGTTCAGCCCAGAAAATGCTGTTTTGATGTTTCCCCAGTGCTTTGCTGAGGCAGGACTTTAGATGAGGAAGAGGTGAGTAAAGCTCAAGATGTAAGATTTAAAGGTGGTGCCAGATGTTTGAGAGAGTTGGCAAAGAGGCACATGAGATTAACATCTGTCCTCCTGACAGTAGTTTGCTCCCTTTGAAATTAAAAATCAGAGTATTCTCAGCTTTCTACTTTGTCCCTGAATGGCAAAGTAGCGTGTCACTAAGAGTGCTTCACAGAGACTTTGATCAGCATGATATTTGTGACCATTTCCATGGACTTCTGCCTAACTTTTTTACCTCCAACTAAGCCTGTTGTGTAACTGCTTAAAAGGGACAGGGCTTGAACAGGGCTTGGACGCTTTATCTAGAGAAAGCTACAGCAGTTGACAGGCTTTTAGCTGTGCTGTTCAGAAATACATCCACAAAATAGTCTTCCAGGAGAAAATTAAGGAACTCATTTTGATTTGTAATGCTTTTGGTATGGCGTCAATCTGGTCTGAATCTGGAGGAAAAGCTCTTCCAGAAGCTGAGAAATGCCAGGATTCTGTGGGGACCAGGGAGTGGCTGTTGGTGCTCTGTCTCCATGGTGGAGATGACAGAAAAAGATGGCTGGTGAGTGGACCGATCAAGGGGAAAAAAGAGAGATGAACAAGGAAAAGGTATTAATAATAAACAAATAAAGCCATGGATGTGTTTGGTAACAGGTGCTCATTTATGTGCTATCCTCACAGCAGCACAGTGAGGAGAGGAAGTGTTATGATTTCCATGGAGAAGATGAGGTGATGAGCTGTGAAGATGCACAGCAAAGCCTGAGACAGGGCAGAGCAGAGTTCCTGTTCCTTGACTGGCAACCCAGCCATTGTGCCCTGTTGGCAGCCCATCAGTGGCCATACAAGGTCTGTAGGTAATAGAGAAGGTGTCCATCTGGCTGATCTGTGTTTGTCCCCTTTATCCTGAGATTTGTCCCATGGCTTCTGTTTATCCTTCATCTTGGGAGGACCATTCCATCAGCACTGCTGGCTGGCTCCTGACCCACGTGTCGTTATGGAGACATTTGTCTGACATCTGAGGGGTGGGATGGTGATGGGCAGAAGTTCGCATCTTAAAGAGGCTCTTTGGTCCTGCCTTCAAATTGTCCAAATTCTCATCATGATTTTAAATCACAGATTTTTATTTATTTATTTATTATTTATAGCAGATACCTACAGTCTTCTAGGAAAACTTTTGGGATAATGTGACAAGGAAAGTCATGTTTTCTTGACAAGGCTGGTATGACTCCTCCTTCAACCATGGACAAAGCCTCTTAACCACTCTGTACCTTGGGTTTCTAGTCTTTATGTGGAGACTCTAATACTTTTGCTTCATCCTGTTTCCCTTTCTTGCGTCTCTAGATGGTAATTTTTTAGGCTAAGGACTCTCTCTGATTGTATAATACCCTGTACTCTGGCCTAAAATAACAGTTCAGTACTTTATTCTTAGTCCTACCATGTGTTTTCTACGTGACGCTGGGACAATCAGTTGCCCTCTCAGTGTTTCTGTTTTCCTATCTGGAAAGCAGAGATAATGCCTACTTCCAAAGCAGATCCCTTGGCTGGAAGGTGCCACCTACGTGCAGAGAGCACTGTTATTCCCTCTGCTAAATGTGCATGTGATCATCATTCAACATGGACAGGACAGGCTGCTCTGTAAGGGTGGCTGTCCCCCATGAATGCAGGGACCTGTAATGGATCTGGTCCGGGGGTAGTACCACCTGCTACATGTGCTGCTGTGATGAACACTGGCATTTTTCTTTTCAACAATTGGACTACATTGTCTTCTGTGAGGTTTGTATTAAGATAAGATGGGTTTTGTTCAGATATTGTTTCTTTTCCCCTGCCCAGCGTTGTTCAAACTGGACAAAGGGTTCTTTGATGTGTGGCTTGGTTCTATAAAAGACACAGTTTCTTACCAAGCAATCCATGGGGGCCAGTATTCGTTTGTGTGGCAGTGCAATGAAGTGATACAGTTACTACTCTGAATCAATCAATGAACTGATTGATTAAATTGTATTACATATTTTAATGTGTATTATATGTACTATAACTTCTCTTGACTCTAAATTGCACTTACGTCTGCAAAATACAGGTGTGATGGTTGGGTTCGACATGAGTAGAGATCTCCGGAAGCCTGCCACCAACATCCCTCTGGGGTCTTTGGCTGCTATTGGCACCTCGTAAGTCACAGATCGGGGAAAATTTACTCTGGAGACAGCCCTGGGTGTGACCAATCCATTTCACACTCCCATCAACCTTGTATTACTCAGCCATCTGGAAAATTAAAATGTGGCTCTCATTCAAATTATCATCCACTACCACCATGTACTCTGGGTGGGTTAGAGAAAATCTTTGTTCATGTCCTTCCTCTGCTGGGTGGAATGTGTGTTGGTGTTGGAATGGTTGTACTCCTGCAACCTGGCTGTCCCAGAGTGGGATGCAGAGTTCTTGAAGGCTTGGAGTGTGTGATTTTGTCATTTATTGCTGTTGATTTCAGAGGGGTTTTTATGTTTTTTTTTCTTTATTTCTCTATATAAATAGAAAATAATAATTAAAAATTTATATTTTTTATTACTGGGAGAATGAGGCCAATACAGGTGAGATGACCTACCCACCTGCAAGGCCAGGGGAACAGAGGAGCCCTGCATCCAAGCCAAGTAGTGCTCTCCCTGAAGAAATGCAACTTTCTAGGAGTAAAGTACTGCTACATATTAACACAACCCCCCCAGTAGGTTTTCCTGCCTGCTTTTATTGCCACCTAAATTGCCTTTGAAATTATTGCTTTTAACTGTGTACCAAGGTTCAGTCAGGAAGGAAGGATCTTCAAAATTTGGAAGGATTCCTGGGGAAATTGGTGCTTGTTTTAAGTGGGGGGATTCCACAGGACGCAGGAGCATAACAGATACCCAGCTATTCATGGCTGTGTGATTCCCATCTCTGCTGTCTGGGCTTTACAGACAGACTAACTTATCCCTCCACCTGAGTACTGTAAGGGCCAGAGTCCCCAGAGGAGGATCATAAGCGAGGCTGCAGAGCAGACTGGCTGCACTGGTAATACTACTGCCGGATGGGGGGACCTGTGTACCTGCAGAACCACAGAATCACAGAATGGTTTGGGCTGGAAGGAACATTAAAAGGCCATTTAGCCAAACCTCTGTGCAATGAGAGGGGACATCTTCAACTAGATCAGGTTGCTCAGAGCCCCATCCATTCTGACCTTAAATGTTTCCAGAGGTGGGGCATCCACTACCTCTCTGGGCAGCCTATTCCCATGTTTTACCACCCTCATCGTAGAAAATTTCTTCCTTATAGCTGGTCTGAATTGACCCTCTTTTAGTTTAAAACCATTATTACCCCTTGTCCTGTTGCTGCAGGCCCTACTAAAAGGTATGTCCCCAGGACTGGGATATTTCTCCATGCACACCTCAAGAGTGCTGGTGGCTTCCCCTCAGGGGTACCATACAGTTCTGCTGCAGCTGTCCCTGGCACATCATAGTGGGTAACAAGGACCAGTGTTAAATTTAGCCCTGAAGCTGAATCGTGCAGGAACCATGCAGAATCATCCAAGACCCAAGTTGTGGGTACTTGACTGTCTCCTGGCTCTCCTAGTGAGCAGAATGTTCAATGGCTTTGTCTTGATGTGGAAAAAAAAAAGTTTATTTTTGTTGTTTGCAGGTGGTTTCTGTACATGGTCTTTGTTTTTTTGCTGGGAGCCATCTGTACCCGTCAGTCACTGCGCTATGACTTCATGATAGCAGAGAAGGTAAGTTGTCCAAATAACCCAGCATGGTTTTATAGAGTGGTGCTTTCAGGTTGTCATCTGCCTTACTGAATGCTTGAATTTTCCAAAAGCCTAAGGAATTTGGGTACGCATCCCTCATTAAAATTCAGGGGGATTTCCCTATTGCAAATCCCAGTGTACAATTGATTTGAATAGCTTTGCATTCACCAGCATATCCAGTAATGCTGAATCTTGGCATAATCACCCAAGCAATAGCTTTAAGAGCTAAAGTATGCTAATGTGGTCTAATGATAAATGCTGTATTTTATTCAATGTATCCTTTCTTGTGTGTGAAAGCTTAGACCAAATTGAAATCTCTAAAGAACTCCCCTGCTTATCTTTACTAAGTCAAGCGAAGCTCACATTTCCATATCTAGCAGGCTGTAATTGCAGGGCAAGCAATAGGATTATTAAACTCCAGACGTTCCACACGGGTGTCTGTACCCGAGGGAGGTTTGTAGTGTAACATGCTACATCTTACCATTGCAGGCCTTTGAAAGGAGAGCAAAAGATTTTGGTGTGTGCCATTGTCTTACCTTGAATGGGATATATAAAAGGGCTAATTTTCTGTTATTCGGTATTATCCAAAATCATGGGCTCACTGTATTTGACACAATTTCTTGTGATTAATTTGAAGTTGAGAAGCTTGTGTTATTTGATTTGTAACATGGTTTTTAATCTAAAATGTCAGTTTAAAACACTGGCTTTGTTTCCTAAGTAATTTTAGCTCTAGACTTCTTCCAGCCCCCCAAATAAACTCCAGATTGTTGGTGGGGCTCTGCCACTTCTTGCTAAGGTAAAAAAAAAAAAAGCTCTGTTTCAGGGTAAAAAAGAATGAGCCTACCTTCTGTAAGGCAACCTCTTTGTTCATCAGTGACTTAGTGGGTGAAAAGTGCAGTAACTAAAAGAATCAGATTTAAATGAATCAGCTGAAGAGAAAGAGATTGTTAAAGCTGTGTTTTAACTTCAAAACCCTTAGGGAGGAGATGAAAAATCTCCTAGTAAAGAATGAGAAGATATTTAATAATGATAAATATAAAATACAAACAAGCAAACACACACCCCCCCCAAAAAAAAGAAAAAGCTTCTTCAGGTTTTGTCTCCCTAGTACTGAACGAACCAGTGATGCAATCCCAATATTCATGTTGCTTCTTTAAGCTATCTAGCTGCTTTAGATTTTAATTACATCGCAGAGAGGGAGGAGGGAGAGATCGTTACTCCTCCAAACTCTCCCTTTCTGTCACTCACAGGTGAGCGAGTGCTTGGCTGCTTTTCTTGGTACAATATTTGTTTGTCTTTTTAAACATAAAAATGAGATTCAGTAATTTCACTTCTAATGAGCTCCCAGTGCCAATTCCTTGCAATATATTCACACTCTCTGTGTTCAAAACCCACAGCAAACCCTTTCATCAGCCTCAGTGAAAGGGACTCTTCCCCTCTAACCCTGATTTGAATGTCAAGTAGCACATTTAAATGCGAGCATTTTTAGCAGCTAAAATAATATATGATGTCTGGCACAACTGTTTGTTTATTCCAAGTATTTTTTAGAGCAGAGTAGGATTAGAGGGGAGGGAAGGGAAGATTCCCACTGAGTGTCTGTTGGTCTAATGGCAGCTGGTATCTGCTCATCTTTGCCTCAGGTTTCTTCTGTCCCACAAGATAAAATTCACAAAGCCAAGTGGATTTTCATGGAGAAAAGAAACGTTGTGGTAGGAAGTTTGTACAGTTCTGGATTGTGACATTGATTTTACATGCCTTCCCCAAACAATGAACTTTTTATGTTTTTTTACCCAATCTCCTTTTTGCTGCATGCAGATTTCATAGACAGGAAAAAGCCAGATGTTGCTTGACTCATCTTTAGCCATGTAAATTTTTGTAATTCCTTCTAATAAAGAATGGGCCACCTGACTTCAACAGGGGCAGAACCTAGGAGAACCAGTGTTCATTTTTCACCTTCTTTTCCTCGACAGGAGGGGTGAGAGCAAAAGACATGTGGGATGCAGGGCACCTGCATTTGGTGACATCCTCTGCCGCAGATGTCTGTCTGCACCTCCAGCACTTGCTTCAGTGGAGTATGGGCAGGGTTTTTCTCTCTGCCTGGCCTTAGTGCTGGTGTTACCCCCATGCCTTGTTGCTCTCTGTGCCTGGCTGCTGGCTGTCAGACTTGTGTGGTCTTGCAGGACTTGGGGATGGCTCAGGTGACCCTAGACCTTAGTTTCCTTAGTTGTGACTGTCCATGTCCTTACACAGTGGTGCAAGGAGCACTCCCATTTCAAAGCTTTCTTTCACAATGTTCATTTTGTGGGGATTTGTGTATTTGGGTGGGCTTTTTTAGATGTGCCGTCTGTGCTTGCAGCTCTTGACAGTGGGACCTGCTTAGAGGGACCTGCTTCTGTGTGACAGACCAGGAGCTGCCTTTCCTTTTCCTCCACGCCTGCAGGAGATACTCCCAGACTGAAAGGATGCTTTCCAGAAACCAGTTCTAAACCCAGCCTTGTTAGCACTGTGGCTTTAAAGATTTTTTTTTTAAAAGTTTCATGTTGGCCAAAGGAAATTCTTTTCTCATCGAAGACAGGAAAATAAGGTCATTGTATTATATCCTTTGGAGCGTGTTTTTTGAGATGCCATTTATTTAAGTGGCAATTTTGATTTGGTTTTACTGTGGGTTTTCTTTCAGGATTGGTTTTCCCCTCTGAGACACAGGGGTTTGTCTTCCTGTTTTGGATGGTTGGAAGCCTGGGCAGCTTTTCCTGTATGATGTGCTCTGTATATAAGTGATCTCTCCTGAAATAAACTCACTTCCAGTTACTTAAGGGGAATCTAATAGCTGCAGCTTTGCTGCAATTGCTCCAAGTGACAAAGAATTTCTTGGATATGAGCTTGTAAAATGTCTCTGTCGGTACAGGATGTTCAGTATTAAATTACTTTTATGGGATAATTTTCCTGTATTAATTGCTTGTACTTTTTACCACAGACCAATTAAATAGCTGCTTTCCCAGGGCTCTCTCTGTTCATTTAACAATGTTACAAAATATATGTGATCTCTTAAAATACATGTATTTAAGACTGCTCGGGGGTCTTTAAAGGACAATATAATCAACTTTGCATTTTCTCCGCTTCCTCCAGGTATCCTTGGTGGGTTTTTTGTTTTTGCTAGGGCTGTACATCTCATCCCTGGCCTCCTGTATGGGAGGGCTGTATGGAGCACCGAGGATCCTGCAGTGCATTGCCCAGGAGAACGTGATCCCTATGCTCACCTTCCTTGGACATGGGGTTAGTCATCCCTTCTCTGAGATTGCTGTCAAAACTTCACCTGAATTTAAGCACCCAAGATGTGTCTGTAGAGTGAGATGAGGGATGTGTGAAATGCAAGGAGGGGAAGGCTCAGGATCCAGTATCCTCTGCATAGGCAGAAAAGCCAGGAAATGGGTGGTTTCATGAAAAAAGCAAGGCATCCAGCTGCCTGTGGTCCTTTCCCTGCTCTGAGCCCTCCCACAGGGTGTGTCATTGTGCAGGAGCAGCTCTGCTTCTCCCTGGCATTTTGCTCACCCACCTCTGTGCCCCAGCCTGGGTCTGTGTGTCCTGCCACGCATGGACAGCCCTTCCTGGGGTCCCCTCCCTCCCTCTGACCCACTTCTTCAAGATGTCCACAGTAAAACAGCCACTTATGATATAACTTTGCCTGTTGGATATTTTTTGCAAACACCTTATCTACATGGTGCTGATCCTGACCATGACCAAAGGAAGTACCTAGCTCTTCTCTGCTCTTCTGTCCAGGGCAGAAGACTGAAATTTTGTCTCTACACTTGGTGAAATGGATGGTAACTGTCTGTTTACCTTTTTTTTTCTGTTTTCTTTTTTCTTATTCTTTCCTGCACACTTTCTTTGAGCTGTTCCTGTCCTCTGTGGTAACCTCATAGCTGAGGATGTGACTAGTCATGGTGCTGTGGATTCAGTCTCTGTGCACTGGAGAAGAGGACTCTTCTTTGTAAGATAAGGTGCCTTTTGGACACTGTTAAATAAAAACAAAGAATAGATTTTAAAGGTTAAGTTAGGGGACTTCTAAGCCTTAGATATGCTTTCAAACAAAGTCTTGCTTGGAATATGACAAAAAGCTTTTCCCTTGTCCTCATGAATAATCTTCATTCACGAGTCATTCTACTGATATCAGTCAAGGTATCAGTCACCAAGGACTCCTATCCAGAGCAAACAATTTCTTATGATTTTCCATTATTCTGGACAGGGAGAAAATAATTCCATGACTCTCAATAACCTGCAGTACCTAACTGTGTGTGGAGTGGCTGGAAAAGCCACTCTGCTCCTCCAGAGCACCTTGTAAATACAGAAAAATATTTTACAATAGTGGTACTTATGAATGTTTTAAAATATTTAAATATTTATGAATGTAATAATTTTCTATCCACTGTTTTATGTTTCTCAAAGTAATTTGCTAAGATAAAAGTCATAATAATAGCAATGATAATAAATAGTAATAATTATAGAGAAAGTAGGATCAATAACAACAGCAAAAACTTCCAGCTCCTGAAGGCAGTTTTCAGGTGATCCCAGAACAGACTGTTCTCCACTTGGCAACCCTTGTGAAATTCTCAGTGGTTTATCAAAGTTGACTGGAAAGTTGATTCCCTCTCTGCTCTGATAGTTTTCTGTCTTTCTGTCAAATTTTCTGCAGTGAACTCCAGGCAGAGTGCCTTGATGGGAAGGGCTCAAAAAGAGGTGAGAAATCAAAGACAGATCACTTTTCCCCCTTTCTTCTCTCTGTCACCTTGAAAATTGTTTACATTTGGTTTATGGAGAGTAAATACATCTAATTTGTCCTTACCCTTCTGTACCACATCAGTTATTCTTTGAAGAAAGTGTGGTCACCAAAACCTCAGCTGATGGGAAGGACACAAATGTTTTCTGTAGAGTTAAACCCAAGCCAGAGGCATCATGAGATCATTCCATCTGTTCCCCATCTCAGTACATCTTTCTGATACTGAAGATGCTTTCTGAGATCTGTGTTCCTTTGTCCCGGAGATGTATTTCTATTCATTCTGAAAAGATGTAATGGTCCAGAACTGGTCCCCCTTTCTGTTAATAAATAAGAGGGAAGGAAATAGAAATAGTTTCAATTCGAGCTGTGTGTTTATTAATGAAGTAAATGCAGTAAGTGAAAACCTAGCATATTTTGTAAGATATTTTCCAGCAAGGTCTTTACACAGCCTGCATAGGCTTCTCAGGTGGCAAAATGGCAACACGGTGCCTCGTCCAAGGAAGGGCATGTTAGACCTGGGCTCAGTTCATGAGCTGAAGGCTCAAGTATTTCCACCCCTAATGCTCTTTGCTTTCTCTCTCTTTGTCTCCTCCTTTCCCTGCCTCCACCCCTTCCCAAAGGAGAGGAGCAGGTGATGTTTCTCCTGGCTGCCTGCCTTCCCAACACATGCCTGGCATTGCTGGGGGCTGACTCTCACTCTCCAGCATCCTCTCCTGCCCAACCTCACTGCTACTTTCCTCTTGCTGTTGGGTAGATGCAACTTGGGTGAGTTAAAGGAGGGAAACCCCATGTGCAGAGGTTCAGCAGACCATGGGTTTAGCTCAGCTGTGTGTCAGGGCAGGGCCAGAAGCTGCTGATGTGAAGGTGGCACCGCTCTGTGCAGGCAGAAGTTCCTTGACCGTGGCAGTCAAAGCCTTTCCAAGGGCAGCATACAGGAGCCTTTGGGGTAGGCAGCCATGCAGAGTCCTGTAGAATAATTAGAGATGAACAGTTAACTCTAATTAAACAAGTTTTATTGCCAGACTTCCCATAAGCCCCGCAAATCTCTCTGAAGGTTTATTGCTGCTTTAATGACATTGTTTTACCATGGAGATACAAGTGAGAGTGGATGAATTTTCCGAAGACAAGGCTTGAGTAAGGCTCAGGGATGAGGTGGGAGCTCAACAGCTTTTGGCTTCCAGCCGATTCTTTAATTTATTAGGCCTGTGAGCCTCTGTTTGCACATGCATGTATGTATTTCATGATTAAGGGGGTACTTTGCAGACAACCCAAGTAACCACCCATGGCAGCTGAGCAAGTGGGGAATCCTCATGGCAAGGTTCATGGTTATTAATTTAAATGTAATTTTGTTTTATTTATGAACTAGAAAGGCCCCAACAAGACTCCAGTGGCTGCGATTTTCTTAACAAGTTTCATCACTATGGCTTTTGTCTTCATTGGGCAAGTAAATGTTCTTGCTCCCATAGTCACCATCAACTACATGTTGACATATACTGCTGTAGACTATTGCTATTTCTCTATCTCCTTGAGCCACAACATTCAGCAGAAGCCTGACGAGACCCAGATGGAAACTGCTAGACCTGCTCACTCTTCCCAGCCTTTAATTTTCAACAAGCCCTCAAGCCGTGCACCAGATGGAGTAACTCAAAGCAGATCAAATGGCACCTTGCTGGAGTTCAAAAAAGACATGGATCAGATTTTTAAACCATTTTGTAGTGAGCCAGGTACTTGCAAAAAAGAAGGAGCTGAGAATTTAACCCGAAAGACCAAACAAAAGGTGAAGAAGCCAGCCAAGCAGACATTACAAGACAGCTTTCTCCTGGATCTCCATCAAGATGCTGCCCCAGCTCAGTACAGCTGGGATGAGACCACGGAGCCCCACAGCGAGAGCCAGCGGGACCTGGATGATCAGGGCTGTCAGAGTGATGCAGGTCAGTGTTCTTCACCCACTGTGTCTGCCCAACACACACCTGGGATGCTGGAGCAGGGGGAACAGTTCTGCAGAGAAGTGATGATGCTCCCTGGCCCGAGGGGAAGAGGCTAAGGGCTGTAGGAGACAGACATCTCCAAGCTCAGAGGGAATGGTTTATAACCTTGGCCCTCCCAGTGCTTTCCTGAAGGCAGGCGTGAAACTAGCTTTATATGGGGCTGTCATTCAGTGATTCATAGCAATAATATCATTTATTCCAGGTGAAGGTAGAGTTCATTGCAATGCATCACAGGAGAAGTTCCAATGCGATTTCCTACGGAAGATTAATCACAAGAAAGCAGGCAGGACTATATTTAGTGTTGAGTTGTTTACTATATACTCATAATTCTACACAGACATGCTTAATGCTGTACATTAAAAAGAGTTTGAGTGTATCTTGGGATTTTCTTCATCCTGGTGTGGGTTAGGAGGGATGGAGCCATGTGAGTCTAAAACTCAGGCTATCAAAATTCAGTGGTCCCAATGCCACAGCTGGACTCTGTAATTCAACATCCATAACTGAGGGTCTGAATTTGTTCTGTTCGTGATTGTGGGTATTTGATAAGGTGTGTTTGCATGGAGTTTCTCATTCCCAGTGCTGTAGTGTTTCATCAGCATTAGTCAGTGAAGCTTTATAAACCCCTCTGGGGAAGAAACTATTATATTTCCTATTTCACAAAGTAGAGAAGCTGAGGCAGAGATAGACAGATGTAGCCTTCAAATGGACTCAGTACCAGAGTTGGCAACCTTTTTTGTTTTTTCTTGCACTTCTTTTCAGTTTTCATTTTAGAGTTTTTGGTTAACTCTGTCATACTCAGCAGTCAGCTACAATTTTTGCTTTGGTTCCTGGAATCTGGTAATGTAAAATAGAGGAAAAGACCCCACGTTATAGCTCCTTTCTAATCTTTTTTTCTTTTCTGTAGAAACATCTATAAAGCAACAAAATCCAGAGCTGGGAATTCAGCAAATACCAGAAGCCTTCTACTCCAGATTTTTCAGTCACTGGGTGTCCTTTGCTATTGTAAGTAATTTTCTTTTTTTTTTTTTGGAGCAGTGGTTTGTGATTGTAGAAAACAGAAGGAAAATCATCACAAAATACACTTCAGTACTTAAAAAAATGGCTTTTGAATCTAGTATTCCAGGATACCTGAATTAAAGTAGTCAAGGTACCATGCATCCAGCAGTTCAAATTCAGAGAAAGCCTGATGACATATTAAATTAAACAAGAGGAAAAAAAAAACCCCAGCCCCCAAATAAACAAACAAAAAAGCCCCAACTCAAAACAAAAAGGTACAGATTCAAAGTCTGTAATTCAAACTTTAAAGATGCATGGCTGGCTAGGAAAAAGATCAGCGTCCCTCTTTTCACTGTGTGCCAGCCTGCTTTTTCTTGCTGTGGGATGGATTGAGACATCAGCTTCAAAGTTGTGTTGCTTTTATTTATGAGCCAGTTTCTGCAAGCTTGGGGTGGGGTTTCATTAGTGCTGACCTCCTGATTCCAGCAGCCCGGCTGTGAAATTCCATCTTTTGAGGGAGGAAAGTAGAGCATTCCTCCAGTATGTTACTCTAAAGAATAAATAATTTATAAATAGCTTCTGTCTCAAGCTGCTGAGAAATTTAAGACATTTAAATTCATCTTGGGAAGATTGATTATTGGGTAGATGACAGGGAAAGGGTCAGATATGCATAATGAATGAACCATATGGCTTTGCTGCATGGATGAGGATTTCATAGCTGTGCATAAAATGTAACAAACCCACTCAAACAACCCACCAGACCCTGTTAGTTTAATCCTCAGATGGAGTTTGATACCTGCTTTTCAAATTCACTGCTCCTGCTGCCTGCAGCCAGCTCCTGCAGCCCACCAGGCTGCAGCACCAGGGGTGGGTTGGATGTGGTGGCCCCTCTTTAGTGATGTCATCTTTAGGAGGCTGTGTGCTGATGCCATCTCTGGGCTCAGTAACTAATGTGGCTCCCAAGTGTATGTCAGGGCAGAGCATTCAGTTCTCTGCCTTTGCAGGAGATGACTGACGTGTTCATTAAAGCAGATTTGGTTCCCTGTCAATAGTCAGACTTGGGAGGAGGTTGCAGCAGAGCTGGGAAAGAATCAACAATAAAATATAAAATCACAAAAGCAAAAAACAGGTGTGTTTATTTATCCTGACTCCTCTCCCCTCTTCCCTCTCTTTTTGAGCTTCACCGGTGGTCGTGTCAGTCGGGACTCATTCAGCTCTTTCTTTGCATGCTGCCCCTTGCTGTTCCTAATCTCACCCATGGAGATGCTACCCCATTCATATGCCACTTGAGCCAAATCTGTCTTCTGAGCTGGTGAACCTCTGGATACTCCTCTTGGAGTAGCCCAAGCAGAGACCCACACTGCTTCTAGGACTCAGGGTAGCTCACTGAAGCTCCATGCTGCTGAAGATGACACTGTAAACCTGTGCTGTCTCTCCTTTTAGGAGTGAGACCAAATGAGGCTTTCTCTATCGTGGGAACCTCATTTCCAGGAACCCTCAGCCATGACATACCCTAATCTTTTCAGATAACAGTAGGTGGAAATGCTGTCTGTGTGGCCAAAAGCCACTCTCTGTGGGCTGTTTTCCCAGAGACACCTAAAAGGACCCACTCATCAGGATAATTCCGAGTGGCTGTATCCTGGGACCTGACTTTACATGTCTCTTACACAAGGCTCCCAAGAAAACCCTGAGAAAGAGGTGTGATGATGCCATCAAAGCACTGGGTTTGCATGCATTTAACAGCAAGATGCTGCATTTCTGAGGGGGAAAAAAAAAGAAGTGCATTTCCTGATGCTCTCATAAGAACTTGAAAGTCTCAGCACTTCAGTTATTGCAGAGTTTCTGTTAAGAGTTGCTGTCCATGCTCATCTTGCCAGGTTGAGGAATAAGCTGCTGACCTGGTCAGTGTTGGGCTGTGTCTGAAGGTGAACAGTCCTTCCCGGGCACCACACTGCCAGTTCTCCCACAGAGAGTTCTTCTGCTGGAGCAGGAGGTCAGTGAAGCTGCTGGGCTTTGCAGAAAAAGGACTGTCAACATCATATTACCTTACAGACTCTGGGATAACCCCAAACCATGTCTTTCCAACAGGCAATTGTGTCCCTCATCATAACGTTTGTCATTCAGTGGATCTACACCCTGGTCAGCCTGGGTGCAGCAGTTATTCTTTATTTCTACATTGGCAAAGTGAGCCCAGGACTTCCCCTTGGTGAGTATTTTTTCCCTGTATTATTAAATCTGCTTAAAAATTTATTAAGCTTTAATTTAACTTAATTAGAAATTGAGACTCTTGTGTTTAATATGCAGGTGACACAGTGAATGATGAGGTTTTTGTTTCATTGCTAGTTTTAATAAATTTTCTCTCTGACTCTTTAATTTTCTGTTGGATTCTAACTATACTACTGGTTTGATAGTTTGAACGTAATGCTTATTGGTTTATTATATTGTACTTCAAATGGCAAAACCAGATACTAATACTAAGACTTAATGGGGGTGGCAGTTTGTAAATGTATAACAGCAATGAGAAAAATCCACTATAAATTAGTTTTAATAAACTTAATCAATCTAAACCCACCTGAGAAAGCTTTAAGGAAAATGAATATCTCACTAAATCTCAGCATTCGTAACTGTGGAACAAGAGAGCCTTTTGATTCCAGAGCTAAACACACTGAAAGTGTTGGGAACATAATCTGGGAAAATACTTTTAGGCAGAGGGCATTAGAAGGCTCTGTGCATGTGATCAGCTTGAACAAGTTTAAACAGTGAAGCACATTCAGAAAGCAGCTCATGAGAGTCTATAGCTCCTTAGCAAGGCCACTGGAGGGGTTTGCATTGCTCTGCATATCTAAAGGAAGACAGTGTGGGCATACTCACCTATTTATGCATACACACATACATACATACACAAACAGTGCATGGCAATGAAAATGTTAGAAGGAAACAAAGTTCAGCCTGATTTTTACTTGGCTGTGAGTGAACGTTATTTTGTGGTCACAAGGCTTCTAGTGATCTGTGAGTTTGTTCTTCAAAGGTTCGAACAACCCTTTTGTCTGGAAAGGCTGGGAGACACTGGCCTGAGAGATGCTCTGGATTAAGGGCTAGACGAAGGCCTTGAGAGGAGAAATGCCCTGTGATTGGCACATCTCTTCTCCTCTGTCTTCCCCCCCCAGCAGCCTAAGCCAAATCCAGCAGCCACTGACAGGTCTCTGTTCTCTGTCCCTCATCACAAACTCCTCCTGCTGCTTTTGCTTCCAGCTCCAGCACTTCCTTGTCCCTGCAGGGAACCAGTGCAGGAAACTAACTCTACAGAGAAACTAAAAAAAAGAAAAAAAGTGTTGGTATAATATGCTAAGCCAGCTCTCTGTGGGGTCAGACAAGAGGGAATGAATGGTGAGACCACAGCTGCCCTGGCTGAGGTTGGCTGAATGGCTTCTCCAGTCTCCCTGAGTGAGTGGTCCAGTCTCCCTTCTCCTTGAGTGGTTCATGGAGGAAAAGGTACTGCGGTGGGTGTCCATGCTTTGCTCTGGCTTTGCTGGAGTTCGACAAGCTCTCAGGCTGGGAAGAGATAGCTGTTCTCCATGGGAAATTTGGGTTCATTTCTTGACAAGTTTTTAAAAGCCACAGCATGTAGGAAAACTGCAAGAATGTTCTCACCACCACAAAATCTTTGCAAGTTAATAACAAGCATGTTGGTTTGAGATTCTATGCAAAAATTGAGTGGTGTAATGCTCTTATGAAAGAATTAGCAGCATACTGACTTCTCGTGCCTTTTCTCCATAGGAGCAGCAGCAAATTTCAGTTTCTTTGGCTGGATTAAGTCGGTTTTGATCACTTTGTGCAGGTTGGTACCAGTCACTTGGCAGTGACCAACATGTTCCTCATTGTTCCCATGACCCACTGATGTGCACAGAGAGGGGTGGAAGAATTGACTTGCTTATTAAGCAGGCTGTCTGCCCTTTCTTGCATACTCAAAGTTATTCTTTTTTAATGGTAAAAATAGCTGCTTGGTCTCATTAGCCTGGCACATGCTGTGGATGTGGGGAAATGGAGTCTCTGCTGCTCTGTGTGTAGGCATGTCAACTGATAATCATATCTTGGTGCCTGAAGCTTTGTCTTACCCCAAAGGTCTGTGCTCAACCTTTATGGCTCAAGTTGAATGGGAAAATCTGGCAGGAAATGAGAAATTGGACACTCCATCTCTTCCACCCACCATTCACTGAAAGTGAATTACCATTGGTGGAAGCAGCACACATGGAAGCTGCGCTCAAGTTTCAGAGAGGAGATTTGGGGGGGAAGCTGAAGTAGTTATAAATACAGTAAACAGTGTCTTTGGTGAAGGAACCATTCAGTATTGAGTTTGCATGGGACTGCAGTCCGTTGTCTTGGCGTTTGATTCCCAGAAGACCTTGAGGGTTTTGTTTGTTTGGTTATTAACTAGTTTTGTTAATCTGTTTTGATGCTATTAATTATTAATTCCATCATGTTGGGTTTCCCATAGCAGGTTGTGACCACCTGAAATGGCTTTGAGTTTCTCAGTTGATTTGGTTGCTTTTGGTTGGGGTGAGTGAACACTGTAGGAAGGACTGCACAACATGAGCTGCCATACATTATATGTGCAAATTTGATGGCTCCTTTAAGGTAAATGAAAGTCCAGCACAGTTTAAGCACACTGGCACATACCCATGTCTGTCTTGCCAGCTCCTGCCTCTGCCCACAGTCCCTATAACATGGCCACATGCTTTTGGTAACAGAGGTGGTTAGGGAAAGAAGCCAGGGGAGATGGGACCTCCCTGAGAGGTCTCCATGGCAGGCTGAGAACAGACAAGACAGTTGTCCCACATCACGTCCATCCCTCTCTCTACCAGACCATTGGATGCCTCTGAGTATGGGACTGGGTCCCTGAAGACCCACCTGTCCTCCACACCTCTTGCCCTGAATAGCTTTGTTCACACAGGTACTGCTGCCTCTCACAGCAGTGTAAAGCTGTAGCTTGCCTAAGCCTTAGAGGATGAGAGCCCAGGTCAGACAGACTACCCAGAAGAGGGGTGAGGGGGTGCAGAGGGTGTGCACTGTGTTGTGGCAATCCTTTAGGTCGCTCAAATAATCTCTGGCAGAGGTTTAATATTAAAGTGAAAGCGTTTCAGAGTTCGTTGGCAAGGTTCACTCTACTACTTACTAGATGGTTAAAGCACACAGAGAAAAATCAAACTAAGCCCTAAAATCAGTCAGTGTGAAATTAAAATCAACCAAAAATTATCTACGTGGAGGCTGGGGCCATAAGGATGAAAAGGAATAAGGGAGACCTTCCTGTTGAGTCACAAGGGTTCTTGACACCTCTAAGGCTCTTAGGTGCTTGATGAGATCTTAGTCAGTGCTGTATGCTCTTGCAGTTTGGATTTAAAGATGTGCAATCAGGTTTTCTTAAAATCAGCCTCTGGGATAAAGAGATTGCAGGAAAATCTCCCCTTTTATTTAAAAAGAGTTACAAAAATTACTGTAATTTTTCTTATTGCTTCGGAAACTGTAAGAAGGGTGTTTTTCATTAGAAATGATTCATGCTCCTTCTTCTCCTGCACAATGTAGAAGGTGTTTGCCGTAGTCAACATCCAAAGATGAAACTTATTTGTTAAGAAAAGGTATATTTTCCTATGTTTACTGGAGGAAGGGAGTACAATTTTTGCGTATCTTTTAATAAAAATTCTTTCAGGTTAGCTCTCTGCCTCCAAAGGGCACCTGGAAGGATTTAGCCTCTTCTCGAAGAACCCTGCCTTGTTTTCACAGCCGAGAGCGTGGCTGGGAATGGATGACAAACAAGGGGTGATGCAGGCACTTCTCTGTTTGCAGGAGAAGGCCATCTCCCAAGGAGCAGATTGTAGTGACACCGTCCTTTGCAACAGTTGGCATGGAGACCAGGCAGCTCACCGAGGAGAACGCTGACTTTGCCTCGCGGGACCGCTATCACCAGTCCTCACTCATCAGAAGAGAGGAATTTGGAAACCAATTCCAGTGAAGGACACACACACAAAAAAAATCAATCCATTACTTCAAAAAGCATTTAGAAGTGCTAATGGGTGCCGCGGTGCCTTGTGAAATACTTGAATTAATGCATAAAGAATGTGAATAGTTATTTATGTATTTGAAGCTTGTTTGTTTATGCAAACTACAACATTACTGGGCTTCAAATCTTACCCAAACTGAGGGAAAAATTGGAAATGAAAGGGCCAGTCCAAGGGAGTGATGAGTTTCTGAGGACAATATAACTGTTTAAAAGAATTCAGTTATAAGCCCTATTGAGGTCTAAAGACTGTTACCACTATAAAAGCTTACAACACCCCATTTTGGATGTCCTCTGGGTGACTAGGGACACTTTGTGCCTGGGAGTGGTGACCTCGGCAGCAGGAGCCGGCACCCCACTTCCAGCTGTGCCACAGATGGATGCGACCTTCCAGGTCAATTCACTTCTCCCCTCAGCATGATCTTCCCTGCTTGTAATATAGTAATTTTCTACCTCAGCATTTCAATTACCAAGATCTTAGAAAGTACTTTAAGGCATTAGACAATAGGCCAGAATCAGTGGCAAGTGCAAGAAGATTATGAAGTGTATTCACAACTGAAATTGCACGTTTAAATGCAGTAATGCAGATTAATGACCTCTTCCCTGTAACTCTGAAATGATGTCTTAGAAGCTGTTCACAGTGATTTGCCACATGCTTGCTGATATGAAACCTAAGACCTGACAACATAACTGCGCCCATATAGAGCATCTCCTGGCTGAAGGGGTAGATGATTCAGAAGTGCTTTAACAAAATAAGTTTAACCTCATCTTTGCTTATTTTGCTTAAAGTCCAGCCCACAGTGAGCTCCCACAATGAGCCACTTCTCCTGCTGCCATGATTTGGGATGTGGGAAGTTCAGCTGAGGGTGCTGCAGGATTTCCAAAACACATCTTAGGGTTGATGGGCAGTGTCTGGGGGGGGGTATGAGATTTTATCTGGACCTCTCATCACTGTTGCTTCTTCTCCTCAGGGAAAAAACCCTCCACTGAGCACTGTCCTGCCTACAGGCAGCCATCCTGGCAGGGACCCACACAGGCATGAGCGAGGGTTCTGGGCTGAGGCAAGCTCCAGCAACACACATCACTTGTGTAATATTGTTGTAACTTGGCATTTACAAGGAAAGGCAAATCACTGCTTTTCACTTTGTTTGATCTCTGATCATTTCAGCCTTTAGATTATTTATTTCTCCTTCTGTGCAATAAAACCTTGAGATGCCAGGAACTCCTCTCTGTTCTTTCTCTGGGCACACTCAATGCCTTTGAGCACCGTTCTGCTTGCCTGTGCTCAGTGCCCTGGTGTTACCAGGTGTGGGGGGGATGCTTCATCCCATCTCATGGTCTGACCCAGCTGCAGCTTTGGCTCTTCCACTTTTCTCACAGAGGGATGAACAGGAGGCTTTCTGCTGACATGAGGAAAAGAGCCACCCTGGCGCACTGCAGAAAGCATACTCATTTTTCAAGGTCACAGGTCTTTTACTAAGTGTTTTTAACCTTAATTATCTCAATAGAGGCAAGAAGGAAGTTGTGTTTGTGTGACCAGCTCTGAGTCACCTCACGTCAGTCATTCAGTGTTGGAAACACTCTTTCCAGGGCTCCTTCCTTCCATTGCCTTTTGCTGTTGGTTTCCAAAGAGTCTGGATCCGTTGTGTGGATGTGGCTCGGTGTTGAAGCTTCCCCTGGGTTTCCTGGGACCAGTGGTTCCAGGGAGCCTTCCCTGTGCTTGTATCATCCTTGACCTTGGCAGATACTGCTGTTGTGCAGACTTTGAACACTCCTCGGTGCTGACCCACTGCTGGCAAGCTGCATGGTGCTGAACACAATCCCTGTTACAGTTTCATACCCAACCATAATGCTGTTACTGTAAAATCTAGCATTTCATAAAGTCCAGTCACATGCATAGTGCCTTTCCTTTCAGGTTGAGGAATGCCCAGCCCTGCATTTCTCTGTAGCTTGACCAAAAGAAAACCCCAGAGCATGACATGAAGGAATTAATGGACAGAAATTTCTAGGTAACTTCTTTTTTAGCTACTAAACAATTTGATTCCCTTCTTAAAAGAAGACATCAGTCAGGAGATAGAGAGGGAGAGTGGGGAAAGGTCCCTGGGCTGTGTACCTCACTCGCTGAGGAGATGCACAGGATGAAACCAGATGACCTGGTGGAGAGTGTTGGCCTCTCCAACACTGCAGTCCCTGTGCATCCCCAAAACTGGGGTGTGATGGGCCAGAAATACAAACAGTGTCTCCCTTGGTAGTAGTATTGTGAAGAGGCCCTGCAGCTTTGCCTTCAGCTGACTAAGTGTGCAGCAGCTGTCCCCTTCTGCCACCACCATCCAGCAGCTCTTTGCATCTGAGCATCCTCTGGAACAATTTCAGTTGTGTTTGTGGGCTGATGAAGCTTCTGCTGGCGGCTGGAAAAGGCACTGTGCTCTGCTGTGGAGGGGCCCAGTGAGGGAGTGTCTGGGGTGCAGGGGTTGTGCCTTGGTATTTCTGGAAAAAGGCAGTGGCAGGGCTGGCATTGGCACCAGATGGCAATTGCTGCTCTTGGGACCTGGCAGCAGAGGAGATGCTCTGCAGAGCACATTGTTCCAGGGGTTTCTGGTCATTGGGCTCCATGTGCTGCTGCTGGAGAAACTCTGCCACCTCTCCACTGGCACTACCACCACAGCAGGAACCAGCTCTCTCCACCACCTGGTAAGTACAGGCACTGGTCCTTCCCTCCCCTCGCATCCGCAAGGGAGAAATGCATCACGCAGGGTTGATTTCCTCGCTGCCATTACACATTATAACAACTTTCCTGTTTAATGCTTGGAAAGGGACATGCTAATCTTTTCTGGAGCATTAACTCTGGCATAGCTAATGGTAAGAGTGGCAGGAAGCCTTGTTTTAGCACCAGTAGTCCCACACCACATTCTGGGTATGATTGGAGACTCTACGAGTTCAGGCCCTGTGGGTATGCAGGGCTTTGCACATCAAGGAAGCTTTTCCAGCAAACAAGAAAGCAAGCAGTTGTACAGCTAAAGATCGTGGTGTTATGTCAAAAATGGCTGTAGCTTCACTAGCACTCTAAAAAAGAAAAAAAGGGTGAAGTTAGGGGGCTAGGAGTTTATTAGCTTCATGTTTAGTGGCTGAAGGGAAGAAATGTAGGTGAGGATTGCCTCTATGAGTGGTAATGTACCACTTTCACCCCCTTGAGAGCCAAGTTGTGCCTGCACATGCTGAGGCTTTCATGAAGCTTCAGGTTCCCTGAAGGTGAGTTTGGGACCCAGCTCTGAGCATCATATGTCCTGTTATATGTCAAGGTTGCAGCTTTGTTAATGTCATTGTGGAAAGGCTTTCCTGTTTTCTAAGCCACATAATCTTTTTTTCATCTATAATTATTTTCCTTTGGGTTTGAAATTTGATCCTTTTGTTATTATTATGTAAGAAATTAAAATGTTCTGCAATGGGTCAAGGGGTGAAAACATGTTTTCGAGGGAGATGTGGATATGGCAGCTCTGTTTTGTTCCTTTTGAAGATTCTAACTGTAAATTGGTGGCTCTACTTTTGATGGTTTCCTTTGCAGAGCATACAAGGATAGAAGGCAGTTGAGGATAAATATTTTATTACTTGCCTTGCAGTATTGCCTAGAAGCTCATGCTGTATTTGTGACCCCTCAGCACTAAGCGGGTCTGGAAATCAAAATTTTCTGCCTCAAAAGACTTGCACTACAAATAGTCAGGACTAAGAACGGGCAGAAGAAAAGTGAAGTTTTATTGTGATATTGGCATTAGGAGACAGCTCCTCAATTGGTATAAATTGTCATCCACCTGGATCTGTGTCCCATTAAGAGTCTGCACAGGGAGAATGAATCACACTCCCTAAATCCATATCTTAGCTCAAACTTGTCTTTTTTTTTCTCTCCTCATGGCTTCTCTTGATCAGTTTTGAGTTTCCTTGGATGGTCTGTGTTGTGTATGGTGGCCAAAATATCACACACCTGCCATGGTCACTTATTCACAGCAGACAGTTGTGACCATACTGTTGAAGTAGCAAAGAAGGGTGACAAAATATGAAATGATGTTCCTGTGCATGGATGAATTTAGGCAGGGGGTGGCTCTCTGTGCCCCATGAGCTGGTATTCTCTTGCCCATGTGCCTCTGATTCAGACAGACAGAGTTTCTTAAACAGCATCATACTTCTGACCTGCAAGGTCAGAAGAGTTTTGCTGAAGCACAGGAGCCAGCCTAGGATTAACATTTAGGTTAGCAGGAAACGGAGATTATTTGAATGATTGCCCTTGCCTGGTGAATTTTAGAAAAGGCAATTACAGGGATAAAAGAGAGATTTTGTAGACTACCTATAAATTTGCTAACTCCATACAAAAATGGTATATAATGGACTTGTTATATTCCACAGTGCTGTGTTGCTACGACCCAGATTTGCCGTAGCATCACTTAAACCTAAGACAAGGTGAGACCTCAGCAGTAACAGCCTTAAAAGCTACGGATGAGAGGCTCTAGCAGCAAACTGCAGGCTAAAAATAAATCACTTTAAAACCTGTACGGCACAAGAGAGGCTCCTTCCTTTTCTGCTTTCTGCTCCTCCTGGCTTTTTTTTACCACATAATTTTTATGCTTGTACCCTCATGCTTTTTATGCTCACAGCTGGGAGTTGTCCCTCTTGTGCAAGAGTGAGGAGAAGCACGGGTGCTCCCAGAAACTGAGTGGTCAAGGAGAGCACCTGTAACTTTGTTGGATCCAAGTGTCAAACTTCACTGGGGGCTTCTTTCTGGATTTAACATTCTAAAGTGTTTCGTTCAGCTCTAAAATGTCTGGGTTTTCCTTGATGTGCTCCAAACCAGGGCTGGCTGAAAAGGGTTCTAGAAGAAATAAATCAGAAATTTAGAACTGCTTCTTCCCAGATGGATTTGAACAGCTGATTGATTTATTTTCCCCCCAGAAAGCAAGAGATTTATTTCCAATGACAGGATTCAAAATGCAACATCATTTCAAGTTGTGTATTTTTCTGTGAGGGATGAAGAGAGATCACAAGACCCATATCCATCCTGACCTCCAAATGTCAAGTATCTAGAACAAGCTACTTCCAACAGAGGTACAAGGCAAGCAGTTCTTGTTAAAATAAATCAATAAAATACCACCACCCCCAAAATCACAAGAAAAATGGTCAGGTATTAAGTGCCTTTAGGATGATTGGTATCCATTAATGGATGGCTTGCGGCATTGAGAGGAGATGGGAAGGTAATTAATTACTCAGTTAGGAACTATTTGTCCACTTTGGAAACTCAGGGCTTTTAATAACAAATTCCAGGAGGAGAAAATATTCACTTTGTACCTTAATTCATCATCGGCTTAAAACTTGTCTGAGGTTTATGAGCCTGATCCAAGTTTTGGACAGATCTGGGATGAGTTTCAAGGGAGCTGCAGGAGTTTCATGACATTGACCGGGGCCACAAAAGGCTCCTACGGAACCAGAGAGAAGGGACTGGTCACTGTAATCCTGACCAAGTGCTACAGAGATGCCTCTTCTGTACAGACTCCTGTGGTTTTTAGTGATTTCAGGCCAAAACAATGTAGAACCCATCAAATTCTGTCACGTGTCTCTAAGCCGTCAATCTGGAGAGTAGAAATCAAGGTGAAACAAAAACACACCGTGTTTTTCCTCCCCCAAAACAAGGTGATGGGTGGGTTTCAATAAATCAATATCAATCATATTTTATATATAGTTTTGTTAGAGGCTTCCTCTATTGATGAGATTGTTTGTTTTTAACTCCTTTGCTGTGTGTGGAATGTACTGGTTGCTTTCAGGTGGAAGTGTTAAATGAATTTTATACATAATTCGGAGAGATGTTTGAGGTCACAGCCTCTTTCAGGAGGATGCTATGGCATTATTTTACATCAGGCTCTGCCTGGCCCATCTGGCTCCTCAGACATGATTTCATGCATTTAAATCTCCCATTAGTTTGTGCTTTCAAGGAGAGAGGGGAGCAGTGTTGGCCTGGAGCTGTCCCGTAACCAGTATTAGCGGGATGTGGCAGTGGAGCGTGCAGTCGTGCCACAGGGATAAACAACTCCAGCACCATACAGGGAAAAGGCAAATGGTGGTGGCCTTCACTGAGTGTTCATGCTCCACACATACACCTTCATCCTGCTGCAGCACAGCACCACTGATGCTCCTTCCCGGTCCTCCTGGGAGGGTGTCCAACATGGCACATGGGTGGCAGGATTGGTATCCTGTCCACACGACTCTCTGCAGCTCCAATGGATAAAACAATACCCACTTTGGAAAAACAAAACAAAAAAAAAAGAAGTGAGATTTTTTTTTTCCTGATATTTTCATGTGGCTGTTGGAGCTGGAGCTCAAAAATATCGGTCATAAATTGACACCTTCAATTCAGGGATATTCCTTATGAAACCGTGAAGGTAGGAATAAAAGTAAGGTGGCAGGAAAATACAGTAGCTTTAAATTTACAGGCACTACATCTTGGCAAATCAGGCAGCCGTGGGGGAAGGGACTGTATTTGTGAAGTCTGAAACTGCCTGAATATTGGCATTTCCTTTCCAGGTGCTTGTGAATAATGTGCTGCTCGTGACTGGAACCATGATGGAAAGAGGAGAGAGATTATCTCATGATGGTAAGTACTGGTTTAGGCACATGGGTTCACACTGTGAGGCTTTTGCTGGGGCTGGCAGCAGCCTCACCACTGCCATGTGCTTCAGAGGCTGTAATGGGCATTCCTTGGCTCAGTGCTGTTTTCCCACTTATATTAAGCTCCGACAGGATGTGGCTGGTTCAAGGGCAGCACAGGGCCCTTCTGCTGGTGTTTCCTAGTGCTGGCTGTGCATACGGGCATAGGGTCCTGCTGGTCACCCCTGTTGTGGTTACAAGTGCCCTGTTTGGTTCAGAAATGCAGCAAGAGCAGGGAGCTGCTAAGTGGCTTAGATGTTGGGGAAGTCTCTTGGGAAGGTGAGGGAAAAGGGATGTGAGCTCTAGGCTTAGTGTTAGGGCTGTAGGCCTTGAGAGTGAGTGGACACAAGAGCATCTATTTCATGTCAGGGCCAGGTCTGGCTTTGATTTGCCCCCTGCAGCCCTGAGGGTGTATTGTTGGCCTTAGAGAGGTTTCTGTGCCTCTACTGCCTCACCTGTGTTGCATAGTTAAAAGGTGTAGGAAAGCGTCAGAAGTGCTGGTTGGCAAGGCTTTCATTCCAGGGACTAACAAAACTTTCTGAAGAATCATATTTCTTATGGATATTACTTATTACCTGAGGAATTGGTAGAGGGGAGTCCTGCATTTCACGTGTAAAGATATCCCCAAGTGTTTGAGCTGCTGCTCTGCACTCCCTGCACCATTTCCCAAAGTATAAAAATATTTCACAGCTCTTCCCATGAGCTTTAACTCACTCCCATGATGGCACGTTTCTTAGTTGCGTATTGGTCTCTCTGTCTTATCAAGAAGGAAGCCTTGTTTTGCACAACCTGTTCCATATAGAGTGTGTAAATACATTGGCACAGGCTGAAGGAGCCTAAATATATCTTCTGTGGATCATGCTCCTTGGTGGTGATTGCCTTTGGATTCTAGGTCACTCAGATCACCCCATATGCCAGGATTGGGATGGTTACTTGTATGCTTAAAGCATAATCATGATTGATTTGTGCTTTGTGTCCCAAACCGACATTGGCTTGACTTGTTCCTTGAGTTTAAGCAAATTTGAAGCAAGGAGATGCCAAAAGCTGTAGCAGACTAGAGAATGGGTTGATAGAGGGATGCTTCAAAGGTGGCCTTTCCCAGGGTTTTCATCCATTATTATTCAAGCACCAGAGTGAGGATTTCTGAATGTGCTTCACTGTGAAGTGGTGTGGAAAAAACTGAGCACCAGAGAGCAAGTCCTGTGTCGGGGTAAAGCCAAGACCATTGACATGCTGGTGTGGGCTCATCAGTGCCACCTCTCGGGTGGAAAGAGGCTTTCAAGAGAGTTCGTGTTCATCATCATCGGCTTCTGCTTTTCGTGAATGGCGAAGTGGGGAGCTGTGGACCAGACCTCAATTTTGTCCGAGGCTGCATCTGTCTGGATGCCGGGCGTTGTCACTTGTAGCTCCCCTTTGAAAGGTCGGATTCTGCTTGGCTTGTGGAAATCAAGCCTGATTCTGAACTAGCTCGAGGGAAAAGCATAGGGCCCAGGAACGACTCGAGAGGAGAGACTGCCCAAGGTGAGTTTGTGTTCCCTGGGGAGCGAGAGCTCAGTGAGTACCCTAAACCTGGCGCATCGGGATGCCGGCAGCTTCGGCAAAGCCCAACCCACTGCTCCGTGGCGTGCTCTCTCGCAGAACCAGGAGCATGAAATTATGAAGGGGAATTTCAGAACAATGAAGGGAAATCCTTTGCCTGCCGTACAGCCTGGCCTGGGAAATTCACCAACTTCTTGCAGCCTCAAATGCTACCGAGACATTTAAAAGGGAGCGGGTCAGCTTCATAAACAAGAACGGGGTTGAAGTTATTTGGCAAGGACTTGATTTCGATGGGAATTAAGTTTGGGGCTATCGAGCGCGGGAGCAGGGGGGTGGCCGTGCCGGAGCCGGAGGGTGACCGGCCGTGTCCCGCCGGTGCCGCTGCGCGGGTGCGGGACCTGCGCGCTGCCCGCACCTACGCGCGGTACCGGTGTCGCTGCGGCACCTCCTCGGGGGCTGGGGGCGGTGGGCAGGGGGGTCCTCCTCTCCCGGCGCGGCTGGGGGATGCAGCAGGAGAAACAAAGTAAAAGTAAAAAGAAGCATAATTTTAAATGTTATTATTGTTGTTATTGTTATTATTTTCGTTACTGATGCTGCAGGCAGCCGGGCGAGGGAACGGGCGGCCCGACGGCTGCGCGGGGCGGGAGGGGGCGGCCGCTGGGGGCCGGGCCGGGCCGGGGTGGGGGGGGCCGTGGGGAGCCGGGCCATGCCGAGCCGAGCCGAGCCGCGGCTGGGTGATGTCAGGCTCGAGGAGGAGCCTCCGCCGCCTGCCCTTTTACTTTCGGGCGCCGGCACTTGGCCGCAGGCTGCTGCCGCTGCCGGCCGGGCCCCCCCCTCGCCCCCTCCACCATGGGCACCTCGCACTTCTAAGGCGCCGCCCCGGGGGGGGGGCAGCGGGAATTCATTAAAAATCGCTATTTACGTGGTTATTCATTGCCCCGCTCCGGGTATGTGAACAACCACCCCCCTGCCCCCCCCCGCCTCCCCTTCCATCCACCCCCAGCGCCATGCCGGCAGCCTGCACCCTGCTGCTGCTGCTGGGCTTGGGGCTGGTCCCGGTCCCACCAGCCGGGTCGCTGCCCCTCGCTTCCCCACGGCGTCTTCCTCCTCCTCCTCCTCCTCCTCCGTCCCGAAGCCGTCTCGGCCGCCCTTGCTCGCCTCCCGCCGCGGGACAAGCCGACAGCCCGGGTGAGTGCCCCGCGATGGGGATGGGGATAGGGACGGGATTTCATCCCGGCAGCAGTCGCGGTGCGGCGGAGAGTGCGTGGGGTCCCACACCGTGCGGGTCTCTCGTGGCGTGGGACCCCGTGCACCCTCTGCCGCACCGCGACTGCTGAGCATCCCGGCATCACCCAGAGCTGATTCAGCTGCGAAATGTAACACCAGCACCACCTCACCACCCCCCATATTCCTTTCCCTTTTTAATCTTGCCCAGCTCATCGTGCTACAGTCAACTGCTTCAGTGGGTGAAGGTTTGGGATGGGAGTTGTGAGTGGGAAAGTGTAAACACATTGTAGCTGCGCAGACTGACTAGGAAGGTGAGTGGTGGAAACTTCACAGGGGAACTTGAGAAAGGTTTTGGGGCATACCAGGATACTGGCAGCACTCTCGACCCACCAAAATGCTGCCCGGGTGGGAAATTGGTGGCTCTTGTAGGTGGCCTTCAGGGTCTGGCTTGCCTTCTGCTTGTCTCCAGACATGCCCTCATCTCACCTTAGGTGCTGACCCACATCCAGGTGTGGGGACAGATGCTCTCAGGTCTCTATAAATACCCTCTCTTTCTATGTCTCCTAGAGACTGTCAGATTAGTCATGTATAAAGTCACATTTTTCTTTGCGTGCTACATCTACAGTGTAGTTATCAGGAACAATGATTAGTTTCATGCTTTGCAAATTGTGCTGAATTTGGTTTCAGTACAGGACAAACCATATTTTTCCCAGAGCAAGCTGGGCTCATTTCAAGTGTCACTGAGTAAACTGGCTCACTGAAAAGGACACATAGCTCTAAGGGTGACTAATTCTCAATGAGTTTGGAAAGTGCTGGGTATCTGCAGGTATGACACATTGTCATAATTTGACATATTATACCACCTGCAGACAATATGTCAAATTAGTCCTACACAGGTTTTAAGTAGGTTTTAGGATTGATCACCTGCCTGGGCTGGACTGTAAAATTTCATCTTTTAATTATCATGTTTTGGTACTTGGGGTTAAGTTTAGTTGCATGGGGCTGTACAATTTCAGGAAATGTGACAAATCTACATTTGTAACATTTTAGTTTTCTTCACAAACCCAAGGCGTGCCTTTATAGGATGTATCCACACTAGACAAAATGTACAGTTGAGGATATCAGCTGGAACGTACCCTGCAGTGGATGAGAAAGCTCTTAACTAGCAGTGTTTGTGTGAGAGCATCTTGGTGACTAGGATATTGCCTCAAAATGAAGGAGATTTGGGTCTGTTCCCAGCACAGCCACTTCTTTGTGCTACTCCAACTATCGGTTTGCCCTCCAAACTGGGAGAGAATAATGCTGCCATACCTGCTACCAATCTTGTGAAAATAAACTCTGCAACTTGCCAGCAAAGTGCTCACCAATTATTCGATGAGAGCTGCACAAATTCCTCAGTGGACAGAAAAAAATATTTAATTTCATCTCAGCTTTCGATCTGGCATCTTTTCCTGTGACCTTGATGACTCCTGAGAGTCAGCGGAGGAATGCATTTCCTTTGTTAAGAGTCTGAAAAGCTCAACTATCTGTCCACATGCTGGAAAATCCATTTGTCAGGCTACCAGTGTCTGGCTGCCTGGCTCAGTGGTGGAGGCTTTGCTCTGTGCAGCTAGTGCTCAGCAGCTACAGGTGCTCGTGAATTATGTCAACCCCATCCAGAAGGAACGGGGGATGCATCATGAAGGAGTGATAAATAGCCCAGCAGTAGCTCTCTCCCCAGCAAACGGCATCATGAATTACGCTGGGTCCTGACAGCTGCGATTCACTTGCTGTTAGCTCCAGCTCTATGCCTGTCAGTCAAGGGAATTGTTTGGTGTTATGGGGGCAGGCTGGGGAAATCTCCTGAATCACTCTCAGGTTGAGTCCCAGGTGCTTAAGAAATCCCTATTTGTCTCACCACTGCTCCTGCCCCTCGGAGACATTTTCCACCTTTGAAAACACTTGCTTGGAGTGGGGGGAGCATTTCTTGTGAACCCATCACCCCAGCACTACATGGAAATAAAGATTACATCTCCCTTTGAGACAGTCTGAGACTGGGAGGCAAAAGCCCTTTCTCAGGCAGGGCTTAGCGAGCAGATGGTGAGGCAGTGGGTGTAGAAATGGGGCTTTTGAGTCTCTCACAAAGCGTGAGGCAAGGGAGCAGGGCTGCCCTCAGAGCCTCACTGCCTTTCTGGCCAGCCTGTGCCTCAGTCTGCATCTGCCGCCCTCCCTGTTGGGCGGAGAGATGAGGACAGATGGCTTTTGCCTGTGTTTAAAATACAGTCTGAACCCAGGGAAAGGAACACAGGAAAAAAAAATAGATGAAGTAGGAAGCAAGAAACCTGGTGGTAGTAAAGTTAAAATATTGTCAAAGCTCTGTATGAAATCCCTCCTGGCAACTACTTCACATGGGTGCCAGTCGAACGAAAGGGCACTGTCTGCTACCAGCCTTGGGCAGGTGAGAGTTTGGTTACAATCTCTGTCCTCCTGCAGATTTCTGTATTCCAGGTTTCCCATCTGTGAAATGGTAATAATTCCAGCAACACCACAAGGGCACCAGAGGTGGGACTGAGCCCTGAAAAAGTCCCTATGGCTGGGGTCACCCCCTTTTTCTTCAGTGTCCCTTTTCCTGTTACTTCTGACCCACACAGGTGCCCTGCCACTGTGTCCAGCACAGCATGTGGCTGCTGGCAATGGGCTTGCCCTGAGAAGCTGATCTGCTTTTCTGCCGTCTGTGTCTGTCCTTCTGTCCATTCTCCCTCTCTCCCATGCCAACTGTCACTTTTCTTTGCAGCTCCCCTGGTGACAGCCCCGGAAATAAGGTGTGAAATCACCTGAGAATGAACCATCTTTGCTTGCAGCAGAGATTTAGGCTGGCTGCTGGAAGAAACTTTCCAGCCCTCCTAGAGGGGATGAACAATCTGTATTTATTTATGTATTCTTTAACTTTCTTCTGAAACTTTCTGCGTGAGGAAGAAGCAAATTTAGGCATGAGGGACAAAGATGCTGAGGATGCTTGTTTGCAAAAAAGTATGTTGCCTCCAAACCTTCCTCACATTTTGCAGTATGTATTTTGTGGCTCCTGGGGGGCAGAAGCCTGGCTCTGCCTGCGGTCACACTGATGCAGAGGAGTATAAGACACTGCTGTCTAGCTTTGATGCAATTTCAGGTGACTGTGGTGCAGGAATGATGCTTCCTACCCCTGCGGTGCAGGGACAAGGAGGGATCACCCCCCACGCCTCCGCATCACTATCAAAAGGCTGCAGGGTTTTCCTGCCTTGGGCATCTTTGCTGCTCCTCTGTGAGCTGTAAGTGTATTTGGTTGGTGTGCTGTGAACACGAAGTCCCTGGGGTTGTATGGATTTAGCTCTGCTCCTTTGGGGTACATAATTAAAAGCAAAAAAGAAATGAGAAGAAAAAAAGGTATTTCAGAAAAGGAGGGAGATTAGAGATCATCTTTTCTGCCCGTTTCCCATCCCAAGCCCCAGAAGGTAGCAAGGGCTGTGCACTGACCAGCTGGGTTCACATCAATCTGTGGACCACTTTGTGCAATATTTAAGTGCTAAATGAATATGGTCTGAGAGATAATTGTGTAAGCTGGCTGTCAGGGAGCACACAGTGATGCGTATTGATTTACACCTCGCTGCGCAGTGAACGTGCGTGCTAAGCTGTGAGCAGGGCACAGTGGGTAAGGGGAGAGCTGCTGTAGCTAAAGAGGTATTGGGCTCTCCACGAAGTTTAATTTCCCAGTACCAAACCACCAGCACCAGCCTGTGCCTGTTCAGCAGGTGTTTGCAGTGTGTGCTGCTCTAGAAGCTGTCATCACTTTGAAGGGATAATTTAACTTGCTTTAAGTTTTCCTTGTGGCCAGGAGGACGAGGGATATGGGCGGTTTCTGCCGTGTCTGCAGGGGCTGATGCCAGCTTTGCTGGTGCAGGGTGCCTTCCTCAGCAAATATTCTTTTCAGTATGAAAAGTTGCAGATACTGAGGAGTTTAGGGGAGCATGGGGTTTCTGGGACAACTTGTTTCCTTTACCTGCTCTTACGGATACCAGTTTTTGGGCTGGCAGTCAGAGACTCTCTGTGATTGAACTCCCAAGCTGTTCTACGTGCTCCATCCTCCTTTCTCCCTATCCTGCTCATCTGCAGAGGACATGTCACTGCTGGTGAGGCTGATGGCTCCATCACCATCTCATCTCTCAGAGGTGGCAGAAGATTATGCTCATTTAGCAGAAGGCCTTAGGTTAGAAAGGCTGTTGGTCTTGGTTGTTGTAGTGCAAAACAAACGGATGCTGCTGAGACTGGGACTGTGCCTGTGCAACCAAAACGTAAAACGTAAAACATAAAACTTGGTACCATCAGCCTAGTTGTGATGGTTTTAGTGAAGCATTCATCCAAGCTAATAAAACAACCCCAACAGAATAAAGAACTATATCAATTAACAAGCTAATCAAGGCAGTAAAATCTCTCAAAATAGTGACAGTTTCAGTGCTGCGGTGTAGAGATTAAGACACCACCAACGTCTGTGTTTCCCAGAGACTCTTCTGGAGTCTCTGCTGGAAAGACCTACTGGCTGGTGCTGTGTGTTCCCCATTGATAAGCACTATGTACCATTTCCAAAACAAGTATAGGTATAGAGTGGCAGGGCTCAGCTGTGGCTCAGCCTGCTGCCTTTTTGCAGCACAGAAATGCTGCCTTTCTCCCTCTGTCTGAGCCTTGCCCAGCCCAGCTGCCCCTGACATGCATGGGGTTCTCCAGGCAGGGCTGCAACCTGTGAAATACCTCCAGAGAAAACAGAACTGGATGGATCATAGATAGCCAGTGTAAACCCTCTGGATTCTGGATTTCTTTTCCCAAGTAGTTTCAAGAGAGTTTCTATGGTGTGGGAGGTGAGGAGGGTCTGAGGGGGTCAGGTTGTCTCTGGGCAGACAAATAGCACTGCTTAAATCTGAGCTGATCCACTCAGATACGCACAGAGCTCTTCTGGAAAGAGTCATGGCCAGATCCTGGCACCTGTTCTGGTATCTTTCTGCTGTTGAAACGGTACAGAGAAACTTTGGGGCAGTTGACCAACCAGTGTGTCAGAAGGTGCTCCAAGCAAATTAAAGGTTGGTTGTTCAAAATATTTCCCTGACAATGTTCGATACAAAATCCATAGTCTGTAGCTTGTGAGCAAGCTTGTCACGAGGCCTGAATACCCCAACCACAGGCCTTGTTATTTACATTCAATTGAAGATGTAGGTCATACAATAGGTTTTTTTCTGTTTCCTGAATGGCTGAGCACAGAAGGCAGAATCCAATTTTCAGTGGCAGCAGACCTGATTACAAATTCAAATTTTTATTTCTCTGAGCAGTTTTGTGATATTTGCATTGTAATTTGCTGTTTCTGTAAATACGAGAGGTTCATTTGCTGGGATATTCATCTAGAGGAGATGCAAGAGGGCTACAAGCACAGGCGTTGTGAAAGAATGAAATCTGTGGGTGCCTATAAGGAGAAAATGGTTTTGTCACATCTGACAACCCTTCTCTCTCATCCTTTTCTGCATACATACAGCTGATTTGTGTTTGTGCACCCATCACCATATATTTTTTTAATGCCCAGGTGTTATATATATAACATCCTGCTGCTTCAGCAAGGGGCACAGTTCATGCAGAGTCCGCGTTCATCCTTTCAGGCTGAAATCATTTGCATCAGAGGACAAGGAGAGAACTTTCCCACCCAAAAGGGAAATGATGTTGCATTACTGAGCGACCAGCCCAAGTAATAATATAATCTTAGAAAAATGCAGTTCCCTTGAGTAAAGGAAGCTCTGTAAACTTCAGCTTCTCCAGGCTGTTAGCATAGCTGTTGCCTGTGCTATAGTAACGCTGCTGTCAGACCCAGTCTACTGAAGTGCTCTGGAGAGAACAGGGGGAAAAGGGAATAAGAACCAGTTCCTGCTTAAAATGAGGGACTCTTGTAGGATCTGAGTACTGTGAGGTTTATAATACAGATTTTGGGATCTTAGGTCACATCCCTCCTTTGCTGTTAATTTGGTTTTTTATCTCAGCTGTGTGCTGGATAGGGTGATGGCCACCCATGGTCCTGAAGAGCTTGGAGAAGGGGCAGGCAGAGCCAAGGTGAACAGAGGAGGGTAAAATTATGCAAGGTTTCCAATCACTGGCAACAAAAGCCTGGTTGTAAAAAACCGGGGCAGAAAGAGGCTCATTTTAGAGTTGTCGGTGTTTGGGCAAAACCCATGGAAGAGAGAGACATTTGAGAAATTTACTCTGTGAACAGTACCTGTGGTTGTTCTCTTCTGCTTGCCACAGGGTGGGGGGGTGTCAGTGTGTACCATGGTTTATTTTCAACTCTTTGGGTGCTAAGTGTGTGGGGGTCCCACGGCCAGGGAGTTGACTGAGCCCTTGGTCTGGGTGCAGCAGCTCCCCAAGTCGGACACTCACTAGAGTCTTCTCTAGTAGAGTGTTAGTCTTCACAAAACCTGTAGGAACTTGCTGTCTTGGAGGTTTCTGCCTTCCAGGCTAATTTGTTTCATTGTAGGAGGACAAACAGAACTGTCTCAGGAGCTTCAACTCTTCAGAAACCAATATGAAATGCATGAGGTATAAAAGTATAATTTAAAGAGTGCCTGAAATGCAAAAATGGGGTGTAATATCCTATAAGCTGCTTCTGCTCCCATGCTGCTGCCCCCTGTCCCTCTGGGGCTTTGAATGGAGCAGTTTCCCACTGCCTGTCCTCTGTGCAGGCAGGGCAGTTGAGGAGGATTATATCTGCTTTTGCATCTGCTGTGCCCTTGACTTGGAGTAATTTGATAAATAGTTTTGCAGTTGGTTACTTAAGCATCTCCCAAGCTGCAGTCAGCATCTCAGCTGTGGGCGAGGGAGCATTGCTGCCAAAAGTCAGGATCTGTGTCAAGAGCCTCCTAAGATTTGGCTGTCTTTCCTTAAAACCCCAACTCCTGCAGTTGTCATTACAGGAGAATCACTTAGAGGGGTAAAAAAGACATTCTGGCTGTTGAGGTGGTAGATAAAAATGCCTTGGAAACATTAGCTGCAGTTCCAGGAGTCACACAAGAAGCCCAGGTTGGGTGTATTTAAAAAATACCACTAGCTCAAAGCTGATCTCCAGAGGCTTTTGAGTCCAGACAGAAGGATTGTTTCAGACACCCCTGCCTGCAGGGCTCTGCCCATGCATCTGCAGGAGGAGTGTGACCCTCTCCATTGTCTTGCTTCCCTAGGAGAAGAGAGGGTACGCAGAGACAGGGAGGGTAACACAGCAGGAGCACTGGGTGCAAACCCAGTTGCTTTCTGTCCAGCAGTCCCTGTGCAAGCACCTTGACTTTGGTAGATTGACTCTCTGCTGGGAGAAGCAAGTTCCATCTGCCTTTTTGCTCTTTACAAGGACATGAAGCTAGGACAACCTTTAGAATTGCTTTCACAGCATCCTGACTGTGGTCTGACCAGTTTAAGCTGTTTGAGGGTGACCGTGTCACTCACAAGGGGATCAAATGCTGCAGGTCCTTTCCTTTACCCTCCTGTGTGAGCACCCCATCTTGGACTGCCAGTTTGGTGCTTGGAAAAAGTCCTCTGGAAATGCCATGACCTTTGCAGTTCTTTTGCCAAGGCAAACACAAAGATGTTTGAGGGACCTTTTACACAGTGGTCTGATGGCAATGAGGACCTCGCAGCCGAAGTTTGGGAGGAACACCCTTTTCTTTTTAACTCTGAGCTAATTTAGCTCTGAGATGAAATCAGGAGGAACAGAGTGAGGAGGAATTTTAAGTGGTCTGATAGAAAGGCATGCAAACTGTGCACAAAGGGTTAACTCGGCAGGGTTAGCTGTTGTCCCAGGGGTGCAGCCCAGGCTGGGTTTCCCAGAGGACATCATGTTGCACACACACATTTAGGGCGTTTTTCTCAGCATTTTTCAGCAAGCTGTGATGGCAGAGGTTTTAAAGGCTGTTACAGGATCAGTCTGACCTCTTTCCTCTCTAACCAGGCAGACATCATTGTCATTTCTGCTACCAGAAACACTCTTAGATTCCTGCAAGGATCTCCAGACCATGAGAGAAACCCTGTGCAGGCATTTTGGACTGATGGGCAGGGTTCTTTGGTTGCTGGTAGCAAAGGAGGCCTCTTTTTTTCTTGAAGAGCATGCTAAAAGGCACTTCTGCATCTGGAGTGACAAGAGGAATTTAGATCTATAGAGCACAATTATTCACGTCACTGCTTGTTAGGATGCTGGCGTTAACACCCTTCCTCTTGTGGAAAATCTCTTAAGCCCCGAGGACCGATGTGAAACGTCACGCTCTGGTGAACTTTGCTGAAGCAGGGATGAATCACACTAAGTTGAAGATTTGGCTTTAATATATTATCTGAAAGATACCTTCTGTGATAGCCTAGCAGGAGGGTACTGCTGCCCACCCACCCAGGGCATCAGGATCTATTTTAGGGGGAGGAGAGCAGTTTTTGGAGTATGTGTAAGTTGGGGGGTGGAAGTTGGGGTTTGGATATTTGATGGGTTTTTCATTTGGCCTTGGTTGAGTGCTCTATAAAAGCAAAAGGCAGGTCTGAAAGCGATCTAGTGATCTCAAGACATCTCCCGAGGGATCTTGAGATGTCTCCCCTTGCAGGATCACCCCAGAAGATATTTCTCTAACACCTTTTTAAAAATGAGAAGGGTTTCACAGCATCTCTGAATAACTGTCCCATTACAGTTGTGCCATTATAGGTAAGAAAACGCTTTCTTATCAGGGAAACTGTAGCAGCTGGTAGTTAAACCTTCTGCAAAGAAATATCCCAGACAAATGCTGGCTAGGTTTGACCCTGCATAACTTGTAAGATCTCACAAACTGACAAGGTAATTTAGCAATCTGGGGGGGAAACGCAAAAGATAACCCTGTCTATTGAACTAATTTCTATCCCTGTGATGGGAATGATTTCCAGGAGTGAAAGCATCCGCAAACCAACTGCACATGATTTGCTTTCCTTGTCAATTGGAATCAAGGACCCTGATTGTGGAGCATAATACTGCTCTTGTAATTCAGCCTTTATCTTTGTGCCGGAGCTGGGCATAATTGTATCTGTGTCTGAAGGGACAAGGAGAAGGGTTTTAGTAGCTGGTGCTCACAAAGGCATCTTTAGAAAGCTCCCTACCCCTGGTACAAGCTTGGTAGAGCTTAAATGAAAATACCCCTGAGTAGCTTTAGGCATTTGAACAGTCATCATTGTTTGATTCAGATTTGGTTACAGGGCTAACATCTAAATGTTAATTCTTTTTAGGACATTATCAGCTCTTTCAGCAAATGCAGAATGGGGCTGCAGTATTAGACTGGCAGCCAACCCTGCAGATAAAGGCCTTTTGAAAGGATGTTTCTTAGGAGGGAAACATAATCAGAGTAAGAATAATCAGAAGAATCATAAAGATGGTCTTTTCTTAGGGAGACGGAGCAAATATGATGCAAGAAGAAAGCCAAATGAGCACCAGGAGGCTTCTGACCTTGGGAATGGGAGTAACAGCAATTTTGTGGTCTCTGAGAACACACCATGCAGACAGATCCTCATGATCCTGTCCTGCAAATTGCTGGTACAACTGGAGATCATACGGTGCTGGGTAAACTGTGTCACGTGCTGGGTTAAGACTGAAGTTGATGGTCACCTGATGACATGAACATGCCAGGACAGTTGGTGTGAGGTGGCTCTACGCTGAGTAATCTGGGTCAGTGTGTGGGCAGATGGGTTTTGGGCACGGATTTCTGGCCTCTTGCTCCTGTGTGCTGCCTTGCTCAGCACACTGTGCCCGTATGCATCAAGGTAGGATGTGACCTGACCCTGACTCCTCGTGAGTCCTCAGTGACAGCTTGGAGGGTGACAGGCCAGTTCTGCCCTTCTCCGTCACCCACTTCACTGCTGGCCACACCTGAAAGAAGGCGTCTGTTTTTCAGCCTCCCCGAAACACGTGCAGAAAGGCACTGGAAATGGTAAATCCCTTCCCCCCTGGTTCTCAGAAAGGAAACGTGTGACTGCAGAGGCACTGGGAGAGTGGTGCAGGGTAGCAGGACTCTGCTCCAGCTGCCTCCAGGCATGCTGTTCCTCTGCATGTCAGTGATGACAGGTTGGTGAGTGCCAGTGGGGAAGGACCTGGCTCATCCCCTGGAAGAAGGAGGTTCGGCGCCATCCTGAGCACTGCCACCTCCGCTTCCGGCGTCAGATCGGTGTGGTGTCATCTAGGAAATGCGATTTAGATCATCATCCTTTTGCAGCAGATGGGGGAAGGGAGGTGGGGGCCCTTATCTCTTCTGGGGATTAATTTCTCTTTAAGCTGCTTTATTTTTTTGCCTATTTGCTCTTTTTTCTCCATCCCTTCACAAGTCTCACTGTCCCTCGCTGGAAGAGTGGGAGCTATGGGAGCATCCGAGGTTCTTACTGTCATGATATCATGCCCTGCATCCCACCTTCAGCTGGGAGGTGAGAACTGGGTGTAAGGCTTGGGGTACTGCCAGTTTTCCCCTGGGATGGGATTACATTTTGCTAGTTTACATGGGGGGAAGAATCCAGCAAACCTTTTATCTCTGTGTCACCAAACTGCATCTACCACTTGTGATTCTCCTGCATCCAGGAGAGCTCTTCATCCCTCTCATCCCCACCATGTCCTTGAGAAGTTGCTCAGTTCTGAGGTTGGTCATCATCCCTGGTGTGACTGACAGTCAGCAAACCTCTTTGGCGTGTGCTTAATGTTAAGCACAGAGAATAGTTCCCTAGGGAGCAATTCTTAAGTGCATTGCTGGAGCGAGACTCTGGTCAAGACACCTGGACCAAAGCCCACCTGCATCAGTGAGCAGCATGGCTCGGCCCCCAGGGACCTGTGGCAGTCCCTGGCTGCTCCCAGTGTTGCCTCTCTTCATGGCAGTACCCCTTTTCCTACTTCTTCCTCCATCTTCCCCATCTTGTCCCCTCCTGGCTGTGGGAAGCAGCTCCTGGGCTCAGACCACTTCGGAGCAGTGACCTGTCATTTTGTTTCCAGAGTCTGACATGAAAATACCATCTTGTTTTCTCCTTGGTCTGCAAAGGGCTGAGCTCTTGGCCCCTGGGGCAGATGGCTCCTGCTGCATGTATGCTTCACACTGCCAGGCATCACTTTTTTGATAGGTATTGAGCTTTTGTGCAGAAAAATCTGTGTTTCAGCCCATTGTTCTTATGGCTTTAAGTAAAATCTCAAATAATCACAAATACCAATAGTTTGGGGTTTTTTTTCCCCTGAAAGATCTGTTTAATCAAATACAAGTCACTGAGCTTATACTAGGAGGAAATAAGCTACATGGAATGACTTTGGTTATCATGAGGTCAGACAGAATGAGCTAATGCTCCCTTCTGGCCCTGAAATTAGACTTTTCAGAAAGCTAAATTTTATCCTGCAGCTTCTAAGTCTCTAGCACCTTTCCTTACAGAGGTTCTAGTACCCCAGGTCTGTGTGGTACTCTGCCCCTCGTGAAGCTGCTCACCCCCTTATCAGTGAAACACATCCAGGCTTGGAGGCAGGTTTCTTATATTGATATATGCATACAGTTAAAATGACTATGGGCAGCTGCTGGGGTGCGTGAGAAAGTCATCCAATGGATTGTGATGCCTGGCTAACACGCAAAGGGCAATTAATCTCTCCATAGCAGCAGCAAATTACCTCCTCTGGAAATATTGTCCCATGTGAGATTTTCACCAATTGCAAACCTTGCAGACAGATTCCAGGTTTCTGGAATTACTTGTGTGAGAGCTCTGGAGAAAGATCCGTATTAGAAATGAAGTCTCGTGCTTGCAAAAGTGGACAGTGGCATGGTCCTGCTCCCTCCAGCCTCTCCAGCCTGCTTCTTTCCACTTAACCAGCACTGTACACACCACCATGGATTTTTCTTTTTTTTTTTCCCCCTCTCTTTTTTGCAGCCAGGATGTTTTTTCTTGCCTTTTTATTGTTCCAGTGACCTAGCAACTCCACTTTGGTGGAGCCCTGCCAGGAGACTTCCTCCCGAGCCGTCTGACAGTCTCCAGCAGCACTACCCTCGGATGGGAGCAGAAGTTAAAACGACACGGGGCTGGGTCCCTATGTGGCTTTTGCTCTGGCTTCATGAGTGCTGGTGAGGGCACAACTGCCTTCCCAATGAGAAAAGCTTCCAGGGGACTTTAAAAACCCTGGAGAGCAGAAGGAGAAGCAATGCGTGGGTGATATTTTGTGTAACATTTCTGCAGGACATTACAGAAAAGCCTAGAGGGTTTTAGAAGTGAATTTGGCGGTGCTGGGGTTTAGCATTTGGGATCCATGGTGCAGGCAGGGCAGTTGGAGACATTTCAGCATAGTAGGGCAGCGGAAAAGGGGATGGAGAGGAGATGTGAGTGCTCTGAGAGCTGTGCAGTTTGGGAGATTTATTTTGGCTTAGTTTTACTGATGTTTACTAAAAACAGTGAGAAAGAAATCCCTTTGGTAAGTGCTCCTGGGACCCGTCAGCTGGTGCTGCCTTCACCACCCCAGGACTGCAGGGGCTTTTCCCACATTAACACCAGGAGGCAACCCTGGAGGGACACTTCTGAGGTAGAATATATGAGCTGTCAAGCAAGAAAATACGGCTATGTCAGGCTTTCTGCTCAAGAAAGACAGAAAGGACATGGGTCCCGAGGTGCTGGAGGCTCAGTCTCCTCTTCACTGAATGGACAGATGGATGGATGGATGGATGGACGGACTGGGATTTTACTGGAGCCTTGGCATGTTTATGTGGTTTTTAGAAGTATGGGTAGTCATGAGGCAGCTTATCCCTGTTGGAAGTGGGCTTGTATTTGAATATATTTTTTAAAGACTCGGTAATAAAACAGGACTTTTTTTTTCCTTTTTTTTTTTAATTCAGTTGCTAAAAAGCCATTTAAACCCAAAAGTTAATGAAAAGAGGTTCAAGGAGTTGCTCTGAGCCCTGGGCTGGTGGTTTTCAGACAGCACAGGTGGTGCCATGGATCCATGTTGTCCCAGGGATCTGTGGATTGAACCAAACTGTCCAAGAAAGATGAGTAAGAAGCTTAGGATTTCATGGGCTTGAGCTGGTCATCTGGGAGCCTGCCTGTCCCCAGGGAAGCGTTTAGGACACCAAAACTAAGAGGCTGTAAACCGCTTGATAAGCAGAACAATATCCTGTCCCTGCACTGTGCAGGTTTTATCCCCAGTTGTGGGCACTCCATATGCATGCATCCCGTGCTTTTGGACAGAACCACAGATATCTGTGTACTCTTTATTTTGGAAAACCTGTTCCCCTGCTTCTGGGTACTGCTTGTAAGAGCTGTAATTGGATCCTTTCTTTCCCTGTGGCATCTCCAAACATTAGGCTCTGGGATAATGATAAAAGTGTAGGAGGCAAAAATGGCCTTTGGCATCCTCCAATGTCCTGTATGGGAGGTGGTGTGGAAGTGCAGAGTGTTTTTGTCTCATAAAGCAGCACTGCAAGCAAAGTGCCATGGCCTGGTGTACTGGGAGGGGCTGAGGATGATGCCAGTGTCCCCACCCCCATGGGCACCCATCGCTGGTAGTGGCCAGGTAGGCATGAACCACCTGGACCTTGGCACTCAGAGCTCCCAGGGGCTGCTGCTGGCATTAAGCCCCCATCACTTTTCTTGAGCTGACACATTAATGCTCGAGTCACCTTTGATGCCTGCATAAATCCTTCCTATTATGGGTAAAATGATTTAAAGTCCTGTGAATTGCTGTCCCGCTTTGCTTGGAACCCAGTGGAGAGAGGGCAAGGAGCAGAAGGACCAGACCAGGGCACTGCCAGAGGAAGTGTCTATAGGGTACTGCATCCAAACCAATCCCCACAACAGGGTGAGCGGCTCTATAAAGGCTTCTTCTTCTCCATACACCCTCTCTTGCCATCTTTCTTAATCCAGCTGGAATAATTCCTTTCTTGATATCAAAAAAAAAAAAGGCAAATAGGGCTGACCGCATGTGGTTAAAAACCTCTTGCATTTTTCCCGTGCTTAGTGCACACGAGGGACCTTCCCTGAGCAATATTATCAGTGTGTTTACGCTCGACTGACCCATCTCAAGTATGATTTTTTTTTTTTAAACTCCATTTCAGCCCCCCCCCTCCCCCCCCGTTCTCCCCCCAACTCGAACTGCTTCTTTCAGAGCAAGAACAAGGAAGGAAATTGAAAATCCCAAAGAGCCCTGGACGGTCCAGATTTAGGGCTTTAGCTTTTGTTCGCACAAACTCACTTGGCTCCTAACCGGCCTCCACCCATGATCCCGACATCCGCAGCAGCCGTTCAAAACAGAGCACAGAGCCTGGCCCCGGCAGGGACCGCAGCCACCCCTGCCACCCGCTGCGGGGCCAGAGCCCCGGCTCTGCTCCCCACTCCTTCTCCCTCGTAGCCTGCCTTTCTTCCTAACCTTTCCCTACAGCCCGCAAGGAGTTTTCCAAGTTGAGATTAGCTTTTTTTTTCCCCTCTGCGAGCCTCGGATGATGTTAAGATTATGCAACGTTAACAGATGTGGGCTTTGCAATTATAGCTGCCTGTCCTCGGGAGGAGCCCGCTTTAGCTTCACGCGCGCACAGCTCTGCATGGGATGCTCCCGGGGTGGCCCACTGCCCTGGCAAAACCGCCGCTGCATGGGCGGCCGTACCGGGAATGCTCCCCAGGGAATCGCCGCCCTCCCCAGGAGGGACTGCTCCGGAGTGAAGGCTACTCTGGGCAGCCGATCTACTGCTCTTGGCTTTCCTTGTGTGCAAACTCGGATTAAATTTGTGTTTCCCAGGCAAGAAAGCATTTTTCTACCCTTCGAGGAGAAAAAATCCCATCTGCAGGAAAGAAGTGGGGCTGGGATAGCTTGTGGTGTGCCTTGGCTGGCTGCAGTGCTCCTGCCAGGTGCTGTCTGTGGGGATGCTGCTCCCAGGGTGTTAGCAGGATACATCCCTCCTCTCTCCCTGCCCTAAAATATCTCTGTGAGATCACAATCATGGTAGAAAAATTTTGGTGTTGTGCTGACCCATGGTTGAGTCTTGAGCATCACCAAGATGCTGCCCTGGTAGCAGCCACCTCTGGAACAGGGCAGTGCCTGTGCTGCATCAGGAATGGAGTCAGAAAATTGTTGGTCCAAAAGGCAATTTTCAGGAGTCTCACAAGGTAGATATCCAACTGGGCTGCCAGGGGCAAGCCCAAAGCCTCCAGAAATCAGCTGGAACTTGATCTGTTTGTCCTGGCTGAGCTATAACTCAGCTCGCAGCAAGCTGTGGACTTGTTATGCTTGCAAAGAAAAAGTAACTCCAAGCCTCGACCTGTCTGGTGAGCATCACTGCTAGTTTTAACTAGGAAGGAAAACACCGGTGCAGTGGGTGGCAGGAGGGTTTTGTGCTGGAAGTCAATACTTGTCCATGGCTGTGGTCGTGTGGAGTTAAACCGTGGAAAGCAGTTGGCAGCTTAGGATGTGACAAAATTGTTAGTGACAGATCAGCACCTGAGTTAAAGGGCTGCTCTGCTTTAAGCCTTTAATGCATCAGGGGAGGCCAGATGGTCCTGTGTAGATTTTTTTGGAAGAAGTTTGATGTAGTCTATCCGCTCCAGAGGAGGGTTGTCTTTGAAGTCTAATGTCTGCAGGCAAGTCAAAAAAGAGATTGTGTTTGTCTTGCACTTCTGGCAGGCTTGATGGATGTGTGATCAGCTGAGATTTCATGTCTATTTTGTTGAACAACCTGATTTTTTGGGGTTTCGTTACTACATGCTGTGGGTTGGATTTTCCAGCATGGCTCATGCTCTGCACCCAGTGAACTGGGGAGCTGAGCCCATGCTGGCACGAAGTTTTCCTCCCTGCACCAGGACCTGACATACCTTGCATGGCAGAGTTAAAAATGCCAGATGACTCTAAAAGCCTGTGTAAATAATACCTTCTTATTCAGTCCCTCCACTCCCTGGCTGCACTAAAAGCCAGGTTTGCTGGCGCCCACGATAAGGGGAAGAGTTGTGCTCCAGTTTATTCCCAGCAGCTCTACAGAGCCAAAAGAGAATAGAGAAAACTCTGAGGTGGATTTCCAGGGGAAACAACCACCAGGCAAGAAACCAGCAGTGTTTTACTTTTGAACTGGTTGCGTTCAATCAAGGTTCGTAGCTGAAGGCACTGTTTACTGGCATTTCCAGGGTTACTTTTAAGAAGGGGCATTGGAATGCCTGCTGTGCTGTCCTGCTATGTATGTTAGCCTGCCTGTCCGGAGCCCTTGTTGACAAATGACTTGGCAACCTGAGAAAGCAGATTTGCCTCTGTCTATACTCATCTCCTAAGGGTTTCTTTACGCATCTGCTGCTTTGCCTTCTCTCTGTGCAGCAAAGCTGGCCCCTGAGGCTTTGCAGTCAGTACGGCCTGCACAGCTGAAAGCTTTTAGTGAGAGGGGAATGGAGAGAAATTCAGTGTGCTGCCCTCCAGCACGCTCACAGTTTTCAGGGCTGCTATAAATGGACTTGTGGGCTACAATTACAGGCTGGGTATTGGCTTGCAGATGAACACAGCAAGTGTCCCCTGCCACTTTGCATCCCTTTCTCAAAATCATGAGGACAAGAAGGTTGTTTCATGGGACAGGAGGTGGCTCACAGCGGGCTCTGGGTGGCAGCAGCTGCTTGGTGTGCTCAGCAAGGTGGCATCACAACCAGTGCTAGGGCTGTCAGTAAAGGTACCCCAGTGGCTCTGCTCCACTACAGCTCTTCTCTCCTTGGCCCTCTTGGTGCTCAGACTCCCAGGATGAAATACAGACTGTCCCCACATACACCTCTTTTTTTGGTGAGTTCCCACTGGAGCTATTGCAGATGGATAGAGGACAGCATTTCGAAAATTACCACTTTAGTCATGGCAGGTGCAGCAACTCCAGAGTAGACATACAAGACAAGGGAGAGGTGTCCCACCGGTGTTTCTCTGAGATACAATTTTTTTATAGAAAATGCTCCGAGGCCAAAAACAGATGCAAAGCTTAGCCTTCAACATCAGAGCTTTTGGGCAGAGATGGTGCCTTTAGCTGCTGCTTGTGTATCATCCATAGCCCTGTTGATGCCATGCACATGACATTCAGGACAAGTCCCATAGCCTGGTCTATCTCTGAACTGCAAAGTGGGAAGAGTTTCCCTCCCAAAACTGCAACTTTCTTAGCCAGGCTCCCATTCTACCTACTCAGTAAGAAAAGTGTGTGTTGGGCTACCTTAGCCCAGGGGCTGTGTTTTGGTTATAAGGAAGATGGACAAAATTGGGACCTTGTTGTTTCAGATTTGGACTTGCTTTGACTTGTTGTGGGCTTTGGAGATCATCTGAGGCTGCAGTGACAGCCAAGTCTCGGGGCTGTAAAGTAGATGGTGGGTGCTGGTTTTTGTGTGACTGATGTGCAGGGAAATCCTCACACAGCCCTGGGTGGTACCACAGGCTGGAAACCCCAATTCCTCCAGCAAATCTCACAGGAACCACTCAGAGCAGCTGTTACTAGTTGCTCAGCTCCAGGCTGGATGACAGACCCCAGGCTGAAGCTACAGCTACTGCACCAAGTCCTGCTGCTGCTGCTGGCAGTCAGTGTTAATGACTGCGATGAGAAGTTGGCTATTGAGTAACGTCTTCAGTCCTTTCTTAGGACTTATTTGGGGAATATGTTTGTATTCCAGGGATGCACACAGCTACCTGTGTACTTGGAAGATCCCTTAAAGCATGTAATGCCTATTGATGCCCCTGTGAGAAGTAATTTTTGGGTCCATGAGATAGAGCTGATAGTAGAATGCAGAAAAAACTTGTGCAGAGGGGGGAGGAGGTTGCTGCCGTTAGACATCACCATGGTGGGGAGCACTGGAGGCAGAGGAAGAGCTAGCAAAGCTAAAGGGTAATGCTGGCTTGGGAACCAACATTTATTCCATAAATGTGTTTTATTCATTTTCTATGAAAAAGGAAAATGACTATGAATGATGGGAGAGGTGAGGATTTGGAGCAGCCTTGTATCAGGAGCAAGAGAGCAGACCGAAACAAGGTCTTTGCAGGGTGAGCAGGGCTATGGCCATGTTTGCTCACAGAAAATGGACATGTAGATGCCAAACTTCATTTTGTTTCTCATATTCTGATAGACATTACTGTCAGATATGCCAGAATGTCCATCACCTTGGGGTATTTCAGTGCCTGGATGGGCAATATAATCCCACCACATACTGATCTCTTCTGTCCCTGGTCCCTTGTGGTGTCTGGATGGATTATGCCGACCCTCCTGACTCCCCTACAGTTCTCAGCCAGCTTCCCACCAGCTCTCTGCAGGTGATGGATTTGAGGTCAGGTGTGAAACAAACACTGGCCAAGTGCTCATTGCGGAAAGAGCTGTGGAGCCCTCTCCTCTCCCATCTTACACTCAGGATGGGGCACATGGGCTGTGCTGGGCTCCAGCTGCCCATCAGCTCAGGAGACCTACATACTCTTCCATGGACTCTACACTGTGCCAGTCTCCATCAGTTATTTGTTTCAGACTTTCTTTTGGCTCCTTTAAAGATTTATTTCTCCTAACACACACACACACAAAAGTATGAGGGGCTGAATCGAATTAATCTTGTGCACAAAGGTGGGTTTCGGCATTTGATCCCACAGACCTATCTAATGTTCCACGGGTATAAATCGAAAAATAAATGTCAGGTCTCTGCTTTGATGATGCAAATTTTTTCTGTCGTGTAAGTAAATGAGCTCAGAGCTTGGCCTTGGTGTTACTGCAATGAGCTGAGCCTGCACATCCAATGCTGATGGGATCTAAATTCTTTTCTTGTTTTTCCTTTTAGTCATTGAAAGCAGCTCTCAGGAGGGAAGAAGTTCAAACACAGGGATAAGGACTCCTGGTGCTCTGGTGGAAAGTGTGGAGCTGGTGACGATGCTGGCTGGGAGCAGGGATGTGGGCATCACTTCCTGCCAGGCACGGAGCGGTGCAGTGGGGAGCAAGGTCATGGGGCACGTTGGTCCTCTGGCTGGCAATGGGGATGTCACCCCACCGGGAGCAGGACCCCAGACAACCCATCTACTGGGACAGCAAGCCACCTGCCCACCCACAGCCATCCTCCTGGTGAGTTTTATTGATGTGAGGGTCCCAATTTGCTGTGCCCAGCCCATGGACTGAGCATAGCCAGTGGGTTAGGAGGTGTTCCTGCCCCACAGCTACAAATGCAGACTTTTGGAAGAAATCCAGTCTCAGGAAAGCTGATTTTTTTTTTTTGTTTAACATTACAGCAAAGATGATTCTCAGGAGCTGCCACTGTTTTTCACCACCCAGCAGTACCCACAGAGTCCTGCCCATCCACAGAGCACAGAGCAGAGACCCCTGGGCATTCCCACGCCTCCTTCCCAGGAGGAGCTTAACCCCATCACAAAGCCAACCTAGGTTATAAGAGCCCGAGTAAGGATGCCTGATCAGCTCTGTCATGATTTGTAGCTGAGGTCTTCACATGGAAATCCTGCAAGTGAACACTTCCCTTTGGGCTTGTTCATAATCTTCAGCCATAAGTAACAATGTACTCTTCTGAGCATGCACCTACATCAGAGCCTGTTTCCCACAGCAGCAGAATAAGTCTGTGCTGATTGTCCTGTCCTCACCTCAGTTTTTTTTTTCTTAATGTCCTCCGTCTGAAATACGTGTCTGAGATGTGAGCATAGAGGTTTTCTTTAATTTTTTTAATTCCTTCTTTTTTTTTTTTTTTTTTTTCTGCTTAGGGACCTAAAATGTGGAGCTGGCATGCCCAGGCTGCCAGCTGCTGGCTGTCCTGGCATCAGCTCCTTATTGCTTTCTGCATTTTTAATGTCTTTAAAAAAAAAAAGTGTTTCTTTTGCCATTCACAAATGAAGACAAAGTTTGAAATGCCATTAATTTTTAGTGGCAGAAACCCTCTGTCCCTGCCAATTCCTCTTGCAGTTAAACTGTGCTCTGTTAAACATAGGGATGCAGCTGTGACCCTGCCTATTGCAGGGTAGGGCTGGGTACCACTGCAGGTGATGCTGCTGCCACCCAGCCAAGATGAAATAACTTTCAAGGGGAACATGACCCTCTTTGTGTTGCTTTCCAGATGCTGGAAGCCATCACCATGCTGTAGGCAGCCAGGACAGAGGCAAGAGGGCTCTGGCTTTTCCCAGCAGCCCCTGCAGCTGCTGAAAGGACACCACCAGGCTTGGAAACCGTCAGCACTGATTCGGCTGAGGGGACACAGGGTGGGCACCGTGGGGTCTGGAACATGTTGGGGTTTAACAACACGATGAGGACAGTGCTGCTACCTTCATCTTCAGAATCTCATCACCTCAGGTGAGCCTTCCCAGTTCAGCCTGGGAACACTGAGCAAGTGTTCCAACCCTGGGAAAAAGGTGCCGTTGAGCAACTAGGCATGGTTAAGCATCATAGAGCTTTGTGGATCCAGCTCTCCACTCTTTGCTCAGGACAGTTTTCTGACTTGCTTCATGCATGAGGGCAGAGAGAAGTGGCCACCCATGTGGCTTCTCCTGGCATGGAAAAATATAAATTACTTGGTGCAGCTCTGAACACAAAGTTGCTGTGAGCATAGTGCAGACAAGGGCCTGTGGTTTGCGAGGCAGGCAGAGGGTAACAGCAGGGGATGCTGGGTGGGCAGCTAAGCCCATCTCTGGCTCTCATTTGCTTTCCCCTGTTCCCTTGCAGGCAGTGACAGCCCCTCTCGACTGGTGAGCAGTTGGGTGGGCACTGAACTGTCCAGCAGCTCCCCTGTGGACCTGCAGCCACTTCACCCAGCCCCTCTGGGAGCAGTGGAGGAACCAGCCCTGGCACTGCCCTCCGTGGCTCCCTGAGACAGCCCCAATCCTCCTCCGAGCTTCAAGTACCCAGACTGGTGCAGAGCAGGTCATGCGACACCTCAGGGGTGTCACAGGGAACTCCACAAGCCCTTTGCTCACAGCATCGCCTGCCACTGACAGCGCTTCAGAGGTGAGCTCTGCTGGCCCACAGCTTTGTTTTATAGATTTATAAAGCCTTTTTATAGTTTTGCTTTCTTGAAACAGAGAAGATGCTCTGTTTTGCATGTGCTCTGTTTTTATTATTTGGATGGTTAGCTGAAATTCCCCGCTGAAAGCAGGAAAAAGCAGTGGAAAAAATAATTTGATCCAAACCCCTAGCATTTTCCACTTAAAAAAAGGTTCTTTGGACCTTATCACGGTGTTTTCTGCAGGGTGGGTGTCTGCAGCTGTGAAATATCTCCACTGGTCCAGTGCCAACTGCAGAGCTAGGGCAGCTCCCAGCCCCACCTGAGCTGTATCTCCCACCCGAGTGGTGCTGGAGTGGGACAGGAGGTTGGGAACCCACACTTATGGCCACATCGAGTGGGTTTGCCCTCAGCTAGACAGGGGAGATGCCTGTGCTTAACAAATTGGCTTCCCCTCGCTTGCTCTGCAGCAGCCAACTTCTGGAGCTCTCAAAAACAGACTTTGCCCCACTCCACATGAACTTACTGAAGACCTGTGTTGCTGAGTCCTTATCCTGTGCCCAGGGCTTGCCAGGAGCAAGCACATCTCTGGGGTTCTCACAGTGACATGTCCCTTCCCTCTGTCACAGCTGTTGGGAGCAGCACCAGGGCTGCGGGAAAGAAGAGATCCGGTATCCAAGGACAGCACCTGGTTTCACAGCTCAGCCCCTGGCCTCTGTGCACTCCTCAGTGGCCCTGGCACAGGGACAGTTCCCTGGGCCTTCCACGGAGCACCAACTTGCCCCTTCTCACCCAGCTTTGGAAAGGACTGCACAGGTGAGCTCAGTTAGTCTACAGTTTGTTCTTTTACCCTCTTTTGTGCTTCCTTAAATATTTTTCCCTGTGTCCCATTAAGCCCTGGGATATGTAGTGAACTGCAGGCTCATATGGCGATGTGGCTGCACTCAAATTTCCTCCCTTTGCTGTTTGATGCAGTTTTCAAGCCCACAAAAAAACCACTAAGAGAGCCTGGGCCGACTTCCATCAGTCTTAGAGCAGAGGTGGGATTTAAAGGCAAGTCTCTGCAGTCCTTTTCCCATGGGGTTTCCTGCTGTCTGAGCCCCCTGCTCTCATGAAGCCTGGCAGCAAGCCCTGATTTTGTGCAAGGTCTTCCTGCGGTGAGGGGATTCATGCCTTTCCAAAAGAGCACTTTGTCCAGATTGAAAACTTCCCATGCTTAATATCTGTATGTGTGCTGTAAGCATCTGGGAAGAAATGGATCCATCTGTTTATAATTTCATATGTATAAATCCAGTTTTTTTTATGTACTGTAGCCGTTGGAAGCAGCTACCAGCCATCCAGGCAACTCAGCCACGGAGAGGAGATCTTCGGATTTCCCCGCCACCAGTACCTCCATTCCACAACAGCCACCAAGGGTGGAGGGAGGACGTTAAGGTCTCTGTCAGCCAGCGCTGGGCTGGTCAGTGTGGCAGAGATTTCCACCTCTGGCACTGAATCATCAGCTCTTCAGCCCAGACCCCTGAGATGTCTACGGGTGCCCAAGACGGTGATGGCAGAGGTGTCACAGACCCTTGCTCACAGGCTTGCCACCTGCTTCACAAAGCACTTCCACAAGTGAGTTCTGATATAGCTGTATATCTCAGAACGTTATTTAAAGATTTATTATTAACAAAATACATCCTTTTTATTTTAAAGAAAGGAGAGGAATAATATTGTGTTTGGCACATTGTGTACATTTAAAAACATTTCACAGAAATGAAAGTATGGATAATATTATTCCTGTTGGAAGGGGAGGATAGATTTTCCTTGAAAACTTTCAGTGAAATTTTGCTAGCAACAACTTCAGCAGGTTCCTATTTAGAGACCATTTTTCCCCCATCTTAATGATTTCCCAGTATTAAATATTTCCGTATTGAATATTCACACATATGTTGTCTACATCTACTGATAGTAGATGAAAGGAGGTGAGGGGTAGTACATGAAGTAGATAGGGATGAAAACTACCCAAGAGTTTTCATTTGTGTGTATGCAGTTTTGTATTTCTTTTCTCCTTTTTCAGCCTTTAGCAGCAGTTACAAACCCAAGAGTGTCTCAGCTGCAGAAGAGGTGACGCTGCACTCAGGCACACATGGTGCTGATGTGCCCAGCGTGGCAGTGGGGACTGCAAATGGCCACACAGCTGGACTGACAAGAGGCTCTGCCACCAGCACCGGCCCCACAAGCTCTTTGGGGGTGACCTCCTCCCCCTTAGGGACTGGGACACATCGTCCCAAGAGCTCACGGGAAGCTACTGATCTCCCAGCCCTTCCCAGGGATCCTTTACTCACAAGCTCCGTCTCTGCCTCCGAAAGTATGTCCAGAGGTAAATCTGTCAGTCTGAAAGCTGTCTGCCTTGGGGCTGGATGAGACTTCACATCCCTGCACTGTTTTTCTTCGGATACGGCCATCAGTCACTATTGGATACATGGATGTTTTTATTACTGTCTACACAGGGCTGGCAGTGGGGTAGGTGGGAAGGGGGAGAGTGGATCTCAGCTTTTGGGTGAGAAAGTGAAAAACATCAATGTTCTCATTGCTAATGAAACTCCTGTGCTGGGAAAAGCATCAGTTAGAAATAGATGCACACACTTTTACCGTGCCAGAGATACTTGCTGGGGATTTGCAGCTGTTGTCTCATGCTATGTCTGTCATGCAGGCTGGTCTGTAGGACACTGGGTTTTTGATTTTCATGGCTTTTAGTAAGGCACATGTGCTTGAACTTGAGAGATTCACCTCTTCTCAGAGCAACTCAATGGACAGTTTAGAAATGCACACCATGCAAACAGTGACTCCAATGTATAGCTCTGTATGCATAAATCAAACCCTGGTTATTGTATCTTAGGTGTCAGAAGCAGCCAACGACCAGTTAACAGCTCAATGGCAGAGAAAAACCCCATCCCTTCCTCACCCACCAGCGATTCCATTTCAGCCACGGGCAGCAGCAGGGTGGGAGGACCCCGAGGTCTGCCACGGGCAGCAGCCGGTGGGCAGCAGAAGTCTCCACGTCCAGCAGCGGCACATACAGGGCCTTGGGCACAATCCGATCCTTGTCCACATCTCCTGTGAGAGAGACCTACAGAGTTCACGAGTCCATACAAATGACGGATTTCACCGAGCGGGTGGCAGACTCTTCCCTAACACACTCTCACTCTCCTTTGGAAGACCCTTCCCCAGGTGAGCTCACATTTAGAGGGAATACCATTTTTCTTATAAGCCAAAAGGAGGATTGTTACTGCAGCTTGCACTTGCCCGACTCTTTTCTGCTGTGCATAATACACTGTTTGGAAGGATGCAGTGTGATTTTGCATCTGAAATATTTCAGCTCTTGCTTGACTAAAAATATGTGGTTTAAATTTTTTACAGAAGGGGCACATGGTGGAAAGTTCCATCATGCCAGAAAAATAATAACGTTCAAATAGCGATCCTTTTTTAATATCTCCAGTTGCTATCTCCATTTTATAGGCAAGAGAACTAAGCAGTGAGGATTAGATCATGTCCCTGCAGTCTTGGGGATCAGATTTCAGTTCCTACCTTCTGTCCTGCCTCTTGGACCATGCTGCTTCCAGAAATTGAACCAGCTTCAACAAATTTAGGGCAGCTTGAATGTGGTCTCTGAGGTCCTTCATGCTGCTTTTGGTCCTTCATACTGTGGTGCTGAAGGGTCTGATCACTCTGATCCTATTTCTTCAGACTTCTCAGTATAGTGCCTTGTCTGAACTGATTGCCAGGCTTTTCTGGGTTGTCACGATATTTGTTCTAGCAGCGCGGAGTGCAGTCAGGCACATAATGGTAAAATCAAGTGCACAGCATTAGTATGTCAACAGTTTTTATATAATAGCACTTTTCTCAGCATAAAAACTATGTTTTTTAGAGACAAATTTTTCTAGAAGGATTTATGTATTTGAAATTTCCTGTTTTCTCTGGATTGACATCTTCTCATATTTTCTACTTGTGTTTGTACTTGCTGCCTCTGGGTGTTACTGAAAGTTAAGTTCATTTTATTTATAGTTTCATATGTGTAAAATGTAAATTGTTTCTTATCGCATTTAGTTCCTGGAAGCAGCCATGTGTCATTCAGCATTCCTGTCAACAGAGAGAACCAATTTCCCCACCACTGGCACCTCCGTTTCCGTAACAGGCACCAAGAGTGGAGGGAGGACGTTAAGGTCTCTGCCAGCCAGCACCAGGCTGGCACAAACGACAGAGATGTCCACCACTGGTACCGAAAACATCAGCTCTCCAGGCCATTCCCAGTCTTCTTTGGGAACCTCGGGTGGTGGAGACAGAGGTGCCACTGTGACGTCCACGAATCCATTGCTCACAGGCTCACCATCTGCTTCGGAAAGCGCTTCCCCAGGTGAGCTCTGGCCACCTCTGTGGGGCTTCTGCCTGTAGACATTAGACTTCTGTGGAGAAGTGAGCATATGCTAGAATGTGCTGGACAATGGTGTTGGATGTTATGGATGAAAATTTCAACTTCCAGGGAAAAATGGAAGTTTCTCATATTTAGTCACCAGAAAAACCCAGCCTTACTGCCAGAGCAGTCTGGCCTCGAGATTTGCTGTGTTTTCAGAGACAGCACAATTTCAAGTCTGCCCCACTGGCTTTGTTTATACAAGCAGAAGCAGTGCCAGTCATTCCTGACTCCCACCCTGGGGTGCAAAGGCAGTATATACTGATCCTATACAAGCCTGCCATGCTTTGTTCTGAGTATCAGGAATTCGGGTGCTGCATAATCTCACCTTGCTCATTGCTGGTGCTGAGGTGGCAGTGTGGGCATGTGGTGCCCATGGTGGGACTGTGGCACCGGGAGCAGTACTGAAGGGAAGCAGACCCAAAAGTGCTCCCATGACTTGTTTCTAGTACCCTCTTCAGGGTGTCTTCCTGTAAGCAGCACCTCCTTGCACAGAAAGGGGTTGTGTCTTCAAATTAGTGTTTTCTCCAGGTTTGGATCTTCTGACACGTTCTATCTGTGCCATCAGCCTGAGGGCAGTGGTGGAAGAGAGCACACCTGCCTGTTCATAGCTTAGAGCGCATAAATTCATTTTGCTTTGCCCTTTCTCAGCAGAAGGGACCTCGGCAACGGGAGGACACCTGCCTCTCACCAGTACACCCAGTGCAGGGATAATCACCACTGGTGAGGAGAGGAGCACTGTGCCCGTGTTGGACACCCATGGAGCATCCAGTGCAGCAGGGAGTTCTGCTCCCACTCCACCCCGCACCAGCACCTTGGACGTGGTCCTTCTGCTGTCCTCATCAGCAGAAGAGCCTGGGAAGCAGAGTGACGTTTCACAGGGGGATGCTGGACTCAGTGAGCTTCCAACAAAGCTACTGCCTGCATTTTCTCCCAGCATCTCAGTGCCTTCTCCTTCACCAAGTGCTTCAGGTGGGTCTTGTGATTTCCCATTTTGCTGTGGAGGACATCCCTCCTCCTCACCTGCCTCCCAAGCTCCCACCCTTCCTTTTCTAGCTTTAAACTATATTTGCAGTTTTAATAAGCCTGGTTTATAGTGAAGGGCATCTGAGCACTGCACGGTTGGTGAGTTACTCACCTCATGGCACTTGAGGCAGAGCTCCTTGTGTCAGGAGCTGGACAGCCAGGCAGCTCTTCTGGACCACTTGTGAAGGCTGCCATGGAACCTTGGCCTCAGCCTCAAACCTGGGGAGTCTGGCACGAGATGTGGTGGGGGACTGGTAGAACCTTTTTTGCCTTTCCTTATGTCTCAGTTATTGTATGTTTCAGCCTCAGCTCTGCTGCCAGGGTCCCACAAGAGAATGGTCCACCCAAGATTTTCTGCAGGACATTCAAGACCATTTCTACCTCACCTGCCATGATTCTCCTTCAGAAAAACCATGCACCCCAATCTGTTTATTTTTCTGGTGTAAAGGGGAAAAGTACAGACAATCTGGGAATCCCACTTAGCAAATAAGTGATGTTTGTCCCCAAGTTTCACCTCTGCTGTGGGGTTGAAATATTCAGATTTGACTACTGGTAGAGGGCTCAAAGGTATTATTAATACACAATGTGTGTACATATATATGTATGTATATCTGTGCTTTGCATTTCAGGGAGAGGCAGAAGAGTTTCTGGTGTCCTACTGAGACCACGTACATCTCGACCACACTCTCCAGCCACAGGGAGGGGACATCTCAAGCTGCAGCTAGCCACAGCATGTGGAGCACAGAGGCAGAAAGCCTCACACCTCACCTGGACACAGCTGGGGGAACCCGCATCGGCCCCCTCCCATCCTCCACAGCTTGGCCTGGGGTGAGACACATGCCATCTGGCCAAGCAGGGTACCCAGAGCCCAAGGTCAACCGTTTCATCCAGGGTCTTCACCTACTTCTCAGCTGCTGGTGAACTTTCCAGTGAGTTTTTCTGAACTCTGGGATAGTGTTTGACTGCTGCTCCCTTCCCCTCCTCCATGGTGTTGATATGACCACTAGCATGTATCACAGCTGTTGCAGGTGTCATGGGTAGGATTTATAAATGGTGGTGGTTCTGCCCATTGGTGTTGTATATCTGCAGCTGTTGATGCTCAGCAGGAAAGGCCTAAAGAATGAGATGTAGCTTGTCGCTGTGGGACACCTCAACTGCTTGTCTGGGTTGGGGTGATAATTATAAATAACATAAATATACTATTATGACTAGTGGCACTAGTTGTGCCCTCTGGATTTAGACAGTCCTGTTTTTTGGAATAGGCTTTTTGTGTCAAATCCACGTTTAAGATAGATAGGTATGTGAGATCTACTTCATATGTTTTTAATCTGTGTTTATCTGTGCAATTTTATTAATCTGCAATTTCCAAACAGAATTATTGTAGAGCTCACAAGATGCCTGCTTTTTGATCCTATTCCAGCCATTAGCAGCAGCCATCGCTCCCTAAGCAGCTCAGGTGCTGAGGAAAGGGTGTCCAGCCCCGTCACTGATCCTGTGTACAGTTCATCCACATCTGCTGGTGGTGAAGAGAGGATACTGCACTCGGCAATGGATGGCACTTTGGCTGGTGGCATGGAGAGATCTTCTTCCTATGCCAAAGCTGCCAGCTCTCCAGGGCCAGCTAAGCCAACATCAGTGGAACACGATGGACAGCCAACACCTCTCCCAACAGTAGGGGCTTCACAGACCTTGCAACAGAGACTGTCTTTGTACGTTCTTCCAAGATACCCACTTACTCTTCTTTCCAAAATGATCTCACAAGTAAGTTGATGTCTCCTGCTGTACATTTGGGGGGAATTCACGTTTTCCTGTTTTATCTATGTTGTACATAAAGTTCTTATTCATTACTACATGCAGTGCCACCTGTGAGTTCACTCAGGGGGTTATTTTCATCAAAGAACTCAAAGGCAGAACCCACATAGATGAGAAACTGTTCCAGAAGTGAAATCATGAACCCTCCTTTTTTGATGGTTGCATTACATTTTTGCATCCTAACCAGTCTCTTTTGGATGATGCTTTCAGAATTGTTTCATGATGACCTAAGTCAATTGTGAAATTAACCCAAATTTTCAATACCTTATTTTTTTTAGAGATGGCTAAACATTGTATATAGGATGACTGCACCTTTTATGCTAAATAATCTCAATTTTTTGCAGGCGGATGTGCTATTCATTTAGGATTTCCTAACTGCAAAGTTTTGAATCAATGAGTTTATGATAAGATGGGAATTAGCATAATGTAATAATTTCATCTTGCAGAGGCATAAGTTCACTGCATCTGAAAACAAATTGAAGAAGATGGATATTCTGTAGATGGGAATGGAGGATAAAAGGAAGAGGTTATGAGTTTTTTAAATTATGAGTGATAAAGAGAACAGATGGGTTTTTCCTGCTTAGCTTGCAACAAATATCATGGAATGTTAAGTGCTCAATCACTTTAGAAAAGCAATACATGAAGAACAGAGTTTTGGAAACCTACACGTTTCACTGGAGCCTTGTATCTGTCAGGGTTCCCCTTTTAGAAACAATTAAAGAGTGCACAAGACCCCTAATTCCATACCCATGCTTGGATGGCACTCTAATTTTTAGAAGAGCATGGACTAGTTCACAGACGAGAACATCTTCTGTATTTAACAAGTGGTTTAATACAACATCAAATACTTTCATATTGCTCTGTCTTACTAATATATTTGTCCTGTTACTCCAGACTTTTCAGGTAGCCATCAGCCAGTCAGTAGCATTGATGCCACTGAGAAAAGAACTTCTGTTCTCATACGGATGGCACATACATTCAACCACATATACCAGAGGAGAGAAAGGACACTCCTGTCTATCTCCACAACAGCACCTCTGCTGACTCCTCAGAAAGTTCCACCTTTTTTCTGAAATTTCCAGCCCTTCTGATGCATCAAAATCTTCGTGTCTCAGGACAGGTGGACCAATGCATCGAGTGATAGCAGTTTGTTGAACCATCTACAGAGCCACTACTGGTATACTCTTCCAAACTGTCAACTTCTGCTTCTACAGGCAGCATAGAAAATACAACTGTCTTCAACACTGACTCTGATTTGTTGGTCACTAACAGATCATCTCTATCTTCATCAGCATTTCCAGTGTCTTCCTCACTGTCATCACTGCATCACTCGCTGTCACCAACGCCACCACCAAGTCATCTGTTCACACCGTCAGAATCACCTGAGCCAGGCTTGTCCTCTGTGATGGCATCTTCACCCCCTCTGCAGGCTTTGTCATCCTCCTTGCCCACTTCCTCATTGATCTCCCCATCTTATTCATTAGCATCTTTATTGCCTCTGTTTTCATCACCCTCACCCATCTCGCAGTCCAATGACAATGATCAAGCAAGCATCACTGTAGCTACAACGGTGGTCAGGCAGGTGCCCTCCACAGCTGCCATGGCTGGGAGCTCACCCAGAGAGACCAACAAGCACAGTGTCACACACCAGCCCCAAAACAGTACCACCTTCAACTCCACCGTGTCTCCTCTCCCTACGGCACCTATGGAGCTGGTTGGTGGACACACTGTGTCTGCGTCCACTCCTGTCACAGTAACAGAGACTGCCTTGCCTAGAGCTGCCACCACCCAGGAGGGCAGCTCTGAGAAGGCAACACCACAATTCACCACGGCCGGTCTTGCTCCACGGGCTGGTCCAACAGATGTACCCCTTAGTCCCTCACCAAGTGCAAGAAACCACAGCAACATTGTCCCTGCAGTGGCACTGACCACGGTCAAACCTCCTGTGCTGACAACACCGGCCAGTCGCCGGCCAACCCCAGGTGAAGCTACCACCACGAAGGACCACAGAGCTCAAACACCCACTGCCACTAAGCACATGTATACCACTGGTGAAAGCACAGAAGCTGTGGATCCCACCACTGCAAAGCCTGGTAAAGTCACCGAGGAAAACATCCCTGCTACAAGTCCTTCTGAAGCCCCTCCAACCATCAAGACCACTGTGAGAATTGCAACTACTTTGGCTGCTACCAAACCAACCACTGTTCCTCCATCCAGTAGCACAGTGGGGCTGAGGACGTCATCTCCAGCAACAGGTAACGTGTATAATGGTACACTCATCAGTGGTGGGGCTGGGACGAGGAGGGCAGGAACACCTGGGTCCCAATTTTAAGCATCATCAAAGGGTTGTGTTCATATGTATGACATGTCTGTTGTCAGCAGGGTTTGAGGGCAAGAACTCTGTCTCCATGTTGGTATTTTTAAGCTAAGGGTTTAGCAATCAAGTTGAACTCCTGGAATAAGGGTGAGTACTTTGGTGAACTTTTATGATAGAGAGGTTAAACTGAAATTTGACAGTTTTGAGAAAATAAAGCTGACTGGCCTTCCAAGTAAGCATAGGATGCATTTTATATTTGATGATAGGTTAACAATATCAATTGATATCAATTAATATCTATCTTATTGATGAGAAAATACAGTTGGCCAGCACTTGGTATTTGTGTTGGAACTGCTTCTGTTATTACAACCTATGGTTGTTTTCTCCCCAACTCACTAAATAATCTCATACTCAAGGACCCATTGCTTCTCCCAGTAGACTATGTACCATAGTCTTGCTCAGTGTGTCATTATAATCATTTATTACCACTGCCAGGCTCCTTATTTTCTCAAGTAAATACATTTACTGAAGTTTTATATGAATGGAAATTGGCTATGTGTTTCAAGTTCAGAGCCTGGCCTTCATGCTGCTGTAGCATATTGTGTGCACTAAAGGCATTAATCTGAGTAAAATACTGGCAATAATATATATGCCATCCAATAATTAAGTATTTAAAGGTTATTTATAAGGCTGATTAGTTTTAATTATAGCTATGGCTTCATGAAAAAAAAAAAGTCACTGTAGGGGAATGAGGGGTTTTTTAATTGAAAAATTAAGGTAGTGTATCCTTTTTAGCATCGGATTCACGCTTTTGCCAAATTATTCTTTCCCTTGAATACCGAGATTTGCCATTTGTCAGAATACAAAAGATCCTTCTGCTGCCTTGGACATGGTGCTTTGTTCATGGGCACTCACTACCACGAGAGAAGAGCTGCCCTAGTCCCTGCAAAAAAATGTACAAAGCACAAACTGAAGGATGGCCAAGTGAAAGCTATTGTTTTAAAACACACCCACTCATTTCTGGCTGCTTAGATTAGAGACACTAAATGGCCTTCTTGCTGATGCTGAGGTATCTGTGCCAGGCTAGTTTAGGCATGAGATTACATCGAATGGTGTTTCCCACCGCAGTGGTTGGCTTTGGAGTGCTGGTCTGCAGAGCCTGTGTGATACCGTGGTGTACCGCGGTGCCGTCAGAAATGGACACGTGGGTTTTGCTCTTGTGCCTCATGCTTTAACCACAGAGCCAGTCCTTCTTCCCTCTGTTGCAGTGCTCAGCAACAGCCACAAAATAGGTATGAGTGGTGTGTAAGCTGTCTTGTTTGTCTTGTAGCACCTTGTTGCTGACAAGTCCACAGCCCTGCTATGGTCTACCCTTGCACACGTGTGTGACATGTGTTGGTGCTCATGTGAGTCACATGCACAGCAAGAGGAGCCTTTTTGACCAGGACATCTTTTTTTTTTTTTTTTTTTTTTTGAACGGAAGTATTGGATATCTTCTCCAGAATCTGCAATTTGAGTTGGCTGATCTGTGAATGATCTGAGACTACGGCCATTAATCCCCTGATAAGCCATATATCACAGTGGTCTCTGCTCCCCAATCCCTTGCTCACCTAGCAGAAAGGGCATTATGAGTGGTGGCACAGACAGGTATCACTGCTGTGTCCATCCCCAGGGTGGCATGGAGGAGCCCTGGAAAAAGAGGTGATAGCAGCCAGGGCTGCCTCCACCGTAACTGGGTAATCTACAGACTGTATCAGTGTTCAAGCACTAGCTTTGGATCACAGAAACAGGGCTTGGATGAAAAGGGCAGGACTTGGTGAAGCAGCCTGTGCTCCCATGTCTAGCTGTGGCTCTCGAGGTTCATTCTTTGGTTTCTCCATCAGAGAAACCAAAGGGGGTTGTTTGTCTTCAAAAAGAACTCTGAGATCTTCTGATGAGCAGTGCTGTAAACAAGCTGAGTGTTCATATTAACATGGATCCACATTGGTCCTCAAGGGCTTTTGAATGAATATTCAAGTGGCTTATATTTATTCTTTCAGCTCCAACAGAATAATTAGAAACAGGATAAATAGTAAGTGCAAATGATGCAATGAAGCATCTGATAATGCTCAGGGAGTCACAGAAGGAGAACCGAGCTGATCTTTTTTAGCCCAAAAGTTGATGACTTTTATGATTCAGTAATTATAACCTGGGATTTTTTTCTGCTTTTGTAGATGTGGATAAATGTCTTTCCAATCCTTGTCCTGCGCTGGCCACCTGCAACAACACCCATGGCTCCTATATCTGTCAGTGTCCTCTTGGATATGAAATGGAAAAAGGAAAGTGCAATTTAGGTAAGAAAACAAAAATGAAAAACCAGGAGAGGACAAGATGGAAATAATTATCTGTAATCTTCTAAATAAATTACTTGGGCTCAGACTAGTTCAGGAGCTTAATGTTCCTTCCAGCCACCACTTTTGTCAGAGCCTTTTACTGTTTACCCGAGTACGGTGTCTGATGCCTGTTGACTTGAGCTGCCTGGGGATCAGGCGCAGAGATAGCTGAGGGATTCTTGAAAGTGCAGCAATGGAGCAGTGGGCTCAGGCTTGTTAGTAAGGACAGATGTGTCCCTTCTGTTCCCAGTGTGTTTTACAACCCTCCAAAAAGCATTCAGCAGCTTATTGTAGCTCCCAGCCCTGCAAACTTCGGTGACAGCACTTGGCTTGGGAGAAGTGAGCAGGGCTATTGTGTAACCTGGCTTCAGTGGGATCAGCCATGTGCGGAAAATTAAGCAGCCATGAAAGTCTTTGTAAGATCAGGGTATTATTTCATACCTTTAGCATTTTCTTAGCAGCACAGTTATTAGTTGGAACTCAGGTTCTGACCCCCTCCTTCCTATTAGTGGACTCTCAAGGATTTACAATGTCCCATTGTATAGGGGAATTTGTTTTGACAGATTTTCTTCTGACCCTTAATCAACAAGGATTAGAGGCATGGAAATTTTGCTAGGGAAACATGGGTGAGGTGTCCCTGAAGAGTGTTTGAAACATTCTTCGAGCTGGAATGTGTCAGCTTCTAATTTAGAGAGTTGTTTTGATTATGCCTTGAAATGGGATACAGGCAGATTATATAACTAGAGTGAAGGTGATTCTCATTTTATTTTTTGTCCAGAGTTGTTACATTAAAGCTGTCTGATATAAAATTTGTGGCGAAGATAGGCTCTGTGGATGGAAAAAAATTGGGAAAGAATTATAATGTTATCTGCAACCGTATTTGTTTTTCTGATGGAACATAAAGCTGGAGCTCTGAGTTCTCATTTCCACTGAGTATCTCATGACACTTAATACAAGATTTAGGGGTATTATCTCTCCAAGTCTGGACAACTCAGATTATTGCATTCTGCTGCCGTGAATCAAATATGAATCTAAGCACAGAAAAATGCATCTTTTGGACCTCTTTTCAAATGTCATTGCTCATTCTCTCCAACAGTTTGAAAAATGAAAATGTCCTTTCTACAGTGCTTTATTTTGACTTGCTGGTTTGCTTTTCTTCCATTGCAGGGAGGGGTAAGAGATTTGATATGTTTACCCCAAATTATCATAAATAGCTTTGGTACCTGTAACTTGTTGTCTTGTTACTAATTTTACCAATTTCTCTCTGTGTTCAGGAATCCTTTTAAATTAGTCTGTGTTCCTATATGAAATGTATGAACACTGCAACGAAATGCTGGCTGCTCAGCAGCATTGAGCTCTGGAATTTGACTGGGACTGTGGGAACATTGCAACAACACTTGGGAAAAAACCCAAGGCTGTGACTCTGCTTTACTGGGGCAATGATTCTCAGACGCGAGTTTTCTGTTTGCTGTGTAAAGAGATTTTCCATACAAACAGCCTCTCATGTAAGGCAGATGAAACCACATCTACATACGGCACAGAGATGTGTTCTGACTAACTTGTCTTGTTTTCCTTTTCAGTGAGAATATTTATTGGCCAGGTCCCCCTGAAACCTAATATCACCCATGGGAAGTATGCAGAGCTCTTCCACGTTGAGAGAGAGATCCTGGCTATGGTGAGTGTCCTTGCTGGGGCTTTGGCAATGCTGGTGGGACAAGTTCCCTTTGCTCCTCTTATGGTTGTCATGGGAAGCCATGAGTCTGCAGCGTGGGTTTAGCCTTTTCAATCATTGAACTACCCTAGTCTGGTGTAAGTAGGACTGGTGAATGTACTCTTTTAAACCCATCACGCTTCTCTCCTCTGCCCTGCCCCAGCTGTCAAGACAGCAGTGGAGAAACCTGGCTCCTTATGGGGCTTAAGGCAGCATATCTGCCTGGAAAATCCTGGATCCCTTTTCCTGAAGTGGTGTGCCTGGATACATGCTTCAGTAGCCTCCATCCTCTCCTACTGTCTTCTGGCTTCATTGTTTTTTCCAGATCTCAAAAGGGCATCAGTGCTCCTCCAAGGTCAAACATTAAAACAGTAACTCTGGGCCCCACCATTCATTAGTAAATCTCATGGATGCTGGAGCAGGTTGTACTGCAGCCACCTTGCTCTCAGCCAAACGCTGTGGGATGAAACCCAGCAGCAGCACCCACCCAAACATACCTTCCTCTGGGTGGAGTTTCTCAACCATTTGATTGTAGCCGTGTGACCCTCAGTCAGTTCCGCACAAGCACCAGATGAGCTGTTGGCTGCCCCATAGGCTGAGCCATCAGTTGCTCCAAAAAGACCCCTGGGCTGCGGATAGGTACATCTCTGTACATTTTTTATCCAGTTCATTGCATGCACAAGTTCATCCTGTTAGCAGTTCCTAGACTGGCTGCACTTTATTCCAACTTTTTGGAATAGGTGATTTGGAGATGCTGCCAAATGAGGGAGGAGTTGGCGGGAGTCACCTTAATGCTGTCCACACAGCTTGTGCTCGGGAGTAAATACAAACAACTGCACAGATCCAGGGTCAGGGAGGCTCCTCAGAAGATGTTCAGTCTCTGAGGTCCTGCTTTGAGATCAGCCTTGCACGGTGCTCTCTCCCTGCTGACATCTGGCTCATCCTTGGCCTTTGTGGTCACTGCCCAGTGGGGCCCCAGGCAGACGCTCATGTCAAAATCCCCAAGTCTTTGTTCTTGTCCAAGGCTGCACGATAGTGACTTTGTCCATCTCTTACTGGCAACAGGGCAGTGCATCTTTCTTATAGAGCAAATGAGCTGCTGGGATGTACAGAGCCCCCGTGGTCTCAGCAGGTACCTCTGGCAAGCACAGGGGATAGTGTCAATGACCCAGGAGGACCATTCCATGCTACGTCCCACTGGGCTGCCTCCCTCCATAATCTTCTGGGGCACTAACAGCTGCTCTCTCCTTCCCTTCCTTGCAGCTCAATGCATCGCTGTCAGGCTTGCCGGGGTACCACCACTCCACTGTTAAGGCAAGCAGGTAAGACTAAGGCTACCAGGGGAAGAATGAGGAACTTGAGCATTTGGGATGTTCAGCTTGAGGTCCACATTCTCCATTTTGAGTTGGTGCTGGGCTTGATACAATCTGTCCTGGCAGTGGTACAGGGCATGAGGAATGCTTGACCATCTTACCTGGTTCTCCTGGCCTGAGCAGCTTTGGGACAGGCTTGGGAGCTTCCCAGGAGGGATTTATGGCTGGTTCCAAAGTGAGCTACCAGCATCCATTCCAGCTCCAAATTTTCTTCTCTGTGTGTAGTTTTTTCCTGTTTTTAAGGTCTGTTACAATGCATGTAATGCTGTGTCTGTGATAAGCATGGCTTATGTTAATCAGAGTCCTATGTATAAGGTGCTAATGACGACATCAGAATTAACCATGATACTCAGGGCTGTTTTGTTTTGTTTTCTGTTAGGGAGGCAAATATTGTGCACGTTTCAGTGCAATCCACGTTCTCTTTAGCATCCAATGTGACTTTCTACGATGTTATCAGCAGTGTGAAAAGCTACATTCGAGCTTGCAAATCCCCCACCGAAGCTTGCCAATTCATCTCCAACCTGAAACCATTCCACAGAGGTAAGCAGCATCTGGAGAACTATGACAGGAGGAGAAAGGGATGTTTTATTTGGCTTCTTTTATAACAGAGGGAGAAAGATTTGGCATTTGGAAAAGCCCCTATGAATCATTTTATCTTATTTAAATGGGAGTCATCTTAAGAACCTCACAGTACAAAAGGGACCCAGATGCCGAGCCTTATCTTTGCCACATGTGTGAGAAATCTGCGTCTCTGTGAAAACATCACACAGCACAGGATTAGAGGCATTGTAGGGCAGCCTTTCATCTCTGGGATGTGACACGGGGCCCAGCCAGATCAAAAAAGCATAAGTCTTAATTCCACCCACACGGCTGGGAGCTGAGAAATGGTGTGAAAGCCAAGAAACAAAACCCCTCCGTGAAGTCGATTAGAGCTGCTGGAGACTGCACAGGGAGCTCGTCTCTACTGCCTGCCCAATTTCAGTGTTGCAGGGTGTAAAGATGGTTCACAATTAAGACCTTTTGATTTCTGTACTAAATCCTCTACCTGCTAAAGGGGAATGTGGATGCAGCACAGAAAGATGTGGAGAAGGACACCAGTGTTGTGCATGATCTTCTCAGGTGGACCCCGTTGCTGGTTGTGGCTCTGGTTCTCGCTTCCTGAGGGACTGATAGAGGAGATTTAGCTTTGAGAGGTACCTCAGGATGCATGGAGTGAGCACCCTTGAAAGATGGTCTCCTGCTGCACGTGGAGCTTTGTGACTGTGGGGTTCAAGGCTTCGAGGTTTGGCTTTGAGGATGAAGGGTGACAGTGTTTAGCCTGGCTGTAGAGGGAAACTCCTTGTATCGTTTTGGCAAAGTAAACATGAATATGAGAAGTTTAGTGTGCTTTTATTGTAATGTGCTGTATTTTAAAGCCACACTGCACCATGGATTGCATTAAATTGTTTGGGTAGACCCACTCAGATTATACCTACACATTACCTCTAATACAATGCTTCTGGTAAAGTCTACTTCTAACTTGAAATAAGCAGAATAAGAAACAAATTGTATTCTTGTGTAAGTACTTTAAAAAAAAGTCAGATAGAAAAAAAATTGGATCTAGCAGGGAGTGGTCTATGAAAGGTGAGTGCCAAATGAGTGACATATTTTCCATAAAATCATATTTCTCACGAATATTTATTCATTCCATTTAGTCTGACCTCCCAGGAAAAAATGTAAGTTTGGTGACAAAATTTCCATCATTTATCCACAGTTTTGCTGAATGCTCGTTGTAACAAATCTGACTTTCTAAAGTAAAACACTGCTTCAAAGTAATGTAAATGAAAGGACAAATTCTTTGTTTGAAAAATGAAAAACTCCAGTGCTTAATATTGAAATGGAAAAAAATTGGTTTGGGCTGAGCAAAATATTTTGCTTGATATAAACTTAAAACCTGATTTTTTGAGTTGTCTCATGGAGTGAATGTGTTTCAGCTTGAGCCAAACCAAATTTTTCATTTTCATTTCCCCTTCTGCCTCAGAGCTGAAACATTTATTATCCACAAGAAATGGTGACATAGGGTAATGTTGCCTCTCTCCTAATGGAGCAAACATTGTTAAAAAAAAAAGAGATTAAAGCAGCACATGAGCTGAATGTGATGCCTGGGGAAAGCAAATATGCATAATGGTGGGTTCAGAAAGGACCATGCTGATGTCGGCCACCTCTTCCCAACAGTTGGCAGCTTGTGTGGAAAGAAAGACCCTGAATGTGACAAGGAAACTTCGGAATGCACTGACTTCGATGGAGTTGCACTCTGCCGGTGCAAAAGTGGGTACTTCAAATACAACAAGATGGACCACTCCTGCAGAGGTATTGCTCTCTGTGTGGTGCATTTTCCCTGAATTTTGCTTAAACTTTCTGTTCCGGTGGAAATGAGTGTGTGTGTGTAGCCCTGTGCATGCAAGAAGCTCAATATTATGAATAAATATTAGCAGCTCAAGTTTCTTTTATTTAGTTAGGGGGCTTTTCAGCAGACACAGAAGACACAGTCTCTCTCTAGGAATAATATTATCTCTTTCTGGAGCATGCTGTGAGTCACAGTGATTGAGGAGAGGGAGAAAGGGGCCTGGCTGCTTTGGGCTCCAGTTCAGTGGCACAGAGCAGAGATGACGTGTTTCTCTGCCTGTTTTGATTTTGTCTGAACTCTCAGTGAACTTAGGGGAAGTGCTTTAAACTCACAAGCTTATATTAATGCATCATCAATATTTTAAAAATTTGTATCCGAAAATGATTATGAATTTATTTTTCAGCTGGGTTCCTAGTAGAAATTTTAAGCTTAAACATTACATTATTTTTAGCTACTCCTCAGATCAACAAAATCTGGTTTTGCTGCATTTTAAACAAGGTCTTTGCATACCAGTTATCAAAATAACATCTGTAGGATTAGGGTGTCCATTCCCTAGTTTCAGTGGTTGTTGTAGGTCTTCTTAAGAAATGCAGTTTTCTGATGACATATCAATAAGAATTGCAGTAGTGGTTATATATTGCTTCTGGCACTGTCTGCTGGGTTGCTGTTGAAATAGGAGGAGATGTTTTGTCGATTCCAAATCTGATCAGAGAGTGAGAAAAATGTGCGTAGAAATAACTCGTGTGCTGCAGATTCTGGGATGGACATCTCATATTCCTACCTCTCCTCCACTCTACGGCTCCAGGCAAAACCTTTCCCTTTGTGTTTTCCTTCCTTCCCTTCATCTTGTACATTGGATGAAGGACTTCTATTAGGAAATACTGACCATCTCCATTGACCCTAGGGAGTCAGAGAAGGGCATATGTAGTGACTGGAGAGCTGAGCTGAAACTTAGGAGATTTTTACCCAATTCTTATTCCATCATAGACAGTGGGGACACAGGGAAAGTTACTCTCTTTGTCTTGTTCATATCTCTTGCCAAGCAGTGTTGTGAAGATAAATACCCGAAAGGCTGTGAGGCACTTGGATGCGATGGTTGCAGAGGGCTAAGAGATTTAACATCTTGTACATGTGGTTACTCCCTACTTATGGATCTTGTTTTCTGTGGAAAATATAAAAACCCTACCTGCACACAGTGAGGCCTCAGTTCCAGCTTCAGCTCGCTGCTGTCAGTAGGAAACAGCTTATTGGCCAACTTCAGAGTGTCTGAGTGATTAAGTTTTATGTGGGATTTAGGTTGTAGTGCATGAGGATAGTACCAACTGCATGGTGCCACACTCTGACAAGATACCAGATTTTCGGTATCACTTGTTCCCATCTGGGTAAGCCAGGAGGTTGGGGTTTGTAAAGGCTTTTTCAGAAGTCAAGCTATGGCCCTCATTTGATATTTAGGGCTATTTTGCTGATGAATATAGCATACAATTATGCTAGCCTCTTTGAAAATCTCTGCCCTTCCAGTGCCTAAACAGGAACTGAGGTCTCGTGAGCATCCGACCCTCATTGTGGGTCATGAAAATGCAGTGCAGTAGCTCCAAATATAGCATTTGCAAAGAGGGAAGTGGCTATTGTGCTGCCCTGTCCGGTCTCCCCCGTGGGAAGGCAAGTGTGGCTGGGAGAGCTGCTGGGGCATGGGGAATTGGCTGCCCCAACCCCCAGGTTTTATTCTGTCCTGCTTTGCAGCATCTGTCCTCTGGTTGAAAAACCATCTCCTGGACCAAGGAAGGGTTGAGTCCCTTGAGTCACAGCAGTTTCAACATGTTGGCCATGGTACCTCTTAATGTACAGTTCAGTTGTCTCTGGGTCATCGGTGGTTTTCAACCTTTTAGTGTCTTCAGGGCTATTTCAGTAACAGAGCAACAAACCCAATGTGCCAACTTTTCAAGGACGTGCTATTTTTACTAGTACAGAGTGTTTCTGGAATGAAGCAAGGAGCAGCAAATCAGGTTTCCAAAGAGACCTCTGAGAGTCTTTTGGGAAGGCAAAGGCGAAGGAATCCTGAAGAGCACAACTCGATAGCTTTGGTTGGCCCCTTACACTTAGGCCTTTCCTCTGTTCCCTGCTTATGTTTGAAAGCTTGCCAAGTGAGTGTGACAGCACAAGGTCTCCTGGGGACATGTTCAAAGGAGCAGGAAAGATGCCAAAGGAGAAAGCAAAGTGGCAGGAAAAGGCAGGGTGAGGAAAGGAAAAGACATAAGCACCAAGTTTTTAAGTGAGAGAGAAATGAGTATTCAGGATCTTTCTTTTCCTCTTTACTGCCCCTATATCCTCCTGGCCCGAGAAGGGTGTGCCAGTGAGGTCCCAAGGCTGCTCCTGCTCAAGGCACAGCTCCAGCTTTGAGACTGCTCAATGTGTATGTGCCCCACACACGTTACTGGGCTAGGGCTGAGGTTAGGGTGGGCTCCAGCATCTGCCTGCCCACTCCTGCAGGCCTTCCCAACACTCCAGCAATGAGCTGGGGCTGGGATGTATGGGGCTACTGTGCTCGTTAAAGAAGGCAACTCCAGTGAGTTCCCTTCCTTCCACTGCAGATTTTTTTATTGTCTGATCTTGTAGTTCATTTTGGTAGAACATTCACTCTGTAGTGTTTTCAGTCTGCTTTTGTTAGCAAGTGAAAGGAGTAATCCATCCAGTCATCTTTTGCTAATGCCTCAATGTTATGAATGAGCCCAACAAGGATCCTTTGGGATTTACTGCCCTTGCCCTGCTGTTTCTTGACTGAGGCTCTTAAGTCTTGCCCAGTTACCTCTGGTCTCTTCCTTCACTTCAAATAAACCATCTTAGAGGGAGAAAAATATATCCAGTACAAAAAGTGTCACAATGAGATGCAGCAGGGGGACTGTGTAATGAACTTCACCCTACCCATCCCCAGCTATGGCAAAATAAATGTAATGAGGGAGGTAGTGAAGGAGTAGTGGGGCTATATAGGGGCAAAGAAAAGTGTGCAAGACCAGGTATCATGGACATCAGCACCCCATCATTGTTGATATCAGTGGCTGCAAGTCTATGTCTGCAGATGCAATGTTCATGATGTGAGTGCATCACTCATCTGTCCCCACATCCTGCAGGGAAAATGGCTGAGTGACATGGATGCTTCATAAATGGTATATAGGCAAACAGTTTTTTCAATATGGCCACAAGCAAGGCCAAGCATCCAAGAGCAGAGTGCCAGGCACACTGTGTGTTGCATCTCCTGGAAAGCCGAGACTTGGGCAGAACTGCGAAGGGGGTCCGGCAGGTAAAAAAGAGATTCCCAGCTCTGGCTTCCAAGGGTAATATGATGCCAGGGTGCATTTAGGCATTATGAGCAGGCAGAAGATGGGAAATTTTGTTATCCCTGGGCTTCTGACATCTATTTCTGGGAACCGAAATCAAGAGGATCAATGAGAACCGTTCGGAGAAAAGCTGCAATAATTAGGGAGACTCAAAGATCTCAGTACCCTTGGCTGTATTCAAGGTAAAGGAGTTATTTGATAGTGAGGAGGAGAAATGGGAACATATAACCTTCTCCAATCTAGTAAGTAAACATCCAGAGTCTGGAATTTGACACTGGGATAATTCAGACCAGAAAGAAGGTGAATGTTTTTAATGGATGGGGAAATTAACTTTGTGAGCATCTGAACCCAAGGTTGTGGTTGATTGTCTGTCACTGAAAATATTAAAATCAGTCTTGGCTGTTTCTCTGAAATGTAGCTCCAATTCACCTTCTTGATTTGAAACTGGAATTAAATTCAGGGAAGTTCTGTGACCTGTATTACAACAGGGAGGTCACAGTCACATGCTCACTGCGGGCATCAATATCATTTGTTATTGGTACTGGAAGAGCCATAAACTTCTGAATCCAGCCAGAATGCTAGTTCTCTCTTGGTTTACGATGATTTTACCAACCCATTTTAATAGACAACAGTTGTCTGTCTTCTTTCCTTTCCTCCCCTCCCGCACTTTGGGTTTTTGACAATACAATCGCTGGCTGTTCCAGCAAGAAAAGGCATCCAGTGTGCTGGGAGCAGCACAGGAGGGGGTGAGGGCTTTGCTACAGCTTAGCTGGGACCTCTGCTGGAAGCCTCCTCTTCTCTCTGCTTGCTGGTGTTAGAGTGCCAGAGCTTTTGGCTATGGGTTATCCCCACAGTTAGAGAGCAAGGCAGAGGGAGTAGGGCTTGAGAGCTGCTGCCTCATCCATTTTAAGCACATAGTGTTTGAGGGTGAAAAAAATCCATGAACACTTTTGTTTTCACTTAACAATTCCCTGTGGAGTGTGATGCATCACCTTTGGGTGATGTCTTGGAGACCCCCAGGGGCTGCTGCCTGTGCTGACCCTGGGTTGTCCCTCTGCCCAAAGCAACTCTGTCTGCTCAGGTCTTTGAGTGACCACCTTCGCTGCTTCTGCTCAGGCACCAGATCTGCAAGAACTCTGGCAGCATTATTGCTGAGAAAAGCAGTGATCTCATCAGTAGTTTGAATCTTATATTTGTGTGTCCAATGTATCCTTTCCTGTTCATCAGAAGGGTAGTATAATTTCCTCAGATAATTCAGGTGATGGGATAGCTGTCCATAAGCACAGACTTTATTTTATTTTGAAGCAATGGTTTCAATTTTCCATCAACATTTTGCATGTAGCAGTTTTCTGGGTTATTTAGACCTAAGAAATTTAATTTCTATTGTACAGTAAAATGTGATATCTCAAAATTTGATTTTGCTGCAAATTTGAAAGATCAGAAAAGAAAGTGATGCAAAAAAACCCCCATTATCATACCACTTTGGGTTACCATAACTGTGTTTGCACAACTTTTTGTAGCAATACTAACATTTAAAAGTAATTAATAATGTGCACCAATGCTAAAGTAGCACTGTTCAAATGAGGTTTCAAAACAGAAGCTGGAGGCACTTGCAGATTTTTTAAACTGCTATTTTGTGGGAAGCAGTACAAGTGTGCAGTGAGTTTTTACTTGGGCAAGAAGTTGTTCTGCTGGGAATTACATTACCAGCTGCCTACCCTGTGCCAGACTCCAAGCTGGCTCTGCCTGGAAGCCCTGAAATGGTCCTGTCAAAGCCAGCGGGAGGTGAATTTAAGTGCACGGTATTTTGCAGAGGACATACTGCATCCCATCAAAGTGCATCGCATTCCTGCTGTGCAGCCGTGCTGCTGCCGGGCCCCAAGGGTGGTTTGGGGTGGGGCTGCCGTGGGAAGCAGTGATGGGAAATGCCTCCTTGCACCACTACGTGGTGCTCATGGCCCTTCTCTCTGTTTTTAGCCTGCGAAGATGGATATAAGCTGGAAAATGAGACCTGTGTGAGGTATGGTGATTGTTCTGCCCTCCTCCTACCCCACTATCCTTGCTTTGGTGACCTGTCAGCACAACTAAGCCGCTGAAACTCCCTATTGTTTTCTGTTCTCAGCTGCCCATTTGGCTTAGGTGGATTCAACTGTGGAAACCGTGAGTAACAAATTTTCTTTATTTTCCATGGTGTCAGAAATGGGAGATTTGAAATAAATAATTGCAAATGACTATGTCTAAAATGCAGTAGGTACACACTGCTTTTGTCAGTGTTTTTTGTTTCTTCATTTTCTGTTGAAACTAATTTTGTCGACCTTATTTAACAAAGCTGTCTTAATGCTATGTCTTAAGGAAAGGAGATCTCCTTTCCCTGGATACTCCGTCATGAGTATAGTGGGCACATATAGTGGGCAGTCTTGAAGCAAGATATTCCAAAGTGAATCCATGAAATATAATTTGAATTATTCTGATCTATCAGTGAAGGGAATCCATACCCTAGGGAAACAAAAACTTGTTCTTCCTTCGTCAGGAGATCCCCAATACCATCTATTTCACTTGAAATTGCAGAGGGAGGGAAGATGGGAAATAAACAGTTAATCCCTTTGCATGAGGACGGTGGATATGTTGACTTTAGTGTTTCAAAACCACACCACTGTTTCTAAGTGAGTCTCTGTCTTTCCTGTCTGCAGCGTATCAGCTCATCACCGTGGTGATTGCGGCTGCAGGAGGGGGACTTCTGCTTATCATGGGCATAGCACTGATCGTCACCTGCTGCCGGTAGGTACCACCACCAGGCCTGGCTCATCCATGGTGTCCTCTCAGTGGATTACACCACACTTACTGCTCCATGTGTGAACTCTGAAGGACCAAAACATAGGTGAAAGCATAGGATAGCTAAGCAAGTGGGTTAATCAGAGATACTGAGGTATCACACTGTGCTTTCATTTGGGGTGTATCTTCTTTTTTTCCAGCAACCAGGCTAAACAACTGAACTGCTTGTCCCTTAATGATACACCTGGAAATCATGTCCTGCAAGGATGGAGAGGCAAAGGAGTCCTTTGCACTCAGAGCTTTAAGGCTCTGAAGCCAGGAAGCAGACTCCAAAAATGCATCCTAAGAGGAAAGGGAGGTTTAGGCAACAGGGGAGGTTATACTTGCCATTTTTCAAGTGCTGTTTGTGTGTATTTATGGCTATTTTCATTTTCCTTCATGGACAAATCCTGCATGTGTTCTTACTCTGTGTGTCTCTCCCTCCCGGACACACACACATGCACACATACATAGTTCCAGTACCAGCAGGCAGCTTGAGTTTGGAGGCAAGATATGCTTGCTGAGGAAGCTCTGCTTCATGATTTATGTATTCTGAAAAGGGATGCCTTGCAGTAACACCCTCTCCCTGCCATTCCAGTTCCCAAATCTAGGATTTCAAAGCTCTCTGATAAAGTTGGCAGCTGGATTTATTGGTAATATAGATGTGGCAATGGTTTGGTTGGCACAGTGGTGTGCTCCTGTTACCCTGTGTTTTGATCCAGGGGGACCAGCAAGCCCCAGCCAGGAGGTGAGATGGCCAGTACAACTCCAGACCCCAGAGTGTAGATCTCTGCAGGGGTGGACTGACCTTCTAATGAGTCCTGGCCTTTGGCAGCTTATGTGGCTTCCTGGAGGGTACTCTGCTTTGAACTGGAAGTGTCACTGAAGTCCACTCACACAACATGGTACTCATGTTAGGGTCATTTGGTGTCATTCAGACAGGGTCCTTGCAAGTCTTCTTTCTTAGGAATTAACATAGTGCCTAGAAGTGCTATAGTTAATCACTTGGAGACTTAAATAGCATGAGGCCTCCCATACATTTTTCTTCCTCAAGAAAATTGAGGATTTTTTCATTGACTCAGATGACCACACACTTTTTTAAGAGACAAGGGGCATAAGCTGGAACAGGAGAGGTTCAAACTGAATGTAGGGGAAAATTCTTTCACTAAGAGGACAGTAAGGCAGTGGAACAGGTCACTCAGAGAGAATCCCATCTCTGTCTTTGGAGATTTCAAATCCCGCTACATAGTGCTCTGAGTATCATGGTCTGATTTCATATCTGACTTGGCTTCAGAGCAGAAGATTGGACTGTAGTCCTTCTGAGGTGACTTTTGTTCCCAGTCAAGTTTCATAATATAAAGTGGTGATCTCTCCTGAGATCATGTCAGAAGTGCATACAAGATAGCGGGATAAGTTTTATGTTTTCACTTTCCCTCATTCTTTTATAAACAGGAAGAATAAAAATGACATAAGTAAACTGATTTTCAAGAGTGGGGATTTCCAGATGTCACCTTATGCTGAATATCCGAAGAATCCCCGGGCACAGGAGTGGGGCAGAGAGACCATCGAGATGCAGGAGAATGGAAGCACCAAGAACCTGTTGCAGATGACAGATGTGTATTATTCGGTATCTATCCATAGCTTAACTATTAACTCTTTCTGCCTGATACAGGAAAGAGATATTCCTTTATTTTTGAAAGTACAGATCCCTTTCCTGCAAGATAAAAGGGCAAAGCAAATGTCTTCCATAGACAGCAAGGCATCAGGAGTCCTATGGGCTCTAACTATTATCTGTGCTGAATATCACAAAGAGATGTCATTAGGAAGAATAATAGAGAAATGTCTAGGAACATGTTGTTAGAATGCCCAAAAAGCCCAATCCTAGAGAGGACAGTTAAGGGTTTTGGATAGACTGCTAGGATTCACTGTAGGTAGTTTTCTCCTCTCCACCCTCACTGATGATGCAGAAGGTTGAGACCCCTGTCTGGGGAACTTCACCCCAAAATGGGAAGATGCTGGTCACTGAGGACCTCTCTGTTCTTCTACTCCTTCCCTCTCCAGGGTACAAAAAGAGCATCCCTTCAGCTCTGAGGGAGCAAGGAGTAATAGGCTGTGTAGGGCACAGAAAGGAACAGACGTAGGACTTGCTGTTATGGTTGGTACCATCTGCTAATGTTTATATCCAGAGCTGTGATGCTGGTGTGTCATCTGTCACTTATCTACAGCTACATGTACTTAAAGTGTGTGTGGGTTACTCCTGAGAGTGAAGGTCACAGGATTTCACCCACATCACACATTCTGGACTCCCTGCTTTCTAGAGCAGAGAACAGAAACATTACTTTTTTTTCTGGCTTGTATTTTAAGTTTTGCAGTAAGCAAGTTTACTGGGTTGTGCAGCATGAAAGAAAATAATCCTCCTTCATGCTTCCACTAAGAATGAAATATTTGGAAATGAAAATGCATTTTCTAAACTATTTTTTAGACCCTTATTATGCTGACAACTAGGAAGGGGAACTTTTTAGCAAACAGTGGGTGATGAGGGCTTTGCATGGATCTGCTCTGTAACAGGTCAAACCAAGTGGCTTGTTGTTATTCACTGGGTGAAAGGACTGTACAATCTTGGTCTTAGACATCAGCGTTCCTCAGCCAAGTGTCCCCAGGGGATTACCTTAATTAAGAGAAAGGAAGAGAAAGGAAAGTCAGATCACTTTGTATTTGATATATAATTTGAGGGCCTGTGTTGGGAGAGGAGGTATCTATCGTTAATGGGGAGAGAAGTGCTCCTAGGTAATACTCAGAGCAGGAGACTAGCTTTGATTTTCTAGAATTGTTTCCTTTAAGGATGGGTCTGGGACAATATTCTTTTTGTGAGAGTGGTTTCAATTCCTGAGCTCATCGGTAGAATTCTTTTGGATTAAAAATTAACTATGTTCTTAAACTGCACTTGGTGGAGTCAGGTAAACTTCAAGTCTGTTCATTGGCCAGATGTCGAAATCAAGATTTCATCAGAATAATCCCTTCAGGCAATACGTAACTCCCACAGTAAAAACGACTATAGGTAATAGAAATCATAAGCAATCATGTTGTTCCTTCTAGCTACTGAAATAACTGCTGGGAAAGGTGCTAAAACTGTGCCTGAAGGAGGATTTGAGTGTGAGAATAAGACCCTTTTTATTTAATTTTTTTTTTTTTTGCTAATACAGCCAACTGGACTGAGAAATCCTGAACTGGAAAGAAACGGACTTTATCCTCCCTACACTGGTTTGCCTGGATCTCGACATTCATGCATCTACCCTGGACAATACAATCCATCCTTCATTAGTGATGAAACCAGAAGAAGAGACTATTTTTAGCAGGGAGTGGAGAGGGAGTGGAAGATGGACACAGTTTTGTGGCCCTTGTTCCCCAGGTACAATCTGTCTCCTGGATAATTCAGGCCACATCAATCTTACTCTTCCCATTTAACAGGAAGGACTTTGAACTTCATGCCGAGCATTGCTGCCCTGAGGTATTGTTACACTTGCTGAGCAGCAGAGAGAAGGAGGAGGAAGAGGAGGGAATGGCTCAAGGTGCACATCCCTAAAAGACCCAGATGGAAGCTAACACATGTACTCCATATTCGTCCTATGCTGCATCTTCACTCTTTAAGCTACGCGGCAAGCATGGATCAGTATGGGCAGATGAACTGTGCCCAGCACTCTGCATTGAATACCACTAGGGAGTGTTTTGTTTACAGATCTTGTTCACTGTTGACTGTGCTTGCCTTCTTAGCCAGCCTTCATGCAAAGATTCACTGTGCAACTGTGTTTGGTAGGGCAAGTTTGTCCACTCCCTTTTACATTGCTGCATTGCTATCTGCTTTGTGCACAACAGGGAAGCTGGCTCAACTTTTGGCCCTTACCTTTTTACCGGTAGAAGTTCTCCAGGTGGCTGGGTCCTTGCTGAAGCCCAGTGTCTGGCAATATTGGCTGAATTCATGGGTTGATTGTCTCCAAGGAGTGTGGGAAGGTTAGTCATACCACTGCAATTTTGACTGAAAAAAGACATTTGTTCCTATGTGCTGCTTTGAAAATCTTCTATATATAGGGAAGAGTCCACGTATATTGTTGTTTTGTCACCAATGTTGTTCAGAAGTGATGCCACTGCACATCGTCATGGCACTTCCGTATAGGATCCTTTGGGGTTCTGTATCCCTGCAGGGATTTATATGCCTGTAGAAACAGCAATATAATATTGAATAATTGCTCATAGGGAAGAAAAAGATGACCTGTGCATTCAGCATACTCTTTAGGAGGAATCTGTGAAAGAGCAGTAATGCTGCAGCCTTGGCTGGCAGATGAACCTGAATTCTGGGCACTGAAGATGAAATATTGCATTTTATAATCTCCACAGTCCACCTTGCCTTCTGTAGGAGCTGTGGAGGCTTTCAGAATATTGGAAAATAAGGCTCACTGCAGGCAGTTGCATTTAACAGAGAAAAAACATGATGCTTGCACTCCTTCCATAACCAAGATCACTTATGTTGAAGTGTTTTTCTTTCTTACATCCTAGTTTCGAGTGACTCAGACCAGGCAGGTTTACTCACCCAGGTATGTTAAGTCATATTAGCAAAAGCCTGAACAGACATCAGACTGAAAGCTCATGGAGTGTATTCTGACCTGAACTGTGTACTTAAAGAGATCTTACTAATTATAGAACCCTAGAATAGTTTGGGTTGGAAGGGACCAGGTTGCTCAAAGCCCCATCCAGGCTGACCTCGAACACTTGCAGGGATGGGGTAACTTCTCTGGGCAACCTGTTCCAGTGCCTCACCACTTCCATAGTGAAGAATTTCTTCCTTATGTCTAATGTAAATCTACCTTCTTCAATTTAAAATCATTCCCCCTTGTCCTATCACTACATATTCCTGTGAAAAGTCCCTCTGACTTTCCTATAGGCCTCCTTTAGGTACTGGAAGGCTACTCTGTAAGCTTTTTCTTTCTTTCTCTCTCCAGAGCTTTCTCTTATCCAGATTGAACAGCCCCAACTCTCTCAGACTGTCTTTGTAGGAGAGGGGCTTCAGCCCTCTGAGCATCTTCATGGCCTCCTCTGGACTCACTTCTTCTTATGTTTCAGCCCCTCAGAGCTGAAAGGAGCACTCCAGGTGGGGTCTCACAAGAGCAGAGGGAGAGAATCACCTCCCTTGACCTGCTACCCCCACTGCTTTTGTTCCAACCCAGGACACAACTTCTGGGCTGTGAGCACACATTGCTGGGTCACACTGAGTTTCTCATCAACCAACACCCCAAGCCCTTCTCGTCAGGGCTGCTTTCAGTCCATTCTCCGTATCTGTACTTGGGATTGCCCCAACCCACATGCAGGAAATATAATGAAGTGTATTTACCGCTTATCTTTACTGCACTGTTAATCTGAGTGATCCAAATCCTGTCCAGATACAGGGTCCAGTCCTTCTCTTGAATGTGACTATGCTTTTAATTCAAGGTGGCTGCTTGTATGAGGATAACAAATTGCACAATTCCTTAGCCATTAACCCACCATCTCTGTAGTGTGTACATAAGCTGATATTCCCTTCTCCCCGACCATGCTTTAAAAGACACAGTGCCTACAATTAAGTCTGTAAGGTAGCTCAGCTCACTGAAGCACTAAGGATCACAGGATGTGTCCCCCAAAGTGCCTAACCCCAAGTAAGAGCAGCAGTTCAGATGCTCATGTGTTGTGTGGTCACTCACTGGAGGCAAACCTGGGGTGATGAGGAGCCTTCTGTCAAGGAGCAGGTACGTGCATCCTACAGATGGTGTGAGTTCCCAGATCCTTTCCCAGCACTTCAAAGGCTGTTGTGTTCCCTATCAAAAGTGAGTACCAGGTACCCAGAGGAAGGGGAGATAGCACCAGGCAGTTATTAGCTGTGTTGGCTGAGAGGTTTCTGGTCCCTGCTCAAGTTGCTTTTGTTTTCTCAAAACTGCAAGACAGGAAAGGCACCACAAGTGTGCTTGAGAAGACACAGTTTGGTGCACCAACCATAGCACACAAATGCAGTCTTTTAATGCCTTTTATCTACTATGTAGAAACAGCAGTGTAGGCTTTCAGAAAAGCAGAGCTGCCTAGGGCAGTATCCTTTGCACTTACATGAATTTATGGTGACAATGCATGCAACTTCAAGCCTGCCTGATCCATAATCAGCCTTGCAGCTGGTAGTACACAGCTTATCTGAGATGCAGGAAGGAAAGGAATGGATGCTTATGGGAAGTATTGCTGCCTAGGGAGCTATATTTGAGGAAAGCTTTAATTACAGTATCCAAAATAATGTAACAGGTAAAGCACAGGAACTAGCTGTTCCCTGCCACATTTATCAGTGTTTCCAGTCCGTGAATGATGTTCTTCTCCCTTTCTTTAGCAGCTGATCTCTTAATTGCACAGGATCCATTGGCTGATGCGAACTAAGGACTTGACTCTGCTGTGCTGTGGGATCCTTCAAAGAGGAGGTTGGCAGGGTCATTTCTGTGTGGGGGAGTTGCCTCTGTTTTTCAGAGTGCCCAGGACAGAAAGGACTGCCTCTCCCATGGTATGGAGGAGAGTGTCGTCTCTGTTACAAAAGAAAAGGGGAAGCTGGGAATCATGCTAAATCTAAATCCAAAGCATATAGATGAGCACTGGACTTTGCCCCTATTTACTAAAGCAGCTTGTCAGAAAGGAAGTGTGTCCCAGCAATGATGGGAATCCTATGATTTGACCACACGTCAGCAATTCCTCAGATTGGGAAGCAGTTAGGCATATGCTAAGAGGAAAGGATATTTAATTGCTTAGTTAGTTCAAACACTGGGTCATGCACTCGTGTGTGTCAAGTTCGAAGTAGAAAATACCAATTTACAGTTGCAGATCAGTCCTTCTATGCAAAGAGTAACATGGAGTCTGTGAACAAAACTCCTGGTCTGTATCTCACAGCACATTGTAAATTGCAAGGGATTTGAGTGAAATTGAGATAGGACTATATCCAACTGAGAGCACACAAAAGTTTGTAAGTAATTAATTTTAATTTCTTAATGATCTTCAAATTCTTCTTAAAGCCTCATCTCAGGAGAAGGGATCTCAATAGATGCAGCAGGATTTTCTGAGTGAGGACTACAAAACTTGGTCCCAAAGTAGAGAATGTCATTGCACTGAAATTTTCTCTCTGCCAAAGAAGGTAAACATTGGGGCATTTCTTATGAGGAGTTATCCATTTCAGCCTGACCTTCTGTTTAGCTTTGTTAAGAAAGGAATCACAGAGCCAATGCGTAGTCCACAGGAGGAGGGAAAGGGTCTCCTGATCTGCCACACCTTCTCTGGGTGTCCTATGAGGTCTTGCTCAGCAGGCAAGAGAGGGTTTAGGCAGGAGAAGCCAGCACCAAGATGAATGCAGGTGCTTTCCCACAAAGTGATCCAGGAAGTTTTTGTGAAGGTGACAGATGCAGCCTGGGGTGATTCAGCCTCTGGGTCTCTACCAGCCGAGCTGCAACCTGTGCTGTGGTGCTTCTGTCTTCAGCCAAGTGCCACCCACTCCCAGCTCTGCTGGGACAGAAGGAGTATGTGCAGGGCCCTGTGTTTTGCCACAGTTTATGGTGTTTATTTTACTGCAGTTGTTTACTGCCACACCCCAGCATGGACTCACTCGGCCATAGCAGGGATGTGACCTCTTTCAGTGCAACTTGCCCCTGTGTAAAGCTGCCATTGGGATCCTCTCTGCCTGTCTGCCATAGACTAAGCAGCCTCTGGCAGTGGAGTAGGACTTGTTGCTCCTGTTGGGTATAAGAAGGGTGTCTATGTGTCATCAAGCCCACTTTCAAATGTGGGTCCTTCTCTATTCACTACCTAACTCCCCATAGGATGGCTAAATAAATGCAGCTCATTTCTCAGACTATTTAGATTACTGGCTACCCCAAATTGCAAATTTTGAGCACATTGGGTGGTTTTGCCAAGGGGAATTGCTCTCCACTATCTGAGAGGATAAGAGCGAACTGGCATGTTTTTTGTAAGGAGGATGCAAGTGGTTCAGCCAGATGAGGGGAAAGGAAGAAAAACTACACCAGCACTGCACATAAATCTGCTGTTGCTCTTGTCTGCTGTGAAAAGCTAGGGGAGCAGTCAGCAAGGGCCCATGGGCAGTTGTGAGGGTGTATTTTTAATTAATTTTGGAAAAAATACTAATTCTGTTGCTTGATAGGAAAAGTTGTGACAGGCATGTATTTGCTGCTGCGGTGCTCTGCCAGTTGTACTGACAAAAGCCCCTCGCCCATAGAAATACCCCCGGCAGTCAGCATAGGAGAGGCAGTTGCAATGAACAGATCAGCAAAATGCATATTTGAGGGATCATTCAAAAGGCAGTTCTAACACACAGCCTTCCTGTGTCCTTGCCATGCACCGCTGCTTTTCCCTGGCCAGCCCTCCAACCTGCACTGGGAAAATCAGGGCCTCTTTTCATGCTGTTGAAACCTCACAGCACTGAATCGGGCTATCTGTGGTAAAAACAGGACACGTTGATGCCCTTTTACCTCCACATTTAAAGCATTAGGTTTCACAGCAGCAATGAATCTCACTGCTATTACAGCACTTCTTGTAAGTCCTACTGTCATAGTCACAAACTGAGTCACCTCTCGTGAATCAGTATCTGGCTTCAAACTGAGTGATACTAAAAGGATTTTTAAAATAGCAATAAATTACCGTTAGAGAGAGGTGTTTGTAATTCTGAAATTGTTTGTGCCAATACTTGTAAAGGTTATTTGCTGGGACCTGAGTGAGCCCTAGAGTGAGTGTGGACATTGCTGCAGATACACCAAGTGCTGAGACTTGTCTCTGATGCTGGTCAATGGCCGTATCCACTCCACGTCCAGCTGAACTTTTCATTCCCCCATAGTAATCTTTAATCTTCAGTTTTCATCCTTAAATTAACAAGAACAGATCCATTTTAGTTAAATGCTCTTCCTATGCCGACTAATGTTTTTTCTTCTTTACACGCAAAGGATATAATCCAACATCCATGATAATGACTGGGGTAACTCTCCCATGGACTGTATTGAAGGGTTTTTTTAGGCCTGAATTATTCCACCACCAGAGTCACCTGGGTGCCTATTTTTGTAATACTGTTGCTGCCTTTCCATGTTGTATCTATTTTTTTTAAAGTATACTCATTGCTGTAGCAAGACCTGTATTATGTGAGATTGAACAAAACGGGTTAAAGATCTGAAACACCTTCCCAAGAAGAGAGTGAGTGTGAATTCTGTGTATTTGTTTTACTGGTCAGCCAACCTGTTCCCTATCATGTAAGATCTTCTAGGGATGTAGAGATGTTTCCTGCAGTCACACATAACAACTACTCTTCAGTTCACTCTTACTTGTCTCTTTAGAAATGAAGCAAGATCTCCTAGTTTCAGAAGGGGTATGTGCTATGTGCTCATAAGAGTTTGGGACCTTTTCAATGTGTATCTAATTGTTTATTCCCTTGAATTGCTGAAATTCAAAAGCAGGAGAGATATTCATGAAGGGGTAAGAAATAAATAAAAAAAAGGAATACACCTGATTTACAGAAATGTGGCATCAGTACTGTGAGGTGTGGGATGACACCTCTTCTGTGTCTAGTCTGTATTGCATGTGCATAATATCCTTGTTGAGGGAACACCTAGAGACAGGGGCTGATGTTTCTCAAAAGTGGTATGTAAATGTTAAGTCTTTATTCTGGTAAAATGCTAGAAGGAATGGGAGGCTTGCTTGGCTTAATGACTGCAGCAGGCAGCCCCCAGGTCTGCAAAATCCTATATGGAAAAGTCCTGTGGAATACTGTAAACACTTATCACTGATCACTTCTCTTGTGCAGTGCCCTAGAATTCACCTGACAAAAAAGGTCTCCAATAAAATCTCCTAGGATGGGTTTACTATAAAAAACAAAACAAAACAACGGAATAAATACTTACTAGTTTTAAAGGAAATTCTGTTAAACTCAGTCATTTGCTTTAAACCCTGTTAAATTCTGCAGGAGCTTCCCCTATCAGAAGATCAAACTTGTTGTGTAAAAGCATAATGGTTTGTTTGAGCAGCTTTCAGAATTGCAGTAGTAAAGCTCAGCTTTTGTCACCTCTGTTTCAAAAGGTAAATTTTCAGCATTTGTTTGTTCTTCTGAATGTAAACCTGCTTTATGTTCTTGACATTGCTCCATTTCCTTCCCTTTATCTCTGAATGTTTGCTTCCAAGTCGCTGGAGTTCTGAGGATGTTTTCCAAACCAGTATTATTTAAAGTTGTATCATATTTTCAGCTGCCACTAATTATACAGTACTGTAGTAGCAAAATATAATTTTTAAGGATTGGATTATTTTTATACCTGCATCCAATATTATTAAATCTGGCGTTCTAGTCAGTAATATAAAAGGATACAATAAAACAATGAATATTACTATGTCTCTGCTTTTTTATTTTCTTTAACTGTGCATGTAAAGAAAAACATATGCAATTTGTAGATGATTTTAATTATAATTAGAAATCTAATCCCAAAAATAAGAAATTGTATAGTTCTTTTGTTCTTTGTATGGTGCCTCCTGATTGAATAACTAAACTGAAAAGCAGTGAGGAAGTGAGTATGTTCTGTTCGCTGTGCCAAGCAAACTTCTGCTCAGCTGAAACACAAGTTGTGTTCTGATACATTTATTTTGGTAGCACTGAGCAACTCAGTCTAATTTTAATTTTTCATCAGTTTAATTTTTCATCCTACTGGAATTGGTGAAGTTGTGTGTTTATGTGTGTGAGTGCATGTTGAAAGGGAGGACAACCTCAGGAGATGCAGGTGCAGCAGGGCTGTTTGCAAGGGCAAGGGACTGGACCTGATCACAGTGAGATCACTCCTGTCTCAGTAAGTGTTGCTGGGGACTGTGAAGGATATACAGCTGAGTGTCCCTCAGAGGAAGAAGGAGGGCACCTTGAATCCAGATGAACACGAAGGCTGCTGGGAAAAAGCGTGATGTGGAAGAGCATTTGGAGCAATGGCAGGTATGTTCAGCTGGGTCAATTTTTTCCTATATTGCTCCAGACCAGTACAACATGACTGTGATAGCAATCAGATGGGACTAAGGTGGGATTCATCTGTCCTATCAAAAATTAGGTGGCCAGTTTGAACACACCATCTGGCTCCTCCAGTGGCCATGAAAAGAGACAAGCATCCACAGAGAGTAGCTCACCCCATGGTAAGATATCCCTCACTCTTGACCCAAGACCCCGCACCAGACAACTGCCTCAGATGAAGTGCAATGCAGAGTGTAAAACATACTTCCTGGTACATCCCGAAACTTCTGTCTACTGTCTATTGTGATACAGCACAGAATTGTGTTTTATGCCTACTCCTTGTCTAGTAAGACTCTGGTGGGAAAATAAAGGGGAGAGAAATATGATGAACTCTGCGGTTCTGTTCATTTGCAAGAGAAGGACTGTTAGCTGTGCCTCAGTTTTGTTACCAAGACTCTTGTAAGTTATTCTACTTTCTGTGTGACATTGGTAACTTTTAAGGAAATTAACAGTGAGAAAGGATGGGTCACAACATTGCCATGGGATTAGGTAAAAGATCTTTGGAGTTATGGACAAGCACATGATTTAACAGTCCTGCCCACTTCAGATTTGCATACCAGTGCCTCTGAGACCACTGAATCCACCCATTGTGTGTGCCTTCAGCCATCTTGGGAACCACCTGAAAAGAAGTCAAAGTGCATCTGCTTCCCCTGATTATGCATGAATCTGTATGTATAGCACTTTGATTTAGACTTTCTGAAGACTTTAACTTTTAGCTAATTACAACATATATTTCTGCTTGTGTATGTAATATATAGCGGATGAACCAAATTTACATGAGATAGCAAAATGTAGAGGAATCTGGTAAGGAATAGGATTGAAAAATATGTGGGAAGAAAGTATCAAGATGACACACATGAAGAGCTGTAAAAGACACTTACTTGTTCCTACTTTATTGTATATCTTCTGGTAGCATGATTGCCCCTTGATTACATGCAACTTATATAATGAGGTTGCACAGGACTATGAACTTTCTAATAGATAATAAGGCCTTTTACCTCTGATACTTCTTTTTGCTGGCATAAGCAAGTGTTGACAAGAGCAACTACTGTGTTAGTTACTAAATATAGCATAGTTTCTATTCCATAATAATTTTTCAGTGTTCTTGACTGTTATATCTGAGCTTTGACACACCAACTTGTTTTTACAGCTTCTGGAAAGTTATTTAGTTATTTCTTCAAAGAAGGTTTTCTCCATAATTCCTTGCAGGACATCACAACTGCTGTGGCTGTTGAATTTGTCTGGACTAGCAGTCAACTATCTATTGTCTAAATGTGTACCTAATGACTTCGTTAGTAACTGTACCTGCTGATGTTTCACTGACATCAGTTCTCCTGTTTTGGCAATTCTCTGCATCTGTTCTCCTGAACCACCAAATCTCTATTACTAATTCCCTCACAAATCAGCAAGCAATGGGGCACATACAGCCTGTCACTCCCCTTCTTCCTGGAGAGGCCCTGTTGTGACCACTGGTGTGTCACAAAATGGACAGGAAAAGGCAAGTAGAGACGAAAATTTTGGTATGTGAAGATGTGTGTCTGTTCAGCGTATTATTTCCTGGAGGAACTGGTGCCTTTTGCATTGCAAATGATTCACTCTGCCAAAACTGTGATTGTAATAGATATAAACAATCAGGTAGGAATAGAAACAAAGTCAAAAAATACAGGTAATATGCCAGCTCCTGATGTGCATTTACTGTAGAGAACAGTTTTAATGTGCAGACTGCATGCTCAACCTTTAGACACTAGTATAGGCAGCAAAGCTGCACTATTTACACCTGCTGAAGACCTGACCTTCATTTTCAATAGTACCCTGAGAAGTTCTCTTGGTCCTACACGCTCACTTCACAGCTAACGGGAAGATTTCAAGACCCGGGTTAGTCTAGCTGCACCTCGAGGCAACACTGGAAACTCTGAATGTATTGCAATGACTGAAGAGTCTAGATCTGTGACATGGACATCCCCAGAGGATGGGTGGCATACAACTCTGCCAAACACCCTCCACAGCCAGGTTTGTTCCCCTCTGCACACCCATTTCCACCTGAAGCACGTGCTGCGGCTCCCTCAGATGGCTGATGTCTGAGGGGATCACAGCACTGAAATGTGTTATTCTAATGAGACTTTGGGATTAGTTTTTGGATGTCCCCTTTGGATGCCCCTGAATCTGGGAGGGAGGTGGTGGCCTGAGGTGGAGGCTGGACGCTGATCAAGCAGGGAAGCACAGCACACGGGGGACAAACACTTCCCAGCCATTTCCTCCCCTTTTCCTGTCAGCTCCTTGGCGCAAAGCAGAGTCTTAAGGAGGGGCCTGGAGGAACTGATTGGGCGACTGGTATGGGGGGGAGTAGCAGCAGGGGCAGGAGCTGAATCCAGCATGGCCTGGAGAGGTAGCCAGAGTGGGAGGGGGGCTGAGGGGCCCCCATAATGGCTCAGGGCTGGCTCTGCCCTAACCATCCTGGCAGGACAGCCCCACTTCCCAGCTGGGGGCAGTGCAATGGGCCCCAGCTGCTCCTGGTACCCCCAGTGCCCTCGGCCCCGCAGCTCTCTGACAGCAAGCGTGGGCTGCTTCCAACCCAGCACATCCCCCTCAGCACCAGCTCCTGAGGGATCTGGAGTCCTGTCCCAGCCTGCCATAGGAAGGGTAGGTGCTGCCAGGGTATCACTGTGGAGATTAGGAGTAGGAGTGGGGAGCAGGCTGCACTGGAGGGGCTTCGGGGACAGAGGGGCAAAGGAGGATGCAGACAAATCATCCCACATTTCAGGCTCCACACCCTGAGCAGGTTCACATGGCAGAGTGAAGAGGGATGAGGCAGTTCACTCTCCGTGCCAGCAAGAGGTATATCACCATTTTTACTGCCTAGAAGCCAAAGTGTTTCCTGGTTCAGCGCAAGGTAAAATTTTAGGACAACCCTAAGCTGAGAAATTACTTGCGTAATACTTCTGGTCTCTCCCACCCTCCTACATACAAGGAGAGCCACCCCTTCAATATAGGAGATTAGTACCTGAGACTTCATTTCTTGTTCTTAAAACAGAAGATCAAACAAAAGCAGATGAAGGGAGAGCTGTTTAACACACAGAGCTGTTACCTGGAATTCAGGAGTGTGTTTATAGCCTGCCAGTGTTTCTGGCAGCTGAGTTTGCCAGAGACTAGCTACATAGCCATTAGACATGGTTTTGCAGGGGATAACCTACGGGTTGCTCATCCTTCTTGTCTGTGTCTGATAATGATGGGATAATCTGTGTTTACTTCACAGAAAGACTTTACTGGCAGTTGTGGCAGGATACAGGATCACCCAGACCTGTAAAGTGAGAAAAATTACACCTTTGCCTGAAAAGGAGGAACTGGAAACCACTGTGGCCCATCTGATTTCTAATGGTCTCAAGCAATGCATTTTACTGGAGCACAAAGCAGAACAAAGGTACTGTTCAGCTGGAGAACTTAGGCAGGGGAGGCAGCTAAAAATAAGAGAGTTTGGGAAAACCAAATCCTGCCCACAGAGACCTTTTTTCCCATCTTGGTCTCTATCTGGCAATTTTCAGAGGCTTCCTGGCATGCAATGTCAAAAAGTCTCAGTCTCCAACCTATTTTCCCTGCATCACAGCTGTGTTACCTGCTTCATGGCCTTCTGGGTTACGTGTCATTTCTAGATCTGCTATAGGCTTCCTGCTCCAGCCTGACCATCCCTACTTAAAAATGTCAACCCAGCAGGAGCACACTTCCTCTCAAGAAAGGAATGCTGCCACTTGAACACAAACATCTGCTGGCTGTGCTGCCTGCTCCTCCTTCTCTTGGCCCACCACTTTAGCGAGCCCACAACATACATAAGATGGCAGCAAACAAAACAGCCATAATCACTACCAGAAAAGCCAAGGTCAGTCCTGCTTCTTTGATGTCAAAGGTGCAGGTGTTTTCTGTTTCTTTTTACCCTGTTAAGCAGTAAGAAGTGCTTTGGCATAGGATTTTGCTTATAAGAAAGAAATAATCAGAGTTTGAGGCATGGAGCTTGTCTGTGCTCGTAACTTATTGCAAGAGAAGTGAGCATGTGGATCCCAGGTACTATTTTCCAAGTGCATAATAAGCATGCCTTGGGATGGGGTCACCTCTTCCACTTTAATAACAGGTTATATGGCACCCTCCATTTAATTTGCACTGAAGGTGTTGGTATAGAAAACTAGCAGGGGATAGCTGGTGTGCTGTCAGTTCCCATGTCAGCTTATTTAGTGGTAACTTCCTTGTGTCAGATATTTATGACTTAAAGGAAGAACGCTGCCAGTCCAGAAATCTCCTCCCAGCCTGAAGAGGAAATACAACACAGCTTGAATCTATCATTTGCCACTTGCCACCATGACGTCAGCTCAGGGCTGAACTTTCTACCTGTGGCTGGGACCTTAAATGAGCTGACGCCAGAGGAGAAAAGCACTTTCTCTAAGGTTTAGCAGCAAGGAGCAGCAGCAACAGAAGCAGCAATGAGACGCCGTGTATTCCTCGCTGTGTTGCTCAGCCTGGTGTTGGGCCTTTTGAAAGGTAAGAAACACTATCTTCTGTTTTGGGATTTATGAGAGCAACTATTGTGTGGCAGTGAATGGGTTGCTTAGTACTTTCAGCAGCTGCTGAGAAGTCAGTGGTGATACACAATTCAGCATGTCTAGATTTTGATTAATTAATGATGAAAGATGTCACTGCAAGCCAACAGTTTTCCTTGTTCACAGAACAATTCAAAATCACTGGTGCCTGTGATTAACCTAATTTAGCCTATTCCAAGAGCAGTTTGCAGGACTTCCACACTAAACCCAGGTAATTCAAGCTCTGTTACAGTCATAACAAAAGGTGCAACTGTTCCACCCCAGTACCCTTCCGGCCAGAGGCTCCTTGTCTGGAAAGCAGTGCCACCTGAACTGACTTGCAGAGCTTTCGTTCCCTCCTGTTGAAATAAATTAATGGAAACATCACCACTAGCTTGCAAAAGGCTTGTATCGTGGTCTGTTCAAACTAAAGGGCAGGTATCATTCCTTAAGCCACTTACTACTTTTTCTGGCATTGTGACGAACTTGGTTGTTGTGGGTCAGAGCCTCCACCCAAACTTGCCTTTCCCTGATACTCAGATATGAGGGGGTGAAGGCATCAGCAGGAGTAGAATGAAAGCAACTATATGAAGAGTTTTGTGGCAACTTGAAGCTGTGAGAGGACAGGAATTCCCAGGTAATACAAAGATAAAATTACAGAGATATGAGCCAAATTAAGACCTGTTAAGCTTGCAATTGGTGACAGATGGTTGTGGGGCTCTGTTGACTACTGTGAGTGAACATATGTATTTCCAGCAACATCTACAATATGCTACAGACCAATTTTCAGCTATAAATCATGAGCATAGAAGTCTTCAGGACTGTTGGTTGGTTTTCTGTTTGGAGGCTTGTAGGTAAGAGCAAGATGTGAAAAATCTTAACCCAGGAGTTACTGAAAGCAATGTATTCCACTTTCTTCAACAGACTTTGCATCAGAATGGGTTAGCCCAGAAACTTTTTTCTTTCTAAGCAAACATTGTTAAAAACCTTGCAGGATGTGTCCATTTGAATAGTACTGGCAATGGCCCTGCCCTGCTCAGCAGCCAGATGTCTCTGCTGTTCCATAACCTTGGTCCTAACATCCATTTCTTTATTGCCGCAGTAAATGCTTAAGTCCATTAACATATCCTGTTTCATTACATAGAAAGTTAGGTCTAGGTACACAGAGCCATAAATTAGCCATCTTTGCTCAGGTTACCTTTGACAAGTTCATCAGAAAGGTTCAATTGTAGCTCATGTGCTCTGCTGTCACCACGGATGCTGTTCTTCCTGAGTCCAAAGGGTACTCCTGGGCAACTGTTAGCCAGAGCCTTTTGAGACTAACAGTCATTGTAAAAAAAATGGCTAGTTGTGTAAGGGGTTGTTGCCCCAGCATCCATGGCTTGTGGCTAACATAGATTCATATTATATCATGGTTATAGGAAAAAGTACATTTCTTTACATTGACTGGGAACACATAATGCTGTATACAGAACTCAGTGACCAGTGGAGGCAGAAGCATTGGCAGAGAACTGGTACAATTGCTCATGTTTTCCCTTCATGTAGAGGAGACAAATGGATTACTTGTCTTTTTCACATGCCTTTTCTACATGAGCTTTATTGACTAGGAGAAAAAGGTTTAAAAGATTTTCCTCACTTTAGATTTTCAAAGCACTACAAAGCTCCAGAAAAGTGTGGTCTATTTTTCAAATGTCTACTGAGATTTGCAATATTTTTTAATATATCAGCTTGAAGAGTGTGATAGTGACACAGATTTTAGCCACAAATACATTAGTCCCCCAGCTGCATGCTATTAATATTTTAGATTAAATTACGATTGCAGCAGCATAACTCAGAGTAAATAACTTTATTCCTAAAATATATTAACTAATTCATATTAAAGTTAGATCATATGATCCAAACTGGCCATTTGTAAGTATCACACATTTATCACTAAGGCTGGTTTATTATTTGTTTTCCTTACTTCTAAGAAGAACACCCCAAACCAACTAACCAACCAACCAACCAAAAAAACACCCCAAAACCCCAAACCCCCAACACATTTATTTCAAGAGCTGAGAATTACACAGTTTAAATAAATTAAAAACAAACAAACAAACTTTAAAATAAATATCTGAAATACTTTGGAAGAGTAAACACAATGATGGAATGCTGAAACCAAAGTGTGAGTAAATTATTTTACCTGTTGTCTGGTATCACCCAGGTTTCTCTTTATTCAGAAAGAATTATAAAAGGAAGGAAAAGAAAAAAAATAATGAATACTGTCATAACTGCATGGAATTGTGATTCAGGAAAAAGGGTCTTGATACCACTGATGATAATGTAGCAGAACAAGCATTCGTTGAACAGAAATTGTCTGCTTTCAGCGTCCACATAAATTTGCACAAGAGCAGGTGCTAGCAAAGGCCGTCATCCTTCCACTGCTCTGAAACAGTCTACAGAGAGTGTTCAATGGTGCTCCAGTAGTGCTCAGCCCAGGGGTCACTTCCTAGTGAATGGGATGCCCCAGACCTTGCTCTGACAGTCTGCACTGCAGGGAGAAATGTGTGTGCCTACAACTCATGTAGAGGAGAAAGGCAGGGAGAGTTTAAACCTGCGATTTGTAATAAGGATTCCAATGGCAGGGTCAGAGAAAATGACTGTGAGAGAAAAAGTAACACAATGATGCATGAGGCCAGGGGAAAGCCCAAAGGCAAGGTAAGGCTACCCAGAGTTCTAGCCGTTTAGCCCCAGACAGGACCCCTTGCAGGTATCTGCCTCCTAAGCTGTCCTGCATGCACAGAGTTCCCCAGTGCTGCAAACTCTCTTCTTTTCCCTTCATCAGAAACCACTGCTGCCTCAGAAGGAGAAGAATCAACAACTGTGCCAACAACCTCAAAAACTCTAGGTAAGGAGAAAAACTGTCAGACAGAAACTTCTGGGTACAGATTGGAGTAATCAAGTCCAACAGATCTCTGCAGTCCCCATAGAGATGTGTTCCTTTGCCTAACTTTCCCTGAGATCCTCTCCCAGGGGAGACAAAGATGCCCAAATTAAGGTTGTGAATACCCTCCATGCTTCCCTCTCCCTATTGCAGCTCTTTGCTGCAAGGAGAAAGTGTTGGGGAAGATATGAGATGCTTTCCTGCTTGGTGCCTTTACCTCCTACACCAGGCCTGGCTGCAAGAGGATCCCTGCATAGACATGCCCAGGGCAGCCCCTGCCAGCGCCCCGAAGGCAGTTGTGCCTGAGGTTGGTTGGAGCACGGGCAGGGAGGGAGCTGGGCCACACAGCAGCACAGGGCTGAGCCCAGGGACCGGGTTTGGGGACCAGGGAGCAGTCCCTCCCTGTCATCCTCCATCCTGGCCAAGCTGCCTGTCCCAGTGTGGTGCTGAGTAGCCCCATCCAGGTAGGTCGAAGCTCCTGCTGGAGTCACGCAGAGGAGGGGCAGCCTCCCCAGTCCCTCAGCTCTTCCTGCACGGAGAGACTTGGAGGATTGCATCCTTCCTGCCAGAATCTTATTTTCCCATCACGATTGCCCAGCATTGTCAATGACCCTGTGCCTCCAACTTTCAGAGGAAGGATCCTGGGGAGAAGGCTGCTATGGGGAGAAGAGGGTGTGAAGGATGCACGAGCCTGATGCCCCAACTTGAGCTGATCTGACAGATGCTCCCAGACGTGTGGTTCTTCCTTGGGAAGCTGGACGGAGCTTTCCTGCCAGGGGGAACACATGTGTAGCTATGGCTGCGACAGTGGGGGCCAAGGAGTACAGCTAGGCTGGAGGCAATGCAGTGCTCGTGTGGGGCATGTGTTCAAGCCCTGGGTTTTGGGAGACAAAGGGTCATGGACAGAATCACAGAATCAACTAGGCTTGAAAAGACATCTGAGATCATTGAGTGCAACCTTTGACCTAAAACTACCTTATCTGCCAGACCATGGCACCAAGTACCACATCCAGTCTCTTGCTGAATCCCTCCAGGGACAGTGACTCTACCACCTACCTGGAAAGCCCATTCCAGTGCCCAATCACTTTCTCTGTTAAGAACTTAACAGAAGAAGTGCTCACAGCTTGTCCTGCACGCACAGAGTTCCCCAAAGCTTTTCCAACAGGCAATGCTAAGCAGTGTTGCCATGTTTCTTCTCTTCTCTTCCTCAGGAAGCGAGAATGAAACTGAAGCAACGACTGCCCCATCAGTGAATACAACCACAGATACTACAGGTAAGGAGCAATCTCTTCAGGCAGCCCCTTGTGGGCACAGATTGGAGGAAATTAATTGCAAGGAGCTCTGCAGTGCCCGCAGAGAGGGATGAGTGCCTGTGCCCAGGTTTCCCTGAGATCCTCTCCTAAGGGAGTCAAAGTTGCCAAGATCAAGGCCGTGAATACCCTCGACCCTCCCCCATTTCCCTGCTGCTCTTTGTCTCAAGGATCAAGTGTTGGGGAGGATTTGAAAAGGCTACTCTTTTCCTGCTTGCTGCTTTTGCCTTCTGCACCAGACCTGGCTGCAAGAGCATCCCTGCAAAGACATGCCCAGGGCAGTCCCTGCCAGCGCCCCGAAGGCAGTTGTGCCTGAGGTTGGTTGGAGCACGGGCAGGGAGGGAGCTGGGCCACACAGCAGCACAGGGCTGAGCCCAGGGACCGGGTTTGGGGACCAGGGAGCAGTCCCTCCCTGTCATCCTCCATCCTGGCCAAGCTGCCTGTCCCAGTGTGGAGCTGGGAAGCCCCACCCAGGTGGGTTGAAGCTCCTGCTGGGGTCACGCAGCGGAGGGGCAGCCTCCCCAGTCCTTCAGCTCTTCCTGCATGGGGGACTTGGAGGATTGCAACCTTGCTGCCAGAATCTTATTTTCCCATCACGATTGCCCAGCACCATCAATGACCCTGTGCCTCCAACTTTCAGAGGAATGTTCTTGAGGAGAAGGCCTCTTTTTGTAGCAGAGGGTGTGCTGACTGTATGAGCTTGATGGCCCAGATTGAGCTGCTCTGACAGATGCTCCTGGCTGTATGGTGCTTCCACGGGCAGGTGGAAGGAGCTTTCCTGCCAGGGGGAACACGTGTGTCGTTGTGGCTGAGACAGCTGTAGCCAGGGAGCACAGCTAAGCTGGGGGCAATGCAGTGCCTGTGTGGGGCATATGTTCAGACCCTGAGCTTTGGGGGATAAGGGGTCGCAGACACATCAGACGACACAGGGATCACATGAAGGGATGCCCAAGGCAGGGCAAGGCTGCTGAAGGCTTTGGCTGCTCTGCCCCTTCTGGCTCCTCCACCACCTACGTGCTCACAGCCTATCCTGCACGCACAGAGTCCCCCAAAGCTTTTCCAATAGACAATGCTAAGCAGTGCTGCCATGTTTCTTCTTTTCTCTTCATCAGGAAGCGGGAATGAAACTGAAGCAACGACTGCCCCATCAGTGAATACAACCACAGATACTACAGGTAAGGAGCAATCTCTTCAGGCAGCCCCTTGTGGGCACAGATTGGAGAAAATGAATTGCAGGGAGCTCTGCATGCCCCCAGAGAGGGATGAGTGCCTGTGCCCAGGTTTTCCTGAGATCCTCTCCCAGGGGAGTCAAAGTTGCCCAGATCAAGGCCGCGAATACCCTCGACCCTCCCCCATTTCCCTGCTGCTCTTTGTCTCAAGGAGCAAGTGTTGAGGAAGTTTTGAGAAGGCTGCTCTTTTCCTGCTTGCTGCTTTTGCCTTCTGCACCAGGCCTGGCTGCAAGAGCATCCCTGCATAGACATGCCCAGGGCAGCCCCTGCCAGCGCCCCGAAGGCAGTTGTGCCTGAGGTTGGTTGGAGCACGGGCAGGGAGGGAGCTGGGCCACACAGCAGCACAGGGCTGAGCCCAGGGACCGGTTTTGGGGACCAGGGAGCAGTCCCTCCCTGTCATCCTCCATCCTGGCCAAGCTGCCTGTCCCAGTGTGGAGCTGGGAAGCCCCATCCAGGTGGGTTGAAACTCCTGCTGGGGTCACGCAGAGGAGGGGCAGCCTCCCCAGTCCCTCAGCTCTTCCTATATGGGGGGCTTGGAGGATTGCATCCCTCCTGCCAGAATCTTATTTTCCCATCTTGATTGCCCAGCATTGTCAATGACCCCATGTCTCCAACTTTCAGAGGAATGATCTTAGGGAGATTTCCCCTTTTGTAGTGGAGGGTGCGCTGGCTGTAAGAGGTTCATGGCCCAGCTTGAGCTGCTCTGACAGATGCTCCTGGCTGTATGGTGCTTCCACAGGCAGGTGGAGGGAGCTTTCCTGTCAGGGGGAATACGTGTGTCGTTGTGCCCAAGACAGCTGTGGCCATGGAGCACAGCTAAGCTGGGGGCAATGCAGTACCCGTGTGGGGCAGGTGTTGAAGCCCTGAGCTTTGGGGAACAAGGGGTCACGGATACATCAGATGACACAGGGATCACATGAAAGGATGCCCAAGGCTGGACAAGGCTGCTGAGGCCTTTGACTGCTCAGCCCCTCATGGCTCCCCCACCACCTACGTGCTCACAGCCTATCCTGCACGCACAGAGTTCCCCAAAGCTTTTCCAACAGACAATGCTAAGCAGTGCTGCCATGTTTCTTCTTTTCTCTTCATCAGGAAGCGGGAATGAAACTGAAGCAACGACTGCCCCATCAGTGAATACAACCACAGATACTACAGGTAAGGAGCAATCTCTTCAGACAGCCCCTTGTGGGCACAGATTGGAGGAAGTGAATTGCAGGGAGCTCTGCAGTGCCCGCAGAGAGGGATGAGTGCCTGTGCCCAGGTTTCCCTGAGATCCTCTCCCAGGGGAGTCAAAGTTGCCCAGATCAAGGCCGTGAATACCCTCGATTCGCCCCATTTTCTGGCTGCTCTTTGTCTCAAGGATCAAGTGTTGGGGAAGATTTGAAAAGGCTACTCTTTTCCTGCTTGCTGCTTTTGCCTCCTGCCCCAGGCCTGGCTGCAAGAGGATCCCTGCAAAGACATGCCCAGGGCAGCCCCTGCCAGCGCCCCGAAGGCAGTTGTGCCTGAGGTTGGTTGGAGCACGGGCAGGGAGGGAGCTGGGCCACACAGCAGCACAGGGCTGAGCCCAGGGACCGGGTTTGGGGACCAGGGAGCAGTCCCTCCCTGTCATCCTCCATCCTGGCCAAGCTGCCTGTCCCAGTGTGGAGTTGGGAAGCCCCATCCAGGTGGGCCAAAGCTCCTGCTGGAATCACACAGAGGAGGGGCAACCTCCCCAGTCCCTCAGCTCTTCCTGCATAGGGGGCTTGGGGGATTGCATCCCTCCTGCCAGAATCTTATTTTCCCATCACGATTGCCCAGCATTGTCAATGATCCCGTGCCTCCAACTTTCAGAGCAATGATCCTGGGGGGATTTCCCCTTTCGTTATGCAGGGATGCCCAAGGCAGGGCAAGGCTGCTGAGGGCTTTGGCTGCTCAGCCCCTCATGGCTCCCCCACCACCTACGTGCTCACAGCTTGTCCTGCACGCACAGAGTTTCCCAAAGCTTTTCCAACAGACACTGTTAAGCAGTGCTGCCATGTTTCTTCTTTTCATCAGGAAGTGGGAATGAAACTGAAGCAACGACTGCCCCATCAGTGAATACAACCACAGATACTACAGGTAAGGAGCAATCTCTTCAGACAGCCCCTTGTGGGCACAGATTGGAGGAAGTGAATTGCAGGGAGCTCTGCAGTGCCCGCAGAGAGGGATGAGTACCTGTGCCCAGACGTGTGGTTCTTCCTTGGGAAGCTGGACGGAGCTTTCTTGCCAGGGGGAACACGTGTGTAGCTATGGCTGCGACAGTGGGGGCCAAGGAGTACAGCTAGGCTGGAGGCAATGCAGTGCCCGTGTGGGGCATGTGTTCAAGCCCTGGGCTTTGGGAGACAAAGGGTCATGGACAGAATCACAGAATCAACTAGGCTTGAAAAGACATCTGAGATCATTGGGTGCAACCTTTGACCTAAAACTACCTTATCTGCCAGACCATGGCACCAAGTGCCACATCCAGTCACTTGCTGAATCCCTCCAGGGACAGTGACTCTACCACCTACCTGGAAAGCCCATTCCAGTGCCCAATCACTTTCTCTGTTAAGAACTTAACAGAAGAAGTGCTCATAGCTTGTCCTGCACGCACAGAGTTCCCCAAAGCTTTTCCAACAGGCAATGCTAAGCAGTGTTGCCATGTTTCTTCTCTTCTCTTCCTCAGGAAGCGAGAATGAAACTGAAGCAACGACTGCCCCATCAGTGAATACAACCACAGATACTACAGGTAAGGAGCAATCCCTTCAGACAGCCCCTTGTGGACAGAGATTGGAGGAAGTGAATTGCAGGGAGCTCTGCAGTGCCCGCAGAGAGGGATGAGTGCCTGTGCCCAGGTTTCCCTGAGATCCTCTCCCAGGGGAGTCAAAGTTGCCCAGATCAAGGCCGTGAATACCCTCGATTCGCCCCATTTCCTGGCTGCTCTTTGTCTCAAGGATCAAGTGTTGGGGAAGATTTGAAAAGGCTACTCTTTTCCTGCTTGCTGCTTTTGCCTCCTGCCCCAGGCCTGGCTGCAAGAGGATCCCTGCAAAGACATGCCCAGGGCAGTCCCTGCCAGCGCCCCGAAGGCAGTTGTGCCTGAGGTTGGTTGGAGCACGGGCAGGGAGGGAGCTGGGCCACACAGCAGCACAGGGCTGAGCCCAGGGACCGGGTTTGGGGACCAGGGAGCAGTCCCTCCCTGTCATCCTCCATCCTGGCCAAGCTGCCTGTCCCAGTGTGGAGTTGGGAAGGCCCATCCAGGTGGGTTGAAGCTCCTGCTGGAATCACGCAGAGGAGGGGCAGCCTCCCCAGTCCCTCAGCTCTTCCTGCATGTAGCTTGGAGGATTGCAACCTTCCTGATAACTTCCCGTTTTCCCATCATGATTGCCCAGCATCATCATCAGCGTTGTGCCTCCAACTTTCAGAGGAATGTTCTTGAGGAATATTTTTGGGGAGAAGGCCTCTTTTTGTAGCAGAGGGTGTGCTGGCTGTATGAGCTTGATGGACCTGCTTGAGCTGCTCTGACACATGCTCCCGAACATGTGGTGCTTCCTTGGGAAGCTGGAGGAAGCTTTCCTGCCAGGGGGAATACGTGTGTGGTTGTGGCCAAGACAGCTGTGGCCACGGAGCACAGCTAAGCTGGGGGAAACGCAGCGCCCGTGTAGGGCACATGTTCAAGCCCTGAGCTTTGGGGAAAAAGTGGTCATGGACACATCAGATGACACAGGCATCACGTGAAAGGATGCCCAAGGCTGGGCAAGGCTGCTGAGGGCTTTGGCTGCTCAGCCCCTCATGGCTCCCCCACCACCTACATGCTCACGGCTTGTCCTGCACGCACAGAGTTCCCCAAAGCTTTTCCAATAGACAATGCTAAGCAGTGCTGCCATGTTTCTTCTTTTCTCTTCATCAGGAAGCGGGAATGAAACTGAAGCAACGACTGCCCCATCAGTGAATACAACCACAGATACTACAGGTAAGGAGCAATCTCTTCAGACAGCCCCTTGTGGGTACAGATTGGAGGAAATTAATTGCAGGGAGCTCTGCAGTGCCCGCAGAGAGGGATGAGTGCCTGTGCCCAGGTTTCCCTGAGATCCTCTCCCAGGGGAGTCAAAGTTGCCCAGATCTAGGCCGTGAATACCCTCGATTCGCCCCATTTTCTGGCTGCTCTTTGTCTCAAGGATCAAGTGTTGGGGAAGATTTGAAAAGGCTACTCTTTTCCTGCTTGCTGCTTTTGCCTCCTGTCCCAGGCCTGGCTGCAAGAGAATCCCTGCAAAGACATGCCCAGGGCAGTCCCTGCCAGCACCCTGAAGGCAGTTGTGCCTGAGGTTGGTTGGAGCACGGGCAGGGAGGGAGCTGGGCCACACAGCAGCACAGGGCTGAGCCCAGGGACCGGTTTTGGGGACCAGGGAGCAGTCCCTCCCTGTCATCCTCCATCCTGGCCAAGCTGCCTGTCCCAGTGTGGAGTTGGGAAGGCCCATCCAGGTGGGCCAAAGCTCCTGCTGGAATCACACAGAGGAGGGGCAACCTCCCCAGTCCCTCAGCTCTTCCTGCATAGGGGGCTTGGGGGATTGCATCCCTCCTGCCAGAATCTTATTTTCCCATCACGATTGCCCAGCATTGTCAATGATCTCGTGCCTCCAACTTTCAGAGCAATGATCCTGGGGAGATTTCCCCTTTTGGTATGCAGGGATGCCCAAGGCAGGGCAAGGCTGCTGAGGGCTTTGGCTGCTCAACCCCTCATGGCTCCCCCACTGCCTACGTGCTCACAGCTTGTCCTGCACGCACAGAGTTCCCCAAAGCTTTTCCAATAGACAATGCTAAGCAGTGCTGCCATGTTTCTTCTTTTCTCTTCATCAGGAAGCGGGAATGAAACTGAAGCAACGACTGCCCCATCAGTGAATACAACCACAAATACTACAGGTAAGGAGCAGTCTCTTCAGACAGCCTCTTCTGGGCACAGATTGGAGGAAGTGAATTGCAGGGAGCTCTGCAGTGCCCCCAGAGAGGGATGAGTGCCTGTGCCCAGGTTTCCCCTGCGATCTTCTCCCAGGGGAGTCAAAGTTGCCCAGATCAAGGCTGTGAATATGCAGGCTGCCGATTTCCTGCTTACTGCCCTTGCCTCCTGCCCCAGGCCTGGCTGCAAGATCATCTCTGCAAAGACATGGGCAGGGCAGCCCCTGCCAGGGCCCTTCAGTGAGTTGTTCCCCTATGGGGAGTGGAGGGTGTGCAGGCTGTATGAGGCTGATGGCCCAGCTCAAGCTGCTCTGACAGATGCTCCTGAAGTTGAGGTGCTTCCTTGGGAAGCTGGAGGGAGCTTTCCTGCCACGGGGAATACGTGTGTCGTCGTGGCCAAGACAGCTGTGGCCACGGAGCACAGCTAAGCTGGGGACAATGCAGTACCCGTGTGGGGCACGTGTTCAAGCCCTGACGTTTGGGGAACAAGGGGTCAGGGACATATCAGACCGCACAGGCATCACATGAAGGGATGCTCAAGGCAAGGCAAGGCTGCTGAGGGCTTTGGCAGCTCAGCCCCTCATGGCTCCCCCACCACCTATGTGCTCACAGCTTGCCCTGCGCACACAGACTTTCTCAAAGCTTTTCCAACAGACAATGCTAAGCAGTGTTGCCATGTTTCTTCTTTTCTCTTCATCAGGAAGCGGGAATGAAACTGAAGCAACGACTGCCCCATCAGTGAATACAACCACAGACACTACAGGTAAGGAGCAATCTCTTCAGACAGCCCCTTGTGGGCACAGATTGGAGGAAGTGAATTGCAGGGAGCTCTGCAGTGCCCGCAGAGAGGGATGAGTACCTGTGCCCAGACGTGTGGTTCTTCCTTGGGAAGCTGGACGGAGCTTTCCTGCCAGGGGGAACACGTGTGTAGCTATGGCTGCGACAGTGGGGGCCAAGGAGTACAGCTAGGCTGGAGGCAATGCAGTGCTCGTGTGGGGCATGTGTTCAAGCCCTGGGTTTTGGGAGACAAAGGGTCATGGACAGAATCACAGAATCAACTAGGCTGGAAAAGACATCTGAGATCATTGAGTGCAACCTTTGACCTAAAACTACCTTATCTGCCAGACCATGGCACCAAGTGCCACATCCAGTCACTTGCTGAATCCCTCCAGGGACAGTGACTCTACCACCTACCTGGAAAGCCCATTCCAGTGCCCAATCACTTTCTCTGTTAAGAACTTAACAGAAGAAGTGCTCATAGCTTGTCCTGCACGCACAGAGTTCCCAAAAGCTTTTCCAACAGACAATGCTAAACAGTGTTGCCATGTTTCTTCTCTTCTCTTCCTCAGGAAGCGAGAATGAAACTGAAGCAACGACTGCCCCATCAGTGAATACAACCACAGATACTACAGGTAAGGAGCAATCTCTTCAGGCAGCCCCTTGTGGACAGAGATTGGAGGAAGTGAATTGCAGGGAGCTCTGCAGTGCCCGCAGAGAGGGATGAGTGCCTGTGCCCAGGTTTCCCTGAGATCCTCTCCCAGGGGAGTCAAAGTTGCCCAGATCAAGGCCGTGAATACCCTCGATTCGCCCCATTTCCTGGCTGCTCTTTGTCTCAAGGATCAAGTGTTGGGGAGGATTTGAAAAGGCTACTCTTTTCCTGCTTGCTGCTTTTGCCTCCTGCCCCAGGCCTGGCTGCAAGAGGATCCCTGCAAAGACATGCCCAGGGCAGTCCCTGCCAGCGCCCCGAAGGCAGTTGTGCCTGAGGTTGGTTGGAGCACGGGCAGGGAGGGAGCTGGGCCACACAGCAGCACAGGGCTGAGCCCAGGGACCGGGTTTGGGGACCAGGGAGCAGTCCCTCCCTGTCATCCTCCATCCTGGCCAAGCTGCCTGTCCCAGTGTGGAGTTGGGAAGTCCCATCCAGGTGGGTTGAAGCTCCTGCTGGGGTCACGCAGAGGAGGGGCAGCCTCCCCAGTCCCTCAGCTCTTCCTGCATGTAGCTTGGAGGATTGCAACCTTCCTGATAACTTCCCGTTTTCCCATCATGATTGCCCAGCATCATCATCAGCGTTGTGCCTCCAACTTTCAGAGGAATGTTCTTGAGGAATATTTTTGGGGAGAAGGCCTCTTTTTGTAGCAGAGGGTGTGCTGGCTGTATGAGCTTGATGGACCTGCTTGAGCTGCTCTGACACATGCTCCCGAACATGTGGTGCTTCCTTGGGAAGCTGGAGGAAGCTTTCCTGCCAGGGGGAATACGTGTGTGGTTGTGGCCAAGACAGCTGTGGCCACGGAGCACAGCTAAGCTGGGGGAAACGCAGCGCCCGTGTAGGGCACATGTTCAAGCCCTGAGCTTTGGGGAAAAAGTGGTCACGGATACATCAGATGACACAGGCATCACGTGAAAGGATGCCCAAGGCTGGGCAAGGCTGCTGAGGGCTTTGGCAGCTCAGCCCCTCATGGCTCCCCCACCACCTATGTGCTCACAGCTTGCCCTGCGCACACAGACTTTCTCAAAGCTTTTCCAACAGACAATGCTAAGCAGTGTTGCCATGTTTCTTCTTTTCTCTTCATCAGGAAGCGGGAATGAAACTGAAGCAACGACTGCCCCATCAGTGAATACAACCACAGATACTACAGGTAAGGAGCAATCTCTTCAGACAGCGTCTTCTGGGCACAGATTGGAGGAAGTGAATTGCAGGGAGCTCTGCAGTGTCCCCAGAGAGGGATGAGTGCCTGTGCCCAGGTTTCCCTGAGATCCTCTCCCAGGGGAGTCAAAGTTGCCCAGATCTAGGCCGTGAATACCCTCGATTCGCCCCATTTCCTGGCTGCTCTTTGTCTCAAGGATCAAGTGTTGGGGAAGATTTGAAAAAGCTACTCTTTTCCTGCTTGCTGCTTTTGCCTCCTGCACCAGACCTGGCTGCAAGAGGATCCCTGCAAAGACATGCCCAGGGCAGTCCCTGCCAGCGCCCTGAAGGCAGTTGTGCCTGAGGTTGGTTGGAGCACGGGCAGGGAGGGAGCTGGGCCACACAGCAGCACAGGGCTGAGCCCAGGGACCGGTTTTGGGGACCAGGGAGCAGTCCCTCCCTGTCATCCTCCATCCTGGCCAAGCTGCCTGTCCCAGTGTGGAGTTGGGAAGCCCCATCCAGGTGGGTTGAAGCTCCTGCTGGGGTCACGCAGCGGAGGGGCAGCCTCCCCAGTCCCTCAGCTCTTCCTGCATGGAGGGCTTGGGGGATTGCATCCTTCCTGCCAGATTCCCATTTTCCCATCTTGATTGCCCAGCATCGTCAACAACCTTGTGCCTCCAACTTTCAGAGGAATGTTCTTGAGGCATGTTCTTGGGGAGGAGGCCTCTTTTTGTAGCGGAGGGTGTGCAGGCTGTATGAGCTTGATGGACCTGCTTGAGCTGCTCTGACAGAAGCTTCTGGCTGTATGGTACTTCCTTAAGAAGCTGGAGGGAGCTTTCCTGTCAGGGGGAATACATGTGTGGTTGTGGCCAAGACAGCTGTGGCCACGGAGCACAGCCAAGCTGGGGGCAATGCAGTACCCGTGTGGGGCAGGTGTTCAAGCCCTGAGCTTTGGGGGACAAGGGGTCAAGGACACACATCAGACAACATAGGCATCACATGAAGGGATGCCCCAGGCAGGGCAAGGCTGCTGAGGGCTTTAGCTGCTTAGCCCCTCATGGCTCCCTCACTACCTACGTGCTCACAGCTTGTCCTGCACGCACAGAGTTCCCCAAAGCTTTTCCAACAGACAATGTTAAGCTGTGCTGCCATGTTTCTTCTTTTCTCTTCATCAGGAAACGGGAATGAAACTGAAGCAACGACTGCCCCATCAGTGAATACAACCACAGATACTACAGGTAAGGAGCAATCTCTTCAGACAGCCCCTTGTGGACAGAGATTGGAGGAAGTGAATTGCAGGGAGCTCTGTAATGCCCGCAGAGAGGGATGAGTGCCTGTGCCCAGGTTTCCCTGAGATCCTCTCCCAGGGGAGTCAAAGTTGCCCAGATCACGGCCGTGAATACCCTCGATTCGCCCCATTTTCTGGCTGCTCTTTGTCACAAGGATCAAGTGTTGGGGAAGATTTGAAAAGGCTACTCTTTTCCTGCTTGCTGCTTTTGCCTCCTGCACCAGATCTGGCTGCAAGAGGATCCCTGCAAAGACATGCCCAGGGCAGCCCCTGCCAGCGCCCTGAAGGCAGTTGTGCCTGAGGTTGGTTGGAGCACGGGCAGGGAGGGAGCTGGGCCACACAGCAGCACAGGGCTGAGCCCAGGGACCGGGTTTGGGGACCAGGGAGCAGTCCCTCCCTGTCATCCTCCATCCTGGCCAAGCTGCCTGTCCCAGTGTGGAGTTGGGAAGGCCCATCCAGGTGGGCCAAAGCTCCTGCTGGAATCACACAGAGGAGGGGCAACCTCCCCAGTCCCTCAGCTCTTCCTGCATAGGGGGCTTGGGGGATTGCATCCCTCCTGCCAGAATCTTATTTTCCCATCACGATTGCCCAGCATTGTCAATGATCCCGTGCCTCCAACTTTCAGAGCAGTGATCCTGGGGGGATTTCCCCTTTCGTTATGCAGGGATGCCCAAGGCAGGGCAAGGCTGCTGAGGGCTTTGGCTGCTCAGCCCCTCATGGCTCCCCCACCACCTACGTGCTCACAGCTTGTCCTGCACGCACAGAGTTTCCCAAAGCTTTTCCAACAGACACTGTTAAGCAGTGCTGCCATGTTTCTTCTTTTCATCAGGAAGTGGGAATGAAACTGAAGCAACGACTGCCCCATCAGTGAATACAACCACAGATACTACAGGTAAGGAGCAATCTCTTCAGACAGCCCCTTGTGGGCACAGATTGGAGGAAGTGAATTGCAGGGAGCTCTGCAGTGCCCGCAGAGAGGGATGAGTACCTTTGCCCAGACGTGTGGTTCTTCCTTGGGAAGCTGGACGGAGCTTTCTTGCCAGGGGGAACACGTGTGTAGCTATGGCTGCGACAGTGGGGGCCAAGGAGTACAGCTAGGCTGGAGGCAATGCAGTGCCCGTGTGGGGCATGTGTTCAAGCCCTGGGCTTTGGGAGACAAAGGGTCATGGACAGAATCACAGAATCAACTAGGCTTGAAAAGACATCTGAGATCATTGGGTGCAACCTTTGACCTAAAACTACCTTATCTGCCAGACCATGGCACCAAGTGCCACATCCAGTCACTTGCTGAATCCCTCCAGGGACAGTGACTCTACCACCTACCTGGAAAGCCCATTCCAGTGCCCAATCACTTTCTCTGTTAAGAACTTAACAGAAGAAGTGCTCATAGCTTGTCCTGCACGCACAGAGTTCCCCAAAGCTTTTCCAACAGGCAATGCTAAGCAGTGTTGCCATGTTTCTTCTCTTCTCTTCCTCAGGAAGCGAGAATGAAACTGAAGCAACGACTGCCCCATCAGTGAATACAACCACAGATACTACAGGTAAGGAGCAATCCCTTCAGACAGCCCCTTGTGGACAGAGATTGGAGGAAGTGAATTGCAGGGAGCTCTGCAGTGCCCGCAGAGAGGGATGAGTGCCTGTGCCCAGGTTTCCCTGAGATCCTCTCCCAGGGGAGTCAAAGTTGCCCAGATCAAGGCCGTGAATACCCTCGATTCGCCCCATTTCCTGGCTGCTCTTTGTCTCAAGGATCAAGTGTTGGGGAAGATTTGAAAAGGCTACTCTTTTCCTGCTTGCTGCTTTTGCCTCCTGCCCCAGGCCTGGCTGCAAGAGGATCCCTGCAAAGACATGCCCAGGGCAGTCCCTGCCAGCGCCCCGAAGGCAGTTGTGCCTGAGGTTGGTTGGAGCACGGGCAGGGAGGGAGCTGGGCCACACAGCAGCACAGGGCTGAGCCCAGGGACCGGGTTTGGGGACCAGGGAGCAGTCCCTCCCTGTCATCCTCCATCCTGGCCAAGCTGCCTGTCCCAGTGTGGAGTTGGGAAGGCCCATCCAGGTGGGTTGAAGCTCCTGCTGGAATCACGCAGAGGAGGGGCAGCCTCCCCAGTCCCTCAGCTCTTCCTGCATGTAGCTTGGAGGACTGCAACCTTCCTGATAACTTCCCGTTTTCCCATCATGATTGCCCAGCATCATCATCAGCGTTGTGCCTCCAACTTTCAGAGGAATGTTCTTGAGGAATATTTTTGGGGAGAAGGCCTCTTTTTGTAGCAGAGGGTGTGCTGACTGTATGAGCTTGATGGCCCAGATTGAGCTGCTCTGACAGATGCTCCTGGCTGTATGGTGCTTCCACGGGCAGGTGGAAGGAGCTTTCCTGCCAGGGGGAACACGTGTGTCGTTGTGGCTGAGACAGCTGTAGCCAGGGAGCACAGCTAAGCTGGGGGCAATGCAGTGCCTGTGTAGGGCATATGTTCAGACCCTGAGCTTTGGGGGATAAGGGGTCACAGACACATCAGACGACACAGGGATCACATGAAGGGATGCCCAAGGCAGGGCAAGGCTGCTGAAGGCTTTGGCTGCTCTGCCCCTTCTGGCTCCTCCACCACCTACATGCTCATGGCTTGTCCTGCACGCACAGAGTTCCCCAAAGCTTTTCCAACAGACAATGCTAATCAGTGCTGCCATGTTTCTTCTTTTCTCTTCATCAGGAAGCGGGAATGAAACTGAAGCAACGACTGCCCCATCAGTGAATACAACCACAGATACTACAGGTAAGGAGCAATCTCTTCAGACAGCCCCTTGTGGGTACAGATTGGAGGAAATGAATTGCAGGGAGCTCTGCAGTGCCCGCAGAGAGGGATGAGTGCCTGTGCCCAGGTTTCCCTGAGATCCTCTCCCAGGGGAGTCAAAGTTGCCCAGATCTAGGCCGTGAATACCCTCGATTCGCCCCATTTCCTGGCTGCTCTTTGTCTCAAGGATCAAGTGTTGGGGAAGATTTGAAAAAGCTACTCTTTTCCTGCTTGCTGCTTTTGCCTCCTGTCCCAGGCCTGGCTGCAAGAGAATCCCTGCAAAGACATGCCCAGGGCAGTCCCTGCCAGCACCCTGAAGGCAGTTGTGCCTGAGGTTGGTTGGAGCACGGGCAGGGAGGGAGCTGGGCCACACAGCAGCACAGGGCTGAGCCCAGGGACCGGTTTTGGGGACCAGGGAGCAGTCCCTCCCTGTCATCCTCCATCCTGGCCAAGCTGCCTGTCCCAGTGTGGAGTTGGGAAGCCCCATCCAGGTGGGCCAAAGCTCCTGCTGGAATCACACAGAGGAGGGGCAACCTCCCCAGTCCCTCAGCTCTTCCTGCATAGGGGGCTTGGGGGATTGCATCCCTCCTGCCAGAATCTTATTTTCCCATCACGATTGCCCAGCATTGTCAATGATCCCGTGCCTCCAACTTTCAGAGCAATGATCCTGGGGAGATTTCCCCTTTTGGTATGCAGGGATGCCCAAGGCAGGGCAAGGCTGCTGAGGGCTTTGGCTGCTCAACCCCTCATGGCTCCCCCACTGCCTACGTGCTCACAGCTTGTCCTGCACGCACAGAGTTCCCCAAAGCTTTTCCAATAGACAATGCTAAGCAGTGCTGCCATGTTTCTTCTTTTCTCTTCATCAGGAAGCGGGAATGAAACTGAAGCAACGACTGCCCCATCAGTGAATACAACCACAAATACTACAGGTAAGGAGCAATCTCTTCAGACAGCCTCTTCTGGGCACAGATTGGAGGAAGTGAATTGCAGGGAGCTGTGCAGTGCCCGCAGAGAGGGATGAGTGCCTGTGCCCAGGTTTCCCCTGCGATCTTCTCCCAGGGGAGTCAAAGTTGCCCAGATCAAGGCTGTGAATATGCAGGCTGCCGATTTCCTGCTTACTGCCCTTGCCTCCTGCCCCAGGCCTGGCTGCAAGATCATCTCTGCAAAGACATGGGCAGGGCAGCCCCTGCCAGGGCCCTTCAGTGAGTTGTTCCCCTATGGGGAGTGGAGGGTGTGCAGGCTGTATGAGGCTGATGGCCCAGCTCAAGCTGCTCTGACAGATGCTCCTGAAGTTGAGGTGCTTCCTTGGGAAGCTGGAGGGAGCTTTCCTGCCACGGGGAATACGTGTGTCGTCGTGGCCAAGACAGCTGTGGCCACGGAGCACAGCTAAGCTGGGGACAATGCAGTACCCGTGTGGGGCACGTGTTCAAGCCCTGACGTTTGGGGAACAAGGGGTCAGGGACATATCAGACCGCACAGGCATCACATGAAGGGATGCTCAAGGCAAGGCAGGGCTGCTGAGGGCTTTGGCAGCTCAGCCCCTCATGGCTCCCCCACCACCTATGTGCTCACAGCTTGCCCTGCGCACACAGACTTTCTCAAAGCTTTTCCAACAGACAATGCTAAGCAGTGTTGCCATGTTTCTTCTTTTCTCTTCATCAGGAAGCGGGAATGAAACTGAAGCAACGACTGCCCCATCAATGAATACAACCACAGATACTACAGGTAAGGAGCAATCTCTTCAGACAGCGTCTTCTGGGCACAGATTGGAGGAAGTGAATTGCAGGGAGCTCTGCAGTGCCCGCAGAGAGGGATGAGTACCTGTGCCCAGACGTGTGGTTCTTCCTTGGGAAGCTGGACGGAGCTTTCCTGCCAGGGGGAACACGTGTGTAGCTATGGCTGCGACAGTGGAGGCCAAGGAGTACAGCTAGGCTGGAGGCAATGCAGTGCCCGTGTGGGGCATGTGTTCAAGCCCTGGGTTTTGGGAGACAAAGGGTCATGGACAGAATCACAGAATCAACTAGGCTGGAAAAGACATCTGAGATCATTGAGTGCAACCTTTGACCTAAAACTACCTTATCTGCCAGACCATGGCACCAAGTGCCACATCCAGTCTCTTGCTGAATCCCTCCAGGGACAGTGACTCTACCACCTACCTGGAAAGCCCATTCCAGTGCCCAATCACTTTCTCTGTTAAGAACTTAACAGAAGAAGTGCTCATAGCTTGTCCTGCACGCACAGAGTTCCCCAAAGCTTTTCCAACAGGCAATGCTAAGCAGTGTTGCCATGTTTCTTCTCTTCTCTTCCTCAGGAAGCGAGAATGAAACTGAAGCAACGACTGCCCCATCAGTGAATACAACCACAGATACTACAGGTAAGGAGCAATCTCTTCAGGCAGCCCCTTGTGGACAGAGATTGGAGGAAGTGAATTGCAGGGAGCTCTGCAGTGCCCGCAGAGAGGGATGAGTGCCTGTGCCCAGGTTTCCCTGAGATCCTCTCCCAGGGGAGTCAAAGTTGCCCAGATCAAGGCCGTGAATACCCTCGATTCGTCCCATTTCCTGGCTGCTCTTTGTCTCAAGGATCAAGTGTTGGGGAGGATTTGAAAAGGCTACTCTTTTCCTGCTTGCTGCTTTTGCCTCCTGCCCCAGGCCTGGCTGCAAGAGGATCCCTGCAAAGACATGCCCAGGGCAGTCCCTGCCAGCGCCCCGAAGGCAGTTGTGCCTGAGGTTGGTTGGAGCACGGGCAGGGAGGGAGCTGGGCCACACAGCAGCACAGGGCTGAGCCCAGGGACCGGGTTTGGGGACCAGGGAGCAGTCCCTCCCTGTCATCCTCCATCCTGGCCAAGCTGCCTGTCCCAGTGTGGAGTTGGGAAGTCCCATCCAGGTGGGTTGAAGCTCCTGCTGGGGTCACGCAGAGGAGGGGCAGCCTCCCCAGTCCCTCAGCTCTTCCTGCATGTAGCTTGGAGGATTGCAACCTTCCTGATAACTTCCCGTTTTCCCATCATGATTGCCCAGCATCATCATCAGCGTTGTGCCTCCAACTTTCAGAGGAATGTTCTTGAGGAATATTTTTGGGGAGAAGGCCTCTTTTTGTAGCAGAGGGTGTGCTGGCTGTATGAGCTTGATGGACCTGCTTGAGCTGCTCTGACACATGCTCCCGAACATGTGGTGCTTCCTTTTGAAGCTGGAGGAAGCTTTCCTGCCAGGGGGAATACGTGTGTGGTTGTGGCCAAGACAGCTGTGGCCACGGAGCACAGCTAAGCTGGGGGAAACGCAGCGCCCGTGTAGGGCACATGTTCAAGCCCTGAGCTTTGGGGAAAAAGTGGTCACGGATACATCAGATGACACAGGCATCACGTGAAAGGATGCCCAAGGCTGGGCAAGGCTGCTGAGGGCTTTGGCAGCTCAGCCCCTCATGGCTCCCCCACCACCTATGTGCTCACAGCTTGCCCTGCGCACACAGACTTTCTCAAAGCTTTTCCAACAGACAATGCTAAGCAGTGTTGCCATGTTTCTTCTTTTCTCTTCATCAGGAAGCGGGAATGAAACTGAAGCAACGACTGCCCCATCAGTGAATACAACCACAGATACTACAGGTAAGGAGCAATCTCTTCAGACAGCGTCTTCTGGGCACAGATTGGAGGAAGTGAATTGCAGGGAGCTCTGCAGTGTCCCCAGAGAGGGATGAGTGCCTGTGCCCAGGTTTCCCTGAGATCCTCTCCCAGGGGAGTCAAAGTTGCCCAGATCTAGGCCGTGAATACCCTCGATTCGCCCCATTTCCTGGCTGCTCTTTGTCTCAAGGATCAAGTGTTGGGGAAGATTTGAAAAAGCTACTCTTTTCCTGCTTGCTGCTTTTGCCTCCTGCACCAGACCTGGCTGCAAGAGGATCCCTGCAAAGACATGCCCAGGGCAGTCCCTGCCAGCGCCCTGAAGGCAGTTGTGCCTGAGGTTGGTTGGAGCACGGGCAGGGAGGGAGCTGGGCCACACAGCAGCACAGGGCTGAGCCCAGGGACCGGTTTTGGGGACCAGGGAGCAGTCCCTCCCTGTCATCCTCCATCCTGGCCAAGCTGCCTGTCCCAGTGTGGAGTTGGGAAGGCCCATCCAGGTGGGTTGAAGCTCCTGCTGGAATCACACAGAGGAGGGGCAGCCTCCCCAGTCCCTCAGCTCTTCCTGCATAGGGGGCTTGGTGGATTGCAACCTTGCTTCCAGATTCCCATTTCCCCATCACGATTGCCAAGCATCGTCAATGACTCTGTGCCTCCAACTTTCAGAGGAACGATCCAATCACTCTCTGTGTCAAGAACTTCTTCCTCATGTCTGACCCAGATCTCCCCTGGCTCAGCTTTGACTGTGCCTGCTTGTCCTACTGCTGGTTGCCTGGGAGAAGGGACTGATACCCACCCGGCTACAACCTCCTTTCAGGTAGTTGTAGAGAGTGATGAGGTCTCCCCTGAGCCTCCTCTTCTCCAGGCTAAACAAAACCAGCTCCCTCAGCCAGTCCTCAGAGGGCTTGTGCTCCAGTCCCTTCACCAGCCTCATTGCTCTTCTCTGGACCTGCTCCAGCACCTAAATATCCTTCCTGAACCGAGGGGCCCAGAACTGGACGCAGTACTCAAGGTGTGGCCTCACCAACACTGAGTACAGGGGAAGAATCTTATCCCCGCTCCTGCTGGCCACACTATTCCTGGTACAGGCTAGGATGCCATTGGCCTTCTTGACCACCTGGGCACGCACTGCTGGCTCATGTTCAGCTTCCTGTCAGTCAGAACCCCCGGCTCCCTTTCTGCCTGGCTGCTCTCCAGCCACTCTGCCCCCAGCCTGTAGTGTTGCATGGGGTAGTTGTGGCCAAAGTGCAGGACCCGGCACTTGGTCCTGTTGAACCCCATACTACTGAATTTGGTCCATCAATCCAACCTATCCAGGTGCCTCTGGAGAGCCTTCCTGCCTTCCAGCAGATTGACACTCACCCCCATGCAACTTGGTGTCATCTGTTAATTGGATAATGGTAGGCTCAGTGCCCTCATCCACACATCAGATGACACAGGCATCACATGCAGGGATGCCCAAGGCTGGGCAAGGCTGCTGAGGGCTTTGGCTGCTCAGCCCCTCATGGCTCCCCCACCACCTACGTGCTCACAGCTTGTCCTGCGCGCACAGAGTTCCCCAAAGCTTTTCCAACAGACAATGCTGAGCAGTGCTGCCATGTTTCTTCTTTTCTCTTCATCAGGAAGCGGGAATGAAACTGCACCAACGACTGCCCCATCAGCGAATACAACCACAAATACTACAGGTAAGGAGCAATCTCTTCAGACAGCCTCTTCTGGGCACAGATTGGAGGAAGTGAATTGCAGGGAGCTCTGCAGTGCCTGCAGAGAGGGATGAGTGCCTGTGCCCAGGTTTCCCTGAGATCCTCTCCCAGGGGAGACAAAGTTGCCCAGATCAAGGCTGTGAATATGCAGGCTGCCGATTTTCTGCTTACTGCCCTTGCCTCCTGCCCCAGGCCTGGCTGCAAGAGGATCCCTGCAAAGACATGGCCAGGGCAGCCCCTGCCAGGGCCCTGCTGGTAGCTGTGCCTTAGATTTGTTGGAACTCAGGCAGGGAGGGAGTTTGGGCACACAGTAGCACAGGGCTGAGCCCAGAAGCCTTGTCTGGGGAACTGTACATCTTTTCTTCCCAGGTGTTCTCCATACTCCACCATCCCTCATCCCGCTAGGGCATTCCGGAGTAGATATGTCCCCATTTAATACTGTGTCTCCCCACCACTGTTCCCTGCTGGCTCTTGCTGCAAGTGGATTGTGTTCAGATGACTTCACAAGTGTTGTTTCTTTCTACTTGGGATCTCTTCCATCAGGAGAAAATATTGGCTTCAGTAGGGTCTCTGGAAACAATATCTGAAGATGAACCTTATAGGCGTTGTAGCTTCATTCAATGTTTTTCTTTTTGCTTTTTGGAGTTTGAATAAGAATTACTATTTTTTTCCCCATTGCACAGAAAATGTCTTATCCACGAGAACATACCTATGGAGTTAAGTGAAAGATACCAGGCAGGGTAAAAAGCAGAATCTGTTGTCTTGGAAGATAACTGTAATACCATCCTATGTATAATTTATATTTGAAATATGACTTTTAATTACTTCTTAACCATTTAAATTAGTGATAGATATAAAATATATACTCTAAAATCTTTACAGAAGGTACAATTACTCAGAGAAAATATACCATGATAATTAACTTTGGAGTCCTCATTTTAATAATCTGTCTGCAGTTATGGACCGTGCCATGACACTGTGTCATAATAAGGCAAGTATGCACCAGTGCCGTATTAAAGACTCACAGGCTAATGTAGTTTGCCTTTTTTTAACAGTCACTGACTTTGGCAAGCCTTGATATACTTTCTTTGTTTGATTTGGTTTTAGTTGTATTAAGTAGAGTTGAGTTGTGAATGCTCAATATGACAGATAATGAAATTCAGCCATACCCCGAGTCCTCACTGTGATATCCTGCTGGATTGTATAGAGAAAACAGTTACTATATGGACATTAAGCAAGCAACATACAGCTGTGTGCTCTGTAATCGCATCTATACTCTCTAAAACATACCTGGTAGATTCCTTTAGTAGAAATACACATGAACTATTCAATATATGAATTATTTTACATGTGAACTGGCTATTGCAATTTCATAGAAATACTAACGTCAGTGTCTTTCATCTTTGTATCAGAGAACTTCTGCAGTTCAGACCCTTGTGGAAGAAATTTTGCTAAATGTGTTTCTTTAAAAAGCAATTATACCTGCCAGTGTGACTATGGATTCTACTATAGCAAGGAGGATAAGAATTGTTACAGAGGTGAGTTTGCAGAAGGGCATCTATGTTTTTTGTTGCCTGTTCAGGTGAATTTTTCTTCCCATATCCCTTGTTTTCATGTTATAACTGAAAACATAATCAATCTGGGAAAGTGACTGCTCAGCAATTCCTTGCTTTGCAGATAGCCACTGCTACAATGACCTAGATTGTTACCTCACAAAAGAGTGAGAGCCAAAGAGGTTAGATTCTAGGAAAAGGTGAGTTCTCTGTCAGGGGTGCTGGAGATTGAAATGAGTGAAAAGCAGGAAAAAATGCAAGTGTAAACCTGACATCAATATCAGTTGTGAGGATTTAAAAAGGTCCAGACTCATGAAGACCTCTGAACAACCAGATTGACTTCCCCAACACTCATCACAGTCCTGTTGAATGCTTCTCTGAGATGCTGCTGAAGGCTAAGTGTGTGAGCAAATAGGGCTTCTTATTTTAAGTGCCAGCAAGCAAGATTCTCAAATTTACTTGTGAGGCCTAAGAAACAGGTTGATACTGAATCACTTTTTCTGATATGATGAACCATGTTAGCTGCTTAGTAGCTGCAGTTTTGGAGTCCTTAATATACATATTTTCTCATTAAATGTTGTAACACCTCACAGAGAGTCTTTTAGTTTTAGGCCATTCTGACAGTTTAATGTTATTCAGTTTCATAATCAGGACAATTTGGTTGAGCCACGATCCTGCCTTTTTCCCAGGTAGCCAGAGTAAATCCCCCATTGTGACTAAATTGATTGAGCAAACATTTGTTCCCTACTGATCCCTCCAGTATATGAAAAATAGCAATGGCTGTCTTCCACATTGTATTTCCCCATCACTGAAGGCTGGAGAACTCTAAGGTGAAACCTGACTTTCTTGAATGCTTTCTAACTTGTATTCTCTCTTCTCATTTCAGGGGATGTATACCCAGGGGTCATTAGTGTGAATCAAAACTCCAATGACAGTGTTAAAATTGTGAATTCCACAGCATATGAAGAGGTGTTCAACGGTGTATCAGAATTTGTGAGTGACAATGTTGGGTTTTTTCTGTATATTTCACGTTGTACTGGGTGTTATGCAGACAGAGAGGGCGCACATTGCCTTTAATGTGGAGGCCAGAAGAGTTTCACTTGAGAAAACTACTTCTTTCAAAGAACTCTTCATACTAGTTTAGACCTATTCGTAAAAGACTTGAATTTTGCCCTCAGGGAAGTACCTGATTAAAGTAATGTCTGCATTTTTAATACCATTTTCATTCTGGGGAGTTCTCACATAAATTGCTCTGCATCTTTCACTGGTCCCTCTCCAGAAACAATGGGGCTGAGTGAAGCTGTCCAGCCTACTGAGTTTCTGAACTCCACTGTTCACTGGAGGCTCAACAATACTCAGTGGGTATGAGTAAAAATGAACAATTTTTTTTTTTTTTTAAGAAAATTATCATTTCCACACAGCACAAACTTTTCAGAATGGCTGTTCAACTGTTTCTAAATACCTGAATAACAAGCCTCTTCCATAAGCCTACCAGTATTAGCATTTTAATGCTGTTAATTAAATGGATACTACACATTTTGAGTTTTCTATGATTGTACATAAAATCTGGTAAATGATTTCCTGGAAAAATAAGATGAGCAGTTTAATTTATACTGCCATGTTAAAACAAGTGGATTTGCTTATGTCTCTTTCTGGTAGTAAGGAAGAAGAGATATGCACCTCTACTAGACATCTGATCAAAAAATATTCACCAGATATTAATCAGAAATCATCAAAACTGATTATCAATTTCTGCCTGTTATTATATTGCTTCCTGTGAATGTTTTATCAGAAAGTGACCAAAAATTGTTCCTCCAGAATGTTTAAAAATATTTTCCTCAGTTTTTTTGTCCAGCATTTGTTCATGGCATGGCAACAGAAGAGCATGATATGTAGGACTAGAATAGGTATAATGTAGTAACAGAATGCAAAAGTGAAAATAGAACAGAAAATTATTTTAATTTTATTGAAAAGGATAGTTTAGCTTTCATTTCAGTTGAATTAGACATCCTATCCTTTTCTCGTGGTGTCTCTTGCTTGTGTGGCAGTTGAAGGCAGCTGCCACCACTAATTGTTCCTTGCTTCACATGGGATGAGGGAGAACAGTGACTTTTCTACTGACTCCATTCCACTCCCAGTGCTTTCATCAGTGCTGTGCTTCTCCCCTTATGATCCCCTTTCACTGCATCTCAGGGACACGTGCCATCTGGAAGGATGCCTACTTCTCGCTCTTCTCTCTCGTAGATTGGTACTGCTTAGGAGACACCCTCCTAAGCAATGAGTTTGCAATAGAGTGTTTGTAGCTATCCAGCCAGTGTAGTCCAGTCCAGCTATCCTAATGCACTGCCTGACATTCAATCTCCATCCCTCCACTGCTCTCCCATATTCCCTGTCCTCCCATATTCTACAGCACCACCCCACTACTCCTCTTCTGCAACACCTTGCCAGGGTATGTAACTGATCGGCTTGCTTTATTTGTGCCTATAGTAGCATGTTCTGGATTAAAACTCTACAGCTGAAGCCTCAGTGGTTCATGTGATTTTGGTCTATGTTTCTGCTTGCCTTTAACCACAATTAATTTCTTTTTTTATAGTTTGAAAGGGCCTTCAAAAATTTATCGACCTATGTACAGACAGTCATCGTGGAAATTCAGTAAGTTTGCCAGTTTGGTTTTTGCACACTACGTGTTTCCCACACACCCCATTTTAATCTGTTTCCCCCGGAATACTCAGTTCAATAAAAGATATGGGATGAGTTCAGTTCAGAACGCTTTCCCTTAAAGAAGGACATTCTTTTCATATTTTTAAGGTTTCTGGAATGCTGGCCCCATTTTCCCCCCAAAATGTCTGTGAAATGGGCTGGCTGACACAGGTCCACTGTGGATGTCCCACTTTTAGCACCATGTAGGATAGAGCACTATGCTATAACTAGCAGTCCCCTGTAATATCTGACATATCTGAAATTGTAACAGTTAACTCTGAGGTTCCTATGAACACTTGGAGATCCAGCTCGGACTCCCAATTAATTTAAAAACCACCCTTATTACAGAAGGCATACAAAATGCATCTCACTGTGCACTTGTTGGTCTCTCCTGACGGCAGGTTGAATTTAATGAGCTGTGGTGACTGTAGCTGTGGAAATAAGGTCCTTTGCTGGTCTAGGTGGACGCTGAGATATCCCTCTCTTCCCATCCCCATCTGCTAGAGGTTACTGTCCCCAGAGCTCTGCCAGCTTCTTTGTGAGTGGTTCCTAAGCCACATCAAGCAAAGCTTGGTATGGTAGCACACACAGCAGTGTAAGCCCTTTCAGTGAACCCCATGGACTAAGCAGTTAAGCAGAGTGTTGTTCCAGCAGAGTTGTGAGGGCAGTAACTTCCAACAGAGCAGTTGTGACAAACACAGAGGGCACAGTAACATCTCAAGGCACTACAGCAATCTGCCACTTAAAGATATTTGTGTGCATATCCCAGCAGCATGAAGTTTAACCGAAGAACAGGGTAGTCACTGCTGTTCTCCACCTCACCCCAGGGAGGTTGATGTCCAGCTAAATCCAGCCCAGCTAGTGTGCAGTTGGCATAGATACCTCTACATTGCAAACAGACCCTTCTGAATTCACTGTGGTCATACCCTGAATTATCCTCACCATGCTTCAGGATGGGTTCTCCACATCATGCCTGGATGACACCACAGGCTGATGCAAGCATGTGAAAGTTAGGGCTTAACAGATAATGTCCTCCACACTGCAGCTAACTTGAGGTTAGCTCAGTTAAAAAATGTCAGCTGTGTGTCAACAGCACACGAAGGAGCAATGCTGTTAGCATTAAATCCAACAGCTACCTATTTATATCTGGATCTACTAGAAAGATGGCTGTAAATGCATTCCTAAGCTAGGCAAACTCATTTGCAGGTGTCTTGGCAATTACCTGTGCTATGGGAAGAAATAAGCTAGGGGAGAGAGGGAGATTTGGCAGAAAATTTCTCTTGTCTTTGCTATCTGTATGGATTATATGAGACTTTTAAATGGAACTATCCGTACTTTTCAGACCTTCAGAAAAATCCAGAGCTGCTTCTCAAACGATTGTAACAGTGATGAACCTGTTTAAGGAGAACTCAAGTGTGACCAATGAAACAGTTTCTCATGCAGTAGAACAAGCAATAGAAGAAAATTCATCCTATGTCTCTTCTTACAAAGGTATGTAACTCCTTACTGTGGAAGTAAATAATCAACAGAAACAGAGGTTCCTATCTTGAGACCTGATTGGAGGATTTCTGTGTGCATAAAAGCCCATCAAAGCATAAGCCTTGTTGATTTTAAGGAGCTTAATGTTCTATCTTGTGTAATTTTGAAGATTCAACCATGCAGTGCTAGGCTTTTTTTTCTTATTAAGGCTTTCTACTTCCTATGTAAAGAAGAGAAGGAAAATACTTACTCCTAAGTAAGCAATGGCATGGTGATTTTAACCTGCTGAGTGTTAAGTGGTGGGAAAAATCAGGATAAAATATATACAGACATATATTGTCCTTCTGAGAGTAAGTCAGTATTTTTCTGGAAAAATAGGATGAAACTCTCTTTAGACTTCTATAATTAGCTATGGTAACTGAAATGAGGCCTCACTGATTAGCTGCAGAGCTAAGTGATTCATTCATCTAAACCAGTAAATTCTTGCTTTACTAAATTACTTGGAGAATGATTTCCTAAATAAACTATGGATTTTTTTCTCTGTCTCTCTCCTTTTTTTTCTTTTTTTTTTTTTTTTTAATATGATCCTATTTTGAAACCAGCTTTCTCACAAGGTATAGCTAATAATTAGAAGTGTCCATTTCATGGCTTATAGCCTGAGCTTGGTCTCTGGAGGTGACCATATGCACCTCAATTACGACATTTCTTGTGTGCTGTTCCTAAATGTGAGAGGGAAATAGAAAAAACCTGAGAGCTTGCAAAGCACCAGCACATCCCTCTAATGTGTGCCATGCACTGAGGTTTTTAAACCATTCCCACCACTGAGTCATACATCTAAAGAGCATTGTCCTGGGCAAAAAGTATACTAACACTGCTCATGAAATGAGCTGCTTGCCCATAAATATTTATATCTATGTAGAGCTGTATGGGATCTGGGCCTCACAGTTCAACTGTGGAAAAAACTAAGGGAATAGTGATGGGTTTTTTCTGTAGGGTTTTTTTCAAGGTGAGTCAGAAATCCAATGTTCAGAATATGAACTTATGGGTAGAAATTCCCTTTTCATAGACTGGAAACCAGGAAGGTTTGGAGGCAGTTGCAGGAGGCTGAGAAAAAGGAAGTCAGAATGTATGATGGAAACAGGACCTTAACTGGTAAAGAGCAAGGGAAAAGAAATGGCTGGTCCAAAAACCTGCAGTATTGATGTCCCAGGAAAAGAACTCATAAATTTTTTTTCTTTAGAATTACTAAATAATTGGTTTATGATTTACTGAGCAAGTGCACTGCTTTCTCTGAAATATTATTAGTAATCAGGTTTGCTCCCTGTTTCTCTTTTAAAGAGGCAAAGAAATGTGATGTGTTTCAGTGTGATAATCAAACCACAGTCTGTGTAGAAGACCTGTTTCCAGAATGCCAATGCAAAAGTGGTTTAGAAAAGACGACATGGGATGATCGTTCTTGTTCAGGTAAGAACCTTGCTACTTTATCTATCCCTGAAAGTCTGACCTGCTTATTCCCTGTCTCAGTCCCTTGTTGAAAAAGGATGCTGTGCAATTGTGCTGACCTCTAAAAATCAGGGAATGTGTGTCTTATTAAGAAAGCCATAGAAACACATTCTCACATTTCACTTTGAACACATCCATAATTCTATTCCAGTAGAATAAACTACTAAAGCTTGATAAAATCATCACTGAAAGCAGTGAGTGGGCAATTCTTTAAATGCATGGTTAGACTCTTGGTAAGAACTGAAACCTAAATAGGTGAAGGATGGAACAAATTGAATCCTGTATTCACAGCCTTCTCTGCTAGTACATATTTTGGGAATAAATTCTGCATGCTACTTGAAGGCAGCTATGGGAATGCTGACAGAACTAGAGCCCTCAGGATGCACTACAACGACCTGTTCATTGTTCATAGTTCTAGGTTTGCATGACCTGGATTTAGACAGGTTTTTGTGGGAAGAATGATTTCTGTGACTTTTAGGAACTGTTAGTTGTTGGGGGTTTACTTTCTTTACAGTTTTGAATGTTTTAATGGGTACTCTGTTTATATTTTTAGCTGTCCTCCAAAGCCCTGAGATGTACCTTATTTTCTTCTTACGGAAACTAAAATTTTTACACTACAGAAACTAAAAAAGCTCTAAGATATGAGATTTTAAGAAAAACAATAAATATTTCAAACACCTATGATAAAGTTATGAAAGCTGGCTGCAATAAAGCCCAGTGAGATGTGATCCAGTGTAGGCCTTTGTGGCCCCTAACCTGTCTTAACCTGTCTAAATCTGATCCAGTTTTAGATCAGTTGCAATACAAATTATCTGCTGTCAGATCAAACTGCAGGTCATTGTTTGCCTATGTTAGATGCAGCCTAGATAGATTTCCTTTTTGATAAAGCTGAATGGTTTTAAACAAAGCCAGTTTACTTCTAATTTTGTACTTTTGTATTTCAGTTTCTGTTCTACATAGGTATAGTCCTAAAAAAGCCATTCTGGTGCTTTGAAGAATGAGAGAGTTGAGTATGTTGTCAGTGCAATAAAAAAAGGGGGGAGAGGGGCTACCTTTAACATTGATTTGGGGAGGGACTATCTTCAATTAACTCATATTTTTTCCCCCTGAAAATACAGCTTGCAGTAAAGACTGTTCTGCGCAAGCACACAAGTACTGCGCAATAGAAGGTGGGATCCCAAAATGCACATGTATGACTAACTTTGAAGACAAAGATGGAAATGATGGAGAATGCGTACCGTGAGTATTCAGCCTTTTATTGCATTCCCGTGTTCTAGGCAAAGATAGGGGAGAGGGACATCTAACACGGGGTCAGACACAGTCTAGAGGAACAGGCTGCAGCTGTGTGAATCAGAGAGGTGCCTAAGGTGGTTCACCGGTGGACAAATTCCCATTGTGTCCCAAGTTATGGTATTTTTACTACTTGGCATTAGTCTTTTGTGGTCACTTGTAATACCTGAGAGGAAAGCCAAGGAGGCCCAGGGTCACCCATGAGTCAGTGAAGAGGATAAACTACTTCACTACATATAAACACAGAGTAACTGGACCGTGGGAACTGGTATGCTGAAGTGTTTAGTAAACAACAGGCAGTGAAATTACAGATAAAAGGGGGAAATATACTATTGTTTTGTGATCATAGAATTATAGAATGGTTTGGTTAGAAAGGACTTTAAAAATCATCTGCTTAATGACATTATCTTTTCTTTCTTTCCTCTTTTCCTTTTTTCTCTCCTGTAGTTGTCAAGTGGGCTATTCTGGGGAGAACTGCACTGACAGTAAGTATAAGAATTTCCAATTTTTAATTATAATGTGGAAAAATACCTGGTAATGTTTAATCTGTCTGAAATTAAAAACATTACAAGTAGCAGCCTTTAGGCATGCCTTTGTTCTGCGCTTACAGCAGGGAAACGTTAGGGAAAAAAAGGAGTGAAATTTATCTTATGCCTTATATGCTTAGGGCATGGAAAGAGCCTGTTTGATACCTAACTACACATTTTAGCAGCAATACTAGCTTAAGAATCCCTGCACCCTCTTAGTTGTTCCTGTCCCTCAGCTATAACTATGTGTAAAACCATTCAGTGCATGGTATCAGGAACTTGAGCTGTGATCAAAATAGCATTCAGAAGAGATGGTCTGTAATGTAGATCCTTAATTTACATCTTCCTGTGCCCATAGACATTTGTAAGCACAAGGAGCCTGGGAATAAATGACATCTTCCATATTTGCCTTCCTTCCTTCCTTCCTTCCTTCCTTCCTTCCTTCCTTCCTTCCTTCCTTCCTTCCTCCCTGCCTGCCTACCTTCCTTCCTTCCTTCCTTCTGGACAGGTACAGAACTTGTTTTTCAATATTCACCATGAGTTTTCAATTGATCAATTGATGGTTTTTGTTTGCTGGGGTTTTTTTCTGCAGACACTGAACTCATCCTTATAATAGTGGGTACAATTCTTGGAGCCATTATCCTGAGTTTAGTGATAACAGTCTCTGTAATTTCAGCAAGGTAAGAGTATTTCTTATAATTGAAGCTGCATTGCTGCATGTTCATAGAGAACTAAGCAGAAATTTAGAAAGGAGCAGGGCTGTGGATGAGGTTGCAGGCCTAGTTGGGCAGACATGTTCATTTAAGCCATACAGTCATCAGAATTTGCTCTTACTTATGTGCTCTTCCAAGAAGCATTTATTGTCTTGCTGTGAATTCAACTATGAAAGCTTCAGTCGAGTCTTCAAAATACACACCTGATCCATGAGTCATAATCCTGCCCTAGCCAGTATTGATATGGCATCTGGATAAGACTGAAGAAGGATGCTGATATCAGAAGACTGTGTGGCCCAAATTCAGACCCTCTGCAGCTTTCCCTGCTCACACTTCAGCTCAAGGCCTGGCATGGCCTTTTCAGCTCAATACAGGTGTCATTTTCAGCCAAGCATCTCCTTAAAGCTTGCTGCTCCTGGTGTACTGGCAAATGTCTGATTGCAGTTGCACCTCACTTCTCTCCACACAATAAATAGTCAAGCAGCTCCTCTGCCTTTGCTTCCAGCACTGCCCAAGTAAAGATGCCTACAAGACCACCCGCAGCAGACATTGCTCGCCAGCAGGTGCACAAGCTGGTGTCAAGTGTATGTGTCCAGCTTTGGCTGCAGGCATGAGGGCACCTTTTCTTAACTGAGTCTAATGAGTGCCTCATTTCTTCCTCTGGATAGTCAGTTAGAGCTAGTGGCGGTTGAAAGAAACTCCTTTACTCTAGGAACTAGCTGAAAGAGGCCAAAGTCTCCCTCTGTCTCTCCTGGCAGCTTTGCCTCACCTGTGAGAAAAGACGCCAAACTTTGTACTCTTATACAATAATAGCAATTATAACAATGATAACAAGGGTTATGCAGTAGGCATGCTACAAAAATCAGTTGCGAGTTTCAGAACAGGACTGAGAAGTTGAAATAAGGTGGGAGTGGACAACTCGATAAGTTTGACTGACTTAATAAGTAAGGCACACTAAATGGTCTTTTAAAATCTCCTTTGTTCTTTCATTTCCTCTGAAGAGCCAAACACAAACAAAATCCAGAGAAGAAGAAGCTGATAAAGTCAGGATATTCCGACACAGATATCTCTGATGATAGACCGACCATAACATTCCCCAGAGTCCAGACCACTTCTGGCCATGCAAACCCAGGATATCAGCCAAACAACCCATATGAGATGCCTTCCACAAATAAAGGTCATTTTTTGGAGAGGGATTATGATGATTTGGTAAGTGTTTCACATAGACCTGTGGGAATTGCATGGTGAAGGGTCTAGAGAGTAAGTCCTAGAGACGAGTGTAGTATTGTGGGCTACAGACACTGCTGGAACCTAAACTTCACTTTGTCCATCCTCCCCTGATCTAGAAGGCCACAGTGGTATAAAGGCATCCAAACAACTGTAGCGGCAGCTGAAAACTTTGCCTTGATACAGAGATCAGCACTCAACTCATAAAGATCTCTCTAAAGTCCCAGTAGTCATCCTTGAGTCACAAGTGAAAAGCAATGGCCAAAGCAACAGCTTGGCTGCCCAGGGGTCTGCTGTGTCATAGAACATTTGACTGCACTGTCCAAACATTCCCCACCACAAGTGTGCCTGCAAGCATCACAGGCTGTTACCACCTGTGCTTCTTTTAAGCCAGTTGTGGAGTCAACAGGTGCTGCAGTGGCACTTCCGAGCTGCAGCATCACGCAAGATTTACAGACAGTTTAAGCTGGGACAGCTGCCCAGAGGGTCGGTGTCCTCCCACCTGCTCTGCTGTTGCTTTGTTCACAGCAAGAGCCTTTGCAGCTGCTGCAGCACTGCAAAGGGGCAAAGTGTGAAGTGCCATGAAGAAGCTTTTGCATTGCTATAGCCCAGAGGAGCCTGGTCAGTAGAGGTGTGTCATTAGCTGGAAGGTGTGTTCTAAAAAACATGCCTGTTTTATCCCTGAATTCTGCAAGGGAGCTGTAGAGGAAGCTGGGCCTTGAGAAGTGTATGCTATATGATTAATTTGCTGGGTTCAACATGAATCAAGTAAATAAGAAGCACATTGTATGTTCAAATCTTGTTGAAATGACATTTTTGCTCCACCTCTGTGGTGCAAGAAAATGTCCCTGTTTAGTGAAGAAATCTGTTTAATTGTAATACATTTACATGTTTTGCAGAATTGAGGTCTAAACGTGACAGGAGCAACCCGGATATCTGATGTTTAAAAAAACCAACAGCTTTTAAAAAGCTGCCAATTAAGAGAAGAAAAACATCTAAGTAGTTAGTTAATTGGTCAGATTTGCATGAATTTGGGCATTTCTAACTTTCCAAAGGTGTCTACTTCTCACTGATTCAAGTCTGCCTGTTTGGTTTTCCTTGAGGGTTGGTATATCTTGGTGAAGGGGCTCTCACGTGCAGTGTGCTACATGCTGAACTCTTCTGAGAAAGGAACTTTCTGACCCAGAGCTACTCCTCATTTCTCTTCTCCTCTTGTCCAAATTCTCTGTAGTACGAACCATCACGGGAGCGTGGGGGCTTTAGGATGCAGAGCAGATACTAAGTGACAAGAGCAGTAGAAGGACCTACGACCACTGCAACACTGGGTCAGACCAAAGAGTTTCGCAGCCTCTCACCAATGCAGTTACTTCAGCAGAGGAGACAACAAAGTCCTTGACTCCAGATTCTCTCAAGATTTTCTAAAAGAAGACACCCGCTTGAAAGAGATCATGGACAACTCTGAAATAAGGGGAAAATGTAATAGAGGATAGGGAAAAGAAGAAGATATCTTTTAAAAAAAAATAATGAGCTCCAACAAACATTAGACTTCTTTGAGAAGGCCAGTACACTGGCAAGAGAATGAGTGTATACAAGATATCAGGATTTTAATCCTGCTGGTTTTCAGTTCTTCTGGAAGATGGTCCAAGAAGTATGTGTGATGCTGAAAAATGTCAGCATCCAGAGCTTTACCTTTATTTGTGCTCACTCAATTTCAACTAAGGCTTTGGGTAGATCAAAACTGTTTTTCATGAGATCCTACCCTGTTTCACTTTACTATATCAGATACAGTCTTTTTTACCCTCCTCAACCCCCCAGTATTTCCTATCTGAAAGCATTTTGTTCAGATCTCTGCTGACATGTGTTGTGTAAGACAATGGCACTTGTCTGACCTTTTCCACAGCCTTCCTTCCCAATAAAATGGCAAGAAACAATATCTTCAAACAAACAACTTTGTTCTCCTTGCTGCCCAACTGCATTGATTTTATATTCTCAGTTCCTGTGGAAAGTGTTAGATTTTTTTTTCTCTTGTACTCTTTATATTTGAATGATCTTAAGGTTGGTGTTTGGGTTTTTTTCTCCCCGATTTCTTACATATGATCAGAAAATCTATCTGTAAAAGAATCCACATTTTACCGAGTGTGCATTATTTATTGACTAGCATTAACATTTCCTTTATATATATATATATAAATATAAATATATATATATATAAAATATGTATAAGCACACATATGTACATATATTTATAGTTTACATTCATTTAAAACATAATTTAATTCTGTTATATTTTCTGCTTTGTATCTTATATATGTAGATTAACTCTTCCTATTAAACATTATTTTTTTCTCAGTACCAAGACTTTCTTATGTTGCTCCCAGTGGTGTAAGTGGGTTTTTTATAACTCTAGAGACTATTTTATGTTAAAATTTGTGCTGAATTTAGACACAAGTGTGCACAGACTGGTTACATCAGCATCCAGCTTTTACTCAGCGGTTCTGATCAGAAATGTTATTAAATCTTAATGAAGCTAAAATGTTTATTGTTGTAAGACTGGCACCACTTTTCAGTGATTGTTTTCAGTGGGAACTGGATAGTTAATGCAGTGGATCTCCTTTGAAAATGCTGGATAAGCTACTCTCTTTGATAGCAGCTGCTAATGGCACACAACTGAAAAAAGAAGCATCTTTCAGCTTAAGTGACAAGTTTGGGGGTCAGTGGTTGAGAACACTGTATGTGGCTGTAAAGGTTACCAGGATGTCCATGCAGATGCATGTTTTCAGTGCTCTCCATGATCAAAACGAGCTCCTAATTTTTGCAGTTGAAAACTGAGAACGAAACAGTCCTGATCTTTTTCATGTGGCTTTTCTAGCAAAAGAAGGTAGACCCTGCTTTCCAGAAGTAGACTGGTGAGAAAAGGTGCCATTTTGACTCTGTTGTTTTCCTGGGCTTTCACTGTTTCTTTCTTCCCGTTGACTCCTGTCCCCTCTGCTGCTGTCACCTGGCTGCACAGTGTCTGCCATTGGCAGGGTCTGTAGCTTCTGATGGCATTAGCCAATGCCCACTATCTAAGTGTATCTCAACATGCTTAAGGTAACCTTTACTCCATGTGAGCCGGGCTAGCTGGATTTGGCTAGCCATGATACCTTATTCAAAGGATGGTAGAGATTTAGTCTTATTTTCTTGACTTTTCCTCTGAGACTACTCACCCATGAGGAGCAAAGCAAGGCATGGTGGCTACGCTTACCACAAGAGGCAGAGGCCCCATCCTTCCTCCAGCTAATAAAGCCCTTCAAGGGGGACTGGCTCCCTCCCCCAACAGTTTAATGCATGGCTAACACCCCCTTCTTTTTCTTTGAGCCCATAACCCAGGCGAAGGAGATTCTCCCAGCTTCTAATACTTCTGCTAAGTCCTCTCCTTTTCCCCTTTTTCTCTGATTTTTCAGCAGCAGGAAAAGGTTCTGCTGCCAGCAGCATTCCGTTAACCTCATGCAAACTCCACTCTGGGGAGTTTGCACAGTGTGAGACACTGGAAAACGGGTGGGATATAGACAGGAACTGGCAAAAGGTCATGAAGCTGAGTGTAGTCTTCTACTTCCTTCAGCTGGCTGCTTTTGCTGGAATACCCCCTCCTCCCCTTCTTTATATGGCAGAGTGAAACTTGGGGTTACGTGGAGTCAAATAAAGAGATTTCTCTATGTCAAGAAATAGCAGCCCACCGGACGGGTCATCGTGGTTTTTCATTGAAGTAAATGGTCTGGTTCCATCCACTCAGGGCAGAGGATCCTTAAAATACAAGTAACAGTAGCCTGCTACAGAGGTACATGAAAAGGCCTTTAAGTGTTATCTCCTATTCTTTTGCAAAGCAACAGAGATTGGAAATGCAGCTGAAAGCTCAATGATAAACGAAACTTTAATGCAATAAAACTTTATTGAGGGTGTGATATCCAGATATTTGCTGCCACTGATAATAAAAGCAGCAAAAATAGTCAGGTGTGTGTGTCATTTAGCTGCGCTGGAATTTTCATTGCTCTAATTCAAAGCTAACTTCCGCTACTGCAAGCAGGTCTCATTTAGCCCATGCCAGGGAGGGGCTATCAGATACCACAGTGAGCCTACTACTCTTTAGCATTTCAAAGGCTGATACAGTTATTTTATCTGGGCTGGAATTCTGTACTGAAAGGGCAAGCTTTCAGATATTTCACTTCTCTTTGGCTATTAACAGTGTGTGATTCTGCTGGGAAATGTGATAACGGAAGAGAGCTCTTTGTGGTGTTTTATGGCTGCTGCTGCTTGGCTCATGCTTTCTTTCAGCCGTCCATCCTTCAAAATCCAACCAGGTATGGAAAAGGGATCTGGGTGCAACCTTCATCCATCTGTGTGAGTGAGGACATGCCTGCAGGCTGAGAGGCTTCAGGGATCTGCCACACTTGTTTCACATCCTGGATTTTCCCACCCACCTTCTTCCCTGAGATGCAGGGGGTCCTGCTGGCACATGACCTGCAGAGGAGGTGAAAAGGTACTGCCACTCAAGTCTGCTGCCTACTTTTGTCCTAGACCAAAAATTACTCTAGAGAGTGTAATTGCTTGGCACATTTGCACAGGTTGTGCTAAACAGTGCTAAAGGAGTTGGGATAGAGGTTTGCCTGGTTATAACATGTATGGGGATATTTGGATAGCTTCAGTCACATGCCATTCTCCATTTTTCTGGATACACCCAAGCATACTCAAGCAATGTGGGATGTGAGGGGAAGGATATGGTGCTGGGGATGGTAGTGGGGTAAGAACCTGAGTTTGGGCAGCTGCATTAGAGGAGCTGCACCACAGGAATGTAATGGGATGTGGGGTAAGAATGGGTGGGGTGATCAGGCCTGCTGTTATTAGCACTGCTTATACCTGAAACCAGCCTGAAAACTGAGACCTAAAACACTGCATCCACACCCTCACCAGCAAAGCCCAGCATCCAAACTAGCATGTGAAAAGCAGCACCTTTCAGGCCTGAAAGCAGGAAGCACTTTGCATTTTTTCTGTTTATCTCTTGGTGAAAACCACCCCTTTTTTCCTTTATGAGACTGTTTTTACAGAGATCCTGCACGTGATGTGCCAGGCTGGAGGCATAAACAAGTAAGAGTGAATAATGGAGGTAAGACACTATTACAGACCAAGAGGCCTTACTTTTCATTTCTTCTGTACTGTGAGTTTGATGGCTGGCTCTTTTCAGGGTGAACAATAGCACTCCTGACAACCAGAGGGACAGAGGTAAGGGAAAATGAACCTCTCCTCCAGCAAGAAGTGTTCACCTCCTTGGTAGGAATGGCTTCCCCAACAGAAACCCCCAGTATGGAGAGCGTTTAGGGAAACTCAGGTGAAGGCTGAAGGGATTCAGGCAGGTGCCATGGTGAACATGACTGTCCCTAGCTGGTTTTGGGGAGACCACCTTAGCTTCATCCGGGGCTCAGGAGGTTGACTGGACTTTGGTACAACCCAGAGACCTGGGATCCTGCTTGAAATTTTGGGTTCAATAGCCCAGGGCCACAAATCACAGCAAGGCAAACAAGGTAAGCCTAGCACTGCCTCATCTGCCACTCCTGTGAGAGGAGGAATGCCATTTGTCAAGTTTGGCAAATGCAAAGTCATCAATTGCTATTTTATCCTCATTTTCCACCCTTCACCTGTTCATTTTTAGCACAGTAATGCTCTCCACTTCAAAGCCTTGTGTCTGGTGTCTGTGGATGGAGCAGCTTTGCTTACCAAGGGTTCCCAGCATGATTAAATTGACCTCTTCCAGGTTTTGGGGTATGAGCTGAAGATACTGATTTTTACAGCAACTAGTCAAAAAAAGCCCAAACCCAACCCTAAAAGCCCAAAGTGCCCTAAGAACAGGGGAATCCATAAAACATGTCAGGTTGCAACTAAAAGGGAAATAAACAGGGCTAAAAATAAGAATCCATAAATTGCCTTGCTGCTGATACAAGGCTCTTTAAATACACCAAAGCCATAAAGGTAGTTAGGAAATCAGTGGGAACGTTGATGACAGGGGTATAAAAGGGGCATATGGGGATGATAATGTAGCAGAGAAGGTCAGTGATATCTTTGTGGTTGCTTTTATAGATGAAGCTGTTGGGGAGCTTCATATATGTGCCAGTGTGCAGTGGATCAGCTGGAGGAGCCAGAGCTATCAGAAGTACAAAGGTAACATAGCACAAAAAGCTAACAGGAGTAAAGGAAGGTAAGTGAAGTAACTAGGTAACAGGAGGGATAAGGTCAAATAGAAAAAGTGGTTGTTAATAAGTGACCAGGACCAGGCAGCACTGATCCTGGGGACTAGAGGAGCAACACAGCCCAGTGGTGCAGGTGCAGGGGGCTGCAGTACCCGGCTGTGTGCCCAGGTATGGCCAGCCCATCACACCCTATAGACTCACTGAGGCACACTGAGCTCTCACTGGTGGGTCTCTGAAGCCCCTGACTCAAGGTGGCAGCCAAACACCCACCAGAATCCAGGGGTACACAAAGCTGTGAGTTTGCTGTCACAGGATGTTGTGGATGCTGTATCTGCAGGTTCAAGAGGAGATTAAGCAAATTCAAGGATGCAAATGCCTGAGAGAGATGTATCCCCTAAAAACAGGATGAGAAAGCAGGTGTGCTGCAGGAAGGGACTATAAAAGGAACTGGGCCCCCAAGACATTGCCTCCTGTTACAGTCTCTGGAGCAGAGACTGGGGCTGGATGGATATCCTAGGTCAGAGGCACATTTCTCACCTTCTGCATTGCCCTGTTTTATTCAACACAGCATGGGCTGAAAGGTGATGCCTGTTTCATGGGTACATAGTGGGTCTTGTATGTCCTAGTTATGCCCAGGCTGCTCATAGAACAGGGAGAGGCAGGGTAAAGTGCTGTACGTGAGGTTCTGCTGTTTATGTAAAAACAGCCTCATAAAAGAAACAAAGAAAGAATTTCACAATCAAACAACTGAAAAAATGCAAAATGCTTCCTGCTTTTGAATGCAGAAGGTGCTGCCTTTCACACACAAGCTCCAAAGACAAACCTCCAGAGAGCAAACTCTATTCCTCTCCTCCAGGAAAAGCAAACCAAGACCAACAGCTCCCACTCTCCCTCTCCTGGTAGAAGCAAAACAGCTTATGAAGGATCTGTGCCTCACCTGCTTCCCTCTGTTCCAAATTCCCTGGGCAATGTCTCCAAATCCCGGACAGTATCCCCCATGGCACCCTCTAGGGTGGGCAACATCAAGAGAAGCAGAGAAAAAAAATATCTGCCCAGCTGGTGGCCCAAACATGGCAGAGATTTCCCCAGGGGAACTGGGAGACTTGTAGGGCCAGATAAAGTGGAAAAAGAAAAACAGGGCACTGAGAGGAATAAAAAATATCGCGCAGGACTCCAAAAAGGACTGTGGAAGGGCCAACATTGCTTTTGGTGAGCATCTATGCCAACCAAGCATTTTCTTCCTTTTTTTTCCCCCCCTGTTCTGAAACACTAATACACTGGTAGCACCCTAAAGGGACATTTGTCCCAGCTGGTTTCCCAGTTTGGTCATCTCTTGGCAGTCATTTTGTGAAAGTGGCATTAACAGCTTCCCAGAGTAACGTCCATCACAAGGAAATCCCTCAGTGCTCCTGAGAGAGCCCCCCTAGACCCTCGCCCGTGGCATTGCTGCCTGTCCCTGATGTCTGGATGTAGCTGGGGAAAGAAAGTCTGCTGCATGAATGAGACTTTGGGGAAAAAAAGTCTTTCTCTGAAGTCTTTTATCCATAGAGATCCTTTTATGGGGTAAATCAGCCAGAAGTTAAAAAAAGAAATGTTTCATATCTGGAACAGTCAATGAATTCAAAAGGTCATTATAGTGCTAAGGTTCCTAATCCCCTCTCAAGCAGAGGAATGTTTAAATTGGTGTGAACCAGGGGTCAAGTCCAGGCAGGTATTTTAGTGCCTAACTTGCACTGACATTAATGGGAATAGGGGTCTCTGGGGAGGAATTGTGGACCTGGGCCTGTATATCATTCCTATAAATGAAACAGGGCTTGTGTTGCATATGTGTAACAGTACATTATTATTCTTTTAAAAGCAAGGTTTTTCCTTGTAGACTTCAGCATTTCTCAACTATTTTGTCCTCCAAGTTTGGTGTGAACAGATTCTGCAGCAAGCTCATGCTGGGCAAAAACTGCTTGCCAGAAAAACAAGCAAAATACCAGAGTCCAGTGATTTATTTCATGTAGGGATTAAATAGCCAAGTGTCAACTGAGATTTGAAAAAGCTGCATTGGGAGGTCCAAACTGCACAGATCCAGGTGAATTCCTCAGAAACCCGTCTCTACCTCCAGAGCACTCTGCTTGTCCAGGTGCTTAGGACTGAAGTTTTTACTTCATTCAGTGGGAATTTTGCCAGAGATCTGAGTGGAGCCAAGCCTGTCTGGCTTTACCTGCTGACATTTTAAATCATATTTAATGATTCTTCCCCTACACATAGGCATACAAAGGGAATCTCTTTGGGCTCTCTGCTTATAAAAAACCCTCTGCTAGATGCGTCCAGCAAATACTCCTGGCTTTTGTGGCTCTCCTGCAGCGCTAACCAAAGTGGGACAGGTTCATATGAGGCAAGAAGTGCAGGAAGAGAGAATATTTCTGATCATGCCGTGCAGGGTGGTGGGGACGGATCCTCAAGCTATCAAACCCTCCTCCCGCTCCTTCCTCTCTGGGAAGGAGGAGTGGCAGAGTCCCTGACCACAAGATGGAGCTGGCTCTTTGCAGTTGCAGGATAGGGCACACCAAAGGCACATTTTAATTGGAGCTAACCATTAACAGATACCACAGGCAGGTTTCCATGGAGCTAACAATTTTTAACCCTCTCCTGTGTCACAGCCTTGTGCATCCCCATGCCTGTCCCTTTGATGGCACAGTCCTTAACTCCGGGGGATATGGGCATATTTTTTGGGGTGGCTCATGGTTGGAGATATCCATCACCCATTTCAGTTCAGCACATCAGTGAGCCCCTCCTGCTCGGGCAGCCAAGTGCCCCCCAGCCTGCTCTGGGGACTGTAGGAACACCAAAACTTGCCATATTTGGTCTGGCTTCATCATCTTTGTCTGAAAGACTCAAGTTTTTGCACCTCAGAGGCATGAGGAAAATCTCCCCCATGTACCTCCCTCACTTTCCAGCCCAGCAGCTTCAGGTATAGACTTGTCCAGAGATTTATGCTGAACTTTGCCTTTTTTTGTATGGGAGAGGGTCAAAACTTGGCAAGAGAATTTTAGGTGTTGCTCTCTGCTTCCCAGCAATGTTGCAATGCTGCTTTTCAGCAGGTCAGGAGTAGTACCTCTTGAGTATGTGAGAACTGAGGCTGGTTCTTAGATGGTAAAAATAGATACTTTTATACCTATTTTTATAGCAGGCAGAAGCAACACCAGCTGCATCTTTAGCCAGAGAATAGAAATAGGATTGAATTCATGACTGTAATTTTTGGCATCTGGTAGTTGCCTATTACTGACAAGAATTTTGTGTGAATTGTATTTTTTTTTATAGTTTCCTTGGAAAAAGCAGGAGACAAACTTTTTCCACAGTGGTGAAAACCCCATCAGCCAGGTCTGTGGCCTGATTGAGGGGGGGGAGGCCCGGTGCCTACAGCCTGTGCTTCTGTGCTCCCACTTCCCTGCACGGCACAGCCAGGAGGACCCAGCAAACAGCATGGTGAGGACCTGGAAAGGAAAAGAAAGTGTTTTCCTAATAGGAGAACTGTTTGTAACATGGTGGAGGCTTCCAAGGTCCAAATGAGTTTGCCTTTTATTTCATAGCTCTGATTCTACACCCTAGCCTGACCCTAGCTCCCCCCAAAATCCTTTTTATTAAAACCATAAATCAGTCCAGCTTGTTCACCATCTGGGTTCCAGTTTGGCCATCTTTTATTGTACAGTGAGCTGCCTGGAGCAAAGGACTGAGGGATGTTCAGGACCTGTTGTGCACCAGTGGTGCCTGAGGCCAGGCTGCACTCAAATTCCCCCTCCAGCCATCCCTGTCTTCACTGTGACTTCTTGAAATGGGTAATCTTAGCTGTCTTAGCTGGTCCTTCTGGCACACTAGAGAGCATGCCTGGGATCCTATGGTTTCTGAATTTAATGCAAATATGGTAGTTGATATTACAGTAGTAGAATATTATACCAAATAATGTGGCTATAATGAGTTACATCCAGTTGGAAGATATCTCTTCCAGTTGAAGCTGCTAGCTAAGTAGCAAACCTTAACTTATACCACAGTCTAGAAATGGGAGAAAGTCAGAGGATCTCACTGCAGGATGGTGGCAATATTTCGTGAAACATTAAGGCAGAGGTGGAGCTTCATCCTGAAACACACAGTTGTCTTGGACAGTGACCTGGGACTGGTATTTTGCTCAGACTGGATCAGAAAAAAGAGTCATCATTAAAAATCTAGAATCTCTTCAGTGCCATTGTAGATATCTAGACATGACTCAGATGCTTTTATCCACCCTTCCTGCCACAAGGAAGATACGACAATGAAAACCTATCTTTAATACACCTGAAGTATCTCCGATAAAGGATTTTATTTGTTTTAACTGATAATAAATGAGCCAAAGAACCAACTTACAATTGCATCACTTGGAAATGCATGCCCAGGTCAGATACACTGGGTTTATGTCCTACTTTGACCATAGCTTTAAAATGCAAATGATAAGAAAGCAAGCACAAAGATCAGGCCTTTCCAGACCGGGATTTTCCTTTCCCTATTCCAGCAAAACTGTGCAATGATATTGAAAACTCAAGTCCCAGGGCATCTGTGGCACTTAAATACTTCAAAGAACCTGAGGGATCTCAGTCTCATGGGCTATGTGATGCTCAGTAATGGCATTTTGTAGACAGGAGACATGATGGTCAAGAGAGAAAAGACATAGGCAGTGGTGACAGCTGTTCCTGGAGATCAAGGGTAACTTTGTTGCAGGTCATCCTTTCATGATCCCTAGGAGACAGAACCCTTCTTTTGGTTCTCATCCCAAAATCTTGGTGCTGCCTCAAACTCATCTTCTACTGAGTATATCATATAACAATGTCATTAAGACATGAGCACTATTAGTTTTTTTTTCTCAGTCCCTTATTCAGAACAAGGGAATCCCAGGAGAAAGACAAAGGGATTATCTGGTTTTGTACATGGAGAGAATCTTCTTTTTGGGCATCTATTCCACCCCATCCCTAACTCCAGAAAAACAAAACACCCAGAAAAACACATTGGTCTGGCACCCTTATCACCAGCAAAAAGGAAGGATTTATATCAACACTTTCTCTGGAGAGCTCATTCCAGGCCACACATTACCTCTGCTCCTGCCTCATTTCTTGGTCCATGGCCAACCTCAGGGACACAAGGCTCCCTGCTTGCTCTGGGGCCCAGCTGCCCACCCCATGGTGGGTGCATTCCCCATGTTCAGTCATCACAAATTCCCCCTCTTGGTGTCACAGCTGCTCACTTGGTCATTAGTGCAACTACATCCCCTTTTGCTGCTGCATGTGGGGCAAGAGCATAGCACTGGTTTTGGAGAAGGGTATTAACACTGTTCTCATTGGGGAAGCCACAGCACTTCCTTCCCTGCAGCTCCAGGGGTCTTTCCCTGGAGAGCCCTGGGCCTGAACTGTAGTCTGTTGGTCAACAGTGGTCTAATGGGATGAGCTATGTGTCCTGTGACTCTGTGGGACCTTCATAGGGGCTTGGCTTGAAAAATACGATGATAGGAGTACCTGACAAACAGCAGATGTTGAGCACTGACGACAGCTTACGGCTCAAAGGATGCGTAGTACCAGCTCCTGACCTTCTCCCTTTTCGTGGGGTTTTCTCACAGGGTCTGTGGGATGAGGTCAGCCTAGGCACAGCAGGCTTGTAGCAATGCCCCAGGTGCCTGCAGAGAGCAAGAGCAGGCACTCGACCTCGACTGAGCCCAGCTAAATATAACCAGTGACTGGTGAGCTCCTACGCCTCGCCTGGCTCCAGTCCCACTGCAACACATTCCTTCTGAAAGCAATGCCTTCTTCCGCAAACCTTCTTCTCTGCTCCTTGAGATGCCACAGTTGAGTCTCAGAAGGTGGTTTCCTTCCCTCCAAATAGTTTGTTTCTCCCATGATCCTGCTTTTCCTTTTTCCCTCTTGCTCATTCACCACTTGCCCCTGAGCATCTGCTCTCCCACCCAGCAGTCCCTGGTCAGCATGGCAGACACAGGGCCAAGGGATGAGGGTCTCCCTGCTCCTACTACCAACGTGATTAAAGCTCTCACACATGAGCCTATCCATGGATGTCAGTAGATGTAGTCATGTTTCGGGGTACTTGGGCATGGCCAGAAGATCTGAGAAGGGACTTCTAGGTCTACATGAGGCTTCTTGGGGCAGTACGGCTCATATCAGGTACTTTATCTCTTGCAAGTGCAGGCTATGCATTTAATTTTCTTTCTTTTCACAGGAATATTAAAAACATACCACAGAGGAACAACCTGCTTCAAATGTCTTGCATTTCCAGGTCAGACTCAACATGGCCGGTACTAATTTTATTATTAATAAAGGGCGATAGCATGCATTTTATTTTGTTCTTGGGATAACAGGGAGAGATGATGCTGTCCCTTTCCCCACGCACAGACAAAGCTTGAGGGCAGCCTGTAGGTCACTGCCTGGCCCACACACCACATTCCTACCATGGCAGTGAGGCATTTAGTGATATTTTTGCACTGTTTGCAAGCAGTATGGTTGCGATGCTCCGACAGCCCAACAGGAGTTACTCTCATTTACCAGCACTGGGACAGTTAAAATGCTACAACTTTTGTAGGTGTATATTTCCTAAACAACAAATAGTCACGTTAACTGCAAACCTGCATTCTCCCAGTGCTTTGGAGAGGCTAAAGAAATCAGTGAGGTTTGTGAAAGCAGCACTGGAAATCAGTGCACATAAAGGGAAATTTTGGCAGGTGGCATTAACAGTTAATCACTTCTGTCTGAGAACAGCAACACAGCACATGTGTTTTAAGCAAAATCTGACGGTGAGATCTATTAGACATTATGCTAAAGTGGTATGAAGGGCTGCAGGTCATAGGTAAGTTACCTATTACTACAAATTGCTTTTAAAATCAATGATCAGCTCTGTGGTTGATTTATGATTTATTTTAAAAACAGAAGAAAACAGAAAGCCCTCCAGCAACCCAAACACAATAATAAATCGTATGTTTCCTCTAGATCTGAAGTGTTGATGGCCCAAGCGGTGGGTGCACGAATAGTGCCAAAAAGCCGTCAGGCAGTGCAGCGCTGCCTGGGTGCCCTGGCTCAGAGAGCCTTTCAGCAGATGGACACAGTCTGTTTGCACAGAGAAAATCCCTGAAGCAGGAAAACGCCACGTAAGAGCAGGCACTGACCCGTGGGGAATGAGCGCAAGCCCTGCTGCGAGCGGGAGAGGAGGGCGCGCATTCTTCGTATGCCTGTGGGTACATGGGTGTGTGTGTCTGTGCGTGTGTCTGAGCACCGTGCGTGTCTGACTGTAGGTACCTGCCCGGCTGCCTGTGGATCTGTGAGTGTGTCTCTGAAGGATATACGCGGGTGTGTGCACACGTATGTGTGTGCGGGTGCGTGCACGCGTGTGCACACATGCAGGTGCGTGTGTGCGGACGCGGGGATGCTCTGCGCACGCATGTACTCGTGTGATGCGGGCACTCACATGCGGGCACTCACGTCCGCATGCGAGCGCTGTGTATGAACGCGGGCGGGCGTGCAGAGGCAGCCTGTCCGTGCCCGTGTGATCGTGTGTGTGCCCCTGCGCACACAAACCCACCCGTGTGACTGGGCCCGGCCGTGCCCGCGGGTCCCGCTCCGCGTCCGCACGGACTGGGCTACGCCTCCCTGCGCGGGGCGGGGAGCCGGCAGCGCGCCCTCGGGAGCGGGGCAGACACACGCACAGGCGCACGGACACACGGACACGGACAAGCGGACACGCACACCCTCCCCATCCCGTCCGGTCCCGCCGCCCCCGGGCAGCTCCGCGGCGCCGCCCCCGCCTCCTCCTCCCGCCGCCGCCGCCGCGGCCGCACAAAAGGCGGCGGGGAGGGCCCGGCCGGGAAGGGCTGCCCGGCCGCCCCGGCCGCCGCACCATGCCCCGCCGAGGGGGGCTGCCGGCCCCCGCCGCCGCCCGCCGGCCCCCCCCGCTCCTCCTCCTCCGCCTCCTCCTCCTGGCCGCCCCGCTGCAGCCCTGCAGAGGTAAGGGCCGCTCCGCTCCCGCCGCCCCGGGCCCCGCGAACGCCGCTCCGGAAGGCGGGTTGTCCCCCAAACCCGCCTCGGTGCTCTCCGTTACCGTTTGTGTCCTCTTCTCCCCTCACCCCCGTTCCTGCCTGCCTGCCCCTCCGCCGCCCCGCTTTGCCGGGCGCCCGCTCCGCGCTGCCGGCGGGACGGGGGTCCGCGCTGCCCCCCTGCCCGGGGCCGGGGCTCTCCTGCTCATCCCTGCTGCGGCTCCTGCTCATCCCCGCCGGCCCCCGGCACGGCGCTGCACCCTTGCCCCCTTCCCGCTGTGGTCCCGGTTGCGAGCGGTGGGGACCCGCGCTCCGGCAGCGCAGCGGGGCACGGACTGCATCCGCGGGGTGTTACACCTTCGCCTTAAAAACCGCAGAACAGCTATATATACACATCGCTCGCTATATATTCTTAATGGAAGCAGCTGTAGCCACTTCTGTTCAGGGACAAGCGCTGCCCTGGGATGTTTGTCTGAGCGCTGTGTGTTAATCGATGGGATGAGGAGCGGCAGCAGAAAGCCACACAGAAACGTTCGCCCTGCCGGTGACCGATCTCCACGCTCGCACCTCGTACCTTCCCTCACTCGCACCTTGTGTCGTCCCCCCAAGTCTGCGTGGCGCCCAGAGAGTGGTCCTCATCTCCCGTGGGGATGCTCTGACACACACACACACACACACACACACACACACACACACACACACACAAGCCGCAGTACAGTTGGTGACTCCATTCCAGTAATACTGAAAATGGGGTTTTGCTCCTCTCTGAGCACTTGGGGAAACTTTTTTATATGAAGGAAGCCCACAAAATGCCCAGACTCCACCAGTCTGGTACATACTCTCCTTGCTTAATGTTTTAATGAGTGATCTTAAGAAGAGGCACATCTTCCAGAGTGCTGTGGCGCTCGACCGCAAAAGCTCAGAAGAGGTTTTCTTTGCTTTATTTATTTATTTATTTTGTGTGTCTGATCCGTGAAATTGATGGTTCAGTATTGCAGCAGACCACCTCGGTGACGAGTCTGTTAGAATGCTCATTGGAAGCCTAAATAAAATGCTCTTTTTTTTCACAGATCTCTAATAATGTACATCACTTTTTTTTTTCCCTTTCCCAAGCAGGCCAGTACATTCATCTCTGAGGAGTTGCCCAAACTAGGATTTCTTGCAGAACGGTTTAAGATGATGTTCGATTGCCTGGAGCATCGTTATTAGTAAATTTGTTGAGTACCTTTCATGAGAGTTCTATCTCGCTCTACATCTCTGGTTTGATGTATTAAAATCTCTGCTGTCTAGTGAGATACACTTGTCTTCCTCTGCTTTTTTGAACTCTCCCGCAGCTCAACCCAAGGGAAGGATGTGATTTGGAGATGTTCCAGTGCCTGCTGGACACTCCTCTGCAAAATAAACAGGGTGCAGGGCTTAGTACTCAGTGGCATCAGTGTAAAGGACTGTATGTGGGCTATGCAGCTCAGTGATCCAGGGGGGTGGATTATTTTCCTCCAGAGTAATCCCAGCTAAATCCTGGATGGAATTTTCCCCATTATAAGAAGTTTACTTGATTTTCAGGAATCTTTTAATTAAATGTATCATAGTCAAGGAGCAGACTGAGTTTCTTCCAGTCTTACTGAGTGACTTGCCCCAGCATCTGCAAGGATCTGGACTAGCATGCGCATCATCAGATCCTTCCTTTGCCCAATTCAGGAAAGACTGTGCTGAATCAAGCACAGCAAAGACTTGCATCTGGAAAGTCCTGCGTGTTTCTACTCCAACTCAAAAAGCTCAGGTTTCAGTCTAAAATTGGAGGGCTTCACAAAGCTCTTGTTTTCACAACAATGCTGGAAATGGTTTAGTGCTGCTGCAGAGTGGAAAGAAAAGCATACTTGAAACTTCAAAAGCTGCCACTGGGAGGAATGTCACCCCATGGCTTGGCCACAGGAGCGTGGGCTGCTTTGGTCATGGCACCCGGTGGAAGGAGGAGGACCTGGTTTTCATTCAGCTGTACTAAGTAAACTGTCAAAATCCAGCAGTCAGAAATGGAGATAAATATTATCCTATTTCCTATGCAGATGGCGAGTGGAGCTGTGGGAGAGCCAGGGCAGGGTAGCCAGAGTACAAACGCAAGTGTTTGCTATATAAAGCACATTATTTTTGCTATGTTACCCCATGTACTGTTGGCAAAGCAGCAGCTCTTGAAGAGAGGCTTTGGACTGTGTTGTGGGGTTGAAATGCAAGTGTTTAATGGCTGTCTAAATTATAACTCAGTTGAACAAGTTACATTTTACTTTATATTACCTATTCGTCTTTTGAGCTCTTGCAATGTCCAGGAGCTGGAATATAACTTCTGAACATGAACAAGGAATGAAACGCCTGGGTATGTGGTAACAGCCAGAAAAAAAACCAACACCCTTAAGAAGGCTCTTGTTTGGTATGAATGAGCCCAAGGAGCCTGTCTGAATGAGAGCCATAGAGAAAGTCCAGGGCTTGGCACTCCCGGGTTAGAATTAACCACCTTGTGGGCAGCAGAGGCCCGTCAGTGCAGGGCTCTGACACGGTCACGCCTCGGTGATGACTGAGTATGATGACAGGATCTGCTTATCCTCTTTTTGTTTTTAGCCCAGGGCATGCTAGGTTTTCCTCCAGCTGTCCAGTTTGATCACTGCTTCCTGCGCTCACAGCCTGGCCCTGTATGGGAGTGGCCCAGGCGGCCAGTGCATTTTGTTTTTTGGTGCAATATTCACATGGGATACAGCAAAAATCCTTCTTCCAAGGCTCTTGTGGCAGAAAGTTCTTGGGACAGGAGAAAACTCTGTGTGGCTCTTCAGCAGGTATTGGCAAGTCTGTGGAACCTGCATAGCTTATACCCAGTAGCAGCGTGGTGGACTGGTATTTGCAGATGCAACTGGCTGGAAGCAGAGGCCTGACAATGCTTTATTGACATTTGGGTTGGGAAAAAATAGCAGACTGGGAGTTCAAGCCTGAGGCATTTATTTGGCGTGTGCAGCCTCTGTGCCGAATCCTGGGCTGACAATTTCTTTAATCAGTTACTGACAGTGGAAGTTAATAGCTCGCACCGCGGGAGCTGGGGCATCCGGTGGTATCGAAGGGCACATTCATAGCCACAGGCATGCTTAAACAAGCTGCTGCATTCAAAGCCCACACCATTGATGTCGCTTCAGTTTAACTTGTGTGGTTCTACTTTATTTTGAAGACCAAAGCCCAAATTGTGGATTTTGCAAGTGAAACTCACTTGGTACGCCTTGTGCTGCTGGACACCAGCAATACAGGAAAAAGGGCATCACTGGTGCCCTAGTTGATGGTCCTGGTGGCCTCATGGGCAGAGAGAGCCCTTAGTGTCTTCCACCCCTGCCAGCCTTGGACATGTCCCAGTGCAAACACACTGACAGGCTTAACCTGGATATCCTGTGGAAATGACTCTTGCAATAAAATAGAAGTAATTTACTGTAACATGAGTCCACTGTGGAAATCACCTGTGTGGAAGAGGGAGATGAGCATCTTCCAAGACTGCTTTAATATGAAAATTTAAATATATTCAGCTGGAAAAATTCAGAAGATGTGCCTAAAGATGTGACCTTAAAAGTCAGCATCTCAGGGGGTTTCAGACAGCCCAGCTCTTTGTTTCAGGCTGGTCAAACAGCTATTGCCTTCTGTCTGCAGTAAGTATTTAATTAGGAAGATGAATAGCTGAACTTTTTGATTAACCAGAAACCATTGAAAAGAGGGAAGAAAAGTCACCAGGTTCAGTCATATTTCAGAGGTTCTCAGCACCTCAAAACAAATTTCTGTCCTTTTTGCTTATCTTGGGGAAGGAAAAGAAAACAAGACCTCCTCGCAGGTGGAGTGAGATTTACAGTTTCTTCTGCCTATTTTAGCTCTTGGGAGATTCTTTGCTCTTGTTTAAACTTACAATATGTTTAGCATTAAGATGTCTCAGGACCCCCCTGAACACCGTTCTGGAGTAGAGTAACCTCTCAGCCCACCCTGCTGTCTTGTTCTCTCTTGTTGAAGGTCTCAATCTATGCACCAGTGGAAGTGCCACATCCTGCGAAGAGTGTCTCCTCATCCATCCCAAGTGTGCCTGGTGCTCCAAGGAGGTATGTGGGCAGACCTCATTTGTCTTGCATGCTTTTTGTAATGCTGAAAGGGAGAGCTTTTCTCCCCTTCCTGTTCCTGCATCGGTTCCATGCTGGAAGGGGTGAGTGAGGGCAGTGGGTGCTCCATGCAGAGCGTATTTTGGGTGTGTACAACTCCTCAGCTTTTTGACATCATAGGAAGTAAGTCTTTGACCCCACTGGCCCTCACACATCCTCAACAGAGCAGCACTGTTCCTTCAGTCCTTCTGTCCCTTCAATTACCTTCTTGTTTTTGGTGGATGCTGGATCCCTGCATGGGCTCTGTCTTGGAGGGAGGCTTGTTCAAAAGCTCTCTCCCTAAAAAGCCCCAAGCCCCTGGCTGGTGTCTTGCTACGTGTCCTTTGTCGTGTGGCTTGGCATGGCATGGGCTCTTGTCTGTAACAAAGATAATTCTCTTTTCTGAATCTATTGTGTTGTTCTGGGGGGGCAACCCGTGCTTCTGGCATCCATGAGTTGCACAGCTCAATCGAGCACTTCAGAGTGAAAATACATCCTTGTGATGATGCTGAAACTGCTCACCTGTAATTTAATTGCACTTCCTTTTTTTGGGAGAAATTGCAATTATCTTTCCCTGCTCCCTAGGAGATGCTCATGAGTTTAGAGATAGATAGATAGATAGATAGATAGATAGATAGATAGATAGATAGATAGATAGATAGATATAATCCAATATACGTCTTATCATGTAGACTTACAATTTCTAGAGAACAAGGTGCATGAAAGACCTGGTAACATCTGATGCATAGATAGCAGTTGTCTGCTTATTGCCTGTCCTAAGTGTTTAAGAGAGAAAGATGGGTGCTTAAAGATGCATGGAAAAATCCTGCCTACTTGCAGGCACAGCTGCTGTGCCAGGAACTGGGTTTGGGCTTTGAGAAACTACAAAGCAGTGGATAATTTTGAACCTCTCAGTGGGCATGGCCAGGAATGCTGCTGTTCTGTTCCCTGCTGACCCTTACTCCTGTAGTGTGGCCATCCTGGTCCCATTTTGAGCACTCGCTTCACCTTCCAGCTGATGCTGAGTGATGGTGAGCTGAGGATGCAGGAACTGTCTGTGTGCCCCTCTGCTGCTTCCATCCCTCCTCCTGCCAGGCCTGCCTGGGGCAGCTGCAGCTCCTCAGGGCAGAGGGTGGGTTTGGGGATGGATATGAACATGGAGCAGAAGTGGCTCCCAGTCCCCATGGTTTGGCTGGGTCTTGGGATGTACCCCATGCGCTGGCTCTCCAGGTCTATTTTACTGCATTTTTCACTTACTTGTAAGCACAGTTGCAGCTTTCCAGGGAAAAACTTGTAACGTTACAAACACCACGCTGCCGGACAGTGTAATAGCCTTCATGGGTTGTTTTTTCCAGAAAGGCAAATGGTGTGCAGAAGGGAAAGGGTAAAGCAATAGATCTCTCTTCTGAGACATCTTGTAAACAGCTGTAAGAGCTCCTCTTCGAGCCAGCTAATCTGTGGTGGTGAGATTGGATCCAGGAACGCTGGCTATTATGCTATGGGTACCCAATAGCTTGTGCTTTTTTGTTGGGTTTTTTTGTTTTTCTTTTACTTCTTGGCCTCAAAAGACAATTTTTTGCAAAATGCTGCAGTGGAAATGTTTGTCTGGTGGTCGCTGTGACCACTAATTGTACAGCAGCCCGTGGGACTGGCAGCCTGACTCTTATCTTGCAAACAGAATAGTTACCAAAAAAAAATGTTCCAAACTGGAATGGAGAGGCCAAGAAGGAAGATGGGTGTTTACGGGGAAGTGCTGTAATAATTCCTGACCTTTAGCCTGCAGCAGCTATTTAAAAGCACAGTTCAAGGTGTTTCATGCCAAGAGCTACATGTTTAAAAGCTTCTGTCCCCATTACATGCTACATGCTAAAACTTAGCAAGTTCTTTTCTAATTCTGTGTTTTTAATTTTTTTAGAATGTGCTGTTTGAAACCCTAATTATTTCTCTTTAGCTGAGATCATCAGGTGAGGTAATGGGATTTTGAAAGACACCTAGAGTTTTTTGACTTCAAAAGTTTTAAAGTAATATTATAAACTCTCTAATATCCACTTTCTTTTCATAGTCATTTCACCATCTTATTCCCCTTCCCTCTGTTGCAGCCTAGTCAGGTTATTAAATTTGTTAAATTTGTTAAATAGCTCGTAATCTGTTTTCCTCAGCTTTTCCCATTAGCTGTCATTTGCTGTCTGTGTTGCCTGGGAGAGTATATGCCAGTCAAATTCTATAGCTCTGCTACTGTTTAAATACTGGGGTAAGATATTGGAGTGGATTCCACAGATGGTAGTCATGTTGTGGTAGAATGTCAATAAGCCTGATTTGTGTGTATTTTGTGCTCCCTTTGCTTTCACTTAACAGGTTTAGGAGCAAATTGGGCCAGCTTTTGTCAACTTGGTAGGCATCAATTAATAATGTTGTCAGGGAGCATACAGAGTAGAAGTCTATCAGTACATATAGTATAATTCTATATATAATTATGCGTATTACGTGTGTATGTATTATGTGTACAGGAAGTGTAGAGATGTCTGTGAAATGTAGTATGTATATATATATATATACACACACAAAGTTTAATTATATATATTATTTATCGTCATCTCTCTATATACCTTCTTGTGTTTCCTTTGGGGAATAACATTACTTGGCAGTACCATCCTATCTGTTTGTGGGAGAGCAGCAATTTGAGCAGGAAAGCTGTGCTGTTTCCCAGAGACAGTCACATTTCATGCAGGCTCCCCCAGTGTTTCATCCTCCTCCATCACCCTTTGCACTCCTGGATCCAGCCTCCATGTAAGCACAGAGGAGCAGCAAGTCATAGACTGCAGCTGTGGGTTAGGAGTGCATGAAGGCAATCCTGTGGATGCAAGGAGACCTATCCCGATAGTTTTCCAGGAAGGATAAGGTTCCTTGAATTTGTATGCCTTGAATTGTGAGGGTAAGAGCATGTGTGTAGGTAGATGCTTACAGAGTAGTCACGATGCTGTCACTTTATGACTGCCACCTCCTAACCTGGCTTGATTTGACTTCTTTTCACTTCTGCTTGTGTTCAGCATTTCCAAAGGGGTGGTGAGGGATGAGCTGATGATAGCAGCTTCTGGTATGCAGCAGCCCTAGAGCCCCCAGGAGCTGCTGAGCTAACCACAAGTCTTTGGGCTGTTGGAAGTTTGGAAGCAGACATCAATTCTGTTGGCTGTTGGAAGAATACCTTGAAAGGCAGGACTTAAAGGTGTTGATTTCAGTGGTGCTTAGACGAGGAGATGTGAATGTTGGCCTTAACCATCAACTGAGCATGCCTTGAAACAGAGCTTGGAGGGAAAATGACTCTTGGGGTGATGGAGACTGCTACAGCCTTTCCATCCTTGCTGGAATCTTAATTAAGCCAAAATGTCCTTTTTGATTAATTGAACAGAAATTTCCCCAATGGCACCCTCTATTTTCCAGCAGGTGCTTTTACCCCACGCTCTCCCATCTCAGGAATGTGCGCTTGGAGAATGAGGAAGGAAACTCAGTGATGTTCCTAGAGGGAACGTGTCCACTTTTTTTTAATGGAGAAAGCAGGCATATTTCAGACTGAATTAATGCAGAGCTGGATTGATTAAAGCAAAAAATGTCAGGGACATGCCCAGTCAGGAGTTAGATATTAGATAGTCAGTGCTATTTTCCATTTTTATAGCATGAACCAAGCAATTTGTCTTAAAACTGTCAAACTGATGAGCATGTAATTGTCACGCTGTTGTCTCCATTCACTCTTTCTGCTTGTGAGCATTGGCTTTTGTGAGCTTGTTAGCACAGAGGCTGGACTGCGACGTGCCCACTGGGCTGGGGACAGCCAGAGTTACTGATGAGGACTCAGTGGGACCTTCCCAAGCCAGTGCTTCTCTGTGGCTGAAGCAATGTTTGGGGTGGATCCTGCTTGTGTGGGGCACCTCTTGGGTTTCTTGCCAAAGCAGGCATGCAGGCAGATGGTGGCAGGATTGGAATTGCTTAATTACTGCAAGGAGGTCCTCTGCTTGGGGTTTGAACCAGCTGGTGTGGGCTGCCTTTCAGCATGATTGTTCATGAGCTAGTTGGACCTGTGCAATGCCCTTTTACTCCCTAGATCTGCTCATCCTTTTTTACCTTTCATTGAACCTCCATGAGCCTTGATCTCTGTCACAGAAAACTTTGCACTTGTGTTGGATAGTACCTGGTAGCCTCAGTTCTGGCTTTGGGTTTTGACCCATGGGTGCACATGAGGGTGTTTGCGGGTGCTGTGGCAATGGCTGGGGCTTTCCCAAGGCCACTGTCACTCCCCCTGCTCAGAGTTACTCTTCCTGGGTAAGAAATCAGGCAGAAGTAGGAGTCAAGTCCTGCCCTCCTGAGTGCTGAAGCTGCACCCCCAATCCCCACAGGTGGTTGTACCCTGAGGCTGGGTGTTTTTTGTTTGTGTTGCTTTTTGCACAGTTAGAGTGGTCCTTTCTAATGGGTGGCAGCAGAAATCAGCTGGCAGAGGTGCTCACCTGGAGCTGGGGTCCAGGTACTGGAAGAGCCAGAGAGCATCTCCCCACAGGTGCCCTATTGTTGGTGTGGACATGCCCAGCAGAGCACCTGGACCCCGCCAGCTTTTCCCTGACTTGAGGGTCAACCACATCCGAGAGAAACTTTTCTCCAAGGCTGCCTGAAACGTGCTGCTCTGAAAGGATGGGAGTTGTTTTCAGTTTTGTGAGGGGTTCTGATTTTTCTTCTGTAATGCTGGAGATGACTTAAATAGTCCCAGTCTTCCTTTTTGGAAGTTCATCTGTTTACACGACGCGTTTCCAAGAAATTTGTGTTCGTATCCATCTGATGTTGCCGTCGTCGGTTTCTTGGCTGGACCCCCGCTGCTGGATGCTGGAATGCAATCTCGCATTTCTCAAATAGCGTTGGGACCTTGTAGTGAGAAAAATGCAGCAGGAAGCCTCTGTGTCCCAGGGCCCTGTATCTGAGGCTGTCCTTGAGGGACTCATGGAGAATACCCAGGATCTGTCAGAAACCTCTCCCTCCTTGATAGTCTTCTGTCCTCTGCCATTCTGGAGCTTCAGCAACAAGTGAGATTTATTCAGCCCCACGCTGGTTTTGGCTGTGCAGCTGAAGAGGGGCTGGCATGCTGTGAGCACTTCTCGGCATTCTTTCATGTCATTTTAGTCCCTCAGCCCTGGAGCGGAAGGGGGTTGTCTCTATTGTTGTACTGCAGAAAAATAAGCAGACTCGACTGTTTAAAATCCAGTAAGTTTTAGGCATGTGACTTGTTCCCTTTGGCACTTTGGGGAGAGGAGAAAAAAAAAAAGGCATTCTAACAAATGGGCTCTTTGCCAAAAGGCTGCATTGTGTGGCTGGCTGTTCCGAGTGGCTGCCCTGCACAAGGCTGCATTGTGCACCACGCACGAGGCTCACAGCAAGGGCTGGAGCTCTGGGACGGGTGCTGGGAGACTCCCAGCCCTGGCAGCCTGTCCTTTGGGAGTGAGCCACTGCCTGCACCTTGCTGCCTGTGCCTCACTGCCTGTGGCGGGCACAGACTGTGTTTTAACCAGCTCCCATGAAGTCTCTCCCACCTCCCTTATTCTCCAGCAAAGCTGCCCAGGACAGCCTGCCCACATCAAAATGCTCCGTCAGTGCTCCACCTCACGGACTGCTTGCTGTCATTTTTGTTTCCCAAGTGATAGTGTTGTGCCAAGGCCTGCAGTGGGGTGGTGTGAGGGAGGGGAGTACATGTGGTGCTCACATGGGATGTGCTGGTGTCTCTCCTGGGGAAAAGGATGCAGGTCCCTGGAGCCACCCAGCCTCACTCTCCAGCTTCACATTCTGATTTGGTTGGTGGGTTTGTCCGTCTTCCCTCGGTGTCACCTCCTTGTCCTCTCTTCTGTCTTTTGCCAAGTTCCTTTGAGGCGATGCATGTGCATAAAATAATAGAGATGGCAATAGGCTGTCCATGCAGCAAACCAAACATTTTGCCTTGCTCTCATGGGTCCCAAACCAGGGCTGGGAGCAAGTGCTGTTGCCGTGGCTGGGTTGAAAACCCAGGCTTAGCTTTCTGTTGCGATGCTCTGCGAGCAAATTCAATGTTCAGATCCTTGCAGAGTTTCCTTTTTTGGTAGGTCTCTTTGAAAGGCTGCAGGCTCCTTCCAAGTACAGTCACCACAAAGGACACCAGCTTCTCCTTGTCATCTCCTATTTGCTAGATACCAGCATGTCAAAAGAAAGCCCCTGCTGTGGGGATTGATGCATTCGCCTCCACTTCCCTTTTGTCCATTCTTCACCCCCCAGGAGTTTGGCAGCACAAAGTCCATCACATCCCGGTGCGACTTCCTGCAGAACCTGATTGCGAACGGTTGTGCCGGAGCCATCGAAAACCCCAGCAGCAGCATCAGTGTGGTGAAGAACATCCCTCTGAGCAGCAAGGGCTCTGGCCAGACCCACCTTGATGTCACGCAGATTATGCCTCAGAAGGTCGCCTTGAATCTTCGTCCTGGTGAGTCCCCAGTTGCCATGTGGGTGTGGGGGAAGTGAGAAGGGGTGACCAGGACATGCCAGAGGGTGTTGTAGCTCGTGGCCTTATAACCCACTAAAGCAGGTGACTGCTGGCCCCTTCCATACTTGTGAACCTCGGTGGTGCATCACAAATAGGTTTGGGGCTGAGGCACATGTCCTCTGTGAGAGGACACTGCTGTTGGGCAAAGTCAATCAAAGCCCACCCACAACTGTTGCCAATACTAGTCTTAACCCTTGCATGTGTTTTAAAAGGAACCTGCTCAGCTTAAAACCAGAATCACTGGATAGAATGAGTTAAAATAACTTTGGATCCTCGACCAAGCTGACAGTGGCATGGCTCTAAACTGAGACAGCTCCTTCTATAAATTGGAAACAAACCCCACTTATCTGTTTTCTGTTGGTAGCAAAAGAGCCATTGGATCAAGGGAGAAGATGGAGATTTGAACTTGGGACTCAGGCCTTGGACTGTAGCCAGGTCCCTGTTTCATTCCCCTGAGCCATCACTTTTCTTCAATCTCTTCCTTTAATTAAAATTTAAAGGGAGTGGCTCATCTGAGCCATGTGAGCATGCTTTTATCAAAAGTTTTTGCCTGGTAGGGGGAGGCTTTAATGTGGGTTTAGAATTCTTGCAAAAATGTGGCAGCTGATATTTCTGAAGGGGGGGAAAAAAAGCTCTTTATTGCAAAGTTAAGAAGCAATATAAAAGCTTGATTCATTATAAGCGATTGGTGTGGGTTTCTAAGGCTTACAGTTTTGTGACAGCTCTCATTTGCATATAGAAAAAGGAAATATGATGTTTTGCCCAAGAAAAACAGGAGCTGGAGCTGGTGCTAATGCTACCAGTGCTCTCCCAGAGCCTACCAGCTGCTGCAGTAGTTCTGTTTTAACTGTACAGGTTGGATGGTTGTTATGGCTCTCAATTAACTTCTCCAGCAGTATGACTGCTGTCATCAGTCAGACCCTCAAATCTAAAAAATATTTTGCTTCAAAGCCTTAAAAGCAGGTACCTGAGAACAGTCACCACTGTATGTACATCTAGATGCGTGGCTTCTGCCACTCAATGTTGCTGATGAAACAGGTTTGCTCCCGTTAAAAAAAGGGAGTTGTTATTACTCCTCTTTCTTGAGGCAATTCCTGGCAGAAAGGGCTGGCTCAGCTTCCACATCTCGCCTCCTGTACACCCCTCTTCATGCTCAGTGCCTGGTGCTCAGTGAAATTCCCCTTTTCCAATCCCTGGCAGTTTTGCCCGGCTGAGGCGCTGATTCCCACCACTCTGATCTGCAGCAGCACATGGGGGTCCATCGCCCTGTGGCTTCCCGGGCCTGTGCTGTCAGATACCTTGGGCTGCAGAGGGCTGGTGTGCTGCTTCTCCCTGCCCTTGCAGGGGACCACACTCATGGCCATCTTCTTGACAGAGAAGCCCTCCAGGTCGGGGCTGAAGTGTAGGAATCACCCCAAGGACCTCTGCAGCAATTCCCATACTGAGCCAGCGAGCTCCCCTCCCTGTGCTCCTCTTGCAGAGCATCAGAGTCACTGCAGGAGGGGGTAGATACCTAGGTGTTTGTAAGAGTATCTCCCATTTTTGCTCTATTTTTGATGTTGGGTAGCACTCCTCCTTTGGGCTGCTGACTTCCTAAACCCTTGTATTAGCAGCCACAGTTTAAATTATCCATTATTCCTTCATCTTGAGAGAATGGATGTCACCCTATGAACCCAAGACAAAAAGGAGACAATGTTGATTTAATTTTGGGCATGAAGGGTGTACTATTTCAAAGACAAATTCATGTGGTGGTCTGTGGCAGTGGTGATCTTGTATTCTTCGATCGCTAAGCAGAAGCAGAAGGGAGTGGATTGTCAATTGTTTGCTGTTCCCACCCAAGCAGTTTGATCTCATCATCCTGTGGCAGAAATCACATCCCCAAATCTGTGTCTGCAGCTAAACTCCAAAGGCCTTAAATTGATGTCCTTCCAGGGTAGCTTTTGGATTGAGCATTTAGCTTTTATTGTATTGCTTTTTAATCCTGAGTCCAGCTATAAAGCAGTGTGTCCTAGTTAAATGAATAATATAAATAGTGTAAAAGGAATTAAAAAAGTAATAGGTGCAAGATGTGTTGTTCATCAAGCCATAAGCCTCACCAAGCACAGAAAAGAGCTTTTCTTGGATAAGCACGATTGTCGAGTTTGTGTTTTTAAATTGGCCAAAATCAGTTTTTCCAGTTTCTGCACTGCCTCTGTGTGACGGTATCCGAGAAACATTTCTGAATTCCATTTTGAGTTTTAAAACTTTTCAGTAAAAGCCCTAAGGAGAGGATGGTGGTGACGGTACATGAGGAAGGAGGGGGCTGGATTATCCCTAGAAGTGTGAGAGTAATACTGTGCACAGAGAATAATAAATTCTTTTGCACTTACATCTTCATACATTAGTGATCGTTTCTCTGAGATAATTGGTTTGTGCAGTTAGGAATGAAAGAAGAACTAAGCACAGGATCCTGCTGGTTTTGGTGCTTCTCAGGGACTAATAAATTTGTAACTATTAAGAGAGGCAGGTTGGATCAGACCATACCAAATATCCTCTCTGGCAGGAAGAATAGTGTTTTGGAAATGGAAATGTTGCAAAATGCAGAAGGACACATCCTCTTTTTCTGAGAGGGTTGGGTATTCCAGTGGGAAGAATATGTAGGAATGAAAAACATAGGCATGGGAATGAATTTTTCCAGATTTAAACATACTTTGCAGCACTGAATTAGAGTCAAGCTTGCAATCATGTTTTTTTACCCTGCAATCAGTGCTAACAGGTTTTGCACTACATAAATTATGTTCTTTGCTCCCCCACAACATGCATGCCAGGTACAGCGTCAGGCCCACCTGGAACACCTCTGCTGTGAAGACAGGCTGATAGACTTGGAGTTGTTCAGTCTGGAGAAGAGAAGGCTCTGGGGAGACCTTAAGAGCACCTTCCAGTACCTAAAGAAAGCCTACAAGAGAGCTGGAGAGGGTTTTTTTACAAGGGCCTGTAGTGATAGGACAAGGGTAATGGCTTCAAATGGAAAGAGGGCAGGGTTAGATTAGATATTAGGAAGAAGTTCTTTACTGTGAGGGTGGTGAGGCACTGGAACAAGTTGCCTAGAGAAGCTGTGGATGCCCCATTCCTGAAGTGTTCAGGACCAGGTTGGATGGAGTCATAGTCACAGGAGCTTTGAGTAAACTGGTCTAGTGGAAGGTGTCCCTATCCATGGTGGGGGGTTGGAATGAGATGATCTTTAAGGTCCCTTCCAACCCAAACCTTTCTAGGGTTCTGTGATTTGGTTAAGCCACCTCAATATCTCTGCTTACTGTAGGGCCAGTGCTGAGGCTACATCTTGCTGCACTCCACATCTCAGCGGGGGAAGTCCTGCTCCTGCTGGAAAAGAAAGCTGGGGAGAATAAAGAGGAGTATTTATGGCATGAGCTTCCTGCCTCCTACAGCGGGTATCTGGGCAATATCTACATGTGCATGTTTGCACATGGTGCCTCTCACAGCCCTACCTTGTCCCAGTGGGGTTGTAGCAGAGTGCAGGGAGATGTTAAACAGAAAGAAGGTGTTTGCTTGAGGAGCTGTAGCTGACTCCTCTGGTACCCCAGCACAGAGCTGTGGGAGATGCACAGGGAGCCTGGTGGAGGAAAGAGCAGACTGGGATCTAAACCCTTCCCAGCTTTGTTTGCAGAAGGGGCAGCCTCTGACCTCTAAATGCATCCTCCTGGGTGCTGGGATTCCGGCTCCTTCGTTGAGGGGCTGGATGCAGCTGGGCTGAAGCAGCTGCTGCAGAGACTGGGAAAGGGTGTCCACTTGCTCCCAACACGCGGAGATGGCTGCAGGGATCACTAAAGAGCAGATTTTGGAGCCAGGGACAGTGTTTGGCCCTGCATGCAGCTTGGTGCAGCCTGACTCCAGGTGCCAGCTGGGCTGCAGAGCCCCTCATGGCCTGCCTTGCCAGCACGGCAGTTTTGGGATGCTGCTGCTGCTTTTGGGCTGGAATTAAGTGGGAGCAGCTGTGCTGCTGTGCACAATGAGAGAACAATAAGTGGTTAAGGAAGTGTTTTCACAATGCTAAAAATGTGAGTTTCATTCGGGGAAGAAGAGGGGAAAACAAAAGTGTTTTTGCAGAACTTGCCAGTACCCAAAGTTCAGCCTCGGCCATGAAGGGCTGGGAGAGGGCAGGAGGGGGAACTTGGGCTTTTAAGTACTGATTCCCCTGGGTCTGAGACTCTACTGAGCTGGAAAAAGGGGCTGAGGTGCAGTTGAGGACATGGGATCTCCAAACCAGCTGGGACGTGAGGTGCTGAAGTCTGAATTTTCCATTTAGACCCGTCTCTCAGCAAAGCATAAGGCAGACTTTTACCACCTCCTGTCTGGTGTGAGATTGAGTTCATTTTGAAACCCCTTGACCTTTTTTGAGACATGGGTGGTGCTAGCATTGGCCTCCCCTGGTACCCCTTGTGGAGGGCATTTCTAGAGAAACTGCTCTGGCAAAGGGGAAGGTCAGGGATAGGTTTCCTCTGCTTGTCTTCACATTTGCACAGCCTGTGACTCAGCCCTGTCAGGTCCTTCCCTGCTGTTCTTCACTTCAGGAAGCTTTACCCTCTGCTTCAGTGCTTCCCTGGGTCACCCTAACAACCTTCTTTTTCCAGTTCACTTCCCTTTTGCCCTGCTTTCTTCAGGATCACAGTGGCACAGCTCTTTTTCGGGTGGGAGGTCCTCTTTAAAGATCTTTCTTCTGTGTCTGCGTCAACTTTTCTTCCCTGCACAGCTCAGAGGACATCTTGCATTAATCTCACAGTGACTGTTTTCTACTGACCCTCTTTCTCCTCCTGCTTCACTCATTCTCTCTTTTGTACAGAACTTTTTAGACTCCTCCTGGTTTGCTTTGAGGATGTACCGAAGTAAGCATGAGCAGGGTCCCTGTCTCAGTAGTCCATGAAACATCCATTTGAGATTCACTCTGCTTGCTTTTCTTTCCAGTTTTCTAGGAAAACACCCTTGTACACATACCAGGGCAACTGCATTTTTCACGTGTCCCCCCTTTAGATGTTCTCTCAGATGAGATAGAAAGACATTTTGCCATATGTCTAAAGAGCTAAAATAGAGACGTGCACTCCATAGATGTGTCTTTTTCTTACCAACCAGTACACTGCATAGCTTAAGAGAACCCAAAATCAATACTTGCTTTTCCTGGTAGTCTCCTAAGGGATGAATCTGGAAAAGCTTCTTCCTCTCACCCTCTTCTTTTGCAAGTGATCTATCTGCTCTGCAGTGGAAAAAAAAAAAAGCATGTGCAGTCTGGATTTTATGTGTACTTGGAGTTTCCTTTTCACCACTCTCAACTCCTGTGTGTGTGCAGGTGACCAGACCTCCTTCCGAGTTCAGGTTCGGCAAGTGGAGGACTATCCTGTGGACCTCTACTACCTGATGGATCTCTCCCTGTCCATGAACGATGACCTGGATAATATCCGCAATCTGGGGACCAAGCTGGCTGAAGAGATGCGAAAGCTCACAAGCAATTTCCGTCTGGGTTTTGGCTCTTTTGTGGACAAAAACATTTCTCCTTTCTCCTACACAGCACCAAGATATCAAAACAATCCCTGCATTGGGTAAGTGGTGGGTGTACCCTGAAGGGACAAGCCCTGTCTTTGCACACAGCCTGGCTGCAGTCTCCTCTTCCATTCTTGCTTTAAATAATGAACCACACTTCAGCCTCAGCTTTTGGGAATGCTGATTAGCCATGGCTGTCACTGTGATACTTGAGCAATTCAAAATAGGACAACTTCCAGTTTTGCTGTGGCTGTTGGGAGATCACTGTGTCTAGAGATAGGAAACTGTCCTATCAGAGAGCTTGAAGTTATTTTTAAGTACCTGAAAAGGATGCAGACATGGCAGCTTTTTTACAGGCTTTAAGCAAAAGGAGCCAGAGCCAGAAATTCCTGATTTCTGATCCTAGCTCTGAGTCATAGTTTGGCCTTGAGTAAATCAAATAAGCTTTTTGTCTGCATTTTACAGATAAGAAGACCAAGGCAATGTAAGTCCTTCCCAACAAAAGTATTTGGAGGAACTGAGATTTGTGATGGCCTGTAGTGCTGATTAATGAGTTCTTGTAGAGTGTTTTGAAGGCATCAGGCAGGTTTTTTCATCTTTATTGCTGTGAAAGGAAGCAAACTGGCAGTTGCAAAAGACACAAGTGATGTGGTTTGCTTTGTGGTGATATGAGAGCCTTCTGTCCTTTTTTCCTTTTTTTTGTTTGTTAGTGTCTTTGCAAGAGTCTTTTTGTTGCCTTTTAGCCATCAGAGTTGGGATCAAATCCATTGAATTGAGGATTATGCGAGAGTGAAATTGGGTTTAATGGGGGGTGTCCAGGCTCCGATGGGTTTGGATGTTGGAATCAAAGGGTGGATACAGCAGCAAGTGCCCTCCTGGGAGGATGTCACCGTTTACGCTTTCTAGTCCCCATCTTCACCTCATCCATCAGTGAGGTGCTTTCTAGTCATGTAAGGACAGTAAGGTCAGCATTTTTATTTGAGCCATTTGTGGATACTTACATTGTAAGATCACCTCATGAATGGGTGCCAAGCTCTGTGCATGCTTCAAGCATGAGAGGCAGATAAAGAGAGCTTGCATCAGCTATTAGTTTCTAGGCCAGCTTTTGGCACTGATCAAGCATTTGGCATCTCAATGCACGTTGACTGTTGACCAGACAAAAATTATCTGTATTCTCTTTTCACCAGTTCTGTCCAGAGTGGAAAGTCAAATGGATTTTAACACTGAAAACTCATACTTTAGCCATGAAGTGAGAAGTGACCGCACTGACTGAGCCAGGAAGGCGGCTCTGCCACAATGGCACAGCACACCATGCCTCTTCATAGTACTTCTCCCAGAAATTTGGTGTGGCTTCTGAGAGATCCTCTCAGTCATCTCCGTCATTCTCAGTCTCTGATACCCACTCATGTTGCCTGCGGGCTGGGGACAGGGTTTAGCTCCAGCTGGAGAAATCTTGGAAACTTTGTTTGGCTGGTTTGTGATTTAATTGGAGTAACATGGCTTTTGCCAAGTGAAATAGAGTGAAATATGCAGGAGGAGGGGGCTGGGAAAGGAGGAGAGGATGCAACTGGACAACTCAGCAATACCTGAAACTACCGATGACCTTTCATCAAGGACATCCAGAGCTGTCTCCTCAGCTTTTCCCACCGTGATCAGGATATCTGCATGTACTTTTGGCTTTGCCCAGGTGGTTGCTTTTCTTTCTGTGGGTTACTTCAAGCCAGCCTGGTCTTGGGGAAGTATTTAGGAAGGATTGCCCAAGGTAGCTCATCTGGTGGGTGCTCCCTTCCAGTTGCCATATGTCTCCTTCATCCAAACTAGGGGTGCTGGCTCCCTGCTCTGTGGTGGAATCTCCTTCCCCTGCCCAGTCTGAGTGGGCTCTGGCTGCTGCCATGTGGCTCACTGATGTTGCAGTGAGGTTTGTCAGGTATGGTTTTGTTTGTAGCTATTTCTAGTGTCAAACTGTTCAGCTTCTAAGAAAAGCTGCAAGTAAACATGAGCTGCAGTGGGTGCTTTTTGCCCCTGGTCCAGGCTCTCTCCTCCGCTTCCTTGTGGTGATGTCTGACTTGCAGGTCCTGGGTGGGGTGCAGGATCAGGTTGGGATCCCTTGTGCCTGCTCATCCCTGCTCCTGACTCAGCATCCTGGGTGGGACCTCCCAGGAAGCCAGGAAGTGGCTTCCCGCAGCCATAGTGTCATTCAAGAGAGATGATAGTTTGAAGGAAACAAACACTAAATTTAAAAAGATAAGGAAGGCAGAGGGCCTGACTGAACCCCTAATTGCCTGTCTCTCTGTGATATGGCTTGTGGAGGTCACAGGCCGAGATAACCCACCCACACCACTGTGTGCCCTTGCTCAGCTATGGGGCGCCTACCCTACTGCTGCCTTGCAGCTTCTGCCAGCAAACCTGGAGTGTGAAACAAACAAAAAAGAATTAAATTATACATCTTCGTGGGAGGTAGGACCCTGCAGTGTGTCAGTGTTTTCTTTGTGCAGCAGGGCTCTGACAGATCATATGGGTTTGTATCACATGGGCTAAGGGCAGCTTGCAGAGACCCTGCAGTGCAGAGGTTTCAGACATTGCAAACTCCTTGCCTTGGCCCTGTGTGCGAGTGGGATACAAGTCTGGACATGGGGGCTGATCATAGAGAATGGCTCCAATTGGCAGCCAGGCCCAGGACAGTGGGATGTGCCCCATGGTTAGGTGTGTGCAGGGCTGTGTGGGTGGAAATCCCTGCTCTGGGGTCCCTTGTGAGGGATTTGAATTCTCAGTGGTGGTAAATCTTAAATACTCCTTTGTGTAAAAAGCCTCTTACCACTTACCTATAGAGGGTCATGTGTCAGCAGAGGCTTTTAATTGTTCTCTCGGTTTTATCTTTGAAGATAAGAGTGAATTAGTGCCAACCCAACTCCTTTGTAAACACACTTCTTCTTTACCCTTCCCATCCCTCTCCCCTGCACATGCTCCCTGATTTCTCACACCACAGGAGCTGCTCTGCTGAGCTCTCCCAGCCATGTGGTGAGAAGCAAAGCTGCTTTCTCATGGTTTTGTATGGGAAAAAAAGTTTTTCTGGTAGCCCGCTGAAGCATTTCTCTGTCTTAGGGTGCCCCTCCTACCTTTCTGCTCCAGTGACGCCCTGGAAGGCAGGGATGGTGTTTGCTCACTGACTTGCAGGGAGAGTGGGAGGAAGCATGAGCTGGTGTTAGTTATTATTACATCTCATGCTGGACAATTGCCAGGTGCCTGGTGATGTGCGGTGGGTGTAGAGTGGCACATGCTGGCAAGAAAACTGGCTGACAGAGTGAAAATCCATATTGCAAAACAGGGGAAAGGTACCTCTCAGCAGTGATGCTCCTGCATGGTGCCCTTTGACACCAGCCCACCAGTTCTGCAGGCATGGGGCTTAGTCCCCATAGCCATCCCCATAGCCCGCTGGGAAAACATACCCTCCCTATCACTGGGTTGCATCCTTCACTGCAGATTCCCAATGTGAAAACCACTTCATGGGTGCTGAAACTGCAGAGCTGCTTGACCCAGGGTGGGCTGGTGCTTTGTGTCTCTACTCACACTGTACATGGAGAGAGATTTTCAGTCCTAGTGGGATCTCTGGAAACTTCAGCTTCTCAAAGCTCCTGAGGGGAAACAAAAAAAATATGGGCTCTACTGTAGGGTTTTGTATATAGATAGCCAAAAATCAGTGTCCAAAACATGAAGAATTGTGAGAGTATTTCAGCCCTCTAAATGAAGAATTTTAGAAACCAACCTGGTAGAGCCGGGAGCCTCTGTGGCTCTTGGCTGCTGATGTGGTTCCTCCCAGTTGACCACTCCTCTGTTCCTCTCACAGTTACAAGCTGTTCCCCAGCTGCGTCCCATCCTTTGGCTTCCGCCACCTCTTGTCCCTGACGGATAAAGTTGACCGTTTTAACGAAGAAGTTCAGAAACAGAAGGTTTCCCGCAACCGAGATGCTCCAGAGGGTGGCTTTGATGCGATTTTGCAGGCTGCTGTGTGCAAGGTGAGTTGCTCTGATTTCAAGGGTTTACAGCAAAGCAAAAGAGGAGGAGGAGGAGGCTGCTTCTGCTCTGTTCTTGGACCAGAGTAAAGCTTCAATATGCCATTTCTTGGAAGTAACTACTAAATTTTTCCTGCAGAAATCATGAAAAATGCTTTGAAAAGCAGAGGCTATTGTTTTCATGTGCTTTTGTAGATAAACAGGCAAAGGAAAAAAGGTTAATGCTATTTCTAGTTTAAAGGGATAAAAACAGAGTTTTCGCAAATGCAAATTTAGGGCTGAGATTTCATCACACAGTTAGACTTGTAGGTGCTGATCCCTGAGCACCTGGGACATAATCCTGTAAGATTTGCATACACTTTTGTACAGCAGCACCACATGTCAGATCAGTGCATTTCTTAAGTGTGTCAAACACATCTTAGAGTGGTTGACCCATGTTGAGGGTTGGAGCTGGTTCCTACTGCTCCTACCTGACCCCTTTGTGTGTGGGGCTGGATGATCCCACCTCCGAGCACTGGTAGCCCGTTTTCCCACTTTGTCAAGGAAACTGGAGCAGAGTTCATTAGCTTGGTGCCATGTTAGCCACAACCTTAGGGTTTTTGGAGATGCTTGCTTGAATATTTTTCTGGAATGAGTAGTGGGTTGCTCCATATCCCTTTGTCTGTCATGGATGGAGGTCTTTGCTGCACTCCAATGTGTAGCTGAGTTTCCCTGCTCACCGGGAATGGTTCTTTTTGCTATTTCCCCTCTTGGCATACAATTTGCTTTCTGATTGCTTCAGCCTTTCATAGTCTTTTTGATGTTTTCTTCTGGGTCTGAATTATGGGAGCCGGGAGATAGGCATCGTCTGTGGGAGTGATGGGATGCAGGCATGTGGGAAAGCAGATCTTTCTCCACCTGGGTTGGCTTCATTTACGCTTCATAGTCTCGGCAGGAGTGAACCTGCCCCACTGGATCTGATGCCAGCCAACAGTCATCTTGCCTCTCCTAGCCTGACACAGGTATTTTTCTTGGCACAACTACAGAGCTGCTCCCAATACTTGTCTGGATATAAAGTGCTTCTCAGTTTTGGAGAGGTGGCTCTCATGGTTAGAATAGGGACATCTCAGGATGATGACTTAGTTGTGCCACCCACCACGTGGTTTTTTGCAGTCCCTTCCACCATGTTATTGCAAAAACAGGACAACATTTCCCTACGGCGCAGCAATATTTCAGTGTGTATCACAAGGGCTCATTTTGGAGGTATTGGTGGAAGGCAGGAGACCTGCAGGATAATTCCTGCACATTTGTGCCCATCTCAGACTGTTGGTAAGGATCAAAATCTTTGACTGTTTTTCTTGAGTGCACGGCCTTGTCCCTTCTGAATTCAGAAGGTGAATTTAGATTCTGGCACCATCTAAATTCAGGACTGAGCATTCTCTAGGAAGGGTGACCAAAGGTGAGCATGTGCAATGTGTGGCTCTTGGCGTGATCTGGCAGGTCATGACGGAGGAGTTTCTGCAGCCACAGCAGTTACTGCTGCAATTACTGAAGCTTGGGTGTGGGAGAGAAAGACCACGGGACTGGTGTGCGAGACAGGAGAACCAGTTGTGCCGTGACTCGTGCTGCCTTGGCAGCCCCTTGCTGTGGGTGGAGCAGCTGCCTCTGATCCCAGCCATAAGCAGCAAAGACTCTGTCCAGAGTTAAAAAAGCCAAAATTTCAAGCCAGCTGATTTGACACCAGGATGTTTGGCCTCATAGTCAAAAGGGGAACTTAGTGCTTAATTTCCTTCACAGCGGTCAAATGATGGCCCAGGCTGGTCAAGTGATGGCCCAGACTGGTCAGTGGCCAGGGGTTGTGGTGAGGCTCAGCACTGTTGAGGAGAGCAAAGCTGGTGGACATTTGGGGTGGCAGTGAAGTGCTGCTTGTGATGAGGATGGTCTTTGCATGGTATTTTGCATCCACAGTGATTAATGGAGTAACATGAGGTTGAAACCCTGCAAGTCACTAGTTTCTGTTAGCTCAGGAACTATTTTCCCCACCATGCAAGAATAGCAGCGTACAAGTACCTTGGTGACTTTCTGGGATGGGTTTGGGACCCCATTGCATCTCACTGGCTTTTTCCAGGGCAGTTATGACCTTAGAAAGTCCCCTGCCTTTGGGTGATGCAGCGTGTTGACCATAAATTACTTTGTGCTCAGCAGAAGAGTTTGTGGCATCAAGGGGGATGTCCCAGGGAGAGCTAACCATGGCATAGCAGAGCCTCACTGTCTCCAAGCATGGTGTCTGAGTGTGGTCTTCTCCTCCCCTTCTGGGGTGTCAGAAACAATACCTACTCTTGTTGACTAGGTGTTTTTATACTGTAATTTATATCAAGCATTTCTTCTGCCTGAGCTGTCTAAGAGCTCTGTAGCACTCGAGTAATTTTTTGGCCTGGTTTTCAACCCAAAGAGTGGGGAAAGTTTGTACAGCTAATACAGACTAACGAGCAGGCCCAGGATTTGGCTCTTTTCTGAAAGATAAAGATACTGTAAATGTTATTTTGGAGGCAGTGAAAGAGCCATAGACAATAAGCCTTTATTCTGATGCTAAAATAGTAAGCCAGGAATATTAATCAACCTTCCATAATTACATTTTCCATTTGCAGTATTTTGGTTTTCTGCCATTTTCCAAGTGCAAGGTTCACATGGCTTGGTAGTATGTGTAAGTTTCAGATCTTGTATGCTAAAATGCAGTAAGGAGATAATGTTTGATTGAAAAATAAAGTGTCTTTTGAAACAGTTTTGATTAGTAGTTGGTTGACACTGGTATATGGTGATAGCAAAGACGTGGGAGACACTGAGGTGTCTTTCAGAGCAACACCAAACGAAGGAGGTTTTGGCTTTTAACCCCTAAGGCATACTTGTTTTGCACCTGTATCTGTTTCTTGCTTCCAAAAAGGTCTGCACCTGAGAAACTGGTGAGGTTTTAGACATATTGATGAATCCAGAGGGCTTTTCTGGCAGTTGATATCTTGGCAATTGAACAGATTTTATTCAATGCCCAAAGTATAAATTTAGATATTTTTTCATGCATGGAAATACTGTTCATGGGTTTTGCAGCCTTTTCAATAGTGTCTGGAGGGGTGTGCTGTGGCAGCTGTGGCATTTTTGCCTGTCACTGTTGGCTGTATGGAGTGAGAAGCTGTTTGGGGTATGGGAGACAACTGCAACTGGTTGTAGGAGTAGGGGCAGGATCCATAGCACGCCCAGCTCTGTGGAAACACGTCTTCCCACCTTACTCTGCTTTGGTTCCAGTCCCACCCCTGCTTTCAAAATCCTTTATATCCCATGAGGATCAAAGAACAGATGAGGGGGCAGGCATCAGTGCAGGTTTTTTTGTTCAATAATCCCAGTCCAATAAAAATAAATGAAAGACTCCTTGGTTATTTGTTTTAAGTGGAGTAGAGTGCTGCTCTGGGTTTCTCAGTGGAAATTGCATGCTGAAGAGCTGTTTTTTCCAGTGCCTGGAAGCCGCTGGCAGAGGCATTGCGAGATGCAGTGGCTCCTCAGCATGCCAGCCTCCCTGGGGGCTTTTTTTCATAGACCTACAGCTCTTTTGGTGTGGCATCAGCACCGGCTTGGCCACCCCATCCAAAACACACTGGTCTGATGCTCCGAGGCATCCAATGCTTTCAGTGCCTGGATGCTGGGTGCTTGTTGCTTTTTCGAAGTGAGTTCCTGAACTGAGCAGTCCCAGCAGTTTTGATGTTGTTGATGTGGGAAATTCTGTCAGAGGCATGGAAAGTTTGTCTGCAAAGGGGTGCTTAACCCATGATTTAAAGGTGGGCTTAGCAGGCAGGTGACCAGCAGCATCACCCCTGAAGTGGCTTTTTTAGCTGCTGCTTAAATGCAGCTCCTTTTCTTTGTGTGTAGCACATTTCTAAGGAAATGAAACTCAGATTAATCCTTCTAATCTCTTTGGAAGTTTCTTGGCCTCAATCATTTAAAAAGAAATCAGCTTTGGATACTCAAAGAAAAGTGAACTGGATGGGCTTCTGTCTGGTGGCTGAGTAGACTGAAATCTGCCTCTTGCACTGTTAGAGCTTTAATCACTTTTGGGCTGAGTTCTTAAGAAGTTACATTTTGGCATGATGTTTTAGTCTTTTGTCCAGTTGGGTAACTTCAGTGGAATAAATCTTGCTTCCCAGAGCAAATAAGTCCTCATTGCGTACTGAGCTGGACTGTAATGTGCTGGTGCACAAAAGGAAGTGTGTTGCCAAGGATTTCTTCCTATGGCCTTATTTGCATTTCATGGGTCTTTAAAATACCATGAAGAAAAAATACCTTTCGAAATAGGCAGGAAAAAGGAGTCTACTTTGGCATAGTGTCCCTGAAGGAAGAGTTACATTTATCAGAAAGATCAGCAGCCTTTGGGCTATGACTCACATTTAGAGGCGAAAATTGTGCTGGCAGACATGGTTCTGCACCCTTCTGCCTGCTCTGCTCTCCTGCTCTGCCCATGCCTGCTTTCCATAAGGAAGTGCCTTTACTGTGGGGCTGTGGCAGCTCATGTGCTGGTAAACAGGACAGAGCCCAGGTTTTGCTAAATAAGCTGAGCAGTAAGCTCTGGAGGAGCTGGGCATCTTCATCTGCACCATGTTCCCATCAGTAGGCTTTTACTAGCTTTTTCCTCATCCCTTCCCACAGCATTTGTGTGGTGTTGCTCTGAGCCAGGATCTGGAGGGACGGAGATGCTGGAAGTGTGTGGAGAGGGAAGGTGTAGAGCTGTGTCTTTGCTGGCAGACAGGCAGGGTGGCCAGGATAAGGGGAACCTCCAGGTGATGGGCCTTTCTGGCTCCAGACTGTGCCATGGCAGGATCTCCCTGCCCTGGTTGGCAGCAAGACCTCAGCCCACCCTGCTTGGCAATGAGCTGACAATGAGCAGGAGCATCCAGTGAGTGCAAAAGAGTTTGCTGCAGTGCTGTGGTTTCCAAAAATTTTCTTTGGGGACCTCTGTTTCCTTCCACTTCCACTGCAACTAACTGCTTCAGTGTGCTGTTGTAGGCACAGATCTGCTTCTTGAACTGATGCAAAGTTGGAAACCTAGGGAAGCTCCAAGGGAAGGAAATGTTTAGAATCTAAATCCTATCTCTTTACTTGGAAAAAATCCCTGCATCTCTCTCCATGTGAAGACAGTGATGTCTGGTCCTTGCACAGAGTGACTAAGGAGGGTTTGGAGGACAATTCATGTGCTGTACTTGACACCTCAGTGCTTTCGTAGGGACCACTAGAGCATGTCTTGGCATTACCATGTTTTTAAATAGGCAGAAGTTGCTCACGGCCGAGCTGTGCAGGGCAGCTGTGTGTGGATCAGTGCCAGCACCAATGCCAAAGGTTCCTGCCCCGCTCTGCTCCAGCTGTGTGTGTCCCTGCTCTTCTGCGCTGTGGTGCAGGGGGCATGGAGCCGTTTGGAGCATGTGTAGAGGTGCACAATGAAATGGCAGAGGCCTGGAGGCACCACAGCTTCCAGGAGATGTGTGCAGAAGGGGAGCAGGGCACAGTGCCTGTGCATGAATGCAGGTGCACCAAAGCCAGATCCCTTGGTCAGGGACCTCACTTTGTCTGTCACAGCTCAGAAACAGCCTTTATGAGCGGGCGGTAATGAAAATGCTGAGCAGGGATATTGCTTTTGCTCTTGCTGTTGCCTTGGCTGCTCCACAGAGCTGAGGAAACAAGGTCAGATTAAATGTGTATGGAGGAAGTTGGCAGCTTTCCTTTGGCCATAAAAGCAGCTGAAATTCTTATTCTTGGATCTTGGTAGAGAAGGTCTGGTGGACAGTCCACATACCTCCTCATGCCTTTTAAAGTAAGTGTGTTGGAAGGAGATGCTGGGAAATGCTGGATGGGCTCCTGACACTTTGTTTTCTTACCAGGGATGGGTGGACAGGAGCATGGTACTCTCCTAATTAGTGCTAATGAGTCTGCTGCTGGCCAGGCACGTGGCTGGGACCATGTGCAGGGTGAGGGGTGAAGTGTGGGCTTGGCAGGGGCAGACCATCTGTCTCACAGGGTTTGTTTTCTTCCAGGAGAAGATCGGCTGGCGTAAGGAGGCATCTCACCTGCTGGTCTTCACAACGGATGATGTGCCACACATAGCCCTGGATGGGAAGCTGGGGGGGCTGGTGCAGCCCCATGATGGCCAGTGCCACCTGAATGAAGCCAACGAGTACAGTGCGTCCAGCCAGCTGGTGAGTGGGACACAGGGGCCCAACCCTTAGAGACCTCGAACCTCTCTGGAGACCAGCCAACCCCCACTCCAGCATCTTTTGGCAAATACAGCGCATGACCAGCATGGTTTGACCTGGTCCTGCAATTTGCAAATAAAGTTTGCTGTTCTTCCCTTTAGGCATCCCCCCACAGTGAATGCTTCTGTGATGATCAAAAACAAGTTAGGAGTGTAGTGAGTTCTTTCAGGGCCCATTGCAAGAGAGTGAAAAGTAACTTGGTGTCCTGAAGAGCATTGTATTTTGTCTGCAAAGTGTAGAGGAAGCATAGAATATGTTGTCCCTTTTCTAAAATCTCCAGTGGACTGCCAGCTTTTTCCTGAGGAGGCTGTATCTACCGTGATGTGGCTACAACAGCGAGTACAACAGAATGCTTCTCTTATTCACAGCCTTTGAGCACAAAACTAGCATAGGTCTTAGTAATAAATAGGCAAATCAGCCCTTTTTAAAATTTAACTCAGTGTAGGAAACGTCTGGAATGAATGAGCACTTGCCTGCCACCTCATTAGCACATCCTTCTACAGAATGGTGCACTAATTATGATTCCTGAATGGATGTCACCGCATAAGGGGAGGTGAATCTGGGTGGCTTGTGTTATGGCCACAAGATGGACTCTGTGGTGGAACCTCTTTCCATCCATCTGTGCAATCCTGGTAAGTGTATATGTGCATAAGGGAGCACAGTCCTGTACTGATGTGAAGTTAATGCTGTGAAGCTGGCATGCTTCCTTGGTGTTTCCATGTTTGAATCTCCGAGGCTCTCAATCAGCCCTCCACTCTGCAAGTAAATCAGGTGGATTTTTTTCCAAGGACAGCACTTCAGAAGCAGGCGTGAGTTCTAAACTCAAGCTGGTCTCTTGAAATTGAGCCCTGGTTAATTATTTTGTTGCTTGTGGATATCTAGAGCAGTATCTCCCTTCTGTCCTCTCTGTCTGGGATATCTGCAGAATTAAAGAGCTTATTGTAATCTCTTTATGGTCCCAGTATGCAGAAAAATCAGGCAATGGATGTTTCCACTTTGGGAGAAAAAAATCCACTTGCTGCAGTTCTAGATCTCCCTGCCTCTCATCCCTGGAGGTAGCAGCTAGTTAGTACACACGTGTCTGCTGATGGCAAAGTGGAAAGAAAGAAGGAACAAAAAAAGAAATTGAGTGTTTTGTGTTTTGCTGTAGCTAATGGTGTTTTCAGTCATGTATTCTAGTGAAGGGTGCAGCAGAAATATTTAAGGGATTTCTACTGTTTCAGTTGGGATTATGCTGGTACATCAGGGACTTCATCCCACAGTGAAACATGGCGTGTCTGGAACAAATTTTGCTGTTGGGAGAAGAACAATGAGATTAATCTTTATTTCTGTGCTACCCATCAGTTTTTCTGCCCTTTTTTGCCCCTAGGATTATCCTTCCCTGGCGCTTCTTGGGGAGAAACTCGCTGAAAACAACATCCATCTGATTTTTGCTGTTACAAAAAGTCATTATGTCCTCTATAAGGTAAGCACTGCTAAACTGCCTGGGCTGGGGGGAGATTGAAATGCCTCTTGAGGAGTGGAATGAAATGCCCTGGGGAGTGGAGACAACTGCAAACAGGTGAGTGTGCAGTGGCAGACATGTGTGTACAGTGATAGGTGTGCACGCCCATGGCCACATGCTGCCTGGTGAAGGCAGGCCAGGCTTAGCCGCTGTCCCGCCCTGCTAAGTCCTTTCAGCAAAAAGCGCTAAAGCTTCTTAGAGCAAACAGATATATATGTGTTAGTGAGCATGTGAAGACCTAAAATAGACTCCATCTTAATCTTGATGTTCGGACGGCTGCCAGCACGCAGCATGCCAGAGAGCAGAAACCTGCTCAGCCCATTCTGCAGTGACTTAATCCCATTACCTAATCATGCACAGTGTTTCTGCCCAGCTGTGTTTTTCCATCACGGAGTCCAGGGCCCTGACATGCCACACACAATTAGAACTCTCTTGCCATTCCTGCTCTAGCCTCCCAAAAGAAAAGGTGGCCCTAGGCACAAGGACTGGCCTGTGTCTGGAGCTACCCTGCAGGGTTTTGCTGCTCTGCAGGTGCAGGGATGGTGTTTCAGGCGGGGTTGCTTTTGGAAACCTCTGCTGAGGCTCTCGAGACTCAAGCAGAAACAACAAGCAGCCGTGTTGCTATGGTCGGGATGCTGCTGCTCGCCCATGGAGAGCAGGAGGCTGAGCTCATTCTCCACCCCCTCTCCTGGGGATGCTCAGAGTTGTGAGGGAAGTTGGGGCAGCTGCACCTCCCTCCTGCCTGGGCCTGCCCTCCCGAGTGCATAGCAGCTCCAGCAGCAGACCCAGGTCTGTTTGTCCCTGTCCTGTGGCCATGAGCTTTGTTTAATATTTGACATGCCTTGTTAGCGATGCTTTACTTTTGAAAGCTCCACGTTAATGGGAGCCAAACCATTCCATGCACACCACTGGGTGATAGGGCAGTGTGTGTGGCCAGTGTCCCTGGCATGGGGTCGGTCCCTCCTCACCCTCTGCTTTCGTTTTTTTTTATAAGAACTTTACTGCCTTGATTCCCGGGACAACAGTGGAGATTTTGCACAAAGATTCCAAGAATATCATTGAGCTGATCGTCAAAGCCTACAATGTAAGTGCATTTTAATACCACAGCTGCTGAAGTGAAAAGTGCCAGGAGCTCAGCCAGCTCAGCTCCCCCCTCCCCGGCGAGCTCCACCCAGCTGGCCGCCTCCCTCCCTGGTCCTCTGCATGCTGCTGGGGCTGGGATGTCCACCCTGGGGAGGGGGAAGCAAGGTGTGTGAGGAGGAGAAGGAGCATGGGGATGCCCAAGAGAGCCTGCAGCACAGCAGAAATTTCACCCCACATCTCTCATGTGCAGAATTACCCTCAATATACAGCCTCCATCTAAAACAGCTCTCTCTCAGAGCACCCTACCAGTAGGTAAAATAGATTATATTTTTGTTATCTGATGTTCAGAGGCCTCCCAAGGATGAGACCAGCTCCAGCTAAGGTCACATCCTTGTGTTGCTCTGTGTGCATCACAAGTTGGTCTTCTCCCTGAATCCTTATGAGTCAGTTCTTCATGATCCTGGAATGATATTGCTGTTCAGGTGCTGGGCATGGAGATCTGACCCCACAATGGGTCAGCCCTCAGGTAGAGTTATTCATGTGTGGGACCCATGGACACACCTTTCTTCTTCTTAGTACTGTGCTCATTAGTGCAACGGAGCGAGGAAGAACATCTTTGGAGGAGTTCACACATCCAGAGGCCATGTAGGATTGTGTTATGCCGTAAAAGTCATCTTTCCTTCGCCCCCAGCTCTCTGCAGTTAAAACAGCATTTGGTTATGCCCTTGGGAAGAGTGCTTCCCAAAGCTTCACCTTCTGAGGAAAGGCAATGAACAGCTAATGCTGCTAATGAGGCCCTGGAGATACTGCAAAACAAAAGCTCAGTTGTCCCAGTTTGTCCCTTTGAGGATGGAGAGTCTTGCGACTAAGAAGCTTGTCTGAGGAGAAAGAAATGAACATTCACTCCACGTTGACTTTGCTTGTGATCTCAACACCGTCACATGAAAACGTCCCTTTGCCTCAGTTTCATGGATGAAATATGCATCCGTGCCTCCATTTCAGCACCCCTCAAGCCTTTGCAGATAGATATAAGCTAATGAAAACTGTTGGGAATCTGACACCCCCACATCTGCTCTCTGTCTCTTTGCTTGTGAGCTTTGCGGTGCAGCTGGCTGGAAACCACTAGGGTGCTTAGACCAAGGTGCCCCATGGAATGACCTCTGTGGGATGAGTGGCTGCTGGGACGTGGGCTGGTTTCTTGCCTGTTCAGCTGGGTGGTGGGTGTGGGCTGGGACCCCTGGGTGTGCTGCCAGGAGCTGGCAGCTCCTGCCTGCGCCCCAGGCAGCCTGCGGCTGGCGGAAACCTGGCACCTGCCCAGCCGTCTCCTCTTGGTAGCTTTGTTTTTGTCCTGAAATGGTGGAGGAAATTCTCACTGAGGGAGAAGGTTAAAATTCTGTTTTCTAAGTGTGAGTGAACCTTTTTTTATTTCTTATTGAAAGGAAACTCTGAGCCTGGAGAAATCCTTCATCTGTGACAGGGACCATCTTCTCTTGAAGGGTGCCAGTGGCTGGTGCTCTGGGCCTGAGCTCAGCCTCTTCCCTTCAGTGCTTTGGACATCTCTGGTCCTCTCTCCCCTGCTTCCCTCCACTGATGCACACATTGGACTTGCATGGGCCTTACATTACCCTCAAGGTCCTTTTCCCCCCATCCCTTCACGTTCCTTCTGCTTAGCATGCTGTCTTCTCTCCCTCATCCTGCAAGGTGTGAAGCAGAAGAGAACAGGGACTACTTTCTTCCTGCCCTCACTAAGAGGGCAGGAAAGAAAAAGAAAAAAATAAAAAAACCCCTAAGAACAAATTCTTCCCCCAAATCTCAACATACCTGAGAGATGGAATGGCTCGTGTGGGGCTGTGCCCAGGCACAGGACTGGGTTTGGACCAAAGAGAGAAAATGGGACACTGGTTTAAAAAGCACTTTCCTAAACTAAATCCAGGCAGGTCTTGGATGTGTTTCATGTTGCAACTATCGGTTGCCCTCCGTGGTGGCTGTGGTGCTGTCAGAAGACATTGTTGTGTAACAGTGTAAAGGGCCTAATAATAATGCCATCACAATTAGGTTAACAGAATGACCATATAGGGCTAGTAGGAAAACTTGGCATTTGTGTATGAACATAGGAAGAGCCCATGCAAGGTCATACTGAGGTCTGGCATGGTGTCCTGTTTTCTGCCATGCCCCAGACAAGATGCTCTGGGAAAGAAGACAGGAGAGCATATCAGTGTGGCAGCTGATTTCTACAGGATAATTTGGGGCAGAGCAGTATCCTGAGATTTATTGGCACATGCAACATTGAGCCCAGAGGTGATGGATGGTCCCAATTGCCACCCCATGAACAGCTTCTCTGTTATAGCAGAGAGATGGGAAATTTTTCCTTTCTTTCCTGGAGGACTATTTAGATTCACTCAGCCAAAACTCATTTATTTCCTGTCCATTTCCAAAAGTGTTGGCTCTTTGCTGGCCTGTGAACCCTGGTTTGTCATCACATGTACTGGCAAGAGGTCTGAATTAGCACTTTTCCTTAATCTGACCTCATTGGTGAGGGTTGTAGACAAGGGGGAGACAGATGGAGCTGGAAGCTGGCTTTGGAAAATAAGAATATTTGTACAAAAAGCTCCACTTTTAAAAACTTTGTCGTTTTTGGACACTACTTGTATAAAAATCAGTTCCAGCCATTGGAAGAATTAAACAAAACAATGTCATTCCAAATTAATACTTATAAACTTCTTTTTGTTGTGACTTAAAAAGTCTGTGCGTGCAGTAGGGCGGAGAGATGAGAAGCAGAAGAAAGGGAGTAGGAGCATACCAAAACCTCACTGATGGAAAACGCTTTTCACTTCAAAAAGTTTTGCAAAGAAAGAGATTGTTCATTTATTTTTTCGCATGGCATTGTTTCCAGCTGATACTTATGAAGGGATGCTTTTCGTTTGGCACATTCTCCTAGGAGGAAAAATATATTTTTCTGACCAACTGGGTGAAAGGAAGAAAGCAGGACAGAGTTAATGCAGTTTTACACCTTTTCTGTGCTGTACAACAGACATTGTAGGACAACTGGTGGTGGAGAATCAGGCTTTGCACTTCACTAAGGGGCTAGTTTATGGGGAGGAGGAGGTGCAGATGTGCACACAAAGCTCTGACCTTCACCTCAGAGATGCTCCATCTGGGGTTGAGAATGTTTTCTTCTTTTTTTCTCTTGTGCATCCATATATTTTCAGTACAGGCTACTATGGCTATCACACTTATCCTAGTGTGTAGGCAGCCCCCCATGAGTCTTGTTGTGTTCATCAGAAGCCTTTTGAGCTCGTTAAGTGAAACTCAAATGTCAATGTGTTTGCAGGGGTGATTTTCTTTCATATAGGTGCAGAGATGTCCTAGCCACCATCTGGAAACATCAGGAGAAGAGACTAAAGCAGAAGAAACCCACCTGTCTTTGGGAGCCTGATGGTTTGCTTTCCTGTTGTGTTTCTAGAGTATTCGGTCCAAGGTGGAGCTCACGGTCTGGGACAGCCCTGAGGACATTGGCTTGACCTTCACTGCCACCTGCCAGGATGGGTTGTCCTATCCTGGGCTCAGGAAGTGTGGGGATCTCAAAATTGGAGATACGGTGAGTCTGCCTTTCAGTCTGTTCCCTGGAGAGGTTGTTTCACCTACTTCACTCTCTCGATGAGCGGTCCTGGGCAATAAAATATAGTTTTGCTCATTTTCCTCTTCTCATGCTGTGCCATGATGATATAAAAAACCCAGAGAGTGTGTTTCTTCTAGAAATAGTTCTGGGTGGTGTAGATCAGCCTAAGGTCAGCTGTGAGGAAAGAGGGAATACAGGTGTCTTGTCTACAGCACTGAGATAAAGGTCTTAGGCAGGAGAACATAGTAGTCAAGAACAGGCTTTTTTCCTGTAATCCCAGATATTCACATCACATTCTCAGCTGTGAAATTTTTATTTCCATGGTCTGCTGATCTTTTCCCAGTCCATTAAATATTTAAGGTTTCCTTGTTATTGTTTGAGAATCCTGCCTTGTATCAGAAATAGCACTGCCAGCAGAATGAGGGCAGTGATCCAGCCTCTGTGCTTGGCACTGGTGAGTTACCTCAAATCCTGTGTTCAGTTTTGGGTCCCTCACTTCAAGAAAGACTTTGAGGAGCTGGAGTGTGTCCAGAGAAGGGCAGCAAAACTGGTGAAGGGGCTGGAACACAGGTCTGATAAGGAAGGGCTGAGGGAGCTGGGTGTGTGTTTAGTCTGGAAAAAAGGAGGCTTGGGGACCCTTATTGCTTTCTACGAGAAAGAAGGGTCTAGTGAGGTGAATGGCAGTCTCTTCTCCCAGGTAAAAGTGACAGGACAAGAGGAAATGGCCTCAAATTGCACCAGGGGAAATTTAGATTGGATATTGGGAAAAATTTCTTCATCAAAGGGATTGTCAAGCATTGGAACAGGCTGCCCAGGGAAGGAGTGGAGGCACCATCCCTGGAGGTATTTAAAAGATGTGTAGATGTGGCACTTAGGGACATGGTTAGTGGTGGGCTCAGCAGTTCTTGATTAGTGATTGGACTCAGTGATCTGAAGGGTCTTTTCCAACCTAAATGATTCCATGCTTCTGTGGTTCTAATCTAAACCTGTCTGTCCTGTGTCAGTGAGTGAAGGGATCATGGCTAACTTTGGAGGTACTGCAAGAAAAGGCAGAGGGTGTTCAGAAAGGCAGCAACTCTCCTCTCGTGTGTTCAGTTCCTAGGGTGTTGGATGGCAGCACAGACTAAATTATCATTTCCTCCTTAATGTTAGCAGTATACATGGCATAATCCATCCTGTGCTTTATAAAAAGCAAAAAAGTTAAGCTTTGCATGTTTAAATTGAGTATTGAAGCAGATAAACAGGCTGCTGGGCTTCAGGGCCAGGGCAGGAAGGCTCAGACCAGTGGGGAACCTCCTCCCTTTCTCCATACTTTTGCTGTCTGAGGCCATGGGCGTGGGTTTGTTGGCAGCCTGATTGCCTTATTTGAGAGGAGTGACTCTGCAAACATACCAGAGCTCTCAGTGCTGAGGCATATAAAAATAGTCTGAAAGAGTCAACAGTAGCAGAAGTTCTACCCCGCCAAATAAGGATCACGTGAAGTGTTAAAAAGGGAGGTAGCCCTGCTTTTTTAGGTGACTTTACTGTATCTTGGATGGGTGGGTAAAAGTGATCCCTGTAGCGCTTTGTTCCCATGGCAAAGCCTGAGCCCCCGAGGAAGCAAAGGTAATCCCGAGCTCCTGGCTTTGGCAGGAGCAGGGGCATTGCTCCAACCACTGCTATTTGTGCTATAGAGAGGTCTGGCAGTGAGCACAGCAGGGAGCTGGCACTGGTACCACTCCTGTTTTAGGTGCACCCTGAGTATAGAGGTGCTTGCACAGGATTGTGTGCCACAGGATTGTGGGGGTCATGTCCCTCCTTCCCGTATTGTTCAGTGCTTCCATGTGGATCAAGATTTGACTCCTGCTAAGAAAGTTTCCCCAAAGAGGATAATGCTGGCACTGGACCCTAATCTGCTGGGGTTTAGTCCTGGGGCTGTGGGTGTCAGTGGGTGAAAGGGAGCAGGATTACCCTGATCCCTTTAGCTTGCTTTCTGATCTCCTTCTCCTCTGTAATTTGAACTCCTATCCTAATTGCTTCAGGCCTTGGGAAGGGGGGGATGTCAGGGGAGGTTTCCTGGGAGTGCAGCTCTCCCACTGGAGGTGGCTGCTCTGCCGTCCTTTGTACATCACCCCTTGATATGTGGGACAGTGCAGACAGTGAGAACTTGAGGTGACCCCCAAATATCTCCAGAGAGAAATAATTCCCTCCTGAATTATGAGACCCAAGGAAAGGGTCTCATTTCCTTGGAATAAGGTTAATCCTCTTTGCTACGAGGCAGCTCTGGGCAGTGCTGGCTGGCCCCATCAAACAACAGGATTAAATTAGGGACCAAACGAGCAGCCATTATATGGTCTTGGTTTTCTCCAGGAGAAAATCGCTGACACTGGATTGTAGCCACATAAGATGAGTAGGGGGTTGATGTATAACCATATAATGATGTGTAACTCTTCTGAAGTCAGTCTTGATAGAAGCATCCGTTAAAAATGGCCTGTTGAAAAAAAATGGCATGCTGAAAGCTTGGGAGTTTGTGGCTGGTGCACATCTCCATGTGCAAATCAGGAGTCCCATAAAACCTTCTGAATCCATGATCTTGTAGGCACCGCGGGCCCTTGTGCTGTGCTGGTTAGATATTTGATAGTGTTTGTTCTGACAGAGTTTATTATTTTTAACAGTGTGGAAACTGGGCTATTTGCTAGAGTTTTGCCCTGTTTCTTTTTGGCAGTAGGTGGGTTCCTTCCCACCTCACAGAAACCAACGGTTCCTGATGGGGAAAATTGCTGTAAATGGCTGACATTTAAGAGTTTTAAAACGCTAAGGTTGTCCAACCCCTCATGGCAGATGCTGGTGCATTGAGCTGCAGGTGCTCTTGCTGGATGTGCAATTGTTAGGGGGCTTTTTCCACACCTGGGAATGAAGCTCAATGCGCTGAGTTGTCCCTGCTCCATGGAATTGCTCCATGGATTTTCCTCAGGACATCTGCTGTTTCCTTCCTGGGGCACCCCTGATGGCTGCTTTGGGGCCGTGCCCCTTAACCTACATCTCAACCTGCCCTCCAGGTTTCCTTCGAGGTGGCCGTGGAGGCGCGGAGCTGCCCTGCCGAGGACACCTCGCACACCTTCACCATCAAGCCCGCTGGCTTTCGGGACACGCTGGAGGTGGCCGTGACCTACAACTGCCGCTGTGGCTGCACCGGCCGCGCCGCGCCCGCCAGCGGCAAGTGCAGCGGCAACGGGACCTACGCCTGCGGGCTGTGCGAGTGCGACCCCGGCTACCTGGGGGCCAGGTGCGAGTGCGAGGAGGGGGCCAGCGGGGACATGCACCACGCCATGTGCCGGGAGGCGGAGGGCAAACCCCTCTGCAGCGGGAGAGGGGAGTGCAGCTGCAACCAGTGCCTGTGCTACGAGAGCGAGTTCGGAAACATCTACGGGCCCTTCTGCGAGTGCGATGACTTCTCCTGCGCCAGGTACAAGGGAGTCCTCTGCTCAGGTAGGAGCCTTTTCTCCCTCGTGCCCTCCACATTGTGGCAGTGGGGAAACCGGCCTGAAGTGGGGAAGGCTGCTGGGCTGGGCTGTGCACAGTGTGTGAGGGGCTGCACCTGCCCCACCTGCCCAAATCTGCCCTGTTTCCTGGAGAAATCTGTGCTCTCTTAGTTTTCCTTATGGGGAAAAAGGAGGGAGAGGTTTAAGTGCATCCAAAGTAAAGAACAAAAATTGCATTATCCCCATCAGAATTGGGTTTGCAGGTGTTGGAGTGAAAGGCTCTCTCCCTGCAGGCTTGTCTGCTGCCTGGGTCCCACGGAGATGAGCAGAGTCTTGGCTTTGGTGTTATTGTGATGTAACTATGCAAATCTCTTGCACACTAACATATATCCTTAGGAAAGAGTAAACTAACACAGGCTTCAGAATCCTCTGAAGCTTTTTGGTGTTTTCATAGGCTGGATTTTTTCTATGTGAGCCATCCTTCCCTGCCTAGGCAGAAACAATCTTTTTTTAAAGATGAACCATTTGGAGTAATCCCCTGGTACATCACAAGTGAAAAGAAAGGTTGTGTTTCAGGCTGTTACTTATTAAAGAAAAGCTGTGTTAAAGATTCCTAAAGGTATTTTATGTATAGATTTTTCTTCCCGCTAGGAAAACAAGTAATTCATTGGGAAAGATGTAGCCAGTCAGCTTTGCTTAAACAAAGGCAGAGGAGTTATTTAGCTGTGTTTGCTGAAATGGTTTAAAACTTCGTCAGTCCAAGGTCGCATAATTGCCTGGATTAGCCCCCAGACATAATTCCCCCAGTTGGATCTGGGCAAAGGGTTTTTTAAAATTTGCCTGCTTTCAAGCAAGTAAAATATTTCCTTAGCTGAAAATCCTGGACAGAATTTCTGAAACAAGTGTAAGCTTGGAAAAAAATAGCTATTTTTCACGTTTTCTCCAGGAAATTGGCAGGGTTTTTCCCTGCTGTTTATCTTACCCTGCACGTTTCAGAGCTGGGCAGTAAGTGATGGGGCACCCTTTGGTTGCAAGTTTCTGGCTGCTTGAGACAATCGTGTTGTTATATAGGTAGAGGATGTTTGTGCTGATTTTCCTGTAGCCTGTTTTGTCACTGCTGAAGATAAGGCAGGTGATACTCTGGGTTTTGGAATTGCCCTGGAGCTCCCTGCTGCAGAGCAGTGAGAAAGGCCAGCACCACCTCCCACAGTGACTGCCCAGACTGGGAGGGCTGGGACTCTCCCTGCTGATGCAGGAGCGGAAATAGGGGTGAGCAAGCAGGAAAAAGGTATTTGAAAGTAGATGGGGGAAAAAATAAACTCAGCTGTGAAGTAATTAAGAGCAGTACTGCCTGGGGGTTCTCCAAAGAACCATATTGCTTTGATAGCATTATCCCATCCAAAAGGAGTATATTTAAGGGCAGCAGTGCTATAAAGAGAGGTTGGAGGTTACTGGTGTAGCAGTTGCTGCAAGAGAAGGACACCCCTCTGCTCAAATTTCCTTTTCAGCAGGAGAGCCAGAGCTCTGCCGCTCCACAGGAAAGCAAATTGCGTTTCTTCTGCTGCACCTGCTTGATTCTGTCCCTGTGGAGGGTGTCTGGTGCTGGGAAGAGCAGCATAGCTGGTTTCGGATCTGCCAAAGCTTTTAAAAGTCGTTTAAAAGTTATTTTTATAGCTATGAAAGAAAACAAAAGGGGAGGCTGAGGCCAAGCAGCCTCTTTGCTCCAGGAATGGGATGGAGTCTGGCATGGCTGCCTGGGCTGGTTCTCCCTATGCCTCCTGGTATTTCTATTGCTATTGGTTTGTTGGCTTCATTGTTTAGGTTTTTTTTTAATTCCAGCAGTTACGATGCTAAATCTGAGCTGTAGCAAGCGCTGGGCCAGTGACATAACATTTTGAGGTGGTTCTGTCAGGCCAAGAGGCTTGGGATTTCACCAGCCTACCAAAAGTGTCTGAGCTTGTGGAGTGGGGGGGACTGTGTCCAAAGCTGCCCCTGACAAACAGCCCTCTGCTACACAAACATCCCTGGGCAGTTCTAGCAGATGCAAACTCTCTCCTTCCTAAAAATGAAGCCTTCTTGAAGAAGACTGTGTGTTTAGCTCAGCACTGAGCTGTGTAGACTTGGTAGCCAGAAGGGTTTAGGTGATGCCTTGGGGGCAGGATGACTTCCAGGGCAGTTGCATGGGGTGTCCAGTTCCTTCCAGGGAGTGAAGTGCCACTCTGCCCTCACTGGGCACAATATCTGTTCCTGAGCACAATTTCTGCCCCTGAAAGGCTCTGGCATCCTAGTACCCAGTACAGGCTGAATCCCACTGTAAGGGGAGACCAACGGGTTTTAGCTAATGCACAAACCAAAAAAGCAGCATGTAGGGAGCTGTCATTTTGCTGCAGATCACTGTTGTCTCTGTCCTTGCTAGGGAGTTCCTTGGCTTCCACCCATGAGGGGAACTCATCACTGTTGTCAAGGGCTTTATTTATACTCTATGAATCCTCTGGTAGCATAGAAGGCACTTAATACCTCTCCGTGCCTTACTGATGACTGTATTTTGAACAGCGTTTTCACCCCAATGGAATCCAACCTGAGGTGTAGCACACAGGCTGTGCTGTCCCCCGCCAAATGCACTCACACCTGCCCAAGTTATTGAATGAGATGGTGATATGAACCTCTGAGTGCCTATCCCAGACCAAGCCAGTAGGAAAGCAGCCAGTCCAACCTGACCTGAGGGGGGGGGAGGACCAGGAGGAAAGCACATTTTTCCAAGCTGAGAGGTAAAAATCTGCTCATGCAAACTGCTTTGCACATACGTGGCTGTGCTTTTTGCTCGCCTCAGCTCAGATGCCCCGTGAGCCCATTGCCAACCAGCCTGGCCATTTCTTCCTTTTGTGATCTGTAGCAAAGCTGTCCCCATCGAGTCACTACCATGGCACAGGGATAGGTGGCATATTATGCTCAAGCATCCTCTACTCCCAGCGAAAGCCACAGCGGAGCAGGATTGAAATGGTCTGAAATGAACCTGTTTCTTGTCTCTTGGTATTTGGTCCTTTGGCCAGCAAAAGTGTTTTCATCCATGGATCCATTTATAAATATTGGCACCTCATTTTGTCAGCATTTTAGAGGAGAGGTGCCTGCAGACAGTGTTGCCTTGGCTCCTGTGCTTTTGTAGCCCCCCCATGAAGTGGAAGAGCAGATTTTGGGTGGGAGATAATCTAAAGAAGAAAAAAGAATTTAATTCCTGTTAGTGGGAGGTTTAACGTGGCTCCTGCATCTGTGAGGCAGGTGGGAAAAGGAGTCATTTATAACATGTCGTAAATGTTGATTCAAGTTGCATCCAGCTCTTAGTCAGTGGCATTTAGTCAGTGGCATTTGTTCTGCTGCTTCCCGAGTCCAGTTAACAGCTCCAGAGTAGCTGTTTCAAACCATTAATCTGGCTTTTGGAAGGGCTGTGGGGGACATCTTGCACAAGTGCTTTGTTCTTCCAAAAGAAATGCAACTAATTGTCCACAGCACCATGCTCTGACAAAGCAGGCAGTCACTTCCCAAATCCTAGAATGCTTTGTTCCCAGTTTTAATCTGGATGGAGAAGTTGCCTTTTTGCATGGAAACCTTCGCTACATCTCTCTGGCCTCTCTGCTCTGAAGTGTGGGTGGCTGTGGGAGAAGGTTTGAAAACCTTCCTGCCTGCAGCTGGGCTGGGGAAGGGGCAGCTGGCTGCACAACCCAGAGGCTTTTGAACCCCTTGGCTGCCTGCCAGGCAGTTGGACAAAGAAGGAAACATCTCTGCGCTAATTGCATTCCTGAAGGTGCCATAAAACTAGGTGGCAAGAGGGAGGAGAGGCCCCACTGAGGGCATCACACATTTGCCTCTAATGAAGAGAGACTGGCTTGCCAGAGGCCAAGCTTCATTAGCTTCACTGTCCCAGACCTATCTTTTCTTGAATGGGGGGATGCAGAGTAATATGGCATCATGGTGTCTCTAGAGAAATTTCCCCTCACCCATCACCACTGTTCCCTGGCTCCCTGTGTGGTTGTCCTGTGCTCTTCAGCCCAGGACTCTGGTTGTGCGCAGGCACATCGCTAATGAGGTGTAAGTGAAGAGCACTCACCACACTGCAGCCATTCCTCCCCCTAAAACACAAAGGATTTGTCTGGAAAATCCATACTGCCTGAGCAACACAGCAACTGCTGACGTTGGCGCAGCTTTGGGATCAGATCTTTTGGGATTTGTCTTCTTTTTTTTTAGAATTAGACAATAAATCAGATTTATAAATGCTATGCACCTGTAAATCAAGCCTTGGAAAGTCTCTCTAGCTTGTAAGCTCCTGTGAGCATCTTAACTGGTTCAGGTGACTAAAGACTGTGGCTGGCTAAAGAACAGTGTGATCACGATGCCTCGGAGCAGAGGAGATGGAGAATGGCCTCACTTGCCGGCACAAGGCTTCCAGTGACACAAAAAACTCAGCTCAGCAATAAAGTGTCAAATCTGCAAGTACATGCAAGTGCCAGAATCACTTCTGTGATGGGATGTGAGAAGGGACAGCTCATTGGAAAGTGACTGCTTATTTTGCAGAGAGTAACCAAGCTGACATGCAATGCGACTCCAGCTGCCCTCCAGAAACCACTTCAAAAACTGCTGAGGATGTACAAGTCCTCAGTATTTACTTCTGAATGCTTCCTCTCTTGGTTTTAGTAAATGGGGAAGCTCAGGGAGTTTTAGCCTTTACTAAAGCCCAGGGAGATAAGGCTATCTGTTTGTTCTAACATAGCCTCAAGTTAGAAATCTCACTCATGCTTTTACAATTTGTTTTTGGTGTTCCCTGTCCCAAGCACCGTAATGGCATTTAACAGTGCTGTGTTTGAGGGCATCTGGTGAGACAATGGCTCTGGTGCCAGTGCCCGAGTTTCTGGTCCTGCATTACAACCCCGAGCTTTGAGAGTTACACTTGGGTTTGATGGTACTGCTGGTATCTCCACTCTGGGGTTTCAGGTTGGGTCTGTTACTGTACAAATCACTATGCTCATGAACACATCTTAGTGAAATAGACTTTATTCCCCACACACCTTTGTAGTTATTATTCACCTACCCGGTGGTAGTGCCTGGACAGAGGATACTGGTGTGCATGTGAAAGCTCAGGTGGGAGAATAAAGGTGATCCACATCTTTCAGATGCATACCAGCGTGGTTTTTTTGGTCTTAATTGTCTTCATTCCTAATATGTAAGCTTTTACCAGAAGAAGAAATGGGTAGTTGATTTATTAATTTCCAAGGTGCAGGTGGTGGGTTGAGTGTGGTTTGGGGAGGAAGGGAAGATTCTTTAGTGCCCGCTGTCTGTGGCTATGCTGTGGGTGGGGTGGCATGAAGCAAATGTACCCCTGCCACAAGGGAAGAGGTTGGCCTGTGGCAAAAAGAAGATAGGGAACAGAGCCTAAACCACATCTGCAGTGTTTCCTTTTAAGTTATGTCAAGTCTTGTTATCTTTAGGCTTTTGATTTGGGTCTTTTTTTTTATTTAGTTTGTGTAAAAAGGTGGAATCTGAGCACTGCTTAGTAAAAAAAAGACCTGAAGGGGAGAGATAAAATGACCATATAAATATGGAAGTTAAAAATAATCTTTTGGCAGTTGCTAAGTGCTAGTGCAGCTGTGAGCCATGCAGCTGCAGGGACATGCAGCTCTGTCGCTGGGGCAGCTGCCTCACAGATCAATCCCTCTCTGGTTCCCGTGTGGGAGGAGGATGGGGAGCACACATCTACCACCATATTTGAGGCTTATTTTGGTGACAGAGGATGCAGTGTCAGCTCGGGTCACTGAGCTGCAGCCTCACAGTACCAGTTGCTCTGTAATAGTCCCAGTCATTAGCAGCAGGCTGGGAGCTCAGGGGGCCGGTCAGCGGCTGCAGCTGCGTGTGCTGTCAGGGCTGCAGGGCAGGGGAGTGGATTGGGGTGAACAGAACCAGGTAAAGTCCTCTGAGCCAAAATCCTTTTCCATTGGGGTGGATTGTAGGACTTTGAATGTCCCTTTTCCCCACCAAAGAGCAGGGTAGGTGACAAGGAGCTAAAAACCAGCTGAGTCTGGGCTATGAGACACAAAAGTATGTAGATGTGGTCACGCTGTGTGGGCACAGGGTGCCCATTACTCCTTAGCAGCCAGCAAACTTGGCTTCAGGTCTCCTGCCTACAGAACCACTGCATAGCCCAGGGGCCCTTATGGCCACAATAAATAACAAGACAATGGCACTGTGGTAACATCTCTCTCTTAAGATGTGATCAAGACTCAGTCAGACTGCATGTTTATCCTAGAGCTTCCTAAAAACCTTTCTTCTTGCTGCATTCCTATTTGTCCTTTGCTTTTGTCACCTGCAGAAGCTGCTCAGCTAAAGGCTCTGTCCCAAATGTGGATAAAACAAAAATAATCCACCTGAATAAGAAGGAAAAATAAATCTTTCACTTGCTGTGTCCCGTATCTGTGAGGACCTGAGGCCAGACTACCTGCGCCTGGGTGAGCATCCCCTCTCCAGCTTACATCCCCCCTCCAGCTGTGAAACATTTTGGCTCCCATAAGAATAGATTGCAAACATTTAGTAAGAAATTAATCAAATGGGGCACCTCTGTTGTCCTCTTCCTTTTCTGGGGTTAAACTGTGAAGCTGGGCATATTCCACTTACTCTGATCACATGGATTAGTGTAAAGAAATGGAAGGTTTAGGTCAGCTCCATTTACTTCCATCCTGTGGTTCAGCCTAAAAAATGTAAGGTCCAGGTCAGCAGGGGCAGGCAGGGCTGAGGACTGTGATGGAGATTACCTGGAGGAGCAGTCACCTGAATCCACCTTCATCCCACTCAAACCGATGCTGCTCTCGCCCTACTTATGAGATCTTTTCTGATATCAGCTGTTGGTATTCCTGCATTCCTGCTTGACCTCCTGCAGAGCATGGGGCTGCCATGCTGTTGCAACATTTTGGGCAGATGGCACGTGATTGCTTAAGCAGTGATTTGGAAAACATTTCTGCAAGTGAGAAAGGAACTGTGGAGGTGCCTGCTGCTGCCAACACATGTGGGATGTTGGCTTTTAGGTCTTGTCCTGGTGACAAGAGCTGATGTCTGAGCCCTGAGGTGATCCCAGGCTGCTTTGCACGATGCCTTCCCGAAAGGGTGGGTCTGGCCATGCTTTGCCAGACTGCAGTGAGCTCTGAGAGCAACACTTGAAACCTCTCAGGCTTTAGTGTGGAGTGTCATTGAGAAACTCTCCACTCTTTACACAGTGTGAAGAGGAGGAGAAATGACAGAGACATGTACGGAACGGGCCTGCCCACTGCGGGCAGCCTGTAGTGCCCCATTGTACCCTGCACCAGAGAGGCACCTTCTGTGCTGGCAAGCAGGGATGTCCAGCCCCAAGCTCTCAGATAATTTGAAAGGGTGGAGAGAGATTCCACCCTTAAGCTGTGTGAGTGGCTGGCTGGCAGTGGCGTTCTTCTGTAGCAGTATTTGACTTTTTCTTGCAAGCAAAGGGTTCCTGAGCATCAACTGCAGGGTGTCCCACAGTGTTCTGGGTGTGCTCATCTGCAGGAGCTGTGGCTCATAGCCCTGATGTAGAGAGGGGCTGAGAGCCATGTGGGAGGTGCTTTGCATTCCAAATTTCGTCTTCATGAAGTCTAGCACGCAAATACTCAGTGGCCTTTTGGATGTGAATGGGGCTGACTCAGTGCATGTGTTTCCTCACATCTCCAGTCCTTGGGAGGCTCCTGAAACCTCCCTGACACTTCCTCCTACGGTATCATTTCCATCCTTCCCCAATTTCTCCCTTCTTCTTCTTCTCCAAATTTATTTTTTCCCCTTTAGCCTGGTTTCTGTTCTCTTTCCAGTTTAATCCTGAGTCATGCGCCGCTGCCCTCCAGGAGCGTGAAGCTCCCCATCCTGCTCTGTGCCGGTTCAAAAGGCTGAACATCCCAGAGTTCAAATGGCCTCTGGGCTGGGGCAAACAGCACGGGGTGACCCTCATCTGCTTGCTGTGACCTGTGAAAGCATGGCCAGTGATTGTAGCTGCAGTGTAAAAATGCCTAGTCCCTCCTCTAATTGTGCTGTTAATGACCTCCCGTGCTGTGTTTCAGGTTGGAGGCTGCCCGTCAGTGCAGTGGATGGTTCTTAGCAGAATGCTCTGTGCTCGATGTATATGCTCCTCTGCATTTCTTTCACAGTAAATAAATGCACTATTAGGTATTGTGCCACTAGGCATTAGCATTATATTGTTGCCTATTAAATAACATTGATTATATAGGAGTTGGACTCTGTGTGGTCCTTCTGGGCCCCTTGCAACTTGAGATATTTTATGATCTTTGCATGGATTTCTTACAGGAACACAAATGATACTTCTGTTTGTGTTTGTGCTTAGTGCTGTGTTTATTCCTCACCTTCCTTGGTGTTCCTGGCAGCAGGCATACCCTGTCTGCCCCACCTTGCTCACACCAGGGCTTTGTGTTGGTCTTTCACAATGAAACAGCAACTGAGTTGGACTTTCTCTTGCCAGTGTATTAAGTACTGCTCACTAGAGTTTCCATTCCTGGCACGAAAGGGCAAAGCTGCCCTTTCTTACCCCTCCTTTCTCCCTGACTGGGCTCTCACTGCTGTCCAAGTCTTGCAGTTCTTCCCAAATCTGGCAACAGCTCCTTGAGGACCAACCCACACAGAGGGCTGCTGTTCCTGCCTCTTTTCACTGTGGTTTCTCCTTGTCCTTGAGCGGACCTTTTGCAAGCGTTAATGAATGCTAATGAGGCATTAAATGCCCGGTCAGAATTAAAGAATACAGAAGTGACGTCTTTGACGTCTTTATGGGAGCCAGAGCCCCGTCTCTGGGTCTCTGCTCTTAAAGTGGCACAGCATGTGGGTTGGGGTGTCATCTGATGGTGCATGCAGGTACCCAAACCCCCTGTCCTGCTGCAGCTGCCCCCTCCCACAGCCAGGAGCCCTGTAGAAAGCTCCAAAAAAACCCCACCAAGATGAACTCAGAAAATAAAGCCCACTCACTCCCCAAAGAGAGAAGATGGTGTTAGAACAAACTCCCTTTAAATGGTCTTCTGGCCAGTGTCTCACTGAGTTTGGCATTTGAATTTGGTCCATCTGATGAAAGTAATTAACAGAAATGCACATTTGGAAATGAACATTGCATTTGGAGTTTAGAGGCAGATGAAAGCCTCCCACTAGCAGGTGAGTGAAATTCTGTGTCTGCATTTCTTGTTCACATGCAATGAAAACCTGTGAATTTTGCTCAGTTTGGTTTAAAAAATTGGCTTGAAATAATTGACGTGAAAGGGAAATGCAGTGCAGGCTGTGGGTTCATTCTTTCTCCTTTTTTTTTTTTGGTCTTATTTTGAGTGATATTCTAACTTCTTCCAGGTACTTTGGGAAGGGAAAAAATCTGTTCCAAAACCATAGACCTTTGGTGAACTTGCATCACAGATTATGTGTTTGCATCCAAACACAGAACTGGGCAAGGCTCCCATGGCACTCAATTTTGCAGAGGAAGAATATCTCTCTGCTCCAGAGCCCACTCCTCTCAACGAGGTCCAGCTGAAAGGACATTCAGCCCACTTGGGCTTCAGCAGGATGGGAATTAGTCTGCTTTTCATTTGAAGGATGGACCTGAACCATAGAGTTTGGCTCTGGAGTTCAGGGATTTGGGATCATGCAGCTTTGTTTTGGAGTCAGGTTTTATTTTAAGAACATATCTGGAGGATTTTTGTGCAGTAGGAGCTGGTAGTAGTCTGCTCAGGCATCAGGGAAGATGAAGCTTGTCCTTCCTGGGAGCACCATACCTCAGTGGAAGGGTTGCAGAGCTATAGGTTTTCTCAAGACCTTTATCTGCCTTTCAGCAAAGTGCATGGTTACCATATGTCCCCTGACGTTTCTAAATCTTCCAGAGCCTTCACAGTGACTAAAGCTGAAGGCCAAGTGCAGGGTTGTATAAGCAGACCTGGGCAGAGATGGGCGAAGAAGTATGTAAATGGTGGAGAAGTTCCTGTTTCTGGACCCATGGGTGTTGGTGGTATCTGGGCAGGGCTGGGAGAGCCAAGTGGAAAATGCTTTTCTTGTCAAGCACCTTTATTTGTCAGACTTTTTGAGGAGAAAGAAAACAAATGGAGAGAGTTGCATCCAGAGGGGTTTCATCCGTGAGCAAGTCTCATCTGTTAGGGGGCTGGAGAGCTGGCTGGAGAGAGGAGCACTGCTATGGGAGAGGTGTTGGTGCGTCCTATGGTAGACCCAATGAACACTTGCATGTGAAGAGATCAAGGTCAATAGAAAAGGACAGTGGCACTTCTTGAGTGAGAGGTTTGGAGGGAAACACAGGAGGGGGGAAACCCCGGAGGATTCCCACACACCCCTATCTTCCAATCCGGCTTAAGGAATGATGTGAATTGTTAGCAGTTCCTGCAGTGCCTTCTATGTCAGCTACTTAAGGGGTAACAAAATCAAGGATGAGCATGTGCCCAATGTGTTGGGATGGTATTTGGGCCTATGGCTCAAACACCCATCCCAACTGTCCCCACTCAGGATGAAGCGCTTGTGTCTCTGGGAGGATCTGACTGCAGCCTTTGCCCTATATCTTTCCCTGCATTGGTAGCAGAGTTGGCAGCAGGACTTAGAAGCTCCAATTCCCAGCTCTGGGTCTCCATCCAAAAGGCCACGTGTGGCAGGCTTGGCTGAGGCACTAACGTAAGCAGAAGTCAAGAGATTTGTGAAGTGCTGAGTTTACTTGAAGAAAAAAAAAAAAAGGAAGGCTTTATTTTAAGAAATGCAGCTTTAGATCTCTTTCAGGAAATGAGTCCTTGCTGCCCATTTTGGCTTTCTGGTGGATCATCAGCCATATCTTGTGGTTGCATTTCACCTCCCCTTCTGCAGCAGAGAGAAGGAAAATGAGGAAAGGCTGGCCAGGGCTGCCACAGGAAATCCGCCTGCCTCAGATTGCTTTTAGCTGCCTTCATGAGAAAGCAGTTTCCAAAACCTTGTCTTCCTGTCCAGTTCTGATTTAACCCAGAAATTCCCAAGTGAATGAGAAATTGGCATACTGAGGTGGGTTTTTTTTTGCAATGGCAGTGCTGCACCGTGATTACTGTCAGTAATGTCGAGCTGGTGATGGGGCTTCTGGTACCCATGGCTAAATTAGCAGCTCAAGCCTGTATTTATTCCTTAACCTTTGGTTTCATTAGTCTGCATCTCTGATGCTATTTTTGATGACTGGTGAGCTCAACCAGCACTAGGATTGAAATAAAGGCTTATTTAAAGCCTTGGCAGTTCTTGGTCAAACCCATATGCTCCAGGATATAAATATCCATTGCAATTGAAAGATGCACAGATCCATGGTGTCTGGTGTAAATAACATTCAGAAAAACACTATTTACTTATTACTGACCTCTTAGTGTTTGTTTTGTTGCTTCAGTATTGCGTTGTGGATAAATGTGTGGGCAAGCTCTCTTCTGGTGTGAATGGAGGCAGTCAGAAGATGAATTTCAGATTACACAGAAACCTTGGTCCCTTGACATTCGTCTGTCTGTGTTTACATGGTAGCCTGGCTTTCACAAGGAGGTTGTTATGCTCAGCAGGCTCCAGGGATTGGGAATGCTCTGGCCAACCTGCCACCATTGATTCCACTGCCAGACTGTCATGACCCAGGGAATGGATCCTAAACCCATCCTCACTGTCTAAAATTTCCTGAGCTCTCCTGACTCCCTAGTGGTGCCGACCATCTGGCAGAGCCATGGACCTGAGCTGTGCCATGGGCAGGCTGCCTCACCTCGCCTTGCCTGGCCTCTTGATGTGCAGTGCTGGCTGCTTTGAGTCATGGAAGGAGATCAGTAGGATGATTTATTTGCCTAAGCAGGCGCTGTGTCTTACCATAGCCCTTTCCCAAACAGAAAGGTCTGTGTTTTCCAAGTGTCCAAAGCCTCTTCTGCTGCCCTTCTTCCTCCCACTCAAAATGTACCGATCACAGAGCCTCTCCCACAAATTTCGAGCACTTCTGCTGAGAGACTGGCTGATCTGGTACAAAACTGATGCTCAAGCAATGCTCTGCATCAATAGGGTTTGACTTCTCTCATAAGCAGATGTTTTTGATGAATCCACCCCTCAGAAGTAAAAACAAATGTTGGCTTCTGCACTGGGGCTCTCAAGGTGTTGGGCACAGCAGCCAGGGCTTCTTAAAGGGATGGCACCGGGGAATCTGGAAATTGTTTGCCATAACTTATTTCTCTTAATTGTTTTTCCTTTGGGGCTTTTCCTATTTCAAACTAGTTGTTCAAGTAACCAAAAATGACAACAGCACAGCCTTTTGGAGGTCCTGACCCAAAGTCTGGGTGTGAGCACAGAGGCAAAAAAAATAAGTGGCTTGATTAAATGGGAAGAAAATACAGTATGATCTTTCCCCTCCCGAGCTCTCAGAAACCAAGAAACTGGCTTAAAAATCATGAGGATTTCTTTTTGTTGTGTGGTAGGCACATCGATTTAATTTTCTAGAAGGTTTGAAAAAAAAGTGTTGAAGGGGGCTTGTTTTCAAACATTTTTGCCCTCTCCATAAAAGCTGAGATGATATTTTTTCTTTCAAAAGAAAGCTGGTATTTTTGCATAACTTTGCCATCCCCAGAAGTAGGAAGCTTTAGGAAAACCACATTCTATTCTATCAAAATCCTTAGTGAGAGAGCTTTTAGTGCATTGAGTTTCAGACCTCTTGGTACAATTCCTAAAAGGTGGACAGTTATCATGGAGGGCAGACGGGCTGTCCTGCTCAGCAGGGTCACAGCCTGCTCTCAGGAAGCCTGGGATGAAATCAGGATCAGAGGCTGGAAGCTTCTGCCAGAAGCTGCTATCCCAGTTCAACAATGATTCTGCTTGGGGACCAGAGCAAGACACAACGCTGGTGTGGGAATGCCAGCCCGGGTTTTTGTGGTGCCAGGGTGAGGGCAGGGAGGATTTGGCCTATGGCTGTCATCCTGGTGGGCAGCTGAGAGGGGAAGGCAGAGGCAGCTGGGGTGAAATGAGGATGGTTGGATGTCCTGCCAAAAGCTGCCTGAGTGACAGCGAGAGGTGCAGCCCAGCCAGGACACAGCAGTGGGATGGGGTTGTGTTTCAGGGCAGAGAGAGAGAAGGAAGCACCGGCTGGGCTGTGGGTCTCAGTTCACCTTGGTGGCCTCGCAGGGAAGAGGATGCCTCCAAGAAGCAATGCACCCCATGGCTCCTGCCCTGATGGATCCCAGAGTAGTCAAACTTATTGTAGGGACTGCTTTTCCCCCACAAAAGCATTGCTTTCCTCTGCTACACCCTCCCAGCATCCTTCTGCAGCCTCCCTGATATGTGTTCTGTGTTAGCCCCCTAATAAGAGCTGCCTGGAAAGTATGTTATCAAATTCAAAGGGAACATTTAATTTCCCGTCTTTTAAACTTCTAAGCTTGTCTTATTTCAAGGGTGGGAACAGAAGAAAATATCTCTTGTAATGTTTGGGGAACATAATGAATGTATTTTGGCTTCACAAACTGGCTTTAATAGAGAATGTACAATCTCAAAGTTGAAGGAGGTTAAAGTCCAGGGTGATGTCCTGCATCACGAGACTGCTGCTGGTGCAGAGGTGTCTTGAAACACACCCTCCTTGAAAACGGATTGTCATCTTGGAAATGAAACTGGGAAATAAAGCAGAGGTTTCTCCTGGCCATGGTGGTATAAGGCTTCCTGCGGACATGATCTTAGCACAGAGACTGCTTGACCACATCAGCACTGTGTGTGACCAGAAATGTGCAGCACATTTTCCTGCAAAATGTGAGTACTGGGTAGGACTCTGCAAACCTCAGCTCTGGGTCACCATCACCATAAGACTCAGTGCCACATTACCTCGAGACTCCTCTCAGATTGTGTCCTCAGTAAGAGGACAGAGTGGATTCCCATCTCCAGTGCTCCATCTGGACCTTGGGAAGTGGGATGACTCTTGTTGTGTCCACATGAGAAATAAATGTTTCCCACTCATTGGGAGATGATTCCCACTCAGGCTGTGTGGGAGATGAATGGCACCAGAAATGGAGCTCATGGTGCTTGCAGGAGTGGCCACTCTTTCAAACTGATGTAGGCAGAGAAGATTGTAACATCTTTGCCATTACAGGTCAAGATGGAAAATTCCCACTCTTGGCATATTTGCCATGGTGAGCTTCAGCCAGTGATTTCTTGCATAGTGAGCCAGTGTGGCCAAGGCAGGAAACATGTCAACATGTTTCTAAATTTTAAGGTCACACCCCACGCTTAGTCACCCTCATACAAAACCAGCTTTTTCTTCATCCCCTTCAATAAACAAAACGGCTTCCTTTAAGATACTGTTTCTTAAGTTTTCCGATCACAGTGGTTTAATAGGATGCATTATTTGGAAATGGCTGGTTCCCATTCAACAGTCATTCCAGGCTCCATCTCCAGCCTGCCAGGGGCTGGAAGGGATGTGAAGTCTCACTAGCCTTCTACGACCTGGCACTGATGCCTTTAAAAACTGAATCATTTTATGGTCCAGAGACGGATTACCAATGCATTCACATCTTGTGCTGGGCTCTGTGGTGTCCTAGGAGAATTGAGCTAAGGCTGATGATACAGGGGCTCTGCCCCTCTGTCCAGTAGCAGGGGGTGGCTCCCACCCAGGTCAGGACTGGGAGGTGATATGAATGCCATTGGTTTGCTTCTCTTGTCCCTCACAGCTCAAATTCAAGCCTGAACACATTTACAATATGCCATGTACATGAATTCCCAATGCCAGTTGCTTTGGATTCTTTGAAATAGTGCCCACTTAAGAAAACCATGATTTATAGCTAATTTGGACACATGCATTGCCATGGAGGCACCAAACCTGCTGTGTATGAGACCAATCACCTGAATTAATTGTGAATTGGTTTGTCTGTGAAGTGGAGATCGTGAGGGTCCCAGTTCTGCAGTTGTACCCTGAACAGCAGCAGTTGTGGACATAGCTGTGCCCATGGGCTCAAACCCAAAGCTTTGTAGGGAGGGGGCAAACCAAACCTGCCTATACATCTATGTCTGGGGAAAGGGCAAGGCTGTCATCATGAAGGCAAACAGAGCAAGGGATTTTAATCTCCATCAGATGTAGGCAGGGAAGGAGGTCACCTCTAGAGATCTTGTAAACATAATCTCCTGTCTGGTAATGTTTGACTTTTCAGACTGGATCCAAAGCAAACGGTGGGAGTGCAAAAGAGGCTGTAGGAGGGCAACTTGTGATGTTCTGGGACATATGAGATGCCTAGTAAAACACAAGGTACTCCCGTGACTTTTGGCAAGGGATATAGCTTGACAATTCACAGCCTCTCTTGTAATCTTGGCGCAGTGAGAGAGGCAGGGAGATCAGTGGTTTTGTGTCGATGAAAGGAGTGTGTATATAATTTATCATGTCTGGGGTGCTTCAGGCTGTTTCCAGTGGGAAAGCTGAGCTGTAATGAGGTTGCTGATGAGCCTCATATACAAACCCTTCAGCTCTATAAACCGTGCCTTCAAAGGCATCCCTTTTCCTAGGGACTGACCAAGGAGGATTTCAAGCAGCCTCTCCAGCAAGCCGATGGATGCCTCTCTGAAACCAGCTGCTCGGCAACCAGCCACTGCTCTTACTGTCACTGAAAGCCTTGGAGCCTGTTGACTTTCTCAGCCCATTGCTAAACCCCGTAGCTGCAAGGGGATGTTTCAGTAGAGGAGTGCGCTCACTCAGTTGGTTTCTTCATCCATCCATGCTGTGAGCAGCCCTGAGCTACTCCCTGAGAGGGTTCAGCTGGTCCCAGCAACCTTCATGGCTCTGGCTGGGACACAAAGGTCCTGTTTGGACACAGAAGACAGTGCTTGCTGATTTAATTTTTTTTTCAAGGTTTTTGTGAGAACTTCTTAAGTAAAACTGTTAGGAAAGAAGGGTAGGAAAGACTTTATGAAGTGGGCAACCTGCTAGGCTTTTTGCTGCTAAACTCTGTGTTCAAAACCAGCAAGGAAGCACTACTCCATTTCCATCTTCATATCTCTTGATGTAGACAGAGAAAGAAGAGATTAATTCATACAAAAGTAGAAAGGGAGAGGTGCCTATTTGTCCTGAGCAACTGTAGAGGGAAGCTGGGAGATCAGTGACTAGGTATTTTTTGCTGCTAAATATAGATATTAATTTGACATCTCGGTGTTTCCCATCACCATCTGTTTGTTGCTGTGACAAATAAGGTCTCTCTGGCAGCTCTTCCTGCTGGGCTGCTTATCCCTGCTGCATAGGGGCAGCCACAGCACTCATCACTGGCCTCGAACGCTGCTGATGCCTCTCCCCTGCTCTTGCTTTCAGGTCATGGAGAGTGTCACTGCGGGGAGTGCAAGTGCCACGCTGGTTACATCGGGGACAATTGCAACTGCTCCACCGAGATGGACAGCTGTGTTTCCAGTGATGGCCAGATGTGCAGTGGCAGGGGCACCTGCATCTGTGGGAAGTGTCAGTGCACCGAGCCAGGGGCTTTTGGAGAGACGTGTGAGAAGTGTCCCACCTGCCCAGGTGTCTGTAGCACTAAAAGGTACTCGTGGGCATTTCAGGAGGGTCTTTTTGCTGGCGGGAAGGGCAGCTCTTTGTATCCTGGGACACTTTTCAGCTAAGGAATTACTCCTGTTTTGTTGAACAGGGGAGATCCGCCCCAGACAAGCCTGTTACTGCTGGGAGCCCATGCCAAGCAACCTGAAAGTATCCCAGGTAGAGCAGCAACAAGTGTTGCTGCTCCAGCTGCTCCAGTCCTCACGGAGGTTCATGTCCCTATTCATTTCCAGTGCTGTCCCACTCTTCAGGAAAGGTTGGGAACTACAGTTTTGCTGCACTCTGAGCTGCAAATGTCTGGGTCCAGAGAGCTGTGAGCTGCAGAGGAGGAGAGGATGGGGCCTCACAGCAATGGAGGTGGCCTGGGCATCAGCCTCAGACTAGTACAGAGCAATGCTGCCTGCCTTGATCTCAGGAAGGATTTTGCAGTAGCTGACATGCAGCTCCGGACATCCAAAGGGCAAAAATACCCCAAACCTCCCAGTTGTTTTACACCTTAATCAAATCCACCCCTAGAATAAATCCATCCTTGAGATGGAGATGCTTGGCCCTGAAGTTGCTCTTTCCTTGTGGTTCAGATGTGCAGCCTCAAGACTGGCACTCAGGGAGTCCCTTTCCAAGGACTGAATCTCTGTGTTCATGCAGTTTCTTGTGGGTGCTTAATCTTCCCCTCTATGTGTGTTCCTGCAGGGACTGCATTGAATGCAAGCTGTTTAACTCAGGAAGACTGGCTGATAACCAAACCTGCCAAAAGCACTGCAAGGACGAGATCATCACCACCGTGGATGTTCTCGGTAAGTTGGCAGCAGCAGGACTGCAGGCAGTGGAAGCCAGTGACTGTGGCATTGAACTCCTCTTAACCAGACCAAGACACATCTGTAAAGAAACCCTCAGGGAATACCTAGTATTTAGAAATGTATATGTGCAGGTAGTATGTATATGTGTATACTTGGTATGTGTGGCACTCTCTCTGGGCTGTAATCTATAATGAAGTAAAAAAACTCTTTGATCTTAAATAACATCTTACCACATCTAACCAGTACCGCCAGTGCAAGGAGCAAAGGGAGTGGAACAAGGTCAGATGAGACGGAAGAAGAGATGAGCCATGAGAGAGTACAAAAGGAATTCATCTTGGAAGAAGTGAGCTTGTAAGGAAAAGCAAAGCTGTTTTGGAAACGAGTTCTGCTTTGGGAGACCTGACTGCTACAAGACACCCTGGCAAGGTCCTCTCTTGCCCTTTGTGTCCTCTTCTAGAGGTCACCCCACATGTGCATCTCTCAGCAAATTACTTTCTCCCCCTTCTTTTCAAGATCCATTCTGGGAGTCCCTGGTTGCTATTTAGGGGAGTAGAGGCGATCCAAACTTGTGACAGCGTTAATCACAATCCTGACCTTGTCCTTAGCCATACGCCTTGGAGAGAGGGTTGTAGATCAATCAGGGATAAATTACCATCTGCATCTGACATTTCCTTCTCTTCCCATACTTTATAGAGGTAGGAGTGCCCTACCTTGCTCGCCTTTTCACTCCTTTCCCCCTGAGTTGCCTGCAGGTGATGTTTTTCCCATTTTCCTCTCACATCCAGTGTCTAGCTTTTAGTGAGGTTTTTTCTAGCTTTTTTAGTGAGGTTTCCTGCCATTCTACTTGGGACACCTGCTCTTGTTCTCTCCATTCTCCTTGCAGTTCAGCCAGGAGGGCACCTACACCTGCCCACTGTGAGAGTTGTGGAAGTCCAAACTACACAAAGCTTCTTTCTGGTGCCTGGCTGGCCCATGTTTCTTAGGAGCCAGCAAATACTGGGGGTTAAAGCTCATCCCTCCTGCCTGGTTATTGTACCACACCAAAGCCAGCTTTTGTGCTGACTGCGCCCTGGAAGGTGAGGCTGGGCTATGGTTTGCAAACCCCCTGCATGGCTTTCAGGGAAAAACACAGCCAAATTTCTATTTTAAAACATTTTGGGGAATTATGCTTATGCTTTTGTTGAACTATTGCAGTTGGATTGCACATGGTGCTTGGAGATCTGGGCTGCTAGAGAAAGAGATAAAGCAAAATATTCCTCAAAAAAGCTCTTGGGTACTATGGACTTCCTTACAGGCGGACTTTGCCAAATCCTGGTTTTCAAGCACTTCTGTAGTATTCAGCACATATTATAAGTCCCTGCTGAGAGGCTGAATGCTGATATTTGTCACACAATACATAGATCTGCAGTACCCTGGCAGAGGAGGATGGGACTTCCTTAAATATCAAATTGCAGTGAGCACACCCTGGAGCATCTCAAGTGCCTTTTGACTCTGAGTATGAAGCAGCCAGTTCTTCAAAGCTTTGTATGGCAGAGGCATCAATCAATGGACTCATAAGCCAGAATGCTGCCTTGTGGGAGGCTTGTATGACTTGCTTTGGACTCTGCAGGATCTCCTTCGCTTCTACAATATCACGTTTGCATTCCTAGTGGTTCCAGAGAGGAAGTTTCAACACAAGAGGAGCATGAGCTGAACCTGGCAACAGCACACATCAGTGGACATGAAAACTCAGTGGGGCCCTCACACCTCTCTATGTGGACATGTGATCTCTGAAACCTAGTGAAGACCAGCAGAGATAATTACTATTGAGACTTTAATCCCTGTCTCTTTTAGCAGAATAGCGGTGCAAGGATCGGAGTGAAAGCAGCTCAGCCTGAAGGAACTAAGGTTTGCTGCTCAACTCAGAAGGGTGTTAGTCAAGAAACATGGAAGTTTTATCTATATTAATCTAATTAGTACTTTACTTTGTAACAATCAGCACTTCTCCAGCCCTGCCTTTGCTACCACTGTGTAGGTAGAGCAGGTTTTCGTGTCCCAGGGTAGGAACAGCTGAGGTTTGTCCACACCAGGAACTCGTCAGGACTCACCAGAGGGGCAGCTGCATCTGGGCTCAGCTGTTGAAATGTAGGGTATTAATCTTTAAACTGTATGCAGGTCAAAGGCACTGAAAGGAAAAACAAACAGACAGGAGAAGGCTAAGGGGCTGGAGTAGCAGTGGTCATTAATGCGATCATTTTTCAGCGTGACAGACAGGCACAGATAGGAGTGAGGAAGAGAGCTGTGGGAAGCATTTTCCAGGTGCCTAAGACAAGGTCATGTCTTTTCCAGCCAACAGCACTGGGTCCCTAAATCCCTTCCTCTCCCTTGACACGCTCAGCCCATGCAGGCCTGCAGAGATGTGCTCAGCAGAGCTACCTCTCATGGCCCGAGATGCTGCCCTATCTCCCTCCAGTCACTGTCCCTGCAATGAAGACACCTGAAAAGATGTGGCCACGCAGAGCAGTGGCTTTACTGAAATCACACCTGAAGATAGAGCTGCAAACCTCAGGTGATGGCTTTGCTGAATCTTAAATTGCTTCTGTGAAGCAGCCTTCCTCAGGGAGCATCTTAGACTGACCAGAGCAGCAACAGGCTCTGCCTGGTGGTATGTTAGACAGGCAAACGCACAGTACCTGTATGAAAGTCCTCTCATTTCTTGTGACCCATCTACACATCATCTTTCCAACTAACTCCTCCTTTCCCTGTCCCTTCCTCCCCCTCTCCTCCCTTTCCCATTTTCCTCTTCTATCTCACTCTTTAAAAACAAACTTCTCAGCCATTTCCGGAGCTGGAGCCACTCAGCACAGCTGGAGGAGCATGAGCTGGCCATGGGCTGCTGCTGCTGGCCCCATCTGAGTCTGTGCCCCTTGTTTTCTCTTCACCTTCCACTCTTCAAGAAATTTGGCAAATTAAGAAGAAAACGGCATTTATTGCCAAAGCAGACTTGTGTGAAGGAAAAGTGTGTGTGTGTAAGAGAGGTTGAGTCTGTTTGCCATGGGACATTTGCAAGTGCCACATTTTCTTAAGCAGTAAATCTGGACACTGCTCAGTTACAATTTGCATGAGTCATGATCAAAGTGTGCTGCTTTCCAGGCCTGCTCCCCAAATAAAATTCTGTGACTCTGCATCTCGTTCCAGAAACAGATGACCCGAGCGCAATCCTCTGCGCCTACCCGGTGAACAACTGTGTCATGAAGTTCACCTACTTGGAGCTTCCCAGTGGGAAATCCAACCTCACCGTCCTCAAAGAGCCAGGTTGGCCCTCCTTTGGTTTCCTTTTTAACAGCAGAGGCTGCCTCAGGAGAGGTGATGGGCTGCAGCCCAGCGAGTTGCAGCAAGGCTGGTTTTACTGGCTGCATGTGTGAGCAGATAAACTGGAATGATTTAAACTGAAGTGTTTTATAGTGCTGAAACCCAACTACAAATGCTCCCAACTTAGTCAAAAAAGGACTTCAAGTAAAACATGCACCTGAGCTGCCAGCATTGCTAGCAAGTGGCTGAAGAGTTTTCTGCCAATTTAGGATGCTGAATTAAAATAAATAGAGCCTATTTAAGTAGCAAAAAGCATGCCTGATCTGGGGATACAGCCCCCAGGAACAAAAACATCAGAAGGGGACACCTGGTGCTGCTGCTGGTTAAGTCAGGATGTTAGGAAATCCCTGTACCAACTAGGGATTTCTACACTGCCGAAGAGCTAGCTCCTATCCAGGCAGTGTAAGGGCTGTGTGTCCCTGCTCCCCTCCCCAGACTGCACAGACAGCTGTGCTTCCCAGCGTTATTTTAATCACATGCAATGCAGTTGCTCAAAGAAAACTTCTCATGGGGTTTTAGGACAAACTGGCAAGCATCCAGCAGTAGCTTCCTGTGATCTGCTCTGGTCCTCTGAGGCACAGGCCAATATGGGAAAGACTGAGATTCCTTATGTTTTATTTCATTTGTGCTGCAGCTTGCACTTAATTGAAAGACCAGTTGATTAGCTGACAGTTAATGTACTTAAAGTCCTTAGAGATCACCTGTGTCCCTGTGGGCCAGAGGCTGAGCTGGCTTTTGCCAGAGGCACCCTAATGCTCTGCATCCTGCATGGGTCACCTGGCATTAAAACCCTGCGTCACTGTTGGACAGTGGCACTGCAGCCCTACTCTTCCCCTGGAGCGCTACATGACATCCCAGCTCTGGTGACATGCATGAGAGCTGTCCCTTTGACCTGCCTCTAGCAAGGCATTTATTTAATAATAAAAAAAACCCAAAACACTTTGATTTCAGAGGGGACTGTTGCTTTTTTTAATTTAGTCACTGCTGCTAGTGCTGCCCTGAGTTCACTTGCATAGTGGCTGCAGTCCACATTATTATGTTCCAGGACAGTGGAGCTAATTACCTTTTCTCCCTCATGACCAGCCTGCAGCTCAGCCCCCAGCGCTGTGACGATCGTGCTGGCAGTGATTGGCAGTGTGGTGCTGATTGGCATCATCTTGCTGGCACTCTGGAAGCTGCTCGTCACTATTCACGACAGACGGGAGTTCGACCGATTCCAGAGCGAACGCTCCCGGGCCAGATATGAAATGGTGAGCCTGGGGCAGGGGTGCTGCTGGTGTATGGGGGTGCTGTTGGGATGTGCTGGCAGCAAACAGCTCTGCAGTGATGGAGAAGGGTGGCAGGAACAAGGGATGCAGGTGCCATGCCCTGCAGTGCCTTTGCAGCACACTTCAGGGTCCAGCATGTCGCACTGCCTTCCCCTTGGCAAGTTACAAATGCTCTGCAAAATTATACCCAGCCCTTGCTTTCATCATCTGTTTCCCAGCAGAGCTCAAGGCTGAAGGGGGTAGGGGAGAGAGGACCACACCCCAACTCTGGTGGCAGCCAGATTGGTCAGGTCTCCAAGGGGGTCCTTCTGGGAGGCTTTGGGTGGGGTTGATCAGCATTTGAGGGCATCGCCTCTGCCTGCAGGCAGGATGGAAGGTGTGTCTGATGGACCATCTCTGGATAAACAACACTGCAGTTTGGATCTGAATGCTCAATTCACTCAAAGCTAAACACAGTGCTATCTCCAAACTAATTGACACGTTTTCACCATGACACAGACTTTGTTCCTCACCTTTGTTCTCTTTGCTCCTTTCTCCAAAGGCATCCAACCCTCTCTACCGAAAGCCAATTTCCACACATAACGTAGAGTTCACGTTCAACAAGCTCAATAAGTCTTACAACGGTACAGTTGACTGATGGGGTCTGAGCGCCTGGCACTGCTGTGGACAATTGCTTGACTGTACATGCTGCTTCCCCACTTGAAGATGGGATCCTCTTCAGGGACGAGAATCCCTTACGACAGGACTGGTCGATGACCAAAGCCTGTTATTTGCACAGTAAGGAGAAAGGTCTGGTTCATTCTGGAGGCATGGATGTGGAGGCAGGCTCCCTGCCTGTGCTGATGGACTCTGAGCCGTGTGTGACTCCATACCCCAGCTTTCTGGATTTATTAAACCTGCCAACTAAGTCAACCAGGTGCCATATTGCAGCTTTAGACATATCCCGTTAGAAAGGGTGACTAGATCAAAAATCACGGGAACCCACGCCCATCACAAGTTCTTAGGGGGGAATTAGCTTAAAAAGAGGAAGGTGTTGGAAGAATTTGTGTAAGAAATTAGGATACAAATGTTCTGCAGTTTTTAGGATTTTTTTTATATAAAAAACAAAATAAAACTATTGTGCATATATGATGCTGTGAGGAGAGTTCATTGTTTCCTTGCTGAGCCCCCCATGAAAAATGGGGCTTGCTCCTGCAAGCAGGAGTGGTACTGCCTGATTGATTTATTAATAGAGCCTTATCAGTCAAAGCATAGCTATAAAAATAGGAGGTGGAGTCGCAGGGACCGCTGCAGAAGTTATGTTGATTTAATACCCTGGTGTTGACCCAGGGCGGGGAGTGCTTCAAGGAGCTCCTGCTCTGAGCTGGTGGTGTTAAACAGATGGGAAACTGGTGGGAGCTCAAGGGAAATGGGAGTTTAGGCTGAGGAAACTAAATTAAACACCCATCCCTTGGAGTGTGCAAGCAGGCATCCGGCCTGGATGCCTGCAGGAGAGCAACTGGGAGCACACAGCAGCTCACCCAGACCTCAGACTTTTTACCAGAAGACTATTGCTGTAGGGTCCAGCTGGAAAAGCAAGGGAGCCCTGAGCTTTTGGTTGGAAAGGGAGCTGAATAAAACAAAGTGTTTTTGCTTTACGGCATACAGTTCACTTTGTTTTTTCGGTTTCTTTTCCCCCACCCAAACCGTTCCCCCATTCCCATGTGTTTTCCTCTGGAGCTGGGGTTTGGGTTACCATGCTGACAGCTGCAGCTTTAAACCCACACAGACAGCAGCAGGGCTGGAGCCGCCACAGGAGAAAAAAGCTGGAGCAATTGCTACTGCCTGGGGGTTTTTTCCTTCTTTTTTTTTTAAATTTCTTTTTTTTTGGCTCTTCACCCTGAGCAGATCATGCAATAGTCAGCTGAAGGAAGCTTGCCAGGGAAAAGCAAAAACAAATGGTGTTCATTGTTTTGACTTGCTCTTCTCATTGGAAAAGGGCCACGGGCCCATCCTTCCAGATTTTTTTTTTTAATGTGTTTTTGCCTCTATAAACAGAAGCTCTTATTTGTTCAGTATAAACAGCTCTCCTTCAAGAATTTTATGGTTCCCCCTCCTCCTATTAGCAGCACTGAAGAAATGCAGCAGACCAGACTAGAAATATCTTGGAATGGGGATTTTGAGGAGGGCAGCAAGTGGCACATTGGCAGCATCGGCCCTGATCAGGTAGGGTAAAAAACCCAAAACCTCAAGCAAATGAAGTCTGTACCCTGTCTTCCCACTTGATTCCACTAAATCTACCCCAGCAGGGGTGGAGGGTGCAAGGGCAGGCTTTGGTTAGATGCTGGTGCTGCCTTTGCCTTTGGCTTTTTGCCTCCCACTGTGGGTGGGCTGGGGGCTGTCCTGCCTCCTGCCCGCAACAGCACAAGCATCAGGACAGGCCTGAGCACTGCAGAGGAGCAGCTATTCAGAGCTCCATGTTTCCTACACAATATTGAGGTCTAGGCTTAAGTTTGCAGACTGAGACATTGTGTATTGAATGCCTGGGACTAACGCTGCCACAACGGGGAAGGAACATCCATGGGGCAAATTTGGGTTTTGTGACTAACCCACTGCCTAGTGCCAGGCTGGCAAGACAGATTTCATCACTATCACAAAATTAAAAATAGGAAACAGTCAAGAAATAGTCATCATGAGTAGACAGAGCAGGTTTTAGCATAGTTCATGTGACTGCCTCACACAAGCCATACTGCCCCAGGCATGGAAAGGGGGAGCAGGAAGAAAAGTGGAGAGAAAGGAAGGACAGGAATGCTTTAAACCAGCTTTGCCACCCAAAGCAGCAAACACTGTGAATACAGTTTTGCTGCAATCAACTTATAAGGGACCAAGCAGTTTAAAAATAAATCCACCCTTTGCACTCTGAAAGGAAAAGCATGGGCAGTGCCCTACCACCCTTTCCCTTGCACCCTAGCAGATTACCTTTGTGCTGTGGCATTTCCCACAACATTGGGTTAGTATTGAGACACTGGGCAATCCAGGCAGTTGTCAGGAGCCAAGATTTGACTCATTGCTAAGGGGTGGTTTGGGCAGGGAGAGTGGAAAAGAGCAGAGAAAAGGCTTGGGGATGGGACTGCAAGTGCCCTCCTTCCCCTGCACAGGGATGCTCTGCTGTAAAGCAGACTGGTCTGCAGAGTGGGCAGGGAACAATGTGGGAGCAAGTAAGCAAGGGAAGGATGCCACAGGCCAGGCTCCCAAGCCAGTATACAAAAAGAAGGGAATAGTTGGTGCTGTCAGTGAAGAGCATCCTGCTGCCTGTGGCACTGCAGTGGGTAGTGCAGAGCAGCCCCCATCTGTCCCCACCAAATTTAGCTTATCCACAAGGTTACATCTGAAAAGAAGGAAGTGATGCTAAGGCTTTGCATGACTGTGTAAGCAGATCTGCCTTTACCCCTGCAAGTGTAGTGCCAAGCACAGTCATGAGAATGGTGTATTTTAGTCAGCAGCAGTTTATTTGTGTCTGTAAATACACACAGCCTGACCACAGCTAGCATTCCATAATGAAAACTCCAGCAAAACGCATCAGCAGGTCAAATGTGATGGAAAAATGTCAGTGCTTGTCTAGCCAAGCTGGAATCCGGATGCCATTGCAACATCAGCTCCTCCTGTTTCCCCAGCCACAGCTGGAGTCTGCTGCCGCAGGGCCACCGGGCCTGGGGCTCACAATGCCTTTTCCCTGCACTGCTGGTGTTTCTGGGGGAGGAGAGAACACCATTCCTTGGGAAAAGTCAAGGCCAATGGCAGCATTACTTTGTTAATTGTGGAGATGCAGTGTAACCCCTCACTGTTACACAAGCCTGAGTGAGACATGCCCTCCTGCATCCTCTTGCCCTTTATGGTGCACTAAGGTGCTCAATAGCTGAAGGCAGAGCATGAGCTCTGGAAGATGAATTCTGCACACTCTTGCACCTGTTTAACCTTGGATTTCTCCAGCCACGTGGAAAGCGAAGGAGCTACTGTATTGAGAAGGGAATCACTAAGATGTGTGACAGGAAATACCAAGGTGAGGTAACTCGCTACATCTGCAGCCCAGTAGCATCTCAGGGCCCTTGTATCTCAGCATCATCTCCATAACTGAGTACATGCTGAACTGGAATTGACTGTTGTTCTTCTGCCTCCTCTTTACTGCCAGACTGCCAAAAGTTAAAACAATACAGCAGAGACCCAGCAGTTTATTTCATCCTTTATCCATGCCCTCTAGTTTATCCTGGTGTTCATTGGACAGAGCCTGTCAGAAACCTCTCCATTCAGCTGACACAACCCAGGCTCACCCAGCCTGTGGGTGGGCAAAGGCTGAAATTGTGGGTTTGCAGGACCTTGTCATGCACAAGGACACAGAGGCTTTATTTCCTACATTATTTTATTGCATTTTATTACAAGTCACAACTATCAAGGCAAGCACACATGATTAGCAAAACAGATATAATACAAACTGCTACAGTTACAAGGCAGTTGTGTTTTAACCCCAGCAGACAACTAAGCACCATGCAGCCACTCACTCCCCTGCAGTGGGATAGGGGAGAGAACCAGAAGAGTAAAAGTGAGAAAACTTGTGGGTTGAGACAAAGGCAGTTAAATAAGTAAAGCAAAAGCTGAACACAAGCAAAGCAAAACAAGGAATTCATTCCTTCAGAGTGGCACGCATGTGTGCAGCCAACCCCAGGAAAGCTGAGTTCATTCATGGTGATGGTGCCTTAGGAAGATAAATGCCATGACTCTGAACATCCCTCCCTTCCTTCTTCTTCCCCCAGCTCTGTGTGCTGAGCATGACACCATATAGTCTAGGATATCCTTGTGGTCAGTTGGGATCAGTTGTCCCAGCTGTGTCCCTTTCCAACTCCTTGTGCACTCCCAGTCTCCTCACTGGTGGGGTGAGGAGCAGAAGCAGCCTTGACTCTGTGCAAGCACTGCTCAGCAGTAACTAAAACATCTCTGTATTATCAACATTGTTTCCAGCAAAAATCCAAATCATACTTGCTGCTATTAAGAAAATTAACTCTATCCCAGCCAAAACCATCACAAGCAAATCAACAGCAGCAGAAATCAATATTAGCAGTAATGAATATTAGTAGCAATTTTATATTTCAGTTTTACAAGTCACGATAAAATTACCACTAGTAAAGCAGCAAATATACTTATCAGTAATTATTATTTAATGCAAGAGGAAATGTTCTCAAATTATGCCAAGGTAATTTTTAGAAGTAGTCTAAATACTTCTATATACAATATACCAACAGTATACTTCCATAGGGAGGTTTAGATTGAATATTAGGAAAAATTTCTTCACTGAAAGGGTTGTCAAGCATTGGAACAGGCTGCCCAGAGAAGTGGTGGAGTCAACAACCCCGGAGGTATTTAAAAGGCAAGTAGATGAGGCATTTAGGGACATGACTTAGGCGGACTTGTCAGTGCTGGGTTAACATTGGGATTCAATGATCCTAAGGATTTTCTTCAACCTAAGTGATTTTATGATTTTATGATTCTAGTCTAAATCTTTCTTTCCTGGAGTGAAGAGGTCGTGTTTAACTTCAGAGGTATTTCAAAAACAGACAGGGTGCTCAGAAAGGCAGCAACCTTCCTCTTATGTGTTCAGCTCCCAGGGTTACTGGATGGCAGCACAGACTAAAAATATATACTAATGAATTTGAAGGTCTTTTCCAACCTAAATGATTCTATGCCTTTATATATGTGTGTGTGTGTGTGTGTATGTGTGTGTGTGTGTGTGTGTATGCCACTGTATATGTATATGTGTATACATATATGTATATACATATACATCTATATATACTCACACATATATGTAAAATTTTGCTGGTACCAAGTGCTCATCAAACCCATCCCAGAAGTGGGGCCAATTGACAATGGACAAAGTCTCACTTGGACAGTGATCCGCATCACAGAGCCTGGAGTCAGCCTGGCATCCCTGGTGAGGGTCCCCTCTGCCAAGGAAGTATCATGGGGAACAGCAGTTTGTGCACACTGGAATGCTCCATTTTGGGGTAAAATTAAGTCCTTTTTATACCACAGAGACATAAGGAGGAATAGCTCACCGCCACTTGGAGCAGCCAATAGACTCTGCTAACATCTGTTTTCACCTGGCACAGTCAATAAATGATGTATTTTCTATTCTCTCAGACCAATGTTTGTATTTCCAGACTGTTTTTTCTCTTCTATCAGTTAGAACAGACGATGGCAGTTACCAACTCTTCATTTCTCTGGATGGTTTCCTCCTTCTCCAGCCTTTTTTTTTTTCAGCTTTCTAGTAGATAGATTGCTGTTACAGTTCCTTGGTTTTGCACCTTGCATTGATGGTATCTCAGGATTCTCTGCTTTCTCAATATCCAGCTGCACTCCCAGTGCTGCTTTTGGTTCCCAGACTGGCAGGCTTTTTCGCTGTATTTGAGCACAGGTCATATTCTGTTCAGTATTTTCCCCCTTACAATCAGGGCTGCTCCCATTGCTCCACCCTGTGGCCCATGACCACTGACAGGTCACTAGGAGTGAGACTACACCTGCCCGGTGCGTCTCTCTTGCCTCCTAATGCGTGAGGCGGAGGAGATCCATGTCCATGTCAGGCCCAGAGCTGCTGCAGTTCCTGAGAGGGTTTGCTGGTTGAGGCACGAGTATATCGTGCTGCTTTGGGTAAAAGTGATGCAGACAGTGCTTTGATACAGGATAGAAAAGCACGGACCCTGCAGCTTAGACAAGAGCTAATGTGACGGAGAAGTGCCGTGCCCACGCTCTGGGCTCTGGCAGTCGGGTGATTGCTGTGGCTGGCCCACTGGCCAGACCCCGGGCAGGGGCTGCCCTTGGGCTATTTGGCAGATTTGTTGCTGAGTAACATTCATTTCATATTCGATTTGTTTGGCTTTGTTAGCATAGAAGCAGTGAGTAGTTAGTATTCATTAACACAGAAATACCCCTTTGTGTGCCTAAAAGACAATCCAAGTAGGTTTAGTTAACCCCACAGTGATGATTTCCTTAATAATTTACCTGTGACAGTAGCCAACTGTGACAGTGAGTTATTCTCCATCTGTAGATTATTTAGAACTTCCATATTAACATTTTGGGTAATTTCAAGTGTAGTGAAATTAATAACAACTACTCAGTTTAATTAAGCAATACCTAAGTTTGGAAATAGTGCAGGTCCAAACTTAGATGGTCTTGTTACTGCAGGGTTAAACACTCTGCCCTGATTACCTACAGGTTAATGCTTGTGTTGAAAGTTAAATGTCAAATCTTGAGATGGAAATGCCTAAGGAGCAAGATGTGCTGTAGTACAAGAGCCTGTCCACTGTGGTGGTAGACTCTTAGAGGGATTAGTGCTGCAAAGCCAGAACCTTCCAGGGGTTAAAAGTTGACCACCAGCTTCACTCATAGTCATTGTCATGTTTGTAGAATGAATAGAAAAAGAATTTGGTTTTGTTAATCAGAATGTCCAGAAGAGGTTACAATCTATACAGCCAATTACGTTACGTCATTATGTTCCAATTATCATTAGTACTAAGCCAACTCTGTAAACAGCAGCATGTAGCATTAGGACTGATGAGATTACAGTATCTTTCACAATTCATATTATTAATGTCCCATATAAGATGCCAAAGTCCATTAAAAAACCCTTTGTTTGTAATTGCTGATTCGTTATTTCAGGTCCATGAGATTTCCCGAATCAATACAAGCTTGTATGCTGTCCCATTTACACAGAAACCATGCTTGGGTGTGATTGTAAAACAAAGTGTAATTACAATTGCTTGTCTTCCTCACCCAGAATTGGTGAGGAAGAATTGAATTTGTGTCCTGGAGCATCATAATGCACCATGGGGCCTCACCATATCAATGTGCTTTAAAGGTTGTTGTCAATAATTTGGTGTATTGGGGAGTAAGTATGCCAAATTGGGTTGATACCAAGATGCTATGGAGACAGGGTCTGCTGGGCATCAAAATTTGGCATCTAATGATCAAGGGTGGTGTTAGCAATACTAACAATCCAATTTGTTGCCCACTTGAGAAATCATATTCATAAATTGAACAATGTGATCACTATTCCATTCTTGAAATAAGGGAACAAGCAATAATGTAATTACGAGATATGATAGATATAATACAAAAATTATAAGAAAGAAAAATGCTCATGATGTTGTTTCATTTCATGCCAACTTGCCAAATCAGTATGATGAATAAAGTAGGATCAAAATCCAGGAATAATAGTATGAGTTTCTGGTTGCTGATGTTGCAGTTAGGATGACCTGAAAGAAAAACAAAATCGCTTCATTCCTTTTGGATATTAGGTAATATGGATATTCCTTACTTAGAAATGAGATGCCTGTCACCCTAGTGATTGAGAGGGCTTTAAATTAGATTTGAAGGGCAGAGGGGAATAGACCAGACCTAGCAGATGAGGGAAAGGCTGTGGATGTAGTCTACCTGGACTTCAACAAAGCCTTTGATACTGTCATCCACAGCGTTCTCCTGGAGAAGCTGGCAGCCTGTGGCTTGGTGTCCTAGTTACAGGGGCTGGGACCAGTTTATCACTATGTGGCTGTAACCAAAACTGTGTATTCTACAGCCTTTATGTAATTTCTGAGTGACTGGTAATAATGGATCATTCCCAGCAGCTGCCTGGGGCACACCTGACACCTCAGGCTACAAACTGGGTGTTAAAGAACTCTACAAGGAGCGTTTCTTTGTCTTCACACTAATGACTCAGTTGTGATAACTCCCCTCCAGGGAGGCATTAGCACCTTCACAGCCTTTGGGGTCATCTCTGCTAATGGGCCATACTGGACTGGCATAATAGGCAGCTGCAAACACCTAGACCAAATTGGCTAAGCAAACACCTAGACCTTGTCCAATTGGCTAAGCAAATTTGGCGTCACTGGGTGGGTGAAAGGATTGGTGATTCAGGGGTTGACACTTCTGGTACCTCTAATTTGTTGTGTAGTAATTGCTAGTTGTGCTTTACAATGTATAATGAAAATGATCCACAAGGCTTTCAATCAAGTATGGATTGTTCAAAAACAGAAAGGAGGATTTGTGCTCACTTTGTGAACAATCCATACGACCAGCTCTGAGGAGTGGTAGGCCTCACTTGACAGAACTTTGGAGGTTATTAAAAGAACAGTTTATAGTTGCAAGTTGTGTGAAACTGTGTGTACGTGACCAATAAAGAGAAAGCTGGAAAGTCCCCTGGAAAGTCCCCAAGGCGGATCGGTAGGAGGGACTTTGGGCGGCGTGGCTGACATCAGGACGCATGGACAGGGCATCGGGACCAATGAACTAAAGTCATGAAGCGCGTGCACGGACTGAGCTATCCAATTGCTTTGTTGTAATCATGTACCTGGAAGGAGCTGACTGTATAAAAGCTAAGCCGTTTAAATAATAAACTGAACATTGTTTGATCATATTGATCGTCTGTGCGTTGTTTCTGAACTCCTGCCGCCGCGTGAATCCTTAGGCTAAAAATGACAAATACGTTGCCTGTGTTTGACGATTTAGTTAACCTTCATGAAACCAAAGCATGCATCCTCCAGAACTAAACATCAGCAACTCACGTCCAGCTAATCTTCCTAATGTTAAAAGAGAACTCACAGACTCAGAAGCAAGAGCGTTAGTTAAAGAGAGACAAAAAAAGACAACCACAACTTTAATGAATGAAGAAGAAGATTTGATATTAATAATCATTTAAAAGAACTGCACACTTTAATACCCAATGACCCAAATATATGCTGGGATAAAACAACGATCCTAAAAGCCTCAGTTGAGTACATCCGTAAACTGCAAAGAGACCCGCAGCGCACAAAAGAGCTAGAAAACAACCTGAAGAAACTAGAACATGCCAACAACCACCTGCTACTCAGAATACAGAAACTTGAGATGCTAGCTCAAGCATATGTACTGTCCCTTCTTCCATCTACAAACCTTTGCTCCCCTGATATGATCAACACAGTCATCGAACAGGAGCCTGTGCTGGACAACTACACCCAAAACATGATGCCACACCACGCAAACCTGTCCTGCACCACCACGACCTGCGACCTCACTGACATCACCGTCACCTTCAGTGACAACCTTGGGAATGTAACTGAACCAAATGGCACTTACAGTGTTCCTGTGAAAATGAGATCCAGACTAGAAGATATCCTAATGAACAATCACTATTAGAAATACTGTTCAAATCCCAGGCTGTGGGTGACTTGATAATAGAAAAATAAAAGAGAGAAAAATATATTTTGTCCGATCATAGAAATGGAGTCTTATCCATGGAGCTGACACAAAATGAAAATAGCCCTAACCAAAGGGAAATAGAAGACTCCTTAAACATTTTTAGTTCAATATTACTAGATCACCCTTACTGTAAAAATCCTCTTGAAAAGCCTTCACCAGAAAGCACAGGACTGAAATCAGGAACTCACAAAAGAGACAAAAAAGACAGCAAAAAACCTTCTCGGGTAACTGATGAGCAATTGGCAACATAGCTTTGTGAATTTCTAGATGAATTTATAAAGAAATATGGCAGTTTAATACCACTCTGTGAAAAAGATGTCCTGAAGAGATTAAAATAAGACTTTAATGAAGATTTCTTCCATAGAAAACCTTTTATCACCAGAGAAATCATGAAATATCAAGAAAAACATCCAAAATCCTCCACTTGCAATTTCCAAATCTCCTATAATAAGCACATACTGGATAGAGATTATTTAACTACACTGGAAGGCCAAAACTGGCTGAATGACCAAATAATTAACATGTATGCTGAGCAGAAAAGGTCTATGGCAGATTTTGGAACGTTTAGGTTGTCCCCCTAAGTTCCTTAAAATGATCATATCACTCCATGAGGATCAGCATGGCCAAGTCAAACATGGCAATGCACTTCCTGAGCCCTTTCTAATAACTAATGGTGTGAAACAAGGCTGCATTCTAGCACCAACCCTATTCACAGTCTTTTTCAGCATGATGCTCCAAAGGGCCACAGCAGACCTCGATGATCAGGACGGTATCTACATTCGATATTGTACTGATGGAAGCCTTTTCAACCTAAGGCGACTGAAGGCCCACACTAAGACCTTAAACCATCTTGTCCGGGAGCTGCTTTATGTTGATGACGCTGCCCTCGTTGCCCAGACAGAAGCAGCTCTGCAGCGTTTAACATCCTGCTTTGCAGACCCAGCTGAGCTCTTTGGGCTGGAAGTCAGATTAAAGAAGACAGAAGTTGTCCATCAACCAGCACCTCAGGAAGTCTTCCTTCATCCCCACATCACCATTGGCCAATCAGAGCTCAAATCAGTCCAGCAGTTTAATTACCTAGGCAGCCTCATCTCCTCGGATGGTAAGATTGATGGGGAGATAGACAACAGATTAGCAAAGGCATATAGAGCTTTAGGAAAGCTTCATAAAAGAGTTTGGCAAAATAAACACCTGAAGAAAAGCACAAAGATCAGTGTTTACAGAGCCATAGTGCTGTCTACTCTCTTATATGGATCCGAATCATGGGTCATCTACCGCCACCACCTGCAGCTCTTAAAGCGCTTCCATCAACGTTGTCTCCACACAATCCTAAACATTCACTGGTCAGATTATGTGACCAATACATCTGCTCTAGAGCAAGCAGCAGTCACAAGCATTGAGGCCATGTTGCTGAGAACACAGCTGCACTGGGCAGGGCACGTCTCCAGGATGAAGGACCACCGCCTCCCAAAGATCTTGCTTTATGGTGAACTTACCACCGGCTGCCGCATGAGAGGAGCCTCGAAGAGAAGATACAAGGACTCCCTGAAACAACATCTCAGCCTCGGCCATATTGATCATCATAACTGGTCTACTCTGGCCTCCAGTCAGGAGGTCTGGAGATACACTGTCTTTAATGCTGCTGATGCTTTTGAGAAAGCACACAGGATCACTCTCGAGGAGAAAAGACAACGCAGAAAGAATCGTGCCTTGCAGAATATACCACCTAAGGAGTCTTTCTGCCGTGCCTTTTGCAACCAGACCTGCCTATCTCATATTGGCCTTTTTAGCCACCAACGCGCTCATAGCAAACGTGGGTAGAGCCCTTCCCAAATCATCATTCACGAAGCCTAGGCATGATGATGTGTGTGGCCTTTAGTGCCATGGTCTAGTAACCATGGCAGTAGTGGATCAAGGGTTGGACTTGATGATCTCAGAAGTCCCTTCCTGTGGGGAACGTGTTTTAGGGATGCTGGACGATGCATTCTGGGAGATGTAGTTCCCAAAACATATTCTAATACACATGGACAGTGGTAAGTCCCATGGTGGTTGGCTAAGCGAATCACGTGTTGTTTGAAGGCATATAAAAGGTGATGTTCGCTTCCAATAAATGGATTTGGTTGTTGGAAATCCAAGCAATGGGGTTGTATGGTAATTTATTGTGGGGGATTTCGGCGGGACCGAGCCCCTGAAATGGACTGAAAGAGAGTGACTGAAAATGGAGGCCCTGATCCCGACAACACACTGATGCATCCTGAGGAAGCTGTCCTGTGGGAACAGAGAACACTGTCTCATGAGAACAGGAACATTGTCTCATGAGAACAAGGACCTGTTTTGAACGAGAGTGGTTGGGAAAAACATCAACATGAGAGAAAAATAAGAGCAGGTGTACAGGACTGTTTTGGGAAAGAACAGGGTTGGAAAGAGCAAAGTTGTTATGAGAAAGTAGAGTTTAGAGAACCCACCTATTAGCTGTAAGAATTCTAGTGTGTGAGTTTGAACTAACCTATCCGTGTGGATTACGTGTGTCCAAAAACTGTACTTAAGGGGCTGCGAATGCAGCCCCGGGGTTCTGCTTTTCCTGGAAATAAAGTTTGCTGAACCTTTTTCGTGTCGCAGTCCGTTCCAACAGCGACAATTTATTATATTAATAAAACCACACTTTCCAGCCTGGCTGATTCTATGATTCTATGATTAGCTGCTAGCTGTCACAGCAGTTGAAACGGCAGTTTTTGGAGTTACAGCTCACTTCTGTAATGAGTTGTTCTGTTCTCTGCAAAGGTCTGGTTTTTTTCCAGGCCCTATTCCCCACACCCAAGAGCTGGGATCCCTTGCTAGAGATCAGGAAATTGAAAGAGGAATTGGAAAAGAAAGAACAATTTGCTGTAGGAGGCATACCGCAGGGATGCATGGTGAGGCATTCTGGGTCTTGTAGTCTCCAGAAGCACACTCACACACATGGGCAATGTGTATTCTATTGTGATTGGGTCTAGGTGGGTCACATGCCCCCTGAAGGGTATATAAGGGGGTATTTTCCTTTAAATAAAAGATTGGCTGCTTGCCATCCTAGCTGCTGAGTTGTGTCTTATTATATTATATTAATAAGCCATAATTTGCAGTTTCTAGAGATGGCTCTTCTCAAGCGTAAGGGTAAGGTATCCATTTAAGGAAGATTTAATGAACTCCCCAGGAAAGTGGACCTTTCTGCAGACAGAGGTATCCAGTACTTGAGAGAATTAGCAGTGCTGGAAATAATGTATGGTAATCTAAGAAGTGGGTTTCTGTGGCTGGGTTTTGGTAGTGGGGGGGCTACAGGGATGGCTTCTGTTAGAAGCTGCTAGAAGCTTCCCCTGTCTCATGGAGCCAGTGCCTCCCACCTCCAGGCCGAGCCAGTCAGGAGCGATAATAACGTCTCCATGATAATGTACTTAAGAACAGAAAGTTATTGCGCAGAAGAAAATTCCAGCAGGGAAAGAGCAGAGTGAGAACACGTGAACAACAGTGCAGACACCAAGGTCAGTGCAGAAGGAGGGGGAGGAGGTACTCCAGCTGCTGGAGCTCAGGCCCCTGCAGCCCCTGATGCAGACCATGGTGGAGTAGCTGTGCCCCTGCAGCCCATGGAGGATCATCGGGGTGCAGAGACCCACCTGCAGCCTGTGGTGGAGCCCATGCTGGAGCAGGTGGATACCTGAAGGAGGCTGTGACCCCATGGGCGGCTCATGATGGAGCAGGGTCCTGCTGGGGGCCTGCAGCCCTTGGAAAGAGGAGCCCACACTGGAGCAGGTGATCCCTGGCAGGACTTGTGGCCCTGTTTGGGAACCATGCTGAAGCAATTAATTCCTGAGGGACTGCACCCCATGGAAGAGTGACCCACGAGACAGCAGTTTCATGAAGAACCGTTGCCCATGGGATGGACTCACGTCAGAGAGGTCCATCAAGGACTGTCTCCTGTGGGAGGGACCCCACGGGAGCAGGGGAAGGACTACCTCTCCCTGAGCAGTGGCAGAAACAACAACTGACCGCAACCTCCATTCCCCGTCCCCCTGCACTGCTGGGCAGGAGGAGAGAGAACTTGAAAGGAAGAAGGGGTGGAGGGAAGGTGTTTTTAAGACTATTTTACTTCTCACTCTTTTGCTCTGATCCTGTTTGTAATAAATCAATTAATAACCCCATTTTGAGTCTCTTTTGCCTGTGATGGTGATCAGAAAGTGACGTTTCTCAGCTCTTATCTCAACTCATGAATCCTTAGGTGTTTTTTCTTCTCTTCTCTGTCCAGTCACAGAGGGGAGTGAGAGAAGTTTTAGTGGGTACCTAGTGTCCAGCCAGGATTAATCCACTACACGCCCCTAAAGATCCAGAGGATGTCCCTTGCACAATGGCCATGTGGAGGAAGGTAGTTCAGAGCACCCCTGCATCATATTCCAGTAGCCTGGTAGCTACTGCTGCAGCTATTATATTACCTGCAGATGGATGCACAGACTGTAGAGGTGATGGCTCCTGACTTCGAAATGTAGAAGAAACTCTGGGCACTTCCTCATTCCCATGGGCCAGCACCTCAGCTCTCAGGGGCAGCCCAAGAGGTTGGTACCCTCCTGCCTCAGTCAGAGGGAAAGGAAGCCCCAGGCGGATGCATCTGGAGGATGCACATTCCAGGTTACAGTCAGATTGTGAGCCCCCTCTATCGAGTGACCCAGAAGAAGAACCATTTCAAGTGGGGCCCTGAGCAACAACAGGCCTTTGAGCAGATCAAACAGGAGATAGCCCGTGCAGTAGCTCTGGGGCCTGTTTGAACAGGACCAACTGTGCGAAATATCCTCTACACGGCAGTTGGGGATCATGGTCTCACCTGGAGCATCTGGCAGAAAACACCAGAAGAAACCTGAAGTTGACCATTAGGGCTTTGGAGCCGGGGTTATTGAGGATCAGAAGGCCACGACACTCTAACTGAAAAGGAGATATTAGCAGCCTGTGAGGGGGTTCGAGCCGCCTCAGAAGTTTTTGGAACAGAAGCATGTCCTGTGCTGCACTGTATGTTCAAAGGGAACATTCCCTCAACACATCACGCAACCTGTGCTGCATGGAGTAAGTGGGTAGCTTTGATCTCACAACAAGCCCGAATGGGAAAACCCAATTTCCCAGGAATCCTGGAAGAGATTATGGACTGGCCAGAAGGCTGAGATTTTGAAGCATTGCCTGAAGAGGTGACTCGTGCCCAAAAAGCACCACCATACAACAAGTTACCAGAAAATGAAAGAGGCTATGCTATAGTTAGGTCACGTAAAAAGAAAATTAGAGAGACAAAGGCTCAATATGAACTCAATCTAGCCACTTCTGCTAGGGATAACAAGAAGTGCTTCTACAAATACATCAATAGCAAAAGGAGGGGCAAGGAAAACCTCCATTCTTTGTTGGACATGGGGGGAAACATAGTCACTAAAGATGAGGAAAAGGCTGAGGTACTTAACACCTTCTTTGCCTCAGTTTTCAACAGTAAGACAGGTTGTCCTCAGGACAACTGGCTTCTGGAACTGGTAGACAGAGACAGGAAGCTGAATAGCCCCTCTGTAACCTAGGAGGAAACAGTTAGTGACCTGTTGAGCCACCTGGATCCTCACAAGTCTATGGGACCAGATGGGATCCATCCTAGGGTGATGAGGAAGCTGGCAGAAGAGCTCACCAAGCCACTCTCCATCATCTACCAACAGTCCTGGCTCACTGGGGAGGTCCCAGATGATTGGAAGTTGGCGAATGTCACGCCGATCCACAAAAAGGGCCAGAAGGAGGACCCAGGAAACTACAGGCCCATCAGCCTGACCTCAGTGCCTGACAAGGTTATGGAGCAGATCATCCTAAGTGCAATCACGCAACACATACAGGACAGTCTGCAAAGGCAAGAGCTACAAACTCACCATGGTGGAGGCAACGACTGGCTAGCTGGAAACATATCCTGTAAACCAGGCCACTGCTTGAAACACTATCTTAGGCCTTGAGAGGCACATTCTGTGGTGACATGGGACCCCAGAGAGAATTGAATCAGATAATGGGACTCACTTTCGGAAGGATCTTATAAGCTCTTGGTAAAGAAACATAGCATCGAGTGGGTCTATCAAATCCCTTATCACCTACAAGCCTCAGGGAAGATTGAGAGGTATAGTGGACAGTTGAAAACTATGTTAAGAGCGTTAAGTAATGGGACATGGAAGCATTGGGAGGCACACACAAGCTTCCGCTTTGCTTTTTGCTTTAAATAAACTGCCTTATCCCAACCCAAGGGTTGTTTCCATCTTACTCTCTCCCCTGCCCAGCTGGGAAGGGAAGTGATAGAGCTTCTGGGTGGGCACCTGGCATCCAGCCAAGGTCAACCCACCATAGGGAGGCTTAGGTTGGATATTAGAAAAAGGTTCTTCGCACAGAGGGTGATTGGTGCTGGAACAGGCTCCCCATGGAAGTGGTCACAGCACCAAGCCTGACAGAGTTCAAGAAGCATTTAGATCATCCTCCCAGGCTCATGGTGTGACTCTTGGGGAGGGTCCTGGGCTAAGAGTTGGACCTGATGATACTTTTGGGTCCCTTCCAACTCAGCATATTCTGTGATTCTGTGAAGTGAAAGCCATCCTATTAGCCCTAGAGCTTGCTGAACAAGTAAACTGGCCAGTGTGTTACCTCTATACTGACTCCTGGATGGTGGCTCATGCTCTATGGGGGTGGCTACAGCAGTAGAAAAGGACCAGTTGCGAGCACAGGCATGAAGACATCTGGGCTGCTGCACTGTGGCAGGATATTGGTGACTGGGTACAAAAGCATGGTTATAAAGGTGTGCCATGCCCTCATGCCCAAAAGCCACACTTCTGAAGACACCAAAACAATAAATGGGTAGACAAGGCTGCCAAGTAGCTCAGGTGGACCTGTAATGGGAGTATAAGGGTAAGCTATTTGTATCTTGATGGGTCCAAGAAGCATTGGGATATCTAGGGAACGTTGCAACCTACAGATGAGCTCATGATCGAGAAGTGGGCCTGACCGTGGAGGCCAACATACAGGTCACGCATGCGTGTGAAACAAGTGCTGCAATCAAGTGAGCCATGTGAGTAAAATCTCCCTGGAATAAAGGATTGTGATTGGGTTTTTGATATGGCAAAGCCTGGCAAAATGACTATTTTGGACTACGAATGCACTAAGGCAAGCACTCTCCATGGTGAAAGCAAACTACTGGTTGGCTAGAAACTTATCCTGTAAGCCATGCCACTGCCAGAAACACTGTCTTAGGCCTGGAGAGGCACATCATGTAGTGACATGGTACCCCAGAAAGAACTGAGTCAGACAATAAGACTAATTCCTAAAATAACTTCATAAACTCCTGGGCAAAGAAACACGGCATTGAGTGGGTGTGTCACATCCCCTATACCCACAAGCCTCTGGAAGGACTGAGATACATAATGGACCGTTAAAGACTATGTTGACAGGTTTAGGCAATGGGGCATGGAAACACTGGAATACAAGTTTAACAGAAGCCCATTGGCTGGTTAACACCAGAGGATATAACAAGTGTCCTGGTCCCGCTCACACAAACCCACTACATACTGTGGCAGGAGATAAGGTCCCTGTGGTGCACACTGGGAAGTGGCTGGGGAAGGCAGAGTGGATTGCTGCTCTCATGGGAAAAGGTAAATCCATTAATGGGATTGTATTTGCTCAAGGATCTGGGTGTACTTGGTGGGTAATGTGTAAGTGTGAGGATATCCAGTGTGTGCTTTGAGGATATTTACTTGGAGGAAAAATAATCTGTGTTGCGAGATGTATGTTGTAGGAAGTAATGCAGCAGAAATTACCTGAACCAAGGAAGAGTGAGTTTCACAAGGAACCAGACGAGTGCGGTGATGATCCAAACCATGTGGTGCTGGTGCTCAACAATCGAACATATTAATTCTTCTGTCCTGAACACCCATCTTGACAGCTGGGGCCCAAGTCATAGCCTGTTTGTGAACATCTGAAGGAGTGGAGGAAGCCCATGGCCCGTGACAGTAATCTGTTAAAGGACAGAGAACATATAAATCTGTATATTGGTTATAAAGAGGGTTTAACTATGTAGATTAAGTTTTAAGCATTGGTAAGGAGGGATTTCAGTAATGAGAATTAAATACAATTGAATCACATACTGTCTGTGGTTTTGGGCCCCACAATTTAAGAAGGATGTTAAAGTCTCTGCATGCTTCCAGAAGACTCTGGGTGTATCCAGTTTGGAGAAAAGGAGGTTGAGGCAAGACCTCACTGATCTCTGCAGCTTCCTGAGGGGAGATGGCTCCTTCCCTGCCCAGAGGCTGCTGGTGCCACCCCTGTTGAGTCTGTCCCACAGTCTGTGCAAGACAAACATGGGCATCTCCTCTAACCAGCCTGCTGTGAATCCTGTTCCTTGCAGGCGATCCTGTAAGTGTCTCCATTCCAGATCATGGTCCTGTTTGTAGGGGATCACTTTGCATCAGGTTGATTAATTTCAGCATTTCAAGCATTTTGTCCCTTATTCTTTTTACTCTGGGCTCCCTTTAACCTCTGGATAACCCTGACCTGACCTTCCCTTTTACAGACTATCACTCTGGGAGTGCTTCTCTGTCCTTGTTGCCTCCCCATAAGGACTGTCAATTTTGCAGCCCTTGGGCCACTGTGGCATTCCAGTGTCAGGTTTCATATCATAACATTAAGGCCAGGTTTTTTGGCCACTCTAGATGCAGCATTTTGCAAGAATTTTCCCTGCTGCTGTTGCTGGCACAGCCATCATGTCCCAGGGGCTTGCTCCTGTCCCTTAAGGACAACCTGAGCAGCCAGTCTCATCGTCCAGCCAGAAAATCCATCAAGAGTACTAGAGGGAGGAGAAGAAGCTCAGCAGTTCCCCCATTCTTGTAACAGTATTTATTATCAATAATAACAGGGAGAAGGTATTCACTCTGGTCCCTGCATCAGTGTTTAGGAGAAATATTCTTCCTGCCAGGAATATCTGTCCGGCCTCAGCCTGATGAAGAATCACAGTTCTAGCCCCCAGTGGGTAGCACTGCACCACCCACCCCACCCAGTCCTCATGGGGCTTTTGCTGTCCTGCAGGGACAGCTGCCTTAGCCTTAGCATCATTAAAATCTGCAGAGGTCATCGTGACCCCTCAGGTGGTGGGCGAGCACCTTCCTTCCCAGCATGAGCCTGGAGTAGTACCGGGGAATTTTTAATGTGAGGGTACAAGGAGGCTGCATTATCCAGACAAAGCTTGGGTAACGAAGCGGAGGAGGAAGACCCACTGCCGGAATCAAAGCCTCCTCCTTGTTTTCTGTTTTCAGTATTTGTATCTTCTCAATGATCTTGTTCTGAGCCCAGCCGTGTAGGCTCTTGCTCTAGCTGTTGTACAGCCAGAGGTCTGAGGTTAGTTTCTCACTGAGTAATTGGTTTGCAACAAAACAATAGGATTCAAAGGCAACTGCTCACACTTCTGCATCCTTAGCTTGCTGCAAAGGTCCCAGTTCCTGCCTAGCACTGTTAAAGAAAGCACCCACGGCCTCTGATGCCTCTGTGAGAAGCCTAAAGAAGGGCCCCTTGCTGTTCTCTGCTTTGCATTTGAGTGTCCTGCCACCTCTGAAACACAGCTCACAGCCTTTCTCAAGTCAACCAATTCTCAGACACGCTACCCCTGTCTCACGCAGGAGTTTGCCACAAATCTCTTGCTATTTTCATTGCTCTTCTACTGCCTTTTCCCAAACATCCATGACTCGTGTATCACAGAGCCCCACTTCTTACACGAATTAATGCCACAGCCCAGAGTATGTGAGTATGCAAAGATTGCAACCGTTTGTAGGTTTGACTGACTCTGTCATGCACAGAGACATGGAGGATTTATTACCTATGTTCTCTTGTTCATTACAGTTTACTACTATCGAGGCAATTATAGTTACAGTTGGCAAAACAAGTATATCTACTCTACAAGTTACTACAAATTACTACCAGAAAGCAGACATACATATTTCCACAGCAGCTGCAATCAATACTAGCAGCAAGTCTATATTTCAATATTACAAATTACTGCAGAATTACTACTAGTAAAGCAGGAAATGCACTTATCAGTAATTACTAACATGCAGACCTTTATATAAAGATATATATTCAAAAATGTTACCTGTACCAAGTGCTCATCAAACCAATCCCAGCAGTGAGGGCAATCAAACCCCTTCCAGAAGTGGGTCTAGCCGATAGTGGATGAGGTCTCACGGGGACGACGATCCTCATTGTGGAGCCTGGTGTCCCTGGAGTCAGCCTGGTGTCCCTGGTGAGGATCTGCTGTGCTGAAGAAATCTCATGGACAAAAAGGGTTTCTGTGCAGCAAAGAGGCTCCATTTCGGGTAAAAAATAAGTCCTTTTTATACCATGGAGACATAAAGGGGTGTAGGAGCACCACCACCTGGCACAGCCAATAGATGCTGCCAATTTCTATTTTTCACCTGGCATAGCCAATAACTGGTGATGTTTTCTATTCTCTCAGACCAGTTTTTGTTTTATCAGGCTGTTTTTCCGTTCTGTGAGTTAGAACAGCCAATTGCAGTTACCAACTCTTCCTTTCTCAGAATGTTTTCCTCCTTTTCCAGAGTTGTTTTTTTGCCTTCCCAGATGATAAGTTGCCGTACTGTTTTTGCACTTATCAGTGGTATCTCTGGATATCTTTGGTTTCTCAGTACCTAGCTGCACTTCAAAAGTGCCAGCTGCACTTCTCAAGGATGCTTCTGGTTCCCAGGCCTGTTTCCCAGGGTGGCAGGCATTTTCTCTGTCAGTATTTGAGCAGAGATCTTCTTTGGTTCAATATTTTCCCCCTTATAACCAGGTCACCTTTATGGCTGTTTCCATCATCAGCCTAAAATGATACCCCTTAGCAAAGCAGAAATGATCACTTGCAGGGAACACTGCAGAATTTCCCTGTCTAAATAGTCCTGTTTGTCAAAGTATCTTTTGCATAGCTACTGTTAGTTGTTCAGGAGTGGGTCAAAAGTGACTGTACTGTTTAGCTTCTCCTCCTGCAATACCTATTTGGGCTAAACACAGCCTATGACATCATGCCATCATGTTTCTGTTCCTGAGTCCGTGTGCAGTTACAGCCTTGTTCAGGCTTCCTCCTGTTCTCCATGCTGGCCACAGCCTCCACCACAGCCCTGCACTTTCACAGCCTGACTGTGGCTGGCACCAGCTAACGGGAAAATGTTCGGAGAAGCACATGGGTCATGCAGAAACAGAACCAGGACTGAGGATAAAGTCAACCCAGACACACAGGCAAGGTCTCCTCTCCCAGCCTGCAAATGCCTGCCAAAGGAGTTAGAGGAAAACCTGAAGCTGGAGAAGGCACCAGGCTGAGTTTTAATTTCCTACAGCGTTCGAACTTGGAAGCTGTACTTGTCACAGTGGTACAGGCCAAACAAGAACCACCAGTGTGATCACAAACAAACAAACAAACCATCCAACCCGTCTAGCCCACAGCCCAGTTACAAGCTTTCCAAAACAGACCATTCCCTGAAACAGTGACCTCCAAAAGTCAGATCTGGAAACAAACTTCCTCTGGGTCTTTCACATTCCTTTGATGCTATTCCCTAAATGCCATGTTTGTGTCTCTTACTAAAAAAATCCACAGCAACAGGCTTTCCACATAGGAAGTGATTCAGTTATTTTTCTGGGATTAAGTCTCAAATAAATTTTTGTAGACAAGGCTATGGAAACTAAAATGTGACCTGTCAGTTATTGGTTAATAAAGCAATGTTGATACTGTGACATACAAATCATACTTTTAAAGACAAAAGTTTTAACTTGGCTGGTTTTAATTCAGCGCTGGGTTTATCAAGATTTCGCAGGAATTTTAAGTCCAAGTAAAGCACTGTTCTTACGCAGTTATACTGATTAAAGTGCCCAGGCTGGGTTCTCTTGACACAACACTCCTTGTGCTAGACACAGATACCCACAACCTCAGGGAGACAGAGTGAACTTTATGTACAAATATCAAAAGCTATGTAACAATTCCTTAGTGGTTCCAGCTTGTGTTGGTCCCTCTAAGAGACCTCAGAAACTGCTGCTCAGAAATTGCAGAAAGACAGCCTGCTTTCTGCTGCAAGCATTTCACTATGAAAAGTGTGATATCCTTTAATTATTCTGTTATAAACCATATTCCAGAGTGGATTAAGAATCACAATTTCATATAAATGCCTACTTGCCAGATAATATTAAACCCAGCAACTTACAGATAGCCTTATGCCTCTACCACAGACTCAATCAGATCACAGAACTGTGAGACTTTCAGATTCATATATTATGATGCAAATGAGTTTTGTAAATTGTGACCTAGTTCCCATGTTAGGAACAGTTGGGACCAACAGCAGGAACTATGCAGTGACTGTGAACAGCAGGGGCAAGCAAGGAAATTAACATTTGTTCTTAATTTGAAATGGATTTTTAATCACTTTCAGGTGCCTCAAAGGAAGTGCACACACTTGTTTACTATAATCATTCTGACAGGAGAATGCATATAGGAGGTAACAGGTTTTTGTTTTACTAATTGAAATGTTTGCAGCATTGGTGTCAAATGAAGTGCCAGAATACAGTTTTTTCTGGACTGCACAAAGAAGGACTGTGAAATGAAGCTTCCCAATTGATCCGTTCCTCAGAACTTGTTTTGTAAAGCAAGAGGTTGCGCGTATCCTCTAGAAGTGACTGGATATTAGATCACCTCCCTCTTTCCAAATCCAGTTGCTATTTTTTCAGCTAGAGGTCTGATAAACTAGCTCTCCAAAGAGCCTGCTCAGGGATTTAGCTGTGTGAATATCAGCCACACACTCAAACACAATTCAGCAGAGTTAGTGGAAAATACTGAACTCATGAAATTCTGCTTGCGCTGTAAAAGCAAGCCTACAACAACACAGTGCTGAGCTTCTGCCTGAGGCAGCTCTTGGATAAACTACTGTTTTAAATGAGTTTTAGACTACTGTTTTATCTTTTCATATGATATTTAAATGCATATTAAATGTTTGAAAAACAGCAAGGGTATGACTAGTTGAAAACCAGATGTTTTTTCATCTTAAGGATATCTAGAGGTGGTATCATCGTTGGAAACTATTAGCTGTAAAAGAGCCAGGAGGACCTCAACGCTCCTGAAAAACAGTGTCTCAGCTCCCTCTGGTGGAAAAAGTAATTTACTGCAAAATAGTTTACGTGAGAAAGTTTTGTTTCTGCTACAGGCCTCAAGGCCATGATAATGAGAAAGCAAACAAATCCCAAATCCTCTGTTCACTTTGGAGGACTGGAATTTCCTAGAAGCAGATGTGAAATATCCTGACTGACTAACTGTTGCAGGGCGTCTGAACAATATACAACACAATCATCACGTTCCATCTTCCCCAGGGTGGAGTTCTCCCCACATAAATTATGATACATGACTACTGAAGCAATTGGTAGCCCCAAGGAAAATAAAACACACACACACATACACAAAGTTCTAACATTTTCTCCACAATAACCATCATAAGCCACACAAGCAGCCCTGTCACAAAGGGGAGTTGGGCACTTCCAGAGCACATGGAGTGTCAAAGGGTAAAGTCATCCCACCCAATACACTCAGGCAGCACGAAATCGTTCAGTTGTGTTTCTAAACTGAACAGGGAACAGTGACACTAATACAAGAGGCATAAGGCAGAGCCCTCAGATCCAAGCTGGTCTCCCCCAGTCTTAGACACTGTATAGATTAATCCAGTCAAAAAAACCCCTCCACTCTCCTATTTTGAAAGACTTGGTGGAAAGTTCAGCAGTAATGACAAAAACCCTCTTCTCACTACAGTTGACCCTAGTCTACAGAAAAGTGTATTAACAAAAGAACTCAGCTTTCTCTGTGTGCTTTGGAACAGCAACAGTCTAGAACTGCATCACCATTTGGACTTCTTGAGAGGGATGAAAATTCTATCAATCTGCACCTCGTACATGCTAGATATACATTAGGTTACTTTCTAATCAAAACCAATTGTACAAGATATTTCTGCTTCTCCTTATTCACCACAAAGAGTGGAAAGCAAATCCTGGAAGTATTCCACCTATTGTCACAAAAAGTCAACAAAGTACATTTTTGTTTCTCATTAGAGGAATCAACAGCTCCACTGTAATTAAGCACACAACAACTAACTGCTCTGACAAATTCTTTGCAGCTCCTGTAAACAGAACCATGATAATTCCTGTAGTCACAAACATACCAGATTGATTTTTTTATGATACTGGGGTTCTGAAAACAGTACTTCATATTGCCACAGAAGGAAGAGTGCAAAGCAAGTAATAGGAAAACAGTAGCAAAAAAGGTATTTATTAAACAACACATAACTCAATTTCACAGTACAGCATTAAAACCTATACTTGTTCCTTGGAAACAGCAGAGCTGAATAAACCTGTGAAAATGAGGCAGCAGGTCAGGTGTGAGGGTGAAGTTTATGAAGAACAGCAAAATACTGTTTCCAGAGCCAGAAGGAATTTGAGGGTGGAGAAAAGAAACAAAGGCAACAACAGCCAACCAAATACCCTTGGAGTGCTCTGTGCAACATTTTTCAAACAAGAAAGCCTACTAAGGCTAAAGATTGGTCATGAAGTTTTGGGTTCTTAAACTCAAATATTAAAAAACAACCATAGCAAGTACAACTTGATCTGTGTGTGTACAATTAAAAAAACTTAGTAACAGATTTTTCTCCAAAAGGGCAGTTTTTTACAGGCTGAAGTATTGATGTTTTAGCTGGAACTCTCATGGTGGCTGCAGGTCCATCAGCTGTGTTTATGGACTAGGAGTGTCCAGCTTTCAATCTTCTGCACGAACACCAAGCCTGCTCAAGTAGCTCTCCCAAGCTGCCATCCTGTACTTCTCTGCTTCCTGAAGGCGGTCTGGAACTGACAAGATGCCACGTCCCACAATAATGATATCTGAACCTTTTTCACTAATAACTTCCTTGGGGCTCAGGTACTTCTGTCCAAGGTTATCACCTGAAACAGACACCATTTTTTTTTAGTTTGTACAAAACCATATCTACTACAAATCTTCAAAGACATGCTGGAACAGAGAACAGGTATGCTGTTCCAACTCTAATCCTAACAACCCACAAACATAACTAGAAACTCTGTCACCACCCAACAAATACTATTACACAGATCAAATTTGACAGCCAGCACCCTCCTTTTTCATGATTTACCAATCAGAACAGATGGAGCAGTTACACAAAGAAGTACAGATCAGGATTACTGAAATGAGCCTCAGCCTTCTTAAAACAGGCAAACTCCCCAAACATTAATGTAAAAGCTTGTGACTTCACTTTAGGTTTCACAAGAATTAAGTACTGCAGAGAAACATATCTCCCCTATCTGCTTCAGTGATAACCTGTTTAGTCAGTAGAAGACTTTCAATTCATTGATACTGCGCATCTGTGTCAGTTACAAGTCTTACAGCTGAACTTCTGTATTTGTTGTATTTTTTTTTCTACTACTCAGTAGTTTAACATCTAATCTAACACCTATCTGAAGACATTTCACGTGTTTTCAGGACTGTGCTTTATGGTATGCATGGACCTCAAAACAAGAAAGAAGGCTGTGTAGCCTGCTGGTTGCCTTTCAGAGCTCCCAGGAAAGGGATCAGCATACCCAGAAATATGAAAGACAGCCCTTAGTGGCAAACAGACTCCTCCCACAGAGAATCAGCAACTAAATTCTCTTCAGAAACCACTTTTTCACTGAAGGCCAGATCACTCCTGTAAAAAGTTACCTCCAGTTTGCAGCTGCACCCCTGGGGTTAAGTGAAGAAATTCCGGTTTATTACTAACTCTAGATCCAGATATGAATCCAAAAACGAAATCTGAGTTGTCTTCAGCCATCTGTACCTGAAGAAGATCAGTGAAGAGTTACAAGTGATATACCTAAAATTCAGCTGGACTAGCAATCTGTTTCTCATTCACCCTTTGACACACTAAGCTGTGCAAGGCAGGGGTTTGAAACACCTTTTCTTGCATTACCAGTGTAGAGTCACCCAGAGCTGACTCACCTGTGGGAACAAGCTGAGTCACTCTGCACCTGCATTTAGTTAATTGGAATCAAATGGGAGGATCGACCTTGGCTAAGTGCTTTGAGAAACAGAATGTTATGTCTCAAAGTGGAAAACCACTTTAACCAGCCTGCCTGATAAGCGCGTGTTTTTCTCCCGTGGCTGAACGCAGCCACCACACGATGCAAGTGTGAATGTGTGGGATCATGGCACATGGTTTGGGACGATCCTGGGAATTTCGGTTAACTAAAACACCAAATGCTGTTTATGAGAGAATATGAATTAAAAGGGGAACACCAAAAAGGGTTGGTGGACAAGTGCTGAAATCAAACTCTGTGTGTGCAGCCTCATTTTCTCCTTCAGTGCCCATACTCACCTCTCTGTCAGGAAAGGGAATGTTATGTTTCTTTCTATGTTATAAATACTACAGTGAATGAATTTAAACTAATTAGAAATTATGCTTAGTTAGAACATTGCTTAAAAAACAAAAAGAAAGAAAAACAAAAAAGAGAGGGGCTGCTAATAGCAAACTTGGCATGTTTACTACAATTCCAAGTGTGAACTCTGACCACCTCACATCACTAGCTTACAGCTGCAACCTTTAACCACCACACTGTCAGATTCCTGAATCTCCAAGGAAAAAACACCTATAACAGTTAGAGCTGGAGGGACTTTTGGAAGTGCAAATATTAGAAGCACATAAAAACTCCGTGTCACACTTTACAAGCTTTTAACCTGAAGCAAGTCTGCCTACTTACTGCAGCTTTTGTGTATTCACCCGTTGCAAGTGACCCTTGGGAACTCATCTCAGCAATCAGGAGACAGCCACGCTGGAGAGGAAGACCTACTTCCTTCAGACCCTTCACAACTCCAGAGCCTGGAACCACATGGGCATTAATGATGTCTGCCCAGGAGGCGATTCTGAACACACCACCTGAGAACAGGGAGAGGAAGACATGGACAGAGTCACCAGAAATCTGTTAAACAGGAAACACAAGTTAAACAAAACCAGCTGCACCCTAAATCACTCACATTTTTAAAGACAGTTTTACTACTGAAGCTTGACAGTTGCAAGTTCAGTCTCATCAGACAGTTCTGATAGCTGATAACCACAAAGTGTAACCCCTCAGTTTACTTGTCACAAACACTTGCTAATATCTCACCTTTAGTGTTCACTGAGACATTTATGGTAGCCTAGAAATCCACTGTCACAGGTGCTATCTTCCCAGACAGTATGCAGATCATATGGGACATAAGGATCAGCAAAAGAGAAAAGCAGTTCTACAGTTGCAGATCCAATGTCAAATGAAAGCTGTAACAAGCACACAATAATAGCAGGCTGCCTTAAGAAGCCAGGCTGCAGTTTCTCACAGGAGACAACTGCTCAGGAGTACTTACTGAGCACAACTACAGATTCATAAAAAGGTTTAGGTTGGAAGGGATCTCAGGAAGTCACACCCTCTCAGCAGGGTTAACTTCAAAGCTAGATCAGGTTGCTCAGGCCCTTGACCCCTTGAGTCTTTTCCAAAGCTGGAGATTCCACACTCTCTCCTGGCAACCTGTGCCAGCACTGCAGTTACACACACCAGCAGCAAAGTAACAGTAAATCAAGGTTGATGTTAATCACCTTCATATTGATGTTTCACTGTGTTTCCAATGTCTGCAAATTTCCTGTCTTCAAAAATCAAAAATTCGTGTTGGTCTGCAAGGGTTCTCAACTCCTTTACTACCTCTGGGGTGAAATCATTCAAGATGTCTATATGAGTCTTCAGGATACAAATGCTGGGGCCCAGGATGGCAGCTAACTGCAGCAGCTCTTTAGAGCTAGTGACATCAGCAGAAAGGCACAGGTTTGTTTGCTTCTTTTCCATGAGCATGAGAAGCCTGGCTGCAGCAGGATGCACCCCTGGCAGCTGGGCACGAGCGCTGAAGCTCAGCTCCTTACAGAGTCTCTTCACAGGAGCAGGACCATTCTGAGCCACTGACTCAAACACATTTCCCTGAATGAATTCCTTCACCTTTTCAACCATCTCAGCAGCCACTTCTCCCTGCTGCTGGAGAATCTCCAACACCCCAGACAAGGTACACACAGAGTGTAGGTGAATTCCATGTTCCTCTAACCTAGCCTTCCCACCCTGCTCCCTGTCCAACAGCACTATGGCATCTGTGACTCTTAATCCTTCTTTCCGAAGAACTTCTGCAGTTTCCAGTACACTGGATCCACTTGTTACCACATCTTCAATGATCAGGCATGTCTCTCCCGGATTAATGGTGCCTTCTACCATCTTCTTAGTACCTTAAAAATAAAAAGCAAACATTCCATCAAGAAAGTTTAAAAGACCCAAAAAACCTTAAAAGTATTACAACTTTAACTTGCTGTGCTAAAATAAAGATCATATTTGTTCCACATACAAGCATACACTACAGCGTATCCTGAATTCCAGTGGAACTGGACTTCGAGAGATTAGGAATTTCACATTCACTGTCAGTATGGAGAGGCAATTTGTTTATTAGAATGTCATCCTAGTTATCACAATTCTTACCACAGCTCAGTTGCTTATCTGTAATTTGATTAATAAGGATTGTTACTTTTCCAAGCTCCTAAAATACTACTTTATGTTTCCAGAAGTTACATTCTATTAACAAAACTGACACACTGTTAACAGCACAGATTCAAACGTTTGAATGACTTCGGAAGTTTATTATTGTCATGAATTGAAAACTCAGAATTACAGAACTATTTTCTTGTTATTTAAAACATGTTTAAAGCAGCCGAGTTATTGGCACTCCTTAGCATGTTTCCTATTTTCCACAGACAGCATTCTGTACTCAATATGCCTGTTTAAACAATGAGAAGAAGTAAAGCCCCAAATGCCTTTGTCTTAACTAACAACAGGCACACATCCATGAAAGGCCTCCTGGAGGGAAACAACAAAGGATGCCTGGCTTTCCCAGGAAGCATAGAGCAGCAGGAGAACATTATGCAGTGCATTGCTTAGACCATGGCAGCCTAGAGAACAAGCACATGTACAGCTTTGCAATCGGTACGACACCAGAAACTTTGTGTCAGGCAGTTAACTGCTGTCACAACTGGCTTGTGCTTCACAAGAAGGAAAAGCAAATGTTTCCATGCCTGGCCCACTGCCTGACACAGAAGTAGCATTTAGTCTTGACAAGCGTACTTTCTAATTACATGCTGTTGGAACAGGACAGCTCTTATCACACGTAGAAATCCAGTTATATGGCAGGTTAATGCTTCAGTCCTCTCTTCCTTTATCAAAATCAGATCAATGGTTCATTGGGTAGAGAAGGGACTGCTGCTAACCCGGCCTACTGATTACAGGACCACAGGAAAATTAAAGAAAAAGCGGTTTGAGAAATAAATGAAGAAGGGACTAGAAAGGTTCTTCTTGGAGTCAATATGCAAAAAGTTCTGCTCAGCATGTTAGAGAATGTGAGTTATAAATCCTCGTTTCTGGAAGAGGCCACTAACCCAGAACCACAGTAATGGGCTAAGAGAAAAAAAAGAGACACTGCTAAAGAATAGAAACAAACAAACAAAAGAAACCCCTTACAAACAAACCCAAAGAAACAGAAAACACCCTTCAAGACTCTCCAAACCTACTACAGCAGGATTCAAGCTGCAGCCTAGTTGGCAACCAGCTGAGAGTCTGATCAGGTTGGGACCTGTAGGAAGTATGCTTTAGGGTGAAAAGGAGCTGCTTTTTAAATAACCTTAAACCGAAATGCTGTACATAACAAAACAATCACCAATATATAAGGTAATTTCCCAAACAAGACAGCAAGTTGACACAAAGTCTTGATTTGATGGTTTTACCGTAGTCTTTTGCTTCCTTCCTCCGTATGAGCATCGGGACCTGATTTTCTGAGCAGATAATTGTGGCCAGCGGCAGCGCCGTGTATGGAACGCCACACACACAATCATACTCCAGACCCGCATCTTTGGCTGCTTGGAAGAGGAGATCCGCAACCTGAAAAAGGAAAATCAAACGCTTTTTAAAATCGGGCGGGCGTGAAAGTGACTAAACCAATGCATTACCGCGGGAAGCAATGAAAACCTCGCTCCTTTACATGAGTTGAGAACCGCTGTTCCCACCGCGATCCGACAGCCCGGCCCCGGGAAGGGCTCCTTGGAGAGCAGCGCTCCCAGGTCTCCCTCTCCCCCCTGAGCTGTAGGAGACCCGTCACCCCGCACGGGACAGACACCCCCGGCCCCCCGGGGACAGACACCCGGCCCCGCACCTGCCGGAGGAGGCGCGGGTGGGATACGAGGCCGCGCAGGTCGAGGTACACGGGAGAGGCGCGGCCGCTCTTGAGCACGAAGTGCCCGAAGCGCAGAGCGCCCGCCCCGCTCAAGGCCACCGCCACGGTCCCCGCGGCCGCCATCGCCCGGCCCGGCGCAGGGAAGTGATGCAGCAGCGGGAGGAGCGCGGGGCGGCCACACCCCCGACCCCGGCGGGCCCGGGCATCCCCGCATGTGTCCGCGCATCCCCGCATGTGTCCGCGCATCCCCGCATGTGTCCGCGCCGTGGGGACCAGCCCCGCACAGAGCCCGGGTTCCCCGCGCCCATCTCCCCACGCCCGCGCCATCCCGGCCCGGCCCCCCACCCCACGCCGCGCAGCGATTTCAGGTTCTCCCGTCACCCCATTCCCCAGGGAAGCAGAAACCGCCGCTGCGGGGAGGGTTGGATGTGGCCCGAGAGTTTCTCGCCGCGTTTCTCTCGGGGTGACTCCCAAAAGGCCGCTGGGTGGATGCAGCCACGCTGAGTGACGGTCCTCGGCGCTGGTTTCCTGTGAGATCCCTCCGAAAAAGATGAGCTGAATAAAGGCATCAGCCAGCCCTGAGCCGTGAAGGCCTCAGAAAGATGCCATACAAGTGAAATAAGACTGACCCGGTCTTCTCCGAATAATTTTATTTAATCAAAAAAGCCCAGAAACGGAGTCATTAGTATACTCTATTTATAGGACAGAAGATGTACAGGTCGAAGCTACATCTGTAGATGATCATATATACTGCAGTATAGTAACAACAACATGGGACAGCAAGTAGTCACCTCACAACGGTACACATGAGTGATTAGACTTACAAAGGAAATATTTACAAACCTGCCTTTACAAACCAACATTGTGTGCATACAAAATGAAATCCGCAATAAAACTGAAGGTACACTTAAGGCAGACCAGCAATACACTGAAATAATTAAGGCTGTGGAATTACTTTGCACCTTGAAAATGCTGAGCTGTTAGCAATACTGTTTCTTTTTTTCCTCCTTCGGTGGATTGTTGCAAAGATTGAAAAGCATCAATACATTCCAACTGTTTGCTCTGATCTCAGTGAATAAGTCTGAGATAGATTTATTTTTTTAACTGGTTTTTTTTTTTGCACTTCCTATTGCATTTGCCTTCCAAAAGTAATCAGCAAATTGACCTCAGTGGCAGAGCAGTGCTGAACAGTTTGGTAGAAAGAGAAGTAAAAGCACCAGCATCAGAAGTTGGACATGAAGGTGAAATATGGCTTGAGTAGAAAAGATGTTGGTTTTTCACTAGCTCCATAATAAAGACTACAGTTACAGCAAACATTCAGCATCCTGACGCTATGGAAACACTCAGCACTATACAGATCCCAGAACAAGAGTTCATCACTTGATGGCAGTGTGCAGTCAGCCTAGTAAAATGGGATTTTATTTTGTTTCCTTGGGAAAGCACCATTTTCTGATGGGACATGAACAAACGAGCTGGAGAATTAATCCGAGCCCTGTGTTAGTGGAGAATCCATCTCTGCAGTGAAAGGAACTGAAACAAAACCAGGTGGTTAGCACCTGTACATGTTAATTATCTGTTAGACCTTTATATACAGAATAGCCTTTATATCTGTCTCTGAAGTTTATAGTATCCCAGGTTACTGGATGCAGTCCCCCCATTGCAAGGGTATTAAAACAGGGTTATACATAGTCAGATGTGTGTCTCTGCATTCAACCTTTATGCACAGTCTTTGTAACAAAGGCCTAATAGCATCATCAGAAATGCTAATGAAGTCCACTGAAGCCATAGCACTTGTACGGGTCAGTTGAAGGCACAGACTTTGTCTCAGCATTAACTCAGTTTACCAGTAAAATGCTTTTAAAGATGATTGTTACTAAAAAAAAATAGAGTCTTTTAAAATAAAGGGGTAGTAAGAATAAACAAAATTTGTTGGTGTAGGTGGGAAAATTTTTTAAATTTGGAAGTCTATATTGCTTTAAAATAAAGTCTAGAACCCTGGACTGGCTGTGTTTCATCCCTGTAGTAACATGTGTAGGGGGCCTGGCAGTGTGGTGGGGAGGGGGGCTCTCCCACAGGACAGCAAGGTCTTCAGACACCTGATGGAAGCTGACAGTGTTACATGGGCCATCAGAATCCCTGTTCGATGGCTAAGAGTCAAATGTCCTGGCCAGGCTGTTCCAAGTGAAGTGGAGAGAGGCCAGTTAGTTTAAATCTCATTGCCAGACACATTCATTAAATGCAGCTGTCTTAAATAAAGAGCACCCCATGTCATCATGTCCTCTGGGCTCTGTTTACTGGCACCTGCTACCTTCCTGTCACCCAGCCCAGCGCCAGGGAACACTGTGAGCAACACTGGTGTCAGAGCAGGGTAGGAGCACTGTGGAGATGTCTGAAGGTGGTGGCTGCACGGAGCTCGTGGTGCGCCGTTGCCAGTATTCCTGTTGGTCATCCTGGCTGGTCTGGAGCTGCTGCAGAAGCTAAAGAGTGCAGCTCCCACCACACCTTCACTTGGCTGTCTTGGGAACACCCGGAGTGGTACAGCTGCAGGCAGAAATCTTCCCCTCAGAGTCAGCTCAGTCTGGGGAGCTTTGTAAAGGCCTGACGGAGTTTTATTGAGAAAATGTGTTTCCCTGTGTTTGCTACAGGCAATATTTCATGCACCAAAAAATCCTCTAGTCGGAGGTGCACAGGGAGTTGGCTGTGGTGCTTCTCACCCAGGGGGTGCACTCCAGGCCTACTTACTGAGCTTTGTAATCTTTTTACAACAAAGTTACAGTTTACAACAGAGTTACAGCACCTGTAGGATCTGTAGAGAGGCCACAGATTGGCTGAGAAAGACCTCAAAAGGGCAAGCTCAGAATACTTCCTCTGTATCTATCATATGGCAGCATTGCATGTCAACTTGACATTATTCAGGCAAAAGAAATCTTTGAGACAAAATACAAGAATGGTTGATAATCACAAACGTTATCTAGAAGTTCTAACAGGTTCAAATACTCTTGAATGTGCTGTACGAAGAGTGGTGCCCAAGAAGAGGAGTTCTCTAATGTGAATATGGAAAAAGCAAAACCACAAAGGAAAGCAACCCCACAACATTCAAAATCTCCAGAGTTTAGCACTTCCAGCTCTCAATAGGGAATCATTTTTGAATCTGAGAACCTAATCATGTATCTCTTTCAGCCTTTTGGGTGTTCTTTTCTATTATTTGATAGCAATGAGAGGACTAAATATTTCCTTAAGCAATTCAGCTTTTTCCCACTGTGCATCCAAAGTGTCTGCTATTGCAGTTTGACATGTGAATGCAGGAGGAAGGAAAATAAAATGTTAAATAACTCCAAGTTTCATGTGATACATGAGAATTCGTTCGTATTAATGCCAAGCAGAAAGCCTGTGGCTTAAACTGTACCCATGGGCCTAATAAAAGCTGTGGGTTTTATAGACCACACTTCCATAAACATTTTTTTAAGGGCAGCACAATCACAGTACAAAGAGCCAGTTTTGACAGATAGGAAGAAGTACAGACAATCCTGTAGGAGAAGGTACCTGAGGCAGGTGCTAATTAAAGACACCCCTTGACTGCTGTCTGTATTCAGTTGCTAAGAAATTGCATACTTTGCACTGTTGCTCAGGACAAGACTCTGGTCTTTTTTAAGAAGTGCTGCTGAGTTGCTTAGAAAATCAGCTGCTGCACTACAGAGGGGAACTGAGATAGGTTCTATATGACTCAAAAAGTTTAACCTGTGAACACTGTCTTTTTCAAGCCTTTCCACAACTCCTCCCTGTATTAGACTTCTCTCCCTTGGCCACAAAGCCTCATACACCGCTTCTGACTGTGCTCACCCTTCTTACTGTGACTCCCCCATCTCAGGGTTTGTTCTTGTATTGCATGAACACTGGGTTTTTTTGCTGTGCCTCCTTTCTTCTCCACTAGCAAAATAGTGACCACCCTCACGTATTGATAGAGCAAGCACAAAGATAAGGGCCAGGTCTCCTACCTGCCAGGAAACTGAGCTGGGGGGTGGATCAGAGGCTATCAGAGCCCTCAGAATTTAACAGGACTTACAGTGTATCTCCCACCCCCTGCTGGCAGAGAGAGCTTTTGCTCATGCAGGCTCACAGTACAGTTACTTGGATAGTAAATCAAATTTGACTCTTGCACCAACAAGAGAGTCTATACTGAGCACACGTGGTCAGATCAAGCCCTTTTCCTTAGGAAAACCTTTGGTAACATCCCACTACAGGCACAGCAACTGCACTCAGCACCGAGACAAAGTCCTCACATGCCAGAGGAAAAAAAATAAATCTCTTTGACGGTAAACCGAGAGGCTGTGGATCTCTATGGTGGTATGGCAGTAGGATGGGGAAGCCCCAGCCGGGGAGGTGTTTCCCCTCCCAGTCCCACTGCTGGAGAGGAGGATTTGGCCAGCCTACAAACTGCTAATTTGTCACTGCAGACTCCCTGTGTTGGTTATACTTAAGGCTGGCTCCGTCACTGTAACATCAATATGATGATGTTGCAACTTGGCTTGCAAGAGAGAAATGTTTTAATTGTGAATATTTTTTTTTTATTATTACAAAGTAGGCTTTGGACATAAAAATATCCTCACAAATGCTTTGGTGATGAGGTGCTAATGGTGGCTGAGAGATATTTACAAGTTTGGAAATGAAACAAATGACACACTTTAGAACATTGAAAACGATTTTCAAGCTGTAAGCACAAGAATGAACTCACCACTCCTACTGCACTCTGAAAGGCTCAGATGGACTTTGGGACGAGCAATTCTGAAACTAGAAATGGAACAGTAACCTTTATATTTATATATATTTATATATATGATACAATATATGTATACTGAAAACCTGTGATAGAAAAAAATTATCATCATCATCATCTAGTTTACAGATACTGCAAAAATTGGACTCAGCCTTTTCTCAATGCACAGGTTTTGCAAAAGATTTCTGTACAATGTGTATAAAATGCTTTTAAAAAAACCCATCATAGTCCCATTGTGCTTAGTCAGAACCAGCTATATGCTCCAGTGATTCATTGCCTTAATCATAGCTGCAAAAGGTGCTGCACATTGACTTGACACAGCAGAAAGCCCAAGGATTAACGGAGGATTTTGGTCTGAGCATTACCACGCCACAGGAGTGTACCTAAGCCACGCCACCACGGGAGCTGATCCAGCAGTGACTAGAGCCTGATCTTGCATGTCCTACGCAGGCAAAGTCCCCACTAAAATCATGGCAGACTTGGGCATATGGGGCATGAAAAGTCTGTCTGTTAACCTGGAGCAGGCTTGCAATGATTTCAGCAAAAACTGACCGGTCTGGTTCTGCAGTACGTGCTAAGGTCAGCCTGGTCTCACTCCCCTCTACTACCGTACTCCTAATCTCTTGTACATTTTGAATTCAGTTCAGCAAGATCAAGAGGATTTCTTATAAGGCTGCCTCACAAAGATTAAGGCAACTGCAATTTTGGCTCTCGTTTCCAGTTGGTGTTTGCTTCCTGCAGTCCTTTTTTGGCAGTGGATGTGACAATACCATGTGCCCCAAGAGAGGGAGCGGATCCCTGCTGCTGTTCCCCCCTTTCCTTGGTCCCAGGTACTGCCACTTCTGCAGTGGTCTGCACCCTGCAGCTGGGGAAGCCAGGTGAAATGCAAACACCAAATACAGGGCTATGTACAGACAGATCTGCTTGGTGCCTGCTTGCTCCTGGCGCTCCTGCCTCAGGACCAGCAGCGTAGGACCCCAGGGATAGAGGAATTACGTGCCTGGGTTCAGCCTGCTCAACAGGAAACTCTTGACGCTGGGGACCGGGTGCACGTCGTACTGGTGCCTGCGGCGCTCGATGAAGGAGGCCAAGCGGGAGGTATCCAGTGGCATCTTGGAATAGCTGCCATTGTGTGGCTGCAGCCACGGATGCTGTAAACAAGTGGCTGCCGTCGGCCTTCTCCTGAAGTCTTCCTGGAGGATGACGTTGATGAAATCCCTGGCAGCATGACTCACATCGGAGAAGTACTCGTGTGGGAAGCTGAAATCTACTCTGCACACATTGATACAAGTCTCCTCTCTGCTTTCATCCAGGAATGGAGAGACACCACTCAACATGACATAGGTGAGGACACCAATGCTCCAGATATCTGTGCTAAGGGAGACAGGAAGGCCTTGGATAACTTCAGGAGCTGCAAACTCTGGGTTTCCAAGGAGGTGGTGGACATGGTAGTGACCTGTGATCTGAACTGCATCTTCCAAATCAATGATCTTGACGCGAGGTACCGGGATTCTTAAATCAATGAGCAGATTTTCTGGCTGTTGAAAATACAATAATACAAACTTAATTGTACTATATTTTGGCAAATAAAATGTGTAGGTTTCATGTAGGTTTAATAGCCAATCAAAACTCACATTTAATCAGACATGTAAGGTAGAGATCAGGGGAGTGAATGATAAAGAACCAGCTCAGCTGCTGTTTGCTCTAAATTCAGATCAGCGCTGAAGTTGTGATGACAGCATCCTCTTTTGCACTAGGGCAACACGCTGGGATTTTGCACTTTGTCCTAAATACTTACAGTTTATTTTCCCAAACTAATCTCTACAGATTAAGAGCACTGACAGATTTTTAAACTTTGATGAGATTTGTGTATCTCTAAGTAGTTTAAATTCCATTTGTTCATATGACAACTGGCTAAGTAAGTGTGTGTAACTTGTAACAGAAATGTTCTTCATGGAGTAAACGTTCAACTTTTCTCCATCTACCACACATCCTGGGAAGGACTGTCATGTGTGCCATTACTGTTGCTGTCAGTTGACATGAATGGAGCTGCCAGTGTTCACTTTTACACACCAGGACACAATCACGCTTTCCAGGCCAGGGTGCAATTACATTTCATCCCAGTTGGTTTTCTCTCTGTTTTAGTATTTTAGGTCTCTCTCTCAGTGAGAGGTGCTGAGCAGTGCCTACACACTCTGCTCTGGGGACTTAACATGAATTTTCCTTCCTTTGTTGTCTCTGAGACGATTTCTGAATTTACTTCTTGCACACTCTCTAGATCCCTTTTTCTCTCCCTCATCCTCATTCATATTTTACTGCTGCCTCATGGCTATATATATATGTAAAGCAAAGTTCACTACACTGCTGTTCCAGTCTCTGCTTGCTCTTCTCTTGTGCAGTCTGCATCAACAAAATCAACACGTCCTTGAGCTGGATCCTGGGACAACACAGTCCATGGCTATGTCTGCTGTCACTGCCAGTGCATTTCCTGCTTCCCACTTAGCAACAGAAGGTGCTTTATTTAGCATCCCTCATTCAGAAGAACTGTAAATAGGTCACAGAAAATTAGCTTTCCACCTTGTTTCTGGTAAGTATCTTATGATCAAACAGAGTATTCAGTGCAGTTTCTTACCTCCAAGTGATACCTACTTTTTGACAGGTCCTATAAATACAAACAATCTTATAGAAAGAAACCAGGATGATTTAGCCTTTTGTGTCTAATTCTCACATAAGGTACTGTACGAACGGAATTTTTTTTTGTAGCAGTAGTAGGCAGCAGAAGAATGAAAGTATCACTTCATCTGACATGCCTTGGGGTTAGAGAGATGAGAAAAGATCTCCTTGAAGTTGGATTATCACTGTTTCGGAAAGTAAAATTCATCTCTCTTTCTCCATTTTTAATTGGCATTTAAGTCTGCAAAAAGTTATAGATTATATGATATCCTGGCAACCAAAATCAATGTTGCAGATCACAAAACTCAAAACACTTGATCATAACTTCAATTGCTAATTCTCTGTCATCCAGTATAACTGGGATGTTGGGGAGGACAGCAGTACAATGCTGAATCCAGGACAGTACAGTGCCTCCTGCCATGTGCACTAACAAAAGGAGGTACAAGCTGTACCAATCCGAGTGTGATGCTAGAATAAGGCTGAATATCTTCTCCACAGTGCATAGAACCTACATTTCTTCTTCGTTCTTCCTCTGAACCTCTCCCTGGTTGTATTTCCCACCCAGTTCCCCTCTCAGGCTCTGCAGCACAATGCAGTGTGCTGCTTTCCTTTGCCCCTGCCAGTGCTCCCCATCTCCTGCTTGCTCCCATCCCCCTGCTTTGGGCTCCCCAGGGTACAGGTGCAGATGTGAGGGAGACTCATGCTCCTTCTGGCCTGCCCTGAGCTGCCTGGGCACAAGCCAGCTCTGCTCAGGGAGCTTGGTGGCTAAGTTGGCACAGATGTGAGCCCAAACCATACCCCATAGATTTAACTTATAATTCCCCTTCAGTCAGGGGCTAATGACATCTCACTCTTGCCTCAGACATCCTCCTGCTTCATTAAATCCAGGAAGACCTTAAGAACAAACCAGTGAGTCAAGGAAACAGGTGTGTCTTGTCTGAAGGCAAAAACCAGGCGCTGCAGGTCAGTAAATCCTTCCTCTGATCAACAGGTCTGAAAGGCAGTGCTCGTCCATTTAGTGATCATCTCCTGGGAGTACAGACTGCACCTCCTCCCTATCTGCACAGCTGGGAACTCACTGTTCCAGGGCATGGAATAATAGCACCATTCTGGTTTGTTCTTACCTTTATGTCTAAGTGAGCCACTCTGCAATTGTGAAGGTACTGCAAGGCTTCCATTGTGTCTCTTATATAAAATGCCACTTTTTCCTCCATAAGTTCATCATGGTTCATCAGATAATCTAAGAGACGACCGTCATCCATCCTACAAACAAATCAAACCCTGCACGTGAAAGATCACATGGTATCTCTAGGAACAGTTAATATTTGAAAACAAAGTTGAAATGGAAACTTCATGACCTAAAAATGGAGGAAACTACAATGCAAGATCTGATGAGTATTTAATGATCCCTCAAGATACCACAGGCCATGGTAGAATAATTAATCCTCAGTTGTTATCTCTGGTCTTTGACAAATTTAGCAACAGTCTTAAAGTAAACTCATTTGCTTAAGGATGGATTCAATAGACAGAGGCAATCCCTTTGAAAACAGAGCTTCTTAATTATTCGAATTCATCTATTTATTTATAGAGCTGGTTGCATAATGCAGAAAAAAAAAATCACTGACATTTTCAGCTGGTAATATATTCTGTGGGAAAACTAACCCAATAAAAGTTTTCCACCTAGTTTTATTTATCTTTGCCAACAAATAATCAAATAGCCCAAATATACTTTGTTGAACACACTGTAACAAAGAAGCATTTTAGACTGTGGTTGTTACTTCTCCTTATAGATGCAAGCATGGTTGCTACACATGCCTTTTCACCAAGAAGTATTAGAATGATGTAGGCTTTATTCTAGCTGAAACATATTTATATAAAAATATATATTTCCTTTAAGAGTGGACAAAACTGCCCAAATAAATCTAATGTTATTCAATGGGACAAACTAACTGTGGACACAATTATCCAAGCTTCACCACAGTAGAAAGCAGTTTTATTTGTCCCTCTGAATCTTATTTACTGTAAAGAAAAGGCAGTGGAAACTCTGCAGAAAATGGCTATTTTCATTTGACACCACAATAAATAAAAAGCAAATGACAAAATCTTTGCCCTGTTGAACTCAGGGTGGGTGAATTTTATCTTTGGCTTTAATAGGGCTGTGATTCCTATCCAGACACTTGAATTGCAGCTCTGTGTACTTACAGTTCCAAAACTAAGATGTAAGAAGTAGGAGACTCGTAGGTATCGTGGATAGTGATGTACTGAGGATGCTGTAAGTGCTGTAACAAAGCTGCTTCGTGTGCTGCCTGCTCTTTCTTTTTCATTTTTTTACTAATGAATTTTACAGCAACATCTTTCCGGGTGGCTTTGTGAATGCATTTCTTTACTATGGAGAATCGACCCCTGAAATGATAAAGAAAACAGAATAATGAAGTGGCCTCATGAATAAATCACGCCTAGTTTTCAGTGCAATAACAGAGGGATTTTCTAAGTGTTATTTCATTAATCACATTAATATTTCACAAGGAATCAGATTTAACAAGTTGTTCATAACCTTTTCCAACAAAGGCCCTCCGTCTTTTACCCTGCATGTAGAGATTCTTTGGGGATTAGCAAACACTGAGAGCAAATGGTGTCACTTTGCTTTGTGCAGCCATGCTGATGTCCTCTAACAACCTCCCCTGGGTTCAATTTGCTGCCACTTTTACAGATTCTATATCTTTTTTTTTTAGCTATGGGTCTCCCTTCTCCGGTTGCTTTATTAGAGAGACCAAACTTTCTCAGACAAGTAAAAGAACAGCCTTGTTAAATAATCGCTAACCTAACATTTTGTCTCACCTTTTCAGATGCACAGTAAGAAATTAAGAAAAAAGCTGCCAGGAAAGCATTTAGGAAGCTCATACGGACTAGTGCCTAGTACCGTTCCTGAAAGTAAAATACCCAGTGCTGAACTTGGGCTTTTACTGATACACCATTCTATTCTGTACAGAACCAGAATGACTCCTGTCCTTTCAGCCCAAGAATTACTGGTCTCTGACCACTGAGTTGAAGAACTAACTGCATTAACCTGAATTGTTTGCATGCCCCTTATCTGTTGCCTGCACAGAGCACCAAGGGATGACAACATATACAGCTCCTATTTAGGCTCCTGTTAACTGACCCTCCTAATCAGCAAAGCTTTGGCATGTGATTTAAGTCAGTCACATGCCCAAGTGCTTTGGCACACTCAGTCTTTGAGGTTAAGCTTATCCAGAACCAGTAAATTGTCATGACTTCAAAAGATGACATCAAACCAGAGATGACAGAGGAGATACCAGCTTCCAGAGATTTGGCCGCCTAATAGTTCACTAGTTTGCCAAGTTGCAATCCTCAAATCAGAACTGAATTTGAAACCCGAAATTTAGTCAGTATGTTAATCAGTATCTAATGTGCAATGCTCTTTGAAAGGAGCACCATTTTCAGGCTAACTACAAAAGAAACCTAAACTCTCCTCCAAGGAAAAAGCTTTGAGTGTTTTATTGCAGTGATAAGCAGGGTTAATATTACCTCCCAATCTCATGCAGCTCTGCATAAGCGAGGTCAAAGTTTTCCTTCCATGAAATAGTGGCACCATCGGCAGCAGAGTCTTTGAGAAAATAAAGAACATTCAGAAAGTATAAAGACAGTTTCCTGAGGGATACAAACAGCATATTTTAAAGTTATGTGGGACTATATTACTTAAAATAGGAAACATTGCCACTAAGGGTCCAGTTTCATACTGCTCAGGCACAGCTGCAGTGTGTTGGACCACTAAACGCCAGAGCTCGCCAAAGATAAGGTGGACTCAAATCTGTCCTTCCAATTTTGGGCTGAGAAGGGCCACACAGACAGTCTAAGGGCATGTGTGTAACTGGGAGAGAGAGCTATGCTGTGTGAGCTCTTGTACCAACCAGCACAGGCTATCCAAGCCAGTCACAGACCTGGTTACACACTGGAGCTGCTAAAACATGGGGAAATGTGGGCTCTGCTCACAACATTGTTCTGAGTGAGCTGTACCCCAAATTCCTGCAGCACGGAGCGTTCCTATTCCAGCTGCATTGCTCAAGGGGGTATGTTCTGCAAGTGGAATTGCAGCCTCCAGCTGGGCTGCCCAGCAGAGGCCTCTGGTGCAGCCGACATTGCTGGAAAGGCAGGGGAACACCAGCCAGGACACAGAGCCTGTTGTGCAGAGATGAAGACATGAAATAGTCTTGGGATACAAAGTAGGGACCTGCTAAGAAACTGAAACAGCTTTTAGGCAGAGGGTGGCTGTGAGCCTGGATGGAGGTGAAGACATGACAATGGTGGCAGGAGCTGGCTAGGAGCATATCCCAGGCTTTTTCTTGTATTCCTACCGGGTCCAGGATCCGTGTTTTTATTGGGATCCATCAAAGCACACAATACAAATGGCACAGATGGACTCCTGTGCACATCAGCCCCTCCTTGCCCTGCCCACTCACCATACTCCGGGAGCCTCACAAATTCAGATGGGTCACTGGGCAAGCTGATCCCCCAGGGATTGCTGGCACTCACTCGAAACTGATACTGGCAGCCTGGGGCCAGGTCCTCAATGACGAGGTATGTGTCCAAAGTTGAGGCTACCGACTGCTGCCAGACCTGTGAGCCTGCATTTACCAAAGGGAGAGAAGGAGAGCTGAAGGAAAGAGTCTCACTGCCTGAATTTAGGGCAAAGACTTTCTCTGCCCACCACATGTTGGGTTTTAACCCTGAGAGGTTAAAATCTACAGGGTTTTTAGGAGGCGATGTTACAGCAGACTGTTACACCAGAAATGGATCAGAGGAAGCTATACTGTGTTGTAGCCACCTTCCCATCTGGCTAAATGATTGAAGAAGGAAATGCCCCTCAGTTGACCGATGGAAAAAGTGCAGCCCAGGGACAAGCTGTGTGCTGGGGCTGTGTGCTGCAAGTGATGTCTCAGGGCAGCATGATAACACAGAAGTGGAGGGGTGATTTGATGACAACTCTGCTATAAGAGAAACAGTAGCAGAAATATTGCAAAAAAAGCCCCAAAACCATGGTCAAAGGAGTCTCAGATGAAGCTGAGATAGGGTGTCAGTGCAATCCAAATGCTTTTGCAGGTGAAGATGTGGTGGCTCCAGTGAAAGCTGCAGTTGCAGGAGGAGAACCAGCTTTCTGAGGCTTAGTACGGGTATCTTGCAGATGAGCAGAATTGCAGCAATGTGTGGCTGTCATGTGTTTCCGCTCCTATCAGAAACAAACCCAACCATTGCCTAATGTGTGGTATCCAAAGGAGCATACTTCACTCATCTGTACAGGGTCACAGAATAGAAAAGGAACCCTGGGACACCAAGCCCTGTCTCAGACTGTGATTTCTTTCAAGAATATATAAAATTTTATCTTTAGTAAATTCAGGGCCTTTTACCTTTATGTTATTTACCACAACCCATATAGTTTGTGTGCACTGTGGACAAATTCTGATTGCCAAGTCTCACAAGGTCAAGTTGGTTTTACAGGGAAGAGTCAGTTTTACCTGTGGAGTGGGAGGAATACCAAAAACTAAAACCACTGCTGTTTTTTTTTTGCTGTTTGTTTTGGGGGCTGTTGTTAATAGAGGAACTTTTATTCTCTCACAAAAATGCCAGTTACACTGATGGCACAGTGAGGGCCAAAGGGAGAGTATTCACTACGAGAAGGCATTAATATGATAGAGTAATTAGGTTAGCACATTTACTACATTTTTGAAACACAAAGGGTTAAAACCAGAATCCATATACCTAAGACAAAATTTACTGCCCAGGAACCCTCACACTTTTGTAGGAAGAATGCAAAAGGAATGTGAATAATTTCAAATGCCCTTTTCAAGAGCCTGTGTATATTGGGAAAACGGTGCATTTAATATCTACTTCATTCTTCAGGGGATGGTTGGATTTAAGAACAAATGGATTTCAGAGCTGAGCTTAAAAAATATACAGGGATCTGCAACTCTATCCAGATAAAAGAAAAATAAAGCTGATTTGTTTTTGGCATTCCTGGGAAGGATACACCAGAAAGGATGGATATCTTTCTACCTAGTAGTAGACTGCAAATGATAAAAGGATACCTCGGTGATGGACATGTTTTAGCTTAGTACACTTTACTTGTCATAAGTGACTGGAGAAAGCAGAAAGGTCTGTAACATATGAGAGATTGGACTGGATGATAGAAGGGCTTCTTTTGGCCTAAGACTTTGGGATCTGTAAGCTACAACTACTGGCAAACCAGTGGTGGTAAAAATGCTTTTGGGACCTTCTGTGACATAAAGGAGACTTACTTTGTTCTCATTCTCTCAGCCAGAGGGCACAGCTCAAACCACTCACCTTCTTCTCTGTACTCCACAGTGTAGCCTGAAATGGTGCAATTGCCTGTACTGGATGGTGGGAGCCAGCGTAGAATCACAGAGGTGCAGCTTCTCTCCTGAGCAATAGGACGGTTTGGGGCAGCTGGGACACCTTGGGAAGAGAAAACAAGCACCAAGTCCCGCACACATCAACATGCTTTATTCTGAAGATCAGGTGTATCAGGTACATCAGGTCACTATGGGACAGCTGCACCTTGTAGAGAGAGCACTGTGGTTTACTCTGGCACAGCCAGAGGAAAGGCAGTGTCACAGTCCAGTTCACCTACCACTGAGGGGCTGGTACTTCCATATTAGCAGCCAAGAGAGAAGCCTTGCTGCATCAACATGGTCCCACAGTACTAGAGCATGGGGGGAATTTCTTCTTGCTCACAGCTGGTGGTCAGCTCACTGCGAGGCCCAGAGAGCTCCCTGTGAGACCAGCCATGAGAATCACCCCTGGAATGTAGAGGATCTGTCTGAGCTCAGCTGCTGTAAAGGCAGAGCCTTTTTACCTGTCACTTTCTACTGCTGATTTTTACTCCAGCTCAAGTCCTGATGCAAAGTCCGTGGAACTGAGGAAAACAAATATTTCCATGGACTTCACTAAGTAGCAAGCTAGGTTTTGAGGGTGGGGAGTCCACTGCCATTGAAGTGTCCAAAAATGACACAAGCAAGGCATTCAGAGCTCTTCTGTGCGTATGAGGCTTTGTATGCTTGGCAGCAGATTGACAAATGACCAGTAATTCTTCTGTGCTTTGCTTAGGGCTCCCTTCAGCACAGGAGTAGTTAGTGCAGCCACTAACTTGCTTGGATAAATTGGGGAAATTATATCTCTAGGGCATCTGGTGAGGCCAAACAAATTGACTTCTAAATGCTCATGACACTGCTGCATCTGTACGTCTCCAGCTAGACATTCTTCTCTGGACCCTCCCCTTCAACACAGCAGGCACCTCTCATCTCTCATGCTATCAGATCCCAGAACATTACCTCCAAGCTGGAGGTAATGAGCATCAACTCCTTATGTCGTATTTATTACAATTAGATGAGTCACTAATTACAGTGCTGAGAATTCAGGCTTGGAGACATGTCTCCAAGTTGAATCCTGCAGAACAGTTCACCCAGGTCAAATCCTTAATTCACCTCCTCTATCCCCTAGAGAGAGGTGGAGGTGGAAAATCGGTGTCACTGGATACAAGGTCCCCCTGCTCCAGGCAGATTCTAAAGCCCAGAGCTTCCTGCAGTTAATTGGGGTGTCATCTCCCCAGGCACTCAGCAGCCCAAGGGAGCTGAGCTTCCCCTGGCCGACCTCACTGAGCCCCTGAGAAGCAGCGCTGTGAGCAGGATGCAGGAGCTGAACCAGTGCCAATGCATTTTCATTTCCCAGACGTGATGTTTATGATCAGACGACTTAATCAAGCACAAAGAACATGCAAAGCCTTCAGCCATCAGTGGGAGCTGTGGCTGAGGAATGGTTGTGTGATTTTAACATCTCAATTCACCTGGCACAGCTCCACATCCGGCTGCCTCTGCACTGGCTGTTCCTGTGTGCTCCCTGCCCCCACCAAGGGATGCTATACAGGAAAAATCCCACATGTTAAGGTCAGATGCACTACCTTGGACTTTGATGGTTGCAGAGGTTGAAGCGGTTCCGTGTTCATTGGTTGCCACACAGGTGTAAATACCGCTGTCCTGAGGCATCAGGTTGCAGATCTTCAAGGTGAGCTCTCCAGACTCACTGTGGATGCAGGAAAGCCCCAATTATAAAGTGCTGCTTCACTTGCTAATGGTTTTTATACAGTTCCTGTCCTGCCTTAATTACAAACACACAAATCTTGTTAACTTATTTGAAGGAACATCCCCCCAGCAATTTGGTACCTGAGTACAATCCCTCATATATCAGGATTAGGCTGTTAATTAAACCTTTGAGGAAAGCTTTGGTCCAAATTGCCTGCCAGGCAAATCTGCTTGTCTGTTATGGCCTCAGAGGAGGTGATGAAGGATCACTCAAGCAGCAAGCAAAGTTGAGGAGCTGAACATTTCCTGTGCTTGTCCAGAGCTGGATGCTTAGACTCCATATATGTGGAAAGATCTCCTATCTCAGAATCTTTCCTATCTCAGGAGATGCTGAGCTGCTGTACCTCTGCAGTGAAGTCCAACACACACCAGACAAACTGGGCTTCCCGCAGATGCAGAAAGCAGTCACACAGCACAGGGTGCCTGACATTTCTGGGGAGTTTCAGATCGCTGGAGCATGTGCCATTGATGTTATGTTGCTGCCAGGCCCCCATTTGGAAGGTTGGACATCTCGTAAGAGCTGGGGATAAAGAGCGCAGCGCCGAGTTCATGAGAGACGCTCAGTCTTTGGGCCAATCTGAGAAAATAAACAGCTCTGCAGAGTCTAGGGAATTTATAGCAGGTCTGTTCATAGTCACTTTGGTTTGCACATTTCAGTCTTCAACATGCAACTTGTGGGAGTTGGCCTGAATTAAAGGATTTTGCTTGTGTAACTGCTATAGCTGTAATGGAGACCCAGCTTAGAGCTAACAGTAAGTTCCCTTGATGGCAAAACTAGGCTAGTTCTTGAATGCTTAATCTGTTGGAAACCGCAGAAGGACATTGCTGGGATAACTGTCGGGACACTGCAGCTTTTGCTGGTCTGACTGTACTGGTTTAAAACAGGACAGAAATATCCTCTTTCCCTGCAATCCAGACACTCATGCCAGCAAGATCTGTAAGAGGCACTGCTCCTCTGGGCCTCTCCTTGGCAGGCAGTGTCTTCACTGGAAAACGTATATGAGTAACAAGACAATACAAGTGCTGATAGTGCACAGGGAGCCAACACACAGACAGAGGACTGTGATGAAAACCAGAACCCTGTATGGAAAAATCCCCCCATCCCAACCCCAGCCAGAGCCTGAAGATAAGGCACTAGCGATCTACTAAGTAATGGCTAAAGACAATTTCTGATGCTCTGGGGCAGTCACATAAGCAAATGGTCTCTGAAGAAAGCTCCTGATCATATTTAATTTTTTTTTATTAAACATGTAAAATCCCTTCTCTCTTAGTGTTCATTTTTCACTTTCAGTGGCTTTGTACTTCCTGGATTCATTTCAGCCTGAGCCAGAAGCGCTGAAAAGTTCAAATGAAAGATTGCCTCCTGGAGATTTCCACTGCAGTTTGGCCCAAATTGCTTATATAAGCTTATATAAGCTGCAGATGAGCATCCAGCATCAGGCTGTTACCTGACCTGAATTCAACTCCAGATCTTTCTGAATCTTCCCAATGCTTATTGTAAAGATAGTTTTCCTCCTCCCTAGCCAAGCTGGAAACATCACGACAAGCATCTTTCTGTCCAAGCACAGCCAGATGTAGCCTTCCTAGGAGCACATGTGGGCTTTTTTAGGAACAGCTGAGGAAATGCTCAGGAAAACTGCAGGAGTTGCCACCTCTGCCCATAAGATGAGAAAATGCCCAATAATAAGAGTATTGCAAGCTGGTGGGGGCTTGCTCTGCTTGAGTCCCAAAGGTGAGCATGGGATCAAAGTCAAGCAGAGAAGCCCTAGCAATGCAGAAGCAATATTAGCCAAACTAGCAGGCTGTAAGCATTCTGGCTTCTGGCTTGCAGCTGGCTCAGGAGGTCAACAGGAGCAAGCTCACATCTGCCAGCAGCACACTCAGCTCAGGAAACAATAGGGCCACATGAGCCCCAAAGTCTGACCCTTTCTAGCCAATGTGTGGTGCACCCATGTGCCTGTACACCATGCCAGACTTGATTAACTGCATTTCTAATGAGTCTTGTAGCTGGGCTGGTGCCATATTTGAGCTGAACACGACCATCATGACCAGCTGTGTTGGGATCCACAGGCAGGACCTTACCAGGATGACACCGTGTAACTGGCTGTGCTGTTGTCATTGTCAAGAATGTTTTGATCTGGTCCTTTCCAGGTTATAGTTGGTTTGGGTCGTCCACAGACTTTGCACTGCAGCATCACTGTGTCACCAAGTAGGCAAGTGATGTCCACTAATGGCACAAGAAACTCGGGAGCCACTGTAAAAAAAAACATGGGGACACACACATGACACCTTTTATCTACAGGGGAGGATGTCTGTAGTTATACAAGTCTAGAGAATACATTACAGGACCAACTATGGGATCTGGGTCCCAAAAAGGTGGGGGTCCTGGGATTACATTACCAAAACTCCCCTTCATTAAAAGCCAGCTGTCAATAGCTCGGAGAAGGAGGTAGTGGGAACTGTCCACCCTGTGCCCTGGCAGGAGGATGAGACTTTGTGAGGGCAGATTTGGAGGGTTTAGCCTCTCCCGTGGCCCTGGGCTGTCTGACTGAGCAGCCAGCAGGAAGCCCCTAGGGACTGAGCAGTGGAGAGCTGCCTTTGCTGCAAATGCTGCCTTTGCTGCAAATGCAGGATGCAGAGCACTCTGTGGCACCAGAGTAAATCACAGCTGCTGCACAGCTGTCCTTAACTCACCTTCTTGAATGAAATTGGGGTTGATTATCTGCAAAATAGAAAGAGATAAAAGCATTTATTTTCTGGACGGTGACAAAGAAACATCTGATTTCACAAGGTGGTGAACCTGACCAGTACTGCAGAAGCACAGATCAGTGGCAACAAGTGCCTTCTAACAAGCAGAAGGTGCAGTAAGCTTTAGTGACAACAGAACAGGCCTGGGCACAGCTGGGAAAGTAAAGGAAAGCTATGGCTTCTTCAACTCTGATAAAGCATCACAGGTAACAGGCAACAGCACCAAGGCTGAGGAGGGTGGATGTGCTTTCTCTTTGCCTGAGTGATAATGCTGAAGCCATCAACTCTTCTTCCCAACTCTTCTTGTGCTCCTCCCATGCCTGGCTCCAGACTCGTGTCACACAGCACCTGCAGTCACCACATACCTGGGGCATGTCATGAATAATCTGGCCACTAGCCAGGTTTGGGGAAATGTCTTTAAATTCTGCTCAGCTTCAGGGAAAAAAAAAAAAAAGTAAAGCACTAAACCAGAAATACTTCATTTTGCCCACTGGCGAGGATCAGTCCTGCAACAACTCTTGGTTTATCACAGTGAATAAAAATTCACTCATTTCACTGGACTGCTGGAAACTTTCCAACTCAAAACTATGTTTGAATAACAAGGAATTATTTTATCTAACTAGTTAATTGATCAAGTTATCAAGGGCTTGAAATGCTAGTCTCTCTGTGGTCTCTGTGTGCTAACTTTGCTTCCATGTAATCCTGGAAGCAAAGTAGGGAAAAGCAAAGACAATGCCACTAAGTTCTTACATGCAGAATCAACCCTACCTAAATTGTGGTGTACAACAGTATAGGGGGTTTAGCCTTCTTAACAGTTTTAATAATCTCGTAAAGCCTTGTTATTAAAATTCAAGCTAATAATTTCATATCAAGCACCAAAAAAACCCAATATGGTTTATCTCACCTTAAATACCTTTGTTACTATTTATTTCAGAGCTATTTTGGAAGATGCCAATGAAGCAGTGACCTAATTCGTGGCCTGACAAAGCTGATGGGAGGTTTTTGCAGAGGCTCAGAAACCAGGCCATGAAATAGAAGCAAAAACCATTCAAAATAAGGTAGATGCATCTTCAAGATTTATATTTACATTTTGGCTTTATAAATAGTGTTCCAAGGTGAATGGCTCAGGGTGTCATTCAAGGAGGCACTTGGACATATTCAGGTTCACTTTGGTTCCACAGCTCTTCTTTATAGCCTCAGGCAAAGCTGTGGTACCAGCACTGAGACCTCAGGCTCTTGCTTTCCCCCATCACCACCACAAAGCCCAGATGAACCGGGCATAACACGGACTTGCCCCTCACAAATGTTCGTTTTTTCCCCCACAGAAACATACTTGACATCAACAAATTCCTTTCCATTTGAGACTGAGAGTTTCCTTTGTCCTAGAAATAGGCAGAATTTGATCCTTTGGGATACATCTACGGAGAACAGAAGGCTCACAGAACCGGCTGAAACAACTAGTCATTGCCAGCGCTTTACACACAGCACTCCAGAAACGAGTGGAGGCTGCTGCTTGTTGGCAAAACGGGTCTCAGTCCCGACCACACAGCCAGTCAGTCTGTACCTGGTGGACAAAAGTGATGGTTTGGACTTCCACATGCTCCCAAGAGTGCTGAGAGATTTTAAACGCATCGTTCCCAGCATTCTGGAAGGAGCAACCTCTATCTACATCCCTAGGGAAGGCTCTTGGAGCACTATTACTATAATTAGAGCTTCTTATTTTTTTTAAAGTCATGTTTGGGGCATCTCTGCAGTGGGGAGGTCATGCCACCCTTGCAATGGGATGGCACAGTTCGGCTCAGCTGGCAGGATCCTGAGCAGGTGAGAGCCAGCCTAGCTCTTTGGATCCTGAGTCAAGTCTTCCTCCTGCCTGCACCTCCTGGCCCTGGTTTCCCAGGCATTGGGAAGCACGAAGTCCCATCTGAAGGGTGCAGCTGGGCACTGACACCAGGACATGAACCTCTGGCCAGCCAGCCCAGAAACCTCTGAAAGGGTGAGGGACTCAGATGCAGCAACTGTTGTTCTGCAGGGTCCAGAACCCACATACAGCCCCCCAGGACCCTGCAGACAGGAAGAAATTGGGGCACAATGGGGTACTGGCTGAAGAACATCCTCTCTCCCCTCTGTGCATGGGAATTAAGAGAGATGGATCTCTATGATCAAGTTGTATTGCTCACACAAAACAGCAAAGAAAGAAAAAGCTGTTCTGTGGATACCATTGCTTGCCACTTTCCCTCACAGAGACGCTGTCTGCTTTTCAGCTGAGTAACCCCAGGCATCAGCTCATTTGCACATACATCTTCATTTTTGTAGTGTTTGGCTTAACTGAAATACAGATCCATCCTCCAAAGCTCTCCCCTTCCTTCCCTGCAGCATGTACTAAATTCCCTTATTATTCACTGATCTCCATCCCTGTAGGATTAGAGATCAGGAGAAAGAAACACCCGTAACACTTTATATTAATTTTATAACTCTAAAGGATTCATTAGGAGATGCAACTACAATGATGAATGTAATGAATATACCTACAAATAAAGAATTCTACATTTCTAGTGACATCCAAGGTACAATAATTTATAATAATTGCCCTACCAATGTTTTTTTCACCATGGGAATAGCAGAAATAAAATTATTACTGCTAGATAATATTGGAAGAGTTTGTGGGTAAAATTTACGTTTCCTCTCCCAAAACTTCATCTTTTAATTAATCAAACATTACCAAACAAAACCCCCACAGCCACGTCACAGCTTTTGCCTGCTGTTAAGCTTAGAAAAAAGTAAAAGTCTGTTTGCATGAGAATGTTTAAGTGCTACCAAAGCACATCACTTAATTAGGGAACAGGATTTGGTCTGCTTTGAAGGAATGGGGTGGGAAGGGCAGAAATGGGAAAGCAAAGGTTCACAGCCAGATCCACTGGTTCACACATTTGCTCCCAGGCCCTGGGGGTTTGCTGCCTCTCTCTGCAGGCCGGCCAGGTTTCCAGGCTATGGGTGGATAGCAGGAGAGAACAGCCTCCAGAGTCCTTCTAGACTAAATACAAGAGCTTTGGAGACAATTTCTTCATTTGCCAAATAGGTTTTTAATTCCTGTGGATGGAGAGGGGGCTCCAGAGCGTGGCCTCACTGCCCTCAGAGGATGGGAACTCACATACTGCTCACACACAGCCTCCTGCTGGTGCCAGGGCTGGTTTCCCTGGTGGATGCACTTGTCAAGTACCTCTTTAAAATGATGCTCTGTACAAAAAGCTATATGAAAAGATCTTAAAGTCCATGGAAGTAACTTTTCACAATTCTCTTCCTCTTTCTTCCTCAGGGATTTGCAGAGAGATGAAAGCCAGGTCAGGTTGCTCTGAAGAGCAGAAATCCCTGTGGGTAAGGGCCCAGGTGGGCTTCTGGCAAGCAGGGTGAGGTGCTGTGCACTGACATGGTGATTATGGGCAGGGGGTGCAGGTCCCCTGCAGCCACTGAGGCTCAGGGACCACCACATTGCACCTGCAGCACATGATGCTGCCAGGGATGTTTGCATGAGCAACATGGTGGGCTCCAAATCCAGGTGATTTCTCCCTCAGAAAAAGAATGTGAAAGACTGCCCTCTCCAGCACGTTTTCCCCCTTTTTAAAGCCCCTGTCCATCCTTGGGAGCTCCCCCACAAGATGAAGGGCAGCAGTGGTGTTTGTGGGGATGCAGGAGTCCTGGCTTCTGGGCATCACTGCCTCAAGGAATGCCCTGTACTGCTTTAACAGGTGGAGAAAAACTCTGCTGGATATGTGGGATTTTTACTTCTCTCTGAAAAGCAATACGAGGCTCAGTCCTGACAGCCATAACCTGGCCATGGGGCCATAAGCAGGGGAAGGTGGGCCAGGGTCTCATGCTGACAAAGGCTCCCTGAAGAAATCCCAGCAAACACCACCTGCCCCAGTGTGGCTGCCAGTCTGGCCTGTGAGCAAACAAACTCATGGGGATGGAACTACCCAACATGAAAACTTCTCACACCATCTTCAGCGTCAGTCCATACCATGCAAACACAAACCCTAAGGGGTGAAATTCAGTTGGCAAGACAGGTAGGAAACACAGCTCGCTCTTTTTTCTTGGAACAAAATTTAATTGAAATGAGATAGATTTTTTTTCTTTCCACTGGATGAAATACCTGTAGCTTCATCCAGCGTAGGTGAAAACCTGCAAGGCTCCCTCCAAGGCCAGGAGAGTTTCTGTTTCCCATACAATGAGAGCTGAAAATGGAAACCCTATGCAAGGTGACAAAGGCAGAACATGAAACAGCTTCTGCTCAAGTGATGCGGGGTCTAACACTGAGCAGGCAAAGACAGGCAGCTGGAGGGAGGGGTGTGAGATAAAGAAATGGGAGGATGTCTCAGGGTTATTCAATAAAAAGCCAGAAATAGACCTTCCTTCTCCCTCCTCCAGCCTGCATGGTTTCAGGACTCAAATCAAGAAAGGCACATGAGACACGTACTTGAATGCCTTTGAGGACCTGCAGGGATCTAAGCGACTTAGATCTATGTGAATTAAGTGTAACTCAACAGTCAGGCTTTAGAAAAGCAGCATGGGTGCTTCATCCAGCAACTCAGCATTTTGCAGTATTGGGCCACTTTTTTCCTCATTTGTTAAGCTCATGTTGTAAAGACAGAAGGGCATCTGCATTAGTAACTGCAAAGTCCCCTTCCAAAGCGACTCCAACTGCCCTAATTCTTAGCAAAAGCTTATCTTTCATTTGTGCACACATGCTTTATCTGGTGGGGAGCGAGAAGCCATCCTGCCATGGCAGTGGCTGGTCCTGAAATGCTTTGAAAGCACAGCTCGGCTGCCTGAGAGGGTTCGCACCTCGGCCAGGGTTTGCTTTTCCATTGCAGAGGTGTCCTTGCCATTCCTACTCCACTTCCCTGGAGGAGGCTTATGCCCAACTCAGACACACCAATGCACAGAAGGGTCCTGCAAATGCCTGTATTTTCTGATGCCATGTTTCAATCCCATTTCAGAGGTGCATATCAAAGCCAGGAGTGAGAACATTTCTTTTTCCCCCAAAGCACAAGGCTAGGCTGCAAACCAAGCCCTCTGTAACAAGACCTGTGCTTCATCTAAACAGCAGAGGGCATGTTTACTCCAAGACAAGCAGCTCAGCATTTTGTAAACACTTCATGGCACCTCTTGGTCACTGAGTTAAAATAAAATATTGACACATTTGCACATGCTGATAGTAGAGTCAGCATCATATTCCTTGCTCCCTTACTAAAAAAAAAAAATAAAAAACCTAATAATTCCCAGAAATTAGTTACAGAGAAATTAAGCCAACTCCAATTTGTAGGAAAAGATCTATCACTCATCACTGACTAGGTCAACTTTTACTTTGAGACTTTTGGGGTGACAAGCTCATGCTGTTACCAGCCTCCCCTACCCCAAAAGAGAAACAAATTAACAAGAGGAAATTCCTGATAAAATGAGAAAATAAGGATTCCATCACACATGGATAGATGCCAGCAAAGAAAAAATATAATTTAAAATGGCATCTGGTGAAATGTCCCATGGCATCAGCCTTTTGGCAGGGATGGGGGATGCCTTCTGGCACCCAAGCATGGATGGGCTCAGCTACCTTTGAGAGTGATGGAGAAGCCACAAGGAATGGTGATTGCTGTACAGTCAGAAGACCTCTCATCCTCATCAGATTCCTGCTGCAAGGCCTTAATGGCTGGCTGCTTCCATGGCTGAGGCTGTTGGATGTCTCTGTACTCCAGGCACCACTTCATTGCACCGTACCCCTTCCTGCATATGAAGTATTACATCTTCCTTTTCCAAAAGCTAAACCACCATGTCTGTGCTGCCAGCTCAGACTATGGCTCACACCTGGTGAGCCACCTTCCTGATCTGTCTCAACAATCCCTGGCCACTCAGGGCAGCAGCACAGTGGTGTTGCCCATGGAGGCTGTCCCAGGGAAACATAAGGAGTTCTCAGGATTATAATCATTCACATTGTAATAACAGGCCAGGAAAGGTTTTCTTTCCAATATTGTACAAGATTTTGCCAAGAGAGGACGTTAGATCTGCTCTGGAGATGGACAACCTCAGGTAGGGGGTGAAGGTATTTGCCTAAAGCACTTGGGAATTCTTGGCCTGAGCTGAGTATTGACTTGGAGCCAATGCTGTATCCACCAAGCCATTACTTACTCAACACAGTATTCATCCTTACAGGATGTTTCCTAGTGCTTATTTTGCTTTAAGTGTCTCTGAGTAGTTCTAAAACGCTAAAATGTCATTAACTGAAAAAAGCAGATTAAGAAGCCCAACATATGTACCTTGGCAACAGTCCAGCTCACTAATCTAATGACGGCACTTCCAGTGACTCAGGGCGGGCCTGGGTTTCATCTTTCCTAAGACACAGGAACAAACACTACAGGCTCAGTGACAGACATGTGTCCACCAGCAGTACTTGTATCACGCTGCAGTTGGAGTCCTGCTGTGCAAAACAAGATGTGTGGGGTCCATCCCAAAGCTGGGAGAAGCTCCTGCTGGATTCAGTGAGATTTAGCTCAGTCAGACCTTCAGACTGCTGGAAGATCATTCACTTAGCCCGGAGAGGTAGCCCAATGGGATCTGCACAGCTGACTTATGACCCCCTTAGCATTATCGAAACCCAACGAGACTTTACGACATAGAATTGTAGGACAATTAGTTGTGTCACTGTTCAGGACCCCAGACTTGGGTGTGGATGATATTTGCTGATTCACAAGGGCATACACCTTATTCCCAGGAGTTGTCTGTCTCTGTGCAATTAACTACAGACATGTGGAAAGGGAGTCTCCAATCTTCCTTAAATATAGGTTACTCCTATCACTCACGTGGCTACACATGTTCCTTAAGTGCTTGCTCCTACACTCACATATTTAATAGATGAGTTTGTGCCTTCTGTTTTGTGAAATTACAGCATAAAGCAGAAAACTAGAGGTAAAAATCAAACTTCATTTCCACCCTCATGCACTTTCATTACCTATTAATAACAAAGAGGGAAAAAAACCAGTCATCAAGAGGTACTATTTCTAGTTAAAGCTACAATGAATGGGAAGTTCTCTGAGGCCAGCATGTCCCTGTGTGGGCAAAACCCCAGTAATGGCATTTTTAGCTCCTTTAAGCAGCGTCACCCAGAATTTCAGTTTCCTGCTCTCATGATGTATGTTTTCCACATTTCTTTCTGACTGTGTGTCCCCTTGAAACAAAGGCAAAGTGCTTTAGAAATCTGGAATCTCCTGAACAGAATTTACTGTGGCATTTCATAAATAGCAAGCCAAGCAAGATCTGAAAAGCCACAGTACCTGAGGGACTTCATGGATACTATGACCAGCTTACCAACTTCTTATGCAGTGAGTAGGTTGGAGGCAAATTGCACTGACACTTCCGTGTAATTAATAGGTCTGCTTTGCATTTAGAGACTGCTCTCTCTGTTTCAGCACTGGGTGCATGTTCTCATGCATAGTGGGAGGAAGAGGGATGTCAGGGGTGACAGTCCTATAGGAGAAGCCAGGTGACTTGCCTTGTTATTACCTGGCTGTAATGACAGCTACAGACTCCACCTTAATGACACCTGAATGTTGATGGCTGGGACACAGCTCTCCTAACAGCACTCCCAGTGTCTATAAAATCCATCACGAGCCTAGCCAAGTGTGAGGACGAGGTCTTCCCCCTCCTTGGGTAGCTGGTCATGTTTTCTCCAACTGCCCTGGGAGGTCACCAGTGGCTCTGTTGGGATGTACCATGCAGAGCAGGGAAAGGAAAACCAGGTGAGATGGTGATGTTCACTGCACACACAGGCTGGGGTGGAGGGGTAGCACAGCTGTTTAAGAGTTATTTAAGCCTAGTACACAAAGCCTAGAACACTGATGAAGCCCTGAACCAGGCTCAGTTGGTGGAAGTAGTTTGTCTTGCCTCTGTTTTAATGAGAAAAGACTTTGGCTTCCAAGGCTGTAATAAAGGTAATTTCTCGTAACACATTTGAAAAGGAGAATCAAAACACTCCAAATGAAAGGAAAGGGAGAACAACTATGGCTCCCAGTAGGTGAATACTCCAGACCTTTACAGACCAGACTTTCTTATGGCTCTTCTAGGTCTTCATGAGCATTTATGAGCCTGTTCTTGCTTTGCTCACTCCAGACGATTTTGTTTAGTTTATACTGGATACCAGCAATCCCCTGCCTCAGGATTTCTTAGTCAGACCAACGAGCTGACCACACTCACTCCAGGCTGCAAATGTGCTAAAACCAGCACGAGGCAAGGGCCATGCTGCTCCTTGGAGGACAGTGTGACCTTAGCAAGTCACCCCCACAATTGTTCTCCTAATTTCCCTCCCTCTGCCATTTTAAACATTTGCTCAGCCCCAGAGAGTTTTTCTCAGAAGCCAATTTGAGCTTTCCAAGCCATGAGGAACAGTGTGGCTCCTGGGGACTTCAGCACAGTGACTCTAGCACCTCCAGCCAGTGACCTGGGAGATGCAGGATGCAGTTTCTGAGTGTAAACTGAGTCATACACCAGGCACATAGTTACCCCCACAATAACAGATTGATATCATAGCTAAGACTTCACATTAATGTCTTTTGATTTAAATAGAAACGCTTTTTCCTCCTGAACTTCAGAACAGTAGACTGCACCATGGTAAAAACCCAAATCAAACAATTAAAAAGACCCATGTGGAATATGCTGGAACTAACCAGAAATGCCAATACTGTAGGACTCAGATACGCCCACTGGCAATTTTAAAACATCTGTTTTTCCTCCTATTGAGCAAAGTCAAAACACAGAAATCCTCTTCAAAAAGAACAGTGATTCTTACCCAGCTCTGTACAATACATCTGTGTCTCAGCCACCTGTTACCCCACAGGGCAATTTTCAGCGAGTGAAAGCTTGCACAGACTCTCATGCAGTAACTGGGCACTGCCTTTTAACAAACACATACATTTCTCATTACCTGTGACTGGCAAAACGCTCTTTGAAAATGTAAACACACTCCTGAGAATAATGCAGCTTTAGTTGTAAGGACAATTCAATCTCCAGGATGTCAGCTGGGTCAAAAGCTTTCCTTTAGTACACATCCCAACACAATTAAAATAAAAGCAACCTTTCAGGTTACCAGCTAAGGTGGTGCACCTCAAAACACCTCTCCCTGTTCTTTTTTTCCTTCCAGGAGAAGGATCAACTTTCCTTTGCAGGATGTTTATAGTGCAGCCTGGCTAACAGCATCCGGGAGATCTGCTAGGACACAGATATCCCTGCTCTCCAGTGACCTGGCCTGTCATTGCCACAAAACTACTACATCTCTGAACCATGTCCTTGCCTGTTTCAGCAGGAACCTCTTTCAGCGTTGGTACAATGTATAGAAATGCTTGGTGTGGTCACTATACACAGAAAAAAAAAAATGGATCCTGCAAGATATGGACTGAGAAGAACCAGATATATAACTGTTCATGATTTTAATCTCCTTCAGGCTCTCTCAACAAGGCACTCCACTAGAACTGGTGGTTTCACACTGGAAAAAGAGTAGCATAATGTACCATGATTTGAGTTCACCTATTTGCATCAGCTTTGCCTGTGATACGAGTACATTCACACAACTGTTTTACCATTGTCCTTCAGTACTCTGACAGAAATGCAATTTCCCACTCTTTTAGAAGAAAAAGGAAACATTGCCTTTTCTGATTTTCTAGATAGTTTAAAGTGCTGGTTGTGGTACAACAACATTTGCTCCAGTGATTTATAACAGAGGCCTGACCAGCAGCTCAGCCAGGGCAAGGGTTGTTTTTAACATAAAAAGCTGCTATGTTTATCAGAGTTGACAGACATGCATTATTGTTGGAATGAGGTACCAGGCGGGAAACAGTGACTGAAGGTGACTATACGAGCCTCTAGCTCAGCAGGAGCTTGTTCCTCAGCTTCCTCCACTGCTCCCACCACAAAGGCAGTCCAAACTCCAGCCCTTGGCAAACCCAGAATCGTCACTTTGTGTGACTCACACTGAATTGGCGCACGTCTGCAAGTGATACAGACCCACCAGCTCCCCTTTCAGCAAAGGCATTTCAAAATGGAAAATTTTCTTGGGAAAAAAATAATCACAAGGATGATTGTCTCTACCTCCATGCTAGTATTGGGGTCAAGGTCATCACACTCTGATTCCTCTGAGCTGTTTGTCTCCTTGTTTGGCAGCATGAAGAGGAAGAAAGAGAACAAGAGATTAGAAAAGAGATTGGTTAGTCAGGGCAGAGCAGCACAGTTGTGAGCAGCATGGGAATGGGTAACAGTAGAGAAAATGCTCCTAAAAAAAAACCAAACTAAAAACAAACTGACAACAAAACAAGGGAAGCAAGGGCAAAGACATGCGTTTGCCAAAGAAGCAGCAGTGATTCTGCAATTTGTTCAGGTAGTAAAAACAAGGAGGAAGCAAGAGGAAGAAGAACTGTGCCACCATGCTGGAGCAACTGCTTCCCGTGGGCCCAGTCCTTCCTTGGCGCTGCAGGGCGGCTGCACGGTGGGTGTGAGGGCACCTGGGTTGCAGTGGCAGGTTCCTCCCTTTGCACATGCCAGGGCTATTTCACTAGGCTTGGAAGACTGAAAGCCTCTGCAAAGGAAAACACTTAATCATGGGCTCTTCTGGAGAGGAGTGGATCCAAAGGACATGCTCAAGTGCTTTCCTGAATCAAGGCTGGGCTTTGGTTGTGTCAAAATCACAACAAGTGTTTGCTTGCCTCTGTTTCCCTCTGGGGGGAAAGCCCCAGATGAGTCCTGAGCAGGCCTCATGGTCGGTATATAGGGATGGATCCTCTGAGTTGGAGCACAGTAGTCAGGCACCCAGAGCAGAAGATGGAGCTTAACCCCACAGTTCTCAACCTTTTCCATACTGGGAGATCTCAGAGAAAGAGAGAGAGAGACGCAGACACACATACACACACGCACACACACGAACAGATACACACGAGACCCTCTCCTGGCAAGACAGAGTCAGCATCTCTGCCCTGCCTGTTTAACATGGAAAGAAAAAGGTCATTGAGATCATCTCCCTGGACCAAAAACCTTAAGCATCTCAAGGTTGGGAACCCCTTATCTTGAGATGTGGTGAAATATTGGCCTACAGAAAACTCATCAACTTCAGCAAGGCCATTGGTTCATCCACTGGCTTTCTCACTGCTGCAGGTGCTCTGATGGAGCTGCAGATTGGGCTAGATTAGAGGTCAGTAAATCACTAACGCCCCAATTTTAAGCTATTTAACCACATATATAGTTGGGTTTTTAAATGAAGATTACTTACTTGCATGTGGGATGCCAGGAAAAAGAAAACAAAAAACAAAGGCTGCATTTTATCTTGCATGCAAAAATCCTGCTAAAATGGATACTACAAAAAAAGGAAAAAAATAAAAAAAAGAGGTAACTAAAGTTGAAAAAAAAATCAACAAAAAAAGCAAAACCCAAACTCAAAATTGCCGCCCCCTCCCTCTCTCAGGAGAGGATACTATAGGGGGTGGAAAGGATGGGAAGCAGGAGAGCAGCACAGAGTTTTCAGATGGCCTTACTCACTTTAACAGAGACTTTGTTTCCCAGAATATCCTTGGATTTACGTGGCCCATTGGCTTCATTTTTGCCACTGCTCTCCTTTTCCGCCCGCTTTCTCATGCGCAGGGTATGCCATGAACATGACTTCCTGTTGTACCAAAAAACGCAGCAATCAAATGGCAAATCATAGAAGGAAGGAAGGATTTGGAAAGGGGAACCAGCATCCACATTTGCAATTACTGCAATTCCCTAGAAGGTGAAAGCCCCCAGCAATATGCCTGTCTTAATCTCAGCAATGAGAGTTGAAGTTAAAAACCAAAGAGTTCTGCAAAGCAGATGTTGTGCCACAGTTGCTGTTCAAATGCATGGAGCAGGAAAAAAATGTCCATGATGGAAGCATAGGCAACTAGAACTTGGTCATCTGGTTTCAGGGACTTTGCCTTGCATTGCAACAAATAGAAATTTATTTCAATTTTGCTACAGTTAAAAGACCAATTTGGTCCTCAGACTTGTTGGTTAAAAGCAGTGAAACAAATATAAATACTTAAGAATGGTCTTAATAGATTACTCAGTACAGCACATAAAAAAATTTAAGAAATTCAAGGTGTTGCTTGCTACATGTTGCTCAGAACACAAATAGCTCAATAAATAGGAGCTGCACCATTAACTTTCCAAGAGATAAGTAATTTCCTAGAATGACATGTTCTGTGCCTCTCAAGACCAAGAATTTCCCATCTGATTTTGCCAATCCAGTTAGATAAGAGGACATCAGTCAGCCCATGGGTTTTGGCTAGCATCACAGCAGGCACCATTTCCAGTACATTTTTCACTCCTTATTACTGTTCCTATGACCTTATTCTTGGAAAAGAACAATAAAAGACCATGTCACCCTTTGTAAGAGCAATGCTGTGTTGACAACAGAAATTGCATATCAAAGCAGACATAAAAAATTAAGAAAAAAACAAACCAGTTCTGGATATGGATTTCATTTGGTTTAAATAGTGGACAGGTTGGGGGGAATTTGGGAAGGGGTATGTTGTCTAAAACATAAAGCTCTCAAAACAGCAGGGTGATGAGGTGGGATCCAGGTTCAAAGCATCTGCCCACCTTCAAGTCATGCAAATTTGATTTGCATGTTTAAGCCCAATGTTTGGCACATGTCACGTCTACAGTACCTTGACACATTTTACAAAGCAAGTTGCATGTAATCCAAGGATCACCTGCGATGCCAATAAAACGCAGTATGTTAGCAAGGTAGGACTCAAAGGATGCCCCACGCAGCCGACGCTCCCCCAAGGACACTGAGTCTGATTCCTAAGCATTTTCTGGTTATACTTCAGCACCTGATGGGAGCTGTACAATAGCTCAATTAAACAAAAAGCAAATGCTGCCACTGACGCAAAACTGAACTGGGTCATGTCGACTTTTTTTGCCACAGGATCAGTGTCTCCAGTGCACATGGTTGGCACAGGCAGTCACGCCTGAGCACAAGGAGCACCAGAGCACCCTGCAAGTCTCAGCCAGACAGTAAGTGCTGACTGGTATTTGGGCGTTTCTGGAGAAGGTCCAAATGAGATGTGCAGAGCAGGGGAAGTTATCCAACACTTCAGGACAGTTACGTTTTCCTTTAAGATACAGTAAGAGTCAAGGATGTGGCTGATGGACTCCCTGACCTGTCGGTGAATAATACATAGTGACAACACTACTGGATTACCATGTATTTTGTGTACAGTATTTGTTAAGAAACAATTTCATTACTTAAACTAATTAGTCAGTATGATCTGGCAGACTAGATAGGGTTGAAGATAACACCAGTTCCAGGTTGTTTTTTACCCATAGGACTCCTATTATTCAAGTCTGATTTTGTTTTCAGGATTGTTTTCAGCTGTTTGAGTCTGAAAAAATTATTTAAGACTTTAAATCTCACTGTAGTAAGAAAGAGAGAAGTGCAATGTATGTGTCTTCCAATTTTGTTACACATTTCTGGCCACAATTCATCTGACTACAGAATTTGATGCAGAATTTTACTGTACAGCTGCCATGAAATCAGTCTTCACCAGGAGCCCGGTACAGTGGATGAATCTAAGGGCATGTGGTTGCATACTGTGGTTAGAGAGGAACCCAGGAATGGCCGTGGCGGATGTGCAAGAGACGTGCTAAGCAATTCCTTTGGCTTAACATGCAATTCCAGGTAGCATTCATTACTGACTGACAGGTAAAGTCACAATTTCTCTTAACTGAAACGGTAGCAGAGATCAAGTTATTATTTTTAGCGAATCTGTCACAAAATCTTTCCTCGTGTTGAATTCTGCGCCTTGAGGTACTTGTGTAAGGTAACACAATTTGTAGCATACATCATGCATTACCGTCTAGTAATTTTAGATGTTAAAAGAAATCAACAGGTATTACTGAAAAGAGGGTTGTACCTTCTGTATTTAATACCAAAAAACCACTTTCTTGCATTAGTCATTTCAGACTGACAAAGTTCTAAAAATCAGAAAAGAAAAATATATATCCACACATTTGTTAAATAAGCAACAAAATATTATAAACAAAATTAAAAAAACCAAAACAAAACCAAAAAAAAGGGTCAAACTAGTTCTTTTACCTCATTAAAACATGCTCATGGTGAAAATTTATTTTACGTATTTAAAATAGTACATTTAAAATTAGTTACATTACAGGTACAATGATGAACATTGCGACTATCCATTATATTGCACAACCTGACTTCATCAATATGAGTTTGTTTCTTTCCTTTTTTTTTTTTTAAATAGTGCAAAATACTTTATACAGGAATGTACTTGGATGGGGGACTTGCAAACCAAAAAGTATATTACAAAAGTTACTGCAAACAGAAAAAAAAATAAAACAAATCAAAACAAAATTAAAAAAAAAGATACAAGCTGTACAAGGAAATTGCCATAGACAACAAAATCTCTCCTCCTTGAGAAGCGAACCTCAGTCCAACACAGGGCCTGGATTTTTTTGTGGGGTTTTTTTTGCTAGATGCTGTTATAACCAATATATAGATTAGTAACTTAATACAACATAAATATAAGTCCAGTCCAAGCAGGTCCATGTCGGTGTAAAATGGTGTAACGTAAAGCAAATCTTTAACCGTCTATGGTTTTATTTCTCTCCAAAGTATAAACAAACCCCCAGAAAAGGAAAATAAGCAAAACCCGAGCTATCCACCATGGCTGCCTGACGCTGCGGATTGACCACTCAGCTTGTTCCAATGGCACTGTAGATTAAAATCAGCAGGAATGCCCTACCATTTGGGTTTGTTTATTTTTATTTATTATTTTTTTTTCCTCAAAAAATCCACACAGTGCTCCCAGCGAAGCCAACATGGCACTTACTTGATGCTTCCGTCGCTATTATCTGTGGTGGATTTAGTGAGGGGAGCCAAGATATTGCCAGGGATCCATCCTTCAGCGGCCGGAGAGTGGTCATTTGCAGGCTGGTACACCAGGAACATGTTCTGCTGGTTGATAGCAAGGATCTGAACCACCTGTCCCTGATTCACACAGATCTCATCCTCCTTCAGTGCATAGTAATCTTTAATCACCACCATGGAAGAGGTCCCATTGCACCCTCCCAAATCAGGCTGTGAAAATGGACACAACAGAAACCGGTGAGCGGGCAGCGCTAAGGAACCTGCTTTTCTCAGCAGCAACCCCGATACTTTATTTCGAAACAAACTGTACCAGGGAAAAAGATACAAAACACTTGAAGTTCACATTGGCAGAAAAGGATTTTAGGACTCTAAAAGGGAGCAAACACCAATCTCCTATTTCACATCAGATTTCACAGCTGCTAGCGACAGCACCCCTGTGTGCTCTTGTTTGTTGGGTGTTACAGATGAACTGTCTGTGCTGAGCCAAAGTGGGGGAAAGACCAATGAAGGCTCAACGTTAGAGGCTGAATGAATACTCACACTTATATACAGGTCATATTGAAAGTGGCTTTGGCCAACCTCAGTCAGCAGCAGGGTTGAAACATTGCTGGTGGCTGCTGACTCTTTGGTGATTTGTGTGCAGCGCACATGCACCCGAATTATGACTTTCAGCTTGCACCTTGAGAGATGTTACGTGGCAAAAGGTCTAAACTCTTCAAATACCAGCAGAGTAGACCTCTTCAGGAATGGGTGGTTAATGGATGTTAGAGAAGCCCGAACATTGCTGCTGCCAGTACTGCAAATGGATATCTAGTTCACCAGATCTGCAAGCACAGTGCCCTGAAAAACACTGGGCTCAGTGCTCCAGGGTCAGGCTCTGTATCCATTTCCCAGCTGACATGCCATCCATCTGGATGGCAGTCTCTGTTTAATCCCAAATCCCATTTTCCACCATTGCTTCAGTATGTTGATTCCTGTTGAGCTGGTTAGCTGATAGAGCTAACCTCACAGATCGTCTATGGCATAAGAAACGGGCTATGAGATCATGTGTTATCAGATGAGCTCAGTACCTTGCTTTGTTCATACTTGTCTCCAGGCTGTGAGTGTTCATACCCTGTGCTGCCGTTGGAGGTAGATATCTTCAGGGGTGGGAGAGATGGGTTACGGCTTGTAGCCTTCAAAGGCTTCTCAGACCCCACTGGGATAGAGGAATGGGGTCTGCTGTTGGGCTGAGGGGCCCTCCCGGCCTGGGGCCTCAGCACCGCTGAGCTGATCTCTTTGCGTTGGTACTCTATGGGTGACTGCAGCGCTGCAAGGGAGGACAAGGATTAGCCACACGCCTTCCACGGCCTTGCAAGGGGCTGCAGGGGGTGTGTGGAGTGATTCAAACAGAACAGACATGTAAGCTGCAAACTGAACAGCAACAGGAGATGCCACCCATGAAAGCACATGGTGCATTCATGGCCAGACAGGACACAAGCATGTTACACCGTGCTGTGCATGAACTGAACACAGCTACTGCAAAGAAGAGCTTCTCTAACCAACACAGTGGGCTAAAACACACGTCTGCATTCATGTTCTTTGAAATCATAAAAATTAATCAGATCCCCTAGTTAAAATAAATGAAAGCCTGAATAAGAGATGCATAGTACGTTTACAGTGAATTTTGCTAACAGCAGAAAATACAGGTCAAGATCCCCAAGTCTCATTTGCATATTCCCAAAAGTGCGACGGCTAAATACTCTTTATACATGATGCACTGGCACTTGGCTTTCAATGTGCTTTTTACATTAACTGCTTTGATTCAAGGAAACTGCTGGAACTGACCAGCAAGTGAGAAAGTATAGATGGCTCTAAGACATTAACCCCAGCAGTCCAGGCCCCTCCAGAAAACACCCAACAGGCAATACTAAACAGCTTCATAAGCCTTTAAAAAAAAAAGAGTGTGCTTGTGAGAGTGCATGTTTCACAGTCATGAAGACAGCTTACGCTGGAAAAAGGAAGGATAAAAACTCCAGATTGTAAAAAAGTGAGTAATTTGTTACGTTTGGAGAAGAAGGGATCAGGGCTGGAACTCACAATGAATGGGAAAGGAACAGATTTTCTGGACTCAGACTACCATCCCCAGACCTTTGGGTTTGCTTTCTTGCATGTCATGTGGTTTTAATGGATGATTTATAGTCAATTAATACTGTGTACATGCACCAGACTAAACCTACTGGAATGCAGAGAGACTAGTCTAGCAAGAGGCAGACAGAGGACATAATGTCACAGCATCAGCCCCACCAGGGAACCACAACAGAAGGAATGTCTTTCCCAACAAGAGGAAAAGTAAAGAAAAACAGAAAGGCTCAGCACCACACAGTGTACTCTCTAGCATTCTCCTTCCAGAGAAAGGCAGAACAACTTCAAAGAGAAATCATTTCATACTAAAGAACAAAAGAAAAAAAAAATCGAGGAGGACGCCAGATCACCATTTTCTTCAAAAGGACACAAACATAGATCTGTAGCAATCTGGAAGATTACCTGGCTCCAAAACCTGCGTGGTGACCCTTGTTACAAAAGCAGATTGTATTTATGCCACAGTGACTGCCAGTTTCACTCGCTTACTTCAGCTGCAGCTGGAAATGGTTTGGTCCTGCTGCAGATCAGCCACAGAGGGCAAGGAAGGTTGGGGAGAACTTTGACAATGACTTTGACAGTGACATTTTTCTATTGTATACAGTAGATTCAGCTGCAAGGTCTTTAGCAGTAAGATGTGAATGAATATTTATCAATCTATCTTGAAACAGTCTATTCTACTCAGTGCTTTTAAAAGATATTTAGTTGAGTGTCCACTTGTGATACTAATTCCACCATTAACTATCACAGTCATGCCTGGCTTCCAGCCTCCTGTCAAACATCTGTTAGTATTCTCAGAAGCTTCTGGCAAAATCAGTGTGTAGGTACTTGCATTTTCTCTTTCTCTCTCAACTTGCCCCTCAAAACATGATTAAAAAAAAGGTACAGATGAATGGCATTTTCCTTATGAAATATATCCATCAGTGACATATTTTCTTTACAGTTTGATTCTTAAAGCAAAATGAAAGAACAGTCACACTAACCAGTCTTTTGGTGCACTGCCTGTTTCTCAAGCTTAGCAGCCTTTGCTTTTTCAAGGAAAAATATGAAAAATTTGAATATTACAGTGTAATTGTACTAAGTTTTACATTTGTGAACTGTGGATGCTTTGAACGTAGCTCTGTACTCTTTAGGGCTTCCCTATCCAAGAGAGAAAATCAAAAGACAGCTTGAGCAAGAACTCACAGGGAATATTTTGTTATTAAGTTTACACAGCACAGGCTCAGTGTGGATTTAGTATGATTTTAAAGACAGAAAACATCTGCTTTAATGAAATGCAAAGCTAAAGAACGTATTTAAAGATTAGTCAGCCTCAATAAGATTACATTCTAAAAGCCACTTAAAATGTTCTGGACTGGACAGGCTCTACTGGATACAATATAATTTTCTTGGATTTATTTATAGGTTTAAGGTAAATCCTTAAGCTTGTGTTTTAATATAAATCTATTTTTACTTTTAGCTTCAAAGATAGTGATGACTGTGTTCCTATCCCATCAAATTGCTTGCTGGTCTCACAGAAGATGGGCTAAATAGGGTCTAGGAAGATGCTTCAGTAGAAAAAGGGTCTCACAGGGCATTAAGTCTGGAAGGATAAGAGTGAATATATCAAAAATAAAAAAAAAAGCAATAAAGATGTGGAAGGAACAGAAAACACCTGCATCAGTGCCCCTGGAGTTCTCACAAAGTTTTTTTAAAAAAAGTCTGTAGCTAAGTATTAGTGGAGCTTATTTCTATTCCAATAATTCCTCATTTAAAGCCAACTGCACTGGCACAAAACCATCCAGGTTTTGTTACCAACTAGTCAAACTGGAGAACTTGAAACTGCTCATCCCACCAGAATATATAAGGAATCATTTTACAATGGTTGTATGAGCCCCTCTCTATTCCAAGTCATGAAAACCCAATACCAAGTGGTGGCATCATGGGTGAAACACTATTTCCCTTCTCAGCCCAGCAGTAGTTTCTGAACTATCACAAACAATTTTTGCATGTAACCCCTTTCCAGTTAACTTCTCAAAAGTAAAATTAAGCTGACTTAAAACTTCAAAAACCTACATGTTGAAGAAAAGGGTACTTTTGCTTTGATGTGAGCTGCAAGAGCCTTATCCAATTTTGCAACAAAAAATGAACAAAACCAAACAGTAAAACCCAAAAAGCAAAACATCTAACAGATTGTGCCAAGCCAACACATTCTGATTCAAGCAAATAAGTTTCATTATTGGACATGTTTTAAGTCATTAAATACAGAACTTTAATATAAGCTGCATTAAAAAAAAGCTGTTTTGAAATGAATAGTGCAAAGCAATCTTGGACTTTGTTGCTTTCAACTTTGTTGCTTCCAAAGAAACAAGAGAGATACTATTTTTAGATTCTTCCCCTAGTCCTGTTTCCTTCTCTTTCCCTCATCCATTCATGAACAAGAAGAAGCTAAAACTGTTAACCGAATTTGATTCCTCTGTATTTTCAAAATACACACTTCCATTGATCATGTGTGTTTGTCTGGTTTTTTTTGGGGAACACAGCTTGAATTTGAACTACTATTTCAAACCACCTCGACTCTATTCCTAAAGCAAAGCTGACACTTTGGAAAGGCCCCTGTTCATGTACAGCTCCCATGGTTTCTAGGAGAAACAAGCCCTTGCCCTTGTTTCCTTGTCCTCTCTTTTGTTTTTTTGTTTGTTTGCTTGTTTGTTTGTTTAATTAAAAGCAGCTGCTCCCCTGTAGAGGTGGGACCTGTAAGGGGATGGGTGGTGAGGCAGCCTTCATCCCACCGCACATCCTCAGCTTGTAGCACATGGTGATGTTTAGTAGAAGGTTCTTGAGGAACCTTGCTCTGAGTAAGTGGGAGATACTGTGTAGATAAAATGGTAACCTGGTTTCAACAAGGTCTTAGATTGGGATCAGATTTAAAATCTCCCTGTAGGATGGAAGGCACCAGGGGACACAGCCCTGCAAACCCCAGCATTTTTAAAGGATCTTGCACAAAAGTACCACCCACAGAGGGACCTGAGACCTGAACATGATCCTGACTGATACATTCAGGGCAACGGCACAGGGACCCAGCCCCTATTTAAGGAGGGGGCCAGTTCACTGCCAAAACCAGTCCACGAGATGCTGCTAATAAAGCCAGGCCAGAATGACCTGTGGTCTTTAACGGGGCTCCAGCAGCTTCTCAGTGCAGGTTCCAGGGCCACACAGCAGTTCAGATCAGACTTGCCTGTCCCTTCTCCCATTTTCATCTTCCCACCAGGCAGTCCTGGTATAGAGGACAGAGATCTCTGCAGAGTAGCATTGAGGTGGCCTCTTTTCAAAGACCAGCTGTAAATTATGAGTCTTTCCCATTTACTCTGCGGATACCACTTGACACAATGTTTAATGACAGGCAGGCTGGGCTGGAGTTTTCTCCTTGGGAATTTTCGTTATGAAAAGAAATCGCTGAATGTTTTTCTCATAGAGGAAACAAAGACAAAAAGATTCTAAATCCCATTCAGTGTCATGGTTTGGGAAACAGAGCAAAGACCATATACATACCATTTAGGAAATCTCTTTGTGTGTCCAGGACCTGGTTGATGTCCTGTACCCAAGCTTGTTGAATTTCTGGATTAGCTGCCTGTAAAATTACTCTCTCTGATGTTTCCCGGCTCATTAGAGCAAACTTGCAGGGATCATTGTCCACATTTTCTTCAATCATAAGGTAGTTCATCTGAAACAAGTCAAGGTAAGCATGTTACATAGAGCATGAGTTAACGTTACCCAAGAATCAAAATTGTTGTGAAATGTTCCTGAAAATAACTGAGTCCAATGACAAACTGTCAGATCATAATCAGTAGAATTTGCCTCATATAGATTTACCCAGATAAATCTAAATCTTAAATAAGATGCTTAATAAAGCTCTGACAGATGTACCAGACATCCACCTGCCTTGTCTTGATTTACAACTTCTATTTTAAGGTAACATAGATCTGACTGATGTGCTAAAAGTTTACTGTAACACATAAATAGAAAAAAAGTGTTCCTATTAATATGGTAATAAAGTCTATCATTCCTCCAATTTAAAGAAATGTTTACATTTCTTATCCTTTGATAAGAAAATCTCAGTCATTAGAGTATTTTAAAAATGGAATGGACTGTGCACAGATATAAAAAAAAAAATTTTCCCCTGATGCTCCAACAGATCTTATTTCTTGCAGATTAAAGTCACCTGTGTGCAATCATTTCACTTGACTGTAGTCATGGATGCTCTTTCTGGAAATCATATGGATGGTAATTTTGGCTGCTGTTCTGTCCTTGTGAGGCTTCTGTTTTAAGTGTACTTGTAACTTTAGCTTTTTCTGAGATACTCTGGATACTAAACAAGAATAGGTTGGCATAGCCTCTCAAAAAAAAAAAAAAGAGGGAGAGTCTTCATGTCAAAAGCAGACAGCTCTGAAGACTAAGGCAGTAACATTCCTCTAGAAATCTATCTCCAACTGCTCTGAGTATCTGTCAAGATATGGAGAGATCCACTTCACATGGGAATCCTGTCTAGCATTCAAACTGCAAGATGGAATTAGCCTCTTCCTTTGGTTCAGGGGATCCCTGTGAAGTTAGAGAGACATGCAGAAACTCCCCTGACATGGGGACAAGGAAAGGGACAGACAGTGAGCCTGGACAGTGGTATTCCTTTTGGTCTGAGCTCTTCCTCCTCTGATTGATAGCCAAAGCAAGAGAGTCAATCCTGTTAAGGCTCCAGGAAAAGGACATGTAGGTCAGAGCCTCAAACCCCCTATTTGTGTCTCAGGGAGATGCATTTGCCAAAGCTCCCACTTAGGTATTTTGAGAGTCTGAAAGGTACCCAACTGAGAAGTATCTCAGAAGGGATGTGCCATTTTTCAATACTAACTACCTCACTGCATAAAAAAGGGTTCGTAGCTAATGTAGGACATCATGCTGAAGCTTGTCACAGTTTGAGTGTGACAGACCTTGGAGAACAATATTTGGGAGCCTCATGTCCCTGACAGACCAGAACAGCTGCATTTGAAGTCATCTGTACTTTTTACTCTAACAGAGAGACCTCAGTGCTCAGCAGTGGCTGTGACACAGAGGAAGGAAGTGGGATCTATGGTGCTGTCTCAGGTGGCGGCTCCACTGTGAGGTGAGGATGCCCACAGCCCAGAGAGGCAGGGAGTGATCCTGCTATAGGGAATGGTCCTGCTGCACTGTGAGGCACAGCTCATCTCTATGGGAAAGCACAAGAGAAATGCAAAAGCAGCGTGAAGCTGAAATAGGGGCTGGTAGTCAAGAGCGTGAGAGGTGTGAGAGCTGCCAGCACATGGACTCTACACTGTGGTGGGGGAGATGCACATGGAGCCACTGGGGATCCCACACTTGCTGTAGGCACTCAACAGGAGAATGAGCTGTTTTGCCAAATGGAAAAAAAGGGACTGGAAAATTATCACACAAAAAATTTTAAACTCAGACAGTGGGAACAGCATTCCTTTTGTAGGCTGTTTAACTAGAAAAGCAACTCATACCCTCGGGGCAAGCTAATTTTATTGACATTAGGAGAGATTTATTTTTCTCTCTTTATCTACAATATACAATTCAGGAATTGTTTCCTGCAGATAAAAGCCTCATTGTTATACATACAATAAACTGAAGTAAAAATGATTCATGCTATTTCCATCTCCAACTTTAATAATGATTTAAATCAGCAAAAAGATAAAATCAAAGCCAATCATCTAAATCAAGATGATTGTTTATTTGTACGCTTTAGGTTTTTTCTTTATTGCCTGTTATTTGGTTGGAAACTATAAAATACACTGACTTGCAAATGGATGTAGGCTTTTCAGTAAATGCTGCAGCTTCTGTCAGCCAAGATGATGCCCTCATTTCAGTAAATATGCTGTTTATCATAGATTTGTTTAGCTATACATGGTTAATATGCATTATTTCACCTGATATTGTTCTTTTCTATTTCATATTAATGTACCATTTAAAATTTACAGCAAACACAATCTGAGATTGTGTGGGAGAATTCTCTCACATCTCTTTTAACCTGTGTCTCTGAAAAGGAAATCAATCCCAGACCGGTTTCTCAGAGTCGAATGATCACGAAATTCAAATGAACCAGTGATTTTGTTCTTTCTGCAGGCACAGCAATGGCTGTTCTACCAGGAGATGTGCAGCATTCATTCATCTTCACTTACCATTTCAGAGGTTAACTTTGCATTTGTTTAACAAACATAAAACCCCTTAAACAAACAAGGAAACAAAGAAGTATTTTTCCTGGTCACTTTCAGTTTTTACTTTTAGTCCCATCCCCATAATCTGGACAGATTATTTAAAACCAAAATTAATTTCTTACAGCTTTCTTTATAGTTTAGCTGGTTTTATAATTCCTCATAGCTGCATTTTGAGAACTGTGTGGCTTTGTTTATTTTTGAAATGTTCTTGCAACATTCACATTTGAACTAACAGCCCTCCTCTGAATTGGGGAAGAGCATTTCCAGTAATGTCACATAAAGGTTTAGTATCAACTTACAGTTTGGCCTAAGATGATTCTTTTTGATACTCTACCTTCCCCTACCTTTTATGATCATGCTTAAAAGTGATTATTGCATACTTCCTTTAACTACTGCAGGCTTTGTAGCAATATTTGCTAACTCAGAGCTATGAATGACACAGGACCTGCCCTGGCTGTGTTCCTTGTAAAAATTACCCAGTAAATTTAGACACCCAGTGGTTTATTTAGAGATAGTCTTAAATGGCTTCTGATCCACTGAAAGGATGCAAATGTTTCCTGCACATTGCTGTCCACATATAACAGGATGAACCAGTCTCATAGCACAGAAAATTGGAAACATTTCTTTATAGGACTATCAAACAGAATATGCCTCTCCCTCTCCATTTCTCACCTTTATGCTTTTCTTGAACATGTAGCCTGGTGTTAGAGATCCTTTTCTAAGGAGTTCACTGAAGATAACTATTTGCTCAAAGAGAAACACCCTGCGCTCCTTCGGCCGAGACTGAACTCCGGAGTCCTGCTCTGTCACGTAGAAGGTGTCCTGCTGCAGCAGCTTGCCTTGAGCTGTCAGTTTGCCCTGAGAAGCAGACAAGGCACTACCATTACAAACCCTGACCCACCATGGTCCCACAAGATGAACTGCTGTATTTCATGCAGTCCAAGTTTTCCAGGCAGCACCACATTCATGTGAGACATATCCCCACACAGGTTATCAAAGCAGCATAAATTGTGACCTCAGTTTAAGAAAAATAACATAAGTTTTCTTTGCTCCCATTGCCACTGATTGTGCATATAAAACCAAAAGCAAGAGGTCTCAAAGCAGACTGTTTTGTATGCTTCATTTCAAACACTGTTCCCATTATGTAGTTGGTTACTGTAGTGCCTTTTTCTCTCTAGTCATGAGCTCTCCATCACCCCCTAAACCAGCAGTCAATGACACAACAACTCTGAAGGTGCAAAAAACCAGGACCTACCTGTTCGTAGGAATGCTACAGTCCATAAGACAGTAAGACAAATTTTACTTCATTTTGGAGATTAGACATCTCACCAAAGCCTACAGTGGCTTAATTGCAAACCACAAGTTGTAACCTGTAGGGTTGTAACTCAAAAGTCCCCTCCTGGATGATGCCAAAGTCAGTCAGAGCTGTTAACGTGTTAATGCCAGTTGACCTTACGAATAGGTAGAGCAGGCTGGTTCATCACTTATTTTGCTCTGACTATATCTATAAGAAGTCTCATTAAAGCTTGCAGAAGCTTTTACAGACCTCACATTTTGAAGAAACAATAGATAGATTATCACAAGTTTAAAGTGAGAGGTATATTACTCCCTCACTTCTGAAACCTCACCAAAACATGCAGCTCAGCACTGGAGAAGAAAAAGCATTAAATAAACAGCTTGGAGTAGAGACAATCACAGAAAGATAAAATAATTTTTCTTGCCTAGTTATTATTATAAACAGAATGCAAATACATACCTCAAAGCCTTGGAGGCGACCCAGGTTCATCATATCGTTGCAACGTTTTGGTACAAGGCACATTAATTCAACTGCTTTCTGTTGAGGAAAAAGGATGTTGAATTATTACAAGAGAATCAGGGGGTTCCTAAAAGCCCAGTGTCAAATAATGAAGTTCAATAGCACAATTGCTGCTGTCAGTTATTCATGGTGAGGCCCTCATGCACTGAAGATGTGTGCTAATGTCTAAAAACAGGATGAGGCACCTAAAACGTAGGATCGTGACGTCATTTTTTAATTCTGATTTAAGCTAAGAGAAAAACCACATTTAGAATACCAGCAGGATCTTCAACTATTGTCAAAGGAATACTGGGGTTTTCAATCCTCCATACAAAGTGCCATTAGCACTATTGTCCTGGACATGAAAACGTACCTCTATATCGGAGCACTCCAGACCAGCTTTTTCACTGTACCTCAGGAAGTCCTGGAGAAAGCAGAAAGGTTTGCATTAAGGCACTTCAGAAAGAGAGAACAAAAGGTGCCAGTTTGAAAAGGAAAAAAGCATATTCAGTATGTCATTTTCTGAGAAGAAATTTGCTAATATTAATAAATCCATCTGCAGAGATTGCTGAATGTCATAACCACTTTAAAGATATGGAAAAGGGGTGCGGATGATTGTTGAAAACATCACATAAAAAAAGACAAAGCTGGGATTAGCCCTTAGGAATGCTTACTTGGTCCCTGCCTTAAGCCACAAGACCACACACACATATGAAGGCTTTTCTTTTCCTTTTGGCATTTTGGGGAACGCGCTGCTGTCTCTTTGCTAGTGTGCAATTACCAAACTGTGGGCTGATGGCAGCCTGCTTGAGGTTAGCTCAAAAGAGAGAAGAAACCAGCTGTGAGCTCCGGTGCTGCTGGCGATTACAGGGTAGGGTTCAGACATGCCTGATGTTAGATATTAGCTTGAGACCCCTCAGGATGAATTTTCAGAAATGCTGAGTAATTGGCATTGTGGATAAGTTAGTATAACCCAGAGTGGTCAGGTTCCTTGAGAAAAAAATTGTGTGGAGCTCCCCAAATTTTAAGATGTCAGAATATTCTGGAAATAAGTTTCTTAGGGTAATTTGAAATAAAGCTATTCAGAAATGGAGGCTATAGCATTTACTAAAACTACACCATTCAGCACCAAAGACAGACTTTATTAACACACTTGTGTATCTTTGTTTCAATTTAAAAAAAAAGATTGAAAATTTGCTCTTAAACCTTAGAGGAAGAAAATTCCTATTTGAAGTTTACTCTTCTATAAAAAATCCCAAAAGAAAATAAAAAAAAAAATAAAATCTGTTTACTATCCTAAATTACAAACAACTTGCACAGATGTGGCCTTCGTGCCCTCTGGACATTTTCCATGGGCCTCTGGACATTTTCCATGGGCCTCTGTCATTGTATGCCCAGAGAGCAGACTCCTCTTTTCTCTTAATGTGATGAATTTATTCCTCAGTTAAGTCTAAGGCTGACTTAAAATAACAGCATCTAATGCCACATGCAGACTATAGTTTAGTCCAAACTGGATCTTTCCACTCACCTTAAGAAGAAGCTGATATTTAGTTATTCTTTGAATGGGTTTGATCAGAAAGTCACTGATGGTTAGCCGCTGGCTTATTTCCTGTTGAACCTCCTACAAATTGAGGATTAAAAACAATTGCAAACAATCACAGAGTAAGACAGAGAACACGATAAAATGTCTCAGCAGAGACTTATTTCCACAGAAAGTTGGTCTGTTCTTAATCTTTTGTTTACAAGGGGGAATTTCTGAGGATTTAAAAATCTGGCATATCTTGGTTAGGCAAGGACTGGGTAAAAGTCATGACCGAGCTGGAAGGCATTGGAAAGCACAGGATCCCTCCCCCCTCTGAGCTGACAGAGCAGGACTGCAAGGTCTGAAGATCACTCTTTCTACTGCAGCAGGATTAGCTCACAAATAAGTCCTGCAAGGCATGCTTCACATCCTGGGGTAAAAGGAAACATCCTTCCCTTGTTAAACAAGCTTCTTTCACATTACTATCTAAATGTGTCTAGTCCCAAAGACTTTTTGAAACAGACAAAGTTACTCGGAATTTATGAGAGGCACCACCCAACTCCAACAGCTTTTACCTCCTCCCATGTTTGTAGACTACTGATTAAAAAGTCATATTTTATTTGGAATAGAATTAGTGTAGGGCCACTATAAGGGCCACACACAGTCAGCACTGCATTAAATATTTATTAGAAATTAACAATATGAGAATTTGAAATCAATTAAATAATAACATTTTCTCCCTATGGTAGAGATTTCAGCAGCATGAGTAGTATTAAAATCTTCTAGAGTTTGCTTTAGACAAACCCCACAGGTTACAGAACAGTCTCCTTGACTAGGACTCCCAGCTGTAAGCAGTAGTAATATGTAATGGGCCGTGCTTACCTCAAAGTATGTTTCATACTCTGCTACTATATATTCAGATCGTGGCTTGTTTTGGCAATATACCACATACATGTGCAATCGCCGCTCCTGTGAAGGTAAGAGGCACAGCAGCCTGGTGAGATTTTGGCTACTGTTCGGTTATTGAAGGGTGGCAGAGAATTGCTATGATGTTCTGCTTGGTCTTCCTTATTTTTGGTTTAATCAAAGATTTAGTTTGCTGAAGTAGGAAAGAAAATCGGTAACTGGCTCTGTTCTAGACTTCACCTTAAGCAAGGGGAAGGTTCCATGGGGGTAGCCAGTGAGAGATGTCATACCCACAATGGCAGGTCTGAAATTTGCTAGAGTTGTGCTCTGGCTAATATCACATGAACATGTAAATTGTAGCAGCTTGCAAGTACCTGCTGTAATTATATTTTGGCAGATGTCCTTGGCCACATCAATTTTGCCTCCAAAATAAGTCATTTGCAAGAAGGCAATTAATTAATGCCTTAGTGCAATTCAGCTGCATACTTGAAAATGCATAACTAAAGGGTCACTTGATGTTTAAATTAAGTTTAGACATATAAAAGTAAACTAACAGATGTTTTTGGAAAAGAGTCATCACACCCTAAATGACAATTGTACTAGATATAGGTAACAAAATAAAACTTACATGCTTAATAAAAAGCTGTGCTAAACGGTCAGGTTCTTGAAGACATTTTTCCAGTTCAACCAGGAAAAAGCTGAAAGAAAGGACATGAACATTTCAGAATACTTCTTTAGGCCATCACAGCAGCAAACTAGTCATCCTTCAGATATGTCAGTACAATTTTAGCTACAATATTCAATAATAAATGAAAAGGTAAGCTTGGCTTCAGCCCTTAATGGCTGGATTTCTAAAGCATTAGATGAGAGCTGCGAAATGTGGAGGTCTTTTCTTGCAAACTGTCTGCTCTTCTTTACTATTACAGTGGTTTCAATTTTCAGAAAGTGCCGATTACACAAGAGTTGCTTTCCTTCACTGAGAACTCCCAATGTAAAACTTTCCCATGTACCAAAATACTTGTGAAAACTCAACTGAAGCTTTACCAGGAGTTCTCAGTTTCATGAGTAGATTTGGAGTACTGGTCAATGTGAAAGAGACGCAGCAGTTTCCACTTGAATGAACAAATCAACATATTTTGCTGGTGGAGTTACAGTATGTTCTGTTTGTCACTGGTTTTAATTTCATAATAAATCATAATATGTAATTCATAAACACCATCTCTATCTCAGCCTGCAGCTTTGGGGAGGTCATTCATTCCAGCACAAATGCCCTTATCAAGAATATACTGGGATGCCTAAAAGTGAGGTAAAATCAGCTAAAGTAAACTTCAGAAATACTGCTACATTTTTCTATCTGGCTGGCAAATCCCAACAATCTCCCTATCCATGAACTTACTCTTTTTCACTTCAGGATTTCTGTCTCAAATATCTCCGTGGATTTACTACAGTAGCCAGATTTGGGGAGAGGTCATGCCTGCAATGGTCTGGTCCCAAGAAATCCCAGAACCACAAAAAAAAAATGCAAATTGGACATCTGTCCCAACCAAAAATCCCCATTGGGGGGGGGGATACCATTAGATACAGCTGCTCCCATAACTCAGTCCTCTATAAATGTTACATTCATCTGCATTTAAATAGACTTCTTGACCCAGATATGTAGAACTAAAAATAGAGAATCCTTTCCTGTGTGTTACAGAAAACTCCTACCATCACACTTAAACAAGGAATGGCTCTGGTAAAAACACTCCATTGCGGGAATCAACTTAATATATGGTGAAGCTTTTCCCGACATTTCTTAGTTTGTGTTCACAAGGTCATCTGTCAGAACATAAGGACAGGCCCAGGTTATGAGACACATGATGAGAAGGATACTGTGCTTCATGGGTGAGGGAAATGTCCAGAGCTGAAGGAAGATCCAGCCCAGTGTCCATTGCTCAAGTCTGCCCATGCATGCTCAAATTCTAGTTAGTTGGAGCTGTAGAGTATTTCTGAGTGGCAGAGTTGAAATGATGATCATATTGTTCATAAGCAAGAGATTATTGTTCATAAATGAATGGAAATGGCCCAGGGTTTGTGCTTCCAGCAGCTTTTCAAAATCTACTTGTATGAGTAAGATTTTCAGGGAATGGAGTTCCTAACTCAGAGCCAAAAGCATCAACTAGGCCAAAGCATGTCAGAGCTTTCATGTGAGAAGGATCTTGAAGGAATTTGCATTTCATCGCCCTTCTAGCCAAACACCACTGGTACGGTCAGCCTTCATGATCCAATCAGCTGCGTGTGAAGATGTTCATGACTTTCCAGCACTGCTACTGCACATCAGTAGGATGAATTGAGCCTACAGCTGTGACCCATGAAACACAATTATGGCAGCCTCAGTAGCTTTTCTGAGGATTCAGCAAATATCTCACAAGCAGCAACTCTCCGAGGGCCATGTTGGGAATGCTTATGAGCCATAGCTCAGGAGCTGTGGATGGACCACACTGGTATATCCCAGTGAAACCTCTTGCTGCGGCTCCCCAGCAAGGAGTGGCAGAGCCATTGGCAGCACAGTTCTGACACAGAGCAGACTCTTGTGTGCAGCTTTTTTGTCACACTGACCAGCACTCCTGGCACAGTGTTTGAACCAGCATAAAGCTCTATCTGTGATCAGAGACAGCATGACAAACACCCTCCCATGAAGCCAGGCAGTGCAAAGCTATAGCCCACCAAAGTTGTTTTTTTTTTTCACTGGGAAAAACGATTTCATGTAAGACTGATGCGTTGCATCATGCAGTTGTGCTGGTTTTGGCTGGGTAGACGAAGCCCTCTATCAGGATTTAGCGTATAGTGAAACTGTGGCTAAAAGCACATGAATCAGAACATGTTCTCGGGATTCAAGGTAGCCATGATTTGTGAAGTTAAGCAGCACTTACAAACCAACAGAGACCATTTAAAGACAGGCAATGTCCTTTGGAAGTTCAGCCCTGAATGACCTGCTGATGTTCAGTTAAAAGCAGCTTAGACATACAGACACCACATAGCCGAATCCTTTATGGACAGTGGTTAGAAAGGTGTTTAGAAAGGAACTAAACCAAAAACTTACTCTTTGTGCCAGTCATAGATCTGGTGAATATTGCCAAATACAATCTTGTCTTTCCCTTTCATATCTTCAGAAACTCCTTTTTCTTCCATCCTCTTCATGAAGCCCTTTAAGATTAAGGATCAGTGAGCGGCATGCTTAAAATATCTTTTGTACAAATTAAAACCAGAAACCCAACTAGATACTTTAAATTACACAGTTTGCTTAAAATAAAACTTTTAAGAATTTGTTTAGAATACCTACAATACTTACACAAACCACTATTAGATGTAATTGAAGTGACAAGTGCAAATGTAAGATAAAGTTAAACAAAGGATTTTATCAAGCTCTTGGCTTCTCTAGTAAGAGGAAGAAGAACTTTGTACAGAGTTCTTCCATTCATCACCATGAGTATTTTGTGAGAGCACAAAGCCAAGCAGTAAGTTTAAAAGAGTCACATGAACAGGATTTCTCACAACTCCTGAGAGTTTATTTGTAAGCCTTGGGAGCACTGCAGCCCTGTCAGGTTTGTCAGTGGTGCATGATATAAACAGAACATAAGACAAAGGTCTTCAAGTTTGGAAGCTCTTGAAAATCAGATAGGCTGATAATTCTCCTTGGACTCGTGAATGCCACTAGTGAATCACATGCCTCCAGATCTGAGTCCTTGCTGGAAAAAAAAATGGACCTTGCGAGTGAGTTGGATCTGACAGGTGATCCCTAGGGAACTTCACAAGTTGAAGTTTAAAAAAAAAAACAACTGTTTTTTAACAGAAAAAAACCCCCAAACTCTAGTTTTTTTCAGGCTTCTTTTTCAAAACAATAATCCATGGTCCACACATGCACCTCAACATAGATCCAAGCCCACTTTCTAGAAATGTACTCAGACACAGAACATTAGGTGCAAACTCAAGTATCTATTATCATTACTCAATATGACAAGAAAAAAAGCATGAAATAAGTGGTAGGAGCATAAGTTAATTCCCCACCGCTGCCCCCAAGGCTGCATTACAGCAGAAAGAGTTTGTCATAAGCAGGGTAGCCAAGAAAAATCTTTGCACACTGGAGTTGAACCTAAAATACAACGTTTGTTAGATGGAAACAAAAATAGTTTCCAAAGGCATTTCTCCTTGTTTCTGTCAACATGAGAAGGGGACCATGGAAGCAGAGTGCAAAATAAAGCAGTTTGTTTCTCATGCTGTATTTTTGTTGTTGTCACTTGTCAGCATGGTGCTTTTTAGTGGGAAAACATTTTGCATAGCAGGGTTTGCTTCAGCTCACCTCCACAACAGTTCCCAAATCTTTGACGTAGTCTTTTTCAGTCTGTACCAGTTCATTTAAGACAAACCTGTATTAAAACAGAACACACATATTTTTGACCACATTCCTTGATGTTTGCTCCTCTTACCACATATGACTTCACCATAAACCCCCACTGTCACTCAGATCACATAACGTGTGTCACTCATCACTCACTTAGAGCTCAGTGGAATGTAAATGAAAAAAAATGTCACATTTCAGGTCAGGGTAGTCACAATTTTCTAAACCACTCTTTCCTCCTACCCCTCTTTGCCCCCACAGCACAGGATGGTGCAAGAGCAGCAGCACAACCAGCTGCCTCCACTTTGAACTACCCCTCCCTGACCTCCCCTCCTCCATGCCCTACACAGCCCCCCTACACAGGACAATGGAGACATGTCCTGACCCATTTTGCGGCAAGCAGGAGAGGATTTCTTGCCCCAGTTCCTCTGGCTTTGTCCAAGAGTCATCAATTAAGTTTTAATTCGGAAGTTTCAAATACTTGGAAAACAAATCCCCTCTCCCGTCATAACTAAGAGCTTAATCTTTCAGACTAGGTAATCTATGTGTTGAATGTTTTAATACTGATTTCACAGCTAATAATCCAGGAGAGGAGAGTCATCTAATGAAGGCTTGATGCATGCAAACAACAGCAAGCTAAAAAAAGTCCCTCCTAAGTAAGTCAAACTGACTAATCACATCATGTTCTTTCGAGGACAATTTCAAAAGTTACAGCCTGCTGCAGACAGTTTGTCTCTCAATTACGCCAATACACAGAGTTGGCACATGACAAATAAACTCCATCTGTGCTAAAGTTTGCTACAGCATAACAAGGCTAACTAGATAGAGGAGTGCTTTCATGTCCACATCAATCAGCAGACTGACCCACTTGAAGTGATAGGGCTGAGGGCAAACAGTGCTAAGATAAAAGGCTGGTTTAAAATACCTAGAGGGGAAAGAAAACAAAATAGTGTTGCAAGGAGAGACTTAGTTAGAAGTTACTGAGAAAATAAATCTTGCCCCTGCTGCGCTCCCAACGTGTCTGTTGCTCAGACAAAGCGGAGGCAACTCTTAGGACACACGTCAGAAAAAGGTCAAACAGCTTCTTGTTCGTTTGAGAGTGAAATCCATCCCCCTTGGCAGGAGGCAGGGCTGGCAGCGGCCACACCAGATGCCTGTGCTCTCCGAAGTGCCCTGCCAAGTTGTGTGCCTGGGCAGCAAACACGTGCGGGGCAAAAGGCAACAAGCTGCTCTTTCACAGCCCAGCACCACGTGGCCTGAGCAGGCGTGTGCTGTACAGCCCCCCCTCGCTGGCTGACCCACCGTGCCCTCGTGAAAGGCTCATCACATCCACTCTGCCCGGGGACCCAGGGACGGGTGCTGGGAGGTGCTGTTCAGCTTGCACCACCCTCCATTTGCATTGCTACCCACAAGCACAGAGAGCTGCTGAGGGAATGGGGAGAACCTTTCCCTCCTACAAGGTTATCTGGCTAACTTCTGCTCTAAAAGTGAAGCAGCAGGTGCTTGCAGTACATAATGCTGCAGGTCATGCAGGCAGGTGGGTGTTTATTAAAAATCAGTGCAGCAACCAGGTTTCTGGTGAACAGATGAAATTTGCACGTTTACATCTCTATTAGGATCCAGGGTCTGCACATCCACTTCTTGCCTTAAACTCAGCACCAGCATTCCCTCAGCTCCCCTCTTCCTAGCAAGCAGAAAAATCAACCTTGACCATCTCTATTCGTTCTCTGAAGCCTACCTGACACAGCACCTTAGAGGTACTCCCAAATTTAAGGTTTCTAAGATGTATGCAGCCAAAAATTCAAGTTCACTCATCTTCTCCTCTAATAATACGGAGCAAGGGCAGGCAGTTAGTTGCTTGCTTGCAAAGTGCCCTTATCACCAGCAGGTATTGACTACATAGCTGTATTTAAAATGGCATGAACTGGAACAAGGGTAGAGCCTCCTCACTTCTGATGGAATCTGAATATCTGTATATTTTGGTAACTCTGTATTCGATCCATACTGAACAATGACATTCAATAAGACTATGGTCTTACTGCTTGTAGAAATGCAGCAATTAAGCCTGATGGAATAGGATTTTCCTAAAACCAGGGCCAGCTGCTGGCACATGTGTGCTGCCAGGGCCACAGGACATTACTGCCCATGCCTGTGCAAGGGTTCAGCTGCTGTTTTGTGAGGGAATAGGGGATCACAGCTCGAGCTGGGAGCTCAGCTGCTTCACATGACTATGGAATTAAGCCTAGGAAGCTGCAGAGATACAGAACACAGACACAAAGGAGCTGGAGCAGAGACAGATGTCTTGTGCTGAAAGCCACTAGCAGGTGCTCCTAAACATCCTGATGTTTGGAATTCTGGCAGCTACTAATTAATTACACATAACACGCTATCAGTTCCCCTGCCAGAAGCATCACACGCTAGAGAGTGTTCCTGTGTTCCTGTAACTATGCTGACAGTGCCAGAGGTCTCTGCACTAAAACTGCAACCTGCAGTTTGCTGCCAGTTACCTAATTAATGAATTGCTGCTAGAGAAAGTCCAGAACCTGTAATATTGAGGAACTTTCAGGAGATACTCATGGGCAGAGATGTTCCCTGCCCATGACAGCTGCCTAGTAGGAAACTTCTCCCATTCAGAAATACATCCAGGAGTGTCATGTCCTTGTCTGCTGCTGGGAGTTGCTCCAGTTCTTCACTGTATCACTTCTCTGGCTTCCTACAACAAACTGCAGGAGCAAATGATGGCTTTCACAGACCCATGATACTGTTCCTACTTCCTCTTCTACTCTTAACGGGCCTCCTTGTTCTCCCCAGCTTGGTTTCCTTCCCCGCTTGGCGTCTATCCCAAATAGGCTGCTCTTCTTCCACCTCTCACACTTCCACACTCCAATGAGAGCTGTGTGGAATGTTACTTTCCCCCCCCAGTCTACCATTTGATTAGATCGCTGCAGTTACCGTTGTTAGCACAAGAGGTGATACAAAGAAAACAGCTACCTCAGCTCTCTTTCATGTAATTCTTGATTCTGTTTCTCCAGTTCTCTGTGTTCTTCAGCTGAACTATGCATTTAAGAAATGCTTTAATCATTATAGGCTTTGAAGGGACAAGTGTTATTTTTTATTTACATTTAAGGGAGTGTACAGATAATTTTAAAAAATAACTTTCATGAGCCATCATCATTTCTTTTCTCTCCCATTACCATGAACATGAGGGTTTCCCAAATGAAGCTTTCTCTTCAGTGGTGCACCACAAATCCATCTGAATCCTGTCCCTTCCTTTGCTAATACTAAGGCAAAAAAAATATTATCTCATTCAAAAAATCCTAGTGGGATTCTCTATTCTATTCCTTGAAGGTAGCTAACAAGGTCAACCACATATTCCCCCTGTGAGAGCTGATTTCACCACTGGCAATGAAGTAATTACCAATGCAAACATCTCAGTAATACTTGTCGAGCTGTTCAGAGGCTTTTACAGCACTAGATATGTGCTATTTGGGGTAAAAGCTGTACATTTCAGAGTGATGATGAACTTCCTGTGTGGAATTGCTTTTATGAAGTGTTTTTAAGTGTAACAAAAACTAGAAGCAAGTAGAACACAGTTTTACTCCCAGTTCCACGTTCATTCACTTTTTCGGTGTTGCTCTGTGTCCTCCTTGGGTGCATATTTTGGAAAGAAAAACCAGCAATACAACTTACATTCTGCCTCTCATTGCTTTGGCTTTTTGTTCCTCTTCAAGGTTTCGGGGGGGCGTTGAAGGTGTCATTCCTTCATTTAAGCAGCCAGTGGCATCTTTTAAGCTTCCTCGGTAAGATCCTCCTTCAAGGGTCTAAAAAAACCCCAAAGAAAACAGAATAAGCATAGGCCTTGAATTCCAGCATAAGTATTCGAGTCAGTTCTGCAATCAACACTACAGTTAAAACCAAGCAGAGTATTCAGCAACACTTTCCTGCAGGACTTAGTGAAACACAACCAAAGTAATTTTAAGTTAATGTAGGACCCCCCAAAAAAAACCCTTAAAATGGAGAACACGTCCTTCTGTTAGAAGGTGGAAAAAGATATTCCAGTAGCTCCAAGAAAACTCTTCCAAATTATTTCAAAATAACCTGGAAATATCCTGATGTCTCAATCAGGACCTTTGTTAGGCTACATGTGGTCAAAGATTCTCTGCCAAAAGCTGAATGGGGATTCTTGTAGTAAAGTAAAACAGAAAAAGAAACAGAAAGATGGACACACAGTAACATTCCATAATAATTAAAGCTTCCCCCAAATCCCTGGAAAGTAATTGTAATGGTCTAATAGACTGTATGTGGGGGAGAGAAAACAAAATAACCTCCAAAAATATGTCTAACTGGATTAATGAAATACTTTTCAATTTTTTAGTCCCTCGATGGAATAAAACTATTTTGAGTAAATTTTCTGGGAATATCCTTCTTGGTTTCCCATAAAGAACTCCTTCACCCGTCACTCCTTATCAAGCACGCTATGAATGCCGAGTCTTTCCGTGTACCAATATGTCAAACAGAAAATACCAAAACCTTCTGAAATGATTCACTAGATAAAACTGCTTGCACAGAGCTGCAGTAATTTAATGATTGTTTTGGTTTTTTTCTCTCTTCACTGTTCCAGTATATGTAAGGAAATGAACCTTTGTAGGCCCATCATAATCCTGCTTTTAACTTGTTCAAAGAAAGCATTTAGCTACTTTTAGAGGTCCCGGAACGTGTAGAAAAAGGTTTAGCTTTGATTTTAAGATTTTGAACTGCTTAGGGAAAACTTAAGAGAAGCCAGGATATGAAACAGGATTTACTCCTTGTCCAACAGACATGGGATCAGACAGGGAGAGTGTACGACACTGAAATTTTTGAACAAATTAATTCCAAAGCAATTTTATTGCTTATTCCAGTCCCTGTAAGAAAGAGTTGACAAGGCAGATTAAAAGTGCCACATGAATCTTTGTAAAATTAAAGCACAGCTGTGGTACTTCAAGCAGTTCTACTCTTTAGAGGGTCTTTTTAAGAGAAACCAGAATGCCAAACAAAATTCACACAGTAAAACTCCCGTGCCTCAGAACAAGCTTTAAAACAAAACAAACAAAATATCCCACTGTGTAAAATATTTGAATACCAACAAGACCCCAGAAAGAGAACAGTACAATAACTCATGCTCTGCAAAGCCCACTTCAGAAGTGACTTTTGACTGTGCAGTGTAGAGCCTATGTGAGATGTGGGCTTCACCTCATATGGGGAGCAAAAATATTAGACACTACTGAGAAGCAGAGCACACGGGGTTAATAAAAGCATAGCAGATGAAGGTAGAAAGCAAGGAAACCAGAAACAAGAGGTAGCCTTTAAAGCACTTCCCTACAGTCATGTCAGGCCTGTTGTGCACACAGTTTTCACAACACTAAACTTACCAGCTTAGTTTTGACCAACTTTTCTATTGCACTGACAAGATCCGCAGCAGTTGGGACATCGGAGGAGCTCTGTCGAGCAGCTAGCAAAGAAGAGGACTGCAAGACACCAGGTTGCAAAGGAAAAGCAAGTTAAAAGGATGAGAAGGGAGTAGGAAACCAAGCGGTCAGCGAAGAAGCTTCTGAGGCAGGAGAACGAACGTGGAAGGGGAGCTGGAGGGTTAGAGGGCCACATGCACGGACAGGTGAGCGAGTGCTGCCGTATCAGATAAGCATGGAATTGCCATCCACTTCTGGCTACACATTTCCCTCAGCAGTTCCAAGACTGGGAACAAGCAGGTTACAATACTCCTAAAGTCTGCTGGTTCCTCCTTCAAAGGACATCTATGGTCTTACAGACTCCAGAAAACTGATCATCTTACTGCAGAAGTAAGAAATTACCCCCTCCCCCATACATACATATTTAATAAGTGCAGTTAAGCACAAGGCACACACAGAATTACAGGCAGTAGAGGAGGGAGGAACAAATAATTCCCTCTCCCTTCCCCACAGATCAATTGCAACTCCAAATGAACTTGGATGACACCTCCCCTTCATGCAACTTCAGCCATCTAAAACATGTAACTCTTCTCTCTGCAACCAGTGGAGAAAAAACACCGCTACATGTCTCATCTATCCTGGGTACCTGGCACAGTCTTGCCTCTCTATGCCTGTTTGCTGGTCACAGGTATTCGATTTTAGGTGCCTGACATCATGTCGTGTCTTTAGATGCCTCCACTTACAGATCTCCAGAAACACTAAGACCTCTTCAATGTGCTCCCAAGCACCCCCATGGCTCTGTGTGAAATACTCAGTTTTAGTTTAAAGTTTTTGCTCTATAAGGGCATATCACCCCTTGATCTTTGTCCTGGGAAACCTCACTTTGAACATCCAAACCCACTCGACAGCTATGGGAATTGGGATTTATTAGCTCACCTGTATGTACATTACTTCTGAAGGCAATACCAGCACTGACTAAAACTATAAGCCCTCATAACCTGCTTTCAGCAGGCTGACACAGACTAAAGCATGGCTAATTTTTATAAATTTTGCATTAAAAAGTTTATTCATCTCTCAGCTGCTTAATAAAAGTCTTCTGGAGAGCAGCTACTCCAGCGAAATCACTGTGCAGGTGCCAACAAACACGCGTCTGAGATTAAATAGTGCTGGGGAATGAGAGGTGGAAATGTGATGGCAGGAATTAGGCACCTGGCCACCTCTTTCCGCAGCCCTTTGGGAAGGTTTCTCCTGTTGAGTGACACAGCCCCAGGAGAAGAAAAAGAAAGCAAAGGAGATTAATCCTAACCAGAAGCCTTGTGATAGAGCAGAAACATGAACAGCCTGCCAGGCATCGTCTTGTCTTTCACAAATAATACATCTAATCAACAATTCTAATTACAACAACAATAAAAACTACAGGTAATCAGGCTGATAATTAAGGAATTAGGCTGGTAATGCAGGAATCTCATACAAATGTTAAAGCTCAGACAGCCTGTTTCACCTACAATGCAGACAGACATGTCTAGGAAAAGAAGACGACTGAAAATAAGGACTTTGAAGAGATACTGGACAACATTGATGATAACAGCCAAACATAACCATTCTAGCAGGAGGAGTCCAATTTTTGGAGGCACTAAACAGCTGTTGCTCTCACTTATTTCAACTGAAATTGCTCAATATCTCTGAAAAATAAATAACTGCAAGATTTTGAAGGGAGCAAGGAAACATTTGCTGCTGACAAGACTTTCAGGGTTAAATAAAACTTCTGGGATTGACAAGAGTCTGGTTTGTGTGGGGCAAATCGAAATACGGTATTTCTATTTCCCAGGGAGCAAATTATGAATTTCTAATACAAAGACATCTTCCAGTTTGTCTTTTTAAGAGCCTCCAGGAGCAGTGAGGCACGATTACTGCTGCCTTGCAGGGGGGTTCAGGGAAAAGTGTCACCTCCCACACCACGCAGACATCTCCCCCCCTACCACAGCTACTGCCCCATGCTGCTGCTGCTGGTCCAACCTAAGCCTGTGCCTGTAAGCACAGAGGCAGCACATGAGCAAGAAGTTGTGCTCAAATTAACACCATTAGAGAGCTTTCAGCTCCAGCATGGCTCAAACATCGCTAACACAGTGTCCTGTGCCAGAGAATTTTGGGACCCAGGTTTGTGAGCTTTAGGGTTTTTTTTCCCCCACAACAAAAGTTGAGGAGGGGAAGAAAAACAGAGAGAAAAGGTTTCAGATGCATCTTGTCTGTCAGGAGTGGGTAAAGAAAAAGGATGCCAAAACACTTGATAAAGCTCAGACATCAGAAGCAGAAAACAGTTTAGTTCCACAACATTTACGCTGTCAGAAATGTATTTAAGAAATACTGAAGTCATATGGCATGTTGGACACCAAAAATAGTGACCTGACCTAAATCAGTTTTGTTTTTCTTAAAAAAAAAAAATAAAACAAACCTCCCCACACAAAAAGCAAGCTAGCCCCCAAACATTTAGCTAAACTCCATGGGGAACAAGCCAGGAGCAACAGCTATTGTGCTGGGCATGGATCCACCACAGCTCTGCTTCGCTGACCTTTCGCCTCTGCCCCTCTCCAGACAGCCACCAGCATACATAGCACTGAAAGGGCAAGAGTCCACAACTCCAGCTGCTTCCTTCTGGTCTCGCTGCCACCACAATGTCATAACATTTCCTAACAGATTAGCAGAAAGCCCCCAAATCCTTTACTCCATCACTCTGCTCAAGTCCCAGAAATATTTACATCCTTCTCTCTCTGTATTTCCAAACTCCTGCCTGAACCTTCCCCAAGAACATTCTGTGTTGTTTTTTTTTGTCTGACAATTTATTAATCTCCCCTATCCTTGCTTCTTTGCCTGCAGCAATTACAATCAGAGGATAGCGATACAGAAGTGGCAGTGCTAAAAACAGATGTCAGCAGGAAAGCAGGAAACTGCTAAACAGGAGGATAGTTTTCTACAAGGGAGAACGGCAGAACCAGGAAAGGGTGGGGGAGGACATGTGCAGACAGGACCTGCACTGACTGTCAATGCAAACCACTGTGACAGCCACGTTCACAGATTCTCATCCCGAGACCAACTGAAGGACTTTGCAAGCCACTGTGCCATCTAACATGGCAAATTCTGACTTAACGCTCAAGAGACTCTACTTAACATCAGAGAACTACCACCACCAGCATGATGCCACCAAATACCATTTCTAGTGCCACAGCCAGACACCAACAGTACTTATAAATCAGATGTATGAATGGAGTTTCTGACCACACATAGCACAGGCACACAATCGACCTGTCATGAAATGGGATGCCAGGACTAAATTGCTTATCTAGTCCTATCTGTAAATCCAGTTGGAAAAAGGTATTAGATTATGATTTGCTTGTAGGAGACTCTTATAACCACAAGTCTAGGCTAGTTCTGGATACTAGAAGACTACTACGAAACCACTGTGTATAGCTATGCGAGAAATGCACTTTAACAGAAAAATTACATAGTAGGGGAGGCCTTACCATCTCATCTTGGGTTGGATCATTGTCAAAAATCTTCATAGGAGGAGGAAGAGGTGTGTGAGACTCTTCATCTGGTTCATCTTCTCCCCAACCCTTCTTGCTCTTCTGAAGAAAAGTTAGATATAATTAGAAGCAGGGTATCTGAGCCCTACCCCCAGGGTCAATATTGCTTTGGATGGAGAGAATTGCAGGTAATGGGAGAGAAGCAATAAAGACTTAAGGTTTTGTCAGTTAATCCTGGTGCATTCTAAGGCTTACAGAAATACGGTTTATAGGTCAGCCAAGCAGCTAAGGCAGTTATAGCTGTGTGCTGATAGAATAGTATTTTTTTCATTCAAATAAGAACTGTTCAATGTACAATTTTTAAAATGTGTTCTTCTGTTTGTGTTCAGTTAGTATCTTTTGCACTTTTGGCTTTTAATTCCTCATTCACTTTATCAGGAAAGCACCATTCTGGTGAAGAACATTCCAGCAGAAAAACTGCAGGTACAGGAACATAGCAGATTTAACAGAAACATGGCTGAGTATTTTCTTTCAAAAAGGAATTACACTGGTATAGTAGGATAAAGCTGATATAAACCTCTGCTGCTCAAGAATAACTTCATTTTTATCTTTGGCAGCTTTCTAATAGGTTATTTAAAAATCTAGTCAAAGGACAATAATATTTGCAAACTCTGAAATGCTCTTCCCTATATATTCCATTGCTCTTTGGATGACAAAGCTGCTTGCAACACAGCTTTAAACATTGTTTAATTGCTTTAAACAATGCGATTTTACATATGATTTGCTGTTCCCTCTAGACCCTGAGGGAACTGCGTTTACTCAAGCATGACTCACAGACCATAGAAGAGACTATTGAAGACACAGTCTTTCCCGCAACAAACACCAACACACACCTCATCTGCGCTGTCTCCTTGAGGAGTGGTTTCATCTCCAGTCTTTGGCGAGCCAAGGTCAAAGCTCTTCCGGCCATCTCGCACCTTCTTTTGTTTCTTGATGTTGCTCTCGGTCTTCCCGCTGTTCAGCCGGCGCACAGGACTAGTCAACCATTTCTTCAGGGTGTTGGTTGAGCGCTTGGGGCCAGGAGAGCTCTGGATGGAGTTGAGGGATGGCTGAGGTTGTAAGTTGGCCACTGAATCAGACTTGCCCCCGTTGTCATTGGCAGAGACTGAATACGCGTCTGGAAGAAAGCGACGCAGGTGAGAGCTCATACCAGCACCTCCTCTACTCCCTGGTGCACGTCAAGCGCTGCGCAGCATTAAGCATGAAAATACAAGCTGCCTCAATGAAAGGCTTTGTGACCTATGGACATTGTGTAAACTTTATTGCACACCAGAGAGTGGAATATGCCCTTCAACAGGCATTTCCCACAATCTTACACACTTCTCTCATTTCCTGCCACACTATCTGTCCTTATGAAAGATCACACACAGCAAAGTTATTTAGTTTTTTATGAAAGCCTGACTTTCATGCTAAATGCTGAACTTCTCAGCTTCTTCCCACAATTTCAATGTGAATTGCCAGGAAGAAAATAAGTACAAAAAGCAGATAGCTATAGGAGACCTGACAACCACCAACACATTGTTAGGTTCCGATTCCATAATTGTTTCTAAGCTGGTTTCAGACCCCAGTTACATGACTGTTAGTTAGACTACCTACTAACTTTTGAAGCACCTTAAAATTATTTCCTTTGCCCCTGAAAGTACCCTGTCAGAAGAATCCACACACTCCCTAGAACTAAGAAACTGGAATGAACAATTACAAAAGATGATAAACTATTCAAATCAAAGGAAACTCTCAGTAATGAGACAGAAGACAGGCTTAAATTAACCAGTAGTCCCATTAGCAAGAGATTCTGCTGAAGTGCTTTCAACTGCAGTCATCAATATACACGTTCAGACTAGCACCTTAGAAATGGGTGCAACCTCCTTACTCCCCCCCAAACGCAACAGACCAGAGATGTGCCAATGTCAGTAAGGCTTTAAAACCAAAACAAACAAGTTGCCCAAAGATTTCTCAATTGCCCTTTAGGAACAAGTGCCCTGTTTTCAACTTTCTGAAACCATGGCAAGGCAACTCCCTCCCCAGGAGCAATCAGGGACTGTGATGTTTAATCCCACACAGTTTAAGATGAAGGGTTTTTTTTCACAAAATTCAAACATTGTCACACGCCTGCAAAATACAAGTCAGGCTGTACATCAGAAAGCAGTCAGCTGATGTTATTAAACATTTTTAGACTGTTATCTCTGAATATTTTATCTGCCCCAGCAGACACCAAAAACCTAAGTTATAACACATGAACATAGCCTGGTGCATTGAGATATTCTCAGTTCAGCAGTAAATATCATTAGAGATGCTGGGTTGTACAAATGCTGAGGGAGAGCTACTCTTCCAGAGAACCTGTGTTGTTTTAGAAGCCAGTTCCTGCTACAAGCATGCAGAGCTTGTACCTGCTCTGAGCAGAGCTGCTGCTCTGAGCTGGCTGTGCACAGAGCAGAGACTGCAGCCTGCCTTGTCTGCCAGCTTGTACAACACAGACTGTGAGAGTCAGAATATTTTATAACCATACAACAGCCTCAGTCAGAATTTGAACCAATAATTTATTACATACCTGAGGTCAAAAGTTAGATTTTTAGAACATACAGGAATCATTTTAACAAGCTAGAGAAAGTCAAAGTTCATTTCCCAGACAGGAAGAAAATCCAAATCATCTGTCTTTTGACAACAGGAGGAGTAAGTGAGAGAGGGGCTGGGAGGAGGACGGATCCCAGGTGACTTACTGACATTCCTCTGTAGGGGCAAAATAGCAGGCTTATCTCAGAAAGGTCTGGGTTTAGCCAGCTCCTGTTGATGTTATTTCATGTACACAAAGTGGCGTTAAATCAACTAGTGCAAGATAATGTTTATCAGGGGCCAGCTTATCTTCCACTCAAAAGCCTTTGGATAGTTCCCCCTTGCAGGCTCCACGTGATGCTGGGCGAGTTTATCAGTGCACCTTGCATCAGCAAAATTCAGGGTTTCATCATGGTGATTTTGACTTTCCAAGTGCCCTCACCCCACTGAAAGCCCCACAGGCAGTGGGGGAAGCTTGAGGGCTCCTTGTCAAGGGGCTTTGCCAAGAGGAGTGCCCTCAGGTGCTCATGCTCCCACTACTGCTGCAGGAGGATTAACTTTGGCCATTACTGGTGCAAAGGGAGCTGGGCTGCAGTCACAGAAGGAGAAATGCTGGAAGTGATCACTCTGTGAGGTTCCACTCCCAGGGATGACTTGGAGCAAGCAGCCATATCACAGACTCACTGCCTTTGGTGGGGACTGGGCTCGGTGGAAGGTTCAGGAGAACTGACGACAAGCTGATCTCACCTTGTTGATTAACGTACAGAGAGGTTTTTACAACAGCTTGTAAGTAACATAGTCCAAACCCCTACCTCCAGTTGACAGCACTTCGCCAATTTAACTTCTGGTAATGGAAGGGAGTTGACAGGAGGCTAATGGAGCCTGGGACAATCCCATCCACCCGAAGGTTTTATTACTGTGACATGCAATCCTATGTCAGCCCAGCAGGCTCAAGGCATATCCAGATAAAGGAACCTTGAGGTCCATGATGGAAGAGGCAGGGACCTCCGTTTCCACCATAAAACAGCCCTGGTTTTATGAGCAGGGCCAGGTCCCAGCCTTGCTGCCTCCCTCTCCTTTTCCCAGGCAGCACAGCCACAGCCAGGGCATGGACAGACACACAGCACCTCTCCTGTCACAGCACTCTGCTCAACTGGCCTGGGGAAGCGACAGACAGTTGTCCCTTGTCATTCCAGGGAAGGCAGCAGGTGGGAAGAAACAGCCCCAGTCCCAAGCTGGCCCACAGCTCACTCTCCCTGCTTGCAAGAATTTTGTCCAAAGTTTAATCCAGGGCCAGGAAAACTCTGCAGGCCAAACATCAGCCCCCAGGAGCCACAAGCCACGGTGAAAGCCAACCCACAGGTTTCCAGAGGGAGGCGTGTTACACCACGCAACAGTCCCACTTGAACAAGGCTCTGGATTTTCCTGCTCAAGGTAATGCCTTTGGTGATGAAAAAGGCTGTTTACCAAGGGGTTACTAAACGTGGGTCGGTCATGCCATGCTGTGTGCAGCCCTGGCAGATACAAAGTCCCTTCTTTCTCCTTGTCTGCTGAACTGCCCTGCTGGAGCACTGTAAGGCATTTAGGACAGAGCCTGGGCTTTGCTTGGCCCATGCAGCCCAAGACTGGAAACATGGCCTTATTTTCCCTTTACATGGTAGTGTAGTCTCCCTGTGGTTGAAGGACAGGCAGGGAGGTGGGAGAGAAGGACTGGTATGAATCTCCCTGCTCCCCAGCCACCATTAGAGCCCTTCGGGGTGGGGTGACTTTTCTCTACCCAGCACCCTACATAGGTACAAAATATTCCCAACCTCATAATTCCAGTTACCACTACCACCACACATGCACTATGCAAAAGCCATACCGAGAGTCCACACACAATATTCATAACCTTTTTTCCTTTTCTTTTTTAAAGGAACTGCAAATTTGGACACATTTGTGAGCAAGTCACATTTGTTGTTTTGCCAGCCCTGAGAGTGATTTCCTCTGCACATAAAGCAGGTCAGATCGACATGGTCGCAGAGGCAGGACTGGAGCTCCAGGAAGAGCAGAGCTTATGAAATAAGAGACAGAAACATGAAACACAAAAAAATCTGCCAGGAAAGATCTTTTAGACAGGCTCCTAAGCTGAGCTTGTGTGAGCTCCGCTGCTTCTGCAGCACATACAGCTACAAACACATCAATCATGACACTTGATACTGGCCTGAGATGCAGACACCAGGTGGACTGAGCGGAAGAGGACGACACGTTACCGTGCTCTTCTTGCAAAGCACTAGCACATAAGTGCTTTGCAAACTGCATTAGTAGAGCTATTTGGAAACACAGTTTCCTTAAGAAAAGCCAGAGCGCTTTTGGAAAAGATGCAGCAGTTCATCGTGTGATAATTCAGGCAGCTCTGCTGCCCACAGGGACCAGCGAAGCAGTGGCTGTCCTCACACTGCCACGAGCAGTTGTCCTCCCACCAGGTCCCAGGACACACATGTCTAAAAAAAGGTATTTGGTGAAGCAAAATGGGTGTAGGGAAGTCAGCAGACTCATGTGGCTAGATTGATTTCCTGGCCAAACCATTCATTCAGACAGAAGAAATGATGGTTTCCAAAACACTCCTAAGCAAACCTCCAAAAAACTTCTGGCAAGAGGACTGTGAGAGATACTCAGCCAGACCAAAGAGCTTTAACATTCAGTGCTTTTGCACTGCTGGAGACATGAAATGTTTGTTGTTGTTGCTCAAATGAACAGACATCTATAAAAGCACAGCTCTTGTATTTGAAAAATGGAAGGTTCCAGTTCTGTGTTACCTTGAGTGAAAGGAAAAATGAAAATCTCACAGACCTGGTTTTAGAGGCATAGTTGTATTCCCATTTGAGTCATCAGGAATTACTAGTGGAACATAAATACAAGGCATTTTATTTTTACCTCCCTGTTCCCCAGAGCACACATGGGAGAGGAGGTCTGTCTGATCAGTCATGCAGCACCAAACTCCTTTGCAGGAACTCAACTCTTTAACAGGGAAAGGGAAAGGCCTCTCACAGCGACTCTGAAGAAAACATCAGGCTTGTCTTTTTGGTACATAATAACCACAGACCATATATGATAGGAAAGAAATATGTGTCCATAACCAGAATACAGAATATAGCTATAAAGACAGGTGAGTAGAGCAGGGCAGAACCTTGCTTTAGGTGAGGTGAATCCTCTTCTCATTTATCTATGGCTCCATTTCTCCAGAAATTTTATTCCAGAAAAAGAGACTGAGAGAAAAAGATTTTTCCACAGAAGTCAAAGAAAATGAGTCAGAATGGGAACTCTGTAATCCTCCTAGGATGTGCATTTAAATCAATGATTCTTTTTTTCAGAAATAATTCCACTTGTGAATGAAAGCCAGTAATGGCAATCTGACCAATGAGCACATAAATCAGCTCTGCTGTGCTCAGCAGAGACCGTTTTCCACATTTAGTGATTCTTGTAAAATAATACTTCTGACAAAGACAGAATTTAATCAGACATAGGTGAAAGACTCACTCAAGTCTTTACTTGAGTAAGCTTCCTAAAGAATAGGAATCTCCGTAAAAAAAAAACCTTGGAAAGCAGGAATCATCCAGACCCACCCTATGCTCAAAGCCCCTATGTTAAGAATTTCACACTAAACAAACAAGAATCATCTAAACCACCAAAATGCACCCTCTCCTGCCCTTTCCAAGAGCATGTCCAGCCATAGGTTCCAGTTCACAGCTCTCAGCTTCTCGAAGTTTTATGATCTCCCTTAGGAAATGCTGTTTTGAGAGCCACCTTGGGTCTGCTCAAGGGATTCAGGGCTAAAGCTCTATTGACAGATGCAAAGATGGCAGAATGAGGTATGAAGACTGCTTCTTTGGTCTCTTCTGTGCTTTTGTATCAAACGTCCAAAACATGCTCAGTGAAACATTTTTATTGGCACAAGTCAGGGTTACAAAACTTTGTGGCTTAGGCAGATGACAGTACCAATCCCAGTTATAGTGTTAGAGCCTATTCTGCCTGTAAAACCTGGCATGGATTTGCAAAAGTTTGGGAAGTAACAACATTTGGATAATACGAAGTCGCTTTACAGCTATTCCTCAAGCAAAAAAAATAGGTTTAACAATGTACATCATGAATCTGACAACTTCTTATGTCAACAGATAAGCTGTCTCCTCAGGCACAGCCTCTGAAGGAGGCTCTAGTGAAGAGTGTAAGTGAACACAATGAAATTTTCAGTGCCCATGTCAGACAAAGACAGAGGACAACTGGCTTGGAAAGCCCTTTAGATTAGAAGTACATTAAACTTTCGCAATGGAATTGCAAAACGTGCCCTGGAGACTCCCAAAGCTCCCCATCTGCTCCCAGCTCTGCTCAGCCACTCTGCACGTGTTCAACTGCAGACCTGCCCCGTGCTTCAGCTTGAGCTAAAAATGAGATGAGACCATGTAGGAGCCAGTTTCACACCAGAGGGTAAAGGCACATTCAAACTACGCCATTGAAATCTAAATACAAATTTTGTTTGGAGATTCAAATGCTCTCCCTAACTCCATAATCTCCTGGAAATGAGCAAATTGAGAAGGTTCAACTGACTTTTGTTTGTGTCTTGGGAGTACTGTTTGAAGCTTTAAGCTGGAAGTACCATCAAAAGGCACAAATCAATCTGGCACGATTTTCACAACTCCATTTATATGGATGAAATGACTTCTGTCCAAACTCAAGAATAATGGTCTGAAGTTAAATATTTTATAAAAAACTTTCTAGTCCAATAGACAAAGTAGATGTACCGGACAAACTTTCTGATCACTGACTGTAATGTAAAAACTCAAAATCTGACTTTCTGTTTCACTGCCAAACACACAAACATGACTAAGTTCCAAAAAGAACAGGGGAAAAAAAGGACTAGAATCTAAATTAATCACCCAACATTCAGAACACATTGTTTCATTATTGAATAGCTGGTATTTCTTGGAAATATGAAAGAAGAGCTGCTTTGAGATAAAGAATAATCTGCAGAATTCCTTTTAGCCACACCGCAAAGCAGGAGATGCTCCTGGGGGATTTTGCATATGGGTTTTGCCTCTGGGAAATGGTCACCTATCTGCTGGCTTTCACATTCAACTTTCTGATTATTACTTGCAGGTTGAAACCTTAGCTGAGGAAAACAAGCACTCACCCAGCTGGGGTGGGTAAACACTGTCACTCGGAGCTGCTCATTTTTGTGTCACGCCGTAGCTCACCTCCTGCTCTTGGCAGTCAGGGAGCTGCACACACTTCTGCCCAAGGGTGATGCAGAGTGGGACCCACACCCTGTAGGAGCCTCTCTCTTTCCATTAACTACAGAGGGAGTCGGAGGAAATTATACCCTTAGCTAAATTTAGTTATTGTGAATCCCCTTCCCACATTTGAGTACGCTTCATACCAGGCCGATCTCACAGCAGGGAATGATTAGCTGAAGTTAAGCATCTGACAATCCACTTTAATGAGCAATAACTGATGGCAACCTGCCATTAGCTTCAGTTGAATAGCTTTTATTTTTAGCTGGTGTTGCTCAGATGCAGTTTCCATCCAGCATGTGCTGGGAAAGCTGACATCCCAAAGTAGTCTCCAGGTCTTGGTTGTGCCAGTCAGAGTGTTAGGGCTCAAGAGCTCTAGTTCCTGGAGGTCAGAGAAAAGTCACTGCAGTTCTGGGAAAGTTTCAAAGACTGAGATAAAACCAAAAGCCTGGAGGAACAGCACAGAGGCGTGTGGTCCCAAGAGACCTTGCAAGAAAAGTTACTGAAATCCTGAGAGCGTGCTGAATGAGTGAGCTGGGTCTCCAGGGAGAGAAACAGCACAAGGGGAATGCACAGAGAGAGCCTGCCGAAATAAAACATGACTTCAGTACTCTCCAAGAGTGCCTAGGGAGAGGAACAGCTGCAGGAATTCTCTATTGTATCTGCTGCTTCATATGGATCTAAGCTTTTATCAGAGGTGACTCGTAGGGAGGGCATGGCGAAAAGAGCAAGATGAGTCCTCAGGTGAATACAGGGCAGGGTCTTGTTTCCTACAGATCAGCATTTAACTGAGGAGCTGCTGCACATGAAGGCAGAACATGTCTTTGTGCCTCTGAAGAGATCTCAGGAAAGTGTGCAACTCAACCCCATGGCACCAAGCACTTGAAGAGCAGCTGAAGTGCTTGCAGTCCTCCTCTCTGAGTGTCCCACTCAGAAATATGTTTCCATATAACAGCTTACAACTGTGATGGGTATCTACAACTTCTCTAGTTGGAAGTTTGAGCCTTTTTGTCTCCATTTATCAGCCCAATTCATCCTGCCTCAGAGTCCCATCTGACCCCTCACACAGGCTGCTGTGAATTCATGACAAGAATAATAAGAGAATAAACATCCACAGTCAATCCACAACGTGTTGGTGAGATACTCCTAGCCAGTTCCTATTCCAAAATACTATGAGACAGGACTCAAGGTAGGGCAATAATGTACCTTCAAGGGAACCCTGAAGCAACAGCTTTTTAGAATAGGTTTTTACTGAATGAAAGGCTGTGGAAAAGCTCAGAAATAAAGCAGTTGTTCCACACAGCAGACTTTGGGGCCAGATGCACTATCCGTACACAGTTGATTTCATTCACCCATTCTCTTGCCTCAAGTTTGTGCCCAGCACATGTCCTGGACCAGCCCAGAGCACAGCAGTAGCAAGTCCAACACATCTGCTGGGAGCACATGTTGGAGCAGTCTTCCCGTAATGTCTCACAGCTGGGAAAGCAGATCTCTGAAGCCAGAGGCACGCATTTCACTTTAGCAAAGGAAGGAAATAAAAAGTCAAGACTAACAAGATCCAGAAAGGGCATGCTTTTTTTTTTTTTGAACAAATCAACATTTATTTCAATTTAGTCAAACAAGTCGTTGAAGCACTTCTCTAAGTTCTACTTTACATTTTGTATTTACACTGTCCTCGTTCTGTGACAAAAATAATTCCCGACCCTGAAGTTTCCAGAATAAGTGTAGCTAGCAGCAAAAATAACAAAGCCCCAAACACAGAGCAAAAATCTCCCTTGATATATTTTGATAGGAGACTTATGCACTTTCCGTAAAAAAACTTTTAACCTGAACCTTTATGTAAAGCTATATGGGATGATGAGGGGGTAAATGTCATGTTTGAAGCTGAACAAGAAGAGCAGCATTTGCTGGCCTTTGCAAGTACACTGTTACTTTTAGCATAAGGAACTGTGAAATGCTTAGACACCCACATAGAAGCAGACTTTTTAACTTTGATCTAAGCAGTTTTGCTCTGCTGGGAGCGTAAGGGTACCAGAGTCGGCAAATACCATCTTTTATCCCGGACGTTGGGCACAAAAACAAACTTTATTACACATGGTTTCCAAGCAGCTGTTAGTACAACACAAGCCTTATTCTTTTGTGAAGTGTCAAGGGTCAGCTTCATTCAGCAGCTTCCAAATTGAGCTACTGTAAGAATTCTGAAGTAATTTCTCAGTTAAATGACATCATTGCTAAGGTCAGCTCTGGCTTACATTTGAAGCCAGTAATCTCTATGACAAGGTGGACTACTCTGCTGAATTGGGGGAGAGGAGGGAGGACAACGACATTTGAATGTCGTATTTAGGTCTCCCTACCTCAAAGGAAAGTGTGGCCATGTACCCAAACAATTCTTCATGGAAACAACAGAAGAATATCAACGACAAAATTGGAATTGGAAAAAAAGCAAGAACAGAACCCAAAGCTTTTTGGGATAGGAAGAAAAACTGCATGTTGAGAAAGAAGGGATTGGTCATTAAACTTTCCAGGCACACACAGGCCTCAGAAAGCACAGAAAACAAGCAGAACAAACAAACACAACTGTGTGCATCTTAGCGTCAGCTTCTTTTGCCAAATGCAGTAGCTTCCAACATTCAGCAGCTGTCTCTTGCTTTCTAGTGCTGTGGAGTTCTCTTTGGTACTTGGAGGCTGTGAGGAGCTCCGGGCAAAGAGAAAGTCTTTGTCCATTTACCAACCAATTCCAAAGGCGCTGATCTTGAATAACTTTACTAAGCAAGAGTGACACAGATGTTTGGGAAAGGGGGCTTTTCACTTAGTAAAGTTGTGGTAGGTGCAGTGGAAACCCAAGGCAATCTACATGCTTGTCAAATTGTGCCTAGGTAAGAACAGAGTCCTCCATGAACGTCTCTCATTTGTTCACTCTTAAATTATTCAGGCTCTGACAGCCCCTGAAAAGAAAAGAATGGAATAAGAATAAGTTGCAAGTGGTGCAGGGCAAGGGTGGACACCACGTAACCACCAAGAACAACGAGGTTGGGGTGTTTAACGACAGACACACTGCAGCCGGAGCCTCCAGGGCTGGTGCCCAAAGCAGCTTCCTCCACACTCTTGTCCTCCAGGAAATACTAGTGGAAAATACAAGCTCACAGCAAAGGTACTGGTTGGGATGAATTAAAAGAAGTAATGAATGAAGTCAATGCAAACAGCGGTTTGGAAATAAAACACACAGATAAGAACTGCTGGTGCTTGTGATGCTCTTTGAACACAGCACAGGGAAATGGCTAAGCAGCTCGAAGACTTTTAATTGCACATTCAAGACCATCAGTTAGACTTGCGGGAAGCTTTCATTCATTCAGCTTAAGTAGGAAAACCAGAACATCACTTGCTGTCCCATATAACAGGCTCACGCGATCTACGCCTTGGTTTTTTGTTTTGACAGCTCTCTGGTGCGGGGAGAAGATCTGTGAGGAACCTTCCCTCTGATGCCAGTCAACAAGTTTATCAAATTTCAGGTGACGAAGTCACTACTACACTCTATCTGCGTCAGTAAGAAAGGAACTTGAAGTCTCAGAGAGCATCTGCTGCATGGGAACAGGAGTGCTCCCTGCAGCACCCTGCCGAGCTCTCAGCCCTCTGAAACTGTGCAAGTGCCTTGACCCAGCCACCAGCCTTCCCAGTAAGGCTACTCCTAAGAAACTCATTGATTTTGACTTCTGGAGGGCTACAGAGAACCTCCCACAGCTTTTGTGGTGCCCACACCATTGCTCCCTACCAGCAGCCTCCTTATGGAAAACAATTCTGCATCCAGCTTAACAGAGATGTGGAGAGGTGTACTGCATAAACTGTGCTGCTTCATTCCCATTTGCATCACTGACTCTCATCATAAATAGCTCTAAAAACGCTCTACCAAGCAACATGTCTAATAAACTATAATCATTATAAAAGCCATCTTCCCTATTGCTGAGTAGTTGCTTTCTTTTGGGCCCATCTTTCAAAGAAATCAGGTAAAAGAAACACTTATTTGAACACAACACAAGGATTAGTCTAGCAGCAGAGGCTCTGATTTTAGAAAGACTTTGTCAAATATAAGTGATCTGTTACTGCAATGTAAGATGTCTGATCACAGACATCAACCTGCCTCATAGTTTAGTATCTCCAGGACAATTGACTGCAGTGAATATTCAACAAGCATCAGCCTTTAGATATTTGTCTGGAGTTTGCCTTGCTGTAGAGGCTTGTCTCAGACACACTGCTAGATCAAATTTTACAGCAACACAGCCCTGAGCAGCTACAGCCCTCCTCCCCACCTATGAGCAGCCTGGGATCTTTAAGCCTGAGTAATTTCTCTGACACTAAGACAAAGTCAGCTAAGATGCTGCTGTCTGCTCAGCACCTGTGCCCTGGCAGGAGCTATGCTCTGCTACTGTGGAGTTGAAGTTGCCACTAACATTCAAAGCACTCGCCTCCTTCTTGCCTAAAGCTATGATTTTCCTTCTGCCATTCTAGAAAGGATCCCTGTTGATTAATACTTATTCCATTTCCTAAAGAAATCTATTCAGCTTCCACAGGCTTCAGCTGAGAGCGATGCTTGAATATTGTGCTGATCCTCAGGGTCCAAACTACAGAAGGTACAAAGAATACCAGACTTGAGGCACTTCAATGGTATTCGCTGTGAATCATCATTTTACATTGTACCACTCAGACACATTTGGATCTAAAACACATTTGCATTTCTAATTAAAACAGATTACCATTAGTAACTAAAGAGTGTCTTAAATCAGAATCCTTAGGCCATAAAAGCTAATTGCAGGATGCTAAAACTGGATTTCAAAAGTATACATATTATACCCCCTGCAGGATTAATTAGGCAACATCTCTTCAAAAGAGTTCTCAAAAGTGTATTTATTCAGCATGCGGTTAAATTATACCGGTTGTGCAACACTCCTCATGGCCTGCCTTGGCACACGCTTCTGTGGCAGCAGACAGCTGGGGCCTTGTTCATCAGGGGTGCTTCACATGTGCAGATCTGATCCGGGACTGCAGTGAATCCCAGGCCATGAGAAGGAACACACACGCAGGTTCATGCTCCTGCCTCACCACCCCTCGGGTGCTGCCTTCCCCCCCAGCGCAACCCTGCTGCTCCCCACTGCGCCGTGGGTGTTGTTCTGGCCACAGCCAACTGGTGCCACAGAACAAGATGATCTCGGGTACGTGTGGGATGTGCTTCCCGGGACATGCGCGCCTGAAATCAACTGGTCCGTGTAAATCTGGAAGCTATCACTGCTGAATATTTGATGCGCAGTTGGTCACCGGTTTCCTACATGACCTCAAGAAAATTTCTGGGCACCCACTGAGCTGTAATGTGTTTTCAGATAGGTTATGACTGTACTGCATGTCCCGGGGATGCAAGAAACCTCTGTTCACTAAAGCTGCATATGCATTATGAAGAGATGAGAAAAAAAATCCAACACAGCATAACAGGGCACATCCTCGGTTGCTGTACTCTGTAGCTGTAATTATCAGCACTGCTGAACTGCATGAAAAAGTGTCCTCAGAGGATTTAGCTGCAGCCGGGGATGTGCCACTCCCAGCTTTTCCCTGTGCTCTGATCTGCTTGCTCCATGTGAAAAATTAACATGGAAAAATGCTCAGAACACATAACAGTGGAGACACCTCCAGGGTCGCTAAATCCAGTCCCTTCTTATCTTGGGCCAGAGTCTCTCTCTTTCTTAAATGTCTAATTCAATGCTGTCTTGTGCTAGCGAACAGGGGATCTTTGCTCAAAACTCACATATAGACTCTACTTGTGCTTTCCGTACATAGCAACATTAAATTTCCATGTTTAATTTACAATCTTCCAATATACAAGATAATAATCTTGACCAGAAACCACCTATTGATTCCTTAGGATGATGTTTGCTAATGGGTTCCCAACAGCTCTGGCTCCCAGGCTTCGTCCCTCTATGGAACTTCACAGCCTGAAATACAATTTTGCAGGGATCCAAGATTTCAGAGTTGTTGAGTTGTACCAGGACTAGCAATGACTGTACCATATGGAACAACCAAGTGTACTGGGGTGCAAAATAGGCAAGAGAATAGCAACTCCTAACTTGTGGCAACACACAAAATAGGAGACATACTTCTTCCATTTTCTGAAAAGTACTGAGCAACCATAGCTCCTGTATAGTAAACTGAAGCATACAATGGGTCTCTCCCCATCACAGAGAAGAAACCCCCATGGCTCTCCTATTATTAACTGCTAAATTCACCTTGCAGGTTCTACTTTTCATTTCATTAGGACTTCATTGAAGAAATTTTCATATTTTGGCCTAATTATCTGAAAGGAGCCCAGGTGATGTGTGCGATTTCCAAGTTCTCAGCCTGCTGGGAAGAGGATTGTGGGGCTGGTCCAGGCCAGAGGCTAAAGGATTGAGAGGCAGGTCAAACTCAACAGCAGACCCAATGGGATGCACTAACTACCTGTAATTCAAGGACTGGTTTGTGTTTCAGCACAATTAGCCACATGAAACATTAGGAGCTAATACCAAACAGGTTAATTTTTGTTTTGTGGTTTTCCAACGACAAAGGATAGCCAAGGGAAATGTATTCAGGCTTATCTCATTAGGTATTTTCTAATAATTCTTTACATGTCCTGAAGTCCTACTTGTGATCTAAGCATCTTTTTTAAGAAAACAGCTCAATGTGTTTCTATAGTTGGATTAAAAAGTATCTTTACTTGACATTGAATTACATGATGCAATATTAGCAATTGAACTGTCCTGCAATAGCAACTGATGCGCAGTGGCTAAACTGGCAGAAAATTGGATTTCCTTACTGAACTGAAAACCACAACATCTGCAGATCCTTGCTGTAATCACTGACTGCCCACCAACTGCTCTTTTGAAAAGAAACTGCAACTTTTGCCAAACATGAAAATGTTTTCATAAAGCCTGTTAACAGACAAGAATTAGACTGAAATGAAACAGTGTTCTGGTGTGTTTGAGAAGTATCTTGATGCTATTTTTAGACTGAAATATTTTGAGGTTTGGGTTTTTTTAACTTTGAAATGATAGATTAGTTTTCCCAATACATACGCAAGTTTTAACAAGGTGTATGCTGAAATATAACAGTTTGGGAAAAAAACCCAAACAAAAACCTTTTGGGGTCATGTGAAATAACTGCCCTTTTTGTTTCACTTCAAAATGGATAGGTTTTATTTCAGCATCCGTGCATTGAATTCCTGAACAATACATCTATCTGGCACTTATTTTATAGGAAAACAGCATGTTTAGTTACCCCATGTTTTTGCACTGAGCAGGGAGTAACCCAAGCTATATTTTTCACAATTATCTGTTCTCTTTTGCTTAGAATAAAGTCTCCCTTCTTCAGGCTTTTGACAAGATGAATAAAGCCTTGTGAATTCCTATATGTTTCTTGGAGTGAATGAGAAATTTAGGAGCTTTGCCTACATAAAAGCAAACCCCATGTTTCTTTAAAGCTGGACAAATGTATAGAAGTTGAAAACAATGAAGCAATCTGAATTATGAGGATCCCCAACCACATATTCACCCCCAGACTACTAACTGCAAGCTGATCTTTATGGAAGCTCTTGATATCTATTTTAGACAATTAAGATCTGAAAGTAGTTACAGCTGTCTAGTGGTGTGTATAAACTTAAAAAGAGAAAAAAGGTAACACTATTATTGCTTGGATCTTGGAAACCGAGAGAAAGTTGCTAAAGCATCCCAACACTGGCACTGTTATGATAAACAACATATTTACAGAGAGTGGCTGGTGATAAGAGCAGTGCAGCAACCAGCACTTGTAAAAACCTTGAACCTCCTGTGCTCTTAGACGCTTAATATTTTACAGTAATACAGACCCACTGAAAATCTGACCTGCTGTATCCATGAACAAGGTTCCTACCTCAAAAAACCCTCCTGCAAACAGGTAAGATTTAACAACGCTTAAAACTGAGTAATCCTAAAGGGAGCTAACTGTTCCCCCCCGCCTGCCAGCAGAGCAGTGGCCATGCTTCTCCTTCTGTCCATGTTCAGAGGTTACTTATCAGCCCCAGGTCTTCTCCTGAAATCCTCCTGTGTTACCATGCACACAAATGCTAACAGGTTTAGAGTAGTGAGTCTATTTACCCAAAAGACTGGCATGGGGACTGTCAGTCATGCTTTTGGGACACATTTAACTCAGAACTATCTGTCAGGAGGGTGTAGAGCAGGTGTGGGAAAGCACAATTCCACACTAACAAAAAGAGTGATTTTTTTTTTGCTAATAGTATTCACCTTGTCGAGTTAATCCTGCTTGCTCAACTGAGCAGCATTTTCATCAACTCTTTTGTCTCTTCCAATAACTCTCTGCTATGACCTACTCTGACTCCTGACTCAGCCTGCAGAGGTGGGAAAACACAGGACTTGGAAGAGATGTTCCTGTCATGGGCTTCCCAGTTTTCTCTTAATAGAACTGGAAGGAAATAACAAGTCTCACAAACCTCACCACAGCCATTTGCTCTTGAATTTGCCAGGAGAAAGAGCAGAGCTCAATTCTGGCATGAGAGAGAAAGACTGCCTACAGAAGACCAGTACACTTGATCCTTTTGACTCTACTGAGATGCAACTAATGAGCAACAGATGGACATCACCCAAGCAGTTTATTTGGGGAAGGTAACAGTTTCCTCATATTTCTCATTCAAGAAGGACCAGGAAACTAAGCAAGCTTTGGTTGACACCCTTAATTTTACTATTGTTTTCTCCTCTGCCTCAATTTTGACGGAACTGCTTTGGCCATGCATTCCATTATGCTTTACACAGTGTAACCATGGCTCAGCCTGAAGCACTAAATAAAATATGTTCAAATTAGGAAATGTTATGGGCTTGAATATAATACTGCAGATCACTCTCTTGCTACCACTCAGCACAAAGGTACCAGTTTCCTTAGCAAAGCTCTGCAGCTCTCTGTAAGTGTCAGCACCTTCTATAAAAAGCACCATCAGATCTCACTTTTTCCCTAATGAAGAAATAACTTTTATAAACGTGCTGTTGACAGCCCTTGCAATGATGCCTGTTTTCCTAACTTCCAGTTAAGGCTCTGTTTCTGACCAGCTAGGAAAGATGTACAAGGTGGCTGGCTGAACTCCCTTCACTGCACATGTCACCATCACTTTCTCAAGAGAAGCTGTCTTTGTTAATCTTAGAGCTAAGCAGCATTAACAAATCAAAGACTCAGGCAAGAAGAGGAAAAGGAAGGAAGGAAAGAAAGAAAAAAAGGATAGTAAAACAAACAAACAAAAAAAAGCAGAAGCAGATAAGAGCAGCCGGAGGGAGAGGAAATTTAAAATAAGAGCTTTACCAGGAGCTTAGCACAGACACAAATACACTCAACCTTTCATTTTTAACACACTGAGATTAACGGTTTGACATTCAGGTTAAGTTTCTTTTGTTCTGAAATGAAAAGTTTGGATACAATCAGCAGCCTACTCAGAAGAGCAACTGTACAAGTAGGCAGAGGACATGTTCTTTACTGAAGCCAATACAACATATCCATTTAAATCCATCCTCCCAGTTTCTGGATACCCTCAAGTAGAAAGTATTCTATATTCTCACCTGAAACCACTCTGCAGCCACATAATATTACCTACAATGGGGTGTAAGGTATTGAACTCTAGAAGTTATTCTGACAGTTGATTACTTTTAATCACTTTCTTTGTCTGTACCTGATACACTCATAGCCAGCTTCTCAAGTCGAGTAGATGGGAACATCTCTCTTCTCACGCTTAATGAAAAGCATTTCCTATACCTTGTTAGTGCTTTCTACCCTCCTGGTGCCCATTAGGGCAATGAGACTCCAGCATGCTCTTAGGCTGGGCTAGAACCAAATGAGCTGAGCTACTGCAAAAAAATGTCCTCTAAATAAGGCCCTGCACACAGCATTTAATATCTGGGTTAAATCTGAGTCACTGGTTAGTCTTTACAGCTCCCTGAGCATCAAAGCCTGGAATTTAGTCTCCACCCAACCTCCATGCTCCCACCCACTGATGAGCTTCAAAGCCCTACGCTGAAGGTAGTGCAGAGTAATGGGACTCACCCACTGGACTTTGCTCTGTGCTTAAAGGCAACAAAATTTTAAGCTCCTCACATCCAAGGCATGCAGTGGACCATTTTGCTTTAGGAAAAACATTTCACAAAAAAGGAATACTTTCCATCTCTTCACCTTCCCTCATCAGTACTCTCTTAAAGCAATCTCTAATCTGAGCCACGCTGGTAACTGAGGAGATACAGACTTCATGTTAAAAGAAAATAAGGTATATTTGTTACATAAAAGGTATATAATTGCAAATCCTGGACTGATTTCTAAGGAGAGTTCAATGACTTTCTAGCTATCAGAAAGCCATCAGAATTTGAACCCTCTTATCGGGGCCAGTTTTGCAGCATTAAGAAGCATCCCATTACACTAGGTCACTTTGCATTTGTGCATTTAGGAAACACAGCAAAAAGCCTTCCTTGCCCACTCTTGGCTTACTGAGGGCATTGGCCTAGAGGCTATGCTAGTTTACTGCTCCTAACTACTCCCCTCTATGGCTGAAAGCAAGTGACAGACTCTTGCTCTGAGGCACTCCTATATTAGGATTCATATCTCTCCATACTTCAGAACAGACAAGTAGTCCTTATTTAGTTCATGCAGGGGACTATTGAGGTCAGAAAAAAATTGTAAATGGTACTAAGTGTCATTTGCTTTCTCTGGATGGATCCCAATGGCTCTGTACATGGGCAAAGCTGACAAGATCAGAAACTCACCAAGAGAAACAAGCAAAAAAGTAGCATCCAAGTCTCCATTGCTGCAATAGATGGGAGAAAACTAATGCAAAAGAGTAGTTTGAGTCATCTGTCAAAATCCTTCAGAGAAATGCCCAGTTACACAAAACTTACGTATTTCATGATACACTGGGGACCTATGGTTTGGGTTTTTTCAGCTCTGCATTATTGCTGCTATTTAGGATATCAAGCATCCACATCACTTCCAAGCTCCACAGCAAGAAAAGCAGTGACGCAGCTCATACCGACACAACCTGTGTTTGAACATGGACTGCACACTCATCTTCTCAATTTCTCTCTCTCAAAGGTTCTTATTTGCACAACAAAACCTACTCAGTTGTTGGAAAAGATCAAGATACACTAGGCATCTGTCACCAGAAAAAAGCAGAGCCGAATTTCCAAAGAAAAAGGGAAGGTCACTTATGGGGCAGCACTGAGAATAGTTCCAAGGTGCTTCACATCCCTCTTAAATACAAGCTACAGTCACCCATTTGCACTGCAAGGCTGAGATCAGTGAGAAGCCCTGGGATAACAGTGTCCCCTCCAGAAGCCCAGGTAATCACTGAAAACACAGAACACATGAAGTTAGAGCTTCAAAAGTCTGTTTTTTACGGGTCACAGTAAACCATCTCCACGCTTAATGGCAGAAGCTGCAAACGGGTGCACTGATGCTGTAATCTGAGGCACCTGAATCCCTAGTCAAATGTCAGCTTTGGTACCTGCTTAAATTCAGGGAGTATTTCCATCATCTGACTACCTCTGGTTTTCTTTAGTAAATACAACACAACAGATAGCCTTTTACAAATTTTACCTGAAGTTTGCTACCAAGGACAAGAGAGAAGTAACTCAATTTGTATCACAAAACACCTTTTGTTACCAACTCAATAAACTAGAACTGCAAACAAAGTTAACATTTCAAATGGCGAGAGAAGAGCCAGCTGCTTCCCCTTCCCCCTTCTAGAGACATCTGTAGGCAGGACAGGCAGCAGGGAGATTTTAATCCATTAGAATCAACATGTATAAGACCAAGCCCTGTCAGAGAGCTTGAATACTTCTCCAGCCTGCTGCACGGGCCAACACATTAAAGCACAGACTGTCCAAGAGACTTGGCTTTCACAGTAGTTTAGTACCACAACCTTTCTGCAGGCAGCCCTGCCCCTACAACCAGATTAAATGTTCCTTCTTAAAGGCTGCAAAATAGTGGAATGTTGTGTGTTGACCTCAAGAATCATTTATTTGGCATGAAGTAGTGGGTTCTCCCCAGGTTGAAAAAGATCAATGTCTTACAAAGCCATGGCAAACTCCATCACCAGTTAGTTTGCTGCTATCACCACATAAGCGTGACTCTAATTCAGTAGATTTGAATAGGTTAGAGGAAAGAGGGCTCTTGCACTGCATATGTGTGCCTCAAGAAATTAGTAGTCCCAGTCATCCTCAAAGTCATCTTTATCTGTTCTTTATCTGGACTTCAGGGTTACCAAAAAATGCATTTGAAAGCTACAGTTACTTAAAAAAAAAAAAAAAAAAGACAGAAAACAAAAGCCAAGTTTTGTTCGGGACATTTTGCTTGGCCATCCAGAGAACAGGAAACACAAATACCACAAACAATCTCCAAAAAACTCACATTATTCAGAACTAGCTCAAGAGCCATATCACAGCATAAAAACTGCAGGCTGGGAAACCTTCAGTCAAAGCATCTGAGCTGCACTGTTCCATGTAAAAGCCAGATTTTGATTTTATTTTTACAAGGCTCTCCAGCTGCCCTGGCTTTCCCACATCTCTCTCAGCGCTTCAGCTCAGCCAGCTTCCCCAGACCTCCCCCCATCACCATTCAGAGATTTGTGAACTGTGAGAAACAGATGTTCTCAAAGCATTTAGCTCCTACCCGAGCCCAAGAAAGACTAGAGAGGAAGGAAAAAAAAAATAAAAAAAATCTCATTCAAGCAAATATTTCTCCCCGCCCTATTGACCGTACAGTCCCAGGGTGTTTCCTCCCAAAAACGATAAAATGTGTAACTGTATAAACTGTATCAACTACAGCCCTCCCGCTCTTGGTGCCCGTTCCGGCTGCCCCGCCGCTGTCCCCCCGCCTGTCCCTGCCCTCCGCTGTCGCCGGGACCGAGGGCTCGGCTGTCCCTCCCTCCGCCTGCCCCTGTTCCCCGCTTGTCCCCGGGGCAGCCGGCCGGGGGTCGCTGCCCTGCCGAGGACACCGCTGACCTCCCGGCCCCGCAGCAACCCCCCGGAACACGATCCCGCGGCCCCACCGACCTTTGAAGGGGCGGCAGCAGCAGCAGCACTTCGCCAGGAGCCATCCTACACCGGAGCGGGCGGGATAGCCGCGCCTGCCCGCTTTCATGCTGCCTTCGGGCTGCTCATGGCAAGGAGCCACCGGCCCGCTCGGGAAAAACAACAAACCAAAAAATAATAATAATAATAATAATGAAAAAAAAAAAACGCCCTAAAGGCAAAAAAAACTATTGAGGAACGGCCGTGACGGGCGGCCGAGCCGCTGGCGGCCGCGGCACCGGAGCCGCTGTGCCCGAGCCGGGCGCGCTCCTCGGGGGAGGTGCCGCCAGCGAGGGCGGAGCTGCGGCCGGACGGGGCTCCCGCCGCTGTCTGGGAGGAAAAGAGAGTTTTTCGGGGGAAGAAATGAGGAAAGGCGGTATCTGTGCCCGGGCAGGCGGCATGCGAAGTCGGTAGCGAGAAATAAAAAAAGCCTAGGAGGAAGTTTGGTAAAGACCCGATACGTTGTGGGAGGGGGGTTCCTCCAAAGCCTTTAAAAGGCAAAAATTGTACCGCTGCGGGTTTTTTAAACTTCACAACTTCTCCCCCCTGTCCCCCCCTTCCCCCAGTGCCATTCCTTAGCTTAAGCATCTGACAGCTAAAACTCTTTCCAACTAGCTGAAAATACTGCCCAGCTGTCTTGTGATCCCAAGGGCTCTGCCTGCTTTCTGCAGCAGTAGACCTGCCTGAAGCACTGCAGTGGGAATGCCTACCCTTCTGACACATGGACTAAGACACTTGAGAACCAGGAGCACAGCTTGCTTTGGAAGGTGCCAGCCTGTTGTGTTGGGATTTCCCACCTAAAGCATAGAAAACTGGAGGTGCCAAAAACATCCTGAACCTTGCTGGAGGCAGCTGGTAGGAGAGGTCGGGCAGGATTCCAGAGCGAGAGCATCATAGTTTTGCACTCTTGCATCAAAACCTGAACAAACCCAACAAGCTACTTCTCCTAGGCAGGAATAGGTATTGAGAGGGAAGAGCAGACGGCAGATGTGCCATGATTTGTGCCTCTGTGTGCCAGGGCTTCAGCCCTACCAGGCATGACTCTACTGATGCCACAGACTGGTCATCTAGACTAAGGCTCTTGGTAATGGCTCCTGTGCCACTCCCGTGGGGCCAAGGGCCATTTCTGGACAGGAAGGGAGGGTTGTGGCCACAGTAGAGCATTCACAAACCCACCTTGGGTTGTGCTTATGTAGAGGGTGCTGTTGTCCAGGGGCAGGCCTGTACTGGCTGATTCCATGTAACCATCAGCTGGGATCATGCACACCCTGGAGCCATCCTGGGAGAAGGACCTCAGGACTTGGTGCCAGAAAAGGGCCAGAGCCCCTCCCTGAGAGACTCCCTCCACCACAGTGACAAATAGGAAACTCTCCTTCTTTACTTCTGGCTGCTCTGCAGGAACTGTTCTTCAACTACAACCTCACTGGAATGACTAACAACTTCACGACAAGCCTTCAGCACACAAAATTTTCCTGCCAATGCCCTTGAGCACCAAGGTGCTTTCCAGTACACAAGAATGAAGGCCACTGTAACTCTATTTCCCTCTTGCTGTGTGTCCTGTCTTTCTTTGACTTGGGTCTTTGCCTATCTGGGAGCTGCAAGGGAATGTCTCGGGGGTGCACTCAGGGCTCTTACGCCTGTAGCAGGGAGATAATATGTTGCACACAAAGCAGAAACCGCAGCTGCAGCCAGAGAAGGAAAAGGTAGACAGGGAACCAGTTGGGACACCCTTGCCTCTTTGTCCCTGCCACGGCTCCCCTAGCAGCAGCTCTTCAAGGTGGCTATTTTGGCTACCAGAAGTGCCAGGCAGTAAGAAGGCAGCAGCTTAGGGCCTGAGTGATTCAGGAAACTTCCAGAAGGGCTATTTTGAGAAGGCAGGCCCTTGCTTCTCTGCTTTGTACTTCGTACTGCATCTCTCTTTTCTAACACACCCTCACACACCATGCCCACCTCTTGCCCCATGGGCTGGATGCCTCCCCCCTGATCTTAGCTTGCTTTGTGCAAACAGAAAATGCATAAGATGAACATGCTCTTCACTGGCATTTCACTGTTCATGTGGCATCTGCCCTGATGGGCAATATGGGCTCCAAAGCAGGAGCAGTCCATATACAGTGCTGGGTTCGCCAGAGTCCAGCTCTTGGTGGGTTTTAAAAGTCAGCTTAAGAAAACCTTTAAGACTCTTCTTATAAGAAACTAGGAAACATCCTAAGCATCGCATTTCAGCCCTAAATTCCCGCGACCCTCGGAAGAGCTGTCCACTGCGAGGAGCCCGGCGGCGGGGTGTGCTGGACCAGCGGTCCTTGGCGCGGCGGTGGCGGAGCCGGCGGGGACACCCGGTGGCGGGGTCCGGCACGGCACGGGCGGCCTGGGGCGGCGGGGGACCGGGATGCTCGGAGACATCGGCCGAAAGCCAGAGAACAGCAGAAAAACGTGGAGTGTGTGACGGCAGAGGCACTGCAATAAACCCTGCCTGGGAACGAAGCTTGGCTAAGCCAGCACGTGGACATGGAGTCTTGAGACCGTGAGGAGCGTTTGGAAGCAAGTTCGTAGCTCTTGTAATTGCAGCAAACTTTAAAACATAATTAAGGTGCAATCTCAGCTCTGAAAAAACTCTTTGCCTAATTAAAACATAATTGAAGTCATTATTGTGGAGCAGGCAGGCTCCACCCCTCCCTAATCTACAGTTTCAGCAACGTTGTGAAGGTTATCTTTAAGAAGTTACTCTTTAAAACCCCATACATCTATGCATACTCACTGATGAATTATACATGCAATAAATATTTCACAAAATAAGACTGAAAGCCATATTCTTAATAATCACAACACATCCAATTAGCTCCTATAAAGCAGAGGGGGAGATGTGCTGTGGGCAGTCTAGCTCAGCTCCAGCCCCTGCTTCACTCAGCAGCGGCAGCAGCAGCACTATACTGCCAAGTGCACTGAGCCTTTAGCTTCAAGTAGGGAGTTTGGCCTTCGGGATGTAGAAGAGTTGCAGAGATTGGGAGGGGGTGGAAATCTGTACAGCCCACTTGCTCTAGGTGAGGGAGGAGGAGCTGCTTGTCTGGGACTAGATTATCAGCAGGATGCATGAGTGTGTGACTGTGGTCATGAATAACCTGGATGTCCCCTGGCAAAGAAAGCATCCATACCCTTGCTCTAACTGACGCCTGAGTCAAAGAATGGAGTCACAGAATGGTTTGGATTGGAAGGGCCCTTAAAGATCATCTTGTTCCAGCCACCCTGCCATAGGCAGGTACACCTTCCACTAGAACAGGTTGCTCAAATCCCCGACCAATCTGGCCTTGAACACTTCCAGGAATGGGGCAGCCACAGCTTCTCTGGGCAATCTGTTCAGTGACTCACCACCCTCACAGTAAAGAATTTCTTCCTAACATCTAATCTATATCTCTCCTCTTTTAGTTTAAAACCATTCCCCTTGTCCTATCACTATCTGCCCATGTAAAAAGGCACTCTCTCTCTTTGTTATAAGCCCCTTTTACCGAAAAGCTGAGTCACAGGAGTTCTTTGAGGAAACATCTCCTGGCATCATACTCTAAACACAATCATTATCTGCAGTGGAGCAGACAAGAAAATATTAGGGTGCTGATTTGCTGCATCTGAAGCTAAGGCAATTAGCAGTGTGCCTGCACCATGGGCCAAGAGCTGCCCTGCTCAAACCAAATGATGGAAGGGAAGTCATCTCAGTCTAATGTCAGGATGACAAGGAAATCACTTCTGTCTGCTCCTAAATACACCATTAGACAGTCCCCAGGCATATGAGTTGCTTTCATATGAAATTTAAGAAAGCCTGTAAAAAATTACTTTTGTTGTAGAGGGGAAATAAGTTCTCATATTTTGACCCTGCCTTACTGTGCAAAATTTGGGGTGAAAGATGGAACATAAATTTTTTCACTGTCTCCAGTGCTCCCTCATACCTGCAGCAGCTCTTTCATTTTCTTAGGTTATACACCAACAGATCTAACTGAGGGAAACACAGGTCGGAGCAACTAGGGGATGTAAACTGGCATGGCTTCATTTTGGGTCAACGCAAATGCCTGGCTCAGACTGCCCTGGAGGTCTGTAATGCAGAACAGCAGCGACAATATTTCTCCCATAATAACAGGTGCTGTTTCCTTCCCCCCATCATATACACAGGGAGATGAATAATGTAATAGCTGTCAGGAGCATCTGTTCATTACTTATACAAGTCAATCCTACATTGTGCTTTAGGGTGTAAAGTGATCTCTGCAGAAAATCCATCCCTCTGGGCACCACTATGATGGAATAAGATGTATTATGGCTGATTTATTTTTTTAATCCAATGAAACTTAAGTGTTAGCTACTCATTTCTTAGGAAGGAATTGGAAACCAACTATGTAACAGAAATAACTCATGAATGGCAAAAGGAAGATGGATTCTTACAGTTTTAAAGAGATCATTTAAATACGTGATATGACTTGCAGAGTCATATTCAGATAGTAAAAGGACACGCATGAAATTTAAATTTTGTTGATAGGGAGAGCTAGGTACCTCTGCAGAGCAATTCACACAGGGCAGACAGAACGGCAAACATGGACATTCTCATGGACTGAGAACTAGTCAGTGAGAAACACCAGGAGTAAAGACTTAACAGAACTTGCTTTCAGATTATGGTCTTGTTTCAGTTCATCGAGAAATCAAGAGTTACACACCAACTTCGGGAGCCCAGTAGATGCTACCTGACTTGTTTCATTACTCATTCCCTCACTTTCTGGGTGACTTCAGGGGAAAAAATTACCACTTCATGCCTCAATTTTTCTATGTGCAATAAAAGGATATTAGCATTTCACATTCCCTTTAAAGTGGTCTGAAACAGAGATTAGACATACTGAACAACAAGAAGAATTGTTATTGTTAGATGTATCTTGAAATGGGAGTGACAAAATATGGCTCTGATATTACTGGCCTTTAGAGTCAGTATTAAAAAGCACCTTGATCGATATGTCTTGCCTGCAAATGCTACTTGCAAAACCAGGTAAATCTGAACAACTGGAGGGAAAGCAGATAGGCAGAGTGAAGCAGTCCTTGCTCAACCAGCACATTTCAGTACATTATTCTTGGCTCTGGCTCCAGCTATTTTCAACAGCACTAAACATTCATTAGATTAAATCAAATGAACCACATTCTTTAAAAATAGCCAGAGCCTTGTCGTGCCAGTTGGAAAAAACAACAACTTTATTGGGTACTAAAACAGATAAAATAAATTAAAAATAAATAAATAAATGGAGTCATATTCCTTCCTGGCTCAAGAGAGTACAACTCCAAGGAGAGATTTTTGGCTCCTCAGTTCAGCACAGTGGTAGGTAAAAAAAGAACATTCTCAACTAGCTAAACCAAACAAATTAAGAAGAAATATAGACAGTCCAGCACAACCTCCATGTTGAACTGCAATGTAGGCATATGTTCAGCAAATGTTAGAATATATCATTCCTGATCCCTCTGCTGTAGATGTCAGCACAGGATGGATTTATGGCAACTCAGCAGAGTTGCCATGACCTCATAACATCCTGGCACACCAGCTCTACTGTAGAACCTTAAAGCCAGACCTGTCTGCTCTGCTGCGATGGACCTCACCTTTACAGACTGCTCAACCCACCCCCCCGGACATGAGAACCCCTCTACTGACACTAGCCTAACTTTCTTTCCTAATTTATAACCCATATTTTCTCTTTCTCAGCATCCTAAAAAGAAGGAAAAGTCTATGGAAGAAGTCTCTTGGAGACTTATCCCCAAAACTATCTTATAAAAGTTCATCAAGTAAAGGTGGATGGCCGTAGAGCAGACCACAGAATGAGATACATATATTTGCTTTCATATGATTCAGTCTGTTTCAAGGCAATTTAGAGTTACTCCAAAAATATTCAGGTAGGTATAATCTAGAATAGTTTCACCCACTCTCAGGAGCAAAACACACCTGCAGAACACATGTGCCCCTTCAACCTCCAGCCTAACTTTGCCTCCCAGAGATCTCAGAACAGATTCCTACGTTGTCCAGTTCCTCTGGTTTCCTGGGCACAGGACCAATTCCACTATATATACAGCTTCTTCCTAAGCAGTAACCATTTGCTGGCAGCGAGTTGCTTAAGAAAACAGTTACAAGCTGATGTAAAATGCAGCCCTGCTAGCATCCTCCAAGACCTCAGGGTAGGTTCACCTGCTCCTAGACTGGCTCTACTGCTTCAGCAAGGTCTTGTATGAGCAGAGAGGGCTTTTCTGACCTACCATCAGTACCACCAGATCAGTTACACTCACATGAGGCTGTAGCAAAGAGCTTCCTCTCATGAACTAGTTTAACCTACAAGGTCCAGTAAGCAAAACCACGTACCACATTATGTTAGTATGGTATTGGCTGGTTGCTGGAGAGGTATGCTGGATGGTGGGCACATCCCGAACAAGCTACTGGTCAGAATAAAAAAAACCCAAACCCTTCAGCAGAAAAGAGTGAAATAAAAAATTAAAGCAGGTTGTGTGTTTGTTTCCTGAAGCACTTATCTCCATTAGAACAGAGACATATCTTTGGGAGTTACAGCAATAGCCAATGACAGAAGACAAGAAGCATTAAAGCACTGCCTTTTGGACATGTTTTGGCTCCTGCCTTACTCTGTTGGGTCTCAGTGGGGAAATCATAAGCCTATCTCAGCCCATCACGGTCTGCTTTCCAAGACAAACAGGAGCCTCACCCACTTGTGCCTGACAAAGGTGAGTTGTTGTTTTAGCAACTATAAACTAATAGTGTAACAAAACTATTCCTGGCCTGCCTGTCTCAACTTGCCTGAGGTTGTTCTATTTGGATGGTAGAAGCCACAGCTGATTTTTTTCTTTAAATCACATTTCTCCTTCCTTAGAGGAAGTTGTTACCTGTTTTGTTTTACCTGTTTGTTTGTTTAATGAAAGAGTATTCAGACTATTTCCTGAGATGTCCTGCAGCAAATTGCAAATTCTATGCATCACCTTTCCTCTACCCAGTACCCCACACAATTATGGTTCAAGGCAAGTTAGAAGAAAAATTTAAAAACTGGCATACACTATTTGCTAGTTAGAGAGAAAATTTTCACTCTTTTGCCAAGCTGGAGGAATTGGTCTGGAATTAAAATAAAATTCAATGCCAATCTTGTAAAAGCTTTTATTTATTCAGGCCAAATTATTGCATTCACTATATTTTCCACTTCCTTTTTCTTCTAGGGTAAAAAGAAAACAGAGGATTTCTTACTGTTCAAATGTTTAGGATGGCAAAGCTTTCTGATTTACAATACCAGATCTAAGACAAGCATAAAAGAACGTGTAGAGCTGTTATTGAAACTTATGGTGGGTATAAATAACAAGGGCACACATAACAGGCAGCCTGCTGTGAGGAAAATTGAAAAAAAAAGTAGTTTTAAAGCTATTTTTATCAGCTGGTGGAATGACTGGCTAGAAAACAACCCTTCTGCTTTTCTCAGTGTGGAGAACCTCTGCCTGCTTTCATTCTTTGGTGTCCACATACTATCACAGTAATGGCATTTTGAGGAGGTTAGCTTTCTGACAGGCAGGATTTCTGCTGATATACTGCCAGAAATGCTGCTCCTGGGAATACCAGAGAGCAATTGCTAGTCTAGCACCAAATACTCTAGAAATCCCCCTTCTGCTTGGTACCATCAGGCATTGCCAAAAGCTGGATTTCTACACACTGGCATTTCAAGTCACCACAGGACAGAAAAACCTCTTGTCTTTCTGTGAGAGGGACAAGTACATGATGTCACGGACTACTTTTTAATTCCTATGTTCAGTCAAAATCTGGGTATGTAACAGCTCCACATTACATGATAGTTCCATGAGCACTTTGAGTTGTCAAGAGCTAACAGCCCTGCCAAAACCCTTTGTTGCCTTTCCTGTCTCTCCCAGGTGCCTGCTCCTTCCTGCTGCTTCCCCTGTGCCAACAGAAATGTTTGTGCAGCCTCACAATGAATCTGATCCGCAAATGGATCCAGGTTAAAATTAACCTAGGGTGGAAAAAAAAAAGAGTTTGTTTTAGCCCAGATTGGTTCCTTGGTCTGCCTTGGTTCTCCTGTCAGTATTGTTCAGATTTTGCTGCAAAAGCCTGGAGTTGCATCATCTGTACTACTGTGCTGTCTCCTGGCCTCTCTCACTGTGGTAGATCCTGGCTTCTCAAGTAGGCACAGGACACATACCTGATGCTCAGAGAGGTTCAGCCTCCCCATGTGAGATAAAACAGGTCCTTCCATCTGGCTGACTATCTTTTGCTCAGCAAAGAGGGAGAGGCACTAGCCCCCAGTGTTGCTGAGCACGAGCCCAACTCTGTTGAGCCTGAATGTCCTGTTTTATGATGGCAATCAGAAGCTGATGGGAGTGGAATGTACATTTTTGCATCTTTACGTGCAGAAAGGCACATCTTTGGAATAATAAGGAAAGGCTGCAGCAGGCTGAACATTGCAGAGTGTGTATAAATCCCAAGTGAAGGCTGTGTACCAGCAGTTGTCCCATGGAGCAGCACTATGTATGCACAGCACAACCACAGCAGATCTGTCTGAACAGATGTGCAATGACCATGAAGCCTACAGGGTGTAAAGCCTGAACTACCTTGCCTGGCCACCCGTGCACAAAGCTTTTTTTCATTAAGGTTTTTTCACAGGTCAAATTGTCCTTCCTCTGCAGCAAGAGCACCCTGATTCCTTCACACTGCATGAAACCTAATTTGACTTCTGCAGTTAGTGAGAGGAAAAGTGTTCTTATTTCACTGAGTAAGAGTCCTGCAGAGTTAATAAATTCTTCAGTGCTTTTCTGAAGAATGCCATTTGGTTCTTACAGCCAGAATCTGTTCTCTAGTACCTAAATGCAATTCCCATAGATTTCCAAGGACATTGAGTATGTATGTACTCTTTGGCAAAATACAGCTATTACCTTAAAATCCTGAAGATACATGAAGTCTACAGAGAAACTAAAGAACTGGATACAGTCTGAAAGAAGTAAAACTAAAATGTACGAAGACCTAAAAATACTTGTTAGAAGTGTGTCTTGAGTTCAAAGATTTCAGTGTTCCTCCCTAGTGTAGAAAATAGAAAAATGTCCTTGAAATATGAACACTGGGTGCTACTTTAGAACTTGTAATCTTTTTGGCTTCCAAAAGAAAAGGACAATAAAAGACCTGTAGTTTGGCATCAGGCAGTTTAATGTTATTGGTGAAAAAAATGGAGCGTTCACTCCATGAAAACAGGAGTCACCAACACTCATGAACTGCAAATTGTCTTGCTTAAGAGAAGTCAGGGTTGCTTTATTATGTGAAGTGTATGATTATTGTTTCTGTTGGAAGGCACACCTTTAGTGAGGCTGGAGGCCATCCCAATCTTTCCTGCAATATGCAAGCAATTATCTCTATTTTTATGCTGTGTAAAATTTAATTTCTATTTTGCAAACTTTGGAAAGAAAAAAATAAAAATACTTATTTCACCGCTTTTCAATTCTGCAGAATCAATAATTGTTCAGTGCATTTATGAAGAATATATAATACATATGTAAAATAGCATCTTTTAATAAATGCCTAGCATATCCAAGAACAAGAATGGTTTAACCTCTGTTATCCTGTTCTGAATTGTGAGACACCTATTTAAACAGATTTAAGGAAAATGTAGTCAAAGACTCTGCCTTAAAGAAAAGAAAAATAAAATTCTGGAGTTAAAGGCAACGTTTTTAAGAAGAGATAATATCATTTATAAGACCAGTTAATACAAATGGAAAAAGATACACTGACATTTATATAAATGACCTCCTGCTCTAGATTTTTAGACTATCATAGTGACAAGAACAATAATTCCACTTCCTAAGATTTGGGATTAATCTGAACTAAGCAAAGTTGACATTGTTTCAGGCTCTTCTGCAAAATGTGTAACCTGGGAACAAGTGCTCTGAAAAAATGCTTGTGTAAATGACAGGAAAATCAGGCTTCTCATGTCAGGATCAATATATCAAATCTGTGCAGTGGGCTGAAGCAGATACACAGAAACATAATTTCTATTACTGGAAATACATCATTTAATATACATGGGCTTTGCTTCACAGTTTGCCTATCTCTGGCTCAGACCAGTCAGGGAAATGGGGTTTTTAGCAGAAGTAGTTCACTTCAAAACATGCTCATAAAATATTTGTTTAAGATTAGCAACGGAAGGACCAGCCCAGCAGTATACAGGCGTTGCAGGGTGCAAATACTATGTTTAGGATTAGTCCCTTTAACTGTCTGGAAGCTAAAAGAGTGGGGAGGCAACATTTTAGGTAAGTCAAAATCATCAATCATTAGTATTTGCGTTACTGCAGTTCTTGCAAGTAAGTACCAGTTATAGGTTCAATCTTGGTGGTGGTGCTGTTAAAAAGTACACCTACCATTTGACACTAAGTTAGTAGGGGATGTCAGGCATGAACCCAGAACCAGCAGTTTATTTTTCCTTCATGCTCAAACTTTAAACATTTCAGGGAAAAGGATCGGGCAGTAAGTTACAGAATATTGAGCAAGGCAGAAAACCATGAGGTAATAATGAATAGTGGAGCACTAAGGCCGGTTACACAGCAAAAAGCAGATTCCACTCTTCACCCCACAGTCCTAGATGGATTATGGTTCAATGTCCATCTGTGAAAATGCTAAATTTAGTCTGGCCTCAGAGGAAACACAAGACACAAGTCCTGCACATGCTCCCGTTGATCTTTGAGGATGACCTTCCTGTTAACTTGATGGGCCAAGCGCTACAGAACAACTCCCCCCTTCCCACCACACTACATGTATTTCAAGACACATAACTAAATACAGAGGAAATAAATTTCACTCAAGGAGCTATTTTTATACCCTTCCTCCAGGCTGCTTGTTTTTCACTAGCGTGGTGGAGGCATGGAGATGCTATGGCTGCTGGCTTTAGGTCAGAGCTCGTATAAAACCTCGTGGTACAAAATGAACTCTCTATGCTGCCTGCTTGCTCTGGTGTCTGCGCTGCACTGAGGCACCACAGCTCCAAGGAGAAGAAACAGGAGGCATCTGTAAGCTTCCTATGCAGTTAATAAAAAGAATATTCAGATAATTTTCAGTAGGTGTCTTCCCTGGATAACTGTGCAGAGTGCTTTAGATAATACCTGACCTGGTCTCTTGAACCTCATTACTACAGCAGGAGCCCAAGTCCTTTCTCAGTACAACAACCACTGCTCAGACTCTGTGAGCACCATTTATGGAGTCCCTTCAAAGGCCTCTCACTCTGCTTTGATCCTGTGAACACAACGGAAGGCTGAGCTCTGCCATTTTGTGAACAGGCATATGATGGCATCACTGAAGAGCTGGGGACTGGCTTAGAGTCCTTTATATAGAAGATGTCTCTGGTCTTCCCTAGGCCACATGGGATGTTTCACAGCCCACATTACCCTGGGAAACTATCTCAATTAATTAAAAGTATAGTATTTACTCAGTAGAACTGTCTTTGGCCTTTGTGATGTCGCAACAGCTGGGACATCAATAAGCGAGCAATAAAGACCCCTTTTCCACCATATCTTTGAAGTTGGTAAAAAAGGACCAGTGCAGTCTTGTTTGTCCAGGTATGCACGGCTGAAGTGCTCTCAGGCTGTTCCCTCTCAGATGGCTTGTGGGGTCAGGAGAGGGCTGCAGCCACCCACTCATTCTTCACCTAAGCAGCCAGGTCCCAGCAACAGGGACCACCTGGGACCTTCCCTTTGTGAGCTGCAGCCAAGGAGGGAGGTTCTCACTTCTCTGCAGGACAGCAAGAGGGACATAACTGGGTTGGCTTAACCTGGCCCTGGAAAACGTGGGCTTCCACAGAGGCTGTGTGAGGCCCTGCAGTCCTGAGCCTGATACAGAGGGGGACTCTGCACAAGTGGTTCTTTTCTTCCCTGTGGGGAAGAATGAAAATGCCTTCCAACAATGACTTTACAAGAAAACTTCAGCAGGACATGAGAGTTTTAGAGAAACATCAAAGAGTTGGGAGAATGCATGGTTATGTTTTGGCAACTCAGTTCTCCTTCTCTGTCTCACCTTAAAATGCTTAGTCATATATACCTGAGTATTGTTCTCAACATCTCTGACAGACAGAAATAAGGCAAGAGCAAAAAAAAGCAAGAGAGGAAACAGGTCCAGAGAGGCCATAAGAGAAAGCCTCTTTGGAGCTGAGATCCATCTTCCCCTCCCCTCAGTCCCACTGTTGAGTTTCTCGCCAGTTTCTTTGTCAGACCAAGTGCTGAACCCTTTGGCATTCTTGGTGAGCTCAGTGTGCCATAGCATTTTAAATTCCCTCCAGTTTTTTGTTTGTTTGTTTTGGGTTTTTTGTTTGTTTGGTTTTGTTTGTTTGTTTGTTTTCCCAGTGATAAAACCAGCACAGACACTGTACATTGAAATTTGGGATTAAGCTGTCAGGGGACTAGGTGGATATATTTTACCCCCTGTCAGAAGGGGAAGCAAAGACAAAGTAAACAAGAAAAGTTGCAGGCCTTCTCTCTTTTAAACAAAGACTCCTGTGTTTAAAATAATAAAAATCCACTGTACAAAAGCAAAGCAACTTCCCCCAAAATAGCCTTTCCTGTTTTATCAAAGCATTCATCAAAATTGCACTTCTCCACAAAAATAAAGTCCCAGGTAGAGCACTGGAGGCCTTTTGCTTTGATTAGATTACAAAGCAGCTGAAGCAATAAGCATTATTGATTTTAGTGGTACCTGGTATGTCCTAAACAAGTCCACATGGCTGAATGTAGGTGTTAATATCTGGTGATGCCATACTGAAAACAAGAAAAAATCATGACACAGAAATACCACATCGGAGAAATAGGGCTGTTCACAAGCCATGAGAGCATGGCTCCAGCATACAATCTGTTTCCCATGCTTGGTCAGGCTGTGTCCAGCTTAGTTACTCAGGTAGTGCTTGGACTGACACTGCCTCTTAGGGGTTGACTAGGCAAGGATTTGTCAGTATAGTTTTGTTTTTCTGATGTGCCCAACAGGTAAAATCTCTGTAGAGCTACAGGCATAGTGACATGAATATCCCTACACAGGTATGGCTCATCCTCTCAGCCTCAACTTGGCCTACCCCTTAGACATAATGAGAATCAGATCTCATCACCCGTATTGCCAACTGTTATTGAGTATTTGTTCATTTTTTTATTGTGTAGGAGATTAATAGAGTCCAGGAGAAGGTATAAACATGGATAACTCCAAGCATGGACACTTTATGGGTGTCTGAGTTGTTCTGCAGAGGGACTTTGAAGAAGGAGAAAGCACAGAGGTCTGGGATCAAAATATACCAGTAAGTCGGGGAGTGAGGCATCATTGGCTCTCCAGCTGTGGCGCAGGCATTGCCCGCTGAGGTAGAAAGCAGTGATATGGTGGGGAGAAACTGTGAAGGGCCATGAAGGTGAAGATAGATGGACATTGTTTGAAGAGAGAGAGGAGGGAGACACAGCAGAGAAAAAAAGGAAAAAGGTGACCTGACTGAAATAGCAAAGTGGTTTTGAGGTTTTTTGTCTTTCTTTTCCCATTCCTTTCACAACTGCATAGAGCCACATTCATACACTGAGGCAGAGCAGTAGTCCTGAGCTGGGCTATGGCAGGCCTTAATGCCAGCCCAGAGAGAGCTGCCATGTCACACCATGCTGGCTGACTGGCTTGTTTCCAGCTGCTCTATCATAATTGAAAAGGAGTGAAAATGTGGCAAAAACTTTCCTGATGTGATTTTTCTTCATAAGTTATGTCCTGAACTTGTAACAAGGAGGCACTAAATGCCAGCAGAAGGGCTCCATGTGACCTCTCTTGAAAGACAGCCTACACTATGAAATTTTGACTCTGAACACCCTTGTTGGAGCAGTAATAAGAACAGAGGTGAGAGTTTGTTTTTTAATTTAAATATTGCATATTTATATTGACAATAGGAGCCTGAACATTGTTTGTTTAATAGGAAACCCCACGACCTGTTTATGTAAGTTATATCAACTGTGTTACCTAATGAAATATTTCCTTTAGTTCAGAGCCTTGCAAACATTTTAATCGACTGCTCTTCATTAAGACTTTCAAAAACAAAACCAATTTCTCAGCCTCTACAAGGACAAATGAAGGTTTAATGCAGCACACTAAAACTTCTGAATTGTCCTCACACAGCTCCCCTGGGACATCAGGAATCATTACCATGGAATATGTTTGCAACAGAGATTGTTTAAAACACAACAGAGAAAATCCGTGAGCCAATGCAGATCGCAATTTAATACTCAACAGGAACAGGGATACAATAAAAGCAACCTAGACTCTTTTCCCGCACTAAAATCCAAGATGTTCTTAAAAAGAGACGTGGGAAGAAACAATAATGTTTTTCCCTACAGAGATGATGCTTCTGAGATCAGTAACTGAAGGAAAGAGACTTTAAAATGCAACTCGAGCCGGATTAGCCTGACCAGCTTTGCACACTAATGCATTAAACGATCTGGTCTTTCCCACGAGGAGAAGTTACAAAACTTCAAGTCTCAGTGTGACCTCTTTTTCATTGGTACCACCCTTCTCACTAGGTTAAATCCTTATTCTGCTTCCTTCTGCCACAGCTCAGCCTGCCATTGCACCTACCAGCCACAGGCTCTCTCTGGCTGTAGGATTGGGCAGGAGACCCTCCAAATGCATAAGCTGTGACCTGCACAGCACCGAAACTCCTGCTCCTCCTGCCCAAAGTCTGGTGCTCTCCCAGCTGACGGACCAGGCCAAAGTGACCCATCTGGGAAGTGCAGGCAAGATGCTCACCCTGCTAACATATGCCCTGCAAGATCTGTATTCCCTTTTTAGTTGAAAGAGATCCAACTATTTTTCTGTTTGCTCTGTTACAAGGACCCACCACTGCCACCAAAGCCCTGCTGTTAGGTGGCCGTCTGCCTGCACAGCAAGATGTTTGCATAGCATCTTAAAAAAATATATTCCTTATCTCCTCCAGAGATATGCACCAGACACAAGCATCCTGTGAGCAGGATCTGGTCTGGGGCCCTGAATGGGACCCTCCTTTCACATATCATCAATCCAAAACAAGTGCCATGAAACCCTACCTTTTTTTAAGGCTTTCTTTTTCTTTTTGTGATGGAGGTTGCTTAAAATTACTGCAAGAACTAACCTTTGTTTCTCTTTGAAATACTCTGTGTATTTGATTGTACATGAAAAATGCTGTGTAAGGGGTCATAAGACAAAGACTTTTATGATCAAGATTTCATCTAATAGTTTCACGGGCCAAATTCAAATTTGGAATCACTCAAAGTTAACAGGTTGACACCAGGAATATGCTTGTGGCAACATGCTTAATGAATATTGGCTAGGTCACGATGCTGCTTTATACCCAAGTGGATTGCTCTCTTAATTTGAAATGTATAGCTTAATACCTTAGATCTCAATTATAGGGTAAAAGAGAAATAAAAGAAATAAAAGTCACAGCTTTCCTGTAATTAGTCATGTGGGATAGTTCAAACAGAGCTTCATTGCTGGTATCACAGATCTTTCTTTTTCCTTCCTAGGGATGCTAGTCAGAAGAAAAAACATCCTGCAGATTCTGGAGTACAGTAACAGAGACTGCAGAGTTCCTTTTACTCAATCATCTGTAAATCACTTGCAAAAGGTTAATTCCAGAAATCTGTTTGCCTTTTTATAGAGGGTAATTGCAAACACTGTCAGATCATCGGAAAGGAAGGACAGGCAGGAGTACACTTGTGTGTTGAGCTGAAAAAATCCAATGTGTATCCTCCAAAGGAACACAGTCAGGAGTCAGAGAGAAGGCTGGCAGACCAGTCCTTACAGTCTCTGCACTTTTACTGATCAATAAGAGAGATCTGTACACATATTTCATTACAAAAGGTAGGAAGTGTTCTCTTCTAGGTTTGTTCTGTTCTGTTGACACCACATTTTTCCTTTTGCAATATTTTATGTTAATTCACCACCTATTTTCAAAGGAGGTGTAAAAGAGTGAGGAAGAGCCAGAGCACATGTTCAGTTGTGAACTTTGGTTTTGCATTTCCAGTGGCTTTCAGTTAGACTGTTTAAAAAAGCTTGATGAGGACTTGCACTGATGCTTTACAAAATGTCCTGGTGATCCCACCGAATCTGTTAAGCCTCCATATGTTCAGATGTTGGCTGACATATTACTTTCTTTACTCTTGCATGTTAAGGATAGTAGGTAGCTTCTCTAAGCCACGATTTACATTTACACTCCATAATAACTTATAATAGGACAAAACAGAGTAATTTGCCATTTCCCTCTATGCAGATGTAACTATGTTTGGATACTTGGCAAAACTCTGCGTGTTTCTAAAATAGATGGCAAATTCTATTATTAGAAATGTTAAGTTTTGAGTGTAGGTACTTTCTGTTCTTGAAGTTACAGTGCTTGTAAAAGCAAAGAATTATGTGTCCTGGTAATTGCAAGCAAAATTCAGCTGTTAACCTGTTTTCCTGCCACTGTGTATGTTTACATACTTGAAGCAGACTGGGAACACCATTAATGTTGATGTAAGATGTGCCAGCCTTTGTTCTGGGTTGTTGAGAAAGGCCAGAAATTTTGGAAGCCTGGACCAAGGAATTCTATATCCAACTTGTGCCTAAAGCTCCTGGAAGCAGAAAGGGCACAACCCTGAATAGTCAGAAGCCCTTTAGCATGCTAATCTTTCCAGCATCTCATAAGACCAGCAGGCTCTTTCAGCAGCTACTGCATTTCCCCCTTTAAACTTACCCCTCTTTCTTTATTCCCAGCATCTGTTCATTCAGTTTAAACAACTTCCTGTTTTCCTAATAGAGGGAGAACTGATTAGACACAGAGCCTATTTGCTGTACTCTAGCCAAAATAGTGCATAGGGTGGTTATTTTTATTATTTCTAGCTGCACTTCTGGAGATCCCATTAATACTGAGGCTCCCTGATACAGCTTTGGTATGTGCAGGAAGAAAACTGAGGCCAAGGGGGAAAGAGGTATAAGGAAATAAAGGCCATGAATACACGGCTGGAGCCAGCTGTCCCCAGACTCACTCAGCAGCTGTTTAGAGATGCTGGGCCAAGAGCCAGCTCCAACCTGGAAGCTGTGGCAGCATATCAGGTGAGAGAACCTGCCCACAGGCAGGCAAAACATGCTAGCAAAGGTTCAGTGCTCAGCTGACACAGCGTGGTAGCTTCCAGGCATCTGGAAGTCAGCTCTGGACCTCCAGCCACAGCCCAGCACTGTGCCCATCCTGCCATACCTGTGGTGCCACTGTGCCCTGGAGCTCGTGCAATTATGCCAAAAGCAGAGTTCCCATATCCCCTGCCAGCCTCCAGCCCCTCCACCACCCTGTCTCCATCCTCAGGATTTCCTGCCTCCCTTTCCACAGCCTACTCTTGCAATTTTTAGATATATTTCATTTAAGCAAAAGCTCTACAACCTGGTGGACATAATGTGAAGTTTGAGTGGTGTCACCCAGTGAAGTGTCCTTCAGCAGAGGCCACAAGCCCGACTGCTGGACCACACACCCAGCAGACATGTCCCTGGCCTCCTGTGAGTCATGCCAGGCAGTGACTGCTCTTACACAGGCCAGGCTGACTCTCAGCTTTACCTTTCCATTTATTCCCAGATTTAATTTGCATGTAAGCAACTGTAGCACTTCTCAGTGGAGAGCTGCGGAACAGGACAGGCTCCTGTGGCAGCAGCAGCAGGGCAGGGCCCCGAGCATGTGACAGGCAAGAGAGGTGGCAGTGGGTCTAAGAGGTGCGTGAGGAGTTTGCAGTTCACACCACAAACAGAGCTGACAGCTGAGGGCATCGAATCTGAGAGGAGAAGCTGAGCTCTCCTCCCCCGGACTTGGCTCAGATGCCTCTTTAAGGGAAAGTCTGATAGCAGACCCTGGTCCTAGAGTGCTGCTCTGTCCTGGGCATGTGTCCCACTCCCAGCCTCCGCAGTGGGAGGGCAGGCAGGGAACGAGGACAGACTACAGCTCAGCTTCAGTGCTTTTTCTCCAAACAAACAAAACCACCAAGATTAACTTGCTCAAGCAACAATGATTCAAATTCTATTTCTCTTAATGCAGATGGGGGAAAAAAAATTTAAAAAGCCAGTTCAGGTTGGAGGCTTCAAGTTGGGATGATACGAGCCTTTCCTACCTGGACATTCCTTGCGTTGTGCATGGCCAGAAGTGGGGCCACAGCCAAAAAGAGATCTGCTCTGGCCACACTGAGCTGAACCAGTTGTGGTCTATCAGTCTGGAGCGTCTCCTAAGCCTGGCTGCATGGATGCTATACGTGGGACACACATTGCTCAGAACAGAACGTCGACTAAAGAGGCCACAGACATCACAGAGACAAACAGTGTTTCACCATTCATTGCACGTGAAGCCCAAGCTCTCAGGATAATACCAGGGATGTGTTTTGTTCCACACTAATTGTATTCTTTCCCTATTTTACTGTGCCATTACATACAATGTCTCCAGTTCAAAAGGCAGTAGTGTGTACCAGTACTCACTGGTGGCCTCTTTGCAGTTACAGATAGCCAGTAGGGTTATACTAAAAGAACATGAACTGGTGTGCACCATGGCACTCATAAAATAACATATCCACAATTTGGGGCATCCTGGGTATATATACAGCATGACTTCCCCTCCCAGTAGGCCATTAGGCACTGAAACAGTCCCTTTGTTGTTTAAAAGTCTTATTTTTATCCATATTCTCAAGACAATAATGATTACTACATAGCAGAAGACGCACACGTACAAACATTGATTCATGGACATGGAGTCAGGCTTGTGCTGTGCCCATTCACAGAGACCTGGGAACAAAACTCACCAATGACTGAACAGCCTTTTACCCATGCCAACTGCAGGAGCAGCCCAAACAGCTTTGCACTTACATGATACAAAAGGGAAAATTCAAAACAGTCTCAAACCTTTCAGACTGTTGCCTACCTTTTCCTGAAGGGAAGAAGCAATCCATCTCCACACTGCTGCGGGAATGGGAAATGCAGAGAGCGCTGCTGGGGACCAGACCCTCCTGAGGTGGGCTCCGCTCTGTGGTCCGGACCAAACACCAGCCTGGCCTTTCACTTGGCCTCTCCAGCAGCTCCACTGTCTGCCCCACCTGAATGCTCAGCTCGCTGCTGTGGCCTGCTGTGAAGTCCTGGAGCACCACAGTTAGTTCACACCCTCCAGACAACTGCCCAGGGTCAACAGAAAAAAAAAAAAAAAAAAAAAGAAAAGGAATAGACGTTAGAGGAGGTAGGATGAAAGCAATCATCTTTGCATCATATTTACACTGGCAAAGACAGGATTTGTATTCCTTAGTAGCCAAGTTAATAATTTCTTTTGTCAAAGTTCAACATGTTGTGGCCCTGGTTTCCTTTACTTCTTATTGATTTTCCTGGGCTGAAGTGAGACACCAAAGCTACCCACCCCCTAACCTTTTGAATGCTAGCTGTGGGGGAATTTTCAAGCTGTGAATTTTCTAGCTGTGAGTGTCCATCAGAAACCCTGGGGGTTTTTGTGTTGTTTTAGTTTCTGGGGTGACTTTCTAGAAGGGCAATAGCCCAGGCTGCCTCAGCGCTGTGCCTCAGGGCAGGACAAATTCCAGCTTGCCCCTCTACAGCTTGACCTAGACATATTCCCACATGCCACCAGTGCAGTGAGGAAACAGCTTCTCTTTTCTTGCAAGACAAGAAACATACCCTCATCTCCCCCGTCTTGCTCTAGGGACCTCTTGGGAGACTAGGAAATCCTGAGGGGACAGATCAGAAAAGCTCCTCCCATGCTTTCTGATGGAACCCAGAGGTGTAAATATATAAACACAGAGTGATTGATTATATGCTGACTTCCAGGATTTGTACCTAAGAATAAATGTATCATCTTACTTCCGTACTGAGCACTGGCAACCTGCTGCTTTCCTTCAGCCTCACACCCTGTGACTCTGGATGAACAATTCTCGTCTCTGTGTAATCACAGTCTCTCTATAACCAGAGACTGGATATATAAGCACTTGTGCATACAGCAGAGCAAAATAGAAGAAGGGATTGCACAAGCTTCTTTTTAACAAAGCTTGGGTTTTTTACAGATTTGGATCTCAGAGTTGGATTCTTTTGTGTCTAAAAAGGTGTGAGAACAAATCTAAGTTTTTCTGGCATGAGGAATCTTTCTTAATGCCTCTCTGCAATGTGGATTTCTTGCTGTCTGCCCATTGTTAGGGGCCCTCCTTCTTTGTCCTACATGCTGCCTACTGCCCTGAAGTATCCACAGATCTCTGAGGTCCTTATTCCAGTGTCACAGTTGGTAGAAATTTTGATGGAAATTAGTTCACTGATCCAAAAGTTATTAAGATGAGAATAGTAAACAAGCTGATTTAAAACAGAATAATACCATAAACCTAATTTTCTTAGTATATGAAGCTAAAACAAAGGATAACATGCAATATTTTTAAAGGAACAACTTGTCAATCCAACGGAATTAGAGTAAATCTTGTAAGATGCAAAATCAGTGAAAACTGGGGTCTGCTTATCAGCTTGAATGGGGGAACCCTTGAGGAGATCACATTCATTTCTACAGACTTTATTCTTCAGCTGGTACAATCTCAAAATCCCTTATCTTAGCCCAAGCAGCCCCAAATACACACTCCCATGGGAACAGCCTGTCTCCCCACTCAGTGGCATAGGGGTCTGTGTGTCCAATGCAGATGTGAGAGAAATCCCACTCACAGGGGTGATATTCACAGTTACAGAAAGGGGTCAGTGGACAAGGACTGGTTCTCACCTGTCCTGTGTCTCTGCCGTAGACGAAATGCTAGATTTGGGGAAGAAGAAGGAAATATTTCTCTGAAAGATTATTTGTAAATAAATAGAAAAAACAAACAAAACAAACCATGGCAGCTGTTTGAGGCCATTCAGACGAACTGCTGGCATTAATCCCGACAGAAAGAGCTCAGTGGGTTGATGAAAGCACACAAGAGATCATTTTAGCACCTATTTGGGCAGTTTATCAGCAAACCAACCTCTTGTCACACTGACATAATCTCCACGTAACTGGAGTACAGACATTCACAGGTATGGCAAGAATAAGATATTGCTATGACATTTGCTGAGGTTCCTTTGCTATGGACTAATTTGGGGAGTATGACATCTTCTTGATCCAATATGATATCTGATTTTGTATGGTGTGGGATACTTAAGACACAAGAAAAAACCTGATTACTTCTTGCTAAATACACTGACAAATCTCACCAAATGTGATGAATTTCCCCTTAACTCTTCCAACTGTTCCTTGCTAGGTAAATTTTCTGTCCCCCAAATTACGCCATCTATCATATCTTCTCTGAAAGTAATCAAGTCTCTCCTTCTTTTAGGGGAAAACATGCGAACAAATACTCTGCTATATCAACTTATCACGCATAGAGCTATTTAGAGCATTTCCATGCCCTGTCCCCGAGTACCACTAGGTGTCCGTGTTTGCCATCACACAGCAAGTGAATTTGCTATAAAGAATTAACTCTTGCTCGTCTTCAATGTGCTTATCTAAGGATGAGGTGCAGTGTCTGGGATGAAGGAGCTGGTTCAGAGAGGATCCCAAGACTCACTGCTTTCAATAATAAAGGCAGAGCATGTTATAGAATATTAAAAAATTTTCTGCAGATGGTGCAGATTGAATTTTGAAAGATAAGTAATTTTTATTGCTTAGGCAGGAAATGTGAAACAGCCCTGAAATAATCCAGGGGTAAAGGCCTGGTCAAGACAGCACTTGGGGAAGTTTGGGGCTAACAAAACATTTCCTAGGGAGCATCCGCCTGGGAAGTGCTGCCCTAAGCAGCTGCCTGCTCCATGCCTGAGATTCTGCCCTCCTCACTGGGGCCTGAGTGGCAGCCAACCTAACAGGCCTTCTGAAATAACTAAACATCTGTGACACAAACAGATGCTTCTATTTGGGCAACACCTGTAAACACTATCCCAGAGGATGCAGGTGTGCCCCATGACCCTCAGGTACCATCCAGCCCTGTGCGCCTGTTTGCTCTGACTCATTAAAAATAGCAATTTAATATAATGAGAACTGGAAGTAATCATCCCCTGTAGGAGCTGCTTGGCACCTGATGTGATCAAGCTCTTCCTCAGCAGGGGAGACATTCACCCCCCTAGCTTTAGAAGCATACCTTTGATGTGTAAGGGAGGGAGCCAACCTCCCTCAGCTTCCTGGAAGCGGTATGAATTTATATTATCTGCTCCTCCAGCATCCTCTGAACGAAACTGTGGATCAGGGTTTTCGGTGTGCTCCAACTCACCACTTGGAGCCAGTGCTAAAATAACACATTTTCTGGGAAAGAGCCCATCTTTGGCAGGTGGAATTAAGCAGTTTCTGTTTTACAGGTAGGTGCAGGTAGTAGGTACAAGCAGTTAGCTCAGGTAGGGGCCCATAGATCATTTTTAGGTGCCACTTGCAAAGAACAGAAAAGGAGCTCCCTTCTTTTGCCCAAAGCCTTCCAAGTGTTTCTCAGGCCTGTTCTGTGTCTTACAAACCACCACACCACAATGAACATTTACTTACCAAATTAGCCCACAGCAAAGTAATCTCTCTAGAAAACTTACAATATACTAATACATACACAATTTGTAAACCACTGAGGAATAATGCAAATACATCTGATTCCCGATGACAGAAATCCTTTCACCTATGAAGTGATCGCTCAAGCCATTAGTTACTTAATTTGTTTTTAGGGAGCAATTTTCCAGTCTCAGAGAAGTGCATCATGCTTCTCTCTATGTTGGAGCACACAAATAGGAATACAGATAGGCTGCTGGTTTCTCACACATACTGCATTTGTTTTGGAAAGAGAAAGAAAATAGAGAATGCCCTTAAGGTTGAACTTCACAGGTAAATGGCTTCATATTTTAACATGTAACGTTCACTTTTATTATTCCTGTGATTAAAACCACCATTAAAGCCACTGACTGGATATATTTAAAACCCAGACAGCACCCTAATCTGTATATGGCACAACAAGATTGGTGAGACACATAAAAATAAAAATAACAATGCAACATGCCTTTGCAGAGCACAAGGCATAACTGAAAGATCTGACACAGGGACAGATCTAATGAATTGCACAGCAAGCAACAGCCTTAAAATCAGGAAGAAAAGGAAATGGAAGAAGCAAGTAACAAAATGTAATGAGGAAGCAAGAGGGCCCCAGGCAGTCTGGAGCCATATGCCCTGAAAGAAGCCAGCAGCAGCCCCAGCCTGCCTCCACAGTGCCTGCCATCAGCAAACCATCTCCCATCCTCTGCCTTCACATGTTCCTGGGCTAGAAAGCATCACTGTGCATTCGACAAGTGAGTGTTTCATGAGGATGTTCTACCACAGGTCAAACCTGAGCTAGGATGGAGCCCTGCCCTATGTCACCAGTGCAGGCAGAGGCCCAACCACACCATTGACCCTCTGCTGCAGGACACTGCTCACACACCTCAGACCATCAATGTGAGCAGTTTACGTCAGACACTGACCCTGGTGAACGAGCTCCGTCGCTCACATGAACTTTTTTGCTCCTGGGAACACCCAAGTGCCCATCAGCTGCAGGAGGGTGAAGTGCAAGCAACCAAAATGATCCCAGGCACCTCTCCTACTCTGCTGCAGAGGCATCCAGGGTGCTCCAAGTGAAGGAGCCAGCTCAGCTCCAGGGACCAGCAGGTACTGGTTAGTGCAGGATTACCATGAGATGATATTTCCTGAATCATAGTGTGTGTTCATGGCCACTGCTGCACCTGTTTAGTTTTCAGCCACAAAGCAGCAGCCAGAGGAAGTAAGGCTGAACACCAGAGGCATATTTTTCATCATACTGCAGACAGAAAACACCTATCAGGTCACAGGCTGTCCTTCCTTCTCTCTAAAATAGATTTTAAGTAGTACTAAATCCACTCCAGTTGAAAGTAAAGTGGGAACAATTAGCTCTGTAATAGGGTGAGCAGGTATTTGGGAGGTGCATGTCTGAAGTCTGTTTAAGTATTTTGAAATATGCCAACATTGTTGTAGAAATCCACACTAGCTGGTTATTTACATCTATTGAATAGCACACAGAGCTCTGCTAGTTTAAACAAAGCATCCTGTGTGGTGCAGCACTGTGGCCTAATATAAATTGCTAGTTTTCTGTTGCTTTTAGGCTTTCTGCCCATCTGGTTTTGGATGAAAGCCAGTTTTGGATAGAAGCATTTAGTCACCATAAACAGCCTATTTCAAGAGGGTGAGAGAGGCAGTGAGAGCAAGAATGGGATTTGCATTTTTATCAAGAGCTTAAAAAAAAGTGAGTAAAACCACTTATATGTTGTTTCTGTCTGTGCTGAAATAAATCCATGAGCTGTCACTCTAGCTGGAGGACAGGAATGAGAAATCTTATCCCCCGCAGAGCTCCTTGTGAAAATTTCTGTAATATCATAGAGATTTTCTTTTTACTGGGAGGTTAGAGAGGGAGAGATCAAATTCAGAAAAAGCCTTTGAGGAATTTCAGTGCTAGAGAATTCCTTTACTTTTCTTACTCTTTAACAGGCTCTGTTTGGAGGGTGAACTCTGAGTCACCTATGTTCCAGCCTCTAAAGCTTCTGCAGCTCTAAAGGATGCTGAACTGTGAGCTCCAGCAATTCTGGTGACTGCTTTATTGCATCTGTATGGAGGTGCTTCTGTGGGGACAGACTGTATTTCAGGAGCTATGAGCTGAACCAAGAATAACCTGCTGTGGTCAGTAGAATGGCTCTGGACTGAGTTCAGAATTGGAAATTCACTGGGGAACACCTGGCTCATCTCCGAGTCTTTCTTAGTCCTCAGGCCCCTCTACCCATTTTCCACTAAGATGGATTTGGTGCTTCCCACTCTTTCTGTTTTGTCTGACTGAACAGAGAGGAGCACTGCTTGAGCTTCACGGGAAGGTCTGTTTATATTTAGCCAATTAGTCAAACACATGGCTAGGATAATGGTGACATCCTGTAGTTCAAATGTACCATCTTTGCTCTTCTCAGCAAGGAGATAAGAGAGGCATCTGGATGTGCAGCATTATAAATATAAACACAGCAAGTTATTCCACAGCAGGAAGAAGAGACAGAGATGGCACGTGGGACATATAAATATGCTAACAGAAAGGAAATTTGGTGTTATAGTCTCAAATAGCACATACCTTTCCTGTCCAGCATCTCTTGCTGGAGTCTCCACTAGAAAACCATAGACTGTGTTGGATTTTGGACTATGGCATATGCTGACATCTGCAGAACAGCTTGAATGGAGCTGTCTGAATTATTTCGGGAACCTTTTTTCCAGAAAGTAAGACTAAAGTCGATCCAAATGAAACAGCACTTCTAACTATAAAAAATTCTTTTGAAGATAAAGACAACCAGATTCACTTTGTTTCACTCAACGAATTGAACCAGAGCATGTCTGTGTTTGATCCTATAAGACTGACATTTTCCTCATGGTATTTGGCTCAAAGAGCTGGTACCCAAATTCCATTCCTTTTTCTTCCCTGGAGAGGCACAAAATGGAGCAGATATTGCCTGTGCTCCTCAGACACACTGCCAGCACGACTGGCTCCAAAACCCTGCCGGCGCTGCAGAGGGTAAGAAAGGTGATCAAGGCAGATGGCTGAAAGCCTCCAAGGTAAACCCTACCTGCTGTCTTTTGCAAGCACAAGATGTTCTAAACTCACCCAGGGTTAATAAAAATGCAAGAATAGATTGAGATCAGGAAGCACCAACTAGTTGCTTTCTTTTCTACGTGCGCCACAGTGTGAGCAATCTTGATCTGGGGGATCAAACGTTCCAGTCACAGACGATTCATCAGACACCAATTCCCAAGACACTCCTAGCAAGTACACAAAATCTGATCATGTATTCTGGCCAGGAAGTTCATGAAACACCTTCAGGTATAAATAGCAGATGCAAAATGTGCACAGTAAAACATCTTTCTTCACAGCTGATGAGTTTAAAATAGAAACCCAGCTGCCTGCATCACATACCTGATGCTGGTGGAAAAGGAGAATTTAAGTCCAACAGAAGCTTTAGAAAAACAAGGGACAAGAATATGAGCTTTTGCAAAGGGTGGGCAATACACACATCTGTCCTTATCTAACTGGGGCATTCTGCCTTGACCAGAGTTTTGAGAAGGGAGGAATGAAAAAATCTTACAGAAGACTTGTTTGCTCCTCAGTGCTCCCAGCTGAGTATGACCCCCCACTAATTGTTTATCATCAGAGAACCTACGTTTTCCCTGATATCAACATCAGAGAATAATTAGGACCTACAGGTCCCTGATTAGCCACCTCAGCTTTTAAATTACAGCAAAATGAATATAGTTACCTGAAGAACTGGGAACAATGGTTCATAGTAACCAGAGGAGAAACATCAGAATGATGCCCTCTTGGAAAGGAAACAAATGAAACTCAGAGAAAAAGCACAGTAAGATCATGTAGGGATGCTTTAGAACAAACTGAATCTCAGTTTGTGCACTGAATCAATTTTGCTCAATACACATTGCTCCCCAGATTATATTTCCCTTATAATCTGGATAATTATTTTAGACAGGTACATTGCTGTCTGCACAGTTACACTTTTAATGAAATTATGAAAAGTGATAAAATTTCAAACAATACTTGCGACTGATCTTCCCTCCCCTGTTCAAGCAAAAAGCAGACATTTCCAAGACTAGAAGTTATAGATTGCTTCAAAGCTATGCTTTCCTGGTCCTGATGTAAGAAGTGAGTGCTTGAAGGCAGAAAAGTGATAATCTTATATTCTCTTCTTTACCTCTGCTAGCATGGAAGAATCAGGATTCAGTAGCCAAGTGCCACTCTGTTTTAGATTCAAATTAGACTGATTGCATTAGATAAATACCCTCTCCAGTGGACAGTCATGGCCAGCTTCCAGCAGACCCTCTGCTGATCTTCACTGGCCTGCCTCAGGTGCTCTGGAACACACAACTCCATAATAAATGCTGGATATCTGAAGGCACCGTGGATAGGGAGCACAGCACACAGAAAAGCAAAAGCCTGCACTGATGCTTGGTAGCATCATAGGAAACCCCAGCACTCCTCCTTCAGGGATATTAGCTTCTAAAAATGGGTGAGGATCTGAACAAAGAAACCAAAACCACAATGAAGTATTTAAAATATCCCCTGATGTTTTTTCTGCTCAAATTGATGAATTTGTAGAACAGATGTTTTACATAAAACTGGCTTTGTTTTTAATTGGAGGAGATTATTTAAACTATGTCTAGGCCATATGGTCCTGTAAGTCTGACTCCCCTCTGCCATTGCTGGAGAGGCTAGCTTGGCATCCCTCTCCATTTTCAAGTCATTTCCTTTTTACGGATTTAATAGCTGCTATTTTTCTTTTTTATTGTTGGTCCCTAGGTCCCATTACTGTAAATCAGGGCCTGAGGCCCAAAATTAATTCAAAGGTGGATTTGGAGAAGTTGCTTTGAATGATTTTCGGTGGTAGGTTGGTCTAACAGAACATAAAGGTAAATCCAGATTTGAGATGCAGAAAATGCATTGGGAAGAATGATGACAGTGAGTTCCTCTCCAAGCTGCCAAAGGAAGACCTGCTCCTGGCTGGCACATTTTCCTGCTCCTTCTCCCCTTGCAAGTGTCACACTGCAGAGCTGCCAGGGAGGCTTCAGGCTGGAAGAACATGTGATGGCTGAGGGCACTTCCCTGCCCCAGCACCGCACTGGGCATGTGGCTGGGCTCAGTGCAACCTGGCCATCTGGGGCCTATTTCTATTGCACCCAATGCAGCCCATGAATTTTCATCAGTTGAGAGTAATAATGCTACTGGTAAATTTAAATCACACTTTAAGAGGCTGGGGGTGCAATGTAAACTATGGATGCTGTTTGGGTGAGGTGGTTGCAGTGAGTCTGATAGCAGCTGGAGGCAGCCAGGCAACCCCATGGATCCTTCTCCTTTTGTCCCAATCTGTTTTCTCCAATACTGGTAGTTTACTGGTTGTTATATTAAAGTATCATCCTAATGATATGCTTCACCTCAGTGTTCCCATTAATCACCACATAAAACCAGGCCACTGCTGCTGCATGGGTGAACTCTGCTTGAAGCAAAGCCAACTTTGAGCACAGGAGTTTGCCCTCAGAGAGTGTTTGGCATTGAGAAAAAAGGAACTTGGGAGAGATGATTACTTGAGTTTGAGTCCTCCCTATTGCTTGCCTTGTGCACTGCACCCACTGAGCCTTTCCAGCATTACTGCATGATCTTCAGCCATCACGACAGTTGCAGTTTGAGTCCCACAGTTAAATCCTGAGGCTTTCATTCCCTTCTCCATAATACTGCTATTTACTTGAGGTGACCTCATTTGCCAAGTGATGTAACAGGGTGCACGATCGAGCCTGGCACGTCTAAGCAGATGTTTTCAGTGGACACAGAAACAGCATTATGAAAGAAAATATCGCCTAAAACCTGAGCAGCACAAGAGATTACAATGGCCTTTATGCAGATCAGCTTACCTAAAATAGTGTTGAAAGGCCTTTGGCTCCATCATATGCTTCCCTTCTGAAATGAAAGACTGTTGCTTGTACTACTGTAATGTGACTCCCAAAGGAACCAGCAGCTGCAGGTTTTGAATTTTATCATTCTTGGCCACTCTGTTTGATAGAGTTGACTGAAGCATGCCCAAAGGACACTCCTCCCATAAAATTTTCTTCTTTAACTACAATAATAAAAAATGGTCGCACGCTTTTTTTTTTTGGTGTGTTTTGTTTTAGTTTCTAACAAGGTAATAAATTCTATTTCAAACAAGAATATAAATCCAAGGAGTTTGATAGTTGATCTGACTTGCTTTGTTTCAACTAAAAGGAAATGCTCATTGACTTTGCCATTTACATTTGCTGTCATGTCACATTATCAGGAGGGCTAAATATGGATCAATGAAGTCCAGCACAAACAAGTAGAAGATTGAGAGGAGCCTGAAAGAACTTGCTATGTTCATTTATCAAAGGATGAGCAGAATAATAAGGTCTATTGATAAGCACATTCCCAGCTCCTGCTTAATTTCTTTCCCTGAAGACACTTCCAATAAAATGCTCTGGCTTGTGCAATCACTGTTACATGTGAATTGTTCCCGGATAAATATGTTCATTTCTGTTCTTGCTAGACTCAGTTCAATCAATATGGAGGCCTCAATTTTCACAGACAGATGTCTGTGTTTATCCACAACACTCATACACGTGTTCTTTTGTTCCCTAAAACCATATTTCTCTTTCGCACTCCACAGATGCAGAGGAAGGTGACATGACCTGAGCTTAAAACATCCTCAGGGTATTTGACAACATGTAATACAACAGTGTCCAGGATAAACAAAAGGTTCTGGTAGAGGAGTGTAACATTTTTAGCCTGAGATCCAAGTACACTTAGTGTTTGACATTACCGTATCCAGCGTGTCTCTAAAGCTGTGTGGAGGACACGTCCAGGGCAGCTCAATCAGAGTTACTGCTGGGGATTTCAGAATCACAGAGGAGGACCAGAGCCTGAAGTCAGTGATGTTCAGTGTAAACCGAACACTAACTTGCTCTGTCTCTCTTTTGAAAACCCTCGGCTAAATCTCCATCTTATCCTTAATTAGCAGATCTAAAGATGTGTGCTCAAGGGAACCACATTTGATTTTTTGCTAGTAACTGGGAAATAAAGATAAACTGAGTAAAAAATTCTATTACAGTGAATCCATAGAGTTTGACAGTGGATCTGAGTTGCTTTGTTTCAGCTGGAATAGCAAGGGATTTCATGGCATCCTAGGGGCAGGCAAGAGGGGCAACAGGAGCCCATGCATGGAGGGATAGAAGCACTGGAAAAGAATAGGGCTATGGTAGAGCTGGGGCTGGAGAGATGGAGGACAGATGGCAACATGGGAGCCTGGGGGTAGGCAAAAGAAGATGGTGAATACCAGCAGCAGTGACTGGCCTGGTTGATACACAGCCTTCAGTGCTGATCAGCACTTACAATAAAACCAAGTAATTCCCATACAAAACTTGAATGTGAGATCAGGTTCTGAAACTATGTACTGAAGAATCCTAAAATGAAGGAAAAAAATTATTAATCTTTGCTGCACTTGCTTCAGCTTCACTTCCTATTACTCTTACATCCACAGCCTGCCTGCCATACTTGTGCTTGTAGCTATTAACCTTGTATTATCCCACCTACTTAACCTGAACATCCAACAGGACACTTTCTTGGCTGAATATTTCCTTTTTCAGTCACAGAATTATTTGTCCTCCAACAAATTCTGTTTTACGAATTCACTATTACCTCGTCTATGCTGTAAGATTTTTGGCATAAGCATCTGTTTCCTTTCATAAAACAAGAATGATAAATAATAAGTAACCAATTTCCTCTATCCCAGGCAATACAGTAGCAGAGCTGTGCATTCAAATCTCATTAATCCCCACCCAATCTAAAAAAGAATCTACTGAAATGCTCTGGTTGCCAGAATGAGTCCTAAGTGGAGGGAAAACATGCTTGAAGTAAAAGAGAATGAATTAGCCTTTACTGCATGAAATAGGAATTTAATGTTGCATCACCATGCCTAACACTATGGTTATAAGGCAGTAGCTCTTTCAATGATAAATTTCTGCAAGAAAATGATAAAAACACAATACAAATCATTTTTCCTTCTCAGGGTTCACATGCAAGGCCTTAGCAAGTAGTAACCCTATTAAGAGCATGTACCCAACTTATCACAGCCTGCACTGCTTCCTTCTCTTCTTTCTGGGTCCCCTTTCTGTCCTTTCAGCAAAAAAAGGGACTCTTTATCACACTGCTCCGTATTGTACCATAACTAATGTCTGGATGGATCAAAAGTGCAGATGAATGAATTTGCTTCTCCTATATCAAAGGTATTTTTGTCAGTAATAGGCACCATTGAGACATGGGAAAAAAGCAAAGAGAGTCTGAAAAGTAAGTCTGAAAAGTCCCTGCAGAAAACAGAGAAACTCAGGGAAAACAGTATTCAGAGGCAGGTTTGCTCCTGGCAGACAGACAGAGGTTTTTGGTCACTGCTGTAGCACTGTCTAGCTGCAGCAGCAAGCTCCTTCCTCCCCCCCCTCCCTAGTCCCCACATTACAGAATTTTAAGAGAAAGTTTGGCACAGAAAGCCAGAAAGAAACGTAAAGGGGTAAATAGACATTTCTGTACACTGACAAATGTCTCTCTTATGCTCCCTTCTGAACTTGCAGAGTTTGATGCAAGAGGCACAAAGAGGCACAGAAGAGCGGCCACATTTATGCACAAGCTTAGTAAAAATCAGTAGGACTTAAATTGCAAAGGGTGCTATTTTGTGAGTCAGGACTGATGTGAGTACTTGCAATCAGGCAAAACAAGCAGCAGTCCCAAAAAAGGAAGAGGGATTTAAGCATGTGGTGAGACCATTTCATCACATGATTCTGCAGCATCTTACAGGGTGGGATGCTCTGTTATGTCTGGGGAGAGGGATGTGGGTCATTGGGAAATAAAAATCTTGGTTCCATTCCCTAGACTCCATGTCTCCACTTATTTTCTTTGTGTTATGCCAAGCACATGGAAACTTCATTATGGAGACCACAGTCATATCTCATGGATATTAATGATGAAAGCAAGAAGAGCACCTCCAAAACTAGACAATAGATTCTGCCATGTCTCAGTTTCCCTATCAGTGATAGTAAAGACTTATGAAGAGTCTTATTTCAAGAATGTCTATAATGCCTTTTCCTAGCCTTCCAGCTGGAGTCCCCAATAAAATTGAACAATACTACAGAGACTTCAAATCACACGAAATATCTCTGTCAGGCTGAAATCACCAGTAATAAGGGTAAAAAAAATGTAGATGAATGTGCAACATTTTCCAAACTGAAGCCAAGGAGAATTATAGTTCTTCATAGATATTTCCAAAGTATTTACACAGACCACAATGGCAATAGTACTAATGTAGCTAAACCTTATTTCTTTCATGTGAAAAACAATTTCATCTTCTACAGAAAACAATGTTTATCACCCAGTTATTTTCTTCTACCTCCTTGAAACTTGGCAGGCATTTGACATCATATGTCTCTATTAGGATGCCATGGGTTATCAGCATTGGCTATTTGGACAATTACAATCCCAGATGGTTCTCTTGCAAAAATTTCTACCGCTCACTGGCATCCCTACATACAGGTGAATTCTATTTGTACAGTAAATATCATTTACTTTGGCTGACTCCATTTTCCTTTTCTGACCACTGTCATTTTATGTCATTCTTTTTTCTCAGCCTTAATTCCACACTGCAACCCAAAATAATTTGAATTATCATCCATAAAGTAGGCTCTACTTTTCTTCTTCCAAACTGTATGATAGGAAACATTCTGTATTATGTATATTGTTTAGCAATAACAAGGGTATACTTTAATTTATGAGAATTATCTGTGTTACCATAGGGAATAAATACAACCAATGTAAATTCATGTTTTAGCCATGGTAACTGAACCTGCATCGACTATTGACACAGTGCAATACTAAACTGATTCAAAGTCTTCTGCAAACATATCCTCTGTGATTTTCGGTAAACGTGAACATGCCAGAAAAAATGAACTGCTTTCCCTGCTTACACACTTTTCTTGTGAAAAGAAGTAAGCTTATTTTAAAAGGAATTGTTAAAACATTTTTTAATTACTGAAAATGGGAAGGTAGCCACAAAAGCAACACTGAAGGAAGTGAAAAAGTGATCTAATCTCACTTCACGAAAAGAAAAAGTAGCCATTCAACAACACTAAACACAAAGGCATAGCACCTGCCTGACAAATAGGCAGGAAAACTGTCATTTCAAAAATGGGCTACAGTCCTCTGCTATACATCTACAGCTACAGATCTGGCATAGTAAATATAGGTTTGGTTTTCTCTTTTTATAGAAGTGTTTCCAAAAACTCCTTTGGCAACCACTAGCAAAGCCTTTACTCTCAAGCAAAACAAACACTCTTAAGGAATTTGGTGCTGTTGTTTTGAGGTACAAGTCTGCTCTCCCCACCCTCCAAATGGATACCAAAAAGAGGATGATTTGTACAATTGCATTGCTTGAGCAAACGCCTCTTTAGCTGGATTTCTCCATCAGTGAAAGCTCCAGCACCACCTGCTCAGAGTATGAACCTGCCACAGCTCAGGAAAACTGCACTGGGACTTGAATAACACTTCCTAAACCTTCATTCACCAAAGCTGTTTAGAATCAGGGATGGAAAATGTAAAAGCCAACATACCTTCCCCTCTGGCAGTTCAACAGGTGTGTGCTACATTAACCAACCCTGTCTCTGTGCCACTGCCACCTTGACGTCATTGTTACTGGGCTGACAAAAGGTTTCCATGACAAATGAGAAAGCTGATCTGTTATCTCCCCTTTGGAGGAAACTAAAATGCCCTCTCTCCCATATTCCGCTAGACCCACCCGTCTTGTTTTTGGCACGTAGCACAGAGGGTGCGTTTTTGTGATTTATTTAGATTTCCCTCTGTTCTGGAATAGAGAACCCAAGTTGTTTGTTGTTTTTCCCCTAACTTAAACTAGAGAGTGTCACCCTTGTTCCACAGTGATCCCACCCACCTCACCCACAGCACAACCTCCTTTGCAGGCTACCATGCTCAAAAAGAGAACAGATAACACAGAAAGAGGACAAACTTTGAAGCAATGAACACAAACACTATTAAGACATTTGATGCTCTTCTTGGCTATAATTTATTAGCTCTACTAACAGGCATGGCCCATAATAGTTAGCAGATGTTTGAAATATCTTGTTCTGAACTTTGCCTAAGATTAAAAGGATCTTGTAGAATTTAAATAGCAGCTGCAGAATGAAATAAGGTTGCCTTTCCTAGTGTGACAGAAATGTTCATCCTAGCCTTAAACAAGGAGGACTGTTTTATGTTCTGTAAATACTGAGGAAGCTAAATTTCTGTGCACAGGCTCCCACACATTATAAATTTTATATGTGTCTAATTTGCAGCAATTGACATGAAATAACCCCAATGAAAAAGGCTGGCCCAGGTGCCTGAATGCTTCTTACATTTGCTACAATTAACCCCAGACCTACAGCTCACCACAAGCAGGAGGACAGACTATTTCAGCCATGAACATCAGCTTAGCAAATTTGAAGGTACAAATTTATTTATTATCAACCTTGCTATTCTCACTACAGAGAGGGAGAAGCCAGAAGTCGTCAAAGAGGATCATATCCTGGATATGGAAACAAAACCAAAGAATCTTCCAGGAGCAATAAAATATGTTTCAGTGCAGCTGTGCCACCCAACCAGTCTTACTTGCAATGCTGGGCCCGGCAGGGATTCTACCCTGTGCAGCAATGCAAAGTTGCCCTTTTTTTTTAAGCACTGGGTCTGATGCTAAATTCAACCTCATGGGCGTGGTCTCTGTGAATCCTCTAGGACTGCTGATTCCCCTACCTCTTGTTCCTACAATGATTAAACTTCAGCCAAAGGCTAACTAATTAACTGAAACAGATGGCTAAGCTTCTGAATTGAGGAAGTTAGCATACAAACAGCTAATTTGAAAACAGGTTTAGATCTCAAAATGAATTATTGTTCCCTTTCAGACTGCATGTATTTCTTCTTTGCTTGACATTGTGAACATGTTCTGATTTTTCATTAATTCCCATATTTGCAGGTTTCTTGATGTACACAAACTCAGATCTTTATGTGGCAGACATAAGTTCTGAAACAGATTTTGCAAGACCTTGTGTAGTGAACAAAGATGTCCCTAGCCTTTGTGCATCTGGTTTGAGTTAATATTTTTATCCCCTTAGAATACCCATGATTTTTTCCTAAGCTAGGCTTTTCCTAGTACACATGTTTTAGTAACATAAGGTTGTAATATACTGCTCTCCAACAGATGTGATTTTGGAGGCTAGCCTGAGGAGTACTGCTCACCTTCAGAGGGAAGCAAAGCCCAAACCAATGGTGTGCTATTGTCTTTGAGGAAGACAAAATGCCTTCTTTGACTCCTGTTAAGATTACTTTAAAGCCTGCTGCATGACAGCTGCTTACAACTAATGTGGCATGTAATAGTAAAGATGTTATTACTGAATATGAAAACACCTAACACTTTTGCAAATCTAATCAATGTATTTAATTCATTGTCCCAGTGAGGTTCACAACTCTTAAGACATTCAAGGCAGTGCAGGACTTTAAAACACACTTAACCTCAAGCCAGTGCTAACTCTATTCCTATGGAGCAGAGTACAGCATATGCTTAACATTAGGGGCATGTACTTAATGGGCTCATAAAACACATTCTGGTTTATGATTCAGCACAAGCAATTTGCAGCTCTGTTTTCATCCTCCTTACAACCAGTAAGGTGTCCACAGAATTACAACAGGCTGGGGGCAGGAAACAGAGCATTGGTCTCATCAGTGGAGCCATTAGGCTGAGTGAGCACAGCACCAGGACAAGCCAACTCACACCAGTCCCAGTGGCAAACCCTGGCCAATATGTTCCATTTGCAACCAGAGAACAGGCGAAGGAAAACCACCACAGCTAATTACACACCGGAGCTGTTTAGCACAACGAAACTAAATGCTGGAATAATACACACAGGTGTTTTTACTACAGATTTACCGTAACTCCACCACTCCCAGCAGGTGTCAACACTCCTGACCAGGAGAACAAACCATCTGTATGTATTTTTTATTTAATTATTACAATTTTCAGAAATTTGCTGTGCAGTGCTCAAAGCAGAGTCATTAATCTTGAGTAATCTCTTTGAACAACAATTTCAACTTTTCTGAGCCTGTAGCCCCTCTGTAAAGCAGTGGCTGTATTGTCTGAGCAGAGGATTTTACGCAAGGCAGTTGCCATGGCAATGTGACAGGGAGGGCAGAACCCAAACAATAACTGAGCATCAAAGAATTTTAAGTGCAGGGAAATTTCAGAACTAGATTCCATATTAGAGCTATAGGCTGTCCAAACTGCAGATTTTAAAGCTTAGGAAGGCTGGATATTATTATAAGCTCCCTTGGGAATGGCCATATTCCAGTAATGCATTATCACTGATCTGTTCCCATTATAATCCAACCATTTCACAGAAAACGACATGTTTTGTAAGGGAGTGGAAAAGCAATCTGAAAAGGAACAATTGCACATCTCAGCTTTTGGTAGAGAAAAGAGAAAGAGGGAAGAGGAAAAAAAGGTTATAATCCAAACTACATTTCAATAGAAAGCCTGGCTGTTGTAAAAATAATAATGGTCTTGGCTAGTTGCTTGTTGTGAAATAATGAACTTTGTGCACCTTTATAATATTATTGCAGGCATTCTATAGAACACCCTAACAAAAATAGATGTCTAACTAAATGAGAAAAGGCTGCTGCATTGTTTTATAAGGCAATAATCCAGTTCCAGAACACATAAATCGTAAACTTCAAACCAAAGAGTTTGTACCAAAAAAACACAACACATCTTTATTGTTATTGTTACCCTGTTGCTCTTGTATATGCTGTTACAGATGTGTTTGCAAAATAATTAAAATCTGAAAGACTTAGCAGTGGGACAGACTATAATTATGTCTCAAGAGTGCTGACTGCCCCAAGCTGTTACGAACGTTCATATAAGAAAGGTGCCATTTCTACATTCGTATGGACTGGTTTGCCACTTAAAGATGGAAACATACAGTCATGGAAGGTAAAATGACCTAGCAGAAGGCCACTGCCTGGGATATCTTGGTTCTAACTCCAACTCTCTTTTTTGGCCAGTGTTTAACTTGAATGACTCCACTCTCCTATACCTCTTTTGCATCTTGGAAATAGGGATAGCGCCAGTCACTTTGTCATGAGACCATGTACAAACTTGCATTTGAACTAATGGTTATGTTTTTGCAAGAAACATGCTGTTTAGATTAGCTTATTTCTGGCAAGACAAAAGCCACCTCTGTGTTGGTGAAGTCACCAGTCTCCTCAATACCACTACTAACCCCTAAAAGTGTGGCTGATATTCTTCCCTCCATGACAATGAGATCTGTGTGTGTTAGGGCTGGTCCTGTTTACCTACACCAAGCTTACTGATCTGTTTGGATCAGCAGCCTGTTCTTTTTGCTCCTGACTGCTCACCCAGCTGCAGGCATTAGTGGCATACTTCTAATTTTTTTGGCTTCTCATGCATAACTAGCAGTCCCCACGGAGCAGGCCCAGTGCAGGCCAGCTTCCCACGGGTCTGGGCTGTGTGGTCACCCTCCAGATACAGTGGAAGCTTCTCCTGAGAGTCAAGCATCTATGAGGCCTCTCAGCCATGTGCAGTCTTTAGTAACGTGTGTGTCCACAAAGACATGTCTTCATACTACTGCATTTCTCCTAATTAGAGCTACTTCTGGGTTGCTGTCCCTATCCTTACACTGATCTACACAGAAGTTATTTTTGAGATCAGAAGCTTTTGCTGATTTGCTTGGAATTTGTCCAATGAGTACCAAACTTGTTAGAGCGCAGAGCACAAACAGATGTGCAAAACATGAAAGAAAACACTGTTTCCTTAGAAAATAAAGTTTAAAACTTTCTCCTGCCACAAAGGTAAGGATAAGTCTCTTCAGTATTTCTCTACAAAGTTGTCTGCCCTATAATAATGCTATTATATCTATATCTGTCAAGTAGCCAGGTTTCCATCGTTTAGCACATGCCATGTTTATTTTCTATTGTTCTGGTCTGTCACATGGCCCAAATCAAATGGCCACAAAAGTCTATCACTATTTCCTCTATTAGCTGAATTATAACTTCATAAAAAATACCAAGCTAGCTTAATTTTATTTTCTATAATCAGGTGCTAACTGGCATTACTTACAAGCGCAAGGTTTAATCCATCGTTAACTCATGCTCTTTATTTGTCATTTCATTGCTATTCCTGGTATAGCATTGCATGTCATTGCAATTCAGTGGTATTAACTACAAAAGAGACATAGCAGACTTTGAGAACTGCATCAACTCAGTTAAAGTGAAATGATCTGATACTTATGAATCCTCTTGCTGTTTTCATTTTTAGGTTAAATTCAATTTCTGAAGTTTCTCAGGATCTCTTCTATTACTTATATCTCATGCAGGAACACAGATACCCATTACTATGTCATTAGAAACCATATCAGTTTTGACTTCTATAGGTTAAACGATTTTTCTATCGTAAGAGACTTTGCTATTGGGAACTTGAACAGATAAGGAAAAGCAACTCCCTAATGGACATGCTAATGCAGCCCAGTTGTGACACAGATCTCCTGTCCCATTCCTCCTGGGCAGGACCAAACAGTCCCATTGCATTAACACCTGTAAAAGCTGTCTTGCAACAGAGGTCAAGGATCACCTGTGCCTGTGAGCTGAACTGTACTTAAATGTTAGCTGTGAACACCAGAGGCTGGAAATGACTCGTGGAGGGTACAATCTGGAGTTGCTCACTACAAGCATAGGTCCATGTCTGATTGCCTGCAGGCTGCAGTTGTCTTTCACTAACGCTTCCATTTTCTGTGACATGCTAGAAACAACCTGCACAGCCCACGGGCTGGAACAGTACTATCAGTGATTGCTCAGCACAAACCATTTAAGGCTCTTTTTATGGCTTCAGGATAAGCAACTTCCGCTTATACACTACTATAGTTCTTCCAGTGCCGATGAGGCAAGACAGTCTATGGTAGGATGGCTTGTTTTATTATATTAATTTCTGATTCAGTATTATTTGGCTTTACTGTAACCAACTGCCTGTGCACGTAGACGTTTAAAGATGCTTCTCTCCCAGTCTACTCTTAGCTGCCTCTGCAGTAATAACAAAGCACGATCTTGGACAGTTTGGCATGTGATTAATAACTGTTCAGATTTCCTTGGCAGTTTTAGCGTATGCTAATTGGGTTAACAAGGTACTAAGTGCTCCAAGGTGTTATGAATGTGTTGTAAAATCAGAAATTCTGCTGTCAAATGTATTCATTACTCATGGTCTGTAATTTGCTTGCAAGGAGTCTTCTCCGAAAGATGGTATTTCCAATCATTTCTCCTACTCTTCTGTGAAAGATATTAGCACAGCAGCACCAAGAGCATCTTTAAGTGATACTGTCTCATTCCTAGAGAAGGAATGTCAGCCAACAGGCTCCCTGGTATATTCGGTGAGTGTCAGATTCCTGCTCAGCTGCAGTGGGACAATCAAGTTGCACTGGGGCCCTTGCCATGGGCTGCTCTAACCCATGTGCAAGACCCATTTGGCCACCTGGACACAAACAGTTCCAGAGGGCTGTGGACCTGATGGGATCAAGTCCGAAGTGAGAGACGCCCAGCCACTGCTTGGGGCTGTTCCACATGCCTCACTCCCTGTTATTTTCCACATCTCAGCCTCTAAGCTTTATTGCTATTCCCATTCTCCTGCTCCCTACCTTTTGCACTTCAGGCACGATGCCTCATTCCCACCTCTTGCTATCCAGTCACACTGCCTGACGTTGTTTCTCATCTTTGCAAAATAAAAGCCACAGTGATCAGACCAAAGAGTTGTCACGAGCACCCTGTGCTCCCCATTTTACAGGTAAGATCAGACAAAACAGTCACACTGCTGTTCAAGCCTACAGAACAGACAAGAAAGTCACAGTATCACTTGTTCCCATTTATCCATTTTGCTGAAGCATGCCCAATTTATCCACTGACATAGAGGCAGGTTCACACGAGTCCTTCTGCTCCTTCTGCTAGTTCTTTCTTACTAAAATTCACATCTCATGATGTCATTTCTGTGGAACTGAGAAACTCATTCTTTTTTGTCCTCCCTTTTCCTGTTCATTTTCCACTCCATGAACATAAAAGCCTTACTCAACAGTGACATTCAAGTTGACACTGATTTCTGTGAAGTGAATGTAATAAGATAAACTCTATATCTTTGTCTGATTACACTGAGACATACTGACCTGAGTAATTGCACCAGTCATTTCATCCAGTCAAATCACTGATGGAAATTAACACTAGATGGTGGGACAAAAACACTTCCTTGACTAATCAGCCTCAGTGAACAAAGTTCCTGGCAACAAAGAGGTTGTATCTAGATGTATGGAGAAATGAAGGATGATAAATTTAATTTTTTTCTTCAAAAATCTGAAGACGGAGTAAACCACTGCACACTATGTAGCAGACAGGACAATAACATATGAATATGAGAAACAGGTGAGGAAATGATCACCCAGTCAAGGGTTTGTTTGCATAAGACTTAATCACCCAAGGACATGCTTTAGAGGAAACTGGAAAGGTGTGTATAGAAGATGACTTTTTCCAAGGAACAGCTGACTGTAAATGGTAGCAACTCTTTATGCAATCCACACTTGTTAGTGGAAACAGGTGTGACAGCAGGAAGGAAATGTTTAATGTTTAGATGTAAAAACACGACTCTTTCTTGCTTGACTAAAAGATTAGTGTTGGCTCAAAGCCATTCTCAGGCTCATAATGTTCTCTAGTTTCAAGTATAAAGGTTCAAGGCAATAACCTGCTTGAGAAGGAATACAGATTCAGGTCCTGCTAAAGGCAGTCCTCACATACTTAAAAGGAACAGGGTTTGGCCTGGAATCATAACTGGTTTCCAAAAGTGGAGGTGGGAACACACGTGTGATAGGCAGCTGAATGCAGACAGCTCATATGTGCAGTCTAAAACAACACTTTTACATGAGTGAGTTCTTTATTTGCTATATTGCAGTTGAAGAAAAGAGAAACCATCTATTTTTCTGCACCTAAAAGATCACTGGGGCCAGTCACACAATGGAAACATGCTGCCCCTCAAACAGCTCCTGGAATAATCACTTGCATTAGCACATTGCTCATAATGCTAATTGAGCAAAGCAAAAAAGCAGCTCAGCATACCAACCACAACTTGGCAAAAAAAAGCACAAAACATTTAAATCTGACTGATTTCAAAGGACAATAACTATATGCCCAGTATGGAGCTTATACTGTGCTGAATCAAAGCTACCATTCCCTCTCTCTGCCTGCTGCTCATGAAACAGTTTGGTCACCTACCCTATGTGGTGAGTAGAGGATGTGCAATTCAAGCTGCTTCCAGTGACTTCTTCCCTCCTGCTCAGCCACCACAACTCCTGTAGCGTGCCATGAGGCTATGCAGGAAGAATGGCTGCTGCTGGATAATCTAACACTCCTAACCCCTTTGGCTCCAGCAATTTAAAAGGAATGCTCACAATTTATTTAATCCTAAAATCCATCTTGTCACACGAGTTAATAGTTAGATAATGGTGCCATAAATAAGAAAGCATTTAAATAAAAACGTTTGCAGCAAATATTGAAATCCAGTTCCAAGATTCACTTCATTAGAAACCAAACCAATGTATTAATCTCCACTGCATGTTTTAAAGACATGAAGCCCAGATTTCAAGAGCTTCTGAGCACCACAAGCTGCTTCTGCATTTTGAAAAGAAAAGAAAAATAACATTAACATGGATTTTTAAAGGCTTCTTCCTTTGTACGTTCTCATACTTACAGCACGTTTAATTTTTAACCTGGTATTCAGCCCCAGAAAGGTGCTTTCCCAAAAAAGTTCCAGGAACAAAATAAGGTTCTTGCTACACTTTTTCTGGTCAGATCTGCAAAGCATCAAAACAACCTTTGCCCAGTGCTTTCTTAAGAACATAAAGTAACTGGAAAACAGTAGGCAAGTGATTCTTTCTCAGCTCCTGTGGCATAGCAATACAAATCTGACAACCTCCCCTTACAAATCTCCCTTACGAAAGAGTGCCCAATGGATTCAGCACGGAGTGAGACTGAGACAGAACTTCTCCTTGTGCTGGGCAGCAGTGTGAGCTCTGGCAAATCACATCGGTGCTCTGTGACTTGTTTTCTCAGCCACAAAATGACACTGACTGCTTTGCAGTAGCCTGGGATCTATGACTACTGAATATAAGATAGACATCCCATGCAATTGAAGTTGGTTGCTCTTTTCCAGCTTGTCAGCATATTTGTTAAAACAGGATTTACCATCAAAATAGAACAAACAGCAAGACCTCTCCTGTTAGTGATGATAATGTGAAAAAGGCAAAGCTCTTCTTAATTCTGCCATCATTCAGGGCTCATTTAAAACCTACTAAACTGCTAATTGCTGCCATGATTTTATTTCATTTTCCTCAATCATATATATGCTGTCTTGGGACACTCAGAGTCACGCCTTTATTGTCCCCAATCAAGAGTTTATGTCAGTGATTTAAATTTGCTTCTCTTTGCTAGATTTATTTTCTCCTCTACAGCACAAAGAAATTTAGCAAGAGAGACACAATCTGTTGTGATGAAAATGCAAAGCTAGAAAAGTGTTCTAGCTCTTGCAATGATATTTTTTATTGTCCCCCATGAGGGGAATTATCTCCATTAATGGTGATTACAAATCCCTGTTTACTGGGACATTAGCTTCCCTTATGCTTGTTACTGAAATGAAAAGAGGCAACCAAAACATGACAGAGCTGTCATTATAAAGCACTTATCCTATTAAGCCACTTAGCCATAGTCTTTACATAGGGATGGGATGCCCAGAAGAATTCTTCAGAGAATTAATCAGTTATACATTAAGAAATGCAAAGGAAAACTTTCATTCATTAGGATCAATTTTAGCAGTTTCTATATTAGTCCTGTCAACAAAAATACCAGGTTCATGGATGCAAGTGGCCACCTTTCAGATCTGCACCTGGGGAGGCACATTCTGGTTCTCCTGAATGTGCTGCTTTTTCTCTCTCACAGCAATCAAGGACTGGGAATGAGCAGATGGAAAATAAGTTGTATATTTGTTTAGAAGACATCCGCTTTAGCCCAGCTCTTACTGAACTATTTTTATTCATTTATCTCCTCCGTCACAGGGAAAGTGTTTTGTTCAAAGGCTGGAGGCAAATCCTGCTACTACTGAAACAAAACCCTGAGCAGCCAATGGATTCCTGAAAGGCTGGATCTGGTGTGGAGCTACGAGATGCTCAAAGCCAGATATTCATCTGGTACAGAGTGTGGTGCTTTCCTTGACTTGGTGAAAGAAAACCGACTTATTTATCATCCTGTTTGCTTTCCATGTTTTCAAATAACTTATCTTTTCTGCCTTGCACCTCTGACCCAACAGCTGCCTAACCCTGTATAACAGCTCTCACCAACCCCTTTCTCCAGTGCCACGCAATTAATTGCATTTCAGCCTCAACAATGTTATCTTTTTCCTTTTTTTTTTTTTTTTTTGGTGGAGAGAAGTGGCCAAGTGCTCATAAATAACACATGGGCATCATACAAAGAGAAGTTCATAAGGGAGCAACTTGATGAGCCTGAGAAAGGGTTGATTTTTAAAGTCCTTTCTCAGTCCTCAGATTTCTCTCCTAGGAAGTCTGAAAGGCAGAGGTTTCATAAAGGTAAAAGGTACCAAAGGTTCAGTTGCTGGGGAGGGCAGCAGAACTACAGAGCTATGAGAGAGTTTCTGCAAAATAACTGCCTGTAGCACCGAGACCAGGACCTTTGCAAGAACATGAAACCTCAGAGATTTCAAAAGACAACCCACAAAAACAACCCCTGAAAACCTGGTTTACACCTCTTATATCTGAGCAGCAGAGGGAGGGGTGTTGCAGCCATAGTCTGCTCAGCATTGCAACAAAAGCCAGAAGGTGATTCCAGAACAGCCCTCAGCCCCTAATCTGTACCCTGCAGTCAGCAGCTGTTTAAGCCAGTACAAATCTGGGGGAGGCTGCGTCTGCTGCTGGGAAGGTAGGAGGGAAGCAGAGACAGGGTGCCATCAGCCTTTCAAGTGCCCCAGCACACACTGGAAGCGTGCACAGTGGAGGATTATCCATGACGCACGATGCCAAACTGTGAAGGTAAAGACCAGCCAGCGGAATGGCACTTTCCCCATTTTACATGTAGCAACAGGTACAGAACACAGCCCTTCACCTTTCTAAGGACAATCAGGTAAATTCATACAAAAATCAGTGCTCTCTGCATTGTCTGCAGCAAGCAAGAAAGCTGAAGTTTCTGTGTTTCAGTTTACTTTTTCTTGTCTATATAAATATCACACTTCTAAATGATGGTTTAACAACAACTGTTTTAAAGGAACATCACATGGCTTGGCTAAGTATTTCTTCTGCTGGGTAGACTCCTGCTGTCCTTTCCTATTGACTCCTTAGGGTCATGCAGTAAGTATCAACACTGGAAAACATTTAGAAGCAATGATGCCAACTGAGGCCCAGGATCTGTGGGGCACAGCTGGCTCCCACCCTTAATTCTTCCCGCAAGCCGAGAAGGCTCAGCACCTCGAGAGATGGTGCCCTAAAGGCACAACAACAAACCCAACTGACTCTTGCGAAAATAAATAACCACCAGTCGACACAAAGCTTTTCTCCACGACAGTGGAAAATACGCATGTGTGGTCCAGCCACCTTCTTTCAATAACTGTTTATTTGCAAGTACGGTCAGGAAGTGATGCTGTAGTATCAGGAAAAGTGAACCCAGGGAGAAAAGGGCCTGTGGAGTTGTGCCATATGTTTCACACCCCTCTGTTTCTCGCCCACACATATTTGAGGAGAGTGAGTTTGATTTTGGTTGTTTTAAATTAGTTTTAAATTAGGGCAAGATCCAAACAGAAAAATAAAGCTTGTCTGGATAGCAGCAGCACTTGATTCTGGAAACAGAGGCTTGAGAGGACCTTTGGATGTCTCTCATCTGTAGGCTGCCAGTAGCAAGGCATGCATGTGGTTTACAAGGTGGGGAGAATGCTGACTCCAAGGCAGTGAAGTGCCTCCTGGGGCATCCTGCAGCAAAAATATTTGGCTCCAGAATAAATACTGCCTCAGAACACTGAAGAGGCCATGAGTTTGTGGATGAGCAGAAGCAATGGGAATAGCCCTCCCCATAACTCAGAGCCTTTTATTTTCTTCCCTAATTGACCTAGGGGTGACAAGAGGTAAACCCTTACTAGGATTTAAGGGGAAAGAGAAGATAAAATAATGATACATGTGGTGTGATCTCTTCCTCCAGTTCTCCTGGAAGCTTTCACCTCCCTCAGCTACTTGCACAGCTCTGTGCTTCCCTGTGGCTTGCCCTCCACATTCCTACATCTCCTTCTATTGCCTCCCCTTCCCGTACCTATGTTCTTGTGATACCTCATGGTCCTCCATGGTCATAGCTGTACTTGACCAGGCAACAAACAAAGACTGAGGTTAAAGAGTTAAAATGAATTATCTCACTGTCTGCCTGCTCCCTTTTGCCCTTGATCAGGCATTTCACCATGCCACTTCCACATGAGAATTTGTGAATGAGTTTTATATAAGTTCTATATACAGGTTTGGATGGAGAAACATTTACCAGCAGACAGCAAGCTGAAGGGAGGAGAAATAAGAGCTGAGACGGTGGGCTGTGAAATTTTCACAAGAACTGATCAGCTCTGGAGATAAGCAACCTTGATTAATCCCCAGGAACTGATAAATTCAGCACACCAAGAGTCAGCCAGATCTGGACAAGGCCACCGGCACACACCAGCATAACTCAGACTACATCCAAGGTGGCAATAGCTGCTGTGTGCAGATTCGCACATACTCCTGATAAAAAAAGGATCCTTCAACAGAATTTCTGAACACCTGCCTAAGAGCAACTGCTCACCAGTACAGACCACCACACCTGAATTAAAGGTCTTATAAGTATCTGTGTTTTCCTGATTTGATCTCCTATACAAAGAGAAAAGGAATTTGGAACTGTTTCCCTTTGTCGCCCTCCTTCATACACAGTTTTGTTTCCAATACCAAACTTCTTGCTAATATTAACTTTGAACCTGAATGATCTCCATGTCCTCTAATGTCCTTGATCAATGAAGTTTACAGTGTTGTTCAAAGATTGGTTCCTAACACTAATTTCTGATCTTACTTGAACTTTTCTTCCTTTCTAGACAGTTATTCTGTGTTATCCCTATATGCCCTTTATAGCTGGAACCATGTTGTTCCAAGGTTTTCTAAGTTTTTTGAACAAACCTGGCACTTCTAATAAGCATTAATGGCACACAAATGATGAATTCTAAAATAAAAAAACTGTATGCCAAAAAGAAAACATATTGTTCCTCCAGAGGGATATATTTAATATTGTACAGCCAAATCAAACAAACACACTGTAATCACTAGAATGAAGCCCCAGAAACAACTCAAAACAACAGCACAGGAAAAATAAACATGAACTCAAGTTCTTTGAAGAACAGGAGGAGAATGATCAGATTTAGATGATGAATAACTTCTTGCTTAATGACAACATAGAAGGTAGAACTTGAGATGAAATTAAAAAAATAATAAAATACCTTTTTAAAAACAAGTTCTATATGCTGTTTGCTCCTTTCTTTCCAAGTCAAGCACTTTAGATGATCTGGTAGCCCAAGAATAGATACAGAGACAACTACAGAATACTGATGGACAATTCCTATTCTATTTATGACCTCATTTTGGGGAACCACACAATCTAGCCACCTTTTGTCCCTTCTATCAACAGAAAAACAGCATGATGCTGAGCCAGGAGTATCCATTTCATGTCCTGAGCAGGCTGGTTTCCAAAGTGGTGCTCAGACTTTTAGGAACATGGGCCTGGGCAGGTGCCAGTGTACCCCTACGAGATGTGACAGAGCAGGTCAGTCTGTGGGCAGGATAAGGAATCACCTGGGCCAGTGTCAGTCCAGGACTGACATCCTGTGCTGTGCAAGAACAAAAGTGAAAAGGAATTGTTCATGAGAAGAAAGGGAAGGAATACAATGTTAATTTTGATAAGCAGTAATGAGGAAATGGCCTCTAATGACTTACATTTGAGCTCACACTCTCATTAGCAGATATTTAGAGGAAGAAGGAACTCAATCTCTTGATGTCTTAATATACATGGTGGTGGTTTTTTGTCTAACCATTACAGATGGAATCTTGCTGGAAAAAGATACTATTTTTGACTAACATGAATCAGTTTTAAGTTTCCCAATCAGTCAAAGATCAATTCAGAGCTAGAAAATTCTCTGATACTTGAGATTCAACTCAGTTTCTAATGTAAGGTAAATGGCAACAAATCTTTGACATCTGGCTCTTTGAAAAATCACAGCACATTTATAAAAATCAAACAACAGCTGGTCCCAGTTTAGAGCTGAAAAAACAGAATATTCTTTAATTCTTCTGTGCAAATCAATAATTTATTTTTATTCTTCTGTCTTAAAATGACTGGGGTTGGTGATGTCTTTGAAATAAAGTTAGGGATTTTACTGCACTTCCTTCCTTTTTAGTCTGTTTTGATTGCTTCAAACTGATTCACTTAAACATCCCTATAACTTAAACATCCTCTTTCTTCACAATAGGCATCAAAATATCTTCTTTTTTGTTTAGTAATATAGATTTATTGATATGGACCTTGATTTATTTCCTATAATTTAAGACCATAATGTTGTTCACAGCTGAATTTCAGCCATCATTTCAAAGGCACCACTCTGCACCTTATTCTGTACATTTTAAATTTACAGCCATCCTGTCTAAGCAGGATCACATGTTCTTCAGAAATGTCTTGTGATTGAGAGATACCACATTTACTATGAATTTAGGATACTTGCTATATGAACTAAGATGACGTTTATCTGTGTGCCTTGCACCCTTATGGGCAATGTGTCCATCAGCATATCAGTATAGAATCTGATTTTCACACTGCTTGCAGGACTAGAAAGAAGAGATCAAGTGGGTTGCCACAGAAAATACATTTAAATACACTCAACATGGAAGTGTTGATATTCATACCTACAATGTTTTAGGAGAGCTTCAGTCTGAAGGAGTTCCGTACACTTATTTTGTTATAGAGGGACTTGACTTACATTTTCAAATGTTATTGATTTACTTATTTTCCATCACAAGATGAATTAGATTGAAATGATCTAAGAATAAGACTGAATGTATACTAAATGCTGACCCTTATTTCCTAAATGAAAAAAAATCTATTAAAATCAATAACAAATGTTCTTTATGAAATGGATAGCCATAGACATGAAAATTTAGAAAAGAATGCACTTTATAAAAGCAATGGAGCATACTCAGTCTGCCCTGGGTGTGACTGCCAGTTGTGCATGGAGGAAAATGCTGAAAATAAATCTTTGAAGAATCTCTTCTGTAGAACTTCACTTCCAGGGACTTTCAGTTGAATCTGTTTTTAGCATCTGATCACTCAACTGCATCTGGATTCATATCTGCAGTATTTATAGCTGAAAGAAAACCAAAACCCTGAGAGAGGTGTTAAGAAAATATCTGCTGCTTCTGGCACTAGTCTGGAAATAAACTTGTGAGTGCTGAGCAGTGACCCTGCACTGACCACCACAGGAATGGCTTTCCTTTGGGGAGAATTGTGCCCAAGCATTTTGAGAGCAGAGGTCCAACTAAAATTCCACAGCACTTTCAGAAATCCCAGCTGAGATATTTAAGATGCATGGCGAATTTCTTGTCTGCCCTTTATGAAGGTAGTTTCTGGGAATATTACCCAAGGAACAATATGACTGCTATTTCCAAGGGCACTGCAGATGTCCATATCTCTAGGTATTCATTCATTTTCTTGCCCATGAATTTGATGCTCCACAGTCAGCAAACTCTCAATAGGCAGTTTGTTGGTGGTTTTGTTGGGATTTTTTTTCTTTGTTTTGTTTTGGTTTTGGTTTTCTTTAAGAGTGCTTTAGGTACATTAGAAACAATTACAGTGAGATTAAAACTTTATCAATATAATACAATTAAAAATCTGGCACTATTCACATTATTTTAAATGTCATTTGATGTGAGAATGAAAGGTCCCCTTCAGAAGCTTCTGATGCATTCTTTCCTTTGTCTTGGCTTTGCTATATTTTCACAGTGATGAAGCCAGGGTTGTGTGAAACAGTCAAATCTCTGGGAAATTTCTTGCTAAAATTCAACTATTAGATAAGAAAAAGAAGACCTCTGGGGAAATTCATCCACTTCATCATCTCCTTAGTAGGTGTGTGAGGAATTGTCCAGCCATGCAGTACAATAGGAAATGGATAATGCTCCACTACTTGGTTAGAGAAAGTCCCGAGTAATCACTATGAATTTTGCAAGTGCTTCCAGCAAGTGTTATATTTTAAAAGCAGCTGATCATATTCTACTTTGTTTTTCAAAAGAACACATACACCTTTTCTGAGAAAGCTCTTTGAAACAAGACAGCCTGTGGCTAGTGCTGCCTCCACCTGCAGCTGCAGCAAATCCTTGCTGGCACCAACAGAAAGCAAATGTCCTTACTCTCAGCAGCACTTGCACCCTTGACAGATCTCTTCTCAGAGGTAAACTGCTGATCATCTACTTGTTACATTTAGAAATGGGTGCTGGAAAAGACAGGCAACACATAATTCAAACCAGGATTAAACCTGGCTGAAGATTAAGGTTGGTAAGAATTTTTTTATTGTTCTGGAATCTGCTTCCAACCCAGGAAAGACCAAAGTCCATTTTTTCTAAGTTCATAGAGAAAAAAAAGAGGGCCAAAGGCCCCAGAATTGTCCTGGGAGATATGTGTTGTAGGCAGAGCCAGTATTAATACCTGTTTTGAGGAGCTGGAGATCCTGTGCTACATACATTATAAAACAATAAAAAAAGAGCTGTTGACTGACTCTGCTTGCAGATGGCAGGTGGGTACGTTCCTGTATAGTACAAGCCATAGTGACTGGTGTAGACAAAAAAAGGCAATGAGAACTATCAGCAAAGTCCCTAAATCAGAGATTAAGTCATACTAAGGCAGAGCATAGGTCTAACACTGAGCACTGTAACTATTTGGATCCCCTCTGGGGTTCAGAATTTTCTGTGAGTGCCCATGTAACTTCGCACAACAATTTAAATAAAATGTGTATAGCACTTCAGTCCTGGGAAGACTTTATTTAGAAATCTAAAAAATTTAATTTATACCTTGTCTCTTTGAGTGTGTTATATTTCACTCCAAGAGCCTCAAGTTTATTCTCCAAAAGACTGAAAAATCTCAAATGTGGACAGGCAGGTACAGCTCTGCAAATCAAATGCTGGAATATTTCATAATGCTGGCGCTGCTGCATTCCTGATAAGAAATACAGAAAGTAGAGGGAAAGTCTTTACTTAGGAAAGAGAGAAAAAAGAAAAGTGCTATTAGTGAGCATCAGTGATTAGAAAGGCGAGTTCACGCCAAAGAAACCATTGCCAGCAGAGATAAACCAGTCTCATTTTATCAGCTCCAAGTGTCACTTCAATGACTTCAGTTTCAGGGAACCATTCGCAGTAAAAAAAAAAAAAAAGGAAAAAAGATACATACATTTGTACATTTTTCAGAGGGAAGACTTGAATTTACAGGGGTCCTCGCTAAGATTCAAAGCAAAAATTGAGAGACAGTCACCCAAAGCCTAAGGAAATACCTAAAGAATCTACCATTAGAGAGACAGAGAGGGAAGGGAGAGATGTCATCTCCTGACCGAAAAATTTATTTCCTTGATAAGATAAACATTTTGCTACTACATAACAGAGAGTGAACCACCTATAGCTAGTGAGCACTCAAGAAGGCTAATTAAAGTGCCAAAATGTTTTATGTCAGGTTTTCCTTTGATCGCTATCGTGTTTTCCCTTTTCCACAGATGAGGGCAGTAAGAATTCAGTGTGACAACTGCACTAATGCTAGGCAGCATTCAAGCAATAGAAATACATCCTCTGGGTCATAATTCACTCCTCTTTATCATGCCTTCACAGGAAAAATTCACTTAACAGTCAGCAGTCATTTTCTATTACATAAATTTAATTTTACTTGTGGTGCCATAATTCATCAATCACTATAAGGAAGCAGCACTCCAGACAGTACACTGAATTCTGGCACGTCACTTGCCTGAACAGGCTTAGTGGAGAATAACCACAACAATACTTACATAAATGAGTCCAAATCAATTCCTTTCCTTGCCCTTTATAAACTCACAACTGTTTAATCTAATGTAATTTATTGAGACTAAAATATCTTGGTTGGAGGAAGAAACCTCTTCAGGTCAATGCCCAGCCTCACCTGGCAGACAAAGTGCTGGCACCTATCACAGTGCTCCAGAAAATAGGAAGACTGCTGAAGAAATAGTCCAGATTTTGTATTTAAGTGACTACCTGCTTCACCACCCACTCCATATTCCCATGAGCATGCTCTTCCTTAACTCTGCCACAGTCAAGAGTTCACATCACACCTTCCAATTTCCTTTACATCAGCTACAATCCACAGCACCCACTAAACACTGGCAGAGAGACTGAAAGGTGTTTACTGTTCAGTTCAGTCTCACTGCTCAAGTACTGCAGAGACCTCAGTCCACAGTGACACATTTTGGCCATCCACAAGCACTACTGGGGGCCAACACATCCTGCCCTTTGACATCCCCCCAGTATTGAAGTAGAAATGTGTCTCTTGCACATGACTCAACACAGAACTCACTGGCAGAGACAGAAAAGGCCAAAACTCAGATCATGGGATGCACACATTGTGTCATAATAATGCCAGAGGGATAGAGGGCTTCAATCACCAGCTGTGTAAATATTTTTTTAGAGCTTAAACATGGTTAAAAACCCCCTAGTACCAGGGGTCCAAAATTAAAAAAAATGCTTCAGGAAAGTAAACTATATAAGTGAGAGCTACAGAATACTTTAGCAACATTCAAGAGAGACAGAGATCTGTTATGCAGTTTTTAATTCTGCATGGTATGTCAGTTCCCTTGCTGAGAAACTAAGTAGAAATTAAATTGTCAGCTCAGTCTTAGCAAGAGTGCTCTTGTTAGCAGAATTAATGTATGCATTTGCCTTATGGTATTGCTTTTAATTTCTCTGTGACTTTAATTCCATCTATGAAAATGGGGATCCCTTTCATATTTATCCCATATCTGCATTTTCTGTATTTGACAAAGTAGTATTTCATATTTACATAATTTTTAAATGATTCTTCCTTATGTTGATGTTCTTATTTCAAGGAGATTTTCCTTGAAAGGTTAGTAGCCCTACCAATCATCCCTTCCAACTTTACCCATGCTGTGATCCTGTGATTTTCCTTATGGCCTCCTTGTGAGGTATGCAACATAACAAGTTACCTTTACTATGTAATGAGTGGGCATTTCATTTGCTAATTTTTGTTTGGTTTTCTGTTTGTTTGGGTTTTTATGTTGTTTTGGGGGTTTATGGACTTTTGGGGGGGTTTGTGTGTGTGTTTTTTCTTTTTAAATAACACATTAACACTAAGTGACAGTACAAGGAAACACAACCTATTTAGAAAAAAGAGCAGCATGTTGGTGCACAACTTCATGGAGTTCAAACTCAAAATGATTAGTAGCCTCAAGAAAGAAAGAGGGGGATCAAGACACTCCTCATACCTGTGTTACTTGGAAAAGAAACTTCCAAGGAACTGAGAATTCTTCCTAATAAAGAAACTGAAGCAGTACTTCCTGCTTCAGCAACAATATCACGGGGAGAAATCACCTTGATTAGAAGCCTTTCAAGAAAAGAGAATTTGCCCCTAAGTGACTTGTTCCAACAAGCCCTATTTCTAAAATCTCCCCTCTTACAGCGATTACCTTCAAGTAGAAAAATTATTATTCCCAGATTTTTTATAATACCAAGATCTCAGTCTCATGACTGCTCAAACATGAGCTAAGTCTAGCAGCTAATGGAAAAGATAAAAGTGTATTGTGTATATTTATTTTTAGAGAGTAAAAAGTTTTCAGATCACATTTCAGAGCTTTTTTCCACATCCAAAAACAACAGAAGCAAGTAAGAACTGCTCTCCTCAGTATTCTGCAAAAGCCAACACAAAAGAGGCCATTGGAAGATGGACCAGTATCGCCAGAAACAGCTGTTTCACAAGCCAACAGCTCAATGGGCTTAACAAATGAGAATGCCCTGCATGTAGCATTTTCTTTATGCAATTCCCCATTGCTTTGAATCCAAATATAAAGACTGAAATCCCGTGTGCCATGAATTGAATAGGGCAAGGATTTCTCTCTAAGGAGAGGTTTTTAGATAGCATGCTGAAGAGGGCTTACTGTATAGAACAAAAGCTCTCTCCTTTGCCTTTTGGAAAAGGATGAAGAAATTTTGCATAGTAGGTTACCTAAGACCTGACCTGGATGCTCAATGGGAATTACAATTGCTGTAATAGTATTCATTATCTATTGATTCTTTAGCACTAAGTCTGGGTCATCAACCAGCTTTCTCCCCTCTATATAAAACTTCTACAATACAAATGACAATCCAAATAATTCTTTTTATGAAATATTTTAGATTATAGATTGCATATAGAAAAAATAATGGATTGCAAATGTAAAAATTAACATTTTATATGTATTCTCTTTCTTATCTCTTATAAAGGTGCAGACTACAGACATTACTTCAAGTCTCTGTTTCTACTATATAGTATTTAATGAAAATGAAATGTTTGAGCCCAGGGATAATTGCTTTATATATTTTTGAGAGAGAAAAATCCATGAAAATGAACAATATTAAACACTAAGATCCAGATTTAAGAAGCTACTTAATCAGATATTTAATTTAAACAGACATGAACACTATTAACTTCTTTTAATGTGAAGAGTCTATATAATTACCTGACCACTGCCTGCAGCCAGAAAAGCCTGAATATTTAAAGGCTTAGTAACACTTCTGGAGTCAGGCATATAATTAAGAATATTTTTAAAGCAGAGTCTGCTACTATAAAGGCTGCTGTGAATTTCCTTTAATGTACAAAAATAGGTCCAAATTTGGGTCTGTATCCTGTGCTGGGACAACAGAGGGCAATGCTATAATTAATGTACAAATGTAATGTTTGCAAGAATTCTTGTCTCCCCTTCCCCCCAATTCCTCATCCAAACAAAGAAAAGAAAGAGGAAAGGGTAATATGCCACCAAATATGATTTGTGATGGCTTCCAACATGTGAGTGATGGAGGAGAACAAGGAGCAGAACAGTCAAGGGCTCTATCCTCTGCATCAAATGATCCCCCTGATAAATGTTGTGGCTACATTCAGCTGCCTTGAGAGAAAACAAAATCCTTACTGAATTTACAGTAATGTTATTTCTTTCCCACTTAATGTTTCATTCCCACCAAAAACCTTCTGTATTTTTAGAAGTTTGAAATGCAAAGGTAAAGCTTAGCTCTAGGGCTGTGCTGGGATGAGAGGAGACAGAAATCACTACTCACAAGTCAGAAGGAATTGACTCACAAATAAGTTGAAAGAAATACATATGACTTGAGGCACGAGGAGTGTTATTACAGCAGAAGTGCTACTTGAGATGGATTATCTTTGAGAAGTTGTGATTTTCTTTGTCTAAAATGTTGCTTGGCATTCTTGTCTGAACATTCAGCTGTGTTAGGTAATCCTCAGGCGCAATAGCCAGGTTTAGGGAAAGCACAAAGTGTGTCAGCTGGATCTTTGAATTCTTTTGCCTTCAGAGAGTAATATCAACTCTTATGTGTTACTTGAGAATTGTTTCTGGCACCAAGTTAACACATATATGGTCCCAATGTAGCATTAATCTGCTGCCATCCTGGCACACTGCTAGCACTGCAGAACCCTGTTGTAAATGAGGCTGCTGTGAACAGCCAGAGTTTTTAAAGGTAAGAGCTCTTTCTCTTGGCTCCTCTGGATGGAGATCTCATTGGGGCACACAGAGAGGTCATCTGTGGAGGCTACTGCTGCAAAAAGCCCCAAAGCTTGAACTTGAGCTCCTGGGGAGCTCTGCTGATTATGCTGTAGTTAAATAGGCAGGGAAACCACTATTTGCTGAACACCTTACCTATCAGAGCTGCTATCAGTCCCACACAAGTTAATTACAGCATGTTATGTTACAGTGTTTACCAAGCACTATTAACTCTGCTAAGAAAACCAAATCAGAGAGCGTGATATGGTCCAGTCTTCCACTGTCAATAACCAGCACCAGCCTATGTGAGAATATAAAACTTCTCAGTCCAATGACATTCGCTCAGACCATCCTAAAAGATAAGCTCAACTACACACTGGAGGAAAAAAATACAATTTTAAAATTGGAGAGTAAAATAACCTCACTAGAATGACAGTGAATTGTTCCCATGTGGTAAAACTTCACCACTAGGAGTCGTGTGTCTCGGATCCTTGCACAGCTTTGCTGACAGACATGTTTGAACTAAGACTGAATGCAGGTGTGTCTCTGTGCCTCTTCCATGGGAAATAAGACAACTCAGCTTCATCTGTCATTAATTTGGGTAACATTGTGCAGAAAAACCGAGAAAGAACTGTAAAGAGATGCGGGGACATGATTTTCCTTGGAGCAAAGACATGGTAATGCAGTAGTCTGGGAGCTAAATTCTACACAGTATTCTAGCAGTGACAAGAAGGAAGCTGTTCAGCAGCAACTGCCTCTCTAGTTAAAGATGATGCTCTAGTATCTCAGACAAGTGTATTTAAGCCTTAGCTGCACACTCAAATTTCTATTCATTAAATGTATAAAAGGACACACAAACACAGCCTCAAGTCAGCAAGTGAACCTACCCACCTTAAAAAAGTTAAAAGCATGACCTAACCCTTTCCCCAGTGGTAATAACTTCTTCCCTGTAAGGTTTGGTACTCAGTTTATCTCATACACATTTACCATTTGGTTCAAACAAGGTTTTGGATAGAAATTCCTATAACCCTTTCTAGTCTTGCATCCTTAAACAAACTCCTGACATGATGGGCTGTCTTTCAGGGTACAGCCTGACTTGGCACCATAGCCCTTGTATGCAGCTGCAGCATGCAACATGGAGCATCTCACCTAGACATTACCAGAATTCATGCAACTGAGTCAATGGGCTTGGGGCAAACGAGCAAAGCTTATGCAAATGCCTAAAATTAAACATGAGCTCAAGTACTTTACTAAGTCAGGGCCTTTATCAGGAATGATAAATGTGAAAAATGTAGAAAGTAAGGCAAGTCCACTGAAGGGTTGAGGACACAAGAAAATACGTCTCAGACATCGGGCAAAGTATTTGCATACAGTACAGTGGCCTTTGGATTGTGAGGATCAATACTTTTATAAGGCACATTATTGGACAAAAAAGCAAAATCATGGAGATGTGCCTTTAAGATAAATACAATAGCTGGTCTTACAAAGGTAATTTATTTGCAATTAACTTATATTTCTGAGGCCAGCTTTCAAAATAATGCCTGCACTGAACCTTACCTGTGAACTTTACAACCAGAACTTGGTCTCTGATTTTGTGAAGGCACCCTTCTACCTCTGTAAGTGGTAGCATAATTAAAGCCCTGATAAACAGATAAATCCATAAAGGCATGGAAGAATTGATATTTTTTCAAGTTACGTGTGATTTCTAAATAACACATGAAGTGAACACAGGCATTATCTCAGTGGATATGACAAACCCCATCAGCAAAGGTAACTATTAACCACCCATTTACTCCTAGCACCAATTGCTAATTCAGTGGAAGACCACAGTTGGCAGTATCAGGGTGACAAATTGAAGTGAGGCCTCCTAGTGGAGCTGGGAATCTGGACTCAGATTGTCTGACATGTAAAACAGTGAGTACATACGTGCCGACAGTGTGCAGCATTCCAACAGAATCTAGCGCGTCTCGGGGCCATCCATATGCTCCACCATATGTCTGTGAGGAAAGGGGTCCAGAATCACAGTCTCTGGAAAGGGTAGGTCTCCCAGGCTCTCAAGATACCAGCCAGGATCCCAGTGTTGCTTTATTCATTGGTGTGTAAGCACCTGTATTCCCGCCAACAAACTACTGATTTCAGCTCAGAGGGTAAATATGTAACATAACCAACTGTTTGCTGATTCAGAAGCTGGCTCTCACAGGACAAGTTCTACTGGGGAAGAAAAGGTTGCTCTGGGCTGTGTTTCTTCAGAGCCAATCCAGCCTCTGTATTAACCACAAAAAGCTGCAGCAACAGAGATGTTACCGTGTACAACAGCAGTACTGACTAGCACATAGAAACAGACTGGAATTTAATAGCCTAGCAAGGGGGAATAGAAGTTTCAACTCAGTAGATGACAGGTTGCTTTATTTTGCCTTCTATTCTGCTTTTCACTTATATTTTCCAAGAGGCAATTAGCTACCGTGTATTTTCACATTCCAGTCCTACCTTATCACTGTCCACTGTGTTCTGTGATGTCCTGGATGCAATGGAAATGGTGTCAGGTTGACTGCTGCCATCCCCTTGGCTGTCTGCATCATCTATTCCATCTCTGCAAGAGACAGAATAGGGGAACAACGACGCTTACTGAACACACCACCTTAGAATGTGCACAGCTTTACAGGTGGATTTGAGAAGAGCAGCATCAGCGGGACAGAGCTGGCTTTGTGCCACAATTACCTCACTAATGCAGCCCATGATGCTATTTAACTGCAATTTAAAATGATGTCACCCTTAGCCATAGGGTTGGGAATAGCACATAATCACAACATTTGTTGCTGGAAACAGGATGGCCATTGCCTGCATATTGACAGCATAGAAGACTCTGGCATTCAGAAATATCTGTGTAATGAGGGTGTCAGGCAGAAATCTTCCTTCAGTTAGATTTCTGCCCTAACCAAAAGCATTCAGCCTAGTTTACATGCAACAGAAGGAAAGGGCATTTCTCTTACATGCCCCTGAAGGAAAGGGCATTTCTCTTGCCGCACAGGAACCACATCTTCTGAAATTTAATACTTAAAATTTAAGTTTGGATAGCCTTAAATATGCTATCAAAACAAACATAAAGACAGTGTAGAGGCTCTACAAATTTACCTCTACGAGGCTGCTAACAGAGGGTATTTTCTTCTGTTTTGCTGTATAGATAAAGTTCTAAATTGTTACTAGTCTTTCAAATCAAACATTTAAATAATCCAAAATACATATTTAAGGACAAAGAAAAAAAAGGATCTCCATTCTGTACTAGAAAACTCTTGTATTGGTGCATGCTCCCAGGAAGAAATGTCTGGATCTCTGCCTTGCTACAAGTCTCCTGAGTGACCTTGGTTACTTAAGCTTTGGTTGTCTCTATAATACATCCTGAAGTAAGAGAGGTATAAAACTTGTGAGGAAATGGATGTGCTCAAATTACAGGTGGCTTTTGGGAATGCCACAACAGAGAAAGAACAATTCATTTTGTCTAATTTCTATTTAATCCAGGATTGAAAGAAGTCGACAAGAAAAATTAGTATTACTTCACAGTCTGAAATGAGTTTGTATTTGATGATGAAAACAGATTCTTCCCTGTAATAATATACTGTCATGATCAACTAGGATTTTCATTTCAAACAATTAAAAATGCCAAACGGGGAAAAAATTCTGGTTTTATTCAAATGTGAAGAAGTAAAATCTGCTTTAGGAAAGAAACATAACCGTGGACTCGGAAGAATGTTTACTGTTTGTTTCTCTCTAATACTTTGGAGTGTAATACAATAGAAGATCTTTGCACATAGAAAAGTTTTCTAGCTATGTTTGCCAAGACAACATATGAAAAGAAAAGACAATGAAAACTGTTTTGACTACAGTAAAAAGCCCACAAACACTACACTGCTGTGGGTTGAGAAAACACTAATGATTTCATGTTATAGGGAATGGTTGAGGTTACCTTCTACTGTTGTTTCGCTGCTTTGCTGGTGTCTTGGGGAGCTGAATTGGCTCTTTCAGAGCTCCCTTCAGATGAATAATCCTTTCTTGAATAACTTCCCGGATATTTTTGATCCATTCCTGTTTTGTTTCAATACTGGATGCCTAAAGTTCCACAAGGCAGAAAGACAGAGACTTTATCACGTTCTCAGGATGTCACCTCCTATGTAGAAGAATCGTGGTCGGCTGATGAAAATGCATGATTAACTGTTTGTCCTCTCTGCTGCACTGGATTACCTGGCAGCCCCTGGAGAACTGAGAGCATTTTTACCAGACCTACTTGGCAAGCAACAGCAAAGCAGCTAAGCTCTGGATAAATATATTTAATGCTAAGCAATACAGCATGGTCTGTAGAGGGGAAATAGGTTATCAGTGCACAACTGGGATTTCCCCAGACAAAACAACCATAACATGAATTCTTCATTAGAAATTCACTTGACAGAAAAGGCTGTCAGCTCTGGAGGTTTGAGGAATGGGTGACTGTTGATATGCCCAGTGGCAAAGGAGTAAGAAAATTACACCTCTCAGCCAAACACCCTGAGACGTGCCCTGTGTCAGTGTGCAGCTACTCAACCCAGGCTGCAAGAGGAGATGCAATTCCAGCAAGGCTGCACAACCACATTTGCAATTCCAACTGGAGCCTTAGAGCTGAAGTGCTCCTGATGCTGGCATGACCCCACTGACAGACACGGAAGCCAAGGGAATATGAGGAAGGAAGAAACTGTCCTCTCATGTAGTGTTCCCAAGGCCTGAACTAGAAGCTCTAAAGGCAAAGAAAACAAACAGAAAAGACTTACTTTCAGCACTGTTTTATTGTCTGAGGATGGTGTTCGTCCAGACCACAAAGCAAATTTGCAGGGATCTCCTTCAACATGTTCAGTCACTCCCAGTTCTGAGGTCTAGTGTGAAGGAAAGATGATGAGAGATTTCATATATACAAAGCTTCATGAGTCCAGAAAACTTTGGACTTGCAGGAAGAAGTGGGGTGGCTGGGATGGGTAAGGGAATGAGATCTTATCTCTGCTTTGCTACACACAGATAAAACAGACAGAAGACCACTGGGGATGGCAGGGAATTGAATGGCTTGAGTGATCCTGCTTGCATTTCCCACCCATCCTTCACATCTCACTATCTTAAAACTCTCCAGATTCGCTGCAAGCTGACTTACAGGTGAGCCCTGCAGGACTCAGAGCCAGCCCCTCCAGGTGGCATTAATATCCCAAACCCAGCATGGGGACTTGAGAGCCATCTACCAAACTCCACCTCTACCTACAAGAAACACAACACCCAGAATGTTTTCTTTGCAGCCACACCTACCAGTAATTTGTTCTTGTAAACATATTTTGTGTGTCCTGAAGAATCTTTGATCTCTTTGCTAAACACCAAAGAGATTTCAAAGAGAAACAAATGCCTCTCACGGCCTTTCCGAATGAGAGACTTGGGATCCCACACTTGGAAGGAATCCTGAAGAATCAGCTCTCCTTGGACGTCCAGGTTCTCATCAAACCCTAAAACCACAAAACAGATTGGCTTTTATTTATTCTTAGGACCAGCAATTCCCAGAAACACCAGAGCAGTAAGGACTTGAAATAAAACAGTCTTTTTCTTTTTTTACACATATCCTGAAAGGACTTTATTGGCACCCATTGCCCCAGTGAAAATATTTTTCTTTTTCCCTTTTTTTTTTCCCCCTACTGCAATGACGTAAGTATTTCGCCAGAGGCAAATATATCATATGTGCTAAATGAGACTGCTGCTAAACTGTAGTAGGAATTACTTAAAAACAAACATTATGAAGGTTTCAGTGGTGGTTACTGTACACAGAACTGCATTGCAAGAAATCCTATGCACGTCAATACAAATTCAGAGAAATGTAGTGTGTGGTGGGTAGAAGTGCCCCACTCTACCATGATGCTTTCAAGCATGTCAACCAACCTTCATGGGAGAGCAGTGGCATGGGGGAGCTACATCTATGAGAGTGAAGTGGTATGGTGTCTGAAACAAGTTTTCCAGGAGGAGTTTCCCATCTCCCATGCTGCCTGTCAAACACCTTCACATGGCTGAGGATCACAGGACTCCCTCCCTCCCTCCCTCCACTTAACTGGAGAAAAGGGAGTCCACAGTGCAAGGTGCCCTCCAAGTTCCTGTCTCAGCAGCTGCTCTCGGCAGCTCACGGGTCACACTTCTCTCCAGAGCTGGGGACTGCTCCACCACCAGCACAGTCTGGTTGGCTCTGTCAGACAGCGCTGGAGAGCAGCAAGCAGCCCTGGTCCCTGCTCCAAATATTCAGAAATAATGTCTTATTCAGAAGACAACTCTGTAAGTGCTCGGCTACCCTAACAAAGTCATTTCTGCTTCTTCATTATTGTGTGGTGCTGATCATCTCATGAGGACAGAATATCCAGACCTTATGTTGGGAACCCTTGCTTTTCACCAGACACCACAGTTAAAACCATCTTCATAGTGTTTCTATCTATGCTGGGTCAGTTTGCTCTCCTGCAATTTTAATCACCTGGTCTTAATGTGCTGCCTAGCTACTGGCACAGTTTCCTTTTTTTCACCTGTTTTTAGTACTCTGCTTGTTTCTTGGTTCGGACTCAGGCCAGGTTGGAAATTATTTTCCCAGGCCAAGAAAACATTTGAGAAAATAAAGTATCTGTGTCCAGAATAAAATTTTTAAGTTTTAGATATACTTCACACATCAAAAAGCCAATAAAAGACTTTATGCCAATCAAATTTTTTCTGTAATTTTAATTTTTTTTAAATAATATTTTTTACATCTTTGGCATAATTATGCTAACATTTTGAAACACAAGCTGTTTTGACTCAGAAAACCAGAACTTTTGAAATGTTGAAACAGTATTTAGAAATGTTTTGATCCAATAATTGTTATGGCTGCCAGTAGCTAAACTGATACTGTTTCAGGACGAATATTTTCATTAAGAAATAATGTTTTAACTAAATATATATATATACATACATTGTACACATATACGTACGTATACGTGTGTGTACATCTACACACACACATAAGAGATAAAAATATAACCCCCCAAAACTTCCTAGCCAGCTTTATTCTTCCAAGACTTCTGGAAAAATATCAGAAAGGAGCCAGGAGGTACCTGAAAATTATGATCAAACAACAGTACTGCTACAGTCAACCTCTACTAACTTTCCACACAAGTTACAAGCAGGCTTCATTTATCTGTGGGTCCCTCCCCTGCCCTGGCCACCTGCCCATCTGCTACCTTCCAGCATGCTGACGTGCATTGCGTCGTTGGCCTTCTTTGGGACACTGAGCATCACTTCCAGACCATCTTTGAGCTCCCCTTTGCCCTCCTCACAGCAGGTCAGCAGTTCCTAAGAAGCAATGCAGAAACACCCATAAACAAACTCTGACCAACATGCTGGCTTTGTGTCTGACTGTGTTTCTTGGTACATGCAGCTGCTTCACTACCAGTGATAGGAGAAAGCTGAACTATAGCAAACCCCACTGTGGATGCTCACAAATAGGAGGGATCAAACAGGAATGACTATAAAACAAGATAAAGCAAGGTGCTCTCAAGTGAGACTGTGCATTTGGAAGATTTCTGGGGACTTTCGCTCATGCTGCAGCCACCACTCCACCCAGCTGTGCCAGGTGGGTGGCAGGATTCCTGCCTGATCCTGCAGTGCTGGTGAGCACTCTAGGGCAGGGAGGGCCTTTCAGGAAAGATTCATCTGAGGAGAGCCCAAAAGGGTGCTTTAGCCTTCCCACCAGCAGATGGGTTATGCAGTGCAGGTTTGCTGTCCCACAGCACTCACTAGGCTATGGTAAACCTGAGTGTTGTTTCAGTAAACAGGTACAAAGCACAGATTTGTCAGTGTGTTGAACGTAGCAAGTACCTTCCTAGTACAGCCTATCACTCCTTTGGTATATACACAGGAAGCTTTAAAGAGAAGTATCATATCTGGTCCTAGGTTTTCAAAGACAGAATCTGTTTTTTCCCTTAACCCACAGAATTTTTTCTTCTCTGGCTTACTAGTTTGAAGTGAGCAATGGCTGGTTAAGTAAGATCTAAAATTAACTTATGCACAAGACACTAGAAAAACCTGTAACCAGTTTACAAAAAACAACAAAGTGCGTTTTTTTTAAGTGGGAAATGTTAATGTTTCACTTGTAAGTCCTTGGAACTTTTCCCTGATTCTTCAAACACGAACATGTTAGCTCTCAAACCCAATCCAGTGCCAATGAAGGAGTCTCAGTCAAGAGTCAGTGAAATTTCCCAAAATTCATTGCTACCATCATTGAAGCCTTTAATCAAAATACTACATCACAAACTTGCCAAGAAGCAAAATAAACAGTTCTGTCATCCTTCAACTTTCTTTTCCCATTTGTTGCTTTTGAGGATGAAATCCACTTGGATGCAAAAGAAACAAAACCGAAAGCCAGCTGAAAAGGTTTTTTACTGGTTTGTTTGGTTTTGGTTTGGTTTTTCTTTCTTTATACGAGTCTTTTCCTTTAAAACAGCCAACCTGATTTCACACTTTGTTGTCATGCCCAGGCCTGGGAAGTAGGAGTAGCAGCTCAGCAGCAGCTGCTTAGGGGTCATGAAGCAGCTCCCTTAAGCGCAAGGTAACTCATTACACCTGTGAACTGCTCTGCATGAGCTGATTTGTGCAGCTCACTAAGGTACCTTCAGTAGGAGTTGATATTTTGTGATCCTCTGGACAGGCTTGATTAAATAAGAAGAGATGGAGTTGGCCAGACCGTGTCTTTGCTGAATTTCCTAGAACAGATAAAAACAGCAGTCAGTCATGGAAAACTATTAACCCCCTGCCAGACAGAACCACCCATAACTAATTTTAGCTCTGGATCCCTGCATTTCTACATTTAGTTTTTTTAACTTTCTTTAAGCTCCCATGCTTAAAGTGTGGTTTCAGAGGCTGGCAATAAACTACAGAGTCCCCCTAGGGCCACTTAAACTGCAGGGTCCCTCTGCAAGTCAAGCTGAGGCTCTGCTGAATAAAACTGCACAGGCTTCAATTTAAATATAACTTACCTGTCATGTCATCTGGTTTCCCCTAGCTATGAAGGCTGAAAGCAGAGTCTTAACATTCAATTAAAATGAAGTGACATTAAATTAAATTGCATGCATAGGGTGTAATTTGGCTGTCTAAATATAGTCATCTAGTACCATCTGAGAGCCTTGGGTAGCTGAAATATCCCCCTGTGAGTAACAGGTCTGACACAGTGCTGACAGATCCATGCTATTCTGAGGTGGCATGCAGGTCCCAGGAGATACCTTTATGATACCTGTGACAGCACCGAATACTTCTGTTTCGCCATCTGAACCTCAACCAAAATGTCTGGGTTGATCAGTGTGATGTGCTCATTAATTTCTGCAGACATTACAGACAGGCACTTGGTGAGGTCTGCAAAGGGCTCAGCTGCCTCCCTCCAACAGGTTCCAGGGCAAGTTAGGAGCACCTGAAAATCCTACAGCACCCTAATGCACATATTTAGCCATCTAAAAGACCTCAAACTCATTCCCTTCAGAGGTAGATTTTCTGCTGAAATAGAACAGGTTGGAAACCCTTCTGTCTCCACCAAGCCCTGGGCATACCTCCCCTTGCTCCTGGACATCAGGAATTCCACAGTTCCTAAGGGAGCAGATGAGGAAAGGGAATGGGACTTATCTCCAGATGCTGAAGGGTAAATTTGACACTGTAAAGGGAAGAAGGTACAGAAAAGGAAGGGGAAAGAGCTGCCAAGAGCAGAGATTTTCTTTCTGTATACAGTCTGATTTTTTTGCTGAGTACTAGGGAGGTTACTGCTTCTTTTTAGCCCCAATGTTTATCTGTATGATGGGATGCAAAAATACCCACTTTTCACACCATGTGCCTTTTTTTTTTAAGCAGATGAGTTTTTTTTTAAAAAAAATATCTCTGGTGCCATGAACAAGACCCAAAAGGGAAGGGGCTCTGTTTGGAGGTTAATGGAGTTTGCATGAAGCTGAGTCATGGCTGGCTTCACACAGGAACTGAGCCTGCAGAGCACATGGCTGGGACTCAATTCATAACTGCAGGAGCCAGCAAGACCTCAGCCACATCTGTGAACTTCCTGGAGCTGGCAAAGTACACTTGTTTTTGTAGGATCCAAGTAACTGAGTTAGCACTGCTCCTTCCTGACAGCTCTCTGAACAGCAGGGCATCTCAGTAAGATGCCTCCCCTTTGGGCATTCCTTGCTCTGTCAGGATGCTCCCTGGTCAGACGGTGTGGAGACACAGTGGGTTGGTGGAGTGTCCCTGCTGTAGCAACAGCACTGCTACATGGTAGTCAGACAAGTACACTGCTGGGAAGGGACATTATCCCTGCAGCTCCTCCCTCTGGTCCCTGAAGCGTGGGAGTAAGAAGGCAGCCTGCTGGAGTGTGTCTTGGGTTGGCTTTGTAACAGCTGGAGAGATCTGGACTTACTGTGGGTGGAGATGGAAGTGAGAAAGGTCTGTGCAGGGTAGAGCCCAGCAGTGCAGACATGTCTCACACACCTCTGGGGACAGGGAGCACAGAGGTGTCTGAGCTTTGCAGCAGCTGCCAGGTTTCAGAAGCAAGCTGACCACAGGCTCTGTGCTCCCTACTTTGCCCTCCTTCTTGTTTAAAGCAAGCTTGGCTCATGTTATAGTACATCACCATGGCTCACCACTAGACACAATTTTAGTTGTTCCTTGGGTGGTAAAATATCCCAAAGGCCTGGAAGAAATGAAGATATCTGACAGGCACTGTGTGCTGGCACTTGTGCATTGCAAACCAGATGAGCTGCAGAGCAGGATCAACGTGTAGTCTTGAGGCAATGACAGAATCCTAGACAAGCACCAAAAATATCCTCTGCGTAGGGCAGCACAAGACCCTCAGAAGTCCTTGGATGGACACACTGAGACAGGAATACTTAAATATAATGTCATACCATCGGGACTGCTGAATTTGCCATGAAGTAGTGACTAAGTGCCTAGATTTTGTATCAAATGTTTAAAGAGATTCACAAATTTATATGTTATCTAATTGTGTACAGTTGGTTGGTAGGAGGACAAACTGCATCCTGAACTGGATGTACAGACCAAAGACTTGGTAAGTAGACTGTTTCAGCACTAAAACTCTCATGAGACATTTGGGTTTTGTGATACATGACAGAAATCTGATGAGCAATTTCAGAAAAAATATTTTTTTCTGAAATATTTTTTTCAGAAAGCAGAAAGAGAACCTGAGCAGAAGCTGAGACCCTGGTTGTACTTCTGCTCATTTCCTAAGGGACACTCCAGATCAGTGGAGAACCTGTTCAAGAACCACCACCCATGCATAAACACAATGCTCTGCAGTGCTACCAAAGTCAAGGAGCATGTTCCATGCTGGTCATGCAAGTCAAAAGTGCCCTGCAGCTTCCTGAATATCATCTTTTTCAAGATTTAAAGAAAAAAATGTTTAAAATAGCAGAAGCATGTAGGTGACTGAACCAAACTCTTCCCAAGGACCAAAGCTTGCTCAAATAACAGACACTAAAATCAACTTGATCCCCTCAATAACATGCTGATTTCCACCAACTCGAGAGCTAACATATGTTGGTAATAAAAAAATACCTTGCTAGCCTGAATTTTATAGTATTACAAATATTAAAAATTGCTAAACATGGTAGGCATCATTTATCTTTGAAACTACTGAATAAAGTTTTAAGAAATTCTCAGATAATGAACAAGACAAATACAAAAAGCAAAAGAACCAAATTAATGTCTACTGCAGTTATATCAGAATAAGCACATTAGTTTCATTCCCTACGCAATTTTCAGCTCATATAACCATACCAACAACTTCTGAATTTTATAAACAGAGTATGATCTGTAGGGAGAGAAGACAGTAGTCTTAATCCTTCATTAAAGATAAACTAGGCAAGTTTCATAATTGAGAGTTAGTGCATAGTTTTCCACCTGTCTCAGCTGGTCTAGTAAAAAAACCTGCTTTTATCTACATACATGGCTTCACTTGTACCCTTAGAACATCCCACCTCTCATAGCAACACTAGTAGTTCATGGTTTCCAATAAGATATGTCACTTGTCTTTGCTCCTTCTCCTAGTTAGCTAATCCTTGCAGTGAGCCCTGAAGCTGCCAGTTTTCCATGGTTCAAGCAGGTTACTGGGACTGCTTGTTTTCAACTCAAAGGTGTCTTTCTATGACAGTTTATGCAATTTGAGGGGTTGTATACTTCTGATCTTCAAGCAAACTTCTTACTAAGGGTGTTATTCAAAATAACTCACTCATCATCAGGGTGTTTTGGGAAATTCCAAGTTCTGCCTGGAACAAAAGAACCAGCCATTTCCTCTGTATTCCTTCCTTGTACCAGACTGTCCCGTGCTGTCACTGAAACACTGCCTCTCCAAGATCAAGATAAGAAGGATCTACAGGTACTTTGCATTACTTTAGTCACTCAGATTGGGCGACTCCTTGGGGATTTTTTGGGGGAATACTCATCTTTCTCTTTTTGCACAGGCATCACTAGGTATAGCCCAGCACCGATGAAAAGCAAACGTCTCCCCTTGCAAAACAGCAGATGCTGACACAGGAATATTCACTACTAAGCAACATCAGTGAGGTTTCCAGCCCATATAGAGAGCTAGAGTGGAAAAGCTTAGCAGAGAAAACAGTTTTACTTGTGCAAACAGCACTGACGGACACCTAGGGCAGCTCACAACCCTCCACGAGTCACGGACCAGTATAAACCATTCAACAGGCTCAAGCGCCACCTCCTGGAAAATTCCTTTCAGTTCCATTCTACTTTTGGACCATTTGGTAACAAGGCAAAAACCAAGGCAAACGAAAAAGTTGTTCATCACTTTTCTTCTGGCTCATTTGAGACCTTTCATTGTCGAGTGTGATTGAAATGCTACAACCACTGGCACATACAAACCCCAGAGGAGGTGATTTATGTCAGCTGCCAACCACATCACAGCTTGGATGCTGCTGAGTGGTTACATTTGCAAACAGATTTTCAGTGCTTTGGGAAAGTGGTCTTAGCACTGTTTTTTTTCAGAGAGGCAACTAATTAAAACTATAAGGTAGCAGACAAATATGGCAGAATGGATGAGATTCCAAAAATAAGAGGAAGAGCTTAGTTTAAACGTACTCAAAAACTTTAACAATTTTCTCAGCCTACAAAATTGGAATTGAAGCCTAAAAATGTTTCTCACCAGGTGTAGTGCTTGTTAGGAACATAGTTTAATTTCAGTCAATGGAGTTTCTTACCAGTATGATGAAGCAAATCTGTAATAGGCTAGGTAAAATTTGCTGAACAGGAGGACAGGATCTTGTTTTGGATTGAGGGATTTCAGATAATAAAACATAATAGAATCTGCCTTACCACTAAACCCAGAAGTAGAGAGTACATCTAAACCAGATTTTTAGAAAGGATTTGGTCTAAAAAAAGCATAAAAGTTCCCATAAGAATGTGTGTCTCCATTCAAAACACCTTGCCACACTGATGAAGATCAGACATCACACCACAGCCTCTCAGTTTTCACAGCATGTGATATTTGCAGTGGAATGAAAACCCCAATACCAAGGCACAGAAATGAACCCATTGCTCAGATGTAAAGGAGGTGTTTCAGCTACACTAGGTGTATGGAAGGAAAATGGCAATGGCTGCTTACATCAAAGAAAGTCCCTGCATGTTCCAGGATGAGCTGGTTGGAGTCAGGCTTGTTTTTGCAGTAGGTGACATACATCTGAAATTTATCTGCCTGTGAAAACAAACATCAAGGGAAAAGCAAGATCAGCTATTTCTCTGTTCCCACAGTCTTTTATTAAGGCTTACCAGGATAAATAAAGGTGATAACACCCTCCCACACGCCCACTCCCCATCAAGGAACACAAGAATTGTAAATTAAGAACAGAAGATTTTTAAGTTCATACCTTACCTGAGCAGTTCTGAGGGCTATGAGAGGCTTTCTTTAACAAGTATCACAGAGAGAAGGCCTAAAACTTTAATCCAGATATAAAGTAATTTCTAAGAGCTCTAATGATGTTACACAGATTGTATCCAAAAGTCTGCAGGTCTCAAAACCATGAAGTGTTGACTCTATCACCTACTTGAAGATAAAGCCAGTGTAGAAACTATGGGCAAGAGACTCACCTATTTTAAACTAGCTTGAGCCAACATTATTTACTTGAAAATTGTGACACCTGGCCTAGACTTGCCTTTCCTACCTTGGTTCATACTTAAGTGGCTCACATTTTATGTTGTGCTAGGCTGTTTTGCATTTTATTTCCTAATTTATTTACTTTTAAGAGGAAATAAAAAGCAATTGTGCACTCCCACCTCATATTGCTGTACTCTGGTCTCAAGAAGAGGCAGGCAAATAAAAGAGGAGGATGGCTTCCTTTTATTACTATTGCATTTTTTTATTCCAGGTATCTAAACAACAGGACCATGCAATTGGGCAAGCAGCTTTGTATGTATGTCTGTAACCATACACACAGCTCTAGACATTCACTGTTGCTGAGATGATGCTGTAGTGTCTTAAAAGTACCATGAAGATTTTGCACAGAATGATGCACATTTTGCATATAAATAAAGAGGTTTACAAACCTCTTCTTTGTAAACAATATTCCTGAATCCATTTCATCAATACTTGTGACATGTTTTTAAATTAAAAGCCCACTTGCAATCATCCAAACATGCTCAGTTTTTTGATAAGTGAAATTATTCCATCATTACTCTTAAAACACTAATTCCTAGGTTTGAAATATTAATAAAACCATCAAAGTAAACACGAAGATGGCTGGCTTGACTGGTAAATATTTTGAAAAGAGAATAGCTTTCATACAGATAAATCACTGTAGCCAATTCCCAGAGCTTCCTATGCCCACAGAGATTCTTAGCATCAAGATTTCAAAGTCCTATTGGAAATCATCCTGGCATTGGATAATGGAATGAGAGAGCACGGTGGCTCAGAAATTTGACATTAATTTCTGGAGAAAAACATTGATAAAATATGTTATTCATGCCTTTGTAAAGTTCTCTTGGCACAACTAAAATTCTTTAGGGAAGGTATATTAAGATTTTTAATGTCTGTCCTCCTAGGGCCTTTCACAGGGAAATGAATGTAACCCCTAAACACAGGTTTGGTTTGATCAATTCCTGTTAAACAGAAACCAGCAGAAGCTGTGCTGGTCAGTGCAGGACAAGGAGAGAGGCTCTGAAAGCCTTTACACTATTTAGGAGAGGAGTTAGGGGAGGAACCTTTCATCCAGAGACAGGAGAAGGACAAAGCAGTTGTAGTTCTAGACTAGCTCCCCATCTCACATATCACCAAGGACATAACCCTTGCACCTATTCCCAGCTTGTTTCCATCTGTACTGCAGGAATTAATGTGAATAAATAATGAGAAGAAGCAGCCTCATTACCCAGGTGACGAAGCAGTGGCCCACGTCCTCAGGCAGTTGTTCATATTTCTCTAGCTCTTTTAAAAAAATGCTGAAAGAGGAAGACACCAGTGCAATTAGTTACACTCAAATACCCAGGAGATGCAGAATGACCAATGAGTTAATCAGTACTAATGATCAATACTTGTATCTTGATTACGAGGCTAATCAAGCATCCTGCCAGTGCAAAAAGTGTCTCTTGCCAAGGTATGGTTTGATTTTGAGTACAGTCATGCCTGACTCCTCTAGAAAGGAAAAGATGGCAATCCCTAGTAGAGAGTCAGTGTGTCCAGGACTGCAAAGCGATAATCAAGAACGTGAATCTTCAGAGTTGTTGTGTAGTGGTTCAGAGGAAGAAAAAAAGAGAAGCCCAAGGCTGCCAGCTGTCCATCACTGAACTCAGCACACTGGACAAAGGACAACAATTCGAAAAAACTCAACATTTCATAGGTAAGTAGTAAACTCCCAAAATACAATTTTTTTTATCAACTTTCTCCCAACAACTTGTACCACAAGTGCCATCTCTGTTTGCAGACAGAGCCCTGTCCAATGCCTGGGTGGAAAGAGAAATGTGGAACAGAGGTTGCAGAAGAAGCAGCAACTGAATATGCTGTTTCCCCAGCTGACAAAATCATCAGGATTGGAAGAGACCTTCAAGATCATCCAGTCTGACCATTGACCCAGCAGCACCATAATCACCCCTAAGCCATATCCCCCAAGTGCCACATCCAGACACCTCTTGAACACTTCCAGAGATGGTGACTCCACCACCTCCCTTGGCAACTTATTTCAATGCCTGACCACTCATTCAGTGATTTTTTTTTTTCTAATGCCTCACCTGAACTTCCCCTGGCACAACTTAAGGCCATTTTCCCTCATCCTTTCACTTGACAAACAGCAGAAGAGATCGACCCCCACCTTCCTACAACCTCCTCTCAGGTAGTTGTAGAGAACAATGAGGTCCCCCCCAAGTCTCCTCTCCTCCAGACTAAACAACCCCAGTTTCTTCAGCTGCTCCTCCTAAGACATGTTTTCTGGACCCTTCACTAGCTTTGTTGCCCTTCTTTGGACACGGATTCTGAATCAGTCTGGAAGATGCTTTAACATCACCAGCCAAAGGAGAAAGCTGTGGAGGACACTGGTGGAGGTGATAGAGGGGAAATTTATTTTAGTATTGCTACAAGTTTTAGAGGAAAAAGGATTATGCAGAAGCAGCAGGCTGGAGGAGGAGGGTTCAGAGAAAGGAGAAATGACAGCAGCGAGGAGCTGTAGGGCATGACTGAGGGTTGAAGGGATGGCAGCTGGGAACAGGAGAAAGTCAAAAAGGAGAGCAATCTGATGGCATCAGTCAGGGTCATCAAAACAAAAATATAGCACCACAGAGTGAGGGCAAGTGGGCTGGCAATTGGGTGATCCTAACATAGTTTTAAATGGAGGAGACTATTTGCCTCTATGACAGGGCAATTTTTTTGGGCTGGAAGTCAATTTTAATGCAATATGTAGTTTGAATCTGCTCTCCTGATATGCTTTGAAGCTACTTGCACAGAAGCATGCATATGGCAGGCTCTGCTGGACCATATTTATGTGTATGTGATAGTACATTTGTCTGGCTGAAGCACTTAAGATCTCCCAGAACTTGACCAGGCAAAGATTTTCTGATTTGTTTTAAAAACCATTTACATTTTGACGTGTAACCTGAAGACAGATTTGAAATTCAGATTGAACTTGTGGGATTCAGCGCCCCTAAATGTTAAGTTTATAATTGCAGTTGCATTCACATTATAGCATGGAAACAATGCCCTCTAAGCTGATGTGGTATGCAGTCTTATCTTAATAAAATGGAGTACTGTTAGTTACAGATTAAATACAGAAAGTCTTCAAGAAGTAGCAGGAAAGCTACTTATTAACCCAGCTCATGCCATCAATTCCATTTTTGGACCTTCATGTTTTCCAGGATCATATTTTTGACAAGCAAGAGTCCAGACTAGATCTAGTGCTGTGAGATGGAAAGCATGTATAGGATGGCAAAGCACTGGTATCCTATGACTTTAATATTGTTAATCAGCTGAAGGCAAACTTGCAAATAATTTTTGTAAAAGAAACAAAACAAGAAATCAAACATTATTTTACAAATCTGGATGAATTACTTTACACTCCTGTGTGCATTGTACTGTAGGTGTTCTCTGCAGACACCACAGAAATACACAAGTGCCTGTACGCGCCTTTGGTTTCCTTAGTCATTAAACATTAACAGAACTGTTAGGAAAACCTACTTGTTATGAAAGTCATATATCTCCTGAATATTGCCAAAGATGATGTGTTCCTTATTGAGGATCCCAGCTGGTATTTCTTCCACTCCACTTGTCATTTCCCAAAGGTAAGTCTGGAAGGCACCAGAAATTCTTAGAATAAATGCAGTGAAAAAAATAGATCTCCCTGGTTTATTGCCAAGGGCACAGTCTGACAAGGGTACTATGTACTTTGAGATTAAACAAACAAGCTAAGAAAACCCAAATTTTCCAGTGTTACAGAAAGGTCTCCAGAGAAATTCAAAGTGCTGACAGTTAGAAGTTTTCTGAGGAAAAAGCAGAAACAAGTCAACAACATCAGTCTTTGCTGTCCACCTGATGGTGTTCAAATACTGCAGGCAGAAACAGCTGAAAGATAAGCCAGATTCGTCACTTCAGGATCCTTAGATACATAAAAATCTCTTTCCGACTGCAGGAATAAGAAAGCTGAAAGATTTCAGTGAAATCTGACAGATTTCACTGAAATACATTCTTTTTGATGCCTTGAATATCACTGATCCTTTCAGGAACACCCTGCTGTACAGCTAGGCCAGGTATTTGAGTGTGCAAATCTGGATCTTTCTCCATCATGAGAGTATTCAAAGGAATAGATTAGAATTCTTACAAAAATGCTCTATGAATCCATTAAAAAAAAACAAACAACAACAAGCTTGGCCAATCAAGGCACACTCAGGTGTCTGTGGAGGTGCAGACACAGCCAAGAGTAGAGAGAACAGGGCATGGTCCTACCAGTGGGAGACAAGCTCCCATTGCTGTCCACCCAGCTCCCACTCCCAGCAGGACATGGCTCTGCAGCAAATCACCAGTGGTGGGACCTTCACACAGAGCCCTGCCAAGATCAGCCTGTGCAGTAAAGTGAACATCACCACTGCAAAGGATAGCATGTGCTCCCAGGGAATACTGGGGAATTCCCGGGCTATAACTTACCTCTAAACATTCATGTAAATCCCTGACATAAGCTTTTTCTGTCTGAAGCAGCTCAGCCATAATGAATCTGAAAAAAATAAAGTATTTTAGGTGTTTGGGGCATTATAAGTATTTGTACAGTGAACAGAAAAACATCCTCCTGTTGTCTTAGTAAATACAGGAATTTCCACCCTAGACCTTCAGCTGCCTTACTTTGCACCTTTCAGCTCCATGACTGAAAAACCACTTCGTATCCCAGTCTCTTGCAGGGCTTTTATTTTCTAAATATCTTTTCTGCATAAAATCTTATTAAGTTGTATTTCTGCAGCCCCAAGTTGGGATTTACTGTCTACGTGCCCATCCTTAATAACCAACTGATTCTCAAAATTTTTTTTTTCCCCAGGAGTAAGGACTTGAGATTCACCAAAAACACTTGCACCCTTGTGACTGTCAGTGGTAAGCCACCCTAAAACTTGACATTCAGTGGCAATACAGATGGATTTTGGGAGACATCACTAATTTGAAGGCTCTTCAACAGCTTGGTATATAACCAGAAAAAATCCAAATGCTGGAAAACCCATCAATGGCATCTGTAGTGCCTGAGGCTGGGCACCTAAAGTTGAAGTGCCCAATGTTTTGAAAATATGCCATAGGCAGACCGAGAGTAATGACATTTCCTAAAGCAGATCAAAGTTATGCACCATAGTGACAATTTCAGAGGGCTGAGAAGGACTATACATACAAATACTTTCCAAATATTCTTACACAAAAATCAAGACAAAATACTGTGAAAATACACTGGTTTTAGATTTAAGTACAACAAGCACTCTTCAAGTATTTCCTCTAGTATGAACTATTTCCAGGTCTCTCAGTTCTATACTGACTGAAATTTGAACCTAAAAGTCAAGTGTCACTGAAACCCTGTTAACTCCTCTAGTCGTCACTGAAGTTAAAATAATACTTAGACATCTAAAGATGTTTTTATTTTATCCTGTTCATTTTACTTTTCACATAGAGCCAGAAAGATATCAGGGTTAATCCAAGTGCTTGACTCACTGCTTTCCCTTTCCAAAAGTAACTACTGATTAAACCCAAAAGAAATTCAACGTGTATCTTCTGAAATTCTCTATCCTACAAGTAACAACTTCTACCCTACATCTGCAGAGTTATCTCAATAGCTCTGCAACTGGAAGGAATTATAGGACTGTCTGTCAGTTCTGGTCATGCAAATATTGTAGAATCACTCTTTATCAGATAATGTGCCATGGCAGGCTGTGAGCATTTGGGACATACTCTTTCTTTCTGGCCGACTTCCTTTTTTCTTCATTGACTTCATGATTTGCATCTCTCAGCTTTACCTCCCGGTCTGAAAGACTTGCTGGAATAATATCTAGTTCTAGGTCCTTGTTATCCTAGGAAAAAAAAAGTACAGATTTTAAATTCATTGCAATCCTATTGTTGAGCAAAGTGCAGCATGTTCATGAGATCAAATAGGTAAGAAGGGACAAAAGTAAGATCATCTCAAAAAGAAGGAAACTCCGAGAGAAGTAGAACTACCGTGAGAAGGAGAAGAAGGTGAGAGAGACATCTTAAAAATGTCAACTATGATATTCACTGTAGTCTTCACTGTTACTCCTATCTAGGAATAGGTATCGATGAAAAATGTCTATATTTTACCTTACTCTTTCATATCTAAATTAGTTGCCTCGTGTGGGACTTCCTAAATAATAGCCTCATAAAGTAGAGAACCTTGCAGAGACAATCCCAACTTTCAGTGGTCATTTACCATGAAAATACCTTTCCAGGCTGTGGTTAGTAACTCTGTGTAAGCCGCAGACCCTGCAAGGAACAGTACATTTAAAGCATCTGAGGGTGTGAGGGAATTTATTCCTCTTTCTGATACTTAATTTTGAAGATTCATTTTCTGAAAGGTTTTTAAGCATTTCTGCTTCTGACATTCCCCCTTACTATGGGCAGGGAACAGCAAGAGGTTCTATTTTTTGTTTCTCTTGTGTGCTCTGTGTCACCTAAAATAGCTCAGAGGTGAGGCTGAGGATCAAATTTTTATGTTAGTTAAAGGATGAGAGAATGGAAACTTACAGGCAAAATTTGAGTTTAACTCAAAATAATGGTGCGGGATCAGGATTTATGGTTTATACTAAAATTAACATAGACTTTTACTCCCCTCCTTCCCAAGAGCTGTTATGGTCTCCTGGAAAATAGTGCAAACATTTGTTTAGAAAGTCTTTCTGATCTCCATCTGCCTCCTCTTCATATCATTGATCTGCCACAGCAAGTTTTCTCTTCAGGAGCAGTTCTGAGTTTGGCTGGGTAGGCTGGCTGAGCTTTAAGTGTTTCTAATGGGTACACAAAAACCTGCACCATTCATACCATAGCCTTCACCTTCCCCTATGACTTTCAGCTTTGGTATAAAACCCCAGCAGGACATGGTCTTACTGTACCTCTGTATTGATTCCAAGGGCTTTTTCCAGGGAGTAGCGGTATTTCCCCATCCTGAGAGAGAAGTCCCGGTAGCGTTTGTCAACGGTGGTGACCCACTTCCTAATTTCAGTGGCGTGTATATGTCCTTTTTCTACAAAGCTGTCGGCCAGCTGGATGAGGAGCTTCACTTTCTCCTTTGTTTGCTGCCCAAAAGAAGGTCCTTGATTATGTTGAATTATTTCCTTTGCTTTTAATTTACACAGCAATCAAAAGCAGCTCACAGGTTTTTTTATACATCATTAAAGGTTGTCTGTGCTTCATCTTATACGGAATCAGACACTTAAAACTTTGCCCAGTAAAACTTAAAGACATTTTTATAAGGACACTTATGAAGCTGCAGATAATAGAAAAAGTCAAGATTTTGAAACCATGCACACAGAGACACAAGGAAGACATGCTGGAAGTTAGACATGCCTCCTTCCCATAACCATAAGCTTATTTTTTTGTGAGCCTTGGAGCAGAAGACAAGATTAAAAAATCATGCCTCATAAAATACACCAAATTACTCTGAGTCTATACCTGGGTCATTCTGCAGACCTGTATAGGCAGGTTATTAATACACTTATTAGCCCAAGAAGTGATTTTGAGTCAGTACTACTCTGTTTCAAAACCAAACAGAATTTAAATCCAAATTCATGGTCTACTATAAAAGCCTCCATCAGTATTTTAGTTCCAGTTAGAACATTACCAACTAAAAGATGCCTGAACTCCAAAAGATACACTGAGCCCCCAAACCTTCCAGAGGTCTTTTCTATTCCACTTATGCTCTGAATGTCCCATAGTTACGGTGGTTTTCCATGTTGAGGAACTTTGTGGAAAACTGGCACAAGGAACCTAGTTATAAACTTTAGCTCCAATTCCAAGTCTATCCCAGGAAGTGAGGTACTGGCAAATTTCTTTTCAGATGGGGAGGACTTTCCACCATGCCTAAAGCAAGATATGCTGTCAGGTACTTGTCATCGGTGATTTGGCCACAAATGCATGCAAAAATATCTAGCAGATTTCAAACCCAAAACTAAATTCAAGAAATTTCACCACCATAATAAATTAACAGCTGAATCAGAGGTCATCCTAACAAGCTGAGTATCTAAGCAAGGGTAGGTATGGAGATGTAAAAATCTGATTTCCTGTCATATATAAAGTGTGTTTCATTCCCAAAGGCTACTGGTGGTTTTGCATTCCAAATAATTGGTTTGGCCAGAAAGTTATTTGTATCAGGAAGGCTTTCAGTTACAGCTTCATTTGAGTATAACATCAGTCTGGGAATGACATGCATTTACCAGATTGCACATTGCAGTGAAAATGTCCTAGGTCAGCAGTAAGAAAGTGATTTATGACAGCCCTAAGGAGCAAGACTAGATGTGTCACTGTAAGGAGCAGCCAGAAATGGTTAATAGGAACAAGGTATAAAAAGCAATCCGAGGCTAAGTCAAGAGCTGAAATAGTTCGGAAACTTCAAGATGAATGTGGATTATTCTGATAAAAATTAAATTATGGAAATTATGAACTGGAATATAATTTCAGGTGGACTAATTATGGGTGGTTAGAGTTCAGAAGTAGTTAAAAGAGTATCGGACATGTCCTGTCTGATAAAATTAACTTTCATCCACTGCTAATTGTCTAACACTTTCAGAAACATGCAAGCTAAGTGAAAAGGAGACAAGTACACCACTGCTAATTGTCTAACACTTTCAGAAACATGCAAGCTAAGTGAAAAGAAGGAGACAAGTACACCACAAAGCCTGTGAATCAAACCCATGGAAGCATGGACAGCCTAATGAGGAATTTAAGGATTACAGAAGATCAATTGCAGGACACAGTGAAATGCAGCTACATAATACCAAAGCCATGGTCTTCCTGCAGTCTGACTTTGCAATTTACATCCTTATCAGTGACTGTTAATACTCCCGTGGATTCACTGTCTACGAATTACTTGTGGTTTGAATTAATTTGCCTGAAGCAGATCCAATCACCATTCCTCTGTAAACCCCACCAGATTTCCCAGAATTGCTCCATATAAATGAATAGATTCTTGGTAATGCAGTTTTTGTTCACCCCAGAGTTTTAAAACTCATCTATTTAAAGTACTTTGTTGGGATCAGCAGATTATTTCTAATGAGATAAACGATCATCTGTGATCAAAACAGCTGGAATTAGTGAAGCAAACTGTAGTCCTAATGACAGAAGAAAGAGGCCAGGAATCCACCATGACCTTGGATGTGTCCAAAACAATTATGTACTTTATACCATTCTGGAATGGTTGTCTGATGATGGAATTAGGGTATGTCTCATAAGGTTGCTCCGTATACAAATGAACTTTCTCTTCCTTATGATCAGAATAAAAATTCTTTGTAACCAGTACTGACCAAGGTGGAAAAACCCCTCCATTCTATGTCTGTGTCTTACTAAAAATGAAAGATCACAGTTCTCAAAAGATGTTTATCTTCTGGGCCGGGAATGTTAGAAGGCAAATATAAAATCAAGAGAATATTACTAGAGATTTGAGGCATTGAAACAGAACCATAAGTAAAGACTGAAGTAGATGGCATAATTAGATTAAAATCACTGTTTACCTTGGCAGGTACTCTGAATTCCCCATATTCCTTCAGGAGTTCCTGAGTTTCTTCTGCTGATTCCCCTGTGGAGTTGTGAGTAGAGAGGTAATATTCGCCTGTTTCTTGGATCCAGTCTAAGGCCTGTGAACATCAAAAACAACCAAAGGAAAAACAAAACAAATAGTCTTTGTATTTCAAGAACTAATGCTCTGGCAAAAAAAACCCCAAACCTGCCAAATAAAGGATAGCAAACCCATTGGGACTTAATACTGTGTATACTAAAATATTTTCTAGGCGCATGCATAAAGAAAAAAGTAATGAAAGTAGGTGGGAAAGGATACATGAAGATACTCTATGTTTTCTAGGACAAAAAGGAGTGTAGGGAATTCTACCTGTAAACAGATAAATCTTCACACAGATAGTTTTCTCATTCAGTAATAGCTCCATAAAACAAGTTTGCTCTTATATTTATTTTCAAAAAAATGAACAAATACAGAAATTAACCTGAGGTAGCAAAAATACTGAGTTTTGTTGTTGAGTTTTGGTATTACTTTAGTTATATTTTAAAAAAATCTCTATTTGTCACATTTTCAAAAGTTACAGTAGTTAAATATGTTTAAATACAACTTGAGATTGCAACAGGAACCCCACACAGAGGCACTACACAGATACAGGACATATTCACACGCTGCCAGGAGAGAAAGGCAAAGTGGGGTTTTTACACTACCTGCTTGGCACTGCGCTCAAAGACAACATATTGTTGGCACTGATCTAATCGCCGCTTCTTCAGGGTCCAGAAGTGAAGGACCCGGTTCTCCCTCTGCAACAGCTCACTCAGAATGGCTACAGGGCAAAGGAAAACATCTGCATGACTAGTGATTCTTGGAGTGCATACAGAAATAAGCCATAAAAAGCTGAATTTAATCACTCTGCCAAGTGCACACATTCCCGAGAGCAAGAGTGCCCAATATTGTACTTCTTAAAAATGAGCATTGATTCAAAGGGGCTGCTTTAAAACCAAACCAACAACAACAAACCAAACAAATCACACACTCAAAAAACCACCACAAAGAAAGTATAGTTTGCAGGATTATCTGGTAAAGGAAAAGATGCTAGGATAAAGTTTGGGATTTACTCCAGTAAATACAGCAGGTTCTATGATTTCTAGTCCTTTTGTTCTCTTCTGTTACTTATTTCAGGAGTCAGGTACCAGTTGACATAGTTGACATGGGGGCTGGTGCAGTCCCTTCCACAGACTCTTCTGACAAGAGAAGCCTGTGCTTCAGACACCTTTCCTATTTCCCCCATTACCACCTGCAGCAGCCAGTTGTGTGTAAGAACTCTCGCCTGGCACAGGATGGATCCCTTCTAAAGGTGTGAGGCACAGGCATCATTTAGTGATGGTATATGGCAAAACTTAGGGTGCCTTCTCAGCATGTGCACAGACTTTGGGATGAGCAGACAGAAGAGGGGGAAGCAAACAAAACCTTCAGTGCTGTCCCTGCACCAATGCACCAACCTTTCACTTGCTGCTCAGGCCCTCTGGTATGGCTTGCTACTCCGGGCATGCTGACATTGTTCCTGTGGATGTACTTCAGGAATACCTCGGCATTCCTTCGGGCCAGTGTACAGGCCTAAGAAAAACAGCCCCCACCAAAAAGAATCAGTAAGGATGAGCAAAGAAAGCAAAAGGAAAAGGCACCCAAGGGAGTTCTCTGCTTATTTTGCAGGGAGAAGTTCTCTTTCATCTGGGAGGATGAGACCTTCAGCTAAGAGTCAATAAACTCACCTAATAAACTAACAGCCTCATAAATGTATTACAACGTAAGTAATTTTCAATATAATGGCTCATTTTATACATTAAGAGAATTAATGACAATAATAAAACAACTGGTTGTAAAGAACTGGTACCTCACACATTTTCAGTCTAACCAAACCTAACCCATCTCTCAAGAAAAGTACTAATTGTTTCAAAAAAGGTACAATCTAGAGGCATAATTTCATAAGCTTGGACAGCAAGCGTAGTTTCATGCCTAGTATCAGTTTTAGTGGAAGGCGAAAGGCTGGCTGACAGTTCACTTGTCAGCCTGTCAGCTGCACAGTTCTTACAAAGCAGCACCTGGAAGGCAGGAAGAAATCTCTGTCTCCGTCCTAGTGCTGCCTTGCAGAGACACAATTGCTTCAGTTGTTATTAGTTCTTCAGTTATTGGCTTGGAGGACACAATTTGAAATGCTGGATGGTTTGTATAAGCCAACATCAAAATAATGAGTAGTAGCTGTCATCTATAATGCAATTTTGAGAATTCTAACTTTGAACCAGCACAACAACAAGCATTCTGCAAGTGCAATGCAAATACCACCCAAATAGTCCCGGCGACATCTCTCTGAAATATGCACTGATGATAATGCTTATTACCCCTGCTATAACAAAGTAAAACTGGCCTGGGATTTATACAGCCAGCCAGTAGCTGAACTGGAATTACACTTCAGAACCTCCTCTCAAACTTACCTGTCTAACACTGTTCTAACCTGTCTACTTAATGAAGAATTTTCCTGATTTATTAAAGAACTAAAACAAGACCTTGAGAAAAGCCTCCTTCTGTTCCAGATGTTTGCTGATCAGAGGGATGACATGGTCTATCTCAGCTGCTGGTCCAAGTTTATCTCGACCTCCACACCAATCTTCATCCCGTCTGTATTCTTGCTCCAAACTCTCTAATACACTGCAGACCTGAAACACACCCAGAGCACAGCAATTCAGTTGTCTACAATCTAAACAGGAGGAGCATGTTCAGTAAAAGTCTATGACCAATGACATTTCAAATCTAAATGTTTTGTGCTAATGGGCCACAGCATGGGGATACCTGGGTATAAAACAGGTCCTGGACAGAATGATCTAGCAGTTCTTCTTACCCATAGGGATCTCTACTGTTTGGGATAAAATTTATCTGCTTTAAGGCTGCTGATAAATGATTTTTCTCTTCTAATGGATAATGGGGGGGGGGGGGAAGTACAAAGGTTGAATCAAGGCAGAGATCAATCCAGACCCAATGGATCCTTCAGGAAACAATCCCTATTATAGAAGAATGCTTTGGATGTGCTTAAATCCTACCTAAGTCAAGGGACTTAGCACATACTTAAAGAAAAACACATGCTTAAATACTTTCCTGAAGCTGGAATTAATTCTGTTTGCCTGCATGGTAGTTGCTCCCTATACAGCTTTTGTAAAGACTGATTGAAACCAATAAATATTAAATTAGTGTAACAGCCTAGGTGGATGCAGATGTTCCACTCTACAGAGCTCACAAATGTATCTTCTATGTTGGTAGAATAGTAGGAATGAGGTAAATAAAGCAACACATCCTGGAAATTATGCAGTGCTGCGGATCCTGAAAATACTCTCAGTGGCTTGTGGAGGCACTGGAAAAACTGCAGAAGTTTTCCAGAACATTTGGATCTTTCCCCTTCTTTCCCAGAGGGCTCTTCCTACACAGTTCCCTGCTGAGATGACTCAAGATCCAGTGAGTTATTGCTAGGGATCCAGCTAACCATGTTCATCCTTTTTTTGCTTACGCCTGCAACTTTCATATGAACACAGTTTTAACTCAGATGGCCCCACATGATTAAGAGCACAGTGTGGAGTCCAGCATCACCCACCAATCCAGAGAACATCAAAGCCCATTTTAAAACTGGTGAGTTAAGATGAAATGATCAACTGATCCTGCTGCCAGGCTTGTGCACTATGCATTATGCAAGGACATTTATGCATTTGGCAATCGGAAATCATCTTGCTTGGATGCAAACCAGCATTCACTCTCAAACATTTATTGGAGAGCAAGTACCCCTTGTGTTATTTAGGCATAGAAAAGCATTTGCATTTTACTTCTTGAAAACTTTGACATTCTATTGGACTTTGGTGACTTAATGGAAGTAAATGGACTACCTAGGATCCACACCTTTCCATAAAGAATCATCCCTGCACGTATAAATATCCTCTCTCTGTTAAGATGATGAGAGAACTGAATGTAAAGTGGGCTGTCAATGAAGTCAGAGAGAAACTGGGCTATTTGAAAGCCAGGGCTTCACCGCTTACATCAAGAACATAATATGCTTGGGGAAGACAGGCGTGAAAAAGTTCAGCTGGATGTGACAGCCTCTCCACCCTTTTAGCTGTTTTTTCTAGATACTCAGAGAATTCAGGATCCAGTAAGTCATTCAATCCATTGTCATCCAGTCAGGGAGCAGACCCTTAAGGACTGTAGATCACTTGTGCAGCCCAAGAGAGGATGACAGAGTACTTGCAGCAATGAGTTCATGAGCATTTAAGGACTGAACAGTCTTTGCTCTAAACATTTGCTGAATAGACACAACTTATGAATGAACTGGTGGGCACTGCAGTGTATGTTTGTGTATGACTTTGAAACAGGAAGAGAGACTGAATTGATAAATTACCGGCTATGCATGCTTTGGCCAGCACATTTAACTGTCTAATGCTTTAATGAATCCCTCAATGGTTTTCATTTCTCACAAAGCTCCATCAGTAGTAATTCATTTTGATCTTGAATTCATCAGGGACTGTAAATCTGTTTGAAACTCTTCAGAGCGAAAGACATTCACTATAAGGAATTAATTCATCTTAATCTTAAAAATGCATTAAACAAATGACACCAAAAAGTGGCCCAAGGATCATCAACAACCTGATGTTAAGGAAAAACAAGTTCTTTCCCTAATAACATATTTAGTTGTGCTAAAAATCTCATCAAGTCCAGTTCTCTAATTGAGGAACTAACTGTGTGATGATAATAATAACAGAAAATGTCATGGCAATCGCTGCTGCCCTTTGTGTAAAACCACAGGTTCCTGTAATGTCCTTGCTAACACCAACTGCCTGACTGCAGTGAATTATATCAGGCAAGGCTATTCGAGTAGCCACACTGAGGCACTAATTCTCACTGACTACAGTAGAAATGGCACCTGTTTGTGCAAAGGATGAATAATCCCACCATACCAGCAGCCAACTGGAAGGTGTTTTAAAATTCACGAACACCTGGAATGTTAACATACAATGGGTTACTGCTGTAATTATCTGTGTTGCAGGTGGATTTAAGAGAAATCCCTTTGTATCTTGGCATCTTTTTCAGCATGGTGGTGTTTAACCACTACTGAAAACACTGGCTAGTACTGCTCACAAAGTAACAAGAGGTTACTGCAAGCAGTTCTCAAGTAAAAGCAGACTTATATTCCTCAAAATTAAGTCTGATATCATGGGAACTTTAAACAAAAATGGTGGAATTTCAAAAATTATTGCTGTTTGAAAGTGGAAAAAATTGGAAAAAAACTCTAAAGAAACAACTTCAAGAATTACATTGCTTCATTGAAAATTTTAAGATGAAAGTTATTACAAACCACTTGCTGTTCTTCTTTCGTCCATGTTTCCTTTGCTTGCCGTTGGTTTTGTTGTTGTTTTTTTTTCCTGGGGGGTTGTGCTTTGTTTGGTTTGTTTTTTTTCTGTTACAATACTTGCCAAAGAAAGAATTTAGACTAGTTCAGATATAGGTTTGCTATGGCCCAGATACAACACTGCTCACCTGCTCAGAGGTTTTATAGAAGGCCACCGAGGCATTGACAAGTTTGAGCCTGTCCTCCATCTTCAGCATCAGCTGCTGCCAGTGCAGGGCCACCTTCTCAGCACACTCTCTGATAGCATCGGCATCGTAGTGTCCAGCCTGGAGCAACACTTCGGCTTTCTGCTGGACCTGCAGGGCACTCTGGTGTGTCTTCTGTAAGGAAGTGGCATGAAAGAGGGACTGTGTATGAGGGGAGGAAAGAGAGGTCGTACAGATGTGCCAGATGTATGGTAGAAAGGTGAGGCGAGGCGTGAGCATGGAGATGCGAGAGAGTGAAATATTTTCAGAGTTACCTTCAGTTAACAGTTACTTTCTGCAAAGCATTTTAGTTTCAATTATTCACACATATTTGCAACACAATATTAGAGCTTGGAATACATAAGCACTGCTAAAATGGGTTAGCTCCACTGATCAGCTACTGCTCCTTGGGCAACCCAGGGTGGGGTTCCTGGTGGGTCCATTTTGGCATCCCAGAGCAGGCAGCTGCTGTGCTGAGCTCTCACCCAGCCTCAGTGCTGATGGCATCCCACACAATCTGCAGATCCAAAAGTGAACCCTAACGAGGAGCTGGCAAACTATGGGCCTAATCACCTTAATTTGACTGTTGCCAGGCAATTTACCTGGTAGCAGCAGCTTTACTTGTGTGTGTAATTGTCCTGTCCACAGGATACAAAACATCTATCCCAGAAGAAATGGAGATGTCTTACTAAGGTGCATGAACTACATCACAAAGATACATTTCTGAAAGTCAGTTCACTCACATTAGAGACTAGACTGTGCTACCTTTAAGGTTAGAACTGGGGAGGGTCAAACCATTTTCTCCACCGTTCCCCAATTTATTTAGTGGCCTCTTTACAGGTAGGACTGAATTCTTGACTGCCCCGTTCCCCAGCCTGTACCAGCTCCTCTCAGAATTACCAAGTGGTGGCTACACTTCCCTCTGTGGCCTGCTGAAAGTAAAATAGCCCCAGTCCCTTCAAAGACTCCTGAGTAACTGTGTTCAGACATAGTTTAGTCCAGTATTTGATTTTAATCTTCTGAACAGAAGCTCTAAAATCTCCCAAAGACTCCTCTGTGCTACATCCCATTTGTAACTGCCACTGACAAATTCTCATGTGATACTTTTATGATCCAGTCGTTGAACCTGGAAAGAAGCTTGAAATCATCTAGTAATACACTGATGAATACTGCAATGTAGAGAAAGCTATTAGCAAAAAAGTAAGCATTAATACTTGGCAGAAACACTTAGGAAGATGTTCAAGAACAACTGGTTAAATTTAATATCCAGCTGCTTTACTGATGTTAGAATTGTAATACTTGTTTTAAATAGACTTTAAAGGATTTCAACTGAAAATCAATTCCACATCTAGAATGCCTTTAGAGAACGGCCTGCCCTGTGTGCTTTGCTGATCTCTTCCCCATGTTGAGCTTTAAACATTTTAAATATTTAATCTAGTGTTTTCTCCCTTCGAACACTTATTTTCCCCTTACTGTGGTGTAACCCTCTTCTCCCTCTGTGATTTGCATTTACCACCAAGTACAAGCACTTCCCCGATGGCAGCAAGCTGTGATAACTCAGCCAGTGGGTGTCTTGTTCCCCGCTGCTGTCTGGTGGTGGCTGCCAAGATGTGGTCAGCACAGCTTGGTACCAGCCAGCTCACACAGAATTGACAGAAGACTTCTTCCTTTTCCTTTAGGAGCTGCAGCAGCTACTCCTTCCTTACTGTGAGTGGAGCTGGATCCAAATAGATCATTAGCTAAGATTTAAACTCTATACTTACTAGCAACACTAGTATGTATATTGACTTATTCCAAGTTTACCAGGAGACATTCCCCCCTCCTTCTTCCCCCTGCCCCCCTCACACAGTCAGGCATCTCTTCGAATTTCCATAGTTGCCTAGTTTAAAGTTTGGCTTAGTTTTCAAATAAATAGGGATTCTGCAGCTTGTTCTTTGCTCTGTAAGTAGCTAACAATTAACATAATTTGGGAAGCACATACACCTTGTTAAACAGGAATGGGAGAAAGCAATAGAACCTCTTTCTAGCAGCTGAAGTGAGCACACCCTGTGAGTGTAGGGTTTGTTTGTAATGACAGAGATACATGAAGTACTGAGCTTAACTATAAATCTTGTAGTGCCCTACTCAGGGGAGTCTTTAGCCCTCCACTGCTTTCTCATTCAAAGGAAAGCAGCTCAAATCAGGTGTTATTCCTCCTGCCAAGTCCTGGCCCTGTAAGTGAGGCAAATGGGTTGGCTCACAACCAGTTTTCAAGGGCCAGGTCAGAGATGTGTTGTTACTCCAGAGCAAGAAGGGGCAAAAGCAGTTTAGCAGGCAATTCTTAAAAATTGCCTCTCTTGCCTCTTTGTCAAAGTTATTTGAAGATGAGAGTTTGAATGAGTTTCTTTTCTGCTGTCCACAAAAGGAGAGCTGAATGAAAAAGATCTAGTGTGAGAGCATTATCCAGTAACAAAGATATTCATAAATGAATGCTGTGAAATGACCTGCAAACTGTGGATGTGGGAAGAAACTGACTTCACAAACTTTTCCCATTTCAGATCACTTTGTGAATTTTAATGTTATTTTGTTATCAAAGAAATTACCAGAAGATGTGTGAGTGTTATTTTCATGAATGGAAAGGCTGATATTTGACAGCAGAAAAATTAGCTGCAGGTTATAAATAATTATTTCACTATTAGCCTCTGGCTACACTATCAGTTTGATATAAGTTGATATTCTAAAGTTTTTATTCTTCCCCTTCCTTCAAGCAAGCAATGATCAATGCTCAAGAGATAACCTTTTGCATGATGTTAACCTGGGAAGGAGAAACAAAGTTAACTCCTTGGTCTTACCTCTATGGCCAGCTGAAACTGCTCATGTTCTCGCTGGAGCTGCTCAGCTTCAGAGAGGGAGCTGGCGTTGACAAGGCTTGCATTCAGCATTGATTCCCCGTTCCTGATCCAGCCAAGTACCTGTAAAGAAAGGATACGCTTATGGAAAGGTTGCTTCAGTACTAAGGTTTATGTAGTCACAGACTGGAAAATGCTTCAGGCTGGCTGAACAACAATGTGCTTTGTCCACTGTGGTCTCATGTTGAATCTATGAGCAGAAAGAAATCCTAGGATAAGAATGACCTACGTTTTTACATGGCAAAGATCTTACTTTAGAAGTTATTGCCTGAAGAATTAAACTTCCAAAGTATTCACATGGATATTTGGATAGCAAAGGGCACTCATTTCCAAGGTTTGATCACAAAAGTGAATGTTCCCCTCAAATACCCCACAGCAAAACCACAAATCATAATGAGGGAGATTTGAATTTAAACAAAGATATCTCTCTCTTTTTCAAATTTGCAACTGGCATCATAGATGTCACAACACCTTTCTGCTCCCCTTGTCTGTATTTCTTTCACACAAAAGTCAGAGCTTAGGGGTGAGGATGAAGAAGACACAGATGGTTTCATCTAGCATAGAGTTAATAAGCAGTTGGAGTTTCCACCTGCATGCAGAGCTAGGAATAAATATCAGGTCCTGCATTTTGTATTTAATCAAGAGGCTTTACTTCAGAGATGTTCAGATTATTTGTAGACATGCAAACCATGCGGTAATGACTGCAGAATCAAATCCTAAATATACATAATTAATCTATCAAGCTTGTACTCACGCATTTAAGTAGCAGCATTTTCTGCCATTTTAAGATACATGTTTGGGAAATTAGCACCCAGAACACACGAGCAAGTTCTTTTCTGTGTTGTCTCAAAGCTTATTTTCTACCTGTGTAGGTGTAAAATTATTCCAGTAAAGCCCGAAAGTTGCTGAATCCAATTCATGGGTGCACAGGAAATCCTGACTGCTCAGTCACTGCCCTAAATATAGCTCATGATTTACAAAGTTCCAAAATTGACTTTGCTGCAGTATTCTACATAGTAATTTCCCTTTTGTGCTATCATTTTCACCAAGTGATCCATTAAATTGCCTGAAAGAAATACGAATTTTCTGTTGCTTTGTTTTTGTATCCCTACATCATGTATCACCCTAGTTATAGCCATTCAATTCCCTGTAGGGTAGGAAAATGAGTTTTCCCTAGGAGAAAGAAAGGGGAGCCATCTACACATGTAGCTGACCCTAATTTGTAGAAAATTACATTCTGCTCAGTACAACAGTGTGGTAGATTTCATTTGTCAGCTTTCTTTCTTTCATCATCAGGTGTAATTGTTCCTGTGGGAAGTGCCGCAAAGATTTACAGGAAAAGAAATCGAGTTATCATAGGACAATTATATTGGCTGGTATTTTCTATAATCCATCAGACTAGAAACCTACATTATTACCAACTACATGGTACCAAACACTGAAGTTAATCAAAGGATCACAATACCTGGGAAAGACTTGAAGTGAGGACATGATAATGCAAGACATGCTTTCACATTTTACACACCACAGTACATCCTGACTTGGACAATTTAGAGTGTAGAAAATACTATCTATGCTAAAAATATAGCATTTTTCCCCCTCAACTTTTATTTCAGCTGAAATTTTCAAAAACTGCAACAGCTTTCATACAAATATCTGAGTAAAAATCAGGAAAAAAAATCAGTGGAAACATCATTCTTAAAACAAAGCAAAGGAATTAAGGAGAGACCATACAACTGATCTGCCAGGTTTCCCCCAGTGTTATCAATACATATGCATTCCTCTGTACAACTGTCTTGCAAACACAAGAATATTCAGGCTAAAGCAGTTCAGGTCAGGCTCTGATGGGCTCCATCTTGTCAGAAATGCTGACAGCACCATTCCTGACAGCACCATTCCTGACCAAGGCTGTTGCCACCCCTGGGTGGTGCTTCTTTCTCCTTCCCCCAGAGTATGGGTTCAAACACTCACTGTGGGGCTCCCACAGTTCCCTTTCGAGGCCCAGTGAGCACCCAAGAACTAGCAAATTTTGCCTGGAAGAACTTACACAGTGACCCATTCTACTTCCAAAAGCCCAACACTTAAATGTCAGAGCCTCATCTGGGATTGCATCAGCTATTTTCATAGTAATGTCTTTCTCTTAGTTTATACACAGTAAAAAAAATAAAGATAATTCAATTGCACTACCAAAGTTTCTCAAGTCTAAGTGCAAAAACCAGTCACCTGCAGAGACATTCACTGTGTCCCTGGTTTAGAAGTAGAGGGTGAACTGGCTAGAAGAGAGCATTTACACCTCTGTATCTGGTTTACAAGACCTGCTCGCAAGCTGACTCCTACTCATAAAGTGTTTAATACCTTGTCATTAAAATATGTAGGGAAGCTGCTAATACAGCACCAAGATCCTTCTATGATCATTTCCTGTATTAACAGATTCACCATTATCTGGCAACGTGCTGTTGGGTCGACAGAAAAAGATGGCTTTAAACAGACATTTCCTGCAAATTACAGATTTTTTCAGCTTTGTAGAAGCACTGATTAAATAATTCTGTGGTTAAATAAATCTCCAAAGGCTCTCTTAAAATGCCTAACTTTTTTTTTTTTTAATAGCAGAGAAGCAGAAATACTTTTACAGCATCTTATATAACAGCCACTTGACACTGGAGAACAGTTTCTCTGCAAGGAATGGGTTATTTACAGGGCAGCCACCACAGTTCTGAAATAACTCCCACCTTTGACTCCAATTTGCTTTAAAGAGGCTACACTCCTGTACAACAGCTTGTCTTTAATTAAATAATTGAACCAAATTCTTCTAAAATTCATAATTTCTTCCCTGAAACTTTGCCATCTTCACTGAGCACAGAAGCAGATTTTCCAGGAAAAATAAACATTGAGGCACCCTTTGTGCAGCCATTCTTTAGGAATGAGAGCTCTGTATCATGTAGTACTTTTGTCTACTGTTTAGTTTAGTCCAAATGCCTTCCTTCATGTTTCTAAAAAAGACTTAAGGCCTTGTAATGGATACCTGTCAAGTTGGATAGGAAAAGATTTTTAAGTTTAAATGATAAAACAATGTAAGTGAATCTTTTACATCTCCAGACCCTTTATAGCTTCTTTGACAGGACTGTACCACACAGACACAGCCATCAGCAAGGACAACCTCTGCAAATTTTAGCCATGTTCAAAACTGCATCAGGTTTCCAGAAGCTATTTGATGTTAGATTAGGAAAAAACAAATGTATTCAGTGTCTCTCAAATGACTACTTCCCATCATCCCTTGGGCATATACATATGGAAGCAAATCTAATGCCAAACAGCAAAAATAGATGGATAACAGGCACATCAAAAGGATTAAATATTCTTCAAAACAACCTGGAAAGCAAGTGTAGTGGGGCACTGTGAGGATATCTTGAAGAAAATTAGGTCAAGTTCAACACTTATCAAGAAAAAAAAACCCAAACCATACAAAGATAAAATAAGGGGATAGGGAAGCCAAACAGCTGCAGCACAGCATTAGAGTTTGTTTCCTTTAAACTGATCTCCACAAATCTATTCTGCTATTACTTTTATGTAAGCAGTCCAACCTCTGTAGTTTCTGTCAGAAATGAGTAGGATCCAAATGAGGGAAATCAGGCTTGTGCAGGATCTTCCTTAATAACAAAGAGTTTGTGAATTACTGGTCTTTACCATTTCCACTCTAAAGCAGTTCACAGAACATCTAATTTGGAATCGTTCTGCTTTTAATGGTCCCAAACTTCAGTTCATTGTCTTGGCATTCAGACCCTTGGCGCATATGATATAAAGCAGAAATCTCTGGTAAATGAAACTTAAATAGATAGAGACAGTTAAAAGACTTTTTATTTCCATGAGCCATTATAACAAAATGCAAACACATGTACATGTAGCAGCCTTGACCAATTTTACTGTGTCAGCAGAACTTAACACAGCTACAGTAGGTGTCTTGCAGCAACCACATCTCACCCCACTCAGAAGAGCAAGGGCAATTTGGTAATGAGATCATCCATCGTCTCAGATGCACTAAAATTAAAGTGAAGGAAACCTGGACCAGATTGGAGATGAACTACAAGCCAAAATCAATATATTTCCCAATCCCACTAAATGGTTGGGAATATGACTCATCTACAGGAAACCAAATAGATAGGACACAGAAATATTGTAACTGGCCTCTTCCTAAAGGAAACTGTAGCTGTGGTAATTTACAGGTTAACAAGCAAAGGAGCCCTTAGTATTCAGCTGAACAAATAAAATGTTTTCAGTATTGGTTTGGCTGAAAGGTCACTTAGTAATGAGAGCTCACATGGTCCCAAGCTCCATCAAGGAAATACTAATTAAAGACAGCTGTTCTCTCACAGTATTAGATAGCTCAGTCCTATAACTACTTCCTTTGGGTAGATTTTGGGTTGTAAAATACTTAAGGCCCGGCAGATACTTGATAATAAGGTAGGTAACATCAAGTACCAGCAGAAAGTGCTGCACTGTCGCTGTATGGCTCCAGGAGCAGCCACAGGCCTGACCCACTGCACTTCATCCTGGGCAAGTGGGCAACCTGCATCTTTAGCATTTCTACTACAGGTTTAACTTCCTGTTTTCTGTCATAAAATGTCTCTACTTGATCATAAATCTATCACACAAAACTCCAAGCTTAGCTAAGCTCTGTGTAAGAAACTTGGGGAACCTATGGAAAAAAAAGGATACAATTCATAATCATATTACAGTGGTGATTATAAATATCACAGAGTCTGTCTTTTTTTCCAGAAGAAAGCCAAAGCACTCTACAGAGCTCTAGAACTTCATGAGGAGTTCATCTTCAATAATCACAAATGCAAAATGACTACATTTAAAAATAAAAAAATTAAGATAGTTTTATGCTACTTTTAGGTTTTAGGTAGGGTTGCAAAATATTCACATCAAAACAGACTTTGAAAATAAATGTATGCACTAGTGTAGGTACTCCAGCTTCTAGCCTGAGTGTTGTCTGAGAATGAAGGATTTTTGCCCAGTGATGATGAAACAATGCAGGTAAAGTATCACTTGGCTATTCTCTCTTCATAAGTGAATATTTAAGATCATACGTACTAAGGATTCAGCATACATATATACATATGTATGAATATATATATGTATATATATGTAGTAAACAAATAAGCAAATCTTTTCAATGAACACCTTGTAGTATTTGGACACCTCTCCCATCCCCTCAGCCACTTGTACAGGTAAAATAGAAACCTCAATATTCCAGGTGTCTGAAAAGATGTTCTTGGTTCTCCTAATGAAACCAAGACCATTCCTTTGAAATCCAGACATACACTGTAGTGTGAAGCCACCTATGGGTTAGGACCAGGAAGTGTAGTGTCACCCTGCGCAGCAAAGGAAAACAAAGAAACATGAGGCATCCAAATTAAATATTAGGGAAAACCAATGGAGGTAGAACATGACTGCCTACAATGGATGAAAACTAAAAGAAAGGCAATGTAACAATACTGAGATGTCTAAACAAGACCTTGGATCTAGAGACCACAGCCAGAATTTTTTGAATCACCAGAAGATGTTAAAGATTCCTGCAGGTCAACAGTTGTATAGCAATAAGTGAAAAGGTGAAACTACTATAATTTCATACTTAGACCTCGCAGCTCAGTTTCCTTTGCTTTGGGCCAATTCTCCACCTCAGCTTAAGTCTGAGTCCCAAATCAAATAATTATATTCTCAGAACACTTCGAGTTTGATGCATTTTCTCCAGTTGAGAAGTTATTGGGTTAGTTCTGCGCAGACTCCCAATACCTATTCATGAAGCCAAAGGGCCACTCTGTAGCCTGTCAGTAAATCAAGTATTGTTAAGCAAAGAGGGATTAAGATTGTCCTCCTAAAGGTATGCTGCTTGGCAAAAGCTGGTTTAGCAGTTGCATGTATGTAATGGTTGAAAATCCACTTAAACTCTTTATGAGTGGTTAAAAGCTCTCACCTGCTTGACTTCAGCCTGTAGGTGCCGGAGCTGTAGGCACTGCTCTAATCTCTTGTGAGTTTGGTCAGCATTAAGCTCCAGCTCATGCTGTTTCTCATGAAGGAATTCCAGCAGTTCTTGAACCTGTGTTGCAAGATCAATGTCTTTTTCACAGATCAGCTCAATACCTGTAACATGCAGAGAGAGAGATACCATTGAAATTTCAATTTTGCATAAATGTGAACTTCAACATTTTTTGCCACCTAACACATTGATTTGCAACTATCTGAGTAATTATTTCTTATTAAATTTTTTCACATGTAATATTTGGCTTTCCCAGTTTCCTACTCGGCCTCACTACATTTTTCCACAAAGTAGTGTTTCTCTGGTGATCATTGCTCATCTTGCCCATCAGCATCTGGCCAGTAGGACAGGATTTAGACAAAGTCTTTCTCAGAAACTTACATGAACATCAAATTTATAAAAAAGACAGAAAAAAACCTCCCTTTCTTACAGTAATTCATTAACTTACACTTTAGAAATGTATGTTGAAAAAACCTTAGAAGAGAAAAGAGATGAAGAAGAAAATACAAAAGTGAAATACAGGAAGCAAACTCTAGTCACCAGATCTACAGTAGTGTTACAAGTACAGAGATCTCCACAGCCCAAACTTTTTCTCCATCTGGACACAGAAGATCATTAAAAATGAATTAGTTTAAACCATCCTATAGTTCAGAATTATTCCACAGACTGGCTTTCATCCAGTCGTCACATATCAGAGAGAAAAGGTGGACAGGTACCACATTCCCTGTCCCTTGCATCCTGCATGAGATTGATAAACCCCTGGTCTCATTTCATAGCTGGCCCTGACTTGATTAGGAGATTGAAAGAGGGACCTTTTGAGGATCTCCCTACCTCCTGAATTTTCTTATGACACTTCGAGGCTTGTGTATAGTCATTACAAGAAATACATCACAGAGCTTCACACCTTCCTTCTTGATTACACCCATTGCTGGGTATGTTACCAGTGCAATTGGGGAAGTCTGGCCTGGAGGAAATATGATGTCATCCCATGTTACTGTAATCCCTGTGATTATAAACTAATAAAGACCCAACTCTTCCCTCACTGAGGTCTATTGGAATTTTGCCATTGGCCTCAATGCAGGAAGGATCAGGAACCTAATATAAAAATAATCTAATTGCAGTAATGCTGAGAAAACACTGCACTTTTCTCCAAAGCCATTTGATTTCATGGAATAATATAAGAAATGTGTTAATTAGAAGCTGCTGAAATAAAAACTTGGACACTTTAAAAAACCCATTTAGAAAGTTGTCTTGGCCTCCTCCTTTATCCTCCTCAGAGACTCATGACTTTCCTTCTCTCTCACAACCATATCTACAGAGGACAGTGCGCAAAATAAACATGACCTTATTACTAACCCTATCCCCTTTTTCTGGTTTCTGGTTTTATCAGAAAAAGCACATGGGAATGCAAATGATTGGCTTATTCCCTTTCCCAGCCAAAACAAAACAGTTCCTTCATTACCAAATAAAGTGGAATGGCCCCTGGCTTCCCATTTAAAACTGGAAATTTAATATGTGTTTCTATTCTTGGGAGTGAAGTTCCTTTCAATTGCCTGACACCAGGCATTGTTGCTACAATTAGCCTGCATATGGTTCTGTATCCTCGGGACATGACGGCTTTTTGTATGCTTGACTTCACTACACCTATTGGATATTAAATGCACGGTTTTCCTTCGTGCACACTCAGCTGGTCTGGTTCTGATTGTGCTAACTCATCAGCAGCAACCAGTGAACTGCCTGGGATGCTATCCAAGGGCAGCCTGCACTCCCCATGATGAATGATCTGCCCTTTCCTGCTTGTCATATGTCATGCAGATTTATTCTACAGTGCCAGCACGTGCGGTGAGAACGCTTATTCTTCTCAAGAATTGGTTTGCAAGATAGAAAGCTTTGTTTCCTGAATAATTTCATACATATTATCTTTACACTGTGCTTTGACAGCTCGAAAAGCACAGGTGACTTTCTGATAAACTGAACGTGGTTGCCATTTTCTTCTGATATCTCAAACAGTGCAGCAGATGTCAAGGGAACGATATTGAATTGAAAATATTTTTTAAAAAATACTACAGAAAAGAGTACTGAGCCACACTAACTGGCATCCTACAAAACATGCATTAGTGACACCTGAACTGTTCGCAATGTGAGGTACAATTCAGTCTGAGGAAAGCTTTTTGACCTGTAAAAAACTGTTTTGAAGCAGCTTTGAATATGCTTCAGGCTGAAATATTAGAAGCCTGTGATAGTAGTTTATATTCTCTTCTTTGCAATATAAACTATAGTTATAACTAACTATAAAGGACATCACAAACAAAATTAAGTAGGTTTCCACTTCCCTTTTAAGCAATGCAACACTGGGAGAAAAGGTGAACAATGTTAACTTGATGACCAGGAACCAAAACGGCTTTGAATTTTCCACATATCAGGTTGGGACTGAATAAACGTCCCCAACTTCAGCTTTACAGTGTTTCAGGCTTGACTTAGACAAATTGCTTCTAAGATATAAAAAGGGAGCTCTGTAAACCATGAGAGACTCCCAGCTGTAGGGCTCATTATGACAATGATGCTGACAATGCAAACGAACTTTAATAATCAAATAAATTTGTGTAATCAACTAACCAGCTATTAGAGTGTAATTCCTTTTAATTCCTAGAATGAGAATTACTAAGTTGCATATGCTAAAAAAAGTACATGACTGTGTCATCACCGCAGTTTGGACTAAAGTGCTAAATCGCTACTAAAATATTATCTATCCTAAACTTTCCATGGGAAATGGATTTCTCAGAAATGTCCAAGCTGTCACTTTTGAAAATGCCAGGACCCTTCAACATATAAAGTTAGGCACCCAAAAAAATCAATATCCATTTTTGAGAATATTTACCCACATATTTAGCTTTGCTATCAGCAGCAGAGAGCTACAATCAAACTGGAAAAATAGCAGATAGGTTCATTGAAATAAAAAGAGCTGGCTCATTCAAAAGTCCAGTCTGGTTAAGAATACTGTTATAATAGTCTCTAAATGCAAATAAGTTTAGTTAAAGACACAGATTTTAGTGAGATATGAAGACAATTTGCAAGTACTGCTAAATTTCAGAAAACACAACCTGACTTCAAGATCTTAGATATTCACTAATACAAACAAACATTTCTTTGAAAAATAATTATTCTGCTGGTGAAAACAGGCTAATCCAAAGCAGGCTCACTCACATGGACTGGAATAGTGGATGGAATCACAGGAATATAACCCTGAGCTGTATGGAACTTTGGAAATACAGGATTTGCACCAATGCCTGATGTGCACAGATGCCCTCAATATCCACACAGAGTCTGATATGGTACATCACAGAACCTTTGGATTTATTGCAACAACATGAGTATGTTCACAGAGATTTTCACAGCCCTGTAAGAATCACTGCTCCAAGACTGCATCAGACATGCAAAAATTGTGGGCAAATGTCCAAAACCTTCATTTTCTACCTCTACAAGACTTCCGAGCAAAAAAGGCATCAGGCATGGAAACACCTGGATGTCATTTTATCTGACAGACTTGCTGGCTTAAAGACCTCCAAGCCAAATGACAGAGTGATCAAAATTGAATCAGTTTCCTGTGTGACATGTTAAAAAGAATAAAGCTCAAAGAGATTTATAGGGAAAGGAAGAAACTTGGTCAATTAAGGGTGACTGGTTAGGTAGAATGGCTCTGGAAAATCACATTTTTTCTGGCTTTATCTCCTATAGCTACAGCTGAGTTTTGATGGTAGCAGTGGTGACAGTGTACAATAGGAAGCAGCAAGAGCAGCTGATTTCCCAGGACTCCTGCAAGTTTGAAGCTCCAGCAGTTAAGAACAATCATCCCTTACCTTATACACTGAATGACTGTGATAAAGGATTCAGGAAGAGGGAGTAAAATCAAACCACTTTTTTATGAAGTGTAACTGTCCTTTATTGAAGTAAGAAACAGTAGGCTCTCACATGCCATCTCTCTCCCTTATTTTGCCATTCTCCCAGCATTTAGCATTCCATGCACGGCAGACATGACCATTATTTTTGATTAACTACAGTTACTCTACATCCCTATGGGGCTTCTGCTTCCTTGCCTTTGGGAGCAGTGGATTTTTATTGGGTAGGCTGCATAGAAAGTGACCTTAGATAATCTTACAAAAACATTTTACAAGTCACTTCATTTAGTTTCTAATCTTTTGTCTACAATCCAAAAGAATTTGTTTCTAACTTCTTAAAAGACATAGAATTTACTTATTTTCTATTTTCTAAAAAATCTGTCACTGAAACTTCTGGCTTTGTTGTGGATCATATTCTTTACCTCCCATGGATTCTTACTTGTACGACTCTTCCACGATTAAAAACAAACAATCAAAAAAGCAGAAGCATCTGAACCAATCTATTAGAACAAGTTTTCTGTCCCAGAAATCAAGGAAGCTGAAGCACAGGGCCAGGCATCGTGTGGGCAGATCTCAGAGAAGCTCACACACACGGTTCACACAAAGCACCGGATTGTCTCGTTCACAACATACTCTTGCAGCAGTCCTTAAGCCTCTGCTGAGTTCAGCTTGCCAAATCAGGCTGAGTACTGCCAGATTTTTTTAAACGTAGGTGCCTAGAGGTAAAATGTTTGCCAAAGAATAAAACCATAAAATCCTTCTTATTTCAAAAGTGCAGATTGAGAGGGAAAGAACTGCTCTTGCTTTGCACTCTTTCCAGACATTTAAGAAGGTTAAAGCACTTCACAAGTAACATTCACTTCTGGGCTTTACACAGTGATTAATCTGAACTACGATATTCCTTTTCCAAATGCAAAATGCAAGGATACAAAAATCCTGATCATACGATGTATTAGAAAATAAGATCCTACTGCTGAAAAGCAGAGTAAAAGTATCAGACAGACTCCCTATCAAAATCAATCAAGTCTTTCATTTCAGAGCACATACCAAAGGGGTTTTTTTTAACATCCAAGTTGCTACCTTTAACTTTCAAGTGCACTCTGAAAAGGAAAATTCCAGTATGGTTTATCATATTCCCTTTTTATACAAAATAATTCCAAGTAGAACTGGCTGGAAACAAGAGTTCCATTTCATGACTGGTTTCAAGGTTCTCATATTTGGATTCTTTCCCAGAGGACTCTTGCAAAACTAGTTTCTTTCTCCCCTCACTCCTCTCTCTCTTTCTGTTGGGCATGTCTGCACCCTGAAATGTGGCACAGCGAACAGGTACTCAGATCTGTGGAGAAGGAAGCCAGCACATCTGGTCAGTCAATAAAGTCCAGTTGCAGAAAGGTTAACAAGCTTAGGAGTCTAGAACAACTAGACTTCATCCAGACCTGAGGTCTGACTGCCTGGCTCGAGGATCTGTAACTCATGACTCTGCAGTGCTCGTTTTCTGAGCTGGTGGAATGACAAAGATCTGCAACAGCAAGTTGTCTTGCCCTCCCCTCTCCATCCATTTTGGAGTCAATCACAAACTCCATCCTACAGCTGTGAAAATTTCTGAATGAAACTTGAAATTTAGTTTCATTTCCTCGATGAGTTTCAGTCTCAAAGAAGCAGCAATTAACATATATTCCTGAATCCAATAATTACCAAAACTTTTGAAACAATTCTGGTGTGGAGAAACAGGTATTGCTCATAGTTATGTTAAAAGCTGATGTATTTAACACATATTGGAAAATTTTTGTTTGAAACATATTTTGTGGGGGTTGGGTTTTTTTCTTGTTTTTACTTTGGGTGTGTTTTTTGGGTTTTTTTCCCCCTCCATGTAAAATAGAGATCAAATTGTCCTGCTCACCTGAAGCCTGGACCTCCATGATGTACTGGTGTAAATCTTGCCCTTGCTGGATGACTTCAAAGGTCATGTTGTTCATGGCCAACTTGCGCTCAGTGTGACGCTGCAGTCGCTGCTCAGCCAGAGTGAGGTCTTCAGTATTGAAATCATTCATTTGCCTCAGCAGATCTTCATTCCAAGCATCTAACTCTGCTGTAACCTTCATGGACAGAAGACAGACACCTTATTCGCTCAAGATCAATGAAATAACTTGAACTGTGTTTGGATCAGAAAGTACTTCACATTTTGACTCTGATCCAGAAACATTCAAACCACAGCCTCAGTACACTCTAGATCCTGCCCACTTAATGGTCACACTTCACATTTTTCTTAAGCCAGGATCCATAACATGTTATCAGTCCAACAAGAATTTGGACACCTCCTGTTTCCCGAATAGTTTTCAAAGGGCATGGGAAGAGAAGATCCACTATATTTGTGTGGATGGTAGAGAGAATGTTTCTGAATAAATTAAAATTTAAATAAAAAAATAATGCTTGCAGAATTGCAAACCACATAATCCCCAAATGGCCTGAATGTTTCTACAAACGTTTTGCAACACGCTATTTGTTACATATCACAGATGTAACACACAACACAGAAACATCGCACTCAAGGGCTAGGAGATCCACCAGAAAATTCAGGAATGGTACCTGGCTGTAACCAAAGACCTATATAAGCTGTCAATAACTCATGGGAACATGTAAAATCTTCTGTTGCTTTTTCTGCTTCCTAATTGTGACACCAAGTCTGACAATTTCAGCAGTCCATTTGTTGTAGTTTCTGTGTTTTACCTCAGTCCACAAGCAGCCAACTGGTATCAAAGTCCTTCTCCCTTTTTGCCTCTATAATTAAAGCAAGATTCAGCAGCCAGCCAAACATCAGTCTCACCTCCACCTAGATTCTGCTACTGCAGGCTAAAAAGAGGGAATATACTAGTGACTATGAATGAGAGATGGGGGAAAAGGGAAATGGGAATTACATCAAGCACATAGGCACTGTGCAGAATACAATTTTTAAAAGCATTTAAAATTATTAAATAAATGCCTCAATTTCGATTAATAGGTTAATTCCTCATAACTAGTTTTAACTCTTCGGAATCTAGCTATCTACATTCCCACCTGTGCATTATGATGCAGTGAAAAGTTCTGTTTCTCACTTAAAATGCTCTTCAGAGCCTGTGTGCAGTGAGACACTTAACTTCCTAAGTAGCCAAGACTCAAAAATTTCCACTCAGTTTTCCTTTCCAGAAAACATATATCCAATACAGGCTTAGGAAGATAAACCAAACAGACCAGTTCTCAGCCTTTCTCACGTTAGAATGGACAGTAGTACAGTTTCATATTAGGAATAAAAAAACCAGTTTTTATGCTCTTTTTTTTTGAGAGAAGCAGAAAAGCAGACTCAATCAAGAACCTGGGACCTCAGCTGCAGGGTGAAAGGCAGAGCATGGGTATCCTGAGGGGCTTCTATTTTTCTTGAGCTTGTTCCTTTGCCCATTCCACTCAATTACCTTTAAATAATAGCTATCTCTACACTGTCTTTGGCCCCATTCCTGATTCCAGCAGCCTCTGATTCATTTACATATCAGAGCTGGAGTCCCCAGACAGCGGAGACTTACTGGCAGATTTAACAGTTATGAAGAAATGTTCTGGAGAAGAGTTTTACTAGATACATTTGCACTTAGAGACAAATGCTCAGCTAACAGTAATCAGAACTGAGGTGATCTTGACCTCGTTTCAAACTACAAACAGCAGAATGAATTTAGAATGAGAGCAGGTTCCTACAGTCATGACAGTAACACACAAAGTTCAGTACAAAGCTCTTTCTGTTCTTTCTAATGGAAAAGCATGTGACACAAGTGAATCAGAACTTTATTTGTTATGAGCTGTTAAAAATATTGTCTGTTTGAATTCATTGCATGGATTGTCAGGCTGCTAACACATAATTATTTGAAATTTTGCAAGGATTCACAAAGTACTTCCCAATTTCCTGTGACATTCTTATGTATGTGCACTCAAGACATCTAAAACAATTTATAAGTGACAGTAACAGAAAAGATTAAAACAATCAAATAACGTGTTACATGAGTTTGCTCTCAGACCCATGACTTTATGATTGAGAGTTTCTGAACAAAACAAAGTCTCTCCATCCCATTTATTTCTATGGATGTCAAGTCCAAGACAGAAAAATGCAAATCTTTCGTAGGGTTGAACTGTCAGGGGAGTTAATGACAGATGTAAGAAGGAATCAACAGAAGTTTGACAAGTATACTGAGATTCAGTACTTCCTGGGTAAACTTCTCCGCTGTGGTGCTGTTTTTCTTAGTAACTCATCCACTTGGCTGTGGAAGGGACATTGCTCTTATCGTTAAATCTACAATCATTTCCATTTGAGCATGGGGAAGTGGCTGTTCCTGACTGCACCAGTTTTTGTGCCAAAGACACATGTCCAAGACATGTGTCCAAGACATGTCTGTAGCAGAGAAGCACCTACAAACACTCAGGAGAAGGTTTGCTTCTAGGTAACCAGTGCTGCTCATCCTTGTGATGGCAAGCAGCTCCCACCAGGCTCTGCACACAGAAGGAGATGCACCTGAATATCTACCTGTCCCTTGTAGACAGTGGAACAAAGAGGGGGTTTGCTCCATTATCAACACTTCCCAGATCAAATGAGTGGTTCCAAATAAAGAGGAAAGGACAGCGATGACACAAGCTGATAAATTATATGAGATGGAAGGCCAGCCCATGGTGCTCTGTGTGACATTGTCAGGACTGGGAACAGAGGCTAAGCCTGCACCTGAGCGGCTCTGGACAGTTGGACAGGTCCAGCAGGGTTTGTTGCCCCAGTGCCAGCTCGACTAGGCCCAAGAGCACAGCCAACAGTGGAGAGTAGAAGGAAAGAAGGAGGGAAGCAGCCTTTGAGTGGGGGCTGATGAAGGAGTGCCAGTCATCTCAGGTGCTGGGTTAGGGGAAGAGAGGAAGGGATCAGGCACAGCAAGAGGTGGAACATCACTGAATCTCTCAGGCTAAGCATGTACAGGAAGGCTGGGTACATTGCTCTGAGTAACAGACTAACAGATGGCTAGAAGGGAATCTAAAGCACACTCAGGCAAGAAGCAATACCAGAGCTGTGATAACAACACAAGTTTCCTGAATCCCAATCTGGTGCCCTATCTCACAGACCATGCTGCTTTTCATATCTCATTAAGACACTTCCTTTTCTGTCTGTACAGCCAATGCCTCAAAATCCCAGCATCTTCTGTACTTCAAACTGGACCATTTGGAAATATTCCCAGAGTATGAATTTACTGGTTTGACTTGGGTATAGGAAAAATGATTTATTTTTCTTCGGGAAGAAGCTGTAATTAGGCAGCTCTGTTAACTACAGATGTATATTTTTCAAGCCTAAAAAAATGGATGCTTTCACAGATTGGTGAGGCCTTGATATCTATGATAAAATTTGGACTGCATCAAACAAAAGTGTCCTGAGCTGTGGTAAGAGTGAGCTGAGCCTATGTCAGAATTATTTCATAAATGAAGCTCACTTGGCCATGAACTTGTTTTATTCCCTTTTTACACAGAAGAATAGCTGATCAGAGTTTACTCTGATTATCTGCTAGATTTTTGGTGGCAGGAACTGATAGCATTTATGTTTACTCACTTTACTTCCCAGTGTTTGTGATCCTAAATAGACCTCAGCAACCTCACATGCTGTGAGAGAAGAGAAGCCCTGCTCTGCTCTGCTCTGGCTTGAGAAAGAAATTGTACCAAAGCAGAAGGGTCACATGTACAGCAACAGCAGCAGTGCACAGGTCTACACTAGCACAGGCAGCAGACTTATCCCCCTGTTCCCACACTGTTCCAAGGAAAGCTGCACACATGTCAGTCACACTTCATCTGATTCCTTGGAAGAAGCTACGCTCCTTCTTTGTGGGTCATATAAGCTTGGGGCCAAGAAACAGGCCTTCCTTACTAATTGAAAGTAAAATGACCCAAGAATACAAATGAAAGAGAAAGACATGACAAAGCAGTTGATTACAATGAGCCTAGGAAGCAGATTTCTTCCTTCTTGACCTGAAACAGATGCTCCTGTTGCAATGATAACGGGAGGAGCAATTTTGGTAGTGAACCCAATCTAGTGTTAAGTGAGATACCTGAGATATCTTTATCAGGGAAATGGAGGAAGCAGGTGAGCAAATACTGGATTTGTGTTAGCTCCATTTTACTATCACAGAGCTAGAATGGATATACAGACTATGTCAGCCAGGTCTGCTTTTCATGTAGACACAGTGACCACAGTCTAGACCACATTCTCTTTAGGCAGGAATCCTCCTAAAGTAGTAACTTAATATATCCAAAAATCCCACTGTGGCAATACTGCTGCATTTGCTGCTTCCCATATTTATCATGTTGCAACACCAGCAGGAAATGTGACCAAATGGAGAGAGACATGCTCACCTTCAACCCTGGAGCAGAGTGAAAGGTACAGAGAAGAGGTACACAGGTGAAAACCAGTAACAACAGGAGTAACCCAGGCATCTCATGCCTACATTGCAGCTTGCTTGTGAATTAGGCCAAAGAGCCTGCTGGAGCTGCTGCAGCTGCTGTGCAAGCAATTGTACGTCTCAAATAATTTCTTATCTAAATCCTTAGGTATATTTTTTTTTTTATGCTGCTGCTGAGACTTTCTACAAAATGGTGCTGCTGAGCCTTGAATGCTGCTTGCTTGGCCTTAATTCAGCGTTTGACAGCCAAAGTCATCTTGTTTAATGCCAACCAGAAAATTTTGTTTGCCAATTGAAGGAGGTAGAGAGGGGAAATGAGGAATCCGGTGATAGAAAATAAATGATATATGGTGAATGAATCACATAAGAACTGATATTCCAAAGTATGGGCTAAGGAAGGGCATATGAGGAGGAGGGGAAAGAAAGTTCTATCCTGGGAGCAGAAGCTATCAACACAGAGAGTGGGCTTGCAAGAGGGATCTGAAAAGGAGTAAAGATGCCTGGGAAGAACAAGCAAATGTAGGAGGCAGATTGCAAGAAAAATGATGGTGCAAGTAGGAAGAGAAGCAAAGGCAAGAAGAGTGGGTAAAACACAGAGATGAGACAGGACAGGAAGAACAGTCACACAGGCACAGTGCAGATCTGTATAGATGAGGGAATTCCTACCTCATTTCAAGAGGAAAAAAACTGGCAGCCATACAGCCAGAATTAACAGAGAATGAGGATGGATGACATGAGATGTTAGATACAATCCAGGAAGGAATCAAAAAGAAGGTAATTCTAACTTCTGGATGCAGAGGGAGTGTCTGTGAGTGCAGAAAGAAAGGAGTTATAGTGGAGTAGAGAAGACCAGATCTCTAAGGCACATACCAGAGATTGGGCACCAGGAATGCCAAGGGCAACAACACTTGGCTCTGCCTCGGTGTTCGGAGCAGGCTGAAGGAGCAGAGGTCTGGATGTGACAGTATAACTGGATCTGGGAGCAGACTAATACCAAAGGTACATGGTAGTGGAGCTTTAGGTAGGAAAGGGTAAATGAAACTGTCACTTTTGGAGATCATATAAGCAGAAAGTTTGCTGTTCTTCCTTCTCAGACCTTGGTTTTGGCTGATGCTGTGCAGTATGACAACACTGCCACCCTTTTTTTTGACAACAGACAGAGATGCCACACTGGCTTAGTAGGGACCTGAGCCACTGAAGTGTGAAAGGACTGTCACAGTGATGATTCTGCTCTGGTGCTTTTGACTCCTGAATCCCAAAAATATCAAGAGAAACAATGGAATTCCGCTCCAAAGGACAGGGTGCCCAGAGCAGCTTAGAGTATTCCTTTCTCTAAAATGAAGTGACCTGCAATTTGAAAACTAGGAATAGATGGAAAAGAGAAACAAAAGCTCACTAAGCATGAGACATTATAGGAGTCCAGCTTATGAACAGGACAGGCTGAAATTCTTCTCACCATTCTCTTTCTTTCAAATCTATCTCAAATCCTCTCTAACACTTATTTCTAACAAAGAAGCTCACACCTGAGTGTCAGCTCTAAGTCAATGAGGGGGCTATAAAACATCTTGTACCTTATGTAGGCAGCTAATTCACTTGAAAAAGTCTGCTAGTGTTATAAACCTGGAATGGGAAACTCAAGTGAGTTGTAAATAACAGTGAAATAAACTACCGTGAAAGCTGGCTCTTGTTTCTTCCTAAACTCATGCTCAGGGATGGCTGTGAACAGCCAGAGGGGCCAGCAAGAGGAATCAAAGCTGAAAAATTCAATTAGCAGATGAAATAAAGCCAAAGAGATTGAATAGTGGAAAATTAGATATCCAGCAGGTGAAGATTTTAGTGATCATGGGGCTTTGTAAAATATAATAAACAGTATACAAGATCAAATTTATATTGTATAGTGGGAATCCCCTTAATCCCTTCCAGCACTATGTCCTGGTGTAGGAACCACGTCACTCTCAGACAGTGCAGAGGCTCTGTCTAGCATTGAACAGATCCCTACAAGTTGTAGCAAAAATCAACACACAAGAGATGGAGCTGAGTACTTCTTGGAAAAGGAGAGGGAAGTTTCTTTGGAGGTAACCAACAACTGTTGCTAGACAGGCATTGGCTGAGACCATTCCTGTTTTCAGTCATGGTATTTTATAGAGGCCTACAGGTGAATTTGATCATCTCTCTACAAAAGATAAGGAAAAAATGTGCAGAAAGACTCTGGATGACAGCAATTTTTTTAGGGGTCACAATTCACTGCATTTTACCATTTGGCTCTTATGCATTTACTCAGCATTTTACTGTACATTAGCACTCATTCAAGTAATCATTAATAAGCCTTAAAATTACTATTTCTGAAGCAAGGGACAACGTATACTTGACAGACCTTCCTAAGGATATAACTCTGGAGCAAGACTGTGCTTTGTATGTATAACATTCTCAATGGACTACTGCTGATGTCTGCCAGCTATTGTTCCTTGAGCCTTACACCCCATTTCCTCACAGCAGATCAGCTACCACATTCACATTGCATGGAATCTCCTGAGTTACCTGGCTGGCTGCACCAACTCAGCTGAAGTCTGTATCATAAAGACCAACCATAAAATCCCGATGATCCCATCTTGCCTTGAAACGTGCAGTGACTTGGTTAAGGAATAAAACATACCAGGCATCAGGTAGACATGTTTCCGAAATAAAGAATGGGTTGTCATTTTATGGTGTTAAAACCTAAGGCAAAATAGCCTCCCATAGGGACAGCCAGGCTCTCTCATGTTTCTGTTGTGTCTGATTCCAGGTGCTGCCATAGTTTAGGTTTCATAATTTAGCCCAAGAACCCAGTGTGTAAATATCAGTCAATATAATGAGATTAAGGCAAGAAAGAGCAGGCAGCACATGCTTTGTGCCTGTGGGTTTGTATCCAAACTCATATCTGCCAAACCTCCTATGACTCAAGTACAACACAAAAGCTGCCTGTGAGGCTTAGAAGACCTTTAAAAGTCCTAAATGAACACAGCTGGTCTGCCCTGTCACAAAAATAGGTAGGTGGCTTCTCTTAAAGTAAAATACTTTTTCTGAAGACAATACTTTTTCTGAAGACAAAATGCAACAATAGCTGGCAGATTTCACTGAAGTACAAGAAAAGGTCCAATAATGCCTATATAGATGGAAGTAAATGTTGCTTGTGCAGCAAACATTAATCCTGAAGTTTGTCTGGGCTCCAAACCTCTGTCAAGAAGAGAAGATTATAGAAAAGCTTGCAAACCAGGAGGGCTACAAAGCAGATGGGTACAGTGTGAGTTTAGGAAGGAGTGCCAAAGGAAAGGGTTATGTGATCTATGGCACAAATTTTGATAGCTGGGGAAAACAGTCAGAGAAGGAAGGTTTCCAAAGAACAAATGACAGTCAGGCACTTTCTAAATAAAACAAAAGGCAAATCACTCCTTTGCCATTTGTGAGCTTTTAAAAATCCTAATATTTTCAGTTTGCATTGTTAATTAGAAAGGAGAGAGAGTGAGAGAGAGAGACGGTAGCAGGGAAAATTAACAGATTAATCAAAACTGTTCAGTACCAGAACTGGATGGAATGAGACAACACAGGAGGTAACTATTTTCTAAGGCTGAGCTCTGGTGCACAGCCTTCTCTAAAGCTGTGGGGAGCAGATGGGCTCCCAATGCTGCATCCTTCTGGCTTCCACCAGAAATATGCAAGTCTCCCTCTCACCAGAGTTGCCAGAGAAGGGTCCTTGTCCTAAGGGATTCCCTGAAGCTCAAGAACGTGAGAACCCAGGGTGAGAACACAGATCTGAGGGGGGAAAATTGGAAACTCAGTGCTTGATAAAACAAAGGTGTTCAAGTCTGGGAGGAACAGGAGGGCCCACTTTTTGCAGACAGTTTGTGTGAGTGCAGGGAGGATTAACACGCTGCAGCAGGTAGAGGGCTTTCATTAAGGATGTGTTCAATATGGCACTGCTCTTTGGACAGATGGAAGGGGGCTTATCTAGACTAGAAGAGGAGAAATTCATTTGACAATCAATCATACTGGTACACATTATTTCACGATTCTTAATCTATGCAGGATCTAGGTTATTATGGAAAATTAAAACCTAAATACATTTCCACTCATAGCTCAAGCTACTTGTCTTTAGTAGAAAAACCACTTAATTTCCTGATTTAAATTTCCTTGTCTTTTTCCCTCAACAGCTTGGAATAGTCAACCATCAGCAATACTACATGCTTTTTAATTATAGTGATGAAAAAAATCTTTTTGTTTCTCCACAATGGCATGAGATAATTCTGTTAATTCTTATAACAGTTTCCTACTGACTTGGAATCTTTATTAAAAAGCTGAGGCAACTGACTGCAATTTACTTTCTAAGGATCATTACTGTGTCAGTTTGAGTCAATTCAGCTGTTCCTTGAAAAGCATAGCATACATCTCATATAATATTTTATTTCAAAATGCCTTTGTTTTTATTACCCATCAAACTGCCTTTATTGTTTAAGCACTAAATGAACTTACAAAATTTAAGATACTGACCTGGATATATTTTTCATTGTGTTTTCAGCTATAAATTTCATAATTATTCTAAAATAAAAATACTTTGTTCAGAAAGAGGGAGCTTTCTAAATAAAATCATCTGCCCATAGACTCTCTATGAAACATGTTCTCAGATTTCCCTGTAATATTAATCTTGCAGAAGAAATTCAGATGTTCATATGATAAAAAATAGCAAATCTGCAGTGACAACCACGTGGTGATTTTCTTAAAATCCTTTCTAGCTAATCTGATTTTAGAAGACTTTGAAGCACATTTCAATTTTAAATATTTTAATGTATCACAACCACTCCATTCTATGAATACACAGAAGTAAGATTCATGCAGAAACAAAATCAGAGGTATCCACACAGTCTTCCCATTCTGGCATCACATATGGAGGGGACTAATGTAAGTCACATGATCTCCGGATGCCTCAGCTGCCCCATCAGTTAAGTCATGTGGGGTGGTAACTGTCTGTGAGATCTTTGATTGAAAGACTATTAAAGAAACAGAATTTGAGAGCAGTGATTTATTTTAATTCTGGTTTTTTAAGGTCTTTACTTCGATTAACATAATTCCAGGTTCAGACCTAGAATTTGTAGGGAAACAGGCTGAGATCTTAACGAATAACTCACCTGGGTTCACCATATACTCTCTACAGACACATTTGGGTGTTTCAGAAGCACATACTGCTTCTTTCTTTTTTTTTATTTATTTTTGAAATCTTCTATTAAAATATAGGAGATACTACTCTTATGGCAAAGTATGTTATCTGACATGAAATACATACATACATTTATACTTATACACACATACAAAGGATACTGTATCTCAGTATCAAGGAGGCTGCATATAACTGGCAAGTAAATGAAACTATTCTAATTTACATAATTAACAAGCACTGTAGAACAGACTTTATTACAATACCTAACTGTGCAGTCTCAATAGAAAAGCTCAGATACTCCTCACTGATTTCTATCTCTGGCATCCAGTCACAGAACAGGACACCTTTCAGGAAACAGGACACCTCTGTTTCCAGCCTTTTATTTCACTATAATTCATCATGCCATGTCTTAAACACAGAATACAACAAGGCACTCTAAGGCTCCCATTACTTACCAGTACCCACCTTGAGATTACCTACAGATTTACAAAAAATGCCTTCAGGAATGTATCATCATAAAACACAAAGGTGCTCCATGAACTGAGCAAGCACCGGTGGGATACAGCAGGAAGAACACAACCCAGAAAGGACACAAATGCTGACACAAGTCTTTCATAGATTTTGTGGGCACAAGTTAATTTACATGCTGTTCTTTCTCCCTCATGTCCTATCAGAATTACAGCAAGTAATTACTGAGATTGGCTGTAGTCTCTTTAAAGTTTCTCAGTCCAAGAATACCTCAATTATTAGTGTTTTGATAAGTTTTCCATCCAGTGCTTTTGATTTCAAGACAGAACTGAAAGACCTTTTTTTACATAAGGACATGAAAATGCACTTTAACTTACCCCTCTAATTTTTTTTTCCTTTTTAAATAAATCCACTGTAATGCTTAAGAAGCCCACCTTTAAAATATCCCTTCCTTTTATGCATTACATGTTTCTTTCACTCTGTGGTTTAAAGACAAGCATGTATCTGTTTGTATCCGAAGAGACGAACCTCGCTCAGAAGTGACACATGACTTTCAAATCCCTGACTGACTTGTGTCAATAGAGAGTTATAACACGGGCACCTTATGAAGCTTCTTTGCAAAGCAGGCAGATTTGCAGCATAGTCAGTTAAGCACACATGAATCTATTTCAGTGCCTTCCAGCACTATATCCTAAAGCATATTTTTAGTCTCAACATGCTGAATTAAAACGTGGTTGTAACTCTCCCTCACTGGACAGCCGAGCACAATCAAAGAGCTCCAGATGTATCCCAACAGAGCATGTTTACATGCACTCCCTGTCCCACAGCTCTACCTTTCTCAGGTCATGCAGCCAGCTCTTACCTCAATGGTGTACTGTTCAAAAATCCGGAGCTGAAGGAAAATGTCTAGCTTAATCTTCCTCTCATGGAAGAGCTCTTCCATCTGTACCTGGGCCTCGTCGAGCTGCTGAAGGACAGATTCGATGTGGCTGATGGAGCTATTGTGTGGGGTCTTATTGTTGGAAACCGCAGAATCCCTGTAGCAAGGCAGAAAGCATGGTTAAAGCTCAGCTTTAAGGCAGGCAAAAGAGCAAGAACTACACACTTGTGATTCTGCATGCTGCTGAGAAGCATACCCAAGCACAAAGGGCTGAGGGAAGGTGTAGACTCATCTCGTCTACTTGCCTAAACCCTGTGGCTCCTGAGCTCGGCACAAAGTTTGAACAAGAGGATCATCCTTTCTTGTATCATGACACTGTGACCTTGCATGTTTGGGAGGGGAGGGGAGGAGAATGGTACATCAATCTCAATGCCTCTCTTGAGGAAACTGGCTGGCAGTACCCTTTAATCCTACAGAGTGACCTGCTCCAGCCTATACTCACATCAAACTCAGAGATGCTGGAACTTTACAAGCTAGTTTTCTGCATTTTTTTTTTATTAGTTATGGACTAATTGAATCAGAATTATGAGCATTTTAGACCAAGGGGTATGGATACCTTAATTTCCTTTGGATTATGTGGTACAGCAATAGATGTAGAATACACTGCAAAAAATTCCACTGAAGGAAAACACCTTTCAAACACTCCAAGAGATACTGACTTGTCATTTCATTGGGGTAAGTGAAAAGAAACATGCCTGTAACAGGTCAGATACTGCTCCATTTACATTTTCCATATACAGGCAGCAGAAGGGAGCAAACCCTTTAAACTGGTGAGCTAGGACCAAGAGGGAGTTTGTTGTACCTGAAAGAACAGGACAGTCCTGACAGTTCCTTTTCTATTTGTGCTCTCACATATGTTAATAAGCTGACCTACAGTCTGTTATGTCCTCAGTAAATTTTTTTCAGTGACTATTTCATGGTTAAATAACCTTTGCAGACATAAAGAGCTGAAAGCTATCCTCAAATGTTCCACAAAAGGTCCCTCAACTTTCAGAAGAACCAGAAAGGAAACTCTGAGGCCAAAATTTAATCTTGGCTTTAGTACTTTGGCTCAAACAAGATTTAGATGCAATGGTCTTCTTCATCCAACCTGCTCAAAGGTGTGTGAGAGCAGCTGTATTATTTGGCACATTTAATCCAAGACAACAGAAAACCCTACAAAATACACTGGTAGGATGACAGGATGAAGTGGGTAAGCAATCAGGTCTTACCATCTTTCCTACTGATCTCCAGTTCTGCCTTGGAGAAGGTGGGGAGGACAATTACAAATCCAACAGCACATATCAGACTATCAGTGCACCAACAAACTCCCACATGTGCAGTGACCCAGCTAACAATACTGGGAGACAAGTGAGATGTCAGGTAATGCTGCCAAGCCACCACATTGTCCTGCAGGGACCAAATGAGACTGGGAGCCATTCTTCTGCCCAGCAAACCTGGGCAGCTGAGGTGTCTCCCCATTATGGAAGAGTGCTAGCGTGCTTGCAATTTTTAGGGTTTTATTCCCCTTTTCTGGGTTGAATTTTGCCTCCATAAACATATAGCAAAGCATTTATAGTTCTGTAGTTTTCTACAGAACTTAACTGAAATGTTCATGCTTTGCTCTTCGCAAATTATTGTCACGTAGGGTCATATCAAAACAACATACAGTCAACTTAATTTAACCCTGTCATTGAGCATAATGGAGAAAAAAACAAGTATAATCTTTTAAAAGTGCTTTAAGTTGAACTAGGCACTGACACAGAGTCATTTAACTATGTTGAAAACACACCTTCGAGATTTTAAGGCAAAAACACACACACATTATTCTGTTTTCAGTGTGCCTTAGAGGAAAAGAGCAAGCATTTGCCTGAACATCTGAAGTCTAAGGCTAAAACTAAAAATACAGAATGCTATTAACTGCACAGTAGTTAGCTACTTGGATGTGTTCTGCCTCTTTTTCCTCAAATACTTGATGTTTGATACACTGAACTTCAGATGCTCCAGCATTATTCTGAAGTAAGTGCTACCAATTTCTCTTGCTTATAAGTTAATATTACACTAATATTGCTCTCCAGGTGTTATGGTTTATGCCTCACTCTGTCAGTCTGTTTTCCAGTTCTTCATGATCCCAGAGTCTCTCTCTCTGCTGTACAGAGGAAGGAGGGTTGAAAATAACTAGGTGATATTTTGAAACTAGAGCTTAATCTGAGGCTGCATCCAATCAAGTTCTGTTTCCTTCAGTCAGCACCTGTCTTCTATAAAAGGACATGAAATATGTCTTCATTCAAATGCAGGATTATTACTATGCAGATATTACCTAAATGACTCAATGAATTATTCAAGGCCGGTGTTGAATAATCTCTCATGGGATCTAGAGACACACTTAGTTTTAGAAATTCTTTTTCATTAAATATTTCACTCTTCAAATCAAGCCACACTTGCATTTCAGTGACTGATGCAATACAAAGGTTTAAGAGTATTAATCTGATATTTTTTTAACAGTCCTGTCAGATAAGGTGTTGACAATCCCTGGCTAGTTTGGTTTGAGAAAGATCTCCCTTCAGAAAAAAAAAATTCTGAGATTAGAATGCTTCTGCCACAATATTTCTTGCTCTTTCTGTTGAGAAATCCTGGAAGAGAATTAATATAAGATCCTTACTAATCTTTGAAAGGTTATGGATTACAGTTATAAAATTCAAGGAAATTACTGGGAAGAAAATATAAGAAAATAAACTTTGGGGAACATAAGATTGAACTCAGGACACTGCTGCTGAGTTTGTTAAAAATGAACACTGTGCTCCTATAACCACTTTCAGTGCTTTAACTGGGAGAAAGCTCAGTGAGATATTCCCATTATCAAAAGCTGAACTACTGTAAAAAAGGCAAAATACACAACTCTTCACTGGCTTTTTTTTTCAACCCCTAACATTCCTGCTCTTTCACACCTCACTGAAGCAAATTATTGTTTTGCCTTTCACAGATGAGCAGAAATATTGCCCCCAGCAGCACCCCTAGAACTGCAGTTCAAAACATTTTCTTTGCCTTGGCTGCTGAGAACGATGATCACCTCAGTAAAACACTGATAGGGAAGAATGGAAAAAAAGTTTGCAGTGTTAACCATGACAGGTACAGAGTTGGTAGCCAGGCCTGTTTTATTTCTGACAGGTAGGATCTCTGATCTCTGTACTCACAGTGGCCCTGAAGACCTGGTGTGAAGAACAGTTCCAGACATCGTATTTAGCTCAGGCAGCTGAGCTTTTCTTCACCCCTCTGGAGGAGACACAGAGTGCCATTACACAAGTGATCTTCTCTAAACCAATATCTGTTCTCTCAAAGATAAGGATAAGAAATGTAAAACTTTCCAAAGCTCTAGTAATTTTATTGCTTTTAACCTGTGTTATGACATGCTTAATAAGAGCGATATATTTCATTGCCTTCATTGTTGTAGCATTTGCAATCTTAGCTATTCTTCACAGCAGGTACAAGGTGATCCACGCTGTGAAATGCAACCTTGTGTTAAGGAAAGATTGCAGCAATTTTAGTTTTTTTGCTTTTTATCCTTTATCTCTGTCTTCTTTACTCTCACCAGCAGCCACAAAAGCTGTTAGAGTGGGCACATGCAGAGGCGGCTTCATGGTTTTTTCCACACAGTTCTGCTTCACTATTTGAAAGAGTCCAGGATCCCATTACAGGCTTTGCAGTTAGTCAGAGTGCTCAAAAACAACACTTCAATAAGATCATCTTGACAGTTCCATACTGCAAACCTTTGTGTGTTTTGTCGTCCAGACAGCGTTCTCTCTGTGTCTGGTCTTGGCTTTATCAGAAGCGGGGGATCACTTTGCACAAATATGCTCACCTTGTTCCACCTTGCTCACTGCCCAGAATACAAGCCAGACACCAAACTCAACATTTCTTTGTTAAACACAGCTGCCACAAAACCTGCTTGGCATTTTGCAAATATTTGGACATGACACCAATTCCAAACCAAAAGTCCCAAAGCTGAGGCCACTGTCTCTTTTCAAAGACTGAAACTAAGAACTGACTAAGTTTACATTAAGGAAAAGCTGAAGTCCCACACACCATCTTGCAGTTCACCTCTTCCCATGCTCCACCGACTTCCAGCTCCAGGTATTACCCTGGCCATGCTCCAACTCTACATGCCAGTTTCCTACTGACTCAGGTGCAGGCAAAAATCCTTTAGGCCAATCCCACAACCAGAACCAGGACTGCTTGAACACAGACACTTTCTGCAACCCCACAAACCACTCCACACTCCACACATGATGAGCATATACAAGGTCCCTTTCAGGTACTTCACGTGTGTTCACACTGAAGCGATGCTATGCCAACAGGTGGGAAGAATAACCAAAATTCAGAACCTCACTGCCATTTTTGTGATCTCATAGAATTGCCATAAACCTTGCAAACACTTCCTGTGCATAAAGGGAAATTACCATGCAGAACTTTGATTTATCTGCTATGGCTGGCCATACATACATTCTTAGCTAAAACTTCTTCCCTCTGGCAGTTCACTTTTCAAACCCAGCATGTTTCTTTTCTACTTTTCTCATCAGTAAAGGTGAAGATGGATAGAACTTAGCTATGTCTGCTTCTGATCCTTCCTCTCCAACTCTAATCTCAGCAAGCAGTACCAGAGCTCAGATCCCTCACTCTCCCACTGCGATGCAGGCAAGCCATATACAGCAAGACTAGGAATTTACATGGGCTCTCCAATGTGGTTGTCCAGGGCTGAAAGGCAATCAAAATCTAGAGCAGCCCTCTCAGATCTCTTTTCTGACCCAGAGGAGAACACTCTGCCTCCAGAATGACAGGAAAAAGTATAAAGAAAAGCTCAGCACATGCAGTAGTAGAAGGCTCAAGGACACTAAGAGGGCTCTTAAGAGCAGAACTCCACCAGAGTCTTTCATTACCCATTCTGATCTAGAGCATCTTAGGCTTTTCCTATCATGGCTCATGGTTTTCTGAACTTTTCAGGTGGGAGGTTAGGCATCAGATTAGGAAAGCTCAGGGTGAGGAGGGTGATCTAACTCTTTGGGACAGTCTCTGGTGAAATGCATAAGACATGGGAGATTTGCATATTATTCATGTATACAGAACATGCACACTGTCTGCTTGTAAATAAGGGTAACCTGCAACAATACAAAGATCTAAATAATAAGTGATGCACTGGACTTGGTTTGACACTCAGTACATCCCTTAAAGGCAGGAAAACTCACTGCTGTCAACAAAGTGGAAGGCACAGTAAACCACTGTAAGAATAAATAAGAGAGATTTCTCAATTACAAATTCTATGTAAGTTTACTCTGCAAACATTCATGTGATGATACTTGCAGATTGAGAAAGTAAAAAAAAAAAAAAAAAAAAGCCCAAACCTCAACTTCTTCATGTATTTTAAATCAGGCAAAATGAGCTGTTTTAATTCATAACACAAGTAGAACCAGCAGTATAAGAGCCTCTTTGACACTATGAATAAACCCCACACAGACAAAGATAAATAGAAGGGTGCTGCATGCAAAATGAAATAGTGAAGACTGTTAGACACGTGTGTATTTTATTAAGAGGAATACACTTCTCCTAAATCAGGAATAACCATATAAATCATGAGGCCTCGGCTCACAACCATTTAACAATCTTCTATAAATACCAATTAAAAATATTCACTTCAAACACATTTGTTTCAATTCACTTCACTGTGCCTATAAATAATCTCTCTGTCAAACAGAAAACCCATGCTGATCCACAGACTACTCTAATCAGTCCACACAAATCACTCCTTGCAGTTTCAACGAAACACTCAAAGAATCTGAAGAATTATAAATAATCAAAGAATTAATAAACTCTCCCAATTAATCCTAGCTTACAGTTCCCTATTTATGCACCTCTAAACCACAGCATGTATCAGATTTCTCAACACCTGTCCTCCAGGTGGATGCTTACCTGAGCTGTTGGATTAGATCTTCCCCTTCTTTAATAACGTTGAGGGTAGCATCCAAGGTGGCTGTTTGTTGCTGCTGAAACTGCTTGATAAGCTCTTGAACCGCATCCACAGAGTCAGCACAGACATCCTCTAAGAGCTCCTTCTGCAGATCTTCCATCCATGTCCACAGCTGGGAAGGAGGGGAGGGAAATATAAATCACAGAGGGATTGAGATTTAACCCTTTTGCTCTCTATTTCCAGATCCATAGCATTAAACAGGGCTGCATGTTTCACATGAAAACTGACCTAAAATTTCTAAAATCAGAAAGATACATTTGTTATTGATCCCATTTAAAGCAAGAAAGTAAGATAAATACAGTATGAGGTAGGTTTTTTCAAAAATTAATTTGAATTTCAGTTTATTCTATGACAATAACTAATTATATTATTCTCATTAACTCTTTACACAAGTAACAAATTACAGTCTCCTACAGCTGTGACAACCTAACCCTTTCAGGAGCTGAGTACTATCAGCTGCTATTAATTTTACATGCAGCTGAAGCCTGTTGCAGAACAGACCTAAAATCTTTGGTATGTATGTACGGTACTGGCTGAAGTCTAGCTGTGCCTGCTCAGCTATGCCTTCCCAGGGTTTGGGGTTTTGTTTCTTTTTTTGTTTCCAACACTTAAACCCCCTCCTCAAAATGCACTTCAGACTCCGCATTTTAACTCTGGGAAAATCCAAACATACGAGACAGCAACATCACCAATCAACCCCATGCAGATCCATTAATTTTAAATAGTCTTGACTACCAATTTTAAAACCACAATCACAGCAACAAATCATTTGCAAGTGCTTAGATGAGAATTTCCAGCCAGCTGTTCATCAGAGGTCTGGACAGGGGCAGGCATGTCCCAGCAGCCTCTCGCTGGCTGTAAAGGCTTAAAGCGAACAGAGGTTTCCCCTTTAAGCTTGCTCTGAAGAGTGAGTGTAAAATTCCACCTACTGAGCTGGCAGCCTGCCAGCAAATCCTAATGACTCCACCACAGAGACTGTTTTCTGTGCCATGCTTGCCCCATTAACCCACATTTTGCTGGTATATGCTGCGAGGTGGTAGAGAAGTACGGGAGTGAGAAACAACGCGTTGCGCCAGTGCACTGGGAAATGTCAAGGGACACGGTGCTGGCGGCAGCTTTGCCTGCCATTCCAGGGAGCTGCAGAGCAGTTGGTCTCAGAGGGACCTAGGGATGCACATGAAGGGGACGACAGACGTGTGTGGGTGGCAAAGAGCTGGTAAAACCATTTGTGTTCAAAACGAGTTGCTCTGGATCCGCATCCTACAGCATTTCTTCTTAGACTGAGAATTCTGCATGTCCACATAAAACGAGAGGAGGACAGGGACACCTAAGGCTCCAGCTGGCAAAGCTTCTCATAGCCCAGGGTCTGCACCTACGGCCAGTCACCAAATGCTACACTATACACACACTAAGGACTTCAAGGATATCATGCTGACCTAAACCAAAATAATCAAAATCAGAACCTGTGCCAGCACTGCTCGTGATACCAGAAAAGAGAGAGCCCAACACCTTGTGCTCTGTCCCTACCTCTGTTACTGACTCCTTGCTTGACAGACTTACAAAAACAAGTTTTAAAACATATGCTTAATTTGAAGGCTTTTTAGATTTTCAGTATCAGCTTTGAATATTTTGGGTAAACACCTCTGTTTATTCATAAGTAGCGTAATCATAATGGACTGCCCTACTACTGGCCTGCAATGGAATGTATTTGCTCAGGAATGTATTTACATATTTTCACATTCTCAGGAAAAAGGCATAGCACAAAAGAATGAAATATAAGTAAGCAGTCAGGCTTGTGAAATAAATGAAAGAACAAAAACACATTTAAAGAGTCAGAGAGTTTTTTTCATTTGTGGCCTTAGATTCATGCCCTGAACTTTGAGAAGCCACCATAAAGGAAAATGCATTAATGCCTTTATATATGAATTACACTCAGAATCTTTCTGGTTTTGATCCAATCCCTACAGCCGCTCAAACAGTAGGGACAGCTGGACTATAACAGACGTGGACCAGGTTGTTCAGGAATATTCCTTTTTCTGCTTAGCAAATCTTCAAGTAATAGAGCACGTTGTAAATACAGAAGAGAAAAATGGCTATGTGTTTAAACCATCATCCTGTCTCGAGGTGGGAAAGCCAGCAGTTTTTTAATTTCTTTCTGTTCTTTGTCATATCTCGTTTTCCCATTTAAGATAACAAAAAATGCTCCTTTACAAAAATGACAGTGAAATCAAGAACTTGCTTCAATGTTAGGAATCTCTTGAAATCATCATTAGAAAGGGCAGAGTAGAAAGTTTCCAATCCCCCAATTTTCAGTGGAAAATCCTGTCTTCAAAAGTGTCTTCAGAACCCAACTTTTACCAGCAGCCAAAAGGATTTTGACATTTAAGATCCTAAATCACTTTCTGAGCACACTTCTAAATCAAAACAGTTTAAAATACTTAAACTCTATTGTACTCACCTGGAACCAAAACAATCATTAATTTCTGAGAGCACTCAAATATATTAACTCATATTAGCTTCAGATGTTTCCATTAATGACCTCTGACTGTGAGGATTTGCATAATAAAATCTATCAGAATGTAGGTCATCCTTGATTCAGAGGCCTTTAATCCTCTAGACTTCACCAATCCCTGGGAAATCCTAATACAAAGAATCAGTCAATAATATTACGAAGATCCTTCAGGAATAATTCACAATAGGAACCTGATTCAAAAATCTCCCAGGTTGTGTCCTACAACTAATAGCACCTGGAATAAGTTGCTACCAAGCCCCACTTGTGAATGCCACAGCAGTGAAAAGATGAACTCCACTGTCACTGCAACACTAGAGTCAGAAAGGCTGTTAATCATGAAACAGAAATCACATCCTGGTTGTCACTGCTCAGGAAAATCACTCCCTATTAGTGCTCGATGTTTCATTCCACTGCAACTATTCAAGCACTTAAAAAAAAACCCCTGACTATTAAAGCCCCAAATCACTAGACACCTTGTGCATTTCCAGTTCATGCTGTGACCTACTCTAAACAGCTAGATAGTCTAGACTGAGTGAACTGTTTCACTTTTTCATTGAAATCTGTCACATTTCACAGCACAACTTTTATTTCATATGTGCAGAAACTGACTTCTTTTATTCCTAGCACAAGCAAAATTTGTGAGCACCTGTCCCGTTCACCTACGTACTCCAAACTTAATCCCATGCAGAGCGCATATGTAGATACATGCAAACATTCCAAATATTAAGGTAATATTTCCACATACACCTGTGATGACTTTTACTAAGTTTTCCAGTGACACATGTCTCCAGAAAAGAAAATAACTTCTACATTGCATTATTTAACAGGTACTAAAGCAAAAATACAGAATCCTGGAAAACAATAATGAAGAAACAGAAAAATAATTTTTTGTGCTTCCTTTGATTGATCTGGGCTTTGGTATGATTAATTGGATATGGAGATACTAATGCATTAGTGCTAAAACCTGAACTATGTCTATCAGAGAGATTCAACCACAAATATGACTGATGCAAACCACATGCAAAAATGTTATAATTATCAGCTACACAAAAGTCGCAGGCAAATACCTCACCCTAAAAAGTTCCTGCTGAAGGTCCACAGAGGCTCCAGAATTGAAGCTTTATTTATCAAGGTAACATGGCTTTAAACAAGAAAACTAATTATCTCCTAGATAATTGACTCCTAGAACAGTGGAAAAGAAGAACGACACCCCCTCTTTCTTTTGAGGGAGCATCTGGTACCTCTAATACATTGTAACAACCTCTGCATTTTTCTTGGATATAAAACACAGGCAGCTTCCCTCCATCCAAGAGACAATACAGCTCTTTATTCCCAGCTATTTTAGCTGATGCAATACCCTTCATTTTACTCAAGTACTTAATGAGACCATTTACTGTAGGTTTGAAGGACATCTGTGCCTGTTACTTAGAAATTAATGCTTCTGACTTAGAGTAAGGGACTACTTTAAACAAAACCTGAAACCTAAAGGGATTGCTAAGAAAATGTTGCCTGCATGATTGGAATAACTGTTAAACACCCAATGTTTATATGCTGCTATTTGTAAGCGACAGAGATGAGTTATACTCCCCTCAAAAGCAGTTTAAAAACACTGAGTAATGAGACCATTGCAAAGCAAAGAACCAGACAGTTCAATCCATGAAAATTACCATTGTACAACATTTTTTGCCAGTCATTCAAAACAAGGATGTTAATGGAAAGAAGCAACTTTCCACGGTATATGTGCTACCCCTTCACTATGTTAGAGAAGCATCAGGTATTGTAGGACAGGCCCCAAAAAGGTGCTCAGGACACCTCAGCAAATGAACATTCATCACAGCAATGAAGACTAGAGCAGAATGCAGAAGAATTCAGTGAAATACAGGGACCTTGGTGCTACTCCATGAATTGTTCAGAGAAGCAAGGGCAGGCTGAGGAAAAAAAATCCAATCAAACCACAAACAGAATTGCTCCACAGAGAGTTGTCCATCAACCCTACTTGACTCTGCTACTATGACAGGCTTACACAAACCTATTCCGAGTAGTAACATTTAGCTTTTTCATAATATGCATTAGGAAGTCACACAGACCTCAAGCTCAGAGTAATTTATGGCAGGACTTGTCTGTGCTTATGTTTAAGCACCTGTTCAAGTACTGTTTTGCATCTGGTTTCACTGCACAACCTTTACTAAATTGCCTGTTCTGCTTTGATTTCCCCATACCAACATGGTGGAGATGCTAAAACTTTCCAGCACAATTACAATTAACCTACATCAGGTGATGTTTAGTCACACTTACAATGCATCCAGTCCTGTTTCAGTTGAAAGAATTGGTGGTTGTTTTAAATTGGAAGCGTATTTCAACAACATTGTCCAAAGTCACATTCAAGGTCTTGTGGAAATGTCAACAGAAACACAGAAAACGATGTGTGTAATGATGAGCTGCAAACTGACCACATGCCACCAGTGAAGTGTCACATAATGACAGCACACATAATAAAACGTGACAGGATGGGATATGACCAGACACTACACATGAAATGCCACAATACGTGACTTCCATGGTAAGACACAACTGATGAGACTCCCTGCTGTGAGAAGTAACGTCAGATACCACCAAACTGGTCGGGAAGAAACGACGAGTGGAAAGAAAGGGAACATTCTGTGAAAAATCTGATCTCTTACTAACCTCTTTCTTGCTTTTTCCTTTTTCCTGGCCAACTTCTTGACATTCATCCTTGGTTGGGCTGCATCTGGTGCTTCTGTATGCTGATTCTTTTTAATTAGTAACCTTGCCTGTGGCAAAAGGATTTGCACTGCCTAAACATCTGATGCTTTTTCCAAGACCTGCATGGACCAGACTGATATAGCACAAAATAATCTCCTCTCAAGGGAAACATGCTTTGGGTAGCTAGCCTTACATCAGGGAATGTGTAGATCCCCAGCTCAAGGTCATGTAAATGTAATTCAGGGACTGTTTGCTGTAGGAGGGGAAATTGGCTTATAACTGAAGAATCAGATGTACATGTTCTGTGCTTCCTCTACTACCATCACAAATTGTAAAATCATGTTCCTCTTCTACTGTAATTTTAATGTTACTTGTAATTATGAATCTGGATGTAATTAACTTCAGCAACTGTACCAAGAAAATTCTACACTTGATCATTCTGATAATAGGCTTAGAAAAGTTCTTCCTATATCAAAGATTTACTCAGATTTACACCAGTGTAATATAGTACAATTTGGTGCTGGAGAAGCTTTCCACACTACAAAATCAGCAATTTAGTAAAATAAATGCAGGTACCATTACATTCTACTTTAATTTTTCACCGGTTCATTACTTTTTTACTGTTTCACTACTTCTCAAATGGAATTTGCACCATCTCTTTCCTCTGTGCTTTTTCCAGTGACTGGCCACTTGCAGTCTTACCCTGATCTGCTGCTTTGAGCCTTTTCTGCAACTTTGTGCACTATGTCCTAGGAATCTCATAAATAAACCGTTTGTGACAATTCTGAATCATTCTGAAACTTGCTAAGGATTAAACAAACTGTGGGGCCTTTCTTTAAGGAAACAGTCTTGTTGGATCCATCGACTTAAACCACTACACCGACACCCTTTTAAACTTGTTGCATAACTCTATTGCACACGTGTACTTAAGGCACAACAGAACGTGTCTTTGAAGTGATGAGTGAGTTACAGGAGTGTCTCTGAATGGCTTTGATGCAGATTTACTCAGTACACAAATTACTGCAGGCATCAGCTGCCCACTCTGTTGCCTTCGTACACAGAGGTAAAGCCCACACACTGGAATTGGGGGAAGCTCATCTTCCTCAGCTTCAGGCAATCGGGACAACGGGCAGTCATGTGTCTAATAAAAAGGTACTTTATGAGAGTTGGCACATCCTATTTAAAGATGTTCATAAAACTCCCTTCTAGCTGCAGCATGAACTACTGTTATCTGGAGAACAAGGCATACAGGCTGGAGACCCATCTCCATAACACACAAAACACATGCAAGGACCCTCAAAAGCCATTGACAATATTTGAGTGGAGCCATCATTCAGCAATAGTGCTGGTGAATGGCCTGAAAAATGTGGTTAGCAAAGTGTGAACTTAGATGCAGTCTATAGGAATCCTTTGGCCAGCACATGGCAGAAAGATGGAAAAAACTTCTCTTCCATGTGCCTGCCCTTGCTCTGCAGCAGGTTTGCATTCCTGACATTTGGGTTATGTGGCTGCATTTACAAGCATTTAATTCTTATTACTTTGATTCTGTCCCACAATTTTTTCCTATCACAGATGGCAGAATTTTATTTACTAGTGGTCTGGCTGTGCTTCAAACTTCCCAGCTCAAGAGCGGGATGTGCTGCCAGGATACCACAGCTCTTTTCATTCTTAGCTTCTTAATCCTTCATGAAAAAAACTTGCTTTTAGGCAACAAATGGACAGGAAAGAAGGGCACCCTGCACCAGCCCAGCTGTCCTGCTTCCTCAGTCCCAGGTTGTTGGTAGCTTTACAGACAAGATTTAACTCTGGAAAGAAACCACCAAAGTTAATGACTGGTGAATGTTGGCATTTCGGCCAAAGCCACAGTCTATCCTCTGGAGCTGGAGAGAGATTTGCTTTTATTTTGCTTCTTCACATATCTCACACAAAAAATAACACTTTTCATAGCCACAATTATCAGAATGATAACAGTAAGCTCACAACCCATCTATCTTGTCCAAGGGATCTGCCACACAGGCAAGGGATGGCACACACGTAACCTGTATGTGCAGCTCTGGCAGTTGAATTCTACCTCTGCTTTCTGCCTGCAAATCCACCTCTGATGAGAATATTAGAATGTTTAGGAACTGAGCACTTAAAAAACAAAACAAAACAAATTGAAAACCAATTAAACAAAACACCCAGCAGTTACTTAGAATCACAGAATCATTAAGGATGGAATAGACCTTTAAGATCATTAAGTCCAACCATCCACCTACCACACCACCCTGTTCACCACTAAACCATGCCCTTACATTCCATATCCAAATATTTTTTGAACACTTCTAGGGTTAGTGACTCCACCACTTCCTTGAGCAGCCTGTTCCAATGATTGACAACCCTTTCTGTGAAAAAGAATTTCCTAATACCCAAACTAAATCTCTGCTGGCACAACTTGAGGCCATTTCCTCTCGTCCTGTCACTTGTTACCTGGGAGCAGAGCCTGACCCCCATCTCACTGCCACCTCAGGGAGTCATAGAGAGCAATAAGGTCCCCCCTGACCCTCCTTTTCTCCAGACTAAACATCTCCAGTTCCCTCAGCTGCTGCACATAAGACTTGTGCTCCAGACCCTTCACCAGTTGTCCTTCATTGTCCTTCGTGGGACACACTCCAGCACCTCAGTGACCTTTTTGAAGTGAGGGGCCCAGAACTGGACACAGCACTCAAGGTGTGGCCTCCTCAGAGACAAGTACAAGGGGTGGTCACTGCCCTGGTCCTATGGCCACACTATTACTGATCCGAGCCAGGATGCCACTGGCCTTCCTACCCACCTGGGTACACTCTGGCTCATGTTCAGCCACAGTCAGCCATCACCCCCAGGTCCTTGTCCATGGGGAAACTTTCCAGCCCCAGCCTGTAGCACTCCATGAAGTTGTTGTGACCCAAGTGCAGGACCTGGCACTTCGATTTATTGAACCTTACAAAACTGGCCTCAGCCCACCAATTCAGTCTCTCCAGATCCCTTTGCAGAGCCTTCCTCCAGCAGATCAACACTCCCACCCAACTTGGTGGTCTGTGAACTTACATAGGGTGTACTCAATCTTAATCCCTTATAAAAGCATTTGTTTTTTTCTTTTCATCCTCCTGTCTTGTGATTTCTATGCTTATAATACTCTCCTAATCAAACTACACAGATTCAGCTCCCAGAAAAAAATAATGTTCATGCTTATAAAAGGCATAAGTCTAAGATTTGAGGTTTCACAGCCCTGCAGTGAGAGATACTTTCAAAGTTTGAGTTTGCATGTTAATGTAAAGTTATGCCAATGAAGGACAAAATTTCTAGCTTTTGAATAAGGCACATAGTGCTTCATTCTAACACTGTAAAGTGCTGGGATGTGAAATGGCCACTCAGTGATTATTTTATGTGCACAGAGACAGTCTGGGTCATTTCAATTTTTCATCTTTTCCTTGTTTTTTAAATTTGGACATAATACAAGAAAAGGAACAAAAGTGCTGTTCAGGACAAGAGTAGTGTGTAAGTGCGTAAGACAAATACTTTGTGGTAGACATGCTCAGAGAACAAGACTTTTCCAAAACTTTCAGAAGTTGCCAGGAAGTGGAGTTGCTAAACTGAGTGTGCCCTGCACCACAAATCTCTATTATGGAATGGGCGATTGCTCTGAAAAAAAAGTCAATATTAGCAGTAAAAGTCAAACAACAGTAACATTAACTTTGAATCCTGGGTCAATTTACAATGAATGACAGGATTACACTATATATCCCAGAACCACTGTCATGTTTGCTCCATGATTAACTTTGATACATTCTGTCAACTCTTCTGAGGAGAGTCAACAGCAGCCGACCTTAGCCCCGTGAGCTTTCTGCTACCTCTGCCTGAAAGTGAGGGACAAGCCCTGTCAAAATTAGTGATCTACACTGAAATAATGTCCTAATCATAATATTCAACTGAAGTAGAGAGAATTTAATTTCACAGGTCTTGGTTACCAAGTAAAATAAAGTTAGCAGTGCCTGCAATAAAATGCTGTTACTGTTCCTGACTGCCAGGGCAGACCCACTCCATTACTCACTTCAGTAACCCCACTGATCTCTGTGGAGTGACCAAGGTGACCTGCTGACCACAAATAATTTAGGTTATAGTATAGGAAGCTGTCTGACACTTAATGGTCCAGGACTTTGCTCTCAGTTTCTCATGGTCTTATCAGATAAGCTGTTCGGAGTGAAACTTTCCATACCAGGTATCTGCCTAAGGTACAACTTGATGGATTTTGAGGTAAAAGGTCCAGAATGAGAGGAAGAGGAAAAAGAAGTTATTTTGCCTGTGTTAGAAGAGGAGTCTTATTTCTGCTCAAATGAGATGCTCCAGACCCTCCATGCTTTTAAGCAAGGGTTTGAAATTTTGCAGGGTTTAGCCTTAATGTCAAGAATATACATTACATCATCCCTGTGAAAATTTTCCCAAATTTGGTCACTCAGAAGACCTCTGCCAAGTTCCAGTTTGCACAGTAAGAACCTGTTAAGAGTCTGGCAGTTCATTGTTCTCAACATAAAATATTTTCTGAGCATACTCATCCTCCTGTTCTGTGAGCCAGGTAGACCTGGCAGGCTCCACATGGAGCTGGAAGCCCTGAGCACCTCATCCTACTGCTCTTCTGACCCACTGAGGGCCAACAAAACACAGGGCACATGACCTGAAACCACACTACTCTGCCTCTCGGGCTTTTTCCTGCTGGACTCAACACAGAAGTGGAAATCTGAAGCCCACGGAGAAACAAGAAGCCTAGAAGTGGTAGAACATGCTCTTCATGCCCCAAAGAGCTATGAAACAACTGTAGAACTGCTTTGTAGTTCAGTTAAGGCCAATATGCTGTAGAAGGATTCAAATTCAGTGAAGTTCCTTCTTCTTCTTAAATTAGCAACTGCATTATCAGCCAATACAACAAGTAACACAACAAACTTAAATCATCATTTAATTAGCAAGAGTATTTTAAAAGTTTTTAATGATATGGAAATGGTGACAGTCTTCTTTCCTGTCTACATTCTAATACTTGGAATTGTAAAGTACACTTCAGAATCTTAAGTATAAAATTGTGAGACACTAAATTATTAAGATTCAGACAATGAATTACAAGATGTTTTTATTATTTACCTTGAGGTTTTTGAGTCTTCAGGGTGTGATTTCATCACATCTGCAACCTCTTCTCCAAGAGGCTCAAAAACTATTTTCTTTTAAACAAAATCAAATGCCAGCCAAGAACCCTGTATCATCATTTGATCATAGCAGCTGAAAGCTCACAGAAAAACATCAACTATCATGAGATTTGTGATAAAAGTGTAAGATCTGACAATCCTGCCAATAATTTATTCAGATCTGATGTAAAACCTGAATTCAATCACACTGAATCCTGAGAGAAATTATTCAGGTACAAGATTGTTGAATGCATTTATGCCAGTGATAATAATTTATAACTTTACCCTGCCATCCAGATAATTGGATTTGATCCCCAAGGTATCAGGTTTCTGTGGGTACCATCAGGAATACCTTGGTCTAAAAGGGCATGAAAATATTGACTACAGGCTAAAAGAGCATAATGAATACTGTAGGACAGTGGGACACACAAAAACTCTTTTATAGGCATGGTAGTAGGATAACTACATCACTCATGAGTTATGACACTAGCAATCACTTAGGGAACTGCTCTAAATTTATGCCTCTAAAATGTTATTACCATACCAGAAAGTCCTTGTTTCAGCCTATTGCATTTAAGTAAGGTCACTTAAAAAAAAAATCAAAATTATTGTTATGCTTAACTGACTTTATTTTTCATATTCCTTCAACTGTATAAGTAAGTGTTTAACAGAAGGAATGCTCTTATAATGCTTTTATATGAACTGAGCAGTGATTCAAGTCCACTGTACTATAAAAAAAACATGCTTAACTTTCATTGCCCGTGGGATATCTGCATTTAAATGACTCTCTAATGGTGAAGAAATTCTAGGAAGACAGACTACAAAAGGAAACATTTCTTTGACAAAATCACTTTTCAAAAACAGGAGCTGTTAAAGAGTTTCTCAGGTGCTGGGAATCTGAGCAGCCTCATGTAGAGATGAAGAGCTGGGCAGAGTACAGGTGAAGCAGTGAGAAGTTCACAACCAATGAATTCATCCACACCTGGGAATTACCACATCAGAAACACAATTCATCTGTGATAGGAAGACTGTCAGAAGAAACAGTTCATTGTAGGAAGATATTTAGAATACTTCCATAAAAACAGTGTCAGTAAGACAAATTCTTTCTACTTAATTCTCCCTTTAACCAGTTTTGTCTCAATATAATAATAAAACATTAAAAAAAATGAGAATTTGTGAAACTTAGATGAAAAATACATCTAGGCCATAGTTCCCTGCATTAGGGCCAAAAAACCATAATCACAGAATATGCTGAGTTGGAAAGGACTCAAAAGGATCATCTAGTCCAACCCTTAACCCATCCCCAAGAGCCACACCATGTGCCCAAGAGTATCATCCAAACGCCTCTTGAACTCTGTCAGGCTTGGTGCTGTGACCACTTCCCCAGGGAGCTGTTCCAGCCCCCAACCACCCTCTGGGTGAAAAGACTTTTCCTAATATCCAACCTAAACCTACCCTGGCACAACTTGAGGCCCTTTTCTTGGGTTCTGTCACTGGTCACCGCAGAGCAGAGATCAGTGCCTGTCCCTCCTCTTCCCTTTCTGAGGAAGCTGTAACTGCAATGAGGTCTCCCCTCAGCCTCCTCTTCTCCAGGCTGAACAGACCAAGCAACCTCAGTCACTCCTCATATGGCTTCCCCTCAAGGCCCTTCACCATCTTCACGGCCCTCCTTTGGACACTTTCCAATGACTTAATATCTTTCCTATATTGTTCTGCCCCAAACTGCACACAATACTCAAGGTGAGGTTGCCCCAGTGCAGAGTAGAGCAGGACAATCCCCTCTCTTGACCAGCTCGCGATGCTTTGCCTCATGCCCCCCAGGACACGGTTGGCTCTCCTGGCTGCCAGGGCACTGCTGACTCAGATTCAACTTGCCATCGACCAGGACCCCAGGTTCCTTTCCTGGCACTGTTTTACAGCATCTCATTCCCAGTCTGTACGTATATCCAGGGTTGTCCCATCCTAGATGCAGAATCCGTCACTTCCCCTTGTTGAACTTCATACAATTGCTGATTGCTCAGTTCTCTAATTTGCTGAGGTCTGTCTGCAGGGCCTCCCTCTATCTGTTATTATTTAAATGTGTATCTGTTTTTTATTAGTATTGAAGAATGACAATTACATTGGTATGTATACATGGTATACTCATGTATATTTCACAATGTAGATGAAGAGCCAAGCAAGGCCAAGCAACACGTCATTTCTACTTGAGCCCATCTATTTATAGCATAAAAAGGCAAATACAGATCCAAACATGTGCTAAGGCTCTCTTGTTGTAATGCTTTGCCCTTTGTACCACTTCATCCCTGGCAGGATGCTGTTACTTCACTGTGTCTGTGGGGATCCCTACGACTGGCAGACAAACACTAAAACCACAGCAATTTCCTCACTTGTTATTTTTGGCAAAAGAAATGAGGTATTGAGTTGCGTGACTCCCACCAGTGCAGAAATATGTCCCTGAAGGAAGCAGGTAGTGACACACAGTGAAATTCATTGAACCTTCAGAAAATCAGTGTTTGGTCCCCACAGGAATGAAGTAACACAGAAATAAGTAAACAAAAACTTCCTTCTTCTTGCAGAGCTACTGGGCATCCTCAGATTTTGGGGAACTGTTTGAGACTGCAATAACTTCAGCAACCCAACCCAATGGCTTTCATTCATTCTGATGGACGTGGATTCCTGTGTCCACCCTGACTTTGCTGATGTCCCAGTTTTATGCTACAGCTCCCTTGACTGGCCCTCCGGAGAGAGAATTATAGAACCACAGAATAGTTTGGGTTGCAAGGGACCTTTATAGGAGAGAGGCACCCAGAGTTTGTCCACTCTGGATCTCCTTAAAAGTGACATGAAGTAATTACTGAACTTTCCAAAAAGGCATCACAGCACCAATCTGTCCCATGGGTAAATGCTTATGAGGCAGAGATTTAGCATTTACTCTCAACATCTATGAAACAACATTGATGCTATCACAAAAGACTGGCTTTTAAAACAATTTTCAAAAAATGTTCATTTTTATACATCTGCTTTTCTATTCACCAAAACAGAGCTCATTAAAACCAGGTGTTTGGAGCAGGCAAACTCCCTTCTTGTTGAAGACAGACAGGAGTGAGTATAATGCACTGCAATCCCAAACCCTTAATGTAGCGAAGCTCTATTTCCCAAACCCAAATTAGGCTATATAGTACCAGTAATTATCAGGAGAAATTTTGATGATAGAACACATATTATTTACACCAAAAACTTCCTAGAGTCATGCCTATCTTTTGTTTTTGACTACTCATCACCTGCATAGGTGAAGCAAGGTTAATCACAGTAGGAAACTGTTAAATAATTTTTACTGAGGAAATAACCAATTAAGTTTCCCCAGTGGCAAACCAGCATAGCTGCAAGCATTTGAGCTACTTTGGAAATAACAGCAGTACTCACAAGTTGAAAGTTAACTATATTTTAGTATATTGCAGAAGAAGAATGTAAAAGAAAAACCTTCGTGTACCAACAGCTATAGCAGACGTGCTGTAAGTCCATCTTCCACATACGTAAATATGAACATGTGCACACACCTTCTACTTCAGGAGGCTCCCCAACACACTGAAGCCTGCTATACACAACTGGTTTGTAACATGTACATCAACAAACACAGGCATGATCAAGAGTGCTTTTGCAAACAGATGCTGCAGAGCATGAAAACAACCATCTTGACTAATTCCATCTCTCTCTCAGCAGAAACCCTATTTGTAAAAGTCACTCACCACTGAATGGCCTCTGGCCTGCAGAAAAATTTGAAGTATGCTTTAATTACATCCCCAGTGGCCTCCCATTTGATGTCCTGTCCACTGTATCTCTGGCAAGACAGCCTTATCTCTGGATATTTCTCAATTACACTAAACAGCATTTATTCAGGTCCCCACTGATTCACTGTTTCAGTATGTGACTATTTGCTCTTTAAGAGTTATTTTGAAAAGTGAAGTCTAACTCATTAAATAATGCAAGATTTCCAGTAACACATAATAATAATGGCTAAATTAATTAACATTACATTCAAATGGAATCCCTCTGAGGATACGTATCACACTACTGGCATGCTGATACCTAATGTGTTAATATCAACTCATGTTCTTACAAGAGAATTCTTGCTTTCTAACAATACATTCTAGTCATGAACTAAGTACTACTTGATTTGCTGCCCCTGTATTTTAGTTTAACACTCATGTTTAATTCACATTTTATTTCCTCGTTACAAGAGTTAGTCATCTGCATGAAATGAACTAGATAATATCAGCCCTGTCTGGTGAAGATGTCTTTTCTCTGTGACCTGAGTTTTCAAAGTCAGCCTCTTGCAGCACCCTACAACACACAGCAAAATTCCCTCATGCACATCTTACCTCTTTGGTGTGGGTATGGAAGGAGACTGACATGTCCAAGAGAAGTTTCCTCTGTTCCACCCTCCGGACAAAATCCTGAATCCGTACTTCCAGATGCCGGGCTGCTTTATAGATCTCTTCAGGGTCACATTCCCCAGTCTGAGCCAACTGCTCTGCAGCCTCCAAAAGCTTGTCTGCATTGGTGTATGTATTCTACCGGCAAACAAAGCAAGAAACACAGTATGAGTAATACAACTGTGGCACGTAAACCCCTGAAAAGAGGCTGTTTATACTTTCAAAGGCACGAAAGCAAGTGATTACCAGAGTTTTAAAACAATAGTAATATTTCCTACTGGCACTGCCATCTGTGAAAGGAGAACATATAAAGCTCCATAGACTAATCTCTGAGTACACATGAAATAGTTTCTTATTTGAAACACACCACTGCAGCTCAATACTGCCAGACACAGCAACAGGGCTGCCCACTTGTTTATTTCCAAGTTCCCTGCCATTTCTCAAAGATAATGTAATGAAGCAAATGGGGCTGACCACCTCAGAAGCCTACAGTGCCTCATGTGACACTCAGCTTCCAGCTCATTGCAATGGCCTCCCAGCAGCTCTCACATTACAGCATGTAATTGTGTTAGCCAGAGATGTCTCAGCCCCAAGAAATATTTGCCTTCCACTGGCTTTTGTGAGATACCTTGAGACGACCATGTCTTCAAGCCCCTTCTACTTTTTTCCTGGTCTGCATCACATTTCTAAATGGAGTAAGTCTGTGTGATTAGCTTGCAGCTGCCAGTGTGTAATGCTCATTTCCAGTTTGTCTGAGGCACTTACTTGTCCTGCATTACATAAGAATTTGATCACTGCACCATCCTGAACAAATTTACCCCATAGCCATGGACTTTGCTGTATGAGATGTATTACTCCTACTTAACAGAGAGGGAACTGAAGAACACGTAAGTGAAGTGATATACCTAAGACACGCAAGACTGTCAAGGAACAGAGGGGAATTCCACCAAACTTACCTCAAGTTTCAAACTACCTACCCATCCTTTCTCTCCTACTTTCATGTTTATGGAAAACACCACTCAACTAATACATCAGAGAGTCTCATAAATAACGGCAGAAACGGACAGGGAGTGCAGTCATCTTCTCCATATCTATGGAGTTATGGTTCAGTCAGCTGTGTTCAGCAAACTAAACATAGCCAGCCCTTGCTGTCATAGAAAGGCTTTCTTCACTCAAGATGAGGCCACTAGCTCTGTGGTATTTAACACTTAACAAAAATAAGGAGAGACAGTGATATCAGCTTAAAAGCGTTTCCAATACCAGGCAGTTCTTCACAAACGCTCAGCATTGGCCTAAGGCTGCTCCCACTGGGAATTTTAATCTCCTCATCAATAGAAGCAGAACTGTAGCACTTTCCTTTTCAAAATCCTCTTTAGTTTAAAAATGTATTCAACTGATGCATATACACAAACTACCTTTGAACACTGTGGACACACATGTACTGCTGAGCATTAAAGGAACAGTGTCAAACATTAAAGCCATGAATCAAGTCATGTTGTTCCTACTTACATAACATCCTGCTGCAGTCAACAGTTGTTGTTTAAGCAAATATTCAATACAAAAATGGAGCACTGACCTCCAAGTGTTTAATGGGGGAAAATATCTCCAGTTATAAAAAGAAGAAAGAAAACAGCTCATTCACTGTTCATTTTCCCAGTTTCTGAGGGCTGACTATAAATATACAGTATTTGCATTTCTCCTTTTGGACTGTGAAGAACATATTTGAGGCAGTTTTGTTACCAATAGTAAATTTTTTATTCCCTCACTTTCAGGCTACTCCTATAAAGGTTAGGCTGTTAACAGCAGCAAAATGTTATGTTTTAATAGTCATGTCTTGGAAATCTCTTTAGATGAGAGTTTGTAAAAAATGTTCCATATAATGTGATCTGACTTAGGGTCCAGTTTCACTTAACAACATCCTTTCCGAATGATCCTCTTCCAATAGTATTTGGAGCAAATGCCAAAGTTAGCACTATTTTTCAAAGTCTAGTACACTAGGGTTTTTCACACATTACCACTACAACAGCTCAAACACCAATCCAGCTCCCTGAGTAGAAGACTGTTTCTGCTTTTATACACATTATTTAGTATACTTTTAAATGCCTTCAGTCTCTCCTTATGCACATATTTGGGACACAGAACACCTTTGTTGAAATACAGTATGAATACAGCTTCGTTGCATTTGTCCCTAATACACTTATGTCCATCTCTGCTGAAAATCATTACAAGTTTACTGTCTCCAACACGTGCTCCATCAAATTACATGTGGATAAGGGGAGTGCACTGATACTATATAAATACATATATACATATAAATACACTGGCGAAAGGGGTAGAGGATGAACCCTAGAATGTGGGGAAAAAAGAGTGCAGACTGGCCTCAACAAAGGCTCTGGCCACACTGCACAGGCAACAAAAGATGCAGTTGTCCTGCAGAAGCCCCTTTGCATAGAACAAGGCTCTCCAAAGGCAAAGGGGATTTTCTGCAAGGAGGCTGGAGGGAGCCACACACAGTGGAGGGAGCCACACACAGTGTTTTCCCTGGGCTGTGACAGGCACTGTCAGTATACAGGGATGCTTCCCTGAAGCATTCATACATAATTTTGGACATGGTTGCATAAGTGTGTCATGCACAGAAAGCTTGAACACAGTGCATTTTAAGTATGGAAAAATTTTTGTTCTATTCTTTTTCTGTCTTTGTCTGCTGAGTTCACAGGTAAATGTCTGGAGTTTAAAAACAGGTGCCGTTTATGACAGAAAAAACCACTAATGGTTTTATCCCTGCCATTCTAGAAGGAAGGCCTGGTGCTGAGACATTTCCAGCTCATTGCTGCAAATTTAAGAGTCATAGATACATTTCAGATAAACAGCCACATTTGGGAGTTAACCACACTCGCCTTGAACTCCAGTTTGTTGTACTCATGAAAGAAGTGCCATCTATTGTCATCTGTCGAGATTTACACAGAGCACAGGCCAAATAAGCTGGAGGTCATTTGGTGAGGGCTTGCTCTACTTCTGTTCTGTTCATCTGCTTAAAGTGCTCATAAATCATACCAGAAGTTGTTACACATATCAAATATTTTTATGTACATGTATTTTTCTACAGTGCTGAACTAATGCTCCATTGAATCTGAGACTTTCATATCCTGGTTGGTACTATAATACTTGCTGCACTGCTCCCCTGCTCCCTACATTTTCATCCTGAGCTTACTCTCTTGTTAGTAAGCTCTTCAGAGTAGATACCTTTATTTTATATGTTTGAAGCACTTTGTACTTTTTTGATGTGATACAACCCTGGATCATGCAGAGTGAGAATCCAAGAGAGAATGAAGTCTTATGATGAAGAAAAGCATGTAATGCCTCCTTGTCCCAGCAACCCCAGCCAGGAGAGGTTAACTCAGATTCCCAGCCCTTTTGAGATGTAGCAGGATCTACCAGGAGCACAGGATCTAGGTGCATCTCCAAGTTGGCATCAAGATTCAAAACTTTGGAAGAAGGTTAAGACCTAATGTAACTGCAGAAGTAAATTTTTCCTACTAGAAGGACAATTGTGGCTGTCCCCTTTTCTGCAAACCACAGACCCATGGAAAGTTTACTGAGGAAAGTGACACCAAAAACGGCTAATCCCTCCAAGGGGAGATCCCAGGAAGAATCTCTCCTCCGCATCTGTGGAAATGAGTTCCTGTCAAACAATAATAGCACAAGTTACACAGAAAAAATAATCTACTAGTTATGAAATTATATGCTTTCTGAAATTTTAGGGTTGTGGGCATTTTTTCCTAATATTGTATTAACCTGTGAGAGAACTGTCATGTGCAAACCTGGAGGTTTTCAGTGAGCTGCTAACTGGCATTACACACTTCTGCACCACTGCATGCACAAAACCAACTTCCACCTCAAATCTCTTAATAGTCTTTCTATACCAGTCTTTGCATAATGACCTATTTCAATCATGAAATCTGCAAACACAAGGAACTGAAGCTGCACCCCTCAGGTTCCAGAGTGGAAATGGCTGCAAAACATGCTTTTGAAGTTAATTTTAGATGAAATCAGGGGGCTTTCATATGTCTTCTGTTTCTTCCAAACAACAACAAAGAAACACAATTATGGAAAAGAAATAGACTATAAAAACCTATACAACAATCTCTATCACAATTCAGAATTGGAGGTGATTGGTGTCTTATCCCACGGGAATATTTACTAACAGGATTCCCTATAACTTTATCTCATTAATTGTTAACAGTTTAATATTCTATAGCAAGTTGGAAAAAAAAGGTTTATGAAAAAACTGATGTGACATTTTCTTGTTATATTTATCATGCTTTCCTTTGCATTTCAGACCAACAAGCATCAAAATGTCAGGATCCATCTCTGATCCAGGCAGCAGATCTCAGCTGAGATTCCACAGTGTCTCCAGGTTAATGCACATGAAACCATCTTTGCATTGGAAATGCACTATCCTAACACAACTCTTTCAGCAAACTGCTTCCTAAGAGATTTCCTTAAAGTTGAAACTAACATTATTTTGTCCATAGTCATTGTGCCAGAGAAGTGTTTCCACAACTGTTCTCTTCCAATCTTTTTAGCCCAGAGTAGGAGTTGCACTGACTCTCAGCATCAGAGAGCATTGGCTGCATGCAGTGCGTGCTTGGCCTCAAGTGTTACACAAAAAATAGCATTGCATTTCTCAGTACAAGCCAACCAAAGGGCCCTAATTCTGGTTTGAAAGTATTTGTCATTTTTTCCCTAACTAAAAAAAAAAAATTAATGAAATGAGAAGATACTGGATAAGGCATCAGTTAATTATTGGACTGATATGGGGTTTAAGCAGAAGAACACAGTTATTTTGCCTTTATTATTTATTATATAATATAATAATATGACTAATATGACTAATATCTTAGTCAGTTAGAAACAAATTAGAATGGAATGCAATAGTTCAGCTGGAAGGGATCCACAGTGATCATCTGGTCCAGCCACCCGACTCCTTCAGGGCTGACCAAGATTTACAGCCTGTTGTTAAGGGCATTGTCCAAATGCCTCTTAAACACTGACAGGCTTGGGGCATTGACCGACTGTCTAGGAAGTCTGTTACACGGTTTGACCACCCTCTCACTACAGAAATAATTCCTAATGTCCAGTCTGAACTTCCCCTGGCACAGCTTCAAACCATTCCCATGTGTGCTACCACTGGATCCCTGGTAGAAGGGATCAGCAGCTCCCTCTCCACTTCCCCCACAGAGGAAGCTCCAGGAAGCAATGAGGTCGCTGCTCAGCCTCCTTTTCTCCAAACCAGACAAACCCAAAGTTCTCACCACACAAGACATTCCTTACAGCCCTTTCACCAGCCTTGTTGTCTTCCTCTGGACGCCTTCAAGTGCCTTAACATCCTTTTCAAACTAAAAAAGGAAAGTACCAACCATATATATATATATGTGTGTATATATATATATTTGTGTTTTCACTGACCCTTCTACATATTTTTAGGGCAACAATCAATTTAGTGCAGCATTTCAGTTTTGACCTGACTGCTTTTACAGAAAATTATTCCATGTAGTTTTTATATACTCCTAGGAACTACACTTGTAACTAGTTTATTTCTGTGTGTTTCTAGGCTGATTACACTGAAAATAGCTGTGTCAAATGCTAGACCAGGGCAGAGTTCATTCCCTTATCTGGGCAATTTTTTTTTTCCAGAACAATCTCCCCTTGCACACTATTTTACAGCTGTTTATTACATTTGAGAGGTTTTCATAGTAACTGTCTCCAGGTTCTCCAATGTGTTGTGAACCATGCTCATCAGCCAGAAAAAGATGTTAGTTGCAAATGTCAGGAGAAACATGAGGTAAGGGAACAGGGCAGGTGATCAGATACATCATCACATTAAACACAAATACATCCCCCAGACTTCACTTCCCAAGTAGATGTTCAGATACACGGAAGGGGAATGAGGTAGCACTAGTCTGCCTTATTCAGTATTGATCAGGTTCTGGGGCTGTGAAAGGCAGTTCCAGGCAAAGGTTCCTGGTATTGATTCAGAGAGCTCTGTCACCTGCATTTTACCATGTAAAGGCATGGAAGAAATGGCATCTCTAGAGACCACTAAGTACCAACTAGAGAGAGAAAGATGACTAGCTTAGATCTGATCTTTCTTACTAAAGACTAGTGATGTGAATCCCATATTATGCCTGCAGGCTGAGGCTTAGGGGACTTATTAGGCTTTCTCTGATGTGATATCTTCTTTATGTTCCTTAGGCTCGTGACTCGACTCTCCAACACCACAGATGAAATCTCTGTATTAGACTCTTGCTGGGAAGATGGGATGTCGAGACAAAGTTCAAAGCCTGATCCATCTCTTGCTGAAAACAGTAAAAAGGATCTTTACTGATTTCAGGGAGAACTGGGTCAGCCTCCTAGACATCTACTCAAGATCTCAGGAGGAGACGAAAAATGGCAAAGGGCTAAAAATAGAACTCTGGAGGCTTTGTACCCTTGTTCTGTGCATAAACAGAGTGCAGCACTCCTCCCCAAAGAAATACAACATGATTCACACTGGTAAAATTATAATTATGAAGCTGATTCTGCATTTCTTCTCAAGCCTTATAAACTGTTGTTATCTTTAATTATGAAGCTCACTTAGTGCTATCAGATTGTTTGCTCAAGCTACTTTGTTAAAATTAAGTACAGCTTTTTGTTGAGGTTAAGTGATCTCACAGTCAGGCTTTCGTGGAGAATTATATCTTTAGTAACTTGATATTCTAAAGCTAAAATAAGTGACCACAATGAAACATTTCTTTGATAAATAAATCTGGGATTTAAGGAAGCATCCATCTTTGTCAAAACTCCTCCCCGCTTAAGAAGGGCAAAGGCTAAGTGCATATGAAGATCTAATATAAGATGTGATTTTATTCTTTTGAATTTCATATAATTAAATCAAGACCTGTAGTCTTACTTGTGCTCTATTGCTCTAATTCAAAACAGACTTTCCAGGAATTATAGTTACAGAATTTAAAGGCAGAACATCCCTCAGAGGTCATGCAGCCACTTGCTGTATCAGTACAGGACTGTTCCCTACTATATACTAGAATGGAAACTTCTTCAGACCTTTTAAAAAAATATTCAGGTTAATGAGATTTCCATCACCCCCTTTTTTGTCAGACTGTTTTTCCTTAAATATGGAAATTCATCTTAAGTTTCTCCTAGTCATAATATCAGCCCAGTTCTCCTTGCACTGTCCTTCCTGAAGTTTGAGCTCTTCAAATACTACAGGTTATTATATGCATCTTTTGATGAACGTGTTAAGAACATGCCTATCTTTAAATTAATTAATCACATTTATTTAACTACTTTTAACAAATAAGGGTCTCCGTTAGTGAGTGCAAGCAAATGTGAATGTGTGTCCAAGTATCAACCACTTGACAATTTCAATGAAATTACTACTAATATCAGAACTGTATCTATTTAAAAACACAGTCTAGGAACCAGAGTTCCTGGAATGTCACCTATGCTTCAGCAGACCAGCACTGCATAGAAAACCTCTCTCCCAGCTCCTGGAAAAGCTATCTTTGCAGCTGGTATATGGGGTTGAAAAGTCCTTACACCTCTTATCTCCCACTGTGGGACCATGCATCATTCACAATGCCTTAAATTATTTTTCTTTACACATTTTCTGTATGGGCATCTGACCCACTGCTACTTTCCTCACTGATGTTTTTCAAGGAGATCTTATTGCAGCTTCTTGATACTTACAGGGGCTTGTATGAAAAATGGGAACAGATTTTTTTAGTAGGGCTTGTTGCAATAGGATAAAAGGTAGTGATTTTAAACTAAAAGAGAGTAAATTCAGACTAGAGATAAGAATAAGTTTTTTTATGATGAGGGTGCTGAAACACTGGAGCAGGTTGCCCAGAGAGGTGGTAGATACCCCATCCCTGGAAACAATCAAGGTCAGGCAGGATGGGACCATCCTGGTCTAACTGAAGATGTTCCTGCTCATTGCAGGGGGGTTGGACTAGATGACCTGTAAAGGTCCCTTCCAACCCAACCCAACCCTTTCTATGATTCTATGATTTGAAGCTTAGCTCTATTCAGAAACATCCATAGATTTGGGGAACGTGAATTTGTGTCTGACTTCAGATGACTCAGAGGTCGTATATAAAATCATGCTGATATTAATGACTGTTTACACCTCCAGTAATTCCATTGTTTCAGTGAATTATATAATATATATAATAATATATATTAAATATATATATATAAGCATATGGGGTTTTTCAGTATGAATTAGTTATAAAATATTCCCAGGAATGATAAGGTGGATACAACATAGAATCTTCACTGATCACTGACAAGAACCAGATATTTTTACATGTATTGTTACTTTTATTTACGATTTTCCCTCGGGGTTCACATACAAACCAAGATGAATTTATTATTTGAATTTAAAAGAGTGACAGTTACACATTACATCAAATGCTGAACCCCTAGATAAATTGACTTAAAGCTGCCTTAGACCTTTAAACTAATAAATAATCAAGATTAGAATTGCTAGCTGGAAATACATTAGCTAAAAGAATTCCTCTTTGTGCTATTTCATATTGAGTGCTTACTTTAGGTTAAAAAAAATGTTGGCTATGGTATATTTTATCCTCTCAACTGTTCATCTCAATCAGGAGTGCAGTCATACATCAAGTAGGGAATACTCCCATTACCACAATCTCGCAAATTAACTCCAGTGTGATCACAACCATTATTCAATAAAATGACAATGAAATATATAGTGAAATAATGTTTTAAATTACAATTAAAAGCACACATAACATCCAATATCAACAAGTATGCTAAGACACACAGATGCACATGTCTGTCTACTTGCTACATATACACAAAGAACAAGCTACATTTTTAGCTCAGTGGGGTAAACTTAACTATCACTCCTTAGAATACCATCAATGCAAGGACTTTAGTTGGAATGCCATGAGAGTTATTTTATTATTCTAAATCAGAATGTTCAAAAGCACATTTGGCAAAGACCAAACAGTTTTCAAAGCTCTGTTTTGCTTTTCTTTTTTTTTTCTTTTTTTTTTTTTTTGCTTTTCTTTTTTTTATGTTGTAAGATTAATTTGTTTTTATTGCAAGTGGAAAGACGAGGTATTTTATTCTTTTTGTAGGTAAAAAGACTATACCCACCAAAGGTTTCACCTGCAGTCTGGCAAACTTCCCCTTTCCTCCCCCATTTATTTTAATCAGTATATATGTGCAATCTCCTCTATTAAATAAACTACTAAGCACTTGCTTAATATGAGATAAATAAATAGTTCTACGCTTTCCAGGGAAGCAATCTGCTTACTTTGTGTTATAAGGAGGGCATATTGCAGGATTACACTGGAGTCTGATACACATCCTTGAAGAACCTGCAGTTCACAGTACCAGAACTTTTGCACCATGCACCTTTATTCTTTGTGAGATGTAATTTAAGAAGTTTTGATTTGTGAAGCTCCACACAGGAACTGGGAGAAGATCTCCTTGGCACAAGAATGAAGTTTTAGTCCTATAAAGACCATCTTTAATGTCTTTCCTGAGACCAAGAGATGTGACCAGCTGGGAAAGCAAATTAGATGTAAGCTCATTTTGTGCTTATAAGAACATTTTAATTTTTATTTTCTGCCACCCTACTGCTCTTCTAGGAGAAGCATATACAAACAGCATATTAAAAAAAGATGATGAAATACTCCTGCTGCTGTTTCAATATTTGATGGTTCCTGAATTAGAAAAGATATCTGAAATTGATGATTATTGGCCAGGCTTCATCCTAGCGTTTGATCCTTGGTAATATACACAAAAAGAGTTTGGCCCCTTCACTTTGAGAACATCCTTGCACAGGAACAGAAACGTGAAAGTGAACAACAACAAATAGAGCAGGACAATAAAGAAAACATAAGAGAAGTTCTGGTATGACATGTGAAACCAAACTGGTCAGTGTTATGTAGTACAGTGAGTGTACCAGTAAAACAGTATTAGCACTGCCCAGTGATTTGATAATTGATTGAGACCTGCTTAAGTGACTGTCTGATAACTGAACCTTTAACACTCAGCAAAAATGAGGAAAGCACGTTCTTTTGTGGAAATGACAAGGGAGCACAAGCAGCCAGAGTGCCAGGAGTGAAATGCACTTCCTTCTGAAAGCTTCTTAAATGATTAATATTACCAAAAAGACAGGTAGTTCACAGCAAAGTTTCACAACTTCTTTATGATAAGGGGAAAAGGGAAGGCAAGTGGAGAAATAAACATGCAGCAGCTCCAAGGTTAGCAGCAACCTAGGAGGGCATGATATTGTTTTCTGTCCCAAAGGCTCAGTTCACATCTTTTCTGAGCCTTACAGACAAAAGTGCAATCATGACAGCTTTATCAAGTCCTGCTGGTATCCTGAATTGAAATAACTTCAGGCATTCCAGGTTTAATATCATCTCACAGTTTGGAGATTTCAAAGACACAGCAACAACACTATTAGAAGGCTTTGGACTGTCAGCAGCACTGGGAAAAGCCAGTACCAAGTACAACTGCCAGCACTGTTGCCTTGAAAATAGGAGCAGAAATAAACCTGTGAGAATGTGAATTCTGTAAACTGCCTGGCTTTGTTTCTATTGTCTAGTTTTTTATTAAACCTACTTTAAATAAGACACCAAAGCATTTCCTCTCTCTGTTTCCCCCACAGCTACTACCCTGACACAGCTATGCTTTTATTTCCATTAATGTGGAGACAGTTATAACATCTTTCCTGAAGCACAGTTTAAGTGACATGGGACTGTTTATAGAATGATATAATGTTTAATGGAAGAAAATTCAGCAAAACTTTGACCCAAATTCTCCAGAGCTTTCAGCTTAAGAATTGCTATACAGCTGAACATAGAGACAAGGCAGTCTGGAGCATAACATGGTGCTGTGTATACATCATGTAATGATCATTCTTTCTGTCTGGTAATATATGACAAAAATGCTACACAGGCTGCTGCAAAAAGGTAAGTGTAACACTAATGCACTACAGGACCTCAAGCTCTGCAGTAAACTATTTTGCCGTAAGTGAAAAGCCAGTTCTGACAAGCAAACTGATTGTTGACAGAAAAAATACAGAGGAAGACATGCCACAGCCCTTTAACAGGGTCAGTGCAGTGCTGCTACCCGAGGAAGGATGGAGAGATTTAGTTAAATTTTTGCTGCTGCTCCTCTGAAATAGAGATAGCCCCCCTGACATGCTGCATTGCATCCACTCCCATGCACCAACCCAGGTGGGAGTGGTACAGGAGATGCTCTCAGTGAGGGCACCACATCTTGTGGTGCAGCTGAGCTGGTGCTATGTGCTGGCACTGTCTATGTTCCCTCTAGACTCAGAGGCAAGCAGGGAGTCCCTTGGTGTTCTCCTGTATCCCTTCTATTTGTTCAGGTAAGTTTAAGTCATAGTAAAGAATCACTTATAAATCGATCACTTAAAAAATAAATTACTTTGCATCCAGAGTAAACCTCACACTACAGTACACTGCCTGCTGGAGACAGACACACAATTAGAATAAAACACAAGCACTTTGGTTTTGTTCACAATGTGGATATTTCCATTTGGCATAAGGAGGTTTCTCAACATACCCTGCGAACAGGAATGGTAGCACACCACCTGTGCACCACTGAAATAACCTCTACCTCCATCCCCCTACTCTCTGGACCTCAGATAACCTGATGGAGAATGCCCTTCTGCTATCTACAAGAATAAAACAGTCTCCTCAGCTTCAATTAAAGTTGAAGTAACTTTTTACTTCATCTCCTTGTTCCAGCTTAGCATCATTAGAAGCAGGTCAGCAAGACAGTCCCTTTGGATTCAGAATCTCTTCACTGTCAACATTAATTCATCTCTCTATTGTGGTTTACACATTGGAATTTGTTTCAAATGAGTAGAAACCATTCTCTGAATCTTATTACATTTTTAAACCAATTTTTCACCTTTGTTATTTCCCTGACATGTGAACTGTCTGTACAGCTTACCCGTCAAATTAGTCCTTCAGAGGTGCCACTAAAGCAAAATGGACTAAGGGCTTTTTCTTCCCTGAAATTTAAAAGGATTAAAATCTGTTACAGCTAGGGAGATGTACTGTGTACTTATAATGAGGAAAAATAGAAAGATGTTTCACTACCCTGGAAGTAATAGACCATTTTATTTATTTTACACCAGACTTATTCTTATACTTCAGAAAAGTTCCCGACAGGAACTAACATTTTTCATGTTGGCCAGAAAGCATTCATATGGGATGCATTTTAAAAATGTGTTCTACTGTGTGAATGAAATTCAATTCAGCTTATCCATAAGCACAACAAAGATTTAGAAAGATATTGTGTTTTTATTTCTGGCTCTTATTAGGGGGCCACACATGATCTGAGATAAATATATCTTAATAATGACTTACAGTGAGAGATCTGGTACAGAGGCGTTCCCACTAGAAATCTTCATGGTAAAAAATGTATTGATTTTTGGCAAGTAGTAGATCTCCGGGAATATTGCAGGCATATGAGATACTGCCTCTACAGTCAACATCTGCCACATTTTTTACTATAAAAAAAATCCTGACAGCTTTCTGGTGTATTCTTTACTTAGTGTTTCTGAATCCTTCCTTCTCCCTATCCAATCCCCCTTCCCCCAGAAATTCCAAATCAGCCCCCAAAGGATAAGACTGGCCATGATATGAGACAAAAGCAAAGATCAGAGAAATTCTGTTTGAGTTGTCTTTTGATCTCTCTCTGCCTGCTATCCCAGAGTCCCAGTTTTGTGCCAAACCCCAAACAGTAGGATTTGGGCACCTGCCCCAATCCTGGAGGCATATCCAGCAGGTCCAAGCAGCAAGTAACACTCCTCTCAGCATTCACATCCCAAAATAACCTCCTTTTTTCATGTCCCTATGTTAACACACAAATCGGATTGTGCTCTGTGCTCTGAAATACCTTTTTTTTTTTTCCTGTCCCACATTTCCATGAGACTATAAAAAACCTGAATTTACAATGGTTAAATGACCCAGTGACCCAATTCCCCATCACACTGGGGTGACACGGCTGGTATTTCAGCGTGGCTGCACAGCCCTGGCCATGCTGGGAGGTTGTTTCCCTCTCATTTGGTTTTCAGTGCACGATAGAGGAGCGAAGCCGGAACAGCGCCCATCACTCGGTGTGCACTGAGGAACTGTGCTTTGGCACAGGTAAAACTATGAATCCCCTTGGGAAAGGGTCTGGAACTGGGAGGAGAGAAAGGGCCTGGAACTGGGAGGAGTAGCTTTCCACCTCAAGTCAGAAATGTTTATTGTTTTTCAAAAAAAGAGTGACATGAATGCATTCCTGGCTGGGCAGTATTTGTTTGAACCACTTTTGTGGTAGGAACAAACATGTACCTCTGCTTTTGGAAAGGTTTCAACTGGGCCCATTTTGAGTCTAAAACAAACCCCAGAAGACAAAAAAAAATAACACCAAAGTTGCACCAGACCTGTCCCCCTTCCACTGCAGGTTTCCAGTCCTTCTGCACTCAACTTTGACATTTGGGCATTGACAAATCCAAGTTCTGGTTGTCAACATAAATCCTGGCCACAGGCAAAACAACCAGGAGTCGGTTGCCAAAACCCAGTGCTTTCAGCCACCTCTCCCCTCAGAAACACCCTTCATTCCACCAAACTCCCAATGCACTCGCTTCAGCTCTCGGGTTGACACATTTAATGTAAATGCTGCACTTTCCATTGCTGACAATAATGAGTCACAAACACTCTTTTACACTGTGCACTTCTGAACTGAGCCTTTACATTACTCCAGGGAGGCAAAAGCAGGCTTGGCTCTGCATTTGCTGCATGGATGTGGATCTCACCAGTGTCATGAGGAGTCACCTACACTGTGCAGAAAAAAACTGCATTGAGAAAACCTTATGCATTGGACAGAACAGTCTAATAAAAATGAGGGTTGCATGTTAATAGGAGACAGTGTCATTGTTTTGGAGCACATAGTGGTTTCTATTGTATTAGTTTCATACTAATACATGTAATCATGCTAGAGTAATGTGTGCACATACTCACTGACAGCTCAGAAACACCTCCTGTCTCAGCTCCTGACTTCTGGCAAATTCTGCAATTTATTTTTCCCAAAAGTAGCTTCATTTGAAATGTAATGACATGAGAAAGCCGATTTTGCCTGCTTTTCTCATGCCAATCTTTTAATTTCTCTCCCTAGCTCAGCAAAGGATAAGAAAGACCCGCACTTCTGCATGTGCTGGTGCTCTGAACCAGACACTAAACAAAGGTGCCTAAATGCCTCAGAGCAGATCCCATTCCCATAGTGACACAAACCAGTGCTTCCCTGGGGCTTGGTTATGCAAAACCAGATCTCACAGACCACAGTTATGGAGGGCAATATTAATGGCTGGATTACAAACAGTGAATCAACAAGTGAATTATTTATATAGACCTTAGGGGTTTTGTCCCTATTCACACACATGTAATTCCAAAAGACCTCTACAAATCTGCTGATGTTACCATATTTTTATACAGGGGAAACTGAGATCGGAACTCTATCCCAAGGAAATAAATTTTAAAAATAGGTTTATATGCAATAAAATGCTGATTGAATACTCTCTATTTATATATAATAGGTATAAAAACGTTGCAATAGTCTCATAATGCAAGTGTAGTTTTTAGACAAATGAAACACCTGCTGTGGGACTAAGGACATCCTTCATCTGGACAATTAGGGATTGGAAGAGAAGGGACAACCATACAGCCAAGCAGCTTCTCTGCAGTGTAGAGCCATGGAACTAGATTCTCCACTCTTCAGAACAAGTTAATTATAAGCAATTTATCTGAAATTGGAAGTGTGTTTTTGTTCTAAGTCTTGTGCAGCAGAGTGATCAATCGGACCCAGTTAGTCTATTTCCAGAACATTTACTCAATGTTAATGAATACTTAAAACCTGACCTTGAAAATTATTTTGCTCTGTTACTGAATATAAATCTCTGATATTGGCTTAATCTACATGAAATTTCCTTTACTGATGTCTGCAAAGCAGCATATTTTTTGTTTGCAGCAACATCCTAATCCAGTTGCTGTGGCTCAGGTTGTGTTGTTCTCCTAAGGCCAGCACTAGCTTTCCCAGAGCAGCAGCACAGCCATGGCCAGCTCCTTCTATTGCCCTGTAACAGAATCAGAAAGCAAAAATGCTGCTATGTTTCACAGTGTCACTTTTCTCCCCTCAAGCCCCCTCACTATCAATAGCTACTAGAAATTGAAGAGTACCAGTCCACCATCATTAGAAATGACATTTGGACATTGCTGCAATTAATCTTCCAGAATCAATAGGTACAGTTTGATAACCCACTGACCTGCCAATAGGAAGAGCGCAAAGAAAAACGACCAGAGAGGTTCAAAAGCCTTTAGATGATGATGGTGTTCATCAACATAGACAGGACAGCCAGAAGAGAAGAGCTCATGTAAGCAGGTATATTTTACAGAAATTGTCAATTTTAAATACCATTCGTTTCAGCTGTAGGTTTATTCAGTTGAGACATCAGTACCACATTGAATGTATTTTTAGGACACGGCCTATACAACATACAGTGTTATAATTTTCCAATGTTCTCTTAGAGAGGGTAATCAGACATTGGAATGGGCTGCCCAGGGAAGTGGTGGATTCTCTGTCCCTGGAGGTTTTTAAGATGAGGCTGGACGTGGCACTTAGTGCCATGGTCTAGCAACTGTGGTGGTAGTGGATCAAGGGTTGGACTTGATGATCCCAGAGGTCCTTTCCAACCCATCTGATTCTATGATTCTATGATTCTTTAAGAAGTTTGGGGCCTTGAAGAAACAAATTCCAGGATTTTTCTTCTTAAGGAAACATTTGTCTGTCTTTTCTGATTCAAAAAGAAATTAATTCAAAAGTCTCTGAATTCCCCACACAATAGAAATTCTATTTTCCAGAACCTCTAGAATTAAAAATACATATTTCTTAAATAGCTTCATTGTCTCCCTGTCTGCCATGGGAACAGAATTTTGCATTTATAGGCAAATTAAAGGAACATATTTTAAAGACACAAAAACAAACCTACCCAAATAAACCAGTGATAAGAAGCTAGCTCCTGGCAATTGTAAAAAATGCACAGTGTTGCCAAACCTTGAGATTTTATAGGGAACATTTAGATTGTGAATCATGCTGCAGGAGGTTTAATGAAAAGATCCAGCTGTCAAGTGATTTTGGAAGAGAAGAAATAGGAAAGAAAATCACTTTGAGCTGGAGGAGAAATACACTGAAATTCAAACTCAGAGACATGGTATAATAGGCACAGCTCTTCACATGGTGGCCAGGAAGATTTCTGTACTATTACAGAGCCTCTCTAAAAACAGGTCCCCCACTAGACCATGGAGCACCAGGGGCTACCAACTCAATTCCATTGCTTCCAGAAGCTCAGCTAAGACGCTGTTTCAGCAGCCCCTGCTAACAGAGTCTCCATGGGCATGTCTAGATTATGCAATGGAGCATGGTCCTGATATCCATACCATCTGAAGAGTATCACACTTCCTCAGGGAAAAAAACATGATTTAGGTCTGACAGTCAAGTCTCCATAGCACCACATCCAAGACAGGCACTCTGCTCAGCCCTTCCCAGCCTTTCTGGTTCCTGGCTCAGGTTGAGAAGGACCAATTCAGTACCTCTGTCCTTGCAACGCAGATATGTCCCGAGTCACCCAGAGATGACTTCCTGCACAAAGTTACACTATTGCTTCCATGGTAAACTATCTGGCTCTTCAGTATGTTTTTAGAAGGTTTTGGATCCAGAAGCCTCAAGATAACTTTCACAGACAACTCATGTATTGGCAGTTTCACTGATCTCTGCTGCCTGTGACTGCCAGATGCATCCTGCTGCCAGCCAGGAGAAGAAACCAGGAATCCTGGAGCTCCTGTACCACAGTACAAAGGCCTGTGTAATCTGCTGCCAGTGTGGAATTGAATACATTTACATAAATGAAATGAACAGGAAAAATGCAGATTATAGAGATTTGGCATTTCTGAAAGCACAGTTATTATTGCCAACTTTGAGCATATTTCTTACCAGGTTTAATTGTCTGCTTTTGCCCTGTTTTGGCCTAATATTTCATCCCACATAGGACTTGAATCACCCAACCCAAAGGCAAAAATCCAGTATGCCCAGCAAGCCATTCCTTTCAACAACCAGGTAGGTCACAAAATTTTAAAAAGTGAAACAAAATAACAAAATAGTAATTAAAACAACCACCCAGGGATAATGCTTCCTAAGTGCTTATTATCAACATGGGCTCCTAATTTATTCCTAGCTGTTTTACATCAGTACTGAACTTCATGCCAAACTTTAGAACAATGACATCCAACAGAGCTGGAATTTGTATGGGAAAGCACTAGGTTTTTATTCTGAAGGCCAAACAAGTAGCTGTTTGCAATTTGGCTTTGGCCTGACTATTCCATTATCACACTTAGTTTTAAAGCAGTTCAAGTAAAACTATGTGGGACTGAGAGACCACAGAATACCACTTTTACCTGCAGCATTTCTTTCTGAATCCAATGGATATTTCACATGACAAACAATATAATCATATTTTTTCACCATACTTACACTTAAAAGTTCTTTTTTATCTGCAAGAGCTTTTTGAAAACTCCAAACTGACAGTATTTTAAGAACAGCACAATGGAGGAAGGGAATACTCCAGACAGGAACACTGGAGAACAAATTACTTCTTAGATGAAGAAAATCACCTGATCTTTGATTTCTTGTGGCTGATACAGGCCCTTGGCTTTCAGGTCTCTGTTGAAAGCCTTCCCTTGCAGGAAATACATTTACCTCCCTGAGACAAATATAAAAGGAAGAGCTGAATCTTGAAAGAACTATGTATATACACATAAGGTTAACTTTGACAGTATGAAGCCAGTGTTCAGGTGTTTAATCATCTTCCAAAAGCTGTCTCAGAGGAAGGCAAGCATGGATACCCAAGAACAGGAAAACTGAATGGCTTCCAAATGTCATACTGCAAAGTCCAGCATTTTTGATCACATTTTGTCTGGTTCTCCTTTTTTGTAGTAACTCAGGAACAGTCCACTGCATTGCATGTATACCTTGGCAAAATGGAGCCTGTCAAACTTGCAAAGTCAGGAATAGAGGATCCAAACATGTACTTAAATCAAAACTCTTTCAGTTATGAGGCCTGAATCGAGAGCTGCCACACTGGACACACCCCATGATATCTGATGGCCACACACCGCCTCCAGTCAGCCGCCTTACTGTGTTCGATAACAAGGGACAACCTCACACATTTTGGGCCAGGGCTGTTCAGAACACACGCTTTGTTGTGTGCTGGAGTTGTGATATTTTACCTTGTAAACATTGATGATTTTGGAAAATACACGTGCTGTTGCATGCAAACACACACACAGGTACTAGATACAAAACCAGTTCTAGCTGTGAGCTTCATGTGGCCCAAGAGCAGCTCCACAGACCCGAGAGCAGCTTATCCCATAAACACAAATGACAACCACCACCTTGCATTAAACCAGGGATCGCCCAGCATTGCATTTTAAAAAAATAAAATATTAAGAGGGTTGTTTTTCTGAGTGACCTTGAACAATGTGGGTTTTGGCAGGGGTGGGAGAACACCACGGGACAGCGAGTGAGCCAGCTCCCACTTCTGCTTCATTTCACTCCGAGACAATGTTTGGTTAGTTTGGACCAGAAACACCGGCTGTGTTTGCCATTAGAGCTAAAGGCTTTACAGCGCATTGCGAGTGCCATCTGCAGGTTGAAATCCGCACTGGTGGGCGTTCGCCTGCCAAAATGTGGATAAACCTGCACGATAGGAAATCTTAACAGCACATCTGATGGAAAAGCTCATAAAGGCAGAAAGACTAAAGAAATGCTCGGTTTGGATCATTCAAAGCACGAAACCACTCAGTCCTACGGCAGCAGAATGCAGGGGATTAACAGAGCAGTTTCCCAGCATCTTTTCTAATTCTGCACCAGCACAAAGGCAGCAATGCTCTTTGTGAGCAGAGGAGGATGCTGAGAAGGGCACCTTAACCTCTGATTGCTGGGAATGGCAGAAAGGAAAATGATATGTGGCCTCTTTCTTCATCTACAAAGATGGGCTTCCAACACGTGCAGCTCAGCTTGAGAGTGTTGAAGTGTGGGGAGATTTTTCCAACTGGAACGCATGATGTTTTCAGGGTAAGAGCCCTGAATAAGGAAAAGTTAAAAAGTCTAAAATGAAGTTATCTTTGGATTTACAACCATGAGTGGCTGGACTGTGGTTATCTGATTTGCACAAAATAATTCCAGCCAAGCAAAGAGGCCATCATTGGAACACTGCAGCTACATTCAGAGTGATATTCCTTTGGTCATATCTCGATAATGCCTGACTACTGAATTTCACTGCATGGTAGGCACTGTGCTGTGCTGAGGTTGGCATTTTCAGGGTGGCAGGCTGCGAACAGTATCAGCACTGCCTGAGAAACAGTTGCAGGTATATACAAGATAACAACCTCCCTCCCAGGAGCTCAGGTTTTTTAATCCAAATTCAAACATTTGCCATCTGTGCGTTCCATGTAGTGTATTTATGGTCAGAAAAATTGCCAGGGCTTTGTCTAAACAGCAGTTATGAGAGAAGGAGGCCCCAAATTATATTTCCTATTGCCCACAATACAGTGCTGTAAAATCACTGACATTTTCCAAGCACAGCTGTATGCAGGAATGTGATCTATTTGGGCCATTACATCCAGATTTATCAATCTGTGGAGTTTCTAATCAGACATAGAGGGAGCACGTTCCACCTCTCAATCTAGTGCCTTGGCAGGTCAGTCAATCAGAGCATTTCTCCGCACAGCAATCCTGGATACACAATTCTGCTTTACATGCAGACAGGTAAAACCAGGAATGTTTTGCCCTTTGTCGACAATATCAAGAAAACTTACTAAAATTGCTTCTAGTCTGACCTTTGTAAATGCCTTCCTGAAACAGCAGGAGATAAGACCAAATATATCAGAGCTAAAGGAAAGTATATTTTGGAAAATAGATTTATACTGTATGGCAGGCTAAGTGTTTTTATCAGAGAATTGCCAATAGCAAATACTATTGGTTATACTGTCAATCTCACCAGGTCTGTCAGAATGATACTTTTTATTATTTACTTTTTTTTAAGGAAAAAACCTTGAACTCTTTTTATTACCATTAATGTTATTAATTAACATCCTGACAAGAAGAATGGGCAAATTGGATGGTTTGTTTAGAATGTTAGCACCCGTTCTTTATTATATGGCTATACTGGGAATAGGTCCTGCCAGTCATCCACCCTAGCCATGGCAAAGATGTTTGATAGCTTGAGAAAAATGGCAAATATTTAAACTTAACTTAGCATTAATTACCAACCAGCTCTAAGGAGTTAAGCATCAAGAAGGGAGTTAGGAAGAATAAAAATTGGTCATAATCAGAGCAGGGAGGAGATTTATTTCCCCAAATCGACCCCACTAGAAGCTTCTGCAAGAGAACTCCAGGTGTGATAAATTTATGGCCTCCCCTCTTACCCTCACTATTACTCTTTCCAAAGCAAAGAGTATTATATTCTCAAGTCCTTGACCTCAGATAAAGCCTGAGATTCCTTTCACTTCCCCTCACTGCATGTCCCCACGTCCATTTGCCAGCACCACATTCCAGTGTCACACTGCAGACAGGCCTCATAAATTAGCAATGATATTCTCGTGAATGCACCAGAGGAAACTATTCCTGTCAAAGCCATTGGGAAGTAACTAGGTTCAACTTATGTCAATTATTTCCAATTAGGAGGCACCATAAACTTCATTCTCAGAGTGCAGGGCTGATCGTGACCGTTCTCAACTGTCCAGGCAGAGCAATGAGACGCTCATTGATGCTACCACATAGGACGTAAAGGAATCAGATTCAGAGGAGCCCAAGAGGTTTCATAACCACGCAAGCTATGTTCTTCTCTTTCCTCTCCATTCCCCTCACTTGAACACATGTGGTGAGCCAGTGAACAAGATTCATTTGCTCTGAATTTGGCCTCGTGAAGTGAAAGGAAATGTGTCTGAAGTTATTCACAGGCAGACATGCTAAAATAATATAGAAGAAGGACTAACAGATGGGTTAGAAAAGTCTTTAGTGAAATAATTATATTCTGCCTTAGTACCTACACATGCAAGCTGCACATCTGTAAGGTTCCACGATCCTGATGAGGGGATGTATCTCCTAATTACATCAGCCAGCAAAGCAAGCCTTAAATGAGCTGTTGTTTCCATGTGCAGACAGTTACATGGCTTGCTCTCATCTCTATTGTCAAGACCATGTTATTTTTCTTTCTTTTCTCAACTGTTCTTAATTTTTTTCCTACATCTCCAGTGAAACACTCTCAGAGAGGAGGTAAAAAAGAAATAAAAAAGCTAATCTGATCCAGAAATGAGAGATGGAACTGGAGTTATGAAGCTAATGTATCAGAGGAGGGAGATTTAGAAAATATTAATGCCACAAAGGACATGAAATCACTTAGTTTCAGCTCCTGTATATTGCATGATCTTCATTTTCATTTGCTAGCCCAGGATGGTATCCATAACAGCTGAGTCAAGTATATATTCTGAAAAGGCATCTAATGCTGATTTCAGGAGGAAACCTCACACTGGATGAGGCCTTATAGAGCCATGGTTTGCAGCCTCCAGCCTCAGGTCCATTTTAATAAATTTGCAGATTTAAATTTTCAAAATTTCAAGCCTGTTACCAGAAGGCTTAAATCCACAGGTGGTCCCATGAAATTTTAGAAACCCACCAATCTAGAACTGATGCTCTCAGGCTGTGTGATTTGTCAATGGTATGTAAAGATTTCCCATCACAGCTGAAAGGTAACACCAAAGTTCATTAGCAAGCCATGCAATTGGATACTCCATCAACAGCTGAACATCTAATCTAAAGAAGAATATTGGTAATCTGAATTTCCAACAACATAGATAAGAAAAGACATCTAAGGGATTGGTGAATGAGAACATGCTAGCAGAATTAAATATGTTTAATACGGTTAAGAGGCACATAAGAGAAGACATGCCAACATTCTACAGATATTTCAGGGTTATTAATTCATCCCTTTTCCTGGCATTTGTCTCCTTAAGAGAGATAAATAAGACCAAAAGGACATAAACAAGGGAATAATAAAAAACAAAAAGTGAGAAAAATATAAATTGAATATGAGGGAGAGGAGAAAAAATAAACATCTAGTCAGTCACTGCCATCAGGCAGTGAAATATTTTCCCTGATGAAACAGTGAAAGAGGTATATCCCTGTTACTGGAAATATCTTAAACTAAACTAGGCCGTCACATGGGAATGGTTCTGCAGAAAACCAAAACTAAAGTCTAGTAAAGTTTTGTCTTAAGACGCAGTGAAACATTTCAGCAACAACCTGCCTCGGGTGCACCAGCAAGAGAAAGCATTTGATCCATTCTGCTTTACACAGATCAATCAGGATTTTAATGGATTTACAGATTATCAATTACAGATAGAGGATGCTTCAAATCTAAGTCCAAATGTTGTAACATGATCTGACAGCCAGAGCTGAGACTGGATAATTTCTGGCCATGGATACTTAGAGAAAAATAGGACGGACAAATGGACGGAAGGAAGGAAGGTCTACCTGTAACAATTGCCTCTAATTCCAAAAGAAGCAAAAATTCCTTTCCACTGTACTCTCAGAAGGAGTGGAAGGGTAGTTGCCCTCACTGCAAACACACTCTAATGTTTCCCCTGCTTCTTGGTTAACTGCCTCCCACCCTATTCTCAAGGCCCTCAGTCTCCACTGCAGGAGTTACAATTGATTTTTTTATCACTGTCTCTCATAAACCATTCTCCTCTATGTCCCAACAGTTTGTGTTGCTTTCCTGTAAACTGCTTGCAATTTCTCATGGGCTTTGAGACCTTTCATCGACCCAGTGTGGTGATTTTCTGATTGTAATTCCTTCTGCTGCCATGCTCTGCAGTGTGCATGCTGACTTCCAAACCTCGGAGACAGGATCCAGCCCAGCTCCAAACGTTTGAATTGAGCAGCGTGACCCAACACAGCAATAGCTTTTCCTCAGTATACAGAAGGAGTAACAAAAATCGCTCCAGACAGCAAAAGTCTCCAATTAAGACTCTTACCTGTGCTACCTCTTCAAAATCATCATGTCTTTTCTGCAGCGCACGTGCTCTGTGTAGGGACTTCCCCACGCCTGTGTGTTTGCTCAGAAAGGCTTCCCCGTGATTTTCAATCCAGTCCAGTACCTGCCAAAAAAGAACATCCAGTTACCTCTCCTGTCGCAGCAGCACAGAGAAATCCTGTGAGGGTGAGGATGAAACAGCCACAGAGGAATGCTTTCTACTTGCTATGGCTGAATACATGCAGATCCGTCAAAGTCCGTTCCACTACACAGAAGATAAATGTTTATAGATGCTACTGTAAATTAGGTTTATTGAATTTTTACTATTCAATTTATTTTGAAGTGTAGCTTAGTTATTTGAGCCTGGCAGATATTAAATATTTACTTTCACATAAATGAATTTTGGGGAATGGGAATCAGAAATCTGGAATCTTTTACAGGAAGTACCCTCCTCTGAAGAGCTCCTTGAGTAAATTGAAAACCAGCAATAACTGATTTCATATGTCAATGTGAGAGTGAGTACAAAAGCATGGCAGAAGGATCAATTAAAATCTATTTTTATGTGAGGAGAAAGCATTATCAGAGAAAATGGAATTAAAAGGTTAAGAAACCTTCACTGTAGGCCATAAAATATTGACAGAGTGCACCCTCCAAGTCTTTTGAGTTTTGAGTTCCAAATGTTACTGATCCCTATGGAAAAGTAGGGTGACAAATCTGATATTCTTGGAGTTAAAAAATTTTCTTTCAAAAATAGGTAGTTTCTATGTTGACTATCCATGTGGAGTTTCTTCTCACAGTAACACTGGCACTAAAATTTAGGTCAAACCTGTTCTGGGTCTACTGCAAGCTGGAAAAAACCAATTTGACCATATAAGCTTGGGAAATTTCAGGAGGTGATGGCCACGCTTTCTACATCCCTTTCCCAATACACAGAAGCTAAGGGAATAAATAGTACTAGATCAGTGCTGGTATTTCTGTAACAGCAGCTAGGACTTCATCCAGCGAGGAGCTCTGCACTCGCAGTGAGCTGTGGATCCTCACTGCTACTGATGCTGATGGACTAGGAGACAACAGCTGGGACATCTGTCACACAAGGGATAGGACACTGCAAGCACCCCCAGGATAGTGATACTACCACAGATATTATTGATTAAGCACAGAAACCTAAGACTAGAAAAATGGAAGATGTGATTATTTTTTAATTATTATTTCAGGCAAGTAAAACTATTTCATGGCTTGGTTGTACAGAATCTAAACCACCTGGGCTCTCAGCATTTTCTGTAATGTAGAATGCAAGCATATTTTTATACGAAGTTCTAAGTACAAACAAAGCTTTATACACATATACTTAGGTTCCAGCCCTTTTCTTTGCTGGAAAAAGCATTTTTTAATTAATGCTCCGTGCTTACAACATATTTTTCATCCACAGAGTTCAAATAATTACACAAAATGGGGTATCAAAGTACTTTATGTCCTGCAGGGACAACACATATTTGGCACAAGTCACACTGTGGGTATGAGGAAGCAGGACCAGATGTGTTGGCAGTACAGCCATTACCTCCTGCTTCCCTTTCTCTGACCAGTTTGTCTCCCATTTGCTCTGGGTAGAGAATACTAAATGAATTCCTTCAAACTGTTTGACAGTCATGTGCCAATTGGTCTGCTAAGAGCTTTTCTGCAATATATTTTTGACCAGAATTTTTGACCAGAATCTCTATATAACTTGTATTAACAATTATTGGAGGGTAGCCTTCTAGCATTTGTGTCATTAACAGTCTGCAAATAATTCCATTAACAACATCTTTCCTCCTGTCAGTAGTTTTCAACTTATCTATTAAAAATGGAACCAGATCCAAATTCAAGTTCGGAAAAAATCTCATCTAATATTATTTTTTAAATGGCAAGTGGCTTTAATTTAAACAATGTTTCATATTAAATTAGTATGCAGTATGTGCTTTCTGTTTATTAATAATTGATAAGCCACTCACTGTAACTACAGGAAACTATTCCAGGAACTTTTTCATGCTTATAGCATTGAAGTAGTAATTACATAATGATAAAATTTTTTATCCCAACCAATGTTATACTGGCCTGTTTTAGTCACTATTAGGTGACTGTTGACAGGGACTGACTCTTCCATTTTATAAACAGATGTTTTGTTACACGCCTCAATTCAGAGTAAGAAATAAAACACATGACACTCACTGTTAACAAAGATGAAAATAAAGAAAATTAATGTAGACCACAGTACTGGCCAAAAAAAGGAAACTTTACTCTCTCTCTCTCTCAAAAAAAAAAAAAAAAAAAAAAGCCAAAAACCAAAGTGATAAAACATTCATACATAGGTAATAAGCCTTTGTTCCAGGACTCATATAAGAGCTGGCAACTCCTGCCGCAGTGTCTTATGTTGCACTTGAGAAGTTATTCCATAATGCCTGACATTCCTCTACCGTGAAAACTTCCCTCCAAAGTTATCTATGCAGGTATTGATTAGGTTTCCAAATCTTTCATTTATAAAATTAGATATAAAATACCCCTTGAGGTATCAAAATTGTATACCCACTTAATAAATCAAATCCTTGTGAGCAGACAAGATTAAAAAAATAATCCAGAAATCATCTACTTAAGACATTTGCTGTGACACCCTATTTGATTACTTCTTTCCTATGTCTCTTCTGTGCTTAGAGTGCCATGTCTCAGATTTGACACACCCTTCCTTCTCTTTAAAAAGTTGTGGTTTAAATTGTTTTATTAGGTCTTTTTTTCTGCTGCCAATTCCCTCGAGAAATAACTACTCTTAGAGAATAACTTGCTTAACAGCATGTTCTATGTCTCGGAAAACCATGTTAACATATCTGACCACTCCAGTTTTCAATGAATTTGTTTTCACAACCATCTTATGAAATACATAAATGCTATAATTTCATTTTGCATAAAAGGAGGGGAAAATACATATATTACATACATATATATACACATACACACACACACACACACACACACACATATATATATAAAGACTAAGTGAATTACTGAGGTGTCCCAGAAAGCTGACAAAAGACAGGATATTAGGATGAGGTTCTGATAAGCTGATAGCTCTAATTAACAAAAGAATTCTCAGCATTTACTAATGTGCTAAAAAAAATATATATTTTTCCTTATATAAAGCACTTGCATCTAATAAGCTCACAATAATTTGCAACCATGGAGAAATATCACATCTTTGTTTCCATCCTACAAGGCACAGAAAGTTTGCTCTCAATGAGGAGTTGAGGTACAGAATAACAGATGTATGGAATAACTGAGTGAGGATAGCAACAGCAAGAACATAAATCTGGACAGACACAAAGCACTTACTCTCCAGTGCAAATAATGAGAAATGTTAAGCAATTAGTCTGTGGCAAATACAGGAACAACTCTGAAAGGTCACAGTTAAACCTGAAATCACCAGCACTTGTAAACATCTACGTGTCAGCGAATTTGGAGAAATTCTCCCTTACTCTGAAGAGAGGAAATGTCTTTAGAACAGCATAACTGTGTAATAATTCAAGATAAACATTTAATGTTTTAATTGAGAGCACAGACTGTGTAACTTACTCTACTGCTGAAAATTAACATCTTGAGATAGAGTTAGCCACTGAAGTTACAGTAACTTAGTTCAAATAATTTAATTACTCCTCAAAAACTTAAAGGAGCTTGAAGATGCCATTAAAAATGCAGTTAAGAGTGTTTTCCAAATTACATCTTCAAATTTCCTAATTGTCCTTAATTGCTAAGCTATTTTTTTTCTAGCTAGGAAAAGACTGTAAGTCATGAGTTCTTTGGAATTAAAATATTGTACTACAGATTCATCATCTGAGGTGTTTCTTGAAACATAAGATTTATTTTTTAACTCCAGTATATTCCAGCTCTCTTTCTCAGTGCATTTACTACTGTACTCACATTAGTTTGAAAGCTACTTGAGACAGGGTCCTAGAGCTCTGTCCTGCTTGGCAGCTCCTAGCACAGGAAAGCCCAATCTTGCCTCACTGCAATTGGAATCCAGGCTAACCACTGCTCTGTGGACACACTCCATATGTGGGCAGCATTTTCCAGTCCAGACTGTCCATTAGATAATCCTGCATTAATAAAAACCTAACTGACTTCAAAGTTCAAGACACATGTCCAAGCATGGTTGCAGCTGTCCCTGGAATCACCTAGGAAGCATCAAAACTCACAGACAGCTTCTGAAAGAATGGGAGGATAAGAGGCTTGGTATGTTACCTTCAGCTATGGCAAATTCCCATCCCACCCCTTACTGACCCCATCACTACAGGCGAGTTCACTGGGGTAGCTGTTTCTGCTATTCCTCTGCTCAGTCCCATAGGATGTCCACAGGAGGAAATAAATGAGCTGCTCCATTAACTCTGATGGTAACTTCCATGGGACTGCAGAAATTGTGCATGTGAGGCTAGGAGGTGAGAAGGTGGCTCCCTTTCTTTCCTAATATTGTGTTTAATTTCCAGTTAGCAAACTGAGCATCAGGCTCAAAAGCATGACTGTTTGCTGGGAGCCTGTAACAGAAGCAGAACACAAACCAAATATACTCAAGAAGCCCAGCTGATGTCAGCAACGTATATTGGTGGGAACATTGCAGGACACACACGTGAACTAAAAAGATGTTAATCTCTCTCTTTCTTTTTCTTTCCCCAGCTTGTTTAAGATCAAAAATGGTAGAGGCAGTCTTTTCTTTCTATCATAATGTGCATGTCCTGTCTCCTTATCTCCTTAGGGGCACAATTACACACCCAACAAAATAAACAGCGAACCCAAGTCACCAAGAAAATTAAATAAAACTCAGTACAGTGACAGCAGGCTGAGTGTGCTGGCTATTACAGTCATTGTATGGCTGGATGACCACGAGATTCAAAATGCTACCTGGAGGAAGAATAGCCATAACTGTCCCTTTAGAACGATCTGTGTAACTGCAGAAATAATAATAGTGGCAATTCAGACAGGCTTCATCTGAGCACAGCACTGAGAGGCAGGTGCTTCAAAGAGAAACAGTTCCAGAGCCCTCTCTACACTCCTTTTTGCTGACATTTGAAATTCTGCCTACAGGAAGTCTGAGACCTATGGCACACCTAAGATGGCAAAATAAATATGGCCCAGGTGAGGTCAGGGAAAAACCTTCTTGTTAGTCCATTTGCAGGGAATGGTGATTGTATGGGATAACACAGGAAAACATGGGAAGAAAGAAATGGAAGACTGGTTTTAAAGGGAAAAGGTTGAAGAAGCAATCAGGCAATAATTAAGCAAAGTTCTGGAATGATAATTGCTCTTCCTCTAGGCTAATTCGTATGATGGAAATCTGGCAAGATGATTGCATTAGTGCAGTTAAGGTCAAGTCTTTTAATAACTTAAAAAAAGTTAATTTGATTTTTAAATTAAAAAAAAAAGCAATGGAGCACTATTTTTAAAGGGTAGACTTTTCAACATAGCTCTGTGAAAATGAAGTCTTTCTGTAAGTATCTTTCCTAATCAGTAAACGTGAAAAATAAGAAACATTTGATATGTTTATCTGATTTAAATTAAAACCTCCTTGGGAAACAATTCTTTCTAAGCAAGTCCTCATGATATGCACCCATTTTACATGAATACAAAATTTGAAAGAAGTAGTAAATCCATTAATCTAAGGAACTATATCTGTTGTTGAAGCTAGTTGAAAGATTTCTGCATTTTCACATCTTTTAAACTGTATATCTTTTCGAATAAATGAATGAAGATGAAATGAGAATAACTTCAATAGGAATCACAGAATCATTAAGGTTGGAAAGAAACTTTAAGATCATTGACTCCAACCACTAACCCAGCATTAAACTACATTCCTAAGACATCTACACATCTTTTAGATATCTCCAGGGATGGTGACTCTACCACTTTCCTGGGCAGCCTGAACACTGAGGCTTGCTCAAATACACCAGTCACTGACCCCTGCCCTCGTCCTACAGGAGGAGATGAGAAGTGTAAACTGGTGATTAGGATGCAGTTTGTTGTGTTAGCAGTGACAGAGCACCCCAACGTCTGCATTTGACCCAGGCCCATGTTGAACAGTTCCATTTCCTGAGTGAGATGACCCATTGAAGTGCCTCAGCCATGGGAATCATTAATCTTTGTTACTCTAAGACCCCCTGTTTTGCCATAGTGACTCTTACAACTAGGTTACTCTGAAAACTGAAAATAAGTTATAACATTTTACACTTTAAGCAGTAAAGAGTCAGATCTTGATCTCAAAACAGCATAAACCTGGCATAGCTCAAAGGGGTTAGTTTAACTCTTTGGTAAGAGAGTTGTAATAAATTCCAGAGCAATTTCACCCAATTTATTCAGCTTTAAATGAGGCGTCATTTCGAATAGGTGCATAAGCATTGCCTAACTTCAAACACATGAATAGAGCCTCTAAAATCTGCAAGGCTTATGTCAGTGAAAGGAAGCCAGGCAGTATCAAGCTGCCACCATGAGCACTTTATTGCTTGCTCTTGAGATACAATGGGATAACTAAATTCTGGTGTGATACCAGGAATTCATATGGCACTCCAAAACTTGCAGTTTTATAGTCTCATCACTATTTCCACTCACAAAAATCAAACCTTATCTTTATCTTCTCTGTAGCTACTATTATGAATGCCCAGTAACTCCAAGGCCTTGCATGTCTGAAACCTCCTATTCCAAAAGCTCTGCTTTTGCCAAGCCTGCTTTTTGTAACCAGGAAGTGTAGTTAAAAGGTTTGTGCTTCAGATCATACTTTACGTCCAAAGCTTAATGTAAATGTTTTGTTACATTGCACAGCAACAAAATCCAATCTTTTCTGTCAAAGCCCTTCAAGATTGTACAAGCCTAGTAAGTAAAACTTCCTGACTGCACTAGATTCTGCAAATACAAGACAGAGAATCTCTTGGCTGAGGATACTTCATTTTCTTCCAGTAGAAGAACGAGAAGCTACACATCATACATGCATTTATGAGCAATGCAGTTCAAAGTAGATGTGCTCTCAGGATACCCATGAACCATTCCCTTATCAGGAGGTAAAAGGGCCTCTAATTGATAATTTGCACATTTGCCAGGGAGACCACTGGATCTGAGTGGAGGAAGTACCCAGGGTGGTATTGTCAGCTTCTATCCATCACAATTCCATCTCCTGGACAATGTTGCTCTGTACAGGCTGGAATGGCCAGCCCAATCCCATGCCTTCTACCAGGCCCTCTGGGAGAACTTGGTGTCAGCAACAGCACCAGGGAAGACAGAACTAACACAGGGAATCGGAAGAAAAACAAAATGAAAAATCCCCCCAAACCCACAACAACTGAAAGAGATTTAATAAGACCTAATCCCCTGTAATGAATAAAATGCCTACAAAGTCTGATTTAAATCAGTTTCTTTTTGTATTCCAAATCATTGCTGAAAAAAGACTCCTTTTCCCTCCTATCCCTGGCCCTGTCACAGCAGGGTAATGTCAACTAAAGGTCTAGCTGAGAAAAATACACCAAAATACAAAGGAACTTATCCTCTGGCTTTTCCTGCTATTATTAATGGTTTATAATAGAACCCAAAACAAAATTCAGCCATTCTCATTTGTGGTTTTTTACCTCATAATAAAAACTGAGCTCCCTTTTTCACTTCTTTCTTCATTATAAATTTATGTTGGTGGCCCAGTAAAGTATTTTTGACAGATTTTTTAAAGATGGGGATCACACCTCATGTTTAAACCAAAAACATCATCTTTGGCTCCCGTGAAATTATTTTTATTTTCAGAGGCATCTGTATATGAGTCTGTAACTCAGATCTTATTCTCACCAAAAGCCACTGCAAAGTTTCAACTGACTTTGGCAAATGCAGATCACAGACCCCGTGTTTGTCAAGTTAAAAGGCAGGAACTACACATGCATCCAGCAGAACCTGAGTCTCTGGACACACACCATGTTCTATTTTCCTTCTGAATATATGTAATTCATATGACAGCGTGTCCCAGGCTGCACAGGTTAATGCAGGTAAGTGCACTCCCCATGCAGATACAGCCCTGCTGATGCAGTTCAGCAGTGGCAGGAGGGAACTGTGCCTTACTGTGTTCACTCTCTTTGGTTAAACACATCAACTCCTGCTAGAGTTTTAAGAAATAAGCAAAAAAGCAACAAGGATTTCATATCTAAAGCAGACTGGAATTGGAGTGATTTGGTTCAATGCTCAGCACTGCAGTTCAGCAAATGACTCAACGTCCCTGCCTCCATTCACGTTTCTGAAATGACATTACCCACATTTACAGATGCAATAAGCAAGGCTGAAAGAGGAAGTGCTTGGAGTGAAAGCTGCCTTGAAGCTTTTTCAGCCTCTGGCAATACGTAGCTCCAAATTTGGTTGGGAATTCTAGGAACTTTTTCCAATGCAAGAACACACTGAAATATTATAAATAGTAAGCAACATCATGGCAACTGTGCAAAAGTGAACAGGTAATCCATTGAAAGGCAGGGCTTTAAAATCAGGTGTAAGCTGCTCCTAAACCTCTGAGGTATAATTGCCTAATTGCTGACCATATACCTATAAATCCTGAAATAACATAGCTCAATCTGTCCATGTGGTAATGACTAATTCATCTTCAGAAAATAATATAGACAGCCTACCAAGTTCTTCTGCATTTAATTCAGCTCAGACATTAAGTAATAAGTCACTTCTTTCAAACTGGCTTGAGAGGTGGTATATCCCATTATCACCACACAAGCAATCTGAGGTTTCAGGGTTTTTATTCGGTGTGTTTGTTTGTTTGTTTGTTTGTTTTAAGGTGGAATTGAGTGAACAGAGCTACACTCATTAACACAGTTCGAGGACTGGACAAGAAGGATGAACTTTGATGCCTCTTCAATCCTTTCTCAAGGAAGATCTCTCTTAAAACATTACAACAGATAATGTTCCCTTAAGTCAGTCAAAAATTTTTGAGCATCATTTTGCCTTTCCTTTTCATCACAACTCCTCCGTGTGGTATGTATGTACTCAACTGTGCCTGGGTCTCTTTCAAAAGTCAGGGAACTAATGCAGCTGCTATTAAGTCTGATTTTTTAATCACTCCCTGCTTTTGCTCGCTAATTGTAGCTATTCCAAATACCATCACATAATTAAGGAGGTCTTTTCAAAAGAAAAAACATGCAGTCCCATTTACCCTGGGAGGGAAAAACAACCTTACAGACCTATCAGTATTTTGCTGCATACTGCAACTAAATTAATGAGGGGAATTAAATACAGAGCCAATTAAAACATTTAAAAAACCTTCCTTTATTCCTTTGTCTACATTCAACCAAATAAAGAAGTCCCCATGAGGTCAGATTGTAGGTGTTTTTATGAGCTTTCTGGACATTATGTGAAAGTTTCACCTCTGCATAATTTCTCATTTTAACAACAAAAATCTAACCTCTGTAGTTAAAAACCCCACTGGTCTGTCAAAAGCAGAACATCCACATTGTGTTCTTTGCAGTGGGGGCAGCCTTGTAAAGCACAGCTGATATTAGTGAACACATCTGAGTAAATTATACAACTACTGAGACAAGTGGGTCCAGAAGAGTGTCCTAAATATGCAAAAATAAACGCATATAGTCTTATTCACACTTCTCACTGTTTCTATCACCTACAGATATCCTACAAGCCCATCTGGAAACAGGACTGTAGGAGTTTATCCAGACAAGACAGTGCCTGCAGCAGGATCCTTGTTCATCAACAGCTTCTGCAGTGGAAATCTCTACAGAATAACAATTCCCCCAGGCACCCCCTTCCTAGAAGCTTCTGTTGCAAAAGTATGCCAAATAGTTATGAAAGAGCTCCAGAGTATGCCTAAGTGAAGACATTCTAAATATCTTCCATATCAATGGCCCATGCACCAATGAGACTGTTCTCAACTTTTCTAGCAGAGGCTCAAAAGTTGATGGTGACCTGCTGTAGCAGTGCTTTTCCATTCCCCACCCACCTCTGAGAACTTTCACATTATTGTAGACCTATAAACCTGGACAATAGTCAGAATTACCTGTCTGCTCCCAGATATGCCACCCTCCCATGAACACCACAGCTACTCTCTTCACGCCATGATGAGGTACCCACTGCCTCCCGCTCCACCTTAACTCATTACCTTTTCACAGGCTTATATGGCAAAAATAACCCTGTGTCTGCTTTCTGCAGATGGCTGTTATGTACTTGTACAGTTCTTTACATCTATAAACATATCATGATGGTTTGAAACTGATTCACATTTGGAGAATAGTGAGAGTACGATGTGTTGGAGTCCCATCCACCTTCATGTAAAGAAGAGTTGTTCCCAGCTCTAGTAATTAGTGAGATGTAGGATTTAGTTATGTCTCTCTTGGAAACAACACGTTCCATTCAGGGCTCTGGCAGAGCTGGCTGGGTGTAGGCTGGGCATTGTCACAGCAGTACTTGTCCATTTCCTCTGGATACTGGCTGAGGTCACACAGCCCCAGCCTCTAGGATGCAAGCTCCCCAAAAGAGAGTGGGAATATACACATGCCTCTCCTACCCTGAGAAAGAACTTCTTTCAACTTAACATTGCTTTCCTTTGGCACAGTTCACGTTTATCAAATGTATCCCACTTATCTTTCATTTTCTTGATTAAATATTTTACTTCGCAAAATTTGGCAACTGCCCCTCTAAAAACATTCCAAGTAAGAGAACAATAGACAGACAAATGAAGAACTAATGTTTCTTCCTTAATGCCTGGATTGCTACTAATGTTCCCAGAATATTGTTTTAAAGGAAATCAAAAGAAAAGAAAATATCTTCAGGTTAAAAACTTTGTTGTATTCCTTAAATGCTGAACTTCTTTTAGAGCAAGTTTCAAAGCTGAGTGTGGGTGGAGAAGCTATAAATAACCACATTTGTGTATGCTCCTTCTGTACAAGACACAGAAAGTGTGTTCTGCATCAGCATAGAAAGATGCTGCTGCGCTCTGCATGAAGCTTCCTGATGCTGGCAGGTAGAGTATTTCTTTTGCAGTTATGCTGCTGGTGTTGCTCTTTGTGAGTCTTTTCTCCAGCTCTCAGGAATCACACCTGGCACTTAGCTGCAGTGTGATCACTTAGTAATACAACTCATCAAATCTGTCAGTCTCTTACCAACAATAATATTCAGAAGTATTTTCAAACCTAGTGTAGAAGGTTTTCGTTGTTGCCGTCCATAGCACTAGTTAGAACAGTGATTTTTCTCCTTCTGAGGCTAATACATTTTCCCCAGGTCCCCCTTTCTTGTCCCGTGTTTGTCCTTTCAGATCAGTTTTACAGGGCACAACTGCCACGTCAGGCAGAGCTGGGGCCATATCTAGTCTAAGGTCTGGGTCTCCCCATCTGGGCTGTTTGCTTGGTCATAATCAGTGTTTTCTGAAAGAATACCCCAGGTCTCTCATAGCTTAAGAGGATGGGAAGAACACTGTCCCAGGCAGAGTAAGCATTGAAGAAAAGGCAACCTGCAAAGCTCTTGATTTTTTACTCAAGCAAGCCTCCATTTCATTTTCCTTTATGATTGCTTCCATCACTTTAGGCTTTGAAGTTCCCAGGAACAGAAATATCTGAGCATGCTCAGTGTCTGGCCCAGTTCCCTCCTCATGTGCACTTATGTGGGGGATCTCTACAGCTTTTCAGTATCAGCAGATAAAACAATATCCTAATTATTAGAAACCTCTTGTATGTTGAGTTAATGCTCAGACTCTGCTGTGACCATCTGTACTAGGGATTTTATTAATTCTTCAAATAGTTATTTAGCACCTTGTGTTTCTTCCTACCTTTAGTAACTGCTTTGCTTCCCTGGCACCACATTGACAGAAAAACAGTATTTGCACTCTGATAGTAAGTAGAGACATACTCAGGACCCAGTTGATTTAGATTTCTAAGGTCTTGACCTCCAAGTTGTTACTAATGACATGTATGATCACAGCTAATTTTCATGTTTGTGAACACAGCATCACAGGGTTGATTTTCATGTTTGTGAGGAAAAGCTTTCTGATCCTATAGAGAAATTTGTGCATTTTAAAGTGTGGCCCTTTGTGGCTTGTGAAGTATTTTCCTTGCATTTGTTTGCTTCGGGTTTTTTCTCAGTGGGAGTGTCCAAAAATGTTAAAGGACCCCTTGAAATACAGCAGGCACACAGGAGGGAACAGAGGAGCTACATGAGCTCTTTAGAAAAGTACGTTATCCTCAAATATGTAAGTAGAACTACTGATTGTAACTCTGCCAGTGACAGATGTGGCTATGGTCTTCAAGAGAAGAAGCAAAACAAAACTAATAGAAAGTGGATAAAGACTCAGAAAAAAACACAAGTGTTCTTCACAGTTCGAACCCTGATTTGCTTTATGGTCCCTTGCAGTGCCTCAGTTTGTAAAACAAAGAAAGAAATCCAATGATAGATAAATGTCAGACTAAGATAACGATATCATTACTTCTGTCACTAAATGCACATTTTGATAGTATAAACCCACCTAAATTGTTACTAGTTTAAACAAGATATTTAAAGGTAAGTAGCAATTTGAAAGGACTGATAAAGGAAGGATGAGCTTTACAACAGAGTAGTCTTTAATGCAAGCACAATGCTCCAGGCCCTACAGAGGCACTCCTCACTGTGCTTGAGTTGTCTCCTTCATCGCAGAGGAAACTGCTGACTGACCAAGATATTAAATAAAGCACTGCTTTGGGTTACTACTGGGACCAGATGATTTAATCATCCTGGTTTAACAAGGCTTACAATCACAGCACACAGCAGAGACAGGTTTAGTAAGAGAACAAATCCCAACTGGGACAAATGGGTCTTGGTACAGAGTCTCGTAGCATTACAGAAAAACTCACCAGGATGGCACCGCACTGCAGAAGTCTTAAACAGCCCTGCCAGGAACAGAGCCCTTTGGGGCTGAGCATCATGCCAACAGCTAGGAAAACATAACCTTTCTCCATAGGGCTCTGACCTAATTAGAGACTAGAGGCAAAATACAAGAGCGCAAACCATGTGGGAAAGGAGAAGGAGAACATGGATAAAAGGAGTGGATATTCTTCATCAGGGAGTTTTCTAGGATCTCTTGTCTTTTAAATAAATAGCCAGATGTCCCAAACATTTTATCTCTCAGTTTATGTGTGTCAGGCTCTGTGCAGGGAGAAAGGAATGCACTGCAAGGCTGTGTCTGACCTGCTGGCAGCGCTCCCCTGACACTGGTCCTGCCCAGGGATTCAAGCCTGCACCATAGCTTTTCTCCTGCTGTAGGGCTACTGTAGCATGTCCTCTGCTTATGCTCCCTGTCTGTCAATCCCTGCTCAGGCAACCCATCTTGACACAGGGTGTCCAGGGTAAAGAAGTCACAGTTCAGTACTGCAAGTAAGTGGGGAAAGGGCTGAGTTACTGTGATGTTCAAGAAGCTCTGCGTGCAGCACACAGACCCCATGCTGAGCCAGGCATTGGGGATGCAGGACACAGCAGAGCTGAGATAAAAAGCCCAGGATGTTTGCATCATTGTGTAATCTATGGCTGATTCTTCTATATGTCACAGCAGAAAAGGATCCTGTGAGGGTTTCGAAGGGTGAAAGGCCAATAACCTCACAGATTCACCAAAGGAGGCCATGGATAACAGCAGTGAGGAGCTGTTTGTAGGAGGCAAATGAATTGATAGTGACCCCAGAGTCCTGTGGCAGATTACTAATGCAATAATAAACAAGAATATATGTGCAAGCAGGATCAGGCTTATGAAAAGTCCCTTCAGCAAGCAGCAACCTCGAGCTGTTAAAGAGAAAAGAGGAGCCACCTAAATGACTCTAGGAGTGAGAGTCACAGGCAGAATGAAGGGCATGTTTGGGGACTTTCTCTAAGAGCACCTTTTTAAAGAAAAGCTCAGTTTTCTCCAAACTGAAGTTTTCTGTGAAAAACTGCTTTCTTTCTTGTTTTTCTCCTAGCTCAGTGGCTCTCAGGATATGGCATCCCATCATCCTGAACTTCCTTCTCTTCTTGTTTCCTGACACCTTGTGCACTTTGAAATCCTGTGGAGGTAAGCAAGCAGTAACAATATCCAAAAGGTGTTTTGATTGTGTAGAGTTAGTAGTTTTTGTTGGAGAGAAAGGGATAATAATAGTAGAAAAAAAGTTTCATTTTGTGATTTCCCTCCCCCACAACTTTTCCTCCTTATTTGGGAAGGGAATTGTCTCAAGGTCAGAAAGTTTTATATGTTGCTGAAGTCAAAAAAAAAAAAAATTTCTCTATCCCTCAACACACGTTCCATCTGAAAAAATTCAAAAGGCAGGAAAGAAACAAGTCAAGAGCTATCAAAACAAAGGGAGTACAAAGGTGAAAGACCAACGGACAGGCCTGAAATATGTTTGGTTTGTGTGTTTTCACATTTGAAAGACATTTCTGTTAAAAGGGAACCGTAGCATAACATAAAAGAAGTTTATAGCTGTAACAGAATACAGGGGTTTGAGCCAACCAGTTCTGTCTAAATATGCCTGAAGGGTTACCCCAGCCCAGGCAATAGCTTCCAGAACTACGATCCAGGTTTCAGCTTTTAAAAACAAGCAAGAAGTTTTGTAAGTAGCAGTTCCCTATGAGGAATATGAAACAAAAGAAGTCGCCTAAAAGTCTCCTGTGAGCTAAAACACTCTGTTTAGTCCAAAATAGTGCACAGCCTCTCTTCCAAGGACAGAAATACCAGAACTGTTCAGTTGATTTGGTAAGGCAGCTACAGAAAGCAGGCACGGCCAACAGGACACGCTAACAGAGCAAGGAGCTGCTGGAGAGCACAGCCCTGTGGAGCACGGATAGCGTAAGGAGTCTGTGGCACGGAGTAAGGTAGAGCTGCCAGAAGGAGGAGTGAGAACTAGCAGGAATGACTAGTAGGGAGAGGAGCAGCTAGGAGAAACAGGTAATGGTGCCAGATCAGCTCAACCTAAATTGGCTCTTGCTACCCAGCAAGACATAATAATCTCAAATCATGAGTGTAATTCATTACCGGGGGGGAAAGTAACCAGCTGGCTGAGCAGCTGCTCTGTGGAGGAAAACACAGTGAAATTGTTATAGTTATACTTTGGGAACTAGCTATCATTACCCTCTTTGTTGTCTGGCAAGGCTTTTTCTCACGTCAATGAAAATACCTTTTGTTGGCCATCAGTCAAAAGCAATATGAAAGAGGATTGATCACTCTGAGTGACAGGGAAGGCCACAAAAAAGCTGGGAGGCCATATCAGGAGCTAATTGAAAGGAAAGATCAAGGGAAACAAATGGAGTAGAAAAGAATGACTATTTTGGACTCCTAAACCAATGCCTAAAATAGCATATTTATTTCTTAGCATAACAGACCCTTATTTCATTTTTAGATAGTCCCAATAAATCCTATAAGACATTTCCATAAGGGGTAAAACTGGAGTAGCAATGATTTTCAGAGTTTAGAGCAGGGATTTCTTAATCAGACATCCTGAGATGAAAAGTTCTAGTCATGAAGCTTTCAGTGACCTCTGGCAAGTTGTTCAACATCAACCTTTTAGAAAACCCATAATCCTGAAATGAAAGAAATCTTAATAAGAAAGAAGAACTACTGTTATTATTGCTTCTTAAAGTTACAGGGGAGAAAGTTTTCTGGAATTCCAGTCTACATCTATTCAAAGATCTTATTTTTCTCCATGTCTTTAGTGACAATTACTCATTCTAGCAGTTGTTTTCAAAAAATATACATATTTCTGGAGAAAACTCTATTTTATTTCTTTTCTTCACCACTGCAACCCTCCTATTTTTGTAGGGCTAATCAGTAACATACAAGCCTAATTCTTTCTCCTCCTTTGCCACCACAATAAGAGCAAACGATGCCTTTCAGGAACAATACTTTCAGGAACATGATACTTTCAGGGATGCTGACATGCAAACAATCCTGGGATAGAAACAGACAACGAGGACATGATACATAATGACTACAAATTCTGATTAAGTGTACCAGCAAATTTTAGCGGTTCCTTTAGGACTGACTTCCCTGCAGTTTTCTGCAAAGCCAATCCTGTATCAGGAGACACTGAATGTCTGGCAGAATGGTTAGAGGTGCTTCACACCACACAGGCTTTGGGCTCTTGCATCCTAATACATCTCACCCACCATTAGGTAGTGAACTGAAGGTCTTGTCTGAAGAGCCTACCTTATCGTTATTTCCCTGACAGTCAAGAATAAGAGAGGGAAGTATCCAGGGTACAATTCAGATCTTAGACTGAGTCATTCTCTGAAGATGCCAGTGTCTCTCTGTTGACTATAAAAGGAGACCACGCATTAGGCTCCTGACTTGGATGATTCAGTTACGATCCTAAAGACAGGCAGGATAAATACAGAGCACGGATAGTTACATCTACCTACAGAGAACTAACTGCATCTTTATATCACCTTCTCCATTTCCTTATACTGTGAGTTGTTTCCTCTTCATCCACTAAAAGACAGATCTTCAGTGAGTCAATCAGTAAGATTTCAGAGGGTTTCCACAAGGCCGTCTTAGCGTAAGCTCTCAGTTAGAATCCAAACATTTGCAGTTCAAGAAGTAGCAAAACAGACCATCTGAAAGTAGTAGGTCTTGAAAGACAGACAGTGCTCTGAAGAAGAAAACCTCTTTTTGACAGACAAAGGAATTTCATTTTTCAGTTCCTCTTCTCACTTCAATAGGTTCAGAGATCAAGCTGGCTGGTTCAGATTTCTACAGATCCTATCTCTCAAGACAGCTGTGAAGCTCATCAAAGTGTTCTCGCACTGCTCATACATCAGTGTTAAGTAAACTTCAGTTGGTAACTGAATCTGGCCCCCGAAGTTTGACATCCCTTGCACTACTGCTCTGTGTATAAATTAAAAAGTGATCATTATTATTTTTTCATCAGTGACTCTTTAAAAGCACAAAGAACAATTGTCTTCTTGACTTAATAACCATATAGAGGAAGAAAGAGGAAGAAAGAGAGAAAGGTTGTTTCCAGATAATTTGAAGTTACACTTTAAATCAAATTATGAAGAGGATAGTGTACTGTTAACCAGCAACCTTTAAGGAATTTCCAGAATAATATCATTATCATTTCCAGAAATATCATTAAATGAAAAGTTAAAACTATAGTTCTTTGTGATGAATTTTGGCACAAAAAAATACAGGATAATACTGGTCTAAATTTAAGAGCACTGTCAGAAGTTTAGAACAGAGCTTCCTCTCTCTCTCATGTGAGTTCAAAGTATTTAAAGCAATTTACTTCTTAACCTGATAGCCTAAGACATGCCAGGTGTTCTTACACCATGGACTGATCACTGGTTACAGAGTGCAAATGTGACTGCCTGGACAGAAACACAGAGCCTGCCTCTGTACTAACAGCCACTGTCTGAACATGCTCAAGTATCAGTGTGCCAAGTCAGGCAGGAAGCTCTGCTCTGGCCTTTTGAAGGGCAGATTTCTAAGCCAGAGTTAATGGCAAGTTGCTTTCAGTTGTGTTCTTTTTCCTAGAACCCTGTCCTGTTTGTGTTGAAAACCCTGAGTGCACTGTCTATAAATGCTCTGTGTCTTCACAAGCCAAAGGAACTAGGGAAACATCCATATGAAATCACCAGAAAACAGGTGGGAAACATTCTCATTCTCCTTCCTAGCATGGCTGCCTTGTGCAGCAAATCCAACACAATCTGGTCATTGAGAAATAGGGATTGTGTGGCTGGGCAGGGTGCTCTTATTCTACTGCTCTCTGCCGCCACCAGAGCTTAGAGGTATGTCTATAGCCAGTAGAAATCATCTGAAACTCCTGCATAATCCCATGCTACTGAGGGTCCAAATTAAGGAATGGCAGTCCTCTTTGAAGAGTTCAAAATAAGCAAATAAGTCACTCATGGCCATGCCATTATTAATTCCTTTCATAATATCTGCAGGATACTAATCAGAACAAATAAACCACCACTTTACTTTCAAGACAGAGCTAGTTACTTGTTAATCCTCTTTAGAAGATGAGTGGGGCCACAAGTCTGTTCATTGCCTGGACTCGCACTCACATTGACTGAAAATGTGCCAGTTCCTTTGGCAGGAACAAAAGGAATGGAATGAAAATTGCCCAGAAAAAGCAGTTGCCAAAATGTTTTATTGCATGGTCTGTGATGAAGACTGGATGGAAACAAACAAACAAAAACCCCTTTTACTACTCTTGTACCATCCTTTACTGCATAAATAATAGAGCAGAGAAGATTTAACAGCATAAGAGGCTGTTAGAGACATACCTGGGTTTGGAAACACATGCACATATTATTAAGTTGGTCCTTTAGAGCTCTGTAGGTAAAAGTTGTATGGTCTATCAGAATTTTGTTGTGAGATATTTACATTAAATAACAAACCAGGACATTGTGGCCTCACCAACTGCTGGAAGGACAAAGTTATTGAGAACAAAGGGATTTATCTCTAGGTCACGGATAACAAAAGGTTGCTTTCCCTCCTGTTACATCCCATTGGGAGAAGGTTGCCAAGAAGTTTTACTGGTATTGATTCCTGAGTTCCTTCTTCATTAATTTTTGGGGGCAATACAACCATAATTAGAGCCTGTACTCACTATCACTCATGGCTGGTAAGGTCACATATACCTTCTAAGCTCAGAGAACTCACAGCAGTAATACCTTGAAAATGTAAACATATAAATGACAAACATTAAGTGCATCTCATGACTTGATCAATTTACCAAAAGGGTTGTGAAAATTCTCTAGGATGCTTTGAATTGTAATGTTTTAATCAGTGATCTGTCAGGGGTAGCTATTTACAGGCTAAATCTGCTCAGATGGTGCACAGAGCATGTGATGTATTTTTGCAGGGTGCTGTGGCTGAAGTCATCTGGTAGTAAATATAATCCTGACTTAATTTTTCTTTTTCCTTAGCAATTGTTTATGTATAAATCTCTTGTTTTACAAGTATTATTATAAACAAAGCATAAAAGGAGATATATAGTCTGATTTCTTCTGTCTTTGAAACAAACTGTGACAGGTTGGAAAACTACAGAGTGGTGGAGAACTCTTCATTGCCTTGAAGTGATCAAATGATCAAAACAACTTAGCATGCATGTGCATGTGGTGGAGGGCGGGGGGGGGATGTACAGACCTAATCCTCTAAAATCTGGTGTGAGAGCTAAATGAAACACCAACTGCCTCAAGTATCCTAGCATTCTTCTGCAAATGAACTACAGAGATCACATGTATCACATGAAGTGTTCAGCATTCTCAGATAGTGTATGGAGACAGATAGACATTGTCAGGACACTTTTCCATACAAATTATGTCGGAACCATGCCCTGATCTGTTTTCTCTGCCAGGAAAAGCCAGACACGTTACAAGTTAAAGTGCTTGGTTTTGAAGAGAGACAGCCTTTCCTCTGCAACACTCTGCAGTCTCCCACAACAGTGGCAGCTGGTAAATGTAATGTTATCAGAATGGCCACATGGCCTTTTTATCCATCACCAGAGGCAGATAACCACGCAAGGGAACCAAAACTATGTCCATTAATGTATCTGGGCATGAAGCCAACAGAAGGCAAATCCCCAAATTTAGAGAAATCAGATGAACCTGACACTAGTCCAGCCTGATCTTTTCAATAACCAAGATAATTTCAGACAGCGTTACAGCTGGTAAGGCAACAGCCCTAGCTCTCTTAGTACCCCTACTTTCTTGTTTGTTAGTGTCATCTTGCTGTTTGCCACTGGTCTTCATCTGGCATGATAGGCCTGTTCCATTTTGCCATGCAGAGCCACCACAGCTACCTCAACACTGTGTACATAGCCAAGAAACCCCCCCCACAGTAACTCTACATCCACCTATTTTTCCGCTTTTCCTTTACAGGCAGCCAACACAACCAAAGCGAAGCAAGAAGAAAGTAGCACCAGCCATGACTTTGAGACAATTATGTGAGTCTGTGGAGAAACAGGCTGCCTGTGCCAGGCTGAGTGTTTTATGTACGCATGGAAATGACAGAAAGAACCAAGAATTTCTGTGAGAAGCCATAAGGCCTGTAGAATGAGAGTAGCACTTTGACTATTCTGCCATGAAAGTGTGTTAAAATACCAAGTTCAAGGTTTGCCCAGACCATTTCAATAATGCATCTAATGGGTCTCCATTTTCCTTCTATTTTAACAGGTATGCTTCAGGCTTTACAACTTCTCTTGAATGAGTTTCTTATAAAGTAGAGAATTCAGATGAAATTCTTGCCCATATGAAACAAATGGGATGGGGAGGCAATGAGGTGCAGAACAGCCTTATAAACTTACTTCAGCTCTTTCTAAGGCTGCATGGTAACATCTGCTTGTGGTACAACCCTTATCCTACTCTTGCTGCTTCAGAGTGTTGATGTTCATGGGGGCAAAGGGAACATATCAGATGCATGGAGAGATGCATGCAGAGGCTGGCAGGATAAATCAGAATCTAACAGTGCAAAGCAGTGGAAATTTGAGCCTACATGAGAACAATTTCAAATCTCAACAGCGATGGAAATGGTGTTAATTTGCTGGTAAATCGTCTGCAGAAGGGGAAGACCCAGAGCAGAGAGAGGGAAAAGGGAAAAGGTAACAAAAATTGAAGAATCTGCAGCAATTATAAAATACCAGTGTGAATGCCAAAGGGATTTTTTTTCCTCCCCTGCAGGACAGAATCTCATCACCTCTTCCCACAGCTGTGTTCTAAAAGGATCAAACACTGTAGCTCTTCCCTATCTGAAACCCGAGAACTTCTAAAAAGCAACTGAAGCAATGAAGTATTTTACACACTTAGCAACCCAACATTTTTATAATGATCCTAAATACTTTTAGTGTTAAAAGAGTTCCTTGTCAGTTCCTGCCTGTGTAGAGCCTCATAACAGCTCACAAATTGTCTTAACTGCTATTGCTTTTGTGTGAATGGTGCTCTACTTCCTGCAAAGGCTGCAAATGCAGTTTCATGCCATTTACTTTCTTTCCTTCTTTAAAACACTGTATATTCATTACTCATTGCCCTTAGCACTCCATTATTTACCTTGGTTCACATGTGCAAATGGATGTCATTGTATTAATACACAGTATAATAGTAAACAGTCTTGTAAAATGTCTGATGGTGTGAAGTAATGGTTATTTCTAATGATATTTTATAGCATAACATTTCTTACATTAATATTGTAACCTGTCAATCCATAGTGTTTACACTGGTTTTTTTCTACAGCACAACATGTATTTTGATTATGCTGTGACTGTAAGGATTTTGTGCAGTTCAAACTAAAACCCAGCTAGATTCAGAAGTATTTCCTTGACAGTGTGAAACTATCTGAGAACACAGCCCTGACCTGCCATTAGTACATACAGCATGTAGTCTGGCCTTGCAAATGGTGCAGAGTATGCCAGGAATTATATGAATGAGCCCTGTTTAACATATCTTAACCCTTAAATCCAGTCCAAATGGCACACACTTGGCCTACATAAAGCCTTCATCCAGCTAATTAGTTTTGCAAGGCCTCTATGTGAACACTTGATATTGATGCCCAAATACTTGATCCCTCTGGCAAGACTAACTAGAGTAGTTAGATGAGGAATTATTGATCTCTCAGGATCCATAAGAATCTCTTCTTGGAGATGTGTCTTTCCCAAAAGCTATTAATCGCTATTAAAAGCTGCTAATAGCAGACTGAGAAGATGCAAAATAATATTTGAGTCTGTATTAAGAACGTGCAAAACAACAAAACCTGTCCCTATTCACATCCACTTTTAAAACGAGATTGACACAGAACAGGTGACATGAAGAGAAAGGTATAGATGAACAAGTGAGGGAGTGAAAGTTCTGACAGAGAGATCATCTTTCACCAGAATTTTTACTGCACTAGCCAACAGCTGGAGAGTGTGAGCCACGGGACATCCTGACAGGGAAGACTGCATCTCTGAGAGCACATTTAATTTTGAGCTGGGTGGAAAGGGGAGTATCTTCCTTAGAGAAACTACGCTGTATGATTACCTGTCTAGAAGACAGCAAATTCTAATAAACTCTAAGCTCTCCTGTCACGATTTGTTCTCCCACATATTTTCATTTTAGACTTGAACCAGGAAGAACTCAGTTAAGGTTATTAAATTTTGACAAGTCAAGAAATTATTACAGATAAATGCTGCATATCTTTAGTGAAAACATACAGGTAGAGAGCTTCATCTGCCAACTGATGGGCATTAACAAAATAAGCATAATAGGAATTGCACAACAAATATACAGGTGTTTATTTTCAAAGCCCTCATCAACTTCCTCAGATATCTTCCTCCTCCTCACGGAATCTACAATTCATATTTCACATTTAGCTGATAATTTCATTTATGAGTTACAAAGCATTTATCTTGAATAGTACAGATGTTTAGTGAACAGAATGATTCATCTCTTCCTCTCTGCTTTCTAAGTAGGACAAAGAGATGCCTCCAGTGTGTGCTAGGATGGAAAGACGTCTGTCATTAAGTTGTTGCTTCCCAGATAATAACTACCCATTAAGAGAAAAATTTGGAAAGACTGCTGCCAACAGAACTCACACAGAGTATTGCTCTCTAAAGCAATGGTGCTCCAGTGACTCTTACTGCTTCTTTCTTTTCCTCTCACCAAAAGTCACGGTACATACGAGAGACCTGTTCCTTCTGAAACCCAGTGACACAGCCTCATTGCCTTGTATATGTGGAGAGTAAAAGTCTGAATGGGTTTTAGGAATGAATCTCATAAACACTTCTACTGAATTCAGAAGATGTAAGAGAGCAAGTTTTGGTTTGGAAAGAGTGAAAAAAAGTGTAAATCACTGTAGGGAATGAAGAATATCTAAGATAATATGGATTCTTATTGACATTATATACCACAATTAGAAAAATCACAAAAGCATTAGAATTTACAACCCTTGATTTTTGAGATTGTAACCCTAAAACTGTATTAACTTTGTATAGTTTGCTGAAAGTATCCTGAATTCCAAGTACATTCCCTATTTAATATATAGCTTATGAATTTCATTACCATGCAGCATGTTTGTTGACATATAATGAAAGCAAAGTTGCTTAAATTAAGCATTCACTACATTCAGTCCCAGTTTTAGTTATATATATATACGGCATGAATATTTTTGTGGGTTTAGAGGAAAAATTAGGCAGGTAGAAATAATGGCAAACTTTTCAAGACTGCCAAAGAAATGGTCATACATATTTGCAAAGGACATCTACAGCTGCAGTTGTGCTGGTGCATTCCAATTGTGCCACTAACAGGACCCCAGATTTGCATGTTGAATAAAAGTTGCCTGTCCCCTCCCCTTGTTGGTTCATGTCTATTTTGCTTGTGACAATTTTGTTGCTCTGTCTCCGCGTCATTTTTCACGTGGAGGAAGGCAATGACATAAAGAACCCCAGGGACATTAGAATGCTCCATAAACATGATTACAGCATTCAGGCTCTTCATTTAAGCAAGTACCATATTGCCACCAGCATCTGCTTCGGGCTGTAATGGGGCCCATTAACAAACCACACCATCCTGAATGAGCGGAGCCCTGTAACATCTGTTGATTGTGCTTGCATATTAGGCAGCTAAAAACATGGCATCTCACACCTACTGTCACTTATGCTGTTGTGCTGGTATTCATGTGGATTCCTCTGGGAGAGAAAAGTTATTCACCTGGAGCCCAAGTTCTCAGAGGTGAGCCTGTACCCTATACACTGTACCTCTGTGAGATGGGCTCGGAACATTGGGGTGTGAAGTTCATTGCAGCCAGCAAACTCATAGCACAGCAACATCTAAAGATGATCTAAACACCACCACTAAAATGTCTATGTTGTTTCCTCACAGGAGAGTGAAATACACCACAGTTCAATGGCTTTTTACACTTGAAATTCTTTTTTTTTTATTAAACATCACTTTCTCAGAAACAGTAGAGCACCTACAGCTAATTGCTCACTTGTGAAAAACTGAACACTGAAAATAATGTCACATTCCTTATGGGGAATGGACTGATCAATAATCAATGGACTGACTGATGATTGCCAACGTGAAACAGAGAGGTACTGAAAGGTGAATTAGGATTTTAGCATACATAGAGCTGCCTGTGAAATCTTGGTTATGGGAATAGCCTCTAGATGAGTCACCAATCTTTACAGGCTGAAAAGAAATGGTCATTTTTTATCTCTTTTAGTAGTGATATTACCTGTTGAACATCCTGCTGGAACACACAGAGCTGCAGCCTTTGATGTAGCCGGACCTTTCTGTGTTGCCAGATGCTTTCTAGGCGCCGTTGATGATGCAGGACTTCATGTACCACATCCAACACCTGGTGAACAGCCTTGGAGTAGTTTGCAGTAGCAGTGAGGGATTCAGAATTCCCAGGGCTCAGGGGACGCTGTAGAACATCCAGCAAGGCTTTTCCATCCTGGCTCACCTGAGTGAAGAAATAGGTCTACTTCACTGCACTGATACTTAAACATCCAGTAGCCAACAGAGAACATTCTAGCTCATTATTTTTCCCCCGTGTGTTTTCCTTATTTAAGTCAAAAAGGAAGAAAGACCTCATCACATCTCTTTTTGACTTGTACTTACACATTCAGCACTTGCCTTTGCTTCCTAGTGAGCCTGCTGTGTCACTCAGCAGGAGCAGAGGTACTGCACTGCTGGGACTGCACACACACATCCCAAGGCTATGTTACATTCTGACACTCGGGCACTGAAAATCTTTGACATATCCTGGCTAGTGACAGGTGGCATTTGCAGTAGCAGGCCTATTTCTGTGAGGAGGTGGCATTTTAAGAAAACCACAGATGGCAGAGTCATTCGTATTCTGTATGATAAAGGAGAGTCCTTTCTTCGAAGGATTACTAAGTATGTCTCCACGTTGAGAAGTGTGACATTCCATTCTGTATTTCATTTATTTTCATTTAGTGGCAGTGAAAAATAAATTAGTATATGACAGTGATTCTTTTCTTCCCCAGGAATAGCTCAGAGGGACCTATGGTCTCCATTTTCAAAGGACTACAGCTGGCTAGCTAATGTAAAGCCAGCCACGTGTAACCTTTTTTGAGAATATTAAAATACATTTACAGATGCAAAGGCATTTGAGAATTAAAAAAAAAAAAAATGACAGATTTTTTATGCCAGAATTTTTTCCTGGAACATTCCTGGAGCATTTTCATATTGCAGGGGCAATATGAAAAATGGAACCATAAAAACCAAATTGCTATTAAAAAGTGTGTGCATGCACTGGTTCTCTAGAAATGGCTTTTTGAAATATTTTTCAGTTGCAGGTTACAAAATTAAAATATTTTTTTCAACAGAAATGGTAAATGAGGACGCTCTTGGAATCCCTCTCTTTTCCTGGTTCAATTTTTTCTTTTCACTCTAAAACAAACTGCAATGAAAATGACAAGATTTTCTGAAAAGTGTTTTTATTTCTATGCAATCACAATTACCAATCTTGCCAGGGAATAGATTAATGAATGTTTTTCATCTAGTTTAAATTTTGAACATTATCAGTCAAAGTTAAAACACATCTCAAGGATTCCAAGTCTCATTTGTTTCTGTATTATAAGTTGCTTGTTCAAATGTAGTAAATATCCTTAAATACCCAAACTTTTTGGGTATTTTTTTGGCAAGTCATGCCACATCCCAGTCTGTTGCTGCAGTGTGTATCTGGTGCATTTTCAAAGAAATCAAGAGACCCTTTGAGATTTATACTGGCAAAAACTGGAGTCAAATCTCATCATATTTATGACTGCTGGGTGGGCTTAGGCAAATCCTCGTAGATTTTTTTAAATATTCAAGGCAATTTGAAATAAGATCCAGAAATAACTGGCCAGTCCATAGGGAGTGGCTTTCCTACTAAATTCAGCTGCTGCTGAAGATCAGCTGGAACAATTTTCACATGCTGGTGCCTTCTGGAGTCACAGAGGGAACAGCAATAGTGGATAGTGGTGATATGAGGGAGGACTTTAGGAGGAAACACTGAGGCACAGGTGTTACCTCGGCAAGATTATGGATATGGTATTATCTGATACTCAGGAAGAAGCAGCTTCTAGACAGGTAAAGAGATAAGGCATAGTACATCCTATTTTATCTGTGGGAAGACAATCAGCAGCAACTTAATCACTGGGAACAGGAAACCAAGGCTATGGACACATTTGGGTGCAGCTTATTAGAAACTCCCTCTTTGCACTGGCTAAAATTCACTGTCTATGTTCAGTATGCTCCTGTTACTGGGCTCTGGGATTACAGTTGGTCTGAATCAGTCCCTCGGTGGTGGTACAACGGTTTTAGTATAGTCCCTGCTGATTTACACTAATAGCAATCACAGCAGAATTGGGACTAACAATGCAGGTTCAAAGGTTTGCCCTGACTGCAGAGAATGCATAGAAAATATGACAGACATGCTTTACTCAGGACAACTTTCCTGGAAAGTTTGTGCCGTAATATAGATCTATTAATACCTACAGCTTCTGCATTGTCTCTTACTCCTTTCTCTTCTACAGGATGTAGGCTTTGATCTCTTGCATGGCAATTTGTTTCTGCTGTCTGTTTAAAAAGCCTCAGAGACTACAAGTTATGATTTTTCCCTGATGGGCATAGCCTTCCAGTTATTCTCTGCACAGCCAGAGACAAAAACCAGACTTTAAGGGCTTCTGTTGTCCTGCCAATAATCATTAATACAAACTGGAGGCTACTAGAAGTGCTCCAGTGCTCTCCAATTTACATGCCTGTCCTGTCATACTGGACTAAATATATGGCAAGGAGCACGGTGACCATGAGGTAACCAGCAGTATGCAGTATTCACAAGGATTACATACATATTCCAGGGTTTCATATCTTCTGCAGCTCTGAAATTCTTTGGCTTAAAAACTTCATTTTCCAAAAGTGTTTTTGTTGTAAATATTACTGCATTCCCCATCAATAAGTTCAGAAGGTTTGTGCTCTCAGAGTTCTCCAATTGAACACATTTCAGAAAGGAAGGGAGCAGCTTCACAAATTGAGAAGCTACCTACTGTGCTCTTGCAGTCATTTCCTTCTTCTCCTTATAACTGTAAAAATAAATCAACAAATCTCTTTAGTTCATTACCTGACACGACACACATATACACTCCTGTCATCTGGTGATATTCCTGCATTTTGGCTTCATGGTAGGAGAAGGATGGGCAGAATGCAAAAGTTATGTGACGTTGGGTGAAGCAAAAAACAGATTTTATTGTGCTAGTGGAATAGTCTCCATGGATGCCTTATACATAATTAGGGAATAAGTTAAAATCTGCAGATATCCCATAAAGAGGGTAAGAAAGACTTCCAGAGCCTTGCAAGTGGCTGGACTAATAGTGCCATCTGTGAAATAGCTACGATTGGCACTGGGGAAAAAAAAATGGGTTTTAGAGTGAATATATCATGCCTTTAGGAACAGAGAGTGGAGAGCAGTTATGTCACAGTGAACAAGATGCTCTTACCGTCAACCATAACTGGAGAAAACCTTTCTTTCCCTCCTAACCTTATCTTTATCCCAGCAGTGCAGTCCTCAGTAGAGATGTCCTGATTTTGTCTCCTCATCCACAAGAAACACTGGTTGAGCAACATAAATACACCCTGGCTAGAGAAATCAAGAGGAGATCTCCTTGCAAGAGGGAAAGCTGCCAAAGGCATACATCTTGTGTGCCTCTCCTCCCTCCAGCCCTGCTCTACCCAAAAGAAAAGCAAGGCCACAACTAAGTTCTTCAAAGGAAGAAGGCCTGTTCTGCCAGCAGCTTGGTATAGTGCAGGAGATTTCTTAGATGTGGTTTGCATACCACATCCATGATCTCCACCTCCACTAGTTCTGAGCTTCACTCAAGCTTAATAAAGGAAATGAGACAAATAATTATGACTACAATTATGGCAAGATGGATAAAAAGAATCTTCCTAAGATCCTTCCTAAGAATCTTTGGGTGGCTCTTAGGTTACTGAAGTGAATTCGAACTGCTTTGTTATACTCTGTAAGAGAACATAATAGGCCCATAACATATTAAATGTTAGCTAGTATCCTATTAAATATCCATATTAAATGGTTATTTCAAGGAATGATTACTCTTATTTCAAATCTTTCAGAATTATAGAAATAGAAACAGAGATTTTCAGTGACTGCAGGAAAATAGAAACAGGGGTTTTCAATGACAATGAAAAGGAAAGAAAATGCTAAGGTTTTCATCCTATCATAGAGAGCTTTGAGGGAAGAGACATTGTTTTCTATGAGAAGGGGCATTATATAGACTGGAGAACAGGCATGTGGATAGGAGGCAGGACTCCTAAGACTCTTCACCTTACCACATATCTGTGGGAAAAAGGATGAACATTTCTGAAATGAAAGACTGTAATCTTTCTGGCAATTCTACATACCATTTAAAAATTTACTTATTAGTAAAATAGTATAGAGATGTTTTAAACAGCTGTGTTTGTGACTAATTATAGCTTTCTGAGGAAGCATCAGCAAAAGCAATATGGATGTTGACAGTTACTTTTGGTAATGAGCTTTAAACAAATTTTGATTTCACAAAATCTAAGATTGGGGCTTATAAACAAAATGCCAGCTTCAAACATTATTATTTTTTATTTAAACCCAATATGACATAGTTTTTTGAAATATTTTTAAATGCAACCTAAAAAACTTAGTTTCACCTGACTGGGCATTTGTATGAAATTCATAGTTGCAACTAGAGGTCAACAAGACTGTTCTGTCTTTGCTCACACAATTCACTGTTCCCAAGAAGCCTAAGGACTGAATAAGGAAGCATCCTTTGTCATTGCAACCCAGACTTCCTCATTCTAATTGACTAACTCTCAAATTCTTGCAGGCATTTGGGAAAGAAGAGGTTTTTATCTAACATTCCTTATATTTATCATCAAGGTATCTGCACAACTGCACTCTGTATGTGTGAGTGCCAACCACCAAGCCTAGAAGAGCAAATCAGTTGCTCTTCTGTTTTATACTATAGATTCTTACAAGGCCATGATGACCAGAATAAGGGCTGGGCATGTAGGAGAGCTGCTACATTCTGTTATGTAGTCTTCACTTGGTGACTTACTAAGTATAGCAAACACTACCACAGTCCTCTAGTCCAGCTTACAAAACTGCAAGGAGCAAAATCCCTTCATAGCCAGCAAGGCAGTCAAGCTTAAAACAGTACAGGGAAATGAGAAATGCAAATAAAACCAAGTGTTCAGGTATTTTTGACGTTTACTTTCCAACAAACCTGAGTCCTGGACACATGTTTAACAGAATACAACAGATAACATATATGGATTCCTACCTCCAGGGTAATTTGCAGGTTGGACTCATGATTTTAAGGATCTTTTTCAGTCTAAATGACTCTAGATTCTGTCTAAAGCACGGTCTTTTGCAAAATTCATTGCACTTAGGACCTCACATGTCTTTGATGTTGTATATTAAAGGAAAAACCCTTTGGCATGCTGTGTGCCATCAGCATACCCTTGCTAGATCTAGCCTGGACTCATGCACAGGAAGAAAGCAAAAGTAGTAAAGTTGCTGGTGGCTTAAAAGGGTTCCCAGTTCAGCAAAGGCAGTGAAATGGCTCTTCTTTGGGTGCTAACACTGGTTCTAGATTTTATTTCTGTATGGGGTTTGTCCTTCAGATTTGTCCTTTTGTTCTGTCCTTACAAGCAGATTGCTGGGAGTCACCTACTACAGGTCTAACTCCATGAAAGAGTTGCAGAAATGGAAACCAGAACCTACTTCATTTAGAAAAGCTACGCTCCTAAATGCAGTCGGATGTCTGTTATCACTTAACAGATACTCACATTTTCTCTGGGAAGCACATACCTCTGTGTAGGCCTGTGTTACTTGCTCATAGAGGGTCTGGTGGTGGTGGATGGCCAGTTCCAGGTCTTGCATTTCTGAGGGCAGGCCTCCGTCACTGCACATTTTGCACCAGGCATCCACACCTGAAAGGAACTGAATTCCAGGAACCATGAGTAACAGTGACACAGAACAACATGTCATCAACATCAGAAAACTTTGTAGAGTGCCACATATGTCTGCAGCAACAACTGAGAAAAACATAACAATTATAAAAGAGTCCTTTTGGGCACCTTGGAACAGCGCGTACCTGTCACCTCCTCAGTACTTGAGGGACACCCAGATCCAAAGGCATGTTTTTTGTTCCTTCTGGATTAAAAACAAATGCTCATTTAACCAGGCTCAGCAAACACACCTTCTAAAAGTCTTCACATACCATGCAGGGAGGCCACAATATTGCAATCCAAAAAGGGAGGCTGCAGCATGTTTAGAAAAAACCATCAGCATGAAGCACAAAAGGACACGGTGACAGCTCCAGCTGTTTCTGGCGTTGTCTCATCTGTCAGTCTTCCCTCAGTCATTTACCTGTCCTGAACACTACTCATTTGAGCAACAGAAAACTCCCATTAAAATCACTTCTGACATTCATTTCAGTGAAAGATGGACAGTCTGTATTGAAGGAGTTCCCAATCCTGGTCCAGCTCAGTGGGATTGCTAATAGGATACCAAGGCTTTAACCCCCTGGGTCTCACATGTTCTTCTGGCCCAGATCAGCAGTGATCAGATACCATTACCATCTGATGACTGCTAGGCAGCCAGTGGGCAGATATCCATGAAAAGGAAGAAAAAGAAAAAAGGCAATGCCATTGCAATTGATATGGTTTAGCACCTTGGTTGGAAGCCTTAACAGCCAGCCAGAAACCGAGCACTTTGCGGAGCAAAGGGGTGGAAAAAAAATATGTTTCCACTCTTAAAGGCCTCCAGAGTAGTGCTCATGCACTTTGGCAGAACAAATTGGGGAAGCTCTCCTGTGTGCTGCCTGTTCTGCAAAAAAAAAGAGGAATTTAGTCTCTAAGGTTCCCATCCTGTTTTTCTTTTAATCAGGGCTTAGTTCAATGACACAGCACACATGTTCGTATTTTGCCCATACTAGCTGTCTGGTGCCACCTCATTACTTCTCATTAATGTTTTCTCTTCCTCCATTTTTCTGTTAAACCAGCCTGCCATACTTTGGGCTATTTATAAAAAAGAACAGCTAATTATATAACAGATGCAGTGCCCTGTAGGATGAATGTATAATGCCACAAAACCACTCCAGGATCACAGTTTTATCCATTCCTGAAGAGTTCACCTGTGGCTTGTTAGTAAAGTACTTGCAGCATGGATTGCTATGAGATTCAAAGCAAAAAATTCCAATTCAACTCTGGCATCAGTATCCTCTTTTATTAGTACTGTAAAGCTATTCACCATGCTGCTGTGTAATCAAGGATATAAAGTGTTTGCATTGTAAACACTTCAGTGCACAAAGATGCAGTGACAAAGAGTAATTCCAAAACATTCCTGTCTACAAAGTACAAATCTACCAGGGACAACTATGCTTTCCAGAAGACTAGAGGAAAGGATGGCAGGTTCTCTCGGATTGGTTTGACTTACAATCTGTCGAATCTGTTCAGATGAAATCCCCAAACACCCCTGCACAGAGCTGAAGTCATCGTAGTTTGTGCCAAGGCGGTGGAATTCACATAATTTCCTATGCAGTGTAAGAGCACGGAGCCGAGATCAGTCCCTTTTGGGGATGTTCCATGAACCTCTTGATTGAAACAATGAACAAAAGACCTTTATAACTTATAGACCAGTGCTCCTGCTGCTGGAATCACACTGTTATGGCTTTTATCAAAACTGCAGAATTCTACCAATTTTAGTAAAAGCTCTTGTAGTCATGTAACTCATCTATTGCCGTATCCCCAGACTGTGATTTGCACAGTAGGTGGGAGAAGTCTCAAGAAGATCCGATGCATAAACCACATGTCCACCATGTTGTCTGGCATTGATCTGCTGTATATAGACAATGTCACATCAATTACTTTGTTAATTTTACTTCTGCATCTAGAGGAGCAGTTGACATCATCTGGTTTAAAAAGTTTTAAGAGATTCAGCCTGTGAATGCTTTACTCTGATATCTTGAAACAATGCAAAGTGGTCTGTGCTGTGTATGTAGGGTCACGTACGCAGAGCAGGGGTTTTTTTAAGGATTTTTGCAAAGTGTTAGTTCATGGCATAGGACTATTGATTTGGGTATTTTGAGAAATGTAGCTATGTTCATTTTTATTATTTGTCACACACTGTGGCAGACACAAAAAGCTTAGTTCAATGTAACCCTTCATGCTAGAAGCATATTCACATCAAAAAATCACCACTTGAATCAGTTGGAAGAAGTTGCATTTAAAATTATAAATTACTAACTGTTAGTTTGGAACACGAGCCATTACTGTCCACTGGATAATCAGTACCATTTAAATTGAATGCTTAAATTTATAGTTAGTCTATTGACTAGAATATCTCCTGTTGGGAACATAAAAACTGCTTAAATGTGATTTGAAATAATAATTGTCTGTGCGTTTCAAGGCTTCAGGAAAGATTGAGAAAAATTTCTCCCCAAAAATAAAGAAGTCCATAGGGTATCTTTGTGCCTCTGATCCAATCCAAAAGTAACTTTAAAGTAATGACCTACACTTATTCCTGACTCACAACCTATTCACCTAAGTTGCAAATTGTGTATGCAGATTCTAGCCGGTAATAACGTATTCTCAGACCACTTCTTATTAACTTTCCTCGGGGACTGCTGTGCTGTGTCACATGGTTGCTCCAAAGCACAGCTCAGACATTTTGTACTCTGTATTTCTCCACAGATATGCACAGTTCTACCGCTTGCTAGGCCTCTGTGTGGAAGCTGCAAAATAACCAGGGTGGTTCTCCTAGGACCCAGAAAATTTAGAACAAAACTCTAATGTGCCTTCATGCTCCAGAATGGCTGTGGGGAAAGGTGGGAAGAAGGCCAAGAAGCCACTTTCCTCAGTGACTTTTAATACCTCTTGATACCCTGATTTTTTTGTATGAGGCTAATTCCATATTTCCTGTTGCTGTTTCTGGAATTTCCCTGTCTAATGCAGAAGTTATTTTGATCTTATGCCTGTATCTCGTAGATATCAACTGGATTTTCCTTTTCTCCCTTTCATTAAGTTCTTCCTCCCTATTTTCTTTTCCTCTCTTTTTCATTTCCTTTCCTCATATAGGGGAGCTGAGGGTGTGCTTAGACAGATCTGGGCAGAAATGAGAGATGAGAACAGTAGTCTTCCTGGTTGGGGAGTAAAGTAATATGAAACAAATGGCCAGGGGTCAGTTTTCTGAGAATCAGCATAAATGTCTAGTATGTGCACCTAACACCTGCTACCTCTACTTGTGCACTTCTGAGGGTAGAATTCTGACCCAGAATTAATTGGCTGAGATCTCTCAGCCGATTGAAAACATTAATTTGTTCATTCTGACAGGATCTGTACAGTGAACATCTTATGAACAATTTAGCACGCTTTCAGAGATTACATCCAAGCAGGGGAGGACACCTGGTATGTGTGCTTCCCCCATCTGGCAGTTAGGGAGCTGGAATCTCATCTGGAGTAAATCAGCACAGTTCTCTTGAAATCGCAGTGAGATAAGACACATTGTGCCATGTTCTTTTGCAACTTTGAATAGCTCAGACAAACCTAAACATACAGAAGCAGATTCTCTTTTGCACTAGAATATCTCCATGTTAGCACTTGAAAGGGAGGGAAAAAGAAAAAAAAAAAAAACAACAGAAAGAGGAAAGAAGAAAAAATAAACAATCAAGAGATTTGTACCAGGTGGAATTATAGGACATTTGGGAAACACCTCCAGTGAATCTGCTGAATGGTACCCTGACTTGGACATAGTAGTTGTTTGGAGTTTAGTTTACTGGCTTTTGATCAGACACACGTGTTGAAGGATCCCTGGCTGGAGGCTAATTTGGAATGGTTTGGTTTGTTTTCTTTCTTCCATTTTTTCCTTTTCTTTGCTGTTTTCTTGATGATGGCTTAGTATGTACAGGTTGTGCTTAAAAAAACTAAGGAAGACACAGGTGTGTGCACACCCACAAAAAAAAAAAAAGGGAAAAAGAAAAATAATTAAAAAAAAAAGCTTTCATCCAGGAATCCATTCAGCTGAGTCCCATTCAAAATGCCACATGTATCTGCAATAAGAGCCAGGAAAGCAATGTGATTCTGAGGCACATGAAGACAGATGTGAGGCTCAATTCCCAGCAGGATTGACTCAGCCTTTCATCCTTCCAAGCCAGACAAATTGTATTCTGTGCAGTTTTCTGTGTGGGGTCTTTAGGAAGAGACCTCGAAAAACAAGTTTCTTCCTGCTCAGCTTGCATGTTATACAAATTGTAGAGCTTTGCAAAAATCTCTGTTCCAAACCAACAACTTCCTTGCAGGTTGGGATGTGCAAAAGGCTGGAAGATTATGGTCCTAATAGACTCACTTCCTGTTGGTATCACAGAGAACTTCAATCAATAGGAAGGAAGGAACAAAGAGACTGTAGCAGCTTATCACAGTGGAGAAAAAGGCAATCTGCACATCAGATCTGTGCGAGGGAAGCAGGGGTACACTGTGGGAGAAATGGTTGGATCCACAACAAGATTACCCTTACTGACAGAACAAAGGGAGCAAAAACAGATTTGATCTGCAACAGAGGAAATAATGGGTTTATCTACATCTTTGCTTCATAGATTTAAGCCTTATTTATTGTAAAATAATGAAGCCCTGAATTAAGTTTAAAAAACCAAACCCTGCGTGATGTGAAATAATAAAAAATCACATATTGAATGAATGTTGGATAGATAACACTGTTATAAACCAAATCTCAAACACCTCACTATTTATACTATACAGAGGTCATATGACTAAATTATTAGCCTTCAGGTCATTCGTTTATTTTACCAAAGTTACTAAGGCAGGGCTGAAATTTTATTCCTGGCTCATGGACACACTGACACCCACATTTCTTTTTTGCAGCAATCTGAGTTCACAGGTTTCACATCAGCATTTATCTTACACTGAATTTTCTCTTACTGCAAGTAAGGAGCAACTGCTATCACAATTAGCAAATTGTCTGTTAGTAATATGAGACTTGCTTCTGTCAGACAGCACAAACTTCAATTTGTTGTGAGGAGATGCCAAGGCAGGACTGGGTTTTTCAGACCCATCCATACAACTGTAAAGAAGGAAGACCCAAAGCTGAAAGTGACATTACTGTGGCTCTTTTTCAAGTTAAGGCTGAGGCAAAATACCCACTTCGAGAGTATTCAAAAGGCAAGAAGACAAAAAATAGTCACCTTTAGTTTCAGAGACAGTTCAGTGCAGTTTTCTGTTTTATTGCCTTTCATGCTGTACAATACCTCATAAGTAGCTCACAAGACTGACACTTTGGAAAAATAGGGGATCACTTATTAAAAAAAAAAAACAAAAACATCCAATCCTAAACCACGCAAAGAAGAAATAACTAATTCATAATAAACCTTAAACATTTTCATTGTGACTATAGACTGGATATAAGTTCTTTTTTTGAGTTTTCTTTATGAATACATGATGATTGACAATTATTAACACGAAGACTACTCCTAAACACTACAGTACCTATTGTAAGGAGATGAAAGTTTTTGTACTGGGAATCTTCTTTGAGTATCAGTCCCATCAGAGGCACAGAGTGTGCTTACATGAGTAAGTGCCCAGTAGGGTGAGTAATTGCTCTATGCTATGTCCTGTTGTCAGTAGGAAACACAGAATAAAGAAAAATCCATTATAATTCTACAGTCAGAAACAAACAATAAGGAAAATCTTTACTCTCTGAGCTAACCTTTTCTATACATAAATTCTGGCTTAAGAGGCACAGTTTCTGGCTTATCTCACAATTTCTTCTTCAGATGCTTCAGGTATGGGTCATTTTATAAACACCAAGAACACCCACTTGGTAGCCTTGATATTAACCACTTGGAAAAACAAGCAAACAACAACACTGAAAAGAGCTCCAAAGCAGTCTTTGTCACTGGAAAATGAATGTAATCAACATATGATCGATGTTGAGCCATCATCATTAGGTGGACCTGGTTTAGGTGCAAAAAAATCGGAAGGTTTATTCACTGACGTATTTTAAATCTTTTGTAGCTACGAATTATGGAATCATTCTGGTAGTTGTTAAACACACAAACCAGAGTTCAGGGACATGGAAAATTTTCTTGGATGTTCCTGTCTCTGAAATCTCTACTTATTGAGGTCTAATAAAGTCTAGGGCTATGGAGAGCACTGCAAGAGTAACTGTTAGAATGAATTCTGTAAGCTTCATTAACAATAATGTTCTTTGGCTCCTAGAAATTGTCTGCTGGTATGGATCTATGCCCTATGTGTGAACATTCCTGTGCACATAGCACATATACATATGGGTGCAGATACATACTGTCTTACTGACCATAATAATCCTGAATTTATCCACAGCACCAACGAAATATTAGGCAATAGAAACAAAACAGCTTGTTATTGCACTATTGCACTTCATTCATGATCACACTCCTCATTATTAAAGTGAAAACATAATTTCTTACCCATCAGGGAACATGGGCCGTTTTTGGGGTGGAAATGTTACTATTTGTTTTTGAGAGACTGAGCCACTAGGAACAAGGCTCTAAACCTCTCTGCACATAAGCCAAAGGCCATCAAGTAATAATTGCAGCATCATCATTATCAACGTAGCAGTGGATCGTTTTGCCACTCACAAAAGCAACTCACCTGTTCAGCTTTCTGGTGAAAGACAGCAGACATGGCTAAGATGGTGCTGCGCTCATCCAGAGCTGCAGCAAAACTCTTCCACTCTTGATCCAGTTGGCTGGATATTTGTTTAATTTGCTGGGAAGCATAATGGCCTGCCTCGGAGAGCCTGGACGCAACAGACATGATTCGATTGATGTTGACATAGGCGTTCTGAAAATTAAAAAGCACACATAAATAAAGAGAAGGAAGAACTGTGACTACCCTCTGCCTTCATTACACATTCCAAACACCATCAGCTGGAGTAAAGCCAAGCAGTTCAGCGAGAGCAATCAAGCACCTGCTTAAATATGCGAGAATAGCAGGCATACTACCTTCCACTCTAAAAATACATCCCTTTGGAATCTTTTTGCTCATCTATGCCATTATCTAACACTATTATCTCCCCTTCTACTTGAATTTATTTATGTAAAACTAATTTGCCATACTTTACCTATTTACTCCCCTGTTAGGGTCTACTCATTGTTTCTATGTTTTTATTATTTCTGTTGCATTATTTCATATATCTGGATGCTATATCCATGTATTCATAAGTAAAATGTTTGCTTTCTGTCCTTTGAGAACTCTGATAATCCTTTATAGACACGTAGTGTCAACAAATGGAAAAGTCTCATAGAATTTAAAAGAGCTCATAAGGATATTCTATAGACATATAAGTGTTTCCATAGAAATGTCTATTACCTTATAGGCTTCAGTTAAAATGTTATCTTTTCTGCAGGCTATTTTAAGCTGTTCTCCAGCAGAGATATTATTTAACTTCACTCCGCATTTAGAAGGATTCAAAAAGCCCACTAAAAGGGTAATATTTTCTGTTCTTTCATAAGAATTTTCCATTACAGTTTTTATTCATCCTTGAAGAAGTGGAAGAACAGTTTTTTCTCAAACTGAACTGTGGACAGCAATATAATTGCATTACAATACCCCCATTCTGCATAGGAATGCAGTGCTGAAAATAAATAGCCATCATGACAATGTCTTACAAAGATGCACCATCAAAAGACAAATGACAACTGTCTTGCAGATTTTTGGAATGTCATTTGATGTAAGCACTTTTCCTTTCTCTTTCCTCCTCACCAGATGAAAGGAACATCTCAGAATTTCAGATGTTTTGCTAGTGTTGACTTTCTGCTGCTTTCTTGTCTCAATGAAGTATTTCAAAAGGGCTTTAGGAATTTCTGAGACTAGAATCTGTAAGACCCTTATGTGCAAGGACAGACAACAGCCCTGATGATTTTAACAGTATTACTCATGGGCAAATAATAAATCAGAGATGGAAGTGTATGTTGGAGCAGGATCTCATCATAGTGAGTGGGAGCACAATGTGGAAAGGTATCTGCCAATCCAAACATGAAACACAACAGAGCACTGCCAAGTCAGGCACAGTTCCAAACTAAGTTGTAAAGCAGGGCAAAGTATGTCTGCAAAGTGTGAGGGATAACTATGAAGTACACTCATCATACCTGTAGGTGATAAAGGGCAAAAGGATGGAGCCACACCCCATACAGCCACCCTGCTCTCCTTGGTAAAACCATGACTGTGAAAGTTGCCACCTCAATAACACAGATCTAAAGCAATACTCAGCCTTCAGTTGTGTTTTTTCCCCTGATCACAAAGCCTTTTCTTAAAAATTGGACTTGGCCCAAAATTGTCAGATTAATTTTAAAGAATTTCTTTTTTTCCAGTACAATTAGAGAAACCAATCAAAATTGTTCTGGAGTTTAAGGTACACTAAAGAAAGATACTCTGATTTGAAATTTTAACCACCAGCCATAGCCAAACACTTCTTTGTGTCCCTCTAGGTTAAAAACTGGAATTCAGACTAAATATTTAAGCCTTTTTCCCAGAAAGTCTTCATGACTAAGCCTCAACCAAGATCATTTTGCAATATTTCAGGTCAGTCCTTCTGGTGGAAAGCAGTGTAGCATGACTGCACTGCTACACTATAGTTGCTAAAACTTGGATGAATTGTGTTAAAACAAGACATGGAACTTTGCTGTGCTTGAAGGAAAAGAAAAATTGCTGGAGAAGTTTTTGATTTCATGTAAAAAATGGTTGCTTTCATCCTGATTTTTTTTTTCCTTGCAGAATTACCTCAGCCACTGCAATGCAATGGGAAAACAACTGTGAATTCCTTGGTTCACTACAGTGTTAACTAGCAGGAAGGTAAAGGTAATATTAGTTGAACTACATCAGATGTTCTGAGAGTCTGTTTTTTAAGTCAGAGACATTTATAGTTTTTTATGTCTGTTGTATTTTTATACAGAGATGAGGATGAAATTTCTTTCCTATATGAGAATTTTTCATGGAAGGGTACCAATTCACTAACTCCATAGCTTTTTCAGCAGAAAGCAAGGAGCAGTTTGGGAATCACCTGCTCACACCTCCACTCTTAGTGCACCAAGTGGAACAGGCTCAGGAAACAGAGCCCTGAGCTTCCCCTGCCCCTCCTTCTGAACAAGCCTGAGTTTCTGAGCATTCCAATCCAGTATCAACCAGGATGTGCTCTTTGTAGCTCCAAAAAGTCGTTCAGTGGAGATACCTCCACTTCCCTGACACACGCACCCTTTATCTTCATTTTTTTTATCCCATCTCAGTGATGCAGAGACACTGAAGTGGGGTTTGGACATACAAGATTTGTTCAAGGTCTCACAGAAAAACATGACAGAGCAAAGATTTGGCTGAAGAACTGGAACTCAGGATAGCACATCCTACTAGACATTTTACAGTTTCAGGATGCTTGCTCAATGTCACTATTACTGGGAAAGACGAAATCCCTGGGAAAACTGGAAGATATGGGTTTCTGTTGCAGATTGATATAAAATGCAGTATGGCTTCAAGGCACTCCATAATTTACTTTCAAGAGAAAAACATTTAATTGACCACAATTCACAAAATGCAAGACATTTGTTTTCCACCTTGAAGAAGTACAAGATTGTTAAGTACCTTTTTTTCATCTTTATCTGCCAGTGTGTAATGGTCTGAGTAAAATGGAAAATCTATGCTGACAAAATTCAACTGATGACATCTCACAAAGTTAAACCTTCCTTTCCCTCTGCTTTGTTCACCTCTAAAAACTGAGTGAATTGAGATTTTTTTTTCTATGTCACTATTATATAGATCTTCTTATCTTTCTTTATATGATACAAATTACATAGAGCGACTAATGTCTGTGACTTTGTTTTTCCTTTAAGCTCAGAAAATCCACTTCATCAGATGCATGAAGAGTCTCACTTTAAACTTAATCTAAGGCCTCACCTTTTTTTCAAAATAGAGGTGTCCCCAGAAAGGACTGCAAAGCTATATAGGACCACAGTAGGTCAAACAATTAGAAAATAATATATTGATGTATAGAAGTAAAAGCACTTCAGTTGACATTCTGTAGTCATGACACTAGGATACATCAAATGTTTGGATAATATATATCCTTCATCACTGAAAAAACTTTATTTTACATGTATTTGCAAACTTTCCAAAAGCACTCCACATGCTGGAGTTAATTCGGTATTGACTTTATTTCAGCTTTGAAACTTTAGTCAAAAAAAGGGGAATTTTGCCTTCTAAAAATCACCAGACTGGCAAACAAAATAAAAATTTCCCCACACGTTCATTGGCATCATGATGCATAACAATTTCTTTTACAGTTCAGGAAGGCCTTGTGCAGTGCTTTGCAAGTGAACATACCCCTCTTTGTGCACCGATTCTTAGTCCATTTCTGCTGCCTAACCAAGGCCTTGAGTCTGGTCAGCGGTGTGTGTCACGCAGCTGTTCCCGCAGTACAACCAAGCGCTGCTGAGGTCCCGAGCACACGGCAGGACAAGAACCCTCAGTCTCAGCAATAAGCACTGACAGTAGTGGAGTTTCAATTGTGGAATGATCTCCCACAGGGAAACACAGTAATTCAGCCCTGATCATCTCACGGGCATGCTGGGAGACCTTCCCTCTTAATTAAAACCTCCAACCCTAGCTGGAACAATACTTTCTTATGATACACTTATGAAAAGAATACCTTACACTCACAAAAGAAAAATGAGGAGTGAGAAGCATTAAATCTGCAAGGAATTTGGCTGTGTTCATCTCATTTCCTAGAGAACTAGTTGAGATGTTGTGATGGCAAGCAGCAAAGGTGGGCTGCTAGAGAAGGGTTTTGCAGATTAATTGAAGGTGAGATTTGATTGTTGAGTTGTTCTTTAAAACAAAATTTAAAAATAACCAGTTTACACTGTGTTATTGTGACTTTAGAAACCATATGTGAAATGAACCTAACACATAACTCCAAAGCAGAATGTTTCAGTGACAAAAAAAACTCATGAGATATCTTTAAGACCTTTAAGTTTCTATAACAAGGCCCATTACATGTAGCCTACTGCAGAGTAATATTGGATGGCATTTTAGCTCTGCCTACATACAGAAAAATACCATTCATTTCAGACAGATGTTGGGAATTTTCAACAGACACTATTAGCCTTCACATGATAACTGTAACGTGTTTGAAATATATTGTGACTTAGGACAGCATGGGTGTCCATGTAGTGTCAGACTGCAGGATAGGCAGCAATGACAGCTCTGAATGCTGCCATTTTTATGCATTCCCCACACAAAGTTGCAAGTCATTCTTTAAGGAGGCTAATAGATCCAGGCATAAAAAAGTCCAGGCAAAAGCAACAGGAATAACTCCAGTTACTCAGAACAAATGGCACATACACCATGTATCCAAGTGCAGAGCTTTGTGCCATATTGAAACACCAGGGTTTTGTTTTCTAGTGGATTTATTAGACTATTGATATACCTCAAAAAAGGTCCGAGCTAAATATTCATCCTTGTGTAAAGTATTATTGCTTTAGTATAAACATTATACAGCTGTGATAAAGACTAACATAATTTATTTTGAAACTGAAGTGAAAACAAGCATTGCCTTGAATCACAGGGAAAAAAAATAATCTATGGTCCTTATTTGAAAGAAAAATAACACACTACAGTTTATTACCTCAAATATATGATTTCCCCACATCCCACATTGATCATTTAAAAGGAAGAATTATTATTGTAACAAACAGAGCAACAAATTGTTTTTCCAAGCAGGAGCTTTGGTCACAGCATGCCTATAAAGATGTATGGGAAGATCATGCGACAAAAGGCATGACCCAATAAACATTTGGAGTGTGCATTTTCTAGAGGAACTGAAGACAATATTTTAACTATTATTACCTATGCCAGGCTTAAAGGACACTAGGCACAGTGTAAAGAAAAAAAAACAACAACAAACACAATCAAAACAAAACACCTTAGAAATCCAAAATTAGATCCAACTTCCACTGAAGTTTGTAGGGTTTTTCCCTGCAAAACATACAGCCATCCTTAGCTACTTTGTCCTCCTCCTCTCTCAATACTGACTTTTGTAATTAGCATGAGAGAGCTGAAAAACTCATCAGATATAAATCTGATATGAATTAAATGTTTGGTTTATCTTATTAAAACTCACTAGAATCTTAAGTTTTCAGACTTACGTGGGTCACAAACAAATCTAAGGGTATTATTATCCCCTTGCTCTGGTAAAGAAACTGGAAAGGATTCCTGTCATTTTGTTTTTGCAGCCAAGTGTTACATGAAGGGATTGAGAAATACTGGACTATAAACACCAATAAGTACATAACTAATAGTAAATTCACCAGAACTACACTTTCCTCTCTAACACCTTTTGCATTATGTAACCTAATCCTTAGCTTCACACATATTTATCAGTGGGTAACTTAATGCAAGAATATTCTTGATATGCAAAAGTATTTTATGTATATCAGTATTGTAGGAGCAGAGCCTTCGGGAACCGACAGCAAGGCAAAGACCATTTCTTCCTCTGAAGTGTACAGCACCTAAGTGTAACAGTGGCCTAAACCTACTACTCTCACTGAAATATAAATATCACCAGATAATATGGGTTAGTCATTTTCCAACAGAAATCAAACAGCAGCATGAACAGGTGAACTAAGATGTTGCCATAAAAATAAGACAGGAAAGGGTTGCTTTAGTTTCAGACTCCTCTCATTCTTCCTGCACACTTTACCACCTGTGGAGTGACTAGTATGCAGCTCAACACTCTAATGCAGCAAAGTGATGTCTCCTGCATGCCAACACCCTCATGTTCACAATGCTGACTTGCGGAGACACTGGGACTCACTCCACATTTTTCTAGCAAAGAAAAGTACATCACTGCTGACATATGAGCAGCAGCTTCAGTTTAGTTCAAACAGCGGCAGCTTACGGTTATTACACTTTTCCCACTATTTTTCCAAATATCCTTTCAGTTTGATACATCCCCACATCGGCTATTTCAAAAATAGGATGCCCAGCCTTCTGCAGGACAACAGCCCTGGTTAATTCCACAGCCCTGTTTAATTCCACTCTTCAGGCTGTAAAAGTCACCTCATGTGCCAGCCTGTGTAACCTCGGCATTGAAATACCCTCTGGAAATGTTGTGCAGAAGCACAGCCCAAATACAGGCCTTTCAGCGATAGGGAAAGTCTTTAAAAACCTGTTTGATTGTGAGGAATTTCAATCACTGAGTAAAGCTCTGATATTGCCAAAAAAATACCATGGAGGCCTCATTTAGACTGGGGGGGAAAAAAGAAGGAAAAAAAAAAAGAAAAATATAGGCCTGAGTTGCTTCTGTATCCTGAAATATTTCTGTAGTCTTTTTTAACCTGACTTTGCCACACTGCAGTAACAATACCACAACTCATTATCTAATCTCTCTTTGACAACTGAAATCTGTTGAACAATTTTTTAAAAAAGTTCCTACTGAGAAAGGGTATCATAAGAAATTTTAAAATGGAAATTTAAGTTGAATACACTGTTCCTGCTTTCTGTACGATCCAAAACCAAACAGAAGACATCACCCCATCATCAGAGGGGATTCCAGGTCTAATATTCAACTAAAGTTAAACAAAAAATAGCATATAAAAAATGACATGCAGCTGTCTGCTCTTTTTGATTTATATTCCTATAGGAATATCTAAGAACATCGGATTACCTAAGAACATACATAGCGTTTGGCATGTTTGTTACATTTTGGGATTCTCCCATATGTTTCAGTCCCATTAAATAGGGTAGAATTGGGCATCATCTCTTACTGTACTTGGGGACAGATGGAAGAAGAATGGGGGAAAACAATTTTTCTTCCATTAGGTGGACCATCCCTGACACTTGTTAATTTTCTATTAATAGCAATGATCCCTTTCCAAGCTTAATTTCCAGCTATTTTAAGAAAATAATACCATCTAGTACCACAAAAAAAGAATAAAGGAAAATTCCACGGCTTGACTGTTTATTGGTGTTTTCTGAAGAATTATGACCAACTTTGCATCGTTCATAAGCCAAATGAATTTTAATGTACTAACCTCCAGGACACATTTATTTGTTAGGACTCTGAGAGCAGCAAGTGTTATATGGAGACAGTGCCATCCTGTATTTTGCTAGATGGCACTGTGAGGGCAAGCTTATAAATCAGTGCCTAGAGCCTGGTTTTCACTGCTTCTTTCAGATATAATCACAATAAATACATTAATAGGCATTATAAACATTTATTCATCTCCCACTGTTATGCAATGCCCTAGTGGGGCACAGTGCTTTAAGTGGAAAACAGCCAGCTAGGTGCAAATGGGGGGTGGAATTCAAGCTGGAATTTGGCTGGAATACCAAGCTTAATGCCTGTAGCATTATGAAAGCCGTGTGTGGTTTTAACAACCTCAGGCAGCCAGGACCTCTTTTTCACATTTCAGACAACTGCTCTCCAGTACCTTGTCCTTGAGCAGCACAGCAGGTGTGGCTCTCCAGTGACTTACACCTTCAACTTTAACATCACCACCACCTTTGAGGTCTCAGCTCCTTGCAACTGTAGTCTGACCATGCAGAGCATGAGCAGGTTCACCTGTAGAATCTGGTTTACTGAGGGCAAGCTTTGGTGTACTTGGCAGAGAGCATTCAGAGAGGGCTTATCTCTGCACTGTGCAATTGCAGCAGGGGGTATACGTGCATCTTTCTAACCCACTGCAACAATCAAAACATCAATACACTCTGTCCTCATTTTTGTGCTGAAAGCAGAGCAGTTTCCAGAAGAAACACCTTATGCCTGGAAGGAATAAGTAAATGAGGAAAGCACTTATAAACGTATAGTGATGATCTTTTTTTTAAAAAAGAAAAAAGGTAAATTTAGTTGCATTCAAAAATTCTGCCTGATTAATAATTGAAAAAGGCAAAATCCTACTGTGGCCACAATTGACAGCTTGATTATTGTCTCTTTTTCAAGGTTCTAAAAAGTACCTTAGCAGGGTAGGAGTGTAGAAACATAAATTATTAAGGTGTCACCTATAGCTCTCAATAATTCCCCATCAAAGAAATGTCAAAGCTTAAAAAATATTGTATTTTCTCCCCAGAATGTAAACTAACTCCACAGAACTGTGCTGAACTTATGTCAAGGAAATAATCATGTATCAGCGTCTGGGTGGACAGAGCAACGCTCTGTTTGCAGAATGAGGGCTGCCACCACAGCCCAGCCTGACCTTCCTGCCTTCACCTTTCACAGTTCCACAGTGCTCTCTGAACTGGAGGTGGCCCCCTGTGTGGGCCCTTTACTCACTCATGTGTTGTTCACATCATGCTCTCAACTCACCATGGAATTCATGGCAAAGTGGTTGTGTTGGGTCTGCAGGTCAAGGGCATGTTGGTAGCTCACACCGATCTCCGTGTGACTCTGCAGGAACAACTCTTTGTTGTGGCTGATCCAGTCGAACATCTACAAGTTACATAAGATAAAGGGGAAAAAATAGTTAGACAAGGATGGAAACAATGAGAGACAGTGCAAAATATAAAAATCATGTTATGACTCATATGTATATGCATAGATGTATATGCTCATAGATGTATATGCAACACAGACAAAATCACCTCATCTATGCTCCTCATTAAAATAAACTGTTGTCGAGCAATGGAAGCATTGAAGTTATCATCATACTTCATTATTAACAGAATGATAGACCCAGAAAAACATTCATAAAGCATGTTCCTCCGAAAGCTGATCCCATAGTCTTTTCCTATAAGTAAACTACAATCAGGGATTGCTTCACTGACCAAAGTTCTAGCAGTTCATAAAGTACCTTTAATCCACAAATGGACCAAAAATTCCATAAACATTATGGATGCAATTTTCTCAACCCCTTTTCTTTTTCATCTGTACATAAAGTTTCCAAATGTTACATTCAAATAGCCAGTTGACTTCCGACACTTATATTTCCCAGGTCTTTGCAATTCCTAAGCCAGAACCTAGTCTATCTTCCACTTATTATTTTTGGGAATGAAGAGAGAAAAAGAAAAAAATGTATTATATTAATATCTACAAAGAACACACATTTCAACTTCTTCCACTTCCAAATGTATTTCCAAGCAAAATGGATTGTTCTGTACTTCAGACACAGATAGAAATATATTGAATAAAGCTGACAGAACTCATTCCTTATTTTGAAGCACATTAATGTGACATTTCAATCTGCAGCACGTTCATTCATTATAAGCTGTCAAAAGTCAGGTAGGAGATAGTGAATTTATGTTTTGGTGTTTTGTGTTGTATTAGAGACTAAATGCATTCGGAGTGAGAGCCTTTCATTCTTTATTCCTGACTATAGTTCTGCAGGCAAATACAATCTCAGATTTCTTCTTTTCTGCAAATATTTTTATTGCAAAATCCCTTCAAAGCACCTTCCCTCATCTCCATCCCAGCAAGGTAGAGGACTGTCCATTAATAAGGACTCTTTCATAATAAAAAAATAAACAAATTAAACCCTAAATCATTAATCCCTTATAAGAAAAGAAAAGCTAATTATAGAGGCAGCAGAGCTCAGGTGAGTACAGTCCTCGGTGTTAGAGAAAGTGGTTTAGGGTCAAAAGGCAGTGATGCAACTTCTGAGTAGCCACCTTACAGTCACAGAATGAGTCCAGATCCTTGCTGTAACAGTTGCATGTCTTCCAGTAAAGAGCTGGTTTGTTCTTTAGCCCTGTGACAGCTGAAGAACACTCGGAGCCCCCTGCTCAGGCACAGTATGTTGCTGTAGTTGCTCAGGGTCGCTGCCCCATTCCCTGTAGAGATTTCTCTCCGAGAGGAGAGAAAAGGCCCTGTATGGGGCACCTACGACTCCTGCAGTAAAAGCAACATTTCATGCTGAGCACTCCATTCAGCACTGGAGTGCACTGCTTTGTGCAGGGGATTTGCAAAGATAATATTGAATATCCCTTCCAACAGAAGGCAAATAAACACTGCAAGTGTCACCAGACATGCTACACTAACCTGGTCCCAAAAATCTGTCACATATGCCTGACTTTTTACCTTTTATGAAAATACAATTGCAGCTACAGAGTCTGCACCAGCTTGTATTTTGTGTTGATGAATAGTCCTAAAGGCCAATTTTGGTTCAGGTTACAAAGACGCAAGTCCGAAGTGGTATCAATGACACAATTAATTTCTCATTTGTACCCATGGAGCTGATCAGGCCTATCACCATTTTTTCAGGAAATATAACTAACAATATTTTTGCAAGGATGAGGTCAAGGGTTTCAAACATTACTGCCAATTAAACAGAACAAAACAACCTAGTACACCTGAAGAGACATCTTAAGCTTTCTCATTGGATTCCTTTTTCTCACTTTATGAAGATTTAATAAGCAACATTAGCACAAAATAATTTGCCACACTTGCGGTCTTAGAGGAAAAAAAAAAGAAGAGAAAAGCCTTAAAGCTAATAAAGAAAGGAAAATTCCATAACAGTAAAGTTCATGTCCCAACAACAAGATTTTACGTCTCTGCTGAGAGACCAACAGAGATTTCTTGTAAGTAGATATATGTTTGATGTGAACATTTTTTAATGTTTTAAACAATCTAAAGACATTCAGGGAGAAGAAAACTGGCAGCAATCCACTAAAAATAAACAGTAAATTTAATATTTTATGCTCAGTAAAGCCGAATCAGGATCTTTTTAAGACACATAATTTAAACAAGTAATCTATTGTTCTGTGGATAGGGAGCATTTCCTCCATCTAATCTACACACATATTGTTGGATGAGAATCCAGCTTAAGTTAAACCATGCTTCTGCCTTTTAATATAAAATAGTAAACTATGAGGAAAAAGAAAGGAACTTTAGGAGATGATTAATCTTTTTTTGTCTTTTTTTTTAATCAACCAAAATACACAACAACAGTTTAAAGGATGTCCTTCAAGAGTTTTGAGCAACACTGAGCAACAGACTTTGATGATGAAATCTGTACCATAAAAACAATATGGTTTTTAAACTTCTATCCATGGCCAATAACAGATTTTGAAAGAGGTTCAATTTCAGTTTAGACTTTGCATCTTTCTATGATATTATTCATAAAAAATTATTTTATTTTCAGCTGGCCTATGCCTGTAGCAAATTATCCCCTATCAATATGATCTGGAGTCTTGCTCTGACTCTCTCACATCTCACACAAATGCCCAGAGAATAAAGAAGTTTGCATTTCACGTGGTTTGGAGCTGGGAGAAAATCAAGCAAGATGTCTCGGAACAAGTGCAGAGTAAAAAAGATGCAGATTCAGTAGAGGCAGAAGTAGGGTTAATGATGACTTTGCTCTGTGAAAACACGCATTGCTCCTGAGAACACACATTGCTCCTGAGTCTTAATGAATAACAAGCAGTATTTACAAACAGTCTTGCTTTACACAGCAGCCAGGGCTTTTCAAGATTGCAGACGTGCCAGCCTTAAGCAATGCAATAGTGTGTCTGAGGTACCCAAAGAAGTTCCAGATGAACTGGTACCTTGGCACAGCACAGTCCCATGCTGTGTAGAAGTGCCAACTTGACCCTCAAAACAGCACAGCCTGAGCTCAGTACTGCTTGGATTTGTATCTACACTGATTTGGTTTCCAGGGCTGGTTCCTTCAGAGACTTCTCAAGCATTTCTGCTTAATACTTACATAACTGTAGACATTTTCCCAAGTACCCAGAAGAGAGTACTGGGAGTCTGGCATCATGGAATACTTTGTATTTTCACCCTCCTAATCAAAGATGCATGGAAACAGTCAGTATTACACAGTCCCACAGGTCATGAGATTTCCTTAACAATTGTGGTATTTAAATAAATAAATACCTAAAAATGGGGTCTTATTTGCTTTTGAGATCTAATGGATTGTGTTTTCAAACTCTTTTCTTTGACCACAAAGTCTAAAATGGAGTTAAAAAAAAATTCTCATAATAATATGACTCAAAGTTGAGGTGCTGAAAATACCAGATGTCAGATGACTTGTGATGCTGCTGTGAAAGTTTGCAGCAGGTTTGCAGTGTGTGGCCAGGAGGTTTCAATATGAAGGTCTGTCAACATTGTCTGGCCTGGCCCACATTACTAGCAATATTTCTTGAAAGCTTTCAGGTTAAACTTGTTTTCCACATGAGAAACTCTGATGCTTCCTGTGTTCCTGAAGTGAGTGTGTTGCCTAGTTTGTTTAATTAAAACACACCATTACGGATGTGAACATGGCACCGACCCAACAATTGCTGTTTCACTCAACCCTGGGAGGACTGCTCCAGTTTCAAGGGGCTAATCTGGGCTCCTGAAAAAACATTCAAGATCCTTTGACAAGTTAGTTTCCCTGTCAAAGGAGTGAGTTTTTAATACAGTAAATATCAAAATTTGGCAAATGTGCTCTGTGAGATCAGCTTAAACCAGATATAGTGTCTCAGCAAACTGAGATTTCCTTTGTCATTCTAACATTGCCACACAGCACTGTATCAATTGATCTCATACCATCCATGAAAAAGACTGTCTTAGCAAACCTAGCCAAGCGATTATCATAAAATTATTGAATCTTTCATTATTCCCATGACTTACTTCTTAGCTGGAGTTATGATGACTGCCAGTGACTTAATTCTTCTTGTAAGCCTTCTAATCATTCCTGCATTCATGAATTCTCACCAAACAGCAGCACAAAATAACTAAGATTGGACATTATATCACTAAAAACACATGAACCAAATGTCCTCAATGTCTCCCAACCTAGCACTTCTCCACACTGCTGTAGATAACCTGGAGACCAGTTAAGTCATTTGGAGTTTTCCAGTGACTGAGATACTGGGGAGAGGAGTTAAGCACACTTAAAACAGAAGATCAACTTTCGATGTGATTATCTCTTGTAGTCCCGTTTCGAACAATACATAAAGGAAATTGAATGCATATGCTGAAGAATGTTAAGCGCTACATTTAATTAAGGAAATTAGACTTTTATGAGAGAGCCAGAAGAACTAAGAATGATCCGAAGGGTCTCTGCCCAGTGCTTTGAGAAGCCTGACTGTCATTAGTGATCATATATGCACCAGTAATTATTACACATGTGGTCTTGAGGCCACTTCACTTGAGATCAGGGTATCAGATCATATCTCCGACATCAGTCCTGCTGGCAACAATGAGTTCTTAACCTCATGTTTTGTCATCCTAGTTGATAAGTTACTAGAAAATCCAGGTTAAGCGTTAGACCAAACAGCAGGTCTCAAGCTGGTCATGAATAAGTCCTGCCGAGGGAGAATGCTTTCCCTGGATTTGTAACATCTGGCAGGCTCGCGAGTACAGGGTGAGAACAGCTGTTTGAGAACAGAGAAGAAACACGGATATGGAACAGCATGTATGCAGCCTGTGCACAGTCCAGCCCTACCTCAGATAAAATGAGATTTATAACATCATTCAGATAAAAACCTCTGCTCTCTGGCTTTTGTCAGAGCTTGCTGAGAAGCATTAGCACTGGATTCTGGAACAGTGGTGCACAGCACCACAGGATGATGTGCCCAGCACAGAGCTGGCAGCACACCCTATGCCAAGTGTTATTGATGGGAGGATTAGAGCCTTCATGGCTTTGGCAGCCAGTGAACTGAATATATTCATTAATGAAATTGTTTATACATGCTGAAAATAATAAATCCCAAATCTATTGAACACTGTACGAGGGCTGGAATTAATTATGAACCAGCTTGTAGCAAATCATCTTCTCTGTAAGTTCTGAACTATAAATATCAAACTCATACGGTTAATTAAGGGCAGAATGATAACCATTATAACCACACCGTCTCGAAGAACAATATGGGATACATATAAAGAAAAGGGTCCCAAAGGGACATACAGATCAAGTCCAATCACTGCTTTTGGCAGCTAACCACAGTATAAAATTTCCTTTCATAAAGGGATGAAGCTCCACCTGAAAACTAGTGAAGTGCTTCAGCTCAGCTCCTCCTATGAGAAGCAGCTCCAGAAACTTTCTGCTCATTACTGAACTCATCACACACTCTCTGACCTAAATAAGACTCATGTCCAGTTTATACACATTTACTCTTAGGCTAACATTTTCCTTCAAGTTAAAAAAGTTCTTCTCCCAGGTGTTTAACCTTTTCCAGTGTGGACTGTTGCGGGTTCATTGTCTCTCCTGCTATTTGTTTTACTAGAGCCCAGTGCTTTTAACTCATCTTAAGACACACAGCCTCTCTCTGCATTTGTTCTAGTTCGGATATCTTTCAATCTCAACTAAGGTCCTAGTAGCACTTTGTGGAATGTTGATTTCTTTTTGCTGGAAATACTCCAGTTGAAATCATGTACGATAACCTTTGCTTCTGGCATCAGCTTTAGAAAAGGAGATATAAAAATGAAAGAGCAACAAGTACTGGATCACCAGTACTTACCATCTTTCTCTTGGCAGCCTCCTGCGTAAATAGTATCAAAGACCAGTAGTGTTTACCGGATTTGCTCTGAAAAGAATAACTTGGGTGATGTTCCAAATAAGAGCAAGTTCAAGAGCACTTAGGAAAAATATGAGGCAGGGTCTTGAAATAAACTCCTGGTAGTCTCACACGTAATGCACCAGGCATAAATGCATTCTCCCACCATGCCTCCATATGCTGCTAACAAAGAGAAAAATATTGGCAATCTAAAAGAATGTCTTGCCAGATTAAATCTCTATTAGATTAGTGGTTTTCCATCTCTTCCAATTCGTGGACCCCATACAATTGTTCAAAGCAAGTGCTATAGCAAATTCGAGTCCTCAAACCATAAATCTGCTTTATCAAATACCTTTAGCAACTACTAAGTTGGCATTTAATATCCATGATCCACAGGTTGGGAAAGGTTGGAGATAAGCATACATTGCTTATTAAAGAGAGGTCCATATAAGAGTCCATGTGCATTTTGGATTTTCAAAACTGTCTGGCCAGTGTTAAACTAAGTAATCTACAACAGAAAGTGGAAAGTTCCACTCTGAGAACATCTACAGCTAAGGAAGTTCGTTTTCATATGTTTCCACAATATAAACAAAATAATAACACACGTAGAACAGTAACTGCCAGAGTCCCTCTCTTGAGGTTTACAAAGTTTCCAGCTACAAGGTCTATTCCTATCTCATTAAGGGAGTTCAAGTATTCACAGCAATTCAATTAAACAAAAATGAAGACATATTTCTTACATCCTTTGCAATTGAATTTAGCCAGTACTTGAACAAAAAATAATACTGTGCAACAGATTTGTGGCACATACACCGTCCGCATTGACATGCAAGGGCCTGATCCAGGAAAGATTTGCATATGAGCTATCTTTATAAAAGACAATCAAGAAAGTCCCCTATTGCATCCAGACTAGAATCAGAACTGCAGTTTAATTGGAACTAGTGTCTAGGTCACCTGTACATCTGGGAAAGGCCTGGAAAAGGCCAACAGAAGTGCAACATCTCCATGAAGGAGCACATGAGAAATGTCAACAGTCTGAAGAATCAGGACATTTACCCAGAAAACAGAAAAATCCCCACAATTAAGCTCTGAGCTAAATTCAGTGGAACAGAGGGCTGATTCTGGCTGCCCAGACTAGCTGGGCAAGAAGCCAGAAGGGGGCAAGAAACCAGAAACAAAGAACCAGCAGGTAGAACAGGGGCCCTCAGTAATCAGAGCCTGTCCCACAGCCCCTGAGAGCTTATAGTAACCAGGTTTAAACAAGAGATCATCACACAAGTTCTGGTGGCCAAACAAGTCCAAGCTTCCTGACTATGAAATCAACCAGCAGGTCAGGATCAGGTTCAGTGAGGGTAACCAGACTCAGACACAGCCCTGTGACCACAGCACAGGTCCACAAGGATGAGGAAGGTCCCAGGTCATGCCACAAAAGCAGCTGATTGTTCAGTGTCTGGCTCAGCAGGGCTCATGGCCTGGCAGGGCAGGGCTGTGGAAAAGCTGGAGGTGAGGTTGGTCAGGGCCATCAATGTCCATCAGCGCCCTGACACTGGGCTGGGTATGTGAAGGGTCATCAGGCAGCAGTGTAATGGCTCCAGAATAAACTTTGATAGCACATTTAATTTTTTTCATGAATCAACAAATTTGATGAAAACTGCTTCAACAGAAAAAAAGCCCCAATCTGCTGTAATTCCTGTCGCCACTCTATAAATACAGCCTTAATGAAACCAAATTACTTGTAGCTTTAAAATAGAACTCGGCGTACATCTAAATGCTTTGCTAAGCCAGGGCCTAAATACAATGTTGTGTTTGTTTTTGTGTTTGTCTCTTGTTTACAGATGGTGATGGACAAGCCAATATTTCTGCCAGATCTTTCCCTTTCACATGTGTTCAGAGCGGTCCACAGCCAGGATAAATTGATGCCATTCCAACAAGGCCAATTTACACCAGCTGAAGATTCAGACCCACAGCTGTATTTGTGTAACCTCAATGCTGCATGAACACAGTTTTTCCATTATAAATAACTGTGTATATGATTCACAGAGTACAGTAAGTTTAAGCTTCAGCACATTAAATTATTCCAGACAATGGGCCCAACTGTCAACCCACTAGAAAATTAGCTAGATGTGTGACGTGACAAATAGCTTTGTATTTATATCAGAGCACCATTTCCAACATATTCACACTGAATGTTCCTACTAAATGCCAGAGTAAGAGATCTGTGTATTTTTTTCCTGACAGATATCAAGCCACAGCCATGCACAAAGCATGTGATTCCTATAATGTTGAACAAAGAAGCAAAAATTTTATTGTTGAAGATGGGAGAAAATTACAGCTCCCAAACAGATAAATATGACTAACGATATCTGGGCGTATTTTATATGTCTGTGTTGTTTGCTTGCTTTTTGAAATATTGCACCGTTCCACCACACCTAGTGACATCAAGCACTCAGGCATTCCTGGAAAGGATTTTCTGTTCCTTAAAATGGAAATGGCCTGTCCTGGGCACAGATCATCTACAGAGTACTTCTTACTGTCTAAGTGCAAATTAATTCATTGGCTGAACACAAATTGTAATACTAAAAGATATAAACAGACAACAGTCTCGTGAATGCAAACCACAGTGTAAATTATGAAAACATCACAGTGGGTTCCCATATGAGGGATCTTCCTCTCAGTTTTCAGAAGAAATTTTCATTTGGTTGTAAAACGCCATAGAAGTTTGGTGACTTTATTATAGACCCTGGTTCTATTCCTGGCTGAATGTGTGACATTCCTGTCATTCCAAATAGCTGCCATGAAAAACAAAAACTGCCAGATGGGTGTTTACTGTTTTGTACCAGAATCATGGCATTTCCACTAGCAAACCTACCGATGTTTGAAACCCAAAGATACAGCTGTGGTGTAATCATAGGTTTAAAATCCTGACATGTCATGGCACTTTGTGGCTGGAGCTGAGATCTGTGCACAGATGGAAAGCAGCGGATATCAGCTTTCTGCTGGATTTTGGGGGGCCTAGCCCTCCTACCCCTGTGCACTGGCTGTTTCCCCATCCCACGAATCAACCAGTTCAATCATAGAATCACAGAATCAGCCAGGTTGGAAAGGACCTCTGAAATCATCATCTTGATCCATTACCATTGTGGTTACTAGGCCATGGCACTAAGTGCCATATCCAGTCTCATCTTAAAAACCTCCAGGGACGGAGAATCCACCACTTCCCTGGGCAGCCCATTCCAGTGCCTGATTACCCTCTCTGTAAAGAATTTCTTCCTAATATCTAACCTAAACCTCCCCTGGCAGAGCTTAAGACCATGCCCTCTTGTCTTACTGATAGTTGCCTGGGAGAAGAGACCAACCCCTACCTGGCTACAACCTCCTTTCAGAGAGTTGTAGAGAGTGATGAGGTCTCCCTTGAGCCTCCTCTTCTCCAGGCTAAACAACCCCAGCTGCCTCAGCCTCTCCTCATAGGACTTGTGCTTCAGTCCCTTCACCAGCCTCATTGCTCTTCTCTGGACCTGCTCCAGCACCTCAATATCCTTCCTGAACTGAGGGGCCCAGAACTGGACACAGCACTCGAGGTGTGTACACAGCGCTGAGTACAGGGGAAGAATCACTTCCTTGGACCTGTTGGCCACACTGTTACTGATATAGGCCAGGATGCCATTGGCCTTATTGGCTACCTGAGCTGGCTCATGTTCAGCTTCCTGTCAATCCACACTCCCAGCTCCCTTTCTGCCTGGCTGCTCTCCAGCCACTCTGTCCCCAGCCTGTAGCGCTGCAGGGGGTTGTTTTGGCCAAAGTTCAGGACCCGGCACTTGGCCTTGTTGAACCTCATCCCGTTGGAATCAGCCCAACTCTCCAGTCTGTCCAGGTCCCTCTGCAGAGCCCTCCTGCCTTCCAGATGATCGACACTGCCCTCCAGTTTGGTGTCATCTGCAAATTTGCTGATGGTGGACTCAATCCCCTCATCTAAATCATCAAAAAAGATATTAAACAGAACTGGACCCAACACTGATACTTGGGGGACACCACTAGTGACTGGCCACCAACTGGATGCAGCCCCGTTCACCACCACTCTCCGGGCCCAGCCCAATGTTTTGCTCAATGCTGGCAAAGCCGCGGAGCTGGGACAGCAGTGTCCTCATCTGGTGCAGGGGCACAGGTGGCTCCACAGGTGGCACTGGGTCTCGCTGCCCTCTCAGCATCCCCCTGGATTTCACGAGGTGGCCTCTCCTCCCAGGGGGGAGAACCACCACATGCCAGAGCCTGACCATGGCGCCAAAACACCCATCAGCCAGAGAACACCTGGATACAAGGTGCTAGGGAAATAACATGATGGCTGCTGAGGGCTGGAGACACTCTGTGGGGTCTCACCCAGGGGACAGTGAGTGGCTCATGCCAGGGCAGGGACTGTAAGGAACAGCAGATGAAAAGATGTAAGAATCAGAGAATAGCTGTAACAGCAGTAGAAAGAAATTTACGCAAATATTATCCCTGTCCCATCATCCCACCAAAAAAGTTTTGATGGACTGGGTATAAACCAAGACAAAATTGAGGGAAATTGAATTTGGGGAAGAGTAGGTGTTTATGGCATTGTGTCCTGGTTTTTCCTTTTAACACCCAAATTAAGAGCAGATATTTGTGTTCATTAGCAATAAGTTGAGCAAAATTCCTCAACTCAAGACTGTTTCCTTTACGACACCTCTTCAGCACCCATGTAGGACACAAGGCATCCAGACTTTGATGCCAAGTAATACAGAGGGGCCTTGCAAGACATGAAGATTGAAGACAATATTTCTGAATTAGTTTCCATCATGATATGTGCATGATATGTAAGATGCAAAGTCAGAATGATGTGGTTTAAAATGACACTGATACTTCTGGAAGTGATCCACAGATCATGCTCCTGGTTTTTCCTCTTAAAAAACCCTCACCAGCTCCTGGGGAGGCAATGTCTCAGCTGCACACCCACCTTTATCTGTTCCCTATAAATAGATATGAAGCATAATTTTAAGATCCCAAGCTCTGCCAAGTGTGGGCCATTGAAAGCATTTCAGCCAGGCCAGGAAGACATTAATTTAGAAATAATCACATGGCTACATCTGAAAGATGCTGCACAGTAAGTCTGTGAACCTCATGCACAGTTTAATTACATTATTTCCTGACAGCTAGTCTCTTATCACCTAACCTTCTTGAGGATCAAAGCAATAAATTAAAAAAAGCAGCTTTCTTCTCTTTTTCTGTATGTGTCGGCCTCTCTCCTTTTTTCTAGAAGTGTGGGCTTCGTTGCCCTTTAGAGCATTTGGGTCTTCTAGTCTTCATTAGATAAAACAGAACTGCACGCTTAAAATATGCTATAATCATCCTTAAAAATGAGGTTTAGGTCTGTGTTCAGATGCCAAAACAGATTCTTGTGCCATACTGATCAGGGGAGCATTCCTGTGCCTCCCAGCGGTGCCAAGTTGGAGATGCTGAAACAGTCTTGAAATGCTCCCTATCAAAATTGGCAAGCAAAAGAAAGAGGAAATTTCTGCAAATGCAAAAATACTCCATCAGAACATACTGCCTTCAATTATTTTTGGACCCATTTTAATGTTCATGGAGGAAGCAAGAGGAATAGTAACTGCGTATCCAGTGTCGGCAGCAGGAAACTGCAAATAGCAGAGCACACCATGTTCCAGCTCCAGCAGCGGCAGAGCCGTTTCCTTACAGTCAGGAGTGGACGGGCTGTGAGGCGGCTGCTGCCAGAGCCTGGAAACATAAAGCAGGAACTACGCCATCCCTCGGATAATGTTCTGCCCTCTTACACCAAAAGGTCAGGAGTGTGTTGGATGATCCAGTGTAAATGGGATAGAAGGTGTCCCCTGGTGCTGTAACTATGCTATAGGGCACACTTAGCACGAAGGAAATGCGCAAGGCTTCCTCATCCCGAGCTGCAGCAGCGGAGAGAGGCATTGTTATTGCTTCTACATTCCCATTGAAAAGACCAGGTTCAATTCCAAGTGCTGTGGAGGCAACACATTTAGCTGCCAGTAAAAATAATAAAAAAACAAAACAAAACAAAACAAAAACAAACCACCAGATTTGGCAGCACAGCACAGGGCAAAATGAATTTAAAAAGAAAGAAGGAAAGCACTAAGATATCTATATTACACATCAGATTGGGGCTCCTACTTCAGGACAGGCTTTCTCTGTGACAGGAGGCAAGGCAGTTAACCCCTGTGGTTTTTAATTCCCCATTTTTAGCTTTGAACTTTGCATCCTTTGTACGTCCATTTTGCTGCTCCAAAGCCAATCCAGATCAACAGAAATCAGTGTCTGGCAGATGACTGCCCTTCATGATGGACAGTTGTCCACATCTGAAAAATCAGTACAAATGCCTTCAGAAGATTCTTAATGTGCTTTGCTTCTGGAGTCTGAACTCAGGTCATGGAAGTGTGAAGGGAGGAAGTTTGTACCCTCAGAGCTGTCAAACCAGCAGACTCATTGCAGGAGAAACAGCAATGCTAGTGGTAGGCTCCAAAAGGGGTCCTGCCCTCTTCACCACAGGGAAAGAAATGATGGTTGCAGCAATGGTAGGTGACATTCACCACTAGAATAACAGCCATAAGGAAGAGGATTTCTGATATATATTTACCCTGTTCCCTGTATTGCTCTGCTCAGCAGGCAAGGCAATCCCACACTTCCTCAAACCAGATGGCAAAACAGGGTTTGTAGCTGCTTTCAGTTGTAGGAGCAGCACAAAGCAGTTGGTATGTACTTGTGAATTTGCCCTGTGGTTGTTAGCTTTGTCCCCAAGCTTTCTACTGATGGATGGAAAGGCAGAAAAGCAAACGTTCACAATGCTATCGGCACACAGGGAAAGACCCCCTGTGGTCTTGACTGATAAACAGGAAAGTAGCAGAATACAAGCTTGACACAGTGAAAGCTTCTTTGGAATATCATTAACAATGAAGACTTTTTGCTTTTACAGTCCAATTAGCAGAAATGAGCTCTGTTTGTGCTTTAAGGAAACTTGAAAACTTCTATAATTATCTCCTGATCTTGCAAAAATCTGTGGGTCTTTTTTTTCGTACAGGTACCAAGAACAGGATCTTATTAAGTGTGACCAGCAGTGGTCAAAATAATGAACACTTCCCACAGAGCCCACCATGATTACTTCCCGCTCCGGCAACTCTTCACTTTAGATTGGGGACAACAAACTGTGGATGGCATTAACAACCTGTCAGAAGCTGACTTCATATTGAACAGAGCAGATGTCAGCTCGCTGCATCTTTAATTCAGAGCTACAGCCTGCAAAGACTGCAAGTCCTGACATGCAGGTTCCTGAACTGAGAGATACCGGCTATGCAGGATTCATCTTCCTCTGAAAGGTGAAGGGTTTTCAAAATAATTTATCCTTGAAGATGCTGGAGAGGATTTACCCCCACAGTTCCCCAATGATTCTTTTGTGTCCATGACTAGGTGAGGGAAATTGCAGATTTGACACAGTTTAGCTACCACTCTCAGAGCCTTCCAAAACGAAGGTGCTGATCCCAGTATGAAATCTCTTTAGCACACGACATGTACGGTCACAGCATCAAAAGGAACTGCCAACACACACTGTGCACAACCACCCTGGTTATAACATTTTTTCTGCTTCTAGGCCAACTTCATTCTTTTATTTTTTTTATTAAAAAAAAAAAATAAATTCTGAGAGCCAGTAAACCCAGTAATTTGGGAAATCTGTGAGTCAAAGCCCTGTTATGCTACCACCGAGCTTCGTAAAAAAAATCAGTAAAGATGTATTCAGAGCATCATACTGTCTATTCAGCTGCACTGAGCACCTCATAGGTGCTTACCCATGACAGAGAGCAAAAATGTGCTTCAAGACAAAGCAGGAGCAGCAGTCAGTAGCAAGAATTCAATTATTTTAAAATGCGGGAAGGAAAAAGAAAAAGAAACACAACAAAGAACACATTTGAATAAACACTGAAAATTAATGAAAACCTGCTACAATAGAGTTATTGCTACATGCTTTCAATTCTCACCTGTTTTTTAGAGCCTTCTTTGTTCTAAGATGTGTGAAGTAATTAAGTAAAAGTGATTAGAGCTGGCATTCATTCATTTGAGGAAATAAACAGATTTTTAGAAATGAATATACAGTTTCCCTCTTTGATATGAACTTCCCGTGTTGATCTTTTGTGCTTGATTGGTGCTATCAGAAAAGTCTTGCTCAAAACAGCTGAAGTGAAGCTGAATATTTGCAACCCAAACCATGTGTGCATATAGATCTGTATTCAGTAGGAATGTTTCCATACCCTTACATCTCCAAGGGCATTTTACAACTGAAAATATGCATTTCTTTGCTTGAAACAACCAATACCACAGTCAAATTCAGGGCCTTATTATTCTACATGCCATGTAAACAAGCACTTAACTATTGTTTATACACCCAGCTCAGTCTCAATTTAAGCCTCCTTTCCATATCACCTATATAATAATTTTTCTAACATTTTAAGATCTGATATTGTAAGACAGTGTCTGCCAATTCAACAATTTAGGAACCTATCTGCATCTGTTTTCTGTGGTCTGCCTGGTATTGGAAATTCTGTGTCAGGGCAAACACTTCATGTTGAACACAGGGCCTATCCTCTCCTCTGCTTTAGTTTTATAGCAGGCTTAAGTATAAAGGATGGGACAAATTGATGATCTTCTATTCACATGGCAGCTTATTTAAGCTGCAAGCTGACTTTCCTTCACAACATTGGCATCCCAAGTCTGATTTTATGAACAGTTGTCTAGTGAGAATCTCTACAGCAAAAAAAAAAAAGGTACCATATGCTAAGGGAAACTTCAGATTATAAAAGAAAGCATTTTTCACTGGCAATATGAAGGAGAAGATGCCAGATTTGGAAACAAGGTTTCCAGAGAGAACAGACACTATGTGCTCTGTTCAAGAGTCCATAGCATGAGAAGAGACAAAGATGCCAAGGCAATTTAAAATTCTTAGACTAAATGTTCCTCTTGAGCAACGTCTACTCCAGATCCATAAATGCAGAGATCTGTATATTCCTCCTCTATGATAAAAATGAGAACCAATTGTGTCAAGAACACTTTCAAAGCTTGTTGTTCTTATATTAGAAGTATTTCAAGCGCTGGAAAATCAGGCTGCCCATGATGTTGCAAATGTGTATTAACACAACTGGAATACTAGAGGGGGAGGCACCAACAGAGACAGGTAAAAACATGGTCTTATTACCACAAGCAGGTGGCAGTGGCTAATCCTGCCACCAGCAGGGCTGGAGCCGCAGTCAGAAACTTTTACCAGAGCATGATACACTTTCTGGCTCAGTCAGTGCCTGTCAGGGGGAGCTCTTACAGACACCATGAGTCCTTCACTGATTTCAGTAGAAGCTGAGACTCTCTCTGTTGTACAGGACCAGGTCTCTGTCTTCTTAGCAGACAACTCAGGGAGACCTCAAGCACCAAAATGCAATCAGATCAGGGATACAGCTAAAACTGGCCTAAAACTGAGTGTTTTCACCCAATGAAGAGGGAAGCAGATACTTTGGTCTGAGAGGGGTAGGTACCAACAACAAATTGGTCCTCTGAGAATGCCTTTTCTGAGACCGTGGGTAAGAGATTTAATTTATGCTCAATGATAAATTCTTGGTCACTCTTCTCATAAAGCCCTCTGCAAACACATGCCTACTCACAAACATAGGCTGCCAGTTCAGTGCCTTTCCCAGACAGTATCTATACCCCAAGGCCCTGTCCTATCTCTGCACAGACATTTGGAATGGGCTAAGGATAAAAGAAACATGCTTAAATGAGCCTCACTTGGACCCTCAGTCAAATGTCTGTGCAGAAGGCACTAAGCTCATTGACTCCTTTTATTGCAGAAGTCTTACAGAGCTTACCCCAGGTCTAACAACAGCCCCCGTGCTCAAAATCTCCAGGAAAGCTCCTTACTGTGACGCTCACTTACTGTGCTGTTGTGATATCCATGGTGTAAGTCCTTACATGGAAAATCCAGGGCATGCTGAGTTCTGCACACCAATGTGGTATTCACATAACTTAAATGAAATCTAAATCCTATACAAAAATCCATGCCTAATCCATGATTATTATGCCTGTATGATTATTACTGTTAACTGTTAAATACCATTCATTCAGTAACAAATCCTTTCACAGTGAAACAGCACCCAGGGCAAACGTACTTTTCCTTGACGCAAGGCACTAAGGATGTGCTCTCATTCTTAATCTTGATTCTGGTTCTGTCCCCTCTTAATATGCTTCCTGCCTCCTCCCCAGTCCTAATTAACCACCTCCCCAGAACTCATTCATTTTGTATTCCTTTCACATATGACAGCTCCCTCTGTCAGCTTCTCAGTACTTTCCTCATTGGCTTCCCGCTCTCCTTCCCTGGGACACATTCGTCTTACAGTAATTTCTAAGCCAATAATTCACATGAAATCTTGGAGGCAATTGTATATCTGGTGCATAGCACAGATCAAAGAAACTGAGCGCTTCCTGCAGTGAAATGAGAGAGGAGAAATGGTCCTTCACTGAGAGGATTTTATCTTAGTCAGAGGAGTCTGTCCCAGGTGCTGTGCCTGTTGACATTATCTGGATCCTTAAGGGTTAATAGGACATTGCAAACAGAAAAACTCTATTGTTTGTTTATGTATCACTTCGAGGGTCTCTTGATACTCCTAAAGAAAAAAAAAAATTGAGGTGATGGGAAATGTAGAAGAAAGTGAAGATGCTGCTAAAAAGATAATCTTTTTAGTCTTTCTTGTGCTGCTTTTCTAGAAAGTCAGCTAAGACCCATTTCTATGAAATGCTTCCCCACACATCACTTGACTAAAGGAGCAGTTACAATTGCTCTACTTAATGGACTGTAGTAAAATAAACTGCCTTCTATTAGCAAGAAGGCTCACACGATCAGATTTGTAATGCATTTTATTACAGAACATACAGCATCAGAATTTTTAAGTGCACTAGAGGGAAGTAATGTATGAAACAGTTAAAGTGAGTATCATACAGACACAAATATACTGATAGTTTTCCTTCTCTCAAACCTCAAGATATCAGTGTTTCTTTCTTAAAGCCATCTTTTCTCACCTAAACCACACCATAAATTTCCACATTTTACATTCTATTATCCATCAAAGCCATCTTGCATCTTTTTACATGAAGAGTAGCTTGCAGAGCATTCCTTCCTTCTGAGGAACACGAACCTTTGGTAGGTGTAATACTTCAATAACAACATGAGCATAGTTCAAACACTCAGATTATATACTTCTCAGATACTCTTCTCCCTCCACTGACTTTGCTGTGGAGCTAAAGCTTCTCTGTATTTTTCTAGACTAAAGCTGTCTGGTCTTAAGTGACATTCTAAACGAGGAACTCCTAAATTTTGTCTAGCACTTCAGGGTGGGTATATTGTTAGTTAATGGCTATCTTGTGCTTCTGCTGAAAATCAGTAGAAGTCTTTCCAATACTTTCATGGGCGATTGGAATCGGATACTGGACAGGAATCTAGTAGAGATGACACACCTGTGATTTTCCTCCTTGAGAAACCAAATGACAAATTATTTATTTCACTACATTGGGGCTGAGTTTAATAGCACTTATCCAGTAAAATAACATATCAGTTCCCTTATTTAAGGAAATCTGACTGAGGAAAAGGCCTGAAGCAGGTGTGAGAAAGGAGGGACACAGTGTGTGCTGTTAAATGCCATGGTCTCACTGCCCACACTTGCAAAGGGAGCAGGATGCAGAAGAATTGCTGCAACTGTTACTGCACCCTATTTCCCCCTCAATCATTTTGCTTACAGCCCCCTCCAAACTCGTCTTCTATCTATGAACTTTGCATTGTTAATCTCCAATCACTCTTGTGCTCACTGCCATTCCAGCTGGTCACATCACCTGGGAAATGGGAGCAACAGCTGCTGTGGGATATGAGCTGCAAGCCGTTTTTGCTTCCCACTCCCCCTCGCTGCAACCACCTGCAGAGCAGCAGCACCACGGCATCCCCCAGCAGCCAGCAGAGCTTCCCAGAGCCTGCTCCACAGGGAAAATCACAGGCAGAGCTGTGTTTTTTCAAAGGGAAGCTTTGGTGTACATGAGGCAGTTGGTTTTGACTGCAAGCCTGCTGCTTCACTGCTCCTTTAAGACTAGATGTGGCCTGTGGTTTGCCACTAGACTTTCTACAAAGCTGGCCTGATCCAAATAAAATGTTTCTCCCACCGCAAACTTCCAGTGAAATTCACTTGTGGCATTTTCTAACTACCATTGCCATCTTTTGGAGTTAGCCTTTGTGTAGTGGATGGGAAGACAGGAAGCAGAAGGGGAGGTGAGGACAGAGAGAACGTGCAAAGCCCCCTCTGCCTCCTGTTGGGGCTGACCCCAGTGGTGTTAGAGCAGCCTCCTCTTTGCTCTGCTGTGACAAGTTTACAGTGGAGACTCTCAGTTCAGTCCAGCTGGTGACCGTACTGTTTATACTTAATGTGGACATTGCTGATTACATCATGATAGCTGTTTTTCATTCACATACGTGCCAGGGTAGTAAAATTGATATGGAATCAATCCAGAATGATGTGGAAATTCCTACAAAAAGTCAAATTGGGTGCCAGTTACAAATGATTTCCAGAAAAGCTGGAAAGTACAGCATGTAAGGATAATTTTTTTGTCTTTTTTTGGTATTTATTCAAGTGCAAAACATGTGGACTCTTGCCTGAATTAGTCTCCCTGTCCAGATTTCAACCAACCAATTATCATTTCTCAGATAGTTTTAATAGTTGGATCTACACAGATCGTGGTTTTTTTGTTTCAAACAATATTCAGTTTAGACTGGGCTACATTTTTTAAAGTTACTGGTGACTAAAAATATTTTCCCTGTTACCCAGTAAAAACATAGTGAAGGCTCAGTTCTAGTTTCAAAATTATATGTATGTACATACGTATTTCTATATTAGTTGGTGAGGAATAAATTTGTTGAACAGAGCTATGCTGAAATGTGTTATTTATCAGCAGATCATTACAGTCAGCACTGCACAGCATGTGAACTTCCTCACACCCCTGTGCCAAAGCTCCCCACATGGCTGACCTGCCTGCTGACTTGAGCTTCAAGGAGCTTCCAGTCTCCATCTGGGGATTCAATCTCACTGCACTGCTTCTGCCTATGTGAGAGCTCCCCTTCTCCCCTCCCTTGGCCCCAGTACAGGAAAATAAAATCCTAAAGGCCTGACTTAGAGACAAAGTTTCTCCATAGACAGCTTTGCTCTCTTCCACTAATCTGAGTGGGAGAAACCCAGGCTGTGACTGCCACCCATTCGCTTATTTGCCAATAATAGGAGCTGTTCAGCACACAACTCTACAGACTTCTCTAAGTTGTAATACCTGTAGTTTGAATGATTTGTGTGTCAGGGCAATGACTGCCATTTCTAAATGTTCCAATAGAGGGGATCTATAGGAGGAAAAAAACTGAATTGATTTGCTTGGAACGTTTGGGGTGTTTTAATACCAAAGGGTTCAAAAATTAACCTACCTTAAAATACTCTGGTTTTAGTTCTCGTGTCCCTTTTTTTTTTTTTCTATCTCAGTTTTGAGAACTTTTCAGGCAATGAGGACACCTGAAATTTTTGAAATCAGAGATGTCAAGAGAATGGAAAGTCCTTGTTCGTTTTCTCCTTATTAGAACAGGTTTCCTGAAATATCATCCAATGAGTATACAGAGATATTAAAAAAAAAATCTAAAACCTTGTTTATATTCAGAATTTTATGTTGGAATTCGAGCTTTCACAGGGTATTAGAGTTGTCATTTGATTAGAACTAAATGACATATCCAGGTTAGATGGAAAGAGCTGCACCTCTCCCTGGGAGATGAAGACTGTCCTGGCTCTGCTACCACACCTACGTGTAGAGCGTAAAGTGCAACTGAGCAAATGGAGGTACTTGGAAACTCTAAAATTCAATACACAGACACACTGGTGGCTATTTCTACAGTGGAGACAGTGCTCAGACTTGATTTAGCTCTGAACATTTTATGAAACAAGTACTTTCCAGTCTGAGATGATCACACTACTTCAAAGAGACCTGCAAAAGGCAGCTACATGGAAAAGGCACATCAATATTTTACATCAGTCTACGCGTGTGAAATGTGAAGCTAAAGGGTCTGCAACCTTTCCTGGAAGAAGTTTAGGGACTCTCCAACTGGGGAGGTTAAAAGGACAGATTTCAAAGTATAAAACAACAAAATATTTTTTATTCTTCGGGAAAATGTAGCAGTCAAGGAAAGGCAAGCAGAGCCAAAGCAGAGAGAAGCCAAATCAAGACTGTGTGTTTAGTTAATGTGAGGTAGATGAATAAGAGACATCAAGAATACCAGAATACCAGTTTTGTCAAACAGGAATCACTCAAGATGGACAGTGTTACAAAGGCAGGAATCACATTCTCACCGCTTCTTCCTTCACCTCAAAGGTTTCATCTATTTGTTGACTTGCCTAAACCTTACACTTAACAACCTCAGAATAAGATGTGCAAAGATTGTAGCTGTCACACTGCCAGACTTACATCACCCCATCCTTTTATTCCTGTTCAGGAGGTAAAAGGGAAACATACTGGAGACTTCCTTCAACACTTCAGAACAGTGCTTGGCAACAAGAACTTCTCAGACACTGACTTGATCTGAGAGGCTTTCAGCTTATAACTTTATTCATCACAACAACTTCCTAAATATTAATAATTTACTAATAATATTAGCTAATCACAATCATAAATTTTAAAATTACGTTAGTAAGTAGCAGTCATCTGAATAATCCCAAAGAAACTGAAAATCCAAACTGGACCATTGAAATACAACCATTGCTGGGAAGCACAGAATTGAGTGATCTCCTTACAGCACCTGATACACAAGGAAAAGGGAGAAGAAGAAAGTGGAGCATTTGGAATTAAAATTCTGCCCTTATACATTCTTGAGTGATGCTGCAGCGACTCTTATTTTGGAGGGATTCATCTGAATTCAAGGTTTTCCCAACAGGATTGATTATACAATGATGGAGCCTTTTCAGTCTTAACATGTCTTAGAGATATTTAGTACATGCATTGAAAAACAATGTCACGTGTGTTGCTCTGCACTACTGAAGATTATGTTTGTTTCAGCAATGTGCTTTTCCCTGATGTTTTAAAATAATACTAACTTGTAGCTGATTAAAAAAAAACATCTTCAGTGAGATCCCCCTGGGTCTGTCCAGGCAGACACACTAGTGAAACAACTGGATAATACATTAAGTAGAGAAGATTCACAGATTGGTGTTTTTGATGGATGTACAGACTAGATAAACACGGGTCTGAGAGCTTAGTACCTTCCACTGAGAATACCCTACCTCTCTGGCCTAGAATTTTAAATGTGCAGCAAAGACTTCTCACAAAAGCACCTAAGAAGGTGTCAAGCATTCCTGCATTAAGAAAGCCAAGACTCTGGCACAACACAATTTTCTAAAGTAAATTCTCCAAAACCTGTACTTGCATGTGCTTCCAGAGGCAAACAGACAAAACCTTCAAGTAATAAGGAGCACGATTTACTGTGTATTAGTGAAATTTGTACATGCTGCTGTTTGTGAGACTTGGTTTGGGAACTCTGGCTGGTTTTTAGCCAGCCTTTTCAACAAACACGACAAGCTGCTATGCTTTGCTTGCACGGGACTTCCTTATCTAATGCAGGTTCCTGAATTAGTATCTTCTGAAGAGGCAGGAAATGAGGATGTGGTACTGTACACCTGTGAAACTATAGCTTCCTAAATCCCTGTTACTTACCTGTACTTTTGCTGCTCTACATACTTTTGTATATTGTATTGCATTTCGAGACACACTACATGCCATTCAGGCTGACACACTACATTGCAAACATCTAAGAAACATGAAGCTGTGATGAAATCTCGATGGAATACTTTATTGTTAAATATTTCTCAAATAAGGTCTTGTGCTGGTGAACAGGAACAGGGCACTGACTCAGTGTCAGGTATGAATTCAAAAGCCATCCTTATGTGCTTTCAAATGCAAACCAGCCACACTGGGCTTTGCGTGTTGCTGTTACTTCAGAATACTTTCTCTTGGAGTGTTCATATGTTTAACCGAAACATAGCCTCAGATCTGTTCTGTGGGAATTGAGTGGCCACAGCTTTGGTACAAAGCCATTACTAAAGATTTTACCCATTTAAAATCTCATTGGGATTTCCTAGGAACGGGAAACTGAAAATGTTCTTTGAGGTAACAATTAGGAGGATTTAAACTGCAAATTTCCCATAGACTCCAAGAAGTGCAAACAATAATCATAGTGAACCAAACCCTAAAATCATTCTTCTTTAGGTGCTGTGACAAGTAGATAAATATATTCATAAGCTTTGTAAAAGAAACTTGAAAAAAAGCCCGATTCTCGTGCTAATGTCTACTAAATATACTCATTGTGACACAGAAAATCAGATTAACTTTCACCAAAAGTCACACAGACAAGCTACTCTTGGATATCATTATGTCTGCTATATCCAACAATTATTAGCTCAATGAACCTGGTTTACAAGTCACACAAAGTACATCTGCTGACAACACGAGATTTACACCTGGGATGAACACCTCATGTTGCCACTTATAGAAAAAATGGTCACAGTGTCCTTGCAACTGTGTCTTGTTTAAAGTATGAAAGGAAAAGATTGTTCCCTACCTTCTCAGCATCTTGCTCAAAAAGCCGGAGTTGAAAGCACTGGTCCAGTTTCAGCTTGCGGACATGCCACATCTGATGCAAGTGCTGCCGGGTGGAATGCAGCTTGTCTAAAAGGCTGGTGATCTTTGGCACAAGACTTTGAAAATCCGCACTTCCAGGAATGCAGTTCCTACCAGAAAAACCATCACTGGATCTTATGCATTGTAATAACCTCTGACCCTCACGATCCAGTTCTTCCACGGGAGCTTTAATCACTTTTTTCTTCAGCTGTGTGTGCTCATCAATCAGCCTTCTCGAGCCCTCAACATCAACTGGGAACTCCTTCCTAGCCAACATTTCCTGGAGATCCTCCAGCCTTGATAACAGATGGATAGCACTGTTGAAGAATTCTTCCAGTGAGACACGCAACTCTATCCATTCATCGTGGTTGTAATCCAAGGACCCTTCGAACTCATCCGTCAGTTGAGAAGGATCCACAAGTTTTGCCAGGCCTTCAACAGACACCATACTCGTCTAAGGAAGGGAAAAGGACAGCATTTGAATCAGTGACCATCTAATCAGAAACAACAGTGCAATCCATAAAGCGATGCATGGTGCATGAAGTGATTATTTTCCTCATCAATACATAATTGAAGGAACATTGTAAAACACATCGAGGACTATGTTTAATTTTGATGAATTAACTGGATAGAAAACTTTGCTATTAATGGTATTGATTTACTTATTTATTAAAAGACATTATATTTACTGGAATAATGTCTACCTTTTTCAGCTGGCCTGACTATCAAAAACAAATAATGAGAATGCTTCTGCCACAGATTACATCAACGCAGCTGGACACTGAAGACATCTTACTGCAGTTTTTGGATATCTGGACATGGTTGTTCACTGAACAGGTATATGGTGTTACAGGGATTCTGCTACTTGTGTTACACCCCAGCCAGTGGCTATACAGAAGCAAATATTTTAGGCATATGAACTGAAGCAGGTATTGCAACCTGCCAAAACACACAACGTGTTGAGTTTTTTCTTCCAGATTATTCCAGCTGGCTTCTGCCACAGGCAGATCTCTTCCATATTAACAATTCCTAATGTAATTAAGCCAAAATCAATGTAAAAGTGAAATGTCACTGGAGTATTAACAACTAGAATTTATTGCCCATAGAAAGTACTGCTCATGAATCACACACAGTCAATGAGAGATGGTTTTTATTCATTCAAACTCAGTACCTGGTGATAGAGAAAAGCACTGAGTGTCTGGAAAGCAGATTACAGTTTAAGGATGCAACAACCGATAGCTGTTCCCATTTATTTTTGACAAATTATTCTTTTTCTGAAATACAAGCTTAGGGTTTCATATGTAACTAGAGATTTTCAGTGCTGTCATGTTAACACTCAAATTGGCAGCCCTTAAAGGCCTGTGATATTCCTCAGTGACTGCATATCTATCCCCTAAAGATCAAGTCTCTAAAGACTGTCAGGATTTGTGCTCTTCAGAAGTGGAGGAACCCAGTAGTCACAGCAATCTTATAAAAGTCATCTACAAAGAAAAACACCTGAAGTCGTGATCATTTTCCTGAATTATGTCCAAAAGAGCAGGCTGACCACTGGTTTAAATTTAATAATAAGCCTTTTCTTTCAATTTGTATCTATATAAAGATATCAGGCATTCTGGAACTTATTAAAATTGGGATTGTACTGAACTTATGCTCAGGAGAAAGATTATTTTAAAACTTTCTTGCATTATTCCTTGCTTTGGGGAAAGGGGAAGACAGTGGGAAGAGCCAACAAACAATGGGAAGGTAAGTATGTAGCTTCAGAGGTTTTTCAAATTTTTAAATCTCTTGACCTGGACAATGACCCCTTGAAGATAATTCAACTTAACAGTTTAACTGCCTGTCAGGAAAATAGTTCTGCTCATGGTTAACACTTGGGAATCCCCCCTGCAGTGTGTCAAGCTAATGGAAGCACTGGTCTAATCATGGACAAAATTTGACATGAGATAGCAGAAAGGATTTTCATTTCACAAATTCTGAAGAAATTTCCTTTATTCAGGTTTGGGTTTTTAAGGAGTTTTTTAAACTCTAATGAAAACAATCTTAATTAGGCAGGCAGGTGGTAACTGTCTTGCAGGTGTCACCCATCCTTCTTTTAGAAATCACTTTAAAAAGTGCTGTCCACTATTTAGACTCTTTCAGCAGAAGAAAGAAAATAATCTTGAAGGCATCTCTGAATTACTGGTAACTAAGCTGCCTGGTCCATTCCTCAAAGTGCCAGGCAGCTTTGGAGTCCACATACATAAACCAAACCCTTTCTTTTGTGTGAAGATCTGTGGGCTTGCTTCACTTTGGACTGTGACACAGAAACACTCTGCTGAGGTCTCACCACACAAAATCCAAATCCTTAGCCTCCACTAAGGGTCCTACAGTGCCCTGGCACACATATAATGCTTCCATTAAGCTCAAAAGAGAAATCTGGCCTTAAAACTGACACTGGTTATTGCTGAATTTGTGGATGGGGCAACTCAGTAGAGACTTACATCGCCTTCCACTGCAGTGTGTTCCTGCCAAGGCCCTCGTGTTTGATCCGAGCTGTGGGAAATCACCATGACAGTTCAGTGCAGAGAAGGTACCTGTGAGCTGCCCCACATAAATCAAATAAATGTGGGTCATATTGAACTGTGAAGCTTGTTTGATACTCAGTTCTTATGAGAGCACGAGCTGCCCAAGAGCCTGAGCTTACTGATGAGCAGCAGCAGCCTCAGCCCCAAGAATCCTTTAAAAGAGAAGTTCCTGGATTGTGGTGCATATATTGCAGGGTGGACCACAGCTTAGGAAATCTTTGTTTACACTATGGAATTGAAGGATTCAAACCATTCTATGATTCTGAGTATCTGCAGGTGGTCCAATACACAGCAAAAGCAGTGACACTCCTCCTCCAGTCCAAAATCTTGTAACCCATTACAGACACCCATGTGAACAGCCCAGCAGACAGACTAAGGCTCAAAGGCACAAACAACACACACAAAATTAAAATGCCCTTCATGTGTGCCAGCATGTACAGCAAACAAGTCCAGAGCTTTTAACACAATACGGACTCAGATCTGTAACTATGAGGAATAGCTTGATCACAGTTTACTCTTTACTATCATCACACCAACTCCACACAGAAAAAAGCCTACAGAAAGTATTAATTCATTTTAAAAACAAACAAATATTCTAAAAATATGTATTTTAACTCTGTTACTCTGCTTCTAGGTTTTGAAGCTCTAGGAAGACATTGGTTTTGTTTACTAAAGCACTGGAGGATTGAAATTCAGTGTTGGATACACATGCATATCCTGTATTTTCTTGGGCTACTATGGGACTGCTCCTCAGCGCCCACATATTTTTTAAATAGACAGTCCCCATCCCGCAAAACTATTCTATTACTAGTCTCTGCACAGGCTCCCTCCTGCTCCACGTTCTTCTGTGCCCATACATCTCCCTCCTCCTTCCCACTGCCCCAATCCATCTCATTCCCCTCAGGCAGCATTGCCAATCTCATTGCACTGTGATGGCAGCTGCCTCTGCCAGGAGCAGTGATTTCAGTAAGTGTCAGGGATCTCTGGAGGTAACAAACCCATACTGGAGGCAGCCCTGCTTTCAGAGGGAAATATGGGATAGCATATGAGATAGCAAATGCAAGTTATTTTGATGGCAGAGTCCTCAAAAGTAGCCAAGGAATGTAAAGAGTTATTTAATCAAAGCAAAATTTATAAGTTGCCTGGGTTTTGTGAAACAGGCGGGGAAAGTGTACAAATAGTTAAATTGTGATAATAACGTAAAATTGTGTTAATGTGTAACACCAATCTAATTCCCCATACCAATTCAAGAGTGCTTCAAAGAAGATGTTCAAAATAAGGATATATTTATATCACACTGATTTCAACAAATCTTAGATATATACTTAAATACAGTCTTCCATTATAGTAAACATTAAGAGCTATAGCCAAATTCTCTACTGAGTTCCAGAGATGCAAAATCTGAGTGTCTCTCTGGAATTAATGGATTGGTAAGACAGCCAAAAATATAATTGTTTTTCAGTGAATTAGAAAAAACAACACATGACTAAGTCATGGCTGGGCATGATTGAAGTATGAGCACTTCATGCATTTGAGCTTTGCTTCTCTTCATGTAAGAAGCTGAAATTCACAAAAAACTGAAGTGCACTGCCTGAGGCATTATCATTCACTGATAATGTTACCTCTGAATCGTAAAGCTCAATTAAATGAAGGAGGTGACAATATAAAGAGGTGACAATTTAGTAAATGTCTTTTACCCCCAAAAAAGTCACTACATGAAGCTGCATAGAAGGCAACTAACAAACCCATACACTTGCTTCTAAAGAACTTTGTCTTTAGTATTTTAACTGATTTGCTGTTGGGGTTTTTTTCCTATGAGAAACAAAGGAAGGACTTCATGCAACACCACCAAAAATAAATACCACAAAAAAACCCTCAGCAAAATGAACTATGTGAACCTCTGACATGAAACATGCAACTCATTCCACCAGTGTACTCAGAAGACAACCTGATGCCAGGGCATGAGCCCACTCCTGCTCCCATTCCCAGTCCTCAGATGTACTTTTTGCTTTCAGTCACAGGGCATAGGAATTATTTTTTACCTGAAGAAAAGTTCTCATCACAGACAATGCTTTACCATACATTTCTTTGTGGCTCTTACCTCAAAGATGAACTTGGAACTGCCAAAGTTTGTTTTCTGCTTCTGCCAGAAATTATCAGGTTTTATAATCAGGGCAACATGAATCTCAGCAGGAAAGGCTTCTTGAAGGGTTTTTAGGAGAGGCTTGATCAAATCCCATTTGGATCCCCTCATATCGATAATAACAGTGAATCCTCGTTTACAAACATCTTCGCTGTAGGAATACAAGCATATCATTATAATTAATATTGTGGGAAGTCACACTGAGACTTAACTTTTGTTGCTAGTGTTCTGTGCTTCACGGCAAAGCAAGGAGTGTTATACTTTAAAATAAAAGACAAAATATTGCGCAGCATGAAGGCTTTCAGAAAGGTTGTATTAATATTACTATAATCTAATTTACATGAAATTCAAGTGTCCATATTATAGTTTGCCAAACACATTTAATGCAAATTTTCACTAAAACCATATATACTTCCACACAATTGAAACCAGAATCATATATGTCTGTATAGAAGCTCTTTATATGTACTTAGAGTGGATTCTGCTTTCAATGTATTGAATTCAACCCACAGCTAAAGTCAACAAGCAGGGTCCTGTGCCTTAACATTACTGGCCACTTTTAAAGTTGGGTACCTTCATTTTCAGAGGTCCCTCTAAGAGCTTTTTAAAAAAGTGGCACTTCCAGAAAAGTGCCTGGCAATCATTCCCTGACAGGAAGGTCCTTGTCACTCAGCATGTGCACTGTTATCATTGGGCCCTTTTCCCTCCTGACTGATCTTCCAAATGCTGTTGGATCTTTTTCAATCTGCAGTCAGGCTTTTCTGCCAGCCTGTGCTCCTGCCTTGTCCGAAGTTCAAGACAGATATCTGGCCTGGTCACTGGCAATGCATGGGGCCCAACGACACCAGAGCATTAGCTTGCAAACACTCCTCTTTTTCCTCAAGAGGAGAAAGAATAAAAGGACACGTTGATTCAAGTCATATCTGGGCAGATTTCAGTATAGCTTTTTAAGGGATGTAGTAGTATTTGTCTTGAGGGAAAGAGGTATAGTTCAGAAGTATCATCCTCCATCTGCAGATCCAACATTTGATGAGATTTAGGAAGTGTCTACTCCTCTCACTGACCAGCTAATATATCTGCCTTGCATGGTGTTGAAGTCTTGAGAGCTATGGGTCTGCTTTAGGACACAAACTCTTGCACAAAATGTGAATGTCCCCATTCACAGTAACATTATCAGTATGGTAAAGGAGTAAAATTTATTTGTGATGCACTAAAGATGCCAGAATGGTCTATATTGATCTAGTTTTATTATTTTTTAAGCTGGGATGGAGGTCACAGCCTTTTCCACTGAAAGAGAAGCTGTTGGAAGAAAGGAAGTGTGGAAAGCAGAAAGGAGGATGAAAACAGAAAAAAACAATGAAAGAAAGATGGCAGAACATGAAAATATTTTGTATAATGAACAAACAATGAGGTACAGAACAAGAAATCCTCTTTAATACATGAATATAGAACCTTTGACTTTTCTGCAAATGGGACATCAACATAAATAGGATCAATATTGTGTACATAGAAGCATATGTAAGATAATTTAAAATAGTAACTGATACTGGATACCACTGAATGATATCACTGGATTGAATCTGAAATATGCCGAGGACAGATATTATTACATACTGGTATAATGCAGAAATTGTAAGACTCTGTTTAGCCTCCACACAAATACTCTCAGTGCATAAAGACAGGAAGATTTTCACTCTACCTCTTTAACTTCTTAAAACACTCTTTCTGCTTATAAGATCCATCTCCTATATATTTAACTGAAAACAACCCTCTAAAGCTTACAACTAGGTTTCTTGGCTGGAACAAGGACTGAGATACTCTTCATAGGAGGCACACTGGATTAATATATGTTAAGAGAGTTCACTAACTTGAACAGCCTCAACTTAGTGCCAGACTGTAACAGTCAAAGACAAGAAGCTTGGTCCTCTGCCTTAACATTATTGGCATATCCAGAGCACACAGCATACAACAGTCAGTGCAAAGAAAAACTAGGGAGACCAGGCACTTCCAAACACTGTCAAGAATATAGACCTTTTTATTCTCCCTTTACCTACTGCTGAAAGGTCAGACATCTGATCCTTCCATAACTAATGCCAAAAAAGGCTGTAAAAGAAGCTTTGTTGGTGGTGCTACTGCCTCTTGGCTTTTGGAACAAGAGCTGAGACAAGGAATCAAATCAGAAAGGGATGAATAGAAGGCGTTTTGTGTTTTGTGTTATTTTTCTTGCAAAGCTTTATAGGGTCGTTGGGAACTCCTGCCAAGTCGCTGATCCCAGTTATACTGACCTGACTTTTTCAAGGATTTCTTTTTCTCCAAACACTTGACAAAGATGTCGAGGAGCCATACAGGCACGTGGAGAGCTCCAACCGCAGAGAAGTAACAGGTAAGTGCAATCTCTCTTTTCTGGCATAAATAAATAAGCACATCACCACCCCAAGGCAACTACAGCAAGGCATAGCCAATATGAGCTCCATTCCAACTCCCCATGGCTGCTGCCATCCTGAGAACTTACCAAATCTGACCTAAACCAATGAGTTAATGCTTATTGATGAGCGACATAAAAATCTGTTTCAGTAAGCAGAACAGGAATGTCCTGAGGGACTGACATCTTCTGTGTATGAACCTGAACTACAGCCTTAGATCCAAACAGATTGAAAATAAAAAACTGTCCCCAGCTTTGGAGCATGGGCAGTGTGATACCTCCATACTCATGATTACCTACTACCACGACTAGAAGATCACCCTGCACTGAGACAGATATTCCAGGTAGGGAACTAAGAAACGTAACTGTGGGCTGGAGTCTGTTTACAGAAAGATAACAGCCTCTGCAGGCCCAGGAGGTGCAGAGAAGCAGTAGAGGGATCAGACAGGGTTTTGGAGACTTCACAGTATGTTTTCAGTGGAAGAAGAAAAGGCAACGATTCCCAGTTTTTTCTGGTGGACACATGAGAACAACCATTGATGCTGTGGACCAGGCTGGGACATCAGCCCAGGGTAGGGATCAAGATGCTTCCTGATTCTTGCCCTTGAAAAAGCAGTTGTTCACTACCAGCCCTATCCACACTCCTTGTAATAGACCAAATTTTCAACAACATTTAAAGTATGAAACTGATAGGAAACAGGTATGGAGAATGAGGAAAGAAAGAAGAATAATCATAGATTTCTTTGGTTCAAAACACATCAACATGTAACAACTCTTTCACTAGTAATACAAAACTCCAAACAATGCTCCTAATTACAAATAGGATTTCTTTACTTCATTCATCATCTAAGCCTGTAAGTTCCTGTATGAAATAAGTGCAAAGATGAGTATCCCTTTTAATCCTAGTGCAGGAAAACACACAAATGGATGGTATTTATTGCTGTGAGAGAAATCTAACGCTGTTTCAAGAGCATTTTTCACGTTCTTGCAGAAGTAGTTCTGCTTGCAAATTTTTTCTTTAATGTGATGAATGGTACTGAGCTGTAACAGTATCTGAGGGTCTGTAGTCTTGTCTCTACAATTTAATCTCCCCAGCACAGTGATAACTCCACATTCTTCTGACTCTGCAGAAAATTAGCACCTGATTTTTAAACCTGCTTGTCAAAAGCTATTATTTAACAGTGGTTAAACTGTTGCAAGACAGAAAGCTGTCTGCTCATTATTTCTGCTTTCAGTTGCCAAGCTTACTGTGGAGAAAGCACTTATACTGTACAAACAGGTAGCCAGATACTAATAAGGCACTAATATCTCAGAGAAAGAAGTGGGAGATAAGAAAATTATTTAGATTGTAAACTCTTCAGGGCATCTGCTATGCTGCCTTTGTCTAAGGAGCTTGCCTTGGTGGAGGTCTCTAGCTGTCTATACTCATACTACAGTCTTCAGCTGTCAGGAATGAATTCCAATAATTTACTTTTCAAGAAACCATAGATGCAAATCCAGGAAATTAAAAATAATGAGTAATAATGATCTGCAAAACCGAAACTGAACACGTATGTGAAAGTACAAAAGATTTGCATAAATGTGGGGACACCTCAAAGGCAATTTAATTAAAACAAACAAACAAACAAACAAACAAACTAAAAACAGGCCAAAATTTAAGCTGCAATATCCAAATATTCACAGCTACTGATCAGGTCCCAAAAAAGCTGGCCTTGCATAGACATAACGAAGCACTGATAAATTCTGGTGAGGCAATCTGTGAAGATTAGTCATCTTTGACAGTCAGTCATTTTTCTTCAGTTACCTCAGCATGGATTAAGGAAATGACCCGAGGTTCCTTTTGAATAGTGCAGCCATGCTTATTAACTTTATTGCTTAAAAGCAACAATTCAAACCCTTCCTAATTCAGCAATTGATCCAGGAAAAGAATCAGTAGCAATCAAGCTTCCTCCACATTGTCCAAGCAAGAAATGCGTTATTCCTGGCTCCCAAGATGCTCCATCAAGACGTATCTATTACGCACAAGTAATCACTTTAGTATGGCAATTAATGTTGATTGTGGTGCTTAATTTTTTCCGGTATCGATATTTGACCAGAAACTGGAAAAAACGTTCAGATCAAGGTATTTGAACAATCCATCAGACTTTTGTCTGTGCTCATCTGGACTAGATTTGCAACAGTGAGCACAAAATATTTGATAGTTGATACGTCATTTCAGTTGCTACACTGCTTTTAAGAAAAGACAAAGACCAGCTTCTAAGTTCAATAAAAACACCCTAGAATATTTGTGAAAACAGTACTTGTGATCTGAATTTTAAAAAAAAAGAAAGCATAAAATTGAAACTCAGAAGCAGATGTGATAATTTTGTCAAAATAAATGTCTCTATTTTTTTTTCTGGGGTGCTTTCATAAGGTTATTTTCTCAAATTTCCTCTTTAATTCAGGCACATTCTAAATTGTATTTTCTTTGGCAAGAACTGGTTTGCTGGGTACCAAATGAATTTGAGGACTTCATGCTTTCTGATTAATCTTTCAAATACCTATCACTGATTGTGTATTTTTCATCTTTATGGTTTGGCCAAAGCTTCTGGCATTTCAAAGCTTCAGCACTTGATTAGCTGAAACAACATAATATCTCCATTCCCATTTTGCAGTCATGAGTTAATGATGAAGCAGCACATTTAGCACACCTGTTGGACCATTAAAAGCACAGATCTGACATGCCTAGCATCTCATTCAAAATATGATTTGTTAACGGGGAGAACAAGATCTCTTTTAAGGTGGGTCGGTGTAACCTTGTCAGGAGACACTCTCAGCATAACAAGTAGCTCTTCAAGCATCAATTTGTAAGCACAAAATCTACAGGAACCCAATTATTTTTGAGATCACCATTCCTTTGACAAATGTGGCTGTAGTCAGCCACATGATTCACAAGCTGAGGGTGGAAAAGGGAGAGGAAGAGGAGGTATGTGAAAACAGGTATGTGAAAGCCTCCAAGCACAAACAGTTATCCCAAAGGCCTCATTTCATACTGAGACCAAACTAATTACACTGCCTGGTTTCCATATCAAAATGCACCGAGGATCACTTCTGTAATTTATGTGTTAATATTTTTGATTAATTGCAAATTTTTATTCATTTTGTCTGTGACTCATTTGCTCAGCTTGAAAATGAAACTACACAAAGATGTTTATAATCAGCTTAACTTATAGGGTTTCATACTTTGATTTTACATCACCATGTTGAGCCTGAATATCACCTTGTCAGTAGAAATAGTCATCTGTATTCGGAACATACTTTCCAGTACATTTAGAGGACCAGGTAAAGTCCTTTTTAGTAGACCTGTTTGTCAAGCACTCCTGAATCACAGTTATTTATTAAAATAGCTTACTCTATTTAATCCTTCTCAGCAAACTCGATGTGGCTAATTATCCCAGTTAATTGATATGTTCCTGCACTGTCACAGCATCAGTCTGAGCTATCACCCACATCCCCCACTGACTGTGGCTGTTGGCTGTGATGAGGCAGAATGTCTTCCCAAAGATCCTGGGGCACCTGTGACTCCTAATCCTCACACCTCCCTTACGTGCCCGCTCATCAGAAACCAGTGGAGGAACTTAGTGATGCACATCCTGAGAGCACCATTACTCTGGAATAACAATTCCCACCAGAGAATTTCAGCTACTTAAAATACTGTAGGTAGACAGTCTTCATCCTAAATTTTCCTTGTTACATTTCCTAACTTGGTTTCACAATGCTTTTTTTGCAATTAGAGAAGAAACAGACACCCAGCCTCCATTTCTTCCTTGCTGTAATCTAACTTTGTTTTTTCTCTTTCAGCACATAAAAGGAATCACTCATTCTCACTTCTCTTTTTTAAAAAGAGAAGGAAAGAAAGAAACCAAAGCCCATTTCACACTGGCTGGAACTGGACATAAAGCAGCATAGAGAAATTTCAGTGACATGTTGTAAAAAGACTTGGAGCCAGTGAGGTCCAGGCAGAGACAAACCTTCTGTCTCTGGTTTCCAGCCACTGCTCTTAGGGGACACACGGTGTGACTGCAAATGGCACAAGAATGCAGATGTGTGGGCTGCACAATGTCTGCATTCAACCCCTGCCCCTGGCCTCAAATCAACAGGAGGGAACAAAAAGACAGAAAAAACCCAAATACTTTGGCAGAAGCTAACTGGTGCCAGAATGGGCCCTCCTGCTATTCTCAAGCAAGTAACTCATTTTGGTATTCAATTTTTACTTCTAAAAAAAATTACTCTGAACTCAAAGCAATTCTGTTGTAAAATGATGTAAGCTAGGAAGAACTCAGACACGAGTTAGGTGTAAGAAAACCTTTTCCCAGCATGTAACCATGATCCCATGAGCTTCTGGGAGTTATTTTAAGAGGTACAGATCGGAATTCAGCAGGTTTGTGTTGTGCTCTCTTCCACCCAGGTAAAAATCCTGATCTACATAGTTACAGACCAGAACTGGAATCCAGAGCTCTCTTATTTAATTGAGCAAATAAACACTATTTGAGAAGCTTCCTGTCTTCATTCAAATAGCAAAGATATAAGACACAGCTGTGTCCAAAAATGCATGATCACAGCTATTAAAGCCAAGTCTGGAGGATGAATATTATAATTTTTCACATTCCTGTTAAGTTTCTGCTGGTAAATGATGCCTTCATCTAAACCCATTTACCCTCTTCCCCTTTTGTTGTTGCACATCTACTATATTTGGATCAATGTCTGGCAGGTCTTCCTTGAAACAGCTGCTGAGATAAATATGATATTAATCAGGGCTTTGTTTTTGTTGAAGCAGGGCTACATTTAAAGACTTGTTACTACAACAAAGAAATATTTGAACAGTAAGTACCATTCAACTCTCTCTTGAGCATTTAAAGTCTTGTATTTGAGATGATTTAGCAGAAACAAAACAATAATGCTTTACCAAATGAAAATTACACATTCTTGACATTTGCTGGAAAAAATAAATATTAGGGTTGTGTTGAAATATAAACACATCATTCTTGAAAAGGTTTGGATGAGCAGAGGCTATTAAAAGTAAGTTTGAAGATTCAAATCCACTGGATTCCAGATGAGAAATAAGTGTATATGGTTGTGCCTAGGACAACCAAACTAGTAAGATTCAAAAAATAAATATATCTTTTTGCCTGCGCTTTAAGCTTTTTTTTCATAGTCCAAGCAAGGAGACCATGAAGTCCATTTCACGTGCAGTCGCTATGAAGTTTAGTCTACAGCCAACACTGCCAGATTTTCACATAAGGAAAAGGATACTTTTCTCATCTGGGCAATGAGTGCTTGGGGCTCTTAGACACGGGATCCTAATTTATCAGTTCTCGACATCGGTGACTTAACAAGGGAGTGAATGGAGCACGGTGAACAGCTCCAGGAATTCCAGTCAGCACTGTAAAACACAGTCACCCCAGAGTGGAAAGTCTCCAGATTGCAAATACATACATTTCCTTGAAACGCGTTGTTGGAGGCAGAGAAACCCATAGGGGAAAGAACTTTTATAGCACAAATAAGCCTGCAAACATGTTCGGCTCATGCAAAGGATGATTAATGTCGGTCTAGACAGTCGACAGCAGCACCTGGTAAAATCCAATATATGTCCAGAGGCAGACACCATGCCAAATTCCGTGCTGATGCAAGCAGGTATAACCACTCTGGGACTAGCACATTTGATTCAGGGCTCAACTGGGCTCACAAATGAGGACAGGAAAAAAAAACCTCTTCAAAGATGGTAAAATCACTTTTTCTATGTGGTAGTGACATTTCTTGCAGTAAGCACTCATCAGTTCTCGTACGCTGCTCCTGGCAGAGCAGGAGAGCAATGCACATCCATTTACAGAAGTACTGTAATTAAAATAAGGAACTAGGGAGAAAAGATGAGACACTGAGTGCAGGTTCTCATGGAACTACCACTGAATTAAAAACTGAAAAAAAGCTTTTATAGCAGCAAAATATTCTGTTTAGTCCTTTTCAGATGAAATGTCTTTTTTTTTTTGTTTCTTTTTTTGATCAGTCTACTAAAAAAAAAAGGGGGGAGAAAACAATTCTGAATTTTATCAAAATATTTTGATTGCCATAGCATTTTAGAGGTATTTTTTGGTGAGAATTTTTTAAAGCTTTTGGATTTTTTCCTCATTGAAAAATCTGCACTTCAAACCAGCAAATTCTTCCACAACTTAGTAACTTGGCTTCTGCCCTTTTGCAGTGCAGAGTTCAGCACGGGATTTGCACTTTCTATCTCCTAAGCAGAAGTGATGTAACTATTCTTTGAGACCTACAAGATTTGGCCGGAGTCCACTCACTCCATGTTTTATTTAAGGACAAACACTGGATTCAAGTGTATCTGTTAGGAGGAAAGGTTGAGTGCTACATCCCAGAAATACTCTGTAGTCTCTTCTACAGGTCTATTTTGCTATGAAACTACAAGAGTATTTCAGTTTTCTTTAGAATTGCACAGTTAAAAAGCTGATGCCTCCTTTTTCCCCAGGTTGGACAATGAGGGCTGACCATGACTAATAAATGAGTGGTACTCTTTTTTGGTTTTTTTTTTGAGTTCCACCCATATACAAACAAAGCAGGTCTTCGCAGGCACAATGATTTACCTAAAATAGTTCACTTATCAGATAGATACTTCCTGCCATGCCAGGCTGGGTGAAGACTGCCTGTTGTATTACATTCAGAAGGGCTTGCTCTGAAGCTACAAATCAATCTGTGTTATAAGATACACTTGTAAAATCAATTTTTGTGCATTCATTTACACAGCAGACTTTACTCATTCTTTCAAATAACTACCATGATGGCCACTGAGAGTGGAAAAAGTCCTTTTTACCGAGTTCTCAAGAGACAGTGGAAACTGATGTGCTATTGACAACCCAGCTACAAAACATCCAGCTCACATCCCATTTATTCTGAATCTGTCTCCTAGCAAGGCCAGGCTCTGTCTGCATCTAGCAAGAGGGGCTAAGCCTTGCCAATGAAGCTACTGGAGGTGAGGTATCCCTTGTTATTTGTGGAGACATAAATGTGCAAGAGATGAAAATCACTGATGCTGACTGAGCACAAACAAGTCAATAACTCCGTATTTCACAGGGAGTGGAAGACCTGAGAGTGAGAGTGAGAGTGAGAAAGTGGCAATAACCATGCAAACCTCAACTGAGTCTCTGAGCTAATGCTCTGCCTGTCTTCCCAAGATCACTTCAGGTATTTTTCCAGCCTCAGATACTCTTACCTTTTTAGGAGACTGAGCTCCTTAGGTGCCTGTGTGTGGTCTTCTCAGGTTTACAGTCCATCATGCTAAGGCACTTTCCCACACGAATGGGAAATCACACACTGGTGTCATGGCAACACAGTTTTAATGTTGCTTCCCTTATGATCCTGAACTTTCACCATGATTGCAAGTAATTCCAGTTCTCCATAACTACCTCTACTCATCAGTCACCTCTAACTGGAAAAACTCAGAGCAACTGTTTTATCAGCTAAAGCAGGTTCAGATAAATGATGTAGTTTCAACTGCCTGCTCCCTTTTCCCTCTTAGCTGTATTGTATCTCTATCAAAAGCACAATAAAACTTCCAGGCAAGCCCATCTACAAGTACCACATGTGAACACACATCACCCTATTCATCTCAAGAACTACATACCCCAGGTGGTGCTTTTCTTGCTGCCAGACCTGAAAATTATATTGACAAATTAGTCAGGATAGGAATGATAGGAATCTGCTAGTCAGAAAAATCCAGCAATTTATTATTATATCAGCAAGCTCATGGTAATGAAAATCAGAGAGAGCAGAATCATGAAACACTGCACCTAAGGATATTTGGCCTAATATTGAGTCTCTCATCTGATCTGGAAAAGACACATCAAACATACATCACAGGCCACATCTACTCCACCAGACTAATGGTTTCCTACCTGTCAGTTAAACTAATGCAATATAACATCCTGTGCTGAAATGGGCCTAATACAGCAGCTTTCTGTAGCAAGCTGAACCACCACAGTCATATCCCCACATCCCCCAGAAAACAGCTAATGAGAAACAACAGACACCGTTTCACAGTCGCTGTGCAAACCTCTAGCCCCTCAATGGACACATCACCCAGTTTAAGAAAAGCCTACTAAGTGTAACTCCCTGATACTGAGATACCACAAATATATGTAACTATTTTCTTTTCAATTATAGCTTCACATACAGCTGGAGCACCGCAGTCCAAGGGATGAGACTGAGCCAGGTGAGCCTAATTGGGTTACTCACTTCTTTCTTGTGTTTTCTGTGTAACAGCTCAACTCTATCTCTGCATGTTACCTGACTTTTCTTTATTGAAACTAGTGCATTTTTCCTTTGAATGTATATTTACCATATCTTCACACACAGGGAGGAGGATACAGAATGACAAGGAGAATTGCAAATAGTCATTGGCCGCTTCATGGTTAATTCACAAAAGATTAAGAGATATCACTTAATAATCTAAGCATGTGCTTATTTATCCACACTGGGATATATCCTCTTTTACACGTATGCTAATTTTATATAGGAGTTGTTTATTGCTTTACACATATGCTTATCTAATTGTACTGAATATACATGCTTTATTAAACTCATAAATGAGCACATTTATGGGTCTATCTGAAAGCAGAGCCCTTCATATTTTATTTATAAAGTGGGACAATAGAATGGCATTGACATAGAAGATCCATTTAACTCAGAGGATTTAGGATTGTCCCACAGACTTTTCTATTTTTTTGCCAGAATCAAAGCTTTTGGGTTTTTTAATTAGATTTCCAGCCCATCTGCTTGCAAAGATAGCCTTGACAATATAAACTAATGCACATTTGTCTTGCTGAGTCTGCAGCCAGTGGAAGGAAACAATGAGATGAGGAGAATAGTGAACTTGCACTCTCCATCTTACTGGGGTGTTAACTAAAAACCCAATTCTGACAGCCTAAATACCACAATTCTTAACTATTTCATTTCCGTTAATTTTACCACAAATCTTCAGACACAATGTTTGTCAAAGCCATGAATTATTCACATCAGCTCTTTCCCATTTTGATGACCATGGTGTACAATTCAGGCTGTCAATAAGGACTAGGAAAGTACCTGGCCAAATATTTATGCCTGCAATTATAATCAAAGATTTTGCTCTTTTTTAATTGTGTGGAGTAAAAAAGCGATCACAGCATAATCAAACTACTACTAGAAACCTATAGTGGAAAAGATTGCAAAACCACAATTACTGTGGATTTGATGTAGAACCCACAGGAGCACTAGCCTAATGCATAATTTTAAGTGCTTTATGAGATAAAACTAAGGAAAACAGATTAAAATCTCTGTTGCTATGACATGCTTTAGAAACAGCAGAGAAAACAGCTCCAATACACTCAGCCATTTTCCTACAATTTGAAAATAATAAGAATGCTGCCCTGGTCTCTTATGAGAGTGACGCTATATCAACTCATTTTACTTCCATGCTAAAATCACCCACAAAACTAATGACTCTAAGTAGAACTGACTATGCCTGTATTTTTTGTAATTACCGATTCCAAACGTAAATAACTGTTTCAATCTTCTTTGATACAAGCTCCTCTGAAATAATTATCAATGAGTGTTTATGTCCATCAAGCAAACTCACACAGGTGGTTGGTGTCCGAAAATAAAGATGTAAGATTGAGTCTATGACAGTTGTTGCTGCCTGAATTATCCCATTGTGGGGGTGCTGCACGGATGCAGTTGCATCCTAATGCTGGGTTTTTTAAGGACAGCGATGTTCAATGACCGTGTTTCTTCAATCCTATGGTCCGTCTGATAAAAATATCTTCCATCTGGTTCCTGTTTGTATGGTTGTGCCTCACAATAGAAGGAGCTTGATTAAGCAATTAAGATGGTGCATGAAGCACATGTTTACACTTGCTGGATATGGATGGACTTATGATCACACTTGACTGGTTTTCTGGAGGAGGATGACGGTACTTAAGAATTAGGAAAAGGACATGGTTAAGTAGAAGCCTGCAGGCCAGGTAGGCCTTTTACTGCTTTGGTTGACTTCTTGCATCAATTTCCAAGTTTATTGTAGTAAATTAATGTGTTAGCCTGAAAAAGTATTGATATCCTCCTTTCATTTGTGACTAAGAGCAGATATGGTGAATGCACGTTTCCACCTTGATGATTTCCTTCTTATGCCCCTGGCAACTAACACAATGAATAAATATCTTTGCTCTGTCTTAAGATGTAGAGAATTTGTGGAAAAGTCCTAGGGTTGGTAATGGCTGCCTAGATAGATTCTTTCTAGTCTGTTATTTTGAGATTCATTTGTTGCTTGATTCTTTTTGCAGAGTAAATATATATTTTCAATTCATTCCGATTCTGGAAGTCAGCTGTAGCCTGGAAGAAGTAACAGGTGAATCCTGTGATCTTCACAAGAGGCACCTATCAAAGGTAGGAAGAACTAATGGTCTGATAAATCAGTTGAGACTCACTCATAAAATTACCTGATACATTAATTTGTTTCCAACTACCTTAAAATCCACACAAAAAATCCTGTTACATCATCTGGTGATAAAGGCTTCTTTGCTCTTCTCTCTGCCCCATCTAACTAAAATAGTTTATCATTAACTTTGTTTGAACTTGACCAATATTTGAACTTATGTGATGTAGAACATAAAGTGCCACAGCATCTGCACATATTTAGCACTGCATGAACAAACCCACACTGCAAGAATGCTGTCATAAACTGTTGTAGCATCTTAACATGTAAAAAAGGATCTTAAAGAACTTTGCCATGAGTAATCAGGTGTTAAATAAAACAGGGTCTAATGTTATGCTTTAGAGTATTTCACTTAACAACAAAGGCAGAGAAAACCACCTTTTTGTATTGGACTTCAACAAAGAACAAATTACACCCCAGAAGATCTCTGACAATTTCCTTTGAAAAGGAACTTACTCCTTGGCCACAAGAATGAGAAATACAAAAAGAAAAGCAAGGACTCAACAAGCTATGTGCCAAAAAAATGTTCACAGGTGCAGGAATTAGACTTTTAACAGAATCCCTAATTACACATCTGACTTCTGGCATCTTTTCAAGGCAGCATGAACACAGTTAAAGTTCTTTGTGCATTTGTACACTCCCACAAAAAAAGGGAAAAAATATGTTTTCATTTGTAGAAACAATTATAAGTCAACCTCTAAAAGGGCAATGTGAGCACAATATTGGCAAGATGGACTTCAGCTCCTGAAAACACTGACTTGTCACCATTTCAAAAGCCCAGAAATGGAGATCAAGACAGCTTTGCACTGGTACTGTATATAATACATTAATTTGATTTATATTGTTCCACTTTCTGTACCTTATCAAACATGTCTGCTTTAATTTTCCAAGTGCCCCTGGGAATGTACAAAATATATAATGAAGACAACTAGCACCTTATTCACTTAGATGAATATTTCTAAACCTTGTGTCAAAGTTAGAGCAGGTGGATTCTCAAGTGGCCTTTTTCTCAAAGGTATTGAGTGGTTTTTACCTAACAAAAATTTATGCCCTTTTCATATAATTAGTAGTGCCCAACAGGTCATCAGATAAGTGCTGCTGATGCTATTATACCACAGATACAATTTAACAGTCCATAAAACTACAGAGGTGAAGTGTCCTACACAATTCATTCCAAAATGAAAATCCCAGGAAACCTTTTTAGCTGACCATATTTCCCTGTCACCTACCATGCACAATCCGACACTGCAAAATCATTGAGGTGGCTGCTCTGGAAATTAAAGAGAAACTGAGATTTCCAGTAAGCCTGGTAAGTGGGGAATGATATAACAGTTGAGTTTTGCCTTGTGAACAGAGAAGAATGAAACCCTAAAATACCTGCACATATTGCTTGTGTATTTGATTCCTAGTCTAACAGTTCATTAACAAAGCAAAGCTCCCAGACATTCTTCCTATGGGTAAGATTGTTCACTACTTTCCTATGTACCTGCTTTTTAATTAGATTTTGGAATGGAATTGCAGCTCCTACCACAAATCTCCAGTGGGAAGCAAAATCTAAACTAATCTGTCATCCCAGAAATGTTTGCTTCTCCAGATGCAGTTTCTGAACTAACTTACAAATGTTATAGAAACAGAAGAATGGAGAAATAAGGAGACATAACCACAAAATTGGATGTGATTGATCAGTGTTTTAAGAGTTCAATTCTGTCTTGAGAATAGAGGAAAAAAGAGGTCTTAAAGAAAAAGAACATATTGTCCATTTGATTAATTCTTAAACTAAGAGTTTACTAATAAGCTTTTCCAGTCATTCTTCCTGCGGGCAAGATCGCCCATTAATTAATCAGGCACCCGCTTTTTATTTAGGTTGGGTTTTGGAACTGTTGTTCTCCCCTACATTCTTCTTATACTCCCAAAAATCACTGCATGGCAAAATGGTACATTTGTAACGGAGACAGGTTTTTCAAGTACATTTTCTCAGGTCAGGCAGTGACACAGTACACAGCCAATTTCTTACACAGTGCTCCCACTTCAGCACTGGGAAAGGCAGCTTTAAGGCCCTGTCTCCCAGAAATTAGAGGTCTAATCAGTGCATGCCATTAAAGGGATGTGTATTTCTGCCTCATACAGCATACCTATAATCAAAACACTTAGGGTTTTATATCTTCAAGATGTAAAATATCAATTAATTTGGTTTCCCAAACTTTAGGGAGTATGGACTGGTAAATTCAGGTTATACAGCTAAGCCAAGGGAGAAGAAAACTCAGTGTTGAGTCCTGAACTAAAATGCAGGAAACTCTGACTGTGTGTCTTCTCTTATGTTCTAGGATGGCACCTACCTTAGTGCAAATGTGACCTAAATGGGTGACCTAAATTAAACCTCAGGGTCCATGCAATTATCGTCTACAAAGATCACAAAAGACATGAGCAGAACTGCTAATAAACATAGGCTTTAGTTGGTGGGCTAAGAAGAGCTGCTAATTCTACCGAAACAGAAATGTAATTTTAGTCTCCAGTTAGGACTGACACACAACAGAAAAGCAATAAAAGGAAAAAAATCTGCATTGCTGCATTAGCAGAGGACTTTGGCCTCTAGGGCAGTCAACTGCTGAATCACAGAAGATTGAGATAGAAGAGACCTAACTAATCATCGTAGCCAGGGATGTTGTTGGTACTTAGCCAAGAAAGAACAATAATCAGTACCAGAAGCCTACCTTTCTTGCAGCTAATTTTTCACTAGCATTAAATTAACATGCAAATAAAGAAGAATGACGGGAAACTATTTTAGACTTATAGTTTGTAGCAATATAATTTAACGAATATTAGTCTCCATCCACCATGACTGACAGCATGACTTTTCCATATGACATACAAAGTGTACATGCACAGTTGATGAAAGATGTACAGGAAGCCCACTTGGAGTTCTCTAAGGGGAAAAAAACCCTTTTATTCCCAGTGGGACATGATGTTTGCCCATGGAGCAACTCAATATCATGCAACAGCACTTCAGAACACAGCATTCAGTCTTGACCTCAAACTAAGTGTTTTGCAGATCATGCCTCAAGAACACCAGAGCCATGAACCATGCCTTGCAGAATAGTAACCTGCAGAGAAAATTTGAAAACAGTTCCTGGAGTTCTAAAGTATCACAGCCCCTGTATGGGTACAATATGTATTTTAAAGTACCATAAAGTTCCTGCTAAGGATCCCACTCATCTCCATATCAATGCTGTGTTGGTATCCATATTATTCTATTCCTTAAATGGGAACATTTTCTAACTGCTTGGATGCTGGACCCTGGTTTAGGACTGGTGGAGGAAGAAGGGTTGAGTTTTACCAAGCAAAGGTTTTTAACAAGTAATTTTTTCACACTAAACTTCAAAAAAGTAATATTTATTCAATCCTCAATGACAACATCAATAGCAGAAGCACCTGGCTTGCCAGATGCTCAAATAAATAATCTATCAAACTTAAGTCATCCTTCTAGTGCAAGTTTGCTAATAACACTGCATAAATATTAGAGATTGTCAATTTTTTGTATTCATGTGTGAAATGGGGGAAAGGCACAGGAAAGGCTTATGAAAGCAGCCTGAATCTGGCTGGAGATGAACTGCTGCTGCTACAGTTTTCAGAGAGAGATGCAGTTATTCTACAAAACCAGTCCTCTGCTACAATTTCTATCCAATGACTTTAATCCAGAAGGAGCACTCCGCAAAGATATCCCTTGTAAATGCAGCATCAAACCTACAGCAGGTTCCTACTTTCCCATTTGTGCTGTAGCACAGGTATGTGCAAGAGGTGGAAGATATCTCCCTGAAAGCAGTTGTAGGACAAGAGAGAGCTGTTCTGGTGCTTTGGCTTGTTGGTGAAGTACCACAAAGGAACTTTCTAAAATACTGTATTGCTGGGAAATTCTCCAGAGACTAAGATTTCTCTTTAAAGTCAGACATAAAGTAAAGCCCTGTGTACACAGGCAGGGAAACCAACGCTCCCTTGTTAATAGTAGAAAAGTACACTGTGGCACACGTTGCAGACCAGACAATGTTTGCCAAGCCAAAAGCACTTGAGTGTTACACTTTTCTCCTTTTTCTTAGGGGGAAAGGAGAGAGTCTAGAATTATTTTTCTGATTTTGCTTTGTGTTAAAGTATCTCTTTCTTTTTTTCTCTTAATCTAAGTAGCACAACAGTCTCACACCACATAGTTACAATCACATTTTGCTGCAAGCAGCCATGCAGGATCCACAGGGAGCTCTGAGCAGCACCAGGATCCACAAGAAAGACATAAAATACCACAGACTTGGTTAGGAGCACCTTGTGGAAAATGAGAAGAAACCACTGATGAGATTTACAACTGTCTACCAAACTTGGATACCACTTCCCTTTGCAAACAGCAGGGAATTGAGCATCCCAACCTCTGAGACACAGTTTGCCAGTCCCAACCCATACTTTCCACGTTATAAGAGCATCAGCCCGCTCAATCCCACATGTTACCATGAATTGGTCATTGTTCTATTTCAGTATGATCCAATTTTCTAATACCATAAACTAGCACATGCTTTTATGAGCATGAGAACTGCCGAACCCTTGGTGGTGGTTTACACATTCGTTATTAACCATTAGAGAATCAATGTGCCTCTTACATGCTCTGGAGATGCCTCCACACCTCCAGTCTCTGAAAAAGGCTGAGTTCAGACCACCTTTCCCTCTCTGTGGACACTAATTAGATCTCTTTCCTTGATGCAGCTGTTTATTCTCATTAAATTTGTAGGAATTTAATATTCTTGAGAATCTTCTCTGACAGATTTGGTTTAACAGTGACTGACAGACAGCACGATGGCACAAGCTATTAATCATTAATTTGGAGACACAGTTAAAAATATATTCGTGAAAATGCATCAGCAGTCCTACCCAAGCTGTGCACTGGGGAATCCAGACTTTGAAGCAGCGTCCACAATACCTCCACAGATCCAGTAAGGATAAGGATCAGGCAGTCTGGGCTGAGATGACTCCACTTCTGTGTCTCCCATTACTTGTTCCATATTGGCACACAGTAAAGGTCTCATCCATTCTCCATGGGAGTTTAGAAGAGCTTTCCACTGACATTAAGATACACTTGACAATATTCCCATTACAAAGAAGACTGCAAAGCACAGCAGTTGTTTTCCTGCTTCTAATGACATCCATGAAGAGCATGGCATAAGCAACTTCCAAATTGTAATAATTTCTGAGAGTAAAGAGGATATAACACATACTGGAGTTACTGATGAGGAACACAAGCATCCATAGTGGAACAGTCTCTGCAAAAACCGTAGGAAAGAGATCACCTAAAAGAGAAGTTGGGATTGGCTGAGCCACTGCACATTCCACTGACAGCTGCTGACAGCTTCAGGAGGAACCACACACCGCCGGTGCCAGCTCTGCTGCCAGCACAGCGCTCCCACAAAACATCTCTGTCTGCTAATTTTAGCTTTTCTGAATTACTCCTCACGTTAACACAAACCTGCCTTCTCCAAGGAATTCTCCCAGTCACTGCTGCCTGGACCTCTCAGAGTACTGTGGAGCCACAGGTCTGATGGCTAAAAGGCCCATGAGGACCATGCAACAGCTTTACATTAGCACTAGCACAACAAAGGCCAGGGAGGGCTGGACGGTGAGGTGTGCTGCAGAGACTCACAGACCACTTGTCAGAGAGCCATTGAGAAAGAGGATGGAGAAAATGATGCTCTGCATAAAATTTATAGCAGGCTGTGGTGCCCGCCAGCTCCCTCACCAGTGAGCGGGTGCAGAATATATCCTAGTTTACAAGTTTATGCCTTTTCTCCATCACCTCAGCTCCTTCTTCCAGGCAGAAAATTCCAGTACAACCAACATGCAAAAGCCATTTAGGACAAGGAACAATGCTGATCTAATCCCCAGTCAGGGGGCCTGGACAGAGCTCAAAAAGCAGAGTGTGCAGCGCAGCTCTACGTGAGACAGCTCAGGGGATGGGATCAGGCTCCAGACCTGCCAGTGCCACTGGGTGTCACTCGGTCATGGTGGCTCCTGTATCCTCGCAGTGGCAGTGTACATGATGAGGGGGGTTGTTCTACTGTTTGCTCCAGATTTGGAGAAAGCCAAGCAGAATCCTTCTCAGTATGAACCCCTGTTGGAAATGCAGTCAGGCACTACCTACAGCATGGCTAACAGAAATACAGCAACACAGGGAGCAGTTGCACAGGGCAGGCAACCATCCTGTGCAAGAGAGCCAGAGATCAGCACCCCCAGCTCATGCAGAGGAGCTGAGCAGCATCTGAGGCTCCCCTGAGAAGACAGCTGAGGTTTACTCAGGGCCTTGGCAAAGCTCAGACCCTTGAAACAGACTCCTTGGCACAGCCCATCAACCCTCAAGAAGGCTCAGCTGATGCTGCTGCACCAAATCACCACCCATACAGGAGGTACATATTTCCAGGTCAGCCCCGTACCCCCTGGCCATGGGAGAAGCACTGCCACAGGCATCTCTGACTTTTCTCAGAGGGTTTTAAGAGCCATTCACTCCCTCCTCTCACAGTAAGAAACAGAGAAGCCAAGTGTGGAGGTGCTGCAGGGTTACAGCTGGGCAGTAGCTGCCTGTTGGCTGCTTTCTGTGCAGAGGACATGGGGGGCTGCAGAGAAGGACTCCACTCACTGCCATCCCTCTGGCTGCTCTGAACTTGCAGCCTGAGTGCACTGCCTGTGGTGAGGAGAAACACCCCACAGCTGGGAAGGTGGGGCTGAAGCAAAAAGGCCAGATCAGTAAAACCAAAAGGCATTGGACCCGAAGTGGGTAGAGACAATTGCTTTGCTGCCTGGGAAGAGCACAAAGTAAAACAGTGACCTTTGTTTCATTGGATGTGTGCCTCCTCAAGCCCTTTTCCCTGGCTCCACTGAAGAAGGCATGACTGAGCTCTCACTGGGCTGGAAAACAGCCCAGTGCCAGGAAAAGGAACTTTTCTTCCAGACCTGTGCATTTTTTTTTTGTATGTTAAACTTGGCCTGCAGGGCTACCTCCACAATCCTAAATCTTCAAATCATTAACCCACTGAATTTTTGTTGGAGATGATGGATGAATCATAAAGAACCCAATATGACTTTGAAATCTCAGCATGAGTCTGCATGGTTGGCAGTAAGAGAAAACTGAACTCCCTCCCCTACACTGCAAAATAGAACAATTGCCTTGGAAATAATTCAGACATAATAAATGAGGGATTCCTTCATATTAACTGTTTTCAACTGCAGATTTATAGTCTAAAATTAAGCAGATGTTGAGTGTTGAATAGAATGCTTAAAAACACAATGACAAGTTGAAATCCCAGTTTCTCTGCATGTGGCAATCAGCAATTTCAATTATTTATTGGAATCCAATTAAAATATAATGAAACAGAACAACCTATACTTAAGAACATAGAAATATTGTATAATTTGGTGTGAAGAAACCCACTGAATTCAGATTTTCGGGTCTTCCAAAATGGTGCAAAAAATTTTGTATACAAGACAGACAGCTTGCAAAAGGATTTGCAAAGTAATTTCTATGTCCTTTGAGTAATTTACTTCAAATAACAATTTCAGTCTTGAAATAACATCAACCTTTATTTTATTTATGTATTTGAGTTCCCAAACTAATGTTCTGAAATAAGGCAATCAAATCTTCATGAGGTTGTTTCAATATTAACATCGGGTTACTCTCACTTGCTTCTATTTCAAAATAGAGATATGCTTCTGTTAGACCCATACTAATGATGGCTAATAGAAGTGAGGTTCAGAGCTCAGTTTACCCTACCCTTTATTAGTCTTTAGAAGAAAAAGGCTACATGAGCTGTGCAAGTCACAGTACATTAACTGCAAATCTCTGTATCATGTTATTTATGTTGCCTATCACAAAACCAGACTGAAAACACTTGCACTGTTATCGAGCTGGAAGGCAGAGCAGGGCTCAGCAGCTAACCAAGCTGGAACCACTCAGGGCACTCCTAGCTCCCACAGAGGACAGAGAAAAAGAGGACATCTGCTTTAGGTCCAGAGCTGTGTAAGATCAGACCTTAGACTATCCCAAAAAAACAGCAACAGGAAATGAAAGCAGGAAGTAATTCGGAAACCAATACTGAAGCTCCCACCACTTACCTAAGGTTTGGGTGGATTAAAAAAAATAATTCCAGGGATTAAGAATAAACATAGGAAATTAAAATTATGTACCTGTTTAAAAAAAACCCACATCTTTATACAAAACAGTGTCACAAGAGCTGGAAAGCCTGTTTTCATCCTTCTTTTGCAAGACAGGAGTGACAAGATCTGGATCCCTCCTGATATGCCTTCTAACAGGGTCTCTAAGATGGGCATGCTAAGAAACCTGTTTCAGTTCTTCAATCTATTGATTTTAATGCCTTTATTTTTGTCCCATTTGCAGTGTAGACTGAGGCCAAATTGTTTACTTTAGCTCAGTCTTGCACAGTGGATTGTAACACATCACTTTTACTTTCCCTCTCTAACATAAGCATCCCCAACACCTTCAATCTTTTCTCATAACTCCTGCTCCCCAGGCTCTGACAGCTCTTATCACTGTCTCTGCACCTCTAGGATGTCCACATTTTCTAGCAGTTTCTGGTAAAAAGTTGCTAAGCTTGCAGCCGTAGACACTGCAGAATGTCAACATCGATTATAGCCACTGTTCACTCATCTAGGAATACAATACCTCCAGATGTTGTTACCACATCTGGAAGGAAATCAGAGATCCTCTTCTGAAGACCTGATCTCCAACAAGCAGTGAACATGTAACTTGGTCCTGAGGGGCTCAGTAAGGTGACACAGGAAGCAAAACAGAGCAGTGTGGTCAGAAGTCCTTTAATAGGACAAGCCAAGACCATCATTATTTTAACAGAAGTCCCCCAATCCCTAATGGATGGTGATAATAACATCACTTACCAGTACCACACACAGTAGAGGCTGGATTTTAACTAGCTGTTGGGGGCAGAAGGCTCTTAAAATCCCCAGCACTCATGTCAGTTATATATTCCTAATGAGTCTCTTGCTCCAAAATACCTTACAATTATCTGTTAAATCAAATTATATCTGAAGAAAATGCTAAACCTCCATTAGGCTCATCAGTTTCACTTCATTGTTTTACTGTGGTATTTTGATACAAGTGCACAGTGGAATAATTATCGATGGCACCAGATATTTAGTTACTAAAATTAGTATGAATTCCCTGGTGTTATTTTTTAAATAGATGGTTATTTTTGTAGATCTACAATAGCCTCTGGAAAAAAAAAGTCCTCAAAAGCTCCTTTTGTGCTAGGATCACATAACAGAAAGCAGAGCTCTAGGGTTTAATTCCTATCAATCAACAAAATGAGTTTCACACTACTCCTGGCCAGAGGAGCTAATATATACAGTACCACAGGTCACCAGAGAAGAGCTTAAAATAAATCCAGGAGTGGGTGAGTATTGCTACATTTTACCATCCCCTGTATTGTTCTTCTAATTTTACAAAGCCCCAGTCACTGAACTAATTATCAGAGGCACTTCAGTTGTTTTACTGATCCTAGCACCTTCCATCAAACTCGGGCAGCTCTGAGGAACTGTTCAAACACACAGGGCTGGCTCCTGGAAACACTTTGCTGCTGTTATGAGCCCTGGATGTCCCCCAGAACAGGGAAATATTTGAGCAGGTTTTTGAACAGAGGACAAATAAAAAGTAGATGTCTTTAAAAACACAGGCCTCCAAGGCATCTCGGGTTTCCCCCTCTGCAGAGAGCACAGAAGATTGCTTATCTTGGCTCCAGAACAGATGGATGTGTTCAGCCGGAAGATTCACTGTAGCTGACAGAGAACATTTCCTTCATCGTATTGCTTCTCCGTGTGAGGAGATAACTCAGGCTAATAATATTCTGTCTGCTTTTTATCCTCCTATAGCCTACGCATAACTTAATTCTTAATTCCAAAGGGCTCGCAGAGGAGATTGGCCTGGTGCTAGTTTCATTTCCACACATATAAATCAAAGCTCAGTCTACCGGAATAGATGGCACTGCACTGGTGTTAAAATATAAGATCAGCAAGGGCAGAAGATTCCCCCTCATCTCCCTGATCATAAACACCATGTTATCCTACATTCAGTCACGCCCTCCAAATTTCTAAACATCGCATCCATTTAAATTTGCATATAAATAGGAGCTATCCTGATTCACAAGAAATAGAGCTTTGCCTACCCAGAAAGCATCAGTGCAAATGTAAACCAAGCAGAAAATGGCAGAGTGGTAGAAACCTGGCATCCGTGGCAATTACCTTTACATCTAATGAATAGAGTCTTAGTTCCTTAGTAACTAATTACAGTGGAACTGTTTGGAGAAAAGGACCTCGTGATTTGCCTGAAAGAGCCAACGTAGGGCACCGAACCAGGACTGCATTAGTTCACACCGTCACATACCCACTCACCTCCTTCTCCTGGCACCCAAGAATGCAGGAGCAGGCTTTTGAACCTTCCAGGAGCCCTAAGTCACCCCAGGCACTATGGACTGAAAGGTTACCATTTTGGGAAAGGAAAAAACTGCGTTCCTAGGTCTTCACCCCCACGCAGTAATCCTCAACGACACAGGGAACCCCGCTGCCTGCAGGCACCTGCCTGACCACGACTCCCAGCTGCATGAAAGCCCTCACTATTCTGCTCTAACTCAAGCACACACAGCCGCTTTCAGAAAACCCACATTATTATTCTGGTTTTGAAAAAGGAACTGCAGAAAGCTGAATCAGAAACTTTCAAAAGTGCTCGCAAGACCCTGGTTTCACTTACCCTAATCTATCATCACATTTCATCACCAATCTCATACCTGCTCAAAGCTCCCAGCGCTGTGCCACCTCTGCCCCCTCCATTAAGATATAAACCAAGGGTTAAGTGACAGATTGTATCAACCTGGATAGCAATCCGTCTCACTCAGAAACCAATGCACTGGGAATAAAGAAAGAATTATTATCCTTGTGTCAATATGATGAATTACAGTCTCTTTTTACTAAAAAAGAATTTCCAGTTTTTCAGCTAGCACAGAAAACTCTTCTGCTTTTAGCACTCAACATCAGAGCAGTTTCTCCTGACATCCTATTCAGAGGGTCCATTAATGAAATTATTCATTTTGGTAGATGGCTGATGCAGTTAGTCACTATAGCACTCATCTTGGAACAAACATGAACTGAGAGCCAGTCATAGGAATTGCAACTGCTCTGTCCATGTATTTGTTTCCAAAAAGTAAATAAGTTTGAAAGCTCGGCTGATTGCCCTTGTTGAAGTGAACAAAATGTTTAGGGAAAATGAGTTTTCAGGGTTTCCTTACTCCACACAGGTTACATAATCCCACGTGCCAGACTCGTGAAGTTTGTGGTCACATTTCCCTCCTAGAGCAGCAAGTTCACATCTGTGGCACCAGACAAAACAGGACTAGAAGGAACCAAGAGACATCACCTCATGATCTATCATACCCTCTTCGTAACATTTATACCCATGCCAAAGGTTTGTCTATAGAGTAATGGAAGGATTTAAGAAGAAGTTAGATAACTTATGAATCTACTAGAAATCTCTTCCTTATAACAAGCCTAAGCTTCACTTGCTTCAGTGAAACACTTTTGTTTGTCTTAGCCCTGTGAATCCCTTCCTTCTGCAGTGTCACAATGTGCTTCCACAGACCCTACTCACTCTCTAGGCTGAACAAACTCTACCCTTTCAATCCTTCCCTGACAGGCTACTCTTCCAAGACCCACTGATCACTCGCTACTTTCTGCTCCACACCCCTCAATGTGCAATATCCCAAGAAGGAGACAGTACTCTAGCTAATGTCTCCAGAGGTCCAATCTGCAAGGATCCTTTGGAAGCTTGTAGAAGTGTTTCACATGTCCCTCACTGCTGGCACATTTTCTGAATGGGTGGTTGTATCACAGAGGAAGAAATGTTCTCTGATCCTCCAAAGGCTTCACACATCAGGGCAGGACAAGGCTTTGCAGGGGGGACCGGTGGGGGTAAAGCTTTTTTAATGTTTCTAGAAAGACAGGCAGCTAGGTCTTGTATTGGCTCCTTCAGCATGCACCTCTGACCCCAGTGTCTGCATCAGCAGAGAAAAATCACTGCTGCACTGATCCAGAGCAAGGCAACCAAAAGCAGCATCAAAGACTGAGCTAATCAATTTAGCTGTGTGAGTGGGGAGCAGAAGGGATGTATCTTGCTATTGCTGCCACCTCCATGAGGGAAAAGCAATTAATAAAAAAGGTTGACATGTTAGAAGGTCATTTTTGCTCTGCAATTGCTTGCAACCTCAAGCAATGTCATATCTTCATACTTGCAACTATGCAAAGAAATTATAAGATGTAAGGGAGCACTTTCATTACTGCAGCAGCTGGAGGGGGATTGTCAAGCCCTGGGACATGCACTCCTAGGGAGTGACCTACTGCTCTCCCAGCCCCACAGCATGTCCGTAATCTCTCTCACAATATGGTTGAAAATAGAGCTGGCTAGAGGACGAAAGGGGAGTGGTGGGGAGAAAAGCAAACAGATTCAGAGATTCAACTAACAAAACCTTGATGACTGAAAGTTCAACGCAGCAAAAAGTTAATCACCAGAGGACTTATGACATCCAGGGAACAAGCACTGTCAGATCTGGCACACGCAGCTGCTTTTGCCACTCACTCTCTGCAGCCAAGTGATGAGTCTCCAGAGAACCCTTACTCCTCTTCCATACCAAACACGACCTTTGTTCTCTGCACATTGCATGTGTGACCTGAGACCCTTACCTCTTGAATTCCAGATGCAGCCAATTCCTTTGCCTTTCATGTCCTAACTTCACACTCTTTGCAAAAACACAAGCACTGCTTAACAGTGGCTTTAAAAGAGAAGTTGCTCCTGGGTGGCTCAGGGTGTGTTATTGCAAACCTGAGTGTCCCTTCTCAGCCCCTTACCTGCCTGGGGATAACATTCATCTCAATAGCCAGTGCAGTAGTTACTGGGCAAAGATATTTGGCAAGCTTAAAATCAGGAAAAGGAAGCTGGATGAGGGCATTCATAGCCTCATAGCCCCTGAGGCTGGATCAGAAATACCTGCCTGTGCACTGAGCCCTATAAACAGTCTCCCAAAGCCTGCAAAGATAAACATGCTCTGGCAACACACCTTTCCACCAGCATCCCTGGGAAAAGGATGGGGACTTATTTGTTGGAGGAGAGCCACAGGGACTAATGTGGAGAAAGGTGCTGGTTTACATTCAGAACAATTTGAAATGGCTTTCTTTGAAAGCTTCCCCTTAAGTCCACCTATGTTCCCTCCCCAGTCTGGAGAAATCTCCGGGAAGTGCAGGAGCAGGAAAATCTGCCTCCTTGTACAAGTGCATTCTCCTCCCAAGCAAATATAGTCCCCTTCCCCAGCTCTCCTGAACCTCCCACAAGGTATTAGAAAGCAACAACAAGACAGCAGGCTCTCTCCAGCTTGCTATATTTAACTGCAGGCCTCTGAGCACTCTCCTCCTTTGCAATCCTCTAAAACAGTTGCACAGAAACACAGGGTATGAGAGATGCTCCTCGCTGCTGTGACGAGCCAGGAGCCTGGGTTTGCTCACACTGCCTCCGCTGTGGAGCTCCTGCATTGCCACGTGTGCGATAAAAACCACCGGGGTGTACACAGGAGGAGGAAGGGAACACTTTTGTCCCTCCACCCCAAGAACTCGAGGTACTAAATGTTCATACTGGGAAAGCAGCAACTGCCAAGAACAAGTTCCCCACCCACCCATCCACCCTAAGCTTTGAAGTGTTTTCTTTCTAGCTTTACCTTGGCACGCTGGCCAAATAAGTCACAAGTTTCCGAAGGTCTTCCTGCCTTATTCTGTCATGATTGCTGCGGGCTGGGAAGGTCAAGACAGGACCACCTCGTTTATCACGGCCACCTGTGGAAAATAAAGGATTGTTAGAAAATCAGGCAGGAAGCACATGTCAAAAAAACTATGTGCACTGAATTGATAAACATAAATTACAGCACATTCAAGAGTCCATGCACTCTTTGTAGCTTTTAGGCTTCCCTAATTGAGGAAGACAGGCTTGCATTTGCTGGAGCTCCAAAGGGGAAGATATATATTAAAAAAAAAAGCCCACACTAGGAAAATTGCTACTAGCATTTCTTCTTTCACCTAATCCCATCAAATCTAATATATCTGCCAATCCAAGCAGGCAAAGATAATGAAATCCTACTGTGGGGATAGTTTTAGACTGGTCAACATCAGGAAAGTGAAAGCATTTCTCACTGTTGCTCGGTGTGTTGCACAGTTCATTGCAAGACAGTTCACAACATCCTGCCAGGTTGAAGGGATGTATCCCAGTAAAGTTTATGCAGTACAACATTCTAATCTATCAGATAATTCATTAAAATTGAATTTTGAGTACACGTTCATGCCTCTTATGCTTTCTATTTAGAAAGTTGTTGGCAGTCAGAATAATCTTTTAGTTTGTTTTTTTTTCTGTAGGTTTCCTGTCTTAAAATCCACTCCCTTTAAACTGCCAGTGTTTGGCACTCAGTCTTTTACAGCAATTGTCTAAAGGCTTAGCCATAAAGGAATGACTCTACTCTGAACTATATAGTCACAAGTACAGGTATGAATACAATCTATTCTACTGCACCTTATTTTATTCTCTCCTGTGACTAAGGTTTAAGAAGCTTGAAACTGAAGTCTAATGCCTTATTCAATGTTTAGTTCTTTCTTCACATATTATCTCAGGAATTTTTCCAGGAATTGTGTGTTTTTAGATACCTGTTTGCACTGTTATCTAGGAAAAAGCCACAGCAAAACTACAGCTCAAAAAGCTACCATGGAACTGCAATGACTTCACAAACAAGCTGTAAAAATGCAGATGAATTTGCACTAAAAGTGTAATCCCTTTACCAGAAATATCACTCCTGAGAAAGGAAAATCACGTGCTTCTCTGAGCTAATTTACTTGGCCAACAAGAAGAAAAGGCTACACAAGGACATGCACATCTCCAGCACTGATCCATGTTGCACTGCCCCATGCAGAACTCAGGGCACCTGAAGTCTGTGCTACTGGAACATTCTTGTTACTATTTAAACATTTTCTTAAAATATAGATTTATTTTTTTTTAATTGCTAAGGAGTCTTCTACAGTGCTGCTGCCTGTACCAGACAAAATCTGTTACACAAACTTCACCTATACTGATAGAGATGCCACTGGTACCCCATGTTACAGTTCAGCAGTCCACATTCCCATGGTTTCCAATGGATGCAACATACCTGAATGGCTACATTGTGCAACTCTCCATTGGAACCAGGTCACATCTGATTTGTCCAGAGATAAAAATGGAGAGGAAAGCAAGAGATGTCATCCTTATTTTGATCCCTCATGCAGACAGGGGTACACATGGAGAAAAAAACTGTCCTGCCTAATCTCGCCCCAAATCTCTGTGCCTGTTGTTTGCCTTTGGCTTCACACCGTGAAGGTGAGGAAGGTCCATTGGAATCCAGTGTCACCTTGGCTGATCCACGTCTCTGCCACACAGCATGAAAATGGGGGTGTAATGTAAAGAGGATTCAATTTACAAGGAAATAAGCTCATTTAAATTTTCATACCTTTTCATGAAAAAAGTTTCCCATTTTAAGTACATTCTCCCTTGGTTGAGATTATTTCACACACCACACCAGTGCCAAAGCCATTAAATCACGCATGATGTGTCCAACAGAAAAGCAAGCCAGTCTATAGAATGGCAAACCAGTACAGGAACTAAAGCTGGAGGGAAATATTTTTTCAACACAGGAAGCTTTTCAAGGTTTTGAAAAATTTCCCATCACATCAAGATGTAACTAAGGCTTTCAAAAGCTTCCAGATACTCACTGAAGCAGAGACCTTAACTTGAACTGCATCCCAGAAGATCATGCTACCCTCTACACAGTCAGGCTCCCTCTGTTTCTTCATTCCTAATTATTTAAATATTTGTACAACTTGAAAAAGCACTAAGAGATGAGATCAGGAGACATCCAAGCCCACAGTTATAATCCTCCCCCAGGATATGAAACACTTGTAAAGGGCCATGAGCTTCCCAATCAGCCCTAATCACTTTGATGCTGCCCATTCACTTTCACCTAGTAAACCAAAAATCATGTTTCTGGAACCCCTTTGACACCTACAGTTCCACCCAAGTGAGCTCTGCAGAATAAATAAATAATTTAAAAAAAATATCTAAGTTCTGGTAAGCTGAAAAAGTGTTACCATTTTACTAATGGTAACACAAGGATTTCAGCTACAGAAAAGGAAACAGGATCCAGAACATTCCCATCGTGTCTTTGCTTCAGGATAAAAACTGTCCCTCAACAGTTCATCTAAACTGTCCTCAGGGGAGCAGGATAAATAAGGCTCAGGCACAGGGTCAGAAGTTACCAGGACAGACTGAGGAAAATGGGTTAATTTCTTATTGGAGGAGGAAGGTTACATGATGACCCAGTTGGAGGTTTCTGGATGATGGAAGGATAAATAAGTGCCTGGGTTGATTCATTCTAGTCTTACAGCACAGAAAAACAACGAGACATGGGGCAAATCTCAAAATATATGAGGTTTAGAAACAAATGTTTCTCATTTGTGATAAAAATACTGCTCTATGCTTTGAGCAATAGGGTGAAATTATTATTACAAGTGCATCATACATATTAGAATCCTTCCGTTGCTTCCAAATTATTCAGTTCAACTCAAGCCAATCCCAATTATTGAGAAAGCCCTATTTTTTATGAATGCCTGCATAATTTATGATTTTATCAAGAGCCTGTATGAAGGAACATCAGATTTCTTCCAGAACAAACCATGGTATGTTTAATTCACCATAAGGCTTACAGATTTCAGTAACTGTGGTTTACTCCTCTAAATACTGATAATATGTACCTTTCTTGTTGCACTTTATAACCAAAAAAGACAGCTTTTCTAGGCAGTCTAAATATGATATTACCACCATCAAACTTCAGACACCAAACATGTCTATATTAGGACACCCATCTGCCCTAACAGAGTCTCTGGACAGGTAGCAACAGGCACTAAAAAAGAAGAAAATCTTTTGGCATCAGCTGTATAGGGAGCTTATATTGTTCCTTTTCTTTATTATTATCTTTTTACTGAGGGGAATAGTGAAGTACAGAGAGAGGGGAAGAAATTCAGCCCAGATCCCACAGCAAGTTCACTTGAAGAACCAGTAGAAATGAGGTTTTCTGACTTGGCCCACTATGTTAGAACTTCACAGTGCTTGAAACTGTCTGTGCTTGTCAGTAATCCACTCGAGGAGGCTAATCTTGCCCCAAGTCAGCCATGATCTCAACATCAATTGTATATGAACAGTCTTCAAAGAGCTACTCAGCCCGTTGTTTTAAGAGAAAATAAAAAGTAGAAGGAAGTAAAGAGTTTCAGTTGCTTTAATCAATATGTCCCATCTCCTGTCTCCCCCTGGACTCACAGACATGAGATGCAATAATCAAACATGTCATTAGGTTTGTTAATTACAGTTATTAAATGCTAAAACAAAGAGCTGATAATTTCTTATTGGTTTTCAAGGTGAGTTTTCATGGGCTTTGCTCTGATTTAGAGAGGCAAACAGATGGTCTGGTTATTAGTGCTCTGGAAAAAAAGAGTTAGAAAAACACATGTTCTTCAGGGCACAGAGTACACTGAGAACAAATATTTAGCCATATATGTCTTGCATTTCTTCTACAGAAATGCTTTGTTGATGGCCTTGCCAGTCAGTGGCTTCCTTGCTGATTCTTCCCATCTCCCTTTCTTCTGGCCTATATGAACCGATTGCTAAAGTCAGCACTTATTCCCAGAAATAGAATTACATAATTTTTCTTCCACAAATCATACAGGGGATATTGCAGTGATGGCACAAGGAGTTGTGACGCACACCCCATTAAAAGAAAATATTCAAGAAACCTCAGAAGACCTGGATGGAAGCAGGCTGCATAGTCAGCGGCCTTCTGATGACCACTCACCTAGTCAAGTGTGCATCCAAGGGGAAAGAGACTTCAGCAACAAGATCCTTTTCCTAGCAGCTGCCCAAATTGATATCTTAACCCTTTAGTGGTAGGCCCAAATGTTTCTGCCTGTGGTGGCCCCAGGTGCCCACAGGTAAGCAAAGATGTTGCCCAACCCTGAGTGTTGCTGCTACGAACTTCCTGTACCAATCTCAAGTCCTGAGACGTGAGACTGTTAATTCATCCCCATTAACACAAAAAGCTGGAATTCCAACTATGGCTAGTCTTGTTTAGGACAGGAAATTATCAGTTTCCGTTAATGCAGACTCCTTGTATAAAGCAGATAATGATCTTATCAAGCTCTGTTTTCAAGCTCCATCTCTCCACTTCTATCAGCCATTCTACCACAGTACCTTACCTGCTTATAGTGACCCATATTTAAGGGTTCCAAACCCTCTACTTCCTTCTTCACTCTTTTTATAAACATAAATTCACAAGGATTAACCAGAGATTCAGAGAAACATCCCCACAGACAAGGCTCCCCAGTACCTTGTCTAATGTCCTGCAGCACACTGGGAACAGAAACGGGAGCAGCACACAGTGTCTCTGGCCCCTGTTCAGATGTCTCTGCAGTTCAAATGAACACGCTGCTTCATCTGACCCTGCAGATCATATGCTGATCCATCTTGAGGTTGCAGACTCTGCTGAGACCATAAGTGAGTTTCCAGAGGAGCTGAAATAATCCTCAACGGGTATTTCACTCCAAAATGTGGTGAAAAAATGAATGACAATGAAGAGAACTAGGAGACAGAAGGAGCTCAGCTGATGTCAGACACTTCAATGCAATGATAAACAATACACTCTGGATTTCTAAATCCAATTAACAGACTTCCTAGGAAAGGAAAGTATCAAAGAATTGGTATCCAGTCTTAAAATAACATTCCTTTCCCTGCCACAGCTGAGCTGTGTGCGACTGCTTGCCACTAGACCTCCTCTGAACAAATTTCTACACTAAAAATCCTCCAGCTTCAAAATGGACTATCTTGCATGGGTCATATACAGGATTATCTGTGTGACCGCCCTCAAGTTCAGTTGGTTCCAACACAGGTGATTCTAGTGCAACTGTGATGAAATGTAAGCTCCCACAACAAGCCCACCTGCCAATTAACACAGCTGTGGTGCAGTCACCAGAATCCCATATCCCAAAGTCAATTACCTGAATCAAGTCCTAATAGCAAACACAACAGTACATTTAGGGTTAATGACTCCAAAAACAAGACCAGTTGATCTCACCAGAAGATCTCCTGGCAGAGCAGATCAGAGGCTGTAGACAGGATGCCCAGTACAGTCCCTGGAGGATCCCATCTCCTACCAAGTAGATTTGTTCTGCAATTGCCCTCCAAAAAGCCACTGCATGGATTTGAAGAGACCACCTGTTGTGGCTTGTAATACACTTCTGCTGCTTTATGCAAGTATTTTGGGATACTTCCTTAACTTTAAATGTATGCTGGCCAACAAGCCCCTGGGGAAATGGTCTCAAGTTATTACTCTAGCAAAGCAAAACTAAGGACAAGGGAGACTCATTAAAAGGAAGGAAAAGCTTCTTCATGTGGAAAGCAAAACTTCCAGAGAATGTATAGAGAAGCTTGTTTTTTCCTCTGGAAGTAGCTGGATTGCTCTGAAGTATCAAGGGAGTACCAGTACCCTCCTCTTCAAAACTGACCCTAAACCTCTCTGCCTCTTGCCTCAGATGCAAATTACTTTTTTTTTGATCTTGCCTCCTTTATTGCAGATGTATGGGAATAGCTGTATATATTTAAAATCAATTGACAAACTGAACAAAATAACCCCCAAGTCTTCTAAAACAAAATAGCCCATTGCACACCCTCTTGCCCCTGGAGATAGGGAGGGAAGAACACAGCACTTAATGATGGTGGTACCGACAGACACTCCAAACTCACACCACTGGGCACAATGTTAGAAGCTGTAGAGAATAAGGAGAAACAAAGAGAGGCCAGATTCACCCTGATCACACACTGTTTGTCTTCCTCATCTGAGACAAGTATGGAGAAATGGCAATGGAAAAGTTTCTGATGTTCATCAGCAAAGAGAAATATTGATAAACTGATTCACTATAACTGGCTGTTCAGGTTTGCCACATCCCCAGCAGAGAAGTCCTCAACATCTACAGCCAAACAGAGGATCCTGCAAAGTAATGGAAGTTCAGGGGAGAGTTTAAGCTACTGGATTTATGTAATTGCTATTAGGAAGTCTTTCCCCCCTCTGGCTTTAAGAAGAAATTCAGCCTAGAGCTGGAAAACACTGGCAGATGAAAATGTTTCTGAAATTGCACATTCCAGCAAAGTATTTCCATTTCAAATAGCCTATATTTTCACACCAAAAGAGAAACAAACAGACAAACCCAAACAAACAAACAAAAACCCCACAATGACAAGAAACAGAGAGGATGTCCAGTTGTGAATTTCAGTGCTTCTTGTCAGTTAAAATTGATTCCTTAGGAAAAAAAACACAAGCCTGGAACCAAAGTGCTTTCACAAAAATAAGGAAGTTTCCAGAGCTGACAAGTCTCATTAGTGGGACAGAAGAGCACATCTTACTGCAAAACAACCCAAATGGTTGGGTGTTATTGTTTTAAATATCTCAAGTGCTACAGTCACCTTCCTGGGTCCTTATATTAAGGACAAGAAAACCCTGTGAGCTGGAACAGGATGGGACGTATACAGACCTTCTTCCTTCACAGGCTCAGTTCCTCCCTTTTATTGTTTTTTTTCAAAGTCCCTGACATGAATTGAGAAGCTATACCTATGTGACAGGATGCAGGGACAGTAAGTGCTGGAAGTGACGAGACATTCTCCACAGAATGTCCCATGGCTATGGTTAAAATGTGTGGAAAAATATAGAGCAACTGATTCTGCACACTATATTTACTACCTGTAAATGAAATCAGAAATCCAAGGAGACTTTTTGATTTCTGCTTTAACTTTAGAGACCTATGAGGATATCTAAACAAACACTATAGGTAAAAGCTCTTCTCTATCCTCAAAAATCAGCTAACACTCTTGGAAAACAAAAGAAAAAAATAAAACGACAATTAAAAAAACCCAAACCAACAACAACAACAACAAAACAAAGAAAAAACAAACAAACAAACAAACAAACATGGCAGGCTCAGACTTCGTCAAAAGACCTGGAAATGTCACAGTCTAAAGATTTTCGTTTTCTTCTTTAAAGAAAAATCTCTATTAATGCAGCAGCAAATCCCTGATGAAAGCATCATGGCCCAAAACCACTAGGAAAATTCAATAGTCAAGCAATGCCATGTTTTTGTAATAGCATATTTTCTTTTCTTGGAATTTCCATTTATTTCAAACTACACTAATGTTAATAGGGAATGGTATAAAATGGAAGAGACTTTTCTGTAACAAAATACAGAAGAATTATTGATGTTTCATTTGAAATTTCCATTCCAGAGGAAGAGGAGGATGGAAACTTTTAATTTAAATCAGAACTTTTTGTGCAAATACAGAATGTTTATATAGTTCAAAAATTAAATATTTTAGTTAGTTTTATTCAAAAATTAAATATTTTAGTTAGTTTTATTCCCAACTCAATACAAATTCCAGTGTCCTCAAATCAGCATTTGAGAACCCCTGGAACCTGGATGTGAAGTCTTCCAGTGCCCAGAGGCACTGGGGGTCTTATTTCAACCCTTTCTCTGTAGAGTGAAGTTCATCCATTACATAAAAAGAAAAAACATGCTCCTCCACATGTGGTACCTCTGACAATAAGTGACCTGTGGTGTCTTTGGACAAGTTTTTGGGAAGGTCAGTGTCTCCCTCTCTGAGCTTTCCTCTCTGATTCAATCTGCTGGCCTAAATTTGGTGGAACCTAATTGCAAAGTTGTCCTTTCACCCACTCTATTTATACTGAAACTCAGCTCACAAGGCTGCTCCCAAGACATGTGGTGCTGGGGACAGTGGACTTCTGAAGGATGGAGATGGCTGAGCTGTTACTACATCCAGTTCTCCCTGCTTTGTGCCTTTTGTTGCCCAAAGTCCACAGAAAAACCTCCTTCTTTGCAAAACACGTGGGTTGGGAGCTCGGCTTGTCACAGCTGCAGCAGCTCACCAGCTTATTACACACTTCTGCCATGGGCTGTTGGTTCCTCAGTGCTCAACCACCCTCTCAGACACCTGGCCAGCCTCCTCCTTTGTACTCCTACCTCGGCAGATGAGCAGACAGCACCTGGGTGACAGGTGGGAGCCCACACACCACTGTTCTTCTGAGCCCTCGAGGGAGCAGAAGCACTGCAAAGGATCCCGAGAAACTCTTCTGGGTGGGATGGGGGAAATGCTTTCAGTGAGACCCATGACAGTCAACAAAGAAGCTTTTTATAGCCTAAGTGCATTAAAAGCTCCATGCATGGGAAAGGAACATGGCAACACATTCCCCTCCCTCTCCTGAGAGCCTCATACTCTTCCTTCTGCATTGCACTGATCAATAGGAAATCTCCTATAAATACAATCAAGCAGCTGAACAACGCCCCAAATTACACTACTCTTCTAAAACAGCGTCTGTGTTTCCCAAGAAAGACTATAAGACCAGTTTCCAAAATATTTCACCACCTCTCACTGAAAAAAAACACCTAAAATAATCTACAATCTGTTTTATTTCCTCCCCTCGGTGTTCATCCCCTTCTCAGAACACAAAAATGAGTCTCTGGCCTGTAACTCACTCACTAATGGTTCCCAAAGCCTTTTCATTGCTGGAAGCAACACAGTGAACCACCCAGGCAAAGCCAAGATTTTATTGGGGTTTAGACAACAAACAGGTGGCCAAAGCCACCCCCCTGCCAACCCCCTGCTTAATCTGCTTCCAGGAGGTCAGCGATGGAAGCAATTAGATGGCAATGGCCCGGACGTGCTGCCTCTGCGACTGCTCAGTCCATCACTCAGAATGTGAGTTATGGAATGGGATTTTCAGGTGCTGTTTAGGCACACAGATGAACTCTGGGTTCAGTCTAGCTCATGTATGAGATCACTGGAAGAAATCAAGAACCAGTTCCAGGAAAAAATCCCAATATTATCCACCATCCCTCAACTCTCCCACAGCGCAGGGATGCAGATGCAGAGCCTGCTGCTCGCTGCCAGCTGAGTCAGCCAAGGGGAAGTGCCAGGCACAGAGCCCCAGACAGCACTTAGGCTGGATGAATCCATGCCCAGCTAGTTAGAGCTGTATGTCAACTCTGAAATTAAGTGTCCTTGTGAAAGCCTGAGTGCTCCTCTGAGATGACACGGCTGTGCAGGCAGGTCCTGCTGTGCCTGCTCCGGAGCAGGCGGCAGCCGCTCTCCCTTCCCTGCCTGTTCTGCCCTGTTGCTCTGCAGGGTCCAGGTGTGGAGCATCCACCACACTGAAACACAAAGAGTGGTGTATCCCCTCCCTGAGGGGTCTTGTGTGTTCTCTGCAGTTTTCCTGTGGAATCATGGACTAAGAAACCGGCTGGTGAGGCACAGCTGATGGGAAAAGAAATAAACTATGTAACTGAGAGGTTCAGCTGAGAGTTTTTGTGCGTGCTGATAAATTCTGCTGGTGTAAGGAGAGCCCCCTCAACAACTTTAGTGTACTGTTATCGTTAAAATTAACTGTAGCATTAAAATCTGAAGAAGACTCAATAAAATTCCTTTTCCTCAAGGAAGCTTGATTAAAACACAATGTGCTCTCAGAGTCTGTGCTAACTACAGAACTTTTTTTTTATCTTGCGAAGTCCAACTATTTGATTTTTCTATTTTGCAAACATTCTGTGCTCAAAGCATACTCTACGAAATTATTCCATTTTAAGTAAAAAGAACTCAGCCATCAGTTGAAATGCTCAAACCTTTTCTTAATCTGCTTTATTACAACTCAGGGGAAGATTGGGCAGTACTTACACTCTGGGCTGGAAAATGATGCTGGGGCTGTTGCAGTGGGACACCAGAATCTCAAAGTGTTCTGCCTGCAAAGGCCTCTGGCAACTGTTGGCTGTATTCATTGCATTTGGAGACTATGAAGAGGAGGTGTAAATCTTAGGACATCTAGCTGTGTCAGGAACAGCACATTTTGAGCAGATCCAAGTCTGGAGGCTGGTGAGTCTATAAGGAGCAAGCTGTACCCTGCCTGCAGCTGATCATGGTGCGAAACCCCAGGAGATCATGTTGGAGTTGCTTATTTAACACCCTTTCCCACCCAAAGGCAAGCTTGGCCCAGAACAGTGTCTAATGAGCTGATGATTTGGTGTGAGACCCTCTGGCTCACAGTTGAACACAGGCACCATCAGTGCAAGGGACTATATAAACAATCCAGACAGGTTGTCGTTATTAAATATTCCATGAATTACCAAATGATCCTGCAGTCATTTCCATGAAAAGCAACAGCAGGAGCCAAGAACTAAATTGCAGTACAGTCCCTGCATAAATTCCTCCCCTTCACCTCCCCAGAGCACCCAGTTCAACTTTTGTGTCACAAACAAGGGTGCAGGTACACTGTGTTTTTACGACTGTAAAAACTTCAGAGCAGTGAAAGCCAACAACCACATAAAACATTTCAGGACATTCAGAAGGAGATTTCAGTGTGAGATAAAGTACTCCTGCATGTGAGGACTGTTGGGATAGTCTTGGGTTTCCATGTGAGGCTTTTGGTGTTTCAGAAACTTCCCTCAAACTCCTGGATTTTCATGTTGTTGATGAGAAGGTTTAGCTTTTATAGGGCCAGAAATTGTTTGCCCAAGTCACTGCTGGACTCATGATCCCTGGACTATTTAGCTGTTGCTACATGGAAAGACATCTCACACCAACCATTAGTCAAGGCAAAAGCTTTTCCTGCCTGGACAGCATCTCCATGGCTCAGAAGGGTGATGAGCCCCATCCTCATGGGCCTGACTCCACATCTGGGGAGAGAGCCAAGGAGGAAGAGTCTGGGCACCAAACAGCCTTGCTGCTCCTCTCCTCCCTTCTGCAGTCAGCATTACTGTGGAGATGAAGGAAACAAAAAACAAAAACTGCAAACAAGGGAAGCTGGCTATTCTTGATGCAGGTTTTTTCACTGTAAGCAGCCTGAGTGGTTTGTAATCATAGAAATGCTGCCACTGGAAATACCCTGGGTTTATGCTGCCAGCTTGAGTGACTTCATGCAAGATTATGATTGCTTCAGACTTTCTCTTCCCCCTCTCACTGACAAGTTGTAATTCATGCCAGAAACACTATCATCCAAGCTATTCTCAAAGCCTTTTCCATATTGTCTAGTCCTCATCCACCCCCAGGTCCTCGAGATTTGTATCCTGAATGAAGGCTGTAAATCTTTGTACAGGGTGGCAGGAGAGCTTTGAGCATCTGAGTTATTATGCAAATGCAGCATCAATGGTACTTTTAACTGCAAGTTGATTGGGATTGTAAATGGAACACCAGTGATTTATGGGTCAGAGTGCTGCCTACAAATAGGAATTAACGCTATTCACTGACCTTGAAACCAAAGCAGGATCCCTGAACTGCCCTGAATGCTGAGACAGCCCACATCTAGGCTGGAGCTGAGAAGCTGCATTTCATCCTACCTGTGCTGCCCATTTACCTGTTCCTCAGAATATGAAGAAAATCAATATGGGCCAATTTCCAATTCTCTGAGTATTACTGGATAGCCCTGTTCCACATACAGTCCTTTTGTTAGCAGAAGAACTAATTTACCAAGGCCAAAACCTGAAGCTGGTCCCTCATGACCTTGCAGCGCCATAAGGACCAGACAGTGCTCATGCTGAGCTGGAGGGATCAAGAAAAGAAGTGCTCACCTGACACAAAGGCCACTTTCTCCTTCAGTATAGGAAGGACATCAGCAGCTTTTAAACCATCATTTCGAAAAGAACCTGCAAAACAGAGAAAAACAGGAAAGCCACATTAATAGGAAGTATGCCCTTGCTCCCAGCTTCATGGACATGCCATGTTTTTCAAAATCAGACTGGAGAAAGTCTATAAATTACATAAAAGCACCAACAAATGGACTCAAATGGCTGATACACCAACAGCATTAATATCAATAGAGATATGTTTGTAAAAAAAAATACAGAGAATCAGCTCACCATTCTATCCTTCAGAAGTTCTGAAAGGTTAACAAATTTCCCACCAAGTAACTAGATTTATCCCTGCTGCATTTTTCAAGACCATAGTATCAAGCCTGGGAGATGCCCAGCTTGCACACCAAGCGAGGAGCCTTCTCCCTTCACTGTTCTCAACACAGTCCAAGCAAAATCACAGGGAACATTGCAGCTCATACACATCCATCTGGTATCAGCCCTTGAGATAGATTTGCACAGAGACTGGCTTAAATAAGGTTTTTCCCCTTTCCCCTTTTCTGCTGTACACAGCACAGCTGGAGATGGAACATCTCCAGGTGTGGACTGTGGTCAGAGGGAGGACATGCTCCTGACGAGTTTTCCCTGGATAAGGAGCAGTTTGAAGCCACAACACAACCTCATGTAATTCATGCTGTTTGATTACATGTTAAGTGTACCTGCACAGGCCATTTGCCTTCCCTGCAGTGCCAAATTATTTCATGTCTCCTAAAATTTCACCAAAGAAATCACAGATTTTTACTCTCCTGGAAGCCTCGGAAAAAGAACTGCTGACAGTTTCAGGCACCAGCAGCATCTTTCTGTTTGCAAAAGCCCAGCAGTAATGGATAACCCCAGAGCAAGCTGGACACTGCTACTCCATCAATGCAATTACAAATCAAAAGGTGGGTTTGAAGGACATCTTTGTAGTTACTCTGAAAAATAAGTCATCCATCACTGGGTAGTGAATACCCATCATGACAAGTGATCTTCCATATCGCCTTAAATCTATTCCAGCTCACCAAAGAATATAACACATTTGAAAACCTGTATTTTTACTTTCTGCCTTTCACAGGCAGGCAGATCATCTGAAATGGTACCAGGGAAAGAAAGTCTTCTCACTAAGCAGCTTTCTAGAGACAAGGCAACATTGCTGCAGCCATCACACCCTCCTTGCTGAACACAGCAAATGATACCTGAACATTTGGGACTGAAAGTGGGACTGAGGATAAAAGTACCCCCTATTACTTCCAACATGCAGCCTGCAAAAGTACAGTGGTTTGATCCATGCAGACATTTGGAACAGACAGGATGAAGACTGTAAAAGCCATTTTCACCTGCAGCTGAACTACAAGTGTTAGTATTATTACGGCTGAGTTACTGTTAATGGCAAATGAGGCAGCACTTGCCATTCACAGTCAGATTGTGCAACAAGACTGTCTCACACATGTAAACATGTGCATCACCGGTGACCAAAGGCTACAGCTACCTCTGTGTGTCCCTGTATGTTCTCATGTGTCACCTTTGTGGCACTCAGCTCCAAAAGATGCACAAGTTGACCAGTAAGCTAGTGAAAATTAGGAGTGAGGTAATTCAATGAAAAGCCACGGCCAATGTAGCTGCATTTTGAACAGCCACCAGAGCACAGTCCTGAGGGACCCCTAAAGAGTGCATTGTATCAGTAAAGTGTTTTGGGACCAAGCACAAGAGTCCTGGTTGCTGAAGGCTTTCTGTGATCAAGTAAGCATGACTTTGTGCACTCTGTGTTAAATATAGGAGACTTTGCTATTAACATATCCTCCTAACAAGAATAACGTCTCAGATACTTGGCTGTGGCTAGCTCTCACATCAAAGGTAGGAACTTGTCAGCCACAGACAATGTTTGGAGTTTAAGCAGCTTTATATATAAGCATCTCATCCAACTGTGAAGCAAACAAGAACAGCCAATGTGCTAGACACATCATGGGGCGTTGAAGACACTCAAATGGAGTAGTGGGCCAAACTTACCCAGCTGCATGTTCAGCAGTGTCAGTGCAAGTTGATTTTTGGCCAATATTTATTAAATTTTTCAGGGAAATGGCAAAGTCAATTCTTAGGCACTTAACTATGCAGCAGACACAGACACTATACAACTGAGACCTCAATGAACATTAGAAAAAAAGTCAGTGGGTGTATGTAGAGCACATAACAAGGACTTCTTAGCAAAAGCCCGCTATATTGAGGGCTGAAGGACAATTTCAGACACACTTCTACAAGGAAGGGCTGCAAATCACAAAGGTAATGTGCATGGAGGCCAGGAGAGAAATGTGTGACTTTAAAAGATGGTCACCTCCTGAGCTGTAGCAGGGTAGGCTGCAGGCAAGGGCCTCTCTGCTAACAGCCCCAATGTCCTTGACTGTGCACAGGAGAGGCAAGAAAAGACTTGAAAGGAGACAGTGCTGCCAGAAGGTACTTTCCCCCTTCTTAGTATCACTCAGGGTAGGTCAGACCTGCTCGAACACGATGAATGAATTAGAAAACTGTGAGCCCATCCTACAGCCAGAGAATAAACAAAAAGCCCCAAGATCTGCAAAACTTCCCTCAGGATGAGGAAGGAAACTCCTGAAGGCAGATCAGTGCCTGAAGCAATGCCCTCACTCTGGATCATGTTTGTGCTCAACCAAGTGGCAGCTCATGACCCCCAGATGAGGCCATGGCCACTGCTTTCAGAGGTCATTCAGGTTCCTGACAAAATCCTTGTGTTAGAGGCTACACCTCAGCACATGCTATGAGGTTTTCCAGCAAGGTCTAGGGGAAGGTATACATAAATGGGAAAACCTATGGCTCTAATAAGGACCCCGAAACCAACAGTAAATCTGTCTCCAGGAGGGTCCAGTGTAGCAACTATTCAATCCCCAGCTCATAAGCTATTATAAGCATATCCTTAAAAATGCTTATTTTCATCCTATTCCCCAGCTGTTTCTAATACATTTGTTTTGTTTGTTTGTGTGCTGGATCCAAGGACATGTCTGCACAGCACCATCTGATTTTGGCTGCAGAGCCCCATGTACACCAAGGCTGTACTTTGTATCCTGCCCTCCTCCTCCCTGCTACCCCTCTAAGACCCAAGCCCTCCTGCAGTAGACAGACAGAGGACAGAGATATGAAGAAAGGGCAGGCTGGACACTGAGGCATCCTCCCCATTGTCCAGGTATTTGTTTGCGGGTTCACCACCCTCATAAGCATGGAACTACACAACAGTGTGCCTCTTGCTTTCTCCCAACAGGTCTCACCAAGAGCTGCCAAGACATCTGAATATTGCAATCTCCTCTTTACCAAAAGAGAGACACAGAGAGCACAGTGCTCAGGGTAACCCAGTCACCCTGCCGCCCCTCACACCTCCTTCCTGTCCTGGCTTAGTGTGCCATCCACATAACAGGGACACCACGACTGGCTACAAACTTGTATTACTCCAGCGACACGAGAAGAGAGCACACCATGTGAGCTTGAGCAGCTGACAGCATAATGTGTTCTTGTAAACTTGGAAGCACTGAAAAATTAAAAGAGTGGATCCTCAGCATGGCTGAGTCACATGTGAGGGCAGAGCAGCATCACACAGGCACAGTCCATTTCCCAGCAGGGATTCCCTGGGTGGCAGAAGCAGCTCACTGTTTTAGATGACATGCTGTAATGAGAAGCCAGATGGGTGAGACGAGAAGCTTAAGGCATGCTTCCATGTCAAATGTAGCAATCTTGAAACTGAGAAAATTCCTTTTTCCCCTGCACAAATGCCCCAACTGGCCTGGGGAACTCAACTGCTGCAGGACACGGAGGTCAGCAGCTCAAGGGGCTTCCCGAACAGGTTGGAGATCTGCAAATGACAATCTCCAGGGAACTGTGAAAATTAATAAAATAAGCAAGAGTTTTGAAAAGAATGTAAGCCTACAGACTTTGAAGTGAAAGCCAAGCTCTAACTCTTGGAATGAAATATAAATTATGCCTGGAGAGAGCTCTGTGAGCTTTCAGATTGCTTTCTCTAAGCAGAGTGCAGGGCCTCTGTTGGAGACACAGTCTGGGGCTAGATGGAGCAATGATCTGCTCCAGAGTGGCTTTTCCTAGAAAAGCTTCAGTTCTAGTCTGAAAAATGCAGCTCTTGGCTTCAAATAAAGATCAGCTGCTGAAAATATGGAAATACTTTCTATACTTAAAAAAAGTATGCGTAGGCAAGAAGAAGGCCTCCTGTCAGAGCACTGCATGGGGCTTAATCACTTGGCTCCTGATGCCTTCAGCAGGAGTTGTTCATCCCAAGTCCCATGCAATGTTTCAGGAGAGGCAGCCCACATTCTCATAGTTCTCAGAACAGATTTGACTATTTAAAAACTTTGGCACTAAGTTTCTTTAACCAAACAAAACTGAACTCGTTGGGCTTAAACCCATCCCTCGAGGAATGCCACTGGAGTCCAGTATGCAACAGTAGGATTAATCTGGTCCATATTTTCTTTCTTCTTCCCTCAGTAAAGGCCTTTCCTGTATTTCTACACCACCACCACCCCTCCCCTCCCAGTTTTGGGGGCAGTTACCTCCCAGGTTTATGATAGTCTAATTGCCTTCCTTTTTTTCCCCTCAAAGTTTCAGTAGATTTTACTCATGTTTGCAGTACAGTGGCATCTTGGCTTTCTACAACATACAAGCAGAAGGGACGTCTGATGTGAGCAGAGAGAGGCAGAACAAAGGAGACTTTATTATTCCCATTGTAGCCTTTGCAAACTGAGACACAGAGAGATTGACTTGTCCTGTGTCAGACAGAAAGTTTGTGCAGAGCTGAACCCTCATTTCCCCAATGCTTCCCCAATGCTTTTCTCATACAAACATCCCTTTGTTTTCTGGCAGAATATAATCCTCCTTTTTCTTCTCTTTACACTTCTGGCTTCCTCCTCCTGCCCTTCTCTCTCCATTATTCTTTCCTTCTGCATTTCTGCCTCAAATATTTACTTTTTGTGTGTGATAAACCCTCTTTAACCCCTTCCTCCCCTTCCTGCAGGCTATTGTCTGTCCCCGCAGGGCTGTGAGCCTTCCCAGTTTGATTTCTCTGATTTTCCACAAGCCATGCAGAGGGGCTTAGCCAAGGGCTGCTGGGGCCTTTGCCGCTGGGATTTTGTTGGCTGAGGCTCATTGGTTCAGAGGCAGAGAGGCCACAGCATGGCACAAGCATTTGGTTGAATAGAAGCAACATGTGCTCCGGACTAGTATTTTAGCACCATCTGGCAGAGATAAATGGGGCTGGACACTCTGCATCTGCTGGTCGCTCTTCTGTGGACAACAGCCTGATCCTTGATGCAAAGAAAGAGCAATTTAGTGCCCCGAGCACCCCAGGAGCCCACGACGCTCTCCTGCATTGCTCGCCTGCTGCAGGCAGCAGAAGAGCAGGTTTTGATTTCACAGAGGGAGGAAGGAAGGATTGGATTGAATTGAATCTAAAGGCAGCACCAGACAGAAATACCACAAAATTAAGCTGTAAATATTATTACGAACTATTATTGAAGATTAACCCAGAGCTATATACTTCTCCTTAATAACAAATAAAGGTAATACCTGATCTCACAGGAAGCATTTAGGACTGCAGGTCAGAGTGTGGCAGGGACAGGGGGAAAGGCAGGTTGGACTAGCATCATAGCCCTGGGGCAAGGATGGCATCTGTGCCCCTCCATCCTCCATTCTCTTTCTCAAGCCACCAGATCAAGTGTGCAGACTGACACACAGACTCGTGCCACAGCTTCAGAAGTTGCAAGAGCCATGGACAACAATTAGATGGTCTGCACAGAAGACTAATCCCACTGCACCACATGCCACACTCTTTGTCCCAGCTGAGACAGAAGTCATATGCATTACATTGCTGCATTTATTCTAAAATGAAAAGATGAACATTGGGTTTATACATAATACTTAGCCTCAGTCCATGACTAATATTATTATCTCTGTTTCCTTACTCTGTCCTTCATTTTATGAATTACACACCACTACTGCTCACTGAAATATCCTTCTGGTCACAGCTATCAGGTGGCAGTACTACAGGCTACCTCTGCTTCCAAGTTTTACCAGTGCATATCAGAGGTCCAGTTGCTTTTCTGCCACCTCTACACCGACAGGTTAGATCCTCTGATTTCCCATTGCTTGAATCCCTGCATAGGGAAAGCCACTGCCAGCCCAGCTTCGCCCCCTCCCCTGCCTGTAACACCGAGAGAGGCAGGGCTGGGGTTTGGGGGACCTTGCTAATTGCTAAGATTGTTATTCCTTCCACGAGGTACTTGACAGCATCGAGCCTCCCAGCACAGCCTTCGAATGTCCACACATTTAAACAGTAGCCTCAGCTTGAAAGCTCGCCAAAGAATAGGCAAGGCCTCAAGAAAGACAGAGCCGCTTGCAGCAAGCATGCAAATTCATCGGCCTCTGAGCACGTGTGGCCTCTAATAAGCCGTGTTCGGCATCTGAAACCTAAAACGTCCCACCCTGTGCACACCACCTAAGCTGACAGCCAGGCTTTGCCTTTCAATAGATGGCACAAAACCATTCAAAGCCTCAGAAGGATACTGAATTTATGCACAATCTGCGGCCAAGGCTCTGCTTCAACTCTATCCATGGGGGATTTTAATCATTTCATTTTAAACATATACTAATAGAGATGCTAAGAGAATGCAATGACTGTGAGTCAATCTTGTACGCGTTTCCCTTTTATTTTCATGAGGACTTTGGAATCAGGCTGAGATCTTTCAGTTCCTACCCTTGGAAAAATAATTAGACGTTATAGGTAGCCCTGTGGATAGTACATCTGACTGCTACTCAAAAGACTTGGCTCTATTTGTGGTTCTGCTCCTAAATTGCTTTATGATCCTGAACAAGCTGTTTTAACTGTGCCAGATCTTGGTTTCCCTCTCTACAGAACGGAAATAATGACTGCCCACATTAGTAAAGCACAGTCAGGTTCACAGACCTCAAAAGCACCTTACAAACGTGAATTAATTCTGCCTCAAAAAACCTCTCTGAGGCAGGGAACTGTTGCAGTGCACTTTTATAGACAGGCAAAAATGAGGCACCGACAGTAGGAAAGACTTGCTCTGGTGATCACAGAAAGGGCTTTTTGGGAAAAAAATGGAGACGTTGGGAGAATTGGAAAAATTAGGTCATCTGACACAAAATCCTGTGTTTTATTTCTTAAGTGTGCAAGGGATAGATGTGCTGCCCCAGAGGGAAATAAGTATATTCAGCACCTTGAGCTTTTAGTCATTAAGTGTCTTGCAATCTACAGATTTCTCTACACATCAGTGACCACCCAGACGCAGCAGACTTTTATGGTGTTAATAAACAGCTACGGGCCATTTGTAATCTGAAGTCACATTTTAGACATAGCCATGGTTTCTACCCAGGCCTAGTGTGCATGAATATTTTCTTTTCATTTCACTCCCTTCTCAATTACATTTGGGTTCCTTATGGAAACATTCCTCAGAATTTTATAATCCCATAAAAAGTTTAGAACTGCTGATGGATTCCTGTAGGAAGGATGCAGGGCCCCAGTGAAGTTGTAGAAGCTGAGCACCCAGGGTCTCATCCTCTACTAAATTCTGTAGGTTAGAATAATTTCCTTTAACTGGCATTGGTTTAGTCAACAGGGTTTTCCCAAAAAACTGCAAAAGGGCATCTGCCAGCACCTGTCACATATCAGGGACGTGCTTAGGGTTTCCCGTCCGTCTCCCAGAAAGCCTCCCACTCACATCCCAGAGGTCCCAAGCCACCAGTAACTTCTCCAGGACAAAAAAAATAAAATAAAATATCTAATTATGTACAACATTGAGGAGACATTTAGCTGAAACGCCAGCCTTACAAAGGAACCATATGCCAGTGCCCCAAGTGTGCTTTGCAAACATCTGCCTCTCAGGGGATTTCATGCCAGACAGTAAGAAAGCAACTTTAATTAGAGGCCAATTGAGATCCTTTTCCCAAAACCTGTGACTTCCCTAGAAAAGAAAAAACATCCCAAACAAACCAAAATGTTTAAAAACATTCTGTACATTTTCTCTTTTAATGCAGAGTTCTCTTTTTAATTTTTCTGACAGATTTTACCATGCCTCGTCTGAAGGGATGCACAGGCTGACAAAGTTCCCATTGCCTTCAGAAGCATGGCTGTGTCTAGTACGAGTGTCAGAGTAGGTTTTAAATTAGTCATTTCTGACTGTGGTTCATTCGACATTCACAAACTAGCACCTCGCTATTAATTAGGCTTACATTTCCCCCGTCTCACCTCGCCTCAAATCCCATCTGACCGCATACATTTCTGCCTTTGCTCATCTCCTTTGGTCCCTTTTTCTTTCTGTCAGGGCTTATGATTTCTGCTTGCAGCTATTGTGTCACCCTGGGAGGCTGATTTAAAAAAAAAAAAAAGGAAGAAGAAAAAGAAAACCTAAATCCTCAATTCAAAGGGGAGTATTCCCTTCCTGTGCATGAATTCCCTGGTTAGGGATAAAGTGAGATCTATGCCATAAGCTCTTGAAACAGGGCAGGTAAAAGTAGAAATCATCCCTGCAGAGGTGTACATGGGTCCCTGGTGGGATGGCAGAGGCTGTCCCCACCCCTGAGCAGGACACAGCTCATCCAGGAAAGGCAGTTGCAGGCCTCTAGGTGATGCATTTCTGGACAAAACCAACAAAACCAAGGCACCAAGAACAGCAGCAGAAAGCACTCCAGGTGAACTCAGGCAGAGCACATCTCCTCAGAGGCACAGGGAAGGCTCAGGCTATGCTGCAATGCTGGGCTACTCCAACAGTCGCTCTGCAGCCCTTACCTGGCAAGCGGGACCTCCCTCCACACCCCACTCGTCTGCTCTTATTTTAGTTTCCCAGGGTCTACTCCTCTGCAAACCAATATAAAACCAACCACAGCCCACCAGCAGGGCCTGTACATAACCCACTTGCAGTTGACTTCAGGTTTCCCAGACCTCTTTCATAAAGCACTGAACTGTGAAGCGGCAGCGGCAGCAGCTCCTCTGAGGATCTCGCCAGGAAATACTCTGGGTGTAACAGCAATTGCTTTAACTTCCCCAACAGCGTCCTAAATCTAAACAAAACCAGGGCAAACATTTTACATACATCAGGTGGAGGGGGAGGGTAAGACACTCACAGGGCTAAATAATTTATCTGCCTCTCTTGCGGATGCTGACAGTTTTGACACACATTAAACATTAATGAACATCATTTTATGGATGGCTGAGTCATGCCAGTCAATGGATAATCTCCTGCCTCTCCACCTGCCCCTTTCACCCTCATTTGGCTCCTATCGCAGAGCGCAGCCACTTGTAACTGTGCCCCCTGAAAGAAGCCGGGCTCCCCCAGATGCCAAAGGGCAGAGCAAAAGCACTGAGGGGGCGGAACAGACCCCAGTGAACACATGGATGAGAGCCCAGCCCACCGAGTCCTAACCCCACTGCTGTTAAATTCACAGACCTGCTGTTTTGTTAATTAGCTAACACGAGATGCTGTGAATCATTTTGGGAAGCAAATTACCTCCCTGATTTCCAAAAGCTTCCTAGCTGCATTTCTTTTTTAAACTTACTATTTTTTCCTTCTCTCAATGTATAAATGCCAATTAAATTACAGCCTGCCTCTGTTTAATCTAATGTTAGCCTACTCATATTTTCAGCTGCTCCCTGATGCCAGTTATGGCCCCTTATGCCCAAATCTCTTTAGCATGCTAGTATAAATGTTTATAGCCCTAAGACTTAGTGCTGTAAGAAGCTTGACATTTTTGTGCTAATAACCTGCGATGTTATTGTACTGTCGAATTCAAAAGGATCACCAATGGGTTGAAAACACAGCTTCCCTTTAGTTTGTTGCAGCTAAGGACACATATAAAGAGATGACTGGGATTAAAGCCTTATGAGCTGTCTGGATCTCTTCCTGGACAAGCAGTCCTAAAATTTGCTGAAATGACACTCACCAGAAGGCAGGGTTACAAAAAGTGACTGGGCAGGCTTCAAAGACAGAGGAGATGCATTTAATCTCATCTTACATATCACAGAATCATAGAATCATTTATGTTGGAAAAGACCTTTAAGATCATCAAGTCCAACTGTTAACCCAGCACTGCCAAGTCCACCGCTAAACCCATTAGACTGTGATTCTGGGTAGCAGAGTTACCAGAAATAAGTTCTTCATCTCCAACATGCCTTTCTTTGTGGAACGGGCTAAAAGATTATCACCTAAACTCAGTAAATTGCCTTTTTTCACTAAGGGGGAGCTGCACAAATAACTGGCTACAGGTTAATGAGATCTGACTGGTCTCCAGAGGGTGCAAGCTGCTGCTCTATAGATCCCTGACAGCTGGAGTCAAATGACCATCCAACTCATCCCTGAAAGAGGGAAATAGTTTGGGGCCCCTCTTTCCAGCCCACTGCCAGGTTGCATTTTTTGCTTTCAACAGAGGTGACAGAAGTGCAATATATTGGCAATGATTTTTTAATTTCACAGACTGAACTATAAAATCCTTTTCCCACCCACATTTTCCCTTCTTCTAAAGGGATTTTACTGGTTGGTGGTTTCACTGAGTAGCATGCTAGGCATGCTAGCAATTCTAGGTAGGGGGAAATTGTCACATGCAAAGTGTCAGTAATAGTCCACATAGTTCATTAGGAAGGTCTTCTAAAGATAGTGAAATTATACTTGGATCTGAGATGACTTACTGCACCCTGTAGGATCTTGCTGCAGGTGGCTGCCAAGCCTTCCTTGAATATAACACTGAGGAGTAGACCTCAATCTAAACCCAGCTCAGTCAACCAAAGGACATTTATTACCTTCAGTAAATAAGAGATGAAAGGAAAACACATCTTCTCCTTTCTCCCACACCTCCTACTCCAGGTGAGATTTCACTCCTCTGGCTGCAGCAGTTTTAATAACCCATTTTTATATTTTTCCCTGGCCACGAATCCATCCTGCATAAACATCTCATGCCAGGCATTCCTGCTCTCTCACACAAACATGTACCCACACACCTTCTCATATTTTGGTTCTGACTTCGCTGAAAAAAGGACAGATCGTGTCCATGTTTCCAGCCTACAACTCAACCCAGGATTTCCATGACCTTTTCCTGCAAACTCCAGCTCTGCTGCTGGAATGACTCATCCATTATGTTAGTTGTTCAATAACTCTTAGGCACTACCGTGCTAATAAGGCTTTGAATAAATGACAAGTCACAGCCAGAAGTCAATGAAACATTAGGAGTGATGACAAATCAGAAATGGCAAACTAACTGCACAAAGGAAAAGAAAGAAATGCAGTGAGATTTTTCTGTCTGCTTCCAAAGCAAATGCAGAATGAAAGACGGGCTGGAGAGAATAGATTCATCACGCTTTGGCTTCATTATTATAATAATTAATTTATATTAGCAGGTGCACATTAAGAAGCTCTGTTTCCACCCCTCTGCCACCACCAGCTGGTGCAACATGTGTGTGTCAGTCATGGAAAATAGTAGTTGTGCTGGTGCCCCTCACCATCCATCTTATGCCTGCATCCTGCAGCTTTGTTATGGGGTCCAGTCAGCAGCACTGGTACAGAGCTGCACAAACAGATAATGGGGAGCAGTTTTTACCCCAAAGTGCCTAAAAAGGCCAGAGCCAGATATGATGGGAGACAACCAGACACATAATGGCATTTCCCGTATTCCATGGGAGCTGACTGATGGCAGAGCACAGGTGTCACGGCCAGGTATTTGAAGCAGGACATTTATAATAAGCTTTTATAAACTTGCCCTGGAAAAGTAGATAGGACTTTACAACAGAGCTCTCGTTCCTGAGGAACATATCATGGAAATGTTCACGAGTCCGCAGATCTCTGTTTTATACCTCATCCGGTGGATCCCAGTGCAGGATTTGGCCAGTGCCCAACAGCAGAGTTCTGAGATATTACATGGGACTGAGAGAGCCAGAAAAATACCCTTGTGGTAATGCCTGCTTAAATTTTGTGATATGATGAAAATGCAGCCTGTGGACATACATCTACCCTCTCTAGCACTTTCCTAGGAAGCCCTATCAAATGTTGTGATATCCATTTATAGCAAGGTGTACATTAACTCCTGAAAGCCAAGATACATGACACTGGCTACTAATGAAAGCTGCAGGATAAAGCAATAATGGCATGCTTGGGAACAAAAAATGCATACTGAAATATTATAGAAAGTTATTATGCAGGAGAGGCACAAAATTCAATTTTCTGAGTGGTACACTGGCTTAAAATATAGACAATCAGCCTTTTCACGGCCATGAGATGGTGCTTTTTTGCAAATGTTTTGTGAACTCACACACACAGAGAAAAACAAAGAGATAAACAGTCTCTTCTTCCCCTGCACTGAAGTGCTTCAGTACTGAGCACACTGCTGCTATAAGACTACTGACAATTAAGGATGTGTCACCCTGAACAGTATCTCTGTCTGCATGTATCTGATCTGCCCATTACCATCGTTCTCAGCCACCACAGCAAAACCATGCACAGAAATCTTACGTTATGGGAATAAATATCCATTGAAGCCAAAGTGGCAAGTCAGCTGAGCACATAAATTGCCCAGATTCTACCAAAGAACAAGAATAATTATGTTTCCAAATCCACTTTAAAGCGCTCACTAAAGAATACTTTCTGAAGAGGTCAAGCCCTGATGATAGCTAATACTTTCAAATGAATCTTTGTTATTGCCCAAGTACAAAGAGCTGTTTTAACGCATCACGACAGAAGAATGCCTCTTCCAGGAGCGAGCCTGCCCCTATTTGTGCAGATCATCCCTTAAGTGTTTGGTAAGTCATATGACTCTGTGGCTTTGAAAGATTGCACTTTGAAGTCCAACAGACAGATGTCAGCATAAAAAGACTGGGGGGTGGGGGGGAAGTCCAAGCCCTGAAAAGCCAGCAGCAATGGACAGAACAGCAGTGAGCTTGTCTGTGGAGACCAAACCACCAACAGCAACTGAGTAACCGCCTCACCTCTTCGCTTCTGAAAACTGTTTAGCAATAGTGTAGCTACACAAGTGCCAGCAAGGTGAAGTGCCCTAAGTCAGCTCTACCTATTCAGCAACGTGGCTGAACCCACCAGAACTTACAGTACCATGAGCTCGGGAGCACCAGCACTGCTAGAAAACAGGTACTGGGCAAAACAGTACCCTTGAAGCCATAACACCAGTGAGTCCCTCGGGTGTCAATCGTTTGAGGAACAGTGTGCTGTAGCTTGTGCTACCACTGTCACTGCTGTTCCAAGGATAAACAGAAGGCTTCTGTCATCAGTGTTTTCAATCCAGCCCTTTTTCAAAAGCACTGCTATTCAATTATAATGATTGTTTTGTTACGTGTGGTTCTACTCTGACTCCATAAAAATAGGATCATGGAGTTCATGTTTATTGCGTCTCAATGATTTCCAGATCAAATGCAGTCAGTTTACAAGTAAAAGAGATGTTTGGTTTGCTTTTCCAACTACCAGGTCTACAAACTCATGCTGGGATCTAGAAGTTAAGTTGTCATCTTTTTGGCTTGTACAATTGCAAAAGGAATGAAAAAGAAATCTGCTTGCTCGCTCCCGGAGTGGCTGTGTATTTCCAGCTTCAGAGATAATAAGGAATAAAAATGAGGACAATATTTTCAAACCCACTTATCTAATTCTGTGCTTCAGGGCTTCAGAAAGGTAATCTGATTTTAAAAGCTACTCCAAGGGCATCTTGAAGTGACAAGATTTAAGCACCACATAAAATCTTACTGCATATTTAAGTACATAAATAGTATGTAGCTAACTTTAGGCACCCATTTTTCAAAACTGTTCCCCTTAATTTAGTCAGCAAATTAATCAGATTTGCATGTGATTACACACAGAAAGCAGATCATTTCTGTAGCAAGGTGTTATTTTTATATAGATACTTGTCGGAGCAGAATTGCATGTTAAACTAAAATTTATGAGTCTGCAAGCTGAGTGTACATTAACTATTTGACAGCTGCAAATTATTGCATTACAACACCAAGTTGCTTACACAGACCCATGTGCACACATGTAACTCAACCATTCCCCAGCTGTCTGTAAAACCTCAGCGTTGTAGGGGTTAGTAGGTTAGCAGGTTTCCCTCATGGCAACTCTGACAGGCTGTAATTAGGTATCTGAGCCCCACTGACCTGCAGATGAAAGAAACAAGATGTTCTAGAGGCAGAACTCCTGAAACCTGGTTTGCTCCAGATTAGCTACCTACCACCTTGACATACAGATCCTCTAGCTCTTTGTCATGTCCCCTGTGAGTTCCCTACAGCAAAACCTCCACTTTTCAGCTTCTCTCCATTTCATCCCCCCCAGTATATCCAGCTCTTTCCTTCTGAGCTCCTTTGCCACATGGTTTTGGATGCCACCAGTCAAACACGTATTATACCCAGAATGCTGCTCTGTGGATCCCAGTGTGATGGTCTCCTCGAACCCTGCAAAGGATTTGCAGAAGCCTTAGCTAACAGCTGTATGTGAACACAGATTTATGGTGGGTAAACTGAAGAAGTGTTCGCTCCGTTCACCAGTTGTCACAAAGCATTCCTTCGTGACCCATGGTGCAGCCACCCTGACCACCCTGTCTGGAGTTGGGCTTTGCCTCCTCCATCCTTGTGCCTTTGAGAGTTAATGACGATGTCTGATGGCAACCAAAGAGATAATGCATGAGAGCTTACTGGAAAAGTGGGCTGAAAATAAAGGCCGGGAACATGGCCAGTATTTACAGATGTACTGAGTTAGCGAGTTGAGAGGAACTTTCCAAAATATTGGCCGGTTTTACACACCCAGCCTTTCCACGCTGGTTTCATAAGCTGGAGGTGCCTGCTTGCAGGGGCAGCACTGCCAGGCCATCCTCACAGCTTTACTGTGGCTCTCCCCCCTTTCCTATCCCCCTCCAACAAGGACAAGCAAGGGTGTTTAACTACATCCAAATGCTAACATTTTTAGCTAAGTGTAAAATTGTTCATTTGGAAAGCAGCGCTCCTGGCTTCCATCATTAAAGAGCACTGTGATCAATGTAACATCAGACCAATTACAGCTGTTACGGTGCTGAGAGATGCATTGAGAGACGCATTTCTGTTCTCTGGCTCTGTGTATGTATTCAGGTGTAAAGGGAAGGAAAGCGCAGCCTCAAATGCTAATTGTGCTGCTTAGGACATATTCACTCCTAAGGAGTCCTGTCAATCACACAGCCTTTAAGTGTCAGGCAATTGCCAATCCTTTTCCACTCCAGCCCCAGCCAAGGTCTTGCCCATGATGATAAAATCTGCCTGGAGATTTTAGAGCCACAGTCATGCAAGACAAGGCTGTTCCTGCAACAAGATGCTACTGACTTGCCTTCATAAACTGTCAAGGGGGCTCTGAAACGAGCACAGTGAGAAGGAATGGGAGTACTTGTGGTTCACTCCATCCTCCGGATGATATTTTCCCAGCACTAGTCACAGCTCGTGCTATTTGAGTCATCCTCATCTGAGAATGCAAATAGTTCCCAACCAGTAATGCAGCATTTCTGCTTTCAGGCTGAGAGCTTGGCTTCCCTCACAATGCTCCAAGCTGAGCTGAGTCCTGGAGACTTCAGGGATGTTCGATGTCTTGTACAGGTGGGGTGGTAGGGTGGTAGAAAATGAAATGCTCTGGGTTGAAAGGAAAACAGAACCCTCCCAATACTACTGGCTTTAGACTTTGGATTAAACCCTATCCTTAGTCATGCTGAGGTAGAGAGGAGCAGCCCTGCACAGTATTCAGAGAACTGTAGATTCACCCTGCTGAAACCATCCTTCAGTTCCACACTTCTGTATGACTTTCCTCATGATCCCTCTGGGAATTATTTAAATTCCTTATAAGAAGCAATGGATTTGCCTTGCCATTTACAGCACAGGATGTTGTAGAGTTACTGGCTCGGACCTGAAAGCTTCCTACTTGGATTCACAAGAAAAATAAACATTAAATTGGAGTTTAAGTTGAGTAAATTCAGATATCCGAAAGCAAAAGTAGCATTTTGTGGGAAGTTGTAATTATTCCACAACAAAAAGAAATCCAGAAAATTCAGAGCTGAGTTAAATGTAGAAGCAAACCAAGATGGCTAAGGTATGGAAATCAGTGTTAAGGCATACCAGCAAGGTTGCAGAGACCCTCCAGGGATAGCAGGGAGCAAGCACGCAGCTATGGCTAATGCGCAGCACTACTGATAGCTGAAGATTAAATTGATATTGAAAGCCCATTGCAGATTAAATTGATACTGAAAGCCCATTTCATTTTTTATCTTTACCTTATTAAATTATTTTAGGATGAGAAAAAGGAGACCACGTATCTGTATGCTAAGAGTAACACAGAGGTACAGCACATTAATCTGGCAATAAAGCCATCATGGACAATCTGTTGGCTAAAAGTCTCAGGATGTATATCTTATTCAAAAGTTGCATATAAATTAAATTAGCCCAAGAAACAGTTACTGCCTTATAAACATGTGATGTTTCTAACCATTCATTTAGCTGTTTTCCTGCAACAAAACAGATAATGGAGATATCCAGACATCAGTGCAGGTCCCAACCCCTTTCTGTGGCTCCTTTAAGAAAGCTCTCTAGAAATTAACACTGAACTTACACTTGAGTTTTATTCCTTGGAAGGAAATGGCCCTCCCTTCCTTGGTGTACCCTCTCCAAAAGCCTGTGAAGGAAGTAACCCATGTCATAGTGAGGCAGATAAAAGCTGCAGGTGGCCCAATATGTGAGATCTTCCCCCAGCTCCATGTAGCTCTGCCTCGGGTCTTGCTGTGCCAGCTCCAGTCTCCAGGACTGGACACTTTCTGACACTTTCCCTGGTGGTCCCAATATAAGGAAGGATAATGGTTACCCGAGTTAGCTGGAAATATTTGCTTTTCAATCCTGGCCACAGATGTAACGTGATCACACGCAAATGGTTCGCTCTTCCTGCATCTCAGTTCACCCATATGCTGGGGACAGCATGTTTCCCTAACTCCTGAGAGCAGCCTCAGAGCCTGGAAGCAGCATCTTGTCTTTTCACTGGCCAAGAAAATTTCTTACCATCAGTGGTAAGTGGGTGTTTTCTCTGTACGGTTTGCTCAGAGGGAAATTAAAAGGCAGAAAGCAAAGATGTAAAGCTGTTCTTGAAAGAAAATGTCCATCTCCAGAAAAGTGAGAAAATATTACAAGTTCCACACATTTAGCACTGCTGCCAAGTGAAGTCTTGAGCAATTAGTCTGCTGACTGCTTGAACTTCACTGGGTGTAATATAACTTACCGTCAGTGCAAGCCTCAGTATGTTTCCAGCAGAGGGTGCTCAGCCAGAGTTATTCTCAGCTGCCCCACTTGCCTGTTCGGACCCAGTGAAGACCTTTGGGTGCAACCCATCACCCAGTGCAAATCTTTAGTTAAGCAAGTGAGAAATAAGAGTGGTAAATACTGCACTAAGAAAGAAACCCAGCTTGTCTGAGTCATCTCTAAGCTTTCCACACACACATCTGAGCAGGATCACTCCTATCCTGGAGCAGCTGCCATGGAGAACAGTGTGCTTGGAGGCAAAGTGAATCTACTCTGTGAGTGAAGGAAGAGAGGCATGGGAAAGCCAAGCCCCTCACTGAGGGCACACATGGGGTTATCAGAAGCTCAGGATAAGCCCCTCAGCCCTTGTGCAGAGCCTCGTGCCACGCACTGCATGGCCTCTGCTGACAAAGACCAGGACCGAACCAGTCACTTGCTTATCCCTCCATGCTGCAGATGTTTACAGGTATTTTCACTAAACACTTCAAAAAGGTGCCTCTGTCAGGAGTCTGCTTACACATTCTCAATCTTCTGAGCTTTCAAACATTTCATTAGATCTGAAATTCCCACCACAGCAAGTAGTGATCTTCAGAAGATATGGAGTCTGGGTGGCAGAAGAGGCACTTAAGCACAGAGTGGGTGTTAGCCCAGATCTCTTCCTCCTCAAGTCTTCCTGCTATCTGCAATAGACTGCACTCAATTTTTGAGCAATAACAGTTCCAAAAGTTGGCAGATTTGAAAATAAAACATGAAACCATATACCTAATTGCCTGGGTACTAGAGCATATAATTTCTCTATCTATGAGCCTGAAAGCTGCCAACACAGTTGAGAAAGGAGCTGCAGTGTGGGGAAACAAGCACAAGCCTTTTTTAAGATGTTTTTTGCAGAAGCAAGAACACTTGGTCACCAAAACCATCACCTTCAAATTTTAAGACACACGCCCCAACTCTGTGTGGGATGTTCAGTGAAATGAGTATGCAGATTTGGTCCTTAATAGTAAAATCTACACACTGAAATTTGGAATAATCAGTTTGTCTCTACTCGAGTGAATCTCAGGTGAACCCACACTGATACCAGATTACCTCTCATTATTTGAAGTGCTTGTCCCATATATCTGCATGGGAGGTACTAAGCAGGGCAGAGAGAGGAAGCTGGCAGTCAGCAGTGTTTTAAGTGTGGTTAAAACCCAGACAGCTTCAGAAAGAAAATACTCCCCCTGCTCCCAGTCAAAGAGTCACATCTAGACCAAAACCTGAAGAGGAAGCACATCAGAAGCACTGCAGCTTTACACTCTGGAATATTGGATTTGATAGAATTCGTGATTTTAAATTGGGTCAACTAACCAATAATGTGGCAAAAGAAAAAAAAAATGAATGCATACCAAAAATGAGGAAAAAAGGGGAATGTGCAGCAGAAAAATGTTATATGATGTTATTAATGACTAGATTATCTTTTTCCTTTGTCCTGCTGTCCTGTGAGGGAAATTAGGTCTTACACAGGGCTTGTAGCTGCAAGTCAAAACTGTTCCTTCAGACCAGAGAAGCGTCCAAGGCCTCAGCTGCATCTCCATCATAACGGGTCCCAGCCACATGTTCTTCTGGCAAAGAAGGCCAAATTCCAATGCCTTTCCAAGGCCTTTTTTCGGCCAAGGCCTGGATTTTGTTGTGAGTGGACTTGTGCTGAAAGCCAGTCAGAAAGTCATAAAGAGATGTGCTCATCTGGAGCCGTATCTCTTTATACAAGGTTCCTGTTAGAGAACTTGTGTCATCTGGGAGACAATGTTTATCATTTCTTCAGGCTGAATACATTTTTGTTCAAGTCACAGAGACATATTATTTCTTGAAAACAGGGTAATCCAACTACCTTAAGATCTTCCTTTAACACAACTGGAATTTATAGAAACTTAATGCAACGTGTAGGGCTTTCCTAAAAGAACAAGACTGTGTGATAGCTCAGAACTGCCAGGCCCCTGCAGCTGAAAGTGCAATGGGGTGAGAACAGACAGCTAACATGTGGAAATGAGGACAAGGAATCAAAAAAAGAGAAAGTGAGACAGGAAGACTCACTTTTTAATGAAAATATTATCCTGTGAAATTGCATAATTAAAAGTCAAAAGAAGAAAATTTGAACGTGGCGCAAGTTAAAAGAATTACATTTTATACAGATTTTTTTTATCCTGTCTTCTAAATAGTCAGTGATCTGTTGCACATAAAACTGTAGGATGATAATTGGAAGCAGAGTCTAGTCCCATGACAGGAAATAAACTCTTATCAAAGGCTTTTGCAGATCCCAGTCAAACCGTTGGGAAATTGGTAGTCTTGAAAATTAATATGTAAGATCATGATCTTAGAGAAGGATATAGCAAATACACTTATCTGTAATGAGTCCATACTGGGTTTTTTGCCATGAAGATAACCCTTGAATAAGAAATCCAGCTATTTCCTGGTTTGGATTTTGTCAGGATTCCTGGTAACAGCATTGAGGAGAAAACCCACGTAATTTGCTTGGCAATGTGAGACAGATTCCAGCTTCCAAGCAAGCGCAAACAAGAGATTTTCTAGCATCTCATGAGCTGAGCTAAAGACAATAACAGAACATTATATAACATGACAGAAACCCATTTTCACCACAATCCATTAGTGCAGCTGAATCACTCAATTCTGCAAACTGCACTGATCATTCAACATTAATTGGGGCAAATTAAGTTATAATTTATGACTTTTCTCCTTCATAATTACTTATGGAAGGAAATCATGAGGAACTAACAATTAAGATGATGCTAAAAAGCTTCAGGACAATTTGTTAAACACAAGTGTCCTTTCTTTTTCTTCTCCTCAGAAACAGCCTAGTAACTTACCTCTTGGTTACTTGGGCTTTCATTTACAGCTATACCCCAATATCCAGCTCATGGAAAACAGAAAATTCATAGCCCACTTTCTCTAAATGCATGGATAGGAGCTATGTCCATCTTTGTGTGACACATACCCAACAGCCATTAGACATCCTAGGATGCTACTACTGTGGAAAGCATTTTTAGAAAAAATGAAGGAAAAATACTTCAAGAGAAGAAACCATTATAGCCAGGAGATCTGGAAACCAAGGGAGGAATCCACAGGTCTGAGGTTGATGCATTGTTACAGATCAGCAGTTCAGGCAGAGTGTGACTTGTGCACTGGGCTTGTGCCTCTGTTTTTCCAGGATGCTTTGGACTCTTAATGAAATCAAGAAATCATTTCAAACAAGACCAATAACTACTGCTTATCTTATATGCACAGAAAAGGAAATTTAACTTAGGCTTAAAGGCAAATTACAAATAAAAAGAAAACATCTAGCATTGTAACCTCATAACCAATTATTCCTTTCACAGCCTATTATTCCTTGCACATTGTCAGTTCTCTTCAATTAAATGCCCTTTGCTATTTTAAATACTACAAATTAGTGCCAGTTCAAATAGATGTTGTAAATTCATGCAGATGAGGAAGACAGACATACAAGCCATAATTCTTTATTCCAGGCTAATTTGCTCAAGTTATAAACTGCTGATTTGAACATGAAACAGGCCTGAATGATCCATTTTTCCATGGTGATCAGAAGACAGGGTATGGGCTGATAAAAACATGCTGCTATTTGGTGGTAAAACCTCATCAAACCTTTCCAGACAAGATAATATTCAAACCCAGAATCTGGAATAAAAGCAGTAGGCAATTTCTTCTCCAAGCTGAAAATCCATGATCATTTCGTTCCCTTTTTTCTCCTGTCACACACAGTTTTCTTAAACAGAAGGTATTTGTTATAGACAAAACCTAAAGGAGTTGACGTGAATAAAAAGGGTTTGGTTCCTACCCTGCCTTCCTGTTTACCAAGCAGCAAATCTTGCCTGAATTTCTCTACAGTACACAAAGATAACTAGCAGCTAAATAACATATCATTACAAGGCCAAGTCAGTACATCCCATCCATGCATGAAACACCCTCTGAAAGAGATGGGAAATCTCAACAAGGAGACACTGCAGATTCAGGACCAGGTGGTAGCATGGAGTGTATGAATCAGAGAAGAAGTTGGCCCTCGATTTATATTTTATAAGATAGTATATCTTTAAACAAAAAATGGAGCAAGGTAGAGGCTGGTGATAGGCTCAAATGACGGCCATTTTCCCAGGGAAGAACACAAGACTGTGTTAGTGCAAAGGATGATGATGGCTTTTCACTTCCATGGAGAAGCAGAGAAGGATTTTGAGGACAGCTCACATGAGAATGTCTTTATGTCAGACAGTAGTGGAATGTACAGATAATCAAGCAGCTATAAGTGCACTTGACAAGCTACCACATTAAAAAGCTTGGCAGAGCCATTACCCATCTCCTAGGCAAGAGATGGGTACTGAGGCTGCTGCATCAGTAATGCTCAAGCTAACCCTGTTTGAGCCAACCTCTTGGTCACTTTACCACAGAAACCACAAGAACAACTCTACCATCCAGACATTCTTCCTTGAGCCTGTTCACTGCAGGATTTGGGATCTGGAACAGGGATATGCAGAGCAGTGAAAAAGCAGAGTCTGAGCAGCAAAAGCTGGACATGGCTTCAAGATGAAGATGCTCCCTGTCCTGCCCCTACACTTCCCTCTCACCTGTATTAGCCATGCAGGCCTGGAAAAGACACCAGAGTGAGTTGGGACTGTGCTGTGTTTGCCCTGTGTACACAGACCAGTGTTCTCATATTATAAAAGCAGCACCATCCTCCTAAGTCCAGGGATGATGGACATCCTTTCCTCTGCCAAATTTCTCACCTGTCAGGTGTCTCTATGAGAAAAGATGGTTCTTTTTGTACTTGCCCACAGCAGCAAACCAAAAATAACAAAAACTACAACAAAACAAAACAAAGAAACAAAAAAACAACAACAAAAAAACCTTAACAACAACAAAAAATGACAACCAAAAAAAAGGACTATTGAATCTTTTGTGTCTGCTTTGAAATACTGCAAATACTTATGACAAAAGACCAGGATTTTCAAAGGGATGTCCATTTGGGGAACCCAGTTTCTTAGCAACTGCAGGAGACCTCTTAAGGGGTAGAGATTTCAAGAACAGAAGCGACAAACATGCTCTAAACCTTCCATCTTTTTAGGAGGCTCCAGAAGGGGAATTTGAAAATACAAACCCTCAAAATGTCTGCTTTCACTGGTAAAATCTCACTCCCAGTGTCGTATCTGACACAGCCTTCTGGATCCCCTGTCCATCCTCCTCCCGCTCACACTGAAGTAAGGTGTTATTGTCAGCGCTGCAAGCAGGTCGTGTTTACACTAAAATCAATCCTTCAGCATGCTTAGGAAGTTCAAACAAGCACTTGGCTGTAAATCTGAGGAGTTTATCCAGACAATGATGTTAACTGTTCCTGTGTGTAGGAAATGCTGCAGATTGACCTAACACTTCTTCTAAACAGGAGTTTTACTACATCTGCTGTGTCAGTCACAAAAGTGATGGGTGGAAAGAATGTTCATTGTTATTAAAAAGGAAAGTCAGTTTCCAAAAGGAGATATATCACAATCCATCCCTTCTCTGCCAAACCTTCCTGCGTACTTAAGGATTCTACTAGGAAAAGAGATTAAAGAGAATTGTGTAGATCAGATTATCGAATGACAAACTCTTTCAACCTGCAATTCTGAAAGCATAGCATTCTGGCATCTCACACCACACCTCAGCTCCTGGAATATCAGGTACAGCCAAGGCTTGCTTAATCTACTACTAGTAGGAATCAGGCTTTACACTGTGATGTGAGTTTCCTTTTACTGTTGGAGTGGAATTTTTGTATTAGTTCGAAACAGAGAGCAGTGCAGCTGAGCAGAACACAGGGCAGTTTTGTCCTTTTCACTTGCCCTGCTGAATGGGCTGTCAGCAGTTCAGTCTATGTATCATGAATGCTAAAGTACTGGTTCAGACTGGAGTCCTCAATAGACCTGCTGTGGTACCAGGCAGCCTCCTAATTCCCACCGCCCCAAGAGCAGCGCAGCACAGCACACAAAGAAATCCTCTCCCCCAAAAAACCCAGACATCCTCCTTTCCCCCACATTTAACAACATTTCTGCTCTGCATTTCTGCCTCCTCTTTCTGCATTGCTGAATATACATCTGGGACAGGCTCAGTTGCATTTCAGTGCTGCACACTTTATCCCAGCTCTCCACTGGGAAACGGGGATCACTTTAGGTGCTTCTTCAGGCAAATTTCTTTAGTAGCCTCCTGTTTCCCCCCTCCCCTCCCCCCAGCTTTTTCTGATCTCTGAATAATTTGTTCACACAGTACTGCTTCCTTTGCCATTAGAAGCCATAAATCAAAACACAAGGACTGCAAGGTCTTACACTTTCAGAATCTATTAATTTTTGGTGTCTTTGGAAAATAAAAGTCTGTGTAACAAGTATGAGGGAGTCACAATTACTCTTTTAACAGAGGCTGATGGAAACGGAGTTTCCAAATTTCTGCCAAAACCAAATATTTTTTCCTCCATTACTTTAAAAACAGAATAGTTCCCTGAACCTGGGCTCATTTTCTTCCTGCAGCCATCAAGTTTCAATTTGCAAATGGTTGCCCAGCATAACCTGCCCATCTGCTGGGCTCTCTCCCTCCATGATCACTCCACAGCCTCTGGCACCCCTTGACCCAAGGACCAAAAAAACTGTATTACCATGAGAACTTTAGAAATTTGGTGTGTATATCCGGCAATTTGAGGATGGTTCTCCCTTGGTCCCAGCATCTCCTGTCAGCTTGGCTATTTGTCACCAAAGAGCAGCATGGAGTGACACTGTGGACAGGGAAATCACCACCACAAGCCTGGCTCAGGGAACCTACAGTCAGGTTCATATAGCAGGACAAAATTACCATAGGGCAGAGAGGTGCTGAACCAAGAATCAGAGGGATTCACTCCAGTAGCTGGTCAGCAAGAGAAATGCTTACTGTCCCCAAACTGGTTTTCCTGGTCTTCTGGACAAAATGCCTTTTTGCCATTAAATTACTCTCACTAGATCTTTACACTGACAGGTCCACAGTAACAGCACAGCCTGTGGAGCCAAGGATTAGAAAATCCCCTATCAGCTGTAGTCAAGATACGAGAGAGTTGAGCTGGTCAGCACATTTTTATCTGTTAAAGGTTCTACCATTCCAGATCATCTCTGTGATCTTTGTACAGAGAAATCCTGCCTGTGATTCAAAGGCAAGTGCTTATACTTCATCAATGCACCTCACAAACATTTCCACATGGTTTTGGATCTTATCTACCTAAAATCTGCAGTAATAAGTTCAATTGAGTGACATGAACATACAGAGGCTTGTTTAACATCACCAGCCCTCAGAAACTGCTTGATAACTCCAAGAGCTTTTCAGAGGGATCAACATCTTCTACATGAGTCCCTGAAGCACGTAACTCCTCCCCCTAAAAAAATCTGAAACCCAACAGCTATCACCTGAATCTTGAAGATGCACTAAGTGAAAACAAACACGTTACAATAGCACCAAACTATTACAGTAAATTGAAGCCACTACGGCCAACAAATGCCAGAGGTGAAGCTCAGAGTCATGCTGAAATAGCTTTTTCATCATGGCCCTCATCCTGGAACTACAAAAATGCATCTTGCAGAGTCAGATCAGCAACGAGTTATTTTGGCTTTCTACATCCTGTATCTCTGAGAAGAAAAAAAGGAAAGAGTTACAAGTAATCAGAAATTTGTAAGTCACGTTCCTTTGAAGATGTCTGTTATTCTGGATTGCTTTACAGATGTCAGAATTATTTACTACAGAAGTTCCTTTCATTAAGAAAAGAATTTTTATAGCTGAATTTCACTAGTTGCAAATGAGTGAGACACCATGTAAAGCACCAAGGAAGGGCTTTCACCACTTCAGAGCATTGGGTTTTGTAACCACTTCTACAAGTCTGCAGAATTTATGGCTGAAGTGTGTTTGTATAACGTGATCCCAGATTACAAGAAACAAGATTCCAAATAATTCAAAACTAAAAAAGGGCTCACACAAATGCTAAACTCCGTAGTGTCTTTTTATTCCAGAAGCTTCTGAACATAAAGAGTGCAGCCAAAGTCGTTAGCAGCTGGCTGTCTCTTCTCAGGACCTCACTGGTAGTAACCACTACGGTCTGTAGCCCCTGTTAGAGGATGCCAGCACAGCTGAATGCTCTATTCATCATTTATGTGCCATTCACGACTATACAAACACACACAAACTTCAGAAGGCCAAAGGTTTAGCCAATCTGTGAAAACTGGGCAATTAGTGCAACGTCTCCTGTTAAAAGCTGGTGTCCTCAGCTAACAATTCACGACGGATCACTGAAAACAATTAGGGCTGTTAACATACAAGGCACTAAAGACATTTACAGTGTGAAGTCATTGGCACCCCGGCAAGATGTAGAGATTTTATACAAGAGGATACATATGCGAGCACGTGTTATAAGCCTGATCATTAGAGTCTACATGAAATGTCACCTTAGAATTCCAATTCCTTTGAATAAAAATGTAAAAGGAGTCATAGATCCTCTTCTGGTGGTGTATACTACAGTTCACTGGAGTTGTACATTTAAACACAAGTAAGAGAGAAAGAAAGAGAGAGAGAGACATCCCTGTCCTCTTCTGCCTCATTTGTGGGGACATGGAGTGGGCCTTGATGGGCTCTGAAGCCAAATGCAATGAAGCAACAGAAATAATGGGCCATGGAGGTGGATTTAAAATTCTTTTAGAGGTGGAGTTCTCTCTGTGCTGCCAATAGATGAGGTTTCATTCCTGTAGCCTTTTTCAGCCCTCTGCAATTTTTAATTATGGTGGAAGGAGGTATTTCACCTCTAGTGTTGCAAATTCTGTCCCAAAGGGAAATTCAAACAAGGTTGGGTTTATTCTAGTTTTGAAAGAAAACAAATTCGGTAATGTCAAATTTTTTCATAAAACAGACTTCCAAGTGTTGACTGTCATCCTGATGCTTTAGTGAGCATTTAAAAGAGCAAATTTGAAACAGCTGAAATACCAGGAAAAATTAAATAGCAACTCTTGATCTAAGAAAAATATAAATTGATGGAGCAACCTGCATTGGATGCAGAATTAAAATGCACATGGGAAATAAACTGGAATACCTCACTCAATTTTTGTTCATCACAGGTCATCAAGCTAAGATGAGAAAAGCAAACTTACAGTGTTTTACTTACCGGAGTTATGGAATAGCAAGTGGTCTAGGACTACTCCCATAGCAGTTGGGAAAAATATGCATTTTTGAAAGACTGATTCTTCTGGCAAATTCATAACAGAGTGTGGCCACAGGCTGTAAAGGACAGACCACACACACGCTTTCTGGACAATCAGTGACTGGACACAAGCCTTTCCTCTGACTTCTTGATATAAACTTAATGGTTACCAATATTTACTTACTCTGTAAATAAAGGTCATGACTTGGTAATATTTCTCTGCTCTGCATGTGCTTAAACAATATGAAAATCAATGCACTATAAGGGCACGGTCATGGCCTTTTTCCAAACAGGAAGAGTTCCTTGTCACATGTTAGAAGAGAAAATCCCAACCCAGAGGAGCACAGATGAGAAGATCTTCAAAGAGCCCAAACTGAACCACAGCTGAAATGCAAAACACAAAGGTATTTGCTGTCAAGGCTTCAAAAATACACTTTTGCCATTTGACAGTGGTGACTTGGTGACTTTGGCTGGTACTAACACGCCACAAAGTCATCACATATTTCTGCACTCTTTGGATTCCACCTTTAAAATAACCGCCAAAATTGCCAGAAGCCCAAAGCAGAACCTTCCAGACGGACACAAAATTAGAGGTTTGTCACTTTTCTTCCTTTATCACATGAAACACATTCACTGACGTGCACAGTCTGGCTTTGACAGAAGCTTTATTCTATAATCACTCTAGGAAAGCAGAAGGCACCCTGCAACACCACCCCACCACACCCAGCCTTTTATTTCTTTCTTTGTTCCCTTCAATGGCAATGGCAGGAAGGAATTTCATACAGCACTGAGGATGAACAATCCAGTTAATGACATTGCTGGAAATTCGTATATCTGGGACAAAAGCAAGCTTCAGCCTGACAGCTGTTTGAAACATTCAGATAATCTCATTCTGTTGAACAAGATTTTCCCAGTATAAATTTTAGACGACTCAGACAACTTTTATTCAATTTTACAAATTTGGGACATAACACTTGTTTGTGAAAAACCTTCAAGATAATTTTCAGAGACCTGAAGATCTCTGGAGGTTTAAAGGTCTTGAACTAACTCCCAGTTAGAAGAGAGCACATCTGAGCAATGCCAGTGCCCCGAAAGCTCCAGGTTTGCATCACCCATCAGAGGACAGAGCCTGGCCCTGGTGCTCTCCTCCATGCCCAGCTCCACAAGGACCAGCAGCACACCCTGTTAACAGCTGCTGTCTCAAGATCCAGAAAGCAAACCAGAGGAAGCCCTCAGTCATTCACAAAATCCGTCACACCTATGTGAGCCCCTGCCACCCAAAGGAGTTCCTGTACTCGCAGAAATTAGGTATATCCACCAGCAGATCCTTGTCCTCAGCACTAATAACTGTGCTGTGTACAATCTGCTGGCCAAGAAAAACACTTCTGTTTACAGTATGAATAATAATAAACCAAGAATTTCCTCTTTTCCACTAAGTAGACCCACTTCTTTTTCCTACTTACTTTTGGCTCTGTCTGCCCAATGTTTTGAGCATTACCTACACACTTAGAGAGGGCAAAGGCACTGCCCAATCCTACTCACAAGCATCCCAGTAAAACTTCTAGTGCTACAAACCACTCTATACTTCCTTTTAATGACAGTCAACAAAGAGACATTTCCAAACACCTTCCATCTGTCCCATCAGCAAAAATGATGCTTTTAAGGGAGGTTTCCTCCCTGTTCTCTAGACAAGAAGGATGGATCAGATCAAACTAAGCTGCTTCAGCACAGGGAGGGAAGTGAGCAGGAGGTAAATGTGAAGGCATACAGGGAAAATACACACACAACCAGTATTTGACTGCAGGGACCTACAATCAGGCAGTTAGAGACATCCAGGTTTTTTTTAACCTTTTGTTCATTGTTTTAGTAATTTTATCTCTCGATGACAGATGAGGCGGATATTGCTAGGAAACTAAATGATTTCTTTGACTCAGTGTTCTGTGGGGAGAATGAGGGAAACATGCCAAAAATGGAGAGAAATTTCCCAGGGGCAAAAAATGAAAAATTAATGAAATGCGAGGCAACACGCAAGTATGTCAAATGAACCAAGAAAGGGATAAGAACAATTAAAATCAAACAGTGCTCTGGAGGGGTTGGGAGGATCAGCAAGGCAGGAGCAATAGTCTGAAGAATCTGTATGGAGGAAGCCCTTTAACTACCCGTGAGGAGCAGATGAGAGACCAGGAGAGCTCAGGTTCAGGACAGCAAGTGAGGAACATGAGGCTCCCTGAGCCCAGTCTTAGCACTGGGAAAAATAACTGACAGTAGCTTGAAAAAAGAGTGACACACATTGACAGGAAGGATGTCAAGCTGGACAGACTTCTTTTTTTCCCTGGAGCAAGATGGCAATGAGGACAGACCCAGGATGAATAAGCCAATCTTGTTGACTTAATTTTCAGCAGGCAAGTACCTTCTCTATAATCAATGACAGCAAGTGGAGACACTGTAGATATGTGGTAACTTAGCAGGTAAGGGGAAAAGTAACATGTGGGCTAGTTTTTCTTATTGTACATAAAGTTGTATACATATTATTTTATATAGAGGTGTTCTGCACCCAGGATCTGGTTATTGAAAGTCTGTGTCAGCAGCAAGTCCAAATTTGCTGCTCCCACCTTGCAGCTGCTCCGCTGCCTATGAGCTGTTTAGCAGAGCAGTCAACAGCTCTGAATCCCAGTCTCTAACCTAATCACAGTTTGGGGCTGCCAAACTGACTCTGCATACTGATCCTGCAGTGGCCCTGGTTTGTGACTGGAGTCCTTGCTTGGAAACAGCTCTCTCTTGGTGGGGGACAGCAGGAGAAGGGCATGGATTTAGTTCTAAACTCAAGAAGGCACTTGGGCATATGGCTATGCTACTTTGGGACAGGGCTGTTTTCCTAGATTAGTGAGTGACGCTTCAGCTTGCTAATAATAAAACAGGGGAAGACTGGATGCAGAAACACAAAGAAGTGAGAAAATAGGTCAATCCCTCACTTCTGAAAACAGAAGAGAAAAGGGATAATGCTGGAAAACAAATAGTTGAAAGGAAAAGCTGCCTTGATGATGGTGCAGGGCGTTGACCAAGAAAGCATCACCAGTGACAGCAGAAAAAAATCAAACAGGTAAACGATGGAGAACAGATAGCACCTCCTTTACAAAAAACAGAAAAGGGCTTCTTGGAGACCATATCCCAGAGACCAACATGCTTTGCAGGGCACAGTCATAACCTCCAGTCTCTCTAATTCTCTTTTAAAGGATTAGTTTTCTAACAAGAGTATTTGCCAACAGGTCACATGGTGAACACAGAATATCTGCTGGTATCAACTAGGTTGTGTTCTCCTACCAAAGCAGGCGGCATTTCTGTTTTACAGAAGCAGAGGGAGGAGAACTGTCAGACAGCGAGAGAGGTGCCAAGACTTCCTTGATGGAAGGTGATAGACAGGTCTCACACTTCCATACCAACTGTTTCAAAGTCTGATTTTTCAATCACTTTTAATAATTTCTTTGGATCCAAAATAATGTGGACAGATGACATGATACGCAGACAAAACCTGACTCTCCCAGTGGGAGGAGGAATATTCCTGTGGTTTGTATGAACGAAACTTTTAAAGCCAAAGAAAGTAACATTTTTCCTATATGCAGCCATTACATTTCCTTTCTGTGCATCTCCTCATTCCTGTACAAGAAAAACACTCACGACTAAGTGAGATCCAATATATATAATTATGTATATATATAAAGTGTGATGCTGGAAGAAACCTGCTGCCAGAAACCCTGGATGCTTTGGGACCAAAGCCGTGCCGAAATCCACTGGAGCCCTTCATTCACAGCTTGGTGGGCATCTTCCAAAACCCTGCACAAAGCTGTACCCCTCATGGATTTTACATCAGGAATGGCACAGCATGAGAAACAGTCCCATTCCTACCAAACTGACTGGCAGGCGTTTCTCCCCATTGAGTGTTTCACCAGTTCAACAAGAATAAACACGTCGTAACTGGCTGACCACTGACAGTGTGGGGGGAAAATGTTGCTCCCCAGACCCAAGCCAGGCAAAAGGCTGAGGGCCAGCTGGCACCTGTCGAAGGGAGCCAACAGTAGGCAGCAAAGGCTCAAGGTGGAAAGCCGAGTGCCAGATTTTGACTTCAGGTACGTCTGTGCAGCCCTGCAAGTCCCTGGTCTGGAAGGGGATTTGTGCAGGTGTAGCAAACACTTTTGCTGCATTTATTGCAGCATCAGGTTTAAAGCACTGGTACAATGGCAAAATGCTGATCAATGACATCACAGCCTGGATTTGCTTTTGGATCTACAGCTGTTCATCTGAATTTTTGGCTGCTACCTCCATGAGATAAGGTTTTCATTGGGCTCTTTGTTTGGTACCAGCTGGATCCTCAGCAGCTGAAGTCAGCAGCTGTAACTTCACATTGCTGCAGTGAAACCCTGGGAGCTGCTATGATTTTTCCCAGCTGAGGATCTGGCCCACAGAAGGAGAGAGATCATAAGGGAAACAGCTTCCCTGAGGAGCAGGACTGCGGAGCCATCGAGTCTGCCATCTGGCTTTGCAGCACAAGGGGCTGACACACTTTAACAGTAGGAGAGGACGGAAAGACCCCAATGAGCTGCTACCTGGCTGTGCAACTCTGCACTGCATTTGGGCTGGGACATAAACCCCTATATGGGATCCTCTCCTCCTTGGAAGCACCAGTCTTTGCACTGGATATTGCTATGCATTTTTCTGCATATAAATCAGCTGCATCACCACAACTCTCTAATTCATTCACTGGCACAAGTGAGTCCTAAATAAAACCCAGCACTTTGCAGATTTCATTCCCCCTCCCCTCCCAAAAAAACCCCAAACAAATGAGAAAAAGCAACCTTTTGGTTTTTTTCAAAATTCAACACAAAGTAATGACCAGAGGAGGCTGTGAACTACTTGGTAAGTAACATCACAGGCAGAGATGAACCTCAAGGTTCTTTGAGCAAGACTACTCTGAGCAGCCATCATGACACCTCTCATCCATGTTGTCACGTACCAATCCCAATGTGTGGTTTTCCTGTGTCTCGTTCTGTTGCTTCGTGGGGAGCGGAACGATTGTGCAGGGGATGGCTGCCAGGCTCTTGGGGAAGAAGTGTCTCCAAAATCCATGGATGAACCCATCCTTTTGCATAAGAGAGCGAGAAAAGCTCCTGCTATTCAGGGCTCTTTAGAACTCCTGCTATTCAGGGCTCTTTAGAACGTGGAAGGTGTACAACCCACACTGTATCCTGGGCCCCTTTTCTGCATTTACACATTAGATCTCACGTTACCCTGCGTGCATCCCAACCCTGGGGTGTTCCACAGCCTCTGTGTGGTCCTGATGTCCCTTGCAGAGTAACATTAAAGACAAGCCTCTGAAAAAAACTCAGAAAGTGGCTGGTTCATCAACAAGCATGTCCCCAAGCAAGCCCCGACCCTCACTGTGCAGCTTGTAATTACAGAGAAAGTCAAAAGAATTTAATTTTCATAAGAGGTATGTGCGGTAAGCAATCACTGAATTAATATTTCAGCTTGTCAGAGCATCTCCTTGTGAGAAGATCCCAATATTATGAGGTTAAAAAAATCTAATGTGAAGCTGAGCCACAACATAAAAGCCATGCTATCTGTCAAAGTCATCAGCAGCCTTGTTCATGGGATTTAGCAGTCAAACTCCCAGCCCAGAGCCTGTCAGCTCTGTCTCCCGCAGCATATAACGCATTTAGCAGCAAAACTCTTTCACAAGAGACAGAAAATTGACCAGAGAAATGAACTTTGGATTTTAGATTCTCTTTTCTTTTATTGGTGATGAACATGTAATAAAGGGGGGTAAAAAAGTTGTAAAGTAACTGAAAAACAGATGTAAGTATTTCTGAATTAGACTGGAAGCTTTTTCTGCTGGAGGGCTTACACACCTCATCTGCAGCACTTCCAGGACTGCATCCCTAAAAAAATTCCTAATTTAACAAGTAGGTTGGAAACTTCTACAGTGTAGTAGCTGACCTTGATAATCATTGATCAGAAAGCACTTTAGTAGGGAGCAATCCCTTTGCAATCCCTGCTTAAAAGCTTTTATAGAGCTCCTGCCATTGCTGAAATGGTGGGGCTGGTATGGTCAGAAGGAAACAGCACTTGTGCTCAGTCTCTATATTCCCCTGGAGAAAACAGCAGTGAAGACTAAAATCAAAAATTTGAATTAACCAAGTCCAGGAAAGCTCTAACAGGGAAATTCAAAATGGCCAAAACCAAGTGAAAAACTGCTTCCTGAGCAGCTGCATTCACTGCTGTGCTGCAAGTCAGAAGGCAGCCCTGTCCTGAGCTGAGCAGGGGGTGAGCAGCAAACAGGTTTGCTCTGGTGACAGCACTAATAGTGCCTGGGTTACATCGTGACTTACACCGCTCAACTGAGAGCGTACAGTCACCTCGAGCTGCAGGGCTGAGCCTGAAATCCTCCCCTGCCCCACTACAGTCAGTACAGAAACACAAACCCCAAAGGTACATCACATGCAATTTCACAGACACAAACCCAAGTTGCTACAGGAGCTGGTGTCCTGCCTCCCCACCCTGCACACTCCCAGTGCCAAATGCACCAGCAGCACAGCTTGGAGGGTTTCTTTGCTCGCTGAGGAATCACTTACTACAAGCAAAGGAATATTTGACCTTTCTATCAGAAGGAGCTGACAAAGTAGCCCTTTAAACCTGCCTCAGTTGGGCTGTGTTAAAAGGGAGAGCCTTCATTCTCTGCACTAAATCTGTAATTCAGTCGGCGTGCTGAGCAGCAGGATAAGGGGGGCATCTGACACTGAACAGATGTCAGATTTTATTTTTTTTTTCCCTCTCCTCCTAGTCTAGACAGTGGGTCTCACATGCTCCCACCTGGGGACACATCTGCTTGATCAGGCTCGTGGAAATGAGCAGTGATGCACCTTGTGTGGATCACTTGGAGAGATCCACCCTCTCAGGGGAATGCCTACATCACTGTGAGGTGATGATGACACTCCACCACAGGCTGGAGGCAGGATGCTGAGGCAAGGGTGAGCTTGTCTGCTCTACCATTCAAACTAAACTAACAAAACCAGTGGCAAAACACAGGAACGTTCAGTGGTGGAGGATGAATGCTTTCCCCTATGCCATGGTTTGGGCAGCTGAGTGCATCCTGCACTGGACTCCCCAAACAGCAGCTGGGAGCCCACTAATGAGGACAGGGAGAAAAGCTGCAAATCTCCCCCACCTGCTCAGTCTTTGAGACATTGGAGACATTGTCCTAAAATTCTTTGTTCTTCGCCGTGTTTGCAGGTCACCTCTTTGATAAACTAGTTTCCAGATAAACTTTTAATTACGAGTGAGGCACTTGTGTGCTCCCAGGGCAGGGGAAGCCCCTGGGCCCGTGTCACTTCCCATTGTGATGCTGAAGGGGAGGCTGCTGGGCTGGGTGCCCCAGATCTCCGACAGCACCCCCTGCTCAGCATACTGAGAGCACAAACATTGCACCCTCAAGCTTAACAGTAGGATCTTGCTTAAGATGTTTAAGATAAGTGGGTCAGCTACCAAGGCTGCACAAATGGCATTTCCAGAAGGGTGTTGTTATTTATACAGCACCACAGGGGACTCTGGAGATTCAAAGACAAATAAATCATGACAAACTCCTTCCCTGAGGGGCTTTGTAATGTGCAACTCAAACCCTCTGGGATGTTCAGTTCCTCCTATGAGGTGATAAGTGCTGTCAACTCCCACTGACTTTAATAGACATAAAGATGCTCAACACCTTGAAAGACAGCACTTTCAAATTACTTTCATCTCCAGCAGTATGGCCACTTACACAGTTTTAACATAATGAAGTAGTAAATGACAACTATACTTAAGAATAATGTTCTGCAAAGGACAGTTGGAGGACAGGACCACCTAGATTTTCATCTCTAGTTTCTACACCACAGAGATTTGCTCCTAGGAGATGGACAGAAAAGTGAGCTTGTATGGGAGGGAAAACATCACAACCAAAGCTGACCTTCAGCACTGGCTGAGGCAAGACACTGCCCTAAACTGCTTCTGGGGTATTTCTCTGTTTAAGCGTTTCTATTTTTGTGGTTTCATAAATGTTAGCTGTGTAATAGTAAACTGTCTTTCCTAACAAGTAAGTGATCCAGATGGAAGAGATGCAGGGGTGTCCTAGATCTTCAGACTGTAAATCTGATTCAGCTGCTGCCTCCAAGCCAATCTTCTAATTAAATTTTCTCCTTCTATAAGTCGTTTTGTGTTTGGGGGTTTTTGTTGTTTGTTTTGGGGGGTTGGGATTGGTGGGGGTTTTCTTGTTTGTTTTGTTTTTTGTTGTTGTTGAGTTCGGGGGTTTTGGGAGGGGGCTTTTTTGCTTTTGTTTTGTTGGGTTTTTTTCCCCCATGGATCTTGCAGCAATGGACTTGGCTTTTGTTTCTCTTTTTCTTTTTCCCCCACCAATTTTTAAAATCTCCAGGTAATTTAAGCTGCTTCCCCCATGTAATCCTTGCTCAGGGCATGCTATAATTCCATAAAAATTTCAACACAGAGAGAGACAGGTCAATCCTTATAATGAAGCTTATCTTGCGGGACTTGTAATATTTGAGACAGATAGTCTCAATATTTATGTGCTCTATTTATTAACACCTTTGATGACTAATGGTGAAGGTTATTTGTGTTTGCTGGGTTTTTTTAATCAAACTACCTGTATTTCTTTATAGACAGGAACAGACTATGATGCTCTTCTGCCAAGAGATACAGAAACAACCCTTCAAATCCCTAAGAAAAACAAGGATATTCTAGTATGTGCAGGAGGGAAAATACTGTTCACCTGTTTAGCACTTTTAGTTGGGAGAGTTCAAAGTGTTTTGAAGAGAGCAAGGACAGGGAAGAGACAATGTCCATTGGAGTCAATTAAGTTACCCTTTAAACTTCAAAGTGATCTGTCCATGCCCAAGTCTTACAAGCAGAGAGACAGAAAAGTACAGTCACTGTGGGTTTTGGCATCACAAAACCCCAGAAGAACGATGCACACAGGTGGAGCAGTGGACACAGGCCCTGCAGCCAACACGCCTCAGGAGCAGGATCCATTTCCCTGTGCTTCCAGCTCTCAGCTGCAAAACCTCCCCCAGCACACACACGTCACTCACAGTACCCTGCTCTACAAGCACTTGGAGGTGTGAAATACACTGGGGCTTTTACATCCAAGTAACTCTAGAAAGGGACAGGACAACTTTAATTTTTATTGCCCACAGCTTCAAAAATTTCCAAAGAAAATCCAGTTAGCAGAAGAACTGCTCCTAGTTCCAGAGACAGTAATATAAGCACAGGTATGTCCTAAAATTAAATGTCAGAGACATGAAGAGTCAGAAGAGAGGTGTGAGCTTATTTACAGGCTGGTGTGAAATGGCAGAAGGCTTTCCAGTCTCGTCATCCTCTGCTTCCCAAAGGACTCTTTAACCATGTTATTGTTTTCACTGGGATTTCATTCCAATGGGGGGAAACAATCCATCAAATATATTTTCTTACTCTGCTCTAAAATGCTGCTTGGCTTTATGAGGTAATAATAAACATATTCATATTAAATTTTACTCCTGTGAAAGACAGCAGCAGCACATATAAGAGCAGTTGCTCTGACATAAGTTCCACATTTTCTCAATTCACTGACAAAACCAGCTTTCCTTTCCATCTTGCATTTCAGACAGGGCTAGATTTCAAATGAAGAATGCTTTTGCAGGTGTAATTTTTGCATAATTAGGGTATCCCTATTTGTATGCCAGCCTTCAAGAAGGGAGAGCCAGCCTGAATACCTGTGCTTCCTTCTGTTTCTTTGTGGCTGCAAATCAAAGACCCAGAGAATATTCTGCACCCTAAATTCATTTAGAAGGTTGAAAACTACAATAAAGGCTCATGGCTTCAAAAAGCTGTACATGAGTGCTCTGCACTAACCATCCCTTCTTCCATGCAATAATCTCAAATTGCCTTGACTACTTGCTACATAGATCAAACTCGGATTTCTGCTTGTGTCTTGTTAAAGCAACTTCCCAGCCACCAGCACTGCTCTGAGATGGCAGTGAGAGCACAGCTTAGAAACTCATCCACATAAAAAGAAAAAGAAATATCAAAGAATATAACTTGTGTTATAAATACAGTGTTCAGGCCACTTGCAAAAGTCAAGAGTTGTGAAAGCCAGACAGAGAAAACTGAGCATGCTTGTGTTTGTGTATACCTATATATATATATAATATGGATGGTATAAACCTGTCAGATTACCAGCCTATGTATAAAAGAAGTGCAACACTACTATGAGTTGAAAGAGACAATTTCTGGAGATGCTTTGGCATGGAAGGGGCTTTTTGCTTTGCCATCCCCACCTGTGAGATGTCTGGCTTTCTGCGGGATGGGGACTCACTGTGTTGCTCTGGCTTCCCAGATGGCATGTGCTGTTTGTCCAGCAGCAGGCCACATTACATCCATGGCTCTTTTTGGCTGCCACCTGATTAAGGTGTTGGGGGTGACACTGTTGATTTCAGGGGCAGAGTGATCGATACCCTTACATAGAAATGAATTGTCCTTTCCACTGTAATTCCCGATAACTTACATCCCTAATGGCCTTTCACTTAACATCTCTGCAGAGAATGGAATTACCATCCCAATTTTATAACAGATTGGCTCATACTATGCACCTGAATACAAGACTTTACTGTAGACTTGTATGTGATGAGCAACTGAGCAACAAACAATTTTTTGCTGTTTGTGTGCTTTTGTGGGCCTGGAGAGCAACTCCAGCACCTGAACGGGGCCAAATGGCCACTGGAATTAGAATAATGGGGATGATAACATTTTTACGTAATAGCACTTGATTTTGTCTACTACATACAGTTATAATATTCCATAATACAGGTAGTTGTGTGCATGCTGTGCCCTGCCGAATAACCCAGTTTAAATTTCTATGAACAGGCATAATATATTCCATCTCACTCTCCACAGAATTCTTCCTTTGTCCATAATATGCTTTCAAGCAGTTTTTATTTGCAAATAGAAATGCTTGTGAAGCATCATTTCATTTAGTTAGGCCCTGAGAAAGAGAGATATGGCTTGAACACTGGCTGATAGTCATCTGTCTTCCAAATAGTAACTGCTTGCAGATCTAGGAAAGGTGTTTAAGTGGATTTTGCAAGACCCACAAGGTAATGTTTACACTTCTTTGTACACAGATCTGTTCTTAGATGTATTTAGGATTTTTTTTGTAAGTCCAGGAGATCTCCTATTGATTTGGATACTCAAAGGTCCCCTCTGCTATTGAGTATGTTAAAAGACCACTGTCTTGAAGGTTGTGCCATGGGCTTCTCAATGTCCAAGTACCACTGTCAGCATCTGCAACCATTTGTTGGGTGTTCTGTTTTGAAGTGGAGAAAGAAAGAGGTGCTTGCAGAACACCCATCTGCACACTGTGAGGTGGAGATCCCTCTTGGCTTAAACCAGTGCTGAAGACTGAAAGACATCAAACATCAATTCAATCCACACAGGAGGAAAATGCTAAGGAACCAGCTATTTCCTTTTTTCCTTTGTTGCTGGTCAAACCTGGCAACAGGAGATGCTTTCAAGCCTCCAGCTACTCTCATTTCTGAAATTATATAGTTCTACAATGGATTATCCAAGACACAATTTTCAAAAAAAGAAACAAATCAGAAAATATAAAAAGACACAAAGGTCAATAAAACCTATTTTGGAGTATCCATCAAGTGATGTTTACTGTCATGAAAAAGTAATATTTCTCCAAGAGCATTATGGACTGAAGCAGTTTTGCTGTGATGCATGGGAAGCAACAGGGATATTGCAAACAATCCATAGTCTGGAGAACAGCCCTCCACCTTGGGCCATCCAGGGCAGGAGGACAATAAATCCTCCTTCAATCCCATTCACAAGTCTTTGCACATCAGACCAAGTCTGAAAGATGAGATTGCCAGGAGCAATATCTTATAAACCTCATCTGCTGCCCAGCTTGTCAAGACCCTCAGCAGGAGACTCTGCACGTTCACTTGGGCATCAGCCAGTAACTCTCATGGTCCTAAATGATTCTTTAAATTTTGGTAGCTGAACCACAGGACAGGAAAAGGGACAAATCTCATTAATTAAATGATGTAACTCCAAATGGTCAGGTCACTTCTAAGACATACTTGGCAAAATCAAAACGCAGGACCTCAAGACATCATTTGGTCTATGCCAACCCCATAAGTGGCAAAAACCTACTCTTTTCTTTAAAAATCCACACAGAAATAGCTCTCAGTTTAGAGTGGAGCCATCAAAAATTAGCAGCCTCCTCCTTGCCATTTTCTTGTCTATAAGAAAAAATTCCCACAACTTCATCACAGAAAATTTACATCAACATCACATGCGTGTGGAAATGCCAACATCAACATCTACGTACCATGGTACAGCGTGTCAAAAAATGAGAAATAACTGTGCAAAACCATGTCCAAACATGAAAACTATACTGAATAGGTCTCTTTGTGACTGTGGGCAGAGAGAAGCATATTCAGTGAAGTGTACTGTCCTTCTGCCCCAAACTTGTCTTCCTACTGTCTCTTGACTTCCACAACAAAGTATCTGGGTTTGGATTGTTCTGCTCAGGGAGATCATCATTTCTATTTAAACTCAAGCAATGGAATATTAAAGAAAAACTGAAGTGCCACTTAGACTCCTAATCACATTCAGCGCTCCTTTGTATTGAGCTGAGTGTCCTTATTTTCCCTAGAACTTTGTGTTGATGTCAGGCATTCAGCACATCACAGGAGATGATACTTTCTATTTTCCATTGCTATTGCCTCCAATCCACAACTCTCCAACAAAAGCCCAGTGCAAAACAAGAAGGTTTGGGATTAGATTGTCCTATGTGACACCCCAAAGAGATACAAGATGACTATAACTTGCCCCCCAACAAACTTCCACCATCCCCAAATCTGGTTGTGTATCTATAGCCGCCACACATGTAGCAGCAGAAAGAAAGGAGAGCTGGCAGCAGAGACATAGGACAGACTAAATCTGACTGCATTCCTTGAAAGAAAGGAGGGCTAAGTCTCTAGGGCATATGCAATTCCTGGATTGGTGCAGCTAGAGTCCATTGGTAATAAACAAAATTTCCAGAATCTCTGAGAATGGAGCCAAAAACATAGGAGAAAAATTCTTGCACTTAAATTAAGCATCACAATGCAAAAGTACAAATCTATTCTTCCATAATGCAAGGGAGTATAATATATCTGAATACCCAAGCATCAATTAAAACCCAGACACACTTCTAAGCATATCCACTAGGTAGAAAATATGCCTGGATTGACTGAAAAGAATGCCCTGTCCACCCTTAGTGAGGCTCATTTATTCGTTTAAAGAAATATAATCTTTAAAAACTCTCTCTAGCCTTTGATCTCCAGTCATCAGTACAAAAGGCATTTGGAGTACTGCTCAGACTTAATTAGCTGGCTCCTTTTTTATACATGATCTCAGTCACACACTAATTAATCCATTTATAGTTTAAAATCTATCAGTCAAATCCCATACTTCATTCTTAAGACATCTTCAGAAATGGATCCACTCCTCCTCCTAATTTGTTGCACTACTAGAAACATCTACCCCTCCTTTGGACAGTCCCGCTTTCCCAGTCAAGAAAAAAACCCAGAAAACATACACCTCCAAGGAGTAACTGAACTTGGATCACCCAGACATGGGGCTGCTCAGTACACAGAATAAAAAGGAAATATAAGCCTTATTTTGTAAAAAAGGAGACTCATGAAAAGCTGAGCTCCACCTCCTGTATTTCACTGAACCACTGCTGCACATAATGCAGAGAGCTGTCAAGAGATTTAATTAGGATACAAAATCCAGCGATTTAAGAATTCTCTCTCCTTAGAACATTCTTAGGGATTTGCTCAGAATTAGAGGATGGTTTAAACATTAAAGGGGTTTTTCTCCCTTTAATGAGATCAGCTGCATAGTGGAAAATGAGACTTTATTTATCTAAATATCACATGAAGAACTGAATAATTTAATAACCTAGCTCAACTAAATCCAACCCAATATATTTACATGTCTTTTTTTCTTCTTCATATAAAGTACTTATTTTGTGTTTGACTTGCAATGTATAAACAACTCTTAGCTCTACAAACCATAAAGATAAATAATAAGAATTCTGTATTAAAATCAACTGTTATCTTTGATAACAATAATAAGTCTTTCAGTTTCTACTTATATTCAATCCTGAAATCATATGGTTATTCACTTAGCTAGATCTCTTAGTGAATGTTTCTGGACACAAAAAAACTTTCACCCCATTTAGAAGTGTTACATACCCTTCTAAAATCAATTCTTGTCCCTTTTAGATCAAGACTAGCATTGGTAATCAGTAACAACCAATGGATCCCTAGGGACCTAGGAATGACTGAGGTATGCATTCGGTTACAAACAGTTTTACAGAAAACTTTAACATTTCAAGGGCTGGAAAATAAAATCTAGCACATCTCTTTCCTTTATCTATTATTAGGGCCAGGTTCAGTCACCCTTGCAAACATTTACTATCTCAATGGAATGATCCATTTAGCTTAGGTTAATTAATTCAGTAAAGTCAGGGTAATCAGTTCACCCAGGATTAAGAAAAGGACTGAGTACTGGGAAAAAAAAAACAAACAACAAACAAAACACATCAGGAAGATTTGTTTTCCCCTCTGATACATCAAAAAGAAATGAGTGTGGAAAACTGGGACTTAATAATTCGGAAGGACAGCTTGCCCAAAATAATCAGTCTAGTTTATTACATGGAAATAATATTTTAAACCTTTTAAAATACAAGTATACATGGATTAGTAAAAAACCCCAAAACTCTTCATCCAGGACAAGGAAAGTAGATTTACTTAACCAATACTAAAGCTATTTTACAGTGCAGGTTTTCTGCATTTTAAAGGAAATCCAATTTCCATCTTAGTAAGTTTGATATAAACTATGAATGAAAAGTAAGCTGTTAAATAAAAATGAAAATATTCGCTATCTTCTAAGTGATTAAAGCCTAAAAGTTAAAAATAAGAGAAAGAAATTTGAAGCTTCTTATTTGAATTATTGAAGCTATATAATTACTTCTAATATAATTACTTGCTGGAAAAAGTGCCAGATTTGGTGTAAATTATGTGCCTTGGCAAATCATCATGTCCTAAAGTTTACTAAATCAAACCAAGTGTCACTTGTAAAAGGATCAAAAAGTAAAAACAAAGACACTCCTCATGTCAGTTACCGAGACTAGATGGACTCTGTGGTGTGATGACATCAAGGTACATCTGCCCACTTCGGTGCATCTCCTCTCCCCGTGCAATTCTGTGGCTATGCATAAACTCAGCAAATGGAAAAGCTTAATTTATGCACAGCTGCCAGCATGCACTCTGCTCACCAGTGACTTTCTTAGCAGGAGAGCACACACTTAAATTAATATTTATTAAGGCTCTCTAATGGCAGTGGCCGATTCGTGCGCTTCCACTTCAACCCATGGTTGCCTCACAAGAGCATGGTATGAAATAAATCAGTGCCCCATATGCAATGTCTGCTTCCCTGACTGTAAGATATGGCTGTGTGTGGTGGCAAAATGCAAGTGAGGATTCCACCTCAAGCAGCTTCTCCCTTTCAGCCGCAAACAGCACATAGAGTGGAAGAGTGCAGATTGCTGCAGTCTCTGACGACTTCTTTCAAAGTCAAAGCTGCTCCTCGGTCAAGTAAAGCAGGAGAAAAGTACAAGAAATACAGTAGGTTGCAAAGATGTGCACAGAAAGTAGTAAAGCCCTACAGCACCGTGCAGGCTCAAGGAATACGTTCAGTTGTGGGTTTTGATCACTTTATTCAGGTAGGAACACTTTGGAGCACACCTTGGTTCCTGATGAGCCTTCACTCTCCATAGGGCTGGGGCAGCTGTAAGCTCTCCTTTTGCAGCAGGGTGCTGGAAGACAGCTGAAGAGACCAACATTTAGTGGTTTTGCTTCATGGGCTGCAAATGGCTTATAACAGAATCAAAAGAGAGAACAGAGAAATGGGATGATGTAGGGGAGAATTCTTCTCATTTGTAAGACACATCTAAAAAAATCAATGCATCACTCTCTAAAAGTGTCTGCATCTCACAATTAACAACAAAGAGATTCCTGATTAGTCCAGATGGAGGTGTAAATGTTGTAAACTTCTGAAGTAGGATCCATCAACCCCACCCACAGCACCTTCAGAGAGCTGAGATGCTGAAGTGCCTTCAAGCTTCCTCAGCCCAGAGTTTTGTCATTAGTAGTAAACCAACATGTTTAGGCCAAATAGCATCACATACAATGCTTTAGAGGGTGAACACTTTGGAAAGCAGCATGGGGTTTTAACTATGGCATGAAGGAAGATTTTCAACAGTTTAGGCAAAAGCTGATGGTGTAACGACCATCAGTTTTTCTCCGCTGACTAACCTAAGACCCCAAACTTTGAGTGTCTAACACATCACAGACACTGTGCATTGCCTGGTAGTGTGGTCACCAACACAGCAACAACCTTTTCTTTCCAGCAGTCTTACGTCTCGAGATTTGTCTGTAGGTGAGCAAAACCAGGCTGCACTTGGGATGAGGGTCTGGGCATATGAGACATTGCAGCCCGTCCTTTGGCAACCTCTGCTTGCATTAGCTGGGTACCTGAGTTAGCACTTGTCAAGGACAAGACAATCTCTAAAGACAGTACACATGGAGTAGGAGAAGGGAAAGAGCACAATCCTATTTATGCCATTGGCAAACTGCAGTATCAGAGTGAGGAAAAGCTGGAAATGAAACTGTCTCAATCCAGCATAGTCAAGTGTTCAACTAAAGGACTGTCCTACTCTTCAAAAAGAGAAGAAAAATATGAAAATTCTAATAAATGTTTTCTTTAAAAAGAGAGTACATGTATGTAAGAGGATAAACAGTAAGAACACAGCATCAATATTGGTACAGAGGTCTTTGATAGATTGATGTTCTCAGGATACAAAATGAGACTTTCCCAGCACATGCACAGCACACTCAAGATGAACTGAAAATGAGACCGTGTTATCAGTAGTTCACTACTGATGCCAGGTTCTCATAGTCTGCTTTTCATTTTCATCAAGCCTACTTCATTACCACCGCCTTGATGCAAATTAAAATGAAGTCATCAGGCTCTAGACAGATATACAATTTTTGTTAGAAAGGCGATGAACCCAGTTCCTGTTCCCGCGAACGATTATGCAGTAAGCAGTCTAATTTTCTACAGATGGCTTAATGAGACTGCATATGCATAAAAAGTTACCCATAGGCATATTTGCAGTAGAAAGGCCATGGTTATCTCTTAGCTGCAGGGTCTTCCAGGGACCCAAGCAATTACCATTGTTGAGAGCAACAAAAGCAATGCTACAAATGCGTCATTAGAACAAATATTTCGTAACTGGGCTTTACTAGTTACACCTGGTGCTAAAATTCTTAATGATGGAGCACCATTCAGAGGGAAAACTTCCTGCACTTTGTGGTGATAGATGCACCAGCATGGACACAGCCAACCCGTGCCTCCGTGATGACTGCAAAGTTCAGAGCGAGCTGATGCCAGGGTGGCATTGGTGGCTGAGCTGCAGAGCTGCAGCTTCACAGAATTAGCCAGATCACTTTAAATCCTCTCTCTGGGACCAAGGGAGGGATGGACAGAACTAGGTGGGGTTGTGGAGGCCAATATTCACAGCACAGCCAGGTACCCCATCACCTATCCACAGAGTGCCATCCCCTTCACAAATGGACCAAGTTGCTGCCTCTCAGTTTCCAACACATCTCAAGGCTCCTGACTTTGTGACGATTTTGGCACGGAGCTGAGGGAAGGATGGTCACCTCTGTAGGAACAATCACTCCAGGATGGTGGGCAGTGTCCAGGCAAGGGCAGCATCAGTGCCGTGGGGACACCAGACACCTTTGTCACGGAGGTGGGAGTAGTGCTCATGGGGAAAGCTCCAGCATCCTGATGGTGACCCTAAATGAAGGACATGCCCAGAAATGTACCAGGGACCAGTTGGGACATTATCCTGTCAACCACTTATAGTCTTCCCGTTACTGCAATGGAATGTTTTCAGGAACAAGTCCAGCATTACCACTTCTACATTTCCTCAGTGGCTGCTCTCAGCAGGTGCCTTCAAACTTGTTGGAGGCTGAGCACATTTTATCTGCTGTAGCCCTTCACTCTTTAGCACAGACCGGCTGTGAAAATTTCCACCTCTTCTATATAATTTTTATCCAAATTCTGACTGCAAATAGCATAGGAACGCATTTTCTCACTTTGCCCATGTTTTGCCTTGCTGCTCTTTAACATGGAGGCACATCTCACAGGGCATGAGAAAAAGGAACTTTTATCAGTGACAGTCATATATATGTTACTTGCTTCCACCATGGACTGGGATGACTGAATTGCCAAAAGTCAGAGAGACAAGGCAGCCCCAGGTACTCTTAGGTGAGACAGAGGCTGGAAGCCATTCCCTTGCAGTCTGCATGGAGCATGGACCCTGCAGCTACCCGGGAGCTGAGTAAGGAGTACAGGTCCAGGGATCTTCAAAGAGATCTTGAAAGGAAACAGCTGGTGATTCAAAATCCCCTGCATGTCCCTGAAAAGATGCATGAAGCATGTAAAAGGAAAGGAAATATTTGTCTTTGAAAAGAAAACAAAAAGTCGTTAAAATCTTGGAAGATGTGGCACCACACAAGAAAGTAGACAGAAGCAGTTCTTAGAAAATATATAACTTAATATTTGTCCTATAGGCTCCCACATTAGACCAGAAGCCAGGAAGACTCTCCGTGGTTTGCTCAAACAGAGACCAAGGACCCAGTAAGGGCTAAGGGGCTGAAGTGGTGACTGTAAACTGGAACACAACTGTGTAGGAAGGGCTAATGAAACCCACCCAAAATCTGGGGGAACCCCATATAGGAAACAGTAGTGATATGAGAAATGCTGCCATATGTGTGTCTGCAGTACAATTGTACTGCAAATACCTATAGAAATTGGAACTGGAAGGGACTAATTGGATAAGTCCAGTGATAACAAAAATAGCAATGTAAAACACATACATAAATTGGAAAGTTGCTCTGTTATGTAGAACAAATAAGTCTCCTGGCTCCGGACCCAACACTGTTGTCATAATAATTATCAGTGACAGAGGCAGAATCCATGGTCTGTTACAGAGAAGAGAAGGAACCTGAACCTCTCAGGGCCCATTACCAGCCCAGGGTTAGACCTCATTAACCCTCGTTAAGCCTAGGCAGATCTGAATTTGGCTTTAGATTTACCACTGGTTTACACAAGCAGCTCAGATAGCTCATTTCTGCTTCCAGACACCCTCACCGACCGCTCCATGCTTCCCTGGGAAAATTCTAATAAAATAGCTGTGCTATTCTGCTTTGTACAGTTCCTTTCAATCCTAGTCAGACTGGTCTAACTCCAGGTCTCATGCTATTCTTAGACAACTCCAGTCTCCCTGCCCATCTTGCAGGATATGCTGGGTGAGTTTGGCCTCGGAGTCTGCAAGAGCTGGGGAGCAGCCAGTTCCTCTCTCCTCCTCCAAAAACTGGAGTAGATGGTCATTTATTTGAACTCAGACTTCACAGGTTGCATTTGATGAGTAAACTAAATGCAGGCTGGATGTCAATGCTTCATGCTCTTGAAAAAATGGCCCTCTGGACCAGCTGAGGCAATGGTGAGCAGCAGGCATGGAGGGTAACAAGAACAGGAAAAGTACAGGTACAAACCAGATCTGCATTTAAGCATCCCCCGTCTCTGTTGCTGGGGAGCTTCAGCTCACCACATTTCTAAGGGATAAAGTGATGTATATCCATCCCTGTGTGCTGTGCAAACAGCCAGTGACTCCAAGGGCAAGCCAAGGCAATCAATCTGCCACAGCTGAGCACGTCCAGGTCTGCTGTTGTCACTGGGGGATTCGTAGCAGTTGTGCTTTGGGAAACAAAACAAACAGCAGCACACTTCTGTACACACCAGCTCAGGCAGCTCACCAAAATCAAACCAGGCGAGTGAGGACTGCTCGACCTGGAGGATTTAATTGGAGTCACTCCCCCCGTCCCCAAACCATCTGAAGGGTTCAGAGTTTTATTCTTACTAACTTGCAAATTTAGTGCTCTAATTCAAAAGGAAAATTCATGATCTCAAATGTCAAGAAGTTGTGTTCGATTTCCTTATTGTGCTTTGACCTTCTCAACATGAAGGAAGCAACCCTTAAAGAGCCAGTGAAGCCGGGCTGCAGAGAATATTTATGTTGAAGGGCTCCTGTACGCCTGTCAGGACAAGGCTCCACACTGGGGACCTCTCATCCATCTCAGACCCAGGAGATACCTCCTAATTTCAGTGGACAAATGTAGGACAAATACCAACATTTTTCAAAGAATTTGCAGACACAGTGAATAATCCAACCAAATCCAGTTTAGATTCCAAAATGGAAACTCAAAAACATTTGTTTTCTAATTCAAATTATCTTTTTGATTCACTTTACAAAACAGGAACTGGGCCCTCAGTTTTTCTGGTTTTTTAGTGAATTGGCATCTCATGCAGCTGAGCAGTGTTATAATACGACTCAGTGAGAAGCATCCTGACATTCCAGGGTGAATTTTGGATGGTTGGCTATTTCCAGAAGTAAATAAATCACTGAGTTTCATTTTAAGCATTGCTGAAAATGTCACCCAAGCTGAAAGAGAGCTCATATTCATTAAATAATACTGCAGTTTCTGAAGAGGAGAGGGGGATTTCACCATACCAAAGAAGAAAGAAACTTAGTACCAAAAATACAGAAAAATGTGAAAATCTCATCTTGTCATGACAATTATGAGTACACCCTAAAACAGGACAGTTCAGTGCAACTTCAACTGAAAGTGCATTTGCTGTCCTGCTGGAAAGCAGCAATCGACTAGTACAGCACTCCCTGCACAGCAGTCTAGTTCAAATCCAGCCTCTGAAAGTTATTATCCACATGAAATATCTGGCTTCCATGAAATAATATCTTTCCATCCATCCACAGGCTTTGGAAGGGAAGGATGCCCACATGCTAAAAGTCACTGTTATAACCTGCATCTTCACTGGCATCCTCAGCTGCAAGGCAGAGGAAGCAAATGTGCATGAGAGAGGAGTGTCTCCCCCTCTATTTGAGCCCAACAGGCTCACTCAAGGACAGTGTTTTGCCAACACTGGAAAATGTGCCCAAATGTCTAGAGGAGGAATGTGAAACTGCAGACGCTGCATGCTGACAACTTTCAGCTAGTCAGTTCTAAACTGTCTGGGGATTTCCACCGAGACAGCAAAAGCCTCACTACCCCAAGTTGTGCAGAGAGTTATTTCAACAATTTATTTCAACAATTGCCACCATCTTGCATGCTCAGCCACGTCAGCTATTCAGTCTTCCTTGCTGGTACAGACCTACAGGACATGATACGTGCACAGAGGATCTCAATGCCGAGGAAAATCCCTTCTTCCTGTTACAGCAGCATTGCTGCTGCTGTGGTACAGCAAAAGGGAGGTGACACTCAGCTCCTGCAAGAGATCTGTGCCATCAATTTGTGTTGGTTTTCACCTGTTGCAAGAGACCAATGAGGTGTAAGAGCAAAAGAAAGATGGCCCTCACTGGCATGAAGTTTTACAAGCATCCTCCTGCCAGCTTGCACATTTCCCAGCATTATGAATTTAAATGCCATGGGATAGATCTGTCTGGCAATAAATTCAGCCAAAGGCAATCTCTTAAAAAGCCATCATTATGTAAGGTTGTGTTTGCTCATTATAATGAAGGATGGAAAATACAGTATGCATCACATAGTGTAATTCAAAATTGATTTCCTATTGTGACACATTTTACAGAGGCTACTCTGCACACTGTTTTTGCCATGGTCTAAATCGAGACTGTTTTCCCACTTTTCTTCCCTTTTATCTTCTCCTGTTTGCCCAGTGCAGGAGACTATTTCAAGGCAATACCTCCATCTTTGCTGCACATCAGAAGCAAAGCAAGGGAGGAGTGCTGTCTCCTATCCTGGCAGCTCTCCATCACATTTTAAAATTCTTCCTTGAACCAAAAAGCACATCACTCATTTTATTTCCCTACTTGTCAAAGAAGAGCTGGTTGCTAGCAGCAAAAAGAGCCACTTGTGAAACATGCCAGCTCCTGGTCTCATCCTGCCAGGAGCTCTGTCATCTCAGCTCCCACCAACGCTCTGCTTCCTACCAGAATCTGAACCATGCAGGATTGGCCTCTCCTAGAGACTCGGATGGTGCTAGAATTATATGTTTCTACTTTGAAGATTGCATAAAACCCCTGTCACAACACCCTCAGTTTTTCAGCTGAGCTATTCTTTCTGTTGATTTAGATTTTACCTCTTCATTTTCTTCAAATTTGTAATCTTTTTTGTGCTAAGGCTGCTAAATAAGTCTTTTTATCCCAAAAATCACTTTATCATCAACACTGCTTGGCACCCTTGTCTGCAAACTCAACAGAGATACCAAGGGCTATGGTGTAAACTACATTTCCCATGTCTGATCTTCAGTGCTGTACCTGTACACCTTCACAGGTTTGTCAAGTTGGTGGTGAAAGCAAACGCAGCCATGGTCCCACCTACACAAGAAGTTACCTTCAGTGAGTGTTATATAGGTAAAAACCCAGAAGACTGCAGTCCTTGTGGAAATAAAAGCCACTTCAGTAAGGCAACCTGTCATGAGACCATGCTACGACTTGCAGTATAAAGCAAACAGCCCATGGGGCAGAGGAGCCTTGGGTGGCTCAAAGCCCTCTTTACTCACTCCAAATCCCAACACCTTGGGACTGGAAAGGCCATGAGCATAATTTGGTGACGATTTCTCTGTGTTAGAGCCTTTCCTCCATCACCCTGTGAGCTCTGGTTATACTGCACTATCAAACACAGTCACAGTCTCCTTAGTAAATCTATGTCCCTTATATGCTCTTGCCTCCTATACATCAAACCCTTCCTGCAGGACTCTGGGGAGGCAGCTGGCTTCCCAGGTAGGGAAAGAGCTGCCCTATCAGGGCTCAGGCACTGCACTGCTCCTTGCTCCAGGAACAGGGCTGCTAGGGCAGGAGTGAGGAGCTCACACAGACATTAGTGCTTCATATGCTATAAAGAAGCTCCAATTCCCCATCTTCACAACTTGCAGGAATCATTGAAAGATTATTAAATGCCTGGGGTCCACTGAAAATCGGACTTTCTCTTATTTCTATTTTTAGAAATAATAATTGAACTATTATTGTTTCTATTCTCTGAGATAGAAAGCTCACAAACTCAACGTTTGGACCGGAGCAGCTCAGGAAAACAAAGCAGCCTGACAGCCATACAAAGCCTGTCGGGGTGCAGCTCTTGAAATCCTGCCCTGTGCTGGAGCTACAGCACCATACTTGGTCCCTTTTGTCTTCCCAAAATAGCAGCTAGCAGGGCTGGAGAAGAATCAATTCCCAAGTAAATCTCATGCAAATTGGAATCACACAAAGGAGGCTATTAAACGGCAATGGACATCGGCAGCACCACTCTCAGACCTGCACGACAAAAGAGGCTAATAATAATTAAAAACGGGTCTCGATTTATTTATGTTTCTTTCCACTGTGCTTTGTTATTTTAATCACTGAAATACTGGTCACTCATGACCCATTCCACTGTACAGTTTTATTCATAATTAATATATGCACATAATCTTTATTAAGTTGCATAAAAAATAATAATGGAGTTTTACCATCAATGTAAACCAACAAATTAGGTTTTGTCTGTAGTTTCAATTTATCCAATAATGATATTTAAACATATTTGAAATTTACCAGCTCAGATATTAATCAGATAGAAGTAGGTCTGCAGCACCTTTGATGAGTAATGCTACATGAAATAATTAAAATTTCACATTTATGCAGCACTTTCCATCTCCAAGGGATCCCAGAACCTATTAACAAGTACATCAGAACAGACATATTTTGCAATATTTTGCTTTCCTGTGACAACTTCCTTCCGAGGATTTCAGACCATTCAACAAACAGTAATCAAGCCTTCAACACCCTGCAGGGAAGGGAATGGGCTCCACTGAGGGCACAGAGCCCTCAGGATGGGGGAAAGGCAGCAGGCTGGAAGAAAAGCTGACTTGGTACTGACTGCCCCAATTCAGACAAGGTTTCCATTTAATAAAATACTTAATCATACCTTTAAAAGAGCTTTAATGCATCTAAGCATGGCCTTGAGCCTCTTGCTGAATGTGAGTGTGGGGAGGACCTCGGAAAAGTGTGGTGCAGAGGAGAGCATGGTCACTACTGGCCTGTGAAGGCAGCTCCTCCCTGCCAGCTGTTTGTCATAATTACTTCAGGTTACATGGGAAAAAAAACCAGTAAGTTTTTTTACTTGGGTTTTATATGTGATGAAATAACTTTATACCCTCAGATCATCAATGTTCTTTTCTATTTCATAGATCCCCACATCTTTAACAGGTCTTGCAACTGTATACTTCTTTCCCTGTATACTTTTCAGTTTTCCAACTGACAAATTTTCCAGCTGACACTTTCTAGCAGGGATTACATTTTAAATCAAGGACCATTCTCCAAAACTGTCTGCACTGAGTGTTCTTACTTAGTAGGTCTCTGTGTAATATAGAGACACTACTGGGTGAAGCAAGAGGGGAACCTCCCACGGAACTCTCGGGTGAGCTGTTCCCAGCTTGAGTTTTTGCTGCACTGAGCTAAGCCTTGGGAACACACCAATCTATGGAGACAGCTTTGGCATCTTGCCATGGCAACCTCTCTTTTAGGCATGAGGAAGAACTGACTAAATGCAATTCACTTTAATGTACTAAAACTTCCTGTATCTGTAATAATTATTTCGCTTAATACCACGTGATTTGGGGATCATGAAAAAAACAGATATATAGAGAAAAGGACTTTCAAATAAACTGTTTGTTACAATACAAAAATAATTCCAAGCTCTGTTCAGAAGCCTGAAAATCATATTGATTTGTGGGCAACATAGTAGGCATTGAATTTTTGTTTCTGAGGCACTAACCTAACCCTAGATTTTTGTCCCATCATGTTGCAGAGGACCAGAGGACACAGAGAATTCTGCCTAAGGCTTTAGTTGGAACACTTTTTTTTTTTTCCTGTATTAGCAATAAAGGATCATATTAAGAGGTCTAGCAGATTGCAGCAGACTGAAAAATGATTACCCTTGTCTTTTAGGAAAATGAGGGCAGGGCCTGGGAAGAAATGCCTGATAAAGTCCATAAATGTCCATCAAGTGCTAAGCTGAGGACCATAAAACCTTCCTCCTTCTCTCTAAGCTCTATACTGACAGCAAACCACATTATGAAGCGTAATGATTATTTCAGGCTAAAGTTTTCTTTGTCTTTTACTTTTTTTTTAACAAAAGATGGAAGTCTATGGTTAATTCTTCACCTGCAACCAGAGTTAGCTGAATTCAGAAGAGGAAGAATGATATTCTCTATTTTTACTGCCTATTATTAAGTGCTGGTTTCCAGTTTTGTTTAAATGCCAGTTATGAGGATTCAATTTACCCCCTCCGAAGGGAATGTCTGGTATCATTCTGAGAGTAATAACTGCAATATATTACGTTAATTGGGCTCTAATAAGCTTCACAGTGCTTTTGCTTCCAAACAAGAATGGAAATGTCATTTTTTAAACACGGTGCACCAAGCAGCTGTCTGTACCTGCACCACCTTATTTCTGAATCTGAGAATAGGAGACAACATCACGGATTTCCTGGGCATTACAAAGAACATAAGAGAAACCCAAAAGATCTAACTACTATTAACACAGTCTTCTCTAAAGGCCAACCCTGTTTGAGAAACTAGGAAATCCCACATGAAGAGTTCATTTCATCGAGATGGCCTCTCCTGTCAACAGCCTCCAATGAACTTTAAATAATGAATTTTAAGGCTGTTGTCTTACGTATCATCAATCTCAAAGACGAGGAGTCTCCAGCAGTGAATTTCTCTTCTGTTTAACTCTCAACAGAATGGTATTTCATGCAATTAATGTCAGATGCTGCTTGCGCATTTTGATCATTTCATTTACTTACAGCACAAGAAATGACCATGCACACAAATCCAAGGCATCTTTTGCACTCACTGAAATTTGGCAGTAAGCCTGCAGGGTGATGCAGGCTTTAGCAGACTCTCAGGGATAAAGGAGGATTATACCAGTTACCCTAATTAATATTTTGCTATTAGACAAAATAGGGACAATGACCTTTAAAGAGGAGCAAGAAGAATTCCCTCCTGTGTCCAAAAGAGATGAATATATGCAATTGCATGCATTTGTATCAGTACAGATTTTGAGTATAAGACATCATGGCCACCTTATATTTCTCATTTTGGCATGACAGAAAATAAATAGGAAAGTATTAACGCTGCTTCAGGTCAAACCTTTACACCTGAACACACCCCACCCCACCCCCCCCAGAACAAAAACCCCAGAATCTTGACTATTCATACTGTTTTAACAAAGGCAATGATACTTCAAGAGAGCTTCTTAGTCCTAACACTGACTATGCTCCTCAGTACCAAGCAGACAACCCGGGGCAGGCACAGTCCCATGTGCACAGTGGACCCCCAGCTGCAGGGGCACAGCTGCTGGAAGGCCTGGGGGGTTGGCAGCCTCAAGTGTCCCACCACATCTGCCTTGGTACCCCTCCTGCTGCCTCACCAGCTGGTCAGGATGAGTGGAGCTGTGCCACAGGGTTCCACGCCATCGACCCCTTTCAAATCTGAATTTTCCATCTATGCTGATCTGTTATTGGCCAGATTCCAGCAGCACACAACTGCTCCTCTGCCACTGCTCATCCATGCAGACCTCTTTCTAAAACCTGCCTCCTTCCTTCCCTCCCCCCCATTAGCCCTCTGCACTGCAGTTTTTCTACAAAATGTGTTTCCTCTGCCATGGTACCGATATCTTAAAGTGTCACCAGAAGCTGGCTGACCATGACCTCCCCAGCCAGTCCTCACCTTGCCTGTCCACAGGCAAAATACACTTTTCCAGGTGTTTTCTTACCACATCACTTGAGAAATCTTCCAATAAGTTTCCTGTCCTAACAGCAGATGTTAAGTAAACTAGCCTACAGTTTTCCAGTTCATCTCTTAACCATTTAAAGATAATAAAAATGTGTTGTCTGGTCCTTCACTTTCCTCAGAAACCCTTCTGAAGAGAGTGCTTTCAAATAGGTCCATTTATGGTTCACCAACCCCATTGCACATTCACTCCAGACAATGAAAGGGGGCTTGCTTTCCAGACCTGGAAGACATTATTTAAAAAGAGAAACGTAACAATCTCACTAAGCCAGTAATGCAACTTTTAGAAAAGTGGAAGCATTTCCAAAGCCAAAACCTCTGCTGATACAAAGTGGCTTAACACAGTGATGCTGTCAAAAAAGATCTCATTATTTCCTGTGTTGTTCTTCCTCTTCTCTTTTTCAGATATCAGTATATTATTTTAAAGAAAATGTTTTATGTTAGGTTAACACCAAAGCTCTGGCAAAGGCCACAAGCCTGGAAGTTTCAGATACATGATAAATCCAAACCTCTCCCTGAGTGTCCCAGAGGAATGGACACCCTCCTGTGTGAACTTCCATATTGAAGCACCACAGATCCCAAACCACACATATGTAAGCCCTTGCAGGTTAGTCTGGAAGTTTCCCTGGTGGCCCAGTCTCTCCCTCACACAATTTCCACAAAGTCCACCTACATTGATTTGTTCTGAAGTTATTTCAGATGCACAATAAGAGGGAAGTCTAAAGGACCAGACCTGACAGATTCACATATTGCACTTACACCCTTTACAAAATACCATCAGCTCTGTGGGCAAGATGCCCAGTAGAAGGGCTGGATGCTTCACAGTGATCTTGCTAACATTTGTTAAAAGCTCTAAGGACTTTGGTTAGTGGTCTTTTTCAGCTGCTTAATGATTAACACGATTTTAGGTGACTAATTAGAACTGTACCGTTTTTTGATGCAAATTCAACTCTCTCACTCTCAGTGACAGGCTTGTACCAGCATCCAGCAATTAGGCCAGCTCATACCTAGCATCCAGCATCCAACAATTAGGCCAAAGTCTCCTTCCTCCATCCCTGATATTAATGTTAAAGAGAGCCTACCAGCAGGGAGATCTAGGACACCATGCTTTCCACTCTGCTCTTACAGGACCTACTGCAATTCGCTTGCAGATCAGAAATTCCAGCAGCCAAGTTTTATGCACGTAACGCTCCTGCATGGGATTTCCAGTACAGAAAACTACCCAGGTACTGCAGAAATGAACCCCCAAGCATCAAAGCATGCTCATTAACTTCATGCTAAAGTTAAGAACATGATTAAAAGCTTTGCTGAACTAGGTCTGCAATGGTTAGACCAATCTAAACAGGGAAACTGCACACCTTATGCAAGGGGGAAGCTGGTGTTCACTGGGAGGAAAAATGTATGAGAAAACTCCTCAAAATCCTCCCTTGCTCCAGTAAAGCCATAGTCATGCAAAATCCAAGCAAAGCTAGGATGTTTTCCAGTGAGCTGGGACTGCATGGTGGCATCTTCTTTACAGGAATCCATGTTCCTTCTCTAATGCATTAATGTTACTGCTTGTTTGTTGTCAAAGGTGCACTGGGCACTGGGAACGATGCCTCTTCTTTTACACATCATGCCGGTCGCTAACACCTCTTACCTTGTAGCCAGATATTAAAGATAAAAGCTGTCATGAAAATAACCTAATGTACTATTTAGCATATTAATTTAAAAATCACCATGGATTTTTAAAAACCTAACTAGATTTAGTAGGTAGCAAAGCTCCTCGCTGATGGTGTAGAGTCCCTATTTTCAACACTCTCTATACAGAAAGTTGCAGAAAAAATTAAATAAAAAAAGCTTTTCCTTCTCACCAGGCACCAAAATAAATAAAACAAAATCAACATTTCACCAAATGCATGAAATTAAATACGTGCTTGCTGGCATGTGCTGTGAGGGTGTCACTCAGGAGAGCATTTAAACACATATGCTTGTATTTAATGAGTTATATCAGACTTAGGAGTAGGTTTAACCTCAAGCATGTGTGTCTGTGTTTTGCTGCACAGGGGAGGTGTGGTAAACCAAGGTCTCAGGAGCCCCGGCACCCTAGGGGTACAGGGCTCAGCACTGAGGAAAGCCAAGCGTGCCTTGCTCCTGCAGAGCTGCTTGGCATTTTTCATGGCTCATCCCCCATGTTTCATAGGAAACACGCACATTATTGCACTTCAGCTGTGCTTGCCAAAAACAGTCTACTGTGGCCATGTGGTGGTTCTCCCTCTGCGAGGAAGAACAGCTGATACCTCCTTGTCTTGCAATAACTCTTACCTCTTTAAATCAAGTTGACTACAATACATAAATCCCCCCTTTTTTTTTCATGCCTGCAGACAGGTTAGCAGATGTTTTCAACATCCAGGCTGAAACTGTAAATGATGAGACAAACTTGGACCTCTGGAGCTTGGTGTGAGGTTTGATGTGGGAGAGGAGCTGTCTTCACCTGTGCCTGCACGACGGGAAACTGAGCTACTCAACTGCACTCGGGGGGAGGAGGATGTGAACGCCAGGGTGGTCATGTACCACAAAGGATAAGCCCCCAACCCCCCTGGGCCAATTTCTGACTTCTGGGCTGTCTCCTTGGATGTCTGATTAGATAGAGAAAACAAAAAAACCCACAATAATGACCCCAATTTCAGCATTAAAATTCAGTGAAGAATTATTTATTTTCTTTAAAGGATGATTCATGCAAGAAAAAAGACTCAGACTCAAGTCTGAGTGATTATTTCCGTCTTCTATCTAGTCAGCTTCTCCTGCATCATCCCAGCAAAAACTTCACACTGAATGGATCCCTCTGAGTGAGGGATCACCTGTTCCAGGTGATGCTTGTTCCTCAGGTGGGCAGAAGGATTTTTCAAAAAGAGCAGTTGCACCTGGGGGCCCTGACAGAAATGAGGAGCCAGTGCTGTGCAAACACCCAGTAAAAGGCTGACAAAGAGCTGGCAACTGTAAATACCCCCAGGAAGAGAAAGGCAGGACTGGAGGGGGTTGCAGCAGCGATGCCAACGCCTGCTGCTCAGAGATGGCGGGGACACAGAGGACCAAGGTATCCGCCTCCTGCCTCCAGAGGGAAACATCTTCATTTTTTCATCTCATTTGTTTTTTCCAGTGGATTTTGTCCTACTAAAACTTGTTTGATCCTGACACATAGAAAACGAAGCCCCTGAACAGGCACCAGAGTGACAGCCTTGCCACCCCCCAGCAGGGGACCCGCAGGACCATCTTTGCAGCTTTTATTTACAGAGCAGTGATAAAGTGGGAGGGACTTTTTCTGCTCATTAAGAGGCAGAGGCAGTGGGACCACCACTGTATTCCTTCCATGCATACACAGCTCTGGGCAGCTACTGAATGAGACAATGCTCCCTCATTAGGGAGAGGGTCGACAAATGCGTCTGCCATCCTTCTGTTACTATTTCCAAATGAACTCAATTAAGTTAATTAATTTTTTTAGTGCAACAAAAATGGCAAGGACGAAGGTGGAACATTAAATGAGAATAAAAATAAAAGATCGCTCCTCCTTCTCCAACCCAGCTCTCAAGATTGTTTGCTTTCAAATGAAAATAATTTTCAAAACATTAACTTACTTGAAGAAAATCACTAAGTGTTTTTCTCTGTGGCTGCTTAATTTGAAAAGTCACACCCGCACTTCTCCCCACAACCAAGTATGATTAATGCAAAGCAACTTTCCTAAAAGAGGAATTACTGTCACACTTTTGTAATCTTGATCAATTATGGATACTTCAAAAAATACAATGAACTTACATTTAATCACTACAGAAGTTTAAAGGAAAGCTTATGCTACGTGCTTTGGATATATGAGGATATGGACATATAATTTTCATTGGGACTAAACCTTCTTTTGAGGGAATCTTGTAGGTAATTCACGTATAAAGGCACAATTTCATAATTTGCTATTTATAGTTTGTCTCCTGATGGGGTCTTTAAAATTAAATAGGATGCTATTTCATTAACAGTTTAGTGTGCGTGCCTGTATGTTTTGCCTTTCATACAGATTTCTAGAAGGTGAAGAAAGAATAAAAGCTTTCCAGTTTTTGTAATCTGCCATAGATTTGAGATAGGAAAGAAAAAAGGAGATAAATAGTAACAAGACACAGATATGAAAAACCTTTAAATATGATTAATTAAATTATTTCCATTTCATTACCGCTTTATCCTTTTTTACGTTAATGATTTGATGATTGCACCCTAGAAAACCAAACCAAATTTCTTCCATTTTGAAGAAACGACAGTATGAGTGAACTTCGGTGCATGCAAAATATGTTCTCTTGAAAAAATTTCTGTTGTTTTTTATTGATGCATTAAAAGTACCATAACAACAGGAGAGGCTGCCTTCTGTTTGTAACCTGGATTTAGTTATCTTACCAACAAAATCATGGGTGCATCTGGAATTTCTACATGAAGTTCAATCGAAAGCAAATGTTTTAGCCAAGAAGCACACGTATTACATGCCCAGTGGCTGCACCAGATCCCTTTCTAGAGAAGGGTTTCATTGTGCCATGCCCTGTATGAGAACCAGGCCAAAAAGCTATTCAGTGCTTCAGTAAACTTTCCAAGCTAGTCAGAAGCTGTCCAAGATTTCAACTCTCAGTACAGAAACAGAGTGACCTCGAGTAGACAGAAAGCCTCACTTCCACCTCCTAACACACCTTTACGCAACCATTACAAAAATATCATCATCTCTACTCTGTTGCACGTGTTCAAAGTCAACATCCTCGTCACCTCTGATAGTAATTTCACCGTGTGCTTTGCTCCCTCTAACTTCTAACCACCGAGGAACCTAATACTGGTCTTGTTGAGACATGGAATTATTCTCCATCTGGACGCAACAGTCAGCCAGAGTAGAAGTAAAGATGTTTTTTATCTTTCTGTCCCAGGACTCCCAAAGCAGTCACTGAATGACTTCTTATGAAGTCCTACAGTGCACTTAAAGAGCATTACTGGATTGTTTCAGATTTAGAAAAAGGCATGTAAAAAACTCTCCCTTTAGAAGTGGCTTCTAATTTGATGCTTAGAGGCTCTGAATTGCCGCTGGAGACTGCTGCGAGCTCATACAGATCACCTAAGCTGTTGATTGAAGCATCCAGATCAAATGCCTGAAAGTGGGATGCGAATATTCCCTGCAGGAGATGAAGTTTCAAAGGTACTGCCTAGCATTGTAAAAGTTTATCCAGGTGACATCGTCAAATAAATCAGGAAAAGCAGACAGTGTTTACATGGGCACATCTAAACCATCACGTCTGGGAAATTTTCCCCACTCCTTTGCATGTATACTCTGGCTACATCCCAACTTAACATCAGGGAAAGTGCTAAGTCCCACTGACTCCTGTCCAGGTCCTGTTTTCAACTGGAAGAAAACCTTGGTAACTCAGGAAATCTAAGTTATGTTCTAAAACACTGAATGACCAGAGCCCTATGTGCTTTGGAGCCAATGAAATAATTTGGGACTCCAGACTCATAGAAAGTTGCAAACACTCAGCATCCAGGAATCTTATAAAGGCCTTTAGTGACCCCATCACTCCTGCTCTGTCATTTTGCAGCCTTATCCTCCAGACAGCACATAATTCTTATTTTTTAACAAGTAATACCTGTCACCCTTATTTAAGGATCTGGGATCTGGTGAAGGCTGCAGCTCCTTCTCTTTACACACAGAAACTCCCAAGCAAGTGACCCTGCCCTATGCCAGGAACAGCCCGATGGCCAAGGCCGGCTCTGGTTCTCAGGCACTTTTGTTTCCAGTGTTGGTGGGGGATGAGAGCGGTGCCGAAGTGCTTCGCTCGTCCAGGAAATGGTCCATAACAAGTCCCTAACGCTGCCCATTACGAGGTCAGCCATCTGTCTCCCGTTCAATACTTTCCTGGCAATTGATGCCCCCAACCACAGCATGTCTGGTAAAAAGCAAAGCATCCTGCTATCAGTTCTTTATGCTGCCTACCTACAGCCCGATACTCATTCACAAAAGCTTTCTTGTGCGTAAGCTTAATGGACAAAACAATCAATGCAAACAAAATCAGATGCTGTCCAACTTTTTTCTTGCAGTAAGTAGAATCTGAATCTTAGGCTTTTGTCTGAGATGCCCCCTAGGTCCAGGATAAATAAAGACAATATGGATATTTACAATTAGCCACAACACTTCTAACTTAATTATGACATGTGGGTAATTTCCTCTACTAAGTTTATGGCCTGGCAAAAAGGATCTCACCCATATAAACCAATGTGGTGCTGTAGTGCTGCAGATTATCAGAGCATGGGACAGTCCTTCAAACCAGTATTTCAGGTGTCAGATCTCACTTTATACCGGCCTGGTGAAGCATAGATCAAGCATTCAGAGTTCTAGCAAAACTGCCTCTGTTAAGGAAAAGATGAAGCCAAACAGCTACAAGCACTTGCTTTCTCTCAAGGTTCTCCTTGGACATTCATGCCACCAGTAAAAATAGAAAGGGAGCTTCAAGCCAGGTTTTTTTGGAGATTCTAGGTTGTTTTGATCTACCTGTTGCAGAGAAGTAGAACATGTTCCCCGTTATTCATGTTTTAATGTACTGTCTCCCATGTGTATTTCACCGTGAACACATTCCCCACAAATGAAAAATGGTGAAGAGACGAGGTCAACTTGAGAAACTCATGAATATCAGGTTCTCACACAAATGCCTGCAAGGCAAATGCCTGTAAGACACAACACTGTGTGACCAACACTGCTTTTTTTTCATATTTCTCTGTACACACTCAGGATGTCATTAAAATCTGGGAAAAATGATAATAAACCATTTCATACTTTTTCACTCAAAAGATTCTCACTTCAGAGTTTTCACCCTGCTTCACCCTGCAACATACATCAAGGTTAGAATCACCAGGAGACATTGAGAAGTTCAATTTTCTGTCTCATGCAAAGTCATGACCATGTACAAAATCCTGCTCTGAGGACAAACCTGGGGATGTGTCACAGCCAGACAGACCCAGGGCTCAGCTCCCCTTGGCTCCCCACTACACTGCTGTGTCTCTGTATGATCTTTGGTGAGCTCTGTCACCCCTGTATTTCTGTCCTTACCCTTAAAGCTTCTGTTTGCTGCTTCTCTTTGGTTTGAAAGCTTTTTCCAAGGCAGAAACTGCTTAGGCCAGAATTGTGCTGCACTCCCAAAAATGATCAAGAGATGTTTGCCAGTTATGACACACAGTTCTCTGTATTTTAAAGCTTTTCCTTAGTAATATTTAGACACTGGCTACAAATTACATGTTAAACAGGACTGAAACACTTAGAAAATCTGCTACTACAATGGGAGATTAGCCCATCACAGGCATTATCCTCAGCACAAATGTGCAAGCCAGGCAGGGCAAGTAAGGAGGTAGGAGCTGTGTTTTGTGGAGAGTGGTGGAGTTACAATCTTACTGATTTATGGGACACTAACTGCCTTGCAAGGCAGTAATGATTTTCCACAGAGGTCATCACAAACACTGTTTGTCAGTCTGCTTTGAGCAAATCCCATTAAGAAATAGGTGGCTGAAATGTTTATTAAGAAAACCATGAGCCACGTGACAGAGCTATAACATTACAATTTCAGTTCTACTGGATGGCCTATGAACACAGTGAATTCGATGAAGCAGGTATTCCCAAGAGAGGAATACTAATTAAAATAGGGAGAGAGATGCACTGATAGACTGGCACATTTGTGTGCTCTGCACTGCTTGAATTACTTCCACATAATCACACTTTATACTTACCTTTCCATACATCAGACTCTGAGCCTAGATTTTACTTCCTTATCTGTCCATCTAGCACATAAGAAAGATTTATAGCATGTTACACGGGGTGAAACTGTGAAGAAGCAGTTACCACGGCAACCCAGTATTTCTTTTCTATATAAACTTGAAATACCGAAGCAAAGGAAGGCCAGAACTCCACACCAACTTCAAAGTTGCTCTTTGTTCCTATTATGATGTTTTAAAGCAACCAAAATATTTTACTGCCATCAAGCATACATAGTAAACATGTCCTTTAAAACCCTTTTAAAAAGAAGTGGTCAGTCATGGCAAAACATCACTACAGATGTGACTTGCCACACATGAACAGGTTATCATGAAAGAAATATCTCAGAAGATGCCCCGACCATTCACACCTGTGAAGAAGCACGTGAAAGTGCAATAGGTCACTGCAGGCCACCACCGTATTACAGGTCAATTTTGCAGTATTAAGATACTTCATGGTCAGATTCCTACATGTTCCTCTACTGGATCACAAACAGACCTTGACCCATGAAGATAAATCTCAGCTGTATTTTCGAAAGATAAAAGAACAGCGGCTCCATTTCAGTGAAGCAGCACTACATCTTTGCCCTCTCATTTATCACAGACTACTTTATGTTCATGTACATGAACAGCTCCACTGCCCCAAAGTTTAGTATTTCCCAGCAAAATGCATCTTAATTCAGGGCACCCACCCATTTGCATTGGGTGTCCTCAGCAGATACCCAGGGGTCAGGCTGCTTGAAGCAGAGTCTCCCTGTTCTCTGTAAGGAAAACTTTCCTTTTTTGAGTGGGCCACACACCACACAGAGCCCAACAGGTCCAACACAAATAAACAGATGTGCACCAAGGTGGCCTAAACATCTGCTAGGACCATTTGTCCAAGCCTTTTGATATACAGCACTTTTTTGGGGGGTGGAAATCCAGGAAGAAAAAAGTGTATACTTGCAGGGAAAACCAGATAAATGGTAGACCTACAAATAATGAAACAGTAACCTGTTTTTCTCTCCACCTTTTTTTCATATGGGCACGCATAAATAGTTTCGTGTATATCACTCACCTCAGAGTATGGCAACACAAATTTATAATTCTCATAGGGGAACTTAAAAACTCAGTGCTCTTCAGCAACACGACCCTCTGTTTCTCCATGAAGCATTACCATACAGCAGCAACACTGTGCCAGCTGAGCATCTGAGCAGACCAACTGGGACAGGCCTAAGCAGCCATCCCAACTGCTTCATATCCCAGTACTGCTTTTCATTTTCCCTATTGTGGTGTATTTTCTGCATGGCCAAAGCCCTTCCCAATGGCCACTGCTGCCCAGCTCCCACATCCTCACATCCCTGTGGTGAGACACTGCACTCTGCACTTGTCCTGAACTCCCTTCCAATTGAAATCACTAAATTTTTTTTTATTGTTAGTAAGGGCTGAATTTCCTGTGGTGCTGGTAGCATGGAAACACAATCTCTGATTCACAATATTAAAAACACATTTTCCAATCAGAATGGAGTAGAAAGAGAGGGAAAGGGATAGTGGGATAGACATGCATCCCACCGAAGACAGCTGAATCTCAGAAAATCACAGATAAATCAGGGGACACTGCCACCTTAGGGAAACAATCAGTGTTTTTTTCGGCTATGATGCAAATTGGGCGGATATAGCAAATACTTGCTTTGCTATGTAAACTGTGAAATGAATGACTGTTTTTTCACCTGCTGAAGTTTTCCTGCTGCCATGTGTTACAGCATTTTGTGTACAGATTGAAACCGAAGCTTGGGCATTTTCTTCTCCAGTTATTGAAGGAGTCTAACAGTGTTCCCAGTGAACCTGACAGTAACACAGTGTTATTAAGGGGAGGCCCACTGCTGACCTCACTAAGACTGGTATCAGAGCAGAGTCATTCCTTTTTACTGCAGAACTCCATTTTAATTTTATTTAGGGAGGCAGCATGACCTCATAGGCAAGGCATCAGGAGATCTGGGTTGTGTTCCCCACCATGCCATGTGATCACAGGCAAAACATGCAAGTGCTCTCCGCTTTCCATTTTTTTTTTTTAATCATCTGCCGCGTGCTGGAAGTGATCATTATTTACTGCCACAGAGTGCTCTGAGATCGATGAATGATAAACCCTAAAGAAATGCTGAGTGTTACCAATGAAGTGTGCGATTTTTATAGGATTAGAACAACATAAATCAGGACTAACCCCATGGACATAATGCAAAATCAAGGCTCGAGGTGATCGGAATAGGCAGTAAAGTTCCTGGGAACAACAGATGACCCAGTGAAAGCACAGTTTAGTACTCAGCACAAGGATGAGGTAATGGTAGAATAGGCTTTGATGGAGAAGACAAAGTGCCATAGAACGAAAAAAAGTGAGTTCGTCTTTTTTGTTCATATTGTGTCAATTTTCCTTTCCTTTTACGATTGCATTCTCTTGCAGACATATTCTACCTCTTTCTGTTCCTGCTAAGCTTTGTCTTACGGCCTCCTCCCTTCCTCCCCTTTCTAAATTCATGCTGTGCATAAAATTGTCTCGCTGATTTAGAATGAGATTTATTCCTCTTGGCCCAGTGCTCTGCTACATTGTAGGCCACCAGCCCTAAAGATGGGAGATTTAGCATGTGTTTCATAAAATATTTCAACTCTTGGTCCTTGTTTTATTCTTTTCCATTTCTTTCATTTTTTCTTTTTATGGAATTTCATCAACACCACAGGATTTGTACCTGGGCTCTAAAACCAGCTGATTCAACAACCTGCTATCCCATCAGGCATCATGATAGTACACACAGACGATAACTCTTTCAGGTTTGTTCCTCATTAGACTGAATTCTATAAGAAAGTCAGAAACTGAAAAAGAATTGTTGGCTGTACATTGAATCTAATTTAACTCCCAGAATAGCATCACTATATCCACAGTTAATACATAAACTCCCAGCATCCTATCACGTTGGTGCTCTGAACACTTAAAAGACAAAAGAAAACAAAAATAAATGTACCAAATATTTACAAATCTCGCACAGTTAAGCCAACTCTATCACAAAAAATGCATATTGCACAAATAAAACTCATAACTCGAGTTGAAATGAGTTTTTATAAAGAAAAAAGCCGCTTCTTAGAACCAGTATTGTTGGTAAGACTGGAAATAAGGTAATACGAGGAACACCTCTGGGCCTCTGGTCACCCACTCTTCTGGATGCCCACTCTAGTACTCTTTCTGCCCCCAGGACACAAGAAATTTGAAATGAAAAGAATATTAATAAAAGAGATTTTGGCAATTCTGACTTGTTATGATTCTTAAACACTTCAAGCCATGCTGACTGTTGCAAATATGCTGGAAACTGTCATATTAAGAGTAGAACTGCGATGGGGGGGCTCCAATTGAAGTTCTTCACTTCCATTACATGCAAAAGCTTTCTGAAAGCCATAATTTTCTGTTAAAACTTGATGACAAGGTAGATATTGCAATATCTGTAAATTAGCTCAGTTCTATTCTGTATTTCCCTTTAACATCTGTGGAGCTTTGTGGAATCAAACACAGCTCTTCCCATCTTTTTGGAGAGGGAAAGATATTTCAGAGCTGCAGAACAAACACATCTTCCATGGGCCATAACCTCCAACAGGATGGTGGGATGTGATCTCTGCAAGAGAACTGCCAGGTCTACAGCAGGATTCAGCACAAGCTCTACAAGCCAGACCATTGTCAAGCACACTAATAGGCCTGGCTTAGAGAAAAAAACAGGTCTCTCACTTTTGGACATGTATCTCACATACTGCCATAGGAGAGACTGAAATACCCTCTTAGTGAAAAGAGGTTTAAAATCCTCCTGGTTTTCTAGTTTGAGTAAAGCAATTTCATTTGCCCAGATGAAAGAAATGAGCTCCTAGCTTAAATGGCCAGGTAGCACCAGTGACAACAAATTTAAAACACTTTAAAATATTGCAAGTGAAGTTCTTCTGCTTGATTTTGAAAAAGACTCAAAAGCATTTCCAGCTTGTCATTGCCAAGTCAAATTTGACCTATAACAAAAATCAAACTCTTAATAAAAACAGAAAGAATGGGTACATTCCCATAACCAAAAATGATTGAGCGGTTACAGCTCAGCAATTTACTCCCCATCCACTGAGTTGCAATAAGTATGTGAGCACTTTAAGCCCACTTCAATACTGAAATAAAAAACATTTGCTGCAAACGTGCTTCGGGGGATATCTGCAGCTGTTTCACGGAGGTTTTAACCCACCACTGATTGGAGTAAGCTAAGAGCACACTAACAGTAGATTAGCATGTTTTGCCTGATAAACTAGAATTTGTGAAGCCACAGCTATCTGACTGCTTCCAACCATGCAAATTAAGACTAGGTGCTCACAGTGACACCAGCTCAAATTAAAACTGCTGCTGATTCAGAAACAGTTGAGACTGACAGTCGTAGATAGACAAAAAGCCTTTGAGAGGGCTGCCCTATGGGATACAGAGCATAATCAGACATTGAAGCCAGCAGAATTACAGGATCATGTCAATCACAGTTCTTCAGGTTTCTTTTAAACACATGTATCTGAAAATTTGAAAACAAAACATGATTCTGCATATATTTTTAGAAATGAATGATCCACTTTATGGGGTTCCTTAATGCTCCTGTATGCAAATCTATATGTTAATCACTCCCAAATCACTCCCTGGAATACTATACATATGATAAATATTTAATTCCTTGCACTGACATTACAGGTTGAACACTTCTATATTCCTACCACATTACTAAAGCCACGAACGGTGGGGAACTGTCTGAAATAATCAATTATATTTGATCATTCTTGGCCATAGCCACTGCAAAGATAAATCTGCCAAGGGAAAGGAAAATGTGACAATGCAGGAAGGTGACGAAGAGCTTGAGAAACTTGTTCACTTGGCATTATGTGACAGTGGTGACATGTGCTGCCTCATGCCTACGTGGAGAAAGAGCTTCCAACAGTCTGAAAAACTCTTCCATGGTCCCAAAGCACATGTAAATGTCTTATCCAGTGTCCATGGAGAAGCATGGACACTGGATGAGACATCCATTATTCAACACCATGCAGGAAATAATTAAACCATCAGCATTTGGATATCACTGGACATGTGAAGCATGATTATGGCCTTTTCCAGTGAATTCACAAAGATAAAGTCAGGAGCAGGTGAGAGGAGCTACCCACCCTCTGCAACCAGAGCAGCAAATTGCCAATTCCTCTTCCAGCTCTTCTCAGTCCAGAGGGCTAGAGCTGTACACATAGTGATTTTTCCATCATTATTAATTTTCAGATTATCCAACTGCATTTGATCAAGACAGAGAGAAGAAACTAATAATATAGCATAGCACTTAGGAACACTAATTGCAAATTACTCTTAAATAATACATCACCCCTCTCTTAATTATGGCCACTTGCACTCTTCTCATAAAGTGCACATCTGCTAATGTATTTTTCCAATAATATCAGTATAAAGTTGCAGGAAAAGGGTAGAGTAGTGGCTCCTTTGTATCTTGACCTGCTCTCAGCCAAAGTTTCCCTGAATGTCCATAAAGCTTTTCTATTTTTTCTTTTCTGACTTAAAAAATTCATTCTTAAGATACATTTCTTGGACCAAGAATCACTCGCTAACATCCCTTTCTGAAGGAAAGGGTATACCAGAAACCTGGTTTGCCTGAATAAATAACTAAATCTTGTATTTCCCATTCATTTCCAAAGGCTTCCAAGGGTGAACCACTGTAAATTCTGCAAATTTAATGTTCATGTTTGTTTTACTGCACCCAAGTCCTTGATGCCATTTTTTCCATTTAATTTGCCATTTTCCTCAGTACTTGTATGAGGGATTGAAAGATGCTGAAGCCTGTGCTGCCACTCCAGTTCTACACATGCCCATCACCACAGTTTTCAAAAGACATTCATGACTCTGAGCTTTATAATGTTCTCTCGTCAAATATGAGGATGGCCATGACAAATTCTCAGCACTAGTGAGCTCTAAGCACTTGCACGAGTTCCTGGCTCTGGCACTGAAAACCAAGCACACAGCACACTACCTCCTGCACCCAAAACAGTCACCTTTGAAAAATGTTAAGAAAAATTGTTTCCCAGCACTATCCACCATAACAGTGGTGGAGCTGGAATCTGAGCTCCACTCTTCTTGGTTGAATATCCTGGATGTTATAACTTTCTTGGGAGCACCACACTCTAAGACCTCTAAGTTGAATTTCTAAATAATTCAAAATGTTGGTAACTAGATCTGTTCATTTTATTCTATTGTCTATAAATCCCATTTAGTGCATAGACATGACATACCAATAAAGGTCCAGGGCAGCTCCAGACCTGATGCTACCTATAAGCAACAGAGTCTTGCTACGGGATCATGAGGCAGCTGCATTTACCTGGTCAGCTGGTTCACCTGAAGACCCATGACACTATCACCAAGCTAATCATCTAAATGAGACACCCTTCTCGCTGCAGCCAGTTAATCACATATCTGACAGCCACAGGCTTGAGATTATTGCTCTGAGTGACCAGTTTTCCTCACCACAGAGAAAACCAACAATTAATAATCAAAGGAAAAGGAAAGTAAAAAAACAAGCTCAACCCCAGTGAAAATCAGCTTGGGTTTTAAAGAGATTTTTCAGTCTGTACTACACAGGACATGCATCCTCTTACTGACAAAAACCAAAGAAGGGCTTTTAGGTTCTCAGATGTGCTGCTCTCTGAATCTCCGTGCCCTGACATAACCTAGAGCTAAACAAAGGATACTTTCTTTTCTTTTGTTTGAGTTCATCATTGGACTGAAAATCTTTTCAAATTTTACAGGAAAATCAGTACAGTCAAAATATCTGTTTCAAGGCAGAAAAGGTGAGAGGTCTGATGGAGACATTTCTCCTTCTTTTCAGAAGTAATTGCAGTCAGCATTGGTTCCCAAATTGTTCGTTTAGAAAATATCCCTGAGACCAGCTGCCACAAAACATTTCAGCTGCAGTGTGGACTCTGCCAAAATTTTTCTGACCATGCCTAATAGAGCTGCAGCCCCAGCAAAGCCACTCTTCTCAGTCATCCTTGAATTTCTCTGTCACTGGCAGAGGGAGCCTGTTCTTGTATTTCCTCAAAGAATGCAAAATAGGAAACAGCCCTAATAGTGACATGTCCCTCATAGATAATTAAATAGAAAATCTGGCAGCTTTTCAGACACGCTGCTACCTTCCTATGAATACAAAGCAGGTTTGCTTGACAGTCAGCAAATGCACCGGGCCCCCTGCCTGGGCCGGGGTGAGTCTCCGGGAAGACTTTAAACAAATGTTTATGATAGATCAGCATTACACTGCTCACTTAGTCTCATCCAAGAGACGTGACATCCACATCAGTCTTTGATGACTCCAAGTGAAAATCCCACCCCTTCCCAGCAGCATTGTGCATGCTCCTACTAGGTTTTGATTCTAAGCAGCGCCCAGCCCATTTCTGGGTATTTTCACTGGCAATCCCATAGATCCCACTCTTAACAGCCAGGCTATTAGCTGGTGCTGCTCACCTGCATTTGTAGTGGCTTCCACAGCATTTCCACTTGCTCCAGACAGTGATTTTAACACTGACCAACCCAGCGTGGGGTCTATTAGCCCCATAGTATCCAGGCAGGTAAAAACGAACCACTTTCCTCTCTTCCCAGCAGCCAAAACAGCTGAAGTGTTAAGAGTGTACTGAGGGCAATGCTCTTTTTAACAGCACTTGGCACAATTAAGCTTTAATTCAGAACTGTTATTTTACAGCTTCATTTGTTTCTGCCAATTTTATGTTTGAAGAGTGGAGAAAGCATGAAGGAATAACAACTTAAGTGGAGCTCAGCAGATGGAGAACGAGTCCCTCTTATTCTCTCCATCACTGCTGAAAACAGGAGTTTTCCACCTCACAGGGATCCCCTGCCAAACGGATGAAAAAAGAAACACCTTGGCAGTTACCAGAGCATTTGAACCATCACAGACAAGTATGTTTCTTTGCAATGTTGCACAGGGGGACATAGCTGAGAATAAGACAGGCACCTGAGCAGCACCACGGAGGGTGAGTAGCCAGCAGAACTGTATCTTCTGGAGACCCAGGCTCCAAGCCAAACCAGCACTTTTCAGCCTTTTTTTTCCATAACGCTATGGATATAAGAGGGGGAAAGCTACAGGAAACTATGACCCTTACATGCCAAGTTGCCACCAAGTGTGTGAGCTGGATGTGCTTCTACTTTTCTGTGCGTGGCTCTTCACCCCTCAGCTTCTCTGGCAGCAATTTGCTTCTGCACCAAGGAATAGGACAAAACCACCCTCCTCCAGGTATTCAGCATAGGAAGCAAACACACACTGAGGCCTCGTGACTAAACCCTGGCACGGGCAGGCAGCAGTGCAATTAAAGGATCATACAAGTTTGTGAGAGGGAAAAGATAAAGACCTGTTCGTAGGGGAAGGGTCACGGATCGCAGGGAGCTGCGTAGCTGTCCAAGCTGGAAAAGGAGAGGGTGAGTCAGTAGTTCAGAGCACAGCAAACAAAAAAGGCTTTAAAAATCACATCACTCTGAAATGGTCCAAAGGAGGACACGTGTTGCTGCTAATGGGGGATATCACTGTTTTGCAACTCAGGGGTACTGTCTGGGCAGAACAGCAGTAGCTGCGTTACAGTCGATGTCATTATGGTGTGCTGGAATCCTGGTGGAAACCCCCATATAAGAAGTCCTCCAGCACATGGTGGTGGGACAGGAACCACAGAAAGCAATAACCACCCTGGGGCCAGATACATAAGGTACAGAAATGGAAAAGCAAACTCAGCAGTCCCCCACCACCACCATCCTGAAAAGAGAGAAGTAGAACATAGTGCAGGATCCTGCCGGGGGATTTTTGTCTCTCACTCTGCTCTTCAGCTCACTGCACAAAGTGCTCGCATACCACAGTAATGAGTGCAATAGAAATGCCTCCAGAGGTACAGTAGATTAGAGAGGGCCAAACAAGAATGCAGCAGCTAAAGGGATAATCAGAGCTCCCCTCCACAGGGAAAGGGCAAGTCTCCACACTTCTCTATCAAATCACATCTAAAAATACACTGGGCAGACAGATCCAGACCTGACGGTGTGACAAGAGTTAATGTGCAGCACTGAGGGCCTGTCAAGCCTGATACAGCTACAGAATTGATCTGATCAGCGGACAGGTACACCCACAAGCATTTCTCTGGCGTCCTCCACTATGGGCAGTGGTCAGGTCCTGGCCAGGGTGCTGCATCAGCTACCACCCTCCATTTCAGAGCCCAACTTTGTCTTTTTCTCTTTTCCACCCCAGTTTCCAGTACAATAAGGCAGTACAGTCTCAATAAGTTTCACTTATAGCTCATTATCCCATGGTTTTTAAAAAAATCTACCTTTTTTTTTGCACTACCACCTTAGTATCACCCAGGAAGGCAGGACCCAAGCTGTCCTGTGAGCTGAGGCTAGAGGAATGCACAAAACTTGTTTGATCCCCCTTCAAATGAATTGTAGCAAACACATTTTTTCTTATATATATAAGAGCACAAGAAAAATCAATGTTACAGCTAATAGACCCTTTCATGGGACCACAGTAATCAGCAGTAGATATCTGTGCTGCAAAATAATACTTGGCAAACACACAATGCTTTAGGGTCAATAGAGAGATGTCATTTCTTTCTGCATAAACTGATTTACACTGACGCCACAGATATGCTACTCGTAATGCTGAACAAATATCCCAGAAAGATTAATATTATTTTCATTGAACTCTCTATTTAAAGGAATATAGAAACACCATTTCATCCCTAAGCTGATAATAGAGTCCACGTGTGAAAACAATAAAATAATAAGAGCAACATGAATAAGACTTCAATGGAAAAAGCTTTACCCAAGGAAAAGTTTCTACATCAAAGCAAGCAGATAATCTGAGAATATTTTCTCCTACAAAACTGGATAAAGTTACTTAATGATTTAAACAAGATAGAGTATTATAATTTTTATTAGTCCCTAAAGAGCTACAACTAAGCTGCAGGGGAAAATTGTCTGCCTTATCCTGATAGGATATCTAAGGTAATTGTCAATTTTTTCTGTTTTGCATAATCACAACCAAAAATGCAAACAAATAATGATTTTTAAAATTACTTCTGCAAACATTAGTGGGTTTGGTGCAAAAGTGCTCAGAGTTACAGTATGCAGGCATCTGATCAGTTTTCCAAGTTGATGAGAGTAGGAGGCTCCATTCTTTCTCATGTCCCTTGCACTGCTATTGTGTTCCATGACCAGCAGCTCAAACCAGGAGCATAGGCAAGATGTGCAGGATGTCAGGAAGAGCAAGATAATTGCCAGCAGGATGTATCTGGACTCACGAAGGAGGGACCTTTCTAAATGGAAGAGTTTCAAGCTGATCACCTCTCCTAGGAGCGGCTTAGCACTAACGGAATTTTTCTATAACAAAAGGCAACAGAGAAAAATAATGGATTTTCCCTGTTGCTTAAACGAGTGATATCCAAGTCGTTTAGGGGTAAGTGTCAGTAATAATATGTGTAATAAGAGCTCATATCAAGAGCTCTTGTAATAAGAGCTGATATCAAGTGAGAGGCATTCCTTGTCTCTCTGTTGAGCCGTTCCGTTTTCTCCATGTCTGACACTTCTGGAGGCAGCAGAGATGTGAGAGTGGTACAGGTGTTGCCAATTTAGTAACAGTGAACTACACAGGATTTTGGTCATAAGTGGGGAACCACTTACAAAACCACAGATTTGCTACCATTTTGGTTACATTTTTAACAAGGATTTTTCTCTTCCATTTTTTCACTCCCTCAATGCTCGCCACAGTCAGCATTTTGTTCAGTGGGATATGTAGATGCATGGCATCTGAGGACAACCTGGCCTTGAAGGTTAGCCCTTCAGCTGTCTCCTGAGTTTTCCAGGTCCCCAAGACAATATAACTAAAGATCTCCAGGTTAAACAGCTGTCAAGATGAGTTAAAACAACAGTAACTCAACAGAAACAGAAACTGGCATATTAGGACCGCAAACATATTTGTAAAATGAACATGCTGTCCTATAATCCCTACAGGACTGGAAAGACCTTGCTGGTTCTTAAAGCATAGACATTACAGCTCTCACTTGGCTCTCTGTGTATATGTAATCCTGGTCATAATTACATGCATATGTTAGGTATTATTTATAATTCAATGATAAGAGATAGATTTCATTTTTGTTTGGTCACTGCTGCTCTGTATGTTTGTGCTGCATAAAGCACAGATTTACTTTGCCAATAAAAATCTGGTATCTGAGACCCTGTGGTGGGCTGACCCTGACAGGATACCACGTGCCCACCAAAGTGCTCTATCACTCCCATCCACAGGGGAGAGAAAATATAATGAACAACTCATGGGTCAAGATAAGGACAGGGAGAGGTCACTCACCAATTACCATCACAGGCAAAACAGATTTGACTTGGGGAAATGAGAAAAATTTACTATCAATCAGATCAGAACAGGATAATGAGAAATAAACCCAAATCTTAAAATGCCTTCCCCTCACACCTCCCTTCTTCCTTGGCTCAACTTCACTCCTAATTTTCTCTCCCTCCTCCCCTCAGAAGTGCAGAGGGATGGGAAATGGGGGCTGTGGTCAGGTCATCACATCTCTGCTGCTCCTTCCTCCTCAGTAGGAGGACTCCTCACACTCTTCCCCTGCTCCAGCATGGGGTCGCTCCCACGGGAGACAGTCTGCTATGAACTACCCCAGTGTGGATCTCTTCCACAGGGTGCAGTCCTTCAGGAGCTGACAGCTCGAGTGTGGGTCTCCTGCAGGTTTACAAGTCCTGCCAGCAAACCTGCTCCAGCATGGGCTCCTCTCTCCGCAGGTCCAGAGGTCCTGCCAGGAGCCTGATGCAGCACAGGCTCCTCACAGGGTCTCAGCCTCCTTCAGGCATCCCCCTGCTCAAGTGTGGGGCCCTCCAGGGACTGCAAGTGGGTCTTTGCTCCACTGTGGACCTCCATGGGCTGCAGGGGCACAGCTGCCTCACCACAGTCTGCATCATGGGCTGCAGAGGGATCTCTGCTCCCGTGCCTGGAACCTCCCTGCCCTTCTGCACTGACTTTGGGATCTGCAGAGCTGTTCCTCCCGCATATTCTCACTCCTCTCTATGGCTGCAGTTGCTGTTGTGCATGTTTTTCCACCCCTTGCTGAATCTGTTATCCCAGAGGCTCTATCATTGCTGCTGATGGGCTCAGCCAGGTCCATCTTGGAGCCAGGTGGTGTTGTCTCTGTCAGACATGGGGGAAGCTTCCAGCACTTCCTCACAGAAGCCACCCCTGTAGTCCCCCTGCTACCAAAACCTTGTCACGCAAACCCAGTACAGATCCCTGTGGTCAAAAACGTTTCTTTCTTTTTAACGCTTCAGTAGCTTTTTCTTTATCTACAGTGCTCAAAATTCTTTCTTCTGCTTCTTTTTCTTTTCTTTCTAACTTCTTGTTCCTAATGCCTATACTGTGCTTATCACTGAAGCATCTGAGTAGCAAAGGAGCCAGGGCAACTTATAGAAAAACTGCTTACTTCAGAACTCAAACATACTCACCAGATTACTTAGAGGCCTTCCACACAAGGTTTAGTTTCCTACATCAAAACCCAGGTTTCAGCCTTTCCCCTGTAGCAGTGGGGTCACAGCACTGAACGGGAAGTAAAGGGAAATCTCAGGATTTGGTTTAGAAGTAGCATGAAATGTGTTTTTTGAGAGCAGCACATCAGGAAAGCGACCCTGTATCTTCTCTTCATTTGGGCCATCTGTCTCCTTACTGAATGAGGGACCAAACCAGAGGTACTTTGGACATAGATCAGAACACCTCTGCAAGACATTCACTACAAGCAATTGTTCTAGTCTCAAATTATAGATATTAATAGTAACAACAAAAAAATATTGTGCTATATTGCCACAAGACCCGTAGACAACCAGGAAATTTATATGTCCAAAAAGAGAGCTAAGGTACCAGGCCACAGAAACACCTTCAGGTATCAGAGAGCTGGGAGAAAAAAGAGTCACTTCCCTGTAGATTTATGAAACCAGAAAGAGTTTAGAGTGTACCACATTGGCACACATCAGATGTGTGCTACTGTCCTACTTTCTCTAACAGGCAGCCTGGGGAGAGCCCAGTCTCTTGAAACACTCCGTTTGAAAGTCCCTCTGGTCTAATAGCAATGCAAGTATCTACTGGTTTATATCAGTAATGCTGTTCATAGCACAACCAGCCTACAAAAACAGACACAATCTGCTGAAGAGGTACTTGAGACAAAAAATACAGCAGGGTTTGCTTTCTTCCCCTATCGTTACCAAGCAGCCTATTGACACTCCCTCTACTTTCAGTTTTAGTCATTTTAAGTTCATGATGCAGAAATCAAAAATACTGGGAGATTTATTATTTCACTTGTTCCTGAAGGAGAGATGGCAAACAAGGTATGTCCATGGGAAGGTTGCTGGGCAAATGACAGGCAGAGTACACACAGCTCTGGGAAATCCAGCTATGCTAGCCTAAATTATTTAACTTGATCTAGTCAATAAATATTGCATCAAAATTCAGGGCAAGAAATAGAAAGTTTGTACATGAGATTTATGTTTCACTCTATGATTCACATTATAAGTGGTTTGATTAAATATTTATTCTAATATTCGCTTGGGTTAAGAATTATACCAATTTGTCTATACAAAGCTATGCAGAAGCTTATAGGAAATCTTATAAATGCAGCAGAAATGCATTATCAACCTTCTAGTTTTATTCTAAAACCATTTTTTTTTCTCTCTTGATAACAAAACCTGCCAATATAATTTATTCCTTGCCACCAGTGGTCTATTATCTTCACAGCTGTTGCTCATGGGCTAAATCAAGCGAGATTTCTGTAAAAAGAGAATTTAACTTCTCAGACATTTCAAATACCTTCAGAAGCAGACGTTCAGTAGAGTGAACATGAAAGGAGAACTTTCAGGAGGTTTAGGTAAGCTCTAGTAAATCACCATGATCTTTGATACATTTCACGATTTAGATTAAATTCTTAAAAAAGCTAAACTTCATCCCACTGATAGTTCAGATAGCATATTCTTTCTGCTAGAGGGAATTATTATGATATCTTAGCTTTTGTCAGATTGAGAGCAACCTAAAAGTACACGTTATTTTCCTGAGAAGACAAAGAGATCAGCAACATTTACATGAAAACAGGTCTGAATATTTAAAAATAGCAGGTGATGTTTAGAGACATTTAAGAAGACTTTCTCTTAAAACTGTTTACGGTTCAAACTCTAAAAATGAACTCCAGTTATGTATGCCACTGTAACTCATCATAAAATCGAACAGAAGCTACAAGTCATGACTGAATACATTGATTATTGGTAGCTGACAGCCGCTTGTAAGTGGAGCTGAACTGGAGGAACTTTGTTGTCAGCACTAGCACTGTTTGATTCACTGAGTGATGTGGTCCTCACCTTTGTTCTTCTTCCTCTGAATGAACTGAGAAGGTTATCTACCTCTGCTAAGTATTGCAAAGTTCAGAGATAAAAGGCACTATGTGTACTCCCATTGTGTTGCTGTTTATTAATTAATGGAGGAAAAATGCACAATTGTGCTTTTTTCTTTGCTTAGGAACATAATGAGCAGCCTGTGAAAGAGCTTCAAGCTTCACCTCTGCTGATTTGATAGAGGGAATATCACATCATTAAATACAAAAATGTTGGACTGTCTTTGCCAGAATCTGTCACCAGCCCTGCATAGATGGTCAGAAGGTATATGTAGTGAAAAATATTCCACATCTCTCATCTGCTCCTACTACAACTTCTGTCAAGGTTCTTTCAGCCAGACAGATAAGAGTATCTGCTAACAGGGTTTTAAATTCACAAGCTAAACACTTCTTTCAGCTCAAGGAATGGGATGCAAATGAATGAGACTTGTCTTGCCTTTTTTTTCTCCATTATTTCTTAGCAATGGACAAAGGACTCTAATTCTCCAGTTCACTATATCAACTACCAGTAGAACCAGGCTAATTTAACTGGAGAGAATATATCAGCATAGATCCTATGGTCTCTCCTCAGTGCTAAAAAATTAAATTAAAAAAATCAAGATATGTTTCCAGTCTCATTAATGTCAGAGCCCTCCTGTGTGGCCTTAATCAAGGCAGCTTACTTCAGCATGCTTTTTTTTTTCATCAGTAAGACATATATAACAAATAAGCCTGAGTCAAGAAGTATTTGGAAAGTCATTCTGAGAATTCTTTAGGCCTAAAAGTACAAAGTGCAGAAATTGGTGTCAATCCACTGCCTGATCACCCCCCTTAGTTTCACTACTTAGGTATCTGCAGAAATAATCAAAGCATGGATACTTGTGTTCTGAAGCAAGAAGAGACTATCACAAGCACAGGAATTTAGATCCACCACTTCAGATATGCTGCAGATAGTTCCTTAACTGTTCTTGGAAATGAAGTTACATGCTGTGGTCCCATTAGATCATTTACTTCAGAAAGATATTTAATCTTTATTGAAAAATTCAGGTAATTAAGAACTTTCAACATCTGCTGGAAAGCTACTGTAGATGCCATAACCCTGATTGCTGAAGTGTCACCCACCTCTCCTGTTTCAATTTAGCTGACTACAGCTTCCAGAGAGGGGATCTCAGTATGCCTCTTCCTACTAATTAAACAACTGTTTAATACAGTGCACTTTCCTTTGAGTGTTCAGGGGCCATTTCTGAGCCTGGTTTTCACAACAGGTCTGGAAGGTCACTGCAGTAGCACTCTCAAAGATGTGCTGGCTGGAGGCAGTTGAAGCTCCTCCCTGCACATTCATACACGGAAACCAGTGACTGCTTTTTTCTGAGAAGCCAGAGGAATGTGTCCTGGCACAGCCCCAGCACATTAGTGACAGGGCACAAATCGCCCTAACCTGCTTCCAAGCACTGGATGGTATCCAGTCCTTGATGTCCTTGTCCAAGCAAACCCTTCCACCACCAAACCCAGCTGATATGGCTGTAACCTGTGATCCCAAAGAGAAAGAGCCTGTTAAGGGAGAAGTTTGGGTGACTCTCCATTGTTCAGAAGACAACCTGACTATACAGTCCAGATTCTCTTTTTCCCTGCTTCTCTGGTTCTATGTTTTGTCAAGCAAAGAAATTATAAAAATAATAAAAGATTATTTTACAGAAAATAATCTCTTTCTCAATTCATTCCATCAGCTCGTCTCCCAAATTTGGCTACTCCTGAAGCTGGTAAAACCATAACCATGCAGCTGTTTCCTCAGTAGTTCAGTGCCTCGGTATTCACAATGCATAGTTTCTTTACTCTGCATTGATCAAAAGGAAAGCAGAGTGGAGAATGGCACTGCAGAGAAAATGCTGTTCCCAAACTCCTTCTCCTCAGCAAAGGTGTGGTGAGCAGACACAAACAGGAAAACCCACCTGTTGTCATCTGTGGACAGGACAGCCAGGATACAAAACATGTATCCAGGTGAACAGTCACCCAAGTATGTGAAATCTTACCATCCGTCTTCTTTTTCAGTGTGATTTGATGAACTCACCAAGTACTGCCATGTCAGCATTTCACCCTCAGCAAGGAGCAGACACGACAAACTGTCCCGAAGAACCAGGGCTGTGTAGGATTTACCACCCTTCTCCCTTGATTGTCTTTCCTAACTGTGAATCATGCAAGTGCCTGTGCAAGGCACTAAGGTTTCTCCATTGCTATGGGAACACAGTACTCTGCAGTTACTGAAATATTCAGCCCACCTCCCTAAAATACCAGGATTTGCAGATTCCAGCCAAGTACCTGAGCAAAGAAAGGTTTTCAAAAGCCAATGTGCTATTAGCATTTAATAAGGAGAAAGGGAGGTTATTCTCTCTGAACAGCTTGAGACTACTCCAAGCAGTGGAATTACTGACGACCTGCTGCACTCCACAACCCTTCCTCCCCCTCACCAGAGATGCTCATAAAAAGGCAAAGCCCTGGCAGTAAGAAAAGACAAAAAGAAACACCTACCCTCAGAATAACAAAAACATCAGTCATCCAAATGTGGCTGAATATTTGTGGTCAGTCAAGTCCCAGCTATCTGGCACCCAACAATTTGGATCATCTCTGCCCTGAAATTACCCTCCCACAGACCTCCAGGATAGGTACACAGACATCTGGCCTGTATCTCCAAGTTGAGGGCAGATGGCATTCCTGCTCAAAGAGCTGAATATTTCCTCTTTTCTTTTACCCTCAAACTCAAATATCAAAAGAAAAATAAGAGTTTATTTCCCATCACTGGTTGACACACCTTTCATGTAATCTGGAACAATAAACAAGGACACTTGCATGGGATTTGGCTTTTTGTTAGGCAAGGATATTACTAGGATTCAGTGGGTTTACTTCTGGTTTATTGGGCTATCCCACTTTAATAAGCCAGTTCTTACACAAACATATTTGCCTGTCAAGTGGTAAGATGAGGCATAAAAACTAAGTTGCAACAGAATTGAATTCAGCAGGAAGGGAATTAATTATTTCTCTTTGAACAAAACAAAACAAAAGACAAAAAGTCTTCCACGCATATTTCCAGGATCATCCTGAATCTATCAAATTACCCATCAGTCAGAAAACACTGAGGGGGAAGGGAGATTATCAACTGTATGACAATTAAAAGCGCTGTAAAGCTGCTCTCACTGAAAATTTTGTGCCTGTTTTTTCTGTGTTGCCAGTGGTGGTAAGAGTTGTAGGGATTCAGGGAGTACAGGACTAGCCATAACTGCAGCCTTTGCTGAGCAACATCAGCAACATCAGCTCTCTGAAGATCGAACTCCTGATTCCAGAGTCCAGCAGTGTAGGAAGGGGAGGAACAGTCCAGGATGACTGGCCACAGCCCAGGATTTGCTTCTCACATAGGTAATAGCTACCTATGGTTTCCCCGGTCTCTCATTTTCTGTTCAAGCTGATTGAAACAATTGTCTGTACCCATTCCAGCCATGCTGTAACATGCCTGGTGCATACGTGACCTTAGCTGGTCACGGGACCCTCCACCTTCTCCTTTTGCCCATCACTAAAAGTGTTTACAGGATGCTTACAAGTCACAGGAAACGAAGTTACCTCAAGATGTCTGATCCAGTCCACTAAACAATGGTCATGATTTGAAAGGACCTATCTGGACTTCTGAAGAACTTCACAATGTTCTCACAAATGATGACCAAGTTTAAGTTTCCTGCTTCCTAGAAAACTCCTAGAAAATTTCCAAGACCAGCTGCTAGCCCAGTCTAACTTGACCTGATATCCTGAGACAATCTGTACTAGACAAGAAGTTGGAGATCAATTTCTTTTAGTGGTGGAATAATAGATTACCTCCTCCTGTATTTACAGGAAAACAAAGCCTACCTACCCTCTGTCTTCATTATTCTAGGTAAATAAACAATCACACCTTTAGTATCTTTTCAGTGAGATTCCCATATATATCTTCTCTAGTTTTCTGAATACATACACCAATAGCCCTTCTTGTCACCTTTCTTGAATAGAGATGTCCAGGTTTTTGTACATATTTTGTTAATAGCATCTCACATTGAGCTTGGAAGTACTACATATTTGTACTTGTCAGTTATTCACCAAATTATAATAATTCCTTAAGCTGTGGTAATGCTGTCATGTGTTTCAGCTCTTCTTCAGATTGCCTAGTGCACCACTCGAAGACAGTAAGCTCTGGATATGATGAGCACAGTTACACAAATGTTGGATAGGATAAGATACGATAGGACAGGACAAAACATGAGGAAAAAAGTTATTGGCCATGCTGCTACAGACCACAGTAACATCAAAGATTAAAAGTTCAAATAGCAAAAAACAAATATAATACAAATCGTAATAACAGAGGTCTTTATAATGAAAAAGTAGATAGCTTCAGTTTATGACATGCACAAGTACATGAAATGACAGTGATTTATGCTTTTTAAACAAAAGAAATAAGCATTTTGATTGGGCTTGTGGGGGAGGGACTACAGGGCTTATATTCAAAGCTTCATTTTAACCAGGGAAAATTACTGACTGCTGCATGAGGCAGCATTCAGCTTCTTTCCTTTCCTTGAGCAGGGCACCTGGCTTGCCTCGGGAATCCAAACCCAGCAGGACGCCTTTCTGACATCTACCTCCTGACCAGCCGTGGGTGTATCTACTGACATTAAGCAGCATGAGATCTTCTCAAGGAAGCAAAGGCCTACATGAAAAGGTTTCACTGAAAAAGGAAGAAAAGTCTTTAAAGGGAAAACTACTCAGCATGCTGCACCAGAAGCCAAGTTGAACTTTCATTTTAGATCTGAGCATTCTGTAAGAACAGAGTGCACATCTACTTCCTACAGTAAATTATTCGTCCTCAGCTGTATTTCTGTACACTTCAAATTTTTATATAAACCTCTACAGAAAAAGAAATAACAGCAATTATAATCCTAGCAATTATGTAGGCCCTTTTTGCTAGACACCAGAAGGTGAATTGTTACCAGGGAAAAAAGCACTTTGCCCTGAGAGAAGTAGGACAATGAATTCCCATCATGCAAAGATGATGAACCCAGGTAATCAAAACCTGAAAGCACTTTCAGGCACCATCTATGGGAAAGAAATGCAAAAACATAAAGCAGCAAAGCCCAAAGGTCTTAAACCCCAGCTAAGAAGTTTGGTCTGCAAATTAAGCCAGGGAAAAATCTTTAGCAGAGAATTAATGTTGTGCCAACATTGAAAAAGTACAAGCACAGATTTAGGACAACTATAAACGATAGAGTCTGACATCAACCACAAGGAAGTGAATGCAAAAGTTAATAAAAAATGCAATTGATAAAGATGAATATGGTCAATACCTCAGTGCATACTTCAATCACTGAAATATCTTGTCAAACAAACCTGCTTTGATTCTTTAATGAGGCAGCAAAGTGTGGTTGCTGAAGTCTGAAGTTGTATAGATACAGCGCACATATCTTTTTAGGAAATGTTTAAATTAATGTAGCGTGACACGCATATTAATAATAAGCATGATGGAGTGCCAGTAAAGTGTGCCTTAAATGAATTCAGACCTTGCTAACTGACGTCTCAAACCACACATGAGGGATGGGTGTTTGCAGAGGTTTCTTCAGGAATTATGATTGTTATGCTTGAAGACACTGAACATTTTCATAAGCATTCAGGAGGTAAAAGTAACTTTGCTACTACTGTAATGCCTTATTGATAAAAGGCCTGTAAAGCAGTAAAGGGGGATGAAGGCACGTCAGTCTAGTACAGCAGCAATACAGGTTGCTTGGGAATCCATTCCAGAACCACATATTTTTTACGAAGCAAGGTGAAAAATTATAGAAGAAACAACGTGCACAGTAAAGTGGGACTTGTCTCTGGAAGGCAGCAGGTCTGAAGTAATTTAGGTTAATGAGCTACAGCAGCTGAACCCCAGTTCTTCATTCAGTGATGTTACAAAAGGGATCTGCAAACTGAGGACTGCAAAAGGAGAACAGGAAGAAGAACTGGAAAACTACTGCAGCTTATAATCAGTATTGCTACAGTGAGACTGAAATTTTGAAAGTGATGCAGAAACTGCCATAAAAAATAAAGGTATAGAAAAATAAATCTTAAATGAGACTGTTAAAAGCTTAGTTTACCAGCAATAAAGCATCTGACTGCACTACAGGGTCTAACTACTGCCTCTTTTATAAAAGAAGTTCAGATGAGAAAAACTATATAAAGAGCATGGCTGGCCATAGATTTGACTACAGGAAGATCTATGTCTCTAGTTCTCACTATCTTTGTATCAAATTGGATTTTATTCCAGAAAAAAACAAACAAACAAAACAAAACAAAACCAAAACCCCCACCACACCTCCCCCTGAAAAAAAAACAGGGGAAAAAAAAGGCAGCTAAGTGAATTGAATTGCTAAGGCTCAGATCCTTTAATGACCCTGGCTGGGTAAAATATTTTCCTTTAAACAGTTGTGCAATCAGCATGGAAGTCAATAGATGCATCCTGACCCACAGTCCCCCACTTAATCCTGCACACAGCAGCAAAACTTAATGGTGTGATCCACTATTTGTCACACAACAGATGCCTTGATGTCTTACTGGGAACTTGGTGCACTGCTGCAATTCAGGCCTGGGCCCCTTACCTGGGTAGCCCCTGCTGCCCTTCAGTTGGTGAGGGCTCAATGAATTTGGACTATTCAACTGCAAGAGAAAAAGAGGGAAAGGACTAAAATTTTTCAGACAGGGATACTTATATGGAAAGGCTCAAAAAGAGGAAAGGAAAATGCTTCCAAATTAAGAATATTTTCCATGATCTTTTGATGAATAGAATTTATATCTCCACTTCACAAATAGAATAAGTAGGTCATCAAGGAGCTAGGACATGCTATTCCCTGAACACCCTGTCAGGTGCCTTAACTATCTGTCACAACTAAAACGGGTTATAGGACCTAGAAATAAATCCATATTTGTGGATACCAGACCACAATGTCTCAGACAGACTATGGAGTCAGTTCATGAGTCTGTTCCATATTATGTTCAATTAATTTCATGTGTAGCTTAATAGCATTTTTGTGCAGTTATTGCATAATAATAACAGAGGACAATCCAGCTGCGTGCTCAGTGTTCATATATAATGTCTCAGGTGTCAGTGAGTCTTCAGTCCAACCCCGAGGCAAGCAATGGTTTTCTCTGAGTCCTGACCCAGGGAGGGAAGCACCTCACCCATGAATGCTGGTCCCACATCCCACCTCCAACCCCACAGCCCAACCACAAACACCATCAGACAGCAGGGCAGTAAAAACCAGACCTCCTGGCTGCTCTCCTGGGCCTCTCACAACTTGCCCAAAGTGACACTCTGTATGTATGCACAGCTGAAAAATCTGCACACATTTAAGCTGCTAAGTACTAGATATGTTGTTACACCAAATATTCACTGACCTCTCGCAGAATGTATTTTAATTGAAGTAATTATTCACTCAGCTCCAGCTGCTAGAACTCCATCCTGATATGTGTGAAAGTAAATGGCTTTTCAGATTGGCTGCTTGGAAGGCTGGAAAGTATCTGCAGACTGATTAGCAGCTGGGAAGGGAGTCCTCCAAGGCCCATCTGTTTTGCACAGCTCTTCTCATCAGTTTATCGATATGTTTTTAATGCTCTTATCAATGAGTTCCTATTAGGTTAACAGCCTGGAGCAGGGATGAAAAGCATAGTCCTGGAGAGGCTTATGGTTTGTTGATTTCCAGTTGATTCCAAAACTTTTAACATTCTCTTGTTTTCATCAAAGTGTAAACTGAGTTTGAACTTTGGAGGTAGCAAGTGTGTTTCTTGAGTTTCCTAATGAGGATTTTTTTCTCATTAATTAGTCATTATGTTACAGGCTTGGGTTTTCCAAAGCAATTGGCAAAGCTTCCACTGATTTGACTCAGAATGATTTCACCCTAACATTAACACTGACTTTTTGTGCTTCCCTACAAGTAATATGTCACAAAAGAGCATGTTTTTGGCCCTTACAGACTCTGAGAGGGCCTTATGCTAATGATAAATCAAGCTTTCTGAAGGGTGAAATAAGTTGTAGGTATCAAGCTCAGTAACACTGCCCTGCTTCTGCAGCTGAATAAGAGTTTCCAGAAACATCCTCGTTAATGAGAATATTACACTCATATTGAAAAGCAGGCCTGGATGACACAAAGGCTAAATGCCATTTCTCTAGGTAAAGCATAATGTTATCACCATGAGTAGGAGAGAGTGCAAAACACTTTAATCCTTATCCAAGATCTTAAAAACAACTACTCAAACAGTTGAAGCAAGTTAAGGTCAGAGTTAGAAAAAAACCCAACAAACCGACAGATTTACTGCTTCCCAGCTTCATGCCCTAATTAAGTACAATCAACACCAGCATTAACAATGCCCATTTTTTATGGGTTTCTGTCTTGTAGAGGGGTTCCCTGGGGTGTATGACACATTTTGATCCAAAGCCTTCTCTACAGCTCGAGTTTTCAGAACCACCCTTTACAATAGGTTTTCTCTGCAGTCTAATAATGATATAACTCAAGTCATAGTCAGTCTTTTCCCACTGGGCTCAAAAATTATTATCCAGAGAACTGGCAATATCTCTCAACCACCACAGTAGTGTCGATCTTTCACAAACTGGGCTAAGGAGCAAACTGAATTTGTCCAGCTGCTTATCAATATGTTTTGCAAAGCCTTCTCTACATCTTCTGCTCTGTATAGATGTCACTGTTTGCACATCCCACTCCAGGTATTTCTAAACGTGCCAGATGTTTGCCTGAGCTGATTATGCCTTGTGAGTAGCTAACTAGGACTATATAAACAACTGTGAACTTAAACTTTAAGAAGATCTTTGTCTAGCAATTTAGATCAGATCCATCACTAGAGATGATGGTTCTTGACAGTGTTTGGTAGTCTAGTAACAACAGAAGTATTAAAAGATCTGTTGTTATTCAGTCAGAATTCCTAGCATTGTTTACAACACAAATGACCTCATTTATACATTTATTACATTCAATTTTAAAAATTTAAACCCATGGCATTCCAGGAAAGATTTATAAAGCAAATGACCAAGGCAAAAAGACTGTTAGGAGAATGCAGAAAATTAATTACAAAGACTTACACAGTTAATAACGGCTTTACACATAGTACTATCATGTTTCTCTTTCATAAGTTAAGGCTAGAAACTGATTGTCATTACTAGAGAGGCCTCAGTTCTGCTGATTTTGTTAGACCTCAGGCAATTGCACTTTCACAGGTTAATGAAAAGAGCAAATTACTCAGTTTCACATTATAAATAAAAATCTGACACTTTTTAATGCACAATGAACTCCTCTGGAAGAGTCTTTGTCATGAAGAAATTTCCCCTACTGAGAGAACACCCCAAAAGCACTCTATGTGCACAGAGTAGATGTTGAGTCCCCCCTGGCTTTTTGTTAATCTCCAGAAGGGTTTATTAAGACAGTGACTCCCACATTGTGCCTATAGGCACCAGGAATAGTTCTAAAGATTACTTCCCCTTTGGAGTCAGACTACTAATGGTTCAAATAAGAAAAGAGAGACTTGAAGCAAGCTGTAAAAGGGACAGAACACGAAAGTTTGTTTAAATAAACATAACTAGTTCCACTTGGACTCTGTAGATTGCAGGAGATGGCCTAAAAGTAAGGAGATAGGAGAGAGTTTATGTATCTTCCATGTAAACAACAATCACAAAGTCATCACAAAAATAAACCACTTTCTGCTTTATGATCCTCTCCAACCCAGCCTTTCCCTGTTCAGCAGACAGGGCCTCTTGCTAGAAGGTGCAAGGCTGCAAATCCTTGCAGATCAGAGAACCGCTGAGCTAAACACAATGGCAAAGACATGGCCCAAGGCAGACACCCAAAGCTGGCCATGGCCACCCTGTCCTTGAGCTGAGCCTCCCCATGTCAAGGACACTCATCCTTGAGCATCTCAAGAGGGTTCCCCACCAACCCACTTACTGTGACTTGCCCACCTACCACCTCTGCTTTTCACTTCATGTGCTTGAGAGACTGCAGCACATACAGGGCCCACTCTCCCATCTCAGTCTGCCCCTGCCTCACGCTCTGCAGCTACTATTGAAAAAGGGTATCCAACAGTTCCCTCTCACCCAAACACTGGTACAGAAAAGTTCACGTTTCCCGTTTACACCAACCTCTCCAAAAGGCTCATTTCTTTTCCAAGATCAGAACATACGTTTCACTTACACATTTTCTGCAGGGCTGCTCTGTCCCCTCAGGTTAGCCTTGGTGACTTATGAGCATCCTGACCCAGGTGCATATTTTGCTTTTGCAATTTTCCAGGCTGTGAAATCCCCCAGGAAGGGATTGATGTGATATTTGTATCTCATAGAGAGTTGATAAAATTACGAGTGCTTAACAAATACACAGAACATCCACATACATGGAACAACACAAACAGAAGAACCAAGACGGAAATGTTGCTTCTAGCAAGCAAATGAGAAATAGTAGAGCAGAGCATTGCATTTCTCATGCTCTGTCTCCTGTGTATCTCCAAGCTTACTTTGGCAGAGAATTACTACTTTTTAGGGGTTCTTTGCTGGCACTAGCAGGTTTTAAATGAATACAGAATGAGTGAAAAATATTCCACATTGAAATAGTATGTGGCACTGTACTGAGATGTCAAATTTTAAGAGACATCTTGTCAGTGGTATTGGATGTAAATCTAAAGGTATCTCATCTAAGAGACAGTACAGTATTTCCACAGGGCAAGAATTAAAACACATATAAATCTATTCTAAACATTCAGTTCACCCCTTTGATTTCAAGAGTCCAGATTTCCCAAAACAAAGAAATTCTGCAAGCTCTGTTTTGTGTACACCAGTGGAAGCAACACATCTGTTAATGCCAAGAGGTTTAGTTAAGCACATTCAGAACAGATTTGCTGCACAATGTTAGTGGCGCTGAACCTGAAAGCAGTCATTAGAGAAGGAATTTATTCTTGTGCTAACCCCAAGCAAGAGTCACCATCCAGCCAATTTAATATCAACAGCAGTAATTTCAACAATATGATATTTAACCACAATCCTAAAATGGCTCAGTCTGGAAGCAACACAATATCAACGTTTCAAAGAATGCGTCCCCAGCAACATCTGAAGAGGGAGGAAAGATTCAAGGCCACAGTGGCTTTTTCATGGGGTTGAGTGCACAGCTCTTGCTTGAACTTTTTCTTAATTGAGGTTGCAAAAGAGTATGCTGAGGAATGAACACAAATACCATTTTGGTCAGCAGCAAAGTCTACAGAGGACAGTAACGAAGGACAAGTTCTTTGCTGTGGGAGCATCTGGATACAGTGCTCCACCTCAGCCCGGGTATATGCCAAGGGACACTCGGGTACCCTTTACAGATTTTACAGTGGTGAACCCCTAAATGTACCACCAAAGGAGACCACAAGGCCCACAGATAAACCCTTTTTTCCTCCTGTAATTCCTTTACTTGCTCCCGTCTTCTCTTCTCCAACAAATCCCCCCTCCCCTTCTCCCCCAAGACAAATTCCCTTCCACTCCTGCTCCCCTGAAAATGTCCAACAACAGAGGATATTTCCTCTTTGCTCTTGTGGCCCCTAAGCAACCCTGACTCAGGGAAGCCCAGACTGCAGTCCCTGAGCCAGATGCAGTTTTTCATGACGAATCATTTGGCCTTGAAAACTTCCTTGTGGCTTTTGGGGGGGAGGATGTCAGTTCAAAAAAGTTCAGATTGTTCAGATTTTGACCCAAATTGACAATGCCTTTATGAGGCTCTCCTTATGAATCCTATCCTTGTGTCAATGTACTCATTGTGTGTCTTATCAGGCTAGATGATTAGATCTTTCTGCAACAAACACACATTAGGTGAAATCTGTTTTCCAGTAAGATCAGGTTAGTTTTACAATGGCAGAAGACTGCAATCATTAAGGAAAAGGAGACATACAAGCTGATAGAAACATCCATTTCTCAATACCTGTCACAAACAAAGCACGCTATGGAACTTTCCCCAAAACAGATTGATAATGATGGGACAAATGTAATACCCTGAAACAAATAGCACCACTGCTTTTGTAACATGTTTTATATGCAATTCTGTCTCAATAAGCAGGGAGGAAATAAATAAGAAAGACACAGAAAAAGCAAAATAATATTAAAAGCACAGGAAAAGAACACAAACAACAACAACAAAAACAAACAAACAAAAAACAATGGGAAAAAAAAAAAACAAACAAAGAAACCCCAGAAACTTGCACTTAAAGGGACTAAATGTCTGATCTAGTATTTGATTCTTACAAGCATCAGAGTTCTCTCTATAACACTGAAGAAACACTGTATTTCATATCTGGAATTTTCTTGTAGCAATCTCTGCCTCCTGAAGTTTATTGTACTTTGGGAAAAGTTATTCTCAAGATGCCACAGACAAAAGAAATGTAAGGATTCCTGTTGATAGCTCCTTGACTAATTGCCATGAATGCATCCAGCATACCAGCGGGGTTTTCTCTCAGTCTCAGCATCTATTTCTCCTCCAAACTGTAGTAAAATAAGACAATTTTGCTGCTGAAGTAGACACTTCTATCAGTCCTTCTGTACCTGTGGATAATTTGAATGGCTTAAAGTATTTCAATAAATTAAACAGGATAAGTAAGCACAAGTTCTTACGAAGGATCAGATGAACTTAAAAGCATTAGGAGAGAAAATAAGACCTAATCAATGTTTCTGTAGAGGGCCTCTTGTCCCTGTATCATTGGTAAGAAAACAAATGTACTTGTCCTCATAGATCGTAGATCTTACAGCCTCCAGGAGCTGGTTGTGACTAAGCATTCCCGTCTGTCAGCACAGTTGCCTTGATTTAGCATTACCTAACCTCTGATGACACAAATTAAATATCCCCACTTCTCATTCAAACAAGGAGCAGAGCTCTTACCAGACAACTCACTCTAAGCAAACTGATTTAGGGAGATGCATCACCATGAACAAAGAAGTTACCCACTTGCTGGATGTTTTCAATACCTTCAGTGTCCTTGTTTTCAATCAACTACCCTTTACCAGCCTTCAACACTTCTGCCTGAAGCAAAAGGATTGCTGCACTGTAAGCAACACAGCTTCTAGCTCTTCAGTCTGTCTTTCTCTTAAAATTTCCTTTTTTCTTTCACTTTCTCATGCCCATACACATGCATTGTTGAAGTTTACCATAGCTGATTCTGAGTCAAGAAAACAATCTTCATTTTTGTCACAGATTATAGTTGAGACGCTCTAAGCAAGCATGCTCTTCTGAAAGATTGTTTGAGAAAAAAGAAAACAAAACACCCCAACTCCCCAAATTCATAACTGAGTGTTGATTTGAACCATCACAAAGACATATTTTAACTTCTAGCCGTTCCTTTCTTCATTTCTTTGCAGTTGTCATCAAAAGATGACAGTGAGGAATCAAAAACCCCCTGCAGACAGACCAAGGACTTTGCAGTCATGAGCACCCTTGGAGTACAAGGCACACACCCGGGGAGTTGTTGTCCTCTGAACAGCCCATGCAGTGCTCGTCACGCGCCGCAAGCTGTCTGGTGAAAAGGCTGTCTCCAAAATGCAAGTTGAGCTGGGCTTAGATTACCTTATGCTGAGATAGATATGCTTTTTATAATTATTATTCTTGCAAAATGCTTCTTCAAGTTCTGGAAAGACTATTGATGGATATATTGGCCAATCTGGATGAAATTCTGAGATCACTTCTGATAGATGTCTGTGAGGTCTCTGTGTGACATATGCATATAGAATACTGAAAAGGAGCCCTGTTTTTATAGCTTTGTAGCTCTCCCAGTCACCTATAAGTGAAAAGGAAAGAATGAGGATGCTGGTTGCAAAATTTGTCTCTGAAGTCCCATCAAAATTGAGTTATGTGCCTTGGAAGACACATGTTTCTTTCTTAAATATTTTAAACTCTTATCTTTGCAGAAAGCAAAACCAGACCATTTCTAAAATAGAACTTCTGGTGATCTTGTTGGGAGGCCTGACTTCTCCACTGGCAGGCTTAAAACACCTTGGCTCTGCGCTTTGGATAGAGACAAGAAGGTGTCAGTGAGCCAAACTGAAATCCTTTCCTACCTTGCCAGGTAAGTGTTCATAACTGAGCCTTTTCTGCTGCTGGTGAGGATGTCTTGAATATTTATGTGAGCTTGTTCTTCCAAAAGAGCCATTTGGCATCCATTTGGTGAGATGGAGGATGCAGAGCCTGGCCCTGTCTCTGAAAGATTAAATCCAGGATTAAGAGTATGATCATAAGAAACTGTAGAGTGCAAATATCAAAGGTTAAAGAACCAACATATCTTAACTGTGTCAGGGCTGTGAAATTTGTTTTAGTAGACTTGCTTGAAGGTCCCTGGGATGCTCTGGTGTGCATGTAAGAACTCTGAGTCCCAAACTGGCTCTGGCTATCCTGTAATAGAGTAATCATGTTTTTTGTTTCTTTGTTAGTAGACAGGTCTAAAGTAGTGTACTGGGTTTGAGTGGCAAGACTTTGGTAGCAGGGAGAAGCTACAGGGGTGGCTTCTGTGAGAAGCTGATGGAAGGCTCCCAATGTCTGACCGAGTCAATGCCAGCCAGCTCCAAGATGGACCCATTGCTGGCTGAGCAGCAGCAGCAGCTGAAGAGGAGTTAAAATGTGTGAGAAACAACTGTGCAGATCTCAAGGTCAGCGAAGAAGGAGAGGGAGGAAGTGCCCCAGGCACCAGGGCAGGGATTCTCCTGCAGCCCATGGTGCAGCCCATGGTCAGGCAGATGTGTCCCTGCAGCCCATGGTGATCCACAGGGGATCAGAGATCCACCTGCAGCCCATGGAGGACCCCATGCCAGAGCAGGGGGATGCCTGAAGGAGGCTGTGATCCTGTGGGAAGGCTGCACTGGATGGTAATCAGGGAGTGATCTCTCCCAGTACTAATCTCAACCCACAGGCCTTTCGTTACATTTTCTCTCCCCTGACCAGCTCCCCTGGCCAACACACCACAATTAGCAATATTTCTGTTTGAATATTGCCTGTATTACTTAAGACTTGATTCATATTTACCAATAAACTTTCTGCTCAGATGGATGGCCAGGTTGTCTTGCCTTCTGGAAAGCCATGTCTTCTACAGTATCTTCTGATACTGATCCTCATTGATGACTGGGAAAGAGCAAGAAATAAACCAAGATCTGGTGCAATGGATTAGGTCTTGTGCAGTCAACGTCAGATGTCTGGATCAGTACCAGCTTTACCATAGAGTAGATGGAGTTCTTCATTGGCATGGAAGATAGCAAGAGGGACATATGAAGAGACAGGTTTTAGCTGGACAACAGACCTCAAATTTATGTACAGGTGTTCCTCATCCCAGAGCAGATGTGTCATGGAAATTAAGGAGAGGTTAATCTGGTTTTTGACAGTGATACACAAAGAGGATGTAAATTAATATAATCAGATAAGGTTTGTTTGATAAATACACAATCATCAACCAGCTCCAAATACACTGTTCAGGAGTCTGGCATGTTGAACTACCCACATGCAGGGTGGTGTGGATCCCAGCCAACCTTGGCAAGATCTGGCTACCGAGGCCATGTGAACTTGTGAACTGTTTCACAGGTTTCAGAGGGGACTAAAATTCTTTTTGAGGAGCCAGCTGGCTGGTGCTGCAGGGTCAGCACGGACACAGTGAGTACAATATTTCACATGGTAGTACCAATTGTTCTTTGTCTTACTCTATATCTTACTGAGCAAGAGGAACTGGTCCAGAGAGATTCCTGACTTTACATTTCTAATTAATTGAAGCACGTGTATACCAGGAGTGATAAACTGAGAGGAAACTCAGAACAAGCCTTTGCTTTACAGCACTGGAAAGAGGTAAAAGGAGGACATGAACAGTAGCAGCCCCTGGATGCAAACACATGTATCTAAACCATTCCTTTTCTTAAAATCCCAGCTCGCTCAGCACTCAAAGCTACAAGTTTTCTCATGATAGGGCCAACCATGACCACAGCTCTCCTCCTCTCACAGAGGCAGAAAAGGATGCAAGGGGACAAGCCGGTAACAGCCCAGTGCTCTCCTGCTCAGATCAGCCTTGGACACATGTGGATATGCTCTGCCATGTCAGCGTTGGCTCTTAGGGTCAAGATGGACTTCATTTCCATTCATATGGACAAGAAATATGGCATTCCCACATCTTATTTCCCACTTACTCTCATGAGCAGCAGCTTTTAAGCTTAACCCATCTTGGTTTTCCCACCCCAACAGTGCCTTATCTGTGTCCCTTCTGCTCACCAACACTTGCTCTCAGCTCTTTCATTTGATGCTGTAGGTTTGGTCTGAGGATTGCACAGCCAACTTGTCCCAAGTTTTCTTTTCCCACAGGCAAACTAACTTTAAAATGGTATTTATAATTTTAGGCCACTAAAGACTGTAAATGAAAGATACAGGTTTGGGATGAAGCAGAAATAATAAAAGGAGTGTCATCGCTCATTTCTGTAAACAAACTACCTGAAGCAAATGAGTTAGTTTGAGTGAATACAAGGACAAACTTTTCCTACTCCGAATAAACAAAATGGGCTAAGATATAACTGATATGGGTTTATAGCATTATGATTTTTCTTTTTTCTAAATTCAAAAGAAAACAGAGAATTACTTTATCTTCCCTTCCTGTTTTATTTGTTGGATATATTTTTTATGTTGTGGCATCCTGACTTGGTTTCTTTTGCTTTTGTTATTGCTTCTTGGTGAGCTTTTTTCCACTCACGTCTAAATCAAATCTTAACTGCCGCTTGGAAAAGCTGTAGTGTTTCCTCCTGTAACTTTTCACCCTCTGTGCTCCTGGGTTTGGGGGCAGGGTAGAATCTAAGATGCAGATGGAAGAGTTGAACTGAAGTCATGGAAATTGCTGCAGAAAACCTACAAATCTCTCTGTAATATGTTATATTATAACCTATGGTGGCATCATTTTAGCCAGGCCCAGAGCAGAGAGATCCACTGCATTGGGGCAGCAGTTTGGGGGCAATGCTGTGCTACCCAAGGGCTCTTCAAGATCACCTAAACACGGAGAAGAAGTCTGGATGGGTCCCAGCACCCACAGCAACTTCCTCAGCCACCACCTGCTCCCCACGCCCTGGGCCAGCAACAACCAGACAGAGCTTTGATTTGCACTGTGGATAGGATAAGTAAGGATTCATGTTTCCTTTTGAGATCCTTCCTTTTGCTGTTGCCCCTTTTAGCACAGGGCAGTGTGGCTCTGAGTGAGAGGGAACCACCCTCTGGCAAAAGTCCTGTTTGGCTGGAGGTGAACATGCTCCTGGGACAGACGGAATAACCCACCAGGAGTGGAAACACAGCTCATGGATAGGGATTCCAACAAAAACTTCAGCCTCAGACTTACAAAGAAATTAGACGGACTTAACACTCTTAAAGCAAATAACCAGGGAGGATATATTGTGATAGACATTGCACAGGAGCTTTAGCATCCATCAGTACTTAAAAAATTTCTCTCTTCACCATTAATACTGAAACTGCACCATGAACAGGCAGCTAAACTATCTTGGGATAAGCCCTACCTGGCTCTCTCACACACACAGCTCCTTCTGCACCCTGAGAGTCCATGGCCAGGCACTTTATGGAATCAGACCCATAAAATCTAAAACTCTTGCAACCAGCCCCTGCTGGTGTCCCCCTAAACCAGCACTGACAACTCTGCTCTCGGCAAGAACATCTCCTTCCTGCACTCAAGGCAAAGTGGGTCCCAGTTCAAACGTTCAAGCTCTGATGGGCTGGCTCAGGCGATGTTTATAGTTCAGTGGTACGGGTGAAAACTTACACAAAGCTTTGCGCTGTCAAAGCAAAATGTGATCATTCCAGACTGTGCACTAACATTATTAAAAATATCAATTAAGGCCAAAAATGCACTCTTACACTTAGCTGCTTGGATTAGATTGTAACCAGCTCAAGGATAAGAAACACTGTTTGTTTATCTTAATCACATTTAAAAATCCAGGCCTTTGCACTATCTCCCCTCACAACAGCCATTTCAAGTGACAGTGGGAATTCTCCAGTGGCTTCAAATGGATTTTTTTCTGCCAACACATTCCCTCTTTGCTTTTAAAGTTTTCTTTCTCTTGTTTTTATAACTTTTAAGCAAATACTACCAACTCATGATTCCCCCAAAACCAAAGAAACAAAGAGGAAAGAATAAAAAGTTCAATGTACATCAAGAAACACACAGGACAGTTTGCAACACAGTGTCAAATAAATGCTCATTTGCCTTCACTGGAGGTCAGTGGGGCAAATTGGTGGGAACTATTTGTAATTACAGGTTGGGGAGGGACAATAGTGGCAGTTGTGTGGCCTTTTAATGATGCCTTTTGCTCTAATTTAACTTTGGAGATCTTACAAGAAACGGAAAACACCCAGAACTCTGCAGGTTCCCAGAGTGTCTATTTAACTGTGTTCAAATAAGCCTGACTAATTTGTTTCCAAACTCCAAAATTTTATCTCAATAAAATCTGTGAAATATTACTGCATACAATTAAAGCATGATCAGTGCATTGTGTTGGATGAATATCAACAAGTCCCATTTGTGTCACATCTGGAAGTACATATGTTACACGTAAGAGAATATGATATAAAACTTCAATTCTCCATTATTGTTCATATTGGACTTAACATACCATAAAACGGAGATTGATTGCTCCTGATGTTACCAGAAACCTCCTGAAACTTTCCTTTAAACTTGTTTAACGATGTAAACTTTCAGAGGACAGATCCTAGGGGCCTAAAGGCCAAGATACAGATACAAAAGGCCAGCAAAAATATATTTTTTGCAAATCTTGTTTTCAAGGCATTGGTGAGCCCGACCCGCAGTTTTTGAAAGATTGAGGTGCACAACATTGCATAAGGCTTCCAGCTGACTATGTTTATCAAATGATCCCTGCTGTATGCCAGAAAGGAAGGTGAAACCTTGCAGCCCTAAACAACCTTGTGCCTGATAATACCTTTGTGGTGATAGGAAGGTGAGAAACAGAGGTTTGGTTTAAGTACATTCACAACTGTAAGTACAGAACACTTGAGACATTTTTAAAGTTTTCCTTTATTGGACATCTGATTCTGTTACTATTCCTGCTTTTATCGGGACACTATGCTTACCAAGTTCATGCTTAACCAAACTTATTGCCTGAAGCCCACTTGCAACACTTCTCTGGGAATAAACCTCCTGATGTGTTGTCTTCTCCTACACATCACTGACCAAAGGAACCACTGCTATTCTCTCATTTCTGGGAGATGAGGGTTTGGGCCTGTTTACAATGATTAACAAAAGCAGGCCGGAAGAATGGGGCTACACTTGAAGAACGTCTGTCTCAGTGACAGAAAGAAATCTGGACTTCCCTGTGTCATCAAGGCACATATTTAATGAATAAAAAATACCTTCTAACATGGATAAAACAACACTATCATGCTGCAGTCGACCACTAGCCCTGAGCAGAGCATCCACATACAGAAAATTCAAACTCTTTCCTCTCTGCACCTCTGATTTCTCACCCAACCAGCTGCTACAATGGGCAATGGAAGGGCACTTTCAGGATGGGACAGAAAAAGCAGAAAGCATGATTTCTGTGCCTTTTTAATAACAGTTCTGTCCACAGCAACAGACTGCAGAATAGTCAGTCAGACTCTTGGCAGACGTGATCTGGTGGAGCATCTGAGCGTGTGGCTGTTACCAGCAAGAACAGCTCTGCAACTATAACTACACCAAGACTGAATGTTATTTTTACCACACACTGACTGTCTAATATTAGTAATTATGCACAATTCTGAGGTTTCTTTTTGCAGAGGAAAAAAAATCATAATAAACAAGGCAAACATTCCAGTACTCTGCAGCTTTAAATCCCACAATATGGACCATTAAGGGCTTTTACAACATCCTGGGTGAGATCCATTGTGTAACACCGAGGTTCTGTTTCAAAGTGAAGGACACTCCTGCAGACCCTGCCAAACTCAAGCATGCAAAACAGAAGGGACATTAAAATAAAAATGCCTTTTTTTACATTGTCTTTGATTCTTTCCTCTGTTTTTCTGACAGCCTGACACCTCATGAATGCAGACATTCCTTGACTATATCTTCAAGAAGTTAGCTACTGAGCCTGTGGTTTAACCTTTAATGAACAAAAAAGGGGGAGTTTTCTGACATATTCACATTCATGTAAATCTATACATCTGCACTCAGATCCAGGTCGCACTGGGACAGTTTCCTCCTCAAACCAATGTTTCTCCTGAACAAGACTCTTTGCCTATAATATATGCCAAAGTCTTGTTAAATTAAAGACATAAATTAAAATATAAGAAATACAAATTCAACAAAACTCTATTACAGTTTTAAAACGTAAACATCAACTGGGTAATCTAATGAGCTTTATGTCAGGACTCCAGCGTAATGGGGAGGAGAAGAGAACTATATGAGAAGTGACCAGCTTTTCCCCACCGTGGTGCCATCCCAGGGCCTCTCAAAAGCTCATTTTTGGAGGCTTGATTCTGTCTTGTAGCAACTGACTCTATTTGTCCTAAATATTCAGCTGAAAATATGTTCTACATTATAGTATTGAACAGAGAGTCTTTTAAAAGCCTTGTGATCATTAAAGTTAAAAGTCTGATGAGTAATGTTGTTCTGTCTGAAGTATATGTCATTCCCTTTGCCTCCTTGCTTTATTTTGAGACAGATATACTTAAAATAGTTTTAAATAAATATGGAGATTATTATCCAATCTAAAAGATTTAATTTAGCATTTATATGGGTTTTAAATGCATGCCAACACTTTCCTTCATTTCAGCGTTTGGCAACTGTTCACTATTCACAATTCTAAAGGCTGCAGACACATGTCTGATCATTTTAGGATATTTGGAGTTGTAGCCAATAAAGACAGTGCTGATTTTAATTAAACTTCTAATTTGTTTCTGAGACAACAACAAGAACTCTGATTGCATAAAATTGTGACTGGCTCCTTTAAATACTCGTGGGTGAGAATTGCCAGAGGCATCACTGTCCATCACAAATAAATGCTAAATCATCACTCCTGATAACATCAGTGGCAGTTTGATAATCTAGCCCAACTGTAAACATCTTCTTTCCAGTGAGAAGCAGAATATGGACTGGACAAAGGAAAAAAGCCATTCGTAAATTAACTGTTCTGCCACTCCATCCCTGCCTTAGGAAACTGTTTACCAGCAGATATGTCAAACACCAGTATATATTACAGCAATTCCTCAGATGGAGTGAGACAGATCAGGGCATAGGAAGCCCAGCACAGTCACTTTCATCTCACCAGTTGAAGTCTATCTGATGTCTCCTGGAAGTAAAATCCCTGTACTGCTTTAAGGTTGTATTATAGCATCCATGTTTTCCAGACTTTCCCAAATACCCTTGCTTTTTGCCCTCTTTTGGAAGACACCTTCCATGCCATTCACTCACATGTCCATTCCAGCCATTACTTATAGGGACAACTCCAGCATTTTCAAAGCCACCCTTTAAGGTCCTTTGGCAGCTGGAAGCGTGGCTGTGGCTGGGGGCTGCCTGAGTTACCACTCCCAAGGGAACACCAGCAACAGCCTTCCCAGTTTGATCTGGGAACCACAGGTGAATGGGAAAAGTGTCAGTGGCCTTTGGACAGTTTCTCCAGGCATGCATCCATGCCAGAAAGTCACCAGGATGCCTAGGACAGCTGGGTCCCATGCAGGCAGCCTTGGGTGCTTCCCCACGAGGGGCCAGACACTGCACTGCTGAGTGCAGGACGCTCTGCACATAAATAAATGACTTCAGCCCCCAGGGCTCTCTCCAGCGCTAAACTGCTGTTTAGGAACATCAGTCACCCGCTCAGCCAGCCTGTGGATGAAGGACACTCAAGAGCTGGCATGGTCTCTGCCTCAGAGCAATGGAGATTATGCACAGCTCTGCACCTCTGCACCAGCCAGGGGTGTCCCACGGGCACTGGTGACCACCCCGGTCGCACCAAAATGCTGAGGAGGACCCTCTGTGTAGGGCAAACAAGGGTAGTGTCCAATTTCTTTTTATACGCTTCCTTCAAATCATTTGGAGAGCCACTTACAGAGTTTACATATTTAAATGTATTACATCATTCTGCTGGGAAGATTTTATTCCTTGTTGAGTATTACCACTTTATTTTGGAAAACAACAGCAACTTGGATATATCATTAGTATTTTGTGACAATTAGACAAAACATTGCAAGGTCTCTTTGTACAAAACATTTTCAGGTTCATCAAACCTAACTGTGTGGGCTATGTCAAGAAACAGCCTTTTTATGTTGTTCTTGATGGCATGGGAGCTGTTGGCCTCTCCATAAATGCTGATCAAACCATCCCAATATAATTTGCCTCTGTGCCGAAATGTAAATACATTCAGGCTCTTCTGTGGACAGAACATAAGACATATGCTTGTAACCACCAGCTAATAATAATGTTTAGTTATTGGGAGTGAAAGGATGCTCACAGTTATAACCAAAAGATGCTTTGTGAAATGACCTGCCAAACATTAACAGTGATGGGGCGTTTCAGGTGTGATTATACAGCTTCTTCAGGCAAGGAAAGCCTTGCCTGAGGGCTGCAGGAATGAGCTTTTATGGTCAGCAGTGGCTGGTGATGACAGTCCCACCCACACTTCTCAGCGATTAAAACCTCCCAGCTCCTTCTATCGCTGACAACCCCCTTAGTTCCCCTAAAGCACCTTAAAGCTGTTTGGCTGCATTTCCCACAGACTATTTTGTTATTCAACACTGACTCTTTCCTCAAGACCTCCTGTATCTTACTGCATATAAATCACACAAAATTTCACACTAAGCCTTTTGACTTGCTATAGTCTGTATTGAGTGCTCATATGCACAACGCAAGGCAGCAGTAAACACTGCCTGCAAAGATATACAGGTTTTCAAACCCCTTCTTCATTAATGGAAATGCTGAAAATCCCAATCTGTTGATCAAAACAGCTCATGATGATAAATGAGGAGACCCTTTGTAACTACAGGCAACAACCTTTTGCATCTCCTTAGTGACACTCTACAGCATTAAATGTAAAAGAAGGATCTGTAAATGCATTATAAAAGAACATGTGACTGGAGCCACTCCTATACCACAGATATATTTTTCACACCCATTCAGTTGCATTGGCATCTGAACCTTAACTGTACAAGGGAGAATCGCCACTACATCCAGTTCAGCAAAGTACTTTCCTAACCAGTTGAGGGAAGAAATCATAACCATAAGGGAGAAAAAGGGGACTGATGAATAAAAATTATCCATCAAATGCTACCAAGGCCTGATCAGTTATTCCCAAGCTCAAAACTTATTATTTCTCATATAATGTTCCCATTTTTGCCAAGTTATGCCTACAGTTAAATCCCCCCATGCAGTTAAATCCCCTTTAGCCCGGCTGAAGGTTTACATGTGTTTAACTGGGAATTTTTTCCCCAGTGGTAATGCCTTTACTCAAACAGCAGAATGGAGCACTGGTCTGCTGAGAGCAAGGAGGATCTTTGGGAAGCATCACTGCAGACCCTGTGCTTGCTCTGCCTGTGAAACTGTTGATTTCAATGACTGTTTCCTACCTGGGACATACCATGTGTTGAACACAGGAATCCAGGACAAAGACCAGAGGCTTGTGTTGCTTTCCATCTTCAAATCAAATAGGATACACATCAAATCAATACTGCACTGTTACATTTCAGAGCATTTAAATTAGTTTTCTTCAGAAGCTGTTGAATTGCATAGGGCACGCAATAAAATCCAGGCTAAGTGATTGATAATATACCATGCAGACCTCAAACTTTGGAGCATTAAATTGAAAAGCCCTTTAATTATACCTCACCTACTATTATCTCCAAACTCCCAGCACTTTAACACAACATAGAGAATCTGGGGAGGATTCCCTTAATTAATTAGTTCAACAGCTTTTTAGACTGTTTGCTGTATTTTCATGTGCTGCTTTGACAATTATTCCTATTTTATGCTTCTAAAATATTGGTGTACAGTTGCACTCAAATGCAAGTCCTAGGTAATGCAATGAGCTTCAATGGACTTTCAGGCAAAGCTTGAAGACCTTCAATTTCAAGCTGTATCAGCTAGGTCTCTGTTTTATTTCTACATTTTCGTGGAATATTGTTAAGTATATTTTACAATTTCAACTGTTTCTGGAGAGATTGTTTAATTGGTTTTGTATTTGAATGAACTTACAAATGAGGTATCTACATGTCGAGATCAATATACAGATATATCAATATTTCTGTTTATTATATTAATATAGCTATATTAATATACCTATTTATACAGGTATAAAAGCCAGAGGCCAATTTTTCTAGTTCTAGCTGCAAATCACGCGTTAGGTTCTGCATTAGTGTGGGTTTATACTGCTGGCCAAATAACTACAGCCCCAGGACCGAAACCCCTGGAAATGGCTATTCACATACAAGTTAAAAAAAAAGATCTGGTGCTTAACTGGCATTCAGGAGTTTCAGTGATGTGGAGCCTTATGCATTATGCAATGCTTTTTTGGTGTGTATTCCCAGGGCTGAAGGCCTATTCATGACTTGATAGCACTGGGATCATCTACAGGTTGGCTGTATAAGAAGAAAAGGAAGCATTCAGAGCTCTTTGTTGGTCAGGTTTCCCTACAGATACCACTGGTAAAGCTTCAACAACCAGAGAGGCAGAGGTAGGCTGACAATGAAAATATCTGGAAATTCCTTCTCAGTACCTTAGCAATGCTTAATGTGACAGTTGGAAAAGGGGTACAAGATTTGCAATACATTTCGATACTATTTGCCGTAAAGAGATTTTCTGAATACTCTGGGACAGTTCCAGGATTATTTTGCAAGGATTCTAGGAAAAAAAAGTATCTCTTGCAGCTTCTGACTATCGGCAATGTGTGAATGTCTTTTAACATATAGTAAGAACATCTTTCTCTCTGCCTTTAATAAATTTTTCATATTTAATTCCCTCTGGTTCCTTTCACTTAACCTTAGTAACGCCAGGTATCTGTGTCAAAAATGGAAACAACTTTGGCAGGTCATAAAATGTTATCTTACTCCACCATAGAGAACTACTGGCAACATGGAGATTAAAATCATCTACACTGACTCCTACTGCAGTTCAAATTAATTGATGAATTCTACCCAGCGAGTAAATTTTTCCAGACTTCCTAATTGCTTTGGAAGTTACATCACCTTGAAGTTGAAACCATGTGTGATAAAGATGAACTTTAAATACAACCTCATGCTTTCAGTACTATGCAGTATAAAGTATTCAGTATTATTTCAGTATAATGCACAACAGTATTATGTCAGCACAAACACCAAGAAAACAAATATAATTTTAATATTATATCAAAATTATTAATTTTATGACAAGATGGCATTAATTCTTTATTTCATCTGAATTTACTCTGTGGTGCTTCTAAGGTGTATTTGGGATTATTTACTTTCACAGGCTAGATCTCCTTCAAGCAATCAATATTAAAGAAAATGGAGAGGGGCAATCTTAGAAATGTCAAGGGCTCATTTTTCGTTTCATTTCAAGGTAAGACCAAACAGTACATTGGTTCAATCCTGCTGCACAAGGACCAGGGAAGAAGGTATGCAAGTCAAATGTCCTACAGAAGGATACAACTTTAGCACAGTGGGTCCTACGTCTGGTTAATATATGTAGGTGTTTCTATAACACAAGTAATAACATGCAATGTACAATAATCAAATCATAAAATATTATGAACTACAATGTTTGGTCATTTTTATTTGTTTGGAAGAAAGAAAAATTACTCTCCTGGCTTCATTTCTTTTGTGAAAATACCGTCCTACAAGAAGCGATGTTGTTTCCCTAAGGGATATGCTGAAGTTCTCCCAGCTCCTCCTGGTACCACGACGATGACCTGCACTGTTCGGGGCTGTCATCTCAGATGTGGTGCTCCATGGTTTTACCTCACCAAGAGCCTGATCGAGGATCACAGCTCAAACTCTGTATTTTGCTTCACAGTATTTAGTGTGATCAATATGCCCTTTTGTCTTGTTCAAAATGCTTTTAAGCATGAAGTGTCAGCATTATTTAAGGTGAATATTACATGGTAGAAATAATTAATATCATGCATGGAGTTGGAAAAAAGATGATTTTTCTTTTGTGTATGCATTGGACAGCATCTCTATATTTCTAAAAGTTCTGCCCTTAGGGAAGATTTGTTCCTAGGATTCATGGTTATCCATTGCCATGGTTCTTTATATCTAAAATGACTTGTTTAGATGGAAAATATGTGTTTAGGTCTTGGGATATGGAAATTCCAGAAGCAGTATTGTAACTTTTTCAGCTTTTTGACACTGGTCTCTGTCCTGCAAAGCCCAAACTCTGGATATGCAACCAAAGGATAAATGAAACATGAAGCAGAAAACAAAGAGTTGAGGCCCACAGAACTTCAGAGATTTGCCCACAGTCCAGCAGGACACTTATAGCAAGGACAAGAACTGAACACAGACTTTCTGTCACGTAGTATAAACACATTACCAGCCTTCTTCCATCATCTTATGCCTCTACTTCAGCTGAAAAACTAACCGTAAGTTAAAGCCAAGTTAGAACAGCTGGAAAAAAATAGTCCCTAGTTACTACAAAACCTTGTGTCACGAATCTGACAGAAATAAGAGGCTTGTTCTTCAATACACCAGTGGCTTTCTTGCTTATTCCCTCTTCTTCCTGATCTTTAATATCTCCTCAATTGTACACATGAGCCAGTTCAGTTCCTCAATATTATTTGCATTCAATAGTGCATATGCAAACAGTATTTTTAGTTAACATGCAATTTGGATAGGACTAGCATTCCAAATCCAACATTTATCTTGATTACTCTAAGCTAACTGTACCCACAGGCTCTAAAACGCCAGTTTGGAAACTGCTCTGGGCACAAGATAATATGAGATCACTAATTAACTAGGAAGTTTTAAAAGAAGATCTGATTTAGGCCCTGATTCAGCAAACAAATAACATTAACTGTGAGTAACCCCATGGAAAACATGTGAAGTCATTGCATAAATCACACAACATTAAGTGCACGCTGAAAGCACCTTGCTGAAACAGAGCCTAATTTAAAAGTCTCGTATTCTCTTTAATGGAGTGCACTCCAACCAAGAGCCTGGTGTGTTGTGGTTTCCTCTTCTCTGTCAGGGCAAATGGTCTGAATGCAGGGCCAAGAGCCAGGAATTCCTGCTCTCTTAATCTCCTTCTGAAACCGTCTGTCTGCGTTTTGGACAAGTCCACTGACATGACTGCATCCCAGACTATGACTTGAAAAATGTGGAAAAAAGTTTCTACTCAGCAATTTCCTCTACAAGACTATGGTTAGGATCAATTATTTATTTAAAGGTCTGGGTGATTCACTTTTAAGTCTCCTAATATACTTAAAACAGATTTAGAAGTAAAGCCAATAGGTGCCTAAGGAGATCTAACTTGCAGTTCCAGTGCCATGCTTTAAGATCTTCCTCAGGTGAGCAGCTCTTGCTGACACTATTCATCCCACTGATTGTAATGGAAATGCTCAGGTACTAACTGAACTGGGCCCTACTGGATGCATAACACAGCAGGAAATACAAAGAAAGAAAAATGAAGGAGAGTTAAAGATCATGGTAAGGATTTCTCTGGTTTTACATGTCCTGGTGCTCCCTGTGACACACAATGTCCATAACTTGTGGTTGTTCCTGAGAACTGTAACTTCAGGGAACAGTCAGAAACAGGCAGTAGGAGCAGATGGGGAAGAGCAATTTCTGAAGAAGGCTCTAATGTGAAAGATGAAGGTTAGAAAAAGAAGAGAATCCCATTGTTGTTCTCTTTAGCAAATGAAGAGCAGAGGCCTTGCTGTTCATATGAACTCATGGCATGAGCCACCCTGTGCACCAAAAGGAAAGGAACTTTGGGCAAATAGGGGCCCATTTGGAAAAAGCAAGTGAGGCTTGTACTAAACTGAGAGATCTCCCTCACTGCAGTCCTTTCTCGTCTCTCACATTCTTCAGACAACAATACAATGAAAACTTTGATCAAGTCCCCATTACTTCTCATAGCAGATATAAATGTTCCTTAACTGACCTCTGCAGTGTTACCTGCTAATGAGCATGTTAAGAAAATGGAAGAATATAATCCCAGGCTTTGAGACAAGACATTGTGGTCTTCTTAGTCATGACTTAGACATTTTCAAACAGTATTTCCAAGACTGTTTTATGAGCATTCAGCTGATGTATTTTTTATCTGATGCAATTTTTCCCTTGAAAAAGATTGGATGGTCTCTGAAAAATGTAAGAACAGTAACGCCTGATACTGTAATTACCAGAAAATACCTTCCCACCACTACAGGTGGAGGAAACGTTTTTGGTTTTTTTTAATTGAGTTCCTGGGATAATATTTTCAAAAGCACAAAAATGCTCACAGAACTATAACCTGAAAATTATAATTTGATTTGGAGCCTAACCAAGACCAAACACTTACATGAGTGAAGAGGGGAAGGGGGGGGGGGGGGAAGGGAGGGAGAGATACTTCCCTCCCTTCACTGCCTTTGAGGCTGACTTGAATTTATTTTGAATTCAGGAATCTGTCAGCTCATTGTCTCACCCTGAGCCACTGGGAGCACAGGCGTGTGTGAGCTCCTCTGTGTGAAGGCAGCGGGGTGAAAATATTTTGCCTGATCACCATATTTAGGGGTCTGTCATATTCCCTGAACAAGCTACAATTTCACTCATGACTGAAGAAAGCCGGTAGAGCCACGCAAATGTAAGCAGCTACATAATGGCTGCATCTGTTTTAATTTTTAGTGGCTTTACAAATAATGATTGTTATTAAAACAAAGTGTATTTTGTCACAGATGCTCCCAACGAAGACTAATTGGCTGCACAATTACCAGGCTTTGGCTGAATGGGCGCTGGTGCAGAAAGCTGGGTCTGCTCAAGGTCAGTGCCCCAGTGCCCTGACTGGGGTTGGGAAAACCCAAAGACCATGATGGGCTCCTGGTTTAAGCCCCAAAAAACAGTGTCAGAAATCCACCCTGCATAACCACGATTCACCAAGGAAAAAAAGCTTTAATTTGGCTCACTTTTGGGTTTAGATCTGAAGCTTTATAAGTGTGATAGAAGACACTGTCCAAAAGTTCCGAAAGTTTTGGAAAGTGTGATGCCAGAGGAGGTTTGCCTCGTGTACCCACACTTTATACAGTCCCATAAAGCAATAAAACCCAGGAGCTGCCACAGGTCACTTTATCATGAGAAGAATAAAGGGTGAGGCTGTGACCCTACAAGCCACTCTTAAGTCCCACATCTACTCTGCCCAGAGCTTAGGATGAAGGCTTTTATTCAAACAAAGCTTCTTTGTTTGACTTGCTTTTAAACAGTGATACCAAAACTTGTTCTCCAGTGAATGGTCTCACCCACTCAGGTTGCATGTGGACTGCATAACTGGAAGGCAGTATTTTTTAGACAAACGTTGATCTCTGAAAGCCTCTCATTACTTCAGTGAATCAGAACCAAACCCAACATTCTTCAGAAAAGTGAGTTTTTAAAGTTAAATTTTCCATATTTTGAATTCAGCATGATTTGTCCTCCTTTAAAAGTAATTTTAATTACATTTCAGTTTTGAATTGATTACCACAAGATGCATAAGTTATTATTCTTCATTTAGACTGTGTCACTGGAAGCATTTCATTACATGATAAAAAAACCCTACAAGCCTGTCTGGCCTCAGGGTAGAAATGACTGGAATGACATCTCTGTATTTTTAGTTCAAATATTAAATGCGTATGGGCTGCAGCCCCAGTCCCTTGTGGCAGGCATCCTCCAGGACGAGATGGCACAGCAGGCATCACAAAAAAGGAAAGGAAAGTTGGTGATGGAAGGTGGGCAAGAGATTAATGACAGCCAAACTTGCTCTTTTACAGACACATGGAAAAGCCCATAGTAAAACCACGCTGAGCCTAAAAAGAAAAGTAGTAACAACCATGTGGTACATCTGGTGGAACTGCAATAATCCATGGGAATATACAGTGTCAGATAATTACTAAGCATTTCTGCAACAGAATCTGCTTCAGGAAGGTGAGGAAACTGCAGTAAATGGACTCTTCTCTGTGGGTGCACTGAACTGATAAGCTTTTGCTACCAGAGCTGCTGGGCTGTATTCTCTGCTGTGAGATACACATGTTCAGGCATGAAAAACACCTCCTTCAGTCAGCACCGATACTACATTTGAGTAGAGATTATTCAGCACCCAAATTATACGCTCAGCAAGATCACCTCCATTTTGATAATTGCCTTATGAATGTGTAACACGGCAGCGTGGGGATTTGTATTCCCAGGAACGTCTGCTATCAGGCATCAATCGTCAGTCTGCCAAGGACGTGGCTCACCAGTTGATAAAGAAGAGGCACACAGCACTCTTGGAAGATTTTCAGGAAGAATCTTATCCTTCCTGGTTTCACTGGGCTCTTACTCCATAGATGCTGAACCAGAGGTAAATTTTAGGCATGATCCTGTGTTGTATGTGATACAACAAATTTCCCAGGGGCTATGCAGGGAAAGGTCAGGATCCTCACAGAGGATGCAGTGTGCAACACTCTCTGCCCTTGATAACACCCCCAGTCATTGCAAAGGGATATTTTAGAGACACTGCTAGTATTGTTGAGGTTAAAAAAAAAAAATCTATCTATTGTAAATTCTTTGCTTAGGGCTTGCAAATTACTTCTCTCCATAGGATGCATAAGGAGACTGGCATCCCTGAAGTGAAAAAGACCTCAATTACTCATCACTCCCTTAACCTCAGATACCCCAGTAATTGCTGTGAGTCAGTGAGGCACTTCCAGTAAGTGCTGCACACAGGGGCTGATATCCTCTCTGCTCTTTTCCAAAATAGCAAGCACTTGAGTGGGAGCTGTGCTGATATATGCCCACAGCTCCCAGGGAGAGATGGAGGTGGAGGGGAAGCTGCTCTTCACCTGGCTGAGGGGGAGAGCCCAGTCCCCATGGCTGATGGTAGGGGCTGCATTGACACGTGGAGCTTTAGAGACAGTGCCAGAGACCAATGTGTTGCACTGCGGAAGGAGAACATAAAGGAGAGTTTGGGATGTGCATTCATCCCTCAGAGCCACAGCAATAATTCTCACTGATTAGAGGAGCAGGAGTGATAAGGTGGTCACGAAGGCAGTGGCCCCTCACCTCACAAGGGCAACAGCAGGTGCAGGGACTTCAGCAGCACACACGGGTCCAGAAAGCACTTTTGAAGAAATCTCCCAACTGCTCTGATTTTCTGTGCTTTGATTTGTGCTGCCAAAGGGGCTGATGGGCACCCAAAGTGTGCCCTTTGGGATGATGCTCAAATGACTGATGCACACAACCCACAAATGGGTGCTCTGGGCATCCATGGGGCCGCTCCAAAGCGCAACAATTGAAATGCACAATGTGCAAACATCAGCTCCTTCACATCAACCATCTCTCAGAACAGATTCACTCCCTCTTTGACATTATTTGCCACCATAATGTAGCAGCATGTACCAGCTGGGGATTTCTCAGCATTTCTGAGTGTCCTGAGCTCCAAATACAGGGACAGCACATGCTTCCTTCCACAAGATGCATTTTTCAAGACTGAAAGTCCACGCTAACTATTCCCTATCACTTAGACAAATGTGAATTGGAAAATGCTGAGCACAGCTAGTTAGAGAAGAAAAGGATTGGTAAGATAGATGGTTTCCTTCAGAAGAAAAGAGGACATTCAGATCTTATTGTACTTGAGGCATGCAAAAATATTCTGCTCTAAGAATTACAGGCCCAGCCAGGAAATGCCTGTTGTCACCACATCACACCCTGTGGCTACAAAATTTGCAGAAGAGGGGACGGTCATGCACAGGTCTCCATCATCCATTTCATCATCCCAAGACACTGCTTTGAGTTTGGGAAAGTTCAGTGGTTTATATTCTTTTTTTTTTTTTTTCCTGCACACAGCTGTGACAGAAATTTATTCTACAGTATTAGATTAATGAAAATTTCTCTCACATTTTGCTACAAACCCAAGAACACTTGAAGAAGACATGTAGCCATCACAGGAGGTTGTTTCATTCAGAGGCTTGAACAACTGCAAGGGTTGATGCCTCTGTCTCATAATGGGCTGTGCTTTTTGAAATGTTTTTTTCTTGTTCTTGTTGCCAACTTAGGTAAGAGCTGTTCTTTCAAGTCATCTCAGCATGACTTCAACTGGAGTATTTTCACTGCACAACTCAAACTTTTGGCTTCCATGAGGCTCTGTCCTTTTGGCGTTTTCCCTTGAAAGAAATGCACCTTCAATCCATATTCCTGCAAATATTAAGTCTATACATGTGGCCCTGATTTGCAACCTCTCTGCAACTCCACTTCTGAAACTGGGCCATTTGTTCAGTGGAAAGGGCCAAAGTTATTACTGCAGGTAACCACAAGTCAGAGTTGCAAATCAGCATAGAAACGATAAGCCAGTAGAAGCAATAACAGTCAAGAACCCAGATACAGATCCCATAAAACCAGCACTTTGCCAATCTGCTTAGGCCAAAAATCCTTCAGCAGATGCTGTATGAGTAACTTTTTAGAAAGCATAATTTGAAAACCATTGGACAGATCAGAAACCAAAAGATAATATCACTGAAAGTCCAAACTATGTGGGTTTTCTTTTTTTTCTAGAAACAAGCAGGACCATATTCTGTTCTCATTTAGAGCCATAAGGATGGCTGGTGTCAGCCATTCAAGATTTACATTCACAAAACACAGAAAAATTAAGTTCAGGTTATTTCTGTGGCTGAATTTTCTCTCCTTAGACACAAAGAAAAAGCTAGGATACAGTCTCAACAATCTTAGGATAACGAGGAAACACAGGAGAAGTTTTCTTATGTCCCAGACTACAGCAGGAATTACAGAGTTAGAAAGCAGAGAGGGGAGCTGGCTTGCAGATGAAGATAGAGATAAATCAGTGTGTGGCTGGGATGGAACAGAGCACTCAGTAAATTTCCACCTTCTTGTGCTGGATCTGTTCATTTCATTCTCAGTTACTCAAAAATTCCATTTGAAAACTAGCAGTAAGTAAATACTATAGAATGGAGCAGGAGGAAGTAAAGAGACAATAAGTGAATTACAATTACATTGGGAAACAAAGGCATCCAAATCTCTTCCATCAGAATTACAAGAAATTCATTAAATTGGCACTGGGCCACCTGGAACAAGCTGAATTAGTTGAATAATGAAATGTTAATTCTTCAGTTTTGCCTTCTATTTTACCCAATCAACTGTTTTCAAACACTCTATAACTTTGCCACTCACAAAAACAAAACAAAACAAAAAAACAACCAGTCCCCCCAGAGATAGAGATATATTGGAGAGAGGCCAGAAAAGAAGAGTGCAAATGTGCAGAGGTCCAGAGCACATGAGGTCCTGGGAAAGACTGAAAGAGCTGGGGTTGTTTCATCAGAGAGGTCTATGGAAAACACACTGTGGGTTTTCAAACAAATTCATGAAAGGACAGCTTCAAACTTGCAGATTACTGTTTAAATTTCTGCAAATGAGATAAAGTTTGAGGAAAAATATTTGAAAAGAGTGCATAGTGAAGTGCTGGAACAGAGGCCACTGCAAGGGCTGTGGGCATCTCCTCGCTGGAGCTGCCAGGTATAACACAAGAGTCACTCTCCCCATTGTGAAGTAGGGGATAAACAAGGCAACCTCTTGAGGTCCATATTTTCTGATTTGCTTTGCAAACAACGTGCAACTTTGGTAAGCAATGTTTCAAAAGGTGATATGCTGATGCTGAACAATATGCCACACCACTCTCCCCTGTCTGAGGTGCTGGGCTTTCCTATGCCTCTAGTAAGATAAAACAGGGGTGTGCCCCTATGCAACCTCCAATTGTGAAACATCAGATACTTGACAGCATCATCCTTGTGACAAATCTAAACCACCACTAAAGGATCCCAGGAGTCTCTTAATCAATATGTGTTTCCTTTAAAATACCCCTATAATTGATTTTGCAGTGGTGGTATTAAATGGTTTAAACATGCAAAGGGTCATTTTAGGTAACTGTCCAAAGGGTAGCCTTCACTACCTGCAGGTTTGTGAAATATCCATTACAGATATCCTTTAAACTTGGTAATGAGCCATATTTAATAGGTTGCGGTGTTTTTATGTAAGTAAATTTGAAACAGATTCTCCAAGTAGTGAGACAAAGTTGGCGAGCTAGAATTTCGCCATGTGGCTGAGCGCTGGCACCACAAGTACGTGAGGGTGCTCAGGGCCCCGTGTCTGTCCCAGGCATTTGGCAAAGAGCCACTATTCTGTTTCTACTGCCACATGAGGCTTTTATGTTCGTAGAATTTAAATGTTTCCTGTTCCTGCCCATCCATTTATCATTTTCTGAATGAAAACCTAGCAAAGGTTTTAACAAGCACATAGTTATTTCAGACATCTCAGTTTTAGGCACCAGCTAGAGACAATGGATACAAGAACCTGAAATATACCTTACTCATTCTGGCACTTGAATCTCAAACTATATCTGTCTAACCAAAGGGCAAGTTTAACTGCATACTTGAATAAAAACATTGGGAGTAATTCTGGACATGACTGCATAGCACTGTCTCTACCGTGATGTATCTATAATCTGCTTTTCCCCTAGGTATCCCTTGGGCACAGTTAAAACCAAATAGCATTTTACTGAATTTTGCAGCTCTGATTATCCTGTGCCTAATCAACCTTTGCTCTTCTAGATTTCCCAGTTTGCAAAACTAATTATAATGAATTGGCCAGCATGTATGAGCACTGCTGCCCTTCACCATCCCGAAAAGGACTGCCCGAATGTGTACGACAGGTCAGCTATAAGTTAATAAGCACAGACAAATTTGAACAGATGTTGCTAGCAAAGAGCTTGTGCTTTTGAAGTGGAGGACAATGCTCCATCCTTGCTGCCCTTTCGTAATTAGACTTACCTTCTACTGCAGATAAGAGATCTTCTATTTAGATAGACAGAAGACAGATAGATAGACAGATAGATGATAATAGATAGTAGACAGATAGATAGATAGATAGATAGATAGATAGATAGATAGATAGATAGATAGATAGATAGATAGATGTCTTCTAGATATCTAAGGACTGATTTTTTAATTATTACTATTATCATCATTAATCATAGTTGATCTGCAGCATTTATTCACATTATTATTGGGGGAATATAATAGATACCCTCAAGCATGTAATAAATGCACGCTTCCCACCATCTGATTGGTAGGGAGCAACAAACTACAGCTAGTTTTAAAGCAGATGTGCATAGACTTTAAAAGGGAAAATCTATGGTGAAAAATTACACCACTACATGACTGAATACAGTAAAGCAGTGGAGTGAAAAAGACTTACATTCAGCCTTGCAGCAACACTTAACATTTTTTAGTCTACAGAGCCAGATATCTGTCCCCGAGTATTTTTGCCTCTCTTATCCAGATTATAACTCCTGCAGAATAAAAACTGTCACCATCAACATAAAAAGATCCCTTGACTGCTGACCCGAATTTTTTTTTTATCCCCTAGAAAACAACCATTTGAAACTCTGATTAAACAAGATGCACAGGAACCTACTCTCTTCTCCCCAGCGGTGACACAAATAGCTTTTCTGAGCAAGCACGCCAAGAGTAAACACGAGCTGCTACAATAAAAGAGAAAGTTTGATTTCACAATTCTTCCTTGTGCAAAGAAGCTTTTTAAAGAGACTATTAGGTTAGTCAGGACCCTAGACAAAGCAGGGGAAGTCCCATGGCAGCCACACAATAAATGGCAGCACCATTAACATTAGGTCATAACCTCCGTGTCGCTGAGCCTTTGTGTGCACCGAGCCTGGTGCGCTCGGAGCTGCCGACAGCTGTTCCAGGGCAACACATGGCCAAGGAGAAAAGCAGCAGCCAGCAAGGGGTTAAATCGCTGCTTTGGGCTTTTTTGCTGTAAGCAGCACCCCTTGAACTTGCTATTGTCTTCCTGCCATCTCCTCCAGACCTGTCCAAAAACACAGGCGGGTGATGTAGGTCTCTGAAATCAATGTAACCGTGCCAGGTGCTTTCCTTTCCAGTATAAAATAGCTGTGCCCTTCCTGCCTTGCTTTTAAAATGGTCACTAGTTTCTAGCACTTGTTTCAGAAATGCACCACTAAGATTTGTTCAAAGACACCAATCAGTTCAGCACGCAGATTATCTTGCTCATGTGTTCTGATTCATTAGATTCTCCTTTTCAATTAGGAAAAAAATGCATTTGTAAACCCAGAATTTTGAATTCCCCCATTCAAAACAGCCAGTAAACCAGCATGCTGCTTCACACCCCAATAATAAATTTATCTCAAACATCAGATGTATCACAAACACTATCCTTACAATCCTTCTTTTAAGCAACAAAAACAAGCATTCTTTAGTCTCATGGCTTTTCTCAAGGTGCTGGCAACACATTATTTCTGAATAGAATGTATTCCTAAGGTCCAAATTTTGCATATAATTAAAAGATGCAGCTCTTTTGGACCACCTTGTGCCTGTTGCCAAAAAGCATAAAACTATCTTCTTATCAGGAGTTCATATTTATTCCTGAGAAACAACATGCACTGGATGAAGCTGATAAATAATTCAAATGGGAAATACTCTTTTACTACAGCTAGAAAAGCGCGTACTCAGAATGGAAAAAAACAGAAAAAAAAAAAACCAAGACAGGAGAAAGGACAAAGTTGTGCTGGAAACTAATTCTTCGAGATGTCATCGCATAGGGTAAAACAGCTTCCTTATAATACACTCCTACATCCTCATGGACTGCCTGCACCAAGGGGCCTTGGTAAACAGGAGTGACATAAAATAAAAAGTAAAACTGCACAGCTATCTCTAATTTCCAAGTTCCCTTCCATGTGTGACTGCTGGCCAGGGATGTGATTTGATACCAATACAGTTAAAACACAGTGTCCCATGTAAGCCCTGCTGTGGCATCACTGGGTCATTGCAGGGCTCACCTCTGTCCATGCAGGTAGATCTTGCCCTGGGCAACAGCCCGTTCTGTGAAAAGCACCTTTAACTGTCCAGCCTCGGGCTACATTAGGGAGTGACGGATTGCTTTAGTAGCGCTGTTGCTGTTCCTAGTGATATAACTCCTCTAGAGACAAGGCCTTAGAAAACTACCGTGGGTGTCTGGCAGACTCAGGAGATGATGTGTCCAGCACCATGAAAGAGCCATAATCAGAGTTTGCTGCTGAAACGCTACGGACTGAGGTCCCCGTTGCTCTGCAGAGCATAACGTCAGCACAAACACAGCCAGCAAAGAGATTGCTGAGGGCTTGAGACAAAACAGAAATTTTAAAAAAAAAAAAAAAAAAAAAAAAAGATAAAGAAACTCCCACCACCCTTGCATTCATCAGACATAAATACTGTTTTGTTTTCTATTAAGATCTTGCCTTAATCTGGTAAAATTAGACCTTTTGCTTTATGAAACAGGCCTGGCACAAGCCTTCCCTGCCCTGCTCCCTGCACAGGACGGGACGAGGTTCAAGACCTCATGCTCTTCAGTCATTCACTGCTTTCCAAATATGCTTGCCATTAATTCCCCCATTCTCTCCCTCGAGTCCTACATAAAAGCTACACAGCCATTAGTAATTATTAACTGAGTCCAATCAAATACTTTAGCTGAGTTTGAATGTTGCTATTCAGTTTGGGATGTTTGAACATAATTACAGGCAGCAAGACTTTTTGACATGACAAATCTTTTTTAATAACATTACCAGAATGGTTAGTTCTGTTTTCACTGTGAAAGCAAACAGAGCAATTCCAGCTGGAAAGTTAACATTTATCCTAGCAGTTGGGTAAAAAAGACAGACTCTGGCAGCCAGGCAGCCAAGTAAACTGCTTCCACTAACCAAGGAGAGATAGTGCTTCCAGGGACACTATCCTACAGCCAACTTTTCTGCAGTTCAGAGCAGTGAACCATTACAAAACTTCATGTATTAAGAGTTCATTCCCTTCTACCCTTTTTCCCCCCACACTCCTTCACCATATCCTTCTCCTCACACACCCTTTGAAATGCATCAGGTTGAGCTTTGATGGAAATTATTGTTTCTTCAGAAAGGGAAACACTGAGTTACTCAACCTGGAAAATCTTCCAACACTAAGAGCACAGACTAATGCTGAGCAGGGAGGTCGGAGAGGGAAGGTGCTTACTAAAAACCTTTGTGATCAGAACCAACAACAATAGATTTTTTTCACTTAGGCTCATTGTTTAAATTGTATTCTACTGCAAGGAGTCTGGGCGCCTTTCAAATGTAAATATTTTACAAGAGAATACCATATGGGAGACCCAGCTGTTTGTTTTTATTAGGAAAAAAAAACCTAAATCCTTTCATTTTGCAAAGATTTTTTTTTTTTAAAGCCCAACTCTTAGTTACATGCCAGCATTTGAACTATCTTAATTCAAATTAATCCCTAAGTAGTTGCAGGAAGTGTTTGAAGTTGGGATTTTGCAGTTGTTAAGCACTTAAAGAAGTTGTAAAAGAAATCAAGATTTCAATATGCTTATACATCAGTATTTCCCCATGTTTGGTAAAAAACCAAAACACATTGACTCTACGTACTATTATAGGTGGCATATTTAGAGTTCAATACAGCACGATGACATTTAAATCGGTACGTAAGCAATGTCAGCTACAAAAATAAACCCACCTGGTCCAAAATCAGAGACCAGCAAAAGCTTCAGAGTACCTAATTCACTTGCCAAATTAAGCTTCTAATTTTGTATACAGATTACTCAAATAAAACCTTGCAGATTTTCTCAAATGTGTTTCTGCTTAGAATAATTTGCCAAGAAATACTCATACAGTGAGTCAAGGCAGGAAAAAAATGCTTCTGTGCTGTCTTTAAAGCCCAGTTTGCACAGGACACACAAAGAGCCACAAGCAGAAACACAGTGTCCACATCCACAGGATTCATGTGCCCCTGGGTCCCAAGAAGCTACTTCTGTTTTTTGAGACAGGACTTGCTGTGCTCTCTTGAGACCTGTGAGAATACACATGCACGTCTCACCTTTATTCATCCTACTAACTCTTTTCTTTTTATTCTCATACTTACCACAGGGAAAAAAAAATTAAGTCACAAAGATAATATAATAAGCATCATTCTGGAGAACATCCATGCTGGGGCACTATACCTGTCCTGCCCTAAATCTAACCCCAGGAAGGACTGATATAACCAGAGGAACCTCACAGAGGGGCTGGGCAATAAGACCCAGGTACCTGACAAGTGATGCTTCTCCAGGATGCTCTTCCAGCAAACAGTTGTTTAAGAGTTTTCTCTGAAACAAATTCTAATTAAACTGTTTCACAAACTATTTTTGCTGGAGTTCCTTAAATCCCTCTCTGAATCCATTTAAAACCCTACAACTCAGGTCAGCACCTTCATGTGTCCCAAGAAGGGAAGAGTGTGGGGGCTGCCCAAGCTGCTGCAGGTGAGCAGGCCCCGTGTTGCCCTAGGAAGATTATTATTTCCATGAGTTACACCCATTTGGCACTCCCTGTGGGAGGCTGTAATTCAGAACAGCACTTCTGCACTAGCCTGAAGGTAAGATATGTTATGGACTGACCACAGAGTAAACATTAATTATATCACTCAATATAGCTGGTATTCATGGATCAGGACAGGAAGTCCTTCTCCCAAAATAGACAGGCTTGGTGCAGACTCTGAAGAACAGCACAAAATCCAGAGCAATGACAGTTTGCCTAGTATATGTCTACATAAGATAAATCTCACTGATCCTCATTTATCCCTCCACATGCTCTTTGGGACTGTGTTTTCTCCCTGATGCAGGCAACTTGTTCCTGCAGTACCAATACAGCACACACTTCTATGAAGTAAAATCTCTTCCTGGGGGAAATACAAAGTCTCATGGGCAATACCTTTTCACCTCCCCACACCTGCAGTGCCACAAACCACTGCTATAGCACACCCCAAATGCTTCTCCCTAACAAAGAACCTGCAGACTTTTCCTGAAGCACGTGACAATGGTAAAGCCCTTCTGTGACAAGCTGGTAAAATCTAGTCTTACTACAAACACTGCATCTTAATTCTGATTTACTCTAACAAGAAGCAATCCACACATATTATAGCCTGTTTAGTAATGCCACTGAAAAGCCAGTCCAGATGACGGCACTTGCCTTTTCAGTGGGTTTGTGTTTGAACTTCAGTGGTAGTATTCAGCATAGAAAGAAAGAGAAGAAGTTTTAAAAGATAAGGAAGCAGGATTTCTCTGGACAATTGGCAACAGAGGAGTTACTGGCATTCAAATGTGTGCTCCAGGCAAGAGCTGACTTTCTGACACTGTGCCCCAAACCATGTTGTTCTTATAATAAAATCATTCAGGCATCAGTCGTGAGGTGGAAGATTACACTGAAATAGTACTCCCCACACTGTATCTTTTTCATTTGCATCATTTACTGCTGGGCATCTGAAAAGAAAGGATGGCTTATATAAGAGACTTACCCAGGTCTGGAAATGTTTTCCATTTCTCCTCCAACACAAAATCTTTTTTCTTATAAAGGGAAAGCCAATGTTTTTTCAAAGCTGGACTATACAAATTCAGACATTTCCTCTTTCTGGTTGAAGTATTTTGTAAGCATAAGAGCAGTTATCAATTTAGCCCCATGTTCAAGTTGAGAATCACAAATATTCTCTTAGATATTAATGAAAAAACAATATCTATGGAAAGGGAAGGGCTCCAGAATGATCTTCTTTGCCCACCTGTAATGACAGGTAGGGACCCTCTAAATTTAGTAATTGCAGGAATGACACGGGACATTACAAACCTATTTCTCCTGCCGACACAAATGGCTGCACATTTGAGGCTGTGTTTGAAGAGGATGCCTTGGGTTCCACCACTGGTGTGGCTACCACTGCCCAGCTGTGATGGCACCGAAACTAGAACTGGGCTTTGGGAGGCACCTGATGGCACAGGAACCTATCTGAGAGCTGATGCTGATGAATGAACATCAGAGCATAGGAGAGATTCAGTAAGTAACTAATCCACCCTTCTCAGCCACTGAACTGTCTGCATTTGGGTATCAGTCCCCTTCATTGAGCACAGTTACTTATTATTTCAAAGGTGGCCAGCTCCATCTCAGTTCCTTCCTCAAGCACTCTGCAAGATTGTATTAAAGTGTTTACTGGGACTGAAAAACATCAGTGGAGATTTACTAAGGTTTCTTAAGTCTATTTGCAGCTCAGCCCTCCCTGTTGATATGAACCATCAGTTTTGTGTGCAGGCCATGGGTCCTCTAGAGTCAGGCTGAAATTTCCAAGAAAGCCAGAAGAAGGTAAACTAGCACTGAGTTCTTACTGAAAATGAAGAAAGATGGATAACCAGAGCCTTGCAAATCCCAGTTAGGATCTGTGCCCTCAAGAAGCCCAACCAAGGGCAGCCACTGCTGATGGGACACAGGTACCCACTGGCACAACGTGCTGCACTGCCCTGACTGGTGCTGTAGGAACTGGAACTGCAGCTCCAAGACTGTGCAAGACAAATATAAAAGAACGGATTCAGGCAGGGGCAAAGGGATGCCTTAGGTTTCCCTCTTAAATAAAAACCTGCTGAGAAGCAGTGTGCAGATGTATAGTATAATGAGTAAATAAATACTTTGTCCTTCAAGGGTTATTTTCTCCCCTCGAAGGTCAGCTGGTGACCAAAATTTCTTGATCCTCTCCTGAAGTTATCCTTAATCTTAAAATGCTTCAGAAAGGTACAGACAGCAGGAGTGTCACCTGCCAGCCTTTAGGGCTTTATAGCACAATTTCCATTCCTCACAATTTGTATGCCTTGCACATTAAGATGTAGATTTCCTCCTTATAGGTGAGGTTCACACCTCTCATCCCACATATGATGAAATGAACAGTTTCTGTTGTAACAAGACCCTGAATGAGACTGTTCATACAGACCATAATACCAGCAAAACAACTGTGTGTGCCAATGTGATCTCTACCTCTCTCCTGTCTGTGGGTTTTGGATAGGACCCAATCCATGCCAAATTTAGCTATTGGTTACAATACCTGTGAGGAACGTTTGGTGAATGACTAGAAGTTACAGTTCAGATTTGCATTTTTAATCATGACAAAATGAAACCAGTAAGTTTCCAATGTAATAGCTTTAAAGTTATCCAAGAAGAAATTATTATTAAGAATCCAAGTTTCTACACAGGCCATTGCGCCTGTTATGCGCCAGAGAAGTTATTCCAAAAAAGGAAAATACATTTTGCATTAGTGATAAATTCACTACAAAATATTTTCAGTAAGTTATTATTAATAGCATGTTCCCCACTTAGGACTCAAGTGCCATCAAATAAAAATATGCTGCTGTTGCCAATTGGAAAACTAGCTCCATATGTGTTTATTGGAGTTATAAGAGCATCGTGTCCAGGTGTAGAGGTTATAATTTTGGCAAGAAAAGGCCTGCTACTTCTGGAGGTACCTAACCAACATAAGCACAGCTTGGTGTGCTGTCCCCCCTGATGCCAGGCCACATGGAGAGGACTGTGAGCCTCAGCTGCAGCAGTTAAAGCAGTAAAGCACAGATTTCAAAAGGCGTTTCCAGATGTGACTCATTAATTTAAGAGTTTACTCATGGACAGTTATCAAAATACTTAAGAGGCTACAGCACTCACTCCATAACCTGCGTCCACACAATCTACTTCATGTTCTCATAAGTCTTTACTTATGAGACTTTGTCTACTGAAAATCAATGGAAAATAAAAGTCTAATATTCTGATGAATCTGGACCCTAAATTCTTATTCATTTCTATAGAGACCTAGGAGCATAAAATAAAAGTTAGGCCCTTAAATACATGCTCAAATCTGGATGCCAGGCAGCAAGCACCTGTATAGGTCCTGGGAAAGATCTTAGACCCTCCTTGAGGCTTTTGGTGTCACCAAATAATAAATTAATAAAATTATCAGAATTATAACTTTGCCTGCTGTCATTAGCTCATATGGGATTGATCTCAAACACCAGGAATGCAACAGCACTGAAACCATCACGGAAAGGGGGAGAGAAAAATCAAGTCAATTCTTCAAAATATGGCAAGAACCTGGGGAGTATGTTATGCTAACACATGACACGACATTATTCATGCAAATGATAGAAAGAAGTGAGGCTGGAAAGAGCAGTTCCCCAGTGTGCAATACTTTTTTGGTTAGTTCAAACTATAGATGATATAGCGAACTACTGCAGGAAAAGAGATGCTGTGAGGCCAGCCTCTCATGAGCTGGTATAGTACCAAGTCTTCCCCAACAGATTAAAGAGACCATAAAGGCTTTCTTCCAAATTCCCAATCACTTTTTTTTAAAGTAAAATTAAAAAAAAAACCAACAACAACAAAAACTTAAATCACAGGTTTTCAGATCCTCTCTATTTAATCACCATAAATGTCACTGAAATATCAGACACGATACCTGCATGACAAGAGGGAATCAATTTTGCCTCTTTCCCCAGAGTCTCTTCGGTTTTCAGTTTCATTTGTCACGCTGGTATCAACTTTCTCCTGGCCAGATGATGTTATAATTAAACACCCTGAGATTCTCAAGCCCTCATGATGCCCAGCTCTCTTTCCTTCCCATCTAGCAGCTCAAGCACAGGCCTGGCATCAGAGCAGGACATACAGTTGATGCTGGGAGCCTGGCACAGGTGCTGGGCACAATTCCCGCCACGCCATCAGAGGGGTGCATGTCTCCTCCCAAAATATCCACTTCATTAGAACACATTCATGATGGCAATCACTAGGACACAATCTGGTTCAGTGTTTAATAACTCCGTCATTGTGCTGTGAATGTGCTCTGGTCATTTACATCTAACATGAGTGGGAGCATGATTTCAGCATTGCAGCTCTAATGATGCCCATTTGTGACACTTTCCTGATGCTGATAGCTGATGGTAAAGTTTTGGGAAAAAAAATTCTTGCTATATGTTACAAGATCTGAACAGAGTTACTCTTCTGCCTTTAATATTATGCCCTTTGACAGTTATAGTTTACCAACAATAGCTTCAGAGACAACATTTTGACTGATACTTTGTCATGTTTTTATCCTCACAAGGTGTAAGAAGGCATGTAATTCAGATTTGGCAGGTAATCATTCAGCAAATCATACTGCTAGCCAAGAACAAACAAGGAACATTATGCCAGTGAATCTCATCCATTACAAGAAGAAGCAAGGATGTGTTACACTGGGTAGTTTTTGCAGTAAATTTGCAGCAGTGAAAGTGAGGAATTTGAGGCCCATCGAGAGAGGCTCTTACATTAAAGAACTGAAACATCCAAAAGATCATCATGCCTTGTGCACACAGCTCCACCAAAATCATACAGATCCCTGATCAGAAGTGCAAATTGGGAGTCCAACCTGAAAAGCCCTTCCAGTGACACATGCCAGGAACTGTTAATCGTTAAATGAACAACTGCTGGACTTGTTAATTTCTGTTATGATGAAAGGGATCTCATCTTCAAATGAACTTCTTTATCCACAGTTTAACAAACAAAACAAACCTCTGAGCATTGCAGCACTAGGTGTAATCAACCCATCAGACAGCATTAAGTTAAAACAATGGCTCAGATATCACTAAGCCTCTTATAGGAGTTCAGTCAAATCCAGACTTATTTGGATTACGTGGCAGTTTGGGAAATACAGTAGTAGAGGATCATTTTCTTTCCAATCAAACTCAAAGAATATGAATTTTTTTCTTCTCTTACAAGCAAAAAAAAAAAAAAAAAATTGCTCAATTGAACCAACTTGTAGCCAACCTGGAAGCTTAGTGACTCTGCCAAGCCACATCTGAATAATGGTCCTTGTCACCCGCTCCTGAGGCTGGGAGCACTCAAGAGGCAACAGAAGCCACTTATTTCAGAAAAGTGTACACCTTGTCTTGTTCAGCAATAGCCCACTTCGGCCCCGATACTGGGGTCTGGAAGCTGGAAACTATATGATAAGGAAAAGCATTGATGAGACTTGAAGGAAGTCTTGTCATAGTCTTCTGTGCTTTCAGTATGGTTCATTTACTCACAAATGTTCAGGGCTGGTACAGGAAGTCCATCAAAAAGAAAGAGAGAATGGTAAGCCCAACCATCCCAGAGAGCTGGGGGCTCAGCATCTGGCTCAAAGTCCTGGATACTGGGCATGCACATGTGTAAAGCAGACCCGGAGCCTTACGCAAGCATAAGCAACAAACACGTTGATTTCCATTTATGTCAACGAGGGCTGCAGAGATCCAGCATGCCTGAAAGTAGGCATGTGTTAAAGAGACATCCATATATGGATTGAAATGTCAAAGTTTTTTAGAGTCCTGCATTGCAAATATTGGCCCTTTCTCCTCAGAACTGTTAGCACCCGATAACTCTTTAGATTGAAGCAAGAGATTTCTCTTTTACTTCATTCTTGTAACAATGTAGCATTGCTGGCTTCAAACAAATTATAATAAGAGTAAATCCAAGTGTTAACAGTGAGAATTTAGGCCCTAAAATTATATTTAGTAACTAAACACCGCTGAAGTAAATAAAGCAGAATACTTGCCTAAGAGAGCAACTTAACCAGCACTGTCTGTGCTTTTGCTGGGCTGTAAAGACAAACTTGAGGATGTTGTGACAAAACTCAGCTTGAAGCTATTAATTTTTCAAACATACTGTGACGTTCATCTGAAAGCTGTGAATTAGGAGATGGAAAGTATTCCTGAATTTCAGATTTCATCACATATTTTCACGGTGGGTGAAAAAAAAGTTTTGCTTTCCTCATCAGAGGACTGTTGTGTCTTCAGGAAGAGCTTTGCTTTTGTTCAGGATTGCCATCTTCCTGTGTGGTGTTGTTCAGCCCCGCACTGGGACTCTGTACAATGGGACTACATGGTTTGTACAACTGTTAAGAACCACTACAGCAAGACACTGAGATTAAAAGTAAAGCAGTACTGCTGCAAACTTCACCTCAAGTTGCAAGGCAAATTCTTTTTATTTCTGGTTCATGCATCGTCAGTAACAATACAAGTCCTCCCAGGTCCAGTGTTGTGTAAATCCATTACTCATTAATTATGTCTCCTGTGTCATCTGGCCAACACTATTTCCTTCTCTGGGTTGTACATGTGTCACTGGGAGCATACTTTGAAGACAATGAGTTTGTAAATTTGAAGACAATGAGTTTATACACGTGGCTTTGCAAGATAAATGCAGGTAAGAGTAGTTCTGACAGTGTAGAAACAAGGAAAACTTTCAGGATTTTTGGCTGGAATGGTGGTAGGCCTGTAGAGCAGAGTAACAAACTCCAAGACCTGACTTTCACTACGTGCACTGCGCAGATCTCCAGGGCAAGACCAGTGTATGTAATTTCTTTACAAAGGGATGTATTTTAATCACTGAGAATGTCATGGCCTGGAGAAAAGTAAACAAGGAAGGCTTATAGCAGCACAAAGGAGGTGTCAAAATGCCCACATAATTTTGCCTGCACACTGTGTCCGTCAGGGATGTGCTGAGGTCTTTGGTCCAGCTCACAGAGCTGTGCCAGTGCAAGAGTTTCAATCAAACCAGGACAACTGCGCTGATGGGGCTGTGGACACAGAATTTATAAATAAAAAAGGTAAAATTGCTTGACAGATTTGTGCTGGTCTTTTCCAAGGCAGGGTGAGCACAGCTGCACTGGTAGAAGTGCATCACTCAGAAAGTGACTGAGAACCTCACATCAAAAGATTCACATTTCTCCCTGCTGGCTTTCTGAGCAACGAAGCATCACCTCCAAGACCAGTTTGTCCTCAGGCCCTGCTAAGTGGGAGTGCTGGCACGACAAGTACACGTGAACAGCCCAGAGCTGCTCCCAAGGAAGTCGGTGACGAAGTTCCCAGTAATCTTGATGGAAACAGAAGCTGGCACAAAATGCTGCAAGTCTTTGCATGATCTCACTGTGACAGTACTCTGAGCAAATCAATACTTAGGTTGAATTTCATTTTGCAAATTAAATCAAAGATTCAATTGCTCTGTCTTGCAGGAATCGTCTTTGCCTTACAAGATACCACAAGGAGAAAAAGAAGTATCTCAAATGTGCCTCATAATCAGCTGCATCTATTCTAGGACCACAACCACTAAAATGCCTTAATCACACATTTAGCATTATTGCAGGGCATTAGTATAAAGTAGATTATTTGACTGATTTAATTGTGCATTTCATGTTATAGCATAGTGATTTATTTTAAATGTCTCTTTAACTTCAAACTCCCTGTGATTGCAGGGAAGTTACAATACAATACTCCCCACCCTCCCCCAGCCCCCACTGGGAAGAAGACCTGTCTGGGATTGTATGAACTCAAATGGAACTCTGGGTGTTTACTGCAGCAGACAATTTGGCCCAAAGCATGTTGTAAAGCTCAGGATGGGAGAAAGGAACAGCATGTTCCAGCCTAGAAAGCAGGTCTGAAGGACACTGAACTCCTCCTTAGTACTTAGATTAAAACAGCTGATATTGGGAGTGTCCTGAACACTCTTATTCGCTCTACCCCTGCTAGAAAATCATATGATGTGCCGGGGTGGAATGCTAATTTTAAATCACAGTGCAAGCAAACATTTTTAGAAAGAGGTCATATCTAGTGGGTTGGACACAGCACTGCTGAAAACCATTAACTTGCTGATGGAGGTGTTACCCCAGCACTGCACCCCTCCACACCTTTGGGAAGGTGTTTACCTGCCCTCATTCCTCATTTTCAAAAGGGCAATGAGATTTACTGAGTTTGATAGTCAAGATGGATTAATTACTGACCTGGTTCTTTCCTTAGTTATCTTGCAACTCTGATTTCACCATCAGTCATGGCAGAACAACATTTGTTTCATTGTTCAATCGTCAGGCCTCGGAAACCAAAATACTTTCCCCAACATTTGAAGAAAGAGAGACATAATATTAAAAATAACCTGCACCATATTTACAGCTATCTCATTTAGAGCTAGCTCTGCCCACCTGCTTCCTTCCTGCTCCCACCTCCAATAAAACACTTCATTCATCTTTACTTCCTCCAGTTCCCCATACATCATGGGTTACACTCCAGTCACTGCTTCCTCAGTTCAACTTTTAAGATCACCTATCAGCTACATTTTCAGATGACTCAGTGAACTTCACTATTCTGCTTTTTTAGAAATTGATGAGAGCTAAAGCAACTTTTGCTATTAAAAGCACAGCCAAAAAAAGAGAGAACATTTTACTTTGGAGAAAATCCATTTGGATGCAGTCACTCCCTTCTAGAAGCACAAAACCGCTTGATCCAGGAGACCTGCTAAAAAGAAACGTAATTTCTACATATAGCAGGCTGAAGAAACTTTTCCCTTGGAGATTACATCACTTTGATTGGATGCTATGTTTTCCATCCTGATCTCTCTAGTTAAGTGAAACTGTAGGGGAAACATATTACTCATTGAAAAGCTGTATCCAGAACTACTGCAAAACAGGGAGAAAAGTCCCAAAGGAAATAGAAATCACTTGAGCAAAAATCTTTCCTGATTCACCCCCACACAGCCAGGTTCAATTGAAAAGAGCTGTCTTGAGTATGTAAAGGACAAAATCCATAACATTAACTGTTAAAAATGTCAAAAACAAACCCAAAAGACAAAACAACTCCAGCATGAAGAACAAATAACTCGCTGAAGTTCACCACTAACATTACAAAACATTTATTTTTGTTTATACCATGTGCATATAAATAGCACACAGTGCAAGCACCACTTTGAGTCAATGAGAAGGTTGCGCAAAATAGCATTCAAAAATCAGGAAATACCAGAATTAAGGTTACCCAGGCAACCTTAATTTTAGCCCCCCCATGCATATGCATTTTTACAACACAGCCCTTAAATACACCATAGCATTCTACTTCTCAAATAGTATCACATACAGAAGAAAGCTCCTGACAGCAAGAGCCAACTTGTCATGTTGTACATGCTGGTGGCTTTTGCTACAGGGAGGAACCAGATTAGGATGTAATCTTTCTTATTGCAACAGTGACTTAATTTCACTCAAAATTTAGCACAAAAATGTCCCCCGGCATCCACTTGGGAAGTGAGTTTTCAGCCATTTCTAGACCTTGGAAAACAGAAAACTATTTTTATCTTGGCATAAAGTTGGATACCAAGATATTTAATATAAATATACCTGTGTGGGCAATGTAGTCTTTGCTCACAGTTAAAATTCACGTTCTCCTGTGCTAAACAGATACCATGTTTGCCCTGTAGTCAGAAAAAGACTGGGATATTGCCCTGAAGAGACTAGATGAGTTCATTGAGACAAATCTAGAACTTGTGAAGCTTTCCTAATTCCTTTTTTCAACAGGTGAAGAGAGTTTCAAGGAATAAACCAGCCCGTGTGAAACAAGTGACTATAATGGTGCATTTTAATTTCAGGAGACTTACTTCACTCCTGTTTTAACAAGGATCTCAGATATTTCTGAAATGCCAATAAGAAAAACACCAATTAATTGTGTTATTTATCTTATTAGCAGTTCATGCCACAGCACATTGAATCATTCAGCATCAGGACAGCTTTCCTGAGAAGGCAAACTGTTATTCACAGAAGCAGGTAAGCCAAACAGAAATGGTGTAAGTGGCTTCTACTCCCGAATGATAACAGGTACTGTAATTCCCCAACACACAAAACTCTGTTCCTCCTCCTGCTGCCGTCTGACAGCAAGGGGCAGATAGTGCTCCAGCTGAAATCAGTTTGAAAATTCCTTCAATCCCATCAGAATTGATCCAAAATTACTCCAGCACAGAATAGGATAGTGCACTTGGGAGCACTGAACCTGGATTAAAGAGACTTGGCTGCACTCCTCATCCTTGCCCGCCACTCCAAGAAAGTTTTATCCTGTATTCTTTCTGCACATCCCTCTTTCTTTGCCTGCCAGCTTCCCCTTATCTTCCTGTTTACATTGCAAGCTCTTTGTGGCAGGTTTCCCCTCCAGGAACCTGTTTGTACAGTGCACAGCATAGTAAAGCTCAGTCATGGTCTCTGGGTACACGCAGAATAAAAATAATAAAGAAAAACCTAGCAATAAGAAAAAAAGGCAACTAAAGCAAAGACCTTGACTTGTGCAAAATAATCCATGGCTTGGATAGGCATAGCTTGGGACAGATTCTTTCCTACTCCTATTAAGTTGATGGCAAAGCTCCCATTAGCTTTAACAAGAGCAGGATCACACCCAGCCTGTGTACACTGAAAACTTTCAAAAGGCCAAAAACTGTCTAGCTTGAATGACATACAGCATTTCAGTTCCTATGGAAATTTCAAATTCCTACAGAGTGTAGGATGCAGTCAGTCCTGAGCCGCGAGATATATCCATTTCCGACCATGGAGGCTCCTCAAGACACAGGCACCTCAGAAGCACTGGATCCTTTATAAGAAACTTCAGTCATCCAGCCAATAATACAACAAAAATAATATTTTCCATTCTCACACATTGCTAAGTTGTAAACTGTTACTTAGATACTTGCACATGGAGCTTATGAGAAACACATGTAAAATCCTGACAAGCTAACCCTGTCTATACCTTTACACAAAATAACTACTGAAAGGACCAATTTTCAAAAGATGCCTGTTGGGACTGTCAAGTATGCAGTGTGCCAAAGTCATCATCAAGCAGCACGCTTCAGATGCTGCTCTGCTTTCCCTGAGATGCATCCCATCACCTGAAACATCCCTTGCTAGTTTCCCAGGGCAGGTATCACCCTGATGTTTGCCATCAAATGTCTCCAAAGACTCACTAAGAGCTTTTTGAGCTTTCCCAGTAAAAGGAGGGAAAATTTTCAGGTTTGAGACAACTCCTCCTAGTATCCCCTCTCTGGTTTAAGTCATTACTGGGTGAGCACCACATCTTTTCAATGTTCAGTGGGACATGACAAAGACCTTCCTACTCAGCTCAGAATATGCGAGACCTGATAAACAACTCTACATTTGCAAATCAGGCAGAAGACTGTCACATCATTCTCGTGGGCTACATAACATTATTTCACTTATAACACCAAAATAAGGAAAAGTCAGCACAATAAGGACTTTCTGTTGCTAAAACCTGGAATTCTGAAACACAGTACAAATGCATCTGCTTGAACTAGCTGCAGAGTTGGTGGTGGTGGGAATTGTGCTGTTTTGATTTAAAAGCTTCAACACAACACTGTATGAATGGATCTCAGTCACAGCAATGGTGACAATGCATTAATGACATTACTCCATCACTCTCTTACCACCTATGAAGTGTATGGGAACAAGTAAATGGGTACTCGTTTTCAATTATTTTCTCCTACTGTATCTTTTCTGTATCATGTCATGATGTCCCTTGGTTAACTTGACCTTTGTACTTTCCAACACAGTGAACAAAGAAGTGCATTCAAAATTGGGTTTGTACTTCTTGTAGTGATTCCTCAATGTGACTAAGCTGGTTTGTATCAATTCTAGGATGACAGAAAGCTGCTTTTCCCTGCTTAGATACACATATTCATTGAAAGTGCACTCCCTTCAGCTTTGCACTGTTATGTGATTTTAATCCCCAGAGCAGTAAATGTGGCTCTAATATATCACTCAGTACTTTACCTGATAAAACTGGATTCATTATAGATGAGCAGTATTGAAAGAGAATAAAATGTGGGGCTGGAGAGCCTGGGTTTACTCAGCAAGAAATTTCCATTTTTTAAATCCACAAAATGTGTCTCCTTACCTAAAATTAGACCAAAATATAAGACTTTCACTTCCAGTCTTCATATATTTCCTACTTTTAGCTACAGCTTGCTAAGACTAAAAAAGTGCTATAAAACTTATTCTCTAGGCAACACTGTTTCTCCAGAATTATGATCAGAAGAGTAGCTTTTTTTTATGTCATTTTAAAGGATCTGATAAACTGCCATTTAGACCTCTACAACACCTGGTATAACCATCTAGCCCGCACACAAGCTGGCTTGGCATTCCCTGTATTTTTAGAGAAATTCAATGTCTCAGCCCATTTTACAAGTCATTTGTTTATTTATTTGTTTAATTACTAGTGTGCAGGTAAGAAATATTCTGAGAAAACAACTGTGCTCTGCAAGAACTGATAGATGTGCAAATGGAAGTGTCTCTTTTGTTGAATATAAATAATAATTTTAGCATGAAACCAGCAGCATAATGTCCCTACTGAATTTAGGATACAATTAGAAGAACTGTGTTGTCTTGGACCTTTAGTAAATATTCTTTGAAGATTTCTGAGGCCCTTTGCAAGCTGAATCTGTTTAAATCAGCAGTTATAAACATAAATGCCTAATGAGGCTGCTGAACAAACTGCACTTTGACTAACTCTAAATTAAAAATTGAAGCTGGGAGTTGACAAACTGAGTATTAAGTTTATTATACACACAGAAAAATAAAAAAGTGGGTACCTCCCTCACCTTGTTTTTAGAATTATGCACCAGTGCAATAGTGAACAAGAAATTTCATCCATCACTCTCCAAAAGAGCAATCTGAAATTAAAACTTGGAGAGTTTCAGTCCCAGCTCTTTAGACATGTAGGTGATCTTCAACTGTTAAAGACCTCCAAAGCTATGACTGTTAGAAAGGACAGATGTGCTCGGGATACAGAGAAACTCTCTACAGGGCAACAAAGAAAAGGAAAGAAAAGTGAGGGAAATCTCAGTGGTGTCATCTTGAGGGATGGATGAAGACAATGGCTTTAAGTGGAATCTCAGAACCTCACTCATATGCACCAAATATGAGTCGGACAAGCTTAAGGGGACATCCAACTTGTTATTCCCTAAAAGCTAAGTTTTTATTTCCCGAGACTAGTGTGTAGCTCTCTGGAGCTCACTGTCTCCTATCTACACAACAACTGTTTAGAACTATGTGTTCCTAATGCCAGCATTCAGGAAATACAGATACTACCCAAACACCTTGGGTTTTTAAAAGATGCAACCACAGAACATAGCTTATCCTAGTGAACTGTTCACCTTCATCTTTCCCATCTCATCCATTTAGTGAGCTCAACACTTGATGGTGTAGACTGTCACACACCACCTGAATGACCAACATAGCCAGATTTGATTGAGGCCTCAAATTATTTGCCATAAATAAATAAATCAAGTACCTCTACTTGCCATCAAACCACAAGGGTAACAACTTCACTATCAGTGAGGGTCTCAAGGAGTTCTACTTTCCTTTGGAGGACAAAGGGGTGAGTAAGCTCCTGGAGGAGTCTGGGCAGTCCACTGATGTTAATCGAGCAGAATGAAGGCTTGGTGCCCAAAACCTGGTTTTCTGGACTGCCTGGCAGATGCTCATAAGTGTTAATATTATTACTGTAGTGTTTCTCCTGTTTTCTTTGTAATCCAACAAAGCAGGCTCAGGCTCTTATGATCTGCACCCATATATCAGGTATGATTCCATGATCTTTCTGTTGCCAAAACAGGCAGATATATTCCCTTCAGTTCTCGATTCCATCAAACTCAGGCAGCTTCTCTGACCATTACCCCCACCAAGCCTGTCTGAGGTTACTGCATGGGTGACAGTGGAGTTATTTCACCTTGCACAGCCAGCAACTTTCTGCTTGCTTGAGGCAACAGGGGGGAGCTTAAGGGAGCCAGGTCGACCAGCTTCTCACTGTTTTCTTGGTTGCAATCCAACCCATTAACAGGCTAGCAACCCCTCAGAGGCTGCAGCTCTGTGAAAGTCTTTTCCTGTCCTCCTTTACTACTTATTCAGAGAGTATCAGACAAAATGCTCAAGCAAAACTTGGACTATTCATACACAGGGTCTAATTTTTATTACAAGAGGCTGTGGTGGGAGAAAGGAGGTTCTGAAGTTAAGCAGGAGAAAACTGGATCCATTTCTGTTCTCCCACCACTGTCAAATCCTAGCATTTCATCCACCTCTCCATGCTTCAGTACCATCTGCAAAACAGAGATGCTAATAATCCCCACGTCTCACAGCTGTTCCATGAATTAACTCGCCAGGGCTCAGCGGTGTTTCGGTGCTGACGGGCGCTAACAGGACACCACAGCATCACCTCTTTTCTTTGTCAGCTTATTAATTACTGCACGTGTTCTCCAGGTATTGCAACTGGGTATGTTTGAATTGCTGAAATACACAAATAAATGAGAGCAAATAATCTTTCCCTGCCTATAAATCAACCATCTGTTGCATTCTTCGATATGACAAAACTTTTAATCAATATATAATTTTCACCCTGTTTTAATGAGTGTTGCTGTATCACTGCCTACTGCTGTGTGCAGTTATGTCTCCTGTTGGGCTGATATTAAACAGTTCTGTAGTGGGAGATGATGCCAGCCCAAAGCCTTCATCTTTCAGCTGTACCCGATAAGCCTGCACACATAAAGTGCATGTTTATATCACTTTTCCACTCAGCTTCCTAAATGGGACACAGCAACAGTCTGATAACCATAGCAGATCCTAAAAATTAAAAAGCAATCATGGTAGTTTTTGCAGAAATTTTTCATGGAATAACCAAGGAAGTTCTCATTAAGATTGTTTTAGACTAAACGGACTTCTCTCACACTGTATGGGCTGTTGGGATTTAAGGATCACATTAAACAAATAATTAAGTGGGAGACATCCAAGGAATAGTTAACTTTTGAGAGAAGAGGATTTGGGATGGTTCTCTTCCTTCTGGGTCAGCAATAACAAGAGCTGAGAAGAAAAAAGCTGTTGCCTAATGCTGGATTTTAGTATTTAAAAACCTGGTTTTCTTCCAAAAGAAAAATGGGGCCCTAGTGGCTTGGCAACCTTTTCCTGAGCCACAGACCCTGTGATGCCAAGATCCTTGGCCCCACAGCGGTTTGCATGCCCTGGCACCACGTACCCTCCCAAGAGAGCATTGCCAACCCCATCCATGGTGGCTCCCAGAGCTGGCAGGGTCCACAACAGGGACCCTGGGAACAGCCCAACTTCTCTCACAATTCCAGCAATATCAAACCATGTCAGCAAAATATGCAGTTCCTTTCCAAGCAAGAAATCCAGTGAAAGAAGTTTCTCTTATCAGCCTCAATGTAAATCTCACATTTCGGGATAGTGTGGGGTAAAGTGAGATCACATGATCTCAAGTAAGATCAGTTTTGTGACCGCATGTGGTCTCCTTGCAACTTGTGCAAAAACAGCCTTTGCAGTCCAGTTTGGATCATACTCTGCTTCAAAGAAAGTGTGACTGGAGATTTAAGAATTCGGAAAAAACAGAACTGGTTTTTACTGTTAAGGGGGGGGGGGGGGGGAACAAAAAAATCCCAACCAAACCCAACAAAAACCACCCATAAAAAAACCATAGAAAAGCCACAGTCAACAAAGAACAACCACCAAATAAATATCATTTCCATATTTCCATATCATCACTTTGTAGGAATGTGATTTAAAATTTAAATTCTAACTTTCCTTTTGCAGCCTCCCAGTCCAGTCCAGAGCAGCAGAGAGAGAAAGCACTGCAGAGCAAGAACATGCTTTTTGAGCCCTGGCACTCTGGAGGATGGGCAGCACTGCAGATCTGATGAGAGGGACAGAGATGAGCAGCCCCTCATTCTGTGCCTGGCCTCTTGTAACCTTCGGTTCTATTTTTTGGTCCTCAATTGGTTTAAAATGCACTGTGTGAGTTGGTATGAAGGCAAAATTACAGACAGGAGCAATTAGTCAGCTCATGTAAACTGCCAGAGGTTATTTTGTAGGGGCACAACAGTGAATAAACTGCAATGGACGGAACTGGATGAAGGACGAAGTAGATGTAGGCTCACTGGACCACTAAATATGAAATAAAGCTCAAACATTTCAGCTGCCTTCCCATCAGTACCCCAATTGTTGATACCACGATCTCAGGACTGGGAGGATCCAGGTCTGGAGGGCAGCTTGGCACCAGTTGAGGCTGGTGCTGGTCCTGGACAGAGCAGAACCCCATGGGCACATGCTGAGCCTTCTCTTTCCTGGTGCAGCCACAGTGCTTGGGGCTGTGACTCACAACACCCAGATCATCTCCTGAGCGAGCTGGCTCACTCCACATGCATCAGGACGGTGCAGCAACAGGGAGGCCACATAAAATCCCCCACTTCACACACAGATAAACAAAGCCCAGATGGCCCTGGGGAGAGGTAGAGGGAAGCCTCACTGTATGTGCACACTTCATAATTTGGGGAAAACTCACAGATAGCAGGGCACAGAGCTTTGCTACATCAGCAGACAGATGTGAATTTGAGTAAGCCTCCAATAGTGCTGCTACAGTACTGCTTTTAATGTCTGCTAGAACAGCAATGGAAGAAAGGATCAGGTGACTAGAGGAAAAGGGAATTTTTGGTGGTTGGAACAGACCAGTCTGGTTCAGTAAATCATTGATCTCAGTTTCTCTCTGCTGCAGAGTGGTCTAAGCTTACCAAAGGCAGTGACAAAGCTCTCACTGACTTAACCGAAAGAAGGATTACTGAAAACAGCTACACTAGAGGTGTCAGGAACCCGAATTCTAACAGTTTAATAACCTACAAAGGTCTTGCTTCTTCTTTAAAGGGTGATAAACTTTTACAGCATTGACATTTTAGTTGAAGTCACTCCATGAAGAACAAATTGGGGCCAAACAAACAGCCTAAGACACACTGTTTAATACTTGCCAGAGCTGCATTTATCAGTCTAAGCTCCTAATTGCACTGTTTAGAGAAAACATATTTTTCCTTCTCAGATTTTCTCTGCTCGAGGCTGCATGTCTGAGACATTAAGTGAACTACTCTATCAGAACACCTGATCACCAAACTAAGCAATAAAAGCAACCATGGAAAACAAAAGTCACAGAAAACTGACCTTTAGTTGCTACCACAGCCTTATTTGGTGTGGAAGCTCAAACATGCCATTGTTAATGAATCAGACTAGAAATAGTTCTATCTCTTGGGTTGTTCAGAACAGACAAAACTACCTTGTTGTTTGTGCTGCATGAGCACCACCACAGGCTGCTCTATGTTCATAGACATACAGCTCCCATCGTGGACATAAGGATGCTCCAGGTAAACACCAGTATAAGTTGTGATACGTGTCGTACACTCTGAAAGCTACAGCCATCTCAGACACCTATTTCACATTCCTGGACAAATTACTTCATTTGCAGATGCCCAAGAGAGCTACGTTACAGCTCTTTTCCAAAATGCAGTCTCAACTCATATCCAAGTCCAAAATGTACTTATATATCTAATATTAGGAACTGCATCTGAATCTTTTAACATAAGCATCCATAAAGCTCAGGTATCAAAATAATTTTCACAATGATGGAGAAGACAAGACCCTTATGTATTGCTTACAAATTGCAGTATTTGATACTTATAACAACTGGGTTGCTTTAGATACTCAGTAGTGCTGGTTTGGGATTTTTGTTTGTTTGTTTGTGAACTGGTGATACTTAGAATATTAGTTACTAAAGGCTCAGCAACACAGTGAATTTGTCAGCATATGTACACTTCAGCAGCCTAATGACTGAAGCAATGAGGTTTCACATTTTAAAGGTGTTCAGATGTCATCAACTCCTGTTGTTCTAAAGGATAAAAGATAGATAACCATAAATTTCTGCATTAGCTGAGGGAATACTCTAGGTAAAGTAGAAATTAATCTTCAGAAAACCAACAACAAAATATCTCACCCAAGGCACAATATAAATTGATGCCAAATCACAACCAAGGGCACCAAAAGATGTCCAGCACATTTTAATACCAGGTTTTAAACAACAGAGGTTGACAAATTCAGAGGTGAAAAGGAAAAAAAACAGCTCAAGCTTTTTTTCCCAATATCAATATTCTTTGTGAAGCACCCAAAATATACAAATAATAAAAAGAAGCGAGCACTGCAGTCATTCAATTTCTAGTTTCTCTGTGGGCAAAGGCAATTAAGAAATCAGTTTTCTAAAAAATTGAGTGAATGTTAAGATTTTCAAAGCAAGCATGAGGGTTTTATTTTTTTCCTTTTTAGGACATCTGTCTTGGACGAAAACAGAGTGGGTCTCCTTTTCAGATGGCTGAGTATCTGTATCAGAAAAGCAGTATTATTTAAGATCTATACGCAGAGCAACTTTTTTGTTGGGACACAAAAAGATATGTAAGACAAAGGGGAAATAAACCCAAAACACATCTGGGAGCAGTTCTACAGAAGGAAGTTAAGTGTTACAAAAGACAGCTCGTAGCAATACATTGTGCCACCCTGGCAATGCGGTAAACGCAGAACCTGCACTAAGTGCACATCTCAGTCATGTCCAGGGTAGATGGGCCTGTATCTACTGCCAGCTCTTCTGAGCAATCCCGAAGGAATCATCCCAGCCTGAAGGATACACTTTTTCTGATGCTTTAAGCCACATCCAGGTCAATGTTCCCTCTATGGTTCTGGTCATGCCCATGTGACAAGTCAAACAATGGAAAAAAAAAAGTACATCTGAATTTACTTCTTTTTTATGCGAAACTAAAACTCCTAGAATAAATCAGATTTATATTCCACATGTTCTGCAAGCCACACAAACACAGATATTCCTGTTCTACTGAAGGCTGCTGCTTTTCCAGAGTACTTGTGCAGTACTTGTCTTAATTCTCTCTTCCCCCTAACAGGGCAAGGCCAGTAACTGCCTATGCTTTTATGCTGCACTATCCAGACCAGCCCTGCTGTGACAATTCTGAAACATGTGAAGAAGCGCCAGGAACTTAACACAATCCAACCCAGAGAAACAGAGAGGATATGAAGACAAGTTAAAAAGCTGGAACTGTCCAAATAGGAGCAAGGCTGAATGATGCCCAAACCAGGCACAGAGCAAATAAACTCAGCTTTCCTAGATTCATTTATTTTCCTAAAGAGCTGGACAATGAATTAGAAAAGAAAGTGTGACCATGATGTAGGAAGACAGGAAAAATAAAAAAAAAAGACAGTTGCCAAGAAGTCTCTAGAAACTGATTTTCCACTAAGGAAGCAATAAGTATTTGGAATCACCTGTGAGATTTTTCAAACAAAATCACTGAAACTTCCAAGTGTCATAGGAATTATATTTTTCAAAGGATATCCAGTAAGTGAGGGAGGAAATTACATATTGAAGGGATTTTTTCTTTTTAATTCTTCACATTTTACTTCAGAGACAGAAATAAACTCATATATACAGGAAAATATCCTTTTCCTCTTAGACATCCTAAATCACATTCAGTGGACAGATTATGGGCGTACAGACCTACTGTGAAGGCACAGAAGAGGAGAAGGAAACTCTGACCTTTATTTCACTACTTGGTTTGCTTAAGGCAAGAGCTTCTGACACAAATAGTCACATCTTTGGCCTCAAAGCATAAATACTAACCAAAAAACACCACAAAAGTCACTGCAGCATGGACCAGTCCTAGTTTTAAGAACCACCAGCAGGCTCCAGAAAATTTAAGAAGTTAGTAACAACTATTCAAAATCTTGGCTCAAAACGCAGTTTCCACATTTTTCCCTAATTGCTTCATTTTAGTGTGGTGGAGCACATCTCACGTGATCAGTGGCGTGTAACAAACTCTCAGGGGGCCCAGGTTCGGGTGGCCTCCTGCAGCAGGATCAGACCAATCTGAGACGATACCCAAGGGAGGATTTTGACAGCTGCTGCAAGGAAGACAACAATTCACACATGAAAACAATTTCAGTGAAGTTGTGATAACCCCATTGCAGGTGAGCACTGCTCACGGTGTCTCCAGTGAGTGTTGGGATGCCATACCCAGAATGCTGGAGGTTGTGCTTGTCACTGCCTGGTACCTTGTCTGCTTCTGAGTCACTTAGCTGAGCTTGATTTTTTTATTCATCTCTAATCAGTGGAGAAATTCCAAATTTACACCAACAGGAAAATTAGACTCCATTTATTTGTTAATATCCCTTATTTCTGCTCAAGTTTTGCACTCCATGACAAAATAAAATAAACAAAAAACAGCTTTATCTCACCTAAACTGCTATGAGACATGACAGCAAATATGTCAGTCTCATAACCCAACACCACATGTATCTGTCTTTCCTTGCCATAAATTTCTGCTCGAGCAGCAGGAATATGACAGCTGTACCATGCACCGGCGTATTCGCAACACTAAACCTCTCCAGAGTAGCTTGATGAAGGGATGAAGTCTCCATACCCCTCAGTGAAACAAAGCCAGCAAGGGAGATAAATCCCCAAGTGCCTTGGTGTCTAACAGCCCTCTGCACAGTTTGGTGGATAAATACTGCAGGAGAGCAGGAGGGAGCAGAGCTTGCAAACTGCAGCCTCTGATGTCCTTCTGGAACTGTGCTACTTTATGACTTCCAATTGACTGCAGCTACAGGGTGAATTGCTGCTTTCCCACACATACACTATATATTCATGCTATATTCTGCAATATTTGTCAACAGGAACGGGGGATTTTCTTTTATTTCAAGACTAATCTTTGAAGTAAATAACGGAGGGAGAGGGGAATTGCAATCTTGAAAGAATTACTTACCCTTAACATCTCCTGATTTCCAAGTATCCTACACAGACAGCAGCCCTGGGACCTCCTTAACCCACCAGGCTCCCAAAATACAACTTTTTATAAATGTATAAAAATATGTAGGGAACTCACTATGTTTTGTTAGTGGGAATCTTGCCTTTCCTACTTCTTATATACACCCTCCTCACACATTGTAATCACACAGGCAGCAGTTGATCAAAATATCTTTAGGTCTTTTTGCAATCTTTGAAACTATCCCATATGCATTGGTGGCAGAGGTCCCTGAAGCCCCGTTCCTCCCACGCTGCTAAATCACTAGTCTTGGTAATGCTATTCAGAGTATCAATTGACTTTTCCTGCTTAAATTGCTACACCTAACCCAGTATCTCCAAATTGCCCTTGTCTTTTAAAATATTTATTCTTACTAACAATGTAACCAAGGACTTGGAAATTTAGTAATACACTGAGCTGGCCCTACCATAAATACCTATACCAGAGACAGGAATATTGAATAGGATAAACAGGAGGGGCATTGCATGAGGGAGCCTATCTGCTCTCATCCCACAGAGAAGTGAATAAATAGTGATCAGGACCACCTTTGTGACAAGTAAAAACTCTTAAAGGCATTATAAAATCACAGAATTGCTTAGGTTGAAAAAGACCTTTAAGATCAAGTCCAATGGTGACCCCGCACTGCCAAGGCCACCACTAAACTGTCCCTAAGCAACACATCTGCACATCTTTTAAACACCTTCAGAGATGGTGACTCCACCACTTCCCAGGGCAGCCAGTTCCAATGCTTGACAACCCTTTTGGTGAGGAAATTTTCCCTAATATCCAATCTAAACCTTCCCTGATGGAACTTGAAATCATTTTCTCTTGTCCTATCACTCGTTACTTGGGAGAAGAGACTGATTCCAGTCTTGCTACAACCTCCTTTCAGGTAGTTGTATAGAGTTAGGGTTGGGGGGTTTTTTGGGGGGGTGGGGGAGGAGTAAACTTTGTTAGCTGTTTTCTTAACTGACTATCAATAGAAACATTTAAAAATTTAAAACTCGTTGGGACCACTTGGATTTTAACATTTCTACAAAATACTGGCAATTCATACATTTGAGATATGTGGTTCATGGGTCAAAATAAATCATCCTTATGGACATCCTTCCACAAGGAATTGTGTCCACAGAGAGAAACATTGCTTCTGAAGGTTTACATGAGCTTCAGATGCCAGTACATAAAGTCAAGTGCATCCATCACATAAGGGATAACCCAACGCATCCACAAGGGAATCACATACAACTCCACTGGTTGCGTCCCCACCAGTCCTCACAAGTTGGCCCAGGAGCAGACCCAAGTCCAATATGGGTGTAGATCTCCCTGTCTGCTCCCTATTTGCAGAAGTTTCCCCCACGAGCTGCCTGGAAAAACTCCTGCAAGAAGCCAAAAACCACTCCGGTGTGTCCTCCTCATACCTCCAAACCCACATCTCTGTCATGCTGGAACCACGCCAAAAGGCCAGGCACACTCATGCAGATCCAAGCAATCCCATAAGCTCCAAGATATGGACCTCATCTTCCCCTAGTTACAAATCTGCAGATTCACTGAAATACTACATGGTAACTGGTTTTACTGGTTGGTGCTCCCATAATGCGAGGGTGTGCTCAACTCCAGGTAAAATTCCTCCAGCTGAATTATTCCAGCTCTGGAGAAACACAGACATAACTTCAGCCCTGCCAGCACTCAGAAACAAAAATAAGACAAATCTGTGTTAAAGTGCATCATTATTCAGTGAGTGGAGACATTAACATGCAGACAAGACAGAAAGAGAGGGAAGAGGCCACTCCATCAGAGCACCCATCAATCACTGTGGCACTAACAGAGCTGACAGCTCCATTAACTCTGGCACGTGCAGGTCGTAGGCTCGCTTGTTTGTTTGTTAATATATTAGCAAAACACATCTTAAACAAAAATATTAAAGCATGGAAATTAACAGAATGGGTTTTTAGGAGATGCTTAATGAACTAGTTGGAGGAGCAGGGGTGAACAAGGAGTTTCCAGCAAAACTTTCTCTTCACTATGAAATATGGCTTTGACTCAACAAAATAATGAAAGGAGGGTGTCCTTTGTTCTCAGAGAAAATGTAGTCTTTTTGTTGGAGAACATACAGCACTCATGAGCTAACGATTTCTACTCTAATTTTCTGGCAAGTTTTCAAACAATTTTCTGAGTTATTAGTGGTTTTTGTCCAACATGTCAAATTACCTGGTTTTCTTTTTTCAACAAAAGCTGAAGAGGTTTCTCCTGGAACCATCAATATACATAGACATTTTTATTGTTACCATCAAAATTTTCAGGATGAGATTATGTGGAGACCATTGCACTACTGGGATGCAGAGACAGTGTGGAAAAAGCATGGGAAATGGTAAGTGAAACAGCCTGCATACCATGAAATTGGACAGAAATTCTACAAATAAAAGACAGTTGTTGCAGAAAAGTGGTGTTTAAGGTTGAAGGTAGCCAATTCCAGCTCAAGCCATGAGCTCACAGGGTCCTAGCCTCCAGGCAGGTACATGATTTGAAGGAGACCAGACAGACTGCTATGAATGCCAAGAATTCCCAGAAAACACAACGAAATCATAGCAAAAGCATCTGGGATGCAGCTTTTCCTGTGTGTTTGTGTCAGTCAAGCTCGTTTCCAGATATGCTGATAAACCGTCATGCACAGAGGTTTCCAAAATGCTGAAGGCAGCCTGTAGGCTGCATGTAGACTTGTTTCTCTATATAGCACAGCAAGCAGGAGAGCCTGGACTGGGAGCATGTACTCATGACACAGGAGAAATTTTAAATTTGCCAAGTGCAACCACCGGAGGCCACACTGTGTTCTGGGACAGCTCAGCCCCACTGATAGCTAAGCACTGTAATGGGATTTTGCATCCCACTCCTTCAGGTATAAATAACTCCCCAGACTGCACAGCAGTGGAGTTGGCCCTTTGGGTTGGACTTGTGGCTGTTGCCTCAGGCTACAGCTCTGTGTGAGTGTGTGCACGAGGAATTGTGCTTCCAGTATGAATCAAGTTATTTCTTCTCATATGAATAATGCTTATTGACAAAACGACTGGGTTTTAAAGATTACAACAAAAGTAAAACCAACAAAAACAAGCTGATGCGCTGAGATGAAAGATAGTGTATTTCTTCTTTGAAGGACAAGCATATAATGCATTCAAGGACCCAGAAAAACATACTGCAACATCTAGGTCTGTTTGTTACAAATAAATGTCAAGAGACATGAAAGAAGGAGAGGTCAAGTCTTCACCTAAGACAGCCAGAGGAAACACTGCCTTGCCCTGCGAATGCATTTGGAAATAATTCCCAACAAGGGAAAGTCTTTTCTTTCCGGTTGTCATCAACTTGAGGGCTAGAGGACACGAAGCTGTCACAAGTCACAATCAACACACCTGCAACACGCACCAGATGGGATTACTGAAGTCAATGACATGGGGGCTCCCCATCCAGTGGCCCAGCCAGCTCTCTTCACCACCATGCACACACACCTCCCTGCAGCAGGACTTCCTCCATTTGTTTATTTGGATGCTCAACTCTCCCGAACGAGCCTATGCATCAAAACAGGATTCTCCTATTGTTGCCTCCACCAGAAACTGAAAGAGGTCCCATGATGGCAAGGACACAATGCCCTGATTGGGAGCTAGACCACAGCACCCAGTGTGTGTGCTATGGGAACAAGGGGATTGTTTCTCCTGGGAAGGGAAGACAGGGTGAAAAGATGCTTCTTATACAGCCAAGAGGGTATCTTGGAAATATCTAATGACAAGTGACAGAGTGTGGTGGCTTGTTGTGCAGACAGGTCACAGCATGTGGACATGACCTGCATAACCAATGCCAATGGGTTCCCTAAGGGGAAAGAAAAAGTATCCATGCTTTCAGCAGGCCTAACTCTGGTCTCACATGCAAAGATGCTAAACCAGAGTAATTGAGTCTGAGCCCAGCAGAAATCAATGAGATCACTGTCAAGTCCAGTGTCAAACACATACACTTACAAACTTGCCCAAGACAAAGTTACAGAGATTTTCATACTATCCCCTCTGAACTAAAATCTCGAATGTTTTCACTCAGTTTCTGCAGAAAGCTTTGCTATATCTGCCCCTTATTAGCACATTTAGAATGCTGTGAAAACCCACAGAGCACCTCTCATGTCAATACTACACACACATCAGTCATGTGCATAAACATCTGAAAAACACTGCTGTTATCCAGAAAATACTGCCTGGGTAGCAGCTTCCTTTCAGCACAGTTTAGCAGAACCTTGAAGTTGCTTTAAATTGCCTGTAGGTTTAAAACCAGCCACTACCAGTATGTTCCCTTGAGCAGGAACCTACATCTACAATAGGTGGCATCGGGCTGCAAACTGCTCGTCAGAGGCCAAACCTGGGAAACATCAGCTGCACTTTTAGCCCTTAGACTATTTAATGATTTCTATAAACAAGACTGTTGTCGAGGACAACAGTCAGGGCTCGGCCTGTGGTCCAGCTCCCATCTCGGCTCGGCAGAGCTGTTACTGCCCCCTCCAATCTGTCACCGTGACTGTACGCAGTCGCTCCCTAACCCGGTTGTGTCAAAATGATCCAGGTTGCCTTACTATTTAAAAGCATGGAGGGTTTTCTTTAACCCAGATCACTCTGACTGATTTGGGTTAGAGAAGGACTGCACGTGCAGCTACGCCTGCAGATACCAACCCTGCAGCAGTGGGGACAGGGCCCAGCCACTTTGAGCCTGGCTCGGGTTCAAAGCCTTCGAACACAGCTCAGCTGCAAGCCAAATAGCACATCTGGCCACAGCTGTAGACACTGTTCAGGAAAAAAAATGGCAAATGAGGCTGCATTCAGTGTCACAGATGAACTATGGAGTGTAAAAATTTAGGGTATGATTCACAGGAAACACTACTCAGCTTCAGATTCCATTATCACAATTAAAAGAGAAACCCCACCATTCCGGTACTAATGGTCTTCATTTGTCAACTAAATTCTTCATTTTAGGGTGACTAGGATAGACTTGTTAATACTACACAGCCGCACGCAGAGATAGGCATCCCACAGTAATTCAATCACCTCTCAAACTAGAGCTAAGTGTGTATTTATTTCAGCCAACCCAACTCCAGAAAAGTGAATTTTAAAATGGAAGCACACTGGAAGAGCTGAGAAGCTTCTCTCCCACAAGCAATACTCCAGGTGTTATCTGTATGGTAGCAAGGTGGTTGAGATCTTTCTCTTCCTCTATGCTGGCCACTGTTATGCACATCAGAGCCCTTGTTTGGCTCCCCGGGCATGGCCAGAACTCACCAAGGGACTCGTGCAGATATGACCCACAACTCAGAGTGGGAGACAAACAGTTCTGCACATTCTTTTGTTCAACTGTAAGAGCCATCAGGCTCGTGACCAGGACCACATTCAAGTCAATGTCAAAATAGCAAGACTCCAAGAATCTGTTGCCCAAGTTTCTTACCTAAGCATTCCATCCCATATCATCTGCCAACAAGCTCTGCTATCAGCCCAACATGAGAGTCAGATCATGTCCTGCTGGCTAACATAGCTCTAAAATAGGAAATGATATTTTCTTGTTTCACAGAAGTTTGGTTAGACTGAACATATTTGGCTTTGTAAAATACATCAAGATCGAGAGATAAAAGATGCTCCTTAGGTGCAAAATACTAAATGTTTCTCTTTAGTTAAGAACAGAGGGTCTAGTAATCCAAGATTTGTTTGGGGATATTCTGGAGGATTAGGCTCTTCAGATTCATTCAAAAAAAGGAGAAAAACTGGTTGCACATATGCTTCATCATAAAAGTATTTATCTGACACGCAGCCAAAACCATTTTATCTCTGTAAGCAATCTTTAAACACTGCAGAATGCATTCACTGCTTTCATTACCAAATTACTTTTTAAGAGTTCAGCAGGTAATTGAAGTTCCAAATGTCCTAAACTGGTTTGGCAGTGCTGAGATTTCTTAGTGGACTTGCTATCCAAGAACTTTAGAGGGAAAAAAATCAGCTGGATACTAAATATATACCCTAAAATAAGATGGATTCAAATTACACTAAGGAGCAGACTTTTAAAGAGCGAGAACATTTTAAATGAAGAGTAAAGCTCTGCTCAGAGGATGTTCCATGATGTTGAAGCTTCAACTCATACAAAACCACAGAGCAAAAAGTTCTGTGAATTTTTCAATGACATTATGTTGGCCTAAATCTGTTCCTACTGAACTCAAAGGCCGTTAATTTTGACAGAAAACTAATTAGGACAATGCTGTCCCATATACTTTGCACTATTAGCAAATGCTTGTTAAAAACAGAGGGCTCTAGAGCATTTTTCCTAGATAAAAACGATTTTATTACTTTTCCAATTCACTCAGCAGGAACAGTGAAAGGAATGAGCCTCACTCTGCTCCACACACCCAACTTCCGTGCATCCACCCTGCGCTGGGGCACTCTGGGGCAGGGCAGGAGGGTGATAAGCAGCACGAAGCCTGCAGGCTGGCCAGGCAGCTCCAGGGGTCTAATGAGGACTCTTGCCCCAGCTACATCAATAGCTCTTGGCAAACCATTTTCTGCCTCAGTTCCTCACATTTATGCAGCGGAGATGATGACAGCGCTCTCTGTTAATAACTGTTATATGCACTGCTTTAAGTGCTATTATTTTATAGAGCTTTTTATCCACAGCCAATTACCCAATTCTCAGAGGGAAACTGAGGCACTGAGCAATGTTAACTACTTAATGCCATCCAGTAGGCCACAGCAGAAGTAGGACCTTCATCTCCAGAATTTTACATTATCCTCTAAACTTATCTACAACTTTGATACTCCAAGGTGAAAATTAGCTTGCTGTTTGTCCAGCACTGTCAGATGTTTGCTTCTGCTAACATTGCTGTTTGCAGCCTGGTTTGTTGTTACTGTTGTTCCTGCAGAGAAAGCACAATATTGGATTTGTAAAATCACGCTGTATGGGAAGACACTGTGATAGCAAATGCAGGATTATGGTCTCACTGCAGGCTCTAGCAGCAGGGAAAGCCGGTGATGATGTGGGTTGCTCATGGTCTAACACAAGAAGTTTTAATGATGACAAGAGGAACACAGAATAACAAGACCAAGGGCTTTGCTTTTCACAGCAGCAATCTTTTCTCCTAGGATTACTCCAAGGCAAAAAAAAATCCTTGTTCTGCAATGGATCAGTTTACCCAGCAAGGGGATAACTGATATTTAAGATGAACAAGAATAATTGAGGAACCTTCTGGTCTGACACACAGCCCAAGGAGATCAGAAAAGGTGAAATGCATAAAATTAAAAGCCTGGATTCCCATATACAAATTATGGTTCCCACCCAAAAAGGCACAACTGTTTCATCTCATGGGGATGCAACACTCTTTCTTGCTTTATGCCTGCTTAATGCCTTACTTCTGAGGCATTTCTATTGCAACGTTGCTGCTTGTAAATATAACTTGGCGATATCTACAACTTCAGGATGAACACTTCTGGCTGCACCTAAATGCACTGACACCAGGAGAGTAAACAGTCAGGAGTCTCAATCTGTCTGTCAGATAAAGTATGTCAGGCTTTACCGACAGGAGCCTCGGGAAAGTTACAGATGCAGAAGCTCAAGAGCTTTTGTCAAAAGAGCTCGTAATTCAGCTGCTGCGCCCTAATTTAACACTATATGAACGCAACACATGAAGAAGCAGACCAGGGCTGAGATGCTGGGAACTCAACTCCAGTCAGCACCACAAAAAGCACCCACTGATTTGGGATGCTGGAGACACCCAGAGCCTGCCTTCCCCCATCTTTGCATAGAGCAGGTGTTTGCTCATAAGCCTCTTATCAAGCAGCATAAGTAGGAAAGTTCTGTCTGACCGACACGTGGTACTTAACAATTTATAAACTTCTTTAATAACAATAACATCATTGTGGAATAGCATTTTACAGCTCCTGTCGTGCTGCAGACGGCAGCGCACTTTGCCGCCTGAAACAGCGAGCTGTGACGTGCTGGAGCCACGCGCAGCTGGGCAGGAAGAGCCGGAGATCCAAGGAGGTTTCCTTCAGGCAGGCAGGCTGGGGCGTGACGCAGGGGAAGCCCGTGTGTTCCCGGACGGCTTCGGTAGCAGCCGGGAAGGACGGGGTGCATGGACACGGTGTCTGCATGTGCTGTTCCCGACACAGAGCTGCCAGGGACAGTGTTTGTTTTACCTTGACTAGAGGAAGGGAGGTTATGCAAAAACAGTAGAGGGGCTAAGAATAATATGATCTTCACCCTGAAGCGCTACGGAAGAATCACAGATACAAATTACCTCTCAACATTGAAGTGCAGCAATTCATACAGTCAAATTCAGCAACTACTCATGCACACCAGCATTGCAAAGCATAACCTCAGAGCAGAAATGTAGAAAAGCAAGAGAACATAATTATATCAAGAGTAATCTGGCCAGGGTATAGAAATGCAGCCTTTCTCTATAGAAATTGCTTGGGGAACGCCTTAGTTGCACCAACAGCTTCAAAACCATGAGCCTCAAGTCTTAACTTAAAAAAAGTGCCTTTTTAATGTCTAAGTGACTCTTGGGGGCTGAAATGGATGAGTGCCAACAACAGAGCCATCAGCACCTACTCATCCATGCAGGCTTTCTATCTAAAAATCTCAGTTGTCAGAAGAGTCCCAGCAGGACTTCAGAATGAAAAAAAACCCCATGACAAGTCCTAAACTTCCAAATTAACATATTCATTACTTATCCATGTATAAAAGTGTGTCACTTATACCAGCTTTCTTGGGCATCAATACCTAATTCAAAACCATCCATTACAGTTTTCCCATTTGTTTCTGGATTGAGAATAAAGTCAAGTTACTTCAGCACAATTAAAACTCTGTGTAGAATTACACAATAGAAATATTGAGACAGTTTCAAGACACTGAATACAAGGTTTATATTCACTCCTACATGCTGAATGCCTCCTACAAGGAAGTACAAGCCCAGGCTGTTGCCCACCAAAATCCCACTGTAAAGCTCCCGTGCCACTGACGGTAAGAGGAGCTGTGCAAAGATCTGTCCAGACGAGGCATCAGGGACTGATGCTGCAACTGCCTGTGGTTTTCCGGATCAAGGTTGTTCAAGTTTTTTTTTCTGCAGTTGAGAGGTTTGCATGTTTGGTGTTTTAACATCTTAATACAGTACCTATATCTGTAACTCTATAGCAAAGTTAAGGATGAATGTTATGTAAACTCTTGCATAAACTCTTTGGTCACGGAGGATTTTTAAATAATTTTTAAGATAATCAAAAGAAATGTAAAAGTGTTTCACAAAAGGTGACAGCCCCAACTCCAGACTCCCACTCCTTGAAGGGAAACAGGACAGCCAAGAAACTGCAATGTAACAAGTGTAGTTTTACTTTCCTCAGCCAAAGATCTGCAGTTTTCCACTATCGACACACAGGACAAGCAGGATTGGGACTGGAGAGAATAATTTATTACTGTCTGATACAGAAGCAAACAGGATTCCAATGGTAAAACAGCACACAGTGACACTCCTGTGGGTCCAGGTTGCAGCAGCATAACACATGGGTGCTCAACAGCAGTTCAAATCAGGTCATAAAATCCAATTCATCAAAATAACCTTTTAAAAATAGATTGCTACAGTTGGTTTCCTCTGAAACTGAACTGCTTCAGGCTCCTGCCTGAGCCACCGTTTGCAGGGTGTTTGCACACCAGTAGGAAAAGTAATAACTAGAGAGGTTTCAATGCAGTTCCTGGAACAGCTCTCAGGGAAAATACATACATAGACTGGAAGTGCAAAAAGGAAGCCAGGAGAGGAGATCCCTTCAGAAGTCATTAGCTGCAGCTGTTAACGTAACTGCATGTCAGATTAAAAAAAAAAAAAAAAAAGAGCTCATAGTCCTGCTTTGTTTGCCTGTGCTCTTTGCACACCTGCCAGTTAGGCATCCTTAGTGTGCCCTCCACGCTCTCCTATTAATTTCAAGATTTTTAGTTTAATCTGTAAAAAGTTTCTGACTTGACCACTTGACGTTAAAACTATTTTGTGTACAAACTGAGGTCATGGTGCATCCGAGGAGCAGGACAAGAGGAAAAGAACATCAGACTCCCCCTATAGCACTCTCTCATTCAGTAAAAGTTGGAGGCCCATTTGGATTAGGGACATCTAGAAAACAGAGCCAGGGAATGGGTTTTCTACTTCTTAAATCTTCCAGGTATACATGAGCCAAACAAAGACTTTGCTGGGGACCTGCAGCCAGTAAGAAGTAAGGGCTATGGTCTGGACTAAGGAGCAGTGGAGGGGCAGTAACTTTCCCCATAAAATCATAGAATTGTGAAGTTTGGAAAAGATCTCTAAGATCATAAATTTCAACCATCAACCTAGCACCACCAACATGTTCACCACAAAATCATGTCCTCAAGTGTCAAAGCCACACATCTTTTAAATCCCGCCAGGGATGGTGACTCCACCACTTCCCTGGGCAGCCTGTTCCAACCCTTTCAGTGAAAAAATTTTTCCTAATATCTAATCTAAAGTTCTCCTGCTACAACTTGAGAGGCCATTTACTCTCATCCTGGGAGAAGACACCAGCCCCCACCTTGCTACAACCTCCTGTCAGGTCATTGCAGAGAGCAAAGGCTCCTTTTCTCCAGGCTAAACATCCCCAGCTCTCTCAACTGCTTCTCATCAGACTTGCGCTCCAGACCCTTCCCCAGCTCTGCTGCCCTTCTCTGGACATGCTCCAGCACCTCAAAGTCTTTCTGGTTGTGAGGGGCCCAAAACTGAACACAGGATTTGAGGTGCCTCAAGAGTGCCGAGCACAGGGGGACGGTCACTGCCCTGGTCCTGCTGGACACACTATTGCTGACACAAGCCAGGACACCACTGGCCTTCTTGGCCACCAGGGCACACACTGGCTCACAGCAGCCCTCACAGTGCTGTGCTTTGTACTGGTAACTAGAAAGGTGTTGATAACACACCAGTGTTTGGGCTACTGCTGAGCAGTGCTCACAACACCAGCACTGTCTCTCCAACATTCCCTCTCTCTCCAGTAGGCTGGGGGTGGGCAAGATCTTGAGAAGGGACTTAGCCAGGACAGCTGACCCAAATGAACCAAAGGAGTATTCCATACCATATGATGTCTGCTCAGCAATAAACAGTAAGAGAAAGGAGGAAGAAGGAGGGTCATTTGTTATTTATGATGCCTGTCTTTTGAAGCAACCGCTATGCGCACTGAAGCCCTGCTTCCCAGGAAGTGGCTGTACATTGCCTGCTGATGGGAAGTAGAGATGAAAATATTTGGTTTTCCTTTCCTTCCACATGCAACCTTTGCTTTTTCTTTATTAATCTGCCTTTACCTTGATCCCTAAAGGTTTTTTCCCATCTTGTTTTCTCCTCCCTTGCCTACTGAGAATGGCCTGATGGGCACCAGCCAAGGTCAACCTGCTGCAGGCATTTGCAGGGGGAAGAGAGCTCCCACACGAATCTCTACAGTCCTCAGGCTGGTGATCACTGCCTGTACTACACCTCCCACAGCTTCTGTCTCTAAAGATAACTTCCAAAGAGGAAACTTTCCTTTGTCTATATATTCCCAAAGGAAGATGCAACATGACTGTCTGTTTCTTGTCAGTGTGGAAATTACTCTTTGGAGCAGCACCTAATTAGGTAGTGTGTGCAATCAGTCAGTGCTCTTCAGAAGGCCATTCTACCCTGGATAATGCCATGTTAAGCAAATGGCCCTGTCTGGAATAGCAACACACAGGTTTTACATTTGTGAGATATATTCCAAGAGGAAAAAGTATGAGGAAAAATGAGACCAAGAAAAGGAAATCATATACTATGGTTATAGCTCTATTAAACTCGGCTGAGTGGAACCAGTCAGGAGGTACCTTCCCATGCCCCAAGGAACTAACATGCCCATGAGAGACATCCACAGCAGAAACTTCCTGGCACAGTGGTTGTTTCTGCAGCAACAGGGAATTTGGCACTTGTAAATGACAACAAAGCACGATCAGAGCTGTAAATGGCTCCTGACAGCATCCTCTTCACGGAGAGATCGCTGAGAAATATGGAATATATTAGCAAACCTGGGCTGGAAAGCAAAGCATTCTTAGGTAGGTGGAACTTTTTAATAGCATGTCATTAAATCTCTCTTACATTTAGCATTTAATAGATTTAACTTTCACAGCAGCATGCTCATTACAAAAAGGGCACAGGGGACCTTACCAAATAGTGAGCAGAACGGACCCAGAGCCCAAGTGCCTCATTTTGTCAGCATTTGGGTACCACGGTGATGAGCAAAATCATCTGGATGTCTTAACACATTAAATTGGAAATATCCTTAATCTGCTACTAGTCTTCTTTGGCCCCATCCCCACACGAGTCTGACAGCTGAACACAGGCCAAAATTTCTGCCTGTGTAAACTACTGTAGCTCCTCTGCTGTCACTGGCATCAGGCCATTTTTTATACCAGCTGTAGTTCTGACCTACATATATTTAAAAATATGGTCAGTGTAATAAAAATCTTAAGACCATTTGACTTCTTGGTGTGGACATAGGCAAGGTATGTCAATCTCATTTCCAGGACTAAGGCCAAGATGTACAATCTGTCTGAAGTAGGTCACCTGCATCCATATATAGGCACCCATATCAAGTGGTTTAAGAAGAGCCAAGTGTTTGCACATCTCTCTCATTTCACTTGTCACTTCAGCCATGACTTTTGACAATCCTACAGTAGAAAAGGATTGGTGTGCTTTTCCTGGCCTGTGCCCTACCAACAGAAGGTAAAGCCATGCAGCTTCGTCAGGATTTGCTCCACCCCCAGGACATGGGTTTTTCAAGAACACAAAGTCCATACAAACTCAAGAAAACCACCTACTACAGCTTTGTGCCTGATTATCCCTTTTTATAGATGAGATCTCCCGATTCTACACAAAGGCTGTGACACTTAAAATGTTCTGAAATGCTGCACTAATTCTGTGCATTACTTCTAATTCCTGTTATCTCCATTACTACTGCACGCCAAGGGGAGCTGAGGATAGCTGAGCCAAGCAAAGAAATTATTGTTCATTGTGCACATCTTGAGCACTTCCTGATTTTGGAGGTGGATGCTACAGAAACTTGTCCTTTGACTACACAAAGAAGAACCTACCAGTCATTGGTTTTGGGCTATTGCAAATGAGTATCATAAAGCTTCCAGGCTGAAATATGATGGAGTTGAAGCTGGAAAAATACTGGAATTAGTCCCTATCACAGCAGCCAGGCCTGAGCTGCTAGTTACACCTTACTGCACAGCTCAGTGAGGAAGTCAATCAGCTTTAAAAAAAAAAAAAAAAATTTTTTTCCCATTATACAGGCTTACATGTTGGGAAGTGTCATTTTTACAGACTCCCATTACCACATGGATCAGTTTCAATAGGTCTAAACTCATCCAACCAACAGGGTTTCCCCTCTGCTCAGTTTTAGTACCAGAGACAGTGTTAACAACTTTCTCCTGGCCTCAAATAGTTCAAGACCATCTCATTAGGGATTTGACAAATAACCTGAAGCATCAGACAGATTACAGACTAACAGGCACCTGTAAGAGATAGCTGACCTATTTAACACCCCAGCTAACTTTTGAGCAGGACTGAGTTGAATAGGAGCAAGCTGTTAACTGGAGATTCACACACCATAGATCTATGTCCTCCAAACTCACAAGATCATTACTATTTACCCGGTAGGCCTGACTTGCTCCTTAAGACTAAATTTATCTGAATGCTTCAGACTGACTCAATTAGCATCACTCCTGAACTCTCTGCCTCAGCACAGAAAAGCAGAGCAGGAAAGTTAAATTGCTGTGAACAGTGGCAGTCAAATCCAAGGAGGTTGGCTCTTCATGACATATTTCTGTGAACAAGATGCATTAAATGTGAAGCAGAACACCCAAGGATTCTGGCTCTGTGTCTTTGCTTCATACGGAAATGCCTCCTCTTCACAGCATCAAAGTAAGACAGGCATTTGGTGCATCACTATTAAAAGACTGCAGTGTGATAATAACAGTCTTCTATGATATGGGACATCTCCTAGAAAACCTTGTTATTTTTCCTGTGCTTTGCAGTACCTCCTACGGCTGCTTTCCTCAGCCTAAGCATGGTACGTGCACAGGTTTTGCCTGTTCCCTGCTTTCACTGTGTACCCAGAGAGTCTTTCAATTTTTTTTCTCTTAAAAAAACCCCTAGTTTTGGCTTTCTATCCCAAAAACTACAACTCTAATCAAATATCTTATTGTCTTATTTCTGTGATTTCCTCTGGCTTCTGACCTTTCCCATACTGACATCACCTGCTTCCCTTCCAAAGAGGATGCAGACTCTGATCCCTTTCTCAGCCAAGTGCCCTCCAGTTCTGAAGTGCTCTGTGAGGTAACTTTGTGGCACTCTTCCATGGTTTCCCTACAGGCTTCTCATTTCTTCCCTGTTTTTCTGCTAGTACCTTATTCTCAGCCATTCCCTCTGCTCCACACCCAGTGTTAGACTCTGTAACTCCTCTGGCTTGTCCTTCAGATATGTTTAAAAACAAAGCAAAGAAAACATGAGTCTGGTTAAAGAAATTCACAATCCACTTGACAGCTTTTATCATAAGCACTCAATGGTAAGGACCATATTTTTGTTCAGTGTTTCCAGGGCATCTGCTTCAGAAGGAACTAATCAGTGATTGACAATAATACAAATAATAAACCCTGGTAAAGAACCATCATAACATGACAATATCACAGACCCTATAAGAAGACTGCCCAATTCAAAGTTTTATTTGCATTCACTCAGAATACTTTGAATAGTCTCCTGCACCTATAGCTTCAAAAGCTACTCAGACTGACAGGTACAGCACATGAAAGGCCTGTGAAACCAAAGGCAACTCGTTGAAAGTTTTCGTCTGGAGTTTCCACTATACTCGTGCCGTGGGAAAAGACAGTAGTAAACAGTGGAAGAGAAACACAGTCCAGATATTTCCACAGAAAGTAAATCTGCTTCCACAGAGAACTGCCTATTTCTTGCTAGCTATTATTTTTAACCTCTTGCAGATTTATTTTTACTACAATTTAAATGTATCTGTTATATGCCATAACATTATTATTATGAGAGACATTAAAATAGCAAAGTATTCTAGGCACTTGATACCGTTTTACAAAGCAGGGAGTTAAAGCCAGCGATGACTGCAGCTCACTGCAACAAACACCAGTCACAGGACACACACCCCCCTTTAGCCTTACTCCTCATACCTCCTCTGTGGAGTTACTCCCCAAGCTGTGGTGTGCTTTCTCCTACTGTTTAACAGGGGTGGCAGGGAGCAAACAAGGAATTAAAATGCATCCAGTGGGATGAACTTCTGATTTCTGCTACCAGGCTGTGGGCACAGCCTTGGACTCACAGCCCACAGCTTGGAGCCACTAAAGCCATCAGCTAAGCCTACATATCTCATAGCAAAACTATCTAGGATACTTTAGAATCATAGAATAGTTTGGATCAGAAGGGACCTTTAAAGGTCCCTGCCATGAGAAGGGACATCTTCCAAGAGATCAAGTTATTCAGAGCCCTGTCCAACCTGGTCTTGAATGTTTACAGAGGTGGAGGCATCTGTCACCTTTTTGAGCCATCTGTGCTTGTGTTTTCACCACCCTAATCCTAAAACATTTCTTCCTTATCTCTAGTCTGAATCTACTCTCTTTCAGTATAAATCATCACCTCTTGTCTTATCACAACAGGCCCTACTCATTTTTTTATAAGCCCACTTTAAATATTGAAAGACCATGAGAAAGTATCCCTGGAGCCTTCTCTTCTCCAGGCTGAAGAACCCCAGCTCTCTCAGCCTTTCCTCACAGAATTCATTTCCAACCTCTCTGATCATTTTTGTGGACCTAACCTTGGGGCTTCAATTCCATTTTTCACTAAGCTGTTTTAAATAAGCAAAGGTTTGTTTGTGCAAAGGTCTTGGGTTTTGGCTTCATAGTGTATACTCTATTAAGACTAATAAAATACATTTAAATAAAGAAATTCCATCTTTATTAATGAGCTTAACTTTTCAGTGCTCCAACACTGAATGACATCTCTTCATATCAAGACAGGCTATGGTAGATCATAACTTTCCACTCCTAAAGAACACAGCTGGCAAAGCTCTTTTGTTTTCAGCTTGGATGCTGTTTGGCACAACAGTTTGACATTCACTTACAAGACTGGTGAAAAATATGCACTGCTAATTTTCCTAAGTGCCACGCCAGCGTCTCTGGGGGCCACATGTTTGCCTACCTTGCCATAGAGTAATGGGATTTCCTCCCAGATAATAAAGTGAATTTCACCTCAGCTAAGGCAAGACTTTAGATAGGTGTCCTCCTCCTTGTTACTGAACGATATATTCATGGCATGGCAAAGCGCTAAAGTTGATAACATCTTTAAAATACATTTCTTCCCTAGTGTGGGAGATACAAGCCGACAATCCCCGCAGATCTCCTTTTTCTCCCCCATTGCCCCCGTGGTTTATCATGTCCAATTAGCCATCTGCCATGCCGGCACTGCCATACAAAGGCAGCCCGCTCCCCTCCGCCGCAGCCCATCAGCAGGGCCATTGTCCCGGCTGACAAACAAGAATCAGACACTATTGTCTCCAGCTGACGATGCTGCTCCCAAAGTAGGCTGCCAGTTGCCATTAAAACAGCGGGAGCGCCCGAGTACGCTCCAGGAGTCAGGAACCGTGCCAGCAGCGCCGATATTACCGGGTGAATCTATACAAAGCTCTTTTTGAGATATATATCTATATATTCTGATTTCAGGTATTAAACCACCCTCTCTATCCCAGTTGCACCTGAGCATGCCTGACCTACTGCCTTTACTGCTTCACCAAGCACTCACCTGGTAAAGAAATGGTCACAATCCCCAGAAGACAGCAACATCTTGGTGTCAAATCTTTCCTTGTAATGTTGTTTATTATTATTTTAAGGTAAGGCATGTCTTCTGCCACTTCAGCAAGCTTATTCCACATATCACACCTTCCCCTTCACCACTTTCCCCCCCAACCCCATCCCCAAAATGTATTTTAAAAACCTGAAAACTCCACCATGTCTATGTGGGTACCAATTATGCAACAAGGTTAATTTAATTTCTCTTACAAACAACACACATTCACCCTTTTTCCCAAGGCCACTTCACTAAAAGAAATGACTAGAGCAGCTGGTCTGCCAGTCACTGAGATGTTAAATTGAAGATCATTTCCTCTTATTATTCTCAGCAAAGCATGATGTGACCTTACACTAAAAACTACAGGCTGCCTAATTATGGTAGTTTTGTTCCATCAGTGAAACTGAAATGCTGGTTCATATAATTAAGGTTACTAAAAAAGGAATTCCATTTTTAGTTTTAAAGGTAATTTGTTGCCTTGAAGTGGAAGTGCAACAAATTAGACCTATGTACCTGCATGTTCTCAGCTTGTATAATTTGAAAGAAACAGAAAACACTCCTAGATTTTAGTAACAAAGCCACACGTTGATAAGACACAAAGCACCCCAATAAACCACAATTTATTCAAGGCACTAGTTAATGAAAATGAGCAAACAAAATGAATATTTATGTTTATATTTAAAAGTAGAAACAGAATTATCTTCTAATCCCTTGATTAGGAAACAGAAATTATTAAAACTTCAACAAACGTTTTAAATAATATTACAGTCTCCAGCACTGAACATACATTGTTTCAATATACCCCTTTTAACCTTCACTGAATAGTTAAAAATAAAATAAATGAAAAACAACTGAAACTAACATGAATCCACAGTAATCACATAGGTTACCAACTTTCACAATGACTAACAACAGAGGAAAGTGTTTGCCCTGGATTCAAACACAGTGCTCATTCTGGACCAAATCTGAAATATAACATGAATACTTACATATTTTGCTGAAATGTTACTCTATTCTTAGCACAAAATGCTCTAAATCCCATTTCAACACACTGCAGTCCACATATCACACAGGTGACTGACTTAAACCTAGATTTATGATTGCCACTGCAGTGTCTGGGCCAAGTTCTGTTTTCCGTTATATCTGTGAAAACTCCCAAACAATTCCTCTGAAGTTCTCTGGATCTGTACAACAGTAACACAGTCCATCCCAGAACTGAGTGGGAAAGAAATAATTTAAAATATTATGACTTCTTTCTTTTACAGCCCTTTACACTTTAAGGTTCTCCATTCAGATGATCATACTTGACTTTTCGTATCCAGCTTTCTTTTGCAAAACGTATATTGTAATATTCACTGTTATTCCTGCCAGATTCTCTAGGCAAAATTCCCCAAGTGGCAAAGTCCCTTCAGTTAAACCCAGGGCGTGTGAGCCATGCAAGGCTGTAAAACGGGAGTTGTTTATCCAAAGAAATATTAAAAGCAGGACACCAGTCCAAATCAAACAAAAGCACAAATACCTCTAAGTCGTTTCATGACTTTAAGTTCCAGCCATAAAAGACACAGTACTATGGGTTTATAAGGCCTAATACTCCATAAGTATTTTCTTTGATGTAACTATGAAGTACTTAAAATACCACTGGGTACTGTATGGTACATGTCACCATGGAGCAATAAAGCTGCTCGACATCCATAATCGACCTTCCCAAAGACCACAAGGTCACGGCAGCTGAAACAAGAGAATGCTTCATTCCCAGCCTTCAAGAGGCCCAGAGCACCTGTCCAGCCAGAGGACTCCTCTACAGGCTCTTAACATGGGGGTGTGCTTGGAAATTACACCAAGGAAAACCCACCAAACCCATTTTTAAAACCTCATGTTTCCTCATGGTAGGTTATTATTATGGGACTTGATAAAAAGTACAGTATGGGAGGCAGGTGGTAGGAAACAGCAACAGTTGTATCTACCTGGCCAGGTTGGATGGTCATTTCTATCCATGCCACTCATCATCCCAAGACACACATGGCCATCTAAGGCCACAGGCAAAATAGTCTCCAAAAACACTAGGAAGCTTGTTCCTTTTTGATGACTTCAAGAATACAATTTTCTTCTTTCAGAATTTCAACCCCAAAACACAGCGCAGGCAACAGACCCCACCAACAGCTTCTGTAGGTGCCACATCGAGCTTTGTGTGCCTGTGCACTTCACTAATGTCTGTGCTGTGGGCTTATGTTTCCTATTGTGCCCTGTCCTGGAAATCAGGGATTGTGAACTTCCGTACACGTGAACTCTGAACAGAAGCTGGGTGTGAAAGGCCCCTTCCTCTGGAAGTAATTCTGTTCAGTACTAATTGAATTAATATCAAACACAGTAAGTATCTTTCTACTGGCCTATAACACAATGCAATCTCATCCTGAACAAACACATTGTAAATAACTATCAGATGTCATCCCTGATGCCCTGTATGTACTTCTGAGTGAGGAAGAAGGAAGTAGTATAGGAAAGAAATTATTATCTGAATATAAATCACTCATTTAAATTGTGCCCTTTCAGCATCAGACAAAAAGAGATCCATTTTTTGTCCCAAGACCCCACAAACGAGCAGGTTCTGCCCCATTTCTGAGCAGCATCTGCATGGTGAGAGGGGGAAGAGGACAGCCATCTCACCAAGACCTCTTGATTCACCTTTATGTCCTTTGCCATGTCTATACGTGAATTTCCAGACTAACAGAGCTGCCTCAGAGTCCTGAGGTGGAGGAGATGGGACAACAGCAGGGCAGAGCCACACAGCCTTCCATGTGCACTGGGGTATCCAGTGACAAGAGGCTTCTGGGGCCCCACATGTAGTGAGATAACTGTCCTCCTCCCCCATGTCAATCACACAACAAAACAAAAAACACCTGCATTAGACAATAAAGAAAGAAAACAACAAAACTCACATTCCTGACAGGGTCAGAGGTCAAAGCCTCCAGAGAGTGGTACAGCTTTTAATTAACAGCATCACCTCAAAGAACACAAGGGCTTTCCAAGTGGTAGGAAAGACCTGACAGTGTTTTCTGCAACAGAGCCTCCTTTATCAGCACACGTTGCCAGACCAGGCCTTATGAATTAAAAAGTCTCGAGGTGAGGAAGGCAGGGATCACACGAACACCTCACCCCCAGTGACAACTCGATTGAATCAATTTACCTGCTCTACGAGGAGACACTCGAGTCCATCAACCTCGAGGAGCACTTCTCTGCAGACATCATCTCAAGCACATCTATTGATCAAACACCCTGGCCACTGCCAATTATTTTAAAGTTATTTAATAGCAGAACTGCCAGTCACTCATGCACAAATGAACAATGCTAGAAGTATAACCAGATGAAAAGCAGAAAGCAAACAGAATAATTCATCGCATTCAAAGGAGATGGAACAACATCAATTTTTGACTTACACATGGGAAGTATCAATGACAAAGCTGGCATCTTCATATCAGACACAATCAATGCTATACTTAAGTGCCAGAAAAATAAATTAGAAAATAAAACTGTACCTGATAGTGGCTAAGAAATATTGATGATTACTCTTGTTAGTAATTGGTAGTTTGCTAAATTGTTCTGTCTCTGACCTCTGTAAATATTTAAACTTTTGGAAAAGGGTTTCCTTATGTGTTTCACCTCTGTTTCCAAAACACATTGCATAAATTACTGCAGCTTAGGCAGGAAGTGAAAACTTTCCCTCTGTGTCTGTTTCCGAGGGATATCTATCATTTGTGCACTTTACAAAGTGACTTACTTTATGTTTGAAACAATAAGTATTTGTATTCTGTTCCATGCAGTATAGAAGTCTCAGTACACATTAAATATAGACTACTGAGAATTCCAGAGAACTTGCTCATATTTTATCTGTCACCAAAATAGACATAAGAAACTTAATAAGGAATACCTAGGCATAGATTTGGTTTCTTACTGAAACATAAGCTCAAACAGAAGCAACAGACATCACACAGAAATTACTGCTGCAATTCAGCAGCCAGTGTTATCCTAGAAATCAGAGCTGGAGACTGCTAGAGTAATTTCTGCCCTTCAAATCCCTCTGCCTGTTAATTTTTATCCCAATTACATGGAATTGATTGTCTAAAGGAGAATTCCTGAATTCCTTCCGCATATATCTGATGGTGAAAATTAGAATAGTCCCTGTCCTGCCTGTCTCCAGGGAGGTTTAACTGACTGCCAGCATCAACCACACAGGTGTTAAATCCACCCTTTTTCTAAAGTCATTCCTAGTTCTCATCAGTGTGAAGCACCAGGACAGACCTTCCTTTATTACCTGATGTTAACTTTTTTAATTTGGCTTTCCAGGTACAGCTCAGAAAGCTGCTATCTCAATTGTCGCCGCTGATAAGGGACTGGTACCACGAGTGTTTGGGTGCTGCTGGGGGAGCTGTTCTGTGAGCGGCGCCACTCCCAGCATCAGCCTCCTCTGCCGGTACCAGGGAGCAGCCTATCGATCCTCCCGGCTCAGTGCAAAGCCCAGCCGCTTGCTAAAAGCCTCTGAGAGAGATATTAGTTACTCGGACCCTTGTTTTTTTCATGGAGAATAATGAGTTCATGCTTTTCCATGTGGTAGCTGTGAATTTGGGAAGAGTTTAGGCTGTTTAGTATATGCATGTGCTTTTAGAGCAGCTAATCTTTAAACCACGCAAATTCAATTTTTTATTTGATGTGAATGTATAAGGGCATGTAAGACAATGGTTATGCTTTACAAAACCAGAATATAAGTCAGGACAAAGAATTAAAAAAAAAGATAATACCAAGGGGGAAGGGATGCTAAGTCAATGCAGGTCTCTGCAGGTCTAACAGATCAGACCCTGTCTCACAGTCCCTACTCAGGCAGGGTTGTTATTGCCAGCCTGAGAGGTGCGGGAGAGTCAGTTGTGTCCTGGCTACAACTGTTCTCCCAAGCCCCACATGAGCTGTTCTCTCAGCCATCCATTAACCCAATTTCAGACAGGCACAACAGCAGCACACAAACCCCAGAAGAGAAGGGGGCCCAAACAATGCAGAGAACCAACAGTCTCATTTCACACAAGTCGTGTCTGCTCTCGTGCTTTCCCCATTTCTCAGCGATGTTGCCCAGCCATTCTAACCGATGACAATCAAAATTAATTACTAATAACTTTGGCGCTTTTTTCATATCATCTTTTTGGACACAAGATGCTACATAATGGTGCAGAAACCTGAATTTTGCCATCTTCTTTGATGAACCTTAACGTAAAGGAGACAAGCATCAGAGATAGCCTACACATACATGCTTCACTGCAAGGACGTGGCCTAGGCCCCCCTTCCAAGCCCAGGCTCCTGCGATTTTGTTTCCTCAAGCAGAAGTATTAGAAGAATCTCTGAAATCTCCATGTTAAACGTATAATGCAGGTGACAAGTGTATTCGTGGATCTACAGGTGAAATTTCAGGTGAAGGAGGCAGGCTGGCAGAAATGTCTAGCCACATGTCTCCCTGTGTTTTTCCCCCTCATTTAGGAATACCTTTTTCATATAAGCTAGATAGGTTTGACTCTTTCCAAATTCAATTCTGCTAACGTGCTTATGTTGAGAGGGCAGTGTTGCAGAAAAATGATTCAGCCTGAGGTGAAGAAGGGGAGAGAGGAAAAAGGTGGAGGGGAACCTTAATTAACAGGGTTTTTTTTTAAAGGAAAATTGGTGCATTATTTTTCTCATTTTTCCCCCTAACAAATCTGTCATTGTTGAGACTTAGGAAATTAGCTTGTAACCAGGTAGGCTATCAACAAGCAAATATCCTATGGCTTAATGACTTGTGGATCACAAGATACACACAGCCAGACCTTATTATACTTATCTTCTAGATCAAAGGGTTTTCACATAAATGGGGTGCAGTCTACCATAGCAGAGAGCTGCTGCAGGCCTTCAGGATTTTACTTCTTTAAAGTTTTGGTGATTACATAATCGCTTTTTGGTAAGCGGAGCTCAAAGCACTATGTGTAGCTAATGAGCAGGTAGAGGGAGGAAAACAGCTGAAAAGCAGAATCTTGACAAACAGCTGTGGCAATAAGTGTCAGTCCTAGCCCACAAGGGTCAATGCCCTTGTGAAAGAAGCATTTAATCCTTTACAATTTTTAATTAAAAATCTACCAAGAAGATTATAATACTTCATCAAGATTTTGATGGAGGGGAGGGAGAGAAGGGGGGTGTGTCATGCAAACCACAAGTTGCTTCACTTGAGATGCTGATACTGTGCTGGTGGCTCCCACACAAATACCACCCCACAAACGGGTGATGCAGTGGGGACCCCAGCATGTAGCTATTGCCCATACAATTTAATTAACCACCGCTTCATTAGCAACACCACGCTCTGCCGTAGCCCGGCTACGCTTGGCTACACTTCAGCATCCTCTGAAACGGGAGAGTGAAACACAGGACTCTCACCCAGCCCTGAGATACTTCGCGAGCCGTTCCCCGCGGGGTCAGCCTCCCCGGCCGGCAGCGGGGCTGCAGGCGAGCGCTGCCCGGGGCGTCTCTGCCCTCACTGCCCACCCGAGGGCGGCAGGGGCAGCTCCCGGCGCTCCACCCGGTTGGCGCGGGGTGGGCAGGGCAGGCGGCCAGCTCCGCTCCCAAACACCGGCCGGTACCCGGGTGGTGCCGCCGCCCGGGGCGGGGGCCCGGCGGGGCCCAGCCGGCGCTGCCTCCTGCGGGGGGTGACAACGCGGCAGCTGTCCCCGAGCATCCCCGCGGGGCTTTTGTGCCTGCCTGGGGCGGGGGCCCGGCCGGTCCTCTCCCGAGGCGGTAGGAGCGCAGCCCCGCGGTAGCATCCTCCCGGGGGCGGGAGAGGCGACCGGGGCACGGACGCGCGTGGGGCTGAAGAGGACAAAGCGAAGAGGCAGGCAGGGACCCCCCTCCATCCCCTCCTCTCCCCTCCTCGCGACTCCACTGCCGGCGGTGCCCGCGCCGCAGCCGCCAGCCCCGCATCCCGCGGCGGAGGCAGGGCCCGGTGTTGCTCCGGCCCCTTCCCCGCAGCTCCCCTACCTGTTCGGAAGAAAGCATCCACCTCGGAGTCAGGGACAGCGCCTTCCTCCGCCGCCCCTTCGGCGGGATTCATGGCTGGGGGAGAGGCGGCAGCGAGCCCGGCGGCTGGTAATATCCAGTGAGTTAGGGAGGAGGAGAGCCGAGAGAGAGAGAGAAAAAGAGGGAGGGAGAAGAGGAGGGAGGGAGGGAGGGATGGAGGCGCGTTCAGCAGCGAGCCCAGCCGAGCGCCGCCCGGATCATCCCTTCCGCGGTGCCTGCGGGGCGGCTGCCCCGGGGCTGGGCTGCGCTGCCCCCGGGCTGCGCTGGGCTGCGCTGGGCGGCGCGGCCGGGGCGGGGTGCGGGTGCCGAGCCCCGCCGCCGCCGGCCCCCTCCCCTCCGCCCGCTATTGTTCCGACCTGCTCCGCTCCGCTCCCCCCGCTGCCGCCGCTGCCCCTCGCCGCGCTGACAGCCCAGCCCGGCCCGGCCCCCGGCGGCCGCCCCCGCCGCTCCCCTGCCGGCACTTCCTGAGCCAGGCCGGCCCGGCCGCGGCGCCCCCGCCGCCGGGGCAGCCCCTCCGCGGGGCGCGGCCGCTCGGGCGGGGCGGGCCGGGCACAGGTGCGAGCACAGACACCCCAGCGGGGGCCGGCAGGGGGTTTTATTATTCCCTACCGCTGTGCGCTCCGCAGCCGTGTGGCTGTGCATCCCCGGGCGGCACCGCTGCCATGTCTCCTCTGCGAGGAGCAGCCGCGGGGGCTCGGCTGTCAGCTAGGCAGGTACTCGGGCAGCGAAAGTGAACGCTACTGTGGTTACACAGACACAAAAATTCTTCTTTGGTTTTCTTTTCTTTCTTTTTTTTTTTTTAATGTTCATGAGCTGTAGGGCACCTTTGCTTTGGAAACGATCAGTGAAACTGCATGTTGTTGCAGGTATGCCTTCATATTTTGTTCTTTATAATCCTAGGTGACTAGAGAGCCAAAAAAGAGTTTGAAAAGCCAAGACCCTGGTCCCAGGTCAGACACCGATTCAACTCACTAAACGATTTTGATTTCTCTACTGTAAGTCCGGTATTTGTGGTTTGGGACAATAAGTGTTGTCTCAAAAGGAGTGCTGTGAGGAATACTTGTACTTTGTTAGCTGCGAGTTAAATATTCTTCTCTGAGCCCAGCTATCAAGATTTCAAGCACAGACAGGCAGAGATAGACAGAAAGACAGATGTTTGCCATTTGGGCACTTTCTTCTGCTGTTCACCTATTTGAAGTTGCCCCAGCTCCTCATTCTTCTATAATCACGTAACGGCTCTAAAACCGAGCAGCCTGCTTAAGGAGAAATGTTGCTGTTTCACCTATTTGAACCACGGTTGTAAAACTGGAGTGTTACTCTCACACCTCACAGTTCTCCATCTTTGCTTCCTCTACTATTAGGAAGAAAAAGCAACTGTTAGTGCTATCACCTCTCTGGCTCTATTACTCTTTGATAACCCATCCTTGCTGTAAAATCCCACTCATCACTCTCAAGAATAGAAGTCCTTTAGCCAGCACATCCCCATGGACTCTGTATCGTTATTCTGTAGGAGTAATGTCCAGTCAGCACTCCTGTGCCACTGAAAAACTCTGATGTTTAAGAGACTTGAGGACAAAACGCCTCTGAGAACCTGGTCACCACAGAGACACTCACTGGAGCACTTCAAAAGATGTATCAGTCTAGTGCATCCCAAGACAGAAAATACTTGGAATAACACAAGTGTCAGAGCCAACTGCTTATGAGTGACACTGTTTGGATCAGATCTCGATCTGTACACAGGTTAGCAGCTGAGCCTGGCAGAAGGTTGTTTCAGCCCAGATTACTTTAGATGCCAGAGGAGCAGGAGTTTCCTCCACCTGATCTCTTCTCAATAGAGCTGAGTGAGAGGAAGGCTGGATTTGGATGTATATTGCATTTGATTAAAAGACTGAAAATTTCCCTGCAGAAACTTAACTTTCAAAATGGTAATGACCAGGCAGGATGAGCACAGAGATCTCAGTCACATCTTCTCTGACCTTACTGTTTACTACTGGAATTGAAACAGAATATGTCATGCCCAGAGACTCAGAAAAGGGCAAACATCCCATAGAGATCCATCTAGCATTTAGTTTCCCTCTGGTTGCTTTATTCCCTCCCTCCTGATCTCTGATGTAGTGTGATTTCCCATGCCTAACTCCAGCTGGTTTTAGCTGAAGCCATTTATCCTTCTATGCTTATGGATAAAAAGGGTAATTTCACAACTGTCTGCAGAAAATAGCAACACAAAAGCTATGTCCAGGCTGCTGAAGCTCATTGTAGACCCCTGTGCTGTCTCTGAGTTCACCTCCTTAGGACAACCAGGATTCCAGGACCACCTCAGCATCAGGCATGCCAGCAGTGGGGCATTACCATAGTACATTACCACAGTACAAGTACCTGATTACAATCAGTCTTTCTTCAGTGACCATTCCCCCCTTCTTCCATATCCCAGCACAAAGCAGAAAAGCTTTCCATCTTCCAGGCTTAAGGAAGCTGCACCATTTTGAATCCCATCTCAAGATCTCATCTCTGAATACTCACTAACCCAACTCAGATTCACTCCTTAACCCTCATTCTCCGCCAGGTTCATTTAGGAGTGTGAGCTAAAGTCTTGGGAGCTGGGAAGAATGTGGCTTCCTCATGAAGCACTTTGAATCCACTCAGGATTTGCTACAACCTGGTGGGGTTTAGAGTTAAAGCATTGTAGAGCCTCCTTAGAAGCTAGACAGAGGTTACTCATAAGCAGGGAAGGTTTAGCATCCTCCAAAGGGAATGAATGTTGTCAGCGATGGAGAGATTTATATTCCCCTTTCATTAGGAACAGTGCAGGCGTGGCCTGCAGCACCAGCTGTAGAAATCATATAGGCTACAGAAAGCACATTTTTCTGTATAACCTGCAATCAAAGGTGTTAGAAAATACTGAGGGAGGGAGTGGTTCATTTAGCTGGCCTGTCATCCCAATACCTACACAGATTCCTGGGTAATGATTAAACCATCTAAGACACTCATATTTAACCACATAAAATACCGATATCTTCTGAAAACAAATTATTTTTTTCTTCACAGAAATATGTCATTGCAACAAGAATGGTCCCAAATCTCTCATAATTTAAAAGAAATGAGAAGTTCCACTTTTTAAAGAATAATGGTGTTTGGAGAGTTTTTTTGAATAGAGTTTCATTAAGGTCTATCAAGACTTAGCCATGAATATTTCTTGCCCATCTCTGCTGTGCAAGACACACCAAGTTTGTTCTTCTCTGCTTGCAGCTCCACCAGCCAGGGAAGCCCTGCACAATATATTCACAGTTTTCATGGAATTATCATTGAAGCATTAGTCCTGCTGTCACATTTTGCACACACCTCTTATTTGCACACACCATGGCAATGCAGAGTGGGGAGTACCACAGTCTGCTATCAGTAAATTTTAGTGCAAACCCAGACACTGAGCTACTATTTTTATTAACACTGCAAGCAGAACAGGGCTGTCACTGTAAAATATCATTAACAAGTGGGAACCACCATGACTTCCGTTCAAGCCCTGGCAAGGAGTTTACAGTTTTTGTTGTTCAAAGAAGAGCCGTTAAATAAAGAATAAAATACTTTCTGCAATGTATAATTCACTTTTTAGATAAAATGCTGAAGGCACCTACAGTTTCCTTGAAAAACAAAACACAAAAAACCCCCTGTAGAATTACATAAGCCAAAATACACTAGTTTCACTGACAGACACGGCTTTTAATCTTTTGCATGGCTCTACTTGACAAATGCCTCAATTCATACCACACAACTTAGTTTAACTAGGTACGAATGTTTTTCTTTTTGACAGCCCCTAAAGCCGCTCAAAGATCAGAAACTGTCACACAGGCTTTTGATTTAAGGCTTCTGCTACAGTCAAGTTTTCCAGTGGGATGGCAATAGGTGGCATCTGAGTGAAACACTTTTTAGCTAAACCTCATGAGCTTGCAAGCTATAGGATGGGAGGAGGGAGAAGAATTTGAACAAGAAATCAGCAAAATTCATCTTTCCAAGAGAGCAGATCCAAGACAGAAGAAATGCATTTGAAGGCTCTAGGACAGTTGCACTGCTGGAAACAGAATAGCACTCTGAGAAAGCGCATGCAACATGAGTGTCCTGCACAAAGGATCAGGAGTCCAGTGCTGCAAAACACAGTACGAGGGGCAAGGGCTGTCATTCAAAAGGGGCAGGGAGAAAAACCACCCTGGAGACTCAGCAGATGAGCTGCAGTCTGCAAGGGGCTGCAGAGACTTACTTGTGCAGAAAGTGCCTCCCATTCAGTGACACAGCAACGTCTAAACAGGGAGTGTTAATAGGTGGGATCAAGAGAAAACCTGAATAGCAGAAGAGGAAAATATAAGTCTTAAAAGCACATAAGGCTGCCTTGTTAATAATTTATTTGCAGCTACATTATGGGGTATGTGAGAAGAATTTCTCACACCCAGAGACCCGTTCAGACCTATGTTTAGGTATTAGACTTGAGACTACTACGCTTTTAAATGGCACCAGGCACAAGGGGGTGGAAGTTTCCATCCACGTTCTAGACTATCAGGAATGTTGCAAGGGAAAATCTGCAAGTCCCCAGAAACAGGGTGTTCAGAGAAGACTGGAGGGCAGAATGGAGGAGGCAGAAAACACGTTTCATATGTGTAGGCTCAAATGCCCATATATATGCCAAAGATAATTTCTGGCTCAGCAGACAGCACGTGCACATGGAGGTTGGCTTTGCAGCATCCACATGTACATTTACACATGTGGCTTAGCTCTATCCTTTGCTTAGATGTAGAATAGCTGTTTGGGCAGGCATGGAGCAAGCTCTAATTCCATGCCAAAGCCCTTGTCCCAGCATCATCCCCACTATTGTTATCCCCCCTCTCTGGATCACAGCTGAAGTGGGAATGTCTACTCAGTCACTATCCATACTCCTGCTTTCAGAGTGGATGTAAATTTCCCCTAACTTGGACAGAAAGCTGAGCAATAATCACTCCTCTGCAGAAACATCACTCCACTCAGAAGAAAGTGATAGCAATTAGCAAGACAATTTTAAAAATAGAGAGTTTTTTTATTAGTGTGGCAGTACAGAGGTTTGCTAGCATCAGTAGACAGACAAATATGTCTCTTCCATAAATTTCAGAACTGCATTTGCTACTCTGGCCACAGAAGCTAAACTGAATTAGCAGCAAGCAAAACAGCTGATGCATCCAAGAAGTTACAGGTCTCAGTTAAGCTTACAGATATGAATCTAGAAGAGCCAATAGTGATGGAAAATCCTTTTCTCCCTGGCAACTATTTGGATACATTTGTTAAATAAGTTGCTAATAAGTGCTAATGGATCACAGATTCTGTTAACTAATGAAATAAAATAAATAAATCTAATCACAAAGGCGGTATCCCTCAGCCAGGTTCCGTTTGCTACGGCAGACTTGAAAAAAGCTTTGTCGGCCAAGTCTATGCTGTACGTTTATGTACATACAGAACATGAGCCTTAAGCACTGTTAAGCTGGAACATTTTATTCTAACTAAGTTTCCTGAAAACATTTAATCCTGATCCTGAAATTTTGCCAGATTCTTAGCGATACTGAGCAGTACTTATTTGACATGAGCTCCTAACTCCAAGCAACCTCCCAGGCAAGTTCTGCCCAGTGTAGAAAGAGTTACAGAACTAGAACAGAAAAAGGAAGTATTAAATATTGAAGTGTTTGGGGAAGAATGTAAATGTACATGGTAGCTATTCAGAAAACCAATTTTGAAGTGAAGCATGCATTAAAATTAAACAGTGACTACTACTTTATTACCACAAGCATTCATTTCAGTGCACTTGTAGGATACTAATTTCACACATGGCTGGACATAAATACTAACTTGTTTTCCATTTCACCAGTATAAATTAGTGTGAGAAAGAAGTTTCTTCCTGGGACAAAAGTAATGGTGTTGTATGCAAACCCAAAACCAATGTGAACCCCGTTTATTTTTTTTTTACAAAAAATTAGAAAACTACGTTATTGGATCTCTAAATGTGCCATAATATTTAAGCTTTGGATTCCCCTAAGAAGCTCTAGTAAACTTAATTAGCTAACACATTAAAAGTATCCTTAGGACATCAAATGATTAAGTCATTCTTACTGAATCAGGTGAAAACCTTTCAAAATCCCCTAGACCTCCTTACTACAAAGTACACTATACATTCCTCATAAATCCTGACAGCAATCCTCACAGCCCCTGTACCTGTTTATCCTGCTCAGTGCTTTGCAATAGCTGCAACACTGAACATGTACATTGTGATATTCACACCAGACTCTCCACAGTAAGATAAATGTTTTTTCAATATTTACCTAAATGAATAAAGTTAATCAAATAGATTTTATTTTGCCTACAAGTGAACATCACAGTATTGTTCATGTAACAGATTTGGATAAGTTCTCATCTGTGGAGTCTCACTCAAGGAACTGTTAGAAGTTATCCCTCAGTGGGGTTTTTTGTGGCAGTTTGGATTTTGGGGTGTTTTGTTTTGTTTTGTTTTGTTTTAAAAAAAATAGAATTAGTGTTTCTGAAGGCAGCAATCAGTAAATTACTGAGACCAAATCTGAGGCACTGGAGTTATTCAGTGACTTTGAGTTTTCCTCCACACTCCTGAAAGCACACACAGCAGTTCTTGCAGGTAGATCTCAGGGGCAGCCATCACTCTTCCTGACACAATGAGCAGGGCTCAGTTATTCAGTATCTCCCTGCTTTCCAGTAACTACTTCTCTCCAGAGAGCTTTGAGAGTCCTGCTGAGCACAATTCCTCTTCTGTTGCTTTCCACAGGTATATTTTCAGCCTTGCTTACAGCTATGGCTGGAAAGGTTTCAGATATTCTCCTCCATTTATTGTCCTTTTGGCTTTTTCTTTTCTGCCTAATAGCAAGTCTCCTCTCACTGCTGCCCATACACAGAGGTTCACAAGGACAGAGAGTAGCTCCAGCTTCCTCACAGTATTCCTTGCTACAGGCAAGTGTGACAGAGGGCAGGTGTTGGGATACTGGGGATACAAGACAAGCATATGTGACTGCAACCAGACTCGTAACTAGACAAGGAGGAAGATGTGTCCAAGCAGCCACATCCTCTTGATTCACAGAGCCCCTGGGGTGAGGGCCAGCCTTCCACCCCTCTCTGCAATGACTCCAGAACTGGCACTTAACTGCTTGCAGTGGTACTTCAGATCTCTCAGAGCTCATAGCCCAGCTTAGCTCGGAACTTTAAAAGTAGGTCTCTACTGCCACCACATCTTGCTTATAGTATCTTACACTTTCCATGCATTAAAAGGTCAGGGATGGATTCCCACCATTCACAAGGAGACGTAGCCAGGCAGGGAGGATAATGTACATATGGTGTATTGAAGATTCCTGATGAGGTTTGTGACCATTCCAACAACTGCAAGTATGAATGTTTTTCACCCTAAAAGAGATGCTTCAGTGGCAGAACATTCAAGAAAGAGCCTCTGTAGATTTGTATAGTTTGGGTTTTCAGAACAAATTGCCACTTTGATATTTTTATTTTTAGTTCCAGTGCTGATGGGACCAAGATTCGTGCAGAAGTGCAGATCTGGTGTGCTGACAGCTTAGAAGGAGACAAAATTAGGAACCAGATGGGAAAACACAGATGATACTGTTCTGCAGAAGAGGCAAGACCGTGTCTGAAGACACTATTTTCAAAACAATATGTTCCTAACCACTGTGACACTTGCTCTGAGAGGGAGGTCATTTATATAACAGCAGGTAAGACTGACATACTTTCTGCAGAAGAGCTGCCTTCAAGGCAGGTATTTCTACAGCCCCATCTGTCAGTCTGATAGAGGCTGGTATCAAAATTGACCTCCAGGGAAGCTGTGCTATAAATTCTTAAGGACCACACATGATTCTGAATATCTTTGAAAACATAATGCCTCACAGCTGCTGGAGCTGAAGCATTGCCTTCCTTCAAAGGGTAAACCCTCAGTGGTCGTCTGGATCTGTTTAGGAACACTGATATCTGCTATAAAAAAGCTCTCTGTATCACTCTGACTGATATAATGAATCTAGAAAGTGTACACGAGAACCAACCATCTTCCTTTCCTTGGCTGTGTCGTGTCAGCTCTTCCCTGTGCTCTGGTGAACATCTGGAAAGACTAATTCCTTGCTATGCTATGCTAGCATGCTTTATTTCATAGCCAGCAGTAGACAGCCCATGCTCCAGAGCTGCAAGAAGTCTGAGCTATAGGCCATAGGCCATCTGGCTACCAAGATCCAGTGTCTTTGGACCAAGCCTCTTTGGTCCTGGTAGAACAGGCTGTTTTACCAGCAGACCTGGTATATAACACAGACACAAATCTACAAAGACATTCGTACACCACCTTGTCAGTGATTAGAGAAAGCATAACTCATTTCATCAGGACTTCGTTTCTTGGTAGAGCTGTCTGGGGCAAATCAATATTTGACTATATTTGAAAATGTTTGTGGGTTTGGGTTCTTTTTTTCCCTCAGAGACTTTTGTTTTAAATGGTTGGTGGTTAAAGACAAGCCAAGTATCCTGAAAGTGAAATACAGGGTGCCTGTGCAGCTTGAGTAGTTATGGCTACTGGAAAAACTGAACCTGTGTACATGCAGTACACGCTCAGCAATATTCAGTCTGGTATGTAGCCAAAGGAAAAAAACAACTTCTACTCCAATGCAAAAGCCAGAACAATAAATATATATTAGATAGAAACAAATATTGGGAGTAAGAATTCTTAGATTCAAATCCAAGGTTTCTTTATGCTGCGAACTGTGACATGGAAGAGAACAATTACCCCTCTAAATAATAATTAACCTATCTGCAACAGGGCTATAGTGTATTCTTGCCTTCAGGGAAAGGCTAAATTTGTTATGGTTCAGTGAAATACTCTTATATCTACAGCTGCACAACACACTACTTCAGGGTGAATTTTCCTTCTATGAGAAGTCCTGGCGGATCTTTTGCACAGAGGCAATTTCCACATTCCCAATTATGGTGGATGGTGTAGTGCTATAGCAGGATACTCTGGTGCCCAAGGGACACACATTCCCCTCCCCTTCTGTCTACTTGTCCCAGTTGGCAGAGTCTGGGCAACAGTTACATTGGTCCCCATTTGCTTATAGGAGTGACACCCAAAACCCAGCCACCCCTTCCCCAAGTCTGACATTCTGCGAGTGCTAAATAATAACCAATTGCAAGTCCAGGAGAAGCTTTTATCTCAAAGATACATCTCTTCACCAGTTATAAAATGGAACAGCAGAACACGACAAATGAATCTAAGATTCAAATGTCAATATTGCAAACACAGGCGGCTTTCCTAGGCAACAGAAATAAACACTGCAGTCATTATTACCACTCACACAATCAAATATAGTTTGAAATCCATGATTTTGCGTTTGTTTATATGTAATGGCATTTCAATCCTTTTATTTTAACCTCTTTGCAAGGCCATCCCTCCTGTTCCTCTTATGTACATGTGGATATACACTCATACTTATGCTGATTCTCCCCCGGCCAAAGGAAAGTTTCACACACACTTCTTTTTATATATGTATTTTTCAAGTGTGGGAAACCAAATTAAAACTAATTTGGGCAATGAAGATTAAAGTTCTCTACTAAATAGTTTTCTTTATTTACCAACGAGTGTTATCTTGTCTAACTTATTAGACCAAATATATTTTCTATGCCTTGTATCTGCAACGCTGGGACAACAGCAGCATTTAGTTTTAGTCAGTAGTTTACATAAGTGTCTTAAGTCTACTATAGACTTTAACTGTGGGACTAGAGTAAATTCCCTGCTCTGGTGAAATTAAAAGCCCTCTAACATCAAGAAGACTGAATTTCATCTAAATGCTGTTCATCTGCTCAGTATAACATGTTTTTATTGCTGAAAACCCAGGGTTCAAATACTACTATCAGCACAACTCATCATCTATTTAGATTGTGGAACCAGAACTAATCCTAGGAAGTTTAGTCAGGGGACATTTCTTTTCCTTGAATGAAAATCAATATTTTAGCATTCTGTGTTCTTTCAGTAAAGCACATCATTCAGAAAATTATTCTTCCACCCTGTACTAATGTGGTCCAGGATCTCCCCAACTACTTTCTTCTGCATCAGTTATCAGACCTTGCACTACCCTCAATAACAGCAAGTTCTTACAGTTGAGAAGTTGCAGCTAATTCAGAATACATCAGTGCACAGGAGCAGCTTAAATTATTTCCCCCAATGCATTATCATGTATTTATCTTCTCTGAATTTCATTTGCCATCATATTGCCCAATCATCCAGTTTATTAAATCCTTCAGGACACTCTCCCAGTCCTCCATACTTTCTTGCTTGGTTTCACCACCTCATTATTCAATTAATCTTCTAGATCATTACTGAACATTGAAAGGTACATTCTCCACACTACAAAGTGATTATTCTTAAAATTGAATTGGATTTTGCTGTGATACATTTAGTGGTGCAAGAAACACAACCATGAAAGCATTAGACAAATACTTCAACATATGTCCCTAAAGGAAACAAAAGCTAGATGGACTTCTCATCCTCACCAGGGACACCGTGGTTTGTTGTTCCAGGCCCAATAACACTTTCTGTGGTTTATGGTATGCTAACAAAACAGCAGACACTTAAAATAGAGCCTGATGATTTCAACCCCTCCCGTGCAAGGGAGTTGAACATCCCCAGTGCACCAGCAGTGGCTGCATTTGCTTTAGTCCTCCTTGTGCCTGGGAAGAGCACCAAAGCATGCTACTGCTCGCTGACATGTCCTCCTTCCTCCTAGGAGCTCTTGCCATCTCCTGCAAACCCATGGGGAGAAGGAGATAAATGAAATGGAATAGAGGAGACAAGGAAAGCATCACCAGGAAAGCTGGGAATGTGCCAAGAACCCACTAGACTTAGGCACTCCACTCCCATTACAGTTCTGTAGGTGTTAAGTGCCAAATAATTTCAAAAATCCCTAGAGAAATGACTACATATGGCACACTCTGCCAAGGCGTGGAGCTGCCTCCCTGCTGTGCTATGGTTTTGTCCATAACAGTGTAGGTGGACATTTTCAGACACTAACATCAGGCAGAGGAGCTACTGACTCAGAATCTGCTGTGAACTTTCAACCTCACAGGAGTCAACTCTGAAGTCTCCCTCTCACAAAGAGTTTGTCACAGTCTCTGAGAAACCAATCCATTAAAAGGTTTCAGAAACCTCCTTCTGAGCCTACCCAACAGATGTTGCTTTCTGTTCACTCCACAACAAAAGACACCCATGTTTTCAGAGTCCAGTATAATTATCATAGGAGTCAACAGAAAGACAGCTCGAGTTCCAGGGCTGTCACTTCCTTATTCATTTTGGAAATACTCTCAGCTAAAGCAAAATTGCCATTGGCCTTTCCCCAAGATTTCAAACAGAGAAGAACTGCAGGGTTTGACTCTTATTTGTAGTTTCTGATCCTTTAGGGCAGTGCTTTCATTTTCCCTGCAACAGGCAGTTTTCTACCCCTGTTTCTAGAAATCTCATTTTCCCATCTTTTTCTCTATGATCTTAATGAAAGACAAAGTATCTAAATAAAAAACAGAGTTGGAGGTTGATCAGTAAAACTTGACAACGTGTGACAGAGTTGTCAGGTAAGTGGCAGGGCTTGATGACCCTGAGGTTCCCTCCTGATCCTTTGCCTTCCAGTTACACTGCCCGCAAGGGAGAAACAGGGTAGCTTTGGTCAGGAGGAATGCACTGAACATGAACACAAAGATTTGGGCTTTTTGGTTTTGGTTTAAAGGTATTCTGCCCTTTACAAGATTTTAAATACTACCATATTTTCATACATAAAGCCTCTGGGTGATTTGCACACGTGCACAGGAATCTCTGGGTCTTGTAACAATTCTGCTACGGATTTGCAAAACGACATCAAGCAATTCACAGTTCTGTACCTCTTTCATACTTCTGTAAAATGGTTATGGTGATACTTATTTGCCTCCCAGGAGTGGCAAGGAGTCCTCGTTCCAGTTTATAGCGCTCTGAGATGCTCAAGGAGTGCTATAGAAAAGTGGAGAGTTAATTGGTTCATAAACTGTCAACCTTATGGTCATCCTCTTGGTTAAAAATAGCTTTAATGCGTCAGTGCTTTTTGAGTTAACACAGAAAAAGGCAATTAATTATGACAAGGTAGAAAGTTTGGGGGTTTTTTTGCTGAAATGTACTGAAATGCTAATTATTGTATAAGCATTTATTACAAACTACCCCTCTCTGGAGGCCTGCAAACAGACTTCAGTACAAGCCTAACAAGGGCTACAGCACAGACTGCTATGCACACATCACATATATTTTTTGTAACACATTATTGTAATATTAATTGCTTCAAGACATTATGATGTAATTACAAAAGAACAATGATACCCCAACCACTGTCAGTGTGCATGTATGGAGGCAATGCTGTCAAAGTGAAATGAAAGGGTGGTGCTGTGAATTGCTGAAGAGCAACCTGTAACAAGAAAATGGAAGTGACACCAACATGATTCTGTAAAGATGGTATGATGTCCAAATTAAACTAAACTAAATCAGAGGCATTCCATTTAAATCATGTTATGAACAAGAGCCATTTATGCATTAGTGATTCAGCTTTTTAAATGAGTCAGTGACAATAAGTGACAATGTTTTGACAGTTCATCTTGAATGGCAAAAGGATCATCTGAGCCATAAGCCTTCTTTTTTCCCTCCCTTCCTCTAATCCCTTTTCAAAGAGGCTATAAAGTGCATTTCTGGTAAGAAGAGTGGTTTCATAAAGACAACACTCTTGAGATCAATATTTATTCATTGTCAGTGACCACCAGAGAAAAGCTCTATTCCTACATTTTTTCCTTGCCTATGATGTCTCATTTTTACTTTAATACCCAGAGAATAAGATCAGATCTTATCTTACCACATAGACCATATTTGCAGATAGTTCCTTGCTTGGAGGAATTTGTAGCCGGAATAACAGAACTCACTAGGAAGTTTCAACCTATTACATTTTAAGAAAAATTTCAAAATTTCCCCATAGGAAAATTCCTGATTTGCCGACTTTCTTTTTTTTTTCCTTCTATTTTTATGATGGAAAAATCAAATTTTCTTTCTTTCTTTCTTTCTTTCAGGCCAAATTCTTTACCCCTTCATTTTCACCTAAGATTACTCCTCCAGCGTGAACCAGTTCCCATGATGTGTAACATCTCTGCCCCACATAAGACACCGCATGTTGCAGGAGGCAATCTATTAAAAAATCCCAACCATACAGGAGAAATATCCCTCCTGTAATTGCACTGAAGTGAAGGTGGGGCAGAAGCTGCAATTCAGACCAACATTAAGGCACATTTCAGTCCTCAGCTACATCATCCAGACCTGTGCATCTGGAGAGGCACCAGCTCAAACCCTACACTGATGTGCAGCCACTGCATCCTCACACAAAAACTTCAGCTAACACATCCATGCCAAGTACATCCTCCTCCTCCTCCTTTTCAAGAGGCTCTTTAATGCAAGGAAATACATTTTACTATACAGAAATCTTTCTCAAGTGACCACCCAGAGGATTAGTGAAAATGGGTTGCCCAGTAATGGCATTGATTTTTATTTGACCTGCAGTTAAAAGTCCAGTCTGGGAAGGCTGATACTACAAATAGCCTGCAAGGCTCATTGCACTGAACAGAAGTCTTATGACATCCTCCGTTAATATGCCTTTTCCCAAAAAATTTCCTAATTTTTCTGACTGCCTCCTGCTTAAGGGAAGTGTAGTTGAACAAAGAGATGCTGAACCATCATCACCTCTTCCACTCCCATTTGAGTGAGGAGAGGATCTGGCCTGCGCATACTGTAACCTCACAATTTCCATAGCAACACCAGAAGGGCCTTGTTAACCACAGGTAGCATAACACACTCAGAAGGTTTTAAACCATTCTGCAAGTCTCAAAAAAAAAAGGTGCTAAATATGCTGATTACAATTTAAAATTCTGATAAGAGCATAATTTTAAGGTAGCAATTGAAAAAGGAAAGCTCCTTCAGGTGGAAACTTATCCAGCTGAAGTTCCACTTATCCAGCTGTATTGTAAAACGACTCCATAAGCAAAATTTTCTGCTTTTTATAAAAGAATGTATTATTTCAATAGTTAGTATGAACCACGAGGGAAACTTTACTACAGAAAAGAACACATCATTTTATCTTGATAATTGTTGTTTCTCTATATGTCTGCTCTATAAAGCTCTAACGCAACTGACAGCCAAAGGGAAATAGAGCAGTAGTGGGGCTATTGCTCCCTCTACTGTAAATATCCATGATTTCTTACTGCAGGTGATACACTACAAGTCATCAAAAATACTTCAACTAATTAAAAAACCATCAACAAAAAAAAATTTTTTAGGATGGCAAATTATTATGTTCTCTTGCAAGGCAGTGGAAAGAATATCCAATAAAATATGTTGCTTTTTGTTTCTTTTTTTCAACACACAAAAAAACAGCAAGATATTCGTAGGTTTTAACTCTAGCTGTAGTCATAGATGGAAATTAACTTAAAAATATAAACACATGAGGAAACCTTTCTGCCACTGATCACAGCCTTGCTTCCTAGTGGCAAAGGGAAAAGGGAAATAATAAGCGCCGAGCGAGAGGCATTTTGACCTTCTGAACAGCCTCCCATTATGAACATCAGCACTGAGGAAATCAGTGAATAATAAGGGAGAGTGGCAAATAAACAAGAATGTGATTCATGAGGAGCTTTAGGGGGCTGGATTGTACGTGCACGGGACAGCAGATTACTGAGTAACGCACAGCCTTCCGTTACCAGAACCGCCTTGTTCCTCAGCTCCCAGTGCCAAGGTGCTGGGCTGACACAGAGAGCCTTCAAACAAACCCCAAGTCTCTGTCAAAAACCAAAGAGGCCGAACGCTTTATCCAAACCATCTTTAAATAGGTTGCTATTGAGCAGAGGATGGAAAGGAGTTGCCTCAGCACCAAATTGCTCTCTTCACAGGCTTTATTCCTTTGCAACTAGAGATTTGTAATTTAAGAAAAAAGGCTCTTCCATCGTTTCTGCAATATTATAGTAATGGAGAATGAGAGTGTAGCAGCTAGATTTTTAGTGCAAAATTCCTGCTGGGAGGCACTATGAAATTGCCTTCTCTTGTTCTTGGTCCCTGCTATGGCTCAGAGCAATCAACAGCAAAGGGAGTCCAGTGAAGGAGGGGCTGAGGGGAGGCACATGTGGGAACATCACCCCTGGACCTGGTTGGTGTTTGCACAGGCAGCAGCATCTTTGATAAAGATTCCCAAGACTCACAGAACAGAAAAGATTTATATACCTCCAAATTTTCCAGCTAAATATTGCCCATTTATCCTTTCTCTGAAATATTTTGCAAGAAGGAATGAGATAACATTCATTTTCTACTGAATTTCTTAATAATGCAGGATAAGGCTCCTCAGCTGATTTGTTTTAACACACTCACGGCTCTTCAGTTTGGACAAAATGCCTCTTCTTGATTTATCTCTGATTAAAATCAATAGAAAAATCCTCAGTGATTTCACTGAGTGATGGATCAGATCTTTGTGCTCTGCAGCCTGTAAGGATCTGAAATTGTGACTGTACTTTAACATACACATTCTTTTCTTTCGTGCAAGCAAGCATGTGTTGGGCACATAGGGGAGTGTCTTTCAAGTGTCTTGTTCACTCTGGGCTCTCTGCTTGAGGAAGCATATGGCTCTTTGTGCCTGAAGCCCCATAAATCTGCATTAGTTTAAAATATATGAATGTGAATAATTAGCCTAAGATTTCAGAGCTAGTAAAAGAGAACACAAGTTCAATATCACTTCTAAGCACTTCTGAATTTGACATTATCATGACTAAGGAACACCATAGCTGCATATTTAAAATGTGTCACTGACCACTCTTAGGACAGCTTTTTCCAGTGATAAAAACTTCCTTCAAAGTTCAAAGAGACTTTTTTTTTCTTTTGAATCTTCATGGACAAATACCTTGTGAAGATTACATACCCAAAATAGCAACCCCATCACTTGAATCTAATTAAAACCATTTGTCAGAAACATATTTTAAAAGTCAATGAGACCTGTATAGCCAGCCTTGAGTTCAAACTGCAATTATCCTGCCCTGTGTATAATTGAAATCACAGGGATTAATGAGCACATACAATTACAAATTTTTTTTCTCCACCCAGGTTTTTCACTTTAGAGGAAGAAAGAAATAAGTCACTGAGGAAGACTGTGAAAAATGGAACAAAAGGAAAAGCTGTGTATTTTAGAATACACTAAAGTGAAAAGCATCCACAGAGAATAAAAGGGGTTTGGGTGTGAAAGAAAGACTTGGCCAAGACTGGAAATACCTACAAAACTTTTACTTCTAAACTGTTTTCACGACATGGCCAGAAAGATTTGGGATTCAGGTGTGTTTGTCTTCAGACAGAAGGATTATTGTCTTAAATTAGACTTGAAAGTTCTAGATGTTTGACCACTGATTGAATTAACAAAAGCCATTTATTTCAAGTAAAGAGAAAATACACATTAAAATATAAGGAGGCAAGATAAAATTCCTTCTTTAATTCCTTCTTTCCACTTTGATTATTCCTTATCTAAAGGCAAGAAAAAATAAAAGTGAGATATAATGCCAAAGTGACTTTTCACTACCTTAATGTGCCTCCTGCTTTAAGCTTTTACCAAAACCTTGCAGCTATTCCAGTACTTGCTTTATGTTGAGTGACAAGACAGAACAGCTAGAAAACAGTGAGTTTTTTAATAAAACCCCTATTCCCCACCATAATTTATTAACTCACCTGACATTTCTTCCATGGTAGATTAGAGGTGGGGCAGCAATGGGCTGCTCCAGCTGCTCCTCATCACAGAAGATGAGCAGAACTAAACAGGATAAATTGCAGAGATCCCGTATCTTAGATCACACTGCTGTCACAAAAGGAGATATGGTGTGCAAGGGCAAGGAATATCTTCTATTAGTTCAGCAGGTAGAACTGGGAAACACTGGATGTGGTTTTGAGTGCATAACTCTTCCATAAGGCCTTTGAAATAGTTTTCCCTAAAAAGAGGTACACGTTCCCCCAAATATATCTGTTTTTCCCGGTAATACTATCTCATCTAAAATAAAGAATGTTTTGCTCTGTCATTTGCCGGGCTTATACATTAAGGTGGGATCATCACAGCTGCAACACTGCAATGCTATGGCAAGACTGAATCCTACGTTTGTTGTTAGCTCTGCAGCAGGTTGGGCAGGCACAAATATCCTTTCATCTCTCAGAAACACTTCTCCAACAATAATCTTTAAGGATTTCCAGGCACAAAGAAGTCTCTGCTGACAAGAAAAGAAACCTCCATGTCAATCCAAGGACTCTGATTTAGTCATCACGTCTGGTTTAATTCAAAGGTGCTGTGACATATCAAAACCTTTTCATGGTTTTGTTCCACTTCTCTTAACCTGATCCAAAGATTCCCTTTTCACTAGCTTTTCATGGACTCTGGGTACAACTAAATTAACTAATCTGATTCAGTCAATAAAGAATTTATCCTTCACTGGCATCATACACTTGTTACACTTGCTTTTTTTCTGAGGAGATGCTCCTTTAAAGGCTTGATGAAGACTCAACTCACAGTACATAACATGCAGATATGCAAGTTCCTTGTGTTTTCTAGCTTTCCCCCATACACTTTATAAATGGTGCTTGCATGGTGTGGGCAGAGTTATGCTACTGACAACTTGTCTTTACAACAAATGCCTCTATTTGGTGTAAGAGTTCCAACCACTTTTATCAAAGCAAAAGGTGGAAAAAAAGCAGACTCTGGCTGCAGCTAAGCTAATCAACAGTAGTTTTGTTTCAACTTTCACTGCCAAGTAATTTCCTCCTGTGGTCATTATGTTGTTATTTGTACAGCAACAGCTGCTTCACAGGAGAATTAGAAGACACTGCTCCTTTTGCCATGGGAGGAGCACATCTCAGACCTGTGGGGATGGACTCACACGAAGGGGCTTTGTGCAGGCATGTGTGATTGCCTTTCCAGTGCCAGAAGAGAAATCAGGCTCTCATTTTCAAATGATCCAGAAGAGAAAAGTGACAGGGCAGACAGAAGAAGGGCTGAGCTTTGTAACAACATGATTACATGATTCTCTAGTTTCACTGTGTGTTCAAATACATCAGCTCTTTCTCTAAATTAAAGCCGTGTTTTAGCAGCCTTCCTGACTAGCAAACAACTGCTGTATAGAAAGATTTGTCTTTTATTTAGGTGTCAGTCTCTATCCTTTCCCCTTGTTAGCAACTGAAGGCCACCGTGGTGGTCTTTCTCTCTGCTACCACACGGCTCTGTACCAGGCCACTCAGGGCTCCTCTCCCAGCACTGCCCCCATCTCCCACTGGCCCAACAGCAACCTGCTGCACCCAGCACCACCCTGGTCCAGCTCTTCCCCCATGCCCCTTTCTTCCAGGGAATTGTAATTTAGGTACAAGGCAAAACTTCAAAAAGAATCCTATTTGATTTAATCTTGTTTAGGCAAAGGAAGGAGATAGACTTTCTGCACTTAAAGGGTTTATGATAAGTACCCAACTCAGTACTTTCATTACAATACACTTCAACGTCATGTAAAGGCAAGGTTTTCTTTTATTTTCACTAAAAATTTGTAGTCATGTTGCACCATTTCTTTCTTATCTAAGAAAACCTCCAGAGTCTTTCTGAACCTTAATTATATAAAATAACATGGTAACAATGAAGTCAGTCTAATTTGCTCATTTACAATGACATTTACTGAAATGAGCCTTGTGGCTAATTTGGGAAATAAACAAAGTGGCACTTTAACCTCAGTTGTCTTCTCCACTGTACCAGAATATCTTTCCACCCCCAGCACAGCAGAGCGAGAAACTCCTGTCTTGGCTGCAGAACTCTAGAGCTTTGAAACTGGGCAAGAAAGAATCATACTGGGCAAAATGCAGGGCAGTAGGGACACCAGAAAAATAGATTGTAGAGCCGGGAGCTGAAAACACAATATCCTACTTGCAGGCTGCCATGCCCAGTGTACAAAACCCATGGATAAGAGCCCAGGCTGAAGCCCTGATCGCAGGAGGATGCCAGCACCAGGTCACTGATGCCTGTAAGCAGCAGGATTGAATCCCAGGTTACTCCTACAGAGCACTTCCATTTAGTGGCCGCTTCCATTTGGGCCCTTGCTAAAACTCACCAGCTACTACTCCCTCTGGGGAAGAAGGTGGCTCAAATCCTCAGCTTTTCCATGCTCTCCCTCAGTTGCCACATGCCCATGTCAACAGACTGTAAAAACTTGCAACAGTATCCAACAGCTCACTAGAAAATGTGACAAGTTTCCATATACCATATTTTCCCCCAATGCTGTTTAAGCTGGACCCATTTCAGAGCTCTTATTCATTGATGCATATGCACAGGTGACTTTATGATTTGAGACAGGAATGTGACAACTGGAGGTGAGCACAAAAAGAGGTTAAAAGGAGAAAATTAACAGGTTCTTTGCAAGGCAATGAGCTTTTTTTTTTTTGGTCTGCTAATGCATATCCATTAAATATTTTATCTGCATATTCTTTTTGTGAGAGTAAATAACCAATTCTGTTCTTGTTTTGTGATATTGTCCTCTTTGACTTCCTTGGTACACATGCATGTACAAGTCTTCTGCAAACCACTCTGCTGAGATGTCCAACAGGTAAAAATCATTGGGGTCATCACTGGGAGGGGATAACACCTCCTGCACATGCACAGAAATTCTTCACATTTTATTGCCCATATTTACCATCAGAAAAGTCTGAGAGTTTTTAGAAGTACAAGGAGTCAGACCATTATTTTAATCTCCCTTTCAGGATGCATGATTCTCCACCTTTTTTTTTTTTACTTTAATCATGTTTTTTTTAAAATATCTCAAGCAATGAAGCACATTCTGCTAAAATTTCATTACACTGGTAATGTAATGTTCAAAACTGAGTCACACTCTTAGAAGAAAGTCCTGTGGAGATGCTAAAGGATCTTGTTCAAGATTTAATAATACAAATGACTATTTTTTTCTACCTCTGAGACCTTTTTACAGCCTGTATGCCAGATAATTTATTCCATCAAATTTTCAATATTTTGTGACTGAGGCTGATTTCAGTATTTCCCTGCTAACCAATCATCCCTTACGTATTTTCCTTGTTAGTGGACAAAACACTGCAAGGAGACAGGGTGAACTGGAGGTCTTCTGCCATTTACTTGAATGCCACTAAAATTGCAAATACTAATATTGTTATTCTGTTCATTGAAAACAGGATGGAATCTAATCAGAAATTATGATTTAGTGAATAGAACTTCTTTTTAAAAATACATTTTCTCTCTTGACACCCTCTTTCTTTTTTTTACAGAAAAAACATTGTGTCTATGCCTGATTTTTCTGGATTGTTTTTTTTTCCATCATAGAAATTAGAGGGAGGGCAATCCTATTTTGCTCTGCTGTGTTCTTGGAACCAAATCCAAAACAGGTGCTAAAAATCTTGATCGTTTGTTGGCACAATATCAGAATAAAACCCTCACTAGTGATTGTCATATAGTAGAGAATGGAGAAATAACTCTGAAAAATACAGTAGAAAAAAAGGTGCAAGCAAAAGAAAACATATGCACAGAAAGTGTTTTTGCTGCATCATTTTCAACATAAATATGCAAAGAATTTAGGGAAATTATGGATTCCTCTCTAGGATCCCATGATAAAGAGCTCAAATCTCTCCACCACCTACAGAAACAGGCTGCAAAAAAAGCTGATACAGAAAAAACCAGAGTCAGAAGATGAGAAAAGTCGTTCTGATTCTCTCCCCTTCCCAACTGATAACCTTCCTGAAGGTCAATCCACATGAAGATCATTATTCAGTTTCTGCCACCAAGCTCAAGTCCTTAAAAGCAGGATCATATTTGTCATGAGTTTCTCATTAGTTTCTTGATTTGTAATTTAATGCTTTGAAAGAAATGTCTGTAAGTATCATGTGTTAGCCAAAAATAGGTCCAGCAGACCAGCATGGAAAGAATGCTAAACCATCATCTGTACTAATTGCTCCCACCATTTTGCTGAAGAGCCTCAGTTGAATATAACAAGCAAAGTATATTTCTCTTTGCACACTGCAAAAGGATCTCCAACACCTCTCAGTGAACAGCTGAAGCTATTACTGTTCTTATGCCACCATCCCTTGCTACAAATGACAGAATGCTTCTCCATTTAGCAGCTACTTTATTTGCTCTTCTCTGCTTCTGTTTCCCCCACAAGTTCTGTCTTACTATAAATTTTTGATTTAGTACCTTTCAATTTCCCTTTTCAATTATGCACCATTAAGACTCCTCTATTCTAGTTTTCTCCCTAACTGTTGAAAATTATAATTCTTTCTTCTAGTACTTGGCTTCCTACCCTTTGATCCTTTTTTTGCCTTCCTAGTAGGGCACCTGACCCTTTCATTCTTATTCTACCCCTTTTTGCCTCATTGACCTCCTCTTTTTTCTCAACTGCTTTCATCTTTCTTCATTTTTGTGCTCTGGCTTCCCAGTTCCTCTTCTCTTCAGCTGAAAATGTAAATTTTTTCCTAGAGACTGATAAAGCCCAGAAGTCAAAAACTTCATCTTCAATCTTATTTTCCAATTTTCAGTATGGATTCTATTAAAATGGAGTTGTGGCTTTCCATTTGACAGTATACTGATGCAGCATTAACAGAGTTTCATCTGTGTGGTAAAGGACCAAGATAATTAAAAGTCAAAGCAAAATTCAGATCCTTTAGATATTTTGCTAATTTAGATATTAGCTAAAATTATGTGTATATGTACACACAGTATCTCCATCTTTCATTACGTGCTGCTCTTTGTAACTCTTGTAGCTCTTTGTAACTCTATTGCTCTTAACATTAGCAATACCAAAAAAACCAATTAATTAAAGCAGACCAAAAAAAGAGATGTTTATCTGCACTGGCAGATTCCTAGTGATGGGCAGGGGACTGACTGAGCTGCACAATTGGAAAACAAGAATCAGGCGTGTCACATTTGCCAATGGCCCCCATCACGCAGCACACACACGGGTGGACGCTGCACTTGGCTCCCAGGTTAGTCAGCGTGGGCCACCCAAACCACCCAGTGCCATTCCACAGAGGGATCTACAAAGGGAGAAGAGGAATTTACCTCACCCTCGTGCTTCTTTTCAAATTTATGAGTGGGGTAGATATAAAAGCAGCTGAAAGCTTTTCCTACTAAAGGAAGGAAAGCAGACTCTGTTCCCCAGTTGTGGGTTTCCCCCAGCTTACTGGTAACAAAGGACTTCTAAAACTGTCCTGTTCTTCTTAAAGATTCCCCCAGCCAGCATGAGATTCCTGGCTCATTTACTTTGCTGTCCAGTTTCAAGGTGCACTTTGCAGTGAGGTCTCTGCCCAAGACAGGGCTCAGACAGACCTCGCAACAAACCAAGGTCCAACCCTTCATCGGGGCACCAGCTGCACACTTGGACCTTATGAAGGTTGCCCAAACATTCAAATATATGTCAGAAATGTTTCTAGGTTTCCGCTAAATGGTAAGAACTCTAAGGTAGAGCACCTCTAACTTGCTGAGAAGCCTTGCAGAGGTTTCACAGAGGCTCTCAGTTGCTGAACTGCACATTCACATGTTCCCATTCTTTGCTGCCTCAGCCTGTCTTGAGCACCACCTTCACAGGCTTTCTGGCTCATACTGTGTGTCTTAAGTCAGGATACCTGTCTCACAAAGATTATGTGGTCAGAAACATTTAAACAGCCTCTTTTTATTTTGTAATGGAGTGGAAGTCCTGCTGGCTATTTTTGTTTTGTTATCAAATTACTAATCATGGATCTGACTGCTCTAAAGCCTAGTGTCAACATCAACAGGATGGACACCACCATCAACTTTAAGATTCATGACTGAATTGATATGATTTAATAAGTTGCAGGACAACAACCACACCAATGTAATTCTACATATTTGCACTTAACCTGTGGAGCAATCGTGTTAGTTGAAACCCCTGTGAAAGAGAAAACACAAATGGATGTCTGAGATCTACTTATGATGTTGAGGCCTCCTCTGTTCTACTCACTGAACTTCTGACGCCAAATGATCTACAATCCCTTGGCACTACTGTAATGCTGCCAGTAAATAATCTCTTAACATGAGCTTTGATGGGGAAGAGGACTGGGGACAACTAGAACAAAAGCGTTTGGACTGATACCACGTGGGCACCCAGCTGATTTTTGAAGACCAGTGTGTTTTTACCTGCTCAGTGCAGGGCAGTGCTCCTGCCAGTCACGTCAGTGGTGGTGGAGGCTTCCCTGCACTCATGGTTTGGGCTCTTGCACCTCTCAGTTATGTGCCAAGTAGCCCAAGAAGCTGAGGCTTCTGGGTGGCTAAATCTCTGTGGATTATTTAAGGGGGTGATATATGATCCACAGATGTCCTCAAAGCAAATTTCCTCCCAGGAATGTGCTCTCCCAACCTGCCATATCACCTTGTAACTCTGCAATATAATACCATTGCACAGAGACCCTTCTATGGAAAAATGTTTCATTGGGCTGGTTGGGTCTTTTCTGTGCCTGGGAACACCTGGACAGATGCAGTAGGACACTGAAATCTCCTCCCTGACACAGAGGGATACAGATATGGGGAGTGAGAAATCCATGGAGGGCAGAAGAAAGGAGAGACTGAAGGGCAGCGAGCAGTGGCAAATACAAGGTGGATGCACAGAACTGTTGTGAAGATCCAGAATGTCATCTCTTATGCACAGCTTGTACATTGAATCTCCTTTTTCCATCTCACTTTGACCTCCATTCTTTGATCCCAAACTTCCAAAGCCAAGACCAGAAAGCAAACAAGTTTGCACACCAGCATGTCAGAGGTGCTGGGCCTTCACCTGCTGATGGCTTGTAGTTCCTGTGGTGCCAATTTGACTTAAGAAAAATATGTATTTGATGACAAGTTGAAAACACGGAGGCTTTTTATAGGATCAGTTGTTATCACTGTAGCTGGAAACCCCTCACATAACACCTCTTCTGCCTCCTCCCCAGCAAGCTGGGAAGTAACTGCAGGTATATCCAAAGCTGGGTGAGCCAGTGTTCCTTCCCTGCTGCAGGTGTACATCCTCTCTGCGGAACACTGGCTGGGTCATGGAGAGGTGACAGAGAAAACTACTCTGGCTGCTTTATTCTCTGTTTTTCTTTGAAACCTGGGATTTACAGGAGAACTGGAGTGGAGGAACGCCTGATGAGATCCAAATGAACTGTGATAAACAGGCTCCCTCCTGCCACTCATGTACGCCTTGGGGCCATGAAATAAGAAAATCCAGCAACCAGGCCATAACTGTCCTTTTTCTTTTCCTGCCAAATGTCAGAGCAGCAGGTGGTTTGAAAGGCTCAGGGGTCATTTAGGATGAGTGACAGCACCATGGCCACATGCCATTCCTGTGTCATCCCACCTGCACCAGAGAATTAAGGAATGGAAAATTTGCAGCCTTAAGGAGATGCCCTAGTTAATTTTGCTGCCCTTGGATTGTCAGACTGGATGGCAAAAAACCAAGATCAAACAGGGAACTTACAGTAAATAATTGATTTTGACCTCCCAGGCTTGCTGAAAGATGTATCCTTGGCATGAGAATGGGAATATCTGAGTTTTAAAATTTATTCAGTATTCAAAACCCTCCATCAAAACCCTCCACCTACATACATATTGCACCCTGCTAAGGTCCAAGAGCAGACAATATATGCAAGGCTGTGTGTGCAAGGCTGTTGTTTCCCTTGGCTATGGTTACAAATAAGGAAATAATAAACATTCAAGTCTTCCCTCTCTATTTAAGGGTATGGTGATACAAAACCAGCAAGCTCCTCTTCATTGTCTTTCTCCCATATCTCTCACAGACTATTTGTTCTTCCTGAAAGATAAGATGCAAACACAGCATGTCTCCACCGATTGGGCTGCTGACTCTTATTTTGTTTCTGTCAAATGATCCCAGTGCTCCAACCCATGAAGGATTGATTAGCCTCTCTTCCTCTGCTCACCTTCCTATCAAAACATGGATTAAAGAAGGATGAATCACCAGGAACAAACTGGGGAAGAGTGTAAGCAGAGTTTTCTGAGGCTAGCAGTGTGCATGTCCAGAGCAGCTCCTGTGACTTGCTCCCAGGAGTGGTGATGTGGACACCACACAGCACTTCTGAGACACTGCCTGGGCACACCTGGATCTGCTCATTAAGTTTGAGCATGAGATTATAACACTTTGGTTTCATCATTACTGTGCTATGCTAAAAGAATTCATGTCTCTCCTTAGATTAATTAAATACACTCCTATTTAAAAAAAGGCTTATGAACTATTCTGCATAGTAAGAAATTATGGCAGAGAATAATAGAATATAAATATGAGTCACAACAAAAATCGTGCATTATTTAATCAAATACCAATAAAACTTGCTTAATTTAATATTCTCAAGGAAGAAGTGTCTATATTTGCAGTTTCTTGGATTGATTCAATTCATTCTCCATAAGCTTTATTTCTGCAGAAAAAAAGTTACTGTGCCCATGTTCTACCGCATTTGCACCCTCTCAGCAGGAATATAAAAGCTGTTAAGCTCCCCTGACAGTTTGTCCAATATTTAGATTATTGCTATGTTTTTTTTCAAACCAATGGAATGGGGAAATAGAATATCACAAAATACCTTAAAGAAGACACAGAAAGAAACATGATGGTTTTGTCATTATATTCTGACTTACTAAAACACACAAAACATGATTTAAAATTATCTGCCTGTCAAAACCAGCTTAGGTAGCAGTAAGTTTAAAAATAAATATGTATATCTAGACAAAAATAATTATGTGTATGCAGTCAAGGTGAATATTTTCAGATGACTCCCAAATGGTTTCTGTGAATCCTGAAGGTGAGCAAGTGCAGAGATAACTTTTCATTTCCCAGGTGCTATGGGGAGTCTACAAAAGAGGTAAATACAGTTTTCTGGATTTACTTTATACCAAGCTCCTGTGTCCTTTTATGTAAGCAGTGTTTTGCCAACCTGAAGAGAATGAAGTCCAGTTGCTGCTAAGGCCAGTGTCTCTTGCACATTGTTTACAAGTGTTAGAGACAGAGATCCCTGCACCTTCTGTGCAGGGGGAAGGAGAAGTTGGTTTTCTACTTCTTTTCTGATGGAGGAATCTTGCTCTCTTTTGTATTCCTCCCACAGAGTTTCGCTACAAGGCAGCATGATCCAGCCCTCAGTAATTAAGATGCCCATCCTCTTCCCACAACTTTCAAGCACAAAAGCCTACCCTGACATCAACAGGAAGGAGAAAGTAATATTATTAGTGCTAATTGGTTAGCAACAAATCTCTCTAGGACATATAAAGCCTATTCATAACATGAATCACTTACATAGGGGAACACATAATTGAGCATGAGAACTTCATCAGGAATCCTCACTCAGCAAGCCTGCAACCACTTCAGCACAGACTTCAGCTGGCTACACCCAAATATCCAGTTCATGCTTTGGTGAATTATGATTTAGCAACATTATTTAGCTTGTATTTGTGCAAAAAAAAAACCAAAAACAACTACTGGAAAGAAGAGAGTTGTATATCCCTGTTGTTTCACTTCCACAAAGCAGCAGGCTAACTCCCCAGCATTTCCTGGCCTCCAAAGATATGCCTAGATGCAATTTTAGACAAAAACATTGGGAAGGGCGAAAAACTTTGTATGCAGAAACAAAATAACCATTTCTATTTCACATGTAGACTGAAGTCACATAAAGAAGTACTGCCAAATTCTGCTAGAAGTTATTTGGGCTTGACCTTTGGACCAACCTCACTGCATCTACATACAGCACAGTTCCTGTCACCTGAAACAAAGGCACTAACCTTCCATAAATTTGAAGGAAGATTGCAGGAATTATACTATTCTGATATAAAACCTTTCAAGTTTTTCTACTGTAATAATTACAAAAATGTGCAATTTCTGTAGTTGTTCTGCTCTAATTACTGAATGATCCCTCTTTCAGAGTAGTATTATTTACAGATCTCTTTTGGTAGATATCTATTTTATGTCTACATCAATACATTTGTGTCTATTTTGTTATATACTGACAGCATGTAATTCATAATGTGCTGTACTTCATGACTCTAACTCTTCATCCTTTAATGTGTTTTGCATTTGATGGTTGTTGACTGAAGCATTCAAACAATTTACAAAGGCAATACACAATGAGTGGGAGCTACTTGCAGCATACTAATTTGTTAGTTTTGAACTAATACTATGTATTGTTTCAGGATAAATGGATAGGAGCCAGGCCTTACCATGACCCTGCCTTCCTTTGGAAAGCTTTTACATTTCAGTGCTCAGATGACCTCCTGGAGCTACTGCTTTTAGGCTGTCTGCCTAAAACATTCCACTTGAATCGTAAATTTAAACAGGGGATTTGGGGGATACAAAAACATAAAATAGGCCCTAATTTAAATATAATTTAAATTCTAGGAGGTGACGACCAAGTTGGACTTTCAAACCATATTGTGCTGGTGTCCCCTCAGAGTCACACACAGGTTACCATTCTCCTGAGAAACACACTTGCAGGCTGCTCTCCCTTGGTCCCAGTGCAGCCCTTGTCTCCCAGACACGGAGCTCCTCGAGCCCAGGGCCACTCTATTTGTACAAGTGTGTTTGCAAGCTCCCTGAACAAGTGCATGTGCTGTCCCTGTCCCCCCCCACACATTTACACCCTCTGTGCCACCTTTAGGCATTTGGCAGTGCAGGTCTGTGTAACCAGCACCTTCTCTATCCCGAGCCACAAAAGTATTTCAAGGTGACCACCCTGAAGTGCTCAAATGCTCCGTCCTTTGCTGATCTCTAGCATGATTGTGAACAGATTTTTTTCTGGTGCCACAGTGAACTGTTCGAGCTCCCCAGCCTCATCTTTCCTTGGGCATCACACAGCTGATGGGATCAGGGTGTTTGTGATTCACACAGGGATGCAGGGAAAGGAGAGCCTTGCTCCTGCCAGTAGACTACAGCTGGGATCACAGAAATGCTTCTAGAACCAGGTCCAATGTTTCTTCTCCTTAAGACTGGCCAAGCTTCCCGGAGAAAACCTGAGTCTCTGGTAATGATGGAAAATGGGGAAGCTCTTGGAAATGTGGATAGAGGGCCAGTGCACAGAGAGGCAGGTGACGAGATAACTGGAGTTTAGAGCATGGAGAAGGAACAACTTAATATGCAGAGGACAGTGGTGGAGAGGGTGGTGTTAAGATGGGAAAATTAGGAAGAGGTGGGATATCTGCATGGATGTTGGTCATGAAATGGGAGGAGACTATCTATTACAGGACAGTTTTGTGGGGACCTATATGTTTAAGGGTTCAGAGAGGTATTGCAGAATGAAGATTTGAAAAGGGTTGAGAAGTGGAACAAGAATGGGGAGTGAAATAGTACAGGAAAAGGAGATAATTGACTTAAGAACAGCAAGATGGGAATTACACTGAGAAATTTCCACTAAGCACAGCAAAGAACATGGGCAGTAACGTTACATGGACTGGTAATTTTTCAGTGGTAGAAATAAAGATGGACAAGGTCTGAAGGAGCTCAAGTTTTCATTTTTTGATGTGTCTTAAAAATCTTTGGGAAGTTAATACAATTTTCTTGGCATGATTTTTCGATCCACCAGTTCCATTAGCACTCCGCACAATAGGAATTCAACTCCAAAAGTGTTTTTTAATTTTACTGGTTTTTGAGCTAACACTTTCAAAGTCCTATTTTGTGTGTTAGTAATCACTTGGGAGATTATTATAACAATTTGTTTTCCATTCATTTAACTTTTAATCACATTGAACAGCAAAAGTAGATGAATAAATTTCAAGACTGTAAATAGTTTTTTCAGTTTCATCATCTGGTTCATGTGCAGAAATATAATCCAAATGCTAAATCAAATATTTAAAATCAGATCTACCTTTCTGGCTTTTTTTTTGTTAAAGAAATAAGACATTTCTTTAATATCAAGCTCTGGAAATCTTTAGAAAAACCCTGTATTTTGAGCCTAAGGTAAATAATATCTATTTAAGCTCATGTAGTCTTTTCAAGGGTCTATCCCATGCATACTGAAGTGCTCACTAAGCTCATGACATGACAGCATAGGTCACACTCCTCCCAGGAAGAGACCAGATGGGACAGGGAGCAAGACACCAGCACTAAATCTTGTAAGGGTAGGTCCACCATAACTAAAGGACTGACACTTTTGGTGCAAAAAGAAGGCAAAGAAAGAGGAAATAAACTAAGGGAGATGGCAGCTACTGGACTTGGAATGGGGATTAGAGTTACAAGTAAAAGTAAGGAATTCAGTGTGAGACACTGAGCACTGAAACAACTTAAAAGGTCAGTAACCTTTTCCATGTGCTCTGACACTGACACCAAGACCGAGGCCATCGGTTTAATCTCTGAGAATGAAACTGGAAATGAAGCTGTGAATAAGTTGTAAGTCCTGGAAATCAAATCAAAGAGAAAGAAAGGGAGAAAATCCAACATCTTGACAGAAGCCAAACAGGTGGGGAAAAAAAATAATTTCTGCTCAAAAATTTTTTTGCTCAAAATCCAGGACAGTCTCTGCATGTCAGGTCATCACTGTATGACCTACCAGGTCACCTTAGCCACATTCAGCTCTGACAAGGAGACCCTCGTCCACCTGAGGCAGGGCTTACAGAACTCACAAGGCAGCCAGTCCCATGATATAACAACCGTCACAAAACATGAGTTTGAAGTCAATATTGGCAATTTAAGCTGTTGGAGAAGTACAGAGGATGCAGCCTTAGAGAAATGCTTATATATAGCTCCTTTATGCCTCTCCACATGGAGATGCACAGGCACAGCAGTTCAAGCTTCCCTTGCCTAAGCCAGGCGGTGTCCCTCGGCAGTAATACAAGATAACTTACATGAGAAAAGGAAAAACTGTTTTCAAGTCTATATTTTCAGCCTTCTCTGCTGTGGGAGTCATGAATTATGCTAACATATTCACTAGCAAGCAGAGTGAGAACACTAAATTAATTTCTCATAAGAAAACAGTCATAAGATAGGAAAAGATCTCCAGTCACTTTCTGTACAACTTCAGTTCTGTAGAAGTCAGTGATTTTTTGGTGATTTATGTATAACTTTTTTTACATAAAAGAGATACAACACAGATCCTGGGAAAGGTTTTGTAGGTATTTGCCCAAAAATTTCAGAAAATATGAGGAGGAGGATATCACTGAAGGATTTACATGGCCATTCCACAAGTGGAAGTGAAAATGATTGCTTGAAAACTTTAGCTGAGAAATATTGAAATGAAATGGAAGATCAAAACCAGACTTTCCAACTAAAGACTGTGTTGGAGAAGTAAAGGATAAGAAACAGTGAAGGATAGTTCCCATCCTATAAAACATTTTAGGCAAAGCCTGTTTTAGAGGATAAATGTTTTTCTGTGACTAAGGTCTATTCTACATCAATAATTTCTTTTCTCAGAAAAGATAATTTAGGTGAAGATGATAATATCAATGATTTAATGCTCTTTAATTCTACTGAATAATTTAAGATGAAGACAACATTTTCCCTTCAAGCTGCTACTTGCATCCTTTGATGTAGACCCAGGTCTAAGGAGACATATCTAACACATGATTATTTTCAGTCACTTCCTTATTGTTTCAAGGAGCAGATAATGATACATTTTCAGCACTGTTATTTGGTTTATAAACAAAATAATCGCAAGCCCACTATTAAATAAATAGTAGACTTCCTAATAATTTCAAATGCTTTATGTTAATGTCCAAAAGGAGTAAAAAGTATTTAGAGCTCTCAGAAACTCCCAGTAGTTGAACTGAGAATACAGGTCAGCTTCCTTGCTCGGGTCAATGTACTGATTACTAGGGAGTTGCAGGCATTTACATCAATGGCCCAGCTGACACTCCATTTTAAATGGATGGTAGCATCAGGCCCATGTTTTACCTAATTCCCTAGAGAGATAACAAAAGCCCATAATGTTCACATGCAGAAGGGTCTGGTTTGTTTGGTTTCTTTTTTTTAATATCACGGAATTCCTCAAACTGACAAAAATAATATGCAATAATAATGTAAATGAAAATCACGTAGGCACAGTATGTACGTTTACAAGGCTTGTTGTGAACCTGTTTCTTCATCACCCCACTGCCACACTGAAGCCATTCCACTGCAGCAGCAAGACTAACCTGGAATAACTAAGCAGTACAGCAAGTGTAATACACTGAATTTTTCTCACAACATCATCTGGCAGAACCGATTCATCATCCTGTTGTGTTAACATTGAATCAAAATGGTAATTGAAATGTTTGTGTTATTAACTACTTTGCTGATAGGAAGGGAAAGTATTTGATATAAGAAGTGTGTAAAGGCAGCTGCATGTGGATAGATTAAAGGGAGCAGATTCTAACCCCAAGGACCTAGAGGATGAAACCTAGATTAAAAGTTATGCTAATGTAGTAATAAAGAAATATTGTGGAAAAAAGATAGCCATTCAATAAGGGAATGTGCAAAATTCTGCAGTGAGTCAGAGTTTAGCAACAATATACACAACATAAAGAATAAGTGGATATCTCACACTGTTGCAGAAAGTTTTGAGGACTATCATGAAATTCAAATTCAACTTCAGTTCACAACAGTGCTGTTGCAAAAGAGGAAAACATTGTACTGAGAAATAGAAACAAGGGTAACATTTATAGACAGATGATGTAATCCTCTTGTTATTCTTAGTGCTGGTAAGGTCTCAGCTGGAGCGTTTTGTCCAGTTTTGGGCATTATATTTCAAGAAAGATGTGTATCAGATGAAGCCTTCAGATGAGAGTAACTAAAATTCTATGAAACAGAACCCACAGGCAGGATTGAGCAATTTCAGGTTGTTTACCACAGAAAATGGAATACCAAACATGACACAATAATTACCTTCAAATCTTTAAAACACTACTTCAAAGAAGAAAGGGAAGTGATGCTCTCCATCTTCACAGAGAATAGAAAAGAAAACAGTAGGCTAAAATGCAGCAGGGAAGATTTAAGATAGGATTAGAACAAACTTTTTCACAGTGAAGCACTGCAACAGATTGCTCAGGGGGATGATAGCTCAGAGCCAGGAGCCACATGCAATGCCACAACTGGCAGGGCAGAGACCCCCCACCCAGGGCCCATCCCACTGCAATAAGTCAGGGCAGGCCAGGGGAGGCAGCTCAAGCCAATCTTATCTGGCAAGTTCTGGCAATGCAGCAGATCCAAGGTCAAACCAGCAGGCTGGGATCAGGAGGGCACATGGCCAAGCAAAGCAGGGTTGTGGTACAGCCCAAGCCTGGCATCCTATGGCATTGCTGGGGCATGGACTGATGGGGCTGGGCTGAAATAAGAGCCCTGGGCCCAAGGACAGGCATAGAGATTATTCCATGGGAGGCTGGTCAGGGCTATTCAGGCCACTGATGCCCTCAGGGCTGTGGGACATAGAGGAAAGGCTGGAGGTATTCAAGGGCAGGCTCCTGGCAGGATGGGCACAGATGTCTCTGACCCAGCCTCGGAGCAGAAGAAGAGTCCAGGTGACCTCTAGGCTTGCCTTCTTTGTTTAGATATCTCAAGTTTGATGCCATAGGTCTGAATTATCAAACAGCTGCTGTGGCCCTTGGTGATGTTCCCCCAGACATCAGGAAGGGTGCCTTGCACAGCATGGAAAGACATCACGTCAAAGCTCTTAAAAGTCCTGGATCAAAAAGAAAGTGATATACCCCCCATTTTGGGGCAAATATATAAAACATTGATAATTTACATCCATAGGCTTCTTACTACATTTATTATTTCAGTTACATTGTTACACTGGCTACATTTTTAGTTTGGATAATCTGCTTCCACTTCTATGTCCATAAATGTTCTGTATGGTTAATATGAATACAGTGGATGATGAATACTGATGTATTAGCTGTTTCTATATAGTAGAAAGTAGATTGTTTCTTCAGCTGTGCTTCTTTTGGTCCTGAAGATTTATGGTTTTCAAACTCAGATCACTTGCTCACCCAAGTTGCCAAAGAAAGAATATGCATGAATAAATGTCTACTAACAAATCTTGAATTATAGTCAGGCCACACTTCTGTAAAATTAACATCCTTCCAGATGTTACAGAAGTAATTATTTCCTGTACTCACACTGTTAATTTTACCTGTATTTTTATAACTTGTAATCATCTATGTGCTTCTACTTTTTTCTTCCATTTTACTTATGGAGTGCTTTTGCTATAATCTTTATTAGATATACCCAACAAACATGTGCTTCAGGCACCCAGTTAGTATCTGATATCACTGATGCTCCCTATATATCACAGCACACTTCAAAAAAAAAAAAAAGCCTAGGTCAAGCCCAATTCAAGTATTTCGGGGTGATACTGGATTACAGAAAACTTTGTCTTCCTCTGAATGGAGGCAAATAGAAAGAATTTTCCTGTGATGCATTTTTAGTTTGTGCTCCCTTCCATCTCCAGATGGAAGGGAGAGAGATATTGCATGCAGCTGGACTGGCTCACATGTGGGAGGCACTCAATCTCCCAGAAGACTTATTTGTGAGTGTAGGGAATATTGGATGCTTTACTGAAGAAATCGAGTGGCTGAAGCTTTTAGCCCTGGCATTCCTGATTGGAGTTGTAAGTTTATTCATACTTTCATGGTGTTCTGAATGAATATCCTCTATATTGTGATTTTGAGTTGATGTTTATGTTGAAAAAGGAGACCGATGTTTTGCGATTACCGGCATGTGCAATCGCATGTTTTAACCAGGTAACCACTAAAAATGAGAAGGAAATCTTTTTTAGGAGTAGGGGAATTACTTTAACTGTATTTTTTCAGGGATCAATGAGGTAAGAATATTTGTAATAGCTTTTTCCTTTCCAGACAATTGGCAACAGATTAAGCATTGGGGAAGATAGCTGGAGAGACAGGGACAAAGGTTGTAAGGTTCATCTAATAGTTTGTTGAAGCCATTTCTGCTCTCAGGGTGAGTGCAAGAGTTCCTTTGTTTCCAGCATCACTCAGCAGCCAGGACTGATTACAAATATCCTGGTTCTGTCTTACAAATATCCTGGTTCTGTCTTCTTGTTGTTCTCACTCACTCAGATTTTGTATAGCTAATGTAGAAGACTGGAGCAAACCCCTTCTGTCAAAGGAAACAGATCAGCATCTTTTCACACTACCTAATATTCAGACAGTCTCTGTCAAAGAAACCTAAGAATATGAGGGGAAGTCAGTACCACAACACATGTTTTCAGTTACTAAGAAAACCAAAAGGGCAGGGAGTGGGTTTGGATCTAATGGCAATTGATAGTCAATACGTATGGAAAGCAGATTGCAGTCTTCTCACATAACCACAAGAAACCAGAATTTAAAAGCTTTACCAGTTCATGTTGACAACCCAGGAAATACAGTCACGGGTTTCACTATGGATTCAGAAAAGTACCTACATACTTCTGACAGCACTTAAAGGCGTGACTTCTTTTAGCCATTTAATGGAGAGAGGAAAATGGATTTGTGCATTTCTATTCTCAGTGGAAGACAACCAGGTTACTGTGCTGATGTGACTAGTTAGGTGCATTGATGAGATTGATTCACTGCAGATCTTAGGAAAGGACCTCTCGCTCATCCTAATTACCAGATTTGGGCAAAGGTTTACATACTGAAGACTACTTAGTTGCATAATTCTTATGTGGGATCATGTGGAGAATTAACAGAGCCCTGGTTATGGCACTGTTATTATACTGGCATAGCCAGCTTTACTTCCCAGCTGATAACTTTAATTCAGATGAGGCTAGGCCATGGATGTGAGCAAGGCAATAGATTACACTGAGGTAATCAAAAGTGGATGTGGAGAAAAAAAAGTGGAAGAAAAAAGTTCTGAATCAGAATCACAGAACTATTTAGCTTGGAAGGGATCCCCTGAGATAATCTGAAGGAGCTGGTACAGTTCAAATGGAAGTTAAAGCTTCAAGAAGAAATTTGTGGTTAAAGCTCTATTGGCTTTTTGCAACAGAACTATATTAAAGTCTCTTAGGTATCATAACTTACTTATCTATGAATCTGCTCCTAAAACAACAAGTGTTACAGGATTTAACCTTGGTGGGACAAACTTCATTGACCCTTGACTTCAACACTCTCATTGCAGTACTGCTTCCAAAATCTGCCTCATAGGAAATTTGGACAAACGCTCTATTTAGGGACAATTCTGTTTAGGTATTTTATTTGCTGTTCTTCTATTGCTTCATTTCTTTTTCTAACACAGAATGAACATGAGTATTTGAGAAAATCATCTGTTGTTAGAGTTTGTTTCTCCCTCTAAAGCCATCAGATTCTAGATCTGCTACTAAACTTGCATACTGTGAAAATTGTTTATGTGGTTTTAAAGGTCATTTTGATGTCACAGTAGATTTTTATATTTAGTAGAGAAGTAAATAAATAGTGCTTTAGCCAAAAAAATTACTATTTTCATACATGTGCTTTCCCTAACGAAACATTATTCCTGTCAGTAGGATTGCCTGAAAAGCCAAGTTTTGACAAAGATTCTGTAAAATATCACTGGAATTCTCTTAGTGTTATTTAAACAAAAATGTGCCTGGATTTATCGCACGGAAACAACAAATCCCTTTTGGTTTCCATGCAGAGAGAATTATTTACTGTTCTCGTGGCTCCATCTTGTGGCAATCAAACCTCCCGCACCAGTCCTTTGTCAGCACAGTGTCATCCACCGTCTGAGCACGCCGGGGTGTTACCTACACTGTCACCAGCTCAGAAAGGTCAAAACAGCAGTGATGTCTCCTGCAAGTCAAGACCCTCATGATCTCATTCTTGTGAGAACTTCTCAAGGTTAGGAGCATTTAATGTGCTTTACATAAGATCCTTCATTTACATGTGAGCAGACAGACCAAAAGCAACTTATTTTTTTCTCCCACTATATTTACAGAACAGGAAGAACAAACTCATGGCTTATAGACACGTTAATTCCAAATATATCAGAAAATCAGAATTTGATTACAAGCTTTCTGAACCACACAGACCATGCAGCGAGTCCTGCGGCAGCTTTCACTACGTGTGATTGAACTAAAGCATGTCTTGGACTGAAACACTGAAAATCTAGTGTAGATCATTTTGAAACCTCTTTTACAATTGCACTACACTTCTAGGGTCCATAATATCCATTTTAATTGATATGACATCCCTTAAGCATGATTTTGACATACCTGTTTCTGAAGTGCGTGTTTTCCGCAGGTTGCATTATTAACTACATATTCACTGCTATTCACCTCCCCTTTTCTGTTGGCCAGCTGTAGACTGAAAGACAGGCAGATAGACAAAAGAGCTATTAGTTTGCTTTCCAGTATTCAAGTTGTAGCTTTATTCACTAATTAGACACTTACAGGGATTTGGGCAATTATCAAACTAGTCTCAAAGTAATAAACGTATTCCTGGCCTATTGATCTCAAAAAAAGCTCATTTCATGAAATGTTCCCTTGTTAAGTCCAGCAAACTTTGGTTGTAATCCATTCAGAGGAAAGCTTTATATTAGTTTGTGCTATTGCTTGATCACACTTAGGTTAGTACTTAATTAGATCACTAGAACTTCTTGGTACTGGTAGCAAGAGGCTTTTGGAACTTACACTGAATGCAAATACACCTTGGTTTTCCTACGTAGGTACTGGAAAAGCCCCATTTTCTAATGAAACTGGATTGATTGATAAGTGTCTTCTCTCATCTTTAGCTTCATTTTCTTTGCTTTCCTTCCTGAAACAAAAGAGCTTTGTTTTACTTTCTCTAAGAATTGTCCCCTCAAAAATCTCTGATCCCTGAAATCTGTTCTACATATATTTATATCTTCATTATTATTAAGCACATCAGTCATGTATACAGTTTGCTGTAAGACTCTGGTATTTCAACTCACTACAAGCAGTTTAGGCTAAGCATAAGCTTTTTGTTATTTTTGGTGATGCATCATGCAATATGGACAGCATCTCAAGCATTAAGATTGAAATGCAACCACATATATATATATATTCATTATTCATAATTCAGACAGCTTTTCCTTTGTTAATGATTTGAGTCTTTTCTTCCACATATACTATATTTTTATTTATGTCACATTTACCAGCCTTTTTACCAGCTTTTTTATGTTTTTTTCCAATCGACTTAAGCATTATTTCTACACCACTGTTGAAACCAGGAAGATTGTCAGTTTGCTTTCCCAAAGGCCTCAACCATATCCAAAGTCATGCGCTGGAAACATATGGGGAATGCTAGTTTTCTGTCAAACTGGAAAAAAAGATAAAAATGGTTTCATTGAATTTTTTCTCTGAAACATATCTCGATGATGAGTATGAGTAACAATATGTCATAACTATGTATGAACTCAGCACATGACATTGAAGCATTTTAGTATGTAAGACATGGAATAATTTATTATTTTTTTTAAATCACAGGTTCACCATAACCAGAGAGGTCCAGAGGTATTCAGTGATTTTCCACATTTTAAAAAATTATTTATAAGACAACCTTGCTGTTTCATCCGTAGCTTCAAAATGGTTCAGTTGGCAAGAAGTGAGCTCGATGGCCTTCTGTATTTATTTTCCTTTTGATGCAAAAGAATGAAGTGCTGATCTGTGTGTCTTCAAACCAAAGGATGGGATTGGGGTGGGGTGATTGGGTTTCTTTATATGTTACTTGTTGCTAAATTATTTGGAATAATTCTTCCTTACTTAAATACTGCATCCACATCTATCAGTTTAATGAGAATTTACCCATAAAATTCCAGAAGCTCCCTTAAGAGAAAAGTATACCAATGGCTCTGGCTCTAATTTTGTAGTTGCCACACATCTTTTTGAGCTGTTTTCATCTTTTTTTTTTTTTTTTCCTAGCTTATATTCCTTCCTTCAGCTGTTCTATTGTGGTGATCTTCTTGTTTTACACTTTTCAAAGAGAAGAATTGAAGCAGTCTCCAAATTTCTGGGAGAAAACCCTTCTGGGTTACTATTTTGTTTGGGTTTATTTCTGACAAGATGATAAATATCTTCACAATATATTTTTACTTTGAGTTCAGCATAGTTTCAGCATAAATGTTAACACAGTAATAACAACATAATTTACACATTGGGAGACCAGAGATGTTTGTCTATATATATATAATTCTGCTATAGTACTCTTAATAGCTCAGTTTTCAGCCTGAGTCAATGTAATTGCTTTCAACGCTGTGTGTTCAGAAGGTCTATTATTCAGCTAATAAAAGTGAGGATATGCAGAATACTGATATGCCAGTGATAAACACAAGTGTGTGTTTGTGAGTGTGGAGCCTGAGGTACTGTCTTTGATGATCCGTGCAGACGAGTGTTTTCAGGGATTGCCATGGCAGGTTTAACACGAGCTGGAAGCCAGCATGGAGAACAAAGATCCGATGGATTTAGCCTGCACACAACGCATCAGCAGCTCCCTGTGCCTGGCTGCCAGCCTGGTTTCATCCTGGGTGTCCCTGAGGGGACACAGGACATGGGCTGTGCTGGCAGCACAGGGAGGCCCCAAGGGACTACACAGAAGGAGCGGACAGTCTTAAACTGCACCAGGGGAGGTTCAGGTTGGACATCAGGGGAATTTCTTCACAGGAAAGTTGATTAGACATTGGAATGGGCTGCCCAGGCAGGTGGTGCAGTCACCACCCCTGGAGGCGTTTAAGGAAAGAATGGATTTGGCGCTTGGTGCTGTGGTCTAGCCGACCTCGTGGTGATGGGTTACGGGTTGGAATCGAGGAGGTCTTTTCCAACCCAATTGATCCTCTGATTTTGTGACCACCCACCTGCAAGGCTTGATTTTCCCACGTATTTTATGAGTGTGATGTATTTTATGAATATGATGAAGTGCTGATCTGTGTATCTTCAAACTAAAGGATGGGATTGGGGTGCGGGGATGTTTGGGTTTTTTCATATATTACTTGTTACTAAACGACTTGGAATAATTCTTCATTATTTAAATCTTGCACCCACATCTATCAGTTCAATGAGAATTTACCTATAAACGTCCAGAAACTCCTTTAAGAGAGAAGTATACCAATGGTTCTGGCTCTAACTTGGTAGTTGCCTCACATCGTTTTGAGTTGTTTTCATCTTCTTTTTTTTTCCCCCTAGCTTATATTCCTTCCTTCAGCTGTTCTATCACAGTGACTTTCTTGCTCCGAAAGGAGCTCTAAGGGATCAGCACGTGCATTTCCCCCTAGCTTGGGGAATTTCCCCTCAGGAGCGGCGGGGCGGGGCCGGGGCGCGCGCCCGCCCCTCACGGCCACCTTGGCCCCGCCCTTTCCTCTTCTCTCCTCCCATTGGCTCCTCCGCACCCGCTCTCCACCAATCCCCAGCCGCGTTCGGCAGCGCCGCTCCTTCCCCTTCCCGCGTCCGCTGCCGCCGGCGCAGCCGTTAGACCCGCCCCCTCCGTTAGACCCGCCCCCTCCGTTAGACCCGCCCCCTCACGGACGGACCGGCCCGTTATTGGCGGGCGCGGGGACGGGGGCGGGGCCAGGGCCATGGCCGCCGCGGGGGCTGCGCGGCCGCGCAAGGTGCCGGCGGGGCGGGGGGGCTGAGGGCGCGGGGCGGGCTCGTCCGCGGCCTCACAGACCCGGCGTGTGCCCGGACGGGGTGAGGGGAGCTGCGGGGGTCCCTCCCGCCATCCAGTAACGACTCCCGCGAGCGGTCGGGCCTTCCGGGGCCCAGCCCGGCTCGCACCGGGGCGCGGTGTCCAACTCTGGGCGAGTCTCTCATGGAGCTCCTGGAGCGGGTCCCGCGGAGCGCAGCGAGGGTGGCTGTGGGACTGGAGCATCTCTTACGGGGGAAGGCTGAGGGAGCTGGGTCTGCTCAGCCTCGAGAAGAGACGGCTGAGAGGGCACCTCATCAATGTGTATAAATATCTAAAGGGGGGAACAGATTGCACAGAGAGGGTGTGGAGTCTCCCTCACTGGAGATATTCCAGAACCGCCTGGACACGATCCTGTGCCATGTGCTGTGGGATGGCCCTGCTTGAGCAGGGAGGTTAGACCAGAGGACCCACTGTGGTCCCTCCCAGCCTGACCCATCCTGTGACTCTGGGAATGTGTGAGGGTTCTTCCACCCTGTGTGTGATCCTTAAAGTCCCCAGGGTTCAGGTGGGTATTTATTGAGTTTGTACATCAGCTCTTGGATGTGTCAGTAAGTGAATCACTGTATCTGTAGAATGCTGTGGAAATTATCAAAGCATCATGCTGTAAGGGCACATTTTATGAAATGAAACCCACAAGTTTAAGGCCCTGGTGGCAACAGTTACCCCCTCCTTGGCCTGGGAGCTGTAAATTACCTTGAACTGATCCACTTCTGCAAAAGTTCTTGGAACTGGGGGGCAATGGTAGTCTTCAAGTATGTTGTGAAAGTACTATGAAAATCAAAGTGTATTTCTGTAATCAACAGGGTTTGTCCTCTGGAAGGCTGTCAGGAGCAGTTAAACCAACAAATGGAAGAAAACAGTAAGACTTTGATCACAAATACTGTTTAAGATTGAGTGTATGTGTGAGTGTTTGGGAATCTTATACTTGTCACACTGCACAACTAACCAAAATTTGTTGTATATGTAAAGAAAAGGTTTTAGCTGAAAGTCAGTATGGCCAGGTTCTAAGCAGCCCATTAATAGACAGACACAAACTGAATAGAAATTTTGCATGTAAAAATAGAGAGTTGACTCTGCATATGTTTTATTTGTAGTAGATTGAATTTTTGTAATTGTTAGCTGTATGTAAGATTGTTGAATGGAGACTGAAGTCGCTTTTGACTTCAGCTGTTATTGTTGGCTAAATATGTTTGTTGCAGCCATGCAAAGTTTTCAGAAAGTGAAAGTTATTTTTTCTTGATAAAATTAATTTCCTCTTGTTTCCTACTATTGAATGAAAGTAAGTTGTTTTTTACTTTGTTGCATATTAAGGAGTTGGTATAAACAGTGAATTTGACTTTTTCAGGTTTGCCTTAAGGAGAGGATGTTATTCTGACGCAGAATTCTTTTCCCCTGACTCTGATAATCAGGTAATTAAGTGACTTTTTAATACAGTCATCCCTGTTATCTAAAGAAAAGAGAAATTGTAATACCACAAGTAATAGAAGAAAAGCAGGTTAATCTGAGCCTGAAATAGCTCCTGCAAAGTAAGAGAGTCTGTACTGCACCTTGCAGGTACAAGCAAGTTGGTTTTGTGTGCAGTGACTTTGGCTCTGACAAATCTCATTAAAGCACAGGATACATTTTGCAAAGACAAATATGCTGCTTGTGGACGGGGGCTGGTCTTGGCAGAAGAACAGCCACACTTGTTAAGTTTTTGTTCTGAAAAGAGCACAAAGAGTGGTATGGAGTCAGTGCTGCAGCACTGGGATTTGTGTAGTGCTGAACCAGTTGTCTCCAAAATACAAATAGGCTGTAGATAATAGTTTAACTGTACATGGAAATAAGAATTAAAAAAACCACGCATGCAGTTACCAAGACACAAAATTCAGCGAATGGACATGGTGCAACAACACAATTTAGTTATTCTGTGAAATTTACATCTTTGCAAAAGTCCATATAATTGTAAAGTAGTATATGGAAAACTTCTTTCTGATTATCAGTTTGTCAGGTGATAGAGTGGAGATTACTCCCCTCAAACCTGAATCTACTGAAAGAAAACAGTGGTACTCATTTTCTGACTGCAGTGTTCTTTTTGCAGGTTGATGCTATCCATGATGGACTTGATCAGTGTGCAGCTTTACTGAAGAATTTCATACAAAATGGGGCTACAGGTTGTAGCTATTGAAAATGCAAGTTATATTTTTAGGTTTTGTAATACTCTCTTGATTTGTTTTGTTGACTACTTTTTCTTTCAACTAATACTAGGAAAGGAGGCTGTCCATAAACAACCTGGGAAAGCACCTACTTCCAAGCCTTTGCTAAACAAAGGAAATACTTCCAAGAAAAAGGGGTTAACAAGAAATGTTACTCCTGCCCCTGTCCGAAAAGAAATTGGTAAGTGGGCTTTCTTGGGCTTGATTTTTTTCTTGAACAACATTAAAAGACTCCTCAACTTACTGAGATACGACAAGGCTTCAGATAATTGTTGCCATTTGTTATAGGCTGATCCCAGGCTGAATCCACAAAAGGATGTAGACATAAATTACTGGTTTTTAAAACCTTAAACGTTTAGTAAACAGTTACTGAAATTCACAAATGTTTGAGTTACATGTATAAGAAAGGAAATTGAGTGCATTTACCAATCTACCAGACAATACAATGGGTTTGTGTAGCTCGAGAAGACTGGCAACTTCAGGTGGGTTTTTTGTTCCTTGTTTCTCTGCAGTGCCAATATCAAATAGAAAATTTGCCTCGTCCACCACACCTTCTACTGAGAAAGAACTTTCCAGTGCAGCGCAGAATCAGATGGTTCAACCTATTCATGTGCCTTGCAGTCAACACTCTCCTGTGAGGTATCAGAAACTGTGTGAGCATGTGGAAACTCAGATGTCTCTGATAACTGGCCAACCACCACAGGAGAGTAACGAAATTCCTACTATAACTCCTTCTCCTACCTCAAATCAGGGTTAGTGGAACTATTAATGTAGAGCTGACTATTTAACTGCATGAGTTTTGCCCCAAATTTCCCTGATCTCTGAGTGCTGTTTTCTTTCAGGATGTCAAAATGTTGCAGCTTTTAATTATCTGTTACCTACGTCCACATCAGCACTGTCCTTGCAGCATTCAGCTAATCCCTTGACTACTCCGTCAGTAAGTAGAAGTTTGATTCTGACTATTAATAAACATACTGAATTAGCACTGCCTATTTATTTATACATTTAATTTTGTCAGTTTTCCTAATGCTTTTCCTTTAAAAAAATTGCATATTTCAGTCTGTAGCGATGAACAAAATAGAGAAAATATCGCTTTTCAAAGCACATCTTATATAGACACCAGAAAATGAAATTAGAGGCGTTTCAACTGGCTGCTTGTTTCTGCATGGGAAATTCTGTAATGGACAATAAACATGGAAGGTGCAGGAAATTATTGATTACTGTTAATTGCATTCTCAGTAATGCACATTAGGATCATTAACCAACTCCTGATAGAAGAAATCATATATCATATGGAGTTTTTCCCTGCCAATGATCAAGTTAATCATTTCTTCAGACAGTCTGTATTATCTTACAGGCACATGTTAAAATGCCTGTGTATTTCAGGGTATAGAATAGAACTAATGGAGAGAACCAGCTGCCACCTCAGGAAATGTGGTAGAGGGCTTGCACCTTGAATCTGTAAGACTGTAGACTTACCTTCCATCTGCAGACAGTCCATGTATAGCTAGTGCTGGCCTTGACTTTTGAAATTCATCTGCTTAAAATCTTGAAAGGTAACAGTGTTGTCCTTTTTTTTTTTCCTTCTTTCTTCCCCGTTCTAGATGGATTCAAGAAACACTGCTGAGGTTTTTTTCTTTATAGAACACTTGAAAAAGAACTGTGCTTTAATGTTGCCAGTAACATTTAAGATAAAGACAATCTAAACCAGATTTACATTTTAATTACTCCTTATTATACAGGAAAATTATTCAGTTAATAATTTGTTCTTATAATTAGTAAAGAATGATCAAGACTACATTGAGGCAGACAAGAGTAGTGTTGTTTGTTGTTTATTTTTTTAAAGATTTAGAAATTATGTTAATTTTTTGTTTAATTTGAATATTCTTTATGCAGGGTGTTCCTGTAGATAGTGCCAGTGAATGTGTGCCAGAGATGGGAGGACCTGTGGTTTTCCCAGTAGTTTCTGCTGCTCCTGCTGCACAAGTGCAGTCTGGCACTGCTCTTCCTAGTGTGGTCCCTTGTATAGCACCAGGTTCTTCGATCCCTACAGTGCCTACATTGGTCCCAGCATCTTCTGCCAGAGAGATGACTCCAAGCCAAGAGCACCAGATAAAAGAAGCAGATTTGATAAGGTGCATACAAGCTCACCTGGCCCTGTTACAATCACGTGAGGGACTGAATGGCAGCACTGAACAGAGGTGCCATCAGCACTGTCCAGCACAACGTGATGGCTCAAGTGACACAGAGGAAGATACTTCTGAAGAGCACAGTGAGGATATGGTCAGTGAGGAAGATGAATTGAGTGTCCTTGACATAGCTCCAGTGAGAGATACAAGCTGTAGGACAAGTTGTGTGAAAAAAGTTCTAAAATCTAGAAGAGGAAGTCCAGAAGAAACAGCCCATAAAGTTATGACTATAAAATATCTTATGGGTGAACTCAGAGAACTGATAACAGATCAAGGTGAGGACGTTTTTGTTGTGCAGTGGAGTTAATACATACAAATAACAGAAGAGCTCTGTTAAATGTGAGCACTTCAGTTCCTGCAAGCTGTGTGTGTCAGATGGTGTGTGACATCTTAGCGTGGTTTTCCACAAGAGTAATACCTTCAGGTTTCACTTTGCATAAGTATTATTTTTTGGACTATTTTAACATTATCATAACATCTGGGGTAAGGATTGTTCCTATTTCATATACAGACCTTTCCCCTGAGAGAGGGCCCAGTGTGGACATGTTGCAACAGCAGTCCCACCAAGGCTGGTTGGAGAGATGGTGGCTTGTGTTTTATTGAGGATGTAAAGCCTAGTTTTCATAGTCAAGCTTATTTTTTAAGTAAATATAGTTAAAAATGAGGTTTTCCTGGGGAAAACAATGTAGATACTAGTAAACCACTTTGTAGCTTGCTTAATCACATGTAAAATATTACTGTCATATTGCAGCTTTATAGGTTTATTGAATCTCCTTTTTCCCCTCACATCTTGCAGATGATTCAGAAATGCTGAGGTTGATGAGTGAAATAGAAGGTTGTGTATCATTGCTCCCAGCTGTAGTGGGAAGTACAAACATCCAAGCTGAAATAGCACTGGCTTTACAGCCCCTCAGGAGTGAAAATGCCCAGCTGCGCAGGTCAGTAACTGTCAGCGATCCTGTGGTTACTACAGATGTGCCTAAAGCATCTTTAACTGGCCTGTGCTAAATTGCCTGTGTTCTATCATTGTCATGGTGTACATGTTAGGGCTCTTCCCTTCTTGTCTGTGCAGTATTTATGTACTAGAAAGTGTGTTGGTAAGGCTGTATGCCTTAAAAAGAAATAACTAACACACAGCAAGTCTTCAGTTAATACTGATGTCTTAATAGTGTCCTTTGGCTGGGTGGGATCAATGCACTGTTCTGAAAACTGCAGTATCAACACAGTTAGCCTGCTCATATTCTTTTTGTAGACCATTCTCAAATGCAAAAGTGTCTCTCATTTCAGGGAAGCTCTCAAATGCATTACTGAGTAGCACTTGACTTCAGAACAGGGGGAAGGATATATACCAGAATGTGCAAAGGGTCTTTTGTGTTGAAGAAGTACAGGAATGTAAGAAAAACATGTTATTAAAAATGTTTATGTTTCTGAAACATTCCATGACATGTAATTCTCAGTAGCAACTTCTTACCAAACTAATTTAAAGTGCCGTGCTTTTGAGCTAATTCTAATACTTCTGAATTTGTGCTTTTTCATAATTCACATTTAGGAGACTACGAATATTAAACCAGAAACTCAGGGAACAAGACACCAGTGAGAAGAAATCTGGACAGAGCTGCAATTATGAATGTAAAGTACTGATAATGTTGCTTGTCAGGGGGATATTTGTTACAGCTTTATTTCAATAGATACTGTTATTTTTTATTTACATATTTGTACCTTCCTATGTCTGTATGTAATGCAGCCTTTAGTGGCAACCAAACTAAGTGTTGTGGGTCTAATCATGCAGCTGCATTTGCATGGACTGTTGGGCCTCTTTAGGCTCCACAATCAGACTTGGCTCTTCAGCTGCCAAGCAGATTTTTTTTCCTTATGTGCCTCTTAAAATGAAGATGACAGATAATTAAGAAGAAAGCTTGAGCTTTATCTTGCTGCTGCAAAAACCCCTTCCTCTATTTGTAACCAAAATGCATATTACCAAGATTATTTAAAAACTTAGTTTGGTTTAGCAATTCAAACTACCATACAAAACACTTAAACTTTTTATGTTTTACTTTTGGTAGTAGTTTCTTTGCAGTCCTTGAATATGATGCTCCAGAGTCAATTGAAAGAATCGCAGAAAGGCCTTGATTTGCTGCAGGCTAAAAATGAAGAACTTCTTAAAATAGTAGAAACTCAGAAAGAAGAAAATAAACATCTTGCAAAAGTTATTCAAGATAAAGAAGAGGAATTGCTTGAAAACAAACAGCATTATGACATTCATTCCACCAAGCTCAAGATCGGTACGTGTTTTCAATTTGGTTATTCTTTGTTTAATGTTTTAGAACTCAAATAATTAAGTAAATTCTTCTTGGCATTTCAGAAGTGGAAGAAGCATTAGGAAATGTGAAGAGCCTTCAGTTTAAGCTGGAAGCTTCAGAGAAAGAAAACAAGATTTTGGGCATAACATTACGTCAGCGGGACGCTGAGGTTAAGAGACTGCGGGAATTAACCAGGTACTGTTGGCTAAGCCTTTTTTTTGCCTCTTGACATTGGTCTTTTTGGGTTTTTTTCTTTTTTTTTATGCTGTGGATTACTGTAATCTTAATATCTTGGTGGTAGGAGGTAACACCGGCTAAAACTTCTCTTTGTAGTTACTTTTGTAGCAATGGTGATATAATTTTGTTTAAACAGAGTTATCATATTCCATGACTTGAATTCTGTGGTAAAGTAAAATAATATCTGCAGTAACTTGTGTGAAGTTTTAACTCTTAATAGCAGATCTGGAAATAAGTTGTTCCATGGGAAGGGCAAGGACCTGAAAACATACTGATACTTCCCTTGAAGGTGTAGAATTTGGAAACTAACTCTTAACCTGAATTTTTTTTTACACTGTTTTAGATATTGGTCTGGTTTTGAGCACAATTGGCAGAGAAGATCTGCCTTCAGGACCCACAGCAAGCTCTTCCTGTGGGAATGAGCAGTCCTTTCTTTAACTGTACAGACATTTGAAGTAGATTATGCCCAGATATAATTATGGGTAGAGGTAGGAGTTCTTCTATCACTGAATGAAGGTGGTGTTATTCACATTTTTTTTTTTCAGAACTACTATTGTGAATTTATTTTATCACAGTCTTTTATGATAAAAATAGCAGCAAGCTGGGAGACATAAATAGGTTTTTTCAGATGCATAGTGGTATGCACAAAAAATTGATTTGGACATTCTGTGTACAGGAAACAAAACTGTTGTTTGACATGTTTATAGTTGGTACTGATGGAAACAGCAGAATATTTTTAATCAACGTTTCAAATTATTCAGTAGAATTTTAGACACTTCTGTGGCTGCTATAGTGACCACCAGATGGTGGTATAATAATGTCTTACTGCATCTGTTTATGTATCTGCTATAGACTTAAGCATCTAAACATGAATTGCTTTTGATGTACAAAGCAGAAAATCAGAAGAATTATTTCCTTTATAATATTTTTCATAATATTTTATATGTAGTGGGAACAATAATTCAGAAAACATTTTGTAGGGATTTTGATAACTTCTTCTATCTGCTTTGAACAGTTTCTTGGCATCAATTTATTTCATTTTGTGCCACACAAAGTCAGGTAAACCAGGAATAATCTGGAGAACTTCATTGGGTTGTGCTATTCTAGTTGTTTTATAACCATACTGACCTGAAGAAAAGTTCAAGAAACTTGGAATTGGTTCATGTTTGTACTACATTTTATGACAATATGTAGAAAGAGCATTGCCACTTTACCACAGTCTGATAAATCTACTGTTTTGGTCCTATAGAAAAGTTTTTAACTACTCTTTTTAGTGACTAATTTTGAACCTGTTGTATTAATCTTACCTAAACAGAACCTTGCAGGGCAGTATGGCCAAGCTTCTGTCTGACCTCACAGTGGACAACGTTAGACCCAAACCTGAAAAAGCTCTCTCAAAGTCTCTTCTGGAAGACCACGAAAAGCAGATGCAACCTGAGCCGTTTCCTGGGAGTACTGCAGTAATGACTTACCTTAAAAAATTAGAAATGGATCATATTTTGATAGATACAGATCTCCAATTCGCAAATGAAAGTGGAAACATGGAAATGCAAAATCTGGCCTATGAAAAGTTTGATGCTGAAGGAAGTAAAATAAACAGTACGTTCATAGAAGAAGGAACATCAGCTCCCAGAGCACTACAAACTTCATTGAACCAAGATGCAGAAACAATTAGTGATTCTGGGACTTTACTAGATGACCAAAACAAGGTGGATGAGACAATCTATATTCCATTGACTAGCAGTGCCTCTAAAAAACAGCAGCCAGTCTCTGAAAGAAGTGGTGTGCTACCCCAGAGTAGAGGGGCTTGTAAAACTTTGGATTTCTGTGAGCTCCCAAGTTCTGTGCAGCAGTGTGGATGTGAGCTATCAAAGGATCCAACTGTACTGGATAAGTTAAGTGCTGGGTACAGTGTGAAAAAGACTATGGAAAACACTCTTGAAGTTACAGGGGATAAAGCAAAGTTGGAAGGAGACAAAGTCCAAATGAGATCAAAAGTCATTCCAAGTGGAGCTGCAAAAGATTCCACAGATAAACCAGACCAACCTCAGCCTGGTACATACCCTCGTGTATCAATGCCATTTCCAACAGAGATTTCTCAGAGAAAAGGTAGTAAAACAGCTGATTTTAGTTGCATTTCATTTGATGGTTTATCAGTGAGATCTGAGTGGAGTGCAACTTCTTTCTCAACATTTACTTCTCGAGATGAAGAGGACTTTAAGAATAGTTTAGCAGCCTTGGATGCCAACATAGCCAAGTTACAAAGGACTCTGCAGAGTAACATCAGGAAACAATGATTATGAGGAGGGGAAATGGGCTGCCCTTGTTCGGAAAAATTAGGTTTTTCTAAAGTATATTAATAAGTATGGTGCAGATATGTATATTTGTATGTAATAACTTGTGCTTAGCTGTTTCAGCTATGGATAGAATTTGTTCCTCATTAAGCTGTGGCACTGTTTCCCTTGATGTGTACAACTTGAAATAACTGGCTTTTTATATAAAATATAAATGGTTTGGGTTTTTTTTTAATTATTACTTAGGTTTATACTCTTTACTTGCAAAATTAATTATACTTGAAAATTAAATGTACTTGTTTACTCATGGTTTTTTTTCCCTTCCCCTAAGAACTGTTGCAAGGTGCTATACATGAGCAAGAGGTTCCACAGGTAGAGGCCAGGGAAGAGCTGTCTACAGAGCAGCAGGAATGCTGAGAGTTACAGTTGCTAAGTCAGGATCATGCTATTCCAAAAATAAATGCAGCCATCATATGGGATTTGTAGTGTATGGTAGATCATATAAAATACATGAAGTAATCCTTTTTCACTCATCACTGATAAAACTCAGTTTTCTCTTTGGACCATTTTACTCAAAGGAAGAAGTTGATGGAGAGTTCAGGCGAGAGCAAGAAAAGAACTATCAAAGTTCTGTTGTTTTCTACAGTTCTGTTTCAGGTTATACTTTTTACTAATGTTTGATTTTTATCTAAAGTAAAAGAATATAGAACCCGTGGATAAACACAGAACAAACAGGCTGATGCTGAGAAACAGAAGCAGCACAGCTGACACAAAGGAGACAAATTAAGAATTAGTGAAAGCTGGCAAACCAGTGCAGTTAGCAAAGCACCAGAATGTACAGTGTGAGGAAGCCATGGAAATTCCACAGTTGTTGAGATGTCAGGCATCTACTGGGCATAAATACAGAGAGTCTGGACTGAATCACCCAAATTGACTCTCACAGGAATGGGAGTGGAAGGGGGAATGATTCCAGTCCGCTGTTCTCCCCGACAGGCCTTTCCACATCTCAGTCTCAAGAATATGCATAATATAAGTGTTTAAGTTACAGGTACAGGAAAGTGGTGTTATTGCTACCCTTCTGTTCCTCTTGCGCTCTTAGCAGTGCTTCAGTGCTGTTTTTCAGGGAAAATATCTTTGGAAAAGAAACAGCAATATAAGGACCTGAATTTAAGATTGCTCTTTCTGCAGCATTGCTTTTTTTTTTTTTCCTAGAAAACATTGCTGTGCTTCCTGGTACTGTTTTCTTGTATGTTTCCAAGTAGAAGAAAAGTCCCTCATGGTTAGTTGCTTGAATGAACACATTTTAAAGTTAGGACACTGTCCATGCATTGTGCTGGGAAGCAGTTGTGTGATTGTTTTAGTTACTGGTAACTGAGTCATACAAAGGTATGAAGACAACACATACTACAGAAGATGCCAACTGGCACTCCTGCTTCGAAAAAGGAAAGTTAGACTAAATAGTGACTTCAGTGATTTAGAATGCTTTTAAGGCTTGGCCTGGATTTCTTGGTACTCTCCACACTCCTTGTGTTCACATTCAATATAAGGTTGATGGTATGAAAGCTTTAATTAAATATTTACAAGCAGTTTCAGTGTAGAAGCTAAGCAAGATTTAAACTATTATTACGGTGGGGATTAAAGACAAGCTACAATAAATTCTAGTCTTTAAAACTCACAAGAAAGCTGAGGAAAGATGGGAAGAATATTCATTAGTATACAAACTAATTCAGTTTTCTTCTTGCAGCTAGGACTTTCTCCATTTGAAGGAGTGTGTTTGTCCTGGCCAAAGATAGTTGCAATCTGCATAAGGCAGCTGTGGTGTCAGGATACCCAAGCCCGTTGTTCTTTGGTTGAGAACATTTACATTCACTTTTGTCTCAGTGAGGGAAGATGTTACACCATCTTACTCGTGTCCTGTTCATTGTCACAAAGTCAGTCCTATCAAAGCAGGAGATGACTACTGGAAAACCCTCTTGGGGATAATGACATATGAGCAGGTTTGAAATGTGTATCCGCTTGCAAGGAGGAGAAGCTTAGAAGAAGAAACAGGAAGGAGACAACGTCTTTCATGTGGTTCTTTGTTTTGTACTCAAACATGTCAATCAGAACTATAGCATCCTAATGAATTATAAAACTTCCCATGTATGGGCATTATGAATGTGCACTGTTGTGGAAGCAAAATTCAACAAGTTCAAATATCTAAGTCTCTTAAAGCTGGGCAAGGCTTCTAGGATTCAACCCAAGACAGGGCATTGAAGCTGTGGAAATCAACATAACTGGTGTTCTGATAGCCTCAACATAAGGCTTACAAACTCATTCTCTTAATGTATGTATGTAGTAAATAATCCCTACAGAAAATAAAGGCAATCCTAAATTTGCACATTTTGTCACATGTTTTGACCACTCAAATTTGCAGTCTTGCAAGTACATCCTAAATAAGATCCCAAATGACTGAGTAGAAAGAAGTTTTTATCTTTGGTGCATAAAACAGTTTAAAAGTTACTCTTATTCCTATAATAAGGAGGTAAAATTCACTATGGACCAAAGGCATCACTTTTGTCAACACCAATGCTTGGAACATTGGAGTAGCTCAAGCTGCAGCACGTATTTCTGCTCTTCACTGATCAGGATATGATGAATTGGGAGTTACTAGGATTCATCCTTGTTGCACACATGTAGTCCTTAGGCCTGTATCTTTCATTGAGTTTCATTCCTGATTTAGGTTACACTCCTGAGTTACGTTTAAGAACCTTTCACTGTGATCCAATTGATTGAGCTGCCTGGCTAGATTCCAACGCCAAACTTTGTTTCCCCAGCAGCTAAAAACTGTAACTTTCTATCTGGAAGCAGGACAGAATTTTTACCTGTGTAAATCCAGCACTCACACCAACCACCCCAATAAGAGCCATACAATCTTCATTTGACTTCTGGTTTTGGACACATCCCTACAATGAGGTAGAGGAGTCAAACTGTATTTGCAACAGAATTCAAACTCCCTTTCTGTTTCATGTTTGTTAAGGATACTTTAGGAGAGCTTGCAAGAGGCAAGAGAATACAATCATGAATTGAGCCACTGTGTCAGCTATACGAGTCATTTTCGTGTTGCACATGAAATTTTGCAGTTGTTTCTAAGGAACAAATAAAAGGTAGTCTTTAAATTCAGTTAGATCTATTGTGTCAGAATAGTACAGACCTTCCTCAGAGCTGAGGGATCAGACAAAGTGCAGCCAGCTGTGGAGCCTGTTTCTGTAGCCAGGCTATCACTCGTGTAAACAGCCATGAGATGTTTGGGGCAGTTCTGAAAGGAACCATCTCCTGTGCATCTCAAAGCCTGTTCTTCCACACCTGCTGTTTTACCAGGATCACGAGAAAAACAGCTTAAGATTTTCTTCCACTGTGTTGTAAGTACTTATAGTGTATTTTCAGGATTTGCAAAGATCTACGGTTGAACCTTATGGTGCCAAATCGAGAAAAGCACAACTAGTTGGGCCGAGGAATTTATCACAGGTGGCTACTTGATCATACAGCTCAACAAGTATTCAGCAGGACTTTCCAGTTTGGCCAGAAAAGCTGGTTTCAGGTTCTATCCATCACTGTATCAGCCTCCAAATAAAAAGGATATATGAAACTGCTCTGCTCAACATGAAATCATTATTCTATGTTCAACAATAGCTGCTGTGAATCATTTCTTCTGTTGCAAGGATAAACTTCAAAAGTAACAGCTCAGCAGCTACAATATCAGTGATCACGATTAGATATTAGGAAAAAATTCTTCACTATGAGGGTGGTGAGACACTGAAACGTTTCCCAGAGAAGTTGTGGATGCCCTATCCCTGGAGGTGGTCGAGGCCAGGTTAGACGATGCTTTGGGCAACCTGGTCTAGTGGAAGGTGTCCCTGGCCATGGCAGGGGGTTGGAACAGGATAATCTTTAAGGTCCCTTCCAACCAAACAATTCTGTGATTTTATGTGGCCTCCTCTAGATTTTTCTTGTAAACACAGAAGTTACAGGAGTTTCATTTTTACAAAGCATATTCTGTGAAGTTGACATCTGCACTTCTCAGTAGTGTGGAAAGAAAGAAACTCTTAAAACACATTTCATCAAGCTCTTAACAGTCATTTTCTTTTTATGAATACTTTTCCTTACGGAAAATAGAAAAGATTGGACAATACTCCTGAATACCTGAGTTTAGCCTGTATATAATTCCCTCCTCTGACTTCTTGAGCAATAAATGCCTGTAGTCCAGTGTCTCATTCCAAGAACTGGGGAATGGTAATGGCTCCCTGCAGACACAAAGGATTGCTGTCTTACTACTGTGTCCAACTCCATCAGAAACTTCATAGGGAATGAAAGATTCGCTGAAGTGAAGCCAGTGCTGCATCTGTGTGTGTAAATAAGCTACCTGGAACACCGATTGTGATCAAGTGGCAACATCATGCAGTTGTGTATGGAAGGAAGGTTTTACAGCTCAATATTTTACAAAATAAATAAATAAATAAAAACCCTAGGGATTTCTGCTTGTGCCTCAAGTACATTTCTTAAGTCACTGACTTACTCAGGCATTCTTAACAAGGCTGGGTTTTTTTGCCTTAGAAGGGAAGAGAAACAGATGAAGGCAAAAAAAAAAAATAAAAAACAATCATAGATTTAGTCACTGTAATGATCCCCAAATAGCGCAGAGAAATATTCAAGTTTGAATAGGTCAGCTAGGACAGGTCTGCACACCTGCCACTGCACCAGAGCTTACACAGACAGATGAAAATCTCACGTCAGATTTTGAGTATTGAAGTGGGTATGAAAAACAATTCAGTCCAAACACAGATTTAGCTCTAAACCATCCTAGGTAGATCAGATGATCTGTCATGATCTGTTTCCAACTAAGCTCAGGCAGGTCATCTCAAGTGGTTCTTAATCAAGATTAATGCAAATGGTGTTAGACAAAGTATCCATCTTCCCCAAAATTCAGGGCATCCCTTCCATAATTTCTTTGCAAAACACAGTGCCTGCAGAGCCTTTGATACAGGGCAGTCAAACTGAGTTCTTATTGCTGAGCTCACTTCAGCATCTCTGCTTTCCGGTGAAACCAAGAGTGATTGTAACTTGCATGACTGTTCCTATGATTTGAGCTGTAACCAGCTGGAGCCTGACCAGAACAACCTGTCCTTTCCCCCAGGCTTCAATCACTATTGCTGTTGACCAGGTCTTTCTGCAGCATAAGAATAGGGGGGAGTTTGATAGGCTTTTTTGAAGATGCACACTTGAGCACATGCAGTATCTACACACACTGTACATATGCTGAGAAATCTTTTCAGTAGAGAAGAAAGTAATTTCCTTAGTTTTCAGTCTCCAGATTTCTCTTAATCTGTGAAAATGGATTGTTTCTGGATTGTCTTGGCAAGTGTATTCACTATACCTGTTTTCACCTGTTATTGCAGTGAGCTGAGGGAAAGATACCTCTCCACAAGCAGACGACACTGCTTTTCCTCCCAATGCTTGGTGGAAATGCCACAGTTACATGGTGATCTTTTTTAGGAATGAAATCGTATGTGAACAAGATATGTCAACTGAAATTTGGATTTACACAGATGCTGTGGTCATACTTAAATGCATCATCACTGAATGACTTCACATGCTGTTTGAAGAAAAAATACCAAGCTGAACTGAAAACCCAATGCTTTCACAGATATCTTCTGTTTATCAGGGCACAGAATGGAGACAATATTATCCCATAGGTACCTCTTGGCCCCACAAAAGACTTCAGTCACAGTGCACAGTCATGCAACAACCCCGAGTCATGAGGTGACACCAGTAGCATTGCAAGTTCAGCAGTAGTGACATAGGCTGAAAATCTCCTTTTTGCATGAATGTGAACACCCATTACTGAAGTTTTTACAAAGACAGTCTAAAATTGGTGCTTTACTGACTGCAAAAAGAGCAGCTTAAACTAGCCAGTATAGTGGCCACCTGTGCTACAGTTAACATTATGTGGTTTATAGGTTCTTGAAGCATTTGAATGTCTAAAGACTACTTAGAAGTATTATTTCTTTTAAGACTCCTTGTTTTGTCCAAGCCCATGATGAATTCTGGCTACTTCTCTGCTGCAAACATAAAGCCAAAACATATATTTTCTTACTGCCTCCTCCCAGACTCTATTCTGTATTTAGAAGCTAGCAGTGATGGTTTTGGACTTGCAATTATGATATTAAGCTAAGTGTAAAATATTTTTCTTGGCATAATCTAGAATATAAATAGCTTTAACATCAGTTTCTGGTTTTCTTTATTCCCCAGGGAATGCCAGTTCTCTTCCATAGTTAGTATCAATACTAAGATCATCCCAACAACACCCTTGCCCCAGCACCCCCTTTCCAAGAAACACAAGCAAAGGGGGTCCAAGAACTCTGCTCTGCCTCCCAAGACTTCAGACTGACAACACCATGAAGATGTTCACATACACTCCCTCAACTTTCATCCCCCTTCCCTCCCAGTCTGCAGAAATGCAGCAGTTCACCATGACACTGGGCTCTCTCCAGCACTGGTGGTGTCTCCAAATAAAGTTTGCATTTCCATTCAGAAAAATTTTCACTGTGGCATTTTTATGTCTCACACGGACCCCTGGGCCAAGCCATGACATTTAAGGACTACTGATTGTCACTTTCCCTCTGTAACAGCAAACACATGGGAATGTTGACACCTAGTCCAGCTTTTAAACCATGATCCTCTGTGCAAGAGAGCAGTGAAGCCTCTCTGCAAACAATGAAGATAGAGGTTAGGTGATTCATTTCATAGCAGCCATTGACTAAGGAACGACAGGCTCAGATGAAATTTGGAAGTGAGTTCTTTCAAAAGCACTTACTATTTTTATTTTAAAAATACTATCCATCATTGGTCCAATTTGCTCAGTGCAACATATGCTGAGCAAATATTTGTCTGTTCAAGCTTCCTAGCTCTCCCAAGGAGCGTACCTGAACAGGGTCCTTGCAACCACTGCTATGCTGTTAGGAAGCCTCTGAGATGCCTCATCTCAAGGAGTCACAAGTGCCAACCTTCCCTCTGCAAGGGGAGGCAGCAACACCAACCACAGTGTCAGCTGACACAGCAGCGAGCAGTTTGCGTACAGACCAAGGAGTCACAGCCCAGCCCGTTCATTCACTGTGTTTGGTGAACACCCCTCAAACACTCCTTCGTGTGCCATCACTGTCTTTACTCCACTTTTGCTTCTGAAATCTCATAATCCGGCCCTAATTCTTACAAAAGGGTTAAGACATCCCCTGGGAAATCACTTCTCTGAGTGCCAGGCTCGGAGTGCAGTCCCTGCAGCAGAGCCTCTCTCCCAGCAGCTGGCTCTGGAAACAAGAGCAGGAATCATCACCACAAGCCCACCAGGGAGACCCAGACACCCTTGATTCACACAGACCGGCTCAGGCCATGTACAGAAGAGCTGCTATTGTTAGTGCCACTCAGGAAATGTTCTGGGGAGTGTGTAATTGTTTACGCTCAGATTCTTTTATCAATGCTTGATTAACTGCAGTTACAACACATGTTCACCATTAATATTTTAAATTACTGAGATGTCTTCTAAATATATTCTGATGGCCTCTTAGAAGCTTCCACCAGAGATTCCAAAAGTGATAGGACAATAGTCATGTGCCTGCAGTACGGGCCCCTTCTTGCCTAATGGTCTCCAAGCATGATCTTGCGCGATACCGAAATTTGGTGCCCATGAGAGTACAAAAGGGACCATTTCTAAAAGTTATCTGAAGCTGATTTTCTTCCTTTGTAAACAGCTCAGGGCATTTCTAAAACTCTATTTTACCCAGCTACAACAAATGCTGTTGTCATCCAGCCATGCTGCAGAAAGTGGTTGTTGGGATTTGGCCACATCTTCCAAATACACTGTTTCATCAGTCATTTCATCCCACAGAAGCCACAATTAGAAACATTTTGCTTCTAAATTCCAGAAACAACTTTTAAAAGTCTAAAAATTTCCCCCTCACTTGGCTCCTTCAGCTGGATCTCCTCTGCTGAAGTAACTGAGCAGCAGCTTCTTTACCTTGTAAACAGGAACACACCTATAGCCTAAATGTACCGAAATAGCTTTCCTTTTACAGAGACCTGGGAGGACTGCAAATGGAAGTCATTTTAAAGTGCCTGGGTTTGTTGAAAAATCATTCAGGGCTCCAAAAATTAGCAAAAGAACCCTTTTCCTTTTGAAGATTACTTTACAGGCCTGTGAGAAGATTCATTACTTGAGTCACAAGGCTTGTAATTGGCCATTCTCAGTCTATGCTCTAGACAGTCTGGCAGTGTAGTGCATCGAGTCACTAGAGATTTAATGTTTATGGTTTTGCAGGACTTTAAAGAAATCATTCTGACAGTTTAAGGGAACATTAACTAGTCTTGTTGTTCCGATCCACCTCTTACAAATATTGACAATTAAATCAAGGTTAAAATTAATGTGTTCCTTCTGTGATTATTGCACTCATTAACATTCAGAGACTGCACTTTTTTCCTCTGGAGCAGTTTTGCATTTCTTGGTCTAATCTTTGTGGCTTTATGCTTATACATTAAAGCCTCTCCCTTTCCTTCCTGCCATACTTCTCTCCTTGCAAATACCACACTGTATATGGTTCTACTCCCATCTTCCTTCCAATGCAACCCTTACTGGGATAAGAGTCTTCCTCGGTTATCCGCTGGAGGAAGCAAACACTTACCATAATGACATCTGAATGTCTGTGAGTAGTTCATTATAAAACATAGCTTAACTTGCAGGGAAACTTCAAGCCAAGTTCTCCAAAGAATGCTTATAAAGGCCTGTACACTTGTGATCAGTGTAAGTATCTTGGCTCCAAGCCTATGAATGCGCTCTGAATCTCAGTTTTAGTATCAGGACTTGTATTTGTTAAATTATTCAGTGCTTATACTATTTAACAGAGAAACTAATAGCTGACAGGATGTGTTGGCTAAGCGTGCAGTTATTCTGTTCTTCCTGCTCCATCCTTAATTGATAATAAATTGCAATAGTCTCATATTCTCATATAAATTGCAATACGCTTCAGGCCCAGTGTGTTTACCAAATGCTTTCACTGATCTAGAGAATATTAGGACTACTACTAGAAGGGTGTCTGGAGTTTAATGAAAACTGACTTTTTCCACAGACAGGGAAGGACTTAAAGGGTCATCCCAGAATATTTAAAAACAAAGATTCAACTCCATATTCTTTAGCTTCCTTTGTTGAAGGCCACAAATATTTTTCTACAAATTTCTATTATTCTACAAATAGAACACCACCAGCAATATTCACCACACTGAAATCTGTGCAACCCTTACATGTGTACTCAGCTGGTTAATTCAGAATCACTGTGTCACTCTGTTATTCTTTTATCATCACTTTCCCTGAAGGATCAGTACCAAGATGACACCTCCTGATCCATTTCTTACAATGGAAAGGTTTACTATGTACAGAAAAGGTTAACACAAATAAACAGAGATCTGAGACTTCGTGATAAATGAAGGTTTGTGTGTCTGGTGCTTCAGAAACAAAAGAAGCAGTTTGCTAGTAAGAAATGTACTGAAGCAGTTTTTTATTATAACATTATAACATTAAATGCCCTTGTACAGCCATTCTGAATCTACTTCTAGTGAGATCAAGGCCTGAAACTTATTAGTGAAGCTAATCACCACCCAAAGAGATATGAAACTGAGACATGGCTTTTAAAAGAAAAGAAGTTCCAGTTATGCACCAGCTATAACCTGTATCTAGTGACAGAAAACCAGTTTTAAAGAGATACTCTACGAATTACTCCAGCAATGTGGTACCACTACTACAAGCTTTATTTTGGGGTTTCAAAGAGGAAAGCTTTGCTTTCCTGTCCACTTGTTCTGTTGCTATGTAGAGACAAACACAAAGCACTGACTTAATCCTGATGCCAGAGATAAACTTTATATAAAGGTAGATACATACTAACAGCGATAGCAAAACGAAGTTTTCTCGTATGCATTTCAAAACTTAGCCAATAAAATATATTAGTATACCTTTAAAGAAGCTTTACACATAATGTAAGAATATATAGAGCTTTTCACTGGATTTATCATTGCAGTATGTTTTCAATGAAAAAAAGACTTTGGAGATTAAACACATCAAGTAATTAAAAGAAATACAGAACAAGTAATTAAAAGAATGTTAAAATTCTTACCTATAAAACAAACCAAGAAAACAAGCCAGCTTTATTTACAGCTAGTAATTTCTGCTAACCATTTGACCATCCCTACAAAATAAAATATAAATCCTAAAGTTCTGACTTTGTGTTTATTTGTTGAGACAGCTATAATTTAAAACACTACCACACTCTTTTTTGAATGGTAAATGCCTACACAAATATAGGGACCTAGGAGTTAGGCAGCAAGGCCCTGCACAGAGACCTTGACAAATTAGAGGTGGGCAATCACCAACCATATGAAGTTCAACAAGGAAAAGTGTTGAATTCTGTACCTGGGATGGGGCAACCCTGAACACATGGACAGACTGGGGAATGAGATGCTGGAAAGCAGTGCAGTGGAAAGGGGCCTGGGGGTCCTGGTCGATGGCAAATTGAGTATGGGTCAGCAGTGCCCTGGCAGCCAGGAGGGCCAACCATGTGCTGGGGGGCATCAGGCAAAGCATCGCCAGCTGGTCAAGGGGAGGGGAGGGGAGTGTTCCACTCTGCTCTGCACTGGGGTGACCTCACCTGCAATATTGGGGCAGTTTTGGGCACCGCAATAGAAGATATTAAGCTCTTAGAAAGTGTCCAAAGGAGGGCGATGAAGATGGTGAAGGGCCTTGAGGGGAAGCCAAATGAGGAGCAGCTGAAGGCACTTGGTCTGTTCAGCCTGGAGGAGACTGAGAGGAGACCTCAGTGCAGTTACAACTTCCTTGGGAGGAAAAGGGGGGGGGGCAGGCACTGATCTGTTCTCTGTGGTGACCAGTGACAGGACCCAAGGGAATGGTCTGAAGTTGTGCCAGGGGAGGTTTAGGCTGGATATTAGAAAAAGGTTCATTGGGCAGCGAACAGGCTCTCCAGGGAAGTGGTCACAGCACCAAGCCTGACAGAGTTCAAGAAGCACTTGGATGATACTCTTGGGCACATGGTGTGACTCTTGGGGAGGGTCCTGTGCAGGGCTCAGGTTTGGACTCGACGAACCTTGTGGGTCCCTTACAATTCGGCATATTCTGTGATTCTGTGAGTTAGCATTCAGGAAGAGACTCATGGTAGGTTTATATTACTTGTATTGAGGAGTTTCTTGAATATTTCCACTTTTTACAGTTAGGCTGAGTAACTTCTAGCTAAACTTCAGTTTTTGGCAGGATTTTTCCTAAACATTTTCCCTATATGCAACTGTATGATTTGTCTGGCAGTGGGATTCTGTCAGGGATCTCTTACTCGAACCTTGGATATACCAAATACGTTTGTATTGTCCTATTTATTTTCTTTTCAACTAAATTCAACGTTTTGCTGAAAGACAAGCTTAAAATATGCCCTAGACACTTGCAGAAGGTAGGAGTGGTGACTGTGATAGCCCTAATCTCTCATGAGAAATTTCCATGGAAATTCAGCTGGAGCTGACCTGGGAAAGGTCTTTCTCCTGCACTGCTGAGCATTAATGTGAGACCCGCTGCCAGCATCATTACACTGGATATGCAATTCTCCTGAAGAGCGCAGGGCAAAGTGAAGCCTGTAAGTTTTGTAAGACTTACCATATAGCAAAAACTTGCTGCTATATGACTTCCAAAGCTTTGTAGCTCTCCTGTATCATCTGAAGTCATTTAAGCATGAATGCGGGCTCTAAAAGGTGGCAAGGTAAGACAGTGCTGCCTATATCATTAGACAGACAAATCTAGGAATACCATTACTTCCCTCATGTCTCAAGGAGAGGGCTTGTGCTTAACTTATTACAGTGTCAGTGAATGACAGTGCAAGTCAGACTGTGACTGAAACGGATATGAGAAAGTGAAAAGGAGAGAGGGAGAGAATCAGATGAGATAAGGAGAAAATTTCTTTTGCAAATAAAGGAGGAAAAAACATTCTGCACAATCAACAGCAGCAGACACAAGGCTGGTTGACTCATCCGTCTTTTCATTTCCAGAACGATTGAGTCACTGAAACACCTGAGGCCCAGCTTCATATTTAGGTGTCCTCATAGTTCATATTCTATTAGTTTTAGGCTTCTCCTCTCTAATTTCCTTTTCCAGGAACTGTTGCTAGAATGCCTTTGTTTACAGTTTAAGCATGCCTGGTCCTATAAAGGATTCCAGTTACCTCTAGCAGGCACAAGGTATATTGTTTCTTTGGCAACATCAAATCTAATTGAAACAGTAGTGCAAATATAATGCCCTTGGGTGCCTGCAATCCAAGGCATATCTGGAACGCTGGGAGATGGGATAATTTCTCATCAATCTGTAGAGGTGATTTTGGGGACTAGTGGCATCACCTTCCACTTTGTTTAGTTGTAAATAAATTTCCTTGAAGTTTCAGTTGGTATTCCATAATCCAGTACTGGCAAGCAAGATAACAGGACCACTTGACATCTCCTTTGGTACCATACATAATTTCACAATCCTACTTCTTAATTCCCTTCTCTCTAGACTGCACACATGCATAGCCACATTAAAAGCAGATGATGTTACTTGCATAAAAATGCTAAAATTTGTTATTCAGCTTTATTGAAGCCAAATGATTACAGAGAAAGCTGATGCCTCAGACAAAGATTGTGTGTAAAGAGGAAATGAGCTTTCCAAAAGCAGCTGTAGAGTCAAAAGCCTCAGGTAGAAGTGTGTTAACAGCAGCCAATCTGTCAGTACTTAAGAAGGTTTCAATGTATAATGAAAGCATGCAATTTTTTTACTTAGCTTGTGTTTTTAGATCTCTTTGATTAATTGTTTTCAATCTATCATTACATTTGCCTTAATGAGATTAACTTATTAAAAGCCATAGTTCCATGAACAACTAATTCATTCATGTTCTCAGTTCTCTGGACATATAACAAATTATTTTGAAATGTTCTCAGAGAAAAAAAATCTTTTGCACTGGAGAAACTGTTAGAGCTTTAATTAGAAGATTTCTTGCAAATCATTTAGCACTTGAATGCCTCTAATGATGAATAGGAGTCTGATCTGTGTCCGAGACTCTAGCTCATTCTGTTAATTAATTGAGGCCATTTTTCTGTGCAGTCAACATAATTATTGCTACTGTTATAAGGCTAAAAGACTGCAAACTAGATTCTGTTTTAGAGGATGAGGGATATACGAAAAAAGTAATCGTAAATCTTATAGTCCTGAAAGTCTCATACAAATAGGCAAAGAATATGTGTAATTAATTATTATTATTATTATTAACCTCCATTTAAAAGCGGGAGGCTCAGATATAAAAAGCTGCCCAAATCAGATTACATTGTAAGACTGTGATAAAGAAATCAAAATGTTTCTTGAGCTCCATAGCTACAGTGAAAACATTTCACTTTGATGTGACTACATTACCCCTAATTTCCAATCTCCAGCTAACATGAGAGACACATTTCTGTTACTAATGAGCTCGCACTCCAGGATAAAAGCAATATGTGCAACATATAAACATGTCAAACAGCTCCCATTGAAAGTCAGACTCTGGCAGCAAAACATGTAGGCTGAGGGGTTTTTTCTACAGTTTATTTTGGGGTAAGATTTTGGAGTCTTTTTTGGTTGTTTGTAACCCCAGCCTCTTGGATGCTTCAGGGTGAAATGAATGCAGTGTTTCAACTGAAGCGAGCATGTTTTCCAACTTATATGTATGCAGAGAAAGACAGCTGGTAGGAAGCCTCTCTCTGTTTCATTAAGGGATAAAATTGCAACTGATTTTTCTTTAAAGTTTATGAAAGCATTGGAAATTGGCAAGTCTGGAGACCAACACTTTCTATCCACATGTGGAAGCATCCGTTCCTCTTCTATGCTTCTCACACCTGCCTAGAAACTGTGGTTGGGCAGCAAGGTTGTTCTTTCTATTGAAACACTTGTCATTTCTGAGAAGGTGGCCCATGAAGGTGCTAATTTAGTGCTACTAGAGAAATAAGTAGTCTGAGCAATAAACTGATTTAAGAGTAATTAAGATGTAACAGAAATACTTCTGGGTCTTAAAAAACCCACACCCCACACATAAAATTATCCAGTTACCTTTCAAGAGACACTCTCTGTGTGGAAGCAGGGAGGAACACTGATTCTCATCTGTTGCAGCAAACATACAGATAAACAGTCAGATATTACAATAATTCATCTGGATCTCACACTTTACATGTATCTTTTTCAGGACTTGGTCTTCTCCACCTTTAAGGTAGACATTTTGCAACATTCCAGTAGAAACATCTATCCTCATGAAATCACACCAAAGATCTGGGGATGTAAGCAACCTGTGCATAGTACACGTCTGAAGATTTGGGAAAAGCTTGAAAATACTGTTTGTTGGAAGAATTTGCTGGTTATGATATTTTTGTTCTGCTCTGTTTCTGCAGTTCACCAAAAATGTATTTAGGTTTTTGAGCTGTCACAGCCATGAATCTTCAAATATTTCAAGCTCATTCAAAGGAATTGTTTTTGAAAGTAATGATCAGAGTTGACATCTGCATTGCAATGACATCTTAGTCTGTTTTGGAGGCCAGAGAGGCAAACTAGCCACCTTTTTCCAGATTAAGGCTTGGAAAGATCTTAGTCCTCTGCTTAATGACTAAATATTGCCTTCATGCTAAAGACAGTGACACACATATACTTATTCATACATGTACACACATAAAGGCAAAAAAATCCTACAGCCACAACATTGTTTTTAAAAGACTCTAATATTTTGTTAATCCTTATGGTGGAATAACAAAGCATTAGTCACAGTTTTCTGTATCCAAAGCATTTCCAGAAGAAAAATCCACAAAGTACACACTTTAACCAGAGTCAAATCCTGGCTGCTCCAGCAGGGATATATACTGGATATCTTAATGAATGCCAGGTACAAAATACCTACAGCTGCCGTCCTTCCCCAGCTAACAGCTTGTGTTGGAGCAGCATCAAAGCTGGCTACAGGCGTAGCAAATGCATGCACCTGCACTGAGTAATCACTGAAGCTAATGCCAGTATGGATTAGCTTCAGTGCTCTTGTGAAAAAAAGTATGGATTAACTCACAGCATTCAGCTTATTACGACTGTCTTACTGCACATCCAGTTTTTATGGGCACTTATAAAGCAATATCCTTCTATGTTCACTTCTTATTTCTGATGATGGAGTCTTTCAGCTGTGACATTGGAGTGTACTTCAAAGCTTCTCCTTTGTCTGCTTTTCTCCCTAATTTTTTTTTCCATTTCAAACTCAGCATTAGTTTGCAGGTTACTGCTCATGTCCTGCCACCACACACACCCCTATTGTCTATTTCCAACCTTTATGTAATATTTACTTTTTCATGTCTTCGTACTGGTTTCTTCCTCATCACCTGGAAGCAGTAGGAGGACTTGATATCCACAAAAGACAATTTAGAGATCACTTCTAAAAATCAAAATGGCCTTGACAACCAGTGCTGTCTGCAGTGTGTACCCATCTAATGAGAGCTGCATTTAGACACTCCTTACTTTTAATCAGTATTGACCTATGCTGGAATAAATCTGGAAACATAGAAATGAAAAGCTTCTACTTCTTTAGCCATTCTCTTGAGCTGTCCCTAAAGCCACATAAAATTATTCTTACTGTAAACTTGCAGTTTCTTTTCTGTGAAAATATAGTAAAAATAAAAATAAATTTCAACCTAATCCCCCGCCTGTCCTATGTATGCCTGTTTTGTCTAGACTGTGAGCAATGAGAACCAGACACCATCTGAAATGTTAATTTACTTCATCAAGGAAATGAGGCTTATATGATCCTGGTATCTGTCTGTGTCCCTTTAATAGGTTTGAACTCATTGTCTGATTTCAAGCTAATGTGACAGAAGTGGGGGAACAACAAGATAATTGAGCTACTACAGGTTGCTTGGAAATTAGAATTTGGATAGAAGAGAGATAGAAATGCCTTGAAAGCCTGCTGCAAGAATGCACATGTAGCCTGAGATTAAATAATCCCCACAGTAAAGATTTCTTATAAATTCTTCTCCGCTGGAATAAAAAACCCAAAACCAAACACCTAGAATCCAAAATTGTAGTTGATCAAGAAATACAAATAAACAGCAACCCAAGCTTCAGTAGACTGGTGTCCAGGGAATTAGTCTGCTTATTTGGTGAAAAGCAGCAACAAATCTTGTGATGCACAGGAGGAACAAATGCTACAGTGAGACAGGGATCAGATTGTCCTGTTGCTGGGCTGGAGTTGGCACTGCTTGGAACAGACACTGAGCTGCATCAATGCTGTGTGAAAACAGAGTGTTTACTATAAGTGTATTCATTTGGATTTGGCTGCCAAAACATTTAGGAACTACAAGGACATAGAGCAGCCCATGACAAAAGTAGTTCTTTTGATCAGAAATGACTTGAATACCCAATGTTTCACTGCAGGGCTGCAGAGAACAGAGATGCCAAACTTGACGTCCACAGATTCTCTGCTGCAAGGAAGACAATCTATTTTTAAATTACTCCTTTCCTAGCACAGGTGAAAGGAAGAGCAAAACTGGCATTAAGAAATTGTCCCTGGAACTGCAACTCATAGTGACACTGTACTAGAAGAACCATACTGCGACTGCAAGCAGATACAGTATATCTTACATGGAGCATGTGGGATGAGACCAGGAAGTTGAATAGAGAAAGACCTGAGGAAAAAAGGAGTTGTATTTCTTTTCGGTACTATGTGTATCTCTGAGCGGGTACTCATTTTTGTGCTCAGCCATTTTCAGCCCAAAAGTAAGTCATTCTGTGCTTAGCTCAAGGGTGAACACAGAACAGAGTCAGCTGCTTTTCTCCTTGTGGAGTTCTGTTCCTCTATAATAGAGAAAGGACCCCTTCCTCTGGAGATGGGGAAGAAGGTCTGACTCAGGGAACTCCCCGCAACAGGACACATTGGGAACAGAGAACTAGCATGATTTGAAATAATCTGAATGTGTTCCTGGACACCAGCAAACACTGAGTCTTCAAAGTAACAGGCTTTAGGGTAGGTCTCCAGGAGCAAACTATAACAGAGGAATACTGTAGGACATAGGGTTTGGCTTCGTCACACTATGAAGAAAGAGCTGGGCAGCAGGACTGCCAGTGTGACTTGGCACTGATGATGGCAGTGAGGCCAACACATACCGATTTGGCACACCCAGGCTTCTAAGGAGTCATAGATTTGCCTCCTACTTGGTACATTTCCCTTGTGCTAAGCTTCTTGTCATGCAAAGTAAGATGTTCTGGATTTCAGGCAAAGAGAAACCAGCAAAGAGAAGGACCAAATGTTCTCTATTTCTTTTACTTCTTACTATTCCTCATTTTAAGCACATGGAGTGCTGTATATATCATGGTCCATGTGCCAAAGTTCTTAAATAGCTGCCTGGTTGTCCTGTGAGCAAATGGAGGCCTTCACAGCTTGTTCTCTAAGTGCTTTCTCCTCCCTCATTCCCAGTAGGTTAAGAAGTGTATGAATAAAATACACAAATGTGTAACATAAAAATGCTTTGGAGAGGGTTGTGTTTAGCAAAACAAATGGCCTGACTCTGGCAGTTGGTTATTTGTACTGCAGGAGGCCTGTGAAGCCCCACTGGGTGAGGTATTTTCACAGGTCTATAAAAGAAAATACTTTGCTTTGGGGAACACCTTCTGCCCTCCTCGTGTCAAAGCCTAGAAGCAGAGTAGGACTGTGAATTGCCCCTTTCATCTGCAGTCAATGAGGTCAGCTAAGTGGCCAGACTCTAATTTTCTTTGGTCTCCCAAAACCTCCCTGTAGTTATTTCTGTATTTGATTTCTCCAAAGACTGTATTGACACGAATAAGATTAATACCTGGATTCTGCTGGTTGTTGGTAGACCTGAGAATTGCATTTACTACCTTTAGTGCTATGATAGTCTTACTCTTTGTATGGATGGTACAGGTCAATGTGTGAGGTAAGGTAAGAAGGTAGATTTTAGCTTAAAGTAAATGGAGCTTTATCTTACAGCTGCAGCAAGAAAAGCTGGAAATCATTTTAAAGATTTTTTAAAGAAAAATTTGATGCTGCAACAGGAAGCTGAAGTTCAAAATAGAACATCAGTGGGAATTTTGCAGGAGGAGTCGTCTCCAGATGGACTGTAAACTTCCAACCTGCTCTCTGGGCTGGAGAACTCAGTGTATCTATGGCAAGTATTTGCTCTACATGCTTTTAAATACTGTAGTGGGAGAAGAGGATTTGAAGCATATGAAATGCTCATGGTCTTGTGTAATTCTTGGTATGTTGACAGAGCAGTAATGAAAGGCTGTTTCAGCTGACCAGTTGGAATATAGATAGAGAATGTGCATGTGGTGAGGAGATCTGCATTCAATTACTGTCCTACCACAGACTGGCTGCAGACAAGACAATTATTCTGTGCCTCAGTTCCCTAATTCTAAAACAATGAGCTTCCTTTGTCTGACTTGTCTACTTAGAGGAGATGCTCCTTGGGGCACTGATCGTCTCTTAGAATGTTTTTCGTTTTACCAGTTAATACAAAGCAGCTCTGGCTATCTGAGTACCACTGGATTTCTATTGCTCCTAATCAGAAGAAGTGGTTAATCAGTCATTCGTTATCTCTGGGTTTCATTTTTGTGTTCTTTATCTAATCTTGGCAAAAATGCTTTATTCTTGGATAACAGCATCGCATAGTACTTTTGGAAAACTGTCTCACATGATGTCTTTATTTCCCTTTTATCCCACTCCATCAAAATTGAAGAATGTCAGCAGTGGTAGTCCAAACTGCCATACTAGGCCATGTAGACAAATTTTTCTTAGGCCAAAAAATTTTGTTATAGACAAATGCATACAACTACCACTGCAGAGCTGTTTCATTGCCAGTTATCCCCCTGTGCATAGAAATAAATTGATGCTTTCAGATTAGCGATGCCAAAATGTCACTAGCCTAGGTGAATTTTAATGCAATCTCTTGTGTATGTGTGTTATTCACATTAAATATATCGCTTTGGCACAGAAGCCACTTGGGCTGACTTAAAAATGTTTCATCAGATAACAAGGAGACGTAAGAGTCACTGGAAGCATTTCCAATTTGGGATATTTAATTAGACCTTATGACTGAAAATTCTTACGATCATCAGAAAATCAACATTCCAACATATTCCTGGTTATATTTATTAAATGTTCCCTTTTTTGGTCCTAAGTGTGAATGTTTGGAAAAATGTTGAATTAATACAACACACTTGACTTCACTGGCACATTTTACAAAAGGAGGAGGAAAAAATGTGGAAGCCACTGAAAACTAGAGGGTTCTTGCTTTGGAGAAAAACAAAGTTCAAGCCAATGCTACAGACGGGCTGGAACTCTTCCACAGTTTTAAAAGGAAAAGACCCTATTGAAGGCTCTTTTCACAAAACTCCTTTGCTTTCTTTGAATAAAAGAGGAACCAAGCACACTTAACACTGTGTAAAACAGATTTCTTTCAGAGAAGCCAGCTTTATCTTCAAGTCCCAGCTAGTTAATCTGCTCAAACTCATTTTTAACTTAAAGTCTGAGAAATTTGACACCACCACAGGGACTTAAAGTTTTTAGTCTAAATGGAATTTGCTGACAGTACTCTCAGCTAGGGCACTGATATAGAGGATTGGTTTCTCTCATTAAGCTTGGTAAAAATGAATGTTTTCCTCTTTCAGGGAAAAAGAAGGAAGAGGACTAGTAAAGAATTAATTTTCTCTGTCCCTAGATCTGTAAACTGTACTAGCTACATCTATATATCTTCAGATAGCATATGCCATAGTTGAATGATGTGCAAATGCAGTTGTTTTGGAAGTGTCTGGGAAATCCTGCGTTCCCTTGCCTAGAGGGGAGTACTCCCCTCCCTAAATTGCATGTTTTCACTTGCTCTGCAGTAGAGGTCTGGTTATAAATACAGAAGTTTGGTTATATCTACAGTGTAACTGGAGGTTGGCTTCCAAAATATAGATAGTGAACTATTTATGTGAAACTCCTGCTGAGAGCAGTTGGAAATCCCAAACATGCATTGGAGCATGGTCAGGCATGTGCTGCATTTACACGTAAATATAATATCCTCTTGCATATCTACTTTTTGTGTACTGATTTATAACTGAACAGAATTTCCTGGCAAAAACCTTTAATTACAAACACTGCATTACTCTCCTATAACTGTTGAATTTACCTAACCTGAGTTTTGTCAAATAATAACAACTTTATTGCCATGAATTAAGCAATCTTCAAACATATCTTCTCAATTTATCGTGTTTACTTCTTCAGGGTAACACATCTGTCTTATATAACACTTATCAGACATTGTTTCTATCACACTGTTCTTCGCTTTCATTCCCAAGAGTTGGGGTATTGGCACTCCTTAGCTTTGTATTAAAAAAAAAAGGGGGAGAAAGAATAAAATAAGAGTCGTGTGCATCTCTGTAATCATGCTGTAGCCATGTAGCCATGACCAGTGTTTCTTTCTTTAGGCCAGAAATTGAGATTAGAGACTGAAAGTTGTAATAAAAGTAAATTATACTCTACAGTTGTCTGGGCTGGTCTCTGGGAATGGGAATAGACACCAACTGCAGATGTAATGGAAGTTCTTTACTTTGGGCTGTTGAGCAGAATGTAACTATGCTCTGGTACAAACAGTAATAAGCATAGTTGCTGAATTTTTCCAGCCTCTGAATCATCTCAAAGCTCCCTCTGTCAATATGAACTTAGCTCTGCTGAAGTGAGAGCTCAGGACAAAAAGCTGTGTCTTCCACCTACGTGCAGGCACTATCTGTTTCCATTTAATGACAGAGGAAAAACCAACTGCATGGTCCAGATTGGCAAGACCGTATTTCTGTTTATTGTCTTTATAGTGAACTGTAAGAAGGTTTAGGATGGATATTAGGAAAAGGTTCTTCACCAGAAAGTGATTGGGCACTGGAACAGGTTCCCCAGGTCACAGCACCAAGCCTGACAGAGTCCAAGAACCTTTTGGACAATGCTCTCAGGCACATGATGGGATTTCTGGGACTGTCCTGTGCAGGGTCAAGAGTTGGACTTTGGTGATCCTTGTGGGTCCTTTCCAACTCAGGATGTTCTGTGAGTCTATGATTCCTCTGCAGGGTCAATCTGGCTTCAGTTGGTACCTGTTTCTCTGTTTGCATAACACAGTTACCACTCCCTTTATCCATAACTTGCCTTACATGAAAACCAATAGCACTGTGCCAATGGATTTCATTCAGCAACAGTCAGAAGTAGTTAATATTTTCAATGCTTTAATGTATGAAAGCAGAAGTTCTCTGACACCGTCAGTGGCTTTAAAAAAATGAAGGTGCAGAATTTTTGCAGTCCCAACCAAATATTTGGTCTGCTAGTCTGAACATTTTGTTAGTTTGAAACACAGGTTGTACGTTTTAGCTGCTTTTAAAATCAGTGAGATTGCTAGCTTCTCCTTGTTTATTCCACCAGCTTATATGTTATTTCAGCCTCTAAATACAAGAGGATAAAACAGCTGCTGAGTTTCCAAATATGAAATTTCCCTAGCAGCCAAATGCTTATAGCCCTGCTGCCTTTTTCCAACAAACATAAAAGTGTAAAGGCTCAGATATCTGTACAGGTTACCAGATAGGAATAAACTGCCTGTGTGGTCTTTTGCTGACACATCTAATTCATTTTTCTTGCTCCTGAGCTGGGTGAATTGATGCTGGACTAAACGTTATGTCAATGTTAGTACTACACCGTGACTGACCTCTTGGCTTCCTCCCTCCTTAGGTACTCAATCTCTATTTGCAGCATGAAACTCACAGGCTTTTAATGCTTTCTATGTTCATGATCAGCAAAGACATAAGCAGGATGAAGGCGATAATTTAGTCTGCCTGCAGATTTGGAAAGATATTACAGTGGCTCCCTTTTAGAAGATTGTCTTCTAATCTCAAGAGATTAGAAGCTGCATTGCTTTTAAAATGAGTGAATGAATTTTTTACATTCTGAAAACGAAAACAAAAAAGCAAAAAACCAAGCCCTCACATGTCAGAAGAAAAGAAAGAATGGGCTCCGGGAAATGGATGAATGTGTGTTCCTTCACAATAAAGTTACTTCCCAAATATATCAAAACACAATTGTGTTTAGGCACCTCCTGAACTTTATCCTGAAAGGAGCCTAAAGGATTTTACAGAAAGATTGCAAATGAAAGAATGAATGGGGAAGAAAGCACAAGGCAAAAGGAGAGGTTATCTTTACTCCCTTTATGCTCCTTGTACTTCTAATCACCTGATAATCATCTGAACCCCGTAGTTCAGCTCCAGTAACTCACTACTCCAAACACTTCAGCTGGGTAACTTCATCCTTCACTCATTTCCCATTCTTTGCCCTACAGAAGCTATATAAGCTCTCTGAGGGTTTTGCTGGTTACAGTCCGTGGCTCGTAAGCTACAAAAATCTAAATGTAGGTCAAGATGAGTTGAAATCTTTTGAACACAGCCAGCCGCTGTTTCCTAAACATGTCCCTGAAGCAGCTGCACGAAGGATGTTTACAATTAAAAACAACTCTCAAGCAGCCAGTTAAGAATGCACAGGATTACTCTAGCGAGCAGCATTCATTAAACATCATTTCTGAAATTTCACTGTTTTAAACTTGATCACATTTAGGATCTGCATCTAAAGAAGTGGAACTATTGACTTCCAGCATCCTAGAGGGCTCTTAGGACAAAGGCCTAACTAGAAGATAAATGGTCCCAAAAGACTCTGGGGACAAACTATGGCTGGGCACGAAGTGTGATGTCACACTGGCTTCTACTAGGATGGGAGATCCCTCACCCTTTTTTTTTCCTTCTTGATCTGATTTGTGCAAGTAAAAAAAAAATAAACAAAAACACACCAAGAGAGAAAGAGAAATATGTGAGCTTTGCTGAAAATGAGTCAATCCCTTGAAACCCAGCAGGGGCACCGTCTGCTCTCCTTATGGAGCTCAGTGGCTTTCATCACAATTCGAGTGTCTCCTACTCCTCCCTCTCAGCTGAAGGCAGATGTGGGTTCACTGGCAACACTGGGCCTTGTTCTTTGTGAGTGTTTAGGGCCTGAGCAATCATTTTAAATTGAAAGCAGATACGGTGATGCTATTACAAGATTGTCTAGAGCAGCAATTCCCAACTGGTAAGACATGAGAACACTTAGAAGAAAATGGGTTTCATGAAGCCTAGGCTAAAAATCAGCACAGAAAAGCATAAGCATGATGCAGAGCAGTATCTCCTTAAAACAATACTTAAAAATGTTGAGAAGAAAACTCCTTCCAAAAAGGTGTTGGCAGTACAGACTTCAGTTAGACCATGGAGAAGATCAAAGCAAGCTTGTGCCAGGCTCTGCATAGCTCTTGGGTTTTCATATTCTTTCTGTATTCTAATGCCAAATAAACATTTATCTGCAGAAAGAAAATGCTCATACAACAAGCATCTTTCTTTTAACAGCTCATGTGCCAATGGGTATCTAGCTGTGGAATTCTGTGCTTGTGCACTGCCGTTTGAAATCAACTACAGTCACACAATTCATCAAAGATCAGGGATGCATGTCCACTTGTTTTTGACTAAAGAGGAAAACATCTGGCAATCCAGAATATGCCACAACCATGCATTGAGAAAGAAAATGTAACAGTCTGGCTGGATGTAATTAGCACAGTATGTACATACAGTTGAATGCTAGTACTACAAATAGTGTTACCTGGCACCAGTTTACCTGTGAAGTAAACTGACCAATAGCTGTATTTAAAATTCATTTGTACCAACCCACGGGTTTACTTTACTTTACAGATATTCTTAAAATTTTCTTGAAACTCTGTTGTGACTTCATAGAGAAAAAAATCTGCAGAGAGAGGTTTAACAGAAACGGTGAGAGGACTGAGGTACTCAGAACCTCCGACAACAAAGTTACTTTTCTTCAGGACTCCCATTTCAGCGACTCCAGTTTAAATAAAAATTAAAAAATAAGTCTCTATTAATCTGTTTTCAAAGTCCCAGAGCCTTTAAAACAGGAAAAGCCTCTTCTCCTAACATGGTGAATTTAAAGAAATTAGGAATAAGAAAACTATCACCGCCTTCTCTTGAAGAGGCAGCAGCAGTTCCTCCCAGTTCACTCACTTCGTACTGCACCTGAAAGAGTCAAAAGTAATGGCTATAACTTTTCATGGACTCTTACTGGACTGCTTTTGTCCTTTGCAGAGGCTTGTGCTCAGGTACCAGGAATGACGTACCAGAAAAAGCAAGCACTGCCTCCTTGTACAGCCTACTCAGGTAGCAGGACACGTGCTCTACCAATGGCAGAAAAATTCACCTCAGAATCAAAATGAAAGACATTGAGGTCTCTGCAAATATAAAATTCCTGACATCGCTGCAGTGAAGTACATCTCTGCTGTGACTTGGCCATATTTGTCGGAGTTGATGGTTGCTGAAACAGTGAAGGGGAGAGAAAGAATTGTAACCTGGACTGTCGTTTGCTCTACCACCCAGAGGTATCTTAGAGCCTGGTGAGGAGGGACGTTCTCTGCATCTTTTTCTTTCCTTTTTCTGTAGCAGTTCAGAACCACATTTAAAGGTACCCAGCAGTAATCTGACCACAGCGCGGGACAAAGCAAGAGAACAGAAAAAAAAGGCTTTATCCATAGAACCTGGGCTTTTTGTCTATCTTTTATGTCTATCTTTTATCTTTTATGTCTATCCCCACGATCTGGTTATAAATCCATTTCAGATGAATAGTTGATTAGGTTTTTTTTAAATGTACAAATAAAAAAAAAATAATTAAAAAACCCACAAGAATAAAAAGGCTTTAAGTTTGCAATGTACCTGATTTCCCTACCCCTCCCCTTCAGGGTCTCCAGCTCCACATTGTAAAACAGCAGTTCTAAGGTCTTATTGTTGAAGAGGATTCAATTTGTCCCCATCTCTCATTTGCTCTTCCTTCGTACACTAATTTAGCACTTAACACAATTAACTGTAAACGGTTTATTAAACTAAATCCCCTGTCCCAGATTTGGACATCCCTAGACAGATGTGTCAGTGCACAGGCCCTAGCCAGGCTCTGGAGGAGGAGGGGAGGCAAAGCCATCCCCGAGGCCCCTGTGTGTCTGTGAGAGTGCCCCGTTGCTGGCACTGGGGCAGTGCATGGCAGGGCTGCAGCTCCATACAGACCTCTACACACCCCATACACACCCATATGCTCGCACTCCCCTCAGACATCCTATCAAAGTCCCACGCAGACCTTCCCATACAACACATCCTCTGTGCACTCCCCCTAAATGCAGGATACGCTCTCACCCCAGAACACACGTACATATCCAGTGTGTATTTCATTCATGTCCCATGCCAGCCCATAAGCACACTCCTCTATGCTTCCCCATACATAGACGATCTATAACCCCCATGTACCCATTATACAGCCACCACATGGCTCTCCTGTGCCCAGCTCCTACAGCGCCCATGTGCACCCCTACACACTCCTCATACACCCCCAGGCCCCGCTCTGTACACCCCCCCCACACAGCCGCCTCTCCTGGGCGAGCCGCACTCCACAGGTGCTGGGCTGGGCTGGGCCGGGCCGGGCTGGGCTGGGCGTGCCGCTGCCTCCGCTGGCTGTGGCGGGCCTGGACCCCCGGCCGCTACCGAACAAGGCTCCGCAGGGAAGGAGTTAAAGGCAGCCGCGCCGACCGCAGTCGGTATCGCCGCCGGGCACCGCTTCCCCCGCGGGCTCCGCGTTTCCCCCGCTCCCGGACTGTGCGGGGCAGCCGCGGCCAGCTCAGCCTAGCCCAGCTGAGCCCAGCTGAGCCGAGCCGAGCGGCAGGTGGGCTCTGGGAGGCGGTCCGCGGCTGTGGAGCTCGGCGGGCGGGCGGACCGGCGGCCGCGGGGCTCTCCCTGCCGGCTGCGCGCCGGGACGCGGGGGGAAGCCCGTGGGCGGGCACGGGTGGGGGGTACCGGGGCATCCTCCGCAGGGGGAGGTGAAGTAGGCGGAGAAGGAGGAGGAGAAGGAGGGAAACCTGCTTCTCCGGAGGGACGAGGTAGCGGCGCTGCAGCGGGCCAGCCCAGCGGCTCGGGCTGCGGGCACATGCCGGGCTTGGAGCACCGGAGCCGCGGGATTCCTGCGGGTGCCTCAGCCCAGCTCCCGTCCCGTCCCCTGCGAGAGCGTCAGCTGGGCTCCGGCAGGGAGGAGGGCTCACCTACGGCTCCTCTCCCAGAGTGCATTCATCCGAGAGCAAGCAAACCTGGTAGTAAGTACTTGTCATCTTTTATGTATGACTTGTTAAAGTTTTATTCTTCTCTGCTGGCAGGTAGCAAAGGATTTTTAGGAAAAAGCATTTATAGCCTCGATTGTAAGGATAATCTCTCTGGCTCTCCTTTGGACTCCCGAGCCTTTCAAATACAAAGGTGCATATGTGGAGGCACATGTAGGAATGTTCCTTCGCTGCACATGCACATCTTTAATGTTTCAGACTAAATTATGTGTCGAGGTTTTTTTTAACTTCTGCTGTTCTCAAAGTAATTTGTACCACGTTGCACAATATGCTTAGTGTCTGAGAGAAGAGTAAATCCTGGTGACACATGCTGCATAAGGCTGGGGGAAGGAGATGAATATTTAAAATCATTAACTTGGCAGGGAGGGGAATCACTTCTCTGCATGCTGCTTTCATGCTATGGAGCAATATACTTTTGGGGATTCTTTGCCTTTTAATCCTCTTTCCTGTGTATGCACATCTGGACTCTGGCCTGGCACTGCTCCCTGCACTCAGCCTGGAAGGGAGTGGCATGGCAGAGTAGCGGGGGCTGGAGACCAGGGATGGAAAGACAGAGAATCCTTCCCTCCTCTTACAGTTTAAAGATACTTTTTAGCCCCAGTCTTGTCTTCTGCAGAGTAAATCCATAGGAATACTTCTCCTAGAGTCAGGAAGCGGCATCATAAGTGTTTTGAGGGCTACATTAGGCTCTCTACAAAGGGAATGGCTGAGAGGATAAATGCAAATACCTGATTCCACACACCCTACTTCCCAGAGGATTTCAAGCATTGAGCCCTATGGGGGGTGAGCATGGAATTGCAGGACGTGCAGAAGGTGTGTTCCTACCGAGACTTCAAAATTATGCTACCTCTTTGTGAAGTGCTGGACAGAACTACTGTCTACCTCCCCCTACTTCCTGCACACATCTTTATTTATTTTGCTAATGACTTGCATTATTATTTGCCAAATATGATATGTGTCTTCCTGTGCAACTTTGTTTGCTGAGATGTTCCTGGAACTAGGCTCTTAAGAGCATGTTTTAGGAGACTTCTGCTTTTAAATCACAATTATATTTACTAATAGCTGAATAGTTAATTTTCATCTGGTACGTATCTAAAGTACTTTCTGCTTCCTCAAATGATACTGTTCTTCTGTAGCTGGTCACTGTGTGCATTGTAGTTTGTAACAGAGTGCTCGTGATAACACATTTTCATGATAAACTAATATTACCCTCATCCTGAACACTTTGCATTCTAATGCTACAGAACAAGTGCTTTAACTCTGAAAGTGACTGGACTGACTTTATTTTAGTAGGAGAATGTTTACTGCCAGAGGACCAGTCATTAGAATGATAGGGAGCATGTCCTGTGCTGGTGTGCAATATATTAATGGCATTTAACCTTTTTAGATAAGCATGAGCAGAAAGAAAGTGCCTGGTTTAATAAACATCACAGCTAGGATTTTATATAAATATGGGAGGCTCACAGAAGTTAATATCGCTGACCCAATTTTTATTGGTCTTGTAGGGAAATCTTAGTAGGTCTGCTGCAAAGCAAGTTAGAAATCTGATACTTTGCTGTTGCAAGCATCTCTCCATAGTTTTAGTTGCTTTGCTGCATGGTGTAAAGGAGGATGAAGGAAATAATTTAGTGAAATTCTGTTGGTTTGCTTGTATGATGCTGAAAGGGAATTTATAAAGTCTGAAATAAGCAGGGATTACGTATTGCCATTGGCTTAAGTTAAATGTAAGAGCTGCATAATTTTTCACCAGATTTTGGTCTGGTTTGCGTTCTCCCTGGCTCCTCCTTTAAGTTCATTAGGACTTCCTCTGGGCGATGATCCGATTTTTACAGTCAATCAAAATCCATACCAATATCCTTACGCAGGCCAAATACACTGTATTTAGAAAGACTATAAACCAACAGCTACAAATTACTTTCAGAGCCCTCCTAAAACAAAATGCAGATGTAAATAGAGTTCAGAACAGCTCCAAATGCTGTGCCTTAAAGTTGTGGATGTCTAAATCCAGAAAATGTGCTCAGAAGCTGTTTGCAAGCCATGTAAGGAGGTGGCTGAAGTTTTTGGTTAGACTCTGGAGAACTGTAGCCACAGACTGTGGTTGTTGGACTCTTCTAGGTAGTTTGAGTTCAGGTCTGAGCATGGGCTGGAAGTGATCCTGGTTTTGTGGGCAGACTCGTCTCCTCTCCTTCATAAACTTGTCAAGTTAATAATAAAACATGCTGCGGTTGTTTGCTTTTGCTGTGTTTAGAGCTGTACTCAACAGCTTTTCCAAACTTTGTTCCACAGGTATGAGTTAGGAGGTAATGAAGATAATTTATTTTTTCCCATTGGCTGGTTAATACACTCTTCTCTCTTTGATGCTAAATGACTCTTTTTTTTAACCTCCCTTTGGAAGGTAGGTGTCCTTTCATTGCTCTAGAAGCACATTGCTGCATGTGTTGCAGTAGACTATCTAAACTTTTTCAGTGGCATCTACTGTGCCAGACAGCATCCTAGCAAACCCTGTACAGCTGCCTCCATCCCCTTCACTGATGGAAATGCTTCTGTGATGCACACTAGGACTACATATGTTGTTTGGATTTCAGCACTGCATGCAGAGAAGATATGATTAATCCATTGTGCTGAAAAGGATTCATTGGTGAAGCCAGATGGATTCAGGTAGGATGGACCCTGGGAGATTTTTTTAAATTTAGCACAGCTTTAAATGTTGTCTGTGTTGTCTGTGATTACAGTGTGGGTTTTGCTAAAATCTAGGTCTTTTGTACAGGGTCTGTTGAACATGCTACAGCAAGGTCTGTCTCTAATAATGTCTTCATTAAGTGTCTCTACAAACAGAAGAGTATACTAATTGCCAGACTAACATGCTGTTTGGCTCTTTGAACAAGCTACTGAACACTAACTTATGAATGGAAACTTAAAAGGTTCATTAGCAACCTGCTACATGAAAGAAATGCCAAAATGAAATGAAAATACATTTGTAGTCCTGTTGTTGTTGCTATTAAAGCTGATATAGAATTCCAATTTAGTTTCTGTGGGCATCTTGACTAATTTAATAAACATTTTTTTGCCTCTGGAGTTTCAGCAGCTGCTCCCTGTATAAAAGCTGGGAGTAAGTAGTTCAGCTTTGGTAGAAATGAAAGGAGAATTGAGCTCTATAGAAATGAGGAGATTAGAGTTCCATGAGGCATATACCCCTTTAATGCTGCTGGAAGGCAAACTCACTCAAATAATCCTAACTCTCACTTCTGGTGAGCAGAAATTCTAGGGGGGAAAGAAATTCCCTTAGTGACTTATTAACAAAGGCTTTTCAGGTTTGCTGGGATTTATCATGTGAGCCTAATCTACCTTTTGTTCATCCAGTTGGCAGGCTTTAAGATTTAAAAGGGTCTACAGAAACTCCTCCCCCAGACTCCTTATTTAATTAAAGAGGCTTGGTGCATTATTTACCTTTGAGTCTTCAATTTATGTGGGAACAATGAGTTGGGGTTAACATATTGTAAAATATTTGTGAATGCTGCATTATAAGCAGCAAAAAGAAGCAAACTCTGGTTATACCTTCAAATTTACACTGACCTATATGGGTTCAGTCAGAATGTCTGGAAGTGAGGCCAGTCCTACATAAGTACTGAAGTATAAATACAGGTGTCCAACTCTACAGCAAATTTCCCTGTCCCTGTAGGCAATTCAAAGGGCCTGGAGGAGGGTCAGTTTCGTTTGCTGCTATGAGAGCTCTCTGGAGTCATCCCATGTGCAGCTCAGGCCTTGCAGGCACCAATATTTTCTATATTTTGCTTTGGTAGTCCAGTAAAGACAGACTGGTAACTGTAGTTCTCTTACGGGTTCCCTCAGTTTCTTCTCCTCCCCCACTCCATTCATCCCTGTAGCTGTGAGCATCAAGTTGCAGATAAAACGACTTCTGAGAGAGGAATGGGATGCAGCTCTTGCCAAAGGCAATTAAGTGCTTAGGATTACAGTGTGCTTTACAAAGTGTGTTCTTGCTGAATCCCTTTCCTCTTCTGCTTGCTGGCACAAAGCAGTTTCTTGGCACTTACCTTTGTTATAACAAGTCTGAGCATTGCTAAACTTCATTACACCGTGTCCGCTCTTCTGAAGAAGTCTAGCAAGCTGCAGTGTCTTCTGTTTTGAGGACAGTCTTGCTGGTGATTCTTTACTAAGACTCAGCTTGACCTCATCACCTCTGCTGTAATTGGATTAAATTCACTTACTTGCCAAAAACACGGCCAGCTGACAGCATATTAATTATTCAGACCGAAGTGCTGTTTTGTAGGCATAGGTTCCTTGGTACCAAAGACGTTTTTAGGGCTTGTGTTGCAGCTGATGTGCCACAGGGATACAGAATTGTCACAGAAGGATGTTTTCACTTTTCTTCCTCATAAAAGTGAAAGTAGAAGGTATAACCTGTGGGAGAAGAAATGACTGGCTCTACTTGCCAGTCATGTGCATCGCTTACTGCTGCTTCTTGTGAAATGTGATAAATTGCTGAGAGTCCAGAGACATCCTGGCTGAGGAAAGTGAGTGATGGCATATGCTGTTTTACACACCCACTGCAGTTTATTTCTAATTATTGCACAGCAGGTTAAGATCATTATTTTGAGTTGTCTTTTTACTACTTTTTCTGTTATTCTTCAGCACTCTTGTGATCTGATGTATTTGCAGAGTGGCAGGATGATATCTGAACAGAAAAATGTGCCCAGAAGGACACTGGAACTGTGTAGTGAAGGATAATCTGATCACCAAGGCTGTAGTTTCATCCTGAGACCTTTTATATACTCTTTAAACCAATGTAATCCAGCTTTCAGTGGGAACCACTGCTAAGTAGCAAAAAATCACTATCCTGATTGTTAACCTCAGCAAAATGTTAAGGGATGAGTGAGTAATGTGGAGACCAAGAACTGAGTTGCAAATATTATAAAGAGGATTTGAGTGGCTGGAGAGACACAGTGGTACAGACACTCTCGCAGATGATCCAAATAATGAAAGGATCCCTGTTTTATGAGTTAGCTTTTTCTTATCTGCCTGGAAGTACTGCAAGTTTCCTGTTTGCTGCCAAGGCCTGTAAAGAGTTGCATTTTACAGTCAGCATGGGTCAGAGGAACTAGAGCTCCCAGCTCTTTGTTCCTATCAGGACATTGTTGCATTTCATTTCAAGGTGATGTTGATTTTTCTAAATTCTATAAATACTTACGGTGTGAAACAATAGATAAACAAGGTGAAATAGGGATGTGAGATTTTCCATATCTACTAAGTTACAGTTACAATTTCATTTATTGTGTAAATGTGCAGTGCAAATAATAACAAGGATGCCTGCTTTAATACCCCATTATAACATATTTGTCTAATCATATTTTTGGCAGTGTTAACTATTATGAAGTTGCTTGTTGCTTAATAGAATAGATATATAATTCCATTAATTCTTGAAGATGATGTAAGTAGTTTGTTAAATATTAAAGGGGTTTTTTTTCGTTCACATATTTTATGTATTTGGAATCAGTGCCATTAAAAAAAAGACAAAACATTGATCATCTCTCCTGGGCAAGAATTAACAGCCTAGCTGGGTAAATAAAAAAGTATAAAGGGCATGTTCTGTAAGAAGCACTGTCAAAGACTAGGTCAGGGAACCACTGTCTGTATGTTCTTATGCTCTTGACTGTATCAAAAGGAAAGTTACAAACCAGAAACAGTAAGCAGGCTGAGAAATTTGTCAAGAATGGCCGGCTTCACTCAGGTTATTTACCTCAGATGTTTTAGGATCATAGCTTTCCTTTCCTTTGGTGGAAGATGAGGAGGAAGGTCTTAAATCAGTGCTTCATGTCTGAGAGTTACTGACTCCACATCACTATTTGTAGTCCAGTCTGGTTTTGGAGGTGAGAAACCTTTTCTGTTTTGTGCAGCGTAAGTTTCTGCCAGTGCTGTGGTGTGTTAGGTTGGTGAGATCTGCCTCTGCTGCTACTGTTTAAGTTCTGACATTGTGGCTGTGGTAGTCTTAGGGGGTGTATCTTGGACAGAGCCTGAGAGACCATCGCAGAGGGAGTCCTGGCTTTGAAATTTAACAGCTGGTGTACGGGTGTCTCACCCCCAGCACCAGAGCAGTGCAGTTCCTCTGACCTCAACAGAGTTGCAGCATTCATGGTTTTCAGTGATGTGGGAGCGAAACTGGGCCTATATTCTTTTAAATGGTCTATTTAGCAGCCCTTTTCCATATGCAGTCTCCACGCCAGTGACAGGAGCTTCCTGGAACTGACAGGAGACACAAAAGACCCCCTTCTCTAAACCACTGGACCTTAAGAATATTGAAAAGATGTTACAACAAGCCTCATAATACACCATTGTCAGGCTCTCTCTGAAGATGCCTGCAGTGGTATCATGCCTCTAAGCTTTCCAGAGGGGGTGTGATGACCCCACATGGAAAAAAATACAAGAGTAATGGTTTGGGTGGCTGTGAGGAATTTCATAGTACTACTTCCCCTGGCTGTAATTTGAAACCAGCTGGAGGCGTTTAGTGCTGACTGAACTCATAAGAGGTAAGCAAATATCTGAGCATGGATCATGCAGGTTTTTTAGGAAGAGATCTTGGCTTGTGAACCTGTGCATGTCTGGGTGCATCTCTCTCATGGAGAGGGGAGTGGTGAAAGAAGGTTTGTTTCATTTTCTTCTACATTTCACTTTCTTATTCCTACTCATTTTCCTGTTCCTTTGCAGTACAGCAGTTTTTCACATTGCTGCAAAAGTGTCCGTGCTTGTGAGTGGAGTGAGCACATTTGAATGGAGGAGGGTTTGTGAAGTCTGAGTTTTGGCATTCCTAGGGGAGTGGCAGGGTTTGTATTCTGTGCTGCCTCAGCCCTGCTCTGGGACATGCCATAACTGTGTGGTGCTCTGGCAAGCCACCTCTGTGTAGCCAGGAAAGCAGCCTCGAGTCAGATAATTACACTTTTTTTATTATTTTCTTGTCAGTTGATACAAACTTCAGATCACTGACTTGGATACTGAAGAACAAGACTACCACAAACAAGTATGAAGTCGCTTACAGAAATATTTACTTCACCCTTTCCTTTGTGGTCCCCTCTTGCTGTGCACTCAGTGCAGGTCACAGACAGCAGCAGCCCTGAGGACTCCTGTCCCTCAGGATGTGACCCCACTTGGTGTCTCCAGCCCTCAGGAGCTGCTGTTTTCTTTCCCTAACTCCTGGTATCCAGATGTTCTCTGGCTGATGGGCTTTTTGGCGCCGTGACACGCTCTGGTGTGTAGCAATTTTTACCACTCGGGCTCCCCTGGTGCCAGAGCTGGTGGAAACCATCTGGGATTGGCTCGGGGTGGCTCAAGGGCCCCTGTGCCTCTTGTCCCTCATGCCATTTCCCAATGGCTTATGTGAGGGATGTGTCTAAAGGTGTGGCTGCGGGATGGCAGTCGGTATCCGTGAGGGAGTCCCCTCATGCCGAGGGCTGGGTGACAAGGCAGGAGCAGTGCTGTGCAGGCCTGACCAACAGCCAGGCAGGCTCCAAAGCGCTTCCCTCCATTTTAGCTCAGTCCTGACCTGTGGGACCAAGGTTTTATTACAACTGATGGGGAATTTTGCTCGTTACATGCTAAAGTAGGCCTGAACATGAGTACTGGGATACTGATGGATCAATTAAGCACATCAGAGAGAGTAAAAGTCAGTAAATGGCTATTTGATCTGGGTTTTCTTCAAATGCTTCTAAACTCAGTGAACAGAAGTACTGCTCCTTCATTTTACCTGAAAGAGTGCCTTAATTGAGTTCACCTGAGTTGACTAGTAAAGTATTTAGTTTTCATCCAATCTATTTAGTTCTTATCTGATGTAGAACTCAGTTACATTCCTTTTCCAAGGAATTTCCAAGCTATAGCTGTGGATGTTAGGGTCATCCTGGTTAGTTTGAGCAGAAGTGGGGGCTCTGTTCCTGACTGGACCACAGTGACAGCCAGAAAATAAGGTTATAAAAGTCAACTACTGGCATAGCATCTCACCAGCAAGGACAGTCAGAGATGGTCAGATAGTTCTCCAGGTAAAATAGTGTGGACCTTACTCCGTTCTCCACATGCGTGATATTGACTTTAATGCAGCATCTTCTAACTGCAAACACTTTACCACTCTTTTGCTTTGTCTCAGGGGGTAAAAGCAAACATAAATGTGTAAATAAGTTTTAGTACTTCATGTTATATTGGTTTTATATTATATTGTACTTTGCTTGACAACTGAGGTAACCTTCTTTGAACTTGCTGTGAAGGTTCATCAGCACATGAGCTGTTCAGGGTCCCGTGTGGGTGCCAGGTACCTGTATATTACATTAGCAACATATGGATATTGATATTGGAGCAGGAAATTGCAGTAATAGGCCTACTTCTCACTAAATTAAGGGGAAGGAGAAAAATGTGTGATGATTCATGTCTGTTCATGCCTGTCAGGTTTTCTGTGGTGAATAGAATTCTCTATATAGCTTTCCAGTGCTGTTTCCATTCTAGATGGTTTTATTACGAGTGTAAGGTTTTGAGATGGACTGTGTCAAGGGCAGGAATAAGGGAACTTTGTCAAACTTTGTTAATTTTTTATCTGTGTGGCAAAGAATTTTTTTCCTGAAGAACCAAACAAAAATATTTTTTTAAAACTGTAAGAGTAACAGGATGATGAACTAAATTGAATCTCAAAACAAAGGATTTATTGTCTTGAAAACAAACTTGCTGTAATTGCATTTCTTGTGAGTTTTTTTTTTCTTCTGTTGAAGCTTATATTTCACTTAGAAGACAGGAAATACAAGTTTGCTGGTTACATTTTTTTAAAGCTATAAATAACTTACTGTCTTCAAAGATGGTGTTAATTTTTTAAAATGCTTCTAAAGTGAAACTTTGGTGAATTAAAAATTAAATTATATGGGTAAAATAACTACTTGTTATGTAGTTGATGTCTGTACTGTGTGTACAGATATTAAAGGTGCTTTCAGAGTGAAGGGTGTTATAAGAAAAGTTCTGGCACCTGTAACTGGTCTCAATTGTTTTATTTCCTATTCTTTGCTGTCTGTATCTCTCCTTGTCCCACTCTCACCCCTGCCATGAGGGGTAATGAATGTTTGTAATCTATCACCTTGCTACTTTGCTGGGGTCATTGCTTATCCTCAGGAAGTGGTGTAATGTGTGGGAATGCTGAAGTCTATCTAAAAAAATGAATGACATTATAACTGGCTCAGTGTTCCAGTTAGCCCAATATTGTGACGAGTTAACAGGAGAACCTACAACAGCTTTTTTTTTTGAGATCCACTTCTCTCCCTACCTCTCCAGTTTCCACAGCTCTTGTGTTAAGGATATTAGAGGATGTGTACCTGTTTAGTCCTTTAAGTGTCTATTTATAGACCTGTTGTCCAGAGTTTGTTTAATCCCTTTTTGAACCCATGGACATCCTTTGCCTTCACAGACTTGCGTGACAGCAAGTTCCAGAAGCTTGTAACCTGCTGGGTAAACAAGTGGTTTCTATTTAAATTAGTTGATTGCTTGTTGCAGCGAGTACTGCCTTGTTCTAGTTTTGTAGGATTGGATAAATAAGAGTTCTGTGTTTAACAGCTAATGGGTTTTTTGTTATACCTGGTCATATTCACCTTCAACCTTCTCTCCAAACTGAAGAGTCATAGCCTTTTAAGTATGTCCATGTGAAGCATCTGCTCCATTTCCATTTAGTTGCCCTTTTTGGCAACTTGGTATGGGGAGAGCAAGTTATAACACTCAAGTAGTGGAAGTGCTCAGGTTGTGTGAAGTTGCAGAAATGCCTCATCTTGTTCTCTTTTCAAAGATTCTAATGATGTTTCTGGCTTTCCTGACTACTGTTGAACACTGAACCAAGGATTTAAGAGAACTGTCAAGGATGGCTCCAGCTTCTGAGTAGGAATAGTTAGAATTGATATTGTCTTGAGGAATTACTACTCTAATATCTATCTGCCAACTTTTTTCCCAATCTGTTAGTTTTGTCATTGATTGATAAACATGCTGAGTAACAGCAGTCCCAGGGGTGATCTCAGGAATCGCGCTGCTGATTCCGCTGCATCTTAAAAAGCCTGTTAAGCTCTATGCTTTGCTTTCTTATTATTTCTAATGTTTGAACTCTGTTATGTTCTGCATTCATTACTGTGAATGAAGTTGAACTTGCCAAAGTGTGGTTTCCAGGTTCTCCTACACAGCCCTTCCCATAAGCTGAGAGTTGTGCAGGCAGGATTTGCAAGTCCTCGAGTACTGGTCAGAACCAGTATAGCTCTGGCTTACACACCTTGGCTAGTGGTTCTTAAATTCATATTTGAATTTCTTCAGAACTTGTGTGAACATTGTTCTGTCCTAGTGATTTATTAACATCTAATTTCCTTGTTTGGTCTGGTATTTCCTGATTTTATTTCGGTTTGGTCTGGCTTCTCTGCCAGATTTACAGCAAAGGGTGCAATGGATGTGGAAAACTCCCCAAAGATTTCAGCAGTAAAGACTGATGAAAAGAATTCACTGAGCTTCTCTTCTACAACTGCATTATCCCCATCTCTCCCTTTTACACCTTTGTCATCCAGCACCTGGACCGCTTTCCTAGCTGGCTTCTTGTCCTTGATGTATTTCAAGAGCTGTTTACTAGCACAGTGATCTTTGTTTGCAGGCAATTTTTGGATTGTCTTTTAGCTCTCTTAATTTCCTGTTTACATTTTACTAACCATGTTTTATGGGCTTCCCCTGTCTTTACTTAAGTAATCCATTTTCTAAGGGGTGACCTATGCCCTGCAATACTCTCCTAACTCTCCCTGAGGCTTCCTGGTTTTTGAACTGCTTCTTTTTAGCATCCTCTTTCTTTATTGGCACATCCTTACGTCATTCTCTTTCTTAAAATTAAATAACTATACACTGGTTTTGCTTGATGACCCTTATATCAGTGCTGTTTTTTGTGTTTCCTAACAAATGGCCTTTGTAGTTTTCTCTGTTTTGGATGGTACCCTGCACTTAGAAGTTTCTTTTCCACTGGAGAACTGTATATCTAGAAAAATGACTGGCACTATATCATCCCTTTTTTTTCCTCCAGGGGCTAATACTGAGTATTTCTATACATCCTCATGTGTTGTTGGTATACAGCAGCTATTAGTATTGTAACAGTCTGTGGAAGCTTTCTATTAACATAGAGGGGCACGGGCATGAAACCATTCTGAGTGCTAATGGAGCTGGATATGTTATTACCTTTTGCATACACACAGTATGTGCAGTGATGATTAAAACTTTGCACTCCTGAAATCATGGATTATGTATAAAATTCAAAACCTATGCACTTAAAACATCTGACAAGAAGGTAGCCTTGCTTTTCCAGTTTTGCAGACATGAAAAAAAAAACCCTGAAGGAGAATACTCTGTGGTTATATGAGAGGTCTCTGTGGACATGTTTACAAGAGCTGAAGCGTGTTTATACTTACTTCTGTGCAATTACTGGAAGATTGTCCTTATTCCATAAAGCATGTGCATGCAGTTGAAGGAGCAGTACATATGTTTACTCTTTATAGATGCACTCAAAAGAGCTGGTTTTACAGGCACAATCCAGCATTGAAACAAGATATGCAAACAAGTTATTGTTGATTAATATTGCTTAGCTAGTTGAAGCTAATATTAACTAATAAAACCTAGACAGGTGAATAAACCTAGTTCTTTGTTCTCTTTACCGTGTATCACTGAAGTTATATACATTCTTTCTACTAGGAGCACAGGATTGGAGTGTTTGTTGGGGTTTTGTTTGGGTTGTTTTGTTTTTACTGAGGCACATCCTGTCCCTGCTATAGCCATCCTTGCATTCTGTAAATAGATACACCTAAATTTGCAGAGCTTGTCTGTCTGAGCCTTTTCTTAACCAGTGAGTGCTGGACCAATCTTGCTTCAAATCTAGCTATGTGTCTGTGCTTTGTTCTTGAAAGACTTGGATTCAAGCCTACTACATATCTTCCTGGACCAGAAAGCTGTTGGAAGTGAACATGCTGTCTCTGGGTGATGACTTTACTGATGAGTTGCAGGAGTTCCCCATCATATGATGAGCTAAATAATGAAGTCAAGTTGTGCACTTTAAGAGTTACTGCAAAAAGAATGAAAGTGAAATTGAGCAGAGCTCGTCAAAGCCGACTGAAACAACATCTGTGGTGAAAACCTGGACCTCATCACTTCATTGTGAGACGTGCAAGGGAAATGATGTCAAGTGAAACAGTTCCTTGTCCCAGAGAGGAACTGGTCTTCACCATTCAGAACACTTCTTACAGTCCTGTATCTGGCTAATGCAATCTGGAGTGATTTCTTATCAAATGAAATTTCGGTGGCTCTCAGGATCTTTTGCAGTAATTGACTTCTGTTGAGAAGCTGTGGTATTGTTCTTAGTGCCAGGCTTTGGAAGGATTTTCCTTATTATCTAGGTATAATTTTCTACTTTGCAGATGGAATGGTGGGTTTGTGTAGCTATTCCAGTCAGACTTCACTATTCTGATATTTACGTTTCAATAATTTCAACAGTGTAATAATTCATGGGTTTGTAACTGTACAATGCGTTCCTTGACTTGAATTATTTGTAGGGTCTCTAGTAGAATGTTTTTCAAATGGTACGTCAAATACACAGTTCTTACTACTTTCATCACTAGGTTTCAAAACACTTTACAAGGAAGTATCAGAAGGAAAGGAGTTTGGAGGGATTTCTCCAAGGCCTGAAAAAAGGTAAGCGAGGCAAATCTTCTGTTTCCACATCTGAATGCAAAGTTGTCTTGTTCTGACTAAAATAAGTTTAGGAGGTCACTAAATAAAACTTGAGTGAATACACTTGCATTACCAATAATGTAGGCTTAGTCTGGATTTAGCTTAATGTACCGGGGGGAAAACAACAAAAATGACACTTAGAAATGCAAATGTAGCTATGAGAATATTTAGGTATTATTAAATATTTAAGTTCTTACCTTTAAAGTGTGTGCTTCACATGCAGAATTTCTGGAGCTCATTAGAGAATTTTTTGGGGGTGAATTTTTTTAGCCTGTGAGTCTTTAATGTAATATTTTTTTCCCTATGCTTGCAAATTAATATTAGTTCTGTTCATTCAGCTGGATTAATTAGCTCAAAATTATGTAAGAGAGGTAAGACAAAATAATAATTTCTTCCAAAATAAGATTGAATCTCTGATAACTGTACATTAATTCTGACTTCTTAGCCATATCTGTTTCATTCCATCTGCAGATCACAAAGGTTTTTAGGTGCTTATAAACTGGACATGAAGCTATTACTAGCTACTTTTGAAAGTTTGTAGCATAAAAAATAAAGAAATAAAATAAAAATAACCCATTAAACTTAGTACATGGATTCCCTATACCTTGCCCCTTCCAGATGAAGTTATTCGCTCTCTTCCATCTTCAAATGAGAGAGTTTAAACTTGCTTTGCAGGAATACTGCTCTGCAAAGTTTCCAGACTTATAGGAGACAGAAATACCTCTAGAAAGTAAAAAAAAAAATAGCTTACTAGAAAAACAAAAAGTTTTGAACTGTTTGACAAATATTGAATCTCAACTTGTGAAAACAAAACCCGAGTTTTGGATCAGTGTCAGAATTTGATGCTGTTATTTTGAACAGCTCTGGTAAACTTAAATTCAGAACAAGGGCTGAGTGTTCCCTTTTGTATTATGGAGTGACGTAGTACAACAACTAACTTGGAGTCATGTTATGCCAGCCTTCTGTGCAAACATAGAGTAAAGCCTTTTCACTGCCCCTAAAGAGTTTTGTCCAAGATGACAAACAGCTGCTTGCTTCTAGTGCAGTGATTTTGATGTATTTATTTATTTATTTAAATAGGGAGCTGTATTGTGCAGATAAAACTGAATATTTGTGATTTGCTTGTTTTTCTAATCTAGGGGGATTTGCTTTCCTTCTACTTTTTCTCTGCTGCTTTCCAAAAAAGAAACAACTGTTTCTTTTCAGTTGTGCTGTAATGTACTCAATAACTTGTTAAAACAGATCTCTCAGAAAACTATGTGGTTTCTTTTCTTTTGAGAAAGAAAGATAGGAGACCAAAACCACATGTAACACCTTCTTTTCCCCCTCCCCCATTTGTTATCTTTCTTCATGCTTTAGAAGAAAGACACTGTCAAATTTAGATTTCTGCAGCTTCAGTTTTGCACCCCTGGGTTTTGGTATGTCTCTGAGATAACTCTCCCCCTGAAAGTACTGTTTTGTGTGATAAGAAACCTTGTAACCATCTTAAACTGAACTTTGTGTGGGTTTTGGCTATAATACGTTCATATGTATATATTTATATTTTTTAATCTATTTTTCCCCAGTCTCCAAATCATTGTCATGCCCCATTTAATTCTCTCCAGACTTTTTCAATGCCTTTTTAAGGGTTTATGTGGGTAACTCTACTGTCAAGGCAGAAGCCTGTGACTTTTCCTGGCTCATGTGAGGGGACTTGCATTTGCTTCAGTGAGGCAGAATACATTTTCCATTATGGATTTGTGCATCAAACTGAGAGGCCTTGCTTGGGCTTCGAGGTTCTCAGAAATGGTAAATTTAAACCAAATACTGGGGGAAAAAATGCTAATGCTGTATGATCTTTAAAGAAAAAAAGGGAAAAACCAAAGGAGAGGAAGATCTAACCAGGCCCTGGGGATCAATCTTGACTATGCCTTATTACCACAGCTTTATCCTTTCCAGTTCTTAAAGATGCTGTCAGTATTGAACTCTAATGACCTGATAAATGCATTGGAAGGGTGCCTATAGATTGTGGTATTGATATTGTTTCCATATGGCTTCCTGGCAGGCAGGTTGGCAACAAGATGTCATCTTTGTGGTGATGAGGAGGAAGAGTGTGGATTTTTTACTTTTTATTTTTATGGAGCTTGTCTCAGCAAATAAATACCAGTCATTGGGTCAGTCGGTCTGAAAAACAGTAGCCTTGTGGTAAACTGAATTCTGTAGATTTATTGGAGTCTATAGAGTAATACAGGAAAAGGATATGATATCTATATTGCTTGCAGAGCCTTAAAAACCCTGTAATACCTGTTCCTCCTTCAGTCAGCAGGGAGTTGTCTTTTGAAGCTGCATGTATCCTGTGCACATGAAATCTATGGGATAATCCCAGAGGTGTTTCTTGGGGCAAATACTGGATTTCAGAGGACTTACTTCTGAGAATTGTGTTCAATCAGTGTAGCAGGCAGCAGCTGTTAAAAATTCTTCACCCACTGCTTAGAATTTTCTTCCTGTATTTTGTGCTTCAACCAGGCAGCACTGACCAGGCTCAATACAGATGTAAAAGAGTTAAACTGAATTACTGACAGCATCCAGTGGGTCAAACTGAAGAACTGAACTGTCCCTTTTTGACAGCAGTGTAGTGTCCTCCCCATTTTTCTGTGCCAACAAGAAATAGCTTTTTTTTTTTTAGTGACAGTGTTTTGTTTGCATGATGGCCACACGTACAACTGGTTCCATTTAACCCATGAGACTGAAATGGTTTCTGAAGTAGCTTCATATTTTTATTGTTAAAGCAGATTAACCTCCAATCTCTTTTTCCTTACAAGGGGATTTCTTCCACGTATCAGTACATAAAGTGCAGACTTGTTGGGCGGAAGAATCAGCTGGGAGACTCGTAGTGTCACAGTGTGGTTCCTCCTTTGGATCTGAGTCCTTTCAGTCCTAGGAAAAATGTTTCATTTCTCTGAAGGGAAAAGAATCAGATCCAGTGGGAAGTCCCTGTCCTAATTAACTGAAAATTTACTTTCTTTCTTGGTGGGATTTGCAAACTGTGCTGTCTCACCATCACTGACTCATTTTAAAACCAGTTCAACTGTGTCTAGAAGAGCTGTTCTCTGTACAAACAGTCATGTTCATTTGTTTTGTGCATCGTAGCTTACAAGGAATGAGATAGAAAATTCCCTGGATTCTTTCATTCACCTTCATTACATTACTGCCTCACACCATATGCACATAAATGCTTGATTCTATGTAGAGACATGCTGGGGCACTTTTCTTCCTTTCTTATCTGCTGATCTCTTTTAATGTCAGAAGAGATCAAGGTGGAATGAGACGATGTGTTTTGCTGACCTCAGGACCCCACATGCCACCAGTGGCTTGTGAGTAAGTGCCCTATAGGGAGCTGGATGCTGTAGCTCTAAACTGTTATTCCACATGTTTTAACACATAACCTTGGGAGACCATTGTGCTGTTGGACTTCCAGGGCTAGAAGAGGAGAAGATAATAAACTGCTATAGGAATAAAAGCCTTGGCCAAAGTTTCAAGCCTTAATAACAGTTTTTGTTGTCAGGAAGCTCTGAAATTGCAATGATTCTGAGCCAGGTCATGCTATAAATCTGAGATGTTAGAGACAACTTGCTCGTAATGTTCTCTGAGACTTCTTACAGGAAATGTGGTTCTTATTGCAATGTGCCTCCTCATTCCAAGAGGACTGGCAGCTGGTTCTACTACTGCTTGCAACAACAATGCTGTAAACCCTGTTTTCCCTCTTAATCATCAAATTAATGTTCTCCTAGACCATGAAATAGATTCTTCCACTTAGACATGGGTTTAATGGTGGGTTCAAACCTGCTACAGCCTCTAGGCTGGTAGGGTGCAGTGTAGCAGGGAGAGGCTCATGGTTTTGGCAAAGCTCCACTTCTCTGCTTCATTTAAATTTGGTTTGTGACCTGTGCTTCATCAGCTTCACTCCAGAGTCCTACTTGCTTCTCTCTACAGGCAGGTCAGCAAAAATCCCACAGGAATTTGAAATGATGGATACAAGACACAACGTGAGAAAGACAACTCCTTCTGCCATAGTTCTAAACCAGCTAAATCCCTAATGCATGATTTGTGTCTTGTGTATATCTGGCCAAATGTCTCCATGCAGTAATTAATGGCAACTGTCTGGTGATCAGTCTGTAGCAGAAGGATCACTAAAGCTTTTTGTGAGAAAACTTTCAAGGAAAACCAGTGTTCCAAATTCATTTCACCACTTCAGTTTTCTTTTGAGGACACACAGCAGCCTGAGGAACACAGAAGCAACCAAAGTCTTACTCTAGTTTGGATTACAAAATCAAAGTAATGTGGACAGAAAATACATATCAGTGTTACTGGCAAGTGTCTTCCATAGGAGAAGAAATTACTGCAAAATGGGTTCACTGCTATAGCTTGAGAGGGACAGGGAGTGTCTTGGCTTAGTCCAGCTTAACCAAGGAAATCTGAAATAGAGATTTATGTTCCCAGTTTAATTCTTAAAACTGTGGGCAGGGAGGGAGGAAAGAAAGTGTATCCAGTGGTATGAGGCTAAAGGCAAATTGCCCAGATCTGCCCTCAGAAATATAAGCACAACTTTCAGTAATTTCAGAGAGAACTTCACAACATAATGAAAGGACAGTGTGGGACAGAGAAATATCCTGGCATTGTCCTTGCAGGAAATGAGACTCAGTGGTCCAGGGAAGCCTGTCCAGCCCTATTTGCAATAGCTGTGCCCGACAACCTCTTTCATACTCTGATAATTCAGTGAAATTAGGCTTCTTTAGTCAGTGGGAAGCTGCTCCTCTGCCATATTGGAAGCATTCTTCTAGTTTCTAACCTAAATATATTCACTGTTCCTTTTCCACCCATAACTTTTATGTCTCTGATTATCCCAGCCTTTTGTTACTCTGAATTGTGTTATTTAAGTACTTTTCTGTTTGGTTTGAGTGGTTTGGTATCAGTTAACAGTATGCCATCAAGAGTGGGGGTGAAACCCAAAAGAGGGGTGTTTAAGATGAGAAACAAAATGAACCCGGAGCGCCTGTGCACATGGAAGTTAACCCAACTAGGTTGTAAAGCTGCAGCTTTTGGTGTGGAACTGTTGCTCTCTAAAAGCACAGCTGACCTTTTGCTGTGCTCCTTTGCCATCTGTGCCAGAGGAGGTTGGAGCAGTGATGGCCTTATGCACAGGGTCCCTGGGAATGCTCTGATCTCACCCAGTGAAAGGTGAGCTATGGCAAGAGATTAAGTTAGCACAGTTCTTCCCAGTTCCTCATTTTATATCCCAACTTTGAAGTCCCTGAAAATCAGCAATGTGTTTAGTCCTCTCCTTGGCTGCATCCTAAACTCCTAACCAAACATCCTAACCAAAATTAGCTGTGCAACATATTACTTAAAATCCATTACTGCAATATGTCATGTCTTACACCTCACAAAAGCTGTTAGGTGGTATATTATGGAGAGAGAAAGAAAATACAAGTCTGCAGTATCCACACATGAAAGAAACTGGTTTGCTATGAGGTTTTTAAGAATTGTTCTTATTTCCATTTGAAATAGTAACTGAGTCTTAGCAAGTATTGTTTGTGAATTGTGCTGTCCTGCCTCCATCAGACATTTTGCTCCATGAAAGCCTAGAAATAATGCAGTTAAATCTATAAAGGGGAATGATTGAGTTGTGTGCTTTCTTCCAGTTTTACCTGTTTTTAAAGCACCTTTGTACATACAGTTGCTTTGTCGCAGTGGAAGTCAATAAGGAGGTTTTTATTAATTCTTTATTGTGAAACTCATTTACATAGCTAATGACAATTGCCTTTATATTTAAACTAGTCCACCTGGGAACTCTGAGAGCTACAGCATGTCTCAGGCTCCTGTGTTGCTGTATCTTCTGCTTCCTCAGCCAACCCAGAATGCCTAAGGTAGTAAGAGAATAAAATAAAATTTTTTTGTAACTCCCATTCTTCTCTTCACCAAACTCTCTTGCAAGCTGATAAGACTCCATCTCCTCCCTGTACTAGAAAGTACCAGAAACTCTCCTTAAAGGTGTTTCTTGTAGCCTCACTTTGAATTACAGTTATAGGCAGCATTAAAAACTTGAAACTTAAATAACACTTGTCTCCTGTCTGCTTAGGTGGAGGATTATAGCGTGAATTTGTTACCACTGCAGAGGCCCTTACAGTATTAACATTTGCTTAGTTTGCAGAAGAATTGCTCTGGTTTTTACCTGTGCACCAGATTTGGATGCAGTGAGGGCAAACCCAGATTTGCCCTCTTTCATTTGCATAATGTAACCTTGAAGCTTCCCAGCTCCCCTCCTGTTCTCTGTTCCCCAAAAGTATTCTAATATTTGGAATTTGTAAACACGGGATTTGGGATTCCATATGCATCTGGAATTGATAAACTGTTGGTATTACAAAGATGTAACCCTTTATACCTCTAACCTAGGAATGCTCTAGAGAGAACTTACAGGCACATCTGATGTAGATGCAGGCAGAGTCTGAACAGCTAAAAACAAAATGAAAAAGCTGCTGTTGAATGAGTGGAATTTTCATTGAAAACTGTGTCACTTGGGGGGCAGGTGGGGAGGAATAAAAACTACAGAATCTGTTAGGCGATAAATACAGCCATAATATTTTTGAGCTAAGAACTGAAGAGGTGTGAGTCAAATAAAACTTGTCACATGGCATTAGTGGGGGAGAGAACCTTTTGGAAGAGACACAGTAGTGAAGGGGAAAAAACCCCACCAAGCAAAAACCTCACCCCTAACAGAATCTTGGATTAGTTGAGGTTCAGTGAATGGCTTTGTTGAAAACACAAGAAGAGAATTCAAATAGAGAAGGCCTGATAAGGTGCAGGGCATCACAGATCTGTTTCCATAGTGATATTGTTCAAACAGAGGCTTAAAGGAACATGAATACCGTTGCAGATGAGCTCTATAGAAGACATTCATCTTCCAGTGGGGATACTGCTGTTGGTTGTCTGACGTTTTTTCCCAATTAGTTGGATTTGGGGAAAAGCGATGAGGGAAAAACAAGGGCTTAAAAAAGCTATTGACTTGACAGACTACTGCTCCCTTCCATCTCCTGCTTTCTGCATTTTGCATGCCCTCTCCACTCATTTTTACTTTGACTGTTGTAATTCTTAAAAATTGCACTGAAATGTTTTTAGAAAAAAAATAGACACCTCCACCCCCTAACTGCCTATACTGAAGCAAAACACAACTTTACACCAGTGTGGGATTCAGATATGCGTGTTCCTTCATGTCTGTGTTTATTCTCCTTTGACAAATAGTGCAACTGAGCCATTTACCCAAGAGAGCTCATTGTGAGAGCAGCACAGTACATTTCGTACTACATGTTGCCCACTGTCCTAATCATCCTGTAGCCACTGGGAAATTCACCAAACATCACCTTCTTTTCATAATTGATGCTTCTCCTTTTGAAAAGCATGGTCAAGCTCTGGTTAGAAAAGAGCTGTTTCATGTTACAAATATTTTGGTGTTGGAGTTCTTCCTTCCATTTTTCTTTTCAAAATTGCCATTCTGCAGTTTTTTCTTAGTTAAGTATACTCTGAAAATAAGCACAAACCCCTTAAGTTACAGTCATATAGAATATATTTTAACATTAAAAGCATACCAGTCACTTCTCTGTGTAAATTATGAGACATTTTCTTCAAAAAACCCACAATCTTTGTTTAAATAAAACTCCAACAGTTTTTTGACTTGAACTTTTTAATATGGGCTGAATAAGCCACCTAATAAGTACAGAAATTTATGTAGAAAGACAGTAAAAAAGCTCATTGTGGTTCTTTACCAGCTTGACTTCAGAGCATAGGAGACTGGGACAGTATGGAAATGCTGATTTTTACGAGAATGGCCAGGTTTAGGCAACTCTCACTCAGAAATGAAGGGCTTCATACTTTGGATGGACCAGCTCATGCTTATCACGACCATGACTATTCTTCTCAAAGTGTTTGAGACCATATGGATTCATTGGATTTGCACCCAGTCTGGATCTGGTCACTAACCTGTTTTCATCTAAGAACACAAGTAGTTTGAGTTGGAAACTTCATGTACTCTTGACCTTTAGAGTCAGGGAGAATTACCTAGGGAGGAGTTTTGGTTTCAGTGAGGTAAATGCATTATTTTTTTCACCCAAAATTAGTTAGTTGATCTAAAATTTTATCTTTAAAGTAACTTGAACACATATTGCAATTTTCTGTGTTAGTTCAGTAGCTGCTTTATGAAGACACATCCCAAAGGTACTCAGAAGCAGAGGGAAGAAAACCAAATAATAGTGAAAGTGCAGTATCTTGGCATAGTAGTCTAGTTTAAGCATACTATTCTAGTTAGACTGTGTGTTTGTTTTGATTAAGGAAACAGTCTAGTACAAATGTCTTGTAATAGCATAGATTTGAGTATATAACTTAGATTGTGATAATGACGGTAAACTTGGAAGAGAATTCCTTTTAAAATGGATATTTTTGCAGGAAATAATTATATTTTGTAATTAAATCCATTCTTGCATATTCCATGGGGTGTTTTTTCTCTCAGTCATAGCCCTTCTGAGTGCCAACAGAGCAGATAACACTCATTAAATTCTTCCCCTTTTCCAGTCCTATCTTAGAATGGGAAAAAAAGCTTATATTGAAATTTCTTATTTCTTGGGAGGAATAGAGAGCCTGGAATCACAGCCAATATGGCAAAACTTATTTCTCTTTAAATAGTGTGGAAGAAAAATGTCCCTTTTAACTGAACTCTACTTTTAATGAAATATGCTATTTTATACTGTATACTATTTTATATAATTTAAAATTTCCTAAATTAGTGGGAAAATGAAAATTTTGCTCTTCAGTCTCACTCTTTACTTTCCAAGAGATTTCATTGCTAAGTGTATCCTACTCTAGTGAGAGACTTACAAAACTTTCATATTTAGTCTTGCTACTGAGCTGTCAATCAAATAACAGCCTACAATTACTTGAAGGGGAGCTACAAAGATGGACCAGCCAAGCTTTTTCTCAGTAGTGGCAGATGGAAAAATGAGGGTTAGCTTGAATGGTAGCTATTGAAGCTTGGCAGGATAGTGGAGCAGTGGAATTGGTTACCCAGAAACTTTGTGGCATGTCTGTTTGTTTGTGGAGGTATTCAAGACATGTTTAGACAAAACCCCAACTGATTTGTTTGGGTGTTGATGACAGTTCTGTTTCAAGTGGGATTTTGTGTTAGGGATGTGTAGAGTTCCTTTCCAGCTAACGTTTCCTGGGACTCAGCCATTATATTATCTGTTTATTGGTTTTCCTTCTTTCATCCTCATCCCTGGGTAAGGCAAAGACCTCCTTCAGCATCTCATAAAACTGGTGAACTCTTAGTCTGTCTGGGGTCCTGGTTCATAGAATCATAGGGTGGTTTGTGTTGGAAGGGACTTCAAAGTTCATCTCATTCCAACCCCCTGCCATGGCCAGGAGCACCTTCCACCAGACTGGGTTGCTCAAAATCCCAGTTCATAGTTTATAAACATGGAAACCTCATCCAGTTTAAAGTTTCTGAAACTGTTTCTGTTATCCCAGTTCTACACTTTCCTGGATCTCAGCAAACAATGATACATTTTGACCATACTTTCCTGATGTGACAAACAATTTCTGTCTATTGATCTTTCATGGAAATTATATTTTCTTACATCTCTTATTCTCCTCAACAAGGAATTTAAGGAATATTGTGACTTTAACCTAGAATATATTTCTAAGACACCATGTACTTGCATCTTGGAATAGAGGAAGATATTCAAACTCCAAATTCTGGTCCTTTTGAATGTAAGATGATTTTATTTTCCTGATCCAGTCCTGATATAGTCCTGATCCAGATCCCCTGGTGCTTGGGTGAATGCTAGAGTTAGTAAAAAGGGAAGGGTAAGAATAGGAGAACAGAGTGGGGACAGGAAGGAGGAGATGAATGTTGTCATTGATAACAGCTGATACTTAAGGTGTGTATCCAAGATCCCTCAGGACTGGAGATTAGAAACCTGTTTATGTTGTTGTACAAGCACTAACTACAGACAAAGCTCCTGGGATAAGGAGTTTCCACTTAGAAACACAAAGATCCCATCCTTTTGCAAGCAAAGAGGTGAGGAACTCTGTCTGGGAAAGATAAAATACCTTGACAAAGGTCACTGTAGTTACCCCTTCTCACAGAAACTGGTGGTGGCACAACTCGTGTACTCTGAGTGCAGAGCATTACTGCCAAGTCATGCTTTGCTTTCCCTAATGATTTCCAACAGTCTAGTCAACAAAACAGAAAGCTGGTTACCAGGGAGCCGGCAGAGACCTTCCCTGTGCTATGGACGGAGTGCGGGTGCGTGTTTGGTGCGGAGGATAAAACTCCAGTTCTGCCTCCCAAGAGCCTTCAGAAGTAGTTTTCTCTCACTTGCTATGCAGGGAAGCAGCATTCCACCTGTGGATTTGGTATCCTAGAAGTGTCCTGAGCCAGTTTCTGTTTTGGAACCTGCTGTTGCATGTCTGGAACCAGGAAGCTCTCAGTAGGTGAGAAGAAAGCAACCTTTTCCAAGCACCCTTTGAGGTACATTTGGTTTTAAAGAGTGCATTAATATTGGTTCGTCTTTGAGTTAACATTGAAGAACTAGTGAATTAGAAGCATTCTTCTACTTCCAAAGGAATCCATATTAGTTTTGCTTGTCCTGGTTGTTCAAAATCAGAAAATGACTTAAAGTTTTGTTGTAAGAGAGAAAAATCATTAAAGGCATTGAATAATCTTGCAAAGTGTCCTACTGTGAAACCTGACACCAGAGAGGGGTTTTATTCTTTTGTGTGGGAGTTATATTTGTGTTCTCCCCTCCCATCCCTAGTCTCCCCTCTACTTCTAAGTGATGTGGAAAATGTTGGTGCCAAAAAAAAACTAGATGAAATATTGATAAATGTGGGAATGACTTACTTAGAGCAGAGGCAAATTAGAAGGCAGCTGGTTTTCATCTTTTCTATTAACTTGGGAGGTGTGTGTGTGTTTGTGTGAAGAATTGAGGCTACTGGTTTATATCCCTATATCATACTCTTGGAGAAGGGGAAAAAGCAAGAGTGCTGAGAGTGAGAATCAATCACACAGCTTTTCTTCAGGCTTCTATTCATTATAGATCAAGTTTTAAGAAATGTGGGGAATGTTTTCTTGCAACTTTTTGTCTCTCTCTGTGTCAAATATCCTTAAGTGCTAGGGATGATATGAGACTAGTTCATGGTATGCTTTATTCCCAAGACAACTTTCTACTTGAAAAACTTCATTGAAGTGGAATGAATGTTCTCCTACATTTACAGCATTGGGGAGATGTTGTTGTGTTGAGCATTGTGTCAGGCCTAATTCTAGATTAGCTGTGAGAAAGTACTGTAGTAGCAAATACAACTGAGGTTTTGAGAATCTGCATGTAATATGTTAATGGAGAATGTAATTTTAATTCTTAGGTAGAGCAGGATGGTTTTGGCATTACTAGATAGTGGATAGTTCTTTCAAATTGTCAGTTCCAGGTGTGGCCAAATAATAAAGTTAGAAATTATAATACAGAATAAACCAGAAATAATTATTCTGGTAGTTCCATAACATGTATCTGCAGCTCTGTCTGTAACTCAGAAAGGTTTGATAGACCTAAGAAGGATTCAGAGATATGCAGAAAAACCGTGGGTATGGAATGACATCCACAGGACCAGAGAGTAGACGAGGACTTTTCAGTTTGGAAAAAAATCTTGGTTGGAGGCTGAGGGTGTCATAAAACTCAAAATGATGGGGAGAAGATAAACAAGGAGCAATCAGACATAGCTTCATTTGAATAAAGGAAGAACTCAGTAAAACTTAGACAACTAGCCATTCAAAACAATTTGGTGGGTTTTTTTTCATACAAGGCATGTGCAATTGATTGTGGAACTCACTGCAGTAAAGTGTCAAGAAGGCCAAACTGGGTTCAGAAAGAGGTTAAATTCATAGAGGTTAAACTCAGGGACTATGAAACACAATGGTCTGACTTCTTAAGTCTATAAACTGCTGATTGCCAGAAGCCAGGAGGGTGTATTTGGGAAAGAATTGCTGTAAGCTTACCCTGGCTTTGTGTTCTTTCCCAAGGCAAGTGCTACTGATGGTCACTGGAGATAGGATATGCATAAGAATGAGACATTGGGGCAGTTTTGTGGCTTGCTTTCCAACATCTCTAGCTGTCTGACTTCATTTACAGACATGATATTTTGGTAATGTTCCACTTAATGATCAAACTACATCCTACAATTTATTCTCTACTCCTTTTTTCATACGTCAAGGCTCACAGTAGCCTTGTCTGCCAGAGCTTCATCCAGGAATTTCTCAGAGTTCAGTGTGGCTCCATGGATTTCATCAGAATGATTGCTTTGAGAGGTGCTGATCTCAGTTCTGTTTTGTCACTTTAATAGCATCTGTGCACTCTCTTCAGTTTCACTTGCTGTTGCTTTAATCATCTTGAAAGCCTTTTCCACTTCTGTTTGTTGAAGTTATTTACTGTTATTATCCAGGTAATTTAGCTGTTGCTTCCCTAATTGGGACCCATGCTTCTTTCCAGCCTCTAACCTTTCTGATTGTCCACTTTGGGTTTTAAATATTGAAATAATGGTTGGGGGGAATTTCCTGCTTTTGTCGTGGAAAGAATAGAAGTGTGGTGCCCTGGTTCATGTTTGTGAATGTGAAGGAAGCAGTACTGTAAGCTGTTAGTTCTGTAAAGCTCCTTTGACAAGTGACAGACAATCGTATTTCACATGGACAGAGTGCATGTGAGATTTTGTCACTCGGATTTTGCTTGTTTAATCCTGTAACTGCCATGAGTGAATTCCAGGTCAATGCCAGTGTCACATTAGTGGTGTGCGAGCCAGTGTAGTGAAGCTGCAGGGCGGTGCTGTTTTGTTGACCTCTTTAGTGCTGTGCTCAGAAAGTGTGTATTTTTGCTGCTGTCCCAGAGACTGGGAGTGGGAACTTGGAAGTTTCCCACTGCAATCAATAGGAAACCAGCAAGTACTTAGGAATGAGAATTGCTTTGCTTTCTGGTGTCTGGCCCACTGCCTATTTTTGTGGTTTGTGTCATAGTCCAGCCTTCACACTCCTCTGGGAGTGAAGAGGTGGCTGCATTTATCCCTGGCCATCCACACTGAAATACAGCTCATATACAGTGTAAACATACACTACTCCAAGAAAGTCATCTTCAGGGAGCAGAAGAAATTTTTTTGCCTTCCTTAGAAGGCTGTCCTGAGGAAAATTAAAGAACTGTGAACAGACACAGGACTTTTCAACTAGTAAGACAGGCTTTTCCTTCAAAAGGACTAGGTAAAGTTTGGGGACTAGACAGATACTACACTTATACTCCATTTCTATTACTAGAAGTTCTCAAACTGATATTTTAGCTTTTGTAGTTGTGGAGAAACTTGTTGAAAGAGTGCAGAAACTGCCGCAACCACCTGAGTTGGCAGGCAGCCTGAAACAAGAAGCCTAAAGGTGTTGAATTCCTCTCATTCATTCAGTGGATGGCTAATTCAAATGGCATGGATACAACTCTAAAGGTGAACGTTAACTGTTCCATTGTGCATCAAAGTAGCTAGAAAAATGCCGAGAGTATGTAATGAAGGTGAATAGTATTGTATTGGGCACTCTTTAACAGCACAGGGTAAGCTAAACCTCGACTTCCGAGTATCTGCAGCCCCAGTCTGCTCAATTAAACATTAACTAGAGATGAGCTGCAGCAAACCAGAGAAAGTTTGAAGTGAGTAAAAAAGAAAAGGAAAAATAGACCTTTGTAATAACATTTCAACTGGACTTAGGCATGTATTTTCCTGCTGGCGTTCTCATGCTCACCAAATTCTTTCACACCTCTGGCTTGCAAAAAGGTTTGCCTGCTTACTGGATTTGGGATTTTTACCTATCTGTTCTGAAGGAGGAACCATTTCCTACCTGGTAAGTAGAAGTTTGAGATAGGGCTGTGCATGCTGTATTTTGTTACTGACAAAAGTAAAGAATTATTTCTATTTTTCATTTAGCACAAAATTTCAAAATTTTTAATTTGAATGGGAGAACTGTTGCTATGTTACCTGACTTGGGAGGAATTGGCATTTCCATGAAAAATGGTTTTGTGCTCATCTGTACTAGACAACATGGAAGAAATTTACTGTATGAACTTTTAAATTCGCTAAAATAAACCATTAATAGAATTAATTAAATAATAAAATGAATTAAAATTAATAAAGTTAGTAAAATAAATGAAGTGTATTAAAATAAACCATTCTGAGAGGCTGAGATACATCTAAAAATCTCCTTTCTCTTTCTCTATATCAAACATGGCTTAATTCCTCTAATTAAAATTGTTACAGATATTTTTCAAATTGCTGTTATGTTAAAGGACTTCAGTGTTCTGTTTTGGGGAATACACTGCTAGCCTTGAAGCACTTTAGTCTGCAATGAGGTCAAGGGCTATGAAAGTAGAAGAGGAAGGTAGTAAAGCTTTACAAGACATTCATTGTAGATTATCAGTGAAGATTATCAGCATTATCAATAAAGGAGAGCTCTTCACATGGAAGTCAGTTCTGCAGAAGCAAGGAGCAGACAGATGTTGGAAACTGTCAACAATAGGAGAACGTTAATTTGAATAAATCCTTCTCTGTCCTCCCTCCCTTCCTTTACAGATACTTATTGAAAGCAGATTCTCTTTATCCAAATCTAGCTGGACATTAATGACATAGTAGATTTTTGCAAGAGACCTGAAAGGTCAAATAGCAGATCTAGTCCAGAATACATTTACTGAACAATATGATCATAATTCTAGTCCCTTGGGCCTTAAACAGGCCTCCAGTTACCCCAGGAAGTTTGAATCACTCCTGTGTTTTTTATCCTGGGTGCCCATTGCCAAGCACTGGTCTTTGAAAACTAAGTTGGAGGTTTTTCCATCCCAACTCAATGGGTTTACCTTTTGTTTAGAAACTCAAACCCCATGAAACAGGCAGTGGAACTTTATTGTGTGTATGTAAAAGTATGTCAGGACCACTTTAAAGTCTGCCTAGTTTCATACTCTGCCTTGAGTCATTCCTTTTCCCTGGTATATCACATGTACTTTCCTAAGAAAGGGCCAAATGCTGTGAAACTTGCTGGAAAGGTTTAAAATCTTTGACCTGTTCTATGTTCCACTTGTTTCTGTTTTTCTTAGACTTTCTACAACTGATAATTCCATTCAGTCTGTGCCATGTTCTTATAATCAATTCCTGCCTAGATCTTTTTCCATTTGGCTGTTCTTGCAGACTTCTGATCTTGTTGCCACATTTTCATGACTCGTGTTATAAATTTTTTAAAGGGTGGCGAGCATTTCCCAAACTTTCCATTTTCCAGTGTCTGAATCTGAGAGCTGCCCAGCTCCTTAAGCTGATAAAGTGTCTACTACTGCCCTAATTGATCCTGCTGACCTTGCACAGCTAAATCTGTGCATCGCACTTCAGAGATGGCTGCACTCCAGGACTTGTGTGTAACAAGTCACATATAAAACTACAATACCTGGAAAGCAGTTTGGGACAAAAAGGGCACATGGATGTGTGAGATATTAATGTCAGTGTTCCAAGAGACCTCACTGTCCTCCAGTAAAACAGGTCCAGATATTGGCTTGGTTTCCTTGTGCCTGAATTCAGCCAAGATCATTCCTGTCCAACTTCTTAAGTGGCTTGAAAACACTGAAATGAATTGCTTTAAACACTAATAAGTAATTTCAATTACTGAGAAGGTTGTATTCACTTGCCAGCATGGTACTGGTGCTGAAAGTGGATTACATTAGCCTTTTGTTTGAAATCAATTGAGTTTACAACTCCACTTCAAAGCCTTTAGAGCTTTAAAATAGAGCCAGCAGAAACTGTTTAACAAGTCAATGCTGCCCTGTGATTTGCATTGTTGTAGCTTCAGTTGTGAGAGGGAAAGCTTCATTTTCCTGTACTTTCACTTCACCCAGGGAGTGTGGTGCAGAACAAAAAGCAGCCAATTCTGTTTTGCCTGACCACTGGTTTGCTGAGCTTTACCTAGGCACAGATGCCTCCCTACACATTGGATTGCAATTCCTCCTGCAGAGTTTCAGCATGCTGACACTTTAAAGCTTGATTTATTGTTAGATTACACTGTACTTTTGGATTGTTTCACTTTTCAAAACTTTAGTTAGGATGAAGAATCTCTTCATAATGAAGAGTTTATGGAAGAGTGGAGCCTTTTAGACTTCACACATTAACTTCTTATTCCTTTTGTATGAAGGGCAGCACATTCTTTCAGTGACCCAGGGAAAGCAAATGCAGTGGCTTAAAACAGGGATGATACCCTAACACTTAGAATCCATTTTTTTTTCCAGTCACTGTATGTGTTTTTGTGAAACTAAAAAAGCAGGAAGCCTTAGTTTAAACATCAACTGCTTCTTCTGAAGTGAGGGAAGAATTTTCTATAAAATTAGGGTTTCTCTTTAACCCTCACACAATGAAGAGGCTTCTGTCAATATAAATAGACAGAAGGGGAAGCAGAGAGGGAGATGGTGAATACCATTGCTTCAACAAAAGTTTGTCTTTGCTTTTTTATTTGTGACTTAAGCAGTGAGGAAGCTGCAGCAAGCAACAAGGTGCATTTTGCCCTAGTGAAAGGCTACATCAGTCTTGACCCACTTTTCCAACCTTCCTTGGCCGGTGTTGTTCCAACTCAGTAGTAAAACTTCCGTGTATTTCAGTGGTCACTGACTTGGAAGAAGATTAATAGAAACATCAACTCCATGGAAATAAAAATTATAGCTGTTTCCTTTTTAGGACTGAGGTAGTATAATTTGTAGTTTGAGGAGAAAATGTAGGGCCTGAGCTACTCAGTCTGTCAAAAATGTGACAAATGATGAAGAGCAACACACTCTCAAATTGACTCTGACTCCTGGTGTATTGAGCATCAAGATTTTTCTGTGGCTCTGCCACAGAAGGAACCTCAGATAGTTCTGGATTTCCCCTCCCTCTTTTCTCTTGGGACAGGAGAAAGTGGAGGCACAGAATCATTATGCTCTTACTACTAAAAGATGTTTTAAATGCACTGAGACACTTATGCATTAAGTCATAGCTGGCTTATGTATGATTCAGGTAGAGTCTAAAGCAGGGTCTTCCACAGTCTTGAACACCTGTGGACTCCTGGATTCTTATTCCTTTCGGAGTAAGTTAAGGCTGGTTTTGTACTTTTTTTCTTTGATTAGAAATTACCTGCTTCACAGTAGCCTGAGTGAAATAGTTCATCTGTTACAAAGGTACTAAAGGTACTAAAATGGTTTTGCCAGAAAAGTTCTCACTCACTCTACCCCGTTAACATCCTGTCTTTTTCAGAGGAAGATGAGACCTTGGTTGTCCTGTTCTCACATGTGTTTTCTCTGACACCCAGCACAGGGCCCTGCCTTGCTGCACAAATAGAAGCAAAGTTGAGTAGTCTGCCAGCATGGAACACTGGAGTTTTGGACAGCCCATGGCATTTGCTGCTCAGGGCTTTCTTGTTAATGTAGCAAATACACAAAGTATTAGCGATGGAACCAAACAGATCTCCATGTGTGTGAAAGTGGTAGTTCATGGATAAAGCAGCATGTCTCCCTCTATAATTGTTGTTCCTATAAAGCTTGCATACAGATTTCTTTCATCAAAGTTTCACAGTACTAGCGAAGACAAGGAGGTTTAAAAATCAAGTGAGCAAAGCTGAAATTTCACTTTATACTGTTCTTGAGTGCAGGGGATTGATGATAAGACTGGAGGTTGTGAGCAAAGAATACTTACTTTTGCTTTTTCCTAACGACTTGTGCAAGGGAAAGGGTTGGGGGAGAGATGTAGTAAACCCAGGCATTGTGCCTAGATCTTGAAAAAACATGCTAATATCACAAAATGACTTTGAATGAACAATAACTGATTACAGACAGTTTCTTCTGTTGGAGTACAGTTTGCATCCTAACACAAGCTCTTCATTATAATCACTGGTTCCCTGTGCTGGTACAGAAGACACATCAGTGCCTCATGCTGCCAAGCACTGTGGTTTTTCAGAAGGAAGAAAAAGGCTTAATGCTATTTGTTCAACCCAGCCAGAGATCTGCTGTTTATAATCTGAAATATCATAAAATGTGTTTTCAATTACCTTGTGCATATTTTTAAAGAATTAAATTTCCATCAAAGGACTTTGTGAGCTGTTTGATCTCACCGTGTCTAAAGAACCCAATCTGACTGGAGATAGTTTTGTCTGAACACAATACAGCACAATTGTAGCAAATGTGCCCTTTAGTGTGTGTGACTTTAAAAGAAATCAGTTTATTAGTGAGAGAAGAGGATGGTGGGGGGCTAATTTCCAGTGTTAGCTGTGACATGAGTAGCTAAAGACTGGATGTGCAAAGGAACTATGGTTCTTTGTGCTATATGACTGACTTAAGCTTTTGTTTTCTTCTGTGTTGCTCTGGATATAGTATTCCATTTTGCCCAACATCTTTATGTGTGAGACAGAGTCCTACCCTACTGTGAGAACCTGGAAACGAAAAAATGTAGTATTTTTGTTTCACTGAAAAAAGACTGCTTGTGATGCCGTTGTGCTCGGCTCTATACAAGCACACAGATGCTTTGCACTGAGTAAACTACAGAAAAAAAAGAAGGAAAAGTGAAAAATTAACTGGCTTTATACAGAAATAGTGTCGGCTGTTCCATATCCTGCTAGATGACTGTTCTGCCTGCTATATCATGTTGTCTTTTCAGTGTCAGACTTTAAGGAGTGTAATGATGGAATTCAGATTTCTGCTTCTCTTGGATGGAAACTGCATTTCCTAAACTAGAAAAGCAAGGCAAAATATTGAGAGTCCACTGTTTTGCTTTCTGCGCTGATACATCTTATGCAAACAAATACCTTGAAAAATTAGCTGAGGTCTCAAGAGTGATAATTAGTCCAGTGGATTAGCATGCTCTTGTTGCTATTTTAGCTTTGAACTGTCCTGGATGTGTCTATAGAATACTGTACTGCCCTGATTAGGCTTATGTGAGATGTAAGAACACCTCTCCTGTTCTGTTAAAGCAGCTGCTGCGTCCTTTTACGAATGCAGCTCTTTTGAAATAGTTCACCAACTGCAGTCAAGCCTGTATCATAGCTTTTGATGTCTTTTTTCATCATCTTTTATTTCTGGGGAATCCTGGCATGAAGTAGAGGGTTTTTTACACATTTTACTTCTTCCCATCACCTTTAATCATTGTCTCATTTTGGCTGAACTGGGTAACTGTTGATATTGCTCATCCTATGCACTAACTTGCAGTCCTCTTTTAGAAAGCTGTATCTGTCTGCACTTAACTAATTAATGAAAATACCAAAAACTTGGTTTAACTACACCAAGTTAAAGTGAAATTGGGAACACTTTAGTACATATGTTTGTGTGATGGTGCCATTTTACCCCTCTTTTGCTGACATTGTTATTGTTGCTTAGGAAATGCCTATGATATCAGAAATAGAAGTCAGGTAGGAGATAAACAGTAGTAGGTGAAGCTTTAAAAAGACAAAGAGCCTTTGTGTGCAGGTGTCATCCAAACTAAGGAGAAGGAAAGAGAAAGCCAGACACACTGTACGGCAACAGCACGTTTGTATCTAAACAGAAAGGGACCTGTTTTTCCAAAGTTTCCAGCTAGTGATAGTAGAGGAAGTAATGAGATACAGGACTGCTTTCCATCTTACTCTGCCAATTCTACTCCAACAAAGACGCCAAATAAGTTTCCATTTATGAGTTTTTCAGTAGAAAACAGATTTAGCAAAATCCCTGTTCTTTTTTCCCCACTGAAATTGTCTCTGCCACTTTGTGATATTTGCTACCTGTCTGACTGTCAGTAGCATGAAGCAATGGAAGATTTGTAAGAATGATATGTGTGGAAAATCCCTAAATCATTCACTAGTTGTTTCTTAATATTTCTAGAGGGGAAAGTAGTGACATCTCCTGGGATGGTTTTTCTATCAACTAGGCCTTCACTAATGGGATTAGCAGGTTAAATACTCCAAGTAAATCCATCCCTGGCATCAATGCATCAGAGGTGAATTTTGTCCATCTATTAATACGTCAGTAAAAGCCCACTGTTTGTTTCCAAGATTGACTGGAAACGGATCAAATTCAATACTTTTTATCCACACTGTGTTTCAAATTAGTGTTTCTGTACAACACATACAAAACTGTTATTGTCTCCTGACCTTTGCTTCTACTGAAATCTGATGGGAAATTCCCTCACATCAGAAGCACCCTGACTGCAGTACACTGTGTTCTGATTCTAGGTGAGTGGATTATTCCAAGGACTTATTGACAGCATACCAGCCTCACTGGGACAGAGAGTTGTTTGGGGTTTTTTTCTTTTTTTTTGGTTTCATGTTTGTTTTTTACCTAATAATGTAAGGAGCACATATGTGCTACTCTGGATCTTATTGCAAGGCAGACTCACGTTTGGTAACAGTCACTTGTTAGATCATGTATATGGGAGCACAATGTGGGTGACACAAAATGGGATGTTACATCTGAGAGCAGCTTTGGAAATGTTCTGAGACTAATACTGGATAAACAAGGAAATATGGACTGTTCTTGTGATGCTGTAGACAAGAGATCTGATTAAGCTCTTATTGAACTTAGGGAAGGGAAAGTTGGGGAGGAGAGAGGTGGGGGTGTTACCTTTTTGTAAAACACTGAGGAAACAATGATTCACTTACACTTGGCATATCCAATTCTGGTAGCTACAATTTACAAAGAAGGCTGAAATTGGGAAAGATTCAGGAAAAAGATAAAAGAATGATGCACTGTCTGGAAAAATGCCTTGAAGCCACAGACTAAAGAAGCTCAATCCACTTAATGTTTCAAAAGGATAAAAATATGACTCTAACTGATTATAATTGTACCTACCTGGGCAGGTGGTTACTGATGGTACAATTTGACTCAGAAGTGGGAATCTAAAGGAGAGTTTAATTTTCACTAGAACTGAGATACCCAAATCTTAAAAAGTAATAATATGGCTTTAGAGACGTCTTGGGTGACTGATGTCTTCTCTAAAGGTTCTTAAATAAATGGAGGAACTCTTGCATGATTTCTTTGGGCTGTCTCTTCTAACTTTGAACTCAGGAAAAATTCTCAGTTACTATTTTGAATTCAGTTCAATTTCCAGTTTGTGGTCCAGTTTATAGCTTATCTGAAGACCTGTTAAAAATCTAATTAGAGTTGTCTTATTTTTGAAGGACAGATATCTGTTATAAAGCATCCTTATAACTGGTGCTGAGGGAAAGCCTCATTGGATTCTACATGATTTTGATAGTTCACTTCTTTATTGTTACCATATTGCTTTAACTCCTGAGTCACAGCAGAATGTCTTCCCATAAATCATGTTGAATGACTTATAGGCCAATTGAAGGCTGGAATCTCTGTTCGTGGGTGTCTGGACCTCTAAATAACATCTACGTAAAACTCTTGAAGGTCCCATTCCTGTAAATTCATTAGTTCACTACAGTTTGCATCTTGAATCCTTTAAAGGGCCATGAATTAAGCTTGCAATAAGTTTCCATTTTCCCTATTATTGAGTGATGTCATTGCAGGCATAAAGAAAGAATATGAATAGAGATAGAGCAGCCAAAATTTACAAGAGCAGAAGATGTTAATTTTTATTTTTTTTATTAGAGATTCGTTCCAGAGAAGTAAGTATATTTTCCAGCATTTAAAGCCATTAGGTTTTAATTTAGTATGTGTTTTTTCCAAGTTTTGGCACTAGTGAGAGGTCAGGAGCTGACAAAAATGGATCATAAGCAGGTATTGCTTCATCTGTTTTCTCTGATTGTTGATACTGCAATAATTTCCTTACAGAGTCAGTCCTGTGATGATCCACATAGGATCAAATGAAGATATTTTGATCCTCCACCAGCTGTAATATCCTGATTTCTCTGTGGTTTCATGTCTGGTTTGCATTGCAGTGATAAATATATGTTTTCAACAAAAAGAAAAAAAAAAGCAATTGTACTGAGTGAAGGCAAGTCAAGATAGCTCCCAGTGTTCTGCAGAACTTCAGCAGTTCAATTTACATATCTCCTTTTCTGCCCCTACTGAGTAGAAACATATAATGTGCCAAGAACAGGCAGTACCTGACCTGCAAAGGAGGTGCTTTGGTGCTGGACTGTCAGCAGTGGCTTAATTGGGTCTTTTCATTGTTCATGTTTTCACTCTTATTTTCATCTTTATTCCTGTGATGTGCTGGTTTAGAAGGATACACAAATCTTCATTCCTTACTCATTATCTTGTGTGCATTGTCCCTCATTAAGAGAGGAAGCTTAGAGATGTAGTCTGTGTGTTGACAGTAGTAGACACCTCCAGCTTAACCACAGCAAGGTGCCATCATTGTCCCTGCCAGTTGCCAAAAGACTCTGAGTCTTCAATACTGAAAATACACCAGTTTCCAGAATGTTCATGCAGTGCTTCTGTTAGCATAAAAATCACCTCTCTATTTTTAAAGTGTTATTAGATGTTATTTTTTCTTTTGGCATCCTTTCTCAGTGAATGAGATTTATCATGTACTTTCTCTGAAGCAGCTGATATGCAGCCTGAAGTAGGGTGTCCAATGGAGTCAATCCAATTCAGAAAGTCGGGTTGAGCCTGGAAGTTAAACCATTTGTTAGAATGGAAAATTAATAGTCTGAAGCTGATCTTGATTGTGTTCCTTTAAAACAGTAGAAGACATTCATATGTGCTGCTTTTCCTTACTAGTTTGTGCTAGTAACCTCTGTGAAATAAATTGTAACAAATTAAAATCTGACTTTTAATACTCAACAGCTGAATGCTCTGCACTTGACTAAGCTCAGGAGAAGCCACTATACCATGGCTAATTCTTTTCTCAGTGAGATCAGAATGAAAAATCACACTGCAGAAAGCAGATGATTGTAGAAGATGCACTAATAGGAAAACTGCTTGTCCTGCAAAGAGTTTACAGCTGTAAATCTAGCTCTCATTTTAAATTTCTCACTGAGATTCCCTTAAAGAAAGGTTGGTCTTTTAAGCACATTAGTCTCTAATACTACATATGTAGTAGTCCAAACAAGTTGTCTGTTTTCTTTATAGATGAATACGTTTGTCTCCAAAGTATTTTGAAAACACTAGAATCTTTTTCTGGTTAGACAATTTTTGATTGTTGAGTCTTGGGTGTAATGGTAAGCATATGGCCAAAATTTTGACATCCTTTGTTGCTAGAAAAGATGTTTGCTTGTAAAACATAACTAATAAAGTGACCTGTGAGACCAGAAAATGAAATGAGAAGAGACAAAAGGTAAACCCAGATAAAGGATTCTGTAAGCAATTTGGGTTGCAGAGTTCCAGTTATCAGATGCCTTTCTGCAAGAGGCATTGTAAAGGGTGTATTTTTCCTAATGCTTTAACTAACAACAGATTTGCCTGATTATTTACAATATTTATTTGTAAACAATGCAAACCAGAGTCACCCCTGTGGATGGACTGAGTAACTTGGAGCAGATGTCTCAGCCATGTTTATGTGCTCTTTTATTGGATGTCTGTTCTTGAGCCTTAAACCTGTCAGCAGCGCCCCAATCTGTCTTAGAGTGATGCTTTTCATGCCCTGTAAGTTTGGAATCAATCATTATCATTAAAGCATTTGCTTTCCTCAATGTTTACTTGACTCAAATGCAGAAGTATTGCCAAGGATTCACTTCTGTCAGATGCCAATAAAGCTACATCTAAAGGCTTCAGGACCTTCACAGCTTCTTCTGGCTGAAGTTGTACCAACATTTTGTATCCTATATTCCATGGCTGTTGCTTCATCTTTATTTCCATCTAGGTCTGCATACTTAATACTACCTGTCTAACTAGACTCACAGAATTCATGAAGAGCTTTATGTATGTGCAAGGCTATGTATCTGTCAACACAGTCCTTAAGGAAAGGGACTGACATTAACTAGGACTAGCAATTAGGGAGAAATGGCTGGTATTTTCAAACCAGAGGGCACACTGCTATGTCTTATGTGGTTTGCATTTCTCTTTCATTTCTTAAACATTTACAGTCCACATCTCCCATTGATTCTTTTTTTCTTTCATGATTTAAAATTATTTAAAAACCTCAACCTTCAGTAGTTTGTAGCTGAAAATCAGCTCAGCCATCTTCAAAGAATGGGGGGAAAAATAACTGTAACAGCACAGACAGCTTGAAAGGCTAAAAAACTATAAGTAGACATTTATCTACTTTTCATCATTCACCTTTTTACCTGAAGATACATGTCTTTGCGTGGAACTTGTTTTTAGTTGACTATTGCACGCTGACAATCCTTATCTTGTTGGAACAGTAAGGACATCTACTAGTTATTTGAATGAAATGTAAGTGGTTTTTGCCTGTAACAGACCATTTGGGGCTCTGGTGATTTGAACCTTCCATGCAGAAGATACAGCAGCTCAGCATAAAGGGGGTTAAAATATAGGCAGCGCTTCAGTCTAAAGAAAGTAGTAGTTAAAATACACATAGCATGGGGAAATCTGGCAAAAAGAAAGCCCACAAAAATCCTTTTCTACTCTCTGGGAGATTTATAAGGTACCACAGGACCTTCCCAAAGTAAATTTAAACTATTTAAAAAATGCTGCAAGACATCAGGGAAGTTATCACTGGCACTTTTTAAAAAAAAGGCAGAAAGACAAAGAACTTACACATTTAGGAACAACAAAATCCAAGTCCTCTAGTCCTTGAAAACAATTGCTACTTTAAAAACAAAACAAGCACACTTGTGGAGGAACAGTTCATCATCAAATACTCTTCCAGCAATCTCCAGTTGCTGCAAGAATACTTTCCCCTTCTCTGGATGGAAGTGTTGCGCAGAAGAATATGAAAGAGTGTAACTGTTGAAGTTTGCCAAAAGGTATGATCAAAATTCTGTTAAATCAGGGGAAACTTCCCATTCATTTCAATGGGATTTGAATGTGAGGTATTAATCCTATTTTCAGTTGAGGCAGGCTGAATACTAAAGCTAAGTATGAAGTTATTCATTACATGTCCAGTTTTAACCACTTGTTTTAAACCTGCAGCCCGTGTCAATATCAGGTCTGTTCTTTCACAGAATTAAGGCCTGGCATATAATAAAAAAAAATAATACACTGGCCTTCAGCTGATCTGTCTTTCTACAAGAATGTAGAGAACAATTTAGGCCCTAATACTGTGAGAACTTGCGTTCATTATCAGTTTGATCTGGAAGTGCAATCTCCTGTGCTGGTGGAGGAACCTTCTGGCAAAAAGTTACTCTGAATCTTGGAGGCCAGGGTTAATTTTTTTTATTTTTTAAACAGCTAATATTTCTAGTTTAGTTTATTATCGCTTCTGGATAATGCAAAATACATATGCTAGATCTGGAAAGGCTTTTTTAAACAGCTCAAACCAAGATTTTATCTCCTGTGGCAAGTGCTCAAATAAACACTTGCTTATTCCACAGCCCTGTCTCTGGTCTCTTTAAAAGACTCACCTGATAATTTTCAGTTACCACAATTGTGTTTTGGTGCTCATCTTTCATTTCCTCAAAACCACGCTAAGAGGTACTGGCCATCACTAATGGTGCTTTATAGAGAAAGTTTCTGTTATGGTTTAACAAGACATGGTTTAAGAAGAAAACGAACTCTACCCCAGTCAAAACCAGGACAGTATTTATAAAGCAAAAGGGTAGATGTGCAATTGGCACACTTTCAACAGCATCTTGAAGATTTGAGGTTGATGCATGAAAATCCAGTGTGACTGTAGTTCCTGTCCCCTTTCAGTGTGAGCAGAGATGGCCCTGCTGCTCTCCTCACATCTGTTAGTGTCCTGTGCCGCCCTGAGGCAACAGAATATTGCTGAGTGTTGATATTTCCATTATTCCCTCCTGGCTTCCAAATCTCTTTGATCATTGGATCCACATGGTTGAATGCAAGTGGAATTAATATCACTTTAAGCCTCCAGGCTCATTCAATTTAGCATGTCTCTTCCTTCGTATGTATTCAATATTAAAGCCTTCTACTGAACTGAAAACAAATACAGTGCATTTGTCTGCTTAATTCATTTTACAAGCTTCTAAGATTCTATGCTGCTGTGTCCCAGCTAATATATGTTAAAAAAAACCCTAGGAGAAGTCTAGCTTCACTTTTCTGTGGCTTTGTGTGGCACAGCAGCAAAGCAGCCACTTCCTGAAATGGACCAGTAGTTTTTCAGCTAAAACTATTATTGTGACTAGAGCAGCAAGAATCTCTGCAGCTTTACCCATACAGGCTCAGCATGGATCTTTTTTGTCCTGCTTCTGCTTGATGTGGCTTTGCATTAAGCTTGGGTTTCAAATTGAGAGAAAAGCCAATGCTGGAAGGAAAAACTTGCTGTGATTAGGGATGGCAATGGTAACTGAAATGTTAGCCAACCTCAGGAAACTGGCCTAAATTTTAGACTTACAAAAAACTATTTCAAATTGAGCAGCTGTGTTCTTTATGCAAGTTTTGCTCTAAAGATTTCTAATTATAATATCAAAAACCTGTAATAGTTCGTTAACTTCTTATTTTCTTCCAGATCTCTCTTCATGCACAGCACCAATAAATCCAGATAGTGTCTGTCTTTTCCAGCACAGACGCAACTACCTCTTTGTAGTAAGTGGTTAATAATTGTTTTGGATATCTCATGGACTTAGATAACTGTGCTGGGAAAAGTTGCTCTTGTCTGTTAAACCAACAAACCAATTCTTATTTGGAACTCTGCTGCATCCTGTTATTTGTTCTTGCTCTTATTGCTCGTTAGAAACTTAAAACTAGAAAATAGGGCAGTAGCAAGTCTTTTTGGTATCTGTCCTGACTGTAGGAATTGCCTTTTTCCCCACCCCGACTCCTCAAAAAGTGACTTTTTTTTTTAATTTGTGTTCATGAGTCTGTGAGGTAATGTTGGGAATAAGTATCAGAAGCAGAATCTGTAAGTTTGGGATCCCAATCCTTTCTTCAAATTACTGGATTTTGTGTGGAATTTGCTTGGGTTACTCTGCTTAAAAGTCATCTATTAAAGCAATAAAAAAGATGCCTTGAAATGTCTCCACTATTTGAAAACAGGACCATCTATTTAATTTAAAGAAGATCATCAGGATCATGGCTAGGCTTCGCGAACGAAGATTTGTGAAGGCACTATCCACATTTGCAGCAGGCACGCTGGTGGCTTATGAGGCCAATACGTGATAGACATATCCGATTGCAAAAGGCGCAGCAGAAAGACTCCTTAGATGGTGTATTTTGCAAGACACGGTTCTTTCTGCGTTGCCTTTTTTCCTCGAGAGTGATCCTGCGTGAGTTCTCAAAGGCTTCCGCAGCGTTATAGATGGTGTGTCTCCAGGCCTCCCGATTGGAGGCCAGAGTAGACCAGTTATGGTGATCAATATGGCCAAGGCTGAGATGTTGTTTCAGGGAGTCCTTGAATCTTTTCTTCGGGGCTCCTCTCATGCGGCAGCCAGTGGCAAGTTCACCATAGAGCAGGATCTTAGGGAGGCGGTGGTCCTTCATCCTTGAGACGTGCCCTGCCCATCGCAGCTGTGTTCTCATCAACATGGCCTCAATACTTGTGACAGCTGCTTGCTCAAGTACAGATGTATTGGTCACAAAATCTGACCAGTGGATGTTAAGGATTGTACGGAGGCAGCGCTGATGGAAGCGTTCTAGGAGACACAGGTGGTGGCGGTAGATGACCCATGATTCGGAGCCGTATAGGAGAGTAGACAAGACTATGGCTTTGTAAACACTGATCTTGGTGCTTTTCTTTAAGTGTTTATTACGCCATACTCTCTTGTGGAGTTTTCCAAAAGCATTATATGCCTTAGCTAATCTGTTGTCTATCTCTCCGTCGATCTTACCATCTGAGGAGATGAGGCTACCAAGGTAATTAAACTGTTGGACTGATTTGAGCTCTGATTGGCCAATGGTGATGTGGGGATGAAGGAAGACTTCCTGAGGTGCAGGTTGATGGAGGACCTCTGTCTTCTTTAAGCTGACTTCCAGCCCAAAGAGCTCAGCAGCACCTGCAAAGCAGGATGTTAAACGCTGCAGAGCTGCTTCTGTGTGGGCAACAAGGGCAGCATCATCAGCATAAAGCAGCTCCCGGACAAGATGGTTTAAGGTCTTGGTGTGGGCCTTCAGTCGCCTTAGATTGAATAGACTTCCATCAGTACGGTATCGAATGTAGATGCCGTCCTGATCATCGAGGTCTGCTGTGGCCCTTTGGAGCATCATGCTAAAGAAGACGGTGAATAGGGTAGGAGCGAGAACGCAACCTTGTTTCACACCATTCTTAATTAAAAAGGGCTCAGAAAGTGTGTTGCCATATCTGACTTGGCCGTGCTGATCCTCATGGAGTGAGATGATCATTTTAAGGAACTTGGGGGGACAACCTAAACGTTCCAAAATCTGCCACAGACCTTTTCTGCTCACAGTATCAAAAGCCTTGGTGAGGTCGACAAAGGTTACATAGAGACCTTTATTCTGTTCCCTACACTTCTCTTGCAGTTGTCTGAGGACAAATACCATGTCTGTGGTGCTCCTGTTGGTTCTGAAACCACATTGACTTTCAGGTAGAATTCCTTCTGCTATAGTGGGTATTAGTCTGTTCAAGAGTATTCTTGCCAGGATTTTGCCAGCAATGGAGAGCAGAGTAATACCACGATAGTTTGAGCAATCTGATTTAGAACCTTTCTTCTTATACAAAGTGATGATGACAGCATCACGAAGGTCTGATGGTAGTTCACCGAGCTCCCAGCAGCGCACCACAAACTCGTGAAATTTGGTGTGGAGTGCAAGGCCCCCATGTTTCCAGACTTCAGGTGGAATTCCATCAACCCCAGCTGCCTTGCCGATTTTTACCTGCTGTATGGCCTACAGAGTTTCTTCTAAAGTGGGGGCAGTATCCAATTCATATTTTACTGGTTGTCGTGTGATGGACTGAATTGCTGAATCTTGGACTACACGGCTGGTACTGAAAAGAGTCTGAAAGTGTTCAGACCATCGATTCAGAATGGAGGTTTTATCTGTTAGAAGGGTTTGACCATCAGCACTGAGTAGAGGGCTTTGGACCTGGTATGTAGGTCCGTATGCTGTTTTCAAGGCCTCATAGAAACCTTTGTGATCACCTGTATCTGCGCATAATTGAGTTTTTTCAGCTAGATCGATCCACCACTTGTTCTGGATGTCGCGAAGTTTCTGCTGGAGCTTGCTGCATGCGAGACGAAAGGCTGTTTTTCTTGCGTGACAGGATGGCAGTGCAACCGCTAAGCAATATGTTGTCATCTTTAGTATATATGCCCCAACTCTCCAAGCTGACCCTGCTGAAATAGATAAATTTTACACTGACCTGCGCCTCCTTACTCAAAAGGTTCCTGCAGACGATAAGATCATCATCCTTGGTGATTTCAACGCCAGAGTAGGCAAGAATTTTGAAGCCTGGAAAGGAGTATTAGGCAAGCATGGTGTTGGAAACTGCAACGACAATGGTCGACTTCTGCTAGAATTCTGTGCAGAGCAACAACTCACCATCACTAATACTATCTTTCAGCAGAAAGATAGTCTGAAGACAACCTGGATGCACCCCCGTTCTAAGCATTGGCACCTCATTGATTATGTCTTAGTGCGACAGAGAGATGCCCGCGATGTCCTCCATACCCGCGTGATGCCCAGCGCAGAATGCCAAACAGACCATCGGCTTGTGCGCTGTAAACTCAATTTTAAGCTCAAATTCAAACCAAAGAGGGGCAGCATTCCAAGGAGAAGACTCCAAGTTAACAATCTCCAATCAACCACAGTAAGAGACAGTTTCCAGGCAAACCTTCAAACTAGGCTCGAAAACATTCCCACAGATTCCTCTCCTGAAACAATCTGGCTTCATATTAAAAACAGCATCCTGCATTCCTCTGAACAATCCTTAGGGTTCTCCCTCAAGAAGAACAAGGACTGGTTTGACGAAAACAACCAAGAAATCCAAGACTTGTTGAGGAAGAAGAGAACCGCCCACCAAGCACACCTTGCACTGCCAATTTAAAGAAGAAAACTCTCACTAACTACTCTACCTCTGGTTTCAGATAACAAAGTAATTCCAAATATGAGGCTGTTGCCTCAGAGGCAGAAATCATGCATTGTCCTGTACTTCACCAGGCAGATTCCTGGAGGCTGGTTTTTCCTGTCAGATAAGCAGTAGAATAAATAATGCAGAGTCATTGTGATTGCAGATCTTCCAGAACTGTTAGTAGTGTAATTCAAGATTAATGGGTTTACAGTGAGCTGCCAAAACTTTTACAGAAAGATGTGCTACTGGATCCCTACCCAGTGTAAACTGGATCACTTCTGTGGCCCTATGGAAACAGGCTGATTTAAACCAGCTTAGATCTTAGCTCTGTACCTTAAAACATTCCTCTCCCTTATGGAAACATGATAGTAATCACAAAAGCATTACTATTTGCTCAAAGGTTGAATTCAATGATCTTGGAGGTCTCTTCAAACCTTAATGGTTCAGTGATTCAAGGGAAGGGGTCCATGGCTACTGGAAAAAGTAGTAAAGTGGTTGAACTTACAGGAAAAGAAGGAACAGTATTTGAGGCATAGGGGAAATCTTCCTGTGTTGTAACCTGTGACATCCCTGTGCTCTCTGAGCCTGTGTGGCAATGCACTGCCAGGGCTTGGTCACAGAAACTGATGCTGTGGCATGGCTGGAATCCCACTACAGACCTCTAACTTGCTGTGCAAAAAGGTCTTTGTGTTTTTATTGTCGTCTCAGCTTCCCGTGCTATGGATCCTAGAGGTACTTACTGAGGGTTGACAATTTGCTGACACTTGTCAAAATAGTGCTGTGTTGATTTGCAGTTGCTTAGTGATACACTTAACTAGTCTATCTATTCATAAGGTCTTATTTTTATTATTTATCTTATCTTTATTCCTCTGAACAAAGCTAGATTCCTCAGAAACCATACCTGATGTTAAAAACCCCCACCTCATTCTGATGAGTTCTCTTGTTTTTTCTTTGAGACAAGTGGGTACCTAAGGGCTTGATTTCTCTTAATTCATGTTTGTACTCACTACAGTTTTCAAAAATCAATTATTTTGCATGTGATTTTGGAGGCATCTTTTAAATCTGAAGCCTGAACATTCCATGATCAGCAGACTTGATTATGTATCACGAGGTTCAAATATTCCAGGAATTTTCTCAGCAAGACCAACGAACTTTGTTTGTGTACCTTTGCAGTTTTCAGTGAAATTATTTCTACTCTCTATTTACTGATTCTGATACAGACTGTCTGTATAATTGTCTTTTATTCAAAAAACACTGTTTTAATAACCTCCATGAGAAAACAAGCTTTTTGTGCAATTGGCCAAACCACTCTTTGCTAGAATTGTATCTATGCTGTATCTGAGACTACACTGGGAAAAGTAGTTTTCTATTCTTCTCTTACCTTCTCAGTGCATGGAGATTTTTTTTGTCTAAAATGGGATCCTATGTGGCTTGCAGAACTCATGTTAATTTGACACTTTCTGTGACAATGTCATGGGGTAACTTTCTTGTTGTTTCTGGTATGAAATTGTATGGATTCTATTGATATTTTCTCAAACTCCCTTTCCAAGCTTTACAAAATTATTTTATATTTTTAATCTCATCAATACTAATCAAAGATTGCTTTTCCCAGTTCTTTTGGTACTTCCAACTTAATTAAGTGCCTTTTGTCTGAACACCTAGAACTAAGGCATACTGTTATGTTTTAAGTTGAAAAATGAATCTCCAAGGCACATCTAGTTTAGAGCTTCTCTGCAGAGTTTAAAAGTGTCTCCAGTTCTAAAGTGGTTTTCAGAGCCTGTAGAGCTCTGTATGGAGCTCACAGAAGTCTCCTGGCAAGTGGTTGTAAATGAAGAGCTTGCCTTGGATATGGTTCTGTACTCAGGTCTCACTGAAGGCACTGGCAACCTTTCTACTGACTTAAGCAAAATTGAAGTGAGACAACATTATTTTGCCTGTTGCTCATCTCCAATATACAGTTTGTAGAATAAAATGTGTGGTCAGGGATAGAACACAGAAACAGGCCAGGTTCTGCCCTCTGTCCTCATGGATGGAATTGGTTGTCAGAATAAATTTAACAGAGCGAGGTTCAATTTTTATCTCAAGGCTTTAATATGCTTGTCTGCTAAGAAATGTAACTATCTCAATGTGGTAGTGGGACCTAATTTAAGTGAAGGAGAGGGAAGATTTTCTTAATCTATCATCAAAGAAAAAAATCTCTGAAGGGAGCTACATGCAAAAGGAACTGAAAAAAAAAAGATGGACAAAATGCAATCAATTTTTGTATATGTAAGAAATACACCAAAGAGGTAATGGGATGTGAAGTGTCAGCAACATGTAAAGAACTAGCTTTTTCCATATGTGTTTTCTTTTAAGTCTTCTTTAATGCTTTATCTTTGAAAAAAAAAGTGAAGAATGCATTTCTCTGTTTCTAATATCAACGTTGCATATTTTTATTCACATCTGTGTAAACACTTGGATAATTGGCGTCTTTCTGACCTGCTCACTTTCAGTACTGGCGCGCAGAGCAGTTGTTGGGATCTCACAAAAAGGAGAATTGCCCTAAACTGGCAACTAGACAGACTGAGTGAGGCACTTGGGTGGGGAGAAATATAAAAGCTTAGAAAATGGGGAAGGTGACATTGGAGAGAATGATTCTTCAACAAACAGCTTTGTGGATGACAGTCAGTCAAAAGAGGTTTGTACGAACCTCACTCATTCTTGGATCATTTGTTTGTTCTTATTGGAGGGATTAGAAATCAGAGAAAGTGTCCTAAAGTTCATTCAGTTAAAATTGTTGAATGCAACAATGGAGCCACCATGATTCTCAGCCACAGTGCCAGTATATCTGAATATTGTTGGTCTTTGACAGCTTTCATCATATGTTCTTTATTATTTTCTCTCTGCCTGTATGACCCGTTCTCCTCCCCCTCCTTGGCAACTTTTTGGATCCTCAGAGTTGTTTCTTTCATCTCCTGTTTATTTCTTTTTCCTTCTTATTCTCTTTTTTTTCCCTTTGTTTTAATCACAATTTTTTTTCCCTGTTCTGTCCTTGCTAGGGATCATCTCTGCCTGGTAGTGTATTCACCTCCTGCCTTTCACTGCCTGTGAGGAGAGTAGTCCAGTTGCTCTGAAAGTTAGACAAGGTGATGGGACTGATGGGATCAAGTCCCTGTAAAATATCTTCACAAAAGCATTGAAGTGCTATGTCTTGCTCAATTTGGGCCTTTTAGAAGGGGATAGGAAAACATGGTGGACATGGTGGAAAGATTTTATTATTCCTACTGGTTTTTTCCCTGTTGATGGAGTATATATTGATATGCTCATTACATAGATACAGTGTGTAAAGAAGGGCTGAGGACTGGGTGGAGCCCAGATTTCATGAGAAGAGGCATTATAATAAATTTCCAAGCAGAAGAAGGAACATGGGCCCTTCTTGGCCTTGTCTCCCAGCTGGAAGCAGTCAGGACAGATCCGGATCTCAGACTCAGTCCGACCATTCTTCTGTTCATACAAGCCCCATAGAAATATGAAGAGGCTCCAAACCAATGTTTCACATTTGAATCTTCTTTCATATACACTTTTAAACTGATAGCTTTGAGAACACACACTGTGTGCTTTTGTGGAACAAAGCTGAAGAAATGTGATGTGACCTAAGTAACTTACTGTAACTCTCTACAAATCCAGTAAAAAGTATGTAAAAGAACTTTTATATGCAATGTAGTGCTTGAATGTGACAGGGCGGTTTATGTTTGAAGATGGAAATGTCTTTAAAGGCATTAATTTCTTTGCCTGCGTGTTCCACCCTCTGTAGTCTCAAATGAAAACTGTGTTCACTGGTTGTCAGAAATGGACATTTGGCTGAGATCTGCAAACTGGTGCTTAATTAAGGCTAAACCAGATTCCTTCTGTCTCACTCCTTCTCACTAAGCTCTGCAAGATTAATGATTTATATATTGATATTGTTATTGTTTTCATAGGCTGATTTTTTTTCCCACCTCATAACAGTTGTTTCTTTTCAGATTTATGGTGTTCTCTAGACAGTAATAGTTGTCTTGCTGGCCCATATCCAGCATGTGAAAGTCCTATATTGTAGTCCAAATTTAACATCAATTGTTGTATGAATCATGGAGTCATGGGATTGGAAGGGACTTCAGAAGGCCATCCAGTCTTTTCCATATCCAAGGCTTGATCAATTGTATGTGTCATTCCTGACAGACATTTGTATGGCTTCCAGCACTGAAGACTTCACAGGACTCCTCGAGCAATGTCTTCCAGGAATGCTTCAATTCTTTTTTATTAAACTTTTTCCCAAGTGTCTGATTTGTCCTTGGTACAATTAAAAGCTTATGACTTCACATCTTATTCCCCATGTATATTGAGAATAAATTTGTCTTCATCTTCTTTGCAGCAAGCTTGATTGTTTGAGTATAATTGCCACCTCAACTTCATATGGTGGGGTCCATTTGGGAAATTATTCAGTTTAACAATTTATAAAAATGCCACCACTTTTTGTTTGCTTGTTTCTGAAGTTTGCAGCTGGTTCAGGCTGGGAGTGCAGCTTGTAGCAGTGGCTGTGGGGCATTACCAGCTTTGAGAAGAGCAGACAGATGGCCTCAGTGTTAGGAGTTGGTCTTGTTTGGTTACATCTTTGCTAAAATCTGGACAGTGGAAGTAAAGTAGAAAAGAAGTCCCCAGCTCAAAGGATGCATATAGGGTTCACATTTAATCATCTGAAGACTGCTTTAACTTCTTGATCTCTGTTACAGCTCTCTTGGATGACATTCTTAAAGGTTTCACTTCTATATATCTGTGAATACAGATGGGAAGAAGGTCACAGGAAGATGTCATGTCAGATGGATCATGTGGGTGTTGTGGGCCAGCCATGAACTCATTCCCTTGGATAGACATTGCTCTATCCAGAAGTTTTGAGAGCTGTTACCCATGTAGAAAAATTTCTTCTGCAATCTTATTGGAGTTGTTCTTGTTGAAGGTTTAACTGTCCAACTGTCTGAAGCATCTTGCAACCATAAGACTTGCATGCTATCTAGTGGTTTTAGGAAATTACCGGACTGTTTGTTAATTAAGAAAAAAGAAGGTATTGTCATTGTATAGCCCCATCTCACATCTAGGTTATAACTGTTTCAGCAAGGTGATGTTTCTGTTTGCTTTACTGTGCCAAATACATTGTTAAGGATTGATGTATACCACTGATTGGTGGACTATGCTGGCTTGCATGCAGGAATAAACCTTCTGTTTCCAGAAAAAATAAACTTGCAGGAGAGCTTATGGACTAGCTTTTCTGCTGACAGTTAATGGGACTTCATAGAGTAGAAGGCAGCATAGAATTTGGCCTTGTGCAGAGTTTCTCAGCATGAAGAACCAGTGGCTCTTTCAAATGAAGGACTAATTCCTTTAGTATTAAGTATTTGCAGTATAATTTGAAACTTAGTGATGTTTATCCATGGCCCTGTCTATCTCTGGCTGAAGGCAACAGGTTTCTTTCCAATATTACCCCAGGGTTCACACACCTCAGCCAGTAGAGTACATGTGTTCATTTTCCCAAATGGCATAGAACTTGGCAGACCCATGTCTCTTTGTTTTTGAGTTCTGGATATATTTGAAACTGAAGCACAAAGCAAAATTTAGAGTCTAAACTTCTGCGGTTTATGAACCACAAATCTTCCATGACTCACCTTTCATGCAATTTTATGGTCCTACTGGCTTGGAAATGGGCAATAGCAACTGGCCACCTGCAGCATCAGCATCAAGGAAAGTTAATGCTGTGGTTATTCTTTGAAATGTGGAACTTAAAAAAAAGAAATCCAAACCAAAGGGAATTCCACTGTAATATGCTGATTTAGCATAAGGTTCTACCACCAAGACATCATTACAGTATGACTGATTCTATAAATCTTTTTATTTAAATCAAGTGGTGGGCAGACCTCTCAAAACTTGCCCCATGTTATGTGCAGCAGAAGTAAACTATTTAGCTCTGCTAGAAGCCTTGCTGAAATCTGCGCTCCAGATAAATAGGCAATAAGATTTTTCTTTCTTTTGAAAAGTTTTCATTTTTTATTCAGCTCTTGGATCTTTGAGATCTTGTTTTTACTTTTTATTTTCTCTCTGTAATCTTAGAAGAGGTAATTGAAGAACTGAATCATTCTTCCTCAATACTGAGTCAATACATATAAACGACTTTTATGGAGCTTGAATGGAAGGCATTGTTTAAGTGCTAAGTACTACTGCTAGCAAAGCAGTATTATTTGGCTTGTGTATGTTGAGTATTAAGGTCTGAAGCAAGAGTTATAGTTGCAAATTTGTGCTTGTGTACCTGAAACTTCATGCTATTATCAGCTTAGACTGACATACTTCACTTCCACTGGCACTGAAAATTATTCTAGAATTGCAAGCTGCATTTCAAGATGGTTTCAAGAGCCTCTATTCCAAATGTTTCACCTAGGTCCTCTTACATACATGGTCATCTGGGATTCCCAGCTGATCCTCAGGTATTCTTTGGTGTTCAGTTACTGGTGACACATAGATATGAGTTGGAGAGAAACACTGGTAATTCTCACCTGCTGTGTGAAGATGACCTGAAACAAATGTCTTCCTGCAGATTTCTCTGCTACTGGCATCAGTGTATGTCCTGAAAGGCAGCACAGCACTGGGAAAATTGTTTTCCTTCCTGCAAAAATGGGTTAGTAGTCCAGGTCCTGCTGTTTAGTGATCAAGGTCATACCCACACCCAGAGGATTCCCTGAATTTTGGATGGTCTTTGTCCCACGCATGTTTCTGTCATAAACACCAACTTGTAGCAGTTATTCTGTACTTGTAAAGCACAAGATAAATGGCAGAAATTAAATATGAAGATTTATTGGTAAGATGAGAACTGCTGTAATCTCTCTTCAGATTCTGTAAGTGCCTGGTCTGCATAACCTTCTTTAAGGACTATGAAAGGTGTTATTAGAAGTTTGATTGTTTATGATACTAGCTGTCAATGATGAAATTCAGATCATGATTCTTAGTTCAAACCTTCTCAAGACAAAGTTGTTTGGATTTTGGTATATATTGAGTATTAAAAATGATCCTTTAATGGAAAATGAGTAGATTTTAATTCCAGTGACCTCCTGCTTAGTTCACTGAAAACCTTTCTGTAAGTCATGCCTTTTTTTTTCTTTCTTTTATAAATGTTGCTTATAATCTAGAATTGTAGGAGGTTTTGAAGTCAGATTTAATTACTCTCCCCAGTGTGCTTCCATAGGTAGCCCATTTGGAATCAGCAAGAACAAGCCCAACTTGCATCCCATTTGCCATCTGGGTTTCCCTCTGACTTTAATTTGCTGCTATAAAATAATTGTTAGGTATGGATGCTGTACTGAACCTGTCCAATGCACATCACATGTAGTTATTCATATTTCTTCTAAGATAACAGCTGCAAAGGACTTGTGTTTCCTGTGATCTCTCCTGATTTACTGCTTTTTAATCTGATGTTTCAAATTAAACATGCAAGGTTTTGAGTCTTAAAATGTGATTGCATTCTTTTAAGACACATGTTCAACTGCTTTGTAATGGGCATGTTCTTTCTTAAAATGTAATGCTCAGTGGTTTTGGAATAATAGAATAATGTAGTGTGTCTGTTTATAAAGAAGATGATTCTATGTTCTCAAAAGTATACAATCATTTCTCACTCTTGTATGTATTTCCACACCCTTCCTTGTATTCAAAATACCTTCTGCAGCTACTTTAGTGTATCAATAAACCTTTAAGGTGCAGTTGTTCAAGGGCACATACCAGGGCCATGTTGGATGTTCTGTTGCAGCAACATGACTACTGAGAGTAGGTGAAGTTGGATATCTGTATAGATCCAGTGAGCCTGGTGTCTTTAGTATCCTAAAGAGCTCAGATAAACTGAGGAAAATTACAAGATGTTTACAACTGTGTGTATCTGGAAGAAAGTCTCATCATTGTTAGTGATTTTTTTTGCTGGGCAGCGCAGACACCTATAAAGGGCATCATTTTCCTTTAAAAGGATATGTGTGATTTTTCATTTTTTTTTTTTTCTTATAGGATTTATATAAATAGAGGTTTTGACTTCCATCCTTCTTCTTCTCTAGTAAACCTGTCTTTAAACAAATATAGGTCATTAACATTATCTTGAGATATTCTTTTACATAAGATCAGGATGAAATTCTTCACTCATCCATGTTATTGTACCGTGGAAACCATTTCAGGTTAAAGTCCATGCTGCATTAGTTATGCAAATATAATAAAAGCACAAAATTTGTTGATTAGAGAAATAGATGTTCTTCTTACATCTCTCCACTAAAAATAATTAGGTTCTGTGTCACCTAAACTGTATGACAATATTTTTTAGTGACTTTTAGAGACTTGTCAGCTGAATATTAGTTACGAAGTTTGTTCTCAGTCCCACCAGGTCAGCCACTTTTACAGTAGCCACTGTGGTGATTTGCATATTCAACAAAAATTAATGAACTGAGCATCACAGAAGCCCTGGAAGAGTGCATAGAAATAGCTGTCCTTCTTGCAAAGATACAAAAGGCACACAGTAAACTAAAGGAAATCTGCCCCAAAACACCTTTAATCTCCTCCTATCTCTAACAGTGTTGGCCAAACTCCTAGAAGATATCATACATTGCTACTTAAAAAAATGACCTTCATTTCAGAAACCTCCTACTATACTTCATAGGTCAAACTCTGTATCAGAATTTCACATGCAGCTACATTTTCTTTGGAACTTAATGGCATTTCAGCCTTTGAAGCATCCTGGAGAACATAATTATTCCGGAATGAAACACATGGGCTGCAATAGTATTTTGTTAAAATCAGCACCTGGAACAGTTTGAACCTGTATTTTCCTTTTTCTGTGTACAAGCAAGATCCTTGCTAATGCAGGGCCTCGTGGCTGATGTGCCAAATGTGGGATTCAAGGCACTGAAATGATGGGATTTGCTTGCTTCTGGGAAAATCTTTGACGTGATCATCACAAATCAAAGTGTAACTTAGTTTGGAGTTCTTCTGCTGTCACTTTACTGAGTCTAAGCTTTAGCACAAGCTGCAAGTTGATCTGTAATTCCCATTTGTGTGGGTCAGTTATGCAAATGCATGTTGTGGGAACAAAACCAGGAATTTTACATGCATGGTGTTGCCAGAATTTAAGCTTGCAAAATTTTTGGATCATGGGGTTGTGCATGAAGATTTGGCATCTGGTCCTGTTCCTACTGCCATGTCTAATAGCAGCTATCAAATTTTACTGGGAAAAGGGCAGGACAATTAGGAGTCTGGGTTGAAAATGCCTTGCAATTTCTTTTTTTTACAAGAGGACCTTCCTAGAAACTTTTCTAGAAACTATCTTTCAGAACAAGAAGGATATTGATGATCATTTGTGGATGAGATAACAGAGGAAGAATCCCCAACCAAGTCAGGACTGATAGAAAATCTCACTTGCTCCTATAGTGTCAGGACACATTCTGAAGTTCTGCTTTGACCAGAGCACTTAGTGAGACCTACAAATAGCAGAGCACAAGCAATCTGAATATCACAAAAGTATGACTTGTGGACAGCACCCTATTGTCCCTTAGAAAAGGAAAATATCTATTTCTCTTGTGTTAATAGTGTTGCCAGTTCAAATTAGTCCTATTTGCAACATCTTGTTGTGTTCAAATTCCTTCACCAGAGCACCAGTGTGACTATGGTTGATGATACAAGTCCCTCACTACTTGTTCCAGCTTCCAGCCTCTTCCCATCTCCTAAACTAACACTTGAACTCACCACCTTTACTGATCCTTTACTGTTTATTGTTCTTCCTACATGCTGTTTCTTGGGTACCAGTAGCTGACAGGAGGCAGGATGCTTCCTTGTCTAGTCTTGTGGGGCAAGACTGAAAAGGTAGTCACAAGTTATATGGCCCCAAAAATTCATGTCTGTAGTCTTGTGGAGAATGTGTTAAGTTTTAGACTTGTATAGAAGCGTGGTAACCACATGTTAGTCCTTGTGCATACTAGTCCTGTGGTAAAGGAAGAAGCTTTAGGAAAGGAAATAAGGTGTGTGAGAAGGGGGAGCTGTCAAGCAGGTTTAGAACTGAAAGAAACTTTTACATGCTGAATGTTTTGAAGCATAAGGTATAGCATTTAGTCTCTAACAAAACCGAGTTCAGTGATCTGCATAAGAGAGTAAATTTTACATAAAGTTTTAAAATATGTGCCTTTTGAAAACATCCCTATTTGATTTATAAAAAAAGAAAGGTATAATGAGATCCAGCTTCCTGTAAGTTTATGGTAATTTTGTGCCTTTTGCTAGTCGGGCTATTTATGTGGCCCTTTACTGTAGCCTGACTCCCACCCTCTAATATAGTTATCCTCAAAGCAGTTCTTTGTGGTAAGGAAGCACAATAATCCCCACTTTACAAATGGGGAGCTATGGCAAAAGAGAGGCTTAGTGACTCGCCTGAGGTCATGCAGGCAGCCCATTATGGAGCAGGGAATTCAACTAGGACTCCCAAACAGCAGACAAATGCTCCAACCCCAGGCTGTCTGTCCTTTTGCTCCTATATTTAAAGCCCTCAAAAGGTTGTATCCAGATTTCAGAGATGGTTCAGGGGCTATTGAATCCAGTCTGACTAAAATAACAGAATAGCTGGACCAAGTGAAAATGTGCTGCTTAGTGTAGAGCTGCAATATCAGTAAGTCAAATAAAGGTTTTTCCACTGGCAGCTCTGGTTTCCTCTCACTTGCCTGAGCTTGCTCTCTCATACACACACATGCACTCTCTGCAACTCATTTTTCTTCTGCCTCGGAGGAAGGACTTGGTAAAAGGAAATTGGTATAATTAAATGGTTATGTAGGAAGCTGATGGTAAGTATTGACTTATATAAAATAAGTACAGGAGAAAAAAACTATGAGGTGGATTTCTTAGTGTTTGCTTTTTTGGGTTTATTTTTGTGAGCAGAGTATTGAGTGACAGAGATTTGTTCCCAGTAGAAAATGCTTGAAACACATTAGTCTGCTTTGGTATTAGAAAGATTAGAGGGCACATTGTGAGAATTTGTAAGGACTTATGTGCTTTTTAGAAAGGATTAAGAATAAAAAAAATTCCAGATTAGAAATGCTGTCTAACCACATCCCTACCCTACAAGCCAACATTTGCATGGTGGGTTTCTCTTATGTTTTATACCACAATGTTTTTGTTGCAGCTTCAGTTACAGTTGGTTTTGTTTAAAGACCAGAGTCTAGGTGCACACAACACGTGAAATGAAATGTTAGGAGTTCATGTAGCATCCTTGAAACCTTATTCAGTAGCAGGTTTGAAATACATAAGAAAAAGATTTTAAGGATATCCTCATTCTATAGATTTGCTTAAATAAAAGGAAAAAAATCAGGTACATTCCATGGCTTTTAAGTATCTGCTTTCTTCCTGTCTACCAACTTGCAAGCTTGAACAAGATTTGTTCGCTGGAACGTTATTGCTTTAAAATATTTTCACATGGTAGTTCCATAGTAACACCAAACTGTACAACATGGAACTAAGTTATTTATTTGGGAACAGAATTGTTAAACATCCTCTAAGCTGAAAAAGGATACTTCCTAATTATTTACTAGAAGCATCCTCAGCGTACATAGCTAATTAAAGTCAGACTGCTAAATGTGGATAATTAGAAGCTTATGTTGCTCGAAAACTACTTGTGCTGACTTGAGCTATTATTGAATTTGTAAATTCAATCCTGTTTAGACACTTTATTTAGAAAAAACATAAATCTGTGCAAGATGTGCTTATGGAAAAGACTAGCTATTTCTTCATTTTATACTTTACAGTCTCACTCTATTACACATCAATTTGTTGATAGTTTTTGGCATTTTACCAATATGTAATAGAAATGTAACCTGACCAGTAATGGTGGCTTAATTGTTCAGGAATTTTTTTCTTTCTTTCTTTCTACTTCCTTTTCTACTTCTTTTTTTTTTTTTTTTAATTTCATTTTGTGTAGGGCTTGGAGTTGGGCTTTAGCCACAGGACTGTTTGTCCAATGCAGTCCAGACACTGGAGCCCAGTGATGCCTGGAAGATGAGCATACGTTGGATACAGTGTATTTTCCAGGTGTGTGCTGGTGGCTGTTTCAGGTATTTGGTGAATTTGGCCTTGGACCATAGCCAGGTTTCTGTGGGTAAGGAGGTTTCATAGTCACCCTGTGTAAGCAGTGCACTGCATCTAAGGACAGATACTTGAGCATTTGGTCCCTATAGAAGTCCTGTGAGCATCTGCAGTGCATGGAATTTTCTCTCTTGCTTGTTTCAGACATTACAATGGCACTGACCAAAATGGAGTTCCATTTGTATGGATGAATATCAAGTTTGACTTGGGTTCTGAATGTTGACTGTTGCGTTTTGTTTTCAATTTCACTACCCTTACAAGGCTATTTTTAAAACAACATTTAGGTGGTACATGCTTTTTCTGATGTTGTTTCAGTCTTGTAAACACTCTGCAAAGTTGATACAGATGCATGGGGAAGGGTATGTTTTGTTACTGGCCTCTTATGGCTTACAACTTCACTGCAATATAGTTTGTGTTGCATTACAGTGTCTGCTGACAGGAGAAGATTTTCATAGCATCCACATTATACCTTACACGCTATTGTCACTGCTGGTGATCAGAAAATTTTATTGCAGTTTTGTACTGCCAGATTGATTTGTTGTTTAAGAGTTTCACAGCTAGAAAGACATTGCACATATTGGCATTTGTAGGCTGTGGAAAGGTGTATCTTAGCAGAGGAGAAGGACAAGTGGGAAGAAAAAGTCAAGACAGTGTTTAGCTGAGCATGTTGAAAAGTGATCATCTGTGGAAAAGGATATAAAAAAAAGAAAATTAGAAATAAACTTTAAAATGGGATTTAGGCCAATTCAGAAGAGGCAAGAAGATAGAAAATTATCAGCATCTATACTAAGAGGGAAAAAAGACCACAATAGATACTTATGGTGATTTGGGAAATGTTTGGTCTTAATATGTAAAGAAAAATAAATTTCAGAAATGTGCTGGCAAATATGAACTCCTTATGCAGCAGTTTACAGCTGTGTAATTAACTGAAAGTCCGCTGGGATAAACTGTGGTTTTAGCTGAATGGAGAACTGAATTTGGAGTCTTGTCCTTAATGAAAGAACAATTAATTGAATGAGTCATTCTCTCTCTTTTTCAGCAAATTGTTGTTTATTACAGTGACTATAGCTGTGAGAAACTGTCACTCTGTGTCCCTTCAGGTGCTAAGTACATTTCTTAGAAGAGAAGCGAGCCTTTGATTTCACCTCTTGTCTCCAGAATACAATCAGTTACTTCCTTATTTACATGATATTGTGATTTCATACAGTTCTTTGATAAGTTAAGGTAAAAAAATAGAATTGTTTTGTTTTGTTTTCTGTTTGTGAGTTGCTTATACTGGAAAGGGAGACATGCTGTGCTCTCAAGTGACTGAGTGCTAGTACAGACATTCACTGCAAGATTAACTCTCATGTAGATGAAGGCAGAATTTCTCAGTTTAAAGCTTTGGATCAAGGTTAAGGAAATCATCTTCATTTCATTTCTGTATTGGTCTCAGCAATTCAAATACTAGAAACATTAGAGGATTTTCTGGGGAATTTGATGTTGATATACAGAAATGCTAAGAGAGCATTGTGCCAGAAGAAACCTGAAGTCCACATTGTCTGGGTTCTTATGAATGAAGAAGGAGATTTCAAGCATTTTTTTTAAATCTGTGTGCATACATAATTTAACTGATATCTTGGAAGGATTTGCCTTCTAAACTATAGTTCCTGACAACTGCATACTGCAAATCATAAAGCCATGCTTCCCTCGCCTTAGAATAAAACACCTTCTGGAGGTGCCTCTATCTCTCTGTTGGCTGTGAGAGAGGCAAAACTTCTAACTCAGATTAAAAATCTAACTTTTAGACTACCTTCCATGAGAGAAGCTGCCCTCTGTTTTCAAAAAGTGTAGAGGTGTTTCTGTTTGTTTAAGGAGCATGTCAGGTATGTGATGTGGAAAACTACATTCTCAGACTGGGTTTGCAGGTGCTTGCTTGTGACACTGGAGTGTAAGTCCTATTTAGAAATGAATGAGTTTTCTGTTCCCCTGCTCCCCAAACAGCTGCAGCCTGTCCTAAGGAAAGTATCCTTCATACAGTCAGGAATAATGTGGCCTCAGTTTAATTGATTTTTCTCTTGTTCAAATTGAAGTTTCAGTGTTTACTCAGGTATTGTTTATTGCAACTTTCACCAGAATCAGATGAATAAATATATATTCTGTCATGGTTTGGTGTGTATGGCAGAGGATTATGACTGGAAGCCCAGTGTTTTTCATTGGTTTAACATGACCTATTAGTGGGTCAAGACATTTCCCAGGAGTTTTTTTTTGTTAAACTTGTCTATTAAATAGAAATTTTACAGTGGGGCTTCTAATTTACATAGATGATTCAAGGAATTAGAACTAGGGTCAGCTACTACTTTTTTTCCTGGAAAACATTAAATTTTACCTTTAAAAATAGAATAATTTTTGCTTTTTGTTTGGAAGGATGAACTGTGCAGCAGAAGAATTACCTCTGAGGCACGTATCTGTAAATAGATCTCTAAAAGGCCATTCTTATAGCATTATGAAATTTGGTCTCCATGCTATTTTACTAGTCTGTGTGCTGTAAGAAGGATTTGCAGCAAAGTAGAGACTTGGAATTTCTGCAAAAGCATTTGTTCGGTACTAGCAGTACTTTGCAGGGAGATATCCAGATATTTCTTAAGATCTTGAAAGCTTGGTATGAAAAATCAGATTTTCCACATTCCCGCTTGCAACTTAAATCCAGTGCAAACAGAGGTCTCTTTATTTCATAAGCACTTGTTTAACACTGGCTCTACTTTTGAGACTTATTGATTTTGGTGTATTCCAGGCCAGGAAAATCAAAGTCACGTTGTGAAAATATCCTCCTGAAATAAGTTATTACCTTTTAATGCAGTCGTAAAGGATGACTTTTTGGTTAAGGCTCTGGCCTGGAACATGCGAGTTCAAGCTGAGTTCGCCTCAAGACTGTGACCCTGACCACAACTGTAGCCACACCAGGCAATCTTCCTGGGTCTCGGTTCCCCTCCCAAAAATTCACACCTGTTACCTTAGGCTGATGACTCCTGCTGTGTATACAAATACAGCACAGATACAGAACATCTGCCTGCCCCTCGTCTGATTCTTAGCTGTTTGTAGTTAAACATCACAGCTTTTGTACTACCACTTGTTTCTCTTTTACAGTCCACATCATGGGGGACGTGAAACTGGTGACATCTACTCGAGTCTCCAAAACCTCCCTGACACTCAGCCCCCCTGTCCCTGCTGAAGCACCAGCATTTACTCTTCCTCCTCGGAATATCCGAGTGCAGCTGGGAGCCACTGCAAGATTCGAGGGGAAGGTAAGAAACAGATGGTAGAAGGCTTCTCCTTTTGGTTTTGCCCTTTCCTGAAGCTGACTGGTAGACTGTAAAGACAGTGAAGTTGCCTCTGCAACACAGGACCTTTACTCAAGGAGAATACATGGTGTTTACCCTCCTGAGGGGGCAGTTTCTGTGTAGAGGAGGGTGTTCCAAAACCTGAGTATGTGCTAAGTATGACCTCGTTTAGCATGCCAGGCTCTGAATTTATTATCAGTGGAAAACTGCTTCGAGGGCTGTCTCTAATCAGCATGTTCTCCTCCCACAATTCTACATATTCTCTTACTGCATATTCACACTCCTGCATCCTGAATCTGCCTGGTCATGGAGCTTCATGTGTGACACAAATCTAACCCTGCCACAGCATGTTCTTCCCAGCAAGGCTAGGAGTCTGTAACCAGTGTTGTGACAGTTTTGTATCTGCACCACCTGCCACAAATGTTGCTAATCTGAAAGCATAAAGAACATTTTCAGAGGAAAGATTGATTTGTCCAAGAAAACTTGTTAACCCAAAGGGTTGGTGAGCAGTGGGCTGTGTGTCCCAGGTTTACCCCTTCCCTCATGTTTGGGACATTGAACTGTGCTTCCTGGCATCCATATTTCTTTAATGTGTCAATCCTGTTACGTACTCTTGCTTGTTTTAGGTATCTTCCTTTCTCTTCTCTTATCCCAATTCTTTTTCCTGGAGCTGTTAGTTTTCCCTCCCAGTCCTTTCAGCTTCCTTCTGTTCATGTCACACTCTGATTGCATGCTGACAGCTATGTCATCAAACTGACCACACTTTTAATCTTTGAAGTGGTGGGACTTGTCTGACGGGGGCAGGAAACTGCAACTTTACTGTAACAAAAGCAAGGGCCAAGAAGGAATTTGGGAAATTCATAACTTCTGAAACTCTAACTTAAACAGAGGGCCAGTAGAGGGCATCTGATATTTATCTTATTTGTTTATGTAAGAGCAGGCCAGGAACTGGGATTTTTCAACAGGAACCACATAGAAAAACAGGTTTTGGAGTGTATATGAATTTTAAGTGCAAAAGCAAAACTCAGAAATAGTTATTGGATTTGATTTTTGAAGAAAAGTTGGCATTTATTATAGATGGTAAAATTCAATGAAAGTGTTTGAAACAAAGAACAGGTTTTTAACCAAACCTTCAGTAATTTATTCTTTAAAAAAAACCCACTTACTTTTAGTGTGATTTTAAGGCACCACTCAGAAACTCTTTGTGTGTATGACATTGGGCAGTCCCAACGAGCATTTCCTTTCTTACTGGTTTTATTCTTTTTTTTTCTTCCCATCATTGTTTCACTTTGATGCAAACACAGTGAGAAAATGGCAACGTGTTTCTGCTTTATGCCTGTGACACCTGTGCCACAATGCTGTTCTAATTCCAACTGATTCTTCCAGACAACACTGCAACTGGCAATAACAGTGCAATCAAAGCTGAAGCATGTGCTAAGATTTGGGTTTACATTTCACATGTTTCCTAATTAAAAGCTCAGGTGGGATATTTCCAGCTTTTATTGCACTCCACAGAGTTTTTATTATTAAGTCAAATGGAAACAATTGTAAAATATAATGACCTACAAGCTAGAGTGCCATCACTGCTTTGCATTTTTTTTTAGATCTGGTTTTAAAGTGTTAATTTTCCAGGAATACTTATCCCCTTTTTAAAGCCACTTTGAAGGCTGGAAGAGTAAAGTCTGAGGAGATTTTTTTAGTAGATGGAAAGAAATACACAAATTCAATACTAATTAAACTGTCAAGTTGAATTTCCTTGAAGGAACAAAACTTTGATTGAAGTCCTGGGTTAGACCTGCTTTATGAAAATCTAAATTTATCTCTTCTGCCAGTTTGGTATATGAGCATGGCCAAAACCTTTAATTTTCCATTCTTAAAATGGGGGTGACAGCATTAGTATTTTGTTTGAGGTCTTAGTCTAGTAACATGAGCAAGGTGAGGGGGAAGGCAAGTCCAGTTTGGAAGGATACTCTCACTTAATAGCTGCAGCTGCTGAGCTTCTGTCATCTGGCTCCATCTTCAACTGGTTAGTACAGTGTTGCTTCTTCTATCACTTTAGTGTTTCAGAGGTTCAGAAGAACAGTGGACCTGTTCAGAAGAACAGTTTCAGAGGGACAATCTTAACAAAAACAATTCATTAAGATTTAGTAATAGAAGTTACTCAACATACTTAGTTTTTTCTATCCTGGAAAATAGGCTACATAGATGTTATGATGGGTTGTTGGAGTGTAAATATTAAACCAGACTCAGGCGAAAGGAAAATAAAAAGTTTTAAAAATGGCTAGACAGGAGCTTTTCTTCAAAGAGTTCCTCTGCAGTGGAATTGATCTTATCAGAAAGAATAAACATTTTGAGAATCCAAGACAGGATATAAATCTGATATTGTGGTGATCCTGTATTCTCATTAAGTGAACAAGGAAGAGAGGGCCCCAGAATTAAACTTTTTGGTTTTCTTTCCATCAACATGTAAGATAAGTTGTGTGAAATGGCAATTCAAGATCAAGGGGAGTGCAGAAATTGAGAAATAGCCCCAAAACATAGGAGGTAGAAAGGAACTGGAGTTGCCTTTAATGCCTTTTTCTCTTCCTCCTGTTACCACCCTGGTTTTCTTACTAAAATCTCAGGAAGTTTATCTACATCTGATTGCAGATCTCAGTTTTCCAGTGTGACCTCAGCATAAAAGTTAAATCATCATTTTTCACAAGTATGAGTATGATTTTGGCCTGGAGCACAAACTGAGGGGTAGAAACACTTAGTAAGGCAAAGGCAAGTTACCTTCTCTAGATGCTCCCCAAATATCTGCTGCATGGACACCTCAGTTGTTCACCACTAAATTGCTGAGGTGATTTTTAGGGAAACCATTCCAGATTATTATGAAATTGTGTTATGTGTTCTCAATTCCTTAGGACTTGATTGATGTGCTGTTCTTAACTGCACATCATGTGTGAGGTGAACAGCTCAGGATAGTAATTCATGCCTCGTGTTAAGGCATCATAGTTTGTCTGTCAGAACCTTTAAGAAATTCCTGGAAAAGGAGAGCAGGCCAAAATGTTACCAGATTTTGTTTTAAGATGCTTCTTTCTCTGTTGTATTAAACACTAGAATATTTATCAATGCTTTGCCATCTTAAATTGTGATTGTATATCTTAATCTTTCTATTTCTTCCGAACACTACTGGATTTATAATGCTGAATGGCATGGTAATGAAGGAGATTCCTTCCTTTGTAGCAAATATCATGGGGGTTTCTGTGGGAATTGTCACATGAGAGGATGGGAAAATCTTTTTCAGCCCATAGCACTTAAATAAGCATCTGTAAATTGTCAGAGAAGGTGGTATTTTGATGCTGCTGGTAACATTTGATCAATTTGTAATCCAAGCAGAGTATCCTATCAAAGTCTTTGGGTGTTCCTAAATTTTACTTTCTGAATTGGGCAGGATAGTTAATTAGGACACAGAGCACATTACTATGCTGACCTACAAGTACAAGGTCATCACCCATGTATTTAGTTTAAAATTTAATTTGTTTCGGTGTCTCTCACGTTCTGAAACTCAGCTGCACTATTGCATAGCAAGGGTTAAAAACATCACAGGAGATCAATAAGGATGTAATAGTTTAATTGTACTCACTGTCAAATGAAACAAAGCTTTTAAACATCTTGGTGAGTTTCACTAGCTTTTCTAACTCTCATGGGGATGGCAAACATACAGTAATGTAAGTGCTGGGCAGAAGCCCCTCGAAAGATTTTTCACTGGAATTTGCAAATCTGCACAATTTTCTTTTCTTATGATGGGCAGAAGGTGGCCACAGATTTCCACAATGTTGCATGTTTTAGTGCCTACCTGATTTTATTATCCTGTTTACTGGTCTTTCAGAGACTAGAGTTTCAGTGACTTAAGACTGCAGCCTGTCTTATGTCTGAAACTCCATCCTTTTTGAGAAGACCTCCTCCTTCATATTTAGAAATTTGACTTATAAATATTGGCCAGCTTTATCCAGCTGTAAGTTCCCACTGTAACTGTTAGAGGGGAAGATACATCTCCACTACAGAACTGAGCAGTTATTTAAATGTTGCAGGTTGGACTGACTCCAGCACGGCTCTGCTCCGTGACTGCCCACATAAGGAGTCAACTCTCATCCACATTTCCCTAGTTCATGTTAAATTCTGTACAGAAAAATACTTAATGCATGCAGGTTTCTGCAGCAAACTGTTGGAGAAGCTGAGAACAAAAAATGAGAATCTTTAGCGTTCTGTAACCACTGAACCACTTTCATATGATCTTTCATAGAAACATAGAATTATAGAATGGCTTGGGTTGGAAAGGACCTTGAAGATCATCTTCCCCCCCCAATTTAAACTTTGGTTCTGAGACCAATACAATAGTCTGCAGCAGGGGTTTTGCCTTAAAAAATAATAAAATGAAGGTGGTTGACCAAAACAAGTATTTTTAATTGATAAATGTGTGATTAGATGCCTGCACAGAATTTTGCTGAACTTAGGCAGCAATAGAGTCACTACATAAAAACTATAGCATCAATACATCTGGTTCTTTATTGTAATGTCACAGAGAGTCAAGCAGTTAAAAATGACAAATCAAAGAACATCAGTTTCCACTTAACCCTTCCCTGTCCAGAGTGATATTAACCTCTGCATTTGATTGCAGCAAGCACTTAACCTGCCTTGGTATAATTTTTGAGAGTAATATTGATGTTCATTTGTTTTATGAGCCTAAAAAATATTTGTGCTACAGCTCTACTTGAGAGGAACAAGCCAAATATCATGCTACAGACCACAGACTGTTTGCCTAGGGGTCAGGAAAGAATTTTTCTCCTTGGACAAAGTGCTGCACACTTGGCAACAGTGAAGTGTGAGTTGTCATTCTGCTTCATGTGAACCATCATACATGGTCCATTGCAGAACCAAGATATTAAGCTACTAAATCTTCTCCTTCCATCCCTCTCCATCTAAGGGAGCTGGATGGTAAATTTTAAGGTGAGCCAGGCCAATGTCAAATCCCACCCTTTTAATGTGCTTTCTGGTTGTTCTTTTACCACCCTGCTGTTGCAACACCCTGTCTGTTTGTTCAAATCACTGAAGTCCAATGATGTGCATCAGTTTGCCAATGTCTGAGTTGCTTTTGCTGCTGCTGATTGCACAGGTACTGTTTGAAATATTCTGCCTGAGAAAATGAGCTGGGATTAGGCAATGGGAAACAAGAGGCACTGGGAAGATCAACAATAATTCTGCCATCTGTTCTGAGATCGAGAGGAGACCTATTTATGTGGTGTATTAAGAGGTAAAGAATAGGGAAGCATTTCAAGAATGAAGAATGTGTTAAAGAGAAACACTCCCACAGTATTTGTAAATTCTTTCAACTGCCTGCTAAAAACTGGAAAAACTTATTTCTAACCATTTTATTTTATTGTGGATGCTGTACCAGCTTTGCATGGCAAAACCTTTGGTATCTTCTCTTAGTTTGGGGCTCAAAGCAGCAATATGTGCTCCATTTCCAAGCCTCAATCAGCAGGCACTCCAGAAGTAAACACTAATTACATTGTAAGCCAAGATTTCAGATGGCAGGAACTGACAGAAGCACATATCATGTCAGAGGAGGATGACATGGCACAAAATCCTTTGTCGTTGGCATGAGATGCTTGCTGTTATAAGACATACTGGGCAGCCAATTGCATGAAGCTGCCAGTAGATTTGGATCTGCACTTTCTGGAGGGGTGCCTGTTCTGACCATCTGAGGAGGAAACCCAGAAAGGACCCATGTTTTCATGGGAGACAGTTGTCTGATGGAAGTGAATGCTGTGGGAAGACTTTTACTGATCTGTAAAACTAACATGCACTGTGATACTCCCAGAAACATGATACAAAATAATGAGGCATGTTTCGAGGGGAAAAGAATTGAAGAAGTTTTCCACTTGACTGGAGATTTTATTTGAGCTTTCTTTCCAAAAACCACTGAGCATTCTTGGGGAAAATGTGGTGCAGTGAGGAGTTACTGAGATATTTTGTATCAGACAGTCATTGGGGTATAGGCAGCTGAAATAAAAAAACCCACAAAAATAAACACAAATCAGGTGGCTCTGAACAGCTTATTGCACATTGTTCTGTTTGGATCTTCTACTGCTATGTCTCCTTCCTTGGTATAATCGACCTCCCATTATATTCATTTACCACAGTGCTGGTTTTTTATCCATACACATGTTCTCATGAGTAATGCATGCATCATCTTATTTGGTCTTATTTTACTGTATAACTCTGTATTGGCATACAGAAACAGTGTCTCAAATGACTTTCAGCTTTACACAAAGCCAAAATGGAAGTGGCTGCTCTGCTGGGAAGAGGTTAAGGTGCCACTCAACATTACTTCCCCACACAGTGTCATTCCAGAATTATTCAAAGTGTACAAGCACCCATGTGTTGACACCCATTTTCCCTGCCTTGCAAATGATATGTCCTTTGGAAAAAAATGCAGGTGTGCAAGCTGCTGCTCAAGAAATTTCTAGGTTTTAGACAGGAATGATGGCCTGTATGCTCCACTTCTCATAAATTGATTTCATACCTGTCTGCCTTTCACCCGTGGCCGTCATAGTTAAACTTAGGGCTTTCCTGGTAGAAGTAATTAAGCATTCCTTGTGTAGTCTTTGTGCAGAGTGTGTGATGATGCTCAAAATTGCTGCACTTAATACACTGTCCCATGCAACCAATCAGTGCATGTGCTGAGGAAACAGCCAATATTTCTGGATGTTTGGCAGCAAAGGTTGGTCAGACCTTTTGCAGAGTTGCTTCAATCCGCCAGGTGTTCAGAAATCCTGGACAATGCTGAATATCCTCAAATTCCACCCAGACAAAATTTCTAAGCCGGAAAGAGGCCATGACTGGGGAACACTGAACGTACAGTATCCCTATTCTGAGTTGCCATTTTTCAGGGTTGATTTTATTCTTTTGTATAATTGATCCTGTTTTCAGTAACCCACTAAACTGTGGGAGAAATGTGCTATTTGCCCCTGTCCCATTTATTACTGTGTTTGCTTTCTGTCTCCTTTCCCACCTTAATTGCTTATCTACAGCCAGCTGGGGACAGGAGTTCTGCTGGTCCATGCAATGGCAGAAAGATTGGCTCCCTATTCTTGGTTGTTGTGGTACTCACTGCTGTAATTAAAGGAACATCAGAAACAATCTAATAATAATGGTAGTAAGAATAATAATATAAGTTTTTTAGAACACTTTAACTAATGTACATATGAAAACAAAGACAATCTTATATTATTTTGTGTAGTATCCACCCAAACCAGTGTTGTTTTAACTGAAGCCAGGCCATGCATTTGTGCTGCTCTTGGTCACCACTTTTTCTTTCATTCTTTACTTTTTCTTCAGTGTGTTTCCAAGTATTTTAGATTTCAAGGTGGAAGCAATTTAAATCACATGATAAGCTGACAAAAAAAATCTGTGTGATTTAACTGCATTTACCTGCCCCCAGTTTGCATTGAGGAAGCCAACAAATTGTTGACTCTGACAAGGGTATTGTAGGTATCTGATTTGTGATCACCTGCTACTGTAATGTATTGTTGTAAAGCATGGGTTTGTGTCAGCTAAAGAGGACAAGAGTGTTTATTTAAGAATTTATCTACAAGGATGTCCCTAAGGTTGATTTTGAAGAACATTTACCTCATTAGTAAGGATTTCTGGACTTGCTATTTTCTATAGTAATTAAACAGAAATCAGGAAAAAAATCTTGAATTACATATTGATGAATTTCCAGAGGAAAAGGAGATATAAAATATTCATATTGTGGTGTAAAGGAGCTTCAGTCTTTTACAAAAATAATGGTGGACTAAATACCGTGACTAATGCTATCACTGTTTAGGCATGATAGCATAATAATGTCTGAAAAAGGAATAGAACAAAATCTAGTGGTTTCCCAAGAGAAAAACAGCTAATCAGCATATCCTAAATAGCTGAACAAAAATATAATCAGAGATTGAGATCATGTGGGTCAGAGTAGAACCAGTCAGTATAATTCTTCTTATTGTTCTTGTCCCATGATGGTTAATCATGAATCTCTCAAATTTCAACAAAGTCTTATGAGGTTCTTCAGTTCTGCTTTTAATTTGAAAAATATCATCATCTTTTCCAGACTAGTCTCCCTTGCTCCTCTGGGTCAGTGCACAAGTCTTTGTTGTGGTCAGTTCCACTGGCAATAAAACTCATCATGTAACATTATGCTTTCTTATTTAAGTAAATGGTCTTAGCAGTACATGAAACATGACTGCAACTTAACATAACGATGTTTTAAATTTGATTTTTTTGGGAATTGTGCATTTCATGGTCATAGTATGTTTAAAGGTTAAAAAAGACCTAGTAAATGGAAGTGTGTGAGTAGCTGACTTTCTTTTCCTTGCCCTGCAATAGCCCATAGTGGTGTGAGAGGGATGAAAAAGTGGGGAAAGTATTTTGGTTGATTTTTTTTTCTTCCAGAAATATGCCCCTATCTTAAATTTTGTTTTTCTAGCTCACCCAATAGGTAGAACAGAATGATTATCATCAGGCAGGCATTTGGCTAACTAGTAATATTTTTGCCTTCTGCCATCATAAGGAAGGCTTAAATTCACTCCAGGCCCTTGTCTCCATCTGGGTGATGAAACCACAAAGGTCAGGGAGGGGCTCAATGCCACCTATAACAATGAGAGCCCCACCTAAAATAGCAAAGTATGCATTTGACTGTCTATAAATGTGTCCCTTAGAATTTGCACCAAATGACACCAGGTCACAATTTTGATGCAGGAAAAGAAGGTAGTCATTAATAGCTAGCAAGCATGATGCATTCAGAATCTCTGCAGAAGGCCACATGTGGAGAAGGTTTATAATCAAAACACATCATTACTCATTGTGGTTTTGCTCAGTCCACACTCATTCCAGCACCTAGACTCCAAAGCTAAAAATTTCTGGTTTTGACATGTTGCTTGGCTCTGTTCACTCATGGATGCAGTATGAAGTTCGGAAACCTACTGGGCAAAACCAGACAACATCATTTTTTTTCCATGTAACATCTGGACTCCCTAGTATCTAAGTGCATGCTGAACAGCAAGAAACATTGCTGTGAATCGTGTACAGCTGAACCCATTAATGAAGGGGAGAAGCCAGTCTGTCTGACAGGGAGCAGGGAGGGCTGGCTGCTCCCCAGAGGAGTGTGAGCCAGGAGCTGAGGAGGAGCCACACACGGGCTGTGCCATCACCAGCTGGGCACAGTCCCACAGGCTCTGCACACAGCAGGCAGTGCCATGGGCTCTGACAGGGTCTACTGATGGTCCCAGACATGGCAAGCAATGAACTGGGTTCAGGATTCTGAAAGCAGATACAGTCAGGAGCAAAAGTAGGCAAGGCCAGATTGTCCTTCCATAGGTGCCCAGTTCAGCTTTTAGTGTTCAGTCTGTAAGACATTATCTGGTTACTGGAGGTTTCTGCATTTCTAGCAAGGGCCTGAAACAGCACCTGATTTTGTACCTGAGTTGCCAAGAGCTCATTGTTCAGTGTAGCTGGGGTACAAACCTGCCTTCATCAAGATTTTTAAGCCAAAAGTCAGCTTTGAGCCAGTTCATAGTTCAGCATCCCATGTGAATACATATCTCTGTGTTCTTCTCTTATGTTGGGGAAATAACCTTTGGAAGAGGAAAGATGTTGATGTGTTGGGGTAGTGCATGATGAGGGAGACACTGCTACTCCTATTGCAGTCAGAGATTACATGTCAAAGCTCTCTGCACTAGCTGGAGCCAGAAAATCAAGGCATTCCACTGATGGGAATGTCCCTGAGGTGACTCTTCCAGCATAAGGGCTTGGAATTGCTTGCCTAAATGTATTAGCTTTATTCTTCTAGGAGACCTGACAACCAAGTTGGGAATTAAATCATGTTTGTTGACTCACAAGTTGGTGACTTGACCTCTAAGCTAGCCATCCCACATGAAGAATACGTTGTAGTGAGAGTCTAGAGATGATCTAAGCTCTTATGCCTTTATTCTTCACAGGAGTTTTAGGAATAGACATAGTGGAAACCTGGAAATCTTCCATTTTCAAAAAAAGATTCTAGGCTTTCTGGTGATGAAGACAGCTTTATTCTCTGTAAGTCAGTGCGTCGCTGTAAACCTGTAGCCAGACAGAACAAAGCAATTCTTGTCTTCTGAAAATACTATGGCTAAAACTGGTACAAATTCAAAGTCAGCTTTGAATTGTTTTATTGTTTATATGGAGACCTTTGTAATTCAGATGAAGAATGAGGTAAAATGGAAAAATAAGTTGTTTTATGTTTCTTTCTGAATTTTCCTTATTTTTTTGCACCTTTTCAAAATAATGTGGTAAATGTTACTCTATAGAAATAGCATTTATTATAAACACAACGGCTTAGCTTGCTAAAATACTAATTAAAAGCCATACTTCATGCCAAGTGCAATGTATACAAGAACTTTTCATTTGAAGATGTCAGCAATCTCCACACATAGCCCAAAGAAAATAGAGAAACAAAGACTGACAAATTAAATAGTTTTGCTCATGGTTATTTGCCTTTTGGCAACAGAATATTGAGATTATTTCATCCAGCTCTGCACTTTCTCAACTCATGTTGAATCAGAATGGTAATTTTCCTCTAGCTGCATAGTAGAGTCAAATTGGAACTCTGTGGCTTGAGAGTTTGCCATTCTTTCCATGTGCCCCATTATATGCCAGCAAACCTATAGTTATGGTGCATGTATTATTTAAATTGTTTTTGCAAAGCTTAGGATATTAATGTAGTGCACACTGTTTTGTAGAAGGTTTGTAAATTCACCCACACACATGGTAGTACCTGAAATCTAACTAATTTATATCATACTCCCATACTGGTAAACAGAGATAATGAATTATAAATAATTATTAAAAAAAATAAATTGAATAAAGAATTTTTCTGTTCTGTGAACACTCTGGAACAAGACTTCAATATACTTAAGCTTGATTATTTTTGTCTATATGAGTTCTGGTGTTCCCTTATAAAAGAATAACTCAGCAGTTCATCTCTGCAGGGAGGCAAATATAAATATTTCAAAACAAAGTTATGCTAAAAGCCAAGGCACTAGAAGAAAAATTATGATAAAATCTTGGAAATACAGATTAAAGAACTATGGCAAATGGTATTGATTTTTGCTTATTTCATGGTACCACTTAAACAGCCTAATTCAAGTAGAGGCCTAGTGTATGTCTGCGGATGGTATTTAACACATACACAGGCCAGAGTAGAGTTGGATCCTTCTCTGCTGGCCTTCCTAGCTAAAGGAACAGAGGAAATAGTCATTGTTACCTCCTTGACATTTGTGTGGGGTACTGAGACATGGTGAGAGTTATTGGCTTGTGCAAGATCACGCAGATATACATGCTTGGATTCAGAGCTGAACTGTGGTGTTCCAGAGGTTCAATTCCCATCCAGTACCTCAGACACAAATCTATCCTTCTTGGAGATAAATAGCTTCTGATTTTGGAAGAGAAAGTTAAGATTTGCAATAGGTGTGAATATCACAGCTATTTAGGTGACTGCTGATGGACTAAGGGCATCACCTTTTCAATGCCAGAATTAGGTCCTCAGAGTCTTGACACAAAGCTCGTTTGTTGGGATCTGCTAATGGATGGAAGTGTAGACAAAGATTTGTCTGCTCGGGAGACTATTACACAGCCACAGGTTTAATGGAAAACACTGTTGGATTTGTTCAAGCCTCTCAATAGCAATGCCAGCAGCGGCAGTGAAGTGGAGCTCTGTTGAAAGCATAAGCAGAGTAAGCGCTTCTTCCGCAACCCAAACAAATGGAGCTACTTTTGAGTGCGCGTGTGTTTCTCTTACCAAGATCACAGCAATTTCAGTTTTGAGAGAAAGCATTAGAAAGAAAAGGCGAGCCCACAAACTTTCTCTTGAACTCAGCATGTCTATAAATATTTATCCTGAACTGTTGAACTAGAAATTTATAGCCACATCAATTTGTACTTAGTATTTCAGTTAGTGCTTTGAGGGCTTTTCCTTTTAAACAGTTGTTGCTCAGCCCTTCATTTTTATTTTTATTTTAAACACAGCCATTCATATATTGTACTGTCTGAATTACCTCTCCTAAGCTGTTATTAAAAAGTGTATGTGTGTATTTGGGGTATCTACATTCGATATCGTACTGATGGAAGCCTGTTCAATCTAAGGCGTCTGAAGGCCCACACCAAGACCCTAAACCATCTTGTCCGGGAGCTGCTCTATGCTGATGACGCCGCCCTTGTTGCCCACACAGAAGCAGCTCTGCAACGTTTAACATCCTGCTTTGCAGATGCTGCTGAGCTCTTTGGGCTGGAAGTCAGCCTAAAGAAGACAGAAGTTCTCCATCAACCTGCACCTCAGGAAGTCTTCCATCATCCCCATATCACCATTGGCAAATCAGAGCTCAAATCAGTCCAACAGTTTAATTACCTAGGTAGCCTCATCTCCTCAGATGGTAAGATCGACGGAGAGATAGACAACAGGTTGGCAAAGGCATACAGTGCTTTCGGAAAACTCCACAAAAGAGTATGGCGTAATAAACACTTGAAGAAAAGCACAAAGATCAGTGTTTACAAAGCCATAGTGTTGTCTACTCTCTTGTATGGTTCCGAATCATGGGTCATCTACCGCCACCACCTGCGTCTCCTAGAACGCTTCCATCAGCGCTGCCTCCGTACAATCTTAAACATCCACTGGTCAGATTTTGTGACCAATACATCTGTTCTTGAGCAAGCAGCAGTCACAAGTGTAGAGGCCATGCTGATGAGAACACAGCTGCGATGGGCAGGGCACGTCTCCAGGATGAAGGACCACCGCCTCCCTAAGATCTTGCTCTATGGTGAACTTGCCACTGGCTGCCGCAAGAGAGGAGCCCCGAAGAAAAGATTCAAGGACTCCCTGAAACAACATCTCAGCCTTGGCCTTATTGATCACCATAATTGGTCCACTCTGGCCTCAAATCGGGAGGCCTGGAGACACAGCATCCATAACGCTGCGGAAGCCTTTGAGAACACACGCAGGATCACTCTCGAGGAGAAAAGGCAACGCAGGAAGAACCGTGTCTTGCGGAATACACCATCTAAGGAGTCTCTCTGTTGTGCCTTTTGCAACCGGATATGTCTGTCACGTATTGGCCTCATAAGTCACCAACGTGCCTGTAACAAATGTGGATAAAGCCTTCCCAAATCTTCGTTTGCGAAGCTCAGCCATGATGATGATAGATTTTACAGATTATTACAGGATGAAAGACAGTTGCTAATGAGCAGTTGATGTTCCACAATAGGATTTTGTATGGAAGTCTTAATTGTTTAATGCATGGCCATAAGTTGCACATAGTGGAACAAACAGTGCAATGAGAAATGCTAGTTGTCTAATGTATTTAAATCTTCACAATCCAGCATTGCATTTTGTATCTCTTTGTAATCACATCAGTTCTACTTTTTAATGAAGTTTAAAACAAATGGCACTTCTCAGCCCCACCAGGAAGCACTAACAAAGCAGTTCACAGAACTGAGGACAGTTTTTGTAGCCTATCCAGAGCAGAGCCTTTGCCAGCAGCATTCGTCACTCTCAGCAGACAGCCTTTAAATGCACATGCAACTGTGCAGGCAACTCAGCAACAAAGTTTTAGCATTCTCTGTGGCCATAGCCAGGCTCCTGAATTGCAGGAAATAAATCTTGTCTGGTTGGAAGTTGAGGGCATGTTCATTCAGAGCACAGAGTGTTTGTTACCACTTTACATTCCAGATACGGATTGCTGCCCTTAATTATGGTTTTCATAGCTTTAAACATATTTGCCAGTAGCCGTGTGTTTGGGCACAGAATGAAAGCATATATTTTTTCTTTTTTTAATTAATTTTCCACAATGGGTCATGAATACTGTGTGTGCTCATGTAAATTTGTAGAGATTCCTTATCTGTTGATAGCATGTACTGATAGGATGTACTGATATTGAATCCCTAAGAACAACATCCCTAAGCTAGGAAAGTATGAACCTCATTTGTTCAGTGGCATAGTTCCTACAAGAAGACAGGGCCGCTAGTATTCAGTGACATGTAAAATAAATTCACGTCCCATTAAGACAGAAACTTCACATCAGTAAGTTAAAAAAACAGTCTTTCAGTCTTCCAGAAATAATATGCAAAGGAAAAATAATTTTTGCAAGTTTTACTGTGGTCAGTGATGAACATTCTCTTTAGAATAAAAAGAAACAGAGTGGATTGTCGTCTTTAAAAAGTGTCTGCCAATTCAAACCCCAAATATTATTGTTATGAAGGGATTGTTGCTCTGAAAATAATTGATGCTGTTTGGTTGTGCTTCTTTTGTGTGGTATCAACAGAGTCTTTTGACCTGATGCTGTCCCAGTCTCAAGCTGTGGCTCAAAGCATCTGGATTCTGTGATCAGTTTTGTGAGGTAAAACAGCAAATTGTTTACAGTTTCTAAGTGGGGGCATGCACATATTTTGCTAATGACAGAGCAAAATATTGGTGTTCATTTCATCCTGTACTTGTTCAGGGGGCTTCCTTGTGCTGATGCTTGGTCTAAACAACCACTGTCCACCTTTCTGAATTGTTATTGAATGAAGGATGAATGAAGGATTCACAACTGAAAGTAAAAATGTGCATCAAGTCTTAAAAGCTAAGCTTTTGGTGGTGGGAAGAGGGGAGACAACTTCCCAAAAATTTATTATTATTGTGTTAAACTGTTTTATGTTTCAATCCTCTACTGCTGCCAAATGAAATTTATGAACAAAAGTAGTGGCAAACACAGGAAATGAGGCTGTCCTGTTGAACTGGAAATGAATGAACTGCTCCTGTTCTGAAACCTCTTGCAACACAGTGAAACTCTGGTCTGATTTCTCAAAATCCTGTAGCAAAGATTGCTGCTGCTCTGAAATGAGCACTGGTCCTACCAGGAAACTTCTGAAATTCTCCTAAACTCATGGCTACTGACTTAAAGCAGCTGCTTCATTTAGTAATATTTCATAGACATCTTGAGTCAGAATCCCCAGAGCTGTGAGGATAGGGCAAGAGAGCAAGAGAGCAAATTTTATGGGGCTTAGTGGGCTGTGTGGAACAACTAGCAAGAACCTTATTTCCATTCTGCAGCCACAGTTTTTTCCCTTTGAACTCCTTTCCATCCTTACAGCATAATCCTAAGTGACCCTTAACCATGCACTTAGGTCAGCTATTTCTTTGCAATTTTCTAGCATTTTAAGCTACTCAGGACCTCACAAAATTTATCACTTTTTAAAAGTTGGTCCATGGAAAGAAAGCGGGAAGAAAGCTTCATCTTTGTAGTTTGCCTTATTTTTTTGCTTTGAGGAGAGACGCAGAACCAGAGAACATTCTCATTAAAATTGATGAGAGTTTCATCTAAGAGAGGGTTTCTAAGTTTATATTCCATGTTTTGTAGAGAGCTCTTGTGCTTGCCCTTGCCTTTCAAATCTTTTTTGGCCCATACATGTGGCATCATTGAAGTTATTGAGGGCTGACAGAGCCGTATCTTAGTAAGTTGCTCACATTCTGCTGTGGCAGTGACTTAATTCTATTATTTGTAACACTATTTTACATGGTTCTCATTTTGCTGCCAAGGCTCTGGACCTATTCTGTCTGGATCCTCTTTACTGTTCACTCAATACTATGCTCTGATATTTGTATACAAACACATTCTGTTATTATTTGTGGTAAGAAGAGCAGTGGTCTCCCTGTGCTGCAGCTTCATTTCAGTCTTTGCATTGATTCCTGCAATAGCAAATTTGTTGGCAAGGAGGAAATATGGCCAGATTATTTTTATCTAACCTTACTAAATATGGAAACTAAGCTCCTTTTAGTGTGCGTTTGACAAAGTCTGAGTGTCTCCATGTCTCAGATCCTCGGCTGTGAAGTTATGAAGTCAAAGTTACACTTTCCCGAGTGACAGCTACCTATTTCAGGACTGAAATTGTCTTCAGTTTGTACAAAACTCAGTTTCCTGCACACTCCTACTTTGATAAAATGCCAGAATTTTACCACTTTGCGGAGACCTTGTCAAGTTTGTGCGTCAGGATGGCATCGGGGTGGCATTGGAGGAAATAGCCTAAGCTTTCTCCTAGTCTTTATCCAAGGTTTATGGCATCTGTTTGGTTTTGAATTGGCAGCCTAGGGAAGCCTTTTTAAAAATGGGGAAAATCAGACAGTGTCTAAATTTAAATATAGAACTAAAGGTGGACAGAGATTCAGTCTATTTATAATCCCATATTAAGTTTAGAAAACCTGTACTTACAGGAAAAAAGGTCCAGGTGAGCTCTGTGGGTGGTTAGCATAAAACTCTTGTCATGCACTTAATGGCTACAGGTCAGCTGGCTACAGTGTGGAGAAAGTAAAAAGGCAGATGTTGCTACTGGTAGAATGATTTATTAAAGCTCCATCAGAACAGCTCTGCCACTCTGAGACAGCAACATCTGTGTGAAAATGCCCCCATTAGTGTAACAGAGGTTTACAGCCTCTGGTTCAGTTGCTGATTGACATCCCAGCTACACCGACACGTGCTCCTCTATACAGTGTGTTCCCTTCATGTCCTCTGTACAGGAAAGGGTAGAATCCATCTTGATAGTGTTCTGAATTTCAGCTGAATGATGTTTCAGGTTATTTTGGGGTGTCTGAAGACTCCTATAACAGTGTTACTTTAAATGCAATACATTTAAACTTATTATTTAAATGAAAGAACATCTAATTTAAGAAAAGCACATACGATTCATTCCGAAAGAAATAAGTGGGGCTTAAATATTCTCTAAAGATCTGCATTAATTGGGACTGGTGTTTGAACTCAGAAATTATATAAACTGAAGGCAGCTTGGCACACAGTGCTACTCTGAAATTCCACTGGAGTCCTTCAGAAAAAACATAAGACAAATGGACTTGTTGAGGTTATGGTACCTGGGGAAGCAATGCTTTATTCAAACAGCCACACTCTGGTGACTGAGCACAAAGCCAATACTCTGTGCACCTCTAGAAACCCTGGACACTGAGTTTCTCAAAAGAAATATGATTAAATGTAGAAGATTGAAGAAGAAATTATCTGCAGCTGCTGTCTGCTTTTCAGTTAGTCGACCATGTCTTCCATGGATAGGTCATAAATTCTTCCCTGCTGAGTACCATAAAAACTGATTCCCCCAAAGAACTGTGGTAGTATATGTAGTGTTCAGCACCTTTGCAATCTGCAAAAAGGGGTTGAAGAGGCAGATACAGAATAAGCAGATTATGCAGAACTGCTTTTAAAGAATCAAAAGTAAAATTGGTGGGGTGCCATCTGCAAAAGGATCTCGTGTTTGGTGTCTGGACTATAAAATATGAAGTGCCATTTGGCATTGATGAGTACAGAGTAGAAAAATAGAACACATCCAAGGTTCACAGAAGGACCATTATTTTTTCTTGTATTAGGTACATTAGGTAATGCTTTGAGGTGAGCATGTTTGTTCCTACTGTATTCCAGTTTTGCTTTAATGAGACAACTGTGGATTCTAGACTGCTCTGTAGAAGAGGCAGGTTATTCGCTTTGTTTGCAAGGTTATAGCTAAGTCTCCAAATATTTAACATTTTCGTGTTTAACCCTGCCAGGCAAGTTCTCTGTTTTAAAAGCAAGCTTTTAAAAGGGGTAAGCTATTCTTGAGATATGGTTTGTGTGTGTTTAAAGTCTCAGAAGGAGCTTAACAATGTATCATGTCCACTTTCCTTTATCAAGAACATCTGCTGTTCATTTGTTAAAACAAACTGCAGCTTGAGCCTAACAGAAGCTTTGTTACAAGACTTAGAAAAGAGCTGCACTGGCCAGAACTGTGTCTCCCACCTGCGCTAACCATAAAAATTAAATTAAAATCAAATTATACAACCTATTAGGTGGGCTGTAATCATTATGTTCAGTTGTAGTCTCAACAGTTTTATAGTACTTCTTTCCTAAGGCTGAAATTAAGAGTTCACAGCAGTATAAACTATTAAAACAAGAAGTGGCACTTTTTTCTAGTTTGAATGCACAGCTCTCTTTACATGGACAGATAACATGTTATGGTGTATCCAATTCTTAGCATCCTCTGCTAAGTTTGTTCTCAAGTACTTAATTCCCCTCACAAGTCTTTTAATCAAGGTCCAGATCCAAAATCTCTTGGCTCTCAATCCCAGGAAGGTAGGGGACAGTTGATAGAGTCTGATGACTACGGGAAACACCTCTTTTTTTGTAGGACCTAGGATGAGCCCCATCCACAGGACAGCTGTTACTGTTTGGATTGAGTCTCTTGGCATGAGAGCCTTCAACTGTATGACCTTCAGATGAGCTCATTACTCCAAGTTTTGCAAAAAGTGCAAGTAGTTTACTCCCTAGTAGTAATGAGTATTTGTTATGCCAAGTTCACAGGCAGCAGAATAAAGGTCAAAGTTTGGCACATACTCTGAGTGGTTTTTCACGTCTCTTGACGTGTTGTTCTGGTGTGACTTCTAATCAGCTGCCCACAGCAAACACTTGGGAGCTCAGTAGTAACATCTGATAACCCTAAGTGAAGCTATGCTCATTTTATCCCCTTGCAGCTTCTGTTCTCTGTGGCCTTTTCTGACGTGTAGTTCCCAGAAATTGATGGTTTCTGGTCGAAGATGGGCATGGAACAGAGAATAGGCTACAAAGCCTTCTCAAATTTCCCTCACTTTCTGGCATTCCTTAATGTTAAGATAGGCAGGCAGCCACAAAAGTAAACACCTGCTGTTCCTTTAGAGGAGGTCACTGCTGTCAGACATCATCTACCAACCCACTGACCAATTTCTCTTGAAAGTTTAGTGCTTGCCCTGTCCTCTGTGGTGTGGGAAATAGTTTATTCTCTTCTGCTTTGCAGGTATTTTTATGCATTAGAGAACATTTCTCATTACTGCTTTTCTTCATGTATGACTTGTTACCCAGGTCATCCAAACCTTGTTTTTGTGTTGTTTTACAACTTCCAGCAGCTACAGCCTAACTATAAATATGCTAACTACAGAACCAACAATCAGTGTTTTAAAGAAATGATTTCTTTGTGTTGCAATGATTGAGATACAGGCTCAGAGCATCACTTGTGGTAACCTCAAGGTCTGCATATCCTTAAAAGTCTCAAGACAAGTGGAAAAGTCTCTATTTGCACAATGCTTTATTCGTGTACATGTACACATTTACTGTAAGAAGTACATATTGTATTTGTCTGTCTCAAATATAAATGGGCAGTTCCAAGTTCTTCTCACTGAGAAAGAGATGTCAAGAAGCAGTGTCACTTAGCTGCCGGAGCACAAAACTTGCTTATTTTGGAGTGTTACATCATAGAATCATAGAATCCTTAAGGTTGGACTCTGAGATCATCAAGTCAAACCACCAACCTCTCACCCCACATGTTCACCACTAAACCATGTCCTCAAATACTACCCTGTTATTCTTTAAGAGCCAACAAAGGGGACAACCTTCCTCAAAAAGCAGCAAGGTATGAAAATTAGGTTGAAAGCTTCATTTTGAATAACATGTGAATAGATAATATTTCTGTCTTTCAAATGTAAATTCAAAATCAAGTTTCTTCAGATGGATTGAACCACACAAATACAACTGATTCTTTTATTGAATTGATTGAATACAACACACACATGGGTCTTAATTCTGGACTTCATGGAATTAAGGCAAAGGTAGTCTACAGAAATAGCAGCACAACAGAACGCTGTGTGCTGACAAAATCTGGATGTCTCAAAATTCTGATTTCGTGGGAGAAGGATTGTCTCTTCTGAGGAATTTTAGTCATTAGTGAATTCATATTGCAGCATATGAAATCATCTCTAGGAGGGGAGTTATTTTGAATAGCAACTTCTTAACAGTTGTAATGTTGCCAGTCTTAGTACAATTTGTGGTGGGCCTGTCTATATATGATGCAATCTGAGGAGATTTTGCAAACAAATAAATCCTTTTGATAGCTGTTTTCTTCCTGATCTCATTGCTTGTGTGTAAAATATGACCTTAAGGAGGAAAATGGGATATTTATCTACTCCTTAACATCAAGCACTGAACACCTCAGCCAGTATAATGATTATAGTGCTTGAATGTCATGTTAATGTTTGCCACTATTTCTAATAGTCTTCAGGTGTTACTGTCAAAGTGAGAAATTCTCAATAATGGTTCACAGCCCATCAGTGTTTCACAGTTTCACTTACACTTTGGTTTATTGTCACTTACTGCTGACTCTTTTGGGTGCTGTGGGTTTATGTTCATTGTTGACCTCACTGGAGCAAGTGATGTGTTTAAGTAGGCAAACCTATGATTCTTTGAAATTAGTGTATAAACAGCTCTTTTTAGATATAGGCTAAATTTTAAAAAATCTTTCCTGTCCTTTTGAACAAGCAAAAGGATCACTGAATATATTTGCCATTGGTGGTCACTGAATGCCTTTTGCTTTGTGACAGAGGGGAATAGTTTGTAGTGGTGCATTTTTTAATAATTCTATCCTTTAGTGTACGGCTTCCATGGATTTGTTCTATTTTTGACCTCTTATTTCTTTTCTTTGGGAAACTAGTGCCGTCTCTCTTCAATAGCATTCCCTCAGACCCAGATGCAAAACAATCCTAACTCTGGGAGTTTCACACACAACAGGTTCTCTCTCAGCTCTGTCCCCTTGCTGTGTTGATGCCCAGAGCAGAAGGCCTCTTTTACCTTAGCGGACTTTCCCAGGAACACTTTAAGCAATTGATGCGTCCAGATAAAAACTCAAAACTCATGTTTGTGCTGATACAATGGCTATTTGCTGCTTGCTGTCGATTTTCCACTTGTTATTGTTGTAGAACAGGTAAAGAGAAGCTGTAGCCTCAATGGAACTGGCAATACTCACACAGGCCAAGCTGTAAATAAAGGTTATAGCCTTCTGCTGCTGGGCATTAAATAAGCAGATAAATTTCTGTTTGCTGTGGATTTATTCAAGGCAGATGTTTTTAGTGAGCTCTGGAAAGGTTGGGAGGAATATAAAACCTGCTGCAGTTCTGGAATTGATCCATTAGGATCAAAACCCAGTAACCAGTGATTTGTTTAAGGGTCCCTGACACTTTTATGGCAAGACTATGTATTTCAGAGAGGTCTGGCTCAGTTTGAAACACATTCCAAACCCAAACCTGAAATAAATCCTTGCAACAGAGCAATTCTGTAAACTTCTGCTTTCCCATCATTTCATTTTTGACAAAAAATGAAAGAAAAAAAATTAGAGTTTGGGCAGGGAATGACTCAAACTTTTGGAAGGAAATGGCATGCTGATTGCCTGTGTTTGTAATTTTCAGTGTGGCATTTCCTCAGTATAGAGGTGTGGATGAACAAAATAACACAGACATAGCGAGCATAAAATAAACACACATAGAAGAAATGGAAAAATACTTATTGTAGCCTCAGTCATGTGATACTGGAAGGACACGTATAATGGTATATCAGAGCTTCAGGGGTCAGCTAAAAATGGCCTTGTGTGGTCCAAGAGGGACTTAAGAATATTATAAAACAAAAAGGAAAAGGAAGAAAGGTATTTCCCATTGCTTCGACCCCAGTTGTTCTCTGGGATAACTGATGGAATGTTAATACTTGGGAGCTTTGAAGCTGGATTGAACAATACAATGAAAACACCAAAAAGAATTACTGTGAACTGGAAAAAAACCAGTAAATATATTAAGTGATGTGTAATTGATAACTTGCTTTCACAGGCCAGAATCTCAGCAGCTGTAAACAGATGTGGTTAGACTGATTTTAGTGAAGGGGTTGTGATGTAATGCACTGAAAAGGTGGTTCTACCTTCACATCATTCAAGTGCTACTCTGTCATTTTACTGTATTTCCTGATGTAACAGTTTGAAAGCCATTTTGCCTCAAATATTTCAAGGAAATCTGAATATTTAGTGAAGTAAAAATGAGAGGTAGTAACTCTTTGGGTAAATCATTTAATCTCTCTGTTGGTTTCTTAATCTAGAATGAAAAGATGAGTACAAGGGCATTGACAAGCTAATAGTAAGAAGCAGTTATTTGGCACAAGTCATTTTCTGTGCCAATGAGCACATTATCAACTAACAGGAGTTACAGTACTGTAACAATCTCATATTGATGCTTCACAACTCCCTTTTCCTGAAAATGAATTGTGCTGAGAAAGATATTCCTTGGAGCCTGTGCTCTGAGTAAGCACTAAACCAATTTGCTGGAGAAAGGTTAGAATTCCGGGTTGAGTGGGAGCTGTTGTTTTACAGAAAGAACAGAAAAGAAAAGGCATGGCCACAAAATGGCTTTAGAAAGATGCTGTGGGGTTTTTTTAAACAGGAATCAGCTCTCGATGTGCAGGATCCCACAATTTATTCTTCATGGAACATGGCTCTTGCTTAGGTAAAGACAGACTCAGAAAGAACTGGATAAGTTTGTACCAAAGTGGAAACTTTCTTCAGCTTATTCAGCATATTCACGCTCTTGGCAAACATTAATGTCCTTTATATTGAGTAAGTAGTGTCAGGAAGAAGAAGTCATCACACCACTGGCAAAACTAATTTCTCTGAACTGATACCTAGAGAATTAAAGGAAAGAGAAAAATTTCTGACAGCTGTAGGTTAAGCTCCAGCAGATGAGAAACCCAGCTGGAGTGAGGTGGGGCTGGATTAAAAATGAAAGGTTTTGAAAGAAGAGAACCTAGGAATGGGTAAGGTTGGTTGGTTAAAGATTTTAATTTGGAAAGTAAGTGCTGTGCAGTCAGAGAAAGCAGAGCTGAAACCAGGATTGGAAACTGAGAGGAGAATGCTGGGAGGAATTCGTCCAAGCCACAACCAAGCCTTCTTCAAATCAAGACGGATCATCAATATTTTGCCCACCTGGAGGTTGAAGGGACTTCCTGTTCAGTTGCCAAAATTTGATAATGTAGTTCAGAATGCAACACTACTTCTTTCCCAGTGAGCAAACACAGACACAACTATTACTCATCCCAGCTCATCTTGATCCACTCAGTTACTTCATGACATGTAGGCAAAGGATCAAAGAGTTGGAAGATGGGGAGTGAACATATCAGAGTGGGGGTTAGGAGAGAAGTTCTGCAGTCAGTTGTTATGATGACTGGAGAAGCTTGCTAACAACACACAGTAAAGCGACCCTCAAAGGGGATGGGATCTCTCATAAAGCAGAGGAAGAACCTTTGCCTGAGTAGTCATTTTGTTGGTGGAAACTGGTGTATGTCTGCTTTTCCCTTTCCTTTCTTTTTTTTTTGCAAAAGAAACACACAGATCCTCATCGAGTTGCAACAGCTCAGTTGAAATCAATAACTCAGTTCTCAGTTATACCAACTGAGGATCTGTCTGCAAATCTGAAGGTATCATTAATACCATAGCAGGAAGGGATATATTAATATTTAATGAGCACAGGACTGGTTCATTTTTTTGAAAATTCTTCTTTTGGATAGACCACAAAGCTATTTAAGTTGAGCAGTGTTTTTGTGTGAATATGTGTAGGTGCTTATAGTCTCCCTCCCTCCATGAGAATGACCCTTAATGACACTTTTGTAAGTTGCAACTCCTTATCTTCTGCTTTTAAAGATCAAGGCAAAATTTGATATGTGTCTGCATTTCTTGCCTGTATATTGTCAGGAGCCACTATATCTCATTACATTTCCATTATAAACCCAATCCTTGGCAATCATGCTAGAAATTTTTGGTCTGGCTACCTTGTAGTCTTGCATACTTAGAGGTGTAGTAGCACTATTGCCCTTCAGTTTTTGAACAGTGAGGACCCAGGGTAAGGATTCTTCATTGGCACTGTCACTTTGTTTCTGTGGAGAAACCATAGAAGTGGGGAGATTTTCTGCATAGGTATCTATCTGCCTGACTAGTCTTATGATTTTGACTTATCCAAGAGTTTTTTCATTTCACTATGTTCTGCCATTTGGCTTGCAGAGAATATGTGTTTAACAGCTCCCGTGTCAAGAACTTTCCAGTGCATTGCTAAATGTCCAACATTTCTTCCTGATGTCATCATCTGTTAAGTTTACCTTCTTTCCCCATCTCTCTCACATCTTTCCAGGTCAGAGGATACCCTGAGCCCCAGATCACATGGTACAGAAATGGGCATCCTGTCCCAGAAGGAGACCATTATGTCGTGGACCGCAGCATTCGGGGGGTGTTCAGCTTGGTGATCAAAGGTGTGCAGGAAGGTGATGGTGGGAAATACACCTGCGAGGCTGCAAATGATGGTGGGGTTCGTCAAGTCACTGTGGAACTGACAGTGGAAGGTAAGAGGATACTTGCATTACTGCAGTGATGATTATAGAGTTTAATTAAAGGAATAAGCTGAGTTAAACTGTCTAGTTAAAATCACAACTTGTGTTTTCTTATTGGGGCAAGAGAAACTTCACAGTTTAAGGCATTTTTCAGGGAACTAAATGCCTACCGCTGGATAAAGTGTGTGTTCAGTTTCAGGTGTGTATGATGATGCCCAGCTAACACAAGTCCTAGCTTTACAGATTTTGCTATAAACTCTGTAATTTTCATGTACGTCACCACTCAGGACAGAAACAAAGGCCTGGAAACTTAACGTTTTCTCTCAGGCAGTAAAAACTATGGCCATCTTGGTTGCTTCACAGATAGGCACACTGAGTCAGTGGGTTTCTGGAATTCTCCAAGCACGCTGCCATTTACTAAGCTGCACGCCTGGTTGTAATGGCATGCTTAATGTCACACGGGAAACAGCCAAGATCAAACCCAGGAATTTTTAAGAGAACATCTGCATATTAGATAGTTGCAAACTGCCAAATGTAAAATTTAAAGAGTGACACAAAGCCAGGGAAGGATTGAAATCAATTGTACTGCAATTTGGTCATGTCAGAGATCTGTTGAATGTCACAACCTCTCTGGTCACAACTTTGTGTTGAATTCTTGAAGCAAAGAAAAAAATCTGAAGCAGTCCTGAAACAATCAGCATTTAGGTTTATTCACAGTCAAAATCTCTAACAGATATCCTCAGAGTTCATACTGAAATATGCACAGATCTGGCATGATTATTAATGCCTTCTGTTGTAAAAATCATGCAATTTTTATGCCCCTAGTTTTAAGCCATGACAACTTTATGAGTGATAATTTACATGGAGGTGGAAGATTTTTTTAAAGCTGTTTTTATATCAGTTTTTCTGACCTGGGCTTTGATGCAGCTTAAAAGAAACTTCAAGGCAGTACCCAATGACCAAATTTCTCAGAGTTTGAGAATTTTATGGTCCTTATTCTAAAAATCCCTTTATGCATCAAGATAGCAAAGCACAGATTTTTTTTCTCTTCTCAGCAAAGATACCTATGTGGGGCCGACTGTTACTTGACAAATGCTACTGAAACACGATCTACTCTTTCCATCTGCATGGCTGTCCTATCTGACAGTGATGTGGGTTCTTATAAGGCTCTAGAACAAGTATTTTTTTCACAGCCATCAGACTTGTTTGTTTGATGCCGGGGCTCTGGGTCTCTCCCAGGTCGGTCCCAAAGCCTCCCGGGAGCTGTGTGCACCAGGTGGCGCTGGGATTACACGGCTGCGCAGGGATCTCCCTCCTGCAAGGGAGAAGCTTTGTTTTCTTTACAGAAAAGGTGGTCTGGGCTAGCATGGGGCTGAAAACCCAAACAAGTAAAGTAAGACCTCTTTCACAGTCCAAAAACTTTCTTTTGCTATCTTAATTCGAATTAGTGCTGCACTGTAGAAAGTAGACACAGTGTTTCATTCACTTGTTTAAAAATATTTTTGCATTAATACTCTGCAGTGTTGTTACTACTAAGTAGACAGTAACTGTGCTAAAGCTTGTTTTTGAAATTGGAGAGCCTAACTTTGAGACTACAGATGACATAACCTTACACTGCAAGTGTTGCATTTCTCCTTTACGTTTGAAAGCTATAGAAATGCATATTTTACATAGTCTTCAGTGTCTGTAATTCCCAGTGGTCTTGACAAAGCCTCTGACTTCCCGTTTTTCTGTCCTATGTTACAGGAAGCTCCTTGATGAAATACAGTCTGCCATCCAGTGCCAAAACCCCTGGGTAAGAAGTCCAATGGCTTTGATATTGTTTACCAGACACTTTAATATATTTTGGTAGGAAAACAAGTAAAATTACTCTTTCTAAAAATCTCCATTTATCCCAAGCAGAATAGCTACCATGAGAACTGTAGGGTTAGCAAAATGGTTGAGACTGTGAGGATACAGCTAGTGCTCCCACATGCTGACTGAGGAATTAATCTGGCTGAAAACAGAACATCCTGCTGATACCTGCAATATTGCACCCTCCTCTGCTGTGATATTGCACTCTCTTGTCTCTGCTCTCTGATACTCAGAAATCCTTCCCCAAAACTTCCATGACCTGACAGTCTCTTTATAAAGCCAGAGCAAATACTGCTTTAAGAGTCATCAGTAAGAAATAAAAGCAGCTGAAATCAGCCTTCTCTCACACAGAATTTAAATATTTCCAAGCAACACAGCGGGTAAACTGTAGTCCAGAGGAAATAAATGCTCTGGTTTGGAATAACTGTTACCAAGAATGAGCCAATAGGGTGATCTAAGCTGGCACATAAAATAGTCTACTTCTTGTCATGTACCTTATGCACTTCAGTAAACATTTACAATTAAGTGAATGCCACTGTTTTAAAAACCTCAGACCTAATTCTTCCAAGAGCTGAATTATTTTGTTTTATAAGTAGTTTGAATTTAAGCAGAATTTTTTCTGATTCACATCCCTGGCAATGAGTCTCCCTGGATGTTTCTGATTATGTTAGTGATCAGAATACAGATAGTTGCAACTGAAGATTTTAATTTCATCACTGATATGAACATTGTTTATCTTTGTTTTGAATTTTAAAATTAACTGAGATTACAATAGTGAAAATGGTTAAGTAAAAGAAAATGGTAAATAATCAGGAAGGCTTTTACGTGACAAAGTCTGTATTGTAAATGTGCTGCAGAAATACATTCAGGACAAATAATCAAAGCAAGAAAGGACAGTTAAGGTTGCTGTTATGTTTTGTTGTACGTTCAGACTTTACAAAGCACAATCCTAATCCACTGCATTGCACAGAGTTAGAGTGATTGTCCTCATTTTTCATGCTCCCATGTTTTGCTCCTGTTCAGTATTAATAATTTTATGGTATGGCAAGTTTGTGCCTTACATAAATGGGGAAAGGGGAAAAGAAAAAAAAATACATTTCCATTTGTGCAGGTTTAGGAACCAGCCAGAAAGCTGCAGGCCAGCTAGTAGGTGATTTTCTTTTAATGAGTTAGTATATGTGCACAGACATATAACTATAGGAACCTAAAACCCCCTAAAGATGGTCACTAAAAGACTTCTTTAATACACATTTATATTCTTCTTTAGTGGTGCCAAGAGGAAGATGACATTAAAAGCTATCAGATATTCAATTATATGATAAAGTGATTTTCATTGTAGCATATTACAGTCATCCTTCTCTCTCAGTACTTCTTGCTGGTCCTGTTGTCCATGTAAACCCTTTCATTATGGTATCATCTCTTACTTAGACACCTCAAGCTGCCTCTATGGCAACCGTCAGGTCTTGGCAGCACCTTGGACTGAGGCGATGAGGTCTCTGTTAGTATCTGACACCTGGTAGGAATGGTGAGGTATTGACACGTCTTACTTGCATGTGGCAAAGGGCCATCTGGAAACAAAGGCCTTGAAAATGGTTCAGTTTGCTTGAAATTAAACATAAGGAAAAAAAAAAAAAAGAAATCACCATCTGCCATCTGCTAATGTGTCTTTGTTGTACCAAGGCTTCAGAGCAAAGAGTGAGTGTGTTCCCATTGACATTAACAGACCTGACGTTGCATCTTTTTTATTTTTTCGTCCTATAATATTGCTTGATGTTTTATGGTTGTGTAACTGTTTACGGTTTTGGACTGCAGTCACTGATGCCACTCTGGTTTCATTCCACATGTCATTTCCCAGCTGTGCCAGCCATGTAAGTAGAGTTGGGCATTTACGCTTAACAGTCATTCACCCGAGATGGGTGTACATTGGTTTTGTGCCTTCTTCGTGTTTGCTTTGCAAACATTGCAGCAATGAGATTAAAAAGAAAATTCTTCCCCAAACCAAAAATATTTACCAGGACATGTCAGAAGCGTTGCAAAAACAAGGTGCTGATTCATAAATCAGAAATTAATTACTATGTCATTGCACTCAGTAGCGAAACAAATTATATGATAAAAAGCAGTGAACAAGTATGCACAAATAATCTATTAGGAGGCAACTAAGAAACAGAAAATGGGAAAAACTAAATGCATACAGTGTTTCGTATCATTTGGTTTGCCCAGCTCTGCTTATAAGCAACTGAAAATGTCCCCAAGATCTGTTATGTGTATGACAGATTACAGTACCTAGCATAATATTTAGTTGCATGAGGAGTCAAGAGCAGTAATTACCAGCATTTCCATTTCTTCCATTGGCCAAAAAAAATATGGAGTAACTACAGTCTTGGTTGCCACCAATTATATACCCTTGTTGGCAGACCGCTGGCCTAAAATGCTACCTGATGTGTGCTCTAACCACAACAGCTTCCAGTTCTTCTGTAAAACCAGAATGTAAATTGCCTTTCCAGGGGAAGACTTGCTGTTCCATCTGTGGAGCAGAGGCCAAGCATCTGGGGAGAAAGTCCACCTAAGTTTGCTACAAAACCCAATAGAGTTGTTGTGCGTGAAGGCCAAACAGGCAAATTCTCGTGTAAAATAACAGGACGACCTCAGCCTCAAGTAACTTGGTTTAAGGTATGATTTCCCCAAAAATTCATGTTTTCTTTCTCTTTTGAAATTTTGTGACTTGAAAGAATGAAATGCACTTGACACTCAAAATATTCCTGTTGAGAATTTACATACAAGGAGAGCGGTATTTTTCCTCATTTTTTTATGCTGAATAAACTCACAAAAGATAATAGTGTTCTTTCTCAGAATAAAATTCTCCTTCATCTGTCTCATTGTTGAAAATATTTGTACCAAAAAAATCATCTGAAAGCACCAAAGAAGATCTAGATTTTCTCCTGGCGTCTTAAGATTTTTGGTGGATGAGGGGAGGAGGAGGGGAAGAAACCATTAAAAAAACAAACAAACAAACAAACAGAAAATCGCTCATAGAACAGGGAAATGCTTCCAAGTCATCATCTGCTTTATTCTAGACTTATCCTTGTCTGTAATACAAGAATGCCAGGGCACATATCTGAAAACAAGCAGCCTCTTGCTGTGGAAGCACTCACCGACATCTCCTTGAGTTGGCGGCTCCATCTGGAGTCTGCTGCTCCTTCCAGCTGCTGTCAGTTCCCTGGGACCTGCTGGCTCTCAGGACAGTCTGCAATGCAGCTGCTCCACAACAGCCTGCTTCCAGTCCCACCAGACTCATTCAGGTTTTCCAGCCATGAAGGTCCATGCAAAACAGGATTTGTTATTCAGTTCTCTTTGTTCAGGGCTGTGTGGTAAGAAGGAAGCAGGGACTACCAGTCCAGCAGTTTGGATCTACACTTTGGTATTTCTTCATACATTTTTTGCTGGAGGTTATATTTTACATTTTGGTATTGATTGCCAGCTTCTATAATGTGTTAATGCTATAATCTGGCATTCATTCTCTTATTCAAAGGAGAAGTATGTAAAGTTCTTGTTATTAGCAGCCCCACATGTTCTGTTCATATTGATGTCCCTAAAAAACATATTTTAACACTTGCAGGTCTGCATATATTTTTCTGTCAAATACCAGAGTTGTGTTGTTTAGACGTTCAGTAGTGATACCATTGCTGGCCTGCAAACACCCAGTCCACTCCTTTGAACTTACCCTCAATCCATTGCTTTTGGTTAAATTGGTTTTCTTCACACTTTTGTAATATTATATCTGTTTTAAACACCGTGAAGTTTTTTCTGTAATCCATATGCCTTTAAAATGCAAATGTGTAGTTGCTCTTTATCAGAGCTTTATTGGAAGGTTGTTATTGTGAATCCTGTCCTTGCATCCCTGTTCATAAGGCATGGGTTAACTGGTACTCATGCATGTGCTTTGGCTACCTGTGAACAACCTCAGGCCTACAACTGGTCATGTCAGGACAGCGCTGCAGGGTCCTGCTGAGTGGTGGGTGTTTCAGCTCTGCCTCAGACACTCTTGGAAATGAAATTACATGGCTGCTGGACCACATGACTGCCTTCCTTACAGCATGGAAGCTCTATTAACAGTTAAAATGACACCTTTCAGAACTGATGAATAAGCCTTTGTGTAAATGTCTTGCTCTTCTCATTGTTTTCTTTCCAATTTTCTTACTTATTAACTTGCAAAGAACAGAAGCTTCTGTATCATCACTAACCCCCCGATGTGAACTAGTTTTTAATTCCTTTAGGACCTACAGCACCCAGATAGCAGCAGGTTGATAGAATTCAAGAATGACACTGTTTGTAAACAGTGTAATGTTCCCAAAATATTTACTGACCAAAGCCCTACAAATTGTAGGTTTGTTTGCTTTCCTCTCCTAAACTTAGGATGGGAGAATCTGTGGTGCCTGATAGCAAGGCACTTGTCCTTAACGGCTGGTGCTGAAGCAGAACCACTTATTTGCTCACAAATGAGATATTGGTCAATTATTTTGTAGAATGTAAAGGGAAAAATTATCATTCTCATCACCTGCTCTATGTAAGAGAAAGCATAGAACTACATTCATTTATTCCTATCTCAAAGCCATATCTTTGTATATAACTCTGGTGTGGGACTGCAGAGGAGCTGTGTTGCAGCAATGCATCTCTTAGTATACCTAGAACTTTCTGCCACCTCCACCTGGCCACGGATGAGGTCTTCTTATGCAGAATTTGTTTGCACTTTCTGAAGTGATACAATTTAAAAGAGCTATTGAGGGATAGAGAACTACTCTCCAACTTGGAAGCTTTTACTTACAAGCATTTGATTTTTTTATTAAAAGATGTTTGATTTCCTGGAACAAGTATGAAGAGAAAACTGGTTTGAGCCCACATACAGTGAAAAGAATTTTTTCTAGGAATATGGGTATAATAAATAATGAAAAGCCAAAACTAAACTGAGATGAGTGGATGACAAAAGAGAAGGAAAAAACAGTCTCCTGCAGACATGAATTACAGAATTTTGGACACAGTTTTCTGTTTATACCATATGAGTATTATTCATAGATGGAATTTGGCTAAAAGGTAGGAGAAAGGCATTTTGACCTGATGTTTTACCAAACAAATTTTTGCTCTCCTTCTCTTAACAACAGCTGTCTGTCTCATGGTGTCTTGTGACATTTGCAGGGTGATACTCAGTTGCAGCAAAATGAGCGTTTCAACATGTATGAGAAAACAGGCATCCAGTTCCTGGAAATCCAAAATGTTCAGCTTGCTGATTCAGGAATTTACACGTGCACAGTGGTAAACAGCGCTGGGAAGGCATCTGTGTCTGCAGAGCTCACCGTGCAAGGTACAGCAAAGAGTTTGCAGGAGAGACAAAAGTGAACCACAGACCTTCCTTTAAAATATTTCTGGTTGTGTTCTCAGCATATCCACAAGAAACATTCATTTTTTCCCGTTGTCTTCCTCTTTCTCTCTTCCTTAAATGATACTGTGGTAGCCTGGAATGTGCTGCAGCTGTAAACACTGCGTTGGTTCAGTGGAAAAAAAGGCTATTGAAAGTGCTTTGTAACAACTTTCTTTAAAACCAAGTTTTCACTGTGTTTTGGACTTTTATATGTTTTGAATATGGATTTTCATTTCAGCAAATGGAAGCCTTTGACTTGTCATTGTAATCAATAATTAATTTTGTACTTCTTGAATACTAGCACCAGATGCACATTTATACCAACTCTCTTTTGGGAAAAAAAATTGTTCTATGTTTGTAGAACTAGGGAAGTAAAGAATCATAACTCTAAACCGTAAAGAACAGTTTAATGAGATTAAAATTTAGGCCTCTCAACTCCCGACCCCACCTATTTCCCTGCTTGTAAAGGAAACAAATGTCTCTGCATAAATAGTTTAGGATGTTCTATTCTATATATGCTTTATCATATACAGTTCGTTTTGCAGTTTGATACTTCTTAGGGTGCCCTTTGCAATGGCCTCAAAATACAGCCTTCAGCAACCACATTAAAGAGAATTTCTTCAGGCTGTGGGTAAGCAGTCACTGGACGCAATTAAATAATCCAATCAACAGCTGCTGGCTTCAGCTGCAGTCATAAGATCAGTGGGGTAATTTTTTGTTGCGAGATTTTTAGGGTCACATCAATGCTGGCACTCTGCAAGGTATCAATAATGTAAATAACAAGGGGATTAACATTTGGGATGCTCAAAACCACAATATATGCTCAGAACCTTTATATAACTTAAAGCTGTACTTTTTATCTGTAGGTTCCAATCTGATGAAGGCATTGTAGAAGAAGCTTCTACAGTTTACCTATTCAACGGAGGTTTTATAGAAAAGGCTGGGTTTTTTCAATAAGTCTTTTTCTAAACATGAAACTCTATCCTTAATTGCTCCCCCTGAAGTGGTGAGCTTTCTGTTCTGTAATGGGTACATCTGCCTTGAGAGATGATGCGGAACTGGGGTCACAAAGTCAGTTGTGGTATATGTTTGCTTCAGATGCTGACCACATCTCTGAATAATGTGGGCATTCTTTCTTGGATTAGTACAGGTCAGTAAAAAGGGCACTCTTTTGCAACGTCCTTGACTAATTGGATGATTCCACTTACCTAACCACAATATATAATACCTAATTCTTTCATTATCAATTAAATCAGGTCGTCAGGGTTGCTGCAAGATGCTAACAGACAGTCAAGAAGCTCAGAATTACTACATTTTCTTTCAAATCCATGCAATCTCACATAGAGATATTTTTGCTGCAATAGCTACATTTTTTTCCCAAGTTCACAGAGAGGAAGGTAGAGGGGGAGGAGGAAAATAGGTTTTTAATTGACAGGGTTGCATGTTATTGTCTTGTTTGCAACCAGTAGTTATTCAGCTTCCTCTTCTACATTTATCCAATCTGTTTTCAGCTTTATTTTTTATATTTCTGTTACTGTTTATTGACAGGTTTATTGAAGTGAGGTCAACGGGTTATTTCCCTTTCCCACTGCAACTTTTGTTGTATGTAAATAGATTCTTTTGGTCACTCTGAATGGTATGGCAAGTCCAAGCATTTAGATGTGGATTTTTGTTTGCAAAACACAGTGTAGGTCAGGATATCATCCACCATATGATTGTGTCTTTTCCCTGAGGCAGAGACTCTGAAAGCATTTTTATGGAGTGCTTATTGATGACTTGAAAAATTCATTATTTTGCAAATTAATTATTACATGTTTTTCTACTGTAGTTTGTAGACAACAGCATAGGTGCAACTTTGATCTGACCAGGAGAAAACAAGTTTCATCCTGAAGTGTTGATGAGGGGGAAATGGAGAGATGTGGTTTGTATTTGACCTGGAATGGTATTTCTCTCCTCACAACTCATGCTACCCCCAAGAGAAATAAATACTGTCAAGGTTGGGGAAAATGCCTGGAGGATTAAATACTGAGAGACTGACTGTGGGCAAATATGTGCTCAGTTTTATCAATGCAGCTGATGAGGCACCTTGGCAAATCAGTATAGCTCAGCCATGCTCCCAGATTTCCTGGTGGTGTTTCAAAGTGAAAAAATGTGATGCATTAGCTTTCGTGTTATTCATGTTAAACATGATAATACTTGCTACACAGCAAATGAGTTGGTGAATGTTCGCAGGTAGGCCCATGTTTTGGGAGGTTTTCCTACTGTTGGTTTGGTTTTGTGTTTTAGCCAGAGGACAGCTGCAATTTCACTGAAAGCATGCTCAGGGGTAGCACTGATTGATGATTTGTCTTTCTCCACTTCTGCAATCTCTATGGAGTTATCATAAGATTTGATGAGCTGCCTCTCAGTTGGAATCTCTTCCTTACTCCTCTCTCCCAACACAGAGCTTTTGAGGCTCACAAATCCTTCAGTTCTCAAGGGATTTGAGAACATGACCCAGAAATGTCTCAGTATGGACCAAGACCTCTTTGTGTTTCAGCTGAGCAGCTTGCTGTGGTCCATACCAATTTCAGTGTGGTGACAGTCAATCATGATTTCATTGGATTAAAAATGGAGGTTCTTTTTTGCTTAAAATCTTTCAAATGTATGGAATTATGTGCAGTATTATATGTATAAGTTACCTGTTTCTTCTTTTCTATTTAAGGTCCAGATAAGACTGACACATACGCTCAGCCACCTTGGTATGTTTTTATGCAGTACTTTCTCAGAATATTTAATTGCAGTGCATTAATTTTGACATTTATTGGATGAGGTTTCCTCACAAAGTGATAAATGGTTTTGGATCAGTCTGTATTTGGAAGTTAGGAAATGTTTACTTGGAATGAGATTCTTTTTTACTGCCAAATTCAGCTGTCCTGGTTAATGTATGGCCAGTCTTCGCGAACGAAGATTTGGGAAGGGTCTTTGCCCTTCGAGCCTGCGCAGTGGATTTTTTAGGTGAGACACAGTGTGCGCTGAGCTGAGCCCACCCTTTAATCCTAAGGTTCATCTGCCGGGGCCGAGCAAGCTCGGACGGTGGCAGTGAGGTCCTCAGGACGTAGGTTTGTTTAGAGTGACCTTCTCTTAGATGGATGGCCTTACAGGGCTAACGAGCTCCATCTACCCGGGGGACTCCTCTGACCGGGACCCGAACCCGGACTCCTGTGAAATAGTTGGTGGAACTGGTGGCAACATTATGAAGAACAGAGTTCTGGTCTGGTCCAGGAAAGCAAAATTCAGATGGTTTTATGCTCACTGCTTCCATCTAGTCAAATAGTTATATAATGTGAAAAAAACCCCAAGCCTGTGAATAGAAATTATATGCTGTACCAGAGGGTCAAATTTCCTTTTTGAAGTCAAAAACCTGAGTGAATCTTGTCAGTACTGAGCTGGCTGTTCTTTGTTACCATAAACAAAATGTAGTATGGCCATGGTCTGTGCTGTTGTCCAAAAATACATACAAAAGTGTGAGTGAAGTAGCAAGAAAAAAAATAGTATTTTAGGCTTCATCAAGATTTTTAAAGTTAAATTATTATAATATTTTTAAAAAATATTTTGTAAAATTACTTTTCTTCATGAATAGAAAATGCAGGAATTAAATGCTCTAAGCTGTCTGTGTAAGACACTTTCACAAAGGCAAGTTGCTTTACAGTCTTCAGGATGCTTAATCTGTCCTTACCTGCCCTGAATGAGATTTTGAAATGGCATGTTCATGTTGTCCTGACTCCATGGCTGCTGCAAAGTGGAACTGAAAATGCTGGGCTACCCTGTTTTTCAGATCTGTGTGATTTTTAGGAACATACTTGAAAGTAAGTGTAGTGTAAACGAAACTGTGCAGCTCTACAGCCAGAACTCCTCATGTGTTGCATTCTCCAGAGTAGTTCTGCATCCTCCGTGATTTATTCACACACACACACAAAAAAAGAGATATTTTGTAAAATGTAAAAATCTTACAGTTGTAACTGCAAATCTCTAGTACATTTAACTCTGGCTGAAGAAAGTACCACAATAAATATCCCAAGTCTCCCTAAAAGAATAAGTCAATGGCACTGAGTATAGCAAGCCAGAGCTGTGCTAGAAATTTCTTCCCTTATTTCAAAGGGAAATGTTCCAATTCTGCCTTGGAATAATACTTTAGAAATGTGAGACACAGACACAGTGCTCTACAGGTAATAACATAGTGGTCAGGGCAATCAACTTCAATGAAGGAAGCTTAGATTAAAGACTCCAATTAGTCATCTACTGTTGTGTCCCCAAAATACTGAGAAGATCCATCACAATTCTGAGAAACTCAACCTAATAAATCCATAGCTGACATTGCTATGTCCACCCAATTTTATTTTTTTTTTTAATTTGCCAAAACCCCCTCTCCCTTCTCTAGGCTTTGGTCAAGTTTCCTATCAGTCCTCTTTTAAAATCACTTGAATTATAAGACACCATAATTAGAAATAGTAACTTTGCTGCACAATTTACATTTTCATTTCCCTTGAGGGAACTATTTTATGTGATATTTGAGCTATAATTATACCTGACCTCAATTTATGAAAGCATGAAGTAGTGTTACATCATGGTCATTCAGGGTCTTGTGTAATTGCTCCCTATCTAAAGCAGTGTGTGAAAGTTTAGTGTCTGACTCACAAAACCTGTTAGAACTTGAGCAGTGGATCTGTATCCAGAAATTCCTCAGCTGACACAGTGTCTGAGCCCTGACTGCATTTTATGAAGCTTTTCACTCCACTTCTTTTATCCATGCTCATCTGTGTGAAAGAATCTAAAGGCTAATCATTTCACCTTCTTGCTAAGGGCTTGCACATTTATATCAGTGCTGATAATAATTAGTCTTTACGCAGTGTCATATATCTCTAAACTTCTCATTTTCCTTCAGCATACCATCAAAACCAACCACACTTGCTGTTAAAACTGTTGAAAATTTAGAATCCAAACAGTCAACTAGCAATGGGATTGCTAAAGAGCTGAAATCCAGCAGCACAGAACTCATGGTTGAATCCAAAGACAGGGTGTCAGCAAAGAAAGAGTCCTTTTACTTCACCAGAGAAGCCAAAGAAAGTAAGCAGGGACAGTACCAAGAAGCCAATGCAGTGTCTCCTCAAGAACATAAAGAAGGCAAAAAGGGACCTCCAGTCTTGCAGAAAACTTCAAGCACCATCACACTACAAGCTGTCAAACTGCAACCAGAACCAAAGGCAGAACCCCAGGCCACTTCCATGAGACAGGGGGAAGAGAGGAAAAGGGCTGTGCAGCTCCTGATGTCAGCTCAACAAACTGCACCTCTGACAAGGCAAGCCAGTCCAAGGAGTAGAGAAGCAGAAAACAGATCTGGAGCCCAGAAGGCTATAACGGAGGAGAAGAGGGAGCCTCTGGGAATTCTCCCTCGGTTTGAGAGCCATCCACAGAGCCTGGAAGCATCAGAGGGCCAGGAGGTTAAATTCAAGAGCAAAGGTAAAGGGATGAAAGTTATCAGAGGCCCTGGGTTTAGTCAGGTTCCCCTTCTGTGTGTGGAAATGGGGAAGCAATTCCTCTTTCTCAGCCAGTTCTCCTCCTAAAGCCTGTTGGAAATAGATGCAGAATCCAATGCTATTTCCACAGTACTTGTCTTAATGAAATTTTCAAACCATCCCATACTGCAGTGTCCATCTCCTCTCTCATCTGGGGTTTCCCCAGATACAACCATTGCTGCTCTTTCTAGGAGGTAGTTTTAGGCCCTCCTGTATGAAGTTGCAAGAGAGTAAATGGATGGTGCACTTTCCAGAACTGTAATTAGTTAGATTGCCCTTGAGCCAAAAAAATTATCGGATAAGGAAATACAATCAGTCACTGCATTTCCCTTGTGGCATCTGATTTTACATCTCATATTTGGTCAACCTGATCCGAGTGCTTCCAAACAGCTGAAATCATAAAGTCAGAATTAAAAGGGAGATTTAGAGTTTGCTCCACAAAATTTGACCACGTTTTAACCCTCTCAGAAGCGTAACAAGTGCTGCGTTTTGCTGAATATGGGGAGTAGATTTGGAACACTTATCTTTTTTTTTTTTTTCAACTCCAGTTTTAGTAGAAAATAATTTGGAAGCATTTTCTGCTATTTTTTTCCTAAATTATATTCGCACTTTGAAGTGTTCCCACAAATGAGAGAGAAATTGGATTTTATGTCTCTGGAGGCAGAAAAAAAAAAATCACACTCACAACCATGGTAATTTATTTCATTTCCTGATAGTTCTTGCCCCATGAGTACAGAATACAATTTATATCAGAAGCTCAGAGAGTAAGGAGGGGCAAAAAAATTCCAAAGATCATGGCATCTTTTGAATAGTTTATTTTTCAGGTACATTAGTACTAAAAACGTGAATTGTTTTCTGTCAGAACATCTCAAACATTTTGCAAGCTTTAATTAATCCATCATCCTGTTCGGTAGGAAATGTAGTCCTATTGTAGAGAAAGAATATTACTCAGTTTTTATGGAAGCCAGTGAATGACTTTTCATTTGGCATTGAACCCAAAGCACAAACTCATAATTATCTGCAAGGGCAAGGTGTCTGCAGGGAGTTACAGTGGAACATCCCTAATGGACTTTAATGAGTAATCCAAGAAACTCTCCTGTGAATCCTCTCTGCAAACAGTGATCAGGGTTGCTTTCACAGGCCCTCCTGCCTGTTCGTACAGCACCACCTAAAGCAGGGACATCAAACTGTCTTCTTTTACAATAGTTCTGTGTATTGTCCATTAAGGTTTCTATAATTATGTATGTGCAAGTTGTACCTAATTTACAGTAAAGTAAATAATGGAATTACACTTAGGAGAATACCTGTTCCTAAAAAGCCAAATGCCTGATTGTCTAGTTTCAGGGAAACCAAAACCAGACACGCAGTGGTTCAAAGAAGGTCGACCTATTAAAGCTGGAGAAGATGTTCAAATATATGAAGAAGATGGGATTCATTGCCTATGGTTAAAGAAAGCTTGTTTGAGGGACAGTGGATCTTACAGCTGTACAGCTGTCAATGCCAAAGGCCAGACTTCCACCAGCTGGTTGTTAACTGTCAGGAGTGAGTAGCTCTCGTGAGCACATCTGCACTTTGAAAGCTGTGGCTGGGCTTTTTTAAACTGTCAGAGGGTGGTGACCACATGATTTTTATTTGACTCCTCAATGCAGGTTAATTCAGATTCCTACCCCTGTGAGTAATGTGGTGTGGGACAGCTGGCAAGCCACTTTTTGCATCAGTTTCCCTTCTGACTTATCATTTTTTGTTGTTTGTATAGCTAAAACCATCTTAATGATTGTTTTGTACCAAGGGAGGCCTATTCTTTACTCGGGTTTTCTGTTGATGCTTGTATTTAATTCAAGTCGTCAAAGATTTTGTTGTTCTGCATTTAATTCTTTTGAAGTTGCTTAGCATTTCTATAGAACACTGAAAAATTGAAATGTTTTTAAAGCACAAAACAATCCGGTGCAGTAAAGCTGATAAGAAGAAAAGGGAAGGAATGAGAATTGCATTTTGCTAAATTCAAGTACACGTCCCAGTGACAAATTATTTTCAGCTTGAAGGCACTGTGTTACTAAGTCTGGTTGAAAAATTTGTTGGCCTCTAGCAATTCTTGTCCTCAATTCTAATGTTTACACCTGGTTTTAGGTTTTGTCCTGTATCTATGATCATGTTTATGCAGCATTTTGCTGTACCTGAAGTTAAACGAGAATATCCAAGATATTCTCTTTCTGTCTCATGAGAGACTTATAAACTGCATCCTTAAGTCTTCCTCACTGCCAGCCAGGGGAGATTTGGGAGAGGGACTGGGAGAAGACAGACAAGAGGAGAGAAGAATTATCTTTCCTGTTCCTTGTGCTGAGCTCTCTGGTAATATGCTGCATACGCTTACAGTGATTGGCTGCAAATGGTGGATTCTGGCACAGAAAACAGAGCTTGAGGGCTGACAGTGCCTGCCTTGTAGATAATAGAAAACTCCCCTTTTTTATACCAGTCCACTGCTCAAAATCATTTCTATGCCTCAATAAAACATATCGCCGTGCTTAGCCCAGCCATGTCACCTAAGCACACCTAGAAAAAGTCGCTAAGTGCTAAAGCTGATTAAAGGAACTGTTTTCATTTTGGTTTTAAAGGGCCTAAAGTTGAAGAGGTTGCTCCATGCTTTTCCAGTGTCTTGAAAGGCTGCACTGTGAGCGAAGGGCAAGACTTCGTGCTGCAGTGCTGCGTGGGAGGGGTCCCTGTGCCTCACATCACGTGGCTTCTCAATGGTAAGGAATCCCCTGCTTTGCAACACCTGATACCCATAGACTGAATACTGCACAAAGCATTCTAAATCACCCCAATACAACCCCCCGGGGCACCTGAAGAAGATTTACTTACACTCACATCACGTGCGCGAAGAATGGGTGGAGCAGGGTTTGCGTTGCCGCAGTTCCGCGGTGTGCCCAGCAGGGAGCGCTGGTGACCAGGACCAGGGCTGTGCCCAGGTGGGTTTTACCTGGGCTGTGTCACACTGTCCCTCACCGGCTGTGACACGTCTGTGCTGCTGACAGAGCTGTGCCCAGGTGGGTTTTACCTGGGCTGTGTCACACTGTCCCTCACCGGCTGTGACACGTCTGTGCTGTGCTGATGACCAGGCTGTGCCCAGGTGAGTGTCCTGGGCTGTGTCAAACAGTCTCTCACCATGTGTGACAAATCTGGGGTGCTGCTGCCCTGTGCTGAATCCTGTGCTGCCCCCACACTTTTGGCACGAGCTTCTCCTCTGAAGAAGGCATTGTGATCCTGCAGGGTTAATAAGTTCTACACAAAATAAGTGCAGTATATCCCTCTTTACAGTAGGAAGGAAACCAATGCCTGATTCTAGCCTTCCATCACCTGGGCACATTATAATTGGTATTAGCAGCTATGTTCCCAAGATCTTGAAACCATGGCTCTTCTAGTTACTTCTCTGCTAGAAATATGTTCCTTGACATTCTAATATTTGCCTAAAGCTGACTAAAAAAAATAAATTGAAAAGCAAAATATTTTTTACTTTTATCAGACTGTATAATCTCCTACCCTGCCCTCATTACGCAACTGAACAGTCAAGTTCCTTAACTTTCCCTTAATACCAGAGCTAGGCCCAAACATCAGCGTTTTGGTTAGATTTCAAATGATTTCAGAAATCCAGGCACTACATGCTTTGGCTAAGGGCTCTTTCCATTTAAAGCCATATCTATTAAACACTAGACAAATTTATGCAGCTTAACCCTTGATTACCTCTCTTACTCTTGAAGTGCAATTGATTTTTTTGCAGACTCTCTCAGGCTATCTATCTTGGGGGATGTGTGTGTGTGTGTGCGTGTGCGTGTGTGATTATAAACAAGGAATAGCATTCTTTGCCATAAAGATGTTTCTTCCAGGATTATTTTGAAATTAATTATTTGCACATGATCTCTGTTTTTCTTTAGTCATTCAAAGTAAGCAGGATAACTGAAAAAGGTGGCAGGGCAAATGAACCATGACCTTGAGATTGGTATGTTCCCACAGCATGGTCTGTTCACCTTCCTAATAACCCCATGACTAGAATAGAAAGGCCAGTGCTTTATTTACGACACCAAACATGTGAGTAAAGGTTCTGACACTCTCCCATTGGACAAAATTTGTTTCTCTATCTGAAGGCTACTCTGAAGTTCCTCCCTTAGACATGTGAGTAGAATCATTGCTGGGCTCTGCAAGAATTGTCTTGCAGCTCAGGGTCAGTCATTTCATCTTTATAAAAGAGTATCCTTGGTCATGAATTGTTCCCTTAGTCATTGAATGATCTACTTATACGCAGTTATCTTCACACAGAGAGCATCTTCCTGTCTCAGATGACTGACTTTGGGTTGATTTTCAAGTGACCTACAGTTTATCAGGCACAGAAACAGCCTCCATTTATGTAACCGTGTTCTGCTGTGCTAACTAGAAGACTGTAATCTCCTGAAAAATACAGCTTAGAGATAAATAAGCAACATGTTTCTGTGATGCACTGTGCCCCTCTGCCTTTTTTCAGGATGTTTGTTCTACGTTGACCTTTCTTCTCACTGATCTCATATAAGTCTGCCCTTGTTCAGGTATGACCATGTTTATATTGCATCCAAGCTTCTGACTGCAGGTGGATCAATATTATGAGGAGGAAAATACAGGTGGATTTTTGTTGTAGTTAGTTGGATTTCAAATTATCAGGGTTCTGTAAAAAGTCAGTGTATTAACTCTGCTCTTAAATCAAAAGGCAGTCATGAGTCTCAGTAACAGAAACTATCATAATAATGAAAATCAGGGACATCATATATTATTCTAAAGACACAAGCACACAACTTTCATTCCAGACTCCTAAAACATATCACTATAGTTTAATGCTTTTCTGTCTTGCATCTGATTGTGAGAAATAACTGTTTATATGCTATTTTGATACAAACTTGAATGGATTATAAACAGTTGTTTAATGTTGATAATTCCATGTACACTCCTAGGATCACTATTTTACTTAAGGATCAAATTGGCTGTTTTGATATCCATTTGAATGCAAACATTTCCTTCCTGTCTACAAGCTAGCTGGATACTACGAATTTCTCATATTTATATCCATGATCAAATAAAGGAGAAAGTTGTATGTCTGGTCCTGAAATATTACTCCAAGCAGACATAACAGTGGCTTTTTGGTGGAGTCTTTCATCAGCTGACCATATGAAGAAAACAGTATATTCACAGTATATAATTTGAGGCAGGCAGAGAAATTTGGTTTTTAAAAAAGATGTGTTAGCATCTGTGGTCCATATTTGGAATATAAAGCTTTTTATATTCACAACTGATTGGCTGCAACAGAGGAAAAAGCAGTCTGCTGAGAGCAACCACACTGCTGTTCAAAACACAGCACCTTTGCAGCACTCCATAGAAATAAAAATCTTATGGGACAGGATGGTAAAGTTCACTAGAAAATATCAAATGCAAATTATCTCCCAAGCATGACAGCGATTAATTTTTGAGCAGAATCTGACAGGCCAGAATTAATTTTTGAGCAGAATCGTGAGGAAAGGATGTATATCTCGGTGAGATGAATGTAAAGGCCAAGTTATCATATCAGAAGAAACACAGAGAAGAGGAAAAAAAAAAAGGAAGTAAGAAAGCAGAACAGTCTCCCTTCCAGGCTGGCCATCCCTTGATGCTGAACAGCCTTCATGGTGTCCAGTCTGCCTTCCTGCAATCTCTAAGGAATCCAAACCACCAGAGAACTAAAAGCCTTGCAATAACTTCTTGTACAAGTAGAAGTACTACTTTAGATACCAATAATTTTTACCAGCTGTGACTACATGTGAGTTCAAACATTTTCCAAGCATTATGCAGAGTGATCTCTCTTTAAGGTCAGCCAAGACAAAAAGTAGATGGTGTGTGCTCTGCATTGTCTGTAATTACATCTCAGAATCTGTGAGGATGAGTACTTTTTCCATATTCATAGACTGCACAAATAAGTGTACCTGACTGAACTATGAATTTTATTAGAGCTCTTACACTTCTCTGCAACTCTACCATTAAAGCTTTTCTACAACTTTTTTAGGGTGGTTCTTTTGCCCTATTGCTCTCACTCTACCTTTATTTTAAGTTTCTTTCTGAATTTTTGCTGAGTTACTGGCAAATTCCCTGAAAGTAAACTTCTTATGTTTTAGGTCTGGCCTCACCAAAGCCTTATAAATAACTTTTTACATGTGCTCTCTTGACAATACTTCAGTGTGTCACTCCAACTTACTTTGTCTTCTTTAAGTACTTTACAGGTAACTTCTTTTTCAATTGCAGAAATAAGGAGTGTATTACTATTTTAAGTATCTTTCTATTCATATTGTTTTCTGAGGTTTTTTTTTTTCTCACAGACTTGAATTGAACCTCTTTCTGCTGAATTTAAGAACAGTATGACCGTGAGTTTAGCATAACAATTCTCTGAGTAGTGTTTGGTTTTAGGATAGCTTTGTGATTTGTCCAGAAAACTTTTAATAAATGAGCCAGGGGAAAGTTTCCTTTCTTCAGGCATAACATGCCAGTAGAAAGGTATTTTTTGTTATTGTTCCTGCTGCCAAGCTGTCATGGAGATTTGACTGTTCTGCCTCTGGAGAAGGGAACATTTCACTACTGGGAGTGTTGTTTTTATTACATCAAAATATAAGTACTATGGATGTAACTTAGAATCTTGCTGCAGGTTATTCCTAAGGGCTTATACGCTTGTGTTTCTTTTCTGGAGCCTAATGAAAAGGCTGATCTGTAAGTGAATTCACTATTTTGTGAATACTGCTGAAAAATAGCCACAGTGTTGTTGGAAGCTGGAGTGAAATAGAACCCTGACAAGATCTGAGGACATTGGGAAGGAGTCCACGTTTTATTTTTCCACACAGAACACTTACTTAGGACAGAAATAAAAAGGCATTTTTCTGGTTTTGATGGTGCAGCTTTTATCTTGAATGCATTTCTGATGTGGCATCATTGCATCATTTGGCCCCACTAATAGTTTGAATGTCAGAATCCCAGACAGGATAGATATTCCATAGTTGGACTAGGAAGGCAGTCCAGTGCCCAGTGTCCTCTTACAGAAAACTTTGTGTGTTTGGGCTTTAGCTCTACATCTGCATATTTGAGTGCAGTGCTATTTCCACGTGCAAAAACTATGTGGTTCAACATAATAGTTATTACAGTCTGTGTATAAACTGAGTGAAAAGAAGCTCAAGGGAACCAGTAATAGGAATATGTGACCTGTGACAAAGGTGGAGAGAGTTTATTCTAAAATTGGAGTTTTCTGGGTAGTTGATTAAATATTCACCCCAATTTTTAATGCAATAGAACATTTGCTAACTTAACAAACAGATGGCTTATAAATAAAGGAACAATATAAAATAACTTTTTATGCAGATAGATAGTGCACAGACAATGCCTGCCTTCTGAGTTTGCCAGTGTTGAAAATCAGAGATGAGAGAAAAATCTGTCACATCACTTAATTTATCCTCATAGTACAGAGCTGCTTCTTAGAAACCCCAGAGCTTTGTCCTATTTTGAAGTGATTTTGGCAATGAAATCAATATTGATCCTTCCTTTTGACCATCAACTCCCAAATGACAGATGCCTGATTCAGTCCTGCACAATTTCTCTGTTTCATCCTCCTCTCTTAGATGACTGTAATTCCTTTTTCCAGCACGATGTTTATGCACAGGTATCAGGCCCTCTTAAGCATTGCATACGCTGGGAAAGCAACCAAAGATGAGTCAGTAGTGGAAACTATTTAATATTGGGGAAACAGATTGCAGAAGCATTTCAGAAAGCAAGGCTAAGATTGATGACAGTTCCTGAAACAATAGCAAGGCAACTTTAAACCACCTACAGTAATATTTAAACACATTCCAAAGCAATTTAAGGAACCAGTTTCTTAAAATGAACTTCTTTAATAGTCACATCACCACAGATCAGACCACACCTGTCTGTTACTGGACTAACACTGTAGTGCAGATTGACTTCTGTAAATCAGCCACAAATCTTGCTGTCTCTCTTGGAATGTCTTCCACTACAGAGGACCTTGTGGAGGACTTCAAGTGCTCTTCCATGCCCAACAGGTCTTGCACATCTAGTTTTATCTGCATTTTACCTAGTTCCAGGCAAACTACAAGATGCAAATAATGTCTGAAGCAAACACACAAGGCAGTTCCTGTCTTATCCAGCTGAAAGAGAATCTATCCAAAATGCAAAGATAAACCTTTCCCCACTTGGGCTACTCAAGGTGGCACTCAGTGAATCTAATGGTGAGCTTTGTCTGACAACCGTAAAGCACTTTGTGCTTGGGGTGCTGCTGGTTGTAGTCACTAGAGTGCAGTGGCTGTGCACCAGAGAGAGGGATTTGGCTCTGTACTTTAATATACTGGCTGGTGTTAGGCATCCAGATTTCACTGAAAACTAGATGTGCTTTTGAAACTTGTGGCTGTATTAAGTCAGTTCTCTTCCTTTCTGTCTGCAGATCAGCCAATTCAATATGCCCATTCCACTTTTGAAGATGGAGTTGCAAAACTGACTGTCCAAGATGCCCTACCAGAAGATGATGGCATTTATACCTGTCTGGCTGAAAACAACAAAGGACAGGCATCTTGCAGTGCTCAGGTCACAGTCAAAGGTGAATCTCTCAACCTATTGTGATTACTAAAATCATATAAACTAATATTTTTTAACAAAAATAATCTTGGACCCTTAAAAGAGATGGTTGTAAGTGGATTCCAAATTTTTTCTAAGCTTCTGTCAGCTGGGTACTTTTTCTGCCCCTTGGAGGTATGTGCAACTGAAGTGCTTAAGGACTATGTAGTGTAAAATAATATGCATGTTTCAGAAAAAGGTATTAATGATCTGACCTTACCAAGGGCTTAGTGCACAGAGAGCAGTGAGGCTGTTCTGGGAGAAGTGTACCAGTGCTGAATTGACATAGTTGATTTGTCTGCGAAAGCCATAATTCTGCACTAGGATCTGAACAAACATAGTCTAAAAGATCAGAGTTCACAATGAAGAAAAGAGATGACAGAATTCCATTGATAAATTCAACAGTGAGGTAGTATTCTTCCGTATTATGGTCTTTGTTCTTTCAATCTCCCCTGGCATCAGTTTATACAGGTGTTTTGTTTTACGGCCTGGAGATGATCATCTCCCTCTCTCTTCAATCCCCCTCCCTCAGACTCCTCCTCCCTCTGCAATCAAGACTGTATTCGGTATTTGTCACCTGTAAATGATATTTTTCCAAATTTATATAGTTGGTCACTGCCTGTCCAACAGGCTGTGAGGGGCAGCTGCCAAGGGAACTATTCCTTTTGTCTATGACTAAATCATCATCATGGCTGGGCTTCGCGAATGAAGATTTGGGAAGGCTCTATCCACATTTGTTACAGGCACGTTGGTGACTTAGGAGGCCAATATGAGACACCTGCCCTAAATTTGTACGTGCAGTTTGATGGGAAATGTACTGTGATCCCTGGGATCTCAAGATTTGTCTTTACTTTGCAATGTTCTGGGGTGTTTGTCTATGGCACTTCAGTGCTATGCCTGCCCCTATTCTGTCTGTATGAATTCACATAAAAGCCTAAAATGAAAACAAATTCTGGTAAACCTGTGAGTTAATTTCTTGATTACTAGACTGGAAATGCAGTTGTTCCCTCCCTGCCCTCCCACCCCTGAAAAAAAGTACAAAGTAGGAAACCACTGATTTAAAATAAGCCTGAAACTAATCTGTTCTCAAAGCTATCACTTATAATTTCTCTGAAGCATTTCATCTGCCTTAGCTAAGGGCTCGTCAAGAGCCCCCCACCTCGAGGGAGCTGTCTTTGACATGGGACCTGCTGATCCTTCACTGGGACTCAGAAAGCAAAAAGACAGCACCTCTCTTACTAACCATTGCTGAGTTATTTTAGGGTTGACATACAACGCTAACGTGGGAGCAGCAGTGACCTAGACTTTCCCTGGGCTTGTGTACTCTGCTGGGCTATTTCAGGCTACGTAGTCACTGTTGCACTGTGTGGGATTCCTCCTGTTCTTTAGCTAGTCTGGGGCTAGAAAGCTGCATTACCACCATTATGGGGAGTTAGTTCCTCTCTTCTGCATCCCATTTTATTTTCTGGGAGTCATGGAATAGCAGGGTGAGAGGAACAAGAGCAGAATTAAGAACATGCATGATAGGCTGTAAACCCATGTGTTCAACATTTTTACATTTTTAGCTGTCCCCTCTGCTTCGTCCCTAAAACTCATTATGTCCCTGTTGCCATGAGGATTACAGTAACTTTCCCCAAGACTCAGATCAATGTGGATTTGTCTGCCAAAAATAGTACAAAATTTAAAATCGTGGTCTCCAAATCTCTTATCTGTTCATGTATCTTTTTTCCATCAGAACCTCTAGCAAAAGCTTATTGGCATTAGAGTTCTCTGAGTCTCTGAATGCTGCCACTAAGGCTTCTCTAAATGCTCAGCTGTTGCAAGCAGATTACAGCAAAAAATCGTTGTACATGCAGAAAGGGAGAAAACCTCAAAAATCGTCTCCTGACCGGACACTGATTTTTGGAATAAAGTCTGTAAAACCGTTTCTGAATTGTAACCCGTCTTTCTCCAGTTCATTTTTCTCTCCAAGATGATTTAAGCATTTCATGCAGTGCTCAGTTTGTTAATTCATTGTTAGATAAATATTTTCCTTTTGTATGTGGCAAGTAATTTTTATTTAATATGAGAAGGAATGGATATTCTTGGCTTATCATCAGTATTCAACCAGTGTCAGAATCCAACTTTTCCTTAACTTGCTACTGTGGTCCTTGGACACATCTCTGAGTCCGTCTGGGTCTACATTTCACTTCATATTGCCATTTTTGGCTTTGCTATTGTACTGTAAGGATCTCATGAAGGAACATTGTGCTGCGATCACTGGGGAAACTTTACCTGGAGTGAATAGTCTGCCTTAACAATAAAACTCAATTTTATTTTTCTAAATTAAATTCAGCTCACAGATAACTCAGAAAACTCAGCAGTAAGGATAGTCAGTGGCAAACTGTTCAATCCCTGTCTGAATTATATTATGGGATGGTGCTTAAACCTGCTGGTAGGTTACAGGTGTTATCTAGCCACATATTATGGTTTCTGATCAACTTCTGTGTGTTCTTTGCCATTTGGAATGTCTGTTGTTTTGTTTTTGTCAAAGGAAATTTTCTTTTGTGGGGTTAATGTAGAAAACATTTTAAAGGCCCTTTGCCCCATAAAGGGCTACTGCTCCAAGTCCTGTCAAATACAAAGGTGGGATTTTTTCCAGTACTTTGCAGTGGGCCCTGGATAATTAGCTAGGCTTATTGTGGCATAGCATTCCTTCTAAGTCATCAGTCTCAGATTCATTTATGGTTGTCTTTTGCTTCCTTATTATTAAGAAGGATAAATTCTGTCCAGCACTGACAGCCTCAGTATTATTCCTTGGGTTTGTATGAAAAACACTGAAGGTACTTAGCTATTTGTAGGAGGCTTTTGGCACTGTGTTGAAAAGTCCCACACTTCATATGGATGGGGCATAAGAAATGCCGTGGTCTTAAAAAATTCAAACTAATCAGTCTTATGCTTATTTAAAGTGAGAAATTAGCATCAGATCACTTAAGTAAGATGACTCTTCCTTAAGTAAGTGATCTAAAGGCCGAGTAAATTGGGGTAGATCCATTAGGTAGTCTGTGGAGAAACTAAGTTAATCAAGGTGAAGCTAATTTTGGCCTTGTAAAAGACTAAGTAGACTAAATTGAATCCTGACATCCGTCTTCCCTGTGTCAGTGGTTTCTTGCAGCTGAAATACAGGGAGACATGAACTACAGAGATTGAGCAGTACTTCTTTGAAAACATGTCTAACAAGTGTCTTCACTGTGAGAATTTTTTCTAACTGAACCGTGAGTCGGGTGCACTGGGTAATGCCAGATTAATTGGTCTAATGCAGGAAAACCTGACAGGTGATAAACATGGTCCAGGTTACTCAAACGTTCAATTATAGACATTCCTGGTGCCATTTGCAACTCTGAGAATGTTAGATTTTTTTTTTCCTTTACACCTTTACATTGTTTTTTATACAAAGGAAAATCAAAATTAGGAGACTTTGGGGCTGATGCACAAATTTTCTTTAAAGTCTTTAAAAAACGTGCATGACTGAGTTGTTTCTGTTATTGTATGTGCAAGCTTTTGTATTTGAATTGGTGTTCACATCTCATATTACAATTTTCTTGTTGTTCTATGTTATGAAAATAAGTATACAAGCCATTTTTTAAATTCACCAGGCATCCCATTTAAAAACAAACAAACAAACCACTTCCTTAAAAAGGGATGTGCAGGGTACATTCAGGTCACCTGAAATATATGGCGATTATATGCTGATGGAGATTGCGGGTACTGAAGTTGAATATTAATATTAATAGGCTTTTTATCAGGGTGGTTGAACATTTTAATCAGTTTTTTATGAATAGGAAACTGAGGTGAGGAGAATTGAATTGACTTTGGATGTACCTGTGTAGTGAGTTGGTGTTCACGCTTTGCTGAGCCTGAGACAATCAGAGTATAAAGGCAAGACAGCTCCTGGTAATAACTGGTCTAGTTGGAAGGTAAGGCCACTCACAGACATAGTGACTGTTCTTCAGGTCTGCCTCATGTCTGGGATAAGCCTTCTGACATGTGGCTCTCTCTGTTAGTTAACTAATCACTGACAAGGAATTACAGGTCAGATCCATCTGTAGAAAAAATGTGTCAAAGGGATATTTAAGCACCTGACATTCACACCAATACCTGAGTGCACTACACAAGATTACAGACTGGAAGGAGAGTGGGAATTGGGGTGGGACATACAATGGGCTCTGTTGTGCCAAACCAAATCAATAGTGCATGTAGGAAGCTTCTCTTCTTTTGCAAACATTCTCTCCATGTAAGAGAGGCAGTTAATTGCCTTCCCCAGCTTTCTCTAGGTATGGTATCAAAGTGGAGTGCTTGCTACATGAGGGCTGACTCCTAGGAGAGTATCCTGTCTTGCAGTTCTGCCATGGATGACAAACAAAATATCTGATCCACTGCGCTCTCCTTGAGGTTTATCCAGCATCCTCTCACCAGGCAGCAGCATCACTGATTGTTTTCAAGGCAGAGGACATGCAGTGTGGGTAGTGATGGCAGCAGGGCAGGCTGACAGCCAAGGTATTTCTGTGGGCTGTAATGCTCTGCAGCCACCCATTTTGCTGATGCTTGTCTTCTGCACACTGTTTTTATTTTTTTAAAGAGAGGCCTAATATTGCTGCTCTTGGTGAGCAAATGCTGTTCAGCAGATACTGCTGTTCCTGCTTATTGGCTCTCGACCTCATTTCTCCTTCCCTGCCAGCAGTGCACTCTCCTGACTTCACATCTGTTCCCCTTTCTCCCCCACCACTTTCTGTTCATGCTTTTTTTTTTCAGTGCAGCTTCCCCAGCATGTGTCTATGTTGGGAAGCCTGTAGCCCTTACAATCGGATTACTGTAGTCATTCATTGATCACTGGGCGAGCAGATTAGTCACCTGAAAGCCTGTCAGAGTCCCTGCTGGTTACCAGTTTATCAGAGCAGTGAAGGGAGATGCTTTCCGGAAAAGCAGTTTGTTTTGTTCCTGTCACTCTTCCCTCTGGTGTGAATGGGACCATAAAATATAACCAGGTGGAAGAAAAGCTTTCAGGTAGGAGTCTTTTCCTCTAGTCATGAGAGATTGTGTCTTTCGGTCATAGGTTGTTTTTCTTTCTCTCTCAGAATGACCTTTCTTAGACATTAAGCTTTTAAAGGAGGTTATCACTGAAATAAGCAGCCTCTCTTTGAAGACTTAATTGAGAGGCTACAGCTCTATTGCTCTGAGATACATATTTCTGCCTAAGGTAAGCAAAGTATGATGTCTTACTTGCCTGCCGTGATACTTGTGACAGCTTTTCAAAGTCATTGCTTATTTGAAAGCATTTTGCTGTATTTCAAGCATAACATAAATATAAAGGACTGGAGGTGACTTTACAAAATACACAAGTCTATCCTTATTAAATGTCCAAAAGGCATTCCAGACCAGTAGACTCGTGGAACCACTTGGCTATGTAATAATTGGTTTCGGAGCACTAACTGAAGGGGAGAGGGGTTTTGTTACAGTACTGAAAAGTCAGGGGTAAGCTGTCATGAGCATCAAAGAAACTCTGTTCCAGAGCTTTCAAGTGTGTCCCAAGGTTCTCAGTACCTCACTCGGTATGGATCACCAGCAGCTGTAACCCTTGTAAGACTAAGCTGGGGTGGTTTTTTTTTAATTGCGTTCTTGCAGCACCTCAGGACCAAACGTGAAAACAATGCCAGCTAGAGACCAAAAATGAAGGGCAAAAGCAAAACATGTGTGGAAGCTTTTAATGATAGAGATTGTGCCATCAACATAAACAATGCACTCTAAAGACAGTTTCTTAATATAAATCACTTCCAGTAAAAGGGAAACCAAATTTGGATGAAAATGAGGGATGAGTGCTTGCAGAATGAGGAAAATTCAAATGTCAGAAATTGCATTAACATTTCTTATAAATGAAAAACAAAGATGAGATGTTGACAGAAAGAAAATAATTTAATTTAAAAAGAAAGAAAAGAAAAAACCCTCACCCTTGCATCAATTGTGGTGTGATCAAATACCGTGAACATTAAGCTGTTATGTACCAGAATGGCAGAAAACAGATGGTTATTACAACAGACTTGGGAATGGCCCTGCGTTGGCCAAGGGGCAAACTGTCCCAGCTTAGATTGCCACATTCTGTAGCGCTCTAAGTTTCAGCTGAAAAGTGGAAGTCATCAAAACACATGTAAAACCTGTTAACTGAATATACGCCTGAGAAATTTTGAAAGCGTGGGCATGGTATTACCCCAATGTTTTCAAGATCAGCTGATGTGGATTAGCTAGTGGGAACTCAAAGAGTTAGCCATCAAACTATCTCATAGGATAAGCTCAATTTTAAAAACGCTCCAGAAGTTGCCTAAGGGAAGCATCCATCATTCCTTTGCAGTAAAGGAACGGAACAGAGGGTAGGAACATTGTATAGCTGTATACTACTGGAAGTGCTTCTCTGCAGCTTCATTTTAATGAAGGCTTGACTTTCAGTCCACATACACAGACCTTTTTTTTTTCTTTTTTTCAGAGTAATGTCTAGGTTCAAGAGATTTTTAACATAAATTAATCAAGAAGAGACAACTGACCACAAACAATGCTGTAGTCAAACTACCTTATCTTTTTTGAACTTAAATGTCAAACAAGTCTTGCTTTAGAATTCCATTCTGAAACCAACTTTTACCCAGAACTACAACACTGTATTTTTTCTTTTTTTTCCTCCTTCATATTAGTCTAATTTCAAAAGTTTCCTTGCTCTCAAGCTGAGTCTTATTTGTCTTATTTGAGGGATTCCTTAACATCTTTCTTAGTACAGTATCCTTTTGATTACTTCCCCAAGAGAGGAGCAGAACTATTTTAATGTTACCACAGGGTAACTAATTCTGTTGCCAGTGTGGATTCGCCAGAGGCTGAAGGGGCTGTAACTCATTAGATCAGTGGCATCCTCAGGGACACTTGTGCTTTATGTGTTTGACTGTTCCTGTTGTGTTTCCATTGCATTTCAGTTCATTCACAGCCCAGGTTTTTTTGTAATGGAAGCAGTACCTCTATACATCATGATGTGCTGCAATTAAATTAAAATCTACCTGGGCAGCCACACAAAAAGTTGAGACTGTGCATGTGAAGGTGAAATTCTGCCTCAGCAGAATGCACATTTTCACAGCAGAGATAATCTGGCTTGATCTAGCATATGGGAAGCACTTTTCTGCAGTTCTCTGAGTCAGACTGGTATCTAATGCTGGGGAATTTGTAAGCAGTGGGCCAGCTGAGCTGCCTTATAAATGTATTTGGTAGGTGTACACATTCTCAGGCCTTCCATGGAGTTGCTGTCTGTGACAGTGACAAAGGAGCAATTACTTGATATAAATAACTTGCAAACAGGGTTAGTCATTAATAAGGCAGACAGTTATGAAGGCAAAAGCAAACACCACTTTGGCTGCAGAAACTTCCAGTGAGGCTGTCAGGGAGGAATTCGGTCTGCTGACTGCAAAATGATCTGCTGTGAACCCAGCCGTCTACTTTGTATCTCTGACCCCTCACTCCAAATTGAGATATCTCCTGAGGAGGGAAAGCAGAGAGTGGGTTGCTAAGCTCTTCCCCCTGGGATCCAGTGATAGAATGCGTGGGAATGGTTTGAAGCTGTGCCAGAGGAGGTTCAAACTGGACATTAGGAAGCATTTCTCTACCAAGAGGGTGGTCAAACATTGAAACAGGCTTCTTAGAGAGGTGGTTGATGCCCCGAGCACGTCAGTGTTTAAGGGGCGTTGGGACAATGCCCTTAACAACAGGCTTTAACTTTTGGTCAGCTCTGAATTGGTCAGGCAGTTGAACCAGATGATCCTTGTAGGTCCCATCCAGCTGAAATGGTCTATTCCATTCTGTTTTGGTTGTTCTCTCAAATCGTGATTCTTCCTTGGTGCAGTCAACCTCTTAACAGTGGGATTTCTGGGGTGGCACCTCAGTTGCAGAACAAACTGACTAGACAACACAGGTTAAAATGCTGGTGACCTAGTGATACAGAGGAAAGACTTGGGAAAGAAGGAGCATACATGGGCTGCAGTGTAGGGCTGGAAGACTGACCTGGAGTAAAATAAAGAGATTGCCAGATGAGATAAAGTGGAACTTGGTCTCCTCTGTATATCTCTAACCACCCTGAACTAGCATAGGCTTAGGGCATTGTCAGTCTTAGATTAACAGTTTTTCTGTGTAATGCAAGGCACAACATACAGCTCTTCAGTGAAAGCATCTCCCACGGATATTTAAATCTTACCTTCCATTTACAAAAGACAGATTAGAACTGCAGAAATAAATGATGGGAGGTAGATGTGTAAAGAACACTGCTAGGTCATTAAACATCTAGTTCTCATGAATTCGGTTTGCAAAATGGCATACTAACCTGAGATCTTTAATAAAGCAGAAATGTTCCTACATGTCTCAAGAACATAAAAGCCTCATTTTTTTTTTTATGCCATTATAAATCAAGTTTGGGCTTCCTGAGAAACTTGCAGAAAATGTTTTGAGGATGTGAAACTCTTTTCAAGACAAAGATCTGTGTGAACCTGGGTCTTGCTTTGAGAGGTTTTAGTAGAATCTGCTGCTACTCTCTCTGAGCCCACTCACGCAGAGCTTTTTGAGTTAAGCGTTCTCCTCAGCTCAGTTGACTTATTACCCTGTGAGCCAAAATGATATTTAAACACCATAAATGGTAAATGTTGCTGAGGCAGTCCTTCCGCACGGCTCAGACCAGGCATTAGTTGGCAGCTCACCACATGATGCTGGCAAACAGATTCCTTGAGTATAATTAAACCTCTTGTAAGACTAAACACTGCAAGTTGTTTGTGGTGTTCTGAACACAAAGCAGCAAACTCTATTCTTTGCATGTCCTCGACTTGTGACCATTTGTAACCCTGGTCCTGCACCACTGAGTTACTGCACGAGTAGGTGCAGTAGGAGGTGTATATATGTATATATATATGTGTATATATATGTGTATATATATGTGTATATATGTAGCGCTGTAGCTGACCCAGCTTGAGCCAGGGGCTGGAATAGCCACTCTCCAGATGTTCCTTCCAAACTCAGTTACTGTGTGATTCTGTGCAGGGCTGAGTGTGCTGAAGTCCTGATATTTCAACAGGAGATGTCAGCATTCTGCAGCTCACATGAAAACATCTTGAGTACATCTGGGTAGGCAAATGAACAAGAAAATTTATTAGAATATATGATGTCCATAAAACGTTGACTGTTTAGACTCCAGGCCGTGTCCAGTCTTTGGAAACCTTCTTAAAGTTTGCATCCTGAGCTGGATTTTCTCCTCACGTCAGTGTCAACAGCAGATCTGGGGATGGTCATGCCACAGGGCAGTTATTGATTCTTTTTTTAACTTCTTTCCAAGGGTATAGATTTATCTATATCTTTTACCCTACAAAGTAAAAAGTTGGTTGAATAATTGCAGTTGAACTGGTACAGGTGTATTGTACAACTGGCTTGTATCAGGTTAACTGTTTGGTGCAGCATGAAGTTTCCATTTTTACTTTTAGATATACACTTTCAACACAATAACTCACCCTTGGTTATCAATATAAAGATGTTTACAGTTCCCAGTCCCCAAGTTCTGATTCAGACCTTTAATTTGAATTTAATTCAAATCTTTGAATTTAAAAAATTCAAGTGTATTTTGGCTTAGGCCCACAGCTAACATTAAGACTCCTCTAATGATAATTTCCAATCTGGAGATATCCAGAGGTCAAATTTATGTAAGGACTCTTTAACACCTGGAATGAGAAAATTCAAATAATAGGAGAGCATTTTTTATCACCTTAAATTTTTATTAATACAGGTTAACAAATAATCTGAAATTTGATACGGTCACTGTAGATAGATTGCCATACTATTGATTGCACAAATAATGGAAAACAGAGTAAGAGATTAATAGAAATAGTTGTTTATCAGAGGTAATATATATTTTCCCATTGCCATCCAAATATGCTGAGAATTTGGGGGGTTTTGTAAGAAATTGGAAGAGTTTAAATTTTCCTTAATCTCTATGGATTTAATGCACTGAGAGGCTTTTTTAAACATAGACTTGGATGCTTATTAGAGTGTCTTTCCAATAAAAAACCCCGAACCCTTAGGGTTAAGGGAATGCTGTGGGAAACGCCTGTATTCCTTTTGCTTTGTAGAAAATATATGTGGGTATATAAAGTACCCTTTACATGCTTTGCTTACTATTTCTGGGCTCCCAAGCTGTGTTTCCCACTGAGCTGTGCATCTTATTACTTGCTGTTTCCCAGCATTCACGCATATTAAAGCCTGAGGAAAGGCAAAAATCTTAGGAACCATGTAAGTGGGATCATTGTGGTGGACTTTTAAATCAAACACCCTGTGTAAAGCCTTATCAAAAGCCTGTTGAAGTGACAGAGAGATTACTGCCCACCAGAAATGCGTTACATGGGCTTACACGTTGTGCCAGACCACAGCCCTGTGCGAAAATTGTTCTCTGTGAGTAGCATTTGAGAAAAATCATAGTTCTCTTCTCTATTATCTTTCATGGTTTGACCTGCAGGAAACCAACAGCTGTGGTTAAAAAATCGTGGCAGCTTTCATAAGCTACAATGAAGTAAACTAGTTGCACAGTCTGAAAACAAGTTATTGAAATGTACCTGTATTTCATCAAGCCCACCCTGTGTAGTGCTCCCTGATGTTCCTCATGGAGTGCCTTGACATGATCCAGGTGGGGGGAATTGAGTCCACCAGCAGAAGTTGATTGGGGAAGGGAAAGGGAGGGAGAAAATAACCTGCCTGGGGTAGAATTTTTTAGTCACTCTGTGTTGACTCATATTCCTTGTTTTCATCCTTAGAGGTGAACCTTGAAAGCAATAAGAAGTAAGAGTGATGAGGGAGCTATTAAATGGCTATAGGCGATTAGAGAGCATTAACATAATAGGAAGAGAGAGATCGGATCTCCTCTTTTTCACATCCAGTTGAATAAGCTTGAGGATGTGTAGATACATAATGAAGTCATACCCTTATGCTAATGTCAAACTAAATTTTCCTTAGGTTCTAAATTTCCTTTCTGGTGCCAGATATGCTGCATTTTTATTGTCTGTAGTTTTGGCAGCAAAAATACCCTGTGGTGTTCTGAAAGGGGGTGTTTCAGCCAGAAGCATAGTGACTTGCAGTATCTGAGCTGGGAACTTTACCTCTGCCTTCTTTCTTTTCTTCTTTCCTCCTCCCATGGGCTCTGAAGCCAGCTCTCACTGAGAACATTTGGATTTTGAACCCCAGCAGAGTTCATGTGGTGAAAGGGACGTTAGAGGACCAGGGGAAAGCAATCCTAATACTGACCTGTTGTTAGCAGCTTGCTTGTTTGTATCCTGTTTTTCTTATCTGCTTGCCCACTATTTTCCTGTTGCACAGATTTTGTTCCTAGTGTATGATAGCAAGCACCTAGATGTGGCTAGGGAATGTGAACTTCTATGGTTGTTGCACTTTCTGAAGCTACTCTTTTGCAAACAGTTCCTGGGGTTTTGTGTATGGTTTTCCTTGTAGTATTTTCCTGTTGAAATAATTAGCCAGGTGTTTTCAAAAGGAATAAAATCACACAGTATCTTTTCACCATAAATGGGAATGGGAGTTATTCAAGTTAATCTTGAATGAGCAGCGTTCCTTCTTGTTCCTCCAAAATCAGTTTGATTGCTGTTTTTCCAAACAAGACCTGTAAGGGTTAAAATTGAAGAAACCCTTGTATTAAAAGCCCTTATATTAAAAAAATCTGTGAAAATGTATAGCACTGCTATTTCATTGTAAAATTGTGAAATGTTAAAGCCTTCATCAGACAAACACTGAGTCACTGCGTGGTGCTGTGTCATAAATAAACAACTAAAAGCATTTACAAGCTTCAGAAGAATTTGAAAATAGTTAACATTCAGTCTTTGTAATTTGGCCTTTGCGTGATTGTATCTGTCCCTTCTGAGAAAATGCTGTGATTAAGACTAAATAAAACTAAATAACATATCTAAAACTGTGTTGTCTTGTGTAAAACATCTGTGAGAAACTAAAGTTGGCAGTAGGTAATTTCAATTTTTTTCTAAGTCTAGAAGTCCACAATATCAAATTTTAAGCAAAGCAAGAAATGTTACATGAAATGATCCCCTGTGGTTTCTTAATGAACAAATAGCATTTATGGCTTAGAATGAAAGTCTTTTTAATTGTTGCTGCCAAGTTGAGAAACACTGGACTGTTTTTGTGATATTTTGATTAAGTTGTTTGATCAATAAACATATGCTAATGATGAATATACACTTCTGAACAACAGTAGTGTAGGATAAAAGATCCCCAATAAAAATAAAGATTTCAAAAGTAGGGGAGAATGCTTGTTTTGAAGAGAGCCTATTCAAGTTGCCATGGAATCAGACTTGTTAGACATATATTTTCTGTATCCTGGATGTCACATGTTTGATTAGGAGTACTGGTTGCCTCAGCCATGATAGCTTTTAATTTTTGAGCTCTTATGTACAACAAATTTCATATCCGTTGGTAAAAAATGCCTTCACTGCCCCTGTGCTCCGAAGAACATCAGCAACAGATAGGCAGATGTTTTCATTCCTGCTTTACAGTAGATATTGAGAAATCAGGTAATACTTCAAGGACTAAATCAGAATGTATGTGCATTTGTATACAGTAGGTTTACAAGGATAGGAATATCTTCAGGAAGTTGCTTTTGTTTCTGTCCCGGGACTAAGCCTCAAGTTCTCAATATTTCAGACTTAATAATTTATCTTAATGTTCTTCTGCATGATTACATTCGGTTTCCCCTATTGAAATAGTTCTTTTGTCTCTCCAGTAACTTTTTTTGTACTGTTTAAGCTGCGTTCTTTTAAGTTTTTTACTACTCACATACCACAGACTTCTGGTGTTTTGATACTTGCCATCGTAAGTTTCTGTTTAAGCACAGAACTGGTCTTCATCCAGGAGATCAGCACAAACCTATGCAGTGCTTAAATTCAGTGTAAGCACTATTATTTTTTTAAGTTTTGTGCAATGGTGAGACAGATTCATTTCAATTTGACATCTTCATTTACGAAGTATGAGCACTGATCAGTAAAAATGGTGAGATGGTTTTCATCCTTTAATCGTGCAGGTCACTCTTTTAGGGGTAGAGGCCTGTGGCCCCAGTAAATCTTCATAATGTCACTCATATCAATAGGTCTCCTCACCAACATCTGCCTAAGACAACTTAGAAAAATTGAGGCCTAACATTTTTTGTAAACTTGTTGGGTTTGTGATTCATATATGCAATTACTGTGAATTACTTGCTTGCTTCCATTTGATGTTTCTGCAGCTCTGTGCGAGATGATTTTATTCCAGTACAGGAATCTTTCATTTATGCAGCACATATTTTGGAGGAGTTAGCATTGTTGAAAAATTCGATGAAGGAAATGATTTTCCTTCTGCAGTTGCTCACCCATATCTTTTTAATAAGCTGAGGCTGTTATACTGTATTGTCTTCCTAGAATATAAAAAGCTGTTTATTTAGACTATATGCAACAGGCAGGTCAGTCTAATGGAGCAGAGAACCAGTTGGGAGGGATGTGGAAGAGCTGCTCAGACTTAATGCTGTTTGTACCAGGGCTCTGCTGGAGGCAGCTCAGTCTGGTCTGGGAGAATTGCTACTAGAGCCACTACGAGCAAATTTGTTCCCTGGTCACTGTTAACTGTTGTTATCTGCCCCTATCTGAAGAATTGATCTTTTCTGATCAGAACCCAGGCCTGTTTTTCTCTTGGTCCAGAGCCACATCTCTGCTTTATTTTCTTTCCCTGCTCTCTGTTTATTGCATATCTGCCTTCTAGATTTGCAATGTTATTAGTTATTTCAGTAAAAGGGATAATGGGAACTATATTTTTTTAAGTCTACTTTTCTTTTTTTTTCCCCATGCTTCTTTCTGTCCTACTATTCTCTTGGGTTTTTTTTTTCCTTTTCTTGCTTTCTTTATCTTATTTTCCTCCTTTTTTTCCAATTCTATGGGTTTCTGCTTTCCCCCACAGATCTGTTTCACTTTGAGGGACAAAAGGATTTTTTGCAAGGCATTAGGGCAGTGAAGGAGCATGTGCTCATATTGCTTAGTACAGCAATTGTTTGAAGCTGTTTCCCTGAGTAAACATTACAAAACAGAGGGATATGGTGAACCACAGCAGTTTATTACTGTAGAGGATTTTCACCCAACTTCATGGCTATTTTCTGTAAAGCATCAGTCACTTACAAGCAGGTGCTATGGGAAGCTCTAAGACTGATCAATGTGGTCTGATGGTGAATCAGGTGCCTCAGAGTAGCAGGACCATAACACCGATCCCAGTGGGTCTCAGTCAGGTCCCATGTTTCCATTCTCACATGCATCAATGTCTCAAAGCTCACTGCCAAGAAAAGACCTATGACATGAGCCAGCAAGACAAGATTTTGGCTAGAAAAAGCTTTGCTAGAGAAAAGGAAAAACTTCCCTTCCAGGCAGCTTCCAAATTTACACTGAGCTCAAATTACCCTGGGACAAGCTTAACTTTTTGCCTCCGGGAGGTTCAGTGGGCCTGCTCAGTGATGTGCTGTCATTTTTTCTAATCACCAATTTTATGAATTATGATTTTTCTCCAGCTTGGAACTTTATGTTGCTGTAATACTATTTTGGATGTTCTTGGTATACCTTTGAAAATTTTAAAGGTAGGAATAAGCAAAATAAAGCTATTTTCATGTATGGATAGAATTTAGGGTTGGCATTTTACAGGCAAGACGTAAAAGGTCTGAATGCAAGCTAAACAAAAAGTGTATCCAAGTGACCGATAAATATTTATGACTTCTTGCATTTGGTCATGATCACTATTTTGGCTTCACAACTCTCTTTGCTCAGGTTTTTAGAACAGGAGTGAATTTCCTGGTCTGGTGTACCACATAGATCACAATTAAATGGTCTTGCTTCATAGCCTCTGGATCCAAGACAGAGACCACTGTGGATACTGGAAACAACATATCACAGATAGATTTTAAGAGTGATTAATTTAATTCCAGCAGTCAGCATTTGACTGTACAGCCTCAAAACAAACAAAAAAACCCTAAAAGCCATAATGCAACAGTTTGTTTTGGGATATATATTGATAACCTCAGGTTTCAAACTTTCCCACCAGCAGTTGCCTAATTGGAGTACAGGAGAGGAGTGTGGTGAACTCAAAATCATTCAATACTGACCATCTAACAAACAAAATGTTTTGTAGTTTCTTGCAGAGTTGCAACTCCTATATTCCTGTGAGTTTGTTTTTAACTTATCGATCATGAGAATAGCAACTTGCAACAAACCTTAAAATTTAATGTGAGTTTAGCAGTGATTAAAGGCACTGAGTTGTTGGTTACAAGTTGTTGGGTTGTTTGGGGGTTTTTTTCACCTGAGTTTGTGTATTTCGGGAAACTGAGTATAATTTCTGAATGATACTCTATGCTATTTCTTAACAATGATTTAAAAGGATTCCTGGAACAAGGACAGTTCCATTCCCATTTCCTGTCTGTCTGCCTGGAATACTGGCAAAGCAAAACAGCTATATTGGGTGGTTTCAGTTACTTTTACCTTCTGAAAGTTGAAACAAAACCACTGTCTCAAAATCGTGTTGAATATAGGGTCATTTTGTCAGGAAAATTCCATTAGAAGACCCCTTTTATTCTTTTTTAACTTCACAGAAAAGAAGAGCAGCAAGAAGGCAGAAAGTGCACAGGCTGCCAAGCTAAACAAGACTTTTGCACCCATCTTCCTTAAAGGCCTGACTGACCTCAAAGTAATGGATGGAAGTCAAGTGATAATGACTGTGGAGGTATCAGGTGCGTAGCTATAGGGCAGTATTATTTTAAGAAATTAAATCCTGCTGCAAAGTTTGTGGGGTTTTTCCATCTTTTTAGCAGGTGTCTTTGCATTTGGAAATAATATTTCTAGGAACCGGTTCTTTAAAACTTGGTTTGTCTAATATGATCTTCAAGGGGATGAACATTGTCCAGTGTTAATGTGTTCAGACCTCTACAAGTGTTTCTTCACTGGAATGGTATAATAATAACATAAGTTTATTATTGGGTCCTGTTGTTGAACTAAAACTAAGTCTCGGTGGACTTGTAACAGCTTTTGTTGTGAACCAAACAAGACTGAATTCCTGTCAGCTGGTGTAAGAGTAGTGCTGCAGAAAAGAGCAGTCCTGGTATGAACCTTGGTAACAGAAACTCTTGATAATCACCTTTGTGGGATCTAGAACTCATTCTCCCTCTCTGTTGTCTACATGCTTCCCTTATTCATTTGTATTTTAACCAATAAAAGACAGACTATTCCACATTACACAGCACTGAAAGAGTTAATGAAATTCTTGAATGTTTGTAAGATGAAATTGCAGAATCAGATGGCAAAAAAAGCTACCAACCTTAATATTCTTAGTCAACATATGATGGGGTTTTGTGTGTCTCTGATTTTTGTTGTTTCATAATTTTCAGCTAACCCACCTCCTGAAATTATCTGGCTGCATAATGGGAAAGAAATCCAGGAGACAGAAGATTTCCACTTTGAGAAAAAAGGCAATGAGTACAGCCTCTACATCCAAGAGGTGTTTCCTGAAGACACAGGCAAATACACCTGTGAAGCCTGGAATGAAGTAGGAGAAAGTCAAACCCAGGCAACATTGACAGTTCAAGGTATAAAGTTCTTCTTCACCTTACAAAATGCTAAAATAATCTTAATCTGCTGTTCAGTGTCTATTTAAAGTACATGAGTGTTTGTTGTGAGGGATGCTACAAGTTCTGTCTCTGCATCTGAATTAAAAAGGATATCGAGCAGAAGCAGCTTTAAAAAAACCTTTTCACTCTGGAACATTATGTTACTATTTCAAAAATGCATTCCTGAGTCCTATTTCTAGGGACAGTGCGAAACTTCTGCTAAATGCAGCTGCAAATTATAACTATCAGGCTTACTTAGTTATGGACTTGAAGTAAACCTTTTAATTATGTTTTTATTTCTAATTGAAGCCATAGTATTTGGGAAGGCTGCCTAGAAGTGAGGTATCCTGGGCTTTAATGTTAACACTGTAGTGGTAGCAGGTAAGGAACACATGTTTTTTGCAATCTGAGTACTAGCTGTAAAAAATTTGACTTTGAATCTCCACATATTATGTAAATCCCACAGTAAACACTGAAGTACCTACAAACTTCCTATGACTAGGCATTCACTACCTTTGTGACAGGGGACTTCATTTAATGTTACTGTATACTGGCATTTTCTCATAGTCATTACTGAGAATTATTGGAAATCAGTGAGACTTTTATTATTTTTAATGCAAAGTATCTTATCTGCAGTATTTGAGCAAACTGTGCCTCCAGGGATGGGTCTGCAGCCTGTTGTCACTTTCTGCTCTGAATTCAGACCTTCCTCTATCCTCTAAGCCCCCCTGAGATCTAACCTCGGGGTCAATCTTCTATATTAAATGCAATTTTATGGAATTGTTAATGATGATTTACTACCTGATCTCTCAACTGCACAGCAGTCATAGTACTGTTACTTGCCCTTAAAGCTATTCCTACCCATATTCTCTAAGGACAAATCTCCAAGATTCCTTTTAGGGCAGCTTTAAAGTCTCTTTGTTTTGCTCTTAATATAAGCCTGGATAAAGCCAGTAAAGTGCCAAGTAAATGATTAATTTTGGTACGAACATGTTACTTCCAAAACTAAAGCTCGACTTATTTTCAGATTAAAAACTTATACCCTGCATGTTCAAAATAACTTTCCTTGCCTGTGACTGCTTTCCCTGAAATTAGTTAGCTTAGTAGTTACGTTCAAGCTTGGCATTTTGTTCTGATTTGTAATCTGTGTTTGTAAACTACAGAACCCCAGGATGGTATTCAGCCCTGGTTCATAAGCAAACCAAGATCAGTGACAGCAGCTCCTGGGCAAAATGTCCTTATATCCTGTGCCATTGCTGGAGATCCTTTCCCCACTGTTCACTGGTTTAAAGATGGGCAAGAAATAATGCCAGGAACAGCGTGTGAAATCCTGCAAAATGAAGACATCTTCACACTGGTCTTGAGGAATGTGCAGACTCGTCATGCAGGGCAATATGAAATTCAGCTCAGGTATGTTTGCTGTGAAAAAGCTTGTTCCCTTGGAACAAGTAGTTATATTTACCCTCAGTTTGAAATTCCCACCTGAAGAAGACAAGAGTTCCATTCTATTCATGTGAAACATTAGGGTAGTAACGGAATAAAATATTTCTGAAGGATGCAAAGACCTAATAAAACTCAAAGAGGAAAAAGAAAACACAAGAAGGGTCAGAAAAAAAAAGACAAAGCAGTATGATTTCCTTTAGGCATCCTGAAAAACAAGCTTTGTGGCAGCAGTATGGGAAGCAATTTGGCATTCTGGCAAGGGAAAACACAATCAGTATCTTGAGTTTGGAGCTATTGTTTATGGTGTTTAGTGTCTCTCTAGGTATTTGTAAAGATGCCTGCTTTCCATGGGAACAACCTGACCAGGAAGGGCCATTACACAAGCTTTTTATCCATACCTTTAACAGGAAAAAATGTTTCCTGGCCATGTTTGAAATATCTGAATTTTATATGCAAGTTGTATTCTCCTTTTTCTGATGTATCTTTGAAACAAGGCACCCTGATGCTTTGAACATCTTATCATTTCTACAAAATCTGGAAGTGCTGTTTTTTGCTTAGGTTGGATGTTAGGAAGACATTTTTTACAGAGACAGTAATCAGACATTGGAATGGGCTGCCCAGGGAGGTGGTGGATTCACCGTCCCTGGAGGTTTTTAAGATGAGACTGGATGTGGCACTTAGGGCCATGGTCTAGTAACCACGGTGGTGTTGGATCAAGGGTTGGACTTGATGATCTCAGAGGTCTTTTCCAACCCGGTTGATTCTTTGATTCTATGATTCTATGAATTTATTTTTATTTTATTCTGGTAAAATAACTGTCCTTTAAATGAAAAATCACATTTGCTGGTTCTTTATCTTGTAGAAAGTGCCACAGCATTTTCCATCTCCAATGGTGAAGATTAGGTAATAGTAGATCACCTATGTGATTATAGAAAACATAGTGTACAACTTTAAACTGATGTATTACTCTGTGCTATTTACTGTGCATAGGTGTATTGCCTTACTTGGCTAATATTTCTGGGTTTTTTAATTAAAATTATTTAATTCACATTTGAATCCATTACACTGGAACAAAACTTTCTGATCTGCTCCACACACTAACATTTTAGTCCTGATGGATTAGTCTGAATTGTCCTTTGCCTGCTTGCAAATAAATTACTCTTGTCTCCTTAACACAAGGAGGGAGGGAATTTCTTAACAAATGCCACCCATTTAGCCTCTAAACAATGAGCTATTTTTTTATAGCTATAGTTTATTTTCCAACCAGTGTCCCAAATGATGGACATGTCACTGTGTAGTTGCCTAGTTTGAAGGTGTGTTTTCACAGACTACCACAGGCAGACACAAAGGAGCTTCAGTATATTTTAGTATTTAAAGTCAGACGAGGCACTCACTTTTCACCAGAAAAAGGTGCTTCAGAGGATTACAGCTCTTGAATATCAAGATTTCCTATGATTAAGTATTTCTGCACTTAATTTCAAGTATTATTACTAACATTTATGTAGGTAGAGCCATATGTGCCATGACCTTCTTGCAAATAAGCTGTTTAGTAGATTTAGGCCCATTATAGTCTGTAATAAATTGTGAACTGCCTCATTTCAGAACAACTTCGTTGTGTGCAATCATCCCAGGTCATCTAGGACATTCCTAATGCTGATTTGTGCAGGTCATGTCTACCTAAATCCCTGCATCTGTGTCTCTTTGGGGATCAGTGGTGTTTCTAACACCACTCGGTGTTCGACCATCTTGGTACCTCTGGTGGGATTAGAAATGCCAGTTGAGTCTCATTGAGGTCAGTCACCTCTGCAGGAGAGAGCAGAGACTGGGAGAGCTGCAACCTTCTACTGGTACCTTTCCACATTTCAGTGCATGTATGCCCCAGGCATGGGCATCTTCTCTTAGGATAAGCTGGTGGTTTCACTTGAACTGAAAGAGATATTTCAGCAAAACTTCGGGGATGGAAGAAAGAGACAGGACAGGAAGGACAAAGGAGAGAGGACAGGAAGAACAAAGGACAGACAAGAGGGCTTTGTGGGAGACTTTGTTGGAAGTGGCTGTAATGATCATGTGATCACCCAGACCACATTCATCATTTTTCAAAGTGGAAGCCTGACAATATCATGACTCTAGAATCTACACTTGGAAAATAATTTCAGAAAATCAGCATATGAGAACAATTTTTGGGGGAGGGTGAGAAAAAGCAATGTAGCTAGAAAACAACACAGCAGATTACGTGCTAGTTTCAGTTATTCCCTAATCCTTTTACTGGAGAAAAAGCTGGAGATCCCACAAAGATCAGTGCATTCATGTTGGCTTCTTCTAATCCATGATGAGCAAAGCTGTGCTGCAATTAGAGCAAGGGGAATGCTGATACCTCATTTTGCCCTGCTGTCATTTGTAAAATTCCAGTTACTGTTCAGGGAACAGAAAGCCATATGCTTTTAGGCAACTGCTTATGTACTGTGAGTAACAGAGAAGTAATGGCCTCAGGAATATCCAAGGAGCCAGAAGTGAGCTGTATAATTTCAAGTTTGCAATAGACCTAAAATAATTTTCAGACCTAAATAGTCTTGTCTAAATAGCTGTCAAACTGGCTGCATTTGTCTTGAATACTTGATTGAGAAGTGTTTATATATTCAGAAACAGTCTTAGCAGTACCTGAGAGGAGGAGAACTGCGTTTAGTGTCTTCCTCTTAAAAACTCCTACAAAGTCCATTAAAAATATGGAATAACACAAGTCAATTCACTGAAGAGTTTATAGAGGAGTTGGCAGTAGACTGTTTTTAAACATAATCATTTTCATTTCAAATAAAATGTTAGTCTCCTTTTCATGTATTAATTTTAGAAGCATGTTGCATAGCTGCTTTTAGGGAGTCACTCCTTCTCCAACTCCATTAATTTAGTCTGGGCATGGTTTCCTCCCGTGTTAATTATTTTCCAATTTTCTTCTCCATTATTCTTAAGTTCTAAATTCTATTCTAATGCCTCCACAATTCTCCTTTTGTGTTGGCTGCTCACAAATTAAAACTCTGGTCTTAAAAATGTGGGTTTAACAAAAGATGTGTTTGTCTCTTGCAGTTCTTTCTCCTTTCATCACAGTGAGGTGACAAGGACATGTAGCTTAGTGTGATCCTACTGTGATCCATCAATGATTGCTCATTGACTTTCTGTCTTACCAACCCATATCATTACTTAGAATACATATTCGGTTTGCCTTTTACTATTCAGCAGACTGCTGCGTCTCACTTTTAGGAGGGTAGTCATTGTAGCCTCTCCTGGTCCTTGTTTTACATTTACACAAACCTCTGATTCCTCAATATTTGCATTCTCCACTGTAATTGTCCTAATAATGGTCCATCGAACCTGTTATGTCTCAGGCCTAGAGGAATGGTGTTTCATAAATATAAAAAGAAGAACAGTCACCCACTACTACAGTTCATCTGTTGAAATTTGGACATTTTACAGCCTGCAAGATGCTTGAAATGGGAAATAGAAATGCTTTTTTTCACTCAGAAGAACACAGACATTTATTTCCCCTTCTGTCCCTTGCATCCTTCCAGTGATGCAAGCGCTGATATCCAGTGTGACTTCCCCACGTTCTTTCACACAGTGTGTACATCATAAAGGAAGATTTAAGCAAAGAAACTGTGAGAATTGGACAGAGACTGTTAGATGAGCAAAACCTTTATAGCAGCACAGTCAACATGAGAGACCTCACAAATCCTCCTGCAGTTCCTTAAACAAATCATTTGCATTGTTAACCTTCGTCTTCTCAGACATTAAGTATTTCTTTTCTCCCCCACTCTATCTTCCGTAAAGGTTTGGTTAGTGTTGATTAGTCTTTGTTTAGAAATTTGCATAATCTGCTTAAAATCAGAGGTAAACATTTGTTTTATAAATCAGTGGTAGCTCAAATACTTTGCAACTCAGGTTATATAAAAAGCAGTTGTCAGATTACATTTCATTACACTAAACAGTAAATACGGTTCTGTCATTCTGTAACATACAGTTTGCAAACCTTGTTTTCTGCTACCAACACACTGTATATTTTTAGAAAAGAAAACCGTGACCCCTTCTCATTCCATTCTCCCACTCAGTGTTGTAAAATGCAAATAAAATGATTGGTCTTTCAGGTATAAAAGCTTTTGGCAAAACATTCAAGTGAGGTAAATTAGAGCATCGTCTTTGAAGCCAGTAGAGCTGCTCTGCTTTATGTCAACTGAGTTGTGATCCAGTAGATTAGTTGCTTTCTTTGGGGTTAAAACTTCATGGAGTCTGGAATTTCTCTCCATTTAACTCACAGAAAAGTTGCAAAACCTCCTACTGAGGATTTGCAGTTTCCTGCTCTGAAGCACCAGCTATAACTAGGGATCAACTTCATTGCCCCTTATCAGTTTATTCTTGAGAAAATATAATTTACTCTGCAATATTTGTTTCACACTTGGTAGGCTGGTAAGAAATTTCATTGTGTACCCCAACTATAATCAAAAGTGCTTTTTTCCTGTTTCTCCAGAGAGTGCTTCCTGGGGACATGCAGACAATAAGTCTCATCTAAGGTTCAGTGAAAATATTTGAGTAGATTCTGCCAAGAAACTTGTATTTCAAGATATTTTGAACATAAAAGTCATTCCAGGGAAAACTGATCCCACAATAGGACAGAGAGCTATTTTTAAAACTGCTTCAGGCTTTGCAGCTGGGGTTTTATTTGTTTTTGGTGGGTTTTTTTATTATTATTATTATTCCTTGACATTTTAAAGATAAGTCCTGTGCATGAGTATTCTACAGAACAGTCCTGCAAAAGTCAACACTTCCAGGCACTTCTTTACAGCATAGCTCCTAAGCATAGGTTTTATCCATGCCTATCATTATTCCAGAATAACAGAGACACTAAGATCTACCTGTGTCTAGGGTTTTGCTGATAAAATGCCAACATGGAGAAGCTCAAGCTGCACAAGTAGTATTTTTATTGCCAAGATTGAAAACAACGGAGACGTGAAAGACTTGAAGATGTGCTTGTGTACTGCAAAGCTCTGTCTTTTCTCAGTGCCCCTATGCATCTCTGCCTTGCCTAGATTCTAAAATTGCATAAATGTAAAAGTATTTACCAAGCTTCCAGAATTATTCTTGATTGAATTTAGCATCTAAACCTCCCAGTCCTTCTTAATTTTTCTTGGCTTGTTTCTCCTTTTCAATTTTGTGATCTCCAAGGTAGGTCAATGTTTTTAAACTTACCTTTATAGACTCTGCCACTGAATTCAGAAGACAACAGTATGTTCTCTCTGCTCCTAAAATCCTCACTTTGATTTCAGTGGGAGCAGGACTTGCCCTGAGAAGGCTACACTTTTGAACAGGGATGTGATGAATCAGACACAGATTCAAGGTTTGTATCCGGTAGTCTAGTCACTCACTTGAATCACAGCCACTCACTTGAATTGGAAATTATAACTAAGATCAAAAAACTACCTTGTGAATAATTTTTCCATCTAGGTACTTGTGTGTCCCACTGTTACCGTAATTTGTAAGTGCTTCCCAAGGTTTTAAAAATAGAAAGAACAAAATGCTCTCCGGCTTTCTTACCCCCTCCTTTATTTTCCAAACCCTGTGAAAAATAGCTTACTTAGCTTACTTTAGAAGGGTTTACTTTGCTTTCCTTATTTGCTTCTTTGCATAAGTGAAGAATTTGCAGAGGGAAGGACGCGTTGCAGAAATGGGTTCTGCAGAAATGCTGTTATTCTTCACAGTGGTCAGGACCACATCCAGTATCCCTAAATCCCTCTCCTGGGAGAGTGCTGTCTCTGTTACTTTAACCTCTCCCACTGGTGACACAATTCTTGTGGGCAAATATTTTTGCCATATGGTCATGACAGAAGCTGAGCAGTGGTACCTCACTATTTGATGTATGCTGTAAATTGTCTATACTTCAGCATGCATGGCTTCTCCTTTGTCGGTTTTGGATTGGTTTTAAGTCCTGAACAGGAGGAATCTTCTGGTAAACCAACAGCCTGCTAACAGCACTACAGCACTGGTGAATGAGCAGTTCCAGAGTGTATCTGCTTTTCTTAAAAGCTTCTGAGAAGCAGGAAAAAAGCCATGAGTTTCAATAGTGGCAACAGGAGACAATTTGAAATGTATTGTTTCAAGACAACAGGTTTTCAGCAATTTTGGTACCCTGCCATCATTGGATGCCAGTCAGTATGTTGGGAGGACATGACATGTTATTCTTTTTATTTATATTTCCATTTGTCTTGCCTTCTTTCTACTTCTCTTGCTTCCAACTGGAGGCCACACATAAGAGGAAGTAAGAATGGCAGATCTCCAGTGCGGGGCTCAGTTAACTACTCTTTGCATTGACTTGGATCCTCTCCTGCCATTTGGACAATTTATGTTTGGTGCTCAGATGTTATCTAGTTTTTTGTATTGAAGGAAATAAGGGTTGTGGCTTTCACTGCTGTCCTCATGGACTGCCTTCAATAATAATTTCTAGTGTACGTGTTCTGACTTACTGGATATAAAAGTGTTGGAAATATTTCTATGGTTTCTTGTTATTAATGGTCTTAAGGTCAAGTAAGATATGTTCCTATCAGCAGGGCCTTTACTTTGCAATCCAGTTACTTTGGTGAAACCCACTGATTTCTTTGTGGTGTTGAAGGCTTGATTTTCATATTAGTCTGATCCACTGTTTCTTTTTCTAAAACAATAGAAAGCAAGAGAAATCTCTGAAAAGGTGATGGCACTAATTGCTGTTATAAAGACAAAACTTTGTGCTGCATCTGTGATTCTGTGATCTGTGTTAATGATCTTGCCTACAGTGTGTCTTTACTGCAAGTTACAAATGGGTGAAATTATAGTTTCATCACCCAAACAGTAACATATCTAGGAATGTATTTCCATGCAGTTTAAAAAACAGTCAGGACAACATATTGATGGCAAGCCAACAGAAAGGCAGTCCTGAGTCCATGTTTTAAACTTCAGGGCTAAGTGGACTTGAAGGTGCTCTTATCTAGCAAGTCTTTTTAAAGGAAAACACAGCTGTGAAAACCTGCCTCTCTTCCATTCCTCCCCCTCGACACACATGTGTTTTGCTCATGTCCAGGAAATGTTTTCAGTAGCAGGAATTATTTTTGTTCAAAAAAGAAAAATCATCCAGGACTTTGTGGTCTATTCAAAAGCTTATACTTAAACTGGGAAGGACAGAAGTGTTTTCACTAATAAAAGATATCTCTAGTCCTCAATCAAGTCAAGTCTGGGTTTTTAATAGCAGTCAGGGGAGTGGTGGCAACAGTTACACAACTGCTGCCCTGGGGGAGTTAAATTTTGCTTTTGGCATCTCCTGTGTTAAGCGGAGAAGAGCTGTTTGGGGCTGGAAGAATGATATATATCCGCAGGAGGGAGGGAGCTGCAGGGGAGGGGGGAGCACTTTAAATGAATTCTTTAATGGGAGCCCTTTCCAGAAGGCATCCGTGGTATTCCTCTGCAAAAGGAAGAATAAGTACTCAGCACCATATATGGTGACACTTTTATGTTTTTTAATATAAACATGTACAGGCTGGAGCAATCCGTGTAGATGGGTTTTGCTGATTGGTTGGGCCAGGGGGGAGGGAAGGAAATGAGACCCTGCTTTTAATATCTTAACATTAGAAAACTTAAGGGCTTGGATTTGAATAAATAAACAGTAGGCATGGTTGGAAAGATTTCAGCTTTGCAAAATATCCCTTCCTCTGACTTGATTTTCCAGCTTTTGTATTTATTTTCCTTTAGCTCATTTGTTTGCAGTTGTTTCATGCTGTAAATTGCTTTGATTTTTGTTCAGGGAGTATGCTGTTCCCAGTGCAGATAGCAACAAATCAGTAAAAGCTGTTTGAGATAGCTTGGCTCCAAATATAAGGGGACCAAATCCACTCAGTCCACCACCACAATGCTGGGCATAGGAAAGCAGGAGGCCACACTGGGTTTGAGCTGCTTTAGTACAATACACAATCACTTAGCTCAGGCAAGTTACAGAGGGAGAAACCTCTGCTTTTCTCATTTCACTTAAATATTTCAGGAACCAAGTTGGAGAATGCAGCTGCCAGGTGTCTCTGATGCTGCGGGAGAGTTCAGCTTCCACAGCAGAAATGCTCAGAGAGTGAGTATTTTTCCCAGGGACTTGCATGGGTGGGTTCTATTTTTTGCTCCGTTAATTCCCTGCCCTTACAGACCCAGGCTGGCTGCTGTTCAACCTAATCCCCAAATGTGACCCAACAAATTGTTTTCATCATACAAGCTAAGCACATTGTACCAAGCCAGAGTAGAGAAGATCTTTTTTGTTTGTGCCCTTATATGGCTCCTGAAGTCATCATTGATGCAATAAACTAATGGAGTATGCTCCTCTAATCAACCTCCCCTTCTATAAACACATTTTGTTCCTGCTCTGAGATTGTTCCCTGACATTTTTAAACCAGCCCCTTTCCTGGCTCTCTCTTTCTTTTCTTTTTCGGATCATAGTGGGAGGGAAACAGCCAGCTCTGGAGAGCAAAGAGATGGTGGAGATCATGGTAAACTAACATTTGGTAGAACAAGTGGCTTCAAAAAGAACAGCAGTGCAACCAGAGTAGCTGAAGAAGAGCAGGAAGACGTCCGAGGTGTGCTGAAAAGGCGAGTGGAAACTCGGGAACACACAGAGGAAAGCCTGAGGCAGCAGGAAGCTGAGCAACTTGATTTCCGTGACATTTTAGGCAAGAAAGTCAGCACCAAAAGTTTTTCTGAGGAGGAACTGAAGGAAATCCCAGCCGAGCAAATGGACTTCCGAGCAAACCTGCAGCGGCAGGTCAAACCCAAGACCTTGTCAGAGGAGGAGAGGAAAGTCCATGGTCCTCAGCAGGTGGACTTCCGCTCTGTGCTGGCCAAGAAAGGCACCCCAAAAACCCCATTGCCAGAGAAGGTGCCACCTCCTAAACCTGCTGTTACAGATTTCAGGTCTGTGCTGGGCTCAAAGAAAAAGCCACCTGCGGAGAATGGCAGCGCTGGCACCCCAGCACCAAACGCCCGCGCCAACTCTGAAGCCCAGAACGCGACCCCCAATTCTCAAACCCCCATTGCCAAACCAGCAGCAAAAAAAGAGGAGAAGAACGACAGAAACTGTGAGCATGGGTGTGCAGTGGTTGATGGTGGAATAATTGGGAAAAAAGCTGAAAACAAAGCACCAGCAAGCAAACCACCAGCAAGCAAAGGAACAGCACCCTCCTTTACAGAGAAGCTTCAGGATGCTCAAGTTGTAGATGGTGAGAAATTGGTCTTACAATGTCGGATTTCCTCTGATCCCCCGGCAGCTGTCACCTGGACTCTAGACAGCAAAGCCATCAAGTCATCGAAGTCCATTGTCATCTCCCAAGAAGGTAAATCAATTGAATTATAAGCCAGCTGGATGGCACACTCTTATATCTCTCTCTTGATTAATAATATTTAAGGGTAATGCAATACTTTATGTAAGTCCTGTGTCAGTAACTGTTTCCAGATGCAGCTTTCTTATTATGTCAGTGGAGTACACAAGGAACAGTATTGTTTGACATTTCTTGTAGATTCCCCTTTAACAGCCTGCAGATGTAATTTTTATAAAGTTGAACTTCTTGCATTTTTAAATGCTGTTTACATTGCTAACGCTGTTTAAGGAGCTGGTACATGATGCTTATTTAAACTGAACTTTAAGGATTTAGAACATTGAAAACATAATAATATTATTGCTGGTTTACAAATTCTAATTTAATTCTTCTGTATGTTTAATATTTCAGGCTTTTTATTGCAATGAGAAACACAGAAGCAAAGAGGGGTGTGTCATAGAAAGAAATTACTACAACTTCAAGTTACATAGTTAAGATCAGAGTTGAGAACTGCTTTCCAGTGTATTTAATGCCCCAACACAGATGCTTCTGTTGCCATTACAAGCACTAAAATATTTGCACCCCACTGGATTGATGACTTTTAACTAACTTCAAAACAGTACAGAGTTTGGTAAAAGTCCTCAGAGAGAAGACTTACTGTTTTCAAATTGAATGATTACTTTATATTCCACATTTCGAATAATCAAATCCTAGTAGAGTGGGGTTTTTTACAAAAGTTAATATTGTATCTAGACAAAATAAATTTTCATTGGGACAAAAATAGGGAGGACAACTGATAGCACAAAAAAAACTTCTTCATGTTTGTTTCATAAAACACTGAGGGAATTATCTGAAGAATGACACTGTCTGGCATATTGTAGTTCATGTTCACAGTAAGAATTATAGCTTGATACAGGAGTCTGCACTCTTTTGAATCTGCACTAGTTCTGAATCTTTCTTCATTCAGTCCAGACTGTTTTTAGTGTTACCAAATGAGAGCCAAATTAATATGCACAATGGTTCAGCACAACCAGTGAATCCTTATGCAGTGTTTCAAGCACTGACACATAAGCATTCTTCTAAAGAGGATGCAATCAGAAGAAACATTACCTTCAGATAGAGTGGGGGTACCCAAAGAGTACATTTAGGGGATACCAAAGTAATTAGATGGAGAAAGGGAAGTGGTAGCAGGTGCATTGTGTCTGGCATGTGTCTGAAGTAACATGATTTTATTTTTTTTAAAAGTAGATGATGATTGTCACCAGAGGGGACTGTATAGGATAAGGTTAAGTGTCGTGTACATGAGAAAAAGCTAACTGGTAGAAACGCTGTCCTTGTAAAAAGGACTGACAGGATCAACCAATTTAACCTGCCTTACACTGAGGTGTAAGGGTTTCAAGAGTTTTCTTGGAGTTGTTCAGAGTGAAAAAGAAATTATGCATCCTAAAGTTCCATGTCTCCTATCAAAGTACATCAGATAGACATAGTCTGTATCAAAGCTTCTAAGCTATGGTGGAGCCTTTTAAAATCCCAAAGCTTTAGTGTTATGGTACTGCAGAAAGCTGTTTTCCTGACTGAAATAATCTGAGTAATTGACCATTATAATCCCCTAATTTATATTCACTCTATAAAATGGTACTGTGGAGCTGAAAATCCAGTGTAGCTGTTTACACTGAAGTTAACAGGAATGCTCTGCCACCTGCCTGAGCCGGGTGTGTGACCTGCGTGACCCAGTTTGTCTGGACGAGGTGACTCTTGGTCACAACGGTCCAGAGTGTCACACATTAGCAGTGCTTGCCATTGGGGTAGGGAACAAAGGTCACCACTGCACACGGAATCCACTGTTCCAGGACAGCTTCTTGCAGGGAGTGAAGAAACCGTCCTTATGTTCTGCTTGTACCTGCACTGTTACACTTGTATCACGCTTGGGTAGTCAGTGTTATCAGTGCTTCAGTCGGGCTTTCTTTTGCACGTATTTGCAGAGGATCTTAGAAAGAAATATTCCACAGGGCAGTAAGTTTTCTCCTTTAATGGAAAGAAATGGAATGAGGATTAGAACTATTTTTTTTAAACCTTATTACTTACCCTCTGGTATGCTGAGGGGGTGCATTGCATGATGGTCAATTTAGTGGTTTTTTCCTGACAGTACCTGCTAACTTTGGCACTTGGAGAAGTTGCTGCTTTCCCACTGTAAGATGCTTTCATGCCAACTGTTAAGTAATTAACTAGGTATGCATGATAGTTACTTTAAGTAAGTTTCAGATTTCAGAGATTCAGTTTTCTCTTTTTCCCTAATTAGGAACACATACATAGTTGAGGAAACCAAGAGAGGAGAAGGAATAATTGGAGCTACAGACTAGAATTGAGAAATAACAAATCCAGGATGAATATCAGGAAATACTGTTCAATAGGGAAACTGTATGGATTAGTCTCATAGATAGTGTTTGAAGCAGTGTCAAGCATAGAGAGCAACAATAAAACTGGATGCAGTACTCAGCAGCCCAAAGCCAAAATCCCAGTTTCCATCTTTTGCACCAAACACTGAACATGCAGCTTTGTCACACCCACAGGTGTCATGTCCTTCAGCAGCAGTGCCCTTGGCCAGCCTTGGGGCAGCATTTAATGGGCCCTGGAGATAATCCCCTGGAATCATCCTCAGCTGAAAGAAGGTTGAGTCTCCGGGGAAGCAGAGGAATTCAGAGCAAACAGACCCTAGCTCACCCTGGTGAATTTAGATCTTGCAAAGCCATTTTTTATTTCTTTGGTATGATCTCGCTCCTCTTGTGTTCAGCAACAAAATCCACTATGGAACAGGATAGAGCTGGTCCATTCTTAGCCATTTCATCACCTGGTTTTGTGCAACCATGATGTTTCTTGGTGACCACAGAGGTTTGGGTTTTTTTTCAGATTTTCCAGAGGTATCTCACAAAATAATAACTTACTTGTTCTTCAGTGAGTTGGATACTGGAAAATCCTGTATCTAGAGTAAGGCATGTCTGTCTGCTTCTTATCATACTACTAGTTTATCTTAGTATGGGCCACTGGCCCACAAAGAGAGAAGAGAAAAAAAAAAGCAAAAAGAGACAGCAGTTTGTTCATCTCATGGTGCCAAATATATTATAAATACATAAAATCTGGTTTCAGGAACATGCCCATGTGATTAAACAAGTGGCATATTTGGCCAGGAAGGTCAAACTTAGAAGTGTGCTTTCGTGAAACAAGTTCACAGGACAGGCAAACTGTGCAAAACTATGTCCCATTATGCAGTCACTCACTGAAAATAACTTTCCTTGGCATATGTGTCCTAGCTGGTAGTAAGGCCCTTTACTTGTTAGAAACAATGCTGTTCACAGGTCTCCTCTGTGTTTGCAGTGCCTGTTCAAGGTGGTTTAGCCATTAGAGTGCAGGAGAAGGGAGGGTATTAGCCCTGCTTCTACTCCATTGGAGAAGCCTGAATACAAACATCAGGATCAGAATAACCTCTGATTGGTGAGACCTTTGGCAAAAGGAAAACTAAACCCTGCTCCAGAAAAGACCTTCATCCTCAGGCATATTTATGCAGTATTTGTGCTGTATTCTGGTAGTAAATCCAGGGCTTGCAATGTATTCTATGATTCCAGGATTAAGTTTACATTAGCAATTTGAAGTCAGAATCTGGGCAACATTATACTCAATGTCACATTCACAACATATCTAATAATCCTGTCCCATTCCTTCCATTTTACATTTCAACTATTAATACGGCTTTGCTTCCTTTTGAAATCATCAACATCAGTACTTGGTTTTCTATTTCCTTTGACAACTCTCCAAATAGTATTGTGTCAGTTGATTGGCATGAGTGATTTTTTTGCTTCAAGTATCATTTTTATGACAAAGCTCTTATACCACCTCTCTTTTACAAACAAGTCTGACATGGTACAATTTTGTAAATGGTTTGATTTTATGTTTTTCTTCTTTTAAACTTGCCAGAGTTCAGTTATCTACATTCCTGGGATAGATATTAATGTGGGTTTTGCCAATGAAATATCAAAATAAATGTTACAGTTAGTAACAAACAAAAGAGGGTCCTCATAAATTAGAGCATTGCTATGGAGGGGTTAGGTGGTGCATGGTTAAGAGGCAGTTGACTTTAATATGAGAGAGTTCTTTGTCTGAAGTTATGGAGGGGATTTTTGTTTGGAAAAATGTTTTTAAGAAGGCTCTAGCAGACATTACAGTGGAGTTAGACATATAAGGACTGAATAGAACAAGTTTCCTCACACAGTGAACTCTTTAGAGCAGGACCCATTTTGGTTTACAATTGTATAGCACTGGCACAGCAGTGCCCTGTGATAGTGTCCTGCTGTGTGACTCATTCTTGGACAGAAAATCCCCCAAGAAACTTCTTGCATGGTTACAAAAAGTGTTCTATAAGACAACAGCGAAAGGGCTTTGCAAGCCAGCATCTGTACCAGACTGGACAACTGAGATGCACTGTGAATAACAAGTCAAAACGAGCAAACTTGCCATTTTTTAAGTCAGCTTGTTTTGCTTTTTTTGGATAGATTAAGTGCCATGTGACTATATAGATTGAAGAAGAACTGCCTAATATAAACACAGAGGTAGTGGTGACGGTGTAGCTTAGAAAATGCCCTGAGTTTGCATTGCTTTTTTAAAACAGCATTTTTTTCTTCCTAAGTGTCTTGGCAGCATAAAGATTTGGTAATCTTATTAGCAATAATGCCTTAACAACTTTCTTGTGACTTAACATAACTCCTAAATCTTCCTATCAGTTGTGCAAGTCTGTGTCTGCCAGTCTAACAAGGATCTGCCATTAATTTTTTTTTCTTTTTAATTAACTTTGAGTAGGAGTTTGGTGTGTAATTAACACAATTCTATATACTGCTGAAAGTAGATGAATTTTGCACCTTAAAAAAAAAGCTTCTTCAGAAAGTTTAAGGCTTCAGGAAGATCATCTGAGCATCAGTTCTGACTCGACTCCATGTTTGTCACGTGCCACATGCTACAATTCCCTTTATGCTGCCATTTTTGTCTTAATCTTTCTTCTTCCAGAAATACATATAGTGTAGTTTTTAATACAGCATAAGAGAGACGTTTGCTATAGCCACTGGTGATTTATTGCAATGTCTAACTATTCTTGTGACAGTTTTGTTTTTAAATCAAGAAACAAAGCAATTACTTATTTTTAACTGGTTAGAATGGCTCTGTAACCAAGATACCTCTCTCTCTCTCTGTTCTTTTTGAAAGTTGAAAAGTTAAGTTATTACTGACTTTCTCTCCATGATTCACTTCACTGAGCCCTTGGAGGCTTAGGGTTGTTTTATTTTGGTTTGGTTTTTTTTTTTGATATCTCCTCTCTAGTTGCTATTTGTTGGTTTATTATCCTATTTAGAAAATAGGCAGCAGAACCATATGCTGGTATCAGCATCGGTGAGATGGAGGTCACCTTCCTACTGCTGTGTTTACTGGAGGTCATTGGTCTTCTTTCTTACCTCACAACATTGGAACTCATGTTTGGTACTTCTCTATAAAACCTTAAAACCGGAATATACAGCATCCCTTGCTGCCATAGATGCTTTTCTTTTCACTATCTTAAGCCCCTTTTTTTTCCTTGGGTGAATAGGACTCAGCTTAACAAGTAAACGAGATTTTTTATGAGGACTGCCCTGTTTTCTCTCTTTCTGTCTTTTCCCTTTCCAACATTCTTTCTAGCATCTGTAAATTTATCAATGTTATTTTACGAATACTTCTACATCAAAGATTACATACATAATAACTTTGGTTCTAGTCTGATCACAGAGGAGATCCACTAGAAACAGACTGAGTGGTGATTTCCTATTGTCACCTTCTTGAGATCTGTTTTGGCAACTCTAACTCTTCCTAAATCAGTGTCATTAATATAATAATTACAAGCACTATAATGTGATATATCACCAATATTTCAGTAAAGATTAAGAAAATTACCCCTACACAACATATTTGCCAGTTAAATGTCTAATCTCATTGAGTCATGAAAGTAGGTTTCTTACGTTGTTTTCCTTAAAACTCTATCAATTAGCAGTAATTACATTTGACATTTTTTCTTCTCTGAAACTCACAAGTTTTTTCCCTGTTTTTGCTTTTGTCATAACTGTTGTCAATATTTTCCAGGTCAACCCACTTCCCATTTTTAAACATGACTGTGATACTAGCACATATTAGCACTTTCCCAGACAATTTGAGATTTATTAGGAAATTAGCACTATAAGCCAATGAGTTTCTTTAAAAATTATTATGGTTCCTAGGCACAATTTCTCATAGACCAGTGTTTATTAATATTGCCTAAATACTCCACAGTACTTTTTTATTGCATGGAATACAAAATAGAAAGGCATAAATTTCAGTCTGCATCACAGATAGGAGTCAGGAGGTTGGCCAGCAAGATGCCAGTGCAGGGAACAAAACTAAGGAGCTGTTTTTTTGTTGGTTTGTATATTTGTTTTATATCTGAAGTTGACTTTCTGTGGAGTTTCATGGAAAGAATGCAGAAGCCTGGAGATATTTTAAACTGCCTTGCACTATTTTTGAGTAAGTCAGAGAATCCTTTAATAGCTCAAAATTCAAGGGAAAGGCTTTGTGCATCTAAACCAGAGCCCCCAGTACGCTCTCAGTTTCTGTGGCTGTTAAGATCTTTTCTAGAGCTGCAACAGTGGAAGATTCCAACACTCATGTTTAGTCCAATCCTGCACTTTGTGACAGTGTTTAAAAATTGTCTTTGGCCTGGCTCTCAAAAATGTAGAGGGTCGGGGGGACAAAATGGATAGCAAATATTTTTATTTGACTGGGATTTTTGAAGTGCCAGAATTTCAGAATACCCAACTGGGATAACGAGTCTGGGCTTTCTAGCAGTTACGAGAAAATAAGCTTGTTTCAGGTCATGAAGGGGTTTTGCAGAGGAAATACCAAATACTTCATTGAAAGACATTTGGCCCTCTAGCCCCGGGAATTGACTGTAGCTCTAGATCACAGAACATGGGCCTGTTGAGGAGTTTCCTGTCCTTATAAAATCTCATCAAGCTTTGCCTGATTTTTTGCACTGTTGGGGTTTTTTTCTGGTTTTCTAAGAAAATGAGGTTTGTACAGCCATGCTCTCTCTCAGCCTTCCCCTATACTCCCAATCCAACACGGCCAATACTTCTCGATCATTTGGCCAATTTCATACCAAGTCCTAGTAGTCTAAAATTTCATGAAACTAGTGGCTAAATAAGTGAGAACGATCCAAATTATCTCATTTTCCCTGCACTCCTCCACTGAGGGCTACTACAATTGTATCTGGTGGCAGCAAGAAGCCCAGCAATCCCCTTGAACTTTGCATGTGCTGTTCCAGTGTAGTTCCTGGGGAGAATGAAGACGTGGAGGGAAATAAGATACAGATTATTGCTGCAGGGAGGTGGAAGTTAGCAGAAGAAAGATACAGCCCTTGAAAGAAACAGATTTCCTTCATCCTCATTCTCACAAAATAATTTTATAAAAATTCAGCACATATAAATATTATTTTGGAAGGGCTAAAACTGACATTATTTCATGAGAACTCTTCTCCCAGCGCAATAAGCCAAATGGAGCTCTGAGAAGACCTCTGCCACACAGACTGCCCAGAGCTAGATTTTAAAAGCAAAACCAGCAGAGCACTGAGTGCATATGGCAAGTCGAAGATCATCATGAGAAAACCCTAGGATTTGCTTCTGGATTTTGGTATAACTGTGGGAAATGACTTATTGTAAGGGTGAGATGTTTCTGTTTTGTATATGCCACATAACAAAGTGTTTCCCCTGAGGTGTTAGCTCATACTGCTGTATGGGCAGCACTACAGTATGAGTGGTGAGGAATCACCTTCTCTCACATTAGTCTTCAATAAGCTTAGGAAGGGCTTCTTAGCTTCTCCAGCAGAAACTAAAGTAAATTCTGCTTTATTCCAGTCCCTTCATGATTCACTTGCCCTTACGTAAAGGCCAGACCCCTTTCCTGCAGGAAGGTGGCCAGACATCTCCTTCATATGTATGTGTCTTTGTTCCATAGTTTATGTCCTTTTGCAATAGCATTTTTAGATTTTTATGTTCAAACTTTTCTAATCACGTTACATATATTTATACAAATTCTTAGACTGGAAGCTATCTTTGGCTTGCTCTCCAACTGTCTCTTTAAACAGCAGAGACATGTGAATTTATATTTGCTAGATGCCTGTGAAAATACTTTTCTAGTGTCTCTCCTCCATTTGGAATGGAACTGCAGCTCGTGACATTTTTGGCTTTGGCTTGACTCATGGAGAAGTGTTGCCTCAGGGAAGGCACGTGGATTTTCTTTTCACTCTGTGGTTGGCTGAGCACAGCACATGTGAGTGAGGGGTCAGTGCTCCTCTTCTGAGATAGTTTTTGCATCATTTCTCAGGGGGAAAATAGTCATTATTTAGAGCTTCTTGATTTTGTGGAGGATGATAAAGAGGGGGACAAAAATTTTCTTCCAACCCTTGTGTGTTTCTGGCAAACCAGATTTGTTGGGAACCATTTGAGTGGTTTTTTTAAGATTTGTCTTGAATAACAATATTCAGGTTTACAGTGAGGGAAAATGTGAATGCCAAAAGCATAATTGCTATATCAAAACTGAGTTTGTCTCCAAGGAAAATCAGTGAACTCCCAAGTTATTCTGATGGAGGGGAGTTCTTTTCAAGGACCTTTCAAGGTCATTTTCATGGGTCAGTGTCATCTGTGCCTCTGCCAGTTCTCACATCACAGGGGATACGTTTGATGGGGAACCTGAGATCAAGCACTCTGGAAGGGTAGAAGGCAGCCTCCAGTTAACACAGAGAGAAAGGTGGCAAGTAGAGATGCTGGGAAATTTCCCTAGATCTCAGGAACCAGGGTAGATATCTGAAAAAAACCCAAACAAACAACTATTCAATCTTGTCATTAATTAGGAGAGACTGTGAGAAAGGTAAATGGAGGAAGGGGGGAAGGTTTTACTGCAACTGAGGTAAGTGGAGGAGGTGGGAGGTGTTCTGGACAAGGGAACAGCAATGGGTAGGTGGGGTAGAAGAGCACAATGTCTCCGGCTGTGTTTAGTGGACAGGCACAGCTTTCCAGCGAGGAAGGAGAAGGCAAGTCCACAATTCACCCTCACTTAATGGGGGATATTTGGAAGGGGAAAGTATGGAGCATTTTAATTGGGGTTCACCCTGGGAAGGAAAGTACCTCTTTGTTCCAAGCAACGCAAGTGAACATAAGGGATTAGGTTTCCCTTCCTCATCCCCCACCTACTGGGAACAACTTCTGTTTTGGTTCACAGAGTTTTAATTTTTAAGAGGAAACGTATTTCCCTTGGGTCATACCAAGCTTCCCTTGGTAACTACGGAGCTTATGTTGCATCCTGTTTCTGCAAACCCAATTAAGTCAAATTTGGCTTTTTTCTTCGAAAAGAAATGGATTTGTTAGAGTGACAAATTTGATTGCCACTGATATATTGGGCTTTGTAATGGATGCTTTACAATACCAGACATTTATTCATTAAATAGTTCAAGCAAAAAGAAAATGTCTCTCCATGGAATTTTTAAACTTAGACACTAAGCTGAAGTTCTACTTTTACATGTGGATGTTCATGGGATTGGTAGAGATAAGGCTGAACCAAAATATTGACATGGCTCTTTGACAGTAATGCTTTTATTTACAGTCCTAAATTACTAGCACTTTTGGAAAAAATCATCTGAGTGAGGACTTCTGATTTGTGCTATAAGACAAAGAAGAGCAGCAGAGATGCTGTTCTGGGTATTCTCTACCCTTATCCATTAACTTGTCCAGGGCTGCAGGGACAGCTTTGAGTATCCTAGGGAACAGCAATAAGATTCAATTTATCTATCAATGCGGTTTTATTTCTTTAACAATAATAAGGTTCCAATTTTTATGTCAAACTTTTAAGGCCAATACAGGTTTTTCTAGCAGTGAAGATCACCTGTAGTGAAGGATTGGCTCACTTGATGCATTCTGTTCCTAGCACTAAGGTTTCTGTGAACTGCAATGTGACATTTGATCTCTCCCTCCTTTGTACCAGGGACACTCTGCTTACTTACCATTGAGAAGGCCATGCCTGAAGATGGGGGCGAATACAAGTGTATAGCTGAGAACTCAGCAGGAAAAGCTGAATGTGCTTGCAAAGTGGTGGTAGAAGGTAAGTATTGCCCTGGATACAGGAAAACCCTTCCTCAGAACTTCCTCCTTCCCCCCCCTTATTTCCCAATACCAGCCTTTAGGAACCACTTATGCAAAAAAGAAAGAACTCTGCCCCCTTCCCTTCTGCACTTTTTGGTCAATAGATAATTCAAAGTCTACCATAAAGAGGCATGAGCAGAGAGACAGTACAGAACCAAGGGCTCTCATTGCTTTGTGGAATAATCTACATCCTCCTGCTGCCCACTGTATCACTACAAGGTTTTTAGAGCAGTCGGTTGAACCTGTATGATTTGTTTCTGAGTTGAATGTATCCTCTGAGAGCATGTAAGAAATCATTGTGAGACCCTGGGTATTGGTCTGCCTCAGGACTGTGTAGGGCACATTTCTCGGCCTAGAACTTTCCAGTTCTTTGCATTCACTGATGTTTGGTCATTTGGTTTTCTAATGGAAGTGAGCAAAAATAAACAAATTAGCAGCTCAGCCATCCTTGTATGCCATAGTCTTGGAACACGGAGGTACTCATTTTCAGCCTTGGTCATGCTGATGGCACTGTACTCTTGCCAAAAAGTCTTGGCCTTGGGCAAGTATTTTATTGTGAGGTTGAGTGAGACTCAGACTTATAAAACTGCTATGGAGTTTAAGTTATTTAAGGGGCTTAAAGTAACCAAATGTGCTTCTTGCCAGCTCACCTTCTGGTGAGCTCATCCTTAAATACTTTTGAGACTTTCCATTGTGACTAAAAAGAATACAAAACTAAACAGCAAGCCTAATAATATAGAACTTGGGTACTAAACCCTCACAACTGTGTTGCAGATGTGGTATTTGGGGCAGGAGGTCTAGAAAAGAAAACTATTATTTGTTTTCCTAATGTTGCATGACATGAGGTAAGAATATGGTCCCACAAATCCTCATTAAAAATCGATCTTCATGTAGCTGAAAAGGGAATTGATTAGACATAAAATTGCAATTAATTATGTTGGCTCCTGTAATGGCACCTTCTGTGATACTACGGTCACAGCGTAATCTGTATTAGATATTTGATAAGCTATTGTTTATATTCCTATAATTTAAAGTAATAAATTTTACCAGCGCTGAAGATCAAAGAAGACTATCAAGAGGCTTTAAGCAAAATCTCATGCCCTGCAACACCTTAACTACCACAGATGCAGAGTGGTAAAGGATCAGATCATCAGATGCTTAGCATACAGTAGTTCTCCAGAGCTGCCCTAGCGTCTTTTAAATCTCAGTCACCTACATATTTTTTCTTTGTCGTCTGATCTCCTTCAAGTACATTCTTTTCTTCCTGAAGCCTCCCTTAGCATACTTCCCGCTTCCAGTTTCCTACTGGACAATGCGTGCTCTAGGAAGCTGCAAGGTAGACTTTGGCTTGCAAAATCTTGATCATGGGAGGCTGTCAGCTCATACCATATTCATTGCCTGATGATACGAATGACATGACATCAGCTGTCTGGCTCACTGTGGTGGTGGCACCCATGGCATTAGGAGCTCATTGCTCACATAATGTTGGGCACCAGAATGACCACATTCCTTACCTTGACAGTGGCTGCCTCATCTGTCTTTTTCATTCTCTCCTGGCATGCTACTGAGAAGAGTTTTTTGAGGAATGGCACCACAGCAAACTCCAGCTATTTAAGAAAGGCGCCATTTGATATCCTGTGTCTGACTGGCAGAGGGGATGACTGTTATTTTTAAATTAGAATTGTGATCTAAAAAAACAACTAAAATTTCTCCCTTCTTCAGTCTGCTGTTAGGATCCCAGATGCTGGTTTTTAGACTGAACAAGTAGCCATAATTATCATTATATTCCTTTTGGCACCATGGACTTAAGTAAGATTGGAGGAATGTTTGACTTCAGTTGTCAAATCTGTAGAATCCGAGTGTCTGAACTGAGATCTCACACAGCCTCCTGCTCTGAATTGTTTGTTAGGAGATTCTCTCTTCCCTTTATAACTTCTTAGGAAACTTAGATGAATTTTCACACTCTAGTACCTATAAGTAGGTGACTGAAATAGCTGATTCCACAACATTTATGTCATCTTTTCTCTGGTAACCAAATTTCAAACAGCTCTCTCACTCACAAATCCTCTGAAAGCTGGATATCAAATGAAGCTTGTTAGGATTTGCATTATAGAATCATAGAAACTAGAATGGTTTGTGTTGGAAGGGACCTTAAAGATCATCTTGTTCCAACCCCCTGCCATGGGCAGGGACACCTTCCACTAGACCAGGTTGCTCAAAGCCCCATCCAACCTAGTCTTGAACACCTCCAGGGATAGGAAGATGACAACCTCTTTGGGCAACCTGTTCCCATGCCTCATCACCCTCACAGTGAAAAATTTCTTCCTAATATCTGATCTAAACCTTCCATCCTTCATCTTAAGGCCATTTCCATCTGTCCTGTCACTACAGACCTCTGTAAAAAGTCCCTCTCCAGCTCTCCTGTAGCCCCTTTAGGTACTGGAAGGGGCTTTCAAGTCTCCCCAGAGCCTTCTCTTCTCCAGGCTGAACAACCCCAACCCTCTCAGTCTGTCTTCGTAGGAGAGGTGCTCCAGCCTTCTGATTGTGCTCAACCTGGAATAGCCTTGCTGAAAAACAGTTGCACCTTCTATTAATGTGTCCATGTCATAAGGGACACACGTGGAAGGGAGCTTTATTGTCTCTCTTAAGTGTCAGTGTAGCCTGCAGTGATGAGCCAGTTTCTGGATATGAGCTGTGCAATTGTGAAAATAATAAAATCCATCAAACCTCAGTCCTATGATGCCTTTTTGCCATTTTTATTTAGGAATGAACTAATGTGTAACAATGTCTTCTTAGAAAGATTTAAACGTATGGAGGAAATGCTACTTCTCCAAATGGGTAAATAGGTATAGATTATATAGACAATGGAATAGAAGAATTGCATGGCAAGGGATTGTTTTGGATGAAATGATGTTTCCCTTTTCCATGCACTGCCTAATGCAGCTTTGTGCACATCGTACTTTGTCCTATTCAGCTAAAACAGACCTATCAGCTTAGATGGCAGCTCTTGTCTAACTGCTTTCTTGGGTTCTCAGTGCAACTGCTTTCATATAGGGCTTCTCCCTCTCTGCTCCTTCTTCCTTTCAAAATGTGACATTCACAAGCAAATCTGTGCAGAAAATCTTTCTTAAAAACCTGAAGGACAGCAATTTCCTCTAACTCTGCAGAAAGATCCAAAACAAACATTTTATTAGACAGCTTTTTCATTATTAATTTTTAAATAGGGTTTGTATTTTATTATTTATTTTGATTGCAGATGCCTCAAAGACCTCAAAGCCTGCTGACAAGAAGACCAAGAAACCTAAGCCCACACTTCCCCCAGTGCTGCCAACAGAGAGTAAGTGACCTGGATTTGGATTGATTTCTTTTCAGTGGAAACAGAAAAGTGCTTTGGGATTCTGTGGTCATTCCCTTCTGTATGCAGACACAGTATCAGAAGCCTGTGCTGTTTCTTTAGCCCTTGCACATAAGTCACATGAAATGAGTTTTTTTGCCATGTGGGGATTAGAAGTAAGAGCTGAAACTGTGAGTTCAAACCAAGCCCGCTCTGCTCTCAGTTTTTCATAATGGTGCAATAAACTTGTGACACCAATTTATTTTTGGCTGCCTCACAAAAAGCACAGAAGTACTCAAGTAGTTTGCTTCAAGTCGTGTTGTGTCCTGTGTAGACAATATAGCATTTTACCGCTGGTAGGCAAGGCATCTTGGCTGAAATGTGCTGTAGCATAATCTGTCCTTTTTTTCCATGACCATGGAGTGGTTTGGGGAATTTTGCATTCTTTGTTTTAAGCCCAAATGCTTAACTTGCTTTTAATGCTTTCTGAAATAACAAGTTAGCTATAAATTCCCATGTTTGTGACTCTGCAAACATGCATTTGATTAAGAGGAAACTTTAAATGGTAAAGGCAGCACATTAATGTCAGTTTAGAAATTCCTAATACCACTACTATTTTTGAAATTAAGTGAACAGGGGATACAAATATCTCTTAAATCAAAACTGGACTTTGCAAGTTGTTTATCTAAAATGTCCACCATGTGAGTCCCTAAAAAAAATGTAAAGACATGGTTTAATGAAAACATGAAATATTTTATCCAGCTCTGTCAAAAAATAAAAAACTATGATCTGATCTTCCAGCATGAAGGGTTTCAGCTGCTTTCAGCAGGACCCAGTGCAGTTTTGTACTGATTGATGATCACAGGTAATAACTGTGCTTCTGAAATTGTCACTTACATAGATCTATGCCCTGTGCTACAGCTATTTTTGAGTTGCTGGCTGAGTATTATAATTCTCACTCCAGCCACTCATTTGGAGGTGTGGGAAGGGTCACACTGACATGCTCCACCTCTGCATATGAGCTTCAAATGCTGTAAATGATAGCAATTAGGAACAATCATTTTGTTCTTGAACATCAGTAGAAAAGAAAATATTAAAGCTGTTTAAATCTCCACGGGATAGTGTTTTGAATAGTGTTTTCTGTGCACACAAACTTACACATTTTCCTCTGATCCTCCAGCAGTGTTATCATTTGCAGCTTTCCCAGGGGAAAGTGTAAGTTGGAAATCAGTTCTAAATATGCAGATATATGACCTGATCCACATCCTGCTGTTTTGCTTTTGATTTCAGTGGAAATTGGACATAGGTAGCAAAACAGAAGTTTGCTACTCTGGCTGCAGGACATGATTGGGAAAAGAAGTTGAAATAATGGGGAATGGTTTTCTTAAGGTTGCCTCCATAGCATGTCATACCAGTGTTTCAAGTTCTTGAACTGTCTCATAAGCTCTCTCAAAATGCCTATAAACCATCTTTCCTGTTGCACAGAAAAAGATCAGGTAACCAGAGAGAATATTAGGAAACTGGGCTTTGGAGGAATTTTTGAAAACTTTGAAAAATATATATTTAATTTTAAAAGGATTTGACTGCAGAGATTTCTCAGGTGATTTTTAACATCTCAGTCCCTGAGGACAGTGGGTATTTGTCTGCCTGAGTGTTTTATTTGTACATTTGTCAGGGGCAAAATACACAAAACTGATCCAGTTTCAATTTATACTGAAATCTTTATCAGATGTAGAGACTGTGAATTTCCTTACCTGAAAGAGGATGGGCTTAACAAGTCACAAATTTGTGCATCTTCACTGTATTTCTCTTGAAAAGAGGGTTAATAGAGAATGGCTGTGAATTAAGATGTCCCAATCTAATAAGGAGATACATTTTTACTCTAATTCCTTCTAACCTTTGTTGCCATGTCAAGTCACCAACAGTCCTAATGGCAAGTAGAGTGTACGGAACGGTATTGAAGAAATAGAGAACAAAAATTCCTAAAAATGCCACTGAATGAATTCCGAATTTTGGATAGTGAATTCAGTCACAACAGTATATGGGGTACAGAAAGTATATACTCTCTGTCACTTTTACAAATAGTTTTCAGGGGAAAAGCTCCATGTTTTCCTCTTTCTGTAAGGAAGTGCAAGTCAAATTCATGGTTAGCAGATATGTCAACCCTTTTTTTATTTCAGATAAATTATAAGTGATCCTTGTTTTTTTTGCCCCAGTAGGAACCTTCAGGAAAGTAATTAACTTTAGGTTCCTGAAAGCAAAGATCAATACATTTCTTTTTTGTGGAGAATGGTGAATTTTGTCAGTATTTTAACCTGTAGAATTTGTCTCTCTGTGAGAAGAGTTGCTGACCCAGTTCATTGACTGCTCATTCTGACAACATAATTTTACTACTGGAAGCTTGGGTATTGTAAGCTACAGAAATCCAATAGCAAGTAGAATTTTTGGATATACTTTTTTTGTATGCCATATACTGGATCTGGTGTAGAATAAACAGTTATTCTCAGAAGAGCATCTCTGAAGGCAGCTTTGTATCATTCAGTGATTAACAATATCTCTGAATGGATGCTTGCAGTTTTACTTGCAGCAAGATTGCTCCCACGCAAATTGAGGAAAATTAAGATGTATTCTTTTTGCTTACAAATAGTATTCTGTCACCCGCAATTTATTAATAATTATGCAACTCTCCAATGATAAATAGAATAAATAGCAAAGTTTCTGAGGATAACCAACACATCCACCTTTGAATCTGGGTGAAAAAAATCCTAAGGAAGAAGAGAAGAAGGGCACTTCTGGAGCTGGTTCATTCTACACTGACTGTACTGACTTGGGCTTTGCCACTTGTGTCTTCTCTAGGTGGATGTCAAATGTTACTGAGTTAGAATAATAAAGTGTCAAGTTTCTTCTGTGCAGATATAAAAGACTAAAGAGGCAGTGGAAAATTGGAACCTTTCATTATTTACCATATTGCATTCTTGTGCTATGCCAGAACAATCAGTGGGTAATATAAGGGTCTTCTAGTTTGACACAGCCCTGCAGCAGAAACACTGAGCCAAAATTCTCACCACTTGAACATTTCTGTAGGGAGCTTTGAAACTGCTGTAAGGGATTTAGGTGTCCAGTTCCCTTTGAAATTAGAAGTTACTTCAAAGTAAGCTTAAAGGGAAGGGCTTATTGCAATTACCAAAACCACTTGCAAAATCTTCGGTGCCTATTAAATAAATGTTTTTGTCACACAGACTGTGGAAAAATCAAAGTGCTGCTTGAGATTTTTTAAGAGTAAATAAAGATTTCAAGGTTTATAAATAATATTCTTTTTCAAAAAAAAACTATTACTACTCCACCACTTCCAAATATGTTGTTGTCCTTAATGTGTTTTAAGCTGAGGACCAAAATTAGCCCATGATCAGGCATATTCATTTGCAGATCTAGAACCCAGCTTTCATGATTCTCAGTCTTATCATTAGCTCAAATGCAATATTGAAAATACTACAGATTATTTTAACTGACATCCCAATAATTTCCAAAAGCATATTTTGAAGGCTTTTTTCAAGATTTTGCTGATGAAAAGGCACATTACAGAAGCCAGATGCTATTTTTTAAACTTTACCACGGCTAAGCCCTGCAACATAACTTTACTATAGTAGGAAGAAACTGTATCCCAATTATTGCTACTGAGAAAAAAAAATGGCTTTAATGCTTTAGAAAATAACCCTCATAAATCTAAGCATTGGATTAAAGTGTTTGGAAAGAATGCCCGGTTTTTTTTTTTGTAGGGCTAATTCACAGCACTACTTTCAGTAAATATTAAGAAATGGCAATTTATCACCCTGTCATAATCATTGGTATGAAAACCCTAACAGGATATCCTGGATTCTCTCATCCGAGTAACACTTGTTAAACCCACTGTTCTCGTATCCAGGACCACAATACATTGAAGGGATGACCCAGCACAGAGGTTGATTGCACAAATGTAAGTTCTTCTATTCAGTTAAAAATAAAGTTACATCAAAGAAAAAGACTTTCTCCACACACCTTTGGTTATTTAGCAGTATTTGGTACCTTGCTGATTTAAATCTTTTATATCTGCTACTATATAAAATGTTTGATTTCATGTCAAACACATTTTTGGTAAAGTAACTTCTCTTGCTGATGGTTCTGAATAAAATGTCACCAGTGACACTGTCCAGATCAAATCCTCTGGAAGGCTGCGCTGTTATCTTCCCTGATCTGAATTTTTAGCATTATTGGTACTTGAATACAAGGCTGCCCAGTGGCATCTCTGGAACATGAAAGTAAATGTGTTAGGCAGGACTCCTTATCATGTTAATATATTCTTTTCCTAGTGGGGGGAATTCTAAGTATTAATTGCCATGGAAAAATTATGAATCAGTGGCCAAGTGATTAACATGCAGTTCTGTTATTTACTCTTCAATAAACAATCTTGTCAGAAAATCCAAGTCTGCAAACACCATTTTAAGAAAATGTCATTAAACCATTAAACTTGATGCATCCAGTTTAGATAATATGTAACTAAGCCAGTAAATGCTTCCAATTTTCTGTTGATTTCCATTCTATGGAAATAATATGAAGCACGGCATTAATTAATGTCAAATGTTTCAAATCTTAATTTCATGTCAGATTGTTTTGTCCCAAGTATAAAACTTGCCACTTTCTAAGTGAAGAACTCAATTGCTAAGGAAGCTGATCAAGTCAGAGATGTTCTTTTAATTACAAAAATAAGAGGGCTGGATAGCAGCTGTGATTTGGTGACTGTACTTCTCCTGACCTCTTTGGTCTCTGAGATGCTTTTGAGGGTCAAAGAAGCTATCCAAGCCAGTTCCCTTAGTCCCATTCATTTCCCAGAAGGCTCATGCTGCTCTGCTCCTGGCTGCTGCAAGATCCAAGACATTTTCTGCACAGTGAGTGCAAGTACTTAGTGTGTTGGAACAACATGACTTATGTTTTCAGTGAAGCTTCTGACCAAACATTTCAAGGAAAAATTAATCTTTTTTCCTAAGAGAAGCCGAAAATTCCGCTTTTAGTATATGTAAATCAAATTGCCATTAGCTATTTTTAAGACCTAAATAGGATTTCTCTGAAACTCTGGGTTATGAAAGGTGCTGCCTTCATTCCTCAGGTTTGGGGCCCAAGGGTGCCACAGGGCCTCACAGCCAAGTTGGGCTGAAGTAAAAAGGCAATGTAAGATTTAACTTGGTGAGACTGAAGGTTAGTTGCACCACAGATGAAAAGAAAATTCAGTTACTGTACATATAAAGTGAGCAATGGAGAAACAACTAATTTGTTGTCCAAATACCTTCCCCTGAGTGCCCAGTTCAGCCCTGCTTCACTAATTCTGGGTAGGCATTTTGAACTTCTGCCAAGTTACTTTACAGCTCTCACCGTAGTGATATTTTCTGAGTTAATGTTGGCACAGAACAGTATTTTCCGTGGGTATTTCATGCAGTCCAACCTACATATCTGTATGTTGAGAGAAGAAGACAAAATGTTTATTGACTGTCTCATACAGAGAAAAATGGATAGTTACTGTAACATAGCCTTGAAGAGGTGCCATGCATCATTAATTTCCAGTTCAGTCATTGACCCGAAATTGCAGATCTGAGGCATGTCATAGAAGCATTGACCAAAGTCTCTTCTCTATAAAACAGGGGCCTAAATCCAATGGCTTCACTAGTGTGCAAAAAGCACATAGTACCTAGCTTTTCCCACTGACACCATTTGGAGGTCCTGAATGTGCAGATGACCTGACAGTATTTTCCTGTGTAATGGACTGGTAGCCAGTAACCTAGTTTAGATTCCTCTTCCTACACACTTGGTCACAGCGTTTTGCCATCTAATTGTACATGTTCTTGCAGGACATGGGAAATGTGAAAATTATATTTAAGAAACTTACATTGCTGTCTGGCTCCCACCAAGAGGAATTTTAGTGGAATTCACATGACCTGGGTTGTTTATAAGCTCTGTTTGATGCTGGATCTCTTCTGCGCTGCTCAGATTTGCTTTAATTGCAGAGGTTGCTCAAGCACTCTGCTACTCAACTGCTATGGAATTGTTTATTCCTCCACCCGAGCTGTTTTCAAATACTGAGTTATTTTCAGTGTACCATATCACATTATTGAAGCTAGTATATGCTAGCTCTCTTGTGACTGCAATGCAAAAGTGAGTATTTCCTGGGTTTTATTTTTATTTTGAGACGGAGGAGTCTGTATTTTTTTTCAATTGGAGTACAATCTCTGCGTGATTTAGAAACTAAATATGAGATGTTGCAACAAAATGACAGTTGTTTTTAATGAAAAATAAAATAAAAGCTTTTAAAAACTGTTCTGAAGCACACAAACTCAAATAACTGACTTGTATGGAATTTAGTTTTCTAATTTCTGCTTCTCATCAAATTTAATCAGAGTTGCTTTCTGTTTTATTATATTTACATACTAAATATTATGAGAAACTTGCTCTTTGAGAAGCAATGTAGCAAAACTTTTAAAGCTTCCAAACCTTTTCAGGCTACTGGTGTTTGGTGCATTATGACTGTCATTTTACTCTCTAGCAATTAGCATAGGTTCGTGGATTTATGAACAAATTGGTAAATAATGATGTGTTGTCTTTTTCTGCTACAATTGTAGCCATCATCTTTCTCCTATTTTATCTTGTCTGTGCTAATACCTGTAACAAGTTTTTGTACCATCAACTAAGTCTGTGGGTGAAACGAGTATAGAGCAGAATAATTCATTGCCTTGACCACAAGGCCAAGTGTTTTATTTTTTCTGCACTTCTAGCTGTCAGTCATTCTATGTTTTTTAGCATAGCAAGGAGTAGTGAAACTTTACAGACAAACAGTCACCTTTGATTCAGGCCCTGATATCTACCCCCAGAAGGCTTTTAAAGAGATTACACTGAAGGGATTCATTTACATGTGAAAAAGAGAGACCTCATAATATCATATCCTATAAGTCCAAAGGATTCAAGTGAGATGGGGAAGAAGGAGCAGATACTTGAATCTCGGCTTTCCATAAATTTTCCATAAATATTCTTCTTACCGTAGTGTCTGACACCTTACAGACATGACTTCTTTTTTCAGTTTCTCTTGAACTCTGAGGATGAAATCTTGACATGTTTTGCATGAGGGGAAAATTGTTTCCTATGTGTCTGTAGTATTAGAGTGCCCTAATCATCAGCCCTTCTCCTATCCTGAGCTATTCCATGAGCAGACAGAAGCAGGGATAACATCCTTATGTTAACCCAGTTGGGCAATAACTGTACTTGTTTACCAGGTGCTGAAATCCATCACTAGAGAGGACGTGCACATAATTTTAGGCATGTCCGCTGGGGAAGACAGTAGGAATCATGGATTAGTTGGAAATACTATCTTGAATACTGATTTTTTTTCAGATCCTAAGAGTTTTACTTCATGCTTTATGAAAGCAAGTTGTGTAGAGAGCCATTTCAGGGGAGGTCTATGCCTATTTTTAGTAAAATTCCAAAAAAGGGAAGCAAAAAAGAAAGACAGAGGCTCTGAACATATCTGCTCTCACAAATACACCATCAGGGAAAGGAATAGCACAACCAAATGTCCCACAGCTCACAGCCTGTATGGGATCTTTCCCTTTTTTAGTTTATGTCCCCCCCACTCAAACACAAGCTCTCTAAGAAGCAAACCTGCCTATAAAGTTATGTAAATACCAGCCTTTTAATGTTTATGTTAAGTTGTTTCTAGAAGGCAGATTCATTTAAGGAGGGAATATTAGTCCTTTTTCTTCCAGACTGGTTTTCAGCTTCAGCCTATTTCAATGTAAATATCAAAAGAGAGACAAACCGTCTTTAAAAAAAAAACGCAGCAGAAGCAGACTTGAACTAACATTTCCAAGAAGCTCAAATATTTTAATGAAAACAGTCATTTGACCTTGTGAACTTTTGGTAATTTTATTAGATTTTTTCACTGTCTCCAGCAGCTTTTGAAACAACAGTTGCATTTCAAAAAGATGCATAAGATGAGCTGGTATTCTCAAGGAAGATCTACAAACAGTGGAGTAAACACTATTAGCCAAAGAAGATGGCTTCACAGAGCCAGAGACTTGTCCTTGTACTCATCCCCTTCTACCCCATCCCTGCCTTTCATTTCTGCTCAGGGCTATTTGTGTCTGCAAAACAGGATATTCAGCCAGACCTTCCAGCAAACCTGCATGGTTTGATGAAGTCCAGTGACAGTCTGTATATCCTCAGTTAAGTGAATATAGTGTCCTGGTGGGTAAAAACTAAAATTTAAACAAAAAAATTTTATTTACTTACAAAAGGAAGTACCCTAGCTGAATGAAATGATGCGTTCATGATCTCTGCTTTGCTGCCTTGGTTATTCCAGGGCTAGGAGGTTTACCATGAATTTACTCCACTTACAGGGTAAATGAACCTAGTGCTTCATTATACATCCTAGCATGTATAGAATCATTGTTCTTGTTAATGTGATGAATTGAATGTCACTGACTGTAGTTGTGAATGAACAAATTATGCAGTTGGGATCCCTTCCGTGATGAACTGAGTGGTTGATAATAGGCAGAGAAAAGTGAGAGGGGTATCTGAGTATATAGATGTCCATTTTGTGCAGTTATTGTGCAAAGGAAGAGAATTACATTGTCAGCCAGGAGGAAGAAAGCTTTAGAGACATTAAAGAATCAGTGTGAAACATGAACATTTGGAGAGTGTGATGACTCCACCAGCACTTTGCTTGTTTACTGAGGTACTGCAACAAATATGCAATGTAGGCCAAGAGCTGAGTGAAAATCATACTGGATTCAGGAAGTTGGTTGTTGTCCTATTTGTCTGAAGTGACATTTCTGAAAAACAGCAACAAAAACTCTGCAACCCAAGATGGCATTTCACAAATGGTGCTTTTCCTTCATCATTGCTGCTCTTTGTTCATATCAAGCTTAATGTAGTGTGGAGGCAAACAAATTTGTGTTATTGTAGTTTGTATTGCAAGCCATTGGAGCTCCGAGGAGAGACCCAACAGCTACTTCATTCTCAGTTTAGAGAAAAGCAGAGAGTCTGTTTTTCTCTAAATATAGCACACACAAAACCAAAAATGTTTACACATTTTTAAATCATATAACTGAGTTAATTTACATGAGATTGTGCATCTAATGAGTAACTAATGCATTATTTGCATTAATAGGAATGTTTAAGAGCAGATGGTAGACTCTACAGCTCTTCCAGATGGCACCTCAAAATAAAAGTAGTTTCATCCATGGAATATGGCTGCAACCTGAAATAAGAGTTTTAGCTCAGGGTGTGACCATGCAATGACAAAGAGGAAAGCTGCTCTGAAAACACTACTTGTCGCTTTTGTTCCTAGCTTTGGCAGGAAAGAGGATGTGGAAATGTATTTGCTGTCACTTACTACGGCAGTCAGGGTGCATGTCACTCTGCTGGTGGTCCAAAGAGTAGTGGGTCACTTTAATCACAGTTGTACTCCTTGAAGGCCTCAATTTAAAAAGCATGAAGTCCACATGGAAGATGCAGCAGGACAGATACGCAGCTCATGCCCTGGAGGTCCAGTTACACCAGGATAAACACCTCACAAGTTCTCATCTTATCCTTTAACCTGTCCTGTTGAGCTGACAGTCATCGAAGAAAGGCTTCCTTGGGAAATATGCAACTATTCTTTTCTGACTCAGCCATAAATACTGCAAGAATATCCTACCTCTCCCTTATTGTGTTTCTAGTTCCTACAAAATCAATAAAGGCAGAACATATGAAAGCTAAGCAAACTTTGAGAGAAAATCACAATAAAATAGAGGTTTATAAAAGGAAAGGTTGCAAAAACTTTTCTGTATTCACTGCATAGTGAAATATTCTCCAGAATGAACTGAATAAACACTGGTGTTGACAGCTAAACCATTAGGTAGTTTTGAAATAATTTGGTCTTTTCGTAACCTACAGCACACCACCTACTATGTCCAATTACTCTGAAACTTAAATTCAGTCTTCATATCTTTCTGTTGCCTGAGCTATAGCATTAAACTCCCACGGTAATTTTGCAGCTCATGGCTGCCAAGTTTCATGGGGCATCAGATGATAAGTTCTGGGGTATCAGCTCTATTTGCTGCAGTTAAAGGGGTTAAAATAAAAATCCTGCTTTTATTGGCTTGGTGAATTTAGGGTGATTTTTTTTGCTACTCAGCGTCTTTCTAATTTGAAATAACTTTAGTAAATAAAGAAAACAATGAACAAAAAAATTCAAAACTTTTCAGACTGTTATGGCTATCACTAGGCACCTATGTATATTCTGCCAGATATTCTAAAGCACTTAGTACATCCTGCTTCCCTTGGAGGCAATGACATCTTAAAAGCCAGACTACTGCAATCAAGCTGCCTACTTGAGCTTATATAAGGAAATACGGAATGTTCTTTCACAGCAGACACCATCCTCTGACAAGGATGCTTAGGACAGCAGACAAAAAGAGAGTGCTCAAAAAGGAATGAGCTCCTCCACTTCTGGAATTCAGTGGTTTGAAAGCATCCAAACTGTCACATTTCATGGCCCCCACTAGACCTAACTCCGATTAATTTGTGCTTTTGAACCTGTTTATGTTTCTGTATTGTAAAACATTTATATGTCTGTGAGTACAGATTATGCATGTTGTATTTAAAAATAATTCTGTTTCTTTTATGCCTGCTGCCTGGTAATTTAATTGGGTGGCCTCTAGTTCTTGTTTTGTGAAAAAGAGTTAATAGTCCATTTTCTACCTACCTGTCTTCTCAACTGTGTTTCTGCTTACAATTCACAATTTGTAGAACATTATCTTTTTTACATGTCCAGATTTCAAGTTCTAAGCCATATTTTTGTTGCCATGACCCTTTTCTGTGTGTGTGTGAATATAGCCAAAATTTATACCTGTTTAGGGAATAGGATGAGGCATAGGGGTGATACTAGTATTTACTGTTCGTATATCACTGTTTCTTTCCTAGCTCACAAATGGTATGACAAGCAGTACATGGTGTTAACTGAGCCCATTCAGCATTGATTATGCTGGAAATCTGAGCAGAAATTCAGTTTAACCCCAGTTAAACTGCTATAAGGAATGGACTATGACAGATCATGGGAGACATGTAGCAGATTTCTTTGATTCTTTTAAAAGTTTCAGCTTTAACTGTGAATATTCTGAGGATCATTCAGGATACTAAAAGTGTTTTTAGAAAGTATTTTTAATTCTTAAGTTTAATATGCTGGAAGATCATGTTATATTTTCCAGTGCCAACAAGGTATTGATATGGATGTTTGTAGTTAATCTGGTGCCTCCCAAAGCTCACCTTTGAATTAACATGGTTTGCTTTTTGTTTGTTTTTTTTTGTCTTTTTTTTTAACTAGGCGAAGCAACGGTGAAGAAGAAACCGGCTCCAAAGACTCCTCCAAAAGCAGGTAGTTTGTTGCACGTCACCCACATTTCCAAGTACAGCTGTTCACCTAATATATTTGTTTGTATATGTGATTAAATGGTGGGTAAGACCCTTTTCAGAGTTGTTTATGAGGTTACACTGTACTAAGAATCAAATTATGAGCATCCAAAGAAGTTACTATCAGATAAACTATAGCAAGGTCTGTCTGAGACAGGGTCCTACAAAACACTAGGAGCAGTGTGTTGCTCGTGCCCTTCTATATATCCACAACATACCCTGGCCTTCTGTGAAAAGAGACTTTTCTGTGTATCACAGAATGCCACCTCTGGATGAGTAGCTATCACAGATAGGATGATAGATTCTACTTTTCCTCATCACTGGCATTATGGTAGCCTGTTCATGTGTTTGCAGTCTCCTAGGCAAAGCTATCTATATTAAAAGTTGCATGGAAATTTCCTCTATAGGAACCTGCTTTCAGTGTCTTAAAACTTTGTCAGACTTTTAAACTGTTTGAGCTGTTTTGTACACCAGATATGTGCCTCAGCCTAGTTTCCTTCAGATACTTTAAAAAAGACTTTTCAAAGAAAAAGTCTAGAGGATCGAGGGGAAGTCCTCTTTGTTTTAATTACATTGAAAAGGAAAAGAAAGCACTTTTTTCATGCCCAGTAGCCCTGTGCTTTGGAAAGGAATGTTATATTTGGCAGTGAGGTCATTCTAATTAGGGAGTGCCTCTTACCATTTCTGTCAATATGTCCTCAAGTCTGCCCCCTTCCCCTCCAATACACACACACACAAGAATATTTTTTTATTGTGCTGCTTTTATAAAGCAAGAGTACAGGTTTCACCCTGGAGTTGTCTGGCCTATGATATTTCTGGCACCTGACCCCAGCAGCTACCGGGGACCGGGGTCTGACACACTCAGTATCACAACTGAGAGACAAGGATGTAGCACTATTAGCAGAAGAGATGTTCTGCCATCTATTGATACTCAGGCAGTGAGAGGGAAGAGGAGGAGAAATGTCTGATTCGGGAACAGAGAAGTATGAATGGGACGGCAAGGTTTAAAAGAAGCACTGCAATACACAAACAAAATGATTCATCACTGCTCACCAGAAAATTTAGTGTGATGGATAAAGACGCCAAATTCCTTCCTTGTCTCTCATGATGTTTCTGTTCCACATAATGTTTATCTGGCTACTGAAGCCGGAATCTTCACAGGTCTCGAATCTTAAATTTTTCTGAGTGCTGCTAATGACATCAGGGAGTAGGTTTGCAGAGCCCCTCCACACATGGAGATTGATAAGAAGTTAACTGGAGCCATTCTTCAAAAATACAAAGTGGAAAAGAAAAAAAATAAGTTTTTCTGAAAAAAAAAAAAAACACAACAAAAAAATTTCATAAGCTGTCTATTTGGAACTAGTGGTAGGTCTAAATGTTTTTGTCCTTTGGATGTCTGTAGCTTGGTTTTGCATGGGCAAACTTCGGGTGGATAGGTTGTTATTGCTTCACTCCACTAGAATTAACAATGTCCACAGAATTGTTTCATTGCAAACAACATGTAGCTGTTAATCTGGATTTCAAATGCTGCTCTGAAACAGGTGAGCTGAGACATGTATGTGTTTTGAATTTTTTAAAAAAATTAAAGTATAGAAACCTAAAGAGAGATTTTATTTATTTTATTTTTCCCATCAGCTGCTCCTCCTCAGATTACTCAGTTCCCAGAAGACAGAAAAGTCCGTGCAGGTGAATCAGTGGAACTGTTTGCCAAGGTGGTAGGAACAGCACCCATAACTTGCACCTGGATGAAATTTCGTAAGGAGGTAAATTGTTTTTTGGTCTACTTTAACAATCATTGAAAAAGTAGAGCTGGAAAGGAGCACCAATGACCATTTCCCATTTGTCCATCTCCCTTCCTGAGGAACTGGCAAAGTCCATGTCATTCCTGACAAATATTTTCCTCATCTCTGCTGAAAAAGTTCCACTAATGAAGATTTCACAACCTCCATTAGCAAATTATTGCAGTGCTTAAATATCCACAGTGGGAGAATTTTTTTTCCTGATGCCAAACCCAAATTTTTCTTCCTACAGTTTAAACCCTTTTCTGCCTGTATCCTCCTATAACAAATTACCTTTTCTTTGTGAAAAGACTTAGACCATGTAATTAAAGGATAGGTGATGAAAAATATATAGGTATCTGAAAAGTATCTGTCACAGGAGATACTTCTGTTCTTCAAAAATGACTTCGTCATTGATACTAAGCCTAAAATTATGTCAGGGGGGCAAAATGCCATATAAAAAGCTTGAGTGAATTGTATGACAACACAAATATCACCTTACAAGGCACAACAGCAATCCATGGCATGAGTGCCCTCACACTCTGGGTTCAAAGTTCCTTCTAGTTGAATTAATATACTTAAACTATAATACATGTGTCCGTAAGGGCAGCTCCTGAAGCGAGTTGCTATAATGAAGCAACTTAGAATCAAACCACTTTAAATTAAATAACACAATATGCAAGTTCAAACTGGAAGATGAAGTGTCATGTTAGGACAGAGCAAGTATAAATATGTACTGGAGCTGCTATTCTGTTTACTTTATTCTGAACTTGTTATGCACTCTATAGAGCATAAATAAAAACATCTCCTCCTAGAAGGAAGTTTAGACTTTAAATCCAGATGTGTCAGCATTTAACTGAAAGAATTCAAAACAGCTTGCTAGTGCAAAGGGTATTCCAGAGTCCATCCTTCCTAACTCCAAATAATCTCTTACTTTAGGGAAAAGGGTGGGTTTTTTCCTGAACTCCTATATTTTCTTAAAATTCTTTAGCTTCAAGACTACTACTATTCAAGACTATTACTTCTTCTGTAGTTAACTACTTCTTTCCACAAAAAATAGGTCTCAGAAGCTCCAGTGACATTCATTGTATGGTTTTGCTAAACGCTATCTTAGCATTTAGGTAAAATGTACCCTCAAAAATAAGTTTCTGGTTTGTGCAGAATTCTGAGTTAATTTTTGAATACCATAATCTTATTTACATAGATTTGAAGGCCTTTTTTATATACAAGATCTATATGATAACAGAGTCTGGCAGCTCCTATTGCCCATATTAGATCCATAATCTGTGATTCAACATATTTTTTCCTTTGTAAAATTCTATTTTTACCATCTTTATACTTTCTTTTTAGTTATTCACTATGAGGCAAAGTATTGCAAAAACATACATTAAAATTACATAAAAATTTTTATATGGTTCATTATGGCAAATGAGATAGAAAAGGAAAAAAAACTTCAGGAAGGCTACTAAAAACTGTAGGAGGACAAGTGAGGGCAGCAATCTCTCATTTATTACTTTAAATGGGGAGCCAGTTACTATGTCCTGTGCTGCACCATTATTTTGCTTTATTTTTCTCTTATACTTCACTACATATTGTTTTATGCTTGGATTTCTTCCTCTTCTATAAATGTGGTTGATTTCAGCTCTGTTCCATTCCCAATCCTAAAAGTGAAAATCAGCCAAGTGTTTTAACAATTTGCTGGGGGTTATTCATACTCATTATTTGAGCAGACCCAGGAGGAAGTGAGTTGTGATTTCAGCCCTTCCACTCTTTGCTGCATTGTGCCAAGGAACTTGTCCTCTCCACATTCCTTCCTCATATTCCTTCAGGTGCAAGAGAGCCACTCACAGGTATATTCCAGACAAATACCTTTCGCTTGAAGAAAGGGAATGTCACAAATTTGTGACCCATGCTGTTGTATGTGGTAGCAGTGTAGTGGAGGGATGCTGGAGCTGAGCTCAGCTGAAGAGGGGAAAGCCTTTCAAAGCCAGGGAACACAGGGATCCAGTTTCATGTTCCCCATAACCGATGCAAGCCACTGAGCATCCTTTCAGGGCTTTCTCTAAATAACACACATCTAGTTCTGCTATAACCCTTTGGTTGATTCTAATGAAGCAAAACATAAGGAGTTTAGAATCTCACAAGTGTGGGGGCAGAGCAGAGCAACTTTCAGTATAATTTAAACTGTAATCCTACTTAATCCCATTTGTTAATTTTCTGTCTGAGTTATTGTAGGAGAATCTTTCTCAGGTTACTTTTGGGCATATGGCAGTGCATGTGTAGTATCTCAGTTGAGGAAAGAGCAGAGAAAGTCCTGCTCTTAAACTTTTAATTTCTGTTCTCTGGATATATGAGACAAGATAAGGCAAACTAAATAGTCTTCATTTTTAATGAAATTCTGAGAAGAGTCACTTATCTAAGAAGGAAGTGGTGGGAGGAAGAAGGGCATTGACATTATGTTGTCTGCTTCATAAGAACACAGTGTACAGCTTCTCTAATTGCAGTGTAGCATTATGCGCTTTTTAAATAATCTGTCATGTCTCAAGCTAATACTGATTAAAATCTAAGTCACCTTGGCCATTTATGCTATGATAGCTCTGTTTCAATTAAAAACTAGTTCATAATATGCCCATGGTATTCAGCAGAGATTTTGATTTTCGCTTCTGCAGAAAAATGCTATGGGGGAGCTCATTCTGCTCTTTGAATGTCTCTCTGCACAGCTGTAGCATTACATCTCCATTTCAGTCAACATCATCTTTAATTGTTCAAACCCAAGAAACTGTGTGCTCTGGTTTATGTGGAGGTACAGAATAAGGCTGGTTAAGACAAGAGGGCAAAAGTCACAACCATGGATGATTTGCACATTCGGCCTCTGTAGGGGAATGCCAAATGAACTAGGGCTAAACCATTGGTCCACTGTGGTTTCTGTGAGATACCTGAGACCAAACTTTGCTCTTTTGACAATTGCACAGTTTCCACTTTCAGCTTGTCAAAGAGAAGTTAGAAAAGTGAAACTCCTGGTCTTTAGTGGCGTTCCAGTAACAATAATGCTCCCTGTTGCCTTTGCAGGACTGGAGTCATTATAATGTTCCACTGGATTTCTAGATTCTTTGTGTTGATTACACGGTTTAGCAGCTGCACTTTTTCACTTCTGTGATAAAGTTATCTGCAGATAATGTTAAATATGATAACATTTTGAGCTCTTTCAGATATGAAGAAATTTATAACTTTTTTTTTATTTGGCAGATTAAAGAAAATGAATATATTAAAATTGAGAATGATGAAAACAGCAGCAAGCTAACAATATCATCGACAAAGCAGGAACACTGTGGATGTTACACCCTAGTTGTAGAGAACAAACTTGGCAGTAGACAAGCACAAGTCAACCTTACAGTTGTTGGTAAGTCCATGATAATATTTTATATATATACTCATTCTTCAGACATCATTTGAATTGCATATAAGGATACACAACAAATTAAATAAAATAATCAGATAAGTTAAAAACACTAAAATAAAAAACTAGTACTTCAAAAAATATCTGAACTAGGCAGTGACATTGTAATAAGGACTATAAGCAAGTTCATTAGGGCTATACTGTGTTTATTTTGAAAAATTTCCAATTCCAGATGAAGATATAAATAGCTCAGACTTAAAAAAAATAAAAATCCACCCACAAGATAAAAACAGCTCCTGTCTCCATTTTTTGTTAGATACCACTTGTTTTTCCCATTTAATGTTTGCAGCATCCAGATGTTTGCTGAACTGCCAATTTTAAAACTGTTAGTTCAGGATGGATTGAGATAGTTTCTAAAAGTCTATACAACTGAAAACATCCTGTTGCTTGGGGGAGGGACATTTTGTCCTTTTAATTTAAATTCCTACAATTGTCTGCTGTTTTACAGTGACAGAAAGCAGGGAACAGAGGTGCTCTGGTTGGAATATGAAGCTCTTCATATGTAGGGGCTTTATATTTTTTCCACACGTAACTTAAAGCTTCAAATAGCTTTGTCAGATGACCCTTCCAGGCTATCAGGTTTGTTGCAGCAGGCTGTGGACAGCTGCAGATACTTGTAGGCTGCAGTATGTTTGCAGATAAACCTGCAGCCTGGTTCTAGACTGGCTAGCTGGAGTATCAGCCAAAATGTAGAGCTGTGACATCTAGCTCTGAAAGGGCTGATGGACCCACCTTGGTGTGGCTGCACAGCAAAGAGTTTCCAGGGAAATCTAGGGAAGTTCTACAAGCAAAGATGGCGACTGGTGTAAAATATTGATCCATGGGATGGGGCTGTCTCTGGGTTCTGTTACCTGTGGCCTGCAGGGGGTTTATGACATAAGGTGGGGTAGAGCTCCCCCCAGGTAGCTGGATGAATTATAGTTCCACCAGCAAGGCTGCATCCCAGTCACCACTTGTAACTGCATTGGCTCTGCTGTGCTGGCAGCCATGGGGACTGTGAGCAGGGGAAGAAACACGGGTGTAAGGCCAAAGACGAGTACCTGACTCCAATGAAATCAATGGCAAAATGCGTTTAACCCAAGTTGAACTGGAAATTCATTCCAGAAATCCAGTAAATAACATATGAACTTTAACAGTAGAATCACACTTTCAAGTACAATATCCACCGCTACAGAGTGAATGTCCCTTGGTTGCACACTGCTCTACATGTTGCCAGTAAAGGTCTCTTGATTGTTTAAATGAATTTCTTTCATCCAGTCTGTGGCTTAAAAGATAGCTGAATGAATGAGTATAAATATCAAGCAGATTCCAGCAACGTGCCAGAGAATTCAGGAATAGAAGAAAATAGAATCAGTAATTTTTCACATGATGCACAGATAAATTGTACTACCCCTTCCAACAGTGGGTTGTGCAGGTCAGAAGTATAGCTCAGTTAAAAATGAACACTAGGAAAAACTGGTCCTTGAGTAATCATCGTATACATTGTTTTGGGTGCAGCATTTGGCTCCAAAGCCCCAACACAGCTGATTAGCAGCTAGAAGAATGAAAGGAGATTAATTGCTCTTTACATGTCCCTTCTTTTCACTCTTTCCTAGACAACTGGTGCAGGCCACTGACTATAGTAGGTTATTGGGCAAGATGGATTATTTCAGCTGAACTAGGCCAACAATTCCTGTTATCTTGTCGTTGTGTGAGCCTTGACTCACTATTATATAAGTCACTGGTTTATGTCCTTTGGAGTTAATTGGTTGGAAAGTCTTTGAATTCTATAACCTTATAAAGCTACATCTCAGCCTCCTGCTTTGCTCTTCCCTAAGAAATGTGCCAGAGAACAGTGGGATTCCCAGAGATGCTTTTGGGAGAGTTGGGTGAATAATCCTTACAACGTGCAGGAGTTTGCCATGTGTTTTGGCTGATGACAAGCTATCTCTTTCCAACTAAAAAGAATAAATTCTCTCTTGCAAAATTGCCAGCTCTTCAGTGAGACATCTTGCTGATGTCAGCACTGCCGAAGGCATGACAAGGCCTCAAGACTCCTAGTTTGTTACACATGCATTTTAAGGCCAGACTTTTCCATCTGGGTACTCAAAAATGTGGGAAAAGGGAGCAAAAATGTCTTCCTGGCAGGAAGTGGGTTCAAATAGAACTACTGAGACAAAATCCTTCACACTGTTTGCACCTGTAAAGGTGTTAAATGTTCATGAACGTTGGAAAGTACTTTTCTCCAAAGCCTGCCAATCAAAATAGGTAAGATATGTTTCTCTGAATATACAGAACCTGAGACTTCTGACTCTATCAAAGCTCATTCTTAGTCCTAAATTCCTGCCTGTCCATTCTCTTTGCTCCATCCAAAGTACTGGGAAGAAACTTGCCCTCCCTGCTCTGACTCCACATTCATAACAAGCATTTGTGGAGAAAGTCCTGGTGCTAGAGATCAGCTCTGTCTGCCTCAGCTATTTATAAGGCTCTACACTCTGTGTGAGCTGCCTCCCTGTAAGTTTAGTGGTAAAAGGCTCATCCATGGGTATGCTGAGTGCTCAAAATGCTGCTGCCTGACCAAAGTCCACAACTGAGCCTTGAATGTATTGAGGGAAACTACGAATACAGAACATCTGCTTTCTGGAGGAGTGTGTCTGAGCTGACCCAGTCCTGTGTTTCTCGAAGATCGAGCTAACAGGCTTGGCTGTTCTGAAGTTTGGCAAATCAAAGACATTTGTTAAAATATAAAGTGAAATAAATATGTTAATAAAGAAGTATTTCTTTTATTATTACCTCTTACAACTTGCAAAGCCTTCATGCTGATGGGCAAGCTTCTCATGTGAAAGACTCCAATAAGCATTTCTCAAATCAAATTTGGACTGTAACACATGCCAGGGAACAGGTTGCCCAGAAAAGTTGTGCAGTCTCCATCCCTGGAGGTATTCAAGTTCAGACTGGATAAGCATCTGAACAATCTGGTCTGACCTTATAGCTGATCCTGCTTTGAGCAGAAGGTCTAAATACCTTCCTGAGGATATTTAAGAACATCCCAGATCTTGGTTTTATACTTGCAGTTGTCAAACACCTTTCTTCACAAAAAAACCCCATTAAATAACATTATTGACTTAACCTCCAACCACAGGACAAAGGCTTATTTGCCAGGATTCAAATCAGAAATGATCCTGCTATGATTTAAACCCTGAGTCCTAGGTTGTAAACTCTATCTGGGTACAATTTTTATAAATAATTTTTAATAATGACCTTTAGGGAAACAAAGATACCCTGCATTCCTTTGAATTTGGCTCCTAAAGTCTTAAATTTAACTGCTCACAGTGTCAGACTCAGACCTTAGCTACAATCTTAATTGAACTGCACAGAGGTTCTGACACAAAGCATTTGAATAATATATGATTTGATGCAGTTTGGGCCATGGAAAAAGATGCTCTTGACAGAAACTCAACTTTATTCTAATGATTTTTTTTCCTTTGCAATTTTAATGAGTATCAATGAACAGTGTCCATTACACTCAGCCTCCAGTGTGAGCTGTTTGCAGTCCACACACCAAAACCACTGATATGTAGACAAGTTAGAGGAGACTTTTTCACTGATGGTGTGGTGATGAGCACACAGCACTCAGACACAAGAACTGAGCCTTGAGTTTTACACTGATTCATTTTTTAACTTTGTCTTTATAAGCATTAATAATACTGGGAGACATGCAGTAGAACTGAGATATTCAAGTTAAGCAACATCTTCTTTTGAAGGATTTGACTAGTCCCAAAATGTGCATGCTGAGCTCTTCTCTATTGTTATGATTAGCTCTCTTAAATAAGCTATTTCCTTGCTGAGTGATCTCTCAAGGGACATTTTGCATCATACGTCTGTTCCAAAACCAAAATGGTCTGATGTGAGACAGAGCTAATGATTTACAGCAGAAGCTGTGTCAGATTGAAGTGGACTTGAGTTGCCAAAGCTATTGAATGAGCCATTGATGAGCTTAGTGTAAGATAGGAATGATTTAGGCAAGGAAGAGCCCTCACTCTACAGTGACAGCAAGGAATATTCATTCCTTTCATAATTTTTATTGGATGTATATGGACCTATTTATCACATTCATGATTCTGAACATTTTAGCTATGTGATAGACCCCAATCTGTAACCACTTCTGAAAAAGGAACTTGGTTTTTATACTGGAGACTATAACAAAGAGTCACTAATATACAAGGGCTTTCTGATGATCAGTGTTTGGTGAATACTTTGGATATTAGCAATGTCTTTTTCTTTCTTAGATATAGAAGTAGAAACACATGTACTACCTACCTGGAAGCTGATTTTGATCAACCTTGTTTGTCTAAATCCCTTAGATTTGTATTGTTCCTGGTGTGGTATTGTGTATGTGTGAGTGTGTGTGTATATATATATATATATATATGAAAGTATCATGGTGATTAGTAAGCTATATGGGAGATATATGCAAAAAAAGACAACAATGTCACTGGACCCCAAGAGGCCTAAAGTTAATAGTTATGAGTTTTTATTAATCTAAGCATTGGTGTACATACTGTGTTTTGCATCTTTATGCACTGTTGGAAGGTGATAAAGCAAGTACTCAAGAACACCTATACAGGCATGATGCACACAGGCATGCAAGTAGTATAGCAAGAATTCACTAATGCCTGCTCCTCTGCTCCATTCCTTATTCGACTTAGGATGGAGAAGTTACTTTCTGTGAGGAACCTGTTACTTCCATGCTTTTAGCAGAATCTGTATGAGCAGAGTCTTTCCAAACAGAAATGAGAAAATACAAGTTTAGATGAGAACAAGGTCTGATCATCACTAACTCCAATAGTCATTGAACATAATGGTAGGATTATGAATTGCTTCTATGAAGGGCTTGGTTCTGGTTCAACAAGTCACATACATGCAAGCTATATTAGCATTTGTTCTTTGCCCTAAAACTCTATTACAAGGAAATGTGGCAACAGAACCAACAGCTCACAGTGGCTCTACAAGGATTTTGTGTGAGTGCCTGAGAAATCTGGCTCAGTGCTCAATGCTCAGCCTGAGTGAAGCCAGCGGTGGGCAGAAACTGTGTTCCCTCTCTGGACAAGTAAGTGCAGACATCTGTGAAGCAGACAGTGAAGTGGAACAACCATAGACACTTGACAGAGAATACTGCAGTTCAGAAGTGCTAACATGAATGATTCTGAAGCTGCTTCTTTTGAGAAGCATCAAATTATATCTTGCAGTATCCATGTGATTCCCTGTTTACAGTTGGGTCAAGAATTTTGTAAGAATATGTGGGTGGACTCAGTCTCTAACCTTCAACCTTTTAAATTCCTCTGGATTGCTGGAGGATTTTTGTCACTGTTTTTATGGTTAAAGGGTAACTAGACTGGCAATTAAGGAAGAGATGTCTTATATTGCTGCTGTTGTAGTTCAACAGCATAGTAACTAATGCTTGGTGGCAAAACTCTGCAGCAGTATCAAAATTAAATTTTCACAGCAAGATAACAATGTGTAGAGGAAAAACAGCTTATGTTGTCCTATGCATCAGTGCTGGTAAACTAATCCAGGTTTATTCCTTGAACGGCCATCTGGTTTCGGTGTCATTTGTGCTGGGAGAAATTTCAGTAGAACTCCCTGCATAAAACTACTTTTGCCTGATACTTACCTTCACATTTTTTTCTAACGAAGAAAAGGAAATATCATGATTATTTCTCACAACAAAATTCCTGTATTTTACCTGCTGTTAAATGCTAGGAATGTCTTAGTTACTAAAAAATGATTCATCACAACTCCTGCACATGAACATAGGGTTCCTAGGATCCGAACTCCAGTGGAGACTAATCCGCTGGTAGTCCTACTGGGGAAACTCCTCAAATTTATTCTGCCTTTCAGTGGACAGGTATGGGAGCTCTAATTCAATCAGTTATCAAACCAGATACCTAATGTGCAGCACATGAGTAATCCGAACAGCTTGTTGATTCAGACACAGGAGCAGATGGTTTAGAAAAAGGCTCCTGAGAATGCATTATATATTTGTTTGTTCCATTAGGCCTGTGGCAGAAGGAGATGTTCTTGTGCTGAGGGCATTTGCGTGGGAGTGGCGAGCTCTGGTTTCATTCCCAGCTCCATTCTCCTGTGTGTCCTTGGGCGAGGTCATTTTACTCTTTTATGCCTCAGTTACCCCAACAGCACAAAGTGATGCTCTGGGCCACCAGTATTTGTGAGCTACTTTATCCACAGGTCTCAAAAGGGCAGTCTTTAAATAACTTAGTTTTATGTCAGAGTTGTCAGGAGGGGCAATGTGGTGAGAGCAGTCTGCAGTGTATATTACAGGGGAGGTGTGAAATTCAAACTCTGAGCTAATGAACTTTGACCATCGTGTCCTCCGCTCTGCCAGGGAGCATGTTTCATTAGGAGAGAATTTCTGTTCATTCCAGTTTCTCTTGTGTTGTTTTGCAGGGGAACACAGGCATTTTCTAGTATAATTTTATCCTAAACCTATGGTACACTGACATGCGGAAGGGTGTTAATGCTTGTTACAGGGTATTAAGGGGTAATAATACATCGACTTGTAGCACTCCTCTCCCTTGGAAAAAGAGCTACAGGGCATAGTTTTCCAAGGAAAGCAGTGAGGTCTGCCATGACCCTGAGCCCTGTCAGCGATAATGCCGAGTTCAGTTATGACCTTTTATGGTTTTGCTTTTCTCCTGCTGATGGATTTCAAATGAAAGCTTTGCCAGTGCTGTCGGCATGGACAGTGTTCAACTGGCTTTTGCAGCATATTAAATACCTTCTCTGGCTAAACAGCTTGTGGGATGGAATTAAATTGTTTCTTTCTGTCTGTTCTTTATCTGGCAGACAAATATCACAATAGCTAATAATAGTATTATACAGTAATATGATAACTGAATTTAGAAAAAAAACAAACCAATTTTGAGAAGAGATAAAGAAAACTACTTCAGAGACACTGCTTCAGTGCTGTCTCTGTTCATAAAAGAAAAAAAAAACTTTTCAGAGGCTGTGGTTGTGCTGTTCTCAGTTTTCAGAGGCTTTCTGCTGGAACAACATCACTGCTTAGGAGCCAGGGCCCTCCAAGCTCTTAATGCACAGCAAGCCCTATCTTTGGCTCAGCCCGACCCTCACATCAAGTAGCAGAACAATTTCCATTTCCCTGCTCTCAGATAAGGAGATTGCTGCCTTTTTTGGTCTCTTGGAATGGTTCTTGTGTTCCGAAGGCTCTGTAAACTGAGCCATGTGGAGAAGGCAGTGAGCTCTAGATTGCACAGTTTCATGTTATGTGGGTGTCCTGGATGAGCTGTGGGTTTGCCTCCTATGCAGAAAGCGAGAAAATCCCTTTCCTTATCAGAAGGAATTTTGGGTTATACACCACTGAAAAAAAAAAGCAAGGACATCAAGTCAAATTTGTCTGATAAATAGCAATGATTTAAAGGCTGAGCATGCTTATGTTTTATGCTTCTCAGAGTGCACAAATACAAATTAATTAAAGGTTACTTCAGGCTGTATATCAAAACCTGTTTACCAAAGTATTTCCAAGAACTTGTCTGAGGAAGGAGTGCAGCTGAATTCAATTTGGGAGTAAATAACAAGTGTGTGTTTCAATCCTGGTATGGTCTTAAAAGTGGCTTATACATTTCACGTGAGGCCAGCTCATGACCTTATCATCTGCCCCAAGGAACACATGCCACAAAGAGTAAACTGGAATCTGTCCTCCTTGCTCTGGGGTAGTGGTAATTTACGTCTCCCTTTGTTGAGAAGTAGGGTTTTTTAATAATGTGCCTAGTTTGCTGGAGCACAAAGGGAAGAAAGCACCTCCTTCATGTCACCTCCACTCCCCTCTTCCTCCTTTCTACATGGCTTATGGCACATAGGAGTTGCTACTGCTGTCTCCTCTGTGCTGCTTGAGTCTGTGACTCAATGCAGTCTCTGTGCAGAATAGTCCCTGAGTGAGGCTTGAGGCCAAGTTAGCTGCTTATCCATCTCCTTTGCCTGCCACAAGGCTTTGGAAACCAGCTTGGGGCAGCCCTACTGATATTCCTAAAGAGATTACGTGGGGAGCTTTGTGCTTGAGTCCTCCTTAGCATTTAACTGTCCAACCTCCAACTACCTCATTAGCCTCTGCAGTCATACTGTTAGGCAAATGAGGTGATCAGGCTCCTAGTAAAAGAGGTGCAAGAACTGTCTGCTGCAAAGGGATTTGTAGGATTCTGACTAAGTTCAACAGGACTGTGTGGATACAGCCAGTTTGACCACGACAATCTAGAATATCATAACGCTTAGCTACATCTTAATTTAGGCTTTATGTGTGTGCTGAAAGTTAGCCAAGACTGGGGTACCCCTAGTTTCACATAGTTAAGACATCTTATGGTGATTTTCTTTTGTTGAGTGTAACAGTGAAATTGAAGTTAGTGTTCAGTATTTTAAATTAATTCCTTCTCCTATAGAAATGTTCACAAGGAGCAGTGTGTTTTTCAATACTCTCCCTTCCTTCTAGTTTACATGTTGTTTCATAGCTATGGTTTGGTCCAAAATAGGAAGAACAAAATTGCGGTCCGATAAAGCCAATGTAAAGCTCTCATAACATAAGCCAAAGTATGAAATATGTCTGTGTGTGTCAAAGACTGTACATGGCATGCAATGAAATATTGGAGATGGGGAGGTCAGAGACATTAATGGTATACTAAACACTAAAACAAAAGGACAAAATAGGGAACTGTGCTTGTCTCCCACATCCCTCCTCAACCCACAGGATAATTTTATTGGAAGCAATTAATTGTGCTGATAGAGGTTTCATATTCCAGAAGAGAATGTAGTTTGGCAAAATATTCTAGCTTTCAATACAGACCGAAGAATACACGGTAACCTTTAAAATCCCCATAGAATAAACTGTGAGAAACAAAACAGGCACATGGAGAGACCATCTGCAGATTCTCTGAATGTGCAGAGCTGTAGAATACCATCCAGCCTGATATCAAATAGTTTTTAAGCATGGTAAAATGGTACATATACCTCTGTCATACTAATAAAGAGCAAAGATTAGGTTTTCATTCCTGTTTATGATCTCCCATAGCAGCTACCACCCAGTATTTCTGCACTGAACAGACCTGCAAGCAGTGGCACATGGTAGACTTCAAACAAAAACATGCATCTTTCTGGCTCTATAGAGCCCAGCCGGGGTTGCAGGTTTTCATCTTTGCCTACTGGAAAAATTTATTAGGAAAGTAGAAATATTCCCAAGGCTAGCACATACTAGTCTAAAGCCATGTAGCATTTCCTTTGCCACTGATGTCTCCTTGGCCATGAATGTTTTCTCTCCAGTACTCACATAGCTAAGCCTTGCTTCTGTAAACTGCTGGCCAAAAGGATTGCAGTTATCTAGGTGAGTCATGGAAAGAGGGGTCACTAAGGTAACTGTGGGCTGGGCAACTGATAAATCATGCCCAGATTTTCATTTGAAAACAGAAGTGTGTTGAAAGTCAGCAATGGGAGATGTATTTTCATGTCCTGCACAGGAAGCAGGCTACCATGCTCTGCAAATACTGAAACATAGGCACTCTTTTGTCCTTCAATATAAAATTCAGTGCAGAGCATTAGATCAACCTAACACTTTATTTTTAAGCCAACACATACCATCCAGATTGAGCTGTGTGCACAGAAGGTGTCGGAGAACCACTACACTGACAATCCTGAACAGATGCCTCTGTAAGGTGATGAACTACTGGCTTAGCTTTTTCTTCCAAGTATTTCCTCTTGCTCTCAGAACTGCTCTAGTTCTGTTTGGATTTAGGATAATACTTATTCAAGTTCTATCTGCATCTTGAGATGATAAAGTAATGGTTATATAGGAGGGAAACAAGACACAGAGCTGAATATTCTTCTGCAAAGATTCTGAAAAGGACAGATGACTGGTTAAGCATCATTCCCAACAAGGTCTGCATGGGTAATAAGCTGTAGTGAAAAAAAAGGTGGCTGTTGCCACTGTCTGACTGAAATCATACAATCCCTTTGTGCCATGCAAGCAGCTCTCTGATGGCTGAGTAGTGTGGTACAGGGGTTCTGATACTGAAAACAGTGTGAGCATTGAATTCTCACTTCTTGCAGCTCCAAGGAGGCTGAGGCAGGACTGGTATGGGGAAGAGGGGTGCTGCTGTTTAGGCTCCAGGAGATAAAGATTCAGTTCCCATCTTTGCTACAATCTCTCTTTCTCATCATAGACAAACCATATAACCCCTCTGTCATTGAGTTCATTATATCTACACTATAAAATAATGCTTATTAGTCCCTTTTATTCTGCCAGAAATGAGGTGAGTAAAATGTGACAACTAAGCAGGGCAATAAGCCATTCCAGGGGTTAAGGATATATGGTCTCTGACACGTGTGTTTAGTAAGAGATATACTGTATAATGATGACTCCTAGTAGAATGGTGTTTTAAGTGTTGCCAAAATGAATAAGGATAACCTAGATTCTGGCAGTCCCTTTTTCTTCCACCTGGGCATTCTACTGAATGCAGTGGCAAACTTAGTGTCCATCTCCCTTCCTCCCTCACAGTATTTTCGCTCATACTTAACAAGTTCTATTTATATATCTTCTAATGTGTTTCAGTTGTGGACGGAGATCTATTTTTCATCACAACTGAACTAAAAGGAATTAAAAACCTTTTTTAAAAGGGAAATCAGTGGGAAATGAAACTTGCATTCTTCCAAATAATGCACTGATATTTAATTGTCAGATTAGACTATCCCAATTTCCTTCTCTATGAGGAAAACCACAGCAGTCAGAGGAGAGGTTTCTCTGTCCAAGAACTAAAGGCATGTTTGTGAGAAACCATGGCTATTTCTGTCTGTTCAGCGATTTTCCTAGGAATAATAATATGAGTATGGAGGGATAACTAATATAGTCTGCCACAGTAAGGCTTTGATCAAAGTCCACAACAGTTTTCTCCAGCATTTGGATGTTTTTATTGCTGAGAAAGTGGCTTTGTCAGCCCTGCCTTTCCTAAGGAGAAAGTGATAATGTCCTTTAGCAGTTTTAACGAGCAAAATGGGACAAGATTTTTATCAGTCCATGTCCAGTGTAACCAGTGTTTGTAGGATCTCACACTTTCTGGCTTTCTCTTTTCATCTTGTCTCATTTATCCCATCCTTTGATTTCTCATTCAACCTTTGGCCACTAGTTCATCCAGATCAACATCATCATTATTTTGTAGGTTTTGCTAGATTATTTCTGAGAGGATTATTTCCAAGGAAGATATTTGTTCCCTTTAAAGTCTTTTGAAGTGCTTAACTCCTACAATTATTTTCTAAATCAGTAATTTTTTTAAAAAGTCATCATTTTTCTGTCTTAGAAGAACATTAATTTTGATAACTAATCATTAAACTTAACTTTGAAAAAGTTGTATAACTGCAAGGTTTTTGTGTTTTATTGGGTGTTTTCATAGTTGGCTGCTCATCTGCACTCCAGGTTCTGGTAATATTTGATCTTATAATGCAAATAAGGACTGCAGGAGCAAGCCTCTAACTGAGGAAAACCAGAAGTTTTTATCTTCCACCTCCTCAACAATTTCCAAAATACGTATGAGATTAAAAAATTCTCAATATTGAAATGATGTACTCTAAATTGAATTCCTTCTTACCAAAAAGTGCAGTAGGCTTCCAAAAACTGCAGATAGGTGTTGTTCACTAAATTGTTAGCAGACAAAGTTGTCACCCTTCAAGGTCTTGTTTTCATGCCAACAAACTGGTTTTAGTATGTCTGGTACCCAGGTATGCTCGGATGAGTGGCACATTATGAGGCTGCGAAAGGTTATCAATTCTCCTGAAGTGTGGAAGCAGATGAAGGGAACTGAAAAAAGAGTATCACAGTGATGGGACTGTTACAGGGATATTCCTCTAAGGAAGATCACTAAGGAGTGGTTTGCACTGTTGTGGGAGATTGCAGGCATAGCTGTGACTGGTTTTGGTCTCCACTTTCTGTAATGATGCCTGTGAAGGGCGTTAGGCTTCACCATGGCTTAGCCAGATGCCCACGGAACTGAACAACCCGTGTTGAAGCCAATGTGGGATTGGCAGCCCTGTTGAGTAATTCATGTACATCTGTCTGCGGCCCAGTTGCTCCTTCTTCCTGCAGTACCAACGTCTGAAGCAGAGCAAAGGAATGGAAAGAAAAGGGCTGCTAGCTAGGGCCAGTTATAGCCTAATGGTAGTTCCGTCTCTCATCCTCACAATTTCATCCAAGGTGCTTTGCTTATGTTTCTGCAGATAAGCCAGACCCACCTGCCGGAACACCTTGTGCATCAGACATACGCAGTTCCTCCCTCACTCTCTCTTGGTATGGCTCCTCCTATGATGGTGGAAGTGCAGTGCAGTCCTACACCGTGGAGATCTGGAACTCAGTGGACAACAAATGGACAGACCTCACCACCTGCCGCAGCACCTCTTTCAACGTGCAGGACCTGCAGGCTGACCGGGAGTACAAATTCCGTGTGCGGGCTGCCAACGTGTACGGCATCAGCGAGCCCAGCCAAGAATCTGAGCTGGTAAAGGTTGGAGAGAAACAAGAAGGTTAGTTCTTAGGAGAAAAAAATATCTAAATTCAATGAAACTCTATCTTAACAGTTCCTTAGTGAGGCCAGGCAGCTGCACGCACTCCTTTGCATGTGCCGCTGTGCAGTCAATGCTTGTGCTGGCTCTGTGTGTGCTGAAGGCCCTTCCCAGACTCCATGTGGGTGTCTGAGAACATAAGATTTGCATGCCTGCGGTGTGGAAACTTGGCTTCAGGGATCCCAAATCCCTGCCTGGTGAAAGCAACCAATAATTCTCCTTCTGGCTTGCCGTGTGAGTGCTGGCTGACAGACTTCTGCAGTGCAGTGCACAGGTAATGGGAGACGAAACTTTTCACACATGTTACACATTCAGTCCATGCCCGGTTGGAAAATGATGTTGGTGGATCACCTGAAATACACTGATGGATTCATTATAGTTTATACTGGACACACCATGGAAAAACAAGCCATAAACACTATCCCAAATTAGCTTTTGGAAAAAGTAAGCGTGCTTGCTGCTAGCCAAGCACAGAATATGAAGCAGAAACTGAACTGGCATCTCATACCTAGTTGTAGTTCCCATGCTTTCAAGTCCAGCATGATAAAGCACCTCAGTCCTGTTGCCTCTCGTACACCCATCTTGTGAATTCAAGGCTATCTGAGTTAGCATGTTGGTTTTGCCACTTTATGGATGCTAAAAATATTTGTAAGGTTTTTGATTACAGTTGTATGTACTTTGAAAAATATTTTTCAGTATCTTTTACTTCTTAATTTTTGCTTAAGATCTTCTCAAAGGACTAATAGGCAGAGTTGGATCATTGCAGAAATTATTAAGAAACTGGTACTAAAATTTGAAACACACAAATATCAGCATTATTTTCAAAACCAGAGACTGATTTTGTGTATTTTTGTGCACACCCACATCTACCTACTGTAGACAACTTTGATAGTCATCTCAGCAAAAATCCCGGACCAGGGATAATGTATTTTGCCATTTTTCCTGCCTTTGAGGAGTGGACTGTATGTTGTATCTCTCCCTCCTTACTTACATATGTAGGGCTTTGGAGATTTAAGTGTTCTACATTGCCCTTGTGAAGTTATCTTTCAGTGCCAAAGCAAGACAAAATGATAGCAAAGTGATGCAGCATCACACAACTGTGTAAGCCTCTCAACAGACATTTCTAAACAAAAGTAAATCATATTTCTCCTTAAGAGATAAATTAGATGCATTCTGAGAATTGACTTCCTGCTATTTGTAAGATTTAAAACCCACTCTAAATGAAAATGCACCTTCTCTTCAAAGGGAGGAAAAATAACATGAAGAGTAGCAATAAAATTGAATAGATGGTACGGGCTCTTCATAAAAAAATTCCCTGTGTTTGAATGCCCTCTTTCTTTAGTTGCTGGACAAACACCTTCTAGAGTTGGGGACCTGACTCTTCTCTATATTTGTTTTTCCTAGAGCAAGCACTATCTGTACTGGACCAAAGCAAACAAGCTATTTTTATTTTTAAGACTGAGAGTTTTCTTATATAGATTTAGTAAAGTGTATGAATCATTGTGATACATACAGAAAAAAAGCAACAAAAAGTTGTTTTGAGTGAAAAGATAATGTGTTCTGTTTGCAGGATGGCGGGTTGTCATTGTGCTCCCAATCCCATGGCTTCTTGATTTCAATTCTTGATACTGCAGCTAGTGTGGAAAAAGAGCAAGTCATCTAAAGAGTGATTTTTCAAGTGTGTGAATATAACTGGTGCTTTAATTAAAGGCAGTGGAAAATGCATGTGTTCAGCACCTGCCAAAGTCAGGACTTTGAGCTGCCATCTATGAAAACACTTAGCTGAGTAACCAGGGATTTTCTGTGGCTGCCAGGAAGTTTGATTACTGATTTTCATACTAAGGTGGCCAGAGGATATTAGCAATCTCAATATAATCATAGCAAAGAAAGGCATGACTAAATTTTCACTGTTCATTTAAAGAAAACAGCTACTAAGATAAGGCTGTAAGTCACAACAGATTAAAGTGCACATTGCCATGTTTGAGGAATATTTGGTACTGTTGACTCACTTCTGAGAAAGGTTTTAGCACAGCTACTCAGCACTTACCAAGCTCAGATACGTTCCACTTATATAATTTAGGCTTCCAGGGGTGGACCAAAATGTTTCTAGTTCATGGCTTCAATACCATGTCACTGCAGAACAGGGAACTGACTTCTTGCCTAATCAGTATTTGGCAAACATTAACTACTGGCAGCGTGGCTGGGATCAGCTCCCTTATGCAGCCCTTAAAAGGGGAGGAAAATGCGATGTGCTCTGTGCAAGGGTGGTTTGTAGCTGAGGAAGATCTGAGGACAGCTACCCCGGGTGGGGAAGGCTCGCTTCCCTCTCTGCTCCTCTGGTAGATCTCTGCAAACCAGCTTGTCTGTGCTGGAACATACAAGGGTCACAACCCTAGAGAAAAGAGAGAAAGGCTTTAGCAACAGACTATATCTGCTTGATTGGCTTTGCTACCAGCACACAGATGCAGCATTATGTGTTGGATGTAAAAGGGTGATGAGCCAGAGCAGCTCTCTGCTCACCCTGCATCCTTTATTTCTGTTGCTTTCTTCTCATCTGCTGTATAACTCTGTACTTTCAAGCACCTCACAGCACCCAGAGTACTGAATTAATGTTTCATAACATAAATCTGTTCACACAGCAGGGATAAATCCCTTGGTTAGGCTTGCACTCCCCGATGGCAAAGTGCAGCTTCAGCAGCTGCAGGGAGAATTGAACAGGTCACTGTGCAACTGCCTTTGCAGTTTCTCAAATTACTGGTCATAGCCACAGGTCTTAGGAGCAAGCCCAAGCCATCTCAGTAATATAGAACAACATCCCAGCCATACCCCCTTTCCCTGCATATCTGCAGGCAATATAGGGAGCAATTCACAAAACAGTGCTACTGGCAGTTCATGTATATGAAAATTAAAAATGAAAATCAGGACACTCAGGTCAACTTTTACTCTGACTTAGGTCACTGGGCTTGCCAACATCTTGCCTGTCTTTGGCTGCAGAACTGAGGCTCCATTTGAACCTCAATGATTACAAAATTCAGCCATGCTCAGAGAAGCACATGCTGTCCAAATTTTATTGGTATCTTGAGTCTGAAAAATTTGTCTGGATGCTTTGCAAGAAATCTTTTCATATACAAACTTGCTTAACATTTGGCTTTGCAATCCAAAAAAGGCATATCAAAGCTAGAAAAAGATTTGTCATTGAACCAAAGTGTTATTGATTTTAATATTTTTAATTTATTTTCTATTTCCCTAAGGCATTCCTAGAGGTAATTCTTAGGTCACTTTGAACTGATGGACTATGCTGATGTTTCTATTAGGCAGGTGTGATAGACAAGTACTGCAAACCACATGAACTTGATGTATTCAGAAATGGTGACTAGACTGTGATTGTGTAGTCAATACTCATGTAGAAGTGGTGAAGAGATTTTAACTATAAAGCTAATGCACAAACTCCCTGACTGCTTTTTGCTGCTTTGCCGTAGGATCTATCAGTTGTCCATGTCACTGTGAATAATTCGATTGCCTTATGTAACTGCCATATCCTATATGAATAAAATGTTATTCGTGTCTTTTTCTTTTCATCACAGAACCTAAAGAGGATGAAGCAGAGCTATCTGACGATGGTAAGAAGTGCATATTTTAAACAGGACAAATGCAAGTCTGTGCTTTTCATTCATGTTTTCTGGAGGTTTTAATCATGGTCCTTGATACCTGTTTGTAGAGGGGAAAGAAACAGAGGTGGAATATCGGACGGTTACAATCAACACTGAACAAAAGGTGTCAGATGTCTATAACGTTGAAGAGAGGCTGGGATCGTAAGTACTGTATTTTGCTTTTGAAGACATAGAGTTTTCAAGGCTACCAGTCAATTATAAAGATCACATGCATTCGTTCTTTGACGGTGTCTTGCACTTTCAACATTCCAGCTGGGCTCCTGCTAAATAGATTTTAACATATGTTGGCTTCCACTCCATAAAGATCATTTACTCTTATTAACTGATAATTTTAAATAGGCACTTACATGTATTTGTGGCAAGGAAAACAGAGCCCACAAATGAATAAAGCTAGAGGATTCATTTTTTTGTCAGTGTTCTAAAAGCTATCTGAAAAAAAAGATATACATTGTGTACTTGCATTTCCATTATATCCATTAGCAGTAATAAGATTATCCTGCCCACAGGCTGGAATCTCTGTTGACAGGGGTCATAATCCCAAAGAGCATTAATAGTATTGCTAAGAGAAGGTCAGTGATTAGCCTGGCTGTGTTTCTCAGGGCTCCAACTCATGGCTGTGTGAACTGCATGCCATGATAATCTTTCAGTGATTTGTGCTGAAGGCCAGGGGATCCTGTGTGCTGTCATTAATAAATCTTGATAAGTGTAACGTAGAGGTAGAATTGTACATATACAGCAATGTGAAATAACAGTGCTGAGCATTTCAGTTTCTAATTTCACCTGTATCCTACGCCTGACATGTCTCATCTGCTGCCCCTTCAGAGGTCTACAACCTATAGAAAACTGTGCAGAAAGACTTCAGTCACATGAGTTAAAACCTGGTAGGAGTCCAGTTTTTGAATACTCATATAAAACTTGCTCATTGGAATGGCAGGGTATCTCTAAATGTGGTATTCATTCAGGAGTTCTTGCAGATTACTCTGCACAAAATCATTACAGAACAATAATTGATATTAAGACACTTTTATTTCAGCATGGACTGGTTGTGCTGTAACATTTAGTAAAATGTTGCTGTTCGTGGTGGCCCATACATTGCAAAAACATTTTATGGAAATAGTTATATATTTTCAGGGGAAAATTTGGACAAGTCTTTAGGCTTGTTGAAAAGAAGACTGGAAAAGTTTGGGCAGGAAAATTTTTCAAAGCCTATTCTGCTAAGGAAAAAGAGAACATAAGGGATGAAATCAGCATCATGAACTGTCTACATCATCCAAAACTCGTCCAATGTGTAGATGCCTTTGAAGAAAAAGCCAACATCGTTATGGTCTTAGAAATGTAAGTATAAAGCAGATCACACTGGCAAAGCTAATAATGTTGAAAATAATTGTGTGTACAAAAGTAGCAACTTACCCAGACGTAGAACTGTCAAAAACTTCAGGATTTGCAGGGCTTGGATGGCTTTCTCATCTTGCAAGTTTTTCCAAGTATTTATCCAACTTGTTTAAGCTGTGTAAGTGAATCTGTGTTGTATCTTTTAAAAATCTGTGAAGATGTGTTACAGTTTTTGTTGTCTTGTTTGCTTGTTTTTTAAAGTACGTGTGGTGCGTGTTTGCAGCTCACTCTTTTATTGCCAGCTTGGGAGAGCAGAGAAAGAAAGTAAGCTGCATTTTGGACTTTCATTTAGAACTAAAAATGTGTTTAAGGAGGAGAATTCTTTTTTTCCTTTAGGCAATTCTAAACATGTATTGAAGAATACATCAGATGTTGCTTGCAGAGAATTGAATTGAATTGCAGAGAATTGAATGACAGTAGGAGAGAAAGATGTGGATCAGAATGCAAAAATCTAAGCCACATTCTAATAAAATAGTTGAATTTCCATAAAAAATTTATCATGACGAATTTATAGTGCTCAAGAGATATTAGGAACACTTCAGTTTTCATAATATCCTGGGTTTATATTTTTAAGAGACCTTAAAGGGTTAGCCCTGTGTGGTTTTCCTGCAGCACATAAATACTTTGATTGCAAAACATTTATTTATAACAAGTTCTGTATAAAAAAATCTCCACAGGTAAAGGCAGTGAATGTTCTAAATCTAGATCAGTAGATGCAGAAAGATTACGCTGTTTTCCCTAAAAACTAATTAAACATTAATTGATCTGCCCCCAAGGTCAATACACAAATTCTCCATGATGGCCCAGGTGTAGCAGTTGCAGAAGGGAATCTCTCCTTTACTGGAAAGTAACTTCATCCAAAACTATATAATTAAGTAACACAGAATTTGAAGACAGGCTATGCCACTGTCTTGTTCTTGCTGAGTAAGACAGCAACAACTGTTTTTACCTCCCAGAAATTGTTCACCGTGGGCTCCTAATGCCACACTACTGTGGGGAGCAGCAGAAAAGCACCACAGAAGCAGTGCTGTAAAACATCTCACAGGGTTGTGACTTGGGTACCTTTGTATTTAAAGATAATAGATATTTACTTCCAGGAAAAAAAAAAAAAAAAGAAAAAAAAAGAAAAAAAAGAAGATTCAATACATGTTCTTGCAACAAAATTCATTATAAGAAAAGAATCTGCACAGTTTGAAATGGAAAGTAATGGTCAGGCTTCACAAACAATCATGACCAACATGACCACTGTTTGCATCATCCATAATGCACCTTCTTGGTTTGAATCCCATACTTTTGGCAGCAGCAGCTGAAAGGAAGATTAAATCCTGATCTGTGCTGATGTTTTTCCCAAAAAGTTACATCAGTTACTGTTCTGCTGCCACACCTACTTCATGTGCTGTCTGATGCAAGAAGGAGAAGCAGTTTTTTTGCTAGCTGCAAGTTCTGAGTAAGATAGAAATTGTTTGAGGCAAAGGAGACTATATGTCTATTTTGCTTGCTTGGCACTTGCTTAGATTATGTGCAAACTACTACTGCACTGGCATATTTCAAAAATTGGATTTTACAACCCTGGAACTTACGTGCAAGAAGGTGTTTTTATTTTTAGACTGAGCAGTTGAGCAAGCTGATGATGGTAAGGGAAGGGAACCCTACTTAGCTTGGAACTGGGAGCTGGCAAACCTAATGGAAAACAGGGAGATGTATAAAGAGTCTGGAATAGCATATGGCTTTACACTCCATTAGTTCCCCCCTGACAGCAAGCAGGTTTTACTTTTCAAAAATACGGAAAAGTGCAATCAAATTTAAAGTAGCTTTGTTAACCAGTATAATTAGAATGTGATTTTAGTTTTGGGTGGCCACCTTTTCTGGCTTTTGAGACACCCCACTGAAAGTTCCAAGTGTCAAGCAGCAGGCAGCAGCAGTGTGTCCCAGCCCTGCAGCAGAACTGTGGTAATGCATGGATTTCAAATAAATCCAGCTTACCTGCTATTAGTCTCATTTTAAACCAGATTTTAGTAGTGAATGGAATTTAGCAGATTCCCCTCTACTTGAATTGGAGCTATTGGTAAGAAGCGGCTTTGGAATTTTCTTCCTGGTATTTATTATAAATTTTTCATTTTAATTTTATTCCCATATCTTTCTTAGAACCTTTTAGACTTCACCTTCTCTCCTTTTAATATTTTTCATTACACTATATTATATGCTTTGATTTCATACTTAAATTAATATCAGATTTTTTTATTATTAATTTTAAATCAAACACTATAATAAGATGTTCTTACCTGAAAACCTTTCCATCTACCATTTGCTGGAAGTCAGGGGCAAGTCTCAGGCATTTCCTCTTCAAATATAGGAATGTACTGGTTCCACAATAAGCATCTCAGTGGAAAAACTAAATCTGAAAAATAGTATCATGTTGTAAATGTCATTCAGCACTGGGGATAAGTGCCTTAAAGTTTTATATACTTCAGATAGTCAGTTAATTTTGACATAGATCAGAAAAAGATTATTGTATTGCAAATTAAGATTATTGGAGAAAAATCTCAGCACTAAACTCCATTCATCTGATGTGATTTAAGTCAGAACAAGTCCCTAAGGTTTGGAGATAGATTTATTAAAATGCAGCTGAGAATTTGCCTGGACAACAGATTCTTCTCACTGTTCCTCCACGACCTAAAGTTTATAATAAAACAATTTTAAAATGTGTATTCTGTGATTCTATAGACATGAATATTTTCCTCTGTGGTCTCATCTAGAGAAGACTGAAAAGAGAATTCTGAACTAGTTGTGGCTGTTTGAACAAAGCCAACTTCTCCTTCTGTGTATGGGTAGAACCTGATCCGCACTGGTTTGATTCAGCTTCCTAATCTGGCAAAAGTTAAACTGGATTTGGCTAACAGGCAAAAACAACTGGTACATTTTAGTATTAGGATGACTATCATTTGGAATTGCACAGTGCTCCAGATATGAACGTTTTGCCTGCAGATGTTTTCATAAACACCTCCATTCTGGTTAATGTCTTACTGAAGTAACAAAATACTAGATCCCTTGAATGTTTATTCAACAGCTCTGGCCATATTATTGCTTTATGTTACAAATGTGCTCTAATACAACACAAGCTCTGGGTTTGTCAAACATACACTATTCTTACTATTTTCATGCTCATAGGAAACTGCAGTAGCATTTCTAATTACGTATTTTTTTTGAAATCTTATAGCCAAAGCAACAAATGCATCCAGAACTCCAGATGTTTCAATTTCGGTTTGGTACATGAGGGATATAATCGTATATCTGGCAACCTGCAAGCATTGCAAGGCCAGTTTTCGGTTTCGTGTTTTCTTTCTGTAACTGAAATGTGCAATTACATTTGGCAATAAGCATGAATGCTGCAAAATGTTAAACCATATAAAGACTATGGTGTCTTTAATTTAGAACAGATTTCTAAAAGCAAAGCTCTCATCACTGTTTGATCCTTTCTCAATGGGTCATTCCCCTGCAGCATAAGAAAAAAGTATTTCCCATCTTTGGATGCAAGCAGATAAACCAGTTGAGTGATTACTCAGAATGTAAAACAAAACAAAACAAAAGAAAGACCAAACAGAAAAAAAAAACCACCAAAACTAACAAACTACAACTTAAATTATGCTTTTTTAAATCTAGATTAAAAATGTCCCACTTTAGTTCCACTAACAGTTCAATCCAGGAGATTCTACCCTGGAAAGACCAATTATTTCACATCTTTAATAAGCATATAAATGGAATTGTCCTACAAGGAGTGTGATGAGGACGCAGCTAAAAATACCAGCACTGAAAGTGTTGTGGGTTATATCCTTGTCCTGTCATAGCTAAGGAGGAAATTCCCTCTGAACTCACTTGGGTCAGTAATTTACCCTTTGAGCTTTGCATTCCAATTAACCATATCATCAGAATTCTTCCTTCTTCAGCCTGCCTTTGTCGCTCTCAATCTCTCTTCTTCCCAAATTTTTGCTCATCTGCTAGAAGTTTTGTCCTCTTTTTCTGGGACCCATTCCACGTACTTTAGTTTTCTTTATTTCTAAATTATGTTGTCTGCACTTGTGTAGTGGTGGATCACAGGAGGGAAGGAAGCAGCGAGAGACGTGCGCTTGGAGTCTGGAGTGGTGTTATGAACACATGTCAGCAGGGTGACAGTCACATGGCACACACTTCACTGTCAGCTGCAGGTGATGGATCCTAAAGGCAGGATGTAAATCCCTGCTGCCTGGGATAACGGTATGGGTGTCTCACAGCCCTCACCTGGGACAGAGATTCAGAGTGGAAAACATCTATTGATTTATACCACACACAAGAGGTGATTCTTCCCATATTATCCTTGTGCCTATGGAAAGTGCCATTACAAAACACAGATTGCATCCTGAAGTGACTACTGCAAGCTTGAACTCTCTGTATTTCTGTAAAAGAAATAGTTTGATTAGTCCCCAAATGAAAATGTTACAGAAGTCCTCTTTTTATTCTGTCTCTCCTAGGGTTTCTGGAGGAGAGCTCTTTGAACGCATCATTGATGAAGACTTCGAGCTGACAGAGAGAGAGTGCATTAAATATATGAAGCAGATTTCAGAAGGAGTTCAGTACATTCATAAGCAGGGTATTGTCCACTTGGATTTGAAGCCAGAAAATATTATGTGTGTCAACAAGACTGGTACAAGCATCAAACTCATTGACTTTGGACTTGCAAGAAGATTAGGTAATGACTTCTCTGCCTATTTCAATATGACTGGGGGAAAGGGGCAGGACAAACAGTAATTCATGCTACCTAATATAGTCTTTCATATATAAAGAGTAAATAATGTTTCCTATAAATAGTTCTGGGTTTAGGAAAAAGTAAAAAAGGGAAAAAGAAGGTACTCAAGAGGAGTGTGCAGTGAACTGTATACAAACTACGTGTCTGTTCCTATAGGTAGGGTATCCCTGTAGATTACAGGTAAAATACACAGTAATGGTAATGTTAACAAATACTTACATTTGCTATAGGAAACTATAAATCACTAACTTTCTAACTAAATACTTCATGAATACTACAAAACCTTGAACTTTTTGTAATCACAGGAATTAAGGTGATTTTCTAGAGGTCTTTCAGATCTGGATAATTGTAGTTGATTTGCATTTACCCATTAGTTTTATCACTTCTTAACTTAAACAGCAGGATATTGTCATACCTGTTAAACATCAGAGGAATTCTTTATGGAGCTGGGTAATAGTACTACTTAAAAATAATACAAAGAGGGAAATACCACTTGACAAGTTCCTCCTCTTCCTAAGCTGTTTTTAGCAGCTTTCTATCATTCATTTTGGTCTAAGATTCCAACATGCTTTGCAACTTGAAAGCCAAAGACCTTCAACGGTTCTTGTCTTCACATTGTTCAGTATTAGTTCAGCTCTAAAAAGCAGCCCTCCAGTTGTGCTTCCAGTGTTAGTGATCAGCACACACTGATCTTTTTTAATCTTGTATTTTCACAAAAGAAAAAAGTATTCCAAGAATTAAAAGGAACAAAAATAATTTATGAACCTGTTACTGGGAGAGCTGAGATTTGTGGCTCTACTGACAATAATTGATTGGGACAACTCATATGAATTCTTGCTCTCTATATAAGGGGTCCACAGCTAGATTCCTACTTGCAATCTTTTGTCTTCCTTTTTTAACAAAATTATTTTTAATACTTATTAAAAATAGAACAGTGTTTTTTGGAAGAGTACAGTTTGGAATTACTACCACCTGGTTTTTGTTATCTGCCTAAATGCTGCTCATCCTAGTTCTTTTGACACTTAAGTAACAGACTACTGCATTCCCAAGAATATAATTTTACTAAAACAAACAAAAAATACTTTTTTAAATGAATTGGGGAAAACAAATCCACTCTTCAGAATTTTACATGATGTTCAGCTCCAAAAGTGTATTACATGAATCTTGGTCACACGGACACTGTTAACTCAGAGATAAGATGTTTATTTTATTTATTAAAAAAAGAAATCACTGCCATTTATGTTCATTCACTAGAATGGAGCCAATAGTGTTCTAGGAACATGAACTGGATTTTGTTCTTGTTGAGGAAACAGATAAACTGTTAACTAAGTTCCAGTGCTGATGTTTTGGTTATCAGAGGTGTGTGAAAGATTTCAGCCCATGATGTTCCAGCTGTCAGCCTGAAAACGATACATTTATTGCTGCACGGAGTGGATTTCATCAACAAGAGATACAATGTAAACACAGAATGGCCTTTTTATAGAAACTTCTTCAACTACTTTTAACTTCAGGCCACAGTTAAACTGACATTTAGCAAACAGAAGATCCTATTTTCAGTAGCCTGTTCATATCCATCAGCTTTTCCATTTTCCTGGTAATCTTGTGGCATCACAGTGCGTTGCCTGGCTGACACCAGCTTGTGAGCTGCTGCAGTCGTATCGTGTGCAGCAAATCTCTAAACTCCAGAAAACTTTCCCTGATGTAGAAGGATGGGAGCTATGGGCACTGATGCTGACTTTGATTTTACAATGCTGCATGGCTTAGTATGTTGCTAATTCTTGCCAAATGCCACTATAGGTATTTGCTGTTCATCAGCTGCTGTTCTGGATAACTCTGTTGTGTGTGGCATTTCCCTAGGAAGAGAAAGTGCCCTTCCATTTCATGCCCATAAAGCAAAAGCACTCTGTTCATTGGGAAGACAGTTGTAACACTTTGGTTGAGATGATTTCCAAAAGCAGAAAACAACTTTTGCTGTTTCATTTACTTGTAAAAATTGCTAAAATTGCTTTTCACTAATGCCTGCTTCTTGTCAATTGTCTTATGTGGTGCACTGAGGGCACTTGTGCTCCTTCAAACTTTGTGATTTTGAAATTGGTCATCAAAGTCACTTTGGCATTGATAGATGTGGGACTGGAGCCCTCATACTATGGACCTGACTCTGACTGAGCAGAAACTGCTCAACCAAGAGATTGCTGAAGGGAGCAATGGCTGACTCTGCACTTCAGGTTCTGAGATTTACTTTTAACTTTTTGTAACCAGTGCAAACTAATGCCTCTAAATATTCATTGTTTTGATCAGTTTTAAAGATATAAAGATCAGTTCCTTCTGCAGTCATCTTCTGCAGCTAATTAGTTCTCCTGCACTGTCAGGAAATACCAAAGCTGCAGTGGGATATTTTCCTGACCTTTTTTGGTGTGCTGAGGAAGACATGTAGAAAATTGTTTAAGATAAACCTCTTGAGGAGAAAAGCGAATGATTTTTGAGTACTGTAAAGATTTTTTTTTTTAATCAGTTGATTATACACAGTGTCAGCAACAGTTTCCAGTTAGCTTGTCAGCTTTCTATCTGAATTAAGGGATCTCCAAACACAGATCCTACTTGTGTACTAAGCTTGTAAACAACTGGGTAAAGATTTGACATATTATTGCATAGAAAAGATCTTATTCTTTTCCTTTCTCTTTTCTTTTATACACAGAAAATGCTGTATCGGTTGTTTCACACATTATGCTTGCACTCAAATGCCATGTTTTCAAAAAAACCCCCACATTTCTCTGATGTATGGACAGTGCATTTCATACACCAGACTTTTGCATACACAGTGGCTCGTGGTAGTTTACACAGTGCACAGAAAAGCCTCCAAACTTGGATGTGAAAATCTGAGCCTGAGATTTGGACAACCATGATTAGGCTTTTGGAAAACAGGTTCATTGTCATAAATTTCAGTAACTTTTCATTAAGACAGTTCGAAAAAAAATGTAGGTGTTGACTTTAAAAAGAAGGCAAATGGAAAAGTGGGATCTTGGGCTTCTCATTTGCACTTGAAAAAGGAAGGGTGATCTCTCCGTCCTCATGACCACTGTGAAGAAGACATTGCCCTTCTTTTGGGCTAAGTCACTTTGGATACTAGAAAAAGGATCTTACTTTTTGGGATAAGAAAACTCTGGTTATGTGACTGTAGGGATGTTGTGGAATAGTTTTTGAATGTGCTTTTTAAAGGCTAGTCAGAGATCTGGCAGGAGGGTCTTGATGTTGGTGAACTTGCATGAGAGGATATGGGTGATTTCCTGCAGCTGCTCCCAGGCATTGTTCTGTCCGTGTGTCTCTGGAAATGGGTATTCCCTGCATGGAGGGGTCTCTGAAAACAGGGAAAACATGTCACAATAAGGCTTCTGCAATTAGTTTACTATAACCATACTTAAGCAGAGCAAAAAGGGTTTCACAGAATTTAAAATGGGAAACAGGCATGACCATGAGTGAATTGCTGCAGTAGTGCTTAAAAGTTGCCTTAAACACAGTGTTAGATCTTTAGGCAAATTATTAACCCCATATATCCTTCAGATTTCATTTGGTAAATTGGGGATTTCCACACGTCAAAAGACCACTACCTTAGGTGTTTGATTACATTTCATGAAATGCCTTAAGAGCTTTCAATGGAGGTGAGTGTGGGAGTGGAGTCAGTGCTGAGATCAGCATTTCTGTCGCAAAATCTGGTAAAGTAGGTTCTGGTAAATAAAAGTATTCTATTAAGATTCAGTGTTGTGGACAATTCACTTCTATTGTAGTCTTCTCAAAACTTTTGATTTGCTGTCGTTTGGGGTTTTTTTAAGCTTTTCTCTTGATTATAGAGCTGCAAATATCTGTACTCATGGTAACCTTAACAGGAGCAGGATTGGACTCTGCTACATCTGTTTTCCTTCCCATCCATATCTGTTTTTTTTAGATGGTAATCTCTTTGGGAGAGCAATGGTCCCCCACTAGGACATTCTGCTGTGCCTAATCTGGATGCTACTCTTGCACAAAAGATAAACATAATGCAATGAATCTCACTGAAGGCAGATACTGATTGCTCAGGCACATGTGCAGACTGGACAAGAGTTTCTTGACCTAAATCCAAGCCTGTTTCAAGTCAGAAACAATTTATTTTCTGACATTTTTATATTTGTATAATGTAATTCTTTTATTGGGATGTGGGTTTTTTCCCCTCGTCGCTAATCTATTCCTTAGTTTTCTTCCTTTTTCATCTTTCTTATTCTTTTCTTCTTCCATCCTATTTAGAATGAGCATTGATGAAAATGAGCCCATTGAGTTTGCCTAACAATTTCTAACTTAGTGACTTACATTGTGTTTCACACTATGACTAGAAGTCAGACGTATCACTCAGTTGCACACTGGTAGAATAAACTGGTAGTACTATGTTATGAACAGGTTGTTCTTCTACCTTCACCACTGTATTTTCCAGTGGAGCAATACTGGTGGACCAGCACAGGAAAAATGACAAGCGAGTTCACATGTCTCATGACCTTATTCTTTCAGCTCATGCTGGTAGCAGGTGCTTCATTGTAGATAATTTTAAAAGCATCCACACTGTGCTTAGGCAGAGACAAATGTGGAACACCTGTGCTACAGCCCAGCTGAATAAAAGGTTGGAGCAGCTGATGATTTGTGCTTCCCCTTCACCACTTTGCATCTCCATAGGTGTGGTTGTAGGCAGGACTAGTTTTGAGAGCATGCCCAAGTCCAGCTTTACTGAGAGGCAGTGATCTGACAGATGATCATCATCTGTTTCCTTTCTTGTTTCACTGCTGGCCGATGCCACTTCAAATTTCAGAGACATGCAACCCACTATTGATTTTCTTTCCTATTTACTCTAGAAAAAAATATGTTGGATTGAAATAGTTATTTCTTGTTATTATAATTTTATCACTACTGGTTCTTTTTACCACAACACCCAGTGCCCTTAGCTGTGATAAGTCTTGGATAATTTGTGAAAACTTTAACTTCTGTCTAACACTGGATTCCTGCAATCCTCTTGTGAAACTGCTAAGGGGATGGAGGCTCAAACACTTTTATACTTCAGACATCCAAATGTGAATTAAACAGCGACACTTCTCCTCTTTCTTAGACTTGGTCTTATGGAAGCTTCTTGAAATAGCAACCTTCTTATGTGATTGGACAGTGCTATATGCTTGAGGAGGCTTAATAGATAAATCTTTATTTCTATACATGTATCAGCTAAGAAAATAGCAGTTCAGCAGTTCTGATAAGGATCTTTTAAATAATCACAAATATAAGGGTAAAACTGGTTTTCCTGTTACTGGAGAATAACTGATTTTAAAAATCTGCATGCAGCAGTTAATGGTTTTCTCTTTCATTCTTCACAGAAAATGCAGGTTCTCTGAAAGTTCTCTTTGGGACACCTGAGTTTGTGGCTCCAGAAGTTATAAACTATGAACCTATTGGATATGAAACAGATATGTGGAGTATAGGAGTTATCTGCTACATTTTGTGAGTACCTTTGCTATTTTTAGCACAAATTCTGTCAGTTGCTGAACATACAAAATTTTCATCAGCTTCTGAAGTTTTCTCCAATTTTCAGGCCTTTTCTATTCTAATTATCAGGTCCTGCATGTTTAATAAAAGTTCTGTGTTCTCTGAAGGGTGCAGTTGGTAAACTGCAGAACTGGCAGTTTGGGAAATTCAGCCATTTAGTGTTGTACTTCTTGCGTCACAAACTGGCGACGCTTCATTTAAAAACACAATGCAACAGTATTTTATTATTAACTTTAAACTATTTTTCCCTTCCAGATATTAAAGAAAAATGTTTGAGCATGCACTAATAACCATTAATTTCCATTCTTTTATTACAAGAGAGAAAATTTTTGTGAAACTCTGGGGTCTCATGGGACACACTTAAGTATCCCAGCATTACCATATCTGTTCAGAGTGCATTTTAATTTATTACTAAGCACAAACCACTGGATAAATACATTTTATAAGCAGCATGAATTGAGCTTGTGAAAGCATTTTAGAGGATGGTTAGCTACAGCTCTTGGTTACATATTTCAGTATTAGATTTGATTTTTATTATATGATTTGATAACACGTGCTTATGAACATCAATGAGTCTAGAGAAATGTATATGGAAAGAGCATCTCCATGCCTAGAACAGCACACTTGCTGTTCTTCCTCCCACTGTGACTGTACATATTTGATGCCATATAAACAAGTGTAAAGAAAAGCTCAGCTTGGAGCATAGTTCTTTCTTCCTCACTCCAGCTTCAGCAGTAAGTAAACAGCAGACCTGCTTTGCACTCATTCTTTTAAAAGGCTCCTCTCTGTGCCCTTCTCCTTTAATAAAAGAGTCTCCACTGCCCTGGCTACCCTGCTCCTTGACACCTGGCAATGCACAGTTGTTTGCCTCATCTTTCCTTGGTCTTTCTGCGTTCCTGCTTGCTTCAGGAGCCTGTACTTGTTCTCACGCTCTTCTCGTTTCCAAACTAAGCAACATAATTCCCTTACATGTCCTGTGCAAAAGCTACTACATCAACTCTCTCTTACTCCCAGCAAAGACTCTGAATATTTCTGTTATCTTCTGTTTCTTATGTGAAGTGTGCTACACTCTTCAAGGTCACTTTGTTCTGCCAGTTTATTTACAGGACTTTTATTTTCCATTCACTTCCAGCACTTCTTTCTAGATCTTGAAAGCTCGTTTGGATCATTCTGTAGTTCAAATAATGCAGACCACACAGGCAGCACTCGGAAGACAAATTAATGCATTTCTCTAGCTTTTGAGGTCTCCTGATCTGCAGGCTCCTGGAAGGCAGGATGGCGATTCCGGGCACATCCCTGGAGCCCAGCACTCCCTCAGTGCTGCAGTGCCCTCTGGAGGCCTCCTGCACCCTGGGGAGCGGAGCTCTGGCCGCAGCGTTACGCGCCCTTTTGGGGAGTTCCGCGTCTTTTGCTGGCATTTGTTATTAAAGTGTGTGACGAGTTTCCGTGTGTTCCCCGTACAGGCAGCGACAGACAAGCAAGGCACAAATCGGTGTTGGCAGTGGTGTGTTCCTAAGGCATGGAGCCAGGGCTGCTGCTCCGGTACAGTCCGTGCTGGGGAACACCGGCATCATCTAAGTAGACAAAGCAAAGGGAGCAGGTGAAACAGGTGGAGAAAAGGTGAAATGTCTTGCCAAACACTAGTCTGCCAGCAGTGGCAGAACTGCTTCTTCCTAGTTTCTCTGTGCTACCAGAAGCAAGATATTTGGATGCTGGGGTTGAGGTGGTGTTACACTTGACGCAGCTGATCTGATATGCCTTGTGAAATATATTAAGAAATTACTTGTTTGGTGAGGTGTATTTAAGCTCATTTAACCGCTCATGAGGGGAAAACTACATTACCCAAACATAATGAAAATCTTTTTTTTCGATGCATAGCTATTGCCACATAGTGATTAGTAGTAATAACCAGCTTTTGTCTTTCTTGCCATAAGAATAATGTAATAGAAGTTAGGGAAGACCTGTGAGTCATCACTTGGACTTTCCCTCTCCACCCCAGAGTGACAGGTTCCTGATCTGTCTTAACTTTCTTAAAGCCCAGCTATTTTTACAGACTCACAGCTATGAGCCATTATCTAAAATGGACCATCACATCATCATTGCAGAATGCAAATAAAAGTCATTGAGAACTGCATATCTCTTTACTTGTAGCTCTGCTTTCCTGTTTTGATTGTAAGCTCAGAACTGCCAAATCTCGTGCACCAAGTGTAAGACTCACTCATTTATTGTCTGCCTTATGTTCCATCACTGTGCTTGTAACTTGGCATTTGCACCCTGTCTCTCCCTGCCATGGTGAGTGGGGCCATGAAGGCAGAGGCGAGCGCTGCAGCAGCACTGCACTCGAGGGCAGGTCTGCTACAGGCAGCTGATGGCCCAAGGCTGCTGTGTCCACCATGTGATCTAAGTGAAGCAGCAGGGAGCACCTACTGCATGACTTGACATCTCTTTTAAGGTGGGATTCCAGAGTGCTGAGAGACCTGTAACCTGCCTAGAAAGTGCCCGTGTTTCCATGATGTGCTGCACAACAGTGAATACAAACCGGGGTTAGCAAAGAGCTGCTAAAGAGATCTCTGAGTGAAGGGTCTTCCCTACAGAAGAATAAATAGGATGTAATCTTCAGTAGGAAGCAGGGTGACAGCACTTCTGACGAAACTCTGCAGCAAATCCCCTCTCCAGTCTCTCTGCTATGCAGGCATAAGTACAGATATCACACTCCCTGTTGGGATCTGCATCTGTCTTCCTTATGGCATGACTGACTTAATTCCATCCTACAGTTCATGGGTTCCCTTTCCACATTTATAAGCTATACATTAAATCCTTTAAATCTTCCTGGATAACTTATTCAGTCCTGTCTCTTCATCTGTCTTTGTTCTTCCTTAAATTTCCCTGTTTGTATTCTGCACTTTAAGTTTTTTTATATTCCACTTTTATCTTGTTCTCTGTCCTGTTCTGTATCACAGTACTGTCCCACATACTTAAGTTGATCTATTGCCTTAGAAATAACAGGCCACAAATATTATAGCTTCTGTATATCATCTCCATTTATGTCTATTTCAGAATTTCTTTTTGCATTTACATTAACTTTTATCTAATGAAGGTTAAACCTCCTGAATTCTTTCCAACTCTTTCTGGAAAGAATTCATTCTTCTGGGCATTGCTGAATTTGCCTTTTTTTTTTTTTCTAGTTCTAGTTCTTTTCTAATGGATAGTAGGTGTTTTCAATATTTAGTAATCTGAAACAATTTCTAAATTCTATCTTTATTTCAAACCAATTTTCAGTCTAAGCTTTCAGCACTGCATGTACGTACATTGAATGTGGATAGCCCTTTTCCTTCTGGCTCCACAGGATCTGATTAGTTTCAGGGAGGAATTGGCTGTGGCTGATTCAAACCTCTGCTTGCTTTCCAGTAGCTCTTCTCCCTTTATCAGTGCCAGGCAGTGTATCTTTGCAGCATAGCTGATCTCTGTCAATTAATATTTTTTAATATACTGTATCTTAGGCTGTGTTTTAATATCACATTTGATCTTGCTGTACACTCTTCTCCTTCAGCACCTTCCTAATTGCACTCACCCTGATTCTTCAAACATTCATTCCCTTTCCTTTTTATCCATTGTGTTGTTCATCAGTGCTGTTATTCCTGCCTTGTTTGGCAGTTCGGGTTGGTTGAAAGATCTTTCGGCATCGTTCATCTTTTGGGTGTGCTGCCTTGGAACTTCAGTAAGGCAAGACACAACACTGGCTTACACTCAGCCCCATGTTGTATCAAAAATTTATGCCTCCTTAATATAAAACTGTAAGAACACTCCTTGTTCTTTCCTTAAAGCAATTTAGGAAGGCCTTAATAAGATGGTACTGCTCAAAAGAAAATGTTTTATTTGTTCCGTGGCACTGGCAAATTGTGGTTCCTCAGTAATCCACTGGGCATGTGAAACAAGAATGAGAACAGCGTAACACCCTTGCTTCAGCAGTGAGCTTTCCTCTTTTCATGGGTTTAGTGGTCTCGTCTCCTGGAGACAACCAGTGTGGGAGTCAGTCAGCGCTCAGCTAAGGAAGAAGTGGTGTCGTCCCATGGATGTGTGCTCCCCACAAAGTAGCCTGACACTATTTATTTGTTTTATTGCACTTGTAAAAGAATGAAATTACTACATGATCTCCAGGCTGCCGGCGTTATGTGCTTATTTGACGTGCCGTGCACAGGTTTATCAGAAGCAGATATTACTTTCCATACTGAGATGGGTTACTTTTTTTTGCACTGCTAATGCAAGGCAAGGACTGTGAGGAGGAGCTCATTGCCAGCAGTCCCTGTCAGCTGCTGCTGCAAGCTCTGCCTGCAGAGTAACGCTCAGAGTCTGACATTTTGGGACAAGCAGCAAAGTCATCTTCCCTGGATTAGTGGGAGTCTTAATGCAAAGATCTCCAGTTGAAATGCCATAGTGTTTGTTACACAGGCACAGAGACGGGTGTCCACACTGGACCCTTTTGATCTTAACGTTTCTAAGTCTCCACTCAGAGCTTTGTAACAACAGACCAATAAACGTTAAGGAACTTCTACAGGATAAAATATATTTCTTCTTTATTTAGAAGTGGAAACTCTGAAAGATTTTCTAAACAAATAGTTCTTAACATGCCAGGAAGATGCCTGGTTGAGTGGCTGGAAGAATGTTTTCAGTAAACAACCTGCTGCTTGTCTAACAGTAACTTCGCAGTGTAAGCACAGAGTTAATTTTCTAGCGCAGTAGCTCATCTTTATCACTTAAGCATTCCAAAAAGAAATTGTTTCCATTAACTGTCAAAAGAGATGCTGGGCCATTATTACTTTAAATGGCTATTAAGAAATGAACAACCAAAACTGCAGTCAGTGAAATCTCTGCTAAAGATAAGAATTTCTGGTTGTAATTACACTAGTTGCTGGATTTTGTTTTCTGACTATGGACAAGGATCTAGTTCTCCTTAGAAGTATTTCCACAACAATGCAACTGATTCAGAGTGTAAAACTGTAGTAGAGAGAGAAAGTTATTTTAGCCTTATAAATTTTCAACAGCACATTCAGAAAATAGGTTCATTGAAACATTTGAATGGGAACTGTTACACTGGTGTTTGGAAATGACAAAGTGAATGGCGGCTTAACTGCTAACCACCTAGTCATTTACCAAATGCATGGGATCAAGCAATCCTACCACAGCGTTTAAGATTTTATCAGATAATTCTGTCATACAATTCTAAAATAAATGAAAAAAAAAATACAAAAAACCCCAACCAAACAAAAAAAATTACAAATAATTAAAGAACTTTTCCCCTCTCTAATCTTCTGTTTATTCTCCCCCCTCAAACTGTGTGTGACATGCAGTATTCCTTTGTTCAGAAATTTAGATTGTCTTTATAAGCACTGCCTCTTATGGCAGTGTGGAGCAGTGGTGTTCCCACATGAAGCAGTGTCTCTGTACCTATAGCAGTCTTTCTAGCATGCAAATGATCTCTCAATGATGCATCTTTAATCTCTGGAAATAGGCCAAATATTGTCTAACGTAGCACAAGAGCTGCAACAACACTATTTGTGGTAATACTACGCAAAGGTCACCTTTGCCATACTTCAATCAAGTATTGAAGGGAAATGGGATTGTTATTGCTCTGGCTGCCCAAGTGTGTCCTCTGGAAGCTTAACTGGATGCAGACGTGCATCTCCTCTATTGTCAGTGAACTATAAAAATACTTCACAGACCTGTCATTGTCTCAGCCATTGAATTGGCTGAGAGATTATTGTACTTACTACAAAGTCTTTTAAAAAAGAGACAACTTTGCACTGAAATCAGAAGTGCAGTCTGCATGAGATTTTTGCACTTTCTAAAAATGTTATGGAGAAAAATGACATTGCCATAAATAAGAAAATGCTTAGCTATTGGAGTGGAGGTAGGTTTAAGGCCCCGCAGGAACGCTTTGTGGATTCCAGGACAGAGATTTTGATTGCCTCACTGAGGTACCCTCACTGAGGGCAGAGCAGAGCCTCTCACTGCGCCACAGCTGTGCCAGCTCTGCAGTGCTGTCAGACACAAACCTTCCCTCTTCCAGTGAAGTAAGTGTCAAACACAGAGAACAGTCATGGTAAAGTTAGTTTATATGAGCATTTTTTGCATGTCAGTCTTTCAGCTTTCAGTAACTTGTGACTGTTATATCTTCATAAATAGGTTTATGACACCTTACACATTTACAAAATCATGCTTCACTGTTGCATTTGAATGCACCCCATATAATGGAAAGTAAGACACCAAATACATTCTGTTCTAATTTACCTTGTTCTGCCTGAGAATAAACAAACCTTTTATCTTCATCTCATGTATTATTACTAACAAGTTTCTGAAGTATACACATAAGATTCTGGAGTCTACTGTACTGCACACAACTTCCAGAAATGGTAAAAGATTTAGTATCTGCTCTGTCTGAGACTTCAAAGAGTGTGTGTTTCTGCTTTGCTTATAGAAATAAAATCCTCAGGAACAAATTCCAAATCAGATTTTGAATGTAATTAGAGACAAAAAAAAGAAGCAAAATAACTTTGAAGGGGGAGATTATTCTATATTATTAATCTTATAGCTTACTTTATTTGACCCCAGTCTTTTTTTCTACCAGTCTGTTCTGTGATATTCAGTGGCATCACAATATTCATATAGTATGATATCTATATAGTATTTTCAGAGCCCTAATAAGGTAGAGTTATTTTTCCATATTTAAACGAAATTATTGTTGAAATGTAACTGGTTGTTTTAACTGATTAACACAATTGTAAAAAGAAAGCAAATAATTTCGTGAAGAATAGATTATTCAGTAAATTGTGTGCCAGGAAGACCAGGAAAACCACTTAACTTGTAGTTCTAAGGAATAAGCAACCTTTCACCTGAAAGTTTTTACTGCAAGTGCGATATAGAGGCATCAAAGGTATCCAGATTCACAAAGGCATAGTATAATAAAGGATAATGCTCCACTGGAGAAAAATACTCTGCAAAAATGACACCATGATGTTCTGTAATTGCCTTTCACCGACAATTTATCAGTTATGTTGAGTAAAAAGCCTTGGAAGCTCAAGTAGGTGATAGGAGAGCATTATTTCCATTTCATGCATCATCATGATTGACTGAGAACATAAAGACCAAATTACTTTTGGATGCATCTGCATAACTCCACAGCCTGCAGTGATGTAGCACTGTTTTATCTGTCTATATAATTCAGGGTGGGTTTGTTTACAAAATAGCCCTGTGGATTTCATGATTTCATTGTGCATCTTTCTTCTTGGGCTCTCTCTGCAGGAGTCAATGGAACAAAATGTACAAAAACCCCTCAGTTTGGCAGTAAAGACAGCAAAGTCACTCTGAAACTAGATGATCTCCAGAGGTCCCTTCCACCCTAATAATTCTGTAATTCTGTGAAAGTGCCAGGAAAGAAAAAAAAAAGATATTCAACTGAATTTGATGTGAAAGTTCCAGGATTACTTATGTAGGACTAGACAAGCCATTTAACAAAATAGTATGCTCCAATTTCACCTAATTCTAGTTCTCCTCAAAAATGTCTTGAGGAAAAGAGAAACAAGAAAAATGTGCCTTTCAGTTTTGCTGACAAAATTCTGGTTTCCTTTCCATAAGACTAGTTAGCTTTGAGTCCTCCTCCTTTTTTTTGTTATGTTTTTAAAGGGAGCTTTTATTGATAAAGAGCTGCTGAGTATAGGAGATGTCACACGATTTTAACTCACTCCTGCAATAATTTGCAAATTGACACGGCTTGTTTTGTATCTGTCTGTCTGTCTGTTCTACCCCCAGGGTCAGCGGGCTTTCTCCTTTCATGGGTGACAACGACAACGAAACCCTCGCCAACGTCACCTCAGCAACGTGGGACTTCGATGATGAGGCTTTTGATGAAATCTCTGACGATGCCAAGGACTTTATCAGCAATCTGCTGAAGAAAGACATGAAGTAAAGCTGCTGGACTTGATACACTTTCTGTGTTTGCATTTAGCTGAGCTTGTCACTCGTGTTTCCCCACTGTGAATCTCCACATGGCTGCAGCACCTCTGGCGCTACTTTATAAGGAGCTCTGCGTGCCCGTCTGTCTGTGCGAGCAGCGCTCGCTTGTTTTACCGCAGGGAGCACCTGCTTACAATCTCTTCCCTTCCCTCGGGCAAGATGCACCCTGAGGTTTTGTGTGGCCACCCTGATCTCCTCTGTTCCGTGACACACACTCCTGCATGACATGTCCTGTCTTGATCTGAATGGGTTGCAATTTTTTGCCATGTGTTGCTTTTAAGTGTGGTACCTCTAAGTAGGCAGCTTTCCTATAAATGCAGTAATTGGGCGAGAAAAAAAAAAATCAGAGTTGGAAGCCCTATTTGCAGTAGTGCCTGAACATAGCAAGGAAAGGAAACACACTTCTTCTAATGAGTTAGCAATTGGATGGATGGAAAACAGGGAGTGCCCTTGAGCAAAGTGAAGAATGGGTGTGACTTGTGAGATTCGAACATTTCTGGTTTTTTAGATATTCGAGACGGTATTAAGTAGTGGGACAGAGAAATCTCTGTAGGTGAAGGAAAGAAGATCTGAGATGGGGTTCTGCCAGCACGAAGTAGCTGAATCACTGACACTGTGGCTCTGTTCTATGTGTTCCATGCCTAAAACATATGGCTTTTCCTGCTCTGTTTTATAATGTTTTATTAACACTTAAAATTGCACAGTTTTCTCTCAAAAATATCTACAGAAATTATGAAAGTGAGTTTAAGAAGTAAGCAGGGCTGGGAAAGCAGGGCCATGTGATTTATGTTGCTAAATTTAGGAAACAGAAAAGTCAGCTCCCAGAAAATAGAGCACAAAACAATGTTACAGCAGGTAGGTTCGCCTCTTGTTACTGGCAACACTGACAGGTCTTTTTATGTAAAAACAGGAGTCGCTTCAATTGTACTCAATGTCTTCAGCATCCCTGGCTGCAAAAAGACACCAAAAACATGGAAGCCAAAAAACTTTCCAAAGATAGGATGAAGAAATATATGGCCAGAAGAAAATGGCAGGTAATGAAGAGGACATGGAGTCGGGCTCAATATCTTAATAAGTCTCTTTATTTTTAATGTTTATGATTCTGAGAAACACATCATGCCAGGTGGTTTCTGCTGCTGGTGAAAGCTCTGGTGTGGCCAGAGTGTGAATGCAGGACAGGGGGTTTGGTTTCTGCATCGAGCAGTGGGAGGGTGCACAGCTGCACATACGTTGCACGCGGTGATTCCATTTCAGGCTGCTAAAAGGCATATCAGTTCAAGTATAGTTTTTCCTACTCTTTTCGGGGTATGCCCATCTCTCTTCCCTTCCCTCCCCTCTCCATGCCACTGAGGAATGGGGGGTTATGTGGTCCTTAACAAACATAAACAGTTCAGGTAAAATTTATCCACCTGGCCTCTGCAAAGACACTTTATTTTGTGGTAGTTTCATGCTACTGAGCCAGTAGTTCTGTCCTGTTGGAGCCTCAAGCTTCTCATGGATTTGGTCATATTGGTTTAATAATTTTCTTTGACCTATTTGGTCTTCATATCTTCATTTTTCTTAATGCTGGGACTGTTGTAGCAGGTCCATCTGTGCTGCTATCCATCTGATAGCTAGAGGAGCTGCTGTGTGAAATCCTGCATCCAGCTTACAAAATATTAATTTATATAAATCTACCTTATATTTCCTTTTATGTTCTACTGTACATGTTTCTTGGAGCTCATGCAAGCTGTACAGAAACACAAGTGTCCGTACTAAAGCCAGCGTAGTTTGAGCATATTTTAGTATGCTGGTGGTTGGTCCTCGATCCTGTCAGAGGTCTGCTTCCATCATGCAGATGGTACTTTCTCATTCATTCCATATTTGCTCGTTATTCGCCTCTGATGAAGCTCAGTCCAGCCCATATGGCTGTGGAGAGAGCCGTCCCCCACCAGAGTTCAGTTCCAGTTTAACAGGACATAGCTCTCTTGCTGGCCCTCCTCTCGCACAGCGCTTTTTATCCGCAGCTAACAGAGACATTCATTTAGGTATGAGTTCATCAGGGGAAGTTTATATCTGCAACTAAATTTGGTAATTCAGTCCAGCCTGCTCTGTCTCTCCTAAAACAACAGAGCTATATATAAGCAGTTTGTCCAACAATTCCAGTGAGGTTTGCAGAGATCCCAGATAATTTGTCCGAAGCACGATTGTTGCAGAAAATCACATGCCTGTTGGACTGGATTGATTAGAAGCCTTTTATGTTATGTCTTAGAAAACAGGCCATGCTGTCCGAGCAATAGGAAGACTGTCATCCATGGCAATGATTTCTGGTATGAGTGGGAGGAAGGCCTCTGGGAGCTCGCCTACCAGCCCTATAAATGCAGACAAAGCAGAGAACGAAGGTAAGGAATTTTTCTGCACCATAATTTTACGTCTCTCTGAATCAATCTTACTGAAACTTTTAGCAAAATGCTAGAGACCAATCATTGAGTTGGATATTCCTGCTTGCTCTCTCACGTCTCTCTCTCTCTGTTTTTATCTTCCTATTTTTTAAAGAAATCTCTCAAAAATTAATTGTACTTATATTGTTCTGCTACTCAAAATGTCCCAGTATAAGTACAGGCAGTAAACTCTTCTCTTTTTAAAGTCAAAGAATTAAGGCAGATTTGTCAGCTGCCCTTTCTCTGAGTTTGGGAATGCATGTTTATACAAAGATGACAGTGATGTATTGCCTTCTCATGCAAGCGAGCAAGCAATAAAGTATTAACACTTGCTGTAACCAGGACACATATCCTGCATTAACCATGCGCCTCAGACTGGGCATTTAGGGAAAAAAATAATGTATCTGCATTATTCCCCTACATCCCCAGCTAAAATGTGGATTTGTGGTTTGTAACAATCAGAGGTGCAAATGTTTCACACTGCTGAGAATCAAGCGAGTAATTTTGACAAATCCACACAGACTGTGGGCCTGATACGAGTGGAGCTGGTTTATTCCACTGAGTAGCAAAAGCCCAGGTTTGGTTAGAAAGAAATTCAAGGAAAAAATACTGACGATGCGTAGCATGGTGGCCTGCAAGTCAACTTCTTTCTATTTATGGCCTGAATCTTTGTCCAGCTGCAAAAGATTGGCACAAAACTAAGCAGCCAAAGTCCTCGCTGTCCCGATTGTCTTACAAAATTAAGTGAAATAAAAGATGCTTTAATTACCATCTGGTAATTAAAAATTAAAATGCATCTTTTGAGAACATGCCCTGTAAAACTGTTAACTATCTCTTCTTCACTCTCCTGCAGATGCTTTCCTTGAAGAAGTGGCTGAAGAAAAGCCCCATGTAAAGCCATATTTTACTAAAAAAATCCTTGACTTGGAGGTTGTGGAAGGAAGTGCTGCTAGATTTGACTGCAAAATTGAAGGTACTTTGAATAAGCATGTCTGTTTCTTTATTTCCTTCCTTGCCAGTTTTCTGCATTGAGCAGTTTGACTTTTTCAGGGTTTTTTTCTGTATTGTTGTTGGGTTGGTGCCATTTTTCTTTACCAATATCTGCCTGTCACAGCATGAATGTGTTGCAATAACAGAAATTATCTGGAGCTGCATGAACTTGCCATAGAACAGAAATCTACAAGAATCAATGTGTGAATCACTAATTCAGAATAGCAAGTGGGAACTGTCATATGATTTTTGAGGGTAGAAACAGTAAAAACATGATGCAACATATTGCCATAAATTGAAAGAGTATACTCTTAGAGACTGCTAAGCAGAGACCAAGAATTAGTAGGAGGTCACTTCTCTGAAATGACAGACAAATTTCAGATGGCCTCAAGATAACTTTAAGCCATACATACATTGTATTAAAAGCAAAGAAGTCCCTAACAGTGTATATGCTTGAAAAGTAATATTAATATCATTGCTCTGGTTACATAAGTCACATCTAGAAAATACTGTATTGTTGTTTAGGTTTTTTTTTAAATTTATGAGCTCAAGAAAGAAAACTCAGACTGGAGTATGCAGACAGAAAGCATAAGTTTATAAGAAAGCACTTAAAGAGCACGGGCGTGGTCAGCCCAGCAGTCTGAAAGCCAAGACCACTGGCACTTCTATTGCAATGAGATTGAAGCTTCTGTATCTCAGCTGTGGATGAAAACCAGAAATTAGGAGAGAAGAGCTGTGAAAACAGAAGGGATAGAGTCAGTACCATACTGCATGTGTTCAAGTTAATTTATGATGTTAAAATGAGGTTCAGAAACTGCCTCACTGACCTTCTGCTTGTTTGTTTCTGTGCTCCCAATCTCTTTCACTGCCTATGTTTCCTACCTCACAGTGGAGATGTGAGGATGGATTATTATTGCTGATGGATGCTCAGCGTGAGGGGTATGTGCACAAGTACTGCATGGAATAAAACAGATGGATGTACCACAGCTGATGTTCCAAACTTTCCAGTGTATTACTGTAATGTTCATTGTGTATTAAGGATTGCTGCACTTTATTTCTGCTCAGTGGGAAGTTATTCTCCCGTCACAGTCCAGAACTTGGCTGAGACGGCAAACCTTGAATTTGTTATAGCAGCCAAGAGTACTGTATAAGGGATTGTTCTTCAGCAGGCATTGTACAGCCCTGCTCTGGAGGCTTTGCAGAGCCATTTGCTTCACAAAGGCTCCAAAACTCCTGTTGAGATGCATAATCAAAATGTTTTTCTGAGACTCCCTGGCTTATCCTAACAAACACAGAGAGAAAATGGGAGTGCCATGTACAGGACAGGCTGGCTTGTAAGGAGCAGATTAGGAGGAGGAAGATTTGGAATAGCCATGGCAAAGCAACCCGAGAAAGATATTAAATTGTAGTTGTAATCCAAAACAGCTTTACCCTTGAAATTCTAAATCTTGATGTTGGGAACTGTGGTTTCCAGAAAAGCTGCAGTGTAAGGTGAGCCTCAAATACACTGTCAGGAGTCCCTCGCTGGCTGCTGGATGAGACACATAAAAAGGTGTCTGCTGGCACTGCTAAAGGAGTGGAAAGAGGAATCCAGCGAGTACCGCAGTGCTCACTTGCAATTTTGGTTATTCGTAATAAGGTTGTTTCAGGCAAATGGGAAGGAAAAAAGCCTCGTATCATCTACATCTATTTTACATAGAATTCAATAAAATATTTGTCTATCAACATGGTGGCACGTCCATACACAGAGAGGGAATTAGAGTGTAAAGGAATTAAGGGTGAGTTAAGATTCGTTTATTGCAGTTGCTGTTCTCTCTCTGCTCTTGCAGGATATCCTGACCCTGAGGTAATGTGGTACAAGGATGATCAGCCTGTCAAGGAGTCCCGTCACTTCCAGATAGATTATGATGAGGAAGGGAACTGTTCTTTGACTATTTCTGAAGTATGTGGGGACGATGATGCCAAATACACCTGCAAAGCTGTTAACAGCCTTGGGGAAGCCACGTGCACCGCAGAGCTCCTTGTGGAAACAATGGGAAAAGAAGGAGAAGGAGAAGAAGAAGATGAGGAGGAGGAAGAATGAAACAAGGCTAAAAAAAAAAAGAAAAAATATATTTAAAGACTCTCCTTATAAGGCTCAGAAAACCAAGTTATCAAAAGCACCTTGTGTGATACGTAGGTCTTTGGGGGAATGTTATTTCAGCATGATCAGTTGATACCTGTTTGCTTTATCTGTGGGCATTAATTCAAATCAGCAGGCACTTTTAAGTTGCCAGCATGATTGGATTGACTTTAAGCAAATCATCAACTAAGTTGCCCAGTCTGTTTTTAAAATCAAATGTATGGAAAACAAGACTACATTTATATTCTGAACATCTTAAAGAAAAATAGTCTATTTACTGAGCTCATTGCTCCACATCATCACTTTCCTCAGCCAAAACTCCAGCTAAGTTGGCTCCCCAAGATATACTTTACAAGGAATCATTGGCCAGACATGCAGTGAATCTCTCCAGTCCTAAGGAATAGGCTGCTCCCTGAGCTGTGTCTTCTATAAGGGAAGGTTTGACACAGACAGCATTGCAATTTGTATGTTGGCATGGTTCATTTTTCATTTGCTTTAAGCAGAATCTCACAGTCCTCCTAACTTCAAACACATTTGCTGCCCTTTGTCAGTGTGCTGTTAGTGCTGTTGTAATACTGGCAAACATTAAACATCCAGGTGGTTTCCCAAGATACTCCTGATCTTGCTTTTAGCCAACTGATCACACTTTGTCATCTTTCCCTTATGGAGCCTGTCACTTCCACGCAGTTACAGCTGCCTGTTTAAGAAACAGACTGAAAACATAAAGACTGAGAATATTTTCTGTGTTTCTGGTCAGTCTAATAATGATTCATATATATGCTGCTGTGAAAAAACAGGTTATTGCACAATCAGTGACTTCTCTGTGCATGTGTGTGAATGGAATCACAAGTTAGTTAAAGTTTTACTTGCATATATTTAGAAATTGCAAAACAGATTTCAACTGATGATAAGCTGGAAACTCCCACAGATTTTTGGAGTAGCCAAAAAGATAGTAGCCTGGATTACAAACTCCTCTATACTTAGCAGTTTCCAAAGAATCTTAACCTATATAGGACCTATTTCTACCTTATGAGCTTGACTGTCTTGTTTTTGTCTTGAACCTGCACCAGTAAGGCTGTTGCGTTTTTTAAAGGCGCAAAAAAACAAAACCAAAAAAAAATCCAACTCCCTTTTTTTTTTTTCTCAGAAATTGTTAATGCACTCAGACTTAGTAACTTTGCTTTCCTTTCACAGTATTGGCACTTTTTAATTTTTTTTGTTGTTGTTCAGAGGTAATATCAGAGGCTGCAAGGTGATATGCACAATCCAAAACCAGTGTGTCTTATATCTATGTATCATTCCAAAAGTGATTATTTTTCATTTCCACTTTTTGTGTGTAAAGCGCAACCATTTGCATTTCAAAGGTTACCTCTTTTAAAAAAAAAATTACCTTAAATCCTCACCATTAAGTAGTCAGTGTACTTTAATACAGGTGTGTACATTATCAACCTTAGGTTGTTTGATATTACCTAGTTGTGTATGTGTTTCATATGATTTGCTCTTCTACATTCAAAGCTCAGTTAATGTGGATGACACGATGGTTTTTAACTGCTTTACTCTTTGTTGCTAAGTTCAGATTGCCAGCATGTCTTTTCCTTTTCGATTGATGAAAACCTCTTGTTATACTAAACACAGTATTGCCACAATTCCTTATACAGAAAGGTTGTGAATCTGATTTAGAGCATACAGAGCTTTCCTCACGTTTGTTTTTTTTTAAATGTTTTAGGCAACAATGGGGTGTATTTTGTACCTTAATAAAAATATGCTAATGATCTCTCTATTTGTTAAACCATCAGAATTGCAAAGATGAGACCGCTACGGCTGTAGTTACTCACGGTTCCTAAATAAATACTACCACAAAGCACGCTCCTCGTATACTCTGTTACAGGCGTTACCGCGCTCACCTTGGCTACGCGTCTCCTCCCGCTCTGCCCTGAGAGCTGCTGGGCACACAAACGGATGAGGTGGTAACAGTGAAGCCTCCCTGACCTCTGTGGTGCTGCTGCACTTCTCCTGCCCTGTCAGTGCAGGCTGGTGCTGTGCAGAGGCTGCTCTGCCCCCCAGGTACAGCCTGGGGCTGGCACTCGCAGCCATGTGCTCTGCACATCTCATCGCATCCCTCATCACACACAGAATGATCAGCAGTGGGAATGTGGATGGGGCACCATGACAACTGTGGGTTTGTTTTACAGCTGAGAATTCCCTTAAGGTGGGGAAACGTAGATCTGAAGGAGTGTAAGAGCAAGAGAGAAAAAAATGAGGGAAGTCTCATTGTAGATGTGGACTTACACCAATGTTCCTAAAAGCTGTAAAGATGAAGGCAAATCTGCTTGTGCTGCTTTTATGCAGACTTTTTCTCGTGTGCAGTCCTAGACATTACAGGCCCTGCAGGACCACACAGAAACTCCCTAAAGCAAAGATTGTGAAACACCCTGCTTGTACCAATATGTTTCTGAGCAAATCTTCAGCCCGTCAGTCATCTTTGCAAGATGCACGTCGGTCTTGTGAATGTACCTGACTTTATACAGCGACTGCTGATTTCTGTCCAGGTAGGCACATGCATGAACCAGGTCTGGCTCTGATGGGCTGCTCTGTGGGTACAGCAAGGTTTGTGGGTACATGTACTGGGTATCAAAACCCATAGACTCAGTATTGGTGTTCCTGCACAGATTTTCCTCTCCCTCTCATACTTTACTAGTCCTTTTGGGTTCCACAACCTATAAATTGCATGTTTTTCTTTTGCACCAAGGATATCCCAAGGAGCTTACCATCTCCTTGTTCCTTCCTATTAACATCCATTCTAGTCTGCAAGAAATAATGACTTCTACTTCAAAAATTATATGATGCACATCTAATTCAGATCTGAGCAATTGATTCCAACCTGTATTTGACCTCGAATTTTTTTGTTTTGTTTGAACAACATAATTCTATTTCCACTGAAGAAAGGTATTTTATATACTTGAAACCTTGTCTCATTTTTCCAGCCATCCTAATTGGCCTAATAAAAGGTATAACCTCTTTCTGTAAAACTTGTCTTTCTTGTATAATGTTTGCAGAAAGGCACTCTTAGGGGATCATAGAGTTGAAATTATCCCCAGTATCAGAGGTATGCAAGACACTGGTACTGCCCAAGATGGACCATTTAATTCTATTTCTTTTGTATAACATTCAGTCTTCTCAAGTAACATGGACAATTTGGGACTGGCTTCTGTTTTTCAGTACTCGTGTTTCTGGATTTGCAGAAACTTAATTTACTGAATGACTGGCCTATCCAACCACTCAAGCATCCTGTGCATATTTCTGGTTGATGGAAGACACCTTTGCTACTTGCACGTGTGGCATGCAGACTGCTGGATTGCTGCTTCCCTTTACTCACAAGGAAGACAGCACCAAACTTCACAGCTCTCTCCTCTGCAGTGACTGTCAGGCTTTGAAAAGGTTGAATTTTTTTTTAGTTGCACACATGAATAATTAATGATTTGCTACTCTAAAATTTATTTATTGAAACATTGCACTAAAACACTGGTGTTTGAAAATGGAATTCTCATCAATCATCTTTGCACTTTAAGCCCTACTGCCTGCAAGAGACGTAATGCCATGACTTTATTAGGCCACATAAATACTCATGTATTGCTGGGATGGGAAGTGAGGCTTATGCTATTATTCTGTACTGCTCATAAAGGGACTGCACCATGACATGCATGGGAAATAAACTGAGAATTGTTTATGGAAGTCGAGAAGTAACCCCAGAGAGTGTTTACAATTTCTGTAAGGGAAAAAAAATAAAAATTCTTCCATTATAGCTCTCCAGAAAGGCAGTTCTGTCTGCCCCAAGCAGGATGCTTGAATGTGTGTTGCTGGGAAAGTTAACACTCTGCAGGCTTTGCTCTTGTGTGGAACTTCAGCAGGAAATGAGTTACAGCCAGAACTGTGCTCAGCAGCTTATTCACAGACAGAACCACAGAATTGTTCAGGTTGGAAGGACCTCTGCAGATCATCCAGTCCATCCTGCCTGCCAAGGCAGGGTCACCTAGAGCAGGATACACCGGAATGCGTGCAGGTGGGTTTGGAACGTCTCCAGAGAGGCAGACTCCACGCCCTCCGTGGGCAGCCTGTTCCAGAGCTCTGCCACCATGAAGAAATTTTTCCTCATGTTGAGGTGAAAATTCTTGTGTTTTGGTTTATGGCCATTGCTCCTTATCCTGTCGCTGGGCACCACCGAAAAGAGCTTGGCAACAATCCTCTTGGCGCCCGCCTTTGAGACATTTATATGCATAAATGACATCCCTTCTTAGTCCTCTCCTCTCTAGACTAAACCATAAAAGTGATGAAAACCTACTAAATATTCCAAAAATAACCCGACCGTGACAACTAACGCTACCGAGGCCCCTAAGGACACGGCAGACCTATTTCTCCCTGAAGCGGGGCATTTTGAGCGGTCCCTAGAAAGCGACCGCACAGGTCGCTGATCCGCGGACGGGAATCATCACCCAGTGGGCTTCCCGGGAAGGCGGCCCCGGCACGCCCGGCTCGGGGGCACCCGTTTCCTGCTGGACCCGTGTCCCGCGGACAACTGCCTTTCCCTGCGGACCGCTGCCCACCCCCGCGGACCGCTGCCATTCCCGGCGGCTGCGCGCAGCGCCCCGGCACGGCGGGAAGTCCCGCCCCGCGGTGGCGCCGGGAGCGGGCGGAGCCGCGGGAGCCTCGACATGGCGGCGGCCGGGTGCGGCGGGAGCCGGGCGGACAACGGGTACGGCGGGCAGCAGGCGCGGCGCAGGAAGGGCCCCGGCGCGCTGGCCACGGGCTACCTCGTTATCTACAACGTGGTGATGACGGCGGGGTAAGGACCGTGCGGGGCCGCCCTCGCGGGGTGTCCCCGGCCGGGGCCGCCGCTCGGGGCGCGGGGCTGAGCTCGGCCGGGTTGCGGCCGCGTGTGGGGCCGGCAGGGCAGGGCAGGTCCCCCGCGCCGCGGGGAGCGGGTCCAGGCAGGGGAATGGGGTCTCTCCAGCCGCCGTGCCCGCTCTCCTGCCCGTGCCGCCCTCCCGGAGCCCGTGCGGCGGCACCGCCCGGGTGCGGACGTGTGGCTGTGCCCCGGGTGCCCCGTGCTGTCGGTGGTCCTGCCTCGCACTTTGGGTGACGCTGAAAACTACAGCCGAACCCTCTCTCGCTGCTCCTGATGATAGAGGGGGGCTCCCGGAGGCACACGCACAGCTGCCGTCCCGCTGTCCCGTCTCTCCCCGTCCCACACGCACAATAATCCCTGTTGGCTGCCCGGGTGTCCCCCGGGCCTGCCCCTGGAGCGGCCCCTGCCCAGCCTGTGCGAGGCCTCGGCAGCTCCTGGCCAGGTGTGACCCCGCTCAGCGCTGTCCGACCCCCTCCGCAGCTCGTCCTCTTTCTTATGCCCCTTCCTAAACCAGGTATGTGGAACAGCACAAGTGCGTGTTCTTTGGGAACTGCCCTGTTTTATAATTGACACCCTAATTTGCTCTGTGATAATATTCGCATCCAGGCGACCATAGATTGCTGTTCCCACATCACCACGTTTGTGGTGTGGACTCCAGCACTTCTGAGCTGAGAGATGAACCTAAACACAGGGATTTATCCACAGCAGTAGTTAAGAAGGCAAAGCTCTTGAACCCTGTGAGATTTCCCCATGAACCCTTCAGCTGCTCCATAATTTGAGGTTGAGATCTGCTGCTTGCGACATGTGAGCTCCTTGGCCAGCTTGATGCTCTGCCCTGCCCTGCCTGGCACAGTGGAGGCTGGGGCTGGTTGGTGCTTGTACAGGTGTGTTCTTGGGCACAAAAATAAAAATAGTGACAACTGGGGACTCTCGAGCTAAAGGAGACTACTCCTTTTTTTTTTTTTTTAAGTGGCAATGGTGTCTTATTGGAATCCAGATAAAAATAAAGCCATCTTTTGAAAGATTAAGGATATTTGGGTGGGAGGAGAAAGGAACCTTTAAAATGGATCCCAAATGAGCCTGTTTTCTGCTAGATAAATCCTAGTAAATGAGAAGTTAAGCAAACAGACTAGTTTCACTGTTTTGGGGGAAGGTTAGCATAGAATTAATATAGATACAATTTACTGTAATAAGGCAATTGGACATGATGATTCTTGTCCTTGCTGGTGGCAGCTAGTGCTGTTTCAGCTTACAAGGTAGGTACACTTGTGTGGAGCAAAGGTAGCTGAGCTGGAAGATCTCTGTTCTTGTGAGGTGTTTGTTACACCCCTTACCCAATATCCATGGTTCTGTGAAGTGCTATTGCTAAGCAGGTTTATGGCTTCATATGATATTTACAGGGGCATAATAATTACCCACCAGCTTGATTTAAGTGAATCCCTTCTTTCAGAAATACTTAATTACATGAGTAGTACAACACAGTACAGGCATTCAGTCTTTTCAGTTTTGTTGTGGTGACCCTGCACAATGTTAACGAGTTCACCTCTCTGAACTCTTCTTAGAAGTAAAAGCATTTATCTGCTGATTTTGCTGCTCATGTACGTTTCACTTACATTTATAAAAGATCTCAAAAATCCGAGAGAGAAGCTGAGGTATAAATAGAAAGTTTCTTTAGAGGTCATGAACTTTTTATCATGGCAGTCAAGCTCCTGAGCGTGGGAAATTTCTCTTTCTTAGAAGAAAAAATTCAGCTGTTAGAAACTCAGAAATAAATAGCACAAATCTGTACTTAGCTTCCTGTTGTCATGTAAATTCCTGATTTATACCAGACCTCCTAGAAAATGTCAGTCTTGGGGGGGATGTGGCTTATGGTGCTTAAACATGAGCTGCTTTTTTCTGGGCATGTTTGTGATTAGATGATTTCTGGAATTTGGGGAGCTACCGTAGGAGTTTGTATCTCTGCATTGTCTCTCACTGCCCTTCTTTTGGGGTCGGTCACTGGGAGCTCGACTGACAATTTGTCTTACAATGGATGAGGATTTTGTGCTTCCTCTGGACACTGCTGAAATTCCACAATATACAACATTGAGCTTAGGAAAAAACTCAGTTAGTTTCTTCTTATTATGAAGTCTTTTAAAAAGATAGTTTTTTAGGAATTGGTTGACAGAAGTTCAGTTGTTCAGATGAAAAGATTGATATACAGCTGGTGGCATATATTAGTTACTGACCCTGTGTCAATCAGTGCTCAGACTTAGTTTCTTAAACTGCACTGCCTTGGAAGGAGAATTGTGAAAACAAAACACCAGAAAATTGAAGGTGCCCAGATGATGAAGTGATGCTGTAAAAGCACGAGGGATTTTCGTGGTTTTTTTTGTTTTACAAGAGGTGGTTTATAAACTGAAGCACACAACAACATTGTTGTGCAGTAAATAGGTACTAAAGGAAATGTTTTAAAACCATAGTTGCCTTAGTTATTAGCTTTATTTAAAATAGATCAAATAACAATTAAAAAATCTCGGCATAGTTAATGTATTTACTTTGCATTTATCTTGACTGAACTTAGGAAAACACAACTGATTCCAAAAATAATAGATCTTATTTCTAATTTTATACTGTAGTGCATGTAGGATATGGTTTCCTAATAATACAATGGCTTTTACAAGATCAAAACAGTAGAAAAAGTATGGATACCTGTGGATCCCTCAATGGAGCTGCATACACTTACCACCTGGTTCACATGTTTTGGGTGTTTTCTTTCAGAAAAGGGACCAACATGGCACAACAGGGAATAACCAGTCTGGCAGGTGGTTCTCGGGTTTTTTTGCCCAAGGTTCAAACCATTAAGCTGCAGAAAGCCCTTCATTGCTTCTCTTGCATTCCGTCAGACTATGTTCCCACCCCAGTGTGGAGCCATGTAGTCATGCCTGACCTGGCATAGGAAGCTCGTTCTGGAGGCACAGGTGCAGCATAGAAACTGTTTTCTAAAAACTGTGGTTGACTGAAATCACTGAACAGTGCTGGGCAGGGAGGGAGGGCATGCTGTTAAGAGTTGAGTGTAAAAGTTTGATAAGCTGCTTTAAAAGGTGATTATGTTTCTTATATTTAGTCAAGTGGCATAACTAACTGGTACTTCTGGGTGTAAGTAGCTGATGGTGGTATAAACAAGGAATTTTGGAAGGATTTCAGTCAACAAGATAGACAATAATGTAATAGCTTTTGGGTTTGTGTTAATCAGTGGTGAGCAAATAGAGTTCAGGGTTATGAGTTTTGTTGTCCACGTCTTCAGTGAGTGGTTGTTGAAGAGTCAAAGTGCACTTCTCCCTTTGCAGGTGCACTCACTGCATAGCTTTGCTGTATTCTCTTGCATAAATGATGCAGAACCTCAGTAAACTTTGCCTAAGAAAATGCCTTTTTATAACTGTGAGAGAAATAAAGGGAGTTGCACTAAGGACCTAAGCGTGAAGCTTGTCTGTCAAGTCCGAGCAACTGAAAGTAAGAAATTTGTGTGTATGCAGTATTCATTTTTCTTAATTTGGATTAATCAAAGAGTCTAATAATCTGGTCTGAAGTTTACAGGCATGGCAGCAGTAATTTAATGAAATGTAACTCCAGTGGTAATTTAATAAAATATGACTCCACCTGGTGTATCAGGTAGGCTTCAGAGTCTAGGTCAGAGAAGGCTGAAAAAACTACTTTACAGCTTAGCTTCCATGACACAGTGGTGCCTTTGCTCCCCTTTTAAACTCCTTGCCCCGTTTAATTTTCAGCTGATACTCCTTGCTTTCTCCTTCCGTTCCATTTTCTCCAGTCATAGAGGGTGAAGAACTATTTAAGAATCACAGAAGCAGGACAAAGGTACTAAAAGCTTCAGCACAAACTAGGCTCAGCTTTTAATTTTGTACGGATTAATACTTTGGTCTGTATTGAATGCTTCTTGAAGGACAGTAAAAAAGTACAGTCTTTCTGGAGTCAGTGACCTGGCAGGAGGATGGAGATGAGCAAAAGGCTGGAGCTCCTCTGGGAGCCATCGACTTCACCAGGTGCTCGCAGGCACGGTCAAGAACTGTTGTCTTGTGCAACTGGAGAAATTGCTCAATTCAGCCAAGTTTCTCAACAAACATGGAACATCAGGAAAAACAGAGAAACTTACAGATAAGAACAGGACAGTGTCAACCTGCTCTGATTTTCTGTTCTAAAGAAGCAGCAGTCAGTGTTGCAGGGGAGAATCACTAGTACTATAGCACTTACTGGTTTATTCTACGCTCAGGTCTGAATACAAAATTAATCTGATTCATTCTTTGTAAGCAGCAGTTACTCAGCAAATGTTTACCCTTTGGTTTCACAAGACAGCTTTAAGGGAAATAACTTGTCACTCTGAAAAAAGGAGGATTTATTTCTCTTTTCCGCTTTCTTCCCCACTCCTGCTTTTCTTTGGTGCTCGTCTTCAAGAAGTTGAGGCAGAAATGAATTAGCTTTCTTTCAGTTCTGCTAACAGATGTTTGCTACCAACAACAAACTTGGATGCCAGAGTTACTTATTATTGAAAAATCTGAACTTCACTGTGTGTTTCAAACAATTACTACATCTAGGATAATATTTGTATATCTTTCGCAATACCAAAGCTAATGGGGTACTTGTAAGACTCTAATATGCTGTAAATGAAGGGGGTGGCTTCATCTTCCCTGTTACAAAACCAAAGCTGCAGGCTTTTTTTCTGAAGGGTAAAAACTATTGCATAGTTAGGGGGCTTGCTGCATGTTTACACACACTTCCACTGAGGTAGATTGTTCTTAGCAGAGACACTGAGTGACTTACCATGAGGGGTGTGGAGGGAGGTGAAGTAGGTGGTGGCATTAAAAGTAGCTGAGAGTAAGACAGCCAGGATCAGCCTGTGAGAAGCTGGGAAGCTGCTGTTAAGGATTTCCCAGTTTTTATTGACCAACCACTTCTCCCCGTGTTTGCCATGAGCAATTGGAAACTAAAGTTAACTATAGATGCTAATTTCAAATGAAAAAGTGTGTGACCAGACTTGACCACTCACTTCAGTTTTGTGGCTTGCCACAGACTTCACTGAAGAATTTCTGAGGTTATGGGCAAACCCTGACTCTTCTGTGTGTGGTAATGAAAGGTGTTACACCATTGGCCAGGACAAAAAATTTTTAGGGGAAAATCAGCAGGGTTAGCAGGTCATATTGTTCAAGGTACAGTGGCAGTAATGCACACAGTACTTACACAGCTCTAGATATATTTGTGGTTAAAAAGGAAAGCTGGGACAGGAATGGCTGTGCTGCCTTCAAGGCTTTAGCAGGTTCAATTTCCTTGTAGTTATTTATCTATAACTATTTCTCATATAATATATGCTACCAATTAAGCTGGATGACCTATCATAAAGTCTAGGGGTCTACTTTGAAATGAAGCATTAAAATGAACACCTTTTAAATCTTGTTTATGCCATGCTGCTTTAAATTATGATGTGATAAGAGGTCTTTGACCAGCTGTCAATGGTTTTCTGCTTAAACTAAACAGAATGTGATGCTAATCTGTCACAAATGCATTCCATAACTAAAGTAAATAGAGCTCACTGAAAAATAAACCAAGACATTAAAGGTATTGGTTATCACGTTGCTGCTGAAAGATGCTTAAAAAATGCATGATCTCTAACTTTGATTAATTTGCAGAATATCCAAGTATTTAATGTTTTCAGTGTTGCAGAGGGTAGGCAAAAGTTAGTATACTTCAGGACAGTTATGCCTGTTGCTTTCTCAGATACTGAAAGAGGAATTAAGGATTTTTTTGTATTTATGCTCTGCTTAATGTCTCTTTGTCTTAGACATTTTTTCTCTCTTTCAGATGGCTTGTTATTGCAGTTGGTCTCGTTCGGGCATACCTGGCTAAAGGCAGCTACCACAGCCTTTACTATTCAATAGAAAAGCCCCTGAAATTCTTCCAAACTGGAGCGTTGCTTGAGGTAGGTGTAGTGCTCTTCCCTGGTGTTACTAATGTTTGCATGAATGTGTTGTTCAGTAGAAATAGGGCAGCCTGTGTTGGACAGTGCCTTCTTGGTATCTGTTTTTTTCATTAGCCTTTATAGAGTGATTTGAAAGTAAACATAAGAAATACATCTCAGACAAATACTGAATTTTTCCTTTTAGCGAGTGGTGAGGGAACTTGCTGTCTGCTATTTAGCATGGGCAGCAGAGCTAAATATTAAGCTTAATCTTTGAAAAGCAAATATTGAATCTTAAGCTCTTGTAATAGAACTAAATGTGTGTCTAAATTGCTTAATTTGAAATATTAGTGATTTGAATTTTTCTTTTTGTTCTAGATTCTGCACTGTGCACTTGGTAAGTGCTTGCAAATTTTCAGTTTATTATTGTTATAGAAGACTGCAATTTTAGCAATGTATTAGCACAAAAAAATCATGGTCTGTGAATTGACAGATTTAATTCTTGCTTAACTCACTAGTTTTTCCTAGTGAGAAAACAGTGCTTGAGCTCCTGTCTGGGTATTCACTAGCCACTGTTTAAAGAGTAAGATGGCATTAAGGTTCCTAAAGCTGCAACTACTAACTTGCTGTTTTTCATATTTTTCATATATATTATACAAACAGTCCACATACTGAAGGGTCTGTTAGATTGTGGGTTCGTATTGAATTCCTGTGGGGTTTTTTTAATAACCAAGTGAGGTGGTTGGGAGAACTTAAACTTGTATACAGGAACGTGTCAGCAGAGGGCAGTCTGGTTCTGTAGCTGATGAAGTAGTTCTGAACCTCCTGAATAATCGGTTGCTCTGAAAACGCTGTCTTAAAGGGCAGTTTGTAGGCTGTGCACAGATCATCCCAAGAAATGAATGATCATATATACCCCTCAAATTAATGGAAAGGCTTCTCAGAGTAAGCTATACATATCATCTTCCTGCCTGTGCTGCCAAGGCAGTCCTTACAATGCTGTTTAATTTTACTAAATCTCAGTTACTGGTTTTTACAAGAATAAACCATGCTTTAAAAAAAAATAATCAGAAATTAATATTAAAATGTGCCGGTTTTGAAGTCTTATTTAACAAGTGGCAAGAAGGACAAGTTAAGTCTTGGAACACTGGGAAAAAAGCCTTGCAGATAAAATGCTGGTTTTACTGTCCTAAATCAGTAATGCTCTGCTATTTTATTAAGCTAAACTTGTGTGCAGACATCAATGTTTACTAGTACTAAATCTAAGAGTGTAAAAAATTTAATTAGATTATCTTTTCCTCATACTTGTGTCCATACAAATCAATGAATAGCAGGAGAAAGTGCTGTGTTTCACCTTCCAGGCTGATGCAGAACAGCAAGCAAGATGATTATACCAGCTGGTCTGTGAACAAAACTAATAATTCTGACTCAGTTGATTTGAGATGTGGATCCATTTAGCCCATGTTATCCTCGGTAGCACAATTTAATATTAGTGAAGAGAGCCATTAGTGGAAGGTTGCAACATTTTATACCATTATTAGTCTATCTATTTGTTTTCCCTAACGAAATTTTTTTACAAAATACTTATTTTCTTATAACTGGCCCTGGATTTTTTTTTTCCTGTTAATGGAAACACTTGTCAGCTAAATAAAGAGAGGGGCTTTTGCACAGCTGGTTGCACTGCTGATGTTTGCTGTAGTCCTACTGACTCTGGCAAAAGTTTCTATGCAAGGAGAAACAGGCAATTTGCAGATTCCTTTGCCCCAACTAAACTAATTGCTCTAACTAGAGCTGTAATTCTCTGTCAGTGGAGGAGCTTATCTGTGACAGATGGCTGTGTGTATCAGCATAACTTTTCTCTCCACATCTTTTCAGCAGAATCTGAAATGTTAGCATCTGTGAGGCAAGTTCTTCAAAATATGAAGATTGATAGGGGAATATCTGTCTAGCATGGTTGAGAACAGAACTTTGACATGTGGCAAAGATTTAAAAAATTAAGGAGAGCTCACATGGAAAGGAGGGAACACATAGCCCAGAGACCAAGAAGAGGGACCCATCATCATGGCTGGGCTTCACGAACGAAGATCCGGGAAGGACTCTACCCACATTTGTTATAAGTGCACTGGTGGCTAAAAAGGCCAATACAAGATAGACAAGTCTGATTGCAAAAGGCACAGCAGAAAGACTCCTTAGGTGGTGTATTCTGCAAGGCACGATTCTTTCTGCGTTGTCTTTTCTCCTCGAGAGTGATCCTGCGGGCGTTCTCAAAAGAAGTAGCAGCATTATGGATTGTGTGTCTCCAGAACTCCTGATTTGAGGCCAGAGTAGACCAGTTATGTTGATCAATATGGCCAAGGCTGAGATGTTGTTTCAGGGAGTCCTTGTATCTTCTCTTTGGGGCTCCTCTCTTGCGGCAGCTGGTGGCAAGTTCACCATAAAGCAAGATCTTAGGGAGGCAGTGGTCCTTCATCCTGGAGACGTGCCCTGCCCAGCACAGCTGTGTTCTCAGCAACATGGCCTCAATACTTGTGACTGCTGCTTGCTCTAGAGCAGATGTATTGGTCACATCATCTGACCAGTGGATATTTAGGATTGTATGGAGGCAGCGTCGATGGAAGCGTTCTGGGAGTTGCAGGTGGTGGCGGTAGATGACCCATGATTCGGATCCATATAAGAGAGTAGACAGCACTATGGCTCTGTAAACACTGGTCTTTGTACTTTTCTTCAGGTGTTTATTTCGCCAAACTCTTTTATGAAGCTTTCCGAAAGCACTGTATGCCTTTGCTAACCTGTTGTCTATCTCCCCATCAATCTTACCGTCCGAGGAGATGAGGCTACCTAGGTAATTAAACTGCTGGACTGATTTGAGCTCTGATTGGCCAATGGTGATGTGGGGATGAAGGAAGACTTCCTGGGGTGCAGGTTGATAGAGAACTTCTGTCTTCTTTAAGCTGACTTCCAGCCCAAAGAGCTCAGCAGGGTCTGCAAAGCAGGATGTTAAACATTGCAGAGCTGCTTCTGTGTGGGCGACAAGGGCGGCGTCATCAGCATAAAGCAGCTCCCGGACAAGATGGTCTTGGTGTGGGCCTTCAGTCGCCTTAGGTTGAAAAGGCTTCCATCAGTACGGTATCGAATGTAGATACCGTCCTGATCATCGAGGTCTGCTGTGGCCCTTTGGAGCATCATGCTGAAAAAGATTGTGAATAGGGTTGGTGCGAGAACGCAGCCTTGTTTCACACCATTGGTTATTAGAAAGGGTTCATCTGCCAAGGGCTGGCGAGCTTGGATGCTGACAGCGAGGTCCTTAGGACGTAGGTTTAGTTAGAGTGTCCTCTTAGATGGATGGCCTTACAGGGCTAAGTGGGCTCCATCTGCCTGGGTTTGGAATTAGGATGACTGCTGGAAGGCTAGTGAGCTCATCCTGCCCCTGGACACATTTTATCTGACCCTTCAGTTTTGACCTATCTGGCATGAGAGACCCTACCAGAGGCATATATTACCGCCAGCATAGCTTGCAACCTCATAAGGGCACACAAGCTTATCCCCCACTAAAATGATTAGGGCAAGCCTTTCACTCCTTACTTTTCCTGAGCCACCTACACTCAAATCCAGGGATATTCCCAGGGACATTCGCCCACCCGCAACTCTCCAAGCAGGACTGCCCTGCCCACCCTCCTGCTGGTCTGGGGACCCCACGGCCCGCCAGCCCCCCTCCCCCTCCCCCAAACTGGACTGGCAAACCTCTGTGTGCTCCAAAGTTCCTCCTCCCCTCTCCCTCTGGGACCACAGCCCCCACCGCCCCCGCTGAGGTCGGGAGCCTCCTCGGCGTGGCCAGAGCCCATGTAATTACTAGAAAAGGGCTATACAGAAAAGAATCAGTTTAGCAATTCCGAAATTCTCTGGAATTACTTTTCTGAATCAAAGACATTATGCAGACACTGATATTTTCTGATTAAAACCGGAGCAAATAAAGACTTTTCATTTTCTCTTGACCATTTTATGTTTGCCTTTAGAGAGAGCATTGCAGAAGATATGGGCCAGCATTGTTTCTGACTAGCAGTCCTTTATACTGTAAGACCTTTCTGAATATGTCAACACAAAGTACAAAATTCTAAAAACATGCATCTTTAAGGGTGTTCTCTCTTATCATACCTACACTGGTGCTTAATAACTATTAAGGAGAAACAACAGGAATGAGAATAATCATGCAGTTCAGCTGTTCTCGTCAGCCACACAGCTTGCTAGCAACAAGAGATGGTTTCCGCTGTGGAAGATCCTGTGGAGTAGCAATAGTCACCCGTGACTTCTGTCTTGTCAGGAGCTGCAGTAGGCAGTTGCTCATTCTTCATCTTTGCTTTAGCCATGTTGTAATGACCAGAATCAAAGTATTTTTGCTTCGCATAGAGCTCTGCCATGGTGCAGGGCACGGGCAGGCAGCCCCTCTGGGGCAGCCTGGCGGCGGGAGGCGGGTGGGAGGAGGAGGAGGAGGAGGATGCTCAGGTGGCGGCCCGTGAATGGAAAGGGAACATGCAGTTCCTTGACTTGTGTAGCAGACAGACCCCAAGTGTGGGAATGGCACTGACAGAGAGATGGGAGAGCTGCTGACTGGAGGAAGCTGGTATGGAAAGAAGTGATAGGAGCCACCAAAACATAGAAGAAATAGCGCTACAGGGAATTGTGAAGGGAGTGGAGAAAAACAAAGCTTTGGTGAGTACAGGCCCATCCTGCAGAATCACTGCAGACCCAGCCTTTCTCCCATAGTATTGTTCACCAGTGACTCTCTGGTAAGCCAAAGTCAGCACTGGTTCGCTGGTTTTGCTTTAGCCTGCTCAATTCGAGAGACTTGGGACCTGTAAACTGTGCACACATCCTGTTCTCAACTGGGAACCCACTGGGCCAGAGGAAGCACTTGTTGGGAGCTGGAGGATTTCCTGCTGGAGATGGGAGGCTTAGTCCAGGATCTGGAAGAGGTCTGGGCAGGGCTTACTTGCTTCCTGGTTCCAGACTTGAGCCCTCTGTCAAGCACTGTTCTAGCATGTGAAGTGTTGTACAAGTGATGACAGATACTTTTAAAAATAACAAGCTTCAGATTGACTGTCAGGTACCTGTTGAGTGCAGTGAGTAAATAATTAGAGGCAAATAAAGTTTACGTGAATTGTAGCTGGTGAGTCACTTACTTTGACCTCCTGTTTTTGGCATAGATTGGCATTGTCTTGGATGTTTGTAGGATTTTCCTTGCTTTGTACTCTGAAAGAAGCCTAATGTCAATTGAAATAATTCTGATGAAATTGCTTTTGGATTTTCTTGTTCTTTCTTCCTCTTCCACTTTACCACTTTGGTCTTGACATCTTCCTGAGGCTTTTTTGTGTTGTTTGTTGTGATCTGCATTGGTTTTAGAAGCCCTTTTTACTGTAACTTAGGAGCTGTACCTGCTCTTGCGTTCATCTTCATCATGCTATAGGAAGCAAATAAAACTTTTTGATGCAAAGTTTAGAAATTTTATGTAATTTGCAGTGTAAAACTATTCCTACTCTGTGAGACCTGGGTGTGTAGGATGCTTTTACTGGAAGTTTAATCTGCACCTCAGAACTTGCTTGGAAGAACCAGTGATACCTGCTTCCTTGAGAAATCTTCAAGTTGTTTCTGTACCTACCAATGCATCAGCTTTTTCTTGGGGTTTGTTTGTTGTGGGTTTGGGGTTTTTTTGAGTTGTATTTCCAGGAAGGAATTATAAACTTTGTATCTACCAGAATATGGGCTAGATTAGTGTTTTTGCAAAATACTTTTTTGCTTGCTGGTTTTTGGGATATATTCTGCAAAACTTCTTTATTGTTTTTTAAATCACAGTAATGAAGAGTATCTTCGATATTTTAATCAAAGATGTTTATTTGAAAGACTGTATCCCAGAAACTGTTCGATTGAAGTTATCTCATCTTATTCCTGTATTAAGGAATGTGCTGTGATTGCAACAAGACCAATTACTTTTATTTGCATTTTGATGCAGAAAGTCTTGTCAGGAGATTGCATTGCATTAGGCTGTATAAACATACCATGGGACAGACTTAATACTTTCAAATAAAAAAAAATTACATGCTTTCCTGCCAAAAATTTGAAATAACTGGACTTTGGTTTAACTGTGTTTTATTTCCCCACCCCTACCTCTCACCCTGGTAGTCAGGACTATTTCCTAATTGCAAAATATCTTTCAGGCATTGTTCCCTCTTCTGTTGTTCTGACTGCTTTCCAAGTGATGTCAAGGGTTTTCCTGACGTGGGCAGTAACACATAGTGTAAAAGAGGTAAGTCAAGCTACCAAATGGATAGAAAAACTCTTGATCCATTCTGAAAAGCAAGTGTTGATCACTGTCTTATTTTCTTTAAAATGTCTTCTATTTGTATCCCAACATGTGAAATAGTTTATGTGAATTTCTGTGGATCAAAAAAAATAAAAATAGACCTGAAGTAATCTTTTCTTGACAATCAAAGAGAGCGAGGTCTGATTCTCTCACTGGAAGACATCTAGCTCCTGAAATAAATTTTCCAGTCCTTACTGGAAGTTAGAGGTTTCAGTGTGTAATACAGAGCCTAGAATTTGGGACAGCATTTTAGTATTGATCTCATTAGTGCCATAACTAATAGCAACATCTCCTCTCTGCCCCCTTCCTGTATGCACAATTCACTTTCTGTTCCAAGGCTTCTGAAGCTCCCCCTCCACTGTTTGTCCACAACAGTGCCTCGATGCTCTCCCTTATCACTCTCCAGGATAATCTTTCCTCTGTCCCTCATTCAGTTTTCTTACATTCAAGTGTAGGTGGGTTTTGGGGCCTGTGTGTTTTTCCTCGTTGCTCATCACACAGTAGTGCTGTACTTTATACAGATCTCTGTAGAATCTTGTGGTAGATTCCATGTTTTTTGAAAATTATTCCTGACAGCTATTTTAAAATCTAAACATGCTCTAATTGGTACAAGTTATACTGACTGACTCTTTTATGCCATCTGAAACCTTGTAGTAGCCCAAATATGCTGCATCTGTGCTGGAGTTTCTTCTTGTTAAAGAAAGAAATTATCCTTGATGCCAGTGTCAGCATGGGTGCCTGAAATAAGTGACAGTCATCTCGTGTCATTATATTTATAAGATCATTTGTGACTTGACATGGAGAATGTTTAAGGAGCTTCTCTCACTACCAAGTCTTCAGGGAAGCTGCTTTCTCTTCCTTACTCCAAACCTGTTACCAGACCATCCATCCACATGTAGAGTAATGTAAGTCACTGTAGTTCTTATTAATTAACTACCTTTTCTGATATTATGATGTTTGTTCACATGAAATCTTAGTTTCATGCTATAAAGCAGAGGAATGTTATTTTTCTCAATAAACTTAAAATCTTATAAATATTTTTCTTCTGATGGATTTCCCTTTTGGTGCAAATTAATGTACTTCGGTCTCTGTCAATTCACTGAAATAAATTCTAGATTTTGAACAAAAAAAAGCCATAATTCCAAAACATTAGGTTTAAGATACATGTATAAAATACTTTTAAAGAAATATACTTGTAGTTTTTCTTGTTACCTGTATGATGTTGGGATATCTGGTGCTTCATAAAAAAACATTAAAATTTTTTTACAAATTGTCTCCTGGTTTTGAAGTAACCCATATATTGAAGCTTAGATTGCATGGATTAGAAGTATTCCACATGTTGTCTGTCATCAAAGAAAAGCCTGTAATATGATTGTGGGTAAGGTTTTTTTGAAACTTATGCCCACATTCTCACCGGAGAAAACCGGCAAAATGGGAGAAAACGAGAGCAATGAGTTTAGCCTAACATTTGACTTTTATCAAGGGTTCTTTCAACAACGTTAAATGCAGATTTTTTTTCCTCACACTTGTGTCATCTTTTGGTTAAACTATTGCAGTAGACTATATTATGTGTTACTTTTTTTAATGTTTTAGAAAGTGGGCATAAGAGTGGTAAGGATGAGGAATCCTGTGATGAGTTTTTGACCTGTGACTTAGAGCAAATAAATAAGAGGCTGTATTCTGACCCCTCCCCTTCCCCCAGCCAGGGAGCATGCAGTCTCACCTGGGGAGATGTATTGCAAGTGTCACAAGTGTTCTACTCTTTCTAAAGGGCTGTCTGCACAAGTGAGCTCCATGGTGAAGTCCAGGATTAAATTCTCACACAGCTTTATGGAACTTGTAAGCTATGCAGTTGCATGATGAGGTTCTTGTAAAATAAAACACAGTTTTCCTCTTTAACTCTTTGAGTGAGACTTGTTCAGTATCTTGCTTTTCCAGACTGTTTTCATATATAATGTAGTTAAAAAAGAAACGTTTATTGCATCCCTCCTCTCCGTCAGGATACACTTCTAGATATGTGATGTGATTTGAAGCATGCTTCTTGCCACTAACATGTTTGTGCTTTTTGTTGACTTCAGTGCTGATGTGTTGTTAAACTCAATATGAAATTATTTATAATAAATGTTAAAGCATGGCAAATGTTAAAGCACTGCACACTTCCTTGGGTAGCAATGAGATTCCCCTTAGCTCCACCATAATTCAACTTTAACTCCAGTTGTTGGTGTAGTGGAGGAGGGCCTGGCACATCATACAGTACTTGTTATCATTTTGTCATTACACCAGAAAGGAATCAGTTCAGTGAATTTTACTGTTTCCCCTACAAAGGAGGGAAGAACATGAGCAGCCTGGCATGAAGGGCTAGGAGGGTGTAGGCATAGGAGAACAGAAAGTGCCCTTCAGTTCAAAAGATGTCTTTCTGAATTTGTGTGAACAGTGAGATCATCTGGTGACATCATGGCAGACCTTTGTAGAGTTCCATTCTGATGGATAATTCTGTACCCAGTTCTCATGGGTAATTAAAAAATGGTGTCAGCAGGGATTTATTGCTTATCCCATTGAGTTCAGTTACAGATAAGTTGCAGATAAAAATAGTGCATATTTAGAGGAACCTTTCTAGAACACACAGTCTATAGATGCTGTGGAGATGACAGCATATAGAGGTGGTAATTAAGACTTCAGTATCTACAGTTATGAATTGATATCTCCAATCTGCAAAGCATACTTACTTAAAGAGGGAAGAACATCTTAATTCATGGTATTTAAGATTAACTTCTAGTAAAGGAAGTCCATGCTGGAAAATTCAGAACTCTTGCTGAGTGCATTCGAAAAGCCTGATTCATCACTGCTTTACATCTATGTAAAAATCTTTTTTTTAATTTTTTTTTTTAAATGTTTTATTTTTTAATTACTGCACCAGAGAACCAGCGTTTTGGACAGAGATATGCTGTTCCAACAGTTTTCACGATTACAGTTGCATAGTGCTGCTGGTTTTACTCTTCTGGACTGGATTGCTCAATTATGTGTTTAGCTGAAATTTTCTGCAAATATGTCAAACTGTTACTCTTAACATGGAGAAATTTCCCTTTCCATGCATAAGGAAACATTAAAAACCTCTCAGGCTTTATTTTGTCAACTCCCAGTTCTCATCTTTGCATCTTAAAAGGCTGTGGTTTGTTTTATATTTCAACCAACATTTTCTGCTATTCACAGTATTGAAGATAAGCTAAAGTATATTCAGGACTCTGCTTGATGATATATTGGCTTGAAACACATGCCAAAAAATTATGCCTGTTGTATGATTGACCCCTATTAAGGCAGTTGGACAAATAAGTGTAAAATGTGTTTTGACTTGTGTCTAATGCTTCCTTGACAGACTGGCATGAAAAAAGTAGAGGAAGAAGAACTGAGTTCTGAGGGCAGCATTGGGCTCAGTGGTTTATTAAAGGTCTACTGTGTCTTTGCTGTACTATCCCCCTTATCTTCAACCTGGAAGAGGAATGATGCAGATGCAGTATTAGCAGTGCCTAAATTAATAAGACTGTTTTGTAAATCAGTTCCCAGGGGTTTGATAATGTGCATCTCAGACCTCTTTATTTGAGCTACTGAAAAATTGTCAGTGCTCGAAGAGATGTTCTAATAGCAACAGACTTGTGACAGATATGAGTGTGTAAAAAACATACCTTTTAATGATAATCACCCATTTCCAGTTTTCTTTCTTCCTTAAGTAGGGACACAAGCTATAAAGCACAATCAGTAATGCTTTAAGTGACCTTAACAGGGTTGTGTGTGTGTTTCGTAACGATGTGAACTGTTTTAATAACTTAAAGTACATGGGGAAGACTAGACCTGTGAAGGCAGTGTTACAGAAGTCCTGTGATAGACCTGGGTTGTGACTGCCAGATTTTCTACTTCCACCTGTATGATTCACTGTTAGGTTCTTGTCCTTGCTCATGTCCTTGGATGCTACTTCAAGCTAAAAATTTTTGTTTCTTGACTTTACTGATTCCCATAGCTAGGGAAAGAAAGCAGTGGGGTTTCTAAGTACAGGTTGAAGTCCGTGACACACATTTAGATGAACTCACTAGGCTGCTACTCCCAGTTTGACCAGAAGATGCAGCTGTGGAGTGCTTGTGAAGCACATTGCTCCTTTGGAACAGCATCATCTATGAAGTGTTGTTAGCTTTTCCCTGTTAAGAACTAAGTCTTGCTTATAAAGCAGACTTCAAATAGGATTAGGATTCTGTAGCAATATAAAAATAGATTTGGACTCCTGTCTGAAAATCTTCAGATAATTTTTGGATTTTGCTCTTTTATGATGATGCAAGGTAGATTAATACATAAATAAATTTTCAGAGTTTCATGTGTAAAATGAACAAGGTGCGTTTGCTGCAAAACGCAGTAGAAGTGACCTGAAGCATTATATGCAGCAGAACACAGAATAACAGCAGCCCTACATTCCAGGATAGCTCAAGATTTATGTACAAATTTTCCTGGGTTTTGCAGTCTGTAACAAAGCTTTTTCTGGGTAATCCTCATGACTGTTTTCATACAAAAATATATGATCAGTCCCCTCCTATTATTTTTGTTCCTTTTTTTTTTTTTCTGGTACATGTACTTTGCTCAAGATGAATAGAGTGCACCACCCACACCTACAGACTTCCTTTTCCCTTTTTTCAAGAGTTGGAGGAAAAGAGAAAATGTAGGCCCTGTTGTTGAGCTCTTTTTGTTCCCACGGTTGAGCTCTTTTTGTTGGGGCTCAAGGTACTTGTACAGCTGGGAAATCTGTTGGAGGCTTGAGGGAGAGGGGAAAGACTGCATAAAAATCACGTCTGTTCTCTCAAGAATTTGTAGTGCCAGGCATGTGACCCCATATCCACTACTTAATCACTGTTACTCCATCTGAAACTTGAACCTCATAATGATGATCCAAAATCTAATAAATATAACAATTCATTTTAAAACACATGCTTCTGAAGATTAACCTTCAAAGTATGGGGAGAATCAAAGCTGGTTCAGTGATGTGTAACTGACAAAAGCTCCAAGAGGTGTAAAGCAGTGAAACATGATGCAGTGCCTTGAGAGTAACATTAGAGGAACTATGCTAGATACAATAGGCAGAAAATGGAGCAAGGAAGAGTGAATCATGTAGTTGTCAAGCTTACCTGAGGTGAGACAATTTGAGCTGCTGTTTCGTCTCTCCTGCCAGCCTTGATTCTGGTGTTAGCTCTTTTGGTGCTGCTTAAAAGTAAGGCCCAGTTTCTCACCTGGAGAGAGAGGAAAACAGGGTTTCTACTCAGAATTAGCATGAACAGGAGCAGAATACAAAGTGTGAATCAGATATCAAGTGTAAGAGTAATCATCCTTTCTGCTTGCTGCACTCAGAAACAATCATAGGACTGAAATAGGAGCTGGTACTGTTCAGGAACGGGAAGAGTTCTGAATTATACTCAGTATTTTCAGGATTTCTTGTACCAATTTACCTTGCTCAGAATGTGAGATCTTAAGTTACCCGATCACGAAGCAGAGCTGTTCTTAAGCAACTAGAAAAATACAGAGCGTGATAAGAAGGTTTTTTTACTGTTGTTACTAATTTTGCTTTTAAGCTCATTCTTGGAGTCTGTTCTCTAAAATGATGCAGTAAAGCAACCCACGGGAATTGATTTCTGTGAGGTTTTCTTGGGTCTGGTGAGTAACTGGTGATGCTTGAATTGATACTGAGCTTTTTTTTCTTTCTCACAGGTACAAACTGAAGACAGTGTCCTCTTGTTTGTAGTGGCCTGGACAATCACTGAGATTATCCGCTACTCTTTTTACACGTTTAGCTTGTTAAACCATCTCCCTTATCTCATCAAATGGGCCAGGTTGGTAGCACAATAGAAATCACAGCCTTAAAGCACTGATTTGACAGAGATATTTATCCTGTAAAATAGCTGCAGTACAAAAAATTAGATTTTGCCTTGAGGTAGTTGCCATTTGTGAATGTGACTTTCCAGTTTCTTTCTAGCACATTTTGGAGTTAAAAAAGATCTATTTCATTGTAAGCTGAAAGAGCAGAGACTGATATTTAACAGTAAGGGGTGACAGTAAGGAAACTGACATTTAACTGTAACTCTTGAATCCAAGGGTTATACTTGAAATAATCTTTAAGCTCATCGATTAACATCAACTATATTTGGCACCCTTTTCAGTGGTATAATGACCTCCACCAAAGAGTAGTATAATGACATTCCACCAAATGAAAGTAGTAAATTTGTGAGGGGGGAGAATAGTTTTACAGATAGTATTTAGATTCTCAAAGGTAATCTTTATGTATTTCACACTGTTTGCTGATTTGGACACTTAGCTTGAAATAACGTTCACACCTTGCCATGCTCTAATCAAATAAGAACTAAGGAAAATAAATACTGAGTTGAGAATTTAAAATTTGAATATCCATAATATCATTTAACAAATACTTTGTCAGAGTTTGTTGTAACTTTTAATTCTTTCTGTAAATGTTTTGTTCTAGGTACACTTTGTTTATAGTATTGTATCCAATGGGAGTCTCAGGCGAATTACTCACAATATATGCTGCATTACCCTTCGTCAGGCAGTCTGGCTTGTATTCCATTAGTTTACCTAACAAGTACAATTTCTCTTTTGACTACTATACATTCTTGATCCTGGTTATGATCTCTTACATTCCAAGTAAGTATGAATTTGTTAGGTTTTTTAGTATTACTAGCTGTAATGGAAAAGCTAATAATTGTGGGATTAACATACATATAACTGATTTAGGCTGTTGATGACCTTGTTTAATTTTTGTACGGTTCACAAAGGTTGAATGCCTCATAGAAATTTTAGCTTTTGCTGTTTATGTTCCATCCCCTACTTTATTGTTCTGCAAACAGACTGTGTAACGTAATCTTAGAAACAAGAGGAGAAAAGGCTTTGCGTGGAGGATAGAGAGAGAAAAGAGGCACCAGTTCATATAAAGTGACATATATTCTGAAAAAGCAACATTAGAATTGCAAGAAATGAAACAAATCTGGAAATTTCATTCTTTTGGAAGGGCTTTTTCCTCCCTGCAATCATTTTTCTTTCTGTTGTGTGCATGTAATCTGCTTGTACAGGCAGAGTTAAATATGGCATTTTGCATTTCATTAAAAATGTGATTGCTCTAGCAAAAAATAAATAATACCTGAAGCCTAAGAATCATACCACTTCTTTAAAGTGTAAAAGGCAATAGATAACTTGAGCAAAAAGTGGATAAGCGTGTTCTCTTTTAATGGAGAACTGGTGACCTTGGCTGTGTGAATCTGCATCTCACATTGACTTGCAAACCTCGCTTCAAACTGTATTGACTTGAATCTGTTTTCTCTTCAGTCTTTCCTCAGCTGTATTTTCATATGCTACACCAGAGGCGAAAGGTACTCTCCCACACTGAAGAACATAGGAAGTCGGAGTAATTCCAACACTTTTTCAGAACTTTTCAAACATCAAAATGCTGCAGTTTTTCAATACCCAGCACATTTGTAAAGAATATACCAAGATAAGTCAGAGGTAAAAGACCAATAATTTAGCAAGAATAACCAATAAATCTGATTCCAGTGAAATCCCAAGTGTAAAACGTTGAAATATTTTCAGCTTACAGTGCTTCAGAAAACTTTTAAACTTTATATGGCTTGGCAGTTAACATTTTCCTTAAATGATGTGCTAAATGATTTTCATTTATTATTAAATGCCTGAAGGTTGCAGTATGAGTGATGAAGTTGTACCCACTAAATGCCTGAATTGGGATTATATTACCAATACCTCTTTTTTTTTAAGTGCTTGACTGCATGCCAGAAACTGTATGTATTGCTGTGAAAGCAAACAATATGCTCTGGAATATTTCAGGATAATGTCAGAGACTTCAGTGGAGAATGTAATCTGGCCAAAGTGTTTGAATTTAGAAAGGTAGGTTGTGTATTTAAAAGGTGACAGGAACAAGAACAAGAAACCAATTATGGGAAATGAAGGGAATGTAGTTCTTTAGGAATTTAAACAGTACAGTGTCTGACCAGAGTGTGTTCTCTGAAGATCTTGTTTAAGCTGAGTACACAAATGCAAATGTTAATTCAGAGGCTGTAATGCTTATCTGAAACATTAAAACTCCTTTTAATTACTGCATCCCTGGATACTTTTTTACATATTAAAAAAAATTAAAATTAATACTAACTGTAATATTTCTAGTGATACCGGTAATGAATCTAAACAAGATAAGGAGGCAAGTCACCAGAAATGTGTGCAGTTCTCCCTTTTTTCCTTTAAATTATCATCTTTAATCACTGTCAGTGATACTCATCTTTCAGTGCGGAGGACTATTTGGTCTGCTCTGGAATTATCTGGGGGCCTTGTTTCTCAGCCTAACTTTTCTTAAGTGACTGGTGTGTATCACTGTGGCACATTCAAGCAGGCAGTTCCAGGCACTCAACTTCTGAAGTGTTGCAAAGTCATAAACTGCTCTTTTGAAAACAGATTATCTCATGTGTTACATGCTGCTTTTGCAGACTGGACAAGCCTTTCGTCATCCGTTCTGTTGGAAGAGTGGAAGAACACAAAGTTATATTTTCCTCGGTGCTTCCTCTGGGTTCTCTGGCTTAGCTTTCCCTTGGGAAGGTAAAACAGAGAACAAGAAAGCCTTGTAGTGAGGCAGAAAGCACTAATGCTGTGTGAGCAGTGCCCCAGGGTATTAAGAAACTTTTGATGGGGCCAGAAGGGTAGGGAATGGAAGGGGCAAAAGGAGCAGGGAAATGAACAGATACTCAAGCAAAGACAAAAGGAAGTGTAGGTTATGGCCTTTGCTCTGTTAGGAATTGATAGCCAAATAGTGTTGTGTGAACCCAGTCAGGGTCACTAGACACCACCACATGGGTTTTTCTGGCTTCCCTCTTATAACATTATGATTTGGTGCATAAATGAGGTGTGACCTGTACCATGCTACCTGCAGTACTGGGCTTGTGCTGTGCCTGCCAGCACCTCCCCCTGGACGTGCTCAACACATCCCAGCTCTCCCTAAACAGCGCCAGTAAGTACTGAGGGCACAGGCTTTCTTTTCTAGCACTTGGGAAGAGCTGGATTTACAATTATTTAGGTTTATGCTTGTCAGAGCTATATTTTTTAAAAAACTTTGCATTTTTCAGTAATTTTCTTTGGCTCCATCAAAAGGTCTGAATTTTCCTAATTCTCAGTATATAGCACATTTCCTGTTCAGACACAAACAGGGCTGTTATAAGCAGAGAGAGGGTAAGAAACAATAATAATCTTTGCTTCTATTTTAAACACTTTGGAGCCTATTATTGACTATTCAAAAACACAAGAGGCTGTACCAAGGTGGGTGTTGGTCTTTTCTCCCAAGTTACAAGTGATAGGACAAGAGAAAAGTGCCTCATGTTGCACCAAGGAAGTTTTAGATTGGATATTAGGAAAAATTTCTTCATCAGAAGGGTTGTCAAGCATTGGAACAAGCTGTCCAGGGAAGTGGTGGAGTCACCATCCCTGGAGGTATTTAAAAGAAGTGTAGATGTGGTGCTTAAGGACATGGTTTAGTGGGACTTTACAGTGTTAGGTTGGACTTGATGACCTTAGAGGTCTTTTCCAACCTAAACAATTCTGTGATTCTATTACTGTGGCCATATACAGCCTCAGACTGGTTTTGGATTCGAAGATGCAACAGTTCAGTTAATTCCTGCATTAGGTTATGTGCTTTGTTGTCATCTGGGAAATGTTACATTATACTGAACTCGTTTGAAAGTGTAAATTTCCACCTCCGAACAAAACATCTTTTGCTTATACTTACTGTTAAAGAAAGTGATGTCAGTATTTCTGAAGGATGCCATCTAAAAGATCTGATTTCCTGATGTACTTAGGTTATTGGATATTGTCGATGCTCAGCTCCTGAACTTTCTTAATTTGATTTCTGGACCCAAATAAAAGATTTGGTTTCAAATTTGTTGGTCCAGTTTGGAGGAAAAAAAATGGCTGTGTAATACTCCAATATGAAACAAACTGCTGGCTCTGCTGATGAGAAAGATATAGTCCAGATCTGTGTACAGTACAATCAGATAGCACTGGCACCATGGAAAAGCAGAGCGTGCTGCCAGTAGGGAGGAAATCTGTACAACCAACACCTTTACTGAATAAGCTTTATCACGGAATATTTACTTTAATTGAAAATATTAATTTACCACACAAATGCAAATAAACTACAGACTTTTAAAAGAAAATACTTTGCTAGTAAGAAATTTTATCAGCAAAGTTGATTTATAAATTATATTCTGAAGTATGAACATGCAGTTAGTATGTACAAAAATTCAGCACTTCATCTTGCACTGCTTTTTCAAGTTTATCTTCCATGGAAATCACTGGAAGGTGATCTTGAGTGAGAACTGTAGGGTGATGCCCTAATCCTCTTTGGGTTGTTCCTATTGACTTTGGTCACACATGTGGGGTTTTTCCTCATAAAATAAGAAATTTCCCCTCATCTGTCACTGAAGTTGTAATGGGCTTTGTGTGAACTCTATAATAGAAGCTTTGATTGGTACTGTTTGTCACAAATGTAGAGGGTTTTATTTTCCCCACAGACTATTTACTTAGCTTGCATGTTCTCTATCAGCATATCCAAACCAGCAGGCGTTCTCTGCTTTGGTGTCTCTGTTGTGTGCACTGGTTCAGTTGACAGCACTTTATGTTCTACCATGCTGGCTTTGTCTGAGTTAGTCACTACCCTCTAAAAGACCAAGGCTCTTACCAGTGTATAGTTTACAACTGGAATTGTAGAAATGTTCATATTGTAAATTACAGTAAGATGCAGGTTACAGTGCAGATAAATTGTAATTTTTCACAATGTGATGTTTCTATTAAAGGTGGGGGTTTTTGTTATCATAATGAAGGTTGACATTTGTGTGGACCAATCTGCAGTGTCATTTGAAAACCTTTTTCAGCTTAAAATTTTCATCAAGTATACATCAAATCATGCATTTTGATGTATATGTCAGTGAAATTTGGGTGAAAACTATATACAGTCATTTTTGTATTTTTTTCTATGTTGTGAAGAATAAAATTGTAATTTTATAAGTCTGATTCACTAAGATTATTATAAGTTAAATGTATTTTTTGTATATTTAGGAATCTTATATTACCTGGAGCTCTGAAAGATGAAGCATAGACTTTTTATGCATGGTTGAAAGATATTTCAACTTGATAATGCAGTGAAATGGTTTGTATGCTAAAATACTAATCTTTGTTGTTGCCTTGTGAAATTGATTCTGTGCTCTCTGCCTGGACTTGGCCTACTGATCAGTGGTACTAATTGCTATAATCCAAATAAAATCATTCTGAACAAAATACGTTGTACTGTTACTGTTTAAGGAACAAAAGCAGACATTTTATAAATGTGAATTAGGGCTGTATTTTTATTCATTTGTATATAACGTGTACCTTGCAATTGACAAGATTTTTTTAGCATATGTAACTCTGGAGCTCAGGCAAAAGAATTAGGAAACTTCATACTGTTATGAAAGCTCTGCCTTTCACTTTCAGAAGAGGTACTCATAACAACACATTAACTGTGTCAGCACTCAGACTTACAGCTTCCTGAAGGATCCTCAATAGAATGTGAGCTCTTTGTTCCCCTGTTGTCATTTGTAGTCTGGATGCTGATGGTTTTCTACAAAAACAAAATTGTTTGAGTATTATAAATATAGTGGAATGCTTAACTAATGCAATGGAATACTTCAGAGTTCATCTACTAAATATAATATGTCTGCTACCACGGCAACGTTCTTAGCGTTTTTAACACTTCCTGAGAGAGATTTAAAAACTGTGTCTAGATGGCATTAATGCTCATGAATAACGAGTTATAATCCTCTAATAGGAACTGAGTAGTAGTTGCAGAGTGAGTGCTATTATTCTGGGCATATGCTTGTCATAAGATTGCACAACTACAGTGATTTTTTTGTTGATTGCAGCCGGGGTGAACTGATGTTGTCGTGCCCAGCATCAGCACATGTCCTACGCATGATGGCTGTGACTTAGCACTGCTGTGTAATTAAAAACTCCTCTTTGAAATGTTACTCCCTGAGTGGTGGTGCCAAGATCTGTTTGTGCCTTAGAATAACTTCTGCTGGTTATTTGGGTTTCCTCTTTGCATTTTGAAAACAGCATGTGTGGAAGCAGTTCTAGTTCCCTAAGGTAACATTAAAAAGTATGAACAGCATAAGGATTCTGTGTTTGCAAGCAATTTAATATCACAATAGTACATAAGGCTCATCTTAAATAAAGCACTGGCAGTTCTTGACATTAAGACTTGAGGAAGAATCTGTGCTGGTGTGCTGAGTATAAAATAAAAAGATGTGAATATCTGTATGATTCATTTGATATGAACTGAGCATTTCTACAGTTGGGATTGATTGATTCAAACCACCCAACTGCTTGGGACTTTGGCTCAATATCAAGTAGCTTTTAAATTCTGCTTCCCATCTCCTAAACAGATACTCTTCCACACTTGTCAGAAGTCTTCTGAAAGTAGTAAGAGAATTAATAAAGCTTCTGAAGGCTACCTTTGAAACAGTTGGAATTTCAGATGTGGGTGGAAAATTTAAAACTCTTAATACTGTTGATCTCTGATCTCCAGAATAATACTTTACAGATGGGAAAGAGCCTAAAGCCCTTTCTATGTCTTCACAAATTATTGGGCATTAATAGTGTGAGAGGTGTATTTTTCTCTTTGATGTGCTGACATAGATAATGTGATAATATTAGGGAAAGAGATGTTCCTGTCAGTATTATATCTTAATTTTTCTAGTGGTTTAAGTAGATGCATATTATTTCAGTATTCCACTATAAAAGCATAATTCACAATACATAGAAACACTTCCATGTCTAGTTATACTTGTACAAACTCAGTGTCACAGCAAACTGCCTCTCTGTAGATGAAATTTATTTCATATAGTTTATACATAAGAATTTGACATTGCCTGGTACTACGTGAGGATGATATTATTGGGAAGTTCTTTGGTGGAAGTTTTTGCAGAGGCTTATTCAACTGAATTGTGAACACTGAATTGCATATTGTCCTGTCTTTTTGACTCCTGCTACAGACAGTCTGCACAGTCTTCAGTGAACTGTTATCACTTGCAACAAGTGTTCATTAAAACTTTATTTGAACAGCTGAACTCACAGAATCATATTTACTGTGTAATCTACATTCAGCCTCTTGGGTAATACAGTGGGTTAGTCTCATTCTACAGTGATAATCTGAAGAATATAGAGAGAGAGATAGAGGCATTTCAGGTATCTTCTTTAAAATTAGTTGTAAGTTGATGTCAATTTAAAGGTCAGCCCTATTTTTTTTTCTAGCACGCCTACAGAAAATATCAGTTGTGGAGAGGATATAGGAAGTGGAGAACCTTCCAATCAGCCTAACCTTAGGTTGCTTTTGTGAAATCAGTTTGCCTGTTAAAGGTTTCTTTGGGTAAAAGACAACCTCTTCACTTACTGGATAAGAAAAAGATACTGAATGCTCGTCTTCTCTGCTAAATGACAGTCAATAAAGAGATGAGGTGGAAGAGGAGAGATACTGGAGGATACAGAGCTCTACCACTGTGCTTCCCAAAGAATATTTAAGTATTGACAAAACACAAAACTTTCCTCCTTTTTCTTTTGGTATCCATTAGTAGTTGTTGTTGGGCGTGGGGTGTTGTTATCTGGCTTTGGGTTTTTGGCTGGATTTTTTTGTTTGTTTATTTTTAAGGGAGAACAGCAGCACTTAATGGAGATGCTGCAATGTTTTGTCTGGTGCGCTGATGACATGAAGTTCCTTTTGTTCTTCTCCGGGTGTTTATTACAAGATTATAGGGAACTGGGTGCACTGGCTTAGGTGCTTTGTTTTAGTCCTCTGTTCCTGTGTATAAACTACTGGGAAAGTTGCTGGTTTGAGAGTATTAGATATGTTTCCTTACCCAGCTTTTTGGTGCAATTTAAATTAAGTAAACAAAGTACTTTGTCAGCAGACTGGAAGAGCGGAAAAAGCTTTCTTGCATCAGCAAGAAAATGGATGTGAAGTTGAAAGTCAGACATTGCTGGTTGGTTTACTTAGTAAGACTGGAAATTACCAGTTTAACCCTACTAGAATTAAACTGTACAATCTGAAAATACTGAATTATTCTTCAAAAAGTATTGTCAAGTCAAAGAATGTGTGGAAACCTGGTCTAGGTTTACAGGTACATTCAAAAAGGGGCAGAGGTAAGCATTCATGGACTACTGTGCTCCAGGTTCCTGGTGATGCATAATTACACATCAGGCCTAACCTTGCCAGATTTTGAAGAAATAAACTGCTGATAGGAAGATGTAAAACTACTACAGACCACTGTTGTTAAAAATCATATGATTTAGTTATTTTTAGTTACATGTTTTAAACTGATACTTGTTTGCAGAATAAGCTATCATTGGAGCCCTATGATATGAATTCTTTGGAATAAATGTGATGTACAATGTATTGTTATCTCTCTTCTGTAACTGTGTAACTCAGAATAACTTTTCAATAAAAAAATGTATGGTTTTGTATATTTTTATTCAAGCCTGACTTTCTCATGAAAACTGATTGGGCAGGTTTTTTTCTGGCTGATTTACCTGTTCTTGACTGGGACTATAGTCACTAAAAAATACTAGCAACATTTGAAAGGAGGGTAGAGATGTCAGAGGAATTCCCCCAACTTGTGTCTGTGTTTAGCTCCAGATCATCTACAGCAGGTGCTAATCTCATGTCAAAGTAAGTGAGGGGGGTGGACTGAGAAAGTAAGATGAAAACATTTGAGTCTAAATTTTTCTAGTCATGTGCTCAGAATAACACTTTTCCATGCACCCTCTTGAGGTTCCTTCATTAGTAAAGTATCAATCTGGATTTTTTCATGGCAAATTTGATGGACTAAACCACCTGGCTCTGAGCCCTGGTTTCAGGTGTACTAACTGTGGGTGTCAGGGTAGTGGAACTTGATAAGTTGCTGGTGTACTCAGTTCTATAATGACAAGTTCTATTATGCGCTTTAGGGATGTGTGACCTTAACTATTGGTGCCCCTTAGCTAGTTGGGCTTGTACTGCAGATAAATACAGTACTTGTGTAAGTGGAACTTCAGACAGCCTCACTACAGCTTGTGTAAAGGTATTTGATAAATAGGTTAAAACTATAGCTTATGTGCCTAAAACATAAATGTTCTGCTCTGAGCTTCATACAGGCTCCTGGCGTCTACTTGGTACAAACATTCCTGTCCTGTCCTTTGCTGTTATCCACAGGTGAGCTAGCAAGGCTGAATGCTGAGTAGGTAGATGTGCTACAGGTAACAAATGAGCTGCTGTGTTCACATTGTTTGTCAAGAACTGGAATCCTTGGCTGCTTTTTTCTTATTGTCAGGATTATGTGAAATCCCTGTGAATGACCACAGGAATTATTTGTGTTATGGTGAATTCCATGATACAGTCCTGTACTGGAAACATGCACATGCATATGTTACAGATCTGCATCCCAGCTTTGCCTGTACTACACAGCATGGACATGCAGATATATTTTATTTCTACGTTTGGGATGAAATATTGTGGGTGCTGCTGTGAAAAGGCTGATAAACCTGATTCAGTAAGCACCTTGTCTTGCTAGGCTTCTGTGTACCTTCCCCTAAAAGAACCCCAAAAGTCAGTTGTGAGTCAGGTTGTTTTGGGTTGGGCTTTTTGTTTATTTTTTAAGTCACTGTGGTTTTGTGTTTTCAGTTTTCTCAGTTTTGGTTCTATTCCTTGTGAATCATCAGATTATTGGGAGGGGAGTTGTGTAGCGAGAGAATTTATAATAGCAGCTCGTTCAGTTTAAGTATTTCATGCCTCCAAGTTGGTCTCTGGGTTTCAGAGGGCTGCTTTGGATTGTGCAAAGATAGTCAGTGAAAGGGCCAAGAACCTTGTTTTATAAAAGTGTCACTAATTTAGGGAGCATAGATATTTTAAAATTCTGGATTTAATACGTCCATAAACCTTGTAGTGCATGAAGGCCATGAAGAGTGAAATGTCACATGGGTATTCTGAGGTCACTGGATGTTATTCCTCATTTTAAGTAAATAATGGAAAGAAAGAATGCTAATGTTTATCTACTGCACCTGTTGTAATAATAATAAAGTAAAAAATGTTTTTATACAAATTTATGATGCTACACGTGAAATCAGAATTCATGTGAATTGTTTGTGTGTTGAAGAAGTTCAGATCTGCTTCATGTAGCTCTCTGTTGTTTCCCTCATGCCTTCTTGAAAGTTCTTGTGGAGTTGACATAATTCTAGTGATTTTGTGCTGGTGTTCTCTAAATCTTCTATGTGCCTACGTACATTTAGGTATTTTAACGAGAGAAATACTTTTTGAAAAAGAAGCAGGGTTCAATTTTTTTCCAAAATTTTATCAAGACATGATTGAAGGTACTGAATGAAATTTTGCCCAACTGCCCCTCCCTCGCTGCCCCCCCCCCCCAAAAAAAAAAAAAGCTTTTACAAGGGGGCAAGTAGAATTTGGGAAGGCTAGGCTAGACTGGAAGGTGGAACATTACCCTTTCTGAGGAAGGAACAGTAAGTTTCTCTGTTTTGGTACTACACAGTCTTGTGATATTTATGTTGATCTATGAACAAAGCAAATAAATATTCTCATTTTACAGTTTAGAATACAAAGCACACTTGTATTGATTAAGGTCATCATTGTTTGTAAATAGCCATGTTGGGTCTGAGAAGTTCATCATGTGTCCTTTGCAGCCATTCTTCAGAAAATGGCTGAACTAAGTTGTGAAAGGAAAAGGTAACTCATATCCATGTATAAATTATTAACAAAAAATAATTGCCTTGTAATGTTGCCTTGAATGTTCTTGTAATAAATGTTAGGCATTTTTAAATGAGTTTACGGCCATTCAGGATATGCTGTGGTTTTGTCATACCTTACTGCCATTTATAATCAGGTTCCTGACTTAGAAACAAGAGCCAGAGCTTGAAGAAACTGCATATTAGAAAGAAAGGTGTAGGTAAAATGCCCATAATCTGTATCCTTAGTATTACAATATTGTACTCATTACCTTTTTTCTATTACCATTCTGACATGTGAGATCCAGTATCATGATCACCTGGAAGCAGGCATTAGATTTAGTATTTTTAGTATCCGTGTGGAATCTTACATCTTCTTTTTCATAGCCCTATATATGTCCTCATTGTGTGAAGTACCTGATTAGTTGGCACTACTCTTATCTTCTAATACAGCATCCTTGCTGTTTTCACCAGTTATGGATTGCCTGCAGAATCTCTTCCAAATGCACCTTTCTTTAAAGGTGACACCTCATATTTACCTGTTTGTAAAGTTACAAACTTTCGGTTTCCTCTGTAGCAAGGACAAACTTTTTTCCCTTTTGGCTAATGAATTTTTTTTAAAAACCCCTAACTTTAATGTCTTCAGCTTCAGCATCAATTGTTGTAACATTAGAAAAAAAAGCAAAATTATTCATAGGTCAAACAGAATGACATAGTTAAAAGAAACATGTATGATACTCTAGAGTTGAAACTACTCTTCTCTGGTACCTGTATATGTAAACTTTCTGGAGGAGGGGCTACAGCTTTACTGTACCCTGGAATCCTGCCTAGGATTCAGGCTTCCAGAGGCTATCATGGTGCAAAAGCTAAGTAAGACCTGACTTAGTCTCAGTGGTGAAACATGAGAACCTTAAAATTACTTGGCCTGAGCAATGCTTTGTTGATACCCAGAACTAAATGTAGTAAGATGTTGATGTTGAATGTCCTTGGTTCTTACACATGCCTTCATAGTATTTTTCTGTCAAGCAGAATTTTAGACATCAAGTTGTTGTGCATCACCTTTCTCTCTTTACTTGTTTTTGCAGTTGTACATTTTTGTGAAAAAGTGAGATCTTTTACTGCTGGCTTTGAGAGAAGAACTCCAAAATGGGACTTTGTGTACAAAACAAAAAGACTCATCCAAATTTACGACTCACTGAAGAATCGTTTCACTGTCTTTATCCCTAGAGTTCAGGCACTGTGCAGCCAGAGTAACCGACCACACAGTTCTTGGGTTTTGTTCTACTCGAGTAGAAGAAAAGTAGCGTATGGATAGTGACAGTGTTGTATAATATCCCAAGAAAAGATAAATGCCATCTGAAAGACAGTGGTGTTTAAAAATGTCTCCTCGTGGAAAGCAAACTGTGAATGCAGTCTTGATCAGCTGCAGTATGTAGCATCTGGCAGGAAAATGCCATGTAAGTGAGCATCATGGTATAATAGTTGTGTGCAATTTTTAATGAAAATCTTTACTCACTCCTGGTGAGTAAAAGATGCTCTGTGGAAGCAGCTGCTGAAAATTCAGCATATGGTTTTGCAAATGCACAAAGGCCTGTGTTGCTGTAGTTTGTGGAGCTACTTGCACGTGTAAAGGACACGTGAAGGGCTTGTGTTTGGAACTTTATCTGGTTTTTTTCCCCACTGTAACCACCAATACTACCTCTCTACAAACCTTGCTTATCTCTGTCACTTGATAACCACAGCTTCAGCACTACTACTGCTAAGGACTACATGTGAGCAGGGATTTTCAGTGTTTGAACAAACATCTAGACAATTACCAGTTTCAGCTACTTAAGCTAAGCAGGTATCTGATTTGACAGTTTGCTTTTAATAAAACGTGATGGAGAACATCAAGCAATATTATTCTTAGTACACATGATGCTTACCTTCAAAACACTGTAAATCATTAATTAGCTCACTCGCATCTACAGAAAGAGTGGTTCACATGAAGGGACACTGTGGAGGAGTCTGGGGTTTGAAACCTGCTGGGAAGTGCCGTGGTCCCCTCACCATGCCCCCCCCCCGCCCAGGTTAGGGAATATGCTCTCCAGTGAATCGGTGCCACAGCGCTGCCGGGCCGACGTGTGGGCTGTAGCTCAGGTGGTTGAAAAAACAAGGCGAATCTAAAAGCCCGCGTATGTATTGCAGCCTCAATCCCTGTGTTAAGGAAGGTCCAGTGACAGGTGCTGAGGTGAAGGGAGGTTTCTCTGCGGCTTTATTCTGTTCACCAGTTTGGTCACCGGTGCTTGATATTGCCGCGTCTGTCAACCCGAGCAGGAGGCAGCTTTACCCCACACGACAGCCCGGAGGCAGAACACGGAGACAGCCCTGTTCGCCTCCCGGCGCGGAGCCAATCCCGGTCCCTGGGACGGATCCCACCCCTGGGGACGGATCCCACCCCTGGGGACGGACCCCGCGGGATCCCCTCAGGGAGCGCCCCGGGGGGGCGAAGGGGTTAAGGGCGCCCCGCCCCCCGGGCGCGCGCATTGGCGGGGCGGCGGCGGCGGCGGCCAATGGCGGCGCGCGGCGGCGAGGCCGCGCCAATGGGGGCGGGCGGGGGCGGTGCGGCGGGCGCGCGGCTGAATGGGGAGCACAAAGCGGGGCCGGGACGCGCCGCCGCCGTGCCCGGCAGAGCCCCGCACCGAGACCGGTCCGCTGGCAGCGCGGGGAGGCGGCGCCGGGATCCCGCCTCGGTTTTGCCGGGTTTTTTTTCCTTTTAATTTTTTTTTCCTTCCTCTTACCCTTCAGGTCTGCCGGTTTCTCCCCTTTTCCCCCCCTGTGCCTGTGGAAGACGCGCTGCGGCCACCCGAAGGCACCGCGGCGTAGCGGGAGCGGCGGCCGTGTGCATGAGCAGCGCGTTTGCCGCCGGCCGTGCCTTGCCGCCGGGGCTCCGCCGCTGGGAGGCGAGGCGAGGCAGGAGCGCCGCCGCAGCCCGGCCCGCCCCGGGCATTCCCCCCGCCGCTCCCCTCGGGCAGGGGATGCTCCCGCTGCCGCCGGCTGCCGCATCCCTGCGAGCCTGAGCCTCCGCCCGCTCCCCGCCGACCGGCCCGCGGCGAAGCGCCCGCCTTGCGCGCGGCCCCGAGCGGCGGGGGCCGGGCGGGCGCGGTGCGGGTGCGCTGCGATGCGGGTCCCCCGCGGCGCCCCGAGCCCCTGCGGCCGCCGCCGCGCGGCTGAGGGCGAGCAGCCGTGAGCCGGGGGTGCCCCGGGCCCCGCGGTGCCAAGCGTGCTCGGCGGTGTCAAGCGCCGGGGCCGGCGATGGCGCTGCCCTGAGCGTCCCGCCGGGGACACCCCGGCTCCGGGGACGCCCGGCTGCTCCGGAGACTTTGGGGGCGTTTGCGGATTTTGCCTTTTTTTTTTTTTCTTCTTTTTTCCCCTAAACTTTTTTTCCCTGCCCGCTACCTTTTGGTTTTGTTTTTTTTTTTCTCGTCCCCCGCTCCTGCCCGGCGGTTGTCCTTTCGCCCGCGGCCCCGTCCCTTAGGGCATGTCCCGGTCCAATAGCGTGAGCCCCCCGGGCTTCGGCGGTCCCGCGCCCTGGGCAGGCACCGAGCAGCACCGCTCGGCCTGGGGCGAGGCGGAGGCCCGGGCCAATGGCTACTCCTACCCGCCGCCTCCCAACAGGTCCTCGGGCAAGAAGGCCTCCCGCATGTCGAGCAGGTGGAGGAGCGAGGAAGACTACGAGCCCCGTAGCCGCGGGGAGAGCGGCTGCAGGATGATGAGCTTTAGGTCCAAATCCGCCTGGCAGGAGCACGGTGACGACAGCCGACGTCACCGGTCCCGCCACCCGCCCGGCAGTGATTCCCCCGCTGCCCCCAACAATGCCAGCCCTCGACAGCTGGGGGAGCAAGGGGAGGTGCGGCCCCGCTCGGTGGAGCTGGGGCTGGAGGAGAAACGCATTAAGGCCAAGATTGATGAGCTGGAGGAAGAGGACGGGGACGAGGGGGACTCCGAGGCGGCCTTCTCCATGGGCAGTTGTTGCAGTAGCCTGCTGCAAATCTTCAGGTCCAAGAAGTTCCAGTCTGAGAAACTGGAACGCCTCTACCAGCGCTACTTCTTTCGGCTTAACCAGAGCAGCCTCACCATGCTCATGGCCGTGCTGGTGCTGGTCTGTGTGGTCATGCTGATCTTCCACGCGGCGCACGGCCACTATGAGGTATCCTATGTCGTGGTGCTCTCCCTGGCCATCCTGCTGATGGTGGTGCTGTGCATGGTGTGCAACCGCAACGACTTCCACCAGGACCACATGTGGTTGGCATGCTACTCTGTCATCCTGGTGATCCTGGCCGTGCAAGTGGTAGGGGTTCTGCTGGTGTGGCCCAGGAGCGCCTCGGAGGGCATCTGGTGGACCGTCTTCTTTATCTACAGCATCTACACACTGCTGCCTGTGCGGATGAGGGCCGCGGTCATCAGCGGGGTGGTGCTCTCTGCCATCCACCTGGCCGTCTCCCTCAAGATCAACGCAGAGGATAAGTTCCTCCTGAAACAGGTAGGCAAGCCCTGAGTGGTTTGGGTGTGTGCTTAGCATTGAAGGGCGAGGGAAGCAGTGTCCGACTTCCACAGGCCTGCCTGATGCTGGAAGGCTGACAGGGCTTTCAGTTGAACCCCTTGGTTACTACTGCCGAGTGGGATGTTGTCCAATGTGGTAGATAGCCCCTGTTATCTTGCTTTTTTCCATAGCTTTGGTGTTTTCTCATTTCTGCTAAGTTAAGGCTCTAAACATATAAGAAATGTGCCTTACTGGGTTCCCATGACAGCTGCTCCAGCACTGTCAGCCAGCCCTGCTAATGCCCTTCAGCTGTATTTAATGTAAACAGCCTTGTGCTAAGCACACCTGTGGAACGGTATCTGTGCGTGCTGCCATGTTACTGAGAAATGTGTGGAGAGTCTAGCTGTTCTTATGAGCTAGAGGTTATCCTTGTGTGTCACTCTGAGTTCGAGTCTGGGTTCCATGTCAGCACAAAGCTCGGGCGTCGGAAAGCGTACTCCTCGGGAATGGGGGGGTAGGCTTTTGGTTTAGCAGGAAGGTGTTTTGCTCTAAGATGTGCTGGAAATATCTACAGTGAAGAAGCCCAGAGTTCATATACAGCCAGGAAAAAAAAGTATGGCAAAAGTGCAAATGCAGGTTATTATTTAGCTGTGATATCATGTTTAACTGAAGCAGATCAGTTCACGGGAACAATAAGACTATTATCGAATATATTACAGTGCAGTTTTTAATTACCATATCTGTATCAACAACAGCAATACGAGGTGCCACTCTTCTTTCAAGCAAAGCAAGCAGCCTCCGGACTCATGTGCTTTAAGCTTTCCACGCACCGAGGCAATCAGGAAACCATCGACTTAAAATGCTGAAGCTGTGAGGCAGTTGTCATCCTTTTGATGTGCAGGACTCTGCACAAGGATGAGCCTGTCACAGAGTCAGCCCTGATGCTTGGGTGAACCCAGGGATTCTTTATTGAAATCAGGTGTTTGGTAGCTTTTCAACCCTATCACATAATACAAAATAAAGCTTTGCGTGCAGTGCCTCACTTGAGTCTCAGTTCTGAGTTGTTTTGAGTTCCACCTATGGCAGTGGCAAGAGAAGTTGTAGGGCTTAAATAAAACCTCATTAGGATGAGGCTGTCGCTGCTCTGCTATACAAAATTACTCTTCTCCCTCCTGCCCAGTTAAGCCTGCTTGGACAGTTTCTGGCTTTGTTCTTAGTTTGTTACAGATATTTTTATAAACTGTACATGGCATATTTTTATGTTTGCTATAAATGTCTTTTTGTGCATTTCCAGTGGAGAATACACTGTGAGTGGGACAGTTGCTGTTTTTCTGCTTGACTTGAAAAAGTTTGCTAATGGCATGAACTCTTCCCCACTGGGGCTCTGGTCTTGCAAAGCCTTGTGAGCGCTCTTGGCTTTTAAAACTGAGACTTGTCCTATTGAATTCAGTGTATTTGGAGACTGTATCCTTACATATGAAGGCAAAGCCCATCATGATCGTGGCCAAAAGACCTAGCAGTCCGTTATGAGCAGAGTTGAATTTGTAGGATCCTAATGAGTGCGTAAGATATGTTATAAAGTGTTGGTAACTGTATTTTAATAGGAAGGAGCCCAAATTACAAAGGACAAATGATTGACTCTCTCAGTGGAGAATTTGGGATGATTACAGCTCCCTCCCTTTCCAAACTGCAGGGTTATTTGGAAGAGGTTGGGCTTGTGTATAAGTATGCACTTGAGAAAGGCAAAAGCATGGGCTATAGGTGATGGTGCAGTATGCACAAATCTGTGCATTGCACAGTTGCTTTCCCTTTCGTACTAATGCTGGTTTTTTTCCTGCAGTTTGATAATAAACATTCAGTTAATGAGGAATGTCCTAGGAGTGCTCGTACTTTGTTTTCGAAGGTGGAGCCTCTCTCCACATTGCCTGCTTATTTTTCCTGCTAACACCGTCTCTATCTTGCTGTGGTCTAACGTTGGTGTAGCTCTGGCTGAATTCAGTGGGGTTGTACAAGGCCAAGAATCAGGTTCCTTGCACATTTGTGTATGAACATGAACTGCTATCTCTGGCTGGCTGATAGAAAAATCTGTTGTGCTGAGGATATCGCCTCACAGCTATTAACAGGCCTTCCTCGCTGGGGCTGTATCTCGTTGCCGTGGAAATCGGTCGTGTTCAGCTCTGTGCCCCTAATGGCACGCAAGCCCTATTTTCCTCCTCCAAACTACCAGGGGTAAAGGCAGATGAAGAATCATATAAATCGAGAAGAGGGAGTTAAGTTGTTTTCAGTGACTTCATGCTGGCAGTCACATCAGCCTGTGTTTTGTGGAGCAGGAGTGGATGTGAATGCATTCGTGACTATGTGACCAGATGGTACTTCATACCCGGCAGTCACATAAGAAAGGCTAGTTAGGATGTATATCCCCTTTCCTCTCTTTTCCATGACATTTTTAACTATAAAACTTCAGCAAGTTCTTCTTCATGGGGCTTTTTGCTTTTAATCCTCTCCCAGTCGTTTCCAAGCCACAAGAAATCATACACTCCTGTTATTATCCACTGACATTCAAAGCTGGGTGACTCTTGTATAGACTCCTGAGCACTTTTATGAGGTTCAGGAGCCTGTTAAAAACTCCTCTTTCTCAAGAGAGTGAAATTCTTGGGTTTTAAGTCCCTTTTGGGAGAAAGGCAGCTTGTTGGATTCTGTTACCAAGGATGCATGGTTTTATTGTCTGAATTATCTTCTCTTACCATTACTGAACTTCTCTGTCACCAAACTCTCTGATCAAAGGCTGTGATAGTCAGACTTCATGGAAGAGTTAATGCAGTCAGCTGTTTCTGAATCGGTAAAGTGACAGGAGTAAAGGTAGTTGTGATCATTCAGTCTTAACTGAGCTGCTTTTTTAAATAATTCTTCTGGGGTCACTGGATTTGGAAAGTAGGTTCTGACTTCTGTTTGCTACCTGGTGGAGTCTGGGGTTTGTCTTTAAAAAGAGTGCCCTGAGCACCCCTATCAGAAGCAGTGGGTATACGTGGTACCTCTGTGTCTGATTGTGTAGGGGCAATGATCTTGCCTTCTTGAATTGATGTTGATTGAAAAAAATGCTAATTAATACAAATTATTTCATTATATTAAAAAGTTATCCAATGCTGGGGGAAGGGAATTTACTTTACCGAGCACAGTGAATAGATGATGCTCCACCAACTACAAATTTTGATTGCTTAAATGTGGGAGGTTTTGTGTGTTTCTGTGCTCCATTAATTCTAGAGGGACTGCTTCTGGATTTTTTGGGGAGGTAATGACTGCATTTGCCTTTAGGTTTATGTCCTCGTGTTATTCTGGGACAGTTTGGATTACCAATGTTTTTCATTGCATAGAAGTCTGTCCGCTCCTCTTTGTATATAAATGTATCTTTTTCAGGCCAGCCTTTTCCATGTGTTGGTTTCCGTAGGCTTTCAGGCTCTGAAAACACACTCAACTCCTGGATTCACATAAGAATTACTTTGCGTGAGCGAGGCTTTCTAATACTTAACTGAGAAAGAAATACCCTGTTTCCCAGTAAAAGCTGCCTTGCATTCACAGCAAAGATAACACAGATTTATTGTCTGCTCCGATCGGAAGGAGCTGCCTGGCTGACCCATGGACTTGTACAGGCACATGGGAAGTGCTCGCAGCGTACGGGCTGCTGATGCTTAACTGAAATCATGTGAGACCAGCTGCCCTCAGTGCAGATTGCCTTGAGTAAGCACTGGCATTTTTGTAAGGCTGGGGGCTAAGGGACAAGGAATTTCACAAGAGAGTTTATTGGGCTCTGAATCAGACTTAAAAAGGGATGGGGATTGTGTGTGGGAGTGGGTGGGGGACGAGGAGTAAGGGATAAGAATGCCATATATACAAACATCAAACGAACCTGTGAACTGAGGTTAGATTTACTCCTATTTTCCCATCCAAACCTCTTTTATTGTAACTTTCTGAGGTTCCTTGTTCAAGAATACATTTAAGCCTTTGTAGTTTATTAAGTCAGTGCAAGTGAGTGAGTGTTAAGGTACCACAAAAAATAATACTTTTTTTTTTTTTTGGTTTGTGTCAGTAACCTCACTGAAAGAGAAACTGAAACGTACTGGTCTCTTTCCTCCTCAGATATTTCTGCAAACCTTCTGCGAAGAATCTCTGATAGCAAAGTTCTGAACAACTGCCCCAGCACATGGCTTTTTTTTTTTATGGCTCTCTGAACTTAAGGCTCTTGATGTTGATCTCCTTGTTGCTCGACCCTTTTCTGTATGTTTCCATCATAACAACATTACATTAGTACTCCTCATCCTTCACTTCTGAGAACTGTGTGTATGTTGGCCTTTCAGTCTGTCAGTCTGTGTTAATGGTACATGATTGATCTGCAGCTGCATGGTGGCTCTCTTGAAAGTGCAGCATTTCGGTTTAACCATTTCTAGGAAGATGTTGCTATGAAAACATACGCAATCTCTCTTTTTGTTTTTTTCTATATGAACTGTCACTTCAGCAGGGCTAAAAACAAATTCTTACTGTAACAGGGTGTCATCTTGAGTCTTGTGGATGTCTTCTAGCATCTTTTTAAATGCAGTTTGAATGGCATTCAACAAGAAGTTAGTCACATAGTAGGAGAATTGGTACTGTATGTTCCATCTCAGCGTCAGCATGCTCAAGATATGTAGGTGATGACTGATTTAAAGAAGGCAGATCCTCAGAAGTGTGTAAATCAAGTCACTGTATTGTGCTTTCATTGTCTTCAAGCAGACTTTATTTATCAAGGAGGAGAGATGAACTACCTGAAATGCAGATAATCTGTGTGTCAGTTTTCCTATGGTTGCGTGCTGCCTGTTGTACTTTTTTCCGCCTGGAAAATAAATTTGAGTAATGTTCATTTAAGACATTTAAGATGATTTTTAAGGCGCTTGGCCACATGAGGCCAGGTACTGTGTGCCTCAAACAGCACTTTATGCAGAGCAGGCCATTGATATCAGTAGGGCTCTCATGCAGTAGGAAGTACTCCAGCACTGCTCACTGTTGAAGAATCTGCCTCAGCAGCAGTTGGACCGAAGTTAGTGAAAATTGATTTGCGGTCTTTTGTTCAGGGAAAAAATGGCAACCTCAAATATTCAGTAACTGTTGCACTCATAGTTGCCTCCCTAGTGTAATTCTGTATCAGAGGTAATTAAATAAATTCCCAAGGTATTGCGTATCAATTAGTCCTTTGTAGGAATATTATCTGTATCTCTGGGGAATGCATGCGTTGCTTGGGGTTTACAAAGGCATATCTGTTTTTCTTATCTCCTAAATTACCCTATGATCTTGCCACCTCCCAATGTCCCTCCTTGCTTTATCTTCTTTCCTCCCACCATGAATAAGTTTAATATTTCACTGTAATGTTCACTGGTATCAAAAGCTGTTAGTGTGACAGTGTTAGAGTGCTGTGTGTCTAATTTTTCCATGTTTCTGGATTCTTAATTGTCTCGATAAACTGACCCATCTGACTGATTTCTCTCAGCCTCGTGGTGGTAATCGCGGTCTTATAGCTGGTTTGGATCTTGGTGAATTGAAGACGAAATCTAATGGGGATGATTGAGGTGCATAGCAAAAGACTTGTTCTTCTAGGCATTTTTATGACATTCTTGAAAAGGCAGAGTGTGCTGGTTCTGTTTACTTCTGGAGAGGTGAAGATAGTTTAGCAAAGTGTTGGGATTCATTGAGATGCATGAGGCAAAAGGATAGCTTTTTGTGCCCTAGTCTTACAAAGCAGTTGTTGACTTGTCCTTTAGGGTCCTGGGCTTGATGGCTTAGTTTGACACCAGTGTGCCCCCCCGTTCTCTGTTAGAGACCTGTCCAAGGCAGGACATCTTATTTACATGGTCTTTTGTGATTAACCACATTCAGAAGATTTATAGACCTGACAGCTGATTTTCCTGGTGCTAAAGGCTCGCTGGAACTGGTCGTGCCCTCCTGGATCCTGAATTGGCTCAGTGCTTCCTAAATGCCCTTTTAGTCCGAGTTCGCTGTTGTGTGGGCAGCACTGCCAAGGTCTGGGGTGGAAGAGGGCTGGGACTCAGCCCAGCTGGAATGTGAACTTTGGGCACCAGACTCTTTTCCAAGTGTATTCAATTTGTGTCTGATTAGCTAATCTTTCAGTCATGTACCATAGCTCCTTCTCTGTCTTTCAAGAAAGTGGAACAATTGCTAACTTTTTGGCCATTGCAGTAGTTGGAATAGTTACAGTCTTTGGGAATAGCTGATTTGGTCATCATATTTTGGTACTACCTGGATGTAACTCTCATTTTCTAATTGAACTGAAAAAACCTTTCCTTCTGTCCTGATAGAGATGCAATGAAAAATCTCCAGCAGCAGCTGAAAAACTGAGAGGTAAAAATTGAAATTATTTTGACAGCAGCTTCCATAAGTGTGGTAAAGTGATCCAATCTGTAGCTGGTAGTGGCTTCTGAGAACCTGTGCTTTGAAAAGCTTTGAAATGCTCCTGTCTTTCTATTCTCTTTTTTTTTCCCCCCTTCTCTTCCCTTTTTTTTCCTTTCTCGTCTCTTTTTTTCCCTTCTCATATTTTGTTTTTCCTTCTCATCTGTCTTTAGTTACTTTTTCTTTTTTGTTCTTTTTTCCTTTTGTTCTTTTCCCTGTTTGTTCTTTTTTTTAATTGTCTCTTCTATCTTGGTTTTTTTTTTTTCCTTCTTATTTTGTTTTCCCTGTGCAGGTGGGTGTGGTTCAGAGGAAATTCCCACTTTTGTTTGGGAAGGTAGAAGACAGGGCTCCAAGTTTTGCCAGCCTTGGGCAAGCTTTGTCCTCCTGTCTGCTTTATACTGTGGGATTTACATGGCACCTTGCACGGGTAATCTGTACCCAGAAAATGTAATGTGGAGGGAGCTGGAATGCACCAGTCTCCCCCAAGTCTTCCAGCTGCTACACAATTTTATGATGTGTTACATGGGGTTTTTTTTCATGGCCCAGAGGGATAGGACAGTGACAAAGTGTGTGCAAGGAATGTGAAGATTCACAGTTTCTGGGAAGTGGGTGGAGTTCCCGTATAACTGCTGTGTGACTTTTTTCATCTCCTGTGAGTCCTGTGTTTTGATGTGGGATATACTCAGTGTTAGTTCCTTCCCTCCCTCTGAAGTCTAGCCTGGTGATCTGAACTTGTGATATCTTTCATCCATGGGATGCTCTTTCTTCTTTTTGTTTTGACATTGATGATACTTTTAAAAAAATATTAATTTTTTTTTGTCTTTACCTGAGATGTATCCTACTGCTGCCAGAAACTTAATTTGATTCATTATTCTGGAGTCCTTAGGCTAGGTAAAAACCCAAGGGGAAATCTCATGTGAATGAAAAAAACACAACCCCAAAGATATTAAAAAGGATAATGTAGTTATGAGGGGGTGTGGGAAACAGACAAGAATTTTAATATTTGTCTCCTGAGCTCCTAAATGTTCTCACCTTATCATAAGAAAGCTTGAAGTTTCTAGCACTTACTAAGAGCACACATAAAATGACTGCCAGGCCAAGACAAGAGTCAAAATGCTTTTTAGCCCCTGCAGCTGGACCACTCCCAATGAAACCATCCATGATGTTTTATGATGATGCTGAGTCTGGCAAGCTTCACCACTGGCAGGTACAGGAATGGCATCGTTGAGCAGATCTGTGGTAGAATTTAGCATGAGATGATCTTGTTCTGACACTGAGAGAAATGGACTCTATATTACATTTTAAAGCTCTGCCTTCTGCATTCAGCCTTGCTCCTGAATGCTCGCAAAGCTCTGTCCCATCAGGAGCCTGGTAGATAGACCAGCTTGTGAACTGCTTCAGCCAGACACAGTCAGGTTTGCATCACAAAGATGATGCGTTTACAAACAGTGGAAGCTCCCACAGTTAAAGAATTAATGGTGGCAGCATTGGCATCACCACAGTATTGCTTCTGGTGCCAGGCTGGCCTGACTGACGCTGAGTAGGACTTCTGTTACAGCACTCACTATAGAAAGTTTCATTGTATTGTCAGGCTTTGTTCTGCAAATAAAATATCATCATGTACTTTTTTTTTTTCTTCATATTTTTAAGTCACTAATGCAATTGCCATGTGTCCTTACTCCCTTCCCCAGACATCAGGAACACAAATCATCTTTGTGTGTTGATGTTATCAGGACTGTCTGTAGTGTACATTGTATAGTCATCATTTGTGGCTTCTACTTCATAGTAGCAGAAACAACAGAAGAGAAGTGTATTTCAAAGCATCCTCAATCCTACCCTTACTTTGTTTATAATTCCTTTACCTAGACTGCTTCTTTTGCAGTTTGAGTGATGAATTTGCAGATTAAATATTAAACTGCCTTTTCTTTTCATGAAAAGTTTTACACACCCATGTAATACCCATCAAATTTTTTACTGTGAATTGGATCTTTGTGGTACTTCTGTGCCACTGTGGTACTGCTGTGGTACTCTCTTTTCCTGGGAAACCTTGCTTTTGGGAGGTTGAGTTTTGGGAATTAAAGCTGCTCTACAAATTTAACATGCACATTCCACTAGTATCAGAGTGCATCTTTGCAGACAGTAAACAAAGGACTGTGCTGATACAACAGAGAGGGAATAGAAATAAAGGTTTTGTGTTTCTTTTTTTTTTCCCCCCAGACATTAGAAATTGATCTCTCAAAGCAGCAACTTACGCAAACTGTTTATTCTTCAAATATGTTTGCAGCTTGTATAAGACATTCTGTCTCACTTCATAGTCAAAAGAAAAGGCTGTGACATTGCTTACAGGAATCTGTCATAAAACGTTGCTGATGCAAACAGTTCCCTGGCTGTGTTTTCCCTTCCAGAAAAAGCCATGGCTCCTTCCCTAAATTCTCTGCGCTAGGCTAAATGCTACAAGCACTGCTCTCTGTGTCCCTCTGACTCTGAAAACTGAATTCTTAGAGCTAGCAATGTGGTAAGGAACTACTCAAATCAGTATTTCTAAAAACAGTAGTTTGCTGGTCAGCCTACAGATGACAGAGCTACTCAGACATGCTTGCTGAGTGATGAACTCTTTCCGTTTGCTGTAAGCTGCCCAACAGCAGCTTTGTGTGTGTATTCTTGCTTAACATGTGGGTGTTTATACACAGAGTTGCACAAACAGGATGACCAAGGGATGTGTTCATTATTAATGATGTTTTCCTTTGAATGGGATTTCTTTTTTTTTCAGGCAGGTGGTTACTGGTAATCTCATAGAGGAAAGGAAGAAGTGCTCTGTGGTTCTAAGGAAAGAGGCTGCTCTGCAGTGTGGTGGGAGAATGTGTAATTACAATGTCAGTGTCACTCATGCTAAAAGCTAAATGCAGTCTCTAAAACCATTGAACATGAAGTAGGTTTCTAGTGTGGGAACTGCTATTGTGTGGTTAACTATCTGGGTCTTAAGGCCAGGAAGGACTATCAGGCTCATTTAATGGTACTCACTGAACAATTCTTCTGTTCAGATGGTATGGAATAAAAAAAAGCTTAAATGCTGAATTGTACAGTATTTTTTAGTTGAAAAAAACAATCTGCAGTGATCTATGAACTGAAGGTGAACTGAAACAATACTTTTTTTCCTCTCTTCTTTTAGTAAGACAGGATTATAACACTCTGTGATGGAACAGATTTGGGGTATTTCTCTTCTTAAGTTGGTGGCATCTACTTAAAACATAACACAGATGGACGTGTTAGTTGTGAAAGGGTTCTGACATCATGCCTGGATTTTTTACTGGGTAATTCTGTTCTTGCCTTCTTAATTGATATTGAATATGGCTTTTTTTTTTGCTCCATTTCTATTCTGGGCTTTTTAGCAGTACACCACCAAATAGCTGCTGTGCATATGTGGGTTTACTATCATATCTGAGAAATTTGCAAGGCTGTTCACAAGCCAGAAAAATGAGGGAACAGAGTTGAGGCTTGTGTCTTCTTCATTGTGTTGGTGTCCTGGAGCAAATGTGACTCCCCTGGTATGACAGATATACTGATAGCTTTTGAAAGGTACAAAACCAGAGATGGAAGGGTTGAAGGATACTGCCAGAGGTCAGCTACACCATCCCACTGCATCAAGACAAGACCAAGTCAGCCTAAACCATTTGTGGCAGGTACTAATCACAGATTCATCTGAAAAAAAACTTCCTTTATGTATGTGCTCTCAGAGGTCACAAAGGTATTGATGTGTTCTCTCATTTGTTGTTTTGTTGGTGTTTTGGTTTGGTTTTTTTTAAGCAACAAGCAAGCACAGCCAGGGGTAGGAGCAGACAGTACAGAAGAGCGTCCTGACTAGAGTTTTCTGGCTACTCCTAGCTGAAACTGGTGCTTAGTTTCCTTGTTTCACCTGGCCTTAGTTCAATCCCACCCAAAGTCTGCCTTCTCTATTGTCACAAACAGTAAGTTTGAATGACATCTGGCACAGCTGGGTCTCATCCCTGGGTGAGGCCTTCCTGAAAGCACTGCAGTACAAGCAATAAGCTTGAAGGTTACATGTCCTTTCACAGCTAACTTCCCTTTTGGTGTCCCACTCCTTCTCAGCTGTCAGGATGGCTGTCCTCAGGTAGCTCTTAGCACTCCAGGACTGCTTCAGGGACTCTTAAAAGTGTCTGCATTTTGCAGCGGTGGTCAAAATTACTGTGAAAAAATACTTAGGGGAAGTATTTCCTGCAAATATTTTCATCTCTCATTAGAGAAGTTAGGAGACTGCAATTTGTTTTTGTTTGTTTTCCTTCTTCCCTAATGTAGGGTAATGGGTAGCTGGCTGTTTCATGACACTGAAGGTTTGTCCAAGTATGATGTTTAGGAAGGGTAACACCAGGTAGATTAGTTAACCACAATATAGAGCCCACTATACAAAAATTATAGTCCACTGCTGAAAACCACTTACTTCTCTATTTTAGATGTAAATGGACCGAGTTAATTTAATTCACTTCCAGAGGGAATGCAAACTAATAAAGTCCCGCTTGTTAAGAGAAGTGTTCTCACAGGTTTAAATAATTTTCTTCAATTTATTTTGATGAACTTTTCTGAACCAGAGCAATCTTTACTGTAATATCTCCAGGGTAAGACTGTAGCTTATGTAAGTCAGGAGTACTTTTTATTATTAACTTAGTGTATTGCCCTTATATGCCATTTTCTGTTAAAAGAGATAGTGCCCGGCCCCTCTGTGCTACGGTGCTGTCCCCCTTGGCAAGGGCTGGGGCCAGTTGTGATAGGGACAGAATCAAGAGAAGAGCTTATCTGTCATGTTTAGCCAGCCCCTGGCCCCATTTCCAAACTAGTTTTCAGGAGCCTGGTCATGAGTGTCTCCTTGATGTGCCTGTTTCTGTGTGAGGGGTGCTGCTCACAACTCATCCTTCACAGAGAAATGATCTGCTGTCAGAGCATGGCCTCTTGCTTGGGGCTGAGACCAAACCTTTCCATTGCAAATTCCTTAGCAACTGTGACTGGAACTGTATGTCTGGGATCCCAGGTTGTTAAACGCTGAGGTGGCAGGTGATGCTCTTCTGTGTCTTTCCCGGGAGAAGCTCCTTTGGTTTCTAGCAGTTCTCCTTCTGTTTAATCCATTTGCAGTACTCCATACGCTATTCAGCCAGTGCCTTGCTGCAGCATGAGCATATCTTCTGCATGTCAGACTCCATGGGGAGATGCTGTGACAGCTCCCTGCCTGCCAAACCTCCTGCTGAAGGTTATTGGAGAAATATTGTGCTCCCTTCAAATGGGTGGCATTGTAACATTGGCTTCTGGTGGAAACAGCATTTGGGGTCCGGGCTGAGTGAAAGTGTTGATATTTTCTTTCAGTAAAAGGGAAAAAAACCACGAAGAGTGCCTTGTGCACAAAACAGTAGCCTTAGGCGGAGATGCAGATTTCTGGGCTGAGTTAACTAACTTCTGAATCTTAATGGCCATGATACCTCCTCCCACTGCTATTCCCTGTCCCAGCTAGATCTAAAAGGAATCTTACTTGTGTTCAAACCATACTCTAAATCATTGTTGCTTTGTCTAGTTTCTATTTAGCACCACAAGAAATTAGTTGGAATCTAAATGCTTTCTGCCTATCCACTAAAAATACCTTTTTCCCTCTGGCTGCTTGCAAAGTGCTTTAACTCCCCTCAGGGCTTTTCTGTATGAAGGGACAGCTGGTATAGAACAATAGTGACTGATTTACACTGATCAATCCTCACATTACTGAAAGGCATCTGTCTTGTACTAGGGACCCTGCAGCGCATAAGAGATGCTGGTGGAAGATGTGTCTGCAGTGTCTCCTCTCTCCCCAGCCTTACTCCTCTGTAGGTTCTGGGAAAAAAACAACTGGGAAGAAATACTGTAAAAAAAAAAATTAACAGTGAGAGGTGCATTTTTTTCCTCTTTTTCACTTATGTGATAATGGAACATTGAGGGTCTGGTTTTCCACAGTTTTGGCTGTGTGTGCTTTAGCAGCATTTCCTACCAAACAGTCATACTCAGGAACTGAAATGGTTTTTTTTTGCAGCCCAACTCAACTAAAGTTAGTTTAGTCTACATATTTGGACCAAGATAGTTTGGGAGGTGCACATGCACACCTAAGTGGGCAGATCAGAGGGGTGGTAACACCTAGTGAGGAAAAAAGGAGCTTGGAGCAAACACAGCTGGAGGATGTTAAGGATATGTTAACGTTCTCATAGGGATATATGCTGCCTCTCAGACTTTACTGGAGGGAAGGGCATAAACCCTTTTTTGTGGAATTACAGAATGCTTGGGTCAGAAGGGACCTTAAAGATCATCTAGTTCCAACACCTTGCTGTGGACAGGGATACTTCCACTAGACCAGATTACTCAGAGCCCCATCATCCTGGCCTAGAATACTTCCAGGGATGGGGCATCCACAACTTCTCTGGGCTACCTGTTTCAACTGTCTCACCGTTCTGTTTTCCAGGAAACCTTAACAAAAAAGGAGAGAGGATGGCAAGCATATCTTTCCACCTGCTGCAGCCTACCCTTCCTCTGCTTTTTCCTTGCTTTCACCTCTTCAGTGATGGTAAACAGCCACAGGAGAAGGCCCAGGCAGTGCAGTTCTGTGTTCCTGCCACTGGTGTTTATTTTCTGGTGCACTTTACCTGGCAGGTAACTAGGAGAACCCTGGCAGCCATCAGCTTTCACTGACAGCAATCAACTAGTGTTGCTTACTGACAAAAGAAAAGACAGTTGCATAAGGTGGCTGCAGGTTAAATCTCCATTGCCCTGTGCTCACAGTGACAGCAGGAATCAGGTTGTATCAGATGGCTGTATACTTTTCTCTTGCCTTGGTAAGAAGCTCCAACTTTGTTAATGTTTTGAATGTCTCTGGCAGTTTGGTAGAGTTTCCTTTTGTTCTCTGAATAAACTGCAGCGGATAACTTTATGAAAAAACAGTACTGCACTGACTCCCTCCATTTTTTATTTTTTTTTTTTGGTACAAGTGGAATGTGTGTGAGAGCATGATCCAACAAGTGTTACTTTGGAAGGACTGCCTACTGCATGGGATTCAAGTAGTGCCTGCTCCCTTGCACTTCATGTGAGGGCAATTAGCGCACGTGCATGGCAATTAGTGCTGCAAATGAGTCCACACGGGTGTATTCTGCCTCTTAATGGCTTGCTTTCCTCCTCTTCCAAAAGAGCAACCAAGCAGTCTCAAAGGAACCTGCTGCCTTCTGATATTTAATTTGCTTCAGGCTTACCTTGGCATCCTGCCTCTTTCTTCTGCTGCCTGGCCTGGCCCACCTGCCTGTTCTCTACCAGCGCTGCAAAGGAAACGATACCTATTTCTAGAAATTCAGGCCATGACTTGCCTGATGTGCTGTGCTTGGCCTCGCAGACATCCAGCATCATCCTCTCCCTGATGTGCTTTGTCACTCCTGGTTTCTTGACCTCTTTTCAGCTGAACGTTGGGGTGGTTTCTGGTGAACTGCACTGCAGAACTCACCTGACAAAGGAACATGCTGGTGGAAAACTGCAGACCAATTGTCCTGTTATCCCTTTTCTTGAACTAGATATCTGCAGTGATGGGGGCCTTAAAATATCTGTGATATGCAGTGTTTATTTGTGACCAACAATGACTCTGGAGTGTGTATGTGCTGGAGTATAATGGTGTGTCTATAAATTACATATATATGGAGTATGATTCTTAATCAAAATGTTAACTCTTCCAAAAGATTTTTAAAATGAGACTGAATGGGAAAGATCTGGCAAAAAACTTTCAGCAGGAATACTCAGTGATTACAGGAAAAGTAAGGGATTAAATACTAGAAGAGACCTACAAGTCATTGACAGTAGGAGGAGGCCATGGAAGAGTAGATGGGCTACGTTGAATCAATAATGAAGTTTTGGTGCAGGCCTCCTTGTATTGCTTTCTTCATTGTAGCAGAGCACCTTGCACCATAGATCACTCACCTAGGTTTGTTTTTTAAATACTTGACAAGTTATATTTTACAGTGTCTTTAATAGGAAACTGGTAGTTTATGATTTATATTTTTGAGATGTAACCCTATTTTTTTTCCCCCAGAAGCTGACAGGAATGCTCTGGATGGGAGTATGGAGTAACCAGCTTTACTCTAGTAGAATGGATGCTGTAGGCAAGAAAAAGTTCAGCATTAGTCCCTGTAAAATTCTTAGAGAACTCTTCCACTGGGGATGACACACTGGGTTAATGGTGTTACTTGGGAGCCTTTTTTATGCACCACTGATTACCGAGACAGTTCAAATGTGGGTCAATTTTTCTTTCTTTTTTAAGTAGACTTTGCTCAGACATGCAAGCTGTTGCTTTCTAGAAAATGTGGGTCAAGTGCTGTTTTGCCGAGGAAATCAGGAGGTTATTTACTTAGCTTGCATTAATACTCAAGTGCTTCCCAACTTTCTTGTACTGAGGTCCTATGCTGTTATGCTGATGTTTCTGTAACAGAAGTGTGGCATTGAGCCATGATTTCGTGTCATCAGGACCACTGGCTTGTGTGATTTACAAAGTGGATGGAGTTCACCAGAGATTGTGCGAGCCCCGTTATTGTGGCTGCCTTCAAAACTGGCTTCAAACTCATGAAAAGCATCTGTCACAGGAGTGCTTGGTGACTTTTGGGAGGAGCTGGGGCAGACAGACAGAAACTGTGTGTGGACAGGACTGCATATCCCTACTCATGAATTAATGAACATAGGAACAGACCGTGGTTGAGGAGGTCTTGGGGGATAGAATATTAACCGTGGTGAAAACAATCCTGGAGGAGCACATTTATCTGTGGCTGGTACTTTACACATGTGTCATCATAGAATTTCAAAGAAGGCCTTAAACAAAACATCTTTATGGAAGAACAAAACAGCATTGTCAGCAGTGACCAAAGACGCTGTGCCGGCACCTCTTTCCATAACTGTGCTCTGAACTGGTTCGAGTTCTGGGGCTGTCCTGAGGCTGTTGCCTGCTCAGCTGCGTGTTGGCATCTGCCTTGGAGGGTTTGTGATAATGTGGTACAGAAAACAGTGGCTGAGCTTTGTTTTAACCTAGCTACTTTTTTAAATCAACTTTTTTTTTTTTTTCTCTCTCCTCCAGACTAACATAACTTGTCCTAAAGGAACAGTGTATGGAATAGTGCGATTATTTTTTTTTATTATTATTTTTTTTAATTTTTTTTTTTCCCAAGCAGCTGTGTTCACGAGCACTCCCCTGCTTTGAGTTGGGGAGGCTGTGTTCTAGCCCTCTGCAGTGATTGTGTGTTTGATCCAAGGTTTTGGTTTTTCGATCAGCCTCATAGCCAGCAGAGTCCCTCTCCATGCCGAGCTGTTTGAGGAGCGTGACTAAGACACTGATCTGATTCCTCTGATGAGCATCACAGAATTCATGTGTCTTGATCATGGTAGAGTCATAGTGCCAGAATGAAGTGGGATTTGGTGTGCTGTGCAGCATTTCATAGTTGTCACAAGGAACCTATGGGACAGCTGGCTTGACCCATCTACCTAGCAGGACAAAAGGAATTATTATAGCTTCCCAAGGTCCTTGGCTTTCCAGCCTCATGAGGGAAGGAGGAAGGGTCTGAGGAAGGAGTAGAAGCTTCTTCCTACATCCTCTTGAATTTGTTAAATTGTGAACAAAGTTTCCAAAGCCACTCTTTCCTGTAGTGCCTAAGTTGTCAACATGGGACGCCTTGGCGCATCTGAAAGCTCCCATGAGGGTCTTGTGAATTTAGACATCTAAAATCTCCCTGAAGAGAATTTTTCATTGATAACAGGTGTGACCCGCCTCCTCTTGCCTCTAACCACTTCTACAGCATAACTAATAATCTTGTGGGCTTCTGTATTTCCTACTGTTCAGTCCAACTTCTGGATGTAGGTGCACTTGAAGAAGTGAGATATATGGGATGGTGGAATTAGGTTTGTGGGACCCTGGGAGGGGTCAAACTGAAAATGGGATGCAGAGGAGAGTGTGTGTAAGGAGGCAGTAAGCGCATGCGTAAGATGAAGGGGGCTTGTGGGCTTATATGGAGGTGGTAAAGGCAGCAGACTGAGAAAAACCAGGACAATCAGTAGGATGGTACATGGAGCTGAGGAGAGGCAGCTGTGAGATGTCATTAGAGTTGTTATTTTCAGAGTAAACTTGTCTTTGTTCTTTTGAAGGCAAGGACCAGTGTTGTTATATGGACCAGATCAACAAATTTTTAATTTTCTTCTCTCCCTTGAACAAAGGAAAACATTAGAAAGAAGTTGCAATTAAAATGAATTGTGAAGTGTTATCTGGTGCCTGCTGAGAAAAATCTCATGAGCTGGCTGAATTAGCAGTCTGATAATGTGCTGTGTAGGATGCAGGGAAGCACAGAGCCTTGGCTGTGGCACCAAAAGGGCCAAGTAGGCCCAAGACCTGCTGCTGCCTTGGAGGGGGCTGTGGGTATATGGCAACAGGCTGAGCGTGTAATGATTGCTCAAAATTGTCTGAAGGAGTTTTCAAATAAGAGGGTGAAGGGAAGAGAGGACAAGGTGCTGGATGGAAGGAACAAATAGAGACTGGTACTCTGAAGATGAGACTCAGAATGTCTTACCACAGATCTTAGACTGGGACTAACAGTTACAGAATTTTCCTGGTGTGCACGTGCTTGTCCTTTTTTCACGTGTGATTTCTCCATAACAATCATCTCTCAGCTGGGACTGACAATGGAAAAATTGTAGGAAACTTTCACTAAACAACTTGGTGGCAGGGCTACCTCCTGTTTTGAGCTTTTCTGTTTTAAAGGAACCATCTGCTGTATAACTATAAACACAGCAGACCACTAGCAAGTTTAATCATCCAAGGGTCAGTATCCATCTAACGCAATCTGCTGGCAGGCCCCTGTGCCCTGTCTTTGTGTTGCTGCCACCACCTCTTCTTCCAGACTTCAAGCCTCTGGAATTGGGCAAAGTTAACTTTGCAGATCAGAAGCTTCCCACAGTGCGGTGACAATGCCCTCCTGCACATGCCAAATTACTGGGAGCAGGCAGACCCATAAATATGTGAAGCTGGTGTGTCACTTTAGCTGCAGTCACGCTGGATGTTAGTGTGGCTCTGTGAGTGAGTCAGGCTCAACAACTAGCAGATGTATTTCAGTTTCTCTTTGCAGGATGTTTTACAGTGTCCACTCATGTCAGGAAACCTTCAGCAGGCAAAGCAGAGCACTCTGCATAATCCTTTTCCATCTGCATGCCTTGCTCAGGCATAGGTCAGCAGTTATGTCAAAAGTGTTACTTGGGCGGGATTGGATCCTGTGTTAAAGCAAATCCTGACTGTGGGGTCTTGTGGCTTTGCAAAGGGTGGGCTTCACACAGTTTTCTTCTCATGCTTTTATTGAAGTCGTGTTTTACCTATTGAAGCTTCTTTCAGAAGGAAGAGGGGGAGGCTGCCAGGGCTAGGTGGAGGGAAAGCAAGAGATGCTGAGGATGAAGGAGTGTCAACTTAATTCGTTAAGATAGGGAACTCTGAGGGGGTATGTTGGAGGAATTATTGGTAGGGAATGTGCTGTACCAGATGAGATTTCTCCTCAGCAGAAGAGACATCTTCTGGCCTGATTTAATGCACACTATGCACCTGCCTCGCCTGGCACAGCCACCAAAAGAAGCGTTTGCTGTGGCAGTACAAGTGTTTTTGTGGCATGTGGAGACCCAAATCTGTGAACTGGCTGGATTTGAAATTACCTGAGGAAGGAGAAGGATAGTTTTAGATGATACAGGGGAGGGCAGGACACATAACATGCATTTTAGTGCTTGTACGCGTGAAATTGTGTATGGGTTCAATAGGAGTGAAACTGGCCAGAGCACAGCTCTTGAGGTGGTTATTTATGGTTTAATGCATCTTATGGCTGGGATCTGACCTGGACTGCATCAGAATAAAAAAGGAGAAGGCAGTTAACACTTCCACTGTTAAAAGACAGGCTGGATCATAGGGCTTGAGAAGGCCCAAGTCCTGCTGCTTGTCTTTAATATAAGCTGTAGTCTCTAGCAACTCAATTTATCAGTCTCATCTTTGTTAAACTGATGAGGAAATTAATGCATGTTTATAGAGACCACGCCACAAATGATATGAGGAGCAGCTAGTTAATGTTTAGCAAAGTTCTCCTGAAGATGAGGAGTGGTATACAAGTGCTGTTCTGACTGTACCAACATGACTCTTGAAAGAAAAATGCTGTTTTAAAGAATGCTTTTGTTCCCTTAATCGTTGCCCTTGCAGTGAGCTTAAAATATATCTATCCATATATTCACTGATTGGCCAGATAATGGCTTATATAATTGCAAAAGCTGAGGTGTATATCCCTACAACCTAAAGAGAGATGTATGTCAGGTCAATGAAGCCAAGAGAGAGCCAAGCTAAGAAACATGCAGAGCAAAGTGACTCAGATGGCAGAATGCCCCAAAGGAAGCTTTCAACAAGGGTGATTCATTAGCAGTCAAACAGTCCTTTTTCTTTTCCTGCCCTGCTATATTTACATTTTGAAATGTGTGCACATCTCATGGAAATGGCCTTCCTAGCTAAAGTGTTGTTCTAAGTGGAAGAAGGGAAGATTTTTGTGCTTTATGTTTGATAGGCTCTGAGGCTTACACTACAAACAAAACTTTCTTTAGCAAGATGCTTGCATATAGTCTATAAAGTGTTGCTAAAATCTTGTGCTAATAGCACCACAGTGGTTTGGGCTGTGATTTCAACCTGCCTAAGGAGGACACCCAAATTACAGGCCTGGATCGGTGCAAACGGGAGAGACCTTGAGTTTTTCAGGTAATCCACACACATACTAGCTTTTTCAGAGTGTGCTGAAGCATCATTATACCTCCGAATCCTTTTGCATCAAGAAATCTCACTGAAACCAAGGGGATGTGCACAGTCGTGTGAGCCATGTGAACCACTGAGATCCACTCTCTAGTCCTGCAGAAGAGCGTCAGTCCAGTAGCATCACAAATGAGTGTGATTTCTGCTGGCACTCACAGCGGTGTGCTGTGTCATGATTGCAAGGCTCATGCTGTTAATGTGTGAATACGATGAGGTTTCCTGCATCAGTGTTGTGCTGGCAACAGCCACCACCTCCTGAATCAGTGAAACCCAGGCACGATGTGGGCAGACTGGTAGCTGTGATTTACAGGGCTCTGTTGGATTAGAAAGCCTGTTGTCTATCAACACATTGTCCAGGCAGCACAATAGGGCAAGGTAAGCACTGGAAAAGCAAGGTCAAAGAGCTGACAATACCATATTGTATTGTGTGACCCTGAGCAAGTGGTTTACATGCCTTGCTTCTGCTATTCTGAGTGAAACCAGAATAGTGCCTGCTTTTAGAAAAAATGCTTTATGGTCTGTGGGTGGAAAGCATTCATCTGACTGTGTTTCTGTTGTAGAGTTAGTCTCCCTTTCCATAGTTTCCCTGTTCCCAGACTTGGTTTTTGGGGAGATCAGATGCACTGGTTCCTTTTGAAGATGGAAATCTCTTTGTAGGTGTTCTGTATTTCATTCATCACGGTCCATCTGGAAATGCATTTTAGAACAATCCGTTTTGTTTGTGGCTTTGGCTGGATTTGCATTCTCCAAATAGCAGTGTGGTTTGGGCTTAATATGGGATATATGGCCTCTTGGCTTCATTTCAGCACAGGTTGTGAAGAGCTTCTCTTTAGGTTTGTAAGGCACTAGCAAAAAACACTAGGTACCTAGAAGCAGAAGCTGACTGAGTGCTTAGTTACAAGCACCCTATGTGATATAATTTGGTGGTCTCAGGCAGCCAAAAAAAAAAAAAAGGCAGAGTGCCCTTCTTGTAGAGCATCCCAGCAGATAAAAATAATTTGTCGTGCAGGATCAGTTACTGATTCAGGTTGCTTCATGAAGTGGTCTCCTGTTCTGTATAGGTACAGTGTATTGTCAGCTTTCATGCCATTGTTTTCTTGCTCTTGCTAGTCCATGACCTGTCTCCAAATTCATAAGCTGTGGCCCAGTCTGCCAGTCCGTATGGAAATGGCATGTGTACCTGCCAGGTGAGCCAGCATCTTGTCTTTCTAGGCAACGTGGTGCCTAGAAGAATTGCAAGAATTCAAGCCTGTTAAGCCACAAACCCTCTTAGTTTGGTTTTTTTTTTTTTTTTTGCTCTTCAGTGGGACAGGACTAGATATTATAATTATCCTCTCCCCCTACCTCCCAGATAGCTTTCTGTTGAGCGTCTGCGTTTTTAGATTCCGTCTGTCTGCGGTCCAGCCCCAAGACAGTTAATTTTAATAAATAAATAATGATAAAAATAGTCTCTGAGGACTTGGCAAGGCAGCAGGCCAGGGAATCTGGGCAAGTCGCCAGCAGCTCTTCCACTTGAAATCTAAAGTTAACTCAGGCTGTGGCGCTCACATCGGTCTGTTCAGATTATTTCTTTGGAAAGTGTCTTTCCGTTCCCCACCTCAGATGGTACACTGTGCCTGCTGTCCTCTGGTGTGGGCTCCAGGGCTTTGGTGGGAACATGTGGACTCTCAGCGCAGCAGTGGCGGGGAATACACAGTTGGAGGCAAAACACAGTGGTGTCAATGCTCCCCTAAATGCAGATTGCGGCATCAACTCAGGCAAAACTTTTTTTAAGTGCCAAAACTGCAGAAAAACTTCAGCTGGAGCAAATGGGTCAGCCACAAGATGCAAGGAAGGAGGATGAAACCAGCCGCTGTGAGTTCTGGCACTTGCAGTGCCAACTGCTCTGTTTGTTCAGTCTGCTCTGATTTTTTCAGCCAATGCTACATGGGCTCCATTTTAATCCCTGGGGTGACTTTATCATTGTGTGATTTCCCACACCAATCTCCAACTTCTGTCTTAGGTAGGAGCTGTCACACCTCATGCCTTTATATTCCCATTTCCTATCATGCCATATATTTACAGCGTATCGTGCCAGGACCTGAAAGAAATCCATCTGAATCCTAGACAGACCTCTATCAAGAGTGTCTGGGAAATTATGTATCCAAGAAAGTGCATGCCCTCTGGTGAGAAACAGCCTGCCAGCAGGTGGGAAGGTTTAGAGTAAAAGAGCTGAGATTTATTTCCCCCTTTAAGGAGAAGCAGAGGGGCTTGGAAGAGCAAAGCTGTCTGGACATACCTGCATACAATGATGGGCATGGTTCCTGCAGCATCACACAACAGAGAAGTCAAAAGTACAAATGCAAACCTGGGCCTTCTCAGCCAACCCTGCGAGAAACACTCCCCAAACCAACCCTGCTCAGCTCATGTTGTTTGAGAGCTGTTTTAAACCCACCAAAAGGTTCAGACTTGCTTCTCTGTAGGAATGTTCCTGAATGACTGTTCGCAGTAGGAATTGGTGGCAACCAGGTTTAACTCTAGCTCCCACGGGCTTTAAAAATCCTCAGTGTGGGATAATCAAACATCCCCAGATAGGCACACACCTGCTGCACTGGTGTGGGCATGGAAATTCCAGCAAAGGCTGATGTGGGGCATGGTGCGTTTGTTTCACTGACAAGGCTGGGCATGGTATCTCTCTTTCTTCCCTTAGCTTTATTGTCTGTGTTTATAACATTTGGCCTAGAGAACTGGCAAGGTAGCAAAGATAAATGCGCTTTTCAGATATCCTATCGTGCAAGCCAGTCCCTGGGGATGTGTCTGTCAGTAGTCTCAGCTGGAGCTGGGAGCGTAAAATAAAGCTGTTCACAGTTGGGGTGGTTGGCCAGCAGGCTGAGGAAGAAGACCTACCTAAAGTACTTCTGCCCCCAACACCAGGGACAGTCTCAGGTGATATAGGGTAATGAGAAAGAGGAAATCCCTTTGGATATCTGAGATGTCTGCTCTATTTCAGACCATCTAGGCATGCACATTGTTTCTGAAGGAGACAGGGTGGTAAATCAGGAACCACTACAACACCAACCCATTCGTCCAGGGCTCTGGCTGCAGGAATGCAGGATGAAGGCTTGCATGGCTGTGATGGGTCAAAGGACCTGTAGAGGAGAGACACTGGGAACATCCAAGGAAGATTGTGGTTTAGCACAGCCTAGGATTATGGTTCTCTTTATTTGTAGATTTTTTTTTTCCCCTAATAATGCATTAGGAAACCCATCAGGCCCACTTTTATTGATGTATCCACTGTTTTTCTAAAAGCCTACCAATCCATGGAGGAGGCTAAAGTGAACTCTGCGTGAAACTTTGGTGCTCAGTCTTTCCAAGGCAAATGAATTACCCTAAAAAAGCTTTAAAGAATCAACAATATAAGACATGCTTGGGGAGAAGCTGGTAAACAAAAGGCTTCTGGGGTGCCTGTACCGCCAGCTCCCAGATTTGGGGAGGGAATTTACTCTGGAAGGAGCAAACTAGCACTGCTGCAGAGAAAATCAATGGCCTTAGCTGCATCCCTAGAGTCTCTCAGTTCTTGGGAACTCCATACCCTTTTGCAAGGTGACAAAAACCAAGAGTTAATTTTGAGCACTTTGTAAATGCTCTTCTAGAGGTAGAGTCCTCAGTTTCTATTGCAAAGCTGAAGTGACAGGACAGGGCTCTCTCTTTTCCCCTGGCACCAGATGCACATATTACCTCATGGAAAAAGGGAAATCCAGTGTAGTATTGATGGGGTGAGTAAATTGCAAGGGGCAAACCCAGACAGCTCAGAGCTCTGAGTGGGTCATCTCAGGGAGTCCTTGTCCACAGTTAAAAATTCCTTCTTGGCCTGTAGCATTGTTGGACTGATGTTTCTGATTTGTCATGGATATATATTAAGTTGAATAACTCTGGTTATTATTATGACCTGTGATCCTGCATAAGCTGGAAGGTAATGGATTTCCTTTGGTTCACCAGAGATCATAGAGGAAATATGTAAATACAAATTCTCAGAAGACTTTTTGTAACTGTGTGCTGCAGTTAACCTGGTGTTAACCTGGACATAGGACAACCCTGCATTAAGATAGTTGGTTCATTTCAGTTAATTAATAGTTAACTACTCAGGTCCTGCTGCAGTGACTGCTTAACTTAATAGTTCATTGACTTTGGAGGGTCTGGGATAATGCTGATAATATCTACCTACGGCTTCTGTTCCCTCCGTAGCTGGAATGAAATGCTTTGTGTAGGTGTGGGAAGAAGGGCTGGGTGGATTTTTATACCCAAAGGTATAAGGTAGTTATAGAAGTAGGAATCGTAGGAGTAGTTTTGCTGATTCAGTGAAGTCTATCTAGTTTATAAGGGCTTTAAATAAAAATACCCCTATGCCAGGAAAAGATAGAGAGCAGCTCCTGCCAGGTCAGCATGCAGGGTGGTAATTCTGAGCAGACTGTCAAGCTGAAGACAAAGCAAGCAAAATAATTACATCTTGGCAAAGAAGTGTAATTAGGAAAGAAAGGCCGTGGCTTAGCTGGCTGAGCATTCTTCCCCCTACCATGTATCCCAGCCCTTTTCAGTGGTGCTCCTTGGAGATTCCCACAGAACAGCCCCCACTTCAGTTATCTCTTTACCAGGAGACATTTGCAAGTAGACAAAAAGTGAAATGCTTGTTCTGACTTCAGCTCCCTGTGCCTCAGGGAGGTACAACCTGCAGCTCACAGCAGTGATGAAGGGCCAGTTAGTCCCTGGGATAACCCCATCAAAACCAATGCCATGCTCTGGGGTCCCTTGCTGTTTGAAGAACAGTGGTGGTCAGCTACTTGAGTGGCCAGGTCAAGAAACAAACTTCAAAGCCTTCGGTAAATGCTTTTCAACTGCAATTAACAACTGTCTGCATTTCTGCTGGCAGATCCTGTGTTGTTTTCCTGATGAAGTTGCCACCTCTTTCTCTGTTGATTCAGATAACTTTTTTGCCTTATTTCTCTGCTGTTTTTACCACCCTTCCATCAAAGAGACTGGTCCATTCTTTCAGCCTCTCTCTCTTTGTCAAGCCACTGCTGCATACAGAGAGAAGGGATTGTTTTTGCTATGTCCCATCACTATTTTGTTGTTGTTGCTTCCAGTAGCTCTGCTTCCAGGTGCTTCCCTGTAGCCAGATCTTTTTGGTTAGTGGTCATTGCCTCTGTTTCATTGTCAATTTTCCCTGGTTCTGTCTTTCCTGTCTTCCTGGTGCCTCTAGCCACCATCTTTTTGCATTATTGGATTCACCTTTCCTGACTCTATCTGCCTTCTAATTGTCCATAGGAGTAGGGAAGACACTGAAGATTTCATTCAACTACTTGTGTTTTGCAGACCTGGAAGGAGAGCTGTGGCTTAAAATAGACAGGGATATGGGATAAGACTGTGGTTCTTGTGCTGACTGTTGCTAACCCTCTGATTTGCGTCGGGTGCATCGTTGCTCAGGGATCCCTATCTGTGAAATGAAGAAATTGTGAAACCCTTTTCTTATTTAGTAGTGAGTCCTACAACATTTGGGAGCACAGTGCATTTTATCTTACAATACTCTGGCAGCAGTGCTAATGGTTGTGTTGAGCTTAGAAAAGCATGGACTTGGAAGAACATAAAATGTTGGCAACATAAAATGTTGCTACAGCAGCTGAACCTAGATCCTAGCACTGGATTCCTAAGTTAATGATATTGTACTAGTGAAATAATCTCAGAGAGTTTCTGAGAATCTCTGAAGATGTGCTTGAAAGCTGCAATTAAAGCTGTTTACCTTTCATTTACTTGTTTAGCTTTTAAAAGTCGTGTGAAACATGAAAGTGTGTGTCTGGAGAACCATACCTTTTAGATATGGAGTAATGTTTGAATGTTTAAAAATAAAGTAGCTTTAAAAATCCTGTTGAGGTAAACAAAAAACTGTTCCTGTAATCTGTTGCTGCTTTCTCTATGTGTCAAATTTGCTGTTGTTTTGTGTTCAACTTGGCTGCTTTTACTCTAAAATGTTTGCATTTTTTGGCTCTCTGTTAAATATTTCCTTCTTCAGTTCATCTGCCCATTGTGATACAGGTTGGGAAGTCCATGCTCCAAAGGAGTATGCTGCATAATTTTTCCGTCTTGTTCCAGTGCTCTTAATTAAATATTTCAGATAGTGTTAGCTTTTCCAGAGAAATGAGATTCATTTTGGTAACCTAACCCTTACTACATGGGAATTTCCTAAAAGATTTTTTTCAAAACACTGTCAGTGTTTGGTGAAGATTATGTACCTTCCTTTCAGTCAATTTATTTTGCAGAGAACAAGGAGGGAAATTGGTTGAAGCTCTTCTCTGTGTGACCATAACATTGACTGAGTTCCTTCCCCTCTTTTTACTTTATTTTCCATGTTTCCACTTTATTTTCCAATTTGTTTTCAGTGTTTATAATCAATACTGACTGACTGAGACGCTGTTAATGTACCTTAGAGGGTAAATTAATTGAAAAGTATTGTCAGATCCTCTGATAAGTGGTGGAGTGACAGGTTTCTCTAAAATTTCTGAATACCTTTTACCTTTAACTTCTTCACTGTTGGTGACTTATACCCAGTTACCATTCTACTGTCAGGTGTTTGTATCACCACCAACCACACCATTGCATCTCAGGGCCAGGAGGCTACAGTCCTCCAAAGCCATAATTGAGAACTAAATTTTAGCTGGTAGCACTTCACCACTGTCGGTGGAAAGAAAGGGAAGTACCTACAGCTCCTTCTGGTTTACAAGATTGCTTGTTCACTCTTAGCCTTCTAGGAGAAAGTTAATAAATAATAAGCTACGTGGTAAAGATTGTAGTATTCTGAGTCACTTTTCCCTTCCCTATCTCCTGTGTTGAAAAAAAAGAAATTTTGAATTAGATTTATCAATGTTGTGTGGCTCAATGACCTTTGTTGTAGTGATAGAAACATACACCAGGAAATAAATAAAGACTAAGATTGATCAGCCTAAAATAAATGGATAGGAGTCCCTGGGATCAGTATAGTTTCTGGTGTATCAAATAAAAGCATCAGACACCCAAAGAAACCTTTCCTATGTGTAAAAAGTCTGATCTGAACATATTTGTATAGGATGTAGGCAGATGTGAGTCTCCTTATTAAAGTTACCTTGAAACTGCTAAACTTTCCTAAAGCCTTACCCAGCCAGGGCCTGTGCAGATGCCGTGTGACAGCTCTCACCCTCCTAAGCCAGCACATCTTGTATGGGCTGAGGAACTAAACATCCGTGGAGTTGTTGCGGACGTACACAGACGCGTTATGCAAATGTGGTCAGATTCCCTCTTGAAACCATTAGGAATCTTTCCATTGCCTTTGTAGGAGATTGGGCTGGCCTGCAGAGCAGAATAGCTCCTGTTGACAGTTCTCACCCTTTACTATTTTTGAGGTTCATTAGTTTTCCCGAAGGAGCTGTACACTGAAATGGAGATGGAAATCTGGAACTCTGCTGAATACCACAGGTGCCATTTCCCAATTCAGAGCTCCTGGGTTTGGCTCTATCTCTTAATGGTTGCACATGGATGTAAGTCTACCTTAATTGTCTGCTCTATAATAATCTCAGCCAAAGGAGGTTGACCTTTGCGACCTTCACCTAAAACTGCCTATTTAACAAGGGTTTTTTTCAGAAGAACAGAGCAGCTTTTGTCAGTAGTGAAGGTCTGTCCATACGACAGAATTTCTAGGCTTTGGGTAGTGTCTAGTGTATTTTATTATCTTTGTGGTATACCTGACAAAGGCACTTGCTGTGGATTGTGACATTTTAATTATTAAGGTTCTTAGAGCCACGAATAGGAATATCTCAAACCTGAAGTATGAAAATAAATTAGGAAATTTTGGCTTGATAGAAGCATTCTTTATGGAAACCTCTCAATTAAATATCAGAATCTGTCCTACAAGCAAGGTATTCTAATACAGCTGCATTCTTTCAGGAAAAAGAATGCTGCAACTGTGAAAGCTGGTCTGTTGCCCCAAGATTAAATTGGATGAAAGCCTTGGGTACTCACATGTTTGCTTCCCAGAATGGAATCGGAAACATCACGGGCTATTTGTGCAAGGACAGTTGCAATGTGATGCAAACAAGGAGAAGCATGCTGAGAAGAAACTTAGAGAGTTTTTTTATATTTAAATATGTAATTAAGGGGATGCATTTAGACACTTGCTCCAGTGTGAATCCCTGTAAAGGGATTTTAAGCCTACTAATAGTAGGCTTGCATTTCCTCGATGTCTTTTCCATAGCTCAGGGCAAGGCTGCATAAGAGCCAAAGCAATATCAAATTTCTTAGAATACTAAAATCTCCTCTTCAATGACTTTTTGTAAGTCTTTCAGAATTGTTTCATGTTTGTGCAAATGGTTTTGTACCAACCATTCTTCCTTAAACTTTGCTTGTTGATCAACTATCTCTAGTTACCAGGGAAACTGGCAAGGTTGCTGTCAACCCAAGGTGTTCTAGATGAGCCCAGGACAGCTCATGTACAAAACAAATAATATTTTCATCTTCTAATTCTATCCCCTAGGACAAATTCCCAAATGGATATACAAAACTTCATGAACTCTTAGAGACAAATATTTTGAACTTTCTCTACTGGAAGAGGAGTAGTTACTAAATATTATAGTTGGCAAATTGCTATTCTTCTGACAGTAAGATTAGGTGAGAATTTTCTGCAAGTACCTCATTGCAATCAGTATGAGAAGTTGTATTTTGTTCTTGTATAGATATGAAATTTTACACAGAATGTATCCATTTTGAATTGAAGTGTTAAGAAAATTGTGGGAGTCTGTACTCACAGTTAAAAGAAAGCAATCCACCTAAACAAATAATTTAAAGGTTGCTTTTGGCTGTGAGGCACGTTAGGCTTGGCTTGTACCTGGGATTTTTAGCAGCTGAGTATTTATTTTGAAGTATGATGATGGCTTATATCAACATGGCTCTTAGCTTGTATTCAGTTGTGTGTGACAGCATGCATTACCTTTTACAGAAACTTGTGGTTTTGTATGTAAATAAAATGTTTTAAGTGTTCTCATGGTAATGTAGTTTCATCCATGCTAAGGAAGTTGTACTGCTTTACATGAGAGTGGTAGAGGTAGCTTACCACATCAGGATGTTAGCAAGGCTTTTGTTTCAGGCTGTTGGATTTTTGGAGTTTTTGTTTCAGGAGGAACTATGTGACCCTGTGTTACATTCAAACTTGTGGTGACCCTCTCATGTGACCAGAGAAGTGATGGATGAAACTGCCGCAAACTGTTTGTGATGGCCTCAGACTGACAACCTGTGCACGGGGCATTGGAACATCAATGCTTCTCTCAGTGTTGGTAGGAGCCATTTCCTTAAAAGCCCCATTTGCTGTCAGGAGAAGGTTTGCTGGACCACTTAAAGAAGTGGCTGAAACCCCCTTGTTACTGTATTGGTTATATTTGAGAGGTCATTCAGGTAGTGGAATAATGGAATGGAAAGTATCAGATATAATGCTTGCCTTTTAGAAAAGGGGAGAGGGGGTGGGAAGTATTGGGGAATTGTATCCATCAAGCTTCAGTTCCTGGAAAAATCTGAAAGAAATAATAGCCCAGCGTGCAAGCAGCTGGGACATAGCACAGAGATGAAGAACAGCCAAAGTGGCTTTGCTGAGAACAAATGGCATCCAACCAGTCACATTTTGTTCTGCAAATGCAGTAAAAGAAATTATAATAATGGTAATGGTTTGTATCTTGTAGGTTGGCTTTTGACTCTATCTCATACAACAATCTTGGAAGTAAACAGTATCTAGAATATATTTTCCCAGTTGGGGTCTAACAGGAGAGATAAAAAAGATTGTCTATCCCAGTGCAGTTGTAAAGGATTCACTGTCAAATTAAAGAATGTATTGAGTGAGATTCTGTAGGTATGTGGGTTTTTTCCTGGAACTGCTTCTACTCAGTGTTTAGCAGAAGAGAGATACCTATCAAATGCGTAGGTGACAAAATCCCTGGAAGAACCGTAAGCTTGTCAGTACTAGTGGTGATACAGCAAACCTCTCCTTGAACCTGAGCTGTTTCTTCTGACCTCTATCTGTAAGGCTAGAAATAAAATCTGAACAGGTTGTAGTCACTGGATATCTGTTGATTTTGTCCCAGGAGAGGAGTAGAAATTTTAAGCTGAGGTTATCCAGACCTGCTTTCTGTCAGGAACTAAGGTGACCTGGAGGTTACAGAGCTTTTCAATCATCACATCTTCCCCATATCACCAGGCTGACTCAGCAGACATCCTACCTCATAAGAGGGAGCACATCAAACAAGCCACCCCAGCAGACACAGAAATACAATTCAGGCACAGATCTGATCCTTAACTTTTGATTATTTTTTTTTTTTAAAGTTCCAAGTTGTTTGGTTTTGTTAAACAGTGGGAGCTTTCTTTTAATCTGCAGCTGGTCTGGACAACGTGCCTTAGTTAAAGTGATATAAGCATCATTGCATGGGCTGTTGGAAGCTATCACCATTTGCTGTCAGTGACAGTCACCCTTTCTGACAGTTTGATCCTTAAAGCCATAAATTCAGTAGGGACAGGAGAAACCAGTCAAATGCCATGTATTTCTTCACACCTTCTATGGCAGGCTAGAAATAGCTCTTTGACATGCTGACTTTGTATTTGCCAATTTCCTTCAGCATTTGGGGAAAGCTTGAGACAGCAAATATAGATGGGTAAACTAATTTTGTTCTAATTGCTTCCAGTCTAATTAGCATATTGGAAACAAGATGCTGAAAAAATGCAAAACAACATGGATTTCTAGGGCATTCTGAAAGGATGCTCTTGGGATTCAGAGGACCAGCTTACAGAGGAGGGGATAAAGTGTAAAATGTTAATATCAGTAGTTTTGTGCAACTTTTGGCATGGCTTCCAAAGAAAATCAGGCTCTTTCCTTTCTCTTCTATTCTTCCTCATCATTACTTTCAAATTAATAACTTTCATTATTTTGAACCAAATAGGACTATGATACAGTAGGAATTTTAGATAAAGTGTCATGTATTTAGGCAGGTGGAGGACAATACAGTATATGTATTAGTGCCCAGATACAGATGGTAACACTGGAAGATTGACCTCTGCCATTTTTGGAGAACCCTCAGAGAAGAAAAAGGTGTTAGAAATATCCCAACTGCAAAATCAAAGCTTCAATCAACAACTTCATCAAATCTCAGAGAACCAAACAGTAAATCTATAGGAAACTATATTTACTTTTCCTGTTCATGGGGAGCTGGTGTGTGCTGAGGTTCCCCTTCCAGCATTTACAGGGCTGGTACTTGAGAACCAGAATCTGGTACACGTGTGCATTTAGTTATTTATACACAGACTCCCATGTGCTGACATCAATGGTGAATGCTTAAGCAGCAGTTGTATTTCTCAATGGTTTTAATCATGCTTTGGTCATTTCTCTTCTATTTAGTGGTGAAAATTCAGTAGGTTGGGAGCTGCTCAACTCCTGTGTTAAAAATTAAACGTAAGCACATTTCTTTGTGTCTCATACATTGCCCAGTAGAGCAACTCCATAACCTCTGAGTAAGCTCCCAGTCTTGCTGTTAGCTCGGATTGGTGTCCCTAGAGGCACTATCTGTTAATAATATCCATGTTTTAGTGATAAATTTAGCTTTGACAAAGCTATTATGAAGATATTGGGGGAATTTCTGTGTGAATCACTTTTGTCCCAGTATTTGTGTCTGTCTTTTTTTTTTCTGGTCCAGACTATAAAATTTGAGGGCAAGCTGCTGTAGGTAATTTAAAGGTATTTCTCTGAGCCCTGAATGTACAATGCTCTACTGTTATGTTAAAATTGTTTCCATTTCTTCTTTGTATAAAAGGGGAAAACTTAGTGTGGTCTGGCCTAGGGATGTCCAGCAGTTGCTAACAAAGCTGAAAACTTCACCTCTATGTTTGCTGTGGTCCAACTCTGGCACAGGTCATATATTGGAGCACGAGTCTATTAAGTATTTTGTGCTGAGGGTTTCTGTCCCAAGACCCACAAAACTTTCATGTTAGAGCTGAAAGATTTGGTTTGCCAGGTTTTACCTCTGGAATAGGCACCGTTAGATGGGGATGGGACACAGTGCATGTGCAATGGCTCTTTTTCTTCTCTGTTGGCCAACCCAAGGAACTTTTACAATTTCTTTTGCTTGTGCCTCATATCAAAAGCTTCCTTCCTTTCTCCCAGAGAAAGGCTGAGTTGATCTATGCAAAGGACAAAAAGAACCATCATGAGGATGCCTTACCTGCCTTTATTTCATGCAATTTTAGGTGGTTGAATGTGTTGCAATTACCTAGAAAGAAATAAGCTTTCAACTTTGCCACCTATAGTTGTTCAGACTACATTTCCTGCAGCTGAAAGTTTCTTTTCCTCTGGTGGCTGCTTGTGGGTTTAGACAACTTTTTAGCAGATAACAATCCACACTGAAGCCCAGTGGCAATAATGAAACTAAATTGCTCGTACTGAAGTCCAAAAAGCTGTGTACTGTGACTTTAAGTGATAGAGGGAGAAAGTAGAGCATTGGTGAAGTGTCGGGAAGAACTTACTAGGAGGGTAACTGAACTAGATGTGAATTTAAAACAAACATCTGTTTACATATGAAGAAGATGGTGACTGAGTGAGATAGAGAAGACTGTAAGTTTTATACTGTTTCCCAAAAATTTCTCTATATTACTTCCCTAGCTATTTAAATTAAGAATTTGGAGTATATTTCATTGGAACAAAACCAGATAGTTGGAGGGGCTTCAATCTGTAATTATTTTAATCCTGGACATGGTGTCTTCATGCACCTGTTTGTAATAAAAACTGAGAGGATGCATATTTCAAAATTTAAACTCTGTTTAGGAAGTAGGGAAAAACAGATCCCACTTTCAGGGGACAAGCAGAAGATGAACTAGCAGTGTTCCTATTAACCTACAAAGAGATCTTTCCTATGTATTTAAACAGCAAAAAATGGGTAACTCATACTGACGATGTCTTAATGATGCTGCCTTGGCACTCAGACTGTTTCATACTTCCAGTCTGTGGCAGAGCTGGAAACAGTCCATCATTTCTGGATTCAGTTGCATATTGGAGCTATTAGTGGCTGCTAGCTCCTCTTATTAAGATTTCTAAATGTCATGTTAGTGGAGTCTCAATAAATCATCCGTGAGTTCCAGCCACACCACTCAAACTGGAGCTTTTACATATTTATTTTGTTTTCCTGGATGTCTCTTTCTTCTACTCAAATCAACAAGCATCCCTTTTTTTTCGGGAGGATTCAGGCTGTTCGGAGAGAGTGACTCTGCTAGTCAAACAGCAAGGCTTTAGTAGAGAATGAACCTGTATTTCCCACTGCCATCACCATGGCATTCAGATCTTACACAGGTAGACAAAGTTTTCATCTCTTAAAACTTTGGAAATTAATTTAGTCGACAAATGCTGCTTCTTTCAAGGTGCTGAATTCCCACTTGCATTTGGGTCTTGTTTGTCTCTGGATAGGGGGAACCAGGACCTTCTTATAGGGATCTCTTAAACAACTGTGATAGAAATAGGAATTGAGCCTTCATGTTTGAATGGTGATCATTCAGGTTCAACTCTACATAAAACCTTTCTGAAGCAGAAATTTTGTTCTTTTAGCAGGAGCTGGTTTTCAAGCTGTAGTGTAAATCCCACCTGGTAGAAAAGTGTATTTCTGGATCAATAACTCATTACCAAGGTTGAATTTCTTTGGATGGGGTCAGTGAGACTCCTGTCTTTAGGGTACAGAAATGTTTTGCATTTGAGGGTTCAATTACCAGGAAATTCATTATTTCTCTCTATCTTGCATCCAGAATTAAGTAATGTGAAGTGGGAAACAAGGTAGCTGAAAAAACCTCATTGAGGACCTATATTTTCTCACCTGTCAAGGCAACAACTGGTTAAAAGCACCTTGCTAAATAGTACTGATTCTGACTAAATCTTATCCAAGGCATTTTGATGTGCGAAATGGAGGCTGTTGAAGAATGCATGTTAGGCAAGCTGGAAAAAAACCAACTTTCTCTTTTGAAATAGATCTGAACATAAGATTTAATTAGGGCAGGTAATTTCTCTCACTTTCCTAATTTCAGTGTATGATTGGATTTTATTCCTAATGATCTGTCATTTTATAAGGGTGAGGAATCCAGTAAATGGAACCTCTGAGCTGCCCGCATGGATAGACTGAGGCCCTCTTCCCATGTTGTGGTGCAGTGAGATAGGTACTTCTGAATGCATGGATGCTCACACTTTCTTTTGAAATCCAGAAGTAGCACCAGCTCTGGTCCTTGCCTCAAAGTCGATGAAAGCACAAGTTATGAATGTTGTTATCCTTAAGTGTGCCCAGCTTTTCCTTTTGTTTTTAACTTTGATGGTAGCTTCAGCAAACCCTCCTCTATAATGGCTCCTTTGCTGTATAAGTAGATGAAGGACATGTCTGACTGTCATATGGAGAATTAGTGGTTTTCTTCAAGTTATAGACCATTCCACTATATATAGACTTTGGTTGCAGACCAAACCATCCATGCACTTGCTTTGTTTAAAGTTGTAGAATTAGATTTGTAATGCAACGCTTCAGCTAAAGACCTTTCCTCGCCCTTTTGTGGGTTATCAGTTATTATGCTTTTATTTAGGAATTCCTTGCTGTACTCTCAGAATGTTCCACTGAACACTTCAAATGAGGACAGAACAATCTCCACCAGTCAGCTAAGCAGCCCTCTTTTCCCAAGGTCCCTTCTAATATCTTCCTGATAACAGCACTTTCTCTGCCTTTGTGAGGAAAAGGTCACAGTGGTGGAAACGGTGTGTGTTTGTTCTCTTGTTTCTAAGCTGTGCTATTCTTTCCTTCTTGCTATTGCTGCTGACAAGATGGTTGCTAAGCCACTTTGTCATCACTCCTGCATCTCGACAGAATGCAGGAGCTGCCCCAGATAACAGGAGAATACGTCCTTCCAGCAAAACCTGAGTGACTTTATCCAATCCTGGATTTAAACAGACCTGACATATTCTGTCCCTGTTTACAAACTGGATACTTCAACAGAACTCTGTCACAGAAATAGCTATGCTTCTCTTGCTAGAAAACAAATGTTTCATTTTGGAAAAACCAGAGCTCAATTCTGATGGCATAATCAGTAATGAATCTTGGTAATGAGCCCATGCTGTTTATTGCTATCTATCTTAAGCCTCTGATATTGCATTGTGCTGCATGTTGAAAGACAACACACTAACCAGAAATTGTCTGCTGGGGCTAGTAGACTAAATTCAGTCAATATAATTTTGCATTGCATTATGTGTATAGTTGCTCTAATTGCAGGAGGAGAAGGAAGAACAATGAGTGAATATAACAAACTATTGGCATCATTATCTTCTGTCTGCATCCCTATGCTACAGCCCATTACATTAATGCAAATGGTAAGAGCCTCCTTTGATGCTCTTATCAGTCTGCCTGCAGTTCCTGTGCCCTGACAACTCCCAGCAGTCCATCGAAAGGCACACCGTGTGTGTAGCTTATCATTCGGTGAAGTCATGATATCCTTCACAGTCTCCTTCCTTCAGGCATAAGCATTAGCAAAGTATATCTATTTTACATGCGGATTCTGGGATTTGCTGGTTTGACTTTTGGTAACTTAACGCTCAGTGAAAACGGCATTTCATAAACTTCCCTGTGTATCTCAATCAGAACAACACAACTGAGATGCTGCTTCCATGCTAAGCAGCCGTGCAGCACGACTCATGCTCTACCAGATGCTCTTGTACAGGTGCCAATCTCAGAGTTGTAAGGTGATTCTAATGACACGTTTGGTCTTAGAGATTCGTTTCACTGGGAAACTGTGGCTAGATGTGGTGTGTATCATCAGTCATAAGCCTTATGCTTCTGCTACTACTAACAAGGGAGCAACTGTCTCCGAGGAAGACAGACGGGCTAAAAAATCTAAAGAAAATCTAGGTTGGTTTTTTACAGAGGAAATCTTTTCAAGATTGGAATATTTGAGACTACCCTTTCAGATCACATGTTAAGCATAAGTCTTTCTCTCAAAAACTTGTCAAAATTCAGCTTCTAGTTGACTCAGGTTTCCAAAATTGTTTCAGAAGGTTTTAGAGAGATTATCAAATAAGATTTTCACTGGCAAAATGATGAGATAAATATAAATTCAAGGAGAGGAGAGAGGAGAAAATAGTATTCAGTAATGCTTTTTGAGTGTTTTTTATCTTGCCATCTCTTCAAAGTAATGTAAAGATTCATAGCACTACAGATGAGTGAAGAGAGCTGCCTTTAAAAGATGAAGACTCATCACATGCTAATTTATTGCCATCATTCATCAGAATTGCATGCTTCAGTCCTGATTTTTCAACAGCCTGTGCTATTGCAATAACCACATCCATAGAGAGGAGAGCTTAGTGAACCTAGATGTAGTTCCAGGTACTTCAAATGCTTAATATTTCTTGGAATGAGACCTCACACCTAGCTCTCCCACATCCAAGAGTTTTAACTTTACTAGTTGCGCTGTTACGCTCTCCTTCTGCTCCCCTGGTGTTTGCTTTTTGACTGTGTTTAGGGAGTGCCTTCATCCAGATCAGCCAGATAGTGCAGGAAGGTGGGTACCACAAATCTAAATGTTCTTTAACTGAATAGGGCATATTTCATTTTTCCTGGCTGAATAAACTGTTAATTAAAGCTGAACAGGGACAACATGACCTCCTCCTTGCTTGACATATATGCCAAAAAAATCTTAAGTGAACCCTGCTCAGTCAGGCATCTCTTTAGCGAGGGTTTCCTTTTCTACTACCTGTCCAGCTACATGAAGACACTCAGTGCTCAACCCTCTCTCCAACAAGTGTGTGCTAGGGAGAAACGGTGACTTAGAGATGTTCCTGTACAAAACTAACAGTGGGATGCAGGTGAATGCCTGTTACAGCATGTGAGTCTGAAGCACCACATTTCTGAGATATCCAATTCCCCTAAGTGACTGTGTCAGCAACCCCAACATCTGGTTCTGTTCTTTGAGTTGTCTGAGCTGGGGCTAAGGACTTATGTGCCAATCTCCTTTAATGTCAAAGAGAACAGATAAAGGAAATCCCTGATAGTGATTACTGACTTGACTTTACTGCTTTATGATGTCACAGTCCTGAGGAAACTGGAAATGATCTGAAATAACCTAATGCTCAACATTAGATGGGGGGATCAGAAGGGGGAGAGGCTGACATGGCATTTTGGGAAGTTTGGGCTTCCAGGTGACTCTAAGCACTCCACAGCAGACTGGCAGTATGTAGCCTGAATGTCAGTTCTCTCCCTCTGAGTGTTTTAGCTCCTTGGCTTGTTTGCATCCATGCCTGGGGAAAACCTGCTCCACTGCAGAGCTGAGAGTCCTCTCTAGCAGTGGTGTGGGTGGTGTGAGCTAGTGAGTAAGTGACACCAGAGAAAGATGAACCTTCCTGTTAGATGACATGGAAGCTCTGGCTTCATGTTTCAGCACAGGCTGCAGCAAGGGACCTGTTGTTTGTCTCAAAATCACATGGGGAAAAGGAAGTTACTTTTGTTCTAATAAGTACACTTTAGAATCAGCATTTCATTGTCTTCTGCATCTGAAGTGGACAACTGTCCTACTCCCATCCTACACTATCCTTACTCTGAGTTATCAATTCTACAGTGGCTGCAATGAAGACATTGGCCTTGGTTTACAGATGATCTCTCTGTCATCCGATGAGTTGGTAGATTGCTCTTAAAAATTGTGTCTTGCTGGACAAAGAAATGAGGTTTGCGCAGGTCTTTGTTTTGTCTGACTAGGTGAAAACTTACTGACCAAAAAGCTACATGGTTACTTGGTAAAATGCTAGAATAAATTAGGACTAGCCAAGTGTCTGAGCATTTTGACAACATGGCTGTCTGAGGAAAGGCTTAATCTTCAGGGAAAGCTGGGTGAGTATGTGAATTGCTATTTCTTTTGGAAAATAAGGCTCTGTGTAGTTAATTGGCAGTGTTTATGTGTCAGAATGGTGTCCTTTAACTTTCCAAGGGGGATATTGAGACAAGATCTTGGATAACTATTGGTGGGTAGATAGAATACATCTCTCACTGAAGTACAGCATAACCTCTAATGAGAACAAATCTGAAATTACAAAAAAGAAACAACAAGAAGCACTTGTTTTGACCAACAGAGCGTTACATGGCACTGAGAAGTGCCTTAGGATGGGCTTGGAAAGTAATTCCTTTCTTCTGGATTAGAATGTGTCTGGCTGACTTAAAATGATGCTCGTTCATCTTGACATTAAAAGAGGAGTCACTCTAGAGAGAACGGATGCTTGAAAATGCAAAGGCGTTTTGAGCTTTTTCTGTTCTTCAGTAGCTCTGAGAACTGTATATATAGGCAAATGGCAACACTTGGCATGCTTAAATATACAGATCTCTCTACATTTTCTTTTTGCCCTCCCCTTATGTGTACTATGCATTGTTTGTATATGGCAACCACATGAGCGAGGAACAAGCTTGTATGACTTCTGCGCAGGAGATATGATAATAAAAAGAATCCAGACCATCCAGTTAGACATCATTAATTTGTCTGTCTCTTTAGCAGTGCTTCAGTGGTGGGGTGTGCTAACGGTGTGATATCTTCTGTCTTTATTTTCTTCCTTCCCCATTGCACTGTCATAATGCAATACAACAATAAAAAATGGATCAGGGCAATTACTGCTGGCATTCTTGCTTGAGACAGTGAAGGGCAAATACTTCCTGCTGCCTGAGGTTTCTCTGTCTTCTTATGCCCTGAAACAGAACACTAAACTGAGTGTTCATTTTGTAATGTGTTGGGTTTAGCCTTGTTTCCATAGGAAACAAGCATACAAGATGAAGCTGTTTCTGCATATATTTTCCTTCATTCTTTTCTCCTCCCTTTTTTAACCCATTGGCCAATTGCGGCCAAATTTTACAGGCTGGTAGAAGTCTCAAGAGTGACTGTGTTACTACAGATGAGCTTTTTCCTATGATCACTGGAAAATCTGCCCAAGGCAAAGTTCTGCAATACGGTCCCATCTGTGGGAAGAGCTTTGTTCAAAGCTTGTGCAGTGGGACATCGCTGAACCTGGGCTGCAGATTCTCAGGAAACCACCTCCTTGATTCCAGGACTCAAGTAATTACGTGTTTTATATCAATTGGCAGCAATATCTTTGTTTGTAGCTGTGACTCACGTTAGGATTGCATTTATATGCAGTACTCTGTAGGGTGAGGATCTCCTGTTGGAGACTAGACTGGAAGCCGGTTAACCCCAAGGCTGTGGCCTCCTGGATCTCTGTGTGCCGTCTCTGTCTCACTCAAACAAACAAATAAATAAATCCTCCTTGAGTTGTTCTTACTGTTGACAATCTCTAATTGTTGTTATGATATCTTTATTTTTTGGAAACTAGAAGTATAGCAGAAATATAGCAGAAATATAACAGATTTTCAAAGCAGAAGTAATCCTAGTTATACTCTTGGGCTTTACAGTCTCATCTCAATGATGCTTAGCATTCAAGTGATTTTTTTTTTTCCTTGCCCCATTTCTCTTCTTCCCCTCTTTTGGTATTTTAAATAATTCGTGCGATCTTGAGCTTTTCGGCCAGACTTTTTTTCCCCTTCTATTCTCTCCTGAATTATAAGTACTTATGAGTACTGGAGAGATGTTTTCACTGTACTCTGCTTCAAGCATAAAATTCTATGTAAACTAAGACTTTGTGATGAAAAGCTGGTTTCAGTTGCAGTGTCTGGTGGGATTTCCATTTTAACAGTGTTAAATATGCCCTGGGATGCCAGTGTGAGCGGATCAGTAAGCCAGTGTTTAGTGTCTACCAAATACAGTATAGTTGGGACTTTAACTAAAGATGCTGTTCATATGTACTATGACCCAACTGTATTTCTTTAGCCTTCCTTCCTTGTGTTTGTTTCACTGCCATCACTGTGACATCTGAAAATCATACGAATCTAAGCCTGTCCTAGTGGATCACAGACAGCCTGAAAGAGTCTTCCCTTCTTGACTGGTAAGGAGAAAGCAGCATATTCCTTCAGTTCATGAACTCCTAGTTCCCCAGTTAGCTTTTTTTGGGTCTCTGCTTCGTCTTCACTCATGGTCCATGTTGACCAAATCCATTTTCAGCTGTTTTTTCTATCCTGACCACAGTTTCCTTATGTACTAGTCATGTGAGCTGCCTCAGGATGCCCCAGCTGTGACGGAATTAAACAGTCTTTGTAAGAACAAAAGCCTCAGTAACAGGCACTTGAATTGTGAGAGATGAAATTGAGATATCAGGATTGTCTTAAATTTGAGTCTAGCAAAAGTCTCATCTGTATGGGATTGCTCAGCAGGGATTCTTCATAGCCTGTTACACTGTTGCTACAACACATCCTTAATTTTTATCTTTCCCATCAAGAGAAGGAAGTTGAAGGAAAGCACTCAGAATATCAATGACAATTGGTTAAGTGCTTTGTTTCTGCTGATTTTCCTTTCCCCTTACACACCTGGTTGATAATTGAGAAGGTTTGCCTGTCTTCAATACAATCTTGCATTACTTTAATTGAGGTGAGGCATCATTCTGTTAGTGGGCTCAAGATAAATTAAATTCCTTGAGCTTCACATTTTAAAAAGTTTTCCCCACACAGCAGTGAACGGGAGACCACATTCAGCAAAACCTAAACAGTCTTTCCTTGTCTGTCTGCTTGGACACCACCAGCCTTGCACAGCCGTATCCCCTGCTTCCCCTATTTTGTAAGACTGTGCTGATCTCTGCTGATGGAGGATCAGTGTTTCAGATGAGTCATGTGGTGATGTTCTTCTCTTAGCTGTAAGAAAACAGATGGGTTTTTTCCTCTGGCCTCCCTGGCGATCTCCCTAGCAAAACTCAGACTCACTTTTTCTCTGTCCCCCAGCTGTATTATTCTGTGCCTCACCATAACTCAGCAGAGATGACCTGAAATAAGAGTGAAAGAAATAATGTTCCTGCCCAGGCATATGTAACTGTGCTTGCATGTGTTCAACAAGATGTGTACGTTGCTTGGCCTTGTATCACGGCTACAAACGTAAGCCATTTCTGTCCCACAAAAGAAAAAAATTCTTGAGATGTTTTTTCTCTATCTTCCATTGGCAAGAAGTTGTGACTTGGAGAGATTCTTTGACTCCTGTGTTGGTTTTGTGACAGAACAACAGGAGGAGAAAGAAAAGCTGTCTTCTGACTTGCAACTTCCCTCCACTTGTTTGTTTAGTGTTGAGCACTGCTCTACGTTGTCATATTGCATGCCCTCACCTGAAGTTTCTTCTTGGTGGGGCATGGAGAACAGCCTTACATAAGGACCCACATGCAATGCACCTTGTTGACTGCCTATCCCCTTCTTCGTAGCTGCTGTCCATGACTAGTTCACATGAAGGCATTTATTTCTCTATGGCTCATTCTTCAGCTGTTCTGAGCTAATAAGCCTCAGAACACAGTGCATAGTCTAGTGTTGTGTAGTGTATTTAAGCATGAGAAATTGTCAAATGCAACATTCTTAGGCTGAGTGAGCTGGATGGTTTTTCTCTACGTTTTTTTAATTACTATGTCTCTTGAAGTTTTAATAGGGAACTTGTTCTGTATAACAATTACATTGAAGTTTTCAGAGGGATAAGGTCATGGTTTACTTAAAATGTCAATGTCTAAAATACGCTGACCTTCTGCTTTAGTTTTTGACGACTATCACTCTTGTGTTGCAGCTTTCAGGGATCTTTTATTTTCATTTCAGTGTCACTGTGGCTGGCTCTCAGCCAACTTTCACAATTTCAAAGGAATTATTAAGAAGAACATCCTGAAGATAATAATATATACGAGATAAATTAATATCAAGGTGATATAAAGCTTTTATTACAGAAAGTTTGAGTAGTGCATTATTCGCTAGCAGCAAAGTCACTTCAGTGTAGCATATTCCAAATGGCTGCTAATAAAAGGAATCTGCACCCTACTACAGCATGTTTAACTTATAGCCTACATATGTACAGTTTATCCAGCATTTAGAAATTAGCATCTTTTAGTACTGTTACATTTTTTTCATTGCTTTCTGAGCAAGCTGCGTGCCCTAGTTCTGTTGTATCCTGTTACTGTAAGAAATCAGCTGTACAACATAAGTAAAAGCCCCACCTTGTTCTAAAGCCCAGAGTCTTCAAATATGGGCTTTCTGTTCATATAAAATTGGCATTTGCTATTTTGCATCCTGGTGTAAATTTTAGATATTGTTCTGACCACAGGATGTTGATAGTGTAGAGATTGTGGTCTTTCTTCACTTTCAGAAACATGAGGAGCTGTCCATTTGACCTTCTACTAGTGCTGTGGCCATGCTTGATGAACCATGCTTGATGAGTTGCTGTAGAAAATGGAGGAGAAAAAAAAGTTTTTTAGTCTGTAAAACGGGGAATGTCTGGGAACTTGTATCCCTTTGTGCTGATAAAGTGAGAGTTTGGTTTTGGGTATCACTGAAGGGAAGGAGAACACTGTGTTGCTCTAGGGATGGCAGTGGGGGAGCGATAAGAGCTCCATATGAGAGCTCCATGTCCAGTTCCACCACCTCTCCTCACCTCACGGCAGTGTGGGCAGGTTTCCCTGCATGTACCAGCATCCAGCCTTGCTTAGGAGCCATCTCTTCCACAATGAAGGGAATGTGCCTGAGGTTTATAACAGTTTGTTTGCATATCTGTGCAAAATAACATGTATTGATTTGCTGCAACGTCCAGCTGGAAAAGCTCTGCAAAAGGTAATTCATCGTTTTTCATGGTTATGTTCAGACTTACAGTTTTAATTCCTAAATGACACAGTATATGACTCCACCAACTAATTCTTGCTTTAGGCTGGGATGTGTTCTGATGAATTAGGGAATCTTCATGAAAAATATTCAGTTTAGATTAATTTGGGTCCGAAGTGATAGTTAATTACTGTTGTCTTCTCTAAACCATCACAATAAGGAACTACCTGTGTGGTAAAAATGTGCCTTTTGTTTCCAACCTGAATATCTTGTTTCTAAAATTCCAATCGTTGGGATGTTTCAATAGAAAACATTCTGATCATGTTCTGCCTTTATCTGCATGACTAAAAGCTCTGTGGCATCAGTGCTCTTTTCCGCATATGAATAATTGCCTCCCCATCTTGCTTTTGTTGAGCTGCGTAAATGAGCTCCTTATGATCTGTCTCAAGATCAGATCATTCTAGTAATTTTTCCTTGAAACCATTTCAGATTTTCAGCCTCTTTTTTGTGCAGCCTGGGCTTTATAGAGTAGGTGGGGGCTTCTACTAAAAGACATGCCAGGACAGTCCTTCCAGGATGCTATGGCAGCCAGGGGCCACTGGGACAGAGATAGGACCTAGATTAAGCCCAAATTTGTAGTTCACTGCATTGGTGCACACAGGACTCTTGTCAGGGTTGAGATTCCCATGTGCTTCCCTCAGCACAGAGAGGGAAGTACTAAATTTTTGTGAAAGTTTGTATGCATTTTTGTGTTGGTTTGGTTTTGTTTTAAATAAGTTTCATTGCATCTTCTGCATCCCACTTGTGGAATATGCCTTATCAGTTCACCATAAAATAGGTGTAATGTTGTTGCTTCAGCTGACTGCAGGTTTCCAGACAATACATGTTTCTCATAATGATAACAAGTTGATCAATTGAACATTGCAACTTGGAGAAGAAACTTGATTTGCTAAGCAGCATTATCTCCACACCCTTTCCATGCAAAGTTCTGATTAACAGATCAACACCTTGCTTGGGACAGCTCTTAAAAACCACAATACTGATCTTAATGAATTTGTGAAGCTGTTCTATATTAAGTCTGTGTGTAGTTGTGAGCTCTGTTTGAGAGACAGAAAAAAATCCTTATGAAAAACTACTTGTTTGTAGCTCAGTAAGTTTATGGAGGAATAAAAACCCGTTTAATGTTGGTTTCTAGCATAGTGTCACAAATATACAGCTTGAAGGACCTTGTCTTAGATTTTTTTTTTTTCCTATTATTCCCCTCCTCCTTTCCCCACTCACTGATGGCAGGTGGTCATTTGCCCTATGGTCTTTATCAAGTATGGAAATGTGTGGGTGATTTCATTTCCAAATGGATTCAGAAGAGAATTTCCACCCACTCAGAAATGACAGTCAAATGGTTTATTAGCCTTTGAGTTGCACAAACTTGTAGCTCCTAGTGGCTTAGAGAATTGCTCTTTGAAACAAGAAGAAAGGCATTAGGATGTTTGGCTAACTAAGTGATTCCAGCAATCGAAGGTGTTTTTGTGTTTTCTCCTCCCCCTCTCTGTCCTCTCTCTAAATAAAGGAGCAAGTTATTCCACAACTATATTCTAGGCTTTTAAAAAATCTCTGTGGGGTAATAAGAGCCAGCGCTGCCTTTTATGTGTGAAAATAACACAGCTAACAATTGATTCTAAATTAAAGTTTGGAAGAATGAGTCAAATCCCTGTAGAAAAATAACATGTGGCTGAAAATGCTTCTTTTGTAACAAGGTGATGTCACATTTCAGAGTTGTGAGTCAACTAAATTGTCATCGAGTCAACAAAAAAGTGCCAGACAAATGTGCAGTTTTACTGTATTTTTGCCCTGATTTCATTGGAGATGCATTTTTAAAATCAAAATATCACCTTCCTCCCTGCTACCTTCAGTGATTTCCAAGTGACCTACCACACCTGCTCATTGGAATTAGTTTCCTAAAGTGCTAATACAATTTTTAAAGACGGTAATGTTCAGAGAGAGGCAGAATCTTTGGCAACTCTTGCAACTCTGCTTCTTATTTTGACAACTAGGAGAAAGGTGTTTTGTGTCAAGCCTGGGTTAGTAGAATGTTGAACAGATGGTAAATGGCAATGCATTTTTAACGGTTCTGCTAATGAAGATTTAATACTGGTTTTATGGGTGAGGGAGACAGAGACATGGACAAATGAAGTCTTGCAGCAAATCAAGGTTATGTTTGATATTCCAGATCTGTCCTGTGCAGTTTGACTGTATGGCTGACTGTATGTTTCAACATTATTTTTTCCCCAAAAAATGGTCTATGTATAGGTTAATCCTTTCCCTTTTGTCCATAGCAGTTTTACTCTCTCCAGTTAAAAGAGTTGCTTAGAAATAAATTAATTAAAATGAATAGTTTTCTGTGTTGGCAAAATACTGGGTAAAGCTCCTGGAGTCAGAGATAAGTGTACCCCAGTTCGTGGGGAGCCACACAGCAGGCAGAGGTTGAAACTCTTTAAGTCCTATGGAATTTCACTAGATCTCCAAGCTTTCTCTGTTTCACATTTCTATATTCAGATGCCACAATGAAAAATATATTGGTCACTGCAGTGTCCCTGTGCTACAGTGTGCCTACTTAGAGCTCTAGGGACTGGCAGACAGGGAAAGGGAAAGTAGCTACAGCTCTGCTGCCATCTGCTCCCTCAGATTCTTCTGGGGCCCCAGCATGCCATTCCCTACCTTTAGCCTGCACCTTGGGAGATGGAGATAGGCAATGCAATGATGGACAGGCTGATGCTGGCCTGTGAGTTCACCTCTTCCAGGGCAGATACAGTCTGGCACTTCTTTGTTTTCTTTTGCACTACTTGGGTCTTCTCGCTGGCATGAGAAGGCACAAAATCCACATGGTTAAAGCTGATGAGGAATTACTGCACTTGGTAATGATGGGGACCAGCCTCAGTTGGGTCAAGTAGTCTTTCTTGACAAGGGACAACTGGCAAGGCAGAGATAGGATGGCCAAAAGAAAGCAGCCAGTCAGGCTTGTGAAGCATCGAAGACAAGTAATACCTTTCTTTTTCTAAAACTTTACTAAAAGAGTTTCTTGCAGGCTGGCTGTGTCCACCTCAGAGCAGGGCAAAGGATATGCACAATACTGCATATTGTTTCATGCCTTAGTATTTTATGATATTGTACAAGTCAGTGCCAGTCCTTGCATCCTGACTGCACACAGAATAAAACCAGTCATGGTAGTATACATTTAGTTCCTGATGCATTTGTCCCCTATCCATTATGCTGTTTCCTCAGACAAATGTGACACTGAAAAAGGGACCAATGACCCGAAGTACCTAAAGCTGTGGGGAGAAGCAGGTGCAGGAGCGGATCCTAACATGAGCTTACAGATGTGTCAAGAACACTACAATGCTCTTGTGTCAATTTATTAAAGAATTTGCTTTCCAAAGTTCAGGCAGCTGAAATGAAAACAGATTGTATGAAAGGAGTAGGCTGTGTCCTGATGAAGAATAAAACTTCTCTTCTACCTCAGTTTCTTTGAATGAAGTATACCATTGTTTGCAATTGCTAACCAGCAATGTTCTTCCAATGCTCACAATGGGAAGGACAGCAATAAAGTTAAAATTATTTGCCATGTTTGTGCAACGTGTCACTGCTGCTTCGTGATTATATTTTGTGTACATTTCTCTCAGGTGATGGTAGGACTTCAATTATATAAATAACTGGTATCCTTAAGCTATAAAACATGTGTTGCTGGTAATTCTGCTTATCAGCAAAGGACAGTTATGATTTGATTTATTACTTTAACTCAAATTAAAGCGATGCTGAAAGGTACTGAACACACTTGCCAAGGTCCCTAAATGATGACTATCATAAACCAAATCTTTTCAGTTACTGAGAGGAAATTACTGGAAAATTAAAAGGTCAAAATCATGGCATGAAAAACCACAAATTATTTTTTTATCAGTTTGTGTGCTTTGGTGAATAGGTCATCCTTGATATTTGCTTATAAGCCATAAACAGGACTGATTCTGTTGGGGAATAATTCACTGTAGCCATTTTGAGAGTAGCTGGTATATCTCAAGCTTCTCATGTGTTAAAGCTTTAAAGATATCCAGTGGTGGCTATGGTACTGGGAACATATGTTTCACTGTAATTCTGAATATAGAGAAGAGGAGAACGATGGGTAGAAAGAAAAACACTCTCTGTTGTCAAAGAATATGGAATTATGTCTCTGTTCTATATCTTTTGCCATAACATGTATAGATTGGTTAAGATCTTCTGTAAATTTTCTGCAGCATGACCTTAAAAGGAGTAGCTTGAAAGAAAGAATCTGCTAAGGTGCAGTTATCTTCTATTGTTTCTCTTCAAAAGCTTAGAAATACTGTTCTTGCAAGAATGCCTGGATGGTACTGCGTTGGTTGTGATCGAAGGCTGTGAAATGGAATTTTTGGAGAACAGTGGAGGAGTTATTTCCACAGGAGAGTCTCAGCTGAGTGGAGAAGTACTGCAGACTTCCCTATGATGATAAGCAGCAAATTCTGCTGGAATTTTACTTCTCAGGAAGGAAGTCAAGTAGATTTACTTGAAAGCGCCTTAAGATTTAGTTACTATCACATAGACCATGAACAGTGTCAAAATGCCAACAATTCTGGTCACTGAGGTAATATTGAGAGTAATAATGTATCCATTTTTGGGGTTAGTAAACTCTAGTTGGAGCCATTGGGAGTGTGCCTGTGGCAGTACAGTGATACAGTTAAAATACATGATGCAGAAACAATCTGCCATGATCTATGCATGTTTTGTATGTTATTCTACCATTGGTTTTCCTGTCTCCCATCAGGCTTAGTGTTGATGAAGGTTTTTCTAGAGAGGCAAGGCAAAATGCAGTTTTTGTCATCTTTCTTTTGATAATGTACTGTCTTCAATGCATGGTAAGTCTTAGCTGTTAACTTCATTTAGGAACCAAATCAGCTGGTAGGATGGAAGGTACTGAAGAACAGTAGAAGGGAGTAATATTTTTTTAAGATGTTCTTTTACCTGGAGAAGCAGAGACCTAAATCCTTTGACTACTTCAGTGAAGCTTGAGGCATTGGATTTCCTATTGATCTCTACTATGTTTATCTGTAAGCTGAACATGCTGATGAATCTGAAAGGACTGAGTAAGTCCTGGGAGCCTCCTTGACCAGTTAGTTGCTGTGCATATACACGTACCAATGTGTAAAGCTGTATTGGGCTATTTTTATCAAAATAGTCAGGGAACTTGTTGTTAGAGAGATCAGAACATTCAGTGATTAAAGTTTGGTAGGTGAAAATGCAAAGGAATATACTATTCCGCAAGACTGTACTTAGCAGCCTTTATGTTGCTATGATAGATATATGTCTTGTATCTGATAACAGAAGTAGATATATATTTCTTGTTCAATTTAAATACATAAGATGTAAGATTCAGAAGATCAATAATAAGGGTTCATCTTTCTCTGCTGGTATTTCTTTCAATGTAAAATTTACCTCATCTAGAGAAATCTAAGAGTAAGGTACTAAAACAGAGAAAGTCTTATAATGGACTCCTCTGTCTCTCTTGACAGTTTAATCAGTGCAGCAGGATTTTAGTCCTTATTTTTTTCTTAGGGTTTTTCCTTTTTTTTGCCAGTGTTTCACTGGGTTTATATTTGTCATTTTCTACCTGGAGAAATGTCTCAAAAGCCATTTCTAACATCATGTTTACAAAGGCTCCCTTGGAGGCACAAGAATGTTGGCAGCAGGAAAACAAGCCAGAAACACGGGCTGTATCTGGAAACATACTAAACTGAGAGTCTGCCAGCACACAAGCACACTGGATTTATTGCTTAAGAAAGGAGAATCTTGAACAGGAACAAACATCTGAGGAATGGACTGGCACAATGTTGCAAGGGATGGCATAAGTGTCTGGGTGTAAATTCAGTAGATTTGTGTTCTTAACTGAGGTACTGGCCTTGGTGGTTAAACTCTGTCCTCTTTGCAAAGCTATTCTTTGAAGATTTTGGATGTAACAAAACTGTGTCCCTATGAATTTCCTTTCTTGCTGCCATTTTTTTCATGAGGAACCTCTCTTGTTTTTACCACCAAAGAAGCTAAGTGAGGGGTTTTTTGTGTTTATGTCCTTATGTGGTGTACCTATGGCTGTAGTTTTGGGAGTGCAGCTGAGCTAACCAAGCCGTGTGGGTGAGATAGAGCTCTGAAAAATCCAATACAGAGCTGTCATTCATATAAAATAGTCCCAACTACCCAAGCTCAAAGGCTTTTTAGCTTACGAGGTGTGTCTGTGTAGAGAAGAGCGAGTTCCCTGAGCCTTTTCAGATCGCTTTCTGCCTTGGTGCCAAATTCCTTTCTGAAAGGACTTTACCTGTTTTTCACCAGGAAAAATTGTGAAGTTGTTGTTAATATTTTTATCAATGAAGAGAGCAAAAAGATTCTGATGGAAGTGGACCACAGCAGGACTGAATATGGTTCTACAGCACTGGAGAAATCTGTAGTGGTGTTTTTTCCACAAACTCCTTCTGTCATTTTGGACAATTGGCATGAAAATCTTTACCTTTTCTGCTTATTTAGATAGTGAATTCCCTAGGCCATTAATATCTCATGTAATGAGATATTAGAAAAGTGTCTGATGTGTTTGTGGAAAAGTTTTTCAGAACGCTCATTTTTGACCATGTTCTGCTCTCATGGAAGTCAATGGGAGCTTTGCCTTTACCTAGATAGGAACTGGGCTCAAGGGAACTGAATTTAAAATGTCACCTTTTTGCCAGATAGAGAGTCCTGATGGTTCACCTTGTGCCTGGAAGACAGCTTTGTGGTGATCTGCTGATATGATGGCATCCTTTTTATCACTCCTGAATTTGTCTCTGTTTCTACCCCACCCATCTAACTAGAACTCAGAGAAATATTCACTAGGTTACCAAAAATGTGGTTTTAAGGAAGTAATGCTAATTACCACCCCTTTCCAAATAGTACTTGCATTAAGAATGCGACTTCTGTAAAAGCCACTCTCCTGTCAGTTTTAAATGTTTTTCTACCAGTGGCAAAAAATTTATTCAGTTAGTTCCAAATCTAGTTATAACCTTTATTGATCTTTTGTTGCAAACTTATTTACAGCAGGTGGAAGTACAAGTCCAATATGTAGCAGTATGTGCCTTGTGTCTGGTGGGTATGGTATGAGAGCAAATAGAATCCTTGGTATTCATGGTTGTGTGTGTGTGTTTAAACATAGCAGAGATGAACAGGAAAAAGTATGTGTTTCTTTGGAAACTGCAATTACTTCACACCACTTAAGACAAAAATGAGGTGGAACAGGATACTTTTTTGGGGTTGGTGTGATAATCTAGTTTCTGATAGAGTTTTGACAGCATTGCACAATTATCAGTACACCTATGCAAAGCCTTTTCCAGTGGCAGCTGTGGTTGTAATTTATAATAATGATGACTTCTTAGTGGTTTTGACTTGCATTGGACCGACCCTTCTGGCAAGTGAAGTTTAACTCTAAGCAGAATGAGTGCACAGGCAGAAGCAAGGTGTCTGTGACACCACATGTGCCCACCTTGACATGGAATAGCAAGCCCTGCAGCTTTGGTTTCCACACCCACTCAGGTCCTGGCCAGCCATACTATTAAATGTCAGTTATTTTTATGGACAAACTGCCAGGGAGAACTATACCACCAGATGGATGTCAGAGGTCAGCTGTCAGAGCTGTACTGCAGCCCTCTGCTCAGAGGAATTGCACTGGACAATTCTGCTGCATCAGGCAGTCCTAAACCACTTGCTGGGTTTTGATATCCTTTTTCCATGTTGTGGGATCATTTTATTTAGAGGAAAATACGGATAAACACACTTGAAGGAAAGTGCAAGACACTGTTTATTTTCAGCGTGTTGCCAGCAGTAATACAAGCTTTATCCATTACTCTTGACAAAGTGCAGTCTCTCATGAGCTTAGTGTGTTTAAAGAACATATTGTGCTGCACAAGGTATTAAAGGTTTCCATGGAAATATCAAAATGCAAAGATGTTTGCTACTTTTAAAAAAGTTTTCATAAGGACTTCTGCCCAGAAACTTCTAGATTGGAAACACTGGTGAAAAAAGTTAAAAACTGGGATTATTGGAGCTTTTGTAGCTTTCTGGGTTGTTAGTCTGCAAGCGTGCGCTGTGAATAACTGTTTGCTATATTCACCAGATTCTCATTTAATAGAGCTCTGCTCATGTTTGTGGAGTTCAGCCAAACTCCTCCTTTTGTTTTTCATTAATCTGTGCTAAAAGCATCCTTTGCTGTGGCCTGCACTGAGGCTGTCATCCAGTGTCCTACTGTGCTATTTCATCCACTACTTGAATGAGATATTGATCCATAAAACAGTGTTATGTGGTATAAGTGTCCTCAGCTCCTTGACTCGGCCACTATCATTGGACTGGTCACCCAGTGTTAAGATCATGGAAAGCCCCAGGGTAGACTCAGAAGTGGTGGTTCAATCTTGCTGTGACACAAAGGTACCCAGCTGGTAGGTAGGCTTGACTTTGAGTAAAGCTTTTAGGCTGGCCTGATGAGCTGTGCACCACACAGCAAGGCTGGTATCTGCAGAATTCATACCCTCCTTCCCCATTTTTCCTTTGCCTTTACTCTCCTGTACATGGCAAACACTTCCCTGTAACTTAATTCCTGTACAGTGTTAGGATGATATGGGATGGTGGCTGCAGGGTGGGGGGAAACGAACTCAGGTCCAGGACCAGCATCCAAGGTGAGCGAGCTCTCTGCACTTTGCCAGTTGAGTCTTCAAACAATGTAGTTATTGAACTAAAATCAATTCAGTAAGCTTTAACTTGTACTAGAACTGAAGCATCCTGGCAATACTTTGATCCCTGTTGCCCACTTACATCTCTTCTGTTAGTCATGTAGCCAAAGATATTAAACAATAACTTACTTCAGTTAGACACTGTTGTTATTTTATAATCCTGCAGCGTACCGTAAGATCCTGACCTGGGTAATGGCTTCTCTGCAAAACACTGATTCACATTTCACTTGTGGGTGGTATTAAGGATCCCTGAAAATGAGGCCATATAACATCTGGCTAAATTTATTATTCAGATATGATCTTGCATATTATAAGACCTGTCTCTTACTCACTTAGTCTATCTTATGTCATGATGCTTTATCATCTAATTTTTGCAGAAGTGTCTCTAATCAGAAGTCTGCGTAGGCTGTGGGATGGGTAGATCTCTGCTGACGGCAGGAGGGAAGGCAATCAAGTGGATTACAGATTGCGCAGTAACAGCAGTTGATAATACACTTGTCTTAAAACTGACCAGCTGTTTGCATCAGCAGTGACATAACAACACCTCATGGAGATAAAGTGTGGGAACATATAGTCCACTGCCAGGGAAAGCGCTGGAGGGATGGGGAGTGATTACTGCTGGTTTTAATCTATGGGGCAGTCAAAGTGAACATGGTGACAAAGCAGTTAATTTTGCCCGGGAAGCTAACAAATAATGAACCCAGCAGGAGCAGCCTGGCATTGCTGTACAGATGTTTCATAGACCATGTGATAAAGAAGCTGCTGGACTGCTCAAGGCAGGGGTGATGCTTTGTCAGAAAAAATTAATCCTGTGTCTGCTTTTAGAAGGTTCTTTAGCAGAGACTCTTTTCTGAGACATGTTTAACTTCACAAGACAGAGCTAGCAGGAATACATTAAGAGGCAGGAAAAAAATGCTCCTCAGGCTAACTCTTTACTATTTTTACCCAGTGATGAGTTCCAGAAAATGCTTAGGAAAAATTAACTTTGTCAAAATTAAGGAGCCCAGAGTAGAGTGGTTTACCTCAAAGAATGATACAAGCTTGAAACAGCCCTGTTCATAGCCACAGTTAAAAGCAATGCTCAGTGTAAGTGTGGTGTTTGTGATTTTAGAAAGTATTAAAGTGGAGGTCAAAGGTTAATGATGGATTCAAGTTCCATATTATTCCATCCTTTCCAAGGAAAAGATAGTGGATTAGAATCCACTCCCAGAATTTTGCGTTACCCACTGTCCAAAACGTCATCTGTGTAGAAATGTACTGATATTGTGGTTTTCAGCTTTGGTGAGGTTCTGGGTTTTTAGCAGCTTTTCAGTCAGTTATGCTTCTCAAGCCATGGGAAGATCTTAGGCACTGCTACTGCTGGCACAGGGAGGTGAAAAAAATAAAAGGAAAAGGCTATGGGGAAAGGGATCTTCCTGAAAAGGGATCTTTGAAGATGGGAACTAAACTTAGTGCAGAGAAATGGGGAAACTAGGAAAAATGAAGAGGAGGGGAGAGAGTAATCTGAGCACCATGTAAAGAAAAGGATCTTACTACTGCTATGAGTAGCATAAATTTTGTAACATGATGTTCTTTATTCAAATTCATAAAACAGAGTAGTGCTTTTTAAGCTCCTTTTTGGGTTCATTCAAAGAAGTATTTCTTAGGTAAATAAAACTATAATTGACGTATCTCCTTTAAAACGTCAAACCAGCAAGAAGGAATTTAACACTGCAGTTCCCATTTTACTGAAAGATACACACTGCATGAAAATAAACAGTCCAGAGTTCTCAGATCTTCAGAAAACCTGCTACATATTTCAACACAGATTAATCTTCATTTTGATCTCTAATATCTTGAAGCAATTTTTACCTCTGCAGAAACCAAACAAATCCTATTTTGGTGACCTACAGAGTTGGCTGGAACATTTAAACTATCTGAGTAAGTCCTCTAGCAGAATAAATATATTTTCAGTACGCATTGCTTGCTGTATGGAGTTGCATTATTTAGATAGGGAGAACACTGTAAGTAATTCTTTAGGGAGTGAATTTTTTTAGACACCAAAAAAACCCTGTAAGTCACAAGTTCTAAAAATTCTGAAAAATAAATGTTTTTCAGAAAAATTTACTGCAGCCTCACTCCTTTTGCACCTTGGTCAGTTTTATATATCTTGGAGTAGGTTGGCTTAATGTATTCAGATATTAGGAATCTTGTAGCTGCTTGTCACTTTGAATGAGCATGCAAACCTAACCACCTTGGAAAAGTCCCACAGATGAAACTTCTTATGGTTTCTCATGGGTCTGTCTTTTTAAAAGGATCCTTCAAGATGCTATCATTTTTTGATTGATCCACACTGCTAAGGTCAGACTTCATCAATCAATTTTGAACCCTTAACAAACCCCATTATGTTGCTTGTAAATGTCAGTTGCTCTCTCCAGTGGTGTTTATAGTTTTTGGAGATGAAAGCTGTGGTCTTCATATCGCTTAGAAAATGTTGTTTGATATCTTGGAGAAATTCATTTGACTTTGAACAAGTTGCTGCTCTAGTAATGTAATTAGTTACATCTATACCAGAGTGAGCAAAAAGCAGTGATTATATATGGAATGTATTTATCCTTTTAACAACAGAATTGAAATTGTTTAATAGTCAGGGAAAACATGTATTTGAAGTTTTAATAAACAAATATTTGTTTGACTAGATAAGAAAAAGTTAAAAATAATTTATTGCATTTAGAAAAGATGCAACAGTATTTGAAGTAGACTCTGAGGTTGATTTCTAATCCAATTGAAACCATTAATAATACCAACCTCATTAATTTCAAGCCTTTCAGCTGGTCAAGATAGCAAAGCTTCATAGACAGTCTGTGAATCTAAAATTACTCAGGGATGATAACAACTTTGGACAGGTAATCTTATTGAGCATATGGAAGCCTTGTTAAGGGCTCACTGGGGTAGAAACTATTACTACTGTGCTTAAAGGATGATTCCTAAACACCGTGCTGTTGTTACGTGAGTGCCTTAAGACCCTAACTGAAATCTAGACTCTGAATCTCCACTATCAGCAACAAATTAAATTTAAATTTAGAGAGAAGTTGTGTATGTTCTGTCGTTTTTACATGTGAAATAGAGAGAGTAAGACCAGCAGAGTGAAGTGTTTTGCTTGGAGGTGTAGGCAGAGCTGATCTTCAATACTAGATGTTCAGTGTGCAGTCCAGTGCCTTTTTTGTAGTGGGACTCTTCAATCCAGTGTGCTCATGAGGTCCAGAGCCACCTCAGTCCTGGTGCATCTCTGAAGACTACTTTCCTAGTCTACTCCTCCTTTGTCAGACCTGCTTCTCGCCAACACAGGAGAGTGAGGCTGCTCTTTGAAGGTTTTGCCTGTGTTTCTCTCTATAAGACAGCAGCCACCGTTATAACAAAAATCTTGGTGACTGTGAAGTGCATCCAGGTTTTATGGATGGAATACCAGTTCTAGATGCGTGTCTCTGTTTAGCCATACCTTTTTTGTTTTTTTCTTATTTTGCTGAGGGTGCAACCAGAACTCGTAGGTTCTGGTGACAACCAGTTTTGGACTTGGAAACCTGCTGATTTCAGGCTCTCCAAATTCTGTATTGAATCAGAATGAGAACTGAACATCTGCCTGCCTCCAATTTTCTGGGGCTGCTCTTATTTTTAACCACATTAGCAATAAATTTAATTAAGTATATAGCCCAGAAAGGCTATGCTTGTATACATGCAGCTTGCATATATGTTGTCAGCTTTGCATAGACAGGTATGACCATATTCCCTAATGCATAGTTATAAGTTTTTAACTGTAGCTTCGTGTTGTTCTTCAAGTGGCAGACTGAATAAGTCTGAGCACTCTACATGGTTTTGTAAGTGCCATTTTGTTTTCTCTTTTGGATGAAATCCTTGCCCTTTGACACTGCTCCAATCTCAAACCACTACCAAGAGCAGTAAGTGCTCTAGTTCCATGTGGCTGCAGCAGGATCCCTCCAGAATAAAAGCTTCAGAGAGCAGTGTTTTTATAGGTAGGGCTGATGTGATTAGACATCTACAATCCATAATGCAGTAGGTTCTTTGGGCAGTGCTGTGGCCCATAGGACATCCTCACATGATTACCATAATTTGGAAGGGCCCAAAGGTTGAAGCAGGCAAACGAGAGCACAAGCAGGAATGCCAACAGGTGACACTAAATCTCTTTAGTTTGTCCTGTCCTTAGGCTCTGAATTCTGAACTATTCCTCTTTACGGATGGAGAATGAAATCTTGCCCTTATTTCATTCCCAGAATAATGCATAATGCCACAAAATTACACCAATTTATTTCCAAAACTGTTGCAAAAACATTTTTTGTGATATGATACCAGCTAGAATACATCATTAAAAAGTTCATCCTGTGCACAGCAAACACAGGGGTTCATCTCATGTTAGCAGCTTTAAAGTGACTTGTGTAACTTATTACTATTTAATTAACTTAGTTTTTAAGTGCATGTGAGAAATTAAGATATTTTTTCTCTGACACAGGGGTTTTTTTTTTTACCCCTTAAGAGCTGAAGTATTATTCATGTGATAAGCTGTAACAAATCTATAATGAGAAAGAAGAATACAGAACAGTTCATTGGTTTTCTTTAAGAGCACCGATACTGTAGATCTATGTTAATTTAGACTGAAAAATGAGTTTTGAGCTCTGTGCACAGAACAATGTAATCAGTCTTGTCCCTTTGTGCAGGGCATTTCTTTCAAAGACAGCAGCGTGCAGGATCCAGCTATTTTGTGTCCATAGCTATATTTTTATCTTCTTAGGTGTAAGTGGCATCCCCTGGAAAAGTCTCTATATTCAGTGCACACGTTGGTTCTTGAAAAGACCATACCAGTTTTTAATGCAAACGATCTTTTCATGTGCAACCAGTGATCACATTTGGTGTCAGGGACAAGTTCAAAGCCCACACCCTATAAAACTTCAAATCTGAACAATGGGTTGGGAATTTCAGAAGGCTCAGAAGTGCATTTTCCTCATGAGAGCCTGTGACAGTGCCATTCAGTAATAAAGGGTAATGTTAGAGACGCACAGCTGATCTCAACAAGATGGGGTATTTTTCCTTCATGCTCTGTGAGCAATTTGAATGCCATTCCTTGCTCCTTTTTAAAAATTGTTTTTATTAGCATTTCCAAAATATACATTGTAGGAGACTGTAAACATTATGGGATAGCAATCTAGCTGTGATTTGATACAAACTAAAATTACCACCGTCAGCAATAAGCAGAGACACCATAAAAGGGAAACGAAACAGTGCTGCATATTTGTGTAAGGGCAAGGTCAAACCTGAGAGACATCCCAGCCTTTCTGCTGAGGAGGAGGAGGTGATTGAAAGGGTGAGGGCCTGGGATTTCATCAGGCTCCAGTAAATGTTTGGAGGCAAATAAAAAAGGCAAAACAGGAGCATAACGCAGGTGGGATGAACAGCCAATGTGTTGTGACAGGAAAAGTAAATTGCTTGATTTATGAAGGGCACAGCATTGCTTAAGTACAGGGGAAAGGCCTGTGGGAAGCAGAAAAAATTTGACAGGGTCATCTTTGTTTTTTCCATTCCCTGACTACCCAGGCAGGCCTCCTGATGCTGCTTTGTAGGGCAGGATGTGTGCAGTGTGCTTGTGGATGGACAGTACCTTGGGCTAACACCCGATGGCACCACCTGAACCCACAGTGCTGCAGCAGCCTGGGAAGGGCTGGAGTTCATGGACAGCACAGCTCTGCCCACACAGTTCACCCACCTTGAGACAAGGGATTGCATCCCCAGGGAAAGCACAGCTGCAACCCCTGAAGCTCTCCAGAGCTATAAGTCAGAGGCCCTCAGGCTGGACTGCATACGCTGCTGGCTGGGCACAAACAGTTTAAAGGCAACGTGCAGGATTTTTCCCACTGTTGTGCTGTGCCATCTTTGCCACAGAGGGTATGGAGAGCATCTATGTGGGCTCTGCACCCAGCTGTGTGAGGGAAGATGGGGGTGCCCACCACCACTGCTATCCCCACAGGAGTTTCTACTGTGACATCTGGGAAAGGCCTGGTGACAAGTGGCTGTGGATGGTGATACTTCTCATTGCAACAAGCAGATTCTGAGAGTTGATGCCAAAGTTTTGTGAAACTAGAACTAAGGTTTAAAGAAATCTGTTCTGGTATGGGAAGGGGGAGATGTTTTTCTTCATCTTGTTCTTTCCTGTAAAACCACAGCAAGTTTTTCTGCAAGAAGCTGACACAAGTAGTTTCTGTAAAATAAAGTACTTTGCAAAAGTAATATTTTATATCATATTCTGAAATGGGTATTGCACTTTAAAGCTATGCCTCATTCCAGAATAAAGGCTTTCTGTAGATAAACCTTCTGAGGGAGAATAACCCTAGAAATACTGAAATTGAAATAAGCAGAAAAGACAGAAAGGCAAGCTGGGAAAAATGAAGCAGACTGAGAGAGTAGTCCTTGGCACTGGAAGCCTAATGCTCAGTGGGCCATATTCCAGTGTTTATGCTCATACTGGTTTGCATTACAAAGTCTCTCAAGCGTTTTGTAATACAGTGATGGGAGAGAACCATAACAATCAATAACGCAGTTATGGCTCAGTCTGCAATAGGTAACTCATATTTAACTGCAATTTCATCTTTGTGTGAAGGTATGCTCACATATCTTGCTAGCTGGAGGCCCTGTGGGCACATTTCACAATGAGTAGAGTTGGAAGGGACCACAGTGGGTCATCTGATCCAACCTCCCTACTCAAGCAGGGTCATCCCAGAGCACATGGCACAGATAGTCCAGATAGTTGTTGAATATCTCCAGTGAGGGAGACTCCTCACCCTCTCTGGGCAATCTGTTACAGTGCATGGTCACCCACACAGTAAAGAAGTTCTTATATTCAGGTGGAACTCCCTGGGCATCAGTTTCTGCCCTCTGCCTCTTGTCATATTGTCTTATTTCCACTTCTGTCTCTTGAATTTGCCCTCACTGTTTATTTGTTTGACGGCCTGGGGACAGTGGATTTAAGGTCTTCTTTTTCAGAATATGGGGTTAGAAAAATAGTGGGAGAAGTGTAGGTGAAGTGGAATTCAAGGGATGTTTTCAGGTCATCTGTTTACGGCTGATCGATTGCCACTGCTCTTGAGAAACAGGGCTACCTGAAGGCCTTTTTTTACTTGTGGGCAACCTCATCAATGCTTAGTTTGTGACTTTATTTTACTGCACCTGTCATCCACCTGCCCACACCTCCTCCCACATGCAATCACAGATACAAACTGGTTCTGTTACAGAGACCCAGATTGCATTGCAAACAAATAGGCTAAAATTACTGTTCAGCATGGTGCAAATAATTTGTAGCTACAGTGCGGTGGTCTATCATTTCAACGTGTGTGTTGCCAGAGGGGATTTTAATTAGGGAGCACTTAGGCACACCTTTGCTGCCAGCTGGACCTGGATTCTGGATGCCTGATCTGATGGCCTTTTAGTATCATAGAGTGTGAGAGGACAGAATGGTACCTACACCTACATCAGTGTAATTGGCACTACACCTACATCTGTGTCGTTCACCTTTTACAGGAAGAACCCCATTACCAGACTCTGCAAACAATGTTTCTTTTCCCCAGTGGAGAGTCAGAGCTGCTGGGAAGTAGGTTGGAAAATGCATGGCAGCCAGTCTGGTTTTATGTATGGTGTGCTCAGATGGTTGTGGGTGGGAGGATTAAACCCAAAGATGCATTACAGAGAAGTTAGAGACTGGGATTTCCACTCACACAGATGTTCCACGTTCCTGATGGGTTTCCAAGGTCAACAGATTTACTTAACGCATTTTCCCAAGACCTAGAAGGAATTATGTGTTGAAAATGTGTTTGCTGTCAGTTGCAAGGTCGAGCTGGCCTAGGGAAGGCTTTAAAACTGCCACTGCTTGTGATGGACAATGGAGTGGGTCTTTTTAGAGCTGTCAGTATCTTATATTAATTTGTTCTATCACACACAATGCCAACAAAAGAAAAAAAGTAGAACTTTGAGATTTTTGTTAAATGTATCAATATTTAGGGCTCCAGAGAGATTGTTGTTGATTCAGGTTTTTTCTTCTAATTGTTTTCTAGGTTAAATATGGTTCTGTGGTTGACTACTGTGCTATAGTAATAATTTATTAACTATACTGTCAGTGAAGACAGGTGATTGATGCTGCTAACTTCTGTTGGGTGTCTTGTAGAAATCTGCAAAAGACTTGTGTTGTTGATGGCTTGCTAATGGGAATAGATTTTCTTTAGATACTATAAAACCATTTAATTAGCTCGTAAATAGAGTACTACATTTTGAATAAGGGAAGTGTTAAATAAACCATAATATTTAAACCAGATTTTATTTCTGGCAATTACTCAGACTCTAAAGATAAATTCTCTTTTGTTAAATCACAGTGAGGGCCTGTTGTTGCTAGTCTTTGTGTAAATATGTACTCACCTGTAGTCAGAGAAAGATGGGCAGGAGAGAACATGGAAAGAGTGAGGTGTTGAGGGGACTCTTCTGGAAGAGAAGTTTCACTTCAGTAATAATTATCCTTGAAGACTGTTTGCTTTGATACCTTGCCCTGGATTGACCTCACATTATCAGTCATCTTTTTGTAGAATGAATTCACCTTCTTGCCAGATGAAGGTGGCTTTGAAAACAGAATAGCTCAGATAATCCCAATTCTTCCAGACTGAGTCTGGCAGCCACAGTGTATTGGCACCAGGTTTGTATCTGCTTCTGTCTCAGAGGAAGCTGGTGCACCACCAATTCTCCTAACAGAGAGGTCGTAGTACCTTTGTTCCTTGCAATTTGTGTAGAGCCTGGTCATATGGAAATTTGGATTGTTAAATAGCAAAGATGGGACAGGGTGTAAAATGTGCAGGTGGTTCCATGGAATATCTCCATTATCTCCTGCAGAGGAAGACTTTCCTCTCTTAGAGGTCAGAAATACATGAATTGGGAAAAAGTCTAAGTGCACATTTAAGAGAAGATCCTCATTTCCTCCCTGCTCCTTAGGAAGGATGAAATGTAAGAACTTGTGTGATGTGAAATTTTTTACAATTGTGTCACATACAAAGCATCAAGTGGGGTTAAGAAGGGAAAGCCTTTGTGCAATCGTGTAATTCCCCTTTCGCAACTGTCCTTGGATTTCTGAGAAGCTGGGAATCAGGTGTACCTGATCTGCCTCTCCATGCTTGTACAGACCCATGTAGGTGCACGAGGCTGTGGGTGTAAAGGTGGGGCAGAGGACCCGGCACTTTTCAGGTTTATTAGATGCTAAAGAGTGCCTTTGAAACACCTGTGGTTTTGTCAGAGCTTTTGAGGAGGAAAACGTTTTCCTTGAAAATAATTTCCAAATGTATTTTGAAGACATCATATATGTGGAGGTAGGATTATTACCTGTTTTGTGTAAAGTGATCTCAGCTCATTGCACACAAAAGTAGTCTAGCCCTCAAATATAAAAATACACAAAAAACTCCAAGATAAAATATTAGAAGAACTGAATAGGCCAACTGCAAGAAAAACATGTAGAAAATCCTTCCATGTTAGAAAATTGTGTTTTAAAAATCTGGGTTGCCACAGGAGCAAAAAAAAAAGATAAACAGTGCTGGGATTTTTTGGTTTTGTCTGGGTTTTTTTGTTGTTTTTTCTTTTTAATCGTGGAACTTTCATTGAAATCAATAAAAGTTAGTTTTAAAGGTGCTTTGTCAGAAATGCAGACTAGCTGTTTTCAGCAGGATATACCAAGGGTTTCTGCAAATAGAAAACAGCCACATCCCTCTCTCATCTTTCCCACAAAGAAAATAAAATTTGGAAAGGTTTGATGTTTGGGGGTTTGTTATTGGGTTTTTTTGAGGTCAGTGTCCAGCAGCATGAATGCAGTGAGTGGAATTTGTTGTTGTGAAAGATCTTTTTCCTTGTAAACTGCTTCACCAGGTGCAGCCACTGTCCTGTGGAGTGATCCAGGCTGGAGTCTCTCCGTAGTCTCTGTCATTTTCTGTTACATCTGTCGAAGTACCTGCCAACTATTCCACCACTAGTTTAACAATTTATTTAGAAAAATACATATTTTGCTCTATCCTATGTGGGCTAAGCCAATGCTATTTTAACTGAGCAGTCCCTTTGCAAAATTTTGCACGTTCACAGCTCAGCACTTCTTACTCTCATAGGTAACACGGTCACAGACTTGCATGTCTAAACAGATGCCTAATTTTTCAGTGGAGTAAATACTGACTTGATCTCTGTTTCAGACAGCTCTTGCTTACTCTCATGCAGAATAATTTAGGGTTAATATTGCTTGTTTGATTTGAGAATGAAGCAGTTGTTCAAGTTGGGGTGAATAATTCATTTTTCAGAGTTCTTCTAAAGGGTAGATGTTAGTATTGTGAAGCTGCAGCTGATGCTACTAAAGCCACTCATGTTAAGAGAACAAATTGCCATTTGGCATGCTGAAAAATTAACCCAATTTACAGCATGGGTGAAGATGAACTCTCTCTGGTGAAAGCTATATTTAAACCACCAATGAGATAATTACATCTTGGCCTTCTAACACATCTTATGTAGCACAGATGTGACTGCTTTTTCTTCATAAATGAATACATATCTAAAAACTTCTAAATTAATTGTGCTTGTTTTTCGATTTTGTGCATCTTTATTGGGAAAGTCTGGAATATAAAAAGTAAACAATGTCGAACACACATGCATAATGTGTCAGCTAAGGATTAAGCCACAAGATAAACAAAGCCAAGCCAGTGGATGCTGTTTGTCCATGAACAAAACTTTGGGAGAATCAGCACAAGTCCCTTTTCCAAGCAGGATGAATACCTGTTGCGGGTGCAGCTGCTTATGAACACGGTTAGTGACTGTACAAGTTAATCTAAAGGGAAGTCTCGTTTTTTCATTTGTATTATTTTCTGTGGAAGACTCGAGCAGTTGCACAGGCAAACTAGGGTCACTTCTGTGTGATGATAAAAATAAGGCCTATGATATTTGTGTCTTGTTCAACATAATTTTGAACCTGGGTTTGTTAATTTTATCTGTTTGTATCAGCTGCAGGACCTCACAGCAATTGCTACTCCTGCAATTGAGCTGTGCTTTCCTGAGCAAACAAATTATCCACCAAAACAATGTCTTTGTGTTTCTAATAGAACTGGAACAAACACATCTCTTTTGTTCCCTTGTTTGTGCATGATCTGTGTAGAAGATGACAGTGCAGAGCAGGGAATGGCTTTCATCTGCTAAAATCCCTCCACCCACCAGGCTACAGGAAAATCCTGGAAGCACCAACTAACCTGTATATCCTTTTGCCTCCCTGCTGCCCTGCCTTTCTCTGATTTGGAGGAAATATCAGCCCAGGTTTGATGTCTTCTACCAGGTGAGAGCTGTGAGAAGGCAGTTGAACGTTGTGTCACAGTCTTGTGTCACAGTGTCACCACACCCCATCTGCCCAGCTCAGCTGAGCTGCCACTGGTGGTCACAGGATGAAAAGATACTGAAGAGGAGTAGGACAGAGTGGAGCATCCCCAAGGGAATTGGTATTTGTGTACTGTAATGAGTTTTTCTGTCACCTTTCTTTCCTCAACTCTTTGGTCTCACAGCTGCTCTTCCAGGGGTGTTGGTAAACTTGGTGACTCTCAGAGGAGTTGTAATACTTATTCAGTTACAGAATTTGAGCATGCTAAATAAACAGATTATCTTCCCATGCAAAGAACAGCCTTGTTGGCTTAATGAACCTGAATTGCAAGGAAAAAAAAAGGTGCTCTATTCTTATGATAGTATCCTGTCCTCCCTCCAGTGTGTCAACCAAAGAGCATTTTCTGCACTCTTCTACCTGCAAATGTGCCCAAGATCCTGTTGTTTTGTCAGCACTTGTAGGTGGTATTTGTGGAAAGGGTTTTGTGGCATGTCATGTATTTATAATTACAAAATGGCACACATCTAAGGCTTCCTGAGAAAGCTTGGTGTAGTTGTGATACATTAAGATACTCTTAATCTCGCCGTGCTGCAACTACACAGTAGCTCTTACATCACATGTACCTAATTAAATGCTGATTTGTTTTCTTTGTAAGTAGACAGGTAAAATTGGGCAGAAACTGTCAATGAACTTCTTGAGCTCAAAAAGATGATGAAAATGCAGCTTTTGAGATGGAGCTGTTGAACACATCCACAAATGTGTTCAGGTTTGTCTGAGAAGAAAAACAGCATGAGAGGAGATGTAAATTGCATTTTCTATTTTGTTTTGAAGTTGTGTCTTTACCTTTAAATTGGCCTGAATCTTAAAAAGAGATCTGGATATCTGAAGCTCATAATAATAATAATAAAGCAGTCACTTTGTGAACTTCAACAAAAAGAAACAAAAATAACATCTTTCGGTACGATTTTTGATTATTTAGTTACAGCTTTTTCAAAAAAGGAGAAGTCTTTGATACATGCAGCTCTATACATAAGTGAATGGTCGAATGTCCAGGGAGGTTATTTCCCAAACTGAAAAGCAGAGGAGGCTGGTTTTGAAAAAAGAGTTGTTCTCTAAGTTTTTTTATTAAAGAAGGAACAAACACAAGGGCAAAGCTGCATGAGAAGAGTCACACCACAAGTTGATGGCAGAACTGAACATGTTATGCATCTGAGTGTCTTGATCGCTTGTCTCAGCTCTGCAGTAGAGGGAAATACCTCTCTATGTCTGACAGACTGAGCAGAACTCATCTTCATGCCTATGCCAGGCTTTAGTAGAAGGGTTGGGTTAAGGCTTATTCCTCATGCTATGGTAACATCCCTACCTCATCTCAGCCAGGGTTCATGAACAATCATTTCTGCAAAGCTGAGTTTTGTAGTGGTGTTGACTGGTTATGGCCTCTAGTGCTAGTCAGTGGTTGCAGATGAGGGAGAGAATAGTTATCTATAAGGTGTCTCCATTAAATATAATATTGACTTCAATTATGGGAAAATGAGATTTCCAAAGTTCCAAATGCTAGTTCTGAGACTTGCCATTCAGTGAGATGTTGGTGGAGATTTACACTGTGGGGAGTGCTTTGCAGTTCTTGGCTGTCTATCTGTGGGAAATACCAGATCCTTGAAACTTCAATCAGATGGTCCATCCAAGCATGGGAACTGATCTAATAAATAGGGGGTAAATATATTTATAGTGGAGTGAGTTGCTGGATAGATTTGGTGGCTGGATACCGGAACTCTTTTTGACCTTGTGAGTGCCACTTAACTGCCATGTGCCCATAAAGAAGGAATAATTGCTCTGTGCCCATAAAACGAGTATCTCACAAGGCTAATTAATGTTGGTAAAGTGCTCTGAGGCTCAGACATAAAAGGGGTTATAGACTATTGGTGCTAAATCCAACATCTGTTTGTTGATAATGTAACTTCCCTCAATTATTGCATTCCTGTCTTATTGTCTAGGATCAGACTGTTTCTTGCTTAATAATTGGTGCGTAGGTCTGGAGATAAATAGGTCATCACCTATATATCACTACAATTAGTGATACTGAATACTCATTTTCTGTAAGGATTCCCTGAAATTGCTTCTTTTTAAGTTTGAACTGTCCATGCACTTAATTGCAATTTGGTGGAAAAAGTTCTGAAAAGAGTTTCGCTGTGATGAATAACTGGAAGCATAGGCCATATCTTGTCCCTCATCAGTTGGCCTAATCAAATGTGTGATGTACAGTCCAAAATGAACTGGATTCAGCGTGCCATGGATAACCTCTCCTCCCCGCTCCCAGTATGCATTTTCAAGTTTCCAGGTAAACCACACTTGTTACAAATAGGCCTTGTGTGTTTAAAGCAGAAGGTTGTATGGATTTAAATACTTCACTGGTTCTTTCTTTAATACATCATGGTCAGAGGACAGTTGCTGCTCCTAAATGCTGTAAATTTTCCCTAGTGGTCTAGAGATTAAAAAAATTATTCATGTTATTATGATGATGGTCAGTTGAGAAAGTTTCAGGTTCCTTTGCAGGAACAAGGTTGGAATGTGTAAAAAGGCCTATGAAGCTGCATGTCCTTAGCTAACATCCCTTGATTTCCTTTGGAGAATCTATGGTTGTGGTGTCCTTAGATTGAAGTCAGATGGTTAAAATATAAACCAATTTCCTGGAACTTTTTCTCTCACTTTGTACATATTTCTGTCTCTGTTGTACTTGTGCATCCCAGCCAGTAGCAGCAAGAATCCAGTAGTTCAAAGTGCTGCTTATTTTCCATGGCTGTTTTCATCAGCTCTGTCAGGCCTCTGCATGCATTGTTCCCAGCTTCAGAGGGTAGCCAGGAACTCAGGATCTGAAGGCAGATGTATGTCAGTGGTGCCAAAACAAGCAAAGTCCCCCAAACCCACAAACCCCAAATGCTGCAGTAGTTTATGTAACAGGATGATGGGCTCTGGCAGCTTCCATCCGTGGCCAGGAGATGATATGCTTCCCTCCCTCCCCTTTGGAACAGAAAAGCATCAGGTTTGTGTTGTCCACAGCTGAGGCACAGAGGGGCTGAAATGACTTACATGAAAGGAAGTATGGGGCAAAGCAAGGAATCAGGCCCAGCTATTCCAAAGATCAGATTGGAATCAGCTGATGTGTTCTATCATTTGCTTGAACTATGAAGCAACAGCTCAACCAATGTCTTGCTTTAGCTTGGGAACTTTGCACCATGACCTTTATCTGCTTTACCGTTGTGTTTTCAGTATTTTCATGAGTAATCAATGATGCTGGCTTACAGATACTGTAAAATATTTTGCAGTATATGTACCTAATGTTTCAGGACCTCAGCCTACAGAGGAATTAGGTCTTACATATTAGCCTCTCAGTTATCCCTTACATGTAACTTTGGTAAGAACAGCCTGAGAATGAGCTCTACACCATTAACAGGCTGAGTACGGACATGTAGTTCCTACGTGTAGAAAAACTGTTCACGGTGTTGTGTCTGGCTATCGTCTTCCTCTGGAGATTGTGACTACCCAAACACTCCTCTTCGCATCCAAAGTTTGCAGGTCTTGAAGGAGGGGTGTGTGCAACCATCCCTTCAAAGACCTTACACAGATCTTATACTCCAGGTAGAAGAAACCAGAGAAGGTGGAGTCAGGGTTAGGCTACCCCTTTTACATGCAATGGCTCTCACAGCCACAGTGGAGCTGAAGTCATCCCTAAGCAGGAAACAAGGTGGTAGGAAACATTTCCACATTTCTGCTCGAACTTGTCACTTCACAAAGATGAGAACAAGGTGTGGAGTGGACAAAAGAGAGTTATTCTGTCGCATAATATTGAGGGGACTCACTTGGCCCAAGAGAACACAGGATCGTTGTCCCTTTTTTCAGGATTTTCAATTTTCAGTTAAAATTTCATTTCTAACATTTGCTTGTCATCCTCGCTCTCACTGGAGGCAACATGCTGATTACACACACCAAAATCATTCCTTTCCCACCACCTGTGCTGTGTGTGGTGGGATCTCACAGTTATTTCAGAGTGCTGAGCTGCAGTTTGCTGTGCAGCATTTTAGGATGGGGAGTGAAGATGAATACCCTCTCCGGTTAAAGCTGTAGGGTGGTGGGATGACATCAATGAGAAGTGAACACCTGGAATGCTCCTTAGTCAGGAGCATCTGCTTTAGAAGGACTCCTCTGACATCTTTGCCAATAAAGATGTTACCTTCTAGGTATGTTCACTGTAGCATCTGTTTCCCTCTTACCTTCATCTCCATTATTTTGCTGAGACCACATTTATATTCTGAGAACTTTCAGTGTTAACATTGGTCAAGATCAATGTTAAGTTCAACTGCCTCATGTATTACAGCCTATTTTAGGGACTTGCTTTAGAAGCCAATCCTGTTAATTGTTTTGAATGTGAATCTTGAATTTAAGAGCTATGCTTTCATGGTGATGTAACATTTTCTTTTGTTTAACATTTTTCTTTGTATGTATTTTTCCCCCACAAATATTTTGTGGAATGCACAAGAACAGAGCCCTCTCCGGCCTATTTTGGGAGAAGCATCTGAGAAAAGTGGAGTGGACATTCTTAAAAAACTGAAAACTCTTAAAAAGTTGTAAAAAGTTTAGTGCAAATCGCTCTCACTTCAAATCTGTCCACCTACCTGAATCTCATCTTCCCTGTTCTTTTGAAAATGCAGAGGAGGAACAAATCTCACTTTGATGAAATTGCTTCATCTTGTTCCTTAACCACCTGAATAACTCAATATGCTAAAATTATGCTAGGGAAACATTAAAGCAGAAACAGAAGAAGAACTCAAGAAGTCGACAGTGATTTGTGTTGCTTTATGCATTTCTGCAGAGACCTTGAATTATTGATTAGCTGTTATTTCAGTAATTGATTTTTCTGCAAATTTGCACTGCCCTTATAGAAACCTGCAAGAATGAAAATGTTAATTTGTATTGTTGAAATGATCTAGTGTGTCTTTAATGGCTTTTATGAAGTGATCCTGCCCTTCTATGGCACGGCTGATCTGTCAAAATTCAGTGCAGTTGGTTTAGTTTATACTGATATGTGTGAGAGAAGATGGGGCCTTTCATTGCTTTCATACATTTCTCTTCCTCCAAGCAATAACTGTTGTGCATTTAGAAAGATATATTTCTTGTGCGTTTAAACGTGGAAGGATTATTGGAGTGTTGTGTAAAGCCTTTGTCATGGACGTGAAATTTCACGCAGCAGTAGGTTCAGCTGAGTGGCTTTTAAATCATGTAGCAGTTCTCAGATTAAAGACAATCCAAAAGTATGAAGTATAGGTAATCACATTACTTTAAATAATTTCTGTTTGTAATATTCTGGTAATTTCTGTTATAGGGGAGGAATTAAATTTGGATAATAATAAGTGTCAGATTATCAAAGACAAATTAGTCTGTTTCAGAAGCATCAAAAGAGCTCTACTGGGCCAGAGAAAAGACCTTCTCTGAGTCAGACCAGAGCTCAATCCTTTACTCTCTTTTTCCAAAGCATCTGCTACTGGCTGGTGTAGAGCAGCAGCAGCAGGAGCAGTATTCCTTCCCAGCTTCTGGCAGCTGGTCTTTGGTTACTGCTTGAGCCAGAGGTTCTCTCTGCATCATTGTATTTAATAGCCCACGATGGACCTTTCTTCCATGAATTTCTCTAATTGCTTTTCTTTTAATGGAGTTATGCTTTTAGTTTTCATAACATCCTGTGGCAATAAGTTCCACAACTTAATTATGTAGTGTATAATAAAAAAAATAAAATTGACCCCTCTGTTTTAAGCAAACTGTCCAACCATTTCATTTGGTGCCCCCTATTTCTGGCATCATGAGAACAGTTGTTCCCGCTCCGTGCTATTCTTGATACCAGACCATAATCATGTCCTTCTCCACAGTGATCTCTTGCAGGCTGCAAAGTCCTCATCTGGATATCTCTTCCTGTAAAGAAACTCTTTGAATCTCTGTTTATGTCTTCCTTCTCCCTGTCGTTTTCTAATTATCCCAAATCCATTTCAGAACTGTGCACAGTATTGAAGATGTGGGTAAAATTCAGTTTGTATGCAGAGAGATGATGTTCCTATTTCTTTTGTAATCATCCCTGACATTGTTTTCCTTTACCATCCCCAAGCATTCAAGTTGGTGCTTTCAGAGAGCTCCACATTGTTGTTTCAAGATCTCTCTCTCCGGAGTAATAACAGGTAATTTAGATCATGTAACTGTGTAGGCACAAATTCGATGGGTTTTATCACGCATAGCCCGTTGCATTTACTGCCACTGTATTTCCCAGTATCCCAAAGCAGCTTCCTTCCTTTCTGCTGTCTATGGTGTTTATCTTTGCATAATGGGTAGAACTGAACAAATAACATATGTGAAGATTTTTGCCTCAGTTGTTGCCTGCTTCAGTTGAATGGCAATATCTTTGAATCCAGGTTTTGCCACTGCTGTACAAAGCAACATCAAGTTTTGAGGGGAAAATGAGCCATTTGTTCAAGGAAAGGACCACACTGACGTGTGTGGGCTTTTCCTGGTACCCAAGCTAGCTCTGGACTTCTTATGTAGCCCTGCAGTGTGCTAGCATGTCTGTGCCTGTACAGAAAGTGGTCAGAGAGGAAAGCTACTGTCTCTCAGGAACACTTTTTTCACTTTTCTCTGAGTGATAAAGATTACATTTAAAAAAAAAAAAAGAGAAAAAAAGAAAATTAAAGGTTATGTAGCATATGTAGGGCCATAGTATGGCCATAAATTCATTAAAAAACAGATGAAAGGTGGATAAAGGCTTCTTCGTGCTGTCCCTCACAAAGGCCAGGCAGGAAATGCCACCTGGGCAGGAAAAGCAGGGTGTAAGCAGAACAAAGGGTGCAGCAAGGGACCCTTCTTTCCTCCAGCTCCTTCCTTGCGTCCTGGTTCACAGACACAACTCTGCTCAAGGTCTGCTTTGCTCTTCACACCCTTTCTCTCTCCTATTTCTGTATCACTGTTAAACCAATGCAAAACTAAATACAAAGGTGAAAATCCATTTTACTGGCCTTTGAAGTGCTGAAAGCACAGTATTTCTGGAAATGGAAAACTTGTGTGCTGTGACTGACTGTTTGATGGAAAACATAAAGCTGAATAGCTTGGTAAAAAATCCAAATAATCTATTTTCTCGGAAGCTCTGGCTTTCCAAGTAGTAGAAGCAGTAACCAAATTTGGTTCCTCAGAGGCTTGCATGGTCATTAGGTATTTAGTATTGAGTAAATATTAGCTTTCATGGTCTGGTGGATTTGTGGTACTGTGTGTGATTACCATATTTTATTAAGCGATATCTTTAAACATCTGTGTGATAAATAACTGCAGCGTTATGTCAACTTGTATCTGTCATGTGAGTTCAGACATAAGCAGAAAGGCAGTCTTTCTTCCATGACAAATAGATGTTTTTGATGTTTTTTTCTTCTCCAGAGAAACAAGCAGACTTTTGTGTTCCACAGCTCTGTGTTTATTGTACTTTTGCTGCTTTACACTAGGGGATGAAAGTGGAAGGGGTGTCTTTAAAATTATTGTTGCTATTATTTTTTTTTGCCTGCTCCCATTATTATCCAGAAATAAAAGTTACGACTTCTTGGGTAGGAGTAGAGGGTACAAGAGAGCCATTGAATGCTATTGATATGAGGAGACAGCGACTGCAACTGGGCTTGCTCAGGAACCAAAACTAAAACTAAGGAATGCATAACTAGGTCTGAGACAAACCACAAAAGAAAGCAGAGAAAAAGTCAGTTAATAAATACAATAGATGAAATATCTGACAGAGAGCCTTCCCTTTTACCTACCCCTTGTCATTCCCAGAGCATCCACTGAAGATAAATTTAGGATCTCTGAATCTATTTATTGTATGGTTTTTGTGTGTGTGAAAGTTGATATTGGGGAAAAATGGGAGTGCTTCCATTTCCAGGTTTTGGATTGCTGAAGGAGGAAAGGAGGGGCATGGTTAGGCATAACTGCACATGAGAACCAAAACAGTTTGCTGAACCCAAGAGTCTTTCAATAGCATATGAGCCAGCTAATCCCTTGTGGATATAGCTTGTATTGATCTCATTAATGGACCTCTAACAATGAAACTTCCCAGCTGCAGATGGCTTACAGACAAGTGGAGAACACACAAAAGAGATTTACCTTGTTGACTGTATTCCATTATATTCTAATGTGTTACTATTATAAACATAGATAGATTTTTTTTTTAATCCTGTAACCCTTGAACAACTGAATAGGACTTGACAAACTAGTAGAGGAAATCTGTCTAGGAATGCTCTAGTTAGATTACTTCTGAATCACCAAAATCTTACAATAAAGATGAGAAACTTTTAAAATCTACATTTATGAGGAAAGTCACAGATAACTTGTATTTCAGTCTGATAAATTTTCAACATACTGTTTCAGAAACATAATAATGAGAAATGGAAAAGCAGATGTTGAGAACAACTGCAAGGAAAAAAAAAATCAACATAATTTTTTTATTTCAACAAGTCTATATATAGGAATGAGTCATTTCACCCGCCTCTGAAAAGGATTGTGGCCACTTACTAGAAACATATTGCACTACTGTGGGACAGTTCAGGGCAGGTAACAATATAAGGAAAGTTTGCCCTCTGCCAACAGAGCATTAGCTGCAAACTTCTGCAGAGGTTTCCTTTCCATTGCCCTGCAAGATCAAAAGCTTCCCAATCTGAAGCTCAGAGTAGATATGCATTTCTTAAAACGAAAAACAAAAGATGAAAGAAATTCTTCAGCTATTGTTGACTGCTTTGTCTCTGATTGCTAGGCCAATATTTAATTTTGCATGCTTTACTGACTGTTACATATTCCTCTGAGTCAAAGTAAATTAGAAAGTAGAGAAAAATGTTATTATTGCAAAAAGTAAGGTCAAATATGCACCTGGTTGTGCTCATGGAAGCACTGAGTATGCTTTCGTAGCTGTGTTTTTCTGGTCCAGGGTAGATTCACAATTCTTAATAATTTTCCTCAGATTAGGAAGAAGAAAGACTAATAGCATCAGAGTTAAAAGTGGATATGCTCTCCTGAATTCCGCATGGGAGAAGGTCCTTAAGAGAGCTTTAGAAAATCCTTCAGCTCTGAAGGAGGCTGTATTGGATCCAAAGATGATTAGCTGCTGCTCTGGGTCCTCCCACTCACACATGTTCCTGTGTATATTGTAATTTAGCACATAGAAAAGCATTGCCAGGGCAGCACTGTTGGGCACTGAGGTGAAAGTTAATGGGATGAAATGTGACTGCATTATGGTGCGAAAGCAAGTGATGGTTGGTTACTTCAATCCCAGATGTGGATTTGTAAGGAAGATTTCTGCCCAAGTGAATTATGTGAAATTATTCACAAAGCTGACAGTTATTAGTAGCAGACCTAATTGGAACATCATGGCAGGATTGAAAATTTTTGCAGAAGAGGCTGAGTGGTTTTGTCAGTTGTATGTATGCCAGTAAAATGCTGACAGTTTGGGGATCCAAGACTGCATATGCTTAAACAGCAAATGAAGCCCTGCTTTTGTGGCTGTATTTCTGTGAACAGTTTGTGAACGCCTGGAGCTTCACCCTGTGTTACTTCTGAGGATGTTCTTAGTAAATTAGTAAATTTATGTACTACTAGAGACAAATCAGCGTTGTGCCTTGTGTGTAGTCCTGTCTGGAGTGCAGATGAGCAGTGCTGGTGGTTGGGTTCACCTGGGTCCTGGGGTCTCCTCTTAACTTTTTAATGCCAAGAGTGGACATGTGTGAGGAGGAGGTGACCTTGCAGAGGGGGACTGTGGAGGACTGGGGAAAGTGAAACTGGGAAGCCCCTCTGTGCCTTCTGGATCATGGAGTACTGATGGGCTTTGTTCTGAAATTCACTTTTAAAAAAAGAATGTGTGTTATTGGAGAGAAAAAAACCCCAACCGTGACTGTTTGGAGAGAACACTGGAGTTTTGGGGTCTGCAGGAATGTCATTTTGTACCTCAGGAAGGGTCTGGTCAACTTCCTCCCTGTGTCTGCTTATTTTCTGTCTCCTGTGGGACACAGACCCCTCTGGTTTGGGCTGGGCCAATGGGGACACAACCTCCTTACTGCTGGTGAGGGGGGCTTTCAGCCATAGCCCTGCGTGTGGGATGGGGGAGGAAGCAGGCCAGCTCCTGGAGCTGTTCCTCACACCCCACACTGTCCTTCCAGCAGATCTTAGAAACAAGCTTTGACAGGCTCTTCTGTTTCTATTTGGGATTTTCAGCCTGATTTTCCAAGCAAATGAGGCTGTGTGATCACACTGTGTGTGAATTCACCTCTCTCCCTCACCAGGACAGATTTCAACCAGCTCTCTGGTTTTCCACCATGTTTGACAATACAGAAGAGATCTCAAAGGTTACTGAGGCTCCCAGAAATTGTGTAAAATAGCATCTGGGTAAAGGAAGGTGATCCAAATTCATGCCCTGCTGAGGGTAAGGCAGGCTAAACTTGGGACCAGAAGCAGCAGTTGGCTGCCCAGTCCTGAAGGGTTCTGGCCCAGTGGCCACTGCTGTGCACCAGCCCTGGTAGGTCCTTTGCCAGGAGGCAGGGGTACCACAGTAAGAGGAGGCAGAGGGTACACGTAGGTGTGTAAATAAATCCCTCCTTGTGTACCAAAGTTTGTCTGTCTCCCTTCTTCAGCTGACAAGGTGTCTGCACTCACGTGTGCTTTCCTTTTCAACAGAACTTTTAAAGAGCTTAGTTTACTGAAAATCAGGCTTTGGCACTTACCCCAGGTGAAACACAGCCTCATGAGGAAAGAAGATGGTGGGCAGTGGGATTTGGGGTCCTGCTCAGCACCTCAGGACTTCTCTGTTCACAGTTCAAATCACATAACCAGAGCATTTGAGGCAGGAAATGCGTTAGAATGATGGAAAGGCCACAGTCCCAGACAGCCTGTAACCAGCCTCTGTGTTCATGAGATAAAAAGCCTAGTGCAGTGAGATCCCTGTGTCACCTCACTACCCTACCCCCTTACCTGCTGGCAGTAGGTGAAGTTAGGAACACAAACCTAACTTCTGAACATTGGAGGAACATGGTGGTATCCTTGCTCTTAATCTCTTCCCATGAGATCTGCTAGAAAGCAAAGTATTTTTCCCAGGGGTGTGAGATGGTTACATGAGAGCCTTGTTTGCTGCACAACTTCCAGCGGAGCTGGCATAAACCTCCCTTGCATATTCCTGGAAAGCCAAAAGCAAGGTTGTCATTTGCTGTGTCGTCTGTGGCTCCCTTGGCACTGTGAGAGTTTTTCCCTGTCAGTTGACGTGGAGATGCATCCTCTGGGGGAAGGTGGATGTTTCCCCAAAACACTGTGGTGACACAGAAGCAGGATAAGGTTATGAGGTGGGACCACGGTTTTCTCTGGAGGCTCTCAGCAGCTGAGCATTGCAAAGCTGCTTTGGTACAGCTCTTTCTCCAGAAGTAACACTGTCTTGCTCTTTGTGAGGGACATGGACTTGTCAGCCAGGTGTTACTATGGGAAGCACTCTGCTGGCATGAGGATGAGTGGTGTGGCTTCCGGGAGAGGGGCAGTAGGAGGAAGCCAAGTTTGTAGGAGGTGGTTTTTAACTGCCAGTTTCAGAAATTTTTAGCAGCTGTTTTCCACCAACTTCTCTCCAAATTGCAAAGACCTGGCAATTGTTTGAGGGCCATCCATGAGCAGTGCTGCTAGCGAAATCCACTTTTTCAAACTTAAGCAAACACTCCACTAATGCGTTGCCATGTACTGTGTGAGCCAGAGAGGAATGTCTGTTCTTTAGCGTAAGTGGTTTTTTTGCAAAAATAAGCAATGTCTTGTGAGTGAAGTGCATCACTGAAAATATTTTCATCTAGATTTTGGTTGTAACCTCCCTTCTAATTTTTTTCCCCTGATCTTGGGGAATGTACAGAAAGCTTTCAGAAACAATAATTTATTTTGGAAACAAAGCAAAATAATTGTTACCACGGAATCTTTAACACTAATGAGCATCTGCATCTCCTAGTGATGTGGCTTGAAGGTTAATTATGGCACTCAAAGCTGACAGATTTGGGGAAATGATGTTGAATTCTTCACTGGAGTATGCTTTTTTATATGCGTCTGAAAAACAGAATTTATACTGAACTAAACTTTTTAGGACTTCTCTGGTATTAGACATGTGTAAACTGCTTGGAAGTCATTTGATGACAGAACGCATGTATAAAAGTTTTATTATAAATTCAACTTTTTCAGAGACACTGATAATAGAGTAAATTTGGCTTTAGGTCTTCTAATACTGTAATATCAACCATGGTGATGCTGATATGATGCATATACGATGTGCTGCCTGTTGATGAAAAGGTGATGTGAGCTAATTTTATAGTGGCAAACTTTCTAGAGTAACTGTTAAGAGATAACCTCAGTGGATCCCACAATGGTGTTTGTGGAGTCTCAGCCTAAGGCGTACAAAAGCATTTATTAGCTTCTCCTTCTGGGGGATTTTTATTAACACAGATTTTAGAATATGGAATAACCTGAAAGTGTTCACTGTAGGGTGTCATTCCTCACTGAATGGAACTGCATTTAATGGGTAAGGCTTCTTTCTTTAATGTCTAATTTCCCCCAGAATATCTGCAATTGGGTTTTGTACGTTGTGTGGGAATTATGAAAATTTACTAATTCAAGAAACTATAGTGTGAACTCACTTCTTGGTAGGCACTTCTTCCAGAATATTATACTACAAATAAAGTAGTGGTATACTTGGGTAGGAACCACTGAACTGACCATGTTGGATTTTGGTTCTCTCCTTTGACAGGTATTCAGTTTGCTGCTTGGATAAATTTAATGTTTCTGTTATGTTGCTCTGTAAGATATATGCTTATAATTCCCATTTGTCCTTTTGACCAGACCACATACTGGAGAACTTTCTCAGGAAGCCTTGCTAAGCATTTGTGTTTCAGGACAACTACAGGAATATGCAAAGCTATGGCAATGGAAGTACACTGAGCATCTGTTATGTTTGTAATAGCTGTAAAATAGTATAGTAAAAACCCAGAGATGCAGCTTAAGTGATCCAAAATAAGATACAGATCTCAAGTCAGCCTCTAATTCAGTTTTTCTTTCAGTTTGTTTCACAATAGGAGTAGTCAGAAGAAAAGAAACATAAAGCAGGTTTACTCATAGCTTGATGTTCTATCTGCATACAAACCAAACACTTTAAACTTGGCACACAGACTGTCTTCACCACACTGGGTTGTAGCTTTGTGGCTTCATAGAAGAGTATTTACAATACATAGTTAGCATTACATTTACCAAAGCCTCAGTCATCTGGAATGTGTTCTTCTTTCCACACTAGCAATCCTGAAGTTAAATTTCCCAAAATATTTTTGTTTCTACGCCTTATTAATTCCATGAGCTGCAAACTGGTTATTGGAGGGCTGCTTTCAACTGCTCACTGAAAAATACCGTTGTATCAGCTTTGCAATCTTGCAGCACTTCTTGCTGAGCCAGTTTTGCTGTATCACTAGATCATGTTTCTCCAACATTTTAATGTGTAGAACTACAATAAATGTTATAGCAGATGACTTTACTCCCATACTAGAGGTTTTTTTAGCTATAATTAGAAATGTCTACTAGACCTGGACAGGAGAAAGATGATCCCTGACAAGTTGTGCAGGCAGGAGCTGGTGGTGTAAGCAGTGCTGTTCTTTATTCAGGTAGAAGAAGCTTTGCTTTGTGCAGGTAATTTATTGTAATAGTATAAGGTATGATATCTGACATAGATGCACCTCCTCCTATTATAGGAACGTGCCCCTGCAAAAACATTTGTAGTTTTTTATTACAAAAAAAAAGCAGGAGAAAAATTTGTTTTCACTGGAGTGACATTCTTGTCTTGGGAAGGGAAAAAAAGGTTCACTTTAGAGTTCATCCACCAAAGAGTATGTCAGTAAATTTTGTTGTCCAGCAGATAATAATAAGCAGCACATCTCTGTCAAGATAGTCTTTCTTGTTTCATCACATTCTACCTCTTCTGGTAATGCCATACTGTTGAAATCTAAAAGGGCATTAGCTTTTCAACAATATGCCTACTAAATTTTAGGAGTGGAATATAAGTATAATCTTTTCTGATTCCCTAGCTGTATTTCTGCACGTGGGTGCAACTTTACTCCAAGTAATATGACAAGTAAGCTCATGGCTATCTGATGTGCAATTACTTTAGTCCTGCCAGCAAAGTTTTTCCATCTCATCCTGGTATCTGTTTGCCTTGATTTGCATCCCATTTGTCCCCAGCTATATACAAACAAACAAACATCCATGTTCCTCTCTCTTCATTTTTTTAAAAATCTCTATCAGTTGAGTTATTCTCTGGTAAATCACCTGCTTTAGCACTGCACCATAAAAGCTGCACAGTTAATTTTGCCTGCCTCTGCCCCTAGTGTGTGCTATAAGGCAGTCCTCGTCTCAGGAGCTGCTCAGCAAGTGGAGGATGGACTATGATGATCCATGATAGACGAGGCACGTGGTGAACGATCGCAGGCTCTTGGAGCATATTTTGCAGGTCATTCCTCTCGGTGGCAAAATGAGTTTCTGTTCAGTTGTTCTACACACCACTGCAATGGCACAGAAACTGCTGGTTGCAATCACTGTCCTTCACACGGGTGCCAGTTACTGCAGCGATGCTCAGGCAAAGGAAACCCTTCCCAGCTCCCGTAGTTGATAAAGTGCAAGGGTCTGTGAGCTGCTGACAGCTTAGAGAAAGAGAATTTTCGTTTCATGTGTACAGTCAGTCCATGTCTAATATGGGTGACACGTATTATCCCAAATTGCAAGCAGGATTTTGCGTGTTTTCAAGAGAAGTGGTTAATGTTCTAAGATGCGTCATTGTTATCAAGAGCAGAGTAGTATTCGGGAAGGTTGATGGAGCTCTGAAGGCTGTTTTCGCAGCCTAATGAGCCAAGTAGGAGGCTTTTCTGGGGCAATTCAGAACACCTTCAGCACAGCTTCAAGTTTGAATCGCTGTCCAAAAAAAAGCGTGTTCTTCTGAGTCCTTTTGCAAAGTCATTTCAGCTTTACTAAAAGAATCAAAAGTTGAGAGACTAGCAGCAATCTGGAGGTGGACTTTGCTTTTTGCTGGTTTATTTTATTTTCCCCCTCTCTCCCAATATCACCCTGGGTTTGTTCCTGAAGCCCTTGGGAATCACAGAAAAGTAATGTACCCTGGAAGGGACTTCAAGGAACTACACAGCTTCATTGTTCATGACTCCTTTCCCTTTTTCTATGGCACAACTGAATATCCCAAAGCATTCCTGACAACTGTTTTTTTATTCATAAGCATTTTTAGTGAAGGCAATTCAACAAGTATTCCTGGGACATGTTCCCATCCTTAACTGTCCGTATTTAGGGAAAATTCCCTAGAGTCTGACCTAAATAAGCCTCTCCTTCTGCAAATAGAGCCAACTTCTTGTCCTTTACTCTGTAAATGTGATGAACAATTAATTGCTGTCCGCTTTAAATATCACTAACATATATTAAGGGTTACTGCACTCCTCTGACATTTCCCAAACTAATCCAGATCTTTAACCCTGTGATTCTAGTAATTATTCCCCAGTGCCTTCATTTTCTAGAGAGAATTGCAACATTTTACTTTCCAACTTTGCTGAGTGTTTAATGGTAATGGGAGATTCTTGAAGAAGATTGGCAGTGGTTTACAGGTTTATGTTTTTCTGATTTAATTCAGTACTGGATTTCACCAGAACTGTGGGCTTGACTACATTTATCCTGTCTTACATTTTTTTAGCTGCTTCTTTTCCTTATTTTACTTTATGGTTTTGACTGATTTTTAGAATGGCGTGAAGTTGCTGGTCATGGCTAACCTCTTTTTGTAAAGGTGTGGAGCAATGAAGCAGCATACTTTAGTCTCAATCATTAATTATTTTTTCTCCTTCCTTATATTTATAGAATATTCTCTTTTCATCTTTCATGTCCCTCCATCCTTGTATTACTCTTGTGATGTAGGTTCCGATTTATCATGGGAGAGCTTTGCTTTACATTCATTCTTAGCCACAAGAAGTGTTTCTGTGTTGTATTTTCAAAGTTCTGATCTTAAGCAGCTAATACCTTCTTGTCTACTGTCCTGCTTCCATCCTGCTTCCACTCTTTCCCTCTGAGAGCTTTTCATTGTTTTCCTGCTGAAGTTTCTGTTCTAGGGGCCCAGCCAAATGGTTCCCTGAATTTACAGAAGCCTTTTTAAGTCCATTATCCTCATTCTGTTGCTTTTATTGTTTGCCCACACACTCAGAGGATAACATCAGTATCAGTCACCTTTCCCTTCTGAACCCTCTGAACCCTGTAAATCAGAACTACATCAAAAGCAACCACCTCTGTTGTAATTTCCTGCAGATTTGAAACCAGAGTTAGTCCCATTGTAAGTTATTCTCCTTTGAATAAATTGTTGAGAGTTTGAGATTCATTATTTAAATGGAGATATTGAAAACTGCAGATACCTAAAATCTTGGTGCAATCTTGGCAGTACTTCTGGGTGGTCATCTACACAATGGTGGGAAGTAACAGGTACCGTAGGGCAGTACACCTCATTAGAGGAAGAAATTTTGCTGGAGGTGAGATGGTCCAAGGGCAAGGACAGAAGAAGTGAAGAACAACAGTTTGCATGTCTAAACCTGCTTTTTCTGCAGTTTCAGTTAAATAAAACATATTACCTCAATTTACAAGCCTTGCTTTGTCATAGAGGATGAACTTCATCCCACCTCAGTAGCAGCCTGTATTGTTGCTTCTAGGTAGGTGGTGAGGACGGGGATGGCATCAGTGTGCCCACTGACTCTGTAGTATAGCCCTGCAACACCTGAAAAAAAAATTCTTAATGGACATCATAGCCTATTCCATTTGAGAAATTGTTTAAAGCAAAATAGCTGTTGGTACCAACCACCAGAGTGAAAATCTAGATAAAGCAACTTCTGCACTGTCCAGCCTAGGAAGTGGCCATGTTTTGCCAGCTGCTTTAGCTAATTGTTTACCTAAAGTAGTACTAAGTGGTGTTTAAAACTAAGCTAACACCTTTCCTGAACATGCCTCATCTGGTTTTTTAAACAAGACTGCCCAATATCTCCTTTCATTGTGAACGATTACTCACAACCCAGAAAACAGTTTGTCATGAATTTCTCTTAGGTTTTAATGTGAAGACACAAACCTCAGCCCCAGGAACTGGTTGATGGTGCTTACAGTTACCCTCTTAGTCTTCCATGACAGTTGTGTGGGTTTTGCTTAAGTACAAATTGGGGTTTTTCACTGCTGGTCTACCTGCACCTTGATTTTATTTCAGGGTCCTTCACTGTACATTTGACTCTTTTCAGAGAGAGCTTAAATGTTTAGACATCTGACAGCAGGCTCAGAAAATTTTCAGGCAAGCCAGCTTCTTCATTATGTTTTGTATAGCTTATATACAAAGTTTACTGTTTGCTGAAAGATTGATTGCTTTGTTTAAGTTCATATTACTCCATGGGCTGGACCACAGGAAAAATGGAATATGGGGTGTTGAAACAGTGCAGGAACACAGGCAGACCCCGTATGCACATGGAGAGACCTGTCCTAGAACAGCACCCTTAAATGCCCCCTAAAAGTTTGGAGTTTTTCAAAATTGTTCATGGGATTAATAATTTTTTCTGAATTGAAAGCAAAGGAGAGAACTGGCTTAAAAACAACCAGGAATGAGAGGAATGATTATTTTGTATTTCCTCAAAGGTTTCCACCTTTTTTGGTGTGAGAGCCTGGTGATTGTTGTGCACAAGGATTTGGCTTATTCCCAATCCTGTTTCCCACCAACCTAATAAGATCTAGTTCTGTGTTTTTCCAAATCATGCAAAGAGAACTTACTCCTTTTAGAACAACAATAATTTACTCACGTTCTCTTTACCTCTGGAAAATGGACAGTGCAACCTTGGCTGCTGACTTGAGATTTTCCTCCTCAAAGTATACAAATCCTTTATGTCATACGTGTTTAGTTAAGAATCTTTCTCTTCTTTTTTTTTTTTTTTTTTAAAATCACATAGTAACTTCTGTAAAACTGTCCTATTTTGTAAGTTGTATCATATTCCAGAACTTTTTACTAAACATGTTGGATGTTATCAGGTAGTGTAGGCTGGGTGAGTGGCAGAGCCTTCCTGCAGCTTGGTGCTGAAGCCTTTCATTTGGAGCGAACCTGAAACCCAAAGATGAAATTGTGTTGAAGCTGTAAAGCTTGCTTATGTTGTGTCCTGATGATCAGAGAACTTGTCTGCAGTGCAGGCTATCTGCTTTTTTTTCTGTTTGTCCTGGTGACCCGCTGTGTCCCTGCAAGCAACTCTTCCCTGATATTCCCCCGAAATGAAATGGAAGGGAAAACGTGAGAAGAGTGAAGTGCTCACAAGCCTTACTTGGGAAAGGCACCAGATAAAGAGTGACTTATTTACAGCGATGTTTCTTTCCGTGTCAGTATCAGAATTTGACTGAAATGTTCTCAATGTGTGTAATGAAACAGCCACCACTTCTTAGTGAACTCTTGCAGGACTTAAACTTTTAATTGACAACAGAAATGTAAATTTTAGGAGGAACAGGGGAGGTGGGAATGTTGTTTGCCAGGCCTCTACCTTCCCAACGTATGTGGACGTGGATGTGTTTGTGCGTTGCTGATGAGAATGTTTTGATGATATGCTGATATCCCAAGTGATGCTGAGTCCGAATGCCTCTCTCTAATTTTTCCCTGCAGCTGCCTCAGTGGGATTATGCCTTCTTTTCACCCATTTTTCACCAAGTGTATTGTGCAAGAGTATGTAAATATCTGTGCAGAGAGGGCAGCACAAACTGCACACATGGCACTGTTTAGGCAACCCAGGCAGATGGTGCGAGTGTAGTTACAATGAAAACAATTCCTTCGACAAGGGTGGGGGAATGTTTCATGTCTCTTTGGCTATGTGAAGCTCTAGCAGGATCTGGGCCTGGGTGCAGAGTAGTCCCTCAACTCAGAGCTCTTGCTGGCAGAAAATTGCTTCATGCCACTCCAAGTAGCTTGAGTCGTATAATATTTCTCACTTCAGCAAAGATGCAGGATGAAGGGGTAATGCTGGTTCAGCTGCTTTTCATTTTGATCCCTTCCTATTGTTTGGCTTCCAATAAGCATTTTTATTTACCCTTCCCCAAATGAAAACATGAAACAATGGTGGGATTGGTTTATCAGGGCTTCACAGACTCTGTTAGAGGTTGTGTTTCATAGGTTTACATCTGAAAAAAAAAAGAATGGAGGGGTGCAGTTCAGTTTGATATGTCTATGAATTTGTTGATTTATTCTGATTTATGTTTATACAAATTCTTCTGCTATGTGTTCGTACCATAGCCTTCATGGTTGGATATCCGAGTTCTTCATCCACATCACAGAAACTTGGAACAAGTTTATTTAAAATAGCTTGTCACCCTGTGACCTTTCCTGCCATTTCCCATTTGCTAATCTTTCTCTTTGCCTACATCTACACTGCTGCAAAACACTTCCCACAGTGCCAGACACATTCTCAAAATTCTCATTCCTGCATGCACAGGTGAGGGGGTTGGAGAAAATAGAAGTAACCAAGAGCCCCTTTAGAATTAAGAACTGGCAGCAAAGCTCATCAAATCAGGCTCCCCACTGCAGTGGAAAGAGTATGTTCTCTCCATCCATCCGTCCATCCATCCGTCCAACCATCCCTGCCTGTCTCATTCCCTTGCAGTGGTTCATTACTCACCATTTGGCTGCATTCCTTTTAAAATGGGGACTTGACAATGTGGAAAAAAACTAGGGTGAGAGGAAGGCAGAGAAGGCACCCGCAGAGCAGCAATAGCAGTAAATCTGTGCTCAGCCTTTCCCTTGATGACTGTCCTCGCCATTCCCCCTCTGGCAGGGTGCCTCTGCTGCAAACGCTGCTCTGCAGGCGCTCCCCCCACACCTCCAGCTCTCAGCATCCCTCCTCTCCTTCCTGTCTTGGCCATGCAGGAGCACCATTTCCCTCTTCTCCCAGCTGCCTTTTGCTGGAGCTCCCGGATGACTCCTATGCAGAAATATGCGTGACAGACAAGACCTTGCTCGGTCTAGCAGCTGTTGCTATGGAAGGATGTGACATTTAGTGCTAGTACAAAGGGTCAATTAGATAAGAGCCCTAAGAATAATTTCTGTAATGTGGGGTTCAGTGATTTGGAGTGGGGGAGACAGCAGTAAGAATTATGCAGCTACAAGTAATCTGGGTTGTTTGGTTTTTTTTAACCTTGCCTCAGAGAGCTCACAGTTTCAAGCAGACAGATGTTACCACCTTCAGATATTAAAGACATGCTTAATCTCTATGGAGACATTTTGCTTCACCTAATGAAATGAGCTGCAGCAATCAATTTTATTCTGCACCTATTGATCATGTCTGTTTTAGGGATACAAATACAAGACAACCTTAATTAAGAGGATCTATCTCTTCCTTTAGCAGTGCTTTCCAGCAGGAAGCTTTCACATCTTATGTTGTACTTTTTAATAGAAAATCTCTCTTCTGTCAGAACCAGAATTAAATTGAAATCAAAAGCTTGTATTTCTATACCCTGCCCTGATTTTAAAGGAACAAAGTGGTCTATATTTTTCAAGTGCCTAATTCAATTTATTTAGATTTATTGTACCACAGGAATTAGAAAATCAATAATTTTAGCTGATGGGTGCACTGTTTATTTATATGTATTTTTAAGATTGTGAATGTGGATGACATCTGCCTTTTCTAAATGGAATGGCTTCATTGTAAATAAAGAAAAAAACTTAGGATTATTTTTTTTTAGCATTTATGCTTGAGGATATTCTCCTTAGTTTCTTTCCCTCTCTTCCTGGCCATATTCTACATACAATACATACTGTTTTCAAAATAGTTTACCTTTAGCATAGTCTTCATAGGGAGGAGGTCCAGGCGATCACACGGGTGCCATGGGTGTTGTGGAGGGGAGTCTAACTCAACAGTTGTCCATGTATTAAATGAGATACTGGTACCACTGATGTAGAACATGCTCCTTTCATGTCTGAACTCTAAATGGAACTTAACATACTGTGGTGCAATTTCTGAGAGAGTTGGTACTGGATATAGATTCTAGAAAGCGTTTGCAGGCAAATCTATGAAGTGTTTGTGGCTGGTGTGTGGCAGCGATGCAGGGTGAGGAGCTGGCTTGTTCAGCCCACGCTGTGAACAGCACCTCGCTTTCTGCAAGAAAAAGGGAAAAGATGGTAGTGTGTGATGGCTTAGTGCTCTGCATCATTCCCCTGCCAAAGCAAAGCACTCCTGAGTGGAGAAATGTTTTCTTTGCTCACAAGACAGCTGCGGAAAACACACACAGGAATTATATTTAAGGAAATATTTGCTTTTGTGAGGGCAGAAACATAAAAATAGTTAAGCAGTGGCATTAGATTGCTCATGGTAGCTAATCATAGTAGTGTAGCTCAGTATCGAGCAATGAATGTACCAAACTCTGTATCAGCAGGGAGCGATTGTGGAGAGCGTTGCCAGCAGTGCTCAGCGTGTGCTGTGTTTCTCACCATCTCAAAGCACGTGTCATCCTCCACAGGAGCGAGGATTATTCCATTGCATAGCATGATAAACTTGGGCACAGCGAAGTGTCCAAGCTGAACATATAACAAAACTGGGAGGACTACAAGAGGAACCTTGCCCTTCATCCCCTGCACCTTCAAGGGTAAAACAAGGAGCACTTCACAGTCTTGTCTGAGAGTTCAGCACTAATGGGGCTTTCTGCTCACCTTGTTTCAAACTGTTTTAAGTTGGGTGTGGCATAGAAACCTCTGGCACATGATACAGAGTATCAGTAGGGTTAATCGGTTCTGATTTTGGTAGAGATGCTGAAGCTGCAGCAGTCACTCTGTGCCTTGAACTCTCTTGGATGCAATGAGGCTCTGTGTGGGTGGTGGTAATCCCAGAGCGGCTTTGTACGAGCAGCGCTTTCACCCGAGTTCTCTTGGTTGAAAACTCTTCTTTTTGAGGCTCAGCCCCCCAGAATGATGTCCTGCTATGGGGAGAACATTAAGTCTTATCCTGAAATTTTTGCATAGCATCTTCTACTCTTTCAGAGTTTTGCTGCAGGTACTTCTCAGGTCTGGGTCAAAAAGATTTTTTAACTTCTGAACTCAAGTTAGCCAAAGTAGTTTCCTTTTATGGGAAAGCTATGTATGGCAGCTGGGGGGAAATGGGAGTTTAGCAAGTTGCTCTAAACATAGGGAATCATTTGATTCTTCAGTTTTTTAAACCCCACCTTGTGTAAAGCTGATAGCTCTGTTTTTAAAGAGAATGCTTCAAATGAGTGTATGTAGAAAGCATCTACTCAAAGCAGTAATTCAAGTGTTTTTACTTAACTGACTCTGAGAACTTCTTTGTGAACAATGGTGTACTTACATAAACTCATCTTTATTTACATAAAGTTCAATAAAATAAGCTATTTCGATCTATTGATATTTTCCTCCTCCTTTCTAGGATATAAATTTGACTTCATTTGACTTTCTTAGACATTTTTTGCCCCTATAAGGAAGTTCAGCATCTCCCAGCAGTATGCTTTGCTTTGTTTTAGTTCTCTGCTGGATCTCTGAGTGAAGTTTGATGTTCTTTAGATGCTGCTCAAGAATTCAACACACTAGTTTTTTTTGTAGGAAAACAGTTGTTGCTGGACATCTGTTGCTTGTGGTATTTCATGCTGGAGTTAATACTGTTGCACTGCTTAGCCTAAATTAGTAATAAATACAGTTTGACTTACGTGACTTTGAGAGATAGGACTTATCCAGGGCCTTACTGAGAGCAGTGTGAAACATTATATGAAGATCTGCATTGGATTTCTAAGTCCTGCGATGATGGATATTGTGCAGCCAGCATGAAACCACTGCACTTCAGAGCTCTAATCTCTCTTATTGTTATTTTTTTACTCAGACACTTGCTTCTCAAAAAAAAACCCCAACTTTAATATTTCATTAATTTAAAGATTCAGCCAGCCCCCGTTGGTTCAATTTAGCCTGCACAGATTGAGGGGTCGCAAAGTAAATCCCGTTCTGTTGGTCTCGGACAGACAGACTGCAGAGAAACGAGCTCTCTGGGATGATTAGCTGGAGGGAAGGGGACTCTCTAGGGCTTTTCTAATGAACTGAGAGCTCTTTTAGGGGCCTGCTGGTTAGACAGGAGCGCCTTGTGCTTTTCTGTCTCCTTCCTCTGTCTTCCAGCTCATCATTGCAATACGAGTAAATCAAACAAAAAAAGCGCCGTGATTCATACACAAAGGCTTTAGAGGGATGTATTTTACAGCTGAAGACAGTGGTTTATATCCTTTGAGATACTGATGCTGGGATATTTTCTGTCTGGCATTTTTCTGTTTCAAAGCTTGTCAGTCATACCAGTATTTAATGACCTTTCAAAGGCCAGTTACCATCTCCAGGACTTTGTGGGGTGTTTTTCTTGTCCCAAGTAGCTTTTTTCCAACCTTGAAAGTGGATAGGGTTTCCTTCTCTTTGAGTTCATTTAAATGTGAGAACAATTTATTCCATAGCAGATTGAAAAATGGGAGTCCTGGCACATATGGAATAGGCAAGATCTATTTATGCAAAAATAGTATAATGGGAGATATTAGACCTGGTTAAGAACCAGGTTGCATTAAACCTACCTAAATTTCCACTTGAATTTCCCTTGGAATTCCTCCTCTCTGCTCTTCTGTATGTGGTTGAGCTGCCTTAGCCTTTTTCCAACAGGTTCATCCAATGGCACCAAGTTGAGTGTGTGTGACTGCATTTCAGAAGCTGAAATTCCTGTATGGGTATCTCTGTAAAGCCTTTGGGATAAAGGCACTCTGCTGTTGTGAAATGTTTTCTTGGTTTTATTACTGCAGCGATAACATCTTACACTGCTTTTTCAGTGGCAGTATTGCACCCAAGAGGGCAACAGTTCGTGAGTTAGGAGTACTACGAATTAACACTACTCTTCCCTTTCTCTTTAAAGTAAGGAAGTAACATCCCTTTTTAATAAACAGATGAATTTGAAGCAGAATTAAAATTCCTTTTGAAATACAGTCAGAAAGCTATTGCAGTGAGGGTTTAAGAACTTAACCCAGAAGGAAGTTTGTCATTGTTCATTCCTCAGGATGGAAAAAACCTCTTTTTAAATTAATGAGGGTAGTTAAAATAATATTCACCAATACACAGCCTTAGGTATCAAGGCTTACTGCTAATTCGAGCAAGGCAACATTTGCTTGTTGCATTGAGGCAGCAGGCTTGGCTTTCAAAGACCCTTTTCATCTCAAAGTGTGGGAATGTGCTGTATGGCAGAAATGGGGAAGGAAAGGCTTTTCCCCTTACATAGAATCTTTTTACAGTTCCCCTTGCATTACACAGCACGAGTCAATTTGAAATTCATGGAAAAAGTGTGCTTTGAAAGCAGCTGAGTATCCTACATTGAAATAAGTGGTGAGGGTTTAATAATTCAAGGTTGGTGGCCAAACATGTTATAACACACTTAGTATGCAGTCACAAAGTAGAAGGGACTAGTCATTTGACATGTGAACTCTGCTTACAGAGATGTTATTACAGCTTCAGCTTCTTAAGTTTCTGTTTAATGATTAAATAATATGAGTAACATTTGACTATTGTAAAGTTGCATTGATTTTAAACCACAGGTTTACTCAAACAGTAATGATTCAGCTTTCTTTTTGAGGAAACTTAGCAGAAAGACTTTCTTCTTTGAGGAAAAATACAAGTAAGCGGGCATTTTCAGGGCATCTCCATGGCACTGTTTCTGAAAACAAAGCGTAGGAAGCAGCATATGGCATTACATCTGCAGAGTGTTTTGACAGTAACCAGTCCTGGTACTTCAGAGGTCAATTTACAGAAGAAAGCAGTTAATCTGCCCAAGAAAGTTGCTCCTCCTAAAGCCAGTGGCTTTGAGGTTAACATAAACTCTGAAGTGTTTGACACTAACCTCCTTCACCACTTGCCCTCGCTGAACTCCGTTTCTGGACATGTCTCTGGACAACTGTCCAGATGGGTCCAGTTTTTCCTTGAACCTTGATCAGGGCTTGGCTTCATTAGAATCATTACTATTTTGCGATTGTGTAGCTTTACTAGGACCCTGGTAACTTTCGAATAACCCATGGAGTTGATTTATGAAAGAGAGTAGAGGATTCTGATATTCATTCTGCTGGTATTTGTGACAGCACATACTTCTGTCAGTCACTTTCTTCTGTGTCATTTGTTTCTAAATCACGACGAGTTCTTCTTTTTTTTTTAATGGAGGGAATACTTTGGCACACAGTCTTCTAGATGAGAATGAACGACTGATTTATACAAGTCTTTCCTACAACTTTATGGAAAGGGAACACTATCATTTGGAAGGTAGATGTGTTTCCTTGTCCATAGCTCTGTCCTTAAACCTGCTGATATAAAATTCTCATTTTAGGTGTTCAGTGATTAAGTATGACGATCTCAGTGAGGCAGGTCCCGTCAGAACCCAAATTGCAAGACTGAGATTGCTTTAAGCAGATAAATGACTTCTGGCCTATCAAGGCTTCCTTGTCTGAAGAGATTACATTATAGCAGTGAACAAAAGCAGTGTTATAATGATGTGGTTAGAAGGTGAGCAAGTTTTTCACTGTAATATGAAACTGGCACATGAAAACCAGCCTGAACATTTAAACTAATAGAGTCATTCTTATTTTGCATGTGTCTTATTGTTTCACATCTGTTATGTTTGTGTCTTGACTTTGTAGTAACTCCATAATACAAGCACATTGTCACCAATAAAGCAGATGGATAAATTCCTTTTATGTAATGTAATTAAGAAAGTAAGCACATCGTAGGAAGAAGCTAGTACGCTGCTCTTTCTTGTCAAGCAGGAGCTCATCATCCGTGGCAACCTCTGTTGCAAAGCGTGAAAGTGCTTTTTCTCTCTTCAGCAAGAAATTGTTCTGCTTGAGGTTTTTTTTGATTTTGTTTTAAAAAGCCTTATGTAGATGATGATGTTCGTAATTACTGCTGTCTCACTGAAAGGGTGAGAGTTTTGGCCTCTTTGGAACACTGCTAAATCCCTCATTATACAAGCAAGAGAGCATTTTCCTCTTAATTAGAAAATAAGTGTTTCTAATAAATAAATAATTTGAGTATGTATTCAATGTTTCATTCTCCTGGCATAATGTATAATATTGAGACATGCTAATTGACACACCATATTTATTAAGAAACTGTACCATTTAAAAAGTCGTGCGTGTAAGATAATAATTAAAAAAGCAAGATGGAAGGCTTAAGTGTCTGCTCATGTCATTTTTGGCCTGTCTAAATTATTATGTAACATCTCTGGAGTTCAAGATTTCCCAGCTTCCCTAGGCAATCTGTTTCACTGCTTAATTATCTTCACATTTAAAAAGTTGTGTTTGTTACATTAAAAAAAAAAGAGAAGAAAGCTAATGATGATAATCTGCTTTTTTTTTCTTTTGCAATTAAGTTCTTGTCCTGGCTAACAGTGACATGAAGAACAGATAATTTCCCTTGTTTTTGCAATAGCCTTTCATATATTGAACAATACATTATCATGTCACTCTTGCTTCCCTTTCCTAAATCAAGCAACTGCAGTACTTCTTACAGGATGTGTTTTCAATCCCTGTAATCATCCTTGTTGTTCTCCTGTTGGAGTAGAATAACAGCATTGCTGTATGTGTCATGCAGACCATGTTCCTGTTTATTTACCAGTACCACAGTTTCTGTTGGTTTTTCTTAGTATTTGACTTCATTTCATTTTATGTGATGAAACATATGTCAACTGCATCATGTCACTGTGCTTAAAAAAGTGGTAGAGATACTGGACTGGAGTATTTAAAGGAGGAATGAATATTTTGGTAATTTAAATGCCATTTCTAACTTACACTTTTGCTGTAGTTCTGTAGGATACATCAGTAAATATTCACCTTCTCTTATTTCACTGAATCACAATCTGGGTAAGGTTGGAAGAGACAACCTGGGAGGTCATTTAGTCCAATTTCCTTGCCCAAGCAGGGTTCCCTGGAGCATGTGAGTCTGGATGGTGTCCAGACAGCTTTTGGAAATGGCCAGGGAAGGAGATTCCTAATGATAGTTCCTTGTGACCACTGAGATAAATCAAAGAAACTGCTCATAACTTTGCAAATGGCTGATTTATCTTGTTTTCAGGAAAAAGTCTTTAAGCTAAATCCAAGGCTTAACAGGTCTCATTCAAAGTAAATCAGATGAGGTTGGAAATAGAGTGGAAACAATGGAGAAATAAGGAGCTGGAATAGAGGAAAGCTAGTACAAGTTGTAGCAACTATGCTGTTTACCATTTATGCTGTGTTTTATTAGTTCTGAATTGATTCATTTTAATAATTATAAATTACTGTCTCACAGGGTCTTGTAGCATTGAGGTTTTCTTTATTTTAATGAGGTGAAGTGATTCTTTCAGCAATGATCTCTGAATCGTGTTCAACACAAGTCTGGATCTTGATTTTGTTGAGCATCAGAACATTTTTGCAATGTCATTAATATTATGGCATCTCAGTATTTCTCATGTTTTTGAGATAAATCTTTTGCTTATTATCTTAATGATATTGCAAACAGTGCTTCTATGTTAGAACTCACTGACAATTTACCATAATGCAAATGTTCATATAATGCTAAAAAATGCAAGAGAAGGAAAGCATAGATAGCTATAATGCATAATTTTAAAAAATATTATAGACTTCAAAATTTTCCATAAGGGTATTCTTTACAATTTTATTTATTTATTTTCCTATAAGAATTCCATCAGAATAAAACTACTTTGATTCCTCTAATTTAATGTTCTTTTCCTAGTGAAAAAATCTGCAAATTGAAGTTCACATTGATAAGTGTGTAGACCTCATGATCTAAACTGGAAGCAACAGTAAAAGGTTTTCTCTTCTCTCCTTCACAGGGCATCTTGGACCACAGGCAACATGGAGAGGATTGAAATAGAAGAGATTACATAGATATAATAGATTAATTATTAATTATATATTAAAATCAGAATTTGAACAGAATTGGGCATGTGTTCAAACTTCATGGAGTTGCTTAGTTTCAGAGTTATGGCCAAATCATGATCTGTACTGTGTACTAGTAGAACAGTCAAAGAAAAGAGTGTTCAGATCATCTTTCATCTGAGACCAAAACACTTATCAAGATCTGGACCTCACAAAGAACAGCTGCAGGACTGAAGGCTGTCATGGTCTCTTAGAAGCTGTAAAGCTCTGAGATGTGTGCAGAACACACTGCGGTTAAGAACCAGGCTCAGAAGCCAAAGTAATGTATCATACTCTCATTTGAAAGGAAAAGGCTTTTAGAACCCAGCAATCCAGTGTAATAGGAAATATGTTACCACTTAAGCAGCAAAGCAAAAGCAGACAGGGACCACCATCCTTATTGTTGTACCCAGCTCTGAAATGAAAAGCTTCAGAGTATAACTGGAGATTTATTGCAGAAAAAAAAAATCTACTGATATATGTGAATTTAAAAGAGATGAGAGAAATAACCTACTAGAAAACTTGTCTGATCTCCAGCAGGAATAGCAGCTGTTCTTTGGATTTCAATGAGAATTTTAAGCAGCTTTCATCCCTGCTGCTATCTAGTGAAGTGGGTGTGAGCAAAAGAAGTGAGCAGGAGATGGCTGGGCACAAATAGTGCTGGCCCACTCAAAGCCAACATTTGGGAATTAAGAGGATTAAAGGAGTATTGTAAGCTTCTCACATTGCCTTGAAATAACATGTTGGAAAATGTGGGTTCCCTGGCAGAGGAGAGAGGGGAAGATGGTTCTGTAACTTATCCTAGGTTTGTGTTCCCGGGTCAGCCTAATGCCTCAGGTCACTGTTTGACAGAATTGTTGTGGAGAGTTCAGCATGATTTATTTTTCAGTGAAGAAATACTGGTCTGTATTTTAGCTCCTCACGAAACACATATCCATTGTAGCACCCCACTCATCACCCAGCTCCACCCACAGGATAGCCTGCGTCATGGAATAGGAGAGTTCAAAGGCCTGTGCTTCCTTTATGCTTTAGGTATCTCCAGCTACTGGGAGGCTGAGCGAAGTTTTCATCACCCAGCTGGCCCTGATGCCAAAGGGCACAAAGTTTCCTTAAATATTGGATTGCAAACATCATTTTTCTGTATTTCTCTGAAGCCAGTAACTGTATTGCATGTGGGGAGTCCCCTAGGACAGAATATGCTGGTAAAATTACTCACTAACATTATTATCCTCTTCACTGATGTGCTGCAATTTCAAATAGTAGGATTACTTTGACCATCCTGCCAAGAAACAGGAAATAAAGGTTTAGGAATACTTACTTTTGTACAAAGGAAGTGTATGGTTGGGACTTCAGTACAGTATTTCATATTGTGATCAGTGGATAATGTGCACATAATTGGGAAAAGGTGATGAAGAGTAGGTAGTTGAATATGACAGGGAACTTTAGAGGTTAATGAAGATTAAGGAAGACTAGGGCAAAATGAAATGAATGGACAGGATGGCACATGAAATGCATTTTTGTCTTGAGCTAGGCACAGAACAAACAGTAACAGGACTGATTTGTGTGTGTTGCGGGATTTTAAATTAACAGCCATTGTTGTGGGTGGAAAAATATTTTTGGGAGTAAAAATATTATTTCTACAGCTTCCACTGTGGGAAGCTGAACGAACATGTCTGCTCAGCATGTCGTGGTGATCTAACAGAACATATGTCAGAATTACAAGGAAGAGGACAGCAAGTAATATTTTACATTACTATTAGTAGGCATTTTCTGTCACTGCTCCCAGTCTACTACTGCTGCATCCCATTGCAGACAACGGATGAGAACTGAACAAATTATGCCTACTCAAGGTTTGGAACATTTCCACTGATAGTTTCACCCTTTTTTCTTTATAGAGAAAAAATTCTGTGCTTCGGACCTAAATTATGGCAGGTGATGGAGTTAGGAGATGCTTCCTTCTGGTGTGCCGTTTATCACCTAATTTTACTCTGAAGAGTTCTCGCACTTCTGCTTTATCTGTTACCACCTGTGATCAGTTACTGGATAACTACTGGATCAGTTACTTGATCTGTGATCAAATACTGGTCAGACTTGCATTGATTTTGTGTTGATTATGTATGCTTCTATTACAGATTGTTTCATATCTGATACAACAAAAAATCAAATTCCCTTTCATTGGTGATCAGTTCTGTATAGGCTTTAGCTCCAAATCTGGACAAACTTCAACACTATGGAGCAAATCAAAAAAGCAAAAATTAAAAATAGATGTTGTTCTGCATGTATTCTTGAAGCAAGAGTAAAAAACTGACAAAGTTTGCATTCAATGGTGCAAACTCTCTTGGCAATAAAGGCACGTTTATGTCACTGTAGATATTGAAGACCCTAACAATTTTAGAGAGAGAAACTGGGAATAAGACCTGCTTGTTCTCATATTTGCACCACTGAATTCATCTTGATGTCAGATTTTTCTGGTTTAGGGATTTTAGTGTGAACTCATAGAACTGAGAAAAGTTGTGAGGCAAAACCGAGAGTATGGATTATTTCCATAACAAGTTATCTATGGAAATAGGAACTGGCTCAAGAACTCCTCAGGTTCGTTTTGTATCGTCCCATATTTTACTTAGGCAGAGCAGTAAAGAACTTTGACTTTTAAATATGTCAGCCCTTTTGTTTGTGCAATGCTTAATTCAAGATACAGATTACCTGAAACTCCCATGGACTGCAGGGTTCCAGCAGGAACAAAACTGCCCCAGATAACTTCACATGGAAAAATAAGATTAGGTACAAATAACATGGAGTTCCTTCCTGACATTTGTTTGCAAACTTCACTTGCTAACTCCCACTGAAATCCATCCAAACTTGCATTGCATAGGACAAAGCAGAATATCTCAGAAAAGGTACTAAACTATGTGGAAATCAGCTCCATTTTTTCCCCATCTGTAATAGAAAAAAAAATGGTTTCTTGAAGAGAGATGAAACATGGAGTCACTTAATGAGTTTTGTCTGTTTGTAAAGATTCCTCCTGGCCCTTGAACATAAAGTAGCCCCTTCCTACATGCATTTTTCCTTGAGGAGTGGCAGTTTCCACTTTTAGACATATAGTTCATCTTGCCATAATGCTTGGCCATCTAGTTATATTTTTTTGTCCTTTGGAAGTAAGTTCTGTTCTTGCTATTTTTCTATATAGGTAGCCTTTTTTCCTCTTCTTACATAAGATTGCAGTGCACTTCTGTCTCCTGACTCTTAAGGGCAGTCTGCCCTTTCTCTTTGGTCTTGATGTCTTCCATAGCCCATGAAAGTTTTAATTTCACATGCCTTATTGCTTGTTGTGAAGCTGCCCAGTGTATTTAGGACAGCTCTCTCTATCTTTGGAACTCAACTTTTTTTAAGCTTCATCCATGTATTATAAGTATTTGATTCAAATATTTGCTTCTACCTCTTTTCCAATCTGCCTCAGTTCTAATCTTTCATTAAGTTTTTGCTTCAGTTTTTGGGGTAGATTTATGTGGAATAAATATTAACAATATTTTGACAGATTGACATATTATATTTCTTGTGTAAACATGATTATAATAATCTGTGACCTGTTTTAAACCAGTGTTTGAAGCTCAAGGGTTGTAAATGAAAGCGAGTCATGGTGGTCTATTGTATGTAAACATAATAGGATTTTGATTGATTTCCAAGATCAGTTGGGATTATTTGATTGGAAAGGGTTGCTATGGGAAAAGGAAGGTGATAACAAAAGTAAGCAGTCTGTTTCAGAGCATGGTGGCAATCACACGTTCTCATCACACGTACAGTAAAATGTTCAAAAGGGTATTTTTAAACCTTACCTTAATCCTGCAATAGTGTAAACATTTGCTGGAGTTCTGCCTCGGTGGAGCAAGAAGCAATATTTGCTAGAGAAAAAGGAGCAAGGGGCAGGGTCAAATCAGCTATTCCTTGGCACACCACAGCCAAGCTGGCTGTCTGATGTGCCTCCCAGCCTACCAGTCCACTCTTGTTTTTTCTTTCAGATGAATGATCTCCAAGGCAGCCAGGTTTCTGTGATCTCTCAGCAGGGGATGTGTGGCATAATGTGTGTGAGGTTTTATGCTTGCTTTGGAAAATGCTGGCTTCACATGCCTTTTCTCTCATTTTGGCCAAGTCCCTAGAATGGAAACGTGTCCAGTAAATATTTAATTCCAGATATGCTGCCAAAATGCTCTCTGACTGCTTCAAGGTTTGTTAATGTGAATCGGTTTTTATTATTTCTTAGAACTGTCCTTACAGAAGCAGAAAAAAATGGATCTGAGCAATATTCAAAACCACGAGGTGAACAGCCAGCCAGTTAAGTTGTAACTGCCCACAATGCAAGTACGCAGCTTGTACCCCGTTATTTCCTAGCAATGATACGATGCTTGTGGCAGAGCTGTGAGTGATACCTCACCTGTTTCTGGCTCAGTGTTTCTGCCTCTTGGTTCAGTTCTGTGTAGGGTTACAGAAGGTGAGGCTCTGCAGTGTTACAAACTTTGACTTGCTTCATTACACTGTCATTTAACTACCCGCCTAATTTAAGCAATCCTGTTCTTATTTTGCCTGCCTGAACATATTTACAATGATAAAAATAGAGTAAGGAAAGAACAGCAGCTGCCAAGGCTGGGTTTAAATTAAAGACCACCTAGGAATGGATTAAAGGTGAATAACTGTTTTGCCTCAGGACAATACTGCTGACAGCAGGGGAGAGGGAGAAGGGGAGAAAAGGTGAGCTGAGCATTGCTAAAGAAGGGATGTGGAGAAGGGGTGGTGCAATTGACACATCTAAATGCAAGCAAGTTTTAAGGATGCTGAAGGGAAGAGAGGGATGAAAATTAGTAAAGGAATTGTGAAACAGGCAAACAGTGGTACACTGAATTACCAGGAGTTTTAATGAATGCATCATTTTGGAGAAGATGCCATAGGTCTGAACAGTAGCAAATGTAGATGGATATTTGAAAAAGGAAATTCATCTTAGTGAACTGTCAGAATGCTCTCCTGGGTGATCTCAGTTGCGATGTCAATTGACAAACAGAAACCTTGGCCTGTTTTACAGCTGTGCACTCTTTCTGTCTTAGAAGTAGGGTCTTATGAGTTGATAGGTGTTAAATCATATGGGTTTAATTTCAGCTCTGCACTTAGCCTTCATCAGTTGGAAATGAAAAGGAGAAAGACCACGGTACATGAGTCAGTCCGAGAATGACTAAGCTGCTGTAGTGAGGCAGCCGTGAAAGACAAGTACAACCTTGAGATGCATTTGGTGAAGTGCTCCCAATCCAGAGGGGATTAGTGGTTTGTCGGAAAGTGCATGAGAATTCGTGGTGTTGGGAATGCTGCATACAGGTCTGGTTAGCCGGGCTTGGGAATTAATTTCCTGAAATTAGACATGTGGAAGAAGAAGGGGTAAGTAAAGGAATGGAGACTTTCTCTAACATAGGGAAATTAAGAGGAAGTAGCTTCTCCTTAATTAAAAAAAAATAACACTGAATATTTTAAAATACAGTTGCTTGCCTGTTTTATGCATAAATAAGACAACTAAGAATGGAAGAAAAGTGAGTTAAACCAGAGGACGGTATTCAAACCAAAACACTGTGGCTGTGAGTAAATTCCATGTGAAGATTATTGTTTCTATGCCTTCAAGTAACATTACTTTAGGATAACCTATGCTGGCCCTTCATCAAATATTTACCCTTCAGCTAAAGTTCTTTGGTCCTTTAGTCACAAACAGAAATTTATACCAAAATTGTCACTCAGTGGCACCTGGCTGGCCAGCAGTTAGAATCTGAGGAATATTAGCCAAGATTGTATAGAGCACACATTACAATACATTTCCAGCTGTTTCCTACTTGTATGGGTTCACTACACAAGCAAATTCGTCATCTGTCAGCATCATGACAGTGTGCTTGCTTGCTCATGTGCTCAGCCTATTTAGGACTACTGCAATCTTTTCAATTAGTGTATGCAACTACATCCAAGTTTAACTTAGATTATTTTAATCCAGAGCCTTTGCTCCTGTTTGTCAATATGAGCATTGCCGCACCTAGAACAGGCACCCAACAGGAGTTCTTTCTATACTACTTTGATGGGTAGTATTTATGATCAGTGAGAGATCTGCATAGTAGAGATGAAAAAAGTTAATTAGATTTAAGAATCACCTACATAAATATGTGAAAGATTGCCTGTGACACCACAATCCCAGTTTCTAACCATCTATTTTGCATTCTCCAGTGATCAAGTAGCAGGGTGGCTGTCGCAGTAGCTTATTGGACCACTTTTAAAGGGAACACATGTTCTGCAAAAACAGTAGTATTGCACTGACTGTTGGCAGCAATTGTCTTTCCTCCTACCCCTTTCCTTCAGTTATCTTCATTCTGATTTGATACGTTGATGTTCTTTTTAAAAATAAAAATAAGCAGAAAACTCGTAGTCAATTCAAGTCTAATAAGTAATGTCAGAGCAACAGCTTTTTTTTTTTTTTTCCTTTTTTTTTTTTCCCCAGCTTTGTCTTTTTAGTGTTGCTTTAGGTCAAGTTCTGTCATTTTACACCTGTCCAACCTTGTGAAAGGCCTCGCTGGGGTTGTGCAAGGACAAGTGTGGGTGGAACTCAGTGTTCAAAACCTTGTGTGGCTGTTGACAATGTGTGAGAAGGGAAGAGCCCGCTGCTTCCCAGACCCCAAATTAAGCCTGCAGGGCTGACAGCAAAGCAATTCTTGTAATGGTACATGGAGCTAATTTGTTATGAAATCAGAGAAGCAATAAATTTGGAAAAAACCCCCATTCCAAGTTTAGAGTAGTCTGGAGGGAAATTACACTCTGAGCTCCACACTGTGCTGCTTCTAACTTGCTGTTTGCTAGACTTGGCCAATAACAGAGTATGGTAGGCTCATCCCCTCATGTTTCCCTTCCTGATCCAGGAAATGCACATTTCTCCACTACAGCTTAAAAGTAAGTGAGTTTTTGTGTGACGATTTTCCCCCCCAGGTTCTCGGGTGTGCCGTTCATTCACAGTCTGGAGCTACTGGTCAGTGAGATATTGCTGTGACTTTTGAAGACAAGGCTTAGCTGGTCAGACCCTGACATCCTTGTCCTGCTGCTCAGGGTGTCCTGCTCAGAGCCAGCTGTTAACTGACAACGGTGGAAGAGCCCCCTGGCCTCGGTGGAGAGAAGTAGGCTACCTCTGCAAGATTTTTGCAGGCAGATGTGAGCCTGACTGGGCCAGTATTCACATGGCTGCATTAACAGGGTCCTGAACTGCATTTGGGAGAGCCACTGCTGTCATTAGGGCATCCACATGGTTTTCTGCTTGTCTGCATCATCAGTGCTGTGTATTAGTTCTGCCTGTGAATACACTGTAGACCTACTCAACACACTCAATACCCTTGCAGATAAGGATAGTGAGGAAAATTTGAAAGTGGAGATCAGGTTGGGTTCAGGGGCAGTGCAGGTTTGTGTGTCTTCTGAATAGTAAGTACTTGAGTTTATAAGGCAGCTCCCATGCCAACTTTTTTCTGTGCAGGCACCAGCCAGGAAGCCTTGGTCAAATGCAGGATTTCTGTGCTTTATTATTCATCATTATTCAGCTTTATCATTGTTTCTGAATTCATGACCAGAAAGAAACAGAGGTCCTGCAGATAGTGTAGGCCATGGGAAATTGCAGTAGTGCTGAGATAACATAGCTGGTACCAGTATGTCCTGCTCTCATGCTTTCCAAATTACTTACATTAAAATAAACAAAGACAACAAGAAACCTCTGCTGGCCTGGAAACCTTTAGGCATGCTTTCCTATTTTATGTGGAAATATTTAAAGAAAAAGGCATTGTCTGTTATTTTCACTGCTTTTTTTTTACAAATTGCTCTAAACAAAACACAAGCAAACAGGTTTATTCATTATCATAGGAGAATATGTTTCTGGGGGAGGTACAGATGGCCTGGAAGGAAGAAATCATACTTCAGTTTGCTATTTGAAGGTAGCCTTCATGGCTGCATATTGTGACTGAACAAGTTGGTTGGGGTTGGGGGTGTCAGAGTGGATTCAACAAGCTGAGGTCTTAGAGGTAGTTGATAGGAAACAACTGTAATTTTTGCTACTGCAAGTGGATTGATTTATTTATTTTATAGAAATTAAGGGCTTACTCTGACCAGCTGAAGGCACTAAGATAGACTTTTGTCCCAGGGAAGGACTGGAGAGTTAAATCATGAAGAGTACTTGTGCTGTGTCTGCTGTGCCTTGCACCAACCTTTCCGTGCTGCCACCGGTGGGCCACGCTGTTGTAATAAATGGTTATTAATCTGTTCTCCCCAGGACCAGGACTGGAGCCACATTGTGCTAGATGCTGTGGAGCTGCATAGTAACTGTAAACTGTTCTCTGAGAGGCCTGATTAAATACGAGAAGGGATATGAAACAAAAATAATCCACAACCAGTTCTGGCATATGATGATATTAAGTGAGTAGCTGTGGGTGTACGGTAGGTCTGCTGCAGAGGCAGAACCTGGGCTGAAGTCTTCCGTGCTATCATTATGTGTTTAAAAAAAAAATTCTTTATTATTTTTGTTCTCACTTAACTGCTCTAATGTATTCCATCAGGTCTTGTCCAGGGAAGGGTGTAGAGCATGTACAAGTGTGATTGGATTACAGCCTTATCCCTGAGACTGTTTGCTCTCAATCCTTTACTACCTTTATTGCCTTAACTGAAAGATTGCAAGATGCCTGGATATTGCACTGGCACAAATGGGAAGCATCCTTGAGTGTGTTTTGTTTGAAGTTAGACTTTTGTGATTAGCATCTGTATTATGCAAGATACTTTATATGCAGACTTGTATCACTCTGGTTTGACCTAAGAAATAGTTACTTGGTCGTTTTAAATGGACACTTTGAAGGCATGAGTCAGCTCAGCCATTTGTTCCTCAGCTTTTCTTTTTCTCTCCCTGTTTTCCCATCTGTTTGATGGAGAATTGGAAAGGGAGGAGTAGTTTTTTTGTCTGGATTGATCCTTCTCTCCACAGACCCATCAGTGACCAAAGAGTTTTGGTGTGGCTACATTATTTTTAAGTGCATAGGGATAGGAAAATCTGAAGAGTAACTTTTATATTTTGGGAACAGCAAAATAAATTAAAAGCTTGGGAATGCCTTGTTCCTTTGCAGTCTGTACCAGAACGTCGTCAGCATAAGAAAGGATCAGATCTTTCATCAAAGTGCATGGTAGCCACAGGGCTTCCTCCCTTTTTTGTCACTGTTTTTTTCTTTCTTTCTATCCCGTTCCCTCTATTAGTTCTCTGTAGTTGAGCACATGGACGTGCCAGTCATGCTTAGGCTGCAGTGCAGAATCCTGACAATGCAGGAACTTGTGCTCTGGTTGATTTTTCAAAGGTGGAAGGATTGGCAGTGTCGACACAGCACAATGAGGTGGGTGCCTTGTTGCCCTTTGCCTTTAGTCTTCTAAAGTTACCAGCTCACCTGGACCCTGGCCTGTGTCTCCAGGTCCGGGAGGGGTTTCATGAAGCTAAATCAGGGATCAGGGCAAGCCACTCAGTGTCTGCAGCTGAATTCAGGGAGTCCCCGAGTCTGTGTGTGTGATGGGAATGCAGAAACTCAGTTTCGGTTGAAGTTGATGTGCTAAGCCATGGTTTAAAGCCCTGCTGACTTTAGCCCAGTGAGCTGTGATGTATGCACATTGGAGAAGAGACTTGAAAAGGGCTTTCAGACTTGTTTTCTGCAAGTGATAAACTTGATCAAGACTGGTAGCACAAACTGTAATAAAAAAGGGGACAGGGACATAAGAAATCCTTTGTGACAAGCCATGTAGTAGTAGGGAGGGATGATCTTCTCTGGAGTGTATCAGAAGTATTTGTAAGATTATGTCTTGCAACTGTGGGTTCTGTGCATTTCCTCACCTCCCAGATCTTGTCATTTATGCAGGCACTCAGTTGTGGGAACTGCATCCCATCTTACTTTTATTGTTTTGTGTTTTCTTTTTTTTTAATTCATTTGAAGGTAGAGAACCAAAACAGAATTTGGGACCTCAAAATCTCTGCAACTGCAGGAGTTGGCACTTAATGGCAGCTTTGCCTCTAGTCGTGGCATCAAGTTACTTTTGAAGCCTTTGAAGTTAACAGGGCTGGAGGGAGAAAGTGTTGTGTTGCTTCTTTAAAAAGAAACATGCTTCAGTTATATTTGCAGCTGGGGGTTTAATGGCTGCGAATTAAAGCATGTTTTATTTGGCCTTTGTTTTTAGTGCACTTTTACCCCTTAGGGGCACTTGAAGCCAAGACACAGTTTGAGATGTAACTGGCTGCAGCACGTTAACATAGCCATCATGAGCCTCATCCTCTGTTTCTCTGCAGAGCTCACACTCAGGATTTGTGTCCCCCACAACACAAGTGTCCTGACGTCCCTGGTTTGCTCACCTGGGATCTCTTTGCATGCACTGGGTCTCTGTGCACAGGGCAACAAGCAGTTTGTGGCTGGCATTGTGGCTTGGAGTGCTCTGAAGTGAACTTTGTGTTGGCCCTGGAGACTGTGATTTCTAATCAGCTCCAATTAAATTACTATGAATCTGATAAAGGCAAAGAAGCTCAGTTTAAAATGGTGCAGATAGGCACTTAATGTGATTAATGTATGTCTACATAATTTATCTACTTATCTGCACATCTGGCCTAAATACTTGTGCAAATCTGACCCATACCCTTTTCTTAACCATATTGGCATTGGAAGGAGAGAAGGTAGATTATGCAGTTAATAGGTTACAGCTTGTTTCCATGTTGATCCTGGATGCATCAGCCATCCTGCATCGTGATGGTGCTGAGTAGAAGGAAAGGTGCTTGGGGGATAGTGATGGGGGGGCTGAGCAAAGTGCACTGCACTGATGATTTATGGGTACTCTGACATGCGAAAATGTAGTAATCTTTCCAGGCATACGTTTGCTAGGCCCTGTGTGGTGGAATCTTTAGCAAACAACATCAAACTGGTGGCACAGGCACCAATAAATACTGAGCAGCACCTTTTTTTAGACCTTGCCTTGTACTCCCTGCCTGATTATGAGTGGTACTCCATTTTGTGATTAACAGGCCACATCAGGTGGCTCAGTCAACTTGCTCGAGCAAAAAGAAGATACGATAAATTTATTTTTTTAATTTATTTGTGTGATAGAAAGTTGGGGTTTGCAGTGATAGATTTTTAAAGTAGGGAAGGAAGGGACATGAGATATCTGTCCTAGTAATAAAATTAAGAGCTTTTTGTTTGGCAAGTGAGTTACAATCACCCCAGCTCAGACTGACTTTCTGGAGGCCAGTTTCAGCATTCCTTGAAAAATTAACAGAATCATACGTTACCTGTGAATTTCAGTGAATATAAAAGTGATCATTCTGATTCATAGTTCTTGGATATTGAGGGCAAACTGCTTTATGGTTTTACTGAGACCGTGAAAAAGGACCCGTGAGGTTCCTGCGTGTCCTCCACATACTTGCAGATGAAAAGCTCTGTCTCACACAGAACAGAAATAATTGGTTCTTTTTATGAAGTTGTTGCTCTTTAGATCACAATGGCTTTATTTCTCAGTATCTGAGGGTTTTGCAGCTGTCAGGTGTTAACAGCCCTTCATGAGTTATGGACCTGGAATCACTTTCCCTTCTCAGAATTATACAGTAAATGGCTCAGGCAAATTCTTTAACATTACTGACTTCAAGTGGTGTAGCAAGAATATTTTGCTTAGTTCTTCCTGTACAGTTGCCGTCTCAAAGGCTGAGACAGAGAAGAAGATGGTGAATGCTTTTGTTAAAGTATTGGGTAATCTGCTGCTTTGAAAAATCTGTGTGCAAATCCTGGCTTCACTGCTGTTTTTTTTCTGTGACCTTGGACAAATTATTTGCTCGTTCTGTACCTATGAGACATGAGGGTACTATCTCATTTTTAAGCGTGGTGTAAAAATAGATCTTTAAGTACTTGAGGGGTCATGGAGGCAAGAAATGTCATCAACCAAAGGCATGCCATTTTATCACCACGCTTGTGCATTGCTGTAAAGAAAAAATCTTGAAAGGAGAGGATTTTTCTCTGTGTCTCCTAGTATTCCAAGAGCCCACTTTCAGCACCACTGTCTGAGTCTGCCAAGCTTCTGGCATTGGGTACCTGAGTGGGATGTTGTCCTTTGGGTGGCAGGGCTTAGTTTTGGTTTTGCTGGCTTTTGTAATTATCAGGACGCAGGTGGAAAAACTTGCAGCACTCATTTTTTTCTGAGTGTTACCATGCCTTCTGCATGTGCTTGGCCTCTGTAATATTTTTTCCCCGTCTGACAATTTTCCCTCCGAATAAGAGCAGTAGGGAGTAAAAGATTTCTGTTTTACAAGGTATTTCCCTTGCTTCCCCTTGCGTTCTACGCCTAGGAAGACAGTGGCCTGCAGCGAATTCCCTGCAGCATCTGTGTTATTGCATACACATGCTTGTGACACTTTAATAGTAGCTGTCAGATAACATTAATGTATTGCTGCTACAAATAAATCAAGCAGGGCTACAAGCAAAGAAGCGAATGGGATAGGACAGTCTCGTCCATCACTATCAGACAAGGCCACCCTAAGTATTGTCTGCTCACTTCACTGGTGAAATTGTTGGCCGTATAAAGATGTGCTTGGTGGGGACACCCAGTCCATAGCCAGAAGCCCTCCTTTCTGTGAATACCCAAAGGGCTCAGTTTGTCAGTTATTCAGAATAAGGAGAGGAAGACTTCTGAAATATCCTTCAAGACCCCCTATTCTTAAGTCCTGAGGATGGACCTTTTTTTGTGGGTCCCAACCTCATGGTTTCTATCAGGTGAGTCAGCATGATTGTTCTGCTAAACCCTGTGGCAGCAGAGGATATTGGTCAAAGACTGTGCAGGTTGCATTGAACAGGCACTGATTGCCTGGCTCAGGTGGGTGGTCAGGTAGACCCTGAAGCCTGAAATCCCTGGCTGCCCTCCTGGCCCTCTTTCTAGGAAGTCTGTAGCTAGTGGAGCTAGCCACCAGAAGAAACAACTGAGTGAGGGAAAAGCAGTTACACTGAAATTCCTCCCACAAAATTATAGCCCTCATCTGTCAGTGTGCTACCACTTAAGGATCTCTGTTCTGTGGCTCTCTTTATACTTTGGAGAAATTCATTAACTTGCCACTGATTATAAAAGGCTCTTTATTTGATAGTGCAGATGTTTCCAAACTGAGGAATGCAAACTCTGCCTGGAATACTGTCTTCCTCCTACTACTCATGAAGATCCTGGAATTATCTCTTGCATTTTAACACTGTATTAGAAAATTGGCCAGCGGTAACTTGCTTTCAGCTGAGATTGCAATATACTCAATGTACTGCCTCTGCAGGCTCTGCAGACACACTGGGAGGAGAGGTTTGGCATTTCAGAGCTGGCATAATGTGGTTGGAAAATTGCTGTGTTAGTCCTCCCTCCATCACACTTGTTGACATACTTTTATTAGGCTGTGATAGACTACAGGGAAATATAGATCATAAACTTAATGTATACCAGACCACTGCCTGGTTCCTGAAAAGCATTAAAGTGTCACTTTGAGTGACTCTCTGGTTCAGATGAGTTCTTTGCAAGACTGAAAGCTCAGAAAGTTTCAAGGATTTTTTTTTAAAGACAGAAAAAAAACTTCTTGCAGAAGCAGTTGCTTTTACTGTGTGAAGGTGGAAAATTATTTCTTGATGATCCAGCTGTAGAAAGAAGCATCACTGCTTTTTTTTTTTTTTAATTTATACATGATTGTCATTTTCTTAAAATTCTCTCCATGACAAGTCCTTTGTAGTTCCTTAAACTGGTGAAGGTTTTATTATGCTGAATTTGACAGGTTAATGATCAAGTAGGAAATCATTTAATGCTTGTTAGTGCATTTTCTGATGATACAAAATTAACTCTATCCTTTCTACAGCTAGAATCAGAAACTTAATCCAGAGTTTTGAGATAGGGCAGAGATTGTACCAGGTAAGTACCAAGAAGACTGACTGAGGTCAGTGCTCCCTCCTCCCCTTGCATGTTGCATTTCGGATAGTAAAAGGAACACTAACCATCATGCTGAAGAGTCAATACCAACGTAATGGGGTTTTGGAGGAATATTGTGTGGGTTATTGGAGTGATAGATTGGTCTAATGTAGGATTTCTTGAAGTATCTCTCTCTGAAGTCTCGGGATTGGAGTTTTGCCCATCTAGCTGGTGGTTTGGGTGCTGGTTTGGAAGACTGAGCCTGTTTGAAGCAGACTGCTGCCCTTTTTTTTTGTTCAGTCATTAGTTTCCTTGCTGGCATGACTATGAAACCTTGGTTTGAATGGGAACCTCTGTGATCTGGGCAGTCTGTGACAGTGTGATGAGGGAAGTGGCATGGACAGCAATGCTGACATGTCACTAATAATAATATCAAAAAGCAGTAAGAAGAGCAAAGGCATTTAGTCTAGACTTCTGCTTATGATTCTGAGAGCAAAAGAACGCACAGCCTGTTTCCAGTCCTTGTGCTCTGTGTATATATTTTAATAACTTATGTTTTTCCTGTTTGAACAGAGCAAAGCCTGGAGAACAAGCTGTTCTTCTGGAATCCTTTAGTTCATTTATTCCCAGTAGATTTCAGTGGGAAATAAAATCAACAGCCTCTCCTCTTCTGAACAGTGACCCTCACTGTGTTTTTTAATACCTCTCAATGCCTATCTCCATTGAAACTCAGGATATAATTGCTCAACCAGAACATGCAGGGGAACAAAACCTACAATTTTCTGAGCTTTAAAAAAGTACATTCATTACATTTGATTTTGGGTGCCCAAAGTAAATGCTTTACTGTAGGAGAAGCTCATTTGTTTAAACTCATTTTAGAAATTTAACTTTTCATACAGATACTGAGTTTTAGCTCCTAAAAACACCTCATCAAAGCATCTTGATGAACCAGTGACAGCTATACACCTGAAAAATCTCTGAGTGTGTGGGCACAAATGCCAAAAATTGATTTCCCTCTGGGGCCAGGAGAAAAAGGCAAATTTTTTTAATATTCTGGTTGAATTTGCATTTGACTTTCCTATCACTTCATGCTGCTTAAATAGATTAGTGACTGAGTCCTGCAGCACAGGATCTGGAGAATATTTCTAATGTGCATGCCTTGAAAATGCACAAAATTACTTTAAATCAGGTGTTGAAGAGCAAGTAAAAATGGATTCTCTAATGCACAAAGTGAGAAAACGAAGCAATAGTCAAACAAAAGACAGGAAGGACTGATTTACCAAACTAAATTTGGAAAGGGATCTGGTCTAATGAGGTCTGGTGAGTAAAAGGTCTCTGATAAGTGCTGAAATCCTGATTGAATCTTAATCCTAGAGGTCTGGACTGTAAGTCCCTTTCTGTATACCTTGCCAAATAGAGAAGAACTAGAATTATACTCAGGTGGGCAGAGAACAGTGTAGTTGAGGCCAGCAGATCAGAGCAGACTGTGGTGGAAGGGGGAATGTGTGAAAAAAAGGGTTTTTTTAGAAACGTAATAATTTTTTTGGAAGATAAACTTCCCTTTGAAAATTGTAAAAATTAGTGGGAATAACTTCAATGATTACATAAATTCTGTTCTGTGTGAATAAAGTACTTGTGACAGTGTCAATATTTTATGGATCTTAGCACAAACAGATTGACTACATGAGGTAAAATGTCAAGTCACAGCACAGTATAGAAGGAGCTTAGTTCCTTCATCAGTGGTGATCTCTGCACATTGAGCAGGTGTCAAATGTAGTTACTGAAAAATATTGTGGTCGTGTCCATGGTGTGTGTTAAGGACAGAGGTGAGGGTGGTAGTCTGAGACTACTGTCCACTTGCCTAAACCCTTTCTCATGTGTAGGGTAAGTTCCCACATTGTCCATATCCTGTGTTGTGTCCTTTATCAGATATTCATAAGTTGGGTGTGGTAAAAATTGAAAGAGTTTAGAGGGACCAAAGATATTTATTTGCCTAGTGCTTGCTGGTGATGGATTATTGTATAAGGAACACTGGAGTATAGAAGTAGAAACCTTACGTACTTAGGTGAGCAGAAATGTAGAGTTGCCTGTCTTTTTAATCATAAGATAGCATGAAGAAATGTGTGTTGTCTGTTTGATTCAGCTGTTACAGACAGAGCAGCTGAAAAAGGGACTTGATGGAACACTTAGTGGATGAGATTTAACTGTAGCTGGGCTGAGGCAATTCTGCAGAGCAGGGGAAGGATTGAGATGCCATGGCATAGGTTATTCATCTCCCCTGAGAGAATTGCACCTTCTGTTAAAAGATGATTTTCAATGTCAACAGTCTTTGACTGCTTTCAGATGCTTTTAGGAATCAATGTACTTGAGCACATTTTCCATCTGCATTCAGACCAAGGGCCAAACATTTTCTCCCTGAAGTGGAAGCTGTTCCTGCCAGGTGCACCTTTTGTTCCTTTGCTGCTGGAGCTGATGTTTGGCACTCAAACTGAGGAGCAGAGCTGAGAAGGCATGCTTGCAAAGAGGCACTTCATGATCAACCAAGTTGTTTTACTGTTCGCTGTCAGCTACACTGACTCCAATTCTAGTGACTTTTAGATAGTATGTAGGACAGTGGACTTAGAACAATGTACGCTTTAGGTCTGTCTTTTCTCTGCCCTTCCCTTCACCCAAGAAATCACTCTGCTCACATTCCTTGAGTTAAAGAAAGGCATGGAAAGTAACCCAACTTTATTTTCCTGTTTCAATCTGCAATTCCCTTCCTTCTTGTGGATTCTAGCATTTTAATTCTTGTTGTTTAGAACTGATGTATGCATAGTTTGATGATATCTAGCATCTGACCCATATGTAGTGGTAGGAAATGGTGGAGAAGGTAAATGTGCTCCTTGGATTCCAAGTCCTGGATATTCACTGTTATCAAATACATATTAAAAGTCCAATAAAATATACAGTGCTGATTTTCCAACTAGTTTCTCTTTCAAAGGAGCACAGCTTGTCCTGAAGTAATTAAACAACCATTTGTAAGATCGTTCTTTCTGATCTGTGCAGTGCTGATAATCAGATATAGTAATTTTAAACTGTAAAAGTGATATATTATGGGCAAATTGAATCTCTGAAGTTGGGCACTTATGCTTGGAAATGTGACACATTGCCTACTGAGCCTTGTTTGAAGCGGGTAAAGACTTGCCTGTGAGCTGATGAATATTATTCAGTATTTATGTGTTCACTGCATTCTCAATTCACTTCTCTGGTTTAAGGCAGTCTGAGGACAAATACAGTGTTTAGTACTTCCATTCTCTGACAGCAAGGGGTGGCAACAAAGACCATTTGGTTCTTTGCAGATCTGCCAGGTGAAGGGACTATACATGTAATTTGTTATTGAGCAGAAGATATTTTTGAGGCAGAAAAAACAGTGCGGAAAAAATAGTGGTTTGATTTCAGGTTCTGTAAGAAGGAAATATGTAATCATTCCAGAAAGCCGTTTGTGCTTCTTTGTCCATAACTTACCAGTCCTGGTATTCTGTTCTGATCTCTTCTTCTCCATCTCCATTTCTCTCTTCTGTCCCGTTTAGTTTGGGTTCTGCCTCTTCTGAGATTCCACTACACTCTCCCTTTTGTCTCTCTCTTTTTTGTTCTTTGATGTATTTTCCAAAACCACAAAGACATCATGAACTTTTCACTTAAATATAAATGCAACAAGCAAACTAGTGGATAATAACCACCTGGGAAATTGCTGCACAGGCTCTGGTAATAATGAAAGCAGCAGACAAGCTTGGCAGTGGTCAGTAGTTTGTGATGCCTGGCATTATGCCAACACCTTAGCATCAGATTGCTGAAATAGTTGGTTTTATCATTTGATTTCTGCTACATGTTTTTGAAATAGTTTCTTTAAAAGGAATAGGGTTTGGAGGTTTTTTCATTCACAAGCAGAGAAGATATGTCTGAATCAGTGTAGTTTGTGTTTGATGTTCTCAAAGAGCAGTTGACTACTTTTAAAGACAGTCTTGTAGACCTCAGTGGATGAAGGAAGTCAGTGACAGAAATTACTCATTTAAGTCTTTTATCCTAGTCTGCTCTGTTCTATATTCCCCTGACTTTGCATTGCATATCTGGAATTGTGACTTTCACCATCCTTTTAGTTTTTCTTCTATTTTAACAGCTCTGCAGCAGGATGTGCCAGTCATCACTGTCAAGGACCACCTGCTTTACCTTTGAAGAGATATCGCATATTTGCTTAGGACTGATTATCAGAAAGCACAAAGAAATTTGCAATGAAATAACATCTTGGAGATATAATTAATAATTTTCTCTAGTTCTATCTGTCTTAAGTTGATACAGTTAAACTGATAAGAATAAAGAACTGATTCTAATATCTTTATCCTATCAAAAGGGGCTTAGGAGCTCCCTATTAGACTTAGGCTGACAAATGCAATCACATTGCAGTAGCATGGCAAAGAACCAGTCTATGATTTCAAGCCACAGTCGTGGATCTTATCACATACTGAAAGATTTTACTCTATTTTATACCACTTGTTTTTTTAAAAATTGTTGTTGTCTCTTGTGAAATTCTTTATTTGTGTGGCTCTCACTTCTCGCACATAAAGGCAATAACTGTATGCATTTTTCAGTAGACAACAAAACCTCTCTCAGCTATGTTTTTCATCTTTAAGCAATTATTTATCCAGTTATCTTCCACATTTGAAGTACTTTTCATAAACTCATTTTGTTTTGAAGTGTACTAATAAATCTCCTCATAATACAAGGGCTGATTTGTGAAAGGCTTACTAGGCAAGGCCAAATGCACAGGAACCGTATTTTTGGAAATGAAAAATCTAATGCTGTGACTAAATATTTAAGGAGTAATGCAACAGATAACGATGACAGGGAAAGAAGATTGCGAGGTAATTTGTTTATTGTCAGTATTGTCCAGTCGAGGAAAGTGTCTCTTTGGATCCTACAGATAATATAAGAAGACCAATTACTGCTGTTCAGTGGCCTTTAGACTTCAACAGAATTGTGTTATCAGTTTTTGGTTATGACAATTTTTTAAGAGGCTAGGGGGAAATTAACTGCACGGTCCATGAGGTCTTTTAAGTCCTGTCTTGTCACGTTACAAAAAATTCTGAAAATAAGTACTCCCTATTTTTTTCTGTCTGTCTTCCTCAGATGAGGTTACTTTAAATATTCATAATTTATTGTTTTTCAAAGTTCAATTCTGTGGTGTACAGTATCCTCCTGGGGAGGTTAGTATGATATTCGGTCTATTTTAAGTTCACCTCAGAAAACCTATTCAGCTGCATAATCTCAGTAATGATCTTTGGGAGAATAAAAGTACATGCTCAATTACAGGCTCAAAATTTTCCACTAGCAACAGAAATTTGAATTTAGTTTCTTTGTATCCTGCCCAATTCTCAGCTGACCAACCTTATTTCAATTGTCAGAGTTCAAAGACTCTTCCAAACTGTGCATCTGCAGCAAAGTGAGGTTGATTTGTTTGTTTCTGTTAAACAGTGCAATTTTTACAGTATTGTAATTCCAATATTTTAGTATATTCATCTTACACATTTGACAGTGAGAAAAAGCAGATTTAAGATTCCAGTCAAAATATCCTTTGGCTATAGAATATCTTGATTCAAGAATCCGTCTTCCTGTCATTCCATAATGCTTACAGAAATTAATGATGTGGTCTCGTGTTGGATAATATTTTCAATACATAAGCCTCCAAAGTTTACCTTGAAATGTTTTCCTTCAGATACTGCAAAGCAGTTAAAACTGTGCCTTGTAAAGTATGCTCCAGAAAAGCTCAAGTAGTAGCAAGTAACCAAATTGTCGAAGCTGTCAGAACAGAATGAGGTTCATCTTGGCTAATTTAACAATAGTCATTTGGTTTGATCCTGGAATTATGAGGCCGTGCGTTTGTGTGTGTGTTTGGAGGGAGGACAGAACAGGGGAGCTGAGAAGGAAGTCCAGGGTGGATAATAACAAGATTTACTGTATAAGAAGGCAGAATGGAAGACACATAAGGAGGGCAGTAGTGCAGCTCCAAAGGCACAGAGAAGAGGGGTTGTGTACAGTGGAATAAAGGCAGGCTAAGTTGTGTTGTGTAATTTGTATTATAAACAGAGCCAGTCGTAACCATGGTCATTGGGTTCTCTTACACTTGTCTTTATAAACAGTTCTGAAGAGTCTTTTAGAGCTTCTCTATAAAATCTTTATTACATTACTGTAGACCTTTGAAATTCAGTATGACGAAGCTGAAGGCCAAGGAATGTGCCTTCAAGCTGATCATTGTGCTCAGTTAAAATTTGGTTGGGAATTTGCCTACTGAGTTTTTGTGTTGTTGAAACCAAATCTGTTTTAGAGATCAGTATTCTCAGCTGCTCAAGCAGCCAGACCATGAGACACGATAACGAATCTCAGACTTGTGTGCAACCTCTCTCATGCAGAGGTAAGCCTAGTTTACTGTAACAGCTGGCAAAACCACACATCAGCCTTTAAAGGAGAGTGTTCGGTTGTGATCCAGCCAGACCCCTTGACTTGTATGTTAGTGGTGCCTAACATACACAGTCCCTGCTATCTGCTCTGAATGCTGCTCCTTCACCTCATCTGGTACAAACCACTGCTTTAGTTCAAGAGTTCAAACTTTGATGGTGGTGCTTGGCAAGTTTTGTTTATTAGAAATATATGTTGGGATAGGGATGTTAATAGGAAAGAGCAGAGCTTGTGGGCAAGCTGCCCCATCTTGATTTGAAATCAGCAACAGAAGAAGAAAGGATGTCTTTAAATCAAAACCAAAATATCCATCTGTATTCCATTCTTTTTCCAGTTTTACATTTCTTCCCACACAAACAAACAAAACCAGCCTAACTCACCACCTCCCAAAAACACACATTCTAAATGCTTGGGAAATAGCAATTTTTATATCTTACAGACCATATTTAGGGCACTCATTTCTGCCTGCTGAGCAATTGGAGAAATGTTCTTTTTTCCCAGATAAATAAGACTTTCATGTAACTACATAAATATTTTTGTTTTCCCAGTGACCTGGAGGGTGACGCCTGTGCTTAAAAATGATGATGGAAGATAAGGGGTGATGCCTGTATCTGAATCCAGAGCTTCCAGAAATATTCCCAGAAACACTAAGGACGAGGGTTCACTGTGATGGGGACAAGCAGAGGGCTGTTCATCTTCATGATTTTGCTTATTTAGCATGGACATTTTCTCTCATAGCCATTGAATGCAACCACAGGTCTTGGGAACGTGCTTCTCTGTGAAGTGTGTTTGCTGGCAGCGTATAAGATGTTGGGAAAGGCAGAGCACCCCTTGACAGGAGCGTAGGGAGGGGAGGTAGTGGAGCCATGGAGGTGACTGTAAAGAACTGGGATCCTGCAGGACAGGCTTCAGAGGTCTCTTCTCCTGAGGTCACATGGTTGGTGTGGCTGCCAGGCACAACGCATTCCAAAGGGAAAGTAAACAAAATCTTGCTCCCTTCATGGCTCAAATCAACTTATGTATTTGCTTGTTGAGTTAGTTGGTGTATATTAGATGGAGTTTCATGTGTGTTTCAGTGTAGTAGACTAATTTTAAGAGAGCCAGATAGAAAACCTAAGCATTTGTCTTCCTTCCCTTGCATCTCTTCCTTCGGGTAGGGAAATAAGTAGGATATAAAAGATGAATCAAGCACATTTTTCAACTTTTCTCCTCACTGATTACAGCTTCCTTTAGCTTCAGTGGCATTGTGGTGATTCTGGATAACCAGACATCTTAATCCAACTTCTATTCAATTACAATATTTTCTTTTAACACCTATTGTATCTTCTTATCTGAACAGCTTCTCCTGCTCTGGAGCACAGGAACAAGTGGGACTAGCACAAAAACAGCTCGAACTCAAATGTGAATACAATCATTTGCCAAACAACTGATTTTACTGAAATATCAGAGCTTTGCTTAATTTTCTTAACTAAAGTAATTGTCTAAGTTGCCTAAGCTATAATACATCTGGGCAAATTTTGTAGAGTTGTCAAAATTGTCTTGACGTATTGTGAAGATCTTTACCCAACAACAGCTGTGAGTCATGCACAGAAAGTTTAGGAATTTTCATCCACTTCTATGTCCTCGAAGAGATGTACCTAATGTTTGAAGTCCTAGTTGAAGAGCTTTTGTTTCAGTAAGATTGTATTTGGTTGCTGAAGTCTTTGTCACAGAGGTACCTTTGTGGATCAGAAATAAACACACTTCCAGGGAGATGAATTCACTCATGGTACAAATGCATTTTCACTAGGGTTAGGTTAAGGGAGCTGGAGTGTTAAAAAGTTGAAAATACTGCACAGTATTGCTCATTAGATTTGTATCAATCTCAGTCCTCCAGTTCTATCATGTTGTTTCTTCTAGAGGCTGCCACAGCAGATTTGTAATGGGACAAACCTGCACCTTGTGCTCAGCTCTCTGTGCTGAGGAGAAGCATCTGGCTGGTGTTCCTTCTCTTAAGAAGCCACTGGATTTGAAGGAGGCAGCCTGGTTGCAAAGACTTAGGTGATAATTTAATTAATAAAGCAGGGGTTGAATTGTTAACAGAGGAAAGGAAAAGGGAAATGTCCCTGTTTCAGTGGAAGAAGCCTCCCTCTGAGTTGTTTCAGGGTCTCACTCTTGCACCCAAGGACCACAGGGTGTTTCCCCTGGAGTGGCAGCTTCCCATGTTAGCCATGGGCTGTCAGCTTGTTTCACCCGACTCACCATCAAGGATCCTCACATGAAACCGGTGCTGATTTGTAGCTCATAAAGTATGTTAAGTGTGAAGATAAAGAGAAACTTGGTTGCCACAGAGATTTGGTGACGATGGATGATAGACTCGAGAGTCTCCTTCCTGCTGTTTTATTGCTAGTGAAAGGCAGCACTTCCTCCTCACCAGCACATGCCACCATACCGAGGATGTTTTGCTGGGATCATGATAATGTTCCAGGAAATTTTAGACCTAGAAGTACTTCTTTTAGCTGATGTTACGCCAAGATTTGGTTAGGACAGTACATTCTCCTCTTAATCTTATCGGTCAGTAATGAAAGAAAATAAGATCGCACTGAAATCCCGGCAGAAAAATTAAGTAATGAAACATTGATAGGGAAGCAGAATTTATCCGTTTGTTGTAGGATTTTTTCCTGTTGAGAAGCTTGCTAAAAATATATCTGTGTTGGTAATGTTTTGTTCTTGAATAAAAACAGGATTTAAAACTTTTAATTATTTAACTGTGTCTCAGGGAAGCATTTAAACTTTGGGCACTGGCTTCAGTAGCACTGCTCACGTGTGTAAAGTACACTTAGAGAAGCCTTTGGAAGGTAGTGGTTGTAACTGGTTTTCTGTTCTGCTCAAGATCCAGGTAGTGATTGCTGTACAGCAGTGCCAGAACCGAGAGAGAAAGCACCATATAGCAGCTTCAGAAAATTTGTTCTTAGACTCTGGTTTATTGCTGTAATCTTTTGATGTTGCAGTTATTTCTCAATACTCAGTAAAAGTACTTGTCACATTTAAAATTGAAATCTTCTTTACTGGCCAAGCACTAGGAGAAGACCGTATGACTTTAACTGTTCAATTATCTTTCTGTCATAATCTACAAGTTTTCGCTGTCTTAGTACTCTGCTGGTTGTAGCTCTGGGAAATGAAAGATGTTATATATACAGCACAAATACATGAGTAATTTGATCTTGGAGCCAGCTGATGTTGTCTTTTGTTTTAATTTTCATTATGCCTTTGGCGGTGTAGCTGCTCCAATTTTTTTATTAGACAGTAGTATATAGAGAGGCAATAGAGGGTTAATTGCTGTTCAGGGAAAGTGTTTAAAAAACAGCACCAGCTATATCTTCTAACAACAACAATTTCTCATAATGCTTATGCTTTTTATCTTTAGAATTTAGAATTACTTCCAATTCATGATTGCATGTACAGGTGCAGTAGAAATATCTTGGGTAGTTAGAGCTTTTGTAGTCATCATATTTTTGTTCTTACATTGTTTCAGGTGAGTATTCAAGATTTTATAATGATTTTTCAATGTTAAAAAAGGAACTCTAAAAAGTAAAGCTAATTCACACTCTGGAAATAAGGGATACCTGGTTTGTTGTTTGCTGCAGATTGTTTTGCATGACTTTTGAATCTCCATGTATGTGCTTTATTTCTCCTTGTGACAGTTTTACAGGCCCACAGTAAAAGCTTCAAACGTAATTGTTTTCAAAATGGGACTTCATGAAAAGATCAAAACAATATTTTGATTTAAATGAAAAATAAATAGGAAAACAAAATACTGACTAGTGGTGATGGAAACTAGAGGGAATAGCCTAATGCTGTGATCTCAGAGCAGAAATAAGGCTAAATCTCTACAAGAGAAGTGGACCAGCACAGAGTAACTTGGTAAAACACAGAACCTGTGATTTTTATAATAAGCAGTGATATTGCAAGGAATATGGTCCACCTTCCCATGTCAGTAGCCAGCTTTGTTTGCTCTGGCAGAGGTAGGGAACTAACAAAATTTATCTTGATGCTATTTCTCCTAAGCAAATTGTTGTCTCTTAATTACATATTGAATAGCATCTGGTGTTTGAAGAATTATCGAATAGAAACACAGCAGGGAGAAGTGTGGCAATATTGATGCAAGCTGATACTTTTTCTGGTTGTGGTGGTCTGGAGGCACTGCCCTGAACTGAGACATCCTACTTCTTCCTCTGCCTGGCTTGAGGTGCCCAAAACATCAATTTTGTAACAATGATGTCAGGCCAAATTTAGCACTCAATTTTGATTTTGTAATACCAGGTTTTCGTAACTCCTAGAACACGTGGAACTAAACTGTTTCCATCTCTTTATTCCCTTCAGTCGCTAAGGGAAAAAATATTGAAAACAGTTTCCTGCGGGAAATTCAACAAAAGCGTTGCAGTGCTCTGTTTGTGCGATGAAATCAAAGCGACTACAAACTGTCTGGTCTGTTTTGTTGTCTGAGATTGAGTGATCTATTATTTCACTGGAAATAAGGAGTCACAGTGGTTTTTGAAAACCTCTCATAGTACATAGCTTTTCCTTAGGTACTGAATCACCTTTAAAGTACTCTGCCTTGGTAACCCCAGGAGAACAGCATTTCTCTGCCTCACACAGGTGATGTAAGAGTGAATGTGTTAGTTTATGAAATACTCATATATGGCAATACTGCAGGCAGGTTTAATAGCTTATCTAGGAGCTATACGTATGTTAAATGGTCTTTTATAAACTATTATTTTCCAAAATCAGAAGGGTAGGAATCTTCTTACTCTAAATCTCTAGCTAGTCAGGGGAAGGAAATCAACTACAAAACAGACCATTCTATCTTTCCATTGCCTTGAACAGCTCTTCAAGCACAGATTGTCTGAAATAGCTGCCATAATATGTTTTTACTTTTCAGGCCATGGAGCTTAGAGAATCAGTTTTTTAGTATCTACATCATCTCTTTCCTCCTGGGACTGAAGCTGGTTACCATAGCAAAATGGCAAGGAAGCTGCTAAGCAAGTAATTTCATTTGGCAAATAGGGTATAAATTTATTTTATTAAGAGAGAGAACTGTGAAAAAAAACTTAGTGGTGTTAGATTTTTTGTTTTGGTTTTTTTTTGCTTTATTGTGTTTTAAAATACCGCTGTGGAAAATGATTGTGAACATATATTAAACAAAATGCTCTTGCTCACTAACAAGGGTGGCTACAAATAGTAGGACCTTCAGTTTTAAATCTCTGCAGCTCTTTGATACTTTCACAGAAAAGTTACACAGTAACACAAAAATTACACAGTAATTTCCCTCCTTATGTTTCCCGGTGTTGCAAAGATGCCATACTGTGAATTAAATGAGCTTCGGCTTAACAGAAAAAATACAAATACCCGTCCCCTGCTACTTAAAAATTACATTGCAATACAGCTTTTGTTCCCATTTGATGAAGCCTGGTCATCCAAGTCTGTCTTGGAAATCGGTCTGCAAAGTCCCTTGGGTTTGTGTAAAGTGACCTTAGCAAATGTGGAAAAGTTACTGCTTTGTGTTCCAAAAATGTTATCGTTGATGTCAAGTCTGATGATGTTTTCTGTACTCCCCGTTGACGATGTTGGTCACTGTACAATGTGAATCACGTGCCTTGAACAGTACAGCTTGGCTTTTTAAGGCATCATCCCAGCAACAGTATCGTTGTGGGTGGACTCCAGTTTGTTGGCACAATACCAATTTGTTGAGACAGACCAAGGAAGAGCTTGTTTTCAGGACTGAGGTGTTCCTCTTCACTGCTGGGTTAACTCTTGATATGTTGCCTGTCATCTAAACCACCTGTTCTTGGTGCAAGACTTGAGTTACCATTTTGAGGAGTTTCTTTTGGGTTTGTGTAAGTGAAATGAAGTCTCAGAGTCTTGGAATTAAAGCAGAAAACTGCTTATATCCCTTTCTCATGTGCTCAGGATATTACCTCAAGAGTTTGGGTTCAGGTCTCTCATTTGACTGAAATATGCTGAGAGCTCGTTCTGGGTGTGAAGAGAAGTCAGGATTGTTATCACCATTGTCCACACCCAGTCCTGCAACTTATGTGATCATTTGGTTTGCCTTGGTGAAGAAAGGACATACTTTGCCATGAATACTACATGGTTACAGAATATCATGGACAAGCTCATCGCTGGCTTTTACTGAAGTTATAGAAGTGAACACAAATCTACCCATTCCAATTACATGCAAAACAAATATTGTTAACTGTTCTGAATGGAAGCTCTTTAACAGCCATAGACCTATAGACAGAGAGATGCATTTTCCTGCTGTTTTATATGCCCTATCAAATTTTCTTATTATTGCACATCTGAATAGCCCCAATGGAGAGAGTCTGGGAGCCTTGCTGTAATCTGGGTATGCAAAAGATGCTGTTTAGTTTTAACGCCTTTGAGCCCATGTTAACCATATTTAGCTTGTAGAAGTGCTGTTCACTGGCTGAGAGTCTCAATCAGTGTATCCATGGAGTGGGAATCAGAGTAACTCCTAGGAAAACCTGTTCTGATTCCCTTTTTAAGCTGTTTCTTCATTATAATAAGTACTGATATGTTTTTTATCCAATGGGGGATTTTTCATCTTTAAAAATTATCATTATTAGCAAAAAATCACCATCAAATGCCATGGATGCAGCAGTGGGTTAGGGTAACTGGGCAGGATCTGGGTGGGGGTTGACTGGTGTCTGAACAGCTTGAGGGAAGAGATGGAGGACCTTGGATCTGGCAGGATTTAGCTAGTCTCAGAAAGAACTGAGTGAGAATATAATCGTGAAGGGAATGTGTGAATTTAGGATCAGGACTTATTTTATATCCATGTGTATGACCTGCATCTTCAAAAACCCCATCTCTGCAAACTGTGGGCTCTGGAAGGAGGGAGCAGTCTGTAGGGGTTGAGAATAATATCCTCCTTGAAAACCAGTTATCTGCAAATACATAAACCTGCCATTGGTGATAATCAGCTGTGGATGTCTGTTACCTGCAGGTTATTGTACTGTGTAGTGTGGTACCCAGGTGTGGGAACTCACTGCGGGGACGTAACCCAAAATACAGCACTTGGATTCAGGAGCTTGGGAAGTTGGAGTGTTGCCATCTACTGGCAGCCATCCACAGAGAGATGTCCCTCATCTGGCTACAGTTTAAGGTGTTGCTTATTTTGAGCTGAAAGGCGATGTTAGTCTGTTTTAAGTCAGAGTTGTTAATAAAAGAATTGTCGCTGTCCTTAGCATGTGGATGTAGTCCAAGAGTTAGAGTAATCCCAGCCGGACCTTTTGGAGAGGTTGGTGCTCTTGGGATGTGGGTCCATGTTTGAGATGGGGGCAGCTCCTCTCTCCTGCACGGTGTTGGTTTGGGGAGTCCTGAGCACCTCCTGTGAGCTCAGGACTTGAGGGGTGCTCTGCAGCTCTCCTACCCTTCAGAGCCTGGCTCTGTATTTTCAGGGAATGGGCTGGTCTGGAAACTACTTTTTTTTATTCTGCAAGTAAAAAAGTAATAAAGGCAAAGGATATATTTGGACTCATTAGGGAATAGACCAAATATCTGTATTATTAAGAATCTTGCGGGTCTGACAGTCTTTCCCCCTAGAAGAGATGAGAGGTGCTTCAAATAAATCTACCCTCAAAGGGAGATACAATACAGCTTGTGTGGGTCTCAAAAAGTCGTACTGTGACTGACCTCTGTCAAGGGAATTGTTTACATTATGCCATCAGAAGTGGTTTCGAACATTTTGCTTCTACCAAATGTCACCAATGGGCATGAATTTTTTTTTTCCTTTTTATTAAAAAATAGCTGGGAAACAAAAGATTGCAACACAAGTTTTCAGCAAAAGTTATGTGACTGCTTCCTTACTAAACATAACCCACATGAGAACAGAAAAATGATGTAGCTTTTCCTTCTTACTTGTCCAACTTAAGTATGCTTTAGAGTTAACACCTCTTTATTTAGTCATGTTCACGGAAATGTAAAAAGCTTATTTTTTTATCTAGTACATTAAAATTGTGAGTTGGAACTAGATTAAAAATACTACTTCAGTTGCTCTTAAACCTTGAGAATAGCAGCACTTTACCTTCAGTATTTTAAGCACTATTTCAAAATAAAGGTTTAGTGTACCTTTGATATGTTTTCGAGCCACATTTGTAGGTACACAGAAATGGAAATATTTGTGTTCCTCTGTCAGATGTGTCAGCATAAGTCATAGGTGACTTTTAGTGGCAGACCAATGATGCATTTTTAGATAGATTTGTGGCAGTAGTTCCAAGATAATGGATAACCAAAAGCAAGATTACAGAAGTACCAGAGGAATTGTATTTTTTATCAGTGAAGTAATACACAGTGTTAAGAACATATATTTGAGGCCATATATGGAAATTTTATGTTTTAAAGACTAGAGAAGTAAAATACACTGGAATTAAGAGCTTGAAATTTAAATGTGTCTTGGATTAAGGAGTCATGGAAGGGGCTGGGTTCTGGCTAGTGTTTTGTTACCAATGGCAGTTTTCCAAAGTGTAACCAAGTATTTCCCCCCCCCCCTTTTTTTTTTTTGTTGCAGCTGGTCTCCAATGTTCTCATCTTCTCCTGTACAAACATTGTAGGCGTGTGTACCCACTACCCAGCAGAGGTGTCCCAAAGACAGGCTTTCCAGGAGACCAGGGAATGCATACAAGCCAGGCTGCATTCTCAAAGGGAAAACCAGCAGCAGGTAAGAGCAACAATTGGAAATAAAAAATGAAGTTGTTGAAATAGAATTAGCATGCAAATTTTTCCCGCAGGGTGGGATTTGCAGGCTTCTTGCTTCCTGAGTAATCCAAGTAAGAATAGGGTGATGGTAGAGGACAGGATTTTTAAAGCTTTGAAAGAGAGCTCAGGGGCATAGTTCTTCCCCAATACCTTGATGGACTTTTCCGGAGGCATCGACATATCCTGTGGTATGTGCTCAGCGGGTTAAAATTATACAGCACACAAAGTGTCTGTGTGGTTTTTTTACACCCGTCACTGAAGACATGTTGAATGCAGATGTAACACGCAGGCTTTGGACTGACCTTCTTTGTAAGGTCAAAGCATGGTGTGATTGTCAACAAAGCCACTGCCAACAGGTAGCTGTGAGTCAGGTTTCAGAAGCAAAAGGTAAGAATTGGTGCACAGAACATATTGTTCCTTGATGGCTCCAAAGAGGGTTCTCCTCCTGCACTTTCCAGAGGTTCCTATCTGGTTACACCCTTCTGTATACCTTATTGGCCTCAAATGAATTGTGTTTGTTCAAAGAGTAAGATTCATCACCAACCTCATTGGTTTTTTGCTGTAGAAAGACCTCTTGGTGCCAGCATACAGCTTAGTCATCAAGGGTGCTGAATGTATCTGCTACCCTAAATCATTTGTGGGTTCTCTTGCAGTGAGTCTCTCGTGTCCTCAGAATTAGACAAAAAAGAAGTTTTGGGGCAGCTTAACTATTCCCTTGCTAACACACATGTCTGCCCTGCAGTACATCTCATAGTGGTCAGTTTGGTGCAATTTAAAATTAATTATGAAACGGGATTTCCACTCATCCCTGGGGAGATATCTCAGAGCTTGGTTGTGGGTTTGGGGAGAGGTCAAGGGAATGAATCAGCTGGAGAGTCTTTGAATCTCTGTGGCAACGCAGCTTAATTTTCCTTCATGTCTCAGCCCATCTGTATCTATGGATTTGACTTTTGGCAGTGTTTCATGAGGTACCTCTGGCTAATACACTTGCTGTTAAATCCTTACTGCAAAATAATGAGTACACATGCTTTATTTTGATAGTTTATGAAAATGAGATTCACACTCAAGACTCCTTTTTCCTTTGCAACAAATGCAGTCTCAGAAAGATGAAACAAGCATCCACTCCTCCTTCCACTCCTTGAAATGAGAAAAGGACTGAGCCAAGAGAATATGCCACGTTACTTATTGATTACAGCTCTGTCCTCCCTGCTGAGAGACTGCCTTAGCAGCATGGCTCAAAAGCTTGGGCTGTTCTGGATTTAGGAGCTTCTGTCTCTGAAGCCCTGACAAATGCCCTCACTTAATGCCTTTTTCTTCTCCCCCTCCTGAGAAAGTACTATATCATACAAAAGAAAGCCAGGACATCCAAAAAACATGGGTCAAATCCAGTCCCTGACAAGTGCTCTCCAGTCCTTCCAGCAGTAACTCTGGGTCCTGGCAGCTGGGGACTCCTAATGAGATTATTTACTGCCACAGCCTGCACTGACATTGATCTCCAGGTTCAGTTCAGATGCATCTCTATGCATAATGCACTGAGATAATCATGAGGGAACAGCAGACACAAATAAGGGCAGCTCAGCCCACACCTGGGAGAGCCAGTCTCCAAACAGGGGTGGAGGAAAACAGAACTGCACATCCCAGCACTGTTACAGTTGTTTGTCATTTTCTGGAGATGTGATGGTGCTGCTATGTGCTGTTCTCTATTAAATGCAGTCAGATTTTCTCAGGCAAATGAATGTGTATTTTCCTTTATCAAGCGTCTACCGGCTCCTAAAATTAGCCAGAAAGTAAATAAAAAATCCAGAATGTCCAGTGCAGAAAAGAGATGACTTGTGATTTCATTACTTAGATAACCTAGGGCACAGCCATAATAAGAGTCACTGTTGCTTGCCCAGAGTTCTTCACAATCTGTAGTGAGCAAATACTTAACATTTAGGTAAGAGATAGAGAGCCTTATTTCTAGCATTGCTTGTCTTTTGTCTTGGAAAAGTTATCTCCTTTTATTTCATCTCCACATGAGTTGTGGTAAAAACTGTTACTAAACCTGAATACAAATGGATAGTCTTAAGATACTAAATATTTGTAGTGATTTGAGGTCATCTTGGGAGAGTATGACATAAACAGTTAAAATTCCTGCATAGTGCAGGGTTGTTGTAGGGATCTGTGTGCCCGGGTACACATATATGTATGTGTATGTGTGTAAACAGTAGGTCTGTGTTGTACTCTTTCATCTGTGCCCGTTCTTGAGACTACTGCTCCTTGGGATGCATATGTTTAATGTATAATTCAGTAGAACTATACTTGCATGTTATTTTGAAGTGAGAGTTATATACGAATTTGCTCTTGCTTTTTTATCAGGTCAGAATGCTGCCTTGTTAAACTTATAAAACAACAGTCCTAGTCACCTCATTGTTGCATAATGAGTGATTTTATAGGAGAGCTGCAGTACTTTCTAGTCATTGTACCAAAATGAAAATTGTACTCTAGTGGAGACTTTCATTTCTGTGCTCCATTTGAAATAAAACAGGGATTTTGTTGTTTTGAGGGTCTTTTAGCATGGCTTGTGCTTTACAAATGCACTTGTTATAGCCTTCTGCTGTTATCTTCAGAGGTTATTTTCAGTGATTGTGATGCTCCAAACAAACAGAATAAAGATAATGCTCAGCTCTGTAACATGGCTCAGCTTCCTAATTAGTCACTGCATGAAGGGATGTTGTGCTACATGCATTTGTTTCACCTGATAAGCCTGTCTTATTCCCTGATTATTATTTCAGAGAGGTGTTAGTTCAGCTCCTGGAGATCTCAAGTGTCTTGAAAATACTGGGGATTTAATCTGGCAAGTGCCTGTGGTGTCAGGAAGAATGGGAGTGGGGGCTCTCAAGTAGAAGTTACTCAGAAATGTATGTGAAAATCTCTTGGAGTGCTAGTAACAGGCACTCCTGAATGTGTCCCTGTTTTGAAAGCAACTAAACCCTCCATGCTCGTGTGCTTATAAGGAATGTTTCAAACCTGTGGGTGCCCCTGAACCTCCCATAAAGCTCCAAGTTATTTAGAGGATGTGTAAAATCACACATAAAAAAGCAGCTTTCGCACATTTGAGGATGCCTATTAGAATATGCAAATGACAGCAGTATATACACAGTTTACTCTAGAAAGCATACAAATGTGTTGTGCTTTTCTGCTCAAGGAGTGTGCTAATAGCTGACAGAAGCCTAAGGACACGTGCATGATTCATAATCTTTCGAAAAAAAAAGTGGGTATGTAACTGATAGCTCCTACAGTATGTTAGAGAAGGTGAGAGTACTTTGAAAAACAAGTATCTTATCAGGACTGCTGCAGTTTTGAGCAGCGATAGAAATCCCTCCACACATCTTCTGTTTTATTACTGTGTCTTCAGAGACTGGAGGCAAGAATCCATCTCTTTAAGGTACACACTGAAGAGGAAAAATAAGGAAATACTGGGCAGTGCTGCAGACTATAAAATGTCTCAGTGCATGCTGAGCACATTTTCAGTGAATTCATCTTCCTCTGGTTCCCCCAGGGTTCCTCTCTCTCCTTAGAGGAAGAAATAAATGGGGAACTTTCAGATAAAACTAGGAATCAGAAACCAGAAATGTGCCTACAACTGTAGTATGGGCAAGTGGTTTGGTGATGTGAGTAATTAGGATGGGATTGCTGACCCCTCTGAATCAGGGCTGCATTTGAGCCCTGCTGCTCCCTGTGCTGTTGAGAATTAACGAGCTGTTAGATAAGGTTAGGGACCTTCGTTTGCTCCACATTCTGTCTGTGTCTTCAGGAAGGAAGGCCCTTTTCTTCCCTCTACTCACTGCAGATAAAGAAAAATAATGACAAAAATGGCACAAGTTTATGGGATTCTTCAGGTATTCCAGTGCACTACCTGCAGGTTGGACCACAGTGGAGCTGATCCCAAAGGAGGTGCTCCCCACCTTCTTAAGCCATAGCAAAAACTTTGTTTGGACTGTAAGGGGTGTGACTGAGAATAGAATGAAGCTCTGGGCAGAATTCTCAGGTGTGATTCCTGAAACACACAAATACATCCCTGGGGCACAAATTGCCTGCAGGTTTAAATTCTATAACTTCTGTGTGAAATTGGCAACAATTTAGAATAATAAGCACTTGCTTTTGTGTGAGTTTGTGTAAGTTTTTAGGAAAATCACCAAAGTCATAGTTTTTGTCATTTTTGCAAAGTATACGGAACAGTTTGCAAAATGATGTTACAGAAGTCACACTAAAGCTATTATCAATAAATAAAAGTGCCAAGTGAGTGGCAAGGAGAGCCACAACTTGTTGATGACAAGGGTGGTTATTGAATATACTCTCATAGGTGAGTGGTTGGGTTTACAGGTCTTGATGCAATTGGGCACTAATAGTAGTTTTAAGCATAGAAGTATAATGCTGCTTTGTAGAGTTGGGCTAACTCTTCATGATAGTTTTATCAGGGCATTCCTATGACTTTTTAGCTGCTAAGAGCAGGTTTGTGCCTGCTGGGGGAATGTGCTTAGATGATTAGATAAGCAAGGAAGGAATTTTAAATGGTGCCCAAGGGTGTTGGGGTATCATTCCTCTGTTAGGTGAAGAACTTCGTGGTGGTGTGCAGAGGCTGTGTGGGAGGTCAGACAGTACCATTTATCAGAGTCCTTCCAAGAATGGTGCATAGACACTTTTAGAGTTACATGGTTCCTTCATTTGCAAGAACTGGCAACCATGAATCGTGAGCTCAGTGCATCTGGAATGAAAAATAATAATTTTTCTTCTAAAATCATTGAATTCTTATTGCGGGGTTGGGACAGAATTGCATATGACAGGTTAGGGGATCATCTGAAGGGTTTATGGAGACCATTTTGCTTGGTTGTTCTCATCTCCCACCAAACTGATGAGTCACTTCTCCCCAGTAAGGGACAAAGTGTGTTTGTTAACTGGGCAGCAGGTGTTTTAATTGGTTCATCTGTCTGACTCCACAGGAGCGTCTCCTGCTCTCTGTACTTCCTCGACATGTTGCCATGGAGATGAAAGCTGACATTAATGCCAAACAGGAAGACATGATGTTCCATAAGATCTACATCCAGAAGCACGACAATGTCAGGTAAGAACAGCAGCCCATCTCCCAGCCATGGGGCAGGAGGGACCCTCCCAGTGCTTGGCACTTAACATCCAGGGACAAAGATGACTGTGACAAATAAACCAAAATAAGTGTAAAGACTCTAAAGTGTCACTAGTTGACTTCTGAATGTTTGTTTATAGGATAGTAGGAGGATTGCCACATTCCTGCAATGTCTTCTTTTGGGAAACAGCTTTGACTGATTTCTTTTGTTAAATTTTCCTTTCCGTTTTCCTTTTCTGGAGTGAGCGTTGGTGTTTTTGAGAAGGTGATATGTTTGGGTTCAGTTATTTTTTGACAGTTACAGGCACCCTTCTGATAAGACCTGATGGAATGCAAGTCAAAGATTGGGAGCACTTCCCGCAGGGTGGATTGTAGATCACAGCTAAGGTTAGGATCTTTTGGAGTGGCTTCTGCCATTTTGGAATTACAAGCAGAGGGTCAATTAGTGACAGCCTTTGGCAGCTTCCCAGTCAGCCGGTGATGTGTTGCTCCTCGGTCTACCTGGATGAGAAGGACAATGTGACGTCCAATCTCTGGCAAGCCATGCAAAATCAAGCCCAGTCCATGTTGCTGGGGTAGTCCAGCCCCATGAGCGTCTGAATATCTGCTGGTTCCCACTGTCCAGTTTCTCAGGGAAGAGGCAATAAAGTAGTACTTTAGTGGCTTGATAGCTTTATAGGCTGCAATTACAAAGTTTAACTTAATCTTGATGAATTTTACCTCTGCTGTTGTTCCTGATCTCTTTGGGGATCACTTATGTCTCAGCTAAGCCAGGTCCTGGAACTGTGTAACAGCTCTGTCAGTCTATAAATACTTCTACAGAAACACAGGAACTGGGGAGAGAGAGCTTCCCTTCTTCCCTTCTCCATCTCCCCTTCCAACAGGAGTTTTTCTTGTAAATTCATTGTGTAACCCTTCTCTCTTACATAGCTTTAGTATGTTGGTGTTCAAGAAATAAAAGGGGTTTTCTTATCTCTCTAACATACTGCACCCTCCAATAGTTGATGTGGAAAAATCCTCATGAAATTCTTATGCATTCGAAGACATTGCCTTAGGATTGAGGATGTCAGGGATAGGTAATGTACAAGCAAAAAATTGAGAGTTGCTCACTGTTGAATGTAGACTGATATAAAAATCACTGAAATCAGGGCAAGTCTGTGTGCTTTGGGTTTTTTTGGTTGTGATTCAGTGAAGAGAGAAAGATCCACAGCAATACTGAAGACAAAAACATTATCAGAAATCAAGAACAATTTTCAGTGATGAAAAATAAAGAATATATATGGTGATGAAGGGGAGGGGAAGAGGCTGTTCAGTGTGCCCTCAGCAGACTACGTGCTACAGTAGATTAAGTTTTGTGTCTTCACATTCATTTCTTCCTTAATAACACTGAGCTTGTCCAAGAAGGTGTGTAAATTTCTTGAGATAGATAAATTTCTTGTGAATTACTTTTTTTCCAGTACTCAAAGGTCAACTTGACATTCAAACTGGGTGTGATTCATCAGATATGGCATGAGACTATGGTATTATATCTTTCACATCAATTTCCATATGTCTATTTGCAGGTCTGAAAGTTGTTCAGGACAGTCAAATTTTAGTAAAGGTGATTAACTCTTAAGGATGATACTGATTTAAAATTTCAGCTGTATGACTTACATAAACAAAAACCACATAAACAATAATGAACTAATTTTACAAATGAAAAATTTTAAAGGGAGGTGGGAATCTGATGGAACAATTGTGATTGGAAAACATAGCCCAAAGATAATGGCTGGTATGGAGACATGGACATCTCAAAAGATTCAACAAAAAGTGGCACATGGTCCAAAGTATGGAAAGAGAAAAGGGTTTGTGATGATTTTCAGTTATGGCTGTGAAGTAATGCGGAAGGTGAAACACATGTACGTAAATGGGTATATGGACCAGTCAGTTCCTTGGATTGTCCTGATGGGTAGCTAACAGGACACTTGCAAACATTTAATTTCACATCTTGTATATTTATTGAATAATTAAAACATTTATGTAATAGATTCACTTCTGCGACCTAAAAGTAATTTTAACTTTGTTCCTTGTGGTAATGAAAGTTTAGGAATCACATCCTTGCAGATGCTGACTATCTCCAGTGCAAAGGGATGCTAAGGTTTCAAAAGATCTTGCAAGGGGAAACAACTTAAATGATATCTTCCTCAAAGTGTGGGCTTTGTTGCCTGGTGCCTTTGAGGTCCTAAATCAAGGCCCACTGAAATCATGGAAAAGGCTGGAAAACTGAGATAAGAAACGGGAATAAAATAGTATGTGCTGAGAGCAAATATAAAGTAACTTAGGAACATCTCATCTTCATGTACTTTAGGGAAATGAATAACTAAGTAAGAATACTGAAAAAAGGAAACATGATTTGGAACAAATGACTCATTTCACACTAGGAGTTCAGCATGGAGCCTTTGCTCTTGCTTGGGCACACTGAAACCTCCTCTAGTGGGAATGACTGCGGATGATTTTGAAGCATTTACATGCACACAGAAACACACTGGAGGGAGGAGGTAGCATCTCAATGATGTTGATTAATGAACTGGCTGAATAAAAGCAAACATGCTCTTTACTTTGCACGGGGAAATGCTCAAGGGGAGGCTTTTGAGATGAGAACGCTCCAAGCAATTTTGTTTTGTGTTCGTCACTATTCAAAAATGTTGTAAGATCTAAGTTTTTATGAGCTAAAGGTTATTGTGTCAAGGCAATTGAGAAGTATGTGAAATTGGTGCAAGGGTGCTGTGCCCAGCCATTGAATCTGGCTTCCTGTTGATGATTTATCAGCAGGAGCATTTCCTCTGCAGTTCATAGGAGTGGGAAGGTCTGTGTGTCTGCACAGAGGTGTGGATTTTCCTTCTCCTTCTGTTGTATTCAGCAGTTCTATTTTCTCACTCTCCCAGATTACTTAAAAAGGTAGATTTTAAATGAAAGTATATTGGATGGGAATTTTCATTAGCTGTTGATTTAAAAGTTTGATTGCCGTTGTAATACCTGGAACCTGAGACCTTAATTTTTACTGGATCTTCAGAGTGAGGTTGCTTACCAGATTCAAAGTTAAAATGGAAGTAATGAGCCTCACTGACACTGGAGGTTTCCGTCCAGCTGGGTTTATCTTGAGTCATTTGAACTCAGGAGGCACAGGAGCAGAGCCTCCTGCACTTGGCCTGGTTTGACATTTTGTATGGGAGAAGTTTACTAAATTCTGCCTCAGATAAGATTAAATATTTTAATTTTCTGGGATGATTGGGTCTGGGCTTTTGAGACCACCTCTCATTTTAATTAAAAAACAAACCCAAACCACTCTACTATCAAAAAACATTGTTCCAAAATTATGCGAAGTTAATATGTGTGGGCTATTTTTTTTCTATTTTAAAATGAAGGGTCTTTAACTGTCCAGTTCTGCTGTGATATGCTTTGTTTGAGGTACTAGGTCACATGCCTTTTTTTTTTTTTTAAGGTTATACTTCTTTTTTTTTTCTTTTTTTTGTTTTTTTTTTTTTTTTTTAAGAAAATGAAGTCAATTTAAACCTGTGCAGAAAAGATCTCCCTCAAGTACTGGTAGTAAATCTGTAAAACACAGCTGTGATCCTTTAATAAGGGGCAGTTCTGCCATGATATTGCTTACTGTGTTGCACTTCTCTTAGAGGGAAGGCTATCTCTCTGTTCAGGGAAAGATTTTTTTATGCAAAATACTGTGAGTTTTTTTGACCTGAATGGGTAAAAGCAAATCTTTTTTAAGCCTTATCAGGACTTCCTGGGAATGAGTTCATAAGCTCCTGCTTATTGTTATGGAAAGTTAAGTTCAGAGACTAATTTATCCACAACGAAAATATAATTTCCTGTCGTTTTTGGCAGCAAAATTTGTTTCAGGATTATGTTCTTCTGAAGAATTTAGGGTGGTGATGAAACTAAGATGAAGATGTTTGGGGTTAATACACTCTTGATTCACATGAACAGAACCTTTTAACAGAGAAGGAAACCATTTCCTGTCCTGATTTATTGAATGAGAATTAACTTTGACAAATCCAGAACCTCAGAATGTGATTTGACCTTTCCCACATATGTGTGTGTGTTAAATATAAAGTCTATTGTCATAAGCAATCAGGAAAGGAGTTCCCAAGACTATGCAAGTAATTTTGGGTAAACAACAAGGTGAATTATGTAACTAAATTGGTTCATGTTATCATGAATGAGATTATGTTTGATAGACAAACCCTAAAATATGCATAGATAATATTGTTTATCTATCATGCTTCCCAGGCAGAATTTTAAATGTTTTACATTACGATTGCTATTTATAGTGTCTCACTGCAGTGATAATGGCTTTAATGTTATCTAGGTTTGGCCAAATATAGTAATCTCTGTGCTATAAAAGGAGGCTTGAAGTCCCCTGTAAAAGGATAAAGGTTGGCTTTGTCATTGAAATTCCTTTGATGAACTGTTTCAAGAAGCTTATTTTAGGGCTGGCATCCAAGTGCAGTAAAAGTGACAGTTTCCTCTCTTCTCCCCTTCACATAATTCTTATGAATCATGTACTCAGCAACATTAACCTGTTCTCAGAGTTTTTTAAATGTCTCAACAACTTGAACTAAACCATTTGCAGAAATGAAACAAACCATTTCCTTTGTAAATGAAAAACATTTGTATCTTGTCTTCTGATTTAATAACGTTCTAACACCAAAAATTTCTCCCCTTAAAAATGACCAATTAGTTGCACTTTATCTGACTGTCAGAATATTCAGACCAGCTGTACCAACTTAACCTCTTCCCTTATAGGTGTCCTGATGCTTAATTAGTTGCTTATGAAGTGTGTTAAATTCTTGGGTTGCAGGGTGCTATGGAATTGTGAGCTATGACATTTGAGGAAAATTTCAACTAAGCAAACATCTTTTTCCTCCCTCCTCCCGCTGTCCTCACACACAGAACATCCAGTCTTAATGTTTCTTGGTGGTAAAGAACTTATCAATGTAAACAGTAGAAAAAAGCTGAACTCTGATTGCAGTGAGTAGGAGGGTTCCCAGGACACAGCTGTAATTGGGCATGTTAGGGCTGTGGCCTCCCAAAGCAAGGTGCTGCTTAGTGGTATCTTCTTGTTTTGGGGGCTTGCTAACAGTGCCTCTTGAAATGCTAAATGGGTTTATAATGAGATATATCTTACCAAGCCCAGGTCAGACAGCAGATTGCCTTTGGAGGTGGTTATACCAATGGAGCACTTTTGCTCAGGAGCTCATCCAAACTCTATTTTCATGCTTTTTCATAGGAGGTTATTGAAGCTAAGTAGAAACCAGTTTAATTTTACTCTGCTTAGTAAATAAAACTACAGTATGGTAGTACTTCCAACAGTTTTTCCATGGATATTTTCACAGATTCTACAGTCTCTCATCTGAGCCAAAGTTTGTGTAGCTTAAATTTCTATGGAAGGGCTCTCATTGCCAGGAAGAGGCAGGAGCAGTACCCTTTTTAATATTTACTGTATAATCCATCTTTCTCCTCATCTTCTTTCTTTCTTGTGAGAAGGCAGAATGAAAATTGATAGTTTATGTCTGAAGATGAGGAAGAGCAGCATTAAGAAGGAGAAAGCTCAAGAGCCAGTTTTATCCATGTCTTACTTCCTAGTGCTGCCAGTCTGTGAGCTTTGATTTCCTCCCAGAATGTGTTCGTGAGTTGGTTGGTTGTTTCTCAGAATGGAGTCTTGGAAAGACCTCTCCCTCTTTTTCTTTATTTGAGGCATATTTGAGGCCCACAACCAGTAGAAAGTTACTTTTGCAGGTGGGTGGGGGAAACCGTGTAGGTTTTATGTGAGTTCAGAGGCCCCCAGCATGTAATTGCTGTAACTTCTGGTTGAAGCTGTGGGATGAGAAAAGTGAGTAGGAGGGAAATGAGCCTGCCCACGCCTTTCCCCACATGACAGCAGTGAATTTTACCTATGTGAAAACTCTTCTGTCTGTGTCAAGAGCCAGCTCCTTGGAGCTTCAACTGCACCTTCTGGGGGTGAGTCTTTGATTTTTAATGTTGCAGAAAATTTAACTTTAAAAAAAAAGTTAGCGGTAATTTTTAGGAAACATGGAAGTAGGTTTCACCCACAGAAGGTGAATTACTCTGCTCTTAACACGAGTAATCACTTGACTCTTCCTAGCCAATTTGTTTTCGAGAGGAAAAACCAGTGTCTTTTGGAGAGCAGCATTCAAGCTAAAATTCATGTGTAAAGAAATTCACTTATTTTGCAGCCATTGTTACACCTGGACTTGACATCAAAGCTGTGCAATAAGGCTGGCAATTAATATTAAAGGCGGTATGTGCATATGCACAGCAACCTTTAAGAAGAATAAATACTTGTTTAAGTGTGATCTTCCTCTTTGAACTGGGATTATATTGTGATCTTGGTCCCTACTGGGAGCCCCTGGTGTCTCCAGGGGCATGAGTGAGCCTTGTACTCTCTGAAGAACAAAAAAGACAAATAACTGGCTGCAAGGCACCCCACTGGATGCATTGCTTAAAACACGTGTGTTGTAATAAAGATAACATCCCAAAAGTGCAGTGTGCCAGGTGACTGCAGATCTGCAGCCACCAGCAAGCCATCAACAATTAGGAAGGGCCTGTGATGTATAATTCACACCCTGCTATTCTGAGTTTACACAAAGGCCTGTGAAGTTCACAGGGTGATGGATTGAAGAGTGTTAGATGTTTTAATGATGAAATACTGTGAATAGTAATTTGGAGAGAATAATGAAGGTGCCTGCAGAAGTTTACAGAGCAGTATTTTAACTCATCAGTGGTATTTGATTTCCCTTTTGTTTCAATAGTGCTAAAAATAAATTAAATTTTAAAATGTACATCTAACTGCTAATTGGCCTGATTAAAAAAAAATTTATCAAATTTATAGGGGAAAAAAAGCATAAAATTATGTTTATTCAACTAATTCACCCCCAGTCCTCTGTATTCTGCAGTAACCTTGACAAGAAAAATTGAGTATTCTCTGAACAAAACTTTACTTTTGTGAAGACTTGCTTTTACAGACTTGCTTTCCTCCTTAAAGACTTGATTAAATTTCAGTTGATGAACTGCTTTGTCATGTAGTTAACATGCAAAGTGGTTTTAAGAACTTTGAGTTTATATAACATTTGAAGAGGTTCTTGTTAAAATCATCCTACCTTTTTACTTCCTCCTTAGACAATAATGACTGAAAAGCAAAAATGAGTTAAACTTTTTAATCTGTAATGCACTGAACTTTGCAAAACTATTTAAAGCCATCTTATAGAAGTTATAAAACAGAGGCACAGTTTTGGAATGGAGATGGATTAACTTCTCTTGTCTTATACTATATTTATATCCCTCAACAATTGCTGCTAATTTGTGCATCTGTTCTTACTGGTGTATATATAATTTTGACACTGGATAAATAATGAATAAGAGACAAAAGCTGAAACCAATTAGTGGAGAAGAGCTCTCAAGTGGTCTGGCATCCTGTGACTTGAGTTAGTACATTGCTAACTTGAGTCTATGTCCTCCAGTAACTGAAAGTCATGCTGTATGTTTTAAACTTCCTCTTTTTTATTAATTTTGCTTTACAGTAAGTGGTAGAAAAGTTAGGGAGAAGCTGGTACTGACTGTGTGGGCTGCATAATTCCATAAATAGTGTTTTTATAAGAAACCAAGCTAAGAACAGGTCACTTCAGAAACAGAGCTAACAGAAATGAGGAGCACCAGAGGACTGCACAAAAGAGCACAGGAGGCAAAAGACCAAAGAGATTAAATTAATTTCATCTCACGCACCCCACTGGCATGGCATTGCCCTTGGGGAATGATAGAATTGCTCTTTTTAGAAAACAGAGATTTTTCTGTGTCCTTTTGTGTTTCTGTTACAAAGCCCAAGAAAGATGCACACAGTTTTAAATGGCAGAAATAAGGATTTGTAAGACTGTGGAGATTCTGAGAACTTGGAAGTTTGCAGATAGTTTTCAGAGAGTGGAAAGAATCGTATGTGTGATACTATTTAAAAAGCAAACAACATATAGGAATATAGGTATTATCTTCCCTGGCCAGCAGGGATCTTTGTGGTTGTTATATATGTGTTTGGCAAATATCTGAATCCCTCAAAAGCACTGAGAAAGTCTAAGAATGTTCTTGACCAGTAACCATGTCCCTATTTGAACCAACCTCCTTTAGTATATAAAGGATCATCAATGCTTGAAATCAACTCACTCAACTCCAGTTCTACAGAACTGACTCTGAAGACCAAAAACCTGTTGCAGTGATCACTTGTAAAACTTGAATCTTTGTGACTGTCATCGGAATATTCTCTCTTAGCCTTCTGTTGCAGAGATCTCCCCAGAAAGCAGAATGCAGAAGGCTGGATGACCAGGGCTTTGTTTGGGTGTAAGATCATCTGTAAATGCCTGTTTGTCCCCATCAGTAGTTGTGCAGAGCATCTGGAAGCACAGACTTGCCCTCTCACATGAAGAAGAAGCTTGAGTGTATGAGGAAAGGGGGAATTTTTCCAGCGGAGGTGCAGTAGTGACACTTTGATCCACTGTGTCAGCTCATTCTTTTGGAGTTTTTTGATTTTGGTGGTTTGGGTAGGTTTTTTAACTGTGAGCATGATTCTTTGCAGAGGCTGATCAAACACTGGCTCCATTCCTGCTCACTGTGAGGAATGTTGCTAATAGAAAGTTACTAGGACAGCCCTCCTCCTTTTGACAACTACTTAATTTCTGTTATCTCCCAGACCTGGCAGACTCATACATCAGTGTGAATGCAGGAGCACTTTGGAGAGATGCTTTGTGATATCCTGGACCATGAAGGAGCTGAGAGACCTATATCCAGAGCTGATGGGATATTATGGGGAGGGGAGGGAGGCAAAAAATATAGTAAAGACAAAAAAACCTTGGAAAGAAAGGAGCAAATTTACCAATTGTTAGTAATGACTGGAGGAAAGGAGAAGGGAGAAGGGAAACCAGACGTAAGCAGTTTTAGATAGCGGACATTCATGTGCCATAGCAGTTCTGGTGGAGAGGCTCCAGTCTTGGGAACATGCACATCAATGCACTGCTGCTTTGTGCCTTGGCTGTTTCCAAAGAATGAGCTAATAAGAATCAATTTGTTGAACAAAACAAACAAATCTTTGGCTTCTGCTCAAGGGAACTTGAGCAATTGCAGTTACAGATCAGTCTTCAACAAAAGCCAAGAGCTGATCCATAAAAGTATAATTATTCTGTTTCATTTGGAACCTTTTGTTCTGGATTGCATTCAAAACTACTGTAAGCCCCTTTGTAAGATTCGTTTTCTTTCCAGGCAGGAGAAAAAGAGGCCTTTTGATTTAATAGTTCTACTTCTTTTCAGTTAAAAAGGAGAAAAACTGGAAATAACTCACATAGTCCTTGCTTTTCTTCCCTAACATGCTTCCCTTCTGTGGAATAGCAGCCTGCAGGTCATAGCTTAGGATGACAGGTCTCATGTAGAGACAAAGTAGTGTTATGGAGTATAAAAGCTAGGCGATATTCTGTTTTTAAGGTCCAGTATTCTTTGAAATTTTCATCTGCAAACTGAATAAAATTTTGTTATTGAAATTGGAAGTGGTTACAAATTTCTTGTAATGCCCAGAAACATTGAAATTGCAGATGTGGTTTACCTGCTGAGCTGTTTTTTCTTGGAAGTATGTAATGGTGGAAGGAGTAAATTGAAAATAGTATCTTGTCTGAAAAATTAAAAACTGAGATTGACAGTCATTTCTTTCATTTAACTGGGTAGTGAGACTGATTAGAGTTCAGAGATGCCTGGTTCCCATTACAGAAACATCCCAAAGACTAGATCTTGAAGGCTCTGCCCTGCCTGGACTGCTGAGGAGTTGTGTCAAAGAAACTATCAGGGAGTGTGTACAACCACATGTTCTCTTTGTGCTGGGACTTCTCATGAGTGCTGGGGACTTCTCGTGAGTGCTGGGTGTATCTGCAGGGGGAGCGAGTGCTGCATTTTGGCTGGGGCCAAAATACCAAAGGGGCCTCTTTATGTTTCCCACTAAAATGAAAACCCAGCAAAATTAATTAATTCAGTTGGCATTCCACGTGGCAGAAAGTGCAACCCAGAGATAGTGAAGATCTGAAGAGACACAAGTGATGAGGTGTGGCAATGAGGCACACCGTGCTCATCTGGGAGTGTAGAGGCTCGACCCACATGCTGGTGTAGGTTATCTGGATTTGGTTTTCCCATGTACCAGAGGGCATTTGAGGCCACATCTCCTAGGAGAGTTCATCAATGAAGAAGGCATCCTCATTCTCTTTTGTTAATTGTTTCATTTTTTTATGTAGAAGAATCAAACCCCGGAGCAGTGGCTTGAATCCCACTGTCCCATGTCACAGAGCGCATCATAATCAGTAGGGCAGAGCGGAGCGCTTGCTGTCTTTGCCTCTAATTATTCTCAGTATTTTATATGTAATGAGCAGCTGCAGCATGAGGTCCTGAGGGCACCCCTGTTCCCAATCCAAAATAGCCAATTGTCCAGTTCAGGCTGGATTCAGGCAGAGGAAAAATTAGATCCATGTTTTCTCACATCTCGGGTGAAAGGTCTTATGGGACAGTTTCCTTGCTTGCATTCTCACTCCATTTCCTTATAAATAACAGGCATTTCAAAAATACTGAAAAATCAAGAATACAAATTTCTGTATACATTTCGGTACCTTAAAGATGTGCCAGTCTGTTGTGACAGGCTAGTGGTATGTTATCTGGCAGGAATTTTGGTTCCCAGGAAAGATTTGGCTACAGTCATGAAGAAGGCAGTACAGATGTGGTAGGGATGGTCTTAAATGCTGGACACATATGGTTTCTTATTGTAGCTGCTGACTTAGTCTGAGCCCTGTCTGTATTTCTTAATTCAAACAAAAAACAACCAAAAAAAGAAATTAAATAACAGTCAAGTGTTGCTGTAAGATGCTATCACAGGGCTCAAACTGAAGTGAAAAATTACCTGCCAGGGTTTCTAACCTCAGTGGTCCTTGACTAACCACAGTATGTCTGAAGTAGCCAGGAGATGCAGAGGCCAGACAGTTCCTGGGAATGATTTGCTTTTGCCTTTGACTGCTGTTAACTTCTTTTCTGGTTCTGTTTATAAGGATTCTGGTGACTGGCTGTTGTCAGCAGGATTTTTTTTTTTCAGTTGCATAAGGACTGAGAAAACAGTATCTGTCTGACTCTTCCACAGTGAATGGCTTTCAAGTTAAGCCGTGGCTGCAGTTATTGTGCTCTAGCTGTGACACTATAAATAAAGTTATTAACAGCAATATGTAAATGGGTTTCTATTTTTGTTCCCTGTATTGTTTGCAAAATCTAGGGCAGTTATTCAGTAAGAATCATCTGCTGTTTAGCACTGAGCCTACCAGAATTTGATGCTGTGTGGGCTGCTGCTTTTCTTTCTTTCTTTTTCTTTCTCCCTTTCTCTGTTTTTCTCTCTCTTTCTCCCTTTCTCTCCTTCTCTCTCTCTCTCTTCCTCCCTTCCTTCCTTCTTTCCTTCCTTCTTTCCTTCCTTCGAAGCTTCCTTTGCTTTTAGAATCCAGCACTTTTGCCAGTTTATTTATTGTACTATATAAGAAATAGAGTAGCTGTACTAAGCATTTTCAGGCTTCCAGAGAGTGGCTTGGTACTTAAGAATAGAGTCATCTCTTGGTATCTGAACTATAGGAGCATTAAAACCAGCCATACAAACACCAAATATCACAGCTGCCATTTGCCTTTGTGCACATCTTGCATATTCCAGTTTGTCCAAAGATCTTTATGGTTTGTGTTTTGTTTGCGTGCTCCATTTCCTTCCAGTGCCCTCTCCATTGCTCCAGGTCTGCCTGACAACCTCAAGCCCTGTTGGTGCTGGAAACCTGAATTACCAAGTTAATTCAGGCAGTTACAGCACAGACCCCACGGGAGAGAACAGATGTGTTGTTTAAGAAACACTTTACTACAGTCATGGCGACTCCTGTCTGGAAGAGCAAATTATTCTAATCCAAGGCATCTGTTAGAAACCTGAATGTGTCTATGCTGGGGACAGGATCTGTGTGGCTGTTAGCGTGGACACTGTAAATGACATTTCACATGGCAGTTTGTTCAAACTTCTCCCTTCTCTGCAAGTTAATTTAGCTCTGGCTCCCCCAGATCCCCTACAGGAAAGTCCCATCCTGTTTGTACTGTGACTCATTAGCCACAATTTTATTGCCAGCTGTGTTAGCCTTCAGATGGGCATGTGTCCTCCCAGGCACTTAAATTCCATTTCATGCAGCTTTGTGAAAGGCCACAGTAACATTGGGACAGTAGCAAGCTGTGTCTCCAGTTTCCCTCCTCACTTGAAGTAGCAGATAGTTTTGTGGTGTATATGACAGATGAACATACAGGAGTGTTTTGAAGTTGTGACACTCACTGTTCTGAACTGAACTTATCCTTTCAAATGCCAGGCACTATATTTTGGTTTTTTGTTTTTCATCTTCAAGCCAAAATTGCTGCTATGCAGTGGCATAGAAAGGAAAGAGAAATTAGCTAGGCTGGTTTTGCATAGATGTAGAAAGATCTGACACAGTAGCTTTCCTCTTATTTTTATGGTCTGAGACACATTACCATATTTAAAGTGGTCTCCAGGGTGGCTTTCTATGCTATAGAAAAGATCTGGTCAGACTCTATTGATTTTATTGATATTAGTTCACTGGTAAACTAATAGCTATTTACAAGAACTACATTTGGAGATAATATTTTGCGAATATTGAGAGCAGCAAGCAAATGGCTTAGTGAAATATCGTAATGCATTAACAGAGAAATTAAATTTTCTAGTGGAAAATGCAAGAGAAAAGCCATTTCTTTATACACAGATCTATTATTCTGGTGGTGGCAATTACAGTAATTCTCTTGAAATCAAGTTAAAATTATATGCCTGCTTCATTATGAGAAAAAACCACTGATTGCAAAAATCAGGGGAGATTCAGTGGAAAGTTAAAGAGATTCACAGATGCAGTGGGCAGAGCTGCCTCACCATGGTCCCTGCTCCAGCATCTCAGGAGTAGGGTTTCTGTGGATGTTTCCTGGACTTGTGAGGCTAGGATTCACATTCCTGCTTTGCCATGGTTTTCCCTTGTGTCCATGAGCACCTTTATGTATTTTCTTTATTTACCATACTGCTGTCTCTGGAAAAAATAGCATGCTGTTGCTTTTCTAGCACCTATGACATTTTAACAATTGCTTAATGCCAGTGTTTACTACCTATGAAATCACGGACGTATGCAAAGGATTTGGAACGTGAGATATATTAGAGGCTGAGGAGATGCATAGAATTTCATATTCCCTGTTCAAGGATCATCTTTGCAAAGAAATTCTCACTTAGTGAGCTTACCCCGAACTGCCTTCTAAGGAGGAGTAGTTTTAATGCTGCTATCTATTATACATAATTTAATTATATTTACAGTGTTACTTCATGGCAGCTGGAGTTTTCTGGGTGACCAAAGGGAACCAAAGATACATGTCAGCTCAAGTGCCACTGATCAATTGAGATGTGATGGTAGACCTCATCTTAAAAAGGAAACAAACCTCTTAGTGTTAAATTGTATTCCTCGTAAAGTTGGGGGAACTTTACTCGTGAGTTGAGGGTATCTATTCATTACTGGTTCTTATCAGGTAAGGAATATCAATGTTGTGTACAACAACTAGATAATGAGTTCAATTTGCTGCCAGATTTTTTCCTTTTTTGTTTTATTCTGAAATTGCAACCAATCTCCCTTCTCATTGAAAACATCATGTGCTTTATTATTAAATTTATTATCAGGTTTGTTTATTAATTAATAACACATTGATCCCTCAGTTAATGAGCTGTACCGTTTTCTTTGAAAATAACTGACCCAGAGTTATATCTTCATTTTAAAGTTCTCCACTGATGTTGCATTGGTGTCTGTCAGAAAGGTGGCGATTATAAAGTGTGCACAGTTAAGTTTCTCTAAATATTTTGGGTCCATTTCTCTTCACAGTTTCATTGGTGTAATTTTAGAAACACAACTGCTCAATTACATTTAAAAATCTAGAAATGAGGAGGCAATGAGTCAACTCATCTACTGTTCCAAAAAGGGCAGGAAGACTCATGTTCCTATTCTTCAGCACTCACTTTTCCCACCAAATGGCCACTTGGTAGTCTTGATCTAATAAGCTCACAAACACCCTCACAAACACACAACTGTTGTGTGTACAGTTGTGTGTACAGAGCATCACATCACTTGTCTATTCTCAGCTGATCCATGAAAGAGTCTGTGTGTTTTGCTACCTACTCACTTTGGGAAAGGCACAGTTGCTCTTTAATTTTTTAAATTATGACATTTATATACTAGTGTAATGCATTCATTAAGCAATGACTTTCCAGAGGGAAAAACCCTGACATGACAGAGCAAATAAGTCCCAAAAGGACAGGGCACTGGGACAGCTAGTGGAAAGAGTGAAGTAGTAAGTTGGGTTGAAATGACTGCGCATGCAGAATTACTGCAGCTTTTTGATTAGGCAGTACAAAAGCATTGTTGTTTGCATAAATATCCATGATATCAGGGAACAACAGATTGAAGGCAGTTTTCACAGCTACGAAGAGCTCATTCTTTCTCCATCAAATACAAAGGCCTTAGCACTATGTAACAGAAAGCATCACAAAACCTGAGTAGATGATTTAATCTCTGTACCATGTGCCTGACACAGGATATACATGTGAAACTGTTAACTGTGACAAAATTTATTACTCTCTTGCCTTCTCTGACAACTGATTGATTGTTGGCATACAACCAACTTTAAGACAACAGGTTGTCTTTTGCTTTAATGCTCAAGTTTTTCGTTGTTTATCTTTCCTACTGTGCTGCTTCAGTCACTTTTGCAAGCTTTTCTCTTGAATAGAGGGCAGGGAAGAATAGTGCCTTCTTGCCCTGAATAGGCTACAGCTGTGTTCATCCCTTCTTTCAGAATTCTCTTAGTTCTGTCTTTCTTCTTGTTGGTTTATGGCAGGATTTTAACATCAGTGATTGCTCTAATCCTGGAAAACAGACTGCAGGAGTGCTCACAGGAAAAAGCATACCTGAAGTTTGAAAACCAGAAAATAACATGGCTTTTCCTTTCTGTTTTATGTGCAGTTATGGATTTCAGGCTGTCTTGTGGAACAAATGAATGTGAGATCTAGTTTGGTGTGGGCTGGATTCAGCTCCAGTTTGGACAGATCTGCCAGCTCTTTTGTACTCATCGGGCAGATCTGGGTGAGTTTGGTCTTGCTTGGAGCCACAGCCGAGACACATGGTCAGGGTCAGTAGTATCTGTGGTTCCTTCCTGCAAAAGGTCACACCTACCCCTCAACTTCGCCTTCTTAAAGTTTCTTGGAGATGGAATGGATCTGCTGTCTTTCTCATTTACATGGTTTTTTCCCATGACCAGAACAATTGGAAAAAAATTTGCATTCCCATCGGTCCCTTCTTAGATACGTGAAAAAGGTCCATAGTTCCTCCTTCTTAATAACACAAAATCTCATTTAGGATTCTTGAATTCCTTTTTTAGGTTTAACAGGCAGCAGCATCTGATTCGGCTGGCAATAATGGAGTAATAAATTCCTTTTATCTCAAAGACATCTATAATGTGTTCCACCTATAGTTTGCTGGTAGCCACTGCATATCTATCTTTATTTGGTTTTGCCTTCCTCAAATAGTTTTTCTTCCCAAAAGGCTATTTATTACTCCTGTTTCCAGTGAAAAATCAATCTGGTTAAATTTAGCCTGCTGAAATAGGGAAAACTTTTAACTCAAAATGTTTAGAGGGAGAGGACAGCAAGTTTTTCATGTTTAAAATAAAAAAATGAGTACTGATGCTGCTTAGCTATAGCTAAGTTCCAGTAGCTGGGGCTGCTACTCAAGCTTGTAAACTGCAAACCTAGGAGGTCATGGAGGAAAAACTTTTCCTTGCATGACTGGTGCATTCTTCCCCTTCTGGCTTGAGATTTCAGGATCTAAATTTCTTCTCATTTCCTGTGTTGACAGTGAAGGACAGACCACGGGCATTGAGGTGAGGAGCTCTGACCATGATGGAGAGTACGGTGCCATTTTTCTCAGCAGCTCGTGAGCGCCAGCAGGACCAGACAGTCTCCATGGGGCATTCCCAGGAGCACATTCCTAACAGAGCTGCAGCCACAAATGCAGAGCATTTGTGCTGAGGGTGTGCATCTCCCAGCTGAGCCCCCCAGGCCCTTCTAACCTCCAGTAACACTCACTTGAGAGCAAACATGGGAAAATCAAGTAAAGGCAGGGCTCTGGAGTTTATATCTTTGCAGTGAGCCATGCTGTTGTCATGCAGTGGCTCTGGATGGCAGTCTGCATTTTGCCACCAGTGTCTTCAGGAGGCCATCTGGTCTCCTGCTTCTTTGTGGGTTTTTGCTGTCACCAGATTCAGTTGGCATGGTCTTGTGAAGTGAACTCCTCAAATATGGGATGTGGGTTTGGTTTACATTTTTGGCAACTTGGGAAGAGCAGCAGGAGGCTTTCTGCCTTTTGCTGTAAAGAAATAGGTGAAAAGGCTCACAGTTTTCTGGCGTTTTGGTTTTGTAGGGGTTTTGTGTGTATTTCCTCCTATTTTGTGTTATTCTCTCTTTTGAGTATTCCTTTGCTTATCACAGCATTTGTGTACATATGTGCCTTCTCACCCTCTTGAGCAAGGGGGAGCCACCAGTTAAGATGCAGCACTGTCATGGTGCAGGACAGAGTCTCGCTTCCCAAGGGGGAACTGTGTCAGCTGATGTGTCACACAGAAGTACCAGGGCTCATTTGAAACAATAGGTGATTTCCAATACTAAATGAATATTCTCCAAAATGACCATTTATGTTTAGGACAGAGAGCGGTTTTTTTTTTTTTACTGTTGGGGTTTTTTCCATGAACATAGGAAAAGGAAAAATTTTAACCTCTGGTCTGTCTGATGTCTTGCTGTTCTGGAAAACATTTTTTGCATTACTAAGGCTAAGTTCTTAGGCTGTCACATAGACATCCCTAGGGAGAAGGCTGATGTTCTGTTGAGACCTGTGTTAGTCTAGAAGTAGCTTGCAGTACTTGCTGGACCAGTCACTGAACTGTCACTCAGCACGATGATCTATGTGGGCCACTTCACTCTCCTTGGGTGGGCTTTGCTGCCTACACATGTTGCCTGATCACAGTCCTCAGCTTGTTTTGGTTTGTCCTTTTGTTGTTGCTGCTCTCAAATTCAGGAGGGAAAGAGCATGGCGAGATGTCCTCAGTGTTTCTGGAGCTGAAATCCTATTTTGTGCATAGGGTGGGTGGAAGAGAGAGCACACAGAGGACTTCTGTGCCAACCCATCCCCAAGTAGCTATAGTTAGGAAAGAGAGACTGGGTCTATCTTGATGCTGTGTCTATCCTAGGAACTTCTAGATGAACTTAATACTATGTTTATGCCACTAGAGCTGGAAAATAACTTCTGGGCTTACAGTGCTGGAGAGGAAATGGCTGTTAAATGGACATCCAAGTGTGAAAATTTACTCATTTACTGAACTGCTCAGCAGATGCTCCCACCTTGGAGATACTCAAAAGACATCTGAACATGGCCTCTAAGTGGCCCTGCTTGAGCAGAGGGTCAGACAAGATGACCTCCAGGGATCCCTTCCAAACTCAACCATTCTGTGATTCTGTGAAAGCCTGGTTAAGAGCTCAACACAGCCTTTTGAGTGAGAGTTTTGTCATCTTCATCCCAATCCGTCCTTCTCCTTTATTCTTCCTTGTTCATAGTATGACTTAATGACATGTAACACCAACAACAGTGGAATGTGTTGGAAAGTAACAGTAGCACCCTGAGACATTGTTCTCACCATTAGCCAGGTGAGTTCACTGACAAGTGTCTGCAGCAGCTGGTTTCCTTTTGTTACACCTTTGCTTGTGAATGCTTGTATCTAGTGAACCATGGTTACTTTATTATGACACATTAACTTTTTCTTCCCTTGTAGGTAGCACTGGTTGTGGTAAAATATCATGGCTTTGATTCACATCCAGTCAGATGCACTTTGCAGTTATTATAAGTCATTAAACCTCACCAAGTCTGGGGTTTTGTTCTGTTTCCCATGCAGTGCCTGTGGTGTTTGGTTTCCAGCAACACATGGTGTTTATATTCATGACTGGCATTACCGTTGTGATGGTGATAGGGTTTGTGTTTCTTGCCTTGCTTGATTTATGTTGCGGCTGGCGTGCATGGCACGCTCATGTCTCGAAATAGAACACGACTGGTTTTTTTGTTTTTACATTAGAAGCACTGATGATTTAATTTAGCATTTTGAATAATCCTGCATTTACAGGGAAACCTGTGTTGTGTCCCTCCTTTGATAACTGTATTGGCTTCAGACATTAAGGGCTGCACTTCAATCTCTGTAGATGTGTGTGGTTCTTAAATGTCTCATGTGGTTTCCTGCTTCCCACCTTGTCCTTGACTCTTCCTACTCCTTACGCTCTTCTTTGCTTTCAGCCAAGATCTCTCCCCTTGCAGCACTCTTGCTAAGAAAGTTCTGCTTTGCCATCTTTTGTCATTGAAAGATCCTGTGATGCTTCTGTCTCAGGGTAGGTCGGTCATGCAGTCACAGCAAGGATCACCTGACTTACAGGAGATAGTTTGAAATGCCCTACAGTGGTAGGACCCCCTGTGCAGAGGAATAGACCTGGACCTGTCCAGGTATATCTTTACTATTGTGTGAATGCATTACAGACCAAAAAATGGGAAAGCTTAGCTCAGCACATTGGGAATTTTCTCCTTGTCTCTGCATCCCAGCTGTGCCTCCCTCCATTTCCCCTCAGTCTGCCTGTAAACTGTGTAAAGCACTGTGCAGGGAGCATCCAGCACCCTGCTCATGGAGGCCTCACAGGTCACCTCACAGTGGTGGTTTTGGTAAGAGCCAAGCTCAGGCAGAGACTGAAATTCCAGTCGCAGCAGCAGCAGCCAGAGCTGTGTTTCCAGCCTGCCCTGTGCTGCCCATCAGACATGGACTGGTAGACTCAGCAGGAGCCAGCAGCTGTGGGATGTTCCAGTCCATGTATCTGCCTTTCCTGTTCCTCTGCCTGAGGCTTGGGTGAGAACAGGCAGGTATCGGCCTGGTCTGTAAGCAGAGGGGAGGATGGCAGGATCTGCCATCAGACTCCTTTTCATCTTTCTTCCCTGTCAGTGTCATGAGCCACTTAGGGCAACAGGCAGAAACTGAGCTTGCCTTCTACAGTGATGAAGTCTTGAGCCAGTCCTTGCTGGAAATAGGAACTGAAATAGGAGCTTAGGAAAGTATTCACCTCTACCCTATAACACAATTTGTGGTACTTTTCAACCAAAATAAAGCAGAAAGAATTTAAAAAAAACTTATAAAATTAATGATAACTCCTTTTCTTCTCTGTCTTTCCCAGAAATAAATCATTTTCTGTATTTTTTGAGGTCATACCCTGGTTACTGCTGGACAAAATCCAATCAGATGGTAAATCTGAAGACAGTGATGGAGTGGAAAATATATCAAGAGCTCTGAAGCCATTACAACATTTTAATTACATGCTAAACTGGTTTTTCCACAAAACAGTAACCTTCCAGATGAAGGGACTAGGACTCAGGACTGATAATAGTTGCTGATGTCCAGGCTGCAGATTATGTGGTCAATCCCTTCTAGTCAGCTTCAGCTAATAGTACTGCTAAACCACTGCCTGACTTATCTCATGATATTTTATAGCTATAATAATAATTTCATCTGACCTTTTGTTGACCACTGTCATTTACTGCACATTTTGGCACAAGGAAGGCCTGTTACTGGCATTGTGTTCCCACCAGCAAGGAAATCACATGCCCTCTGAAGACTGACAAATAGTTGGCTTGAGTTATGCCCTTCATCACAATCATCCATCACCATTGTCCTTTAATAAAATCTTTTCACTGCTAAGGGTAGTCTGACATGTAAGTGTGGAGTGAGAAACTAAGGGTAGTGGGGAAGCTGTGTGTTTAAATTTCAAGGCTTCTGATCTGGGTAAGATGCACTGACAGGATTGGGAGATGCTCCTGCAATCTCACTATGTGTGTTGTGTGTATAAGGAGATAGGTATAGCAGGCTTCTTTTGTAAATGAAAGTTCTGACTAAATACAGGACTAAGATCGTGTGCTATTCCCTGATGGCTACTGTAAGAGAAATGTACTTTTTTTCTAGTTGCTTCTGGATTGTTGGGTATTTTATAGAGAGCATGCTGAATTTAAGGCTTACGAGGGCTAATAATAAAAGAACAGAAGTGCCGTAGGACAGCACCACGTACATGAGGCCCCATTCCTCCCTTGTGGGTGGGTCATTAGCAGGATTGGGAGTGATAAACCTGGTTGTCGTCTCTGCTGCTGAAGCTGCAGTGCTGGCAGGAGTGTGGGGAGGGAACAGATTAGGCAGGAGGAGTAAAATGTGATTTAGTGGCTTTCAGAGCTCTTTACTGAGAGCAGAGGACAGAGGCTTCAAGCTGGGTTCCTGTTTGCAAGGACTGTTTTCTCTGACCATTGTGTCCTGTTCTTTCTCCAGTCTCCTGCCACAAATGTGTCTGTCTCTCCCCTCTCTGTCTTCAGTTCCCAGATCACTGCTCTGTCCTCTGCCATCTCCCACGCAGTCATTTTCATACCCTGATGAGGTTTTCCATTCCCTGCAGCCCTTGTATCCCAGACAGTGTTGTCTGGCAGCTCAGTGGTGGGGCTGTTTGGTCGCAGAGCAGGTCGCACACAGCTGTCCGTCTGTAACATGCTCAGGTGCTTCAAGAGGTTCATGTTACTTGGTTAGCTGACATAAATCTGTGTGTAGAATAGCTGCATAGGTCTCTGCTGATTGCTTCATTTGTGTGGTTGAAAATATTGCTGCAGTTTAACTCCTAGAAATGTCTGATCCATTTATCTATCATGATAGTAATGGGGAATGGAGGGAGCAACCTTCAGTCATTTATCCATGTTTATTAGGACACTATGCTAGCACTGGTTTTCTGAATCAAGCATGAGCAGAAGGCTCAGGGCATCCCTGCTTACTATTTTCGGATACACCCACTGCTATCTGAACGTCAGAGGAAGCAACTGATCTTTATTCCTCCTGTTCTAACACGTAGCTGTTACAACATGCACACCAGCAAAGAGTGTGAACGTGTCCAAAAGTGAGAAATTTGCAATTTGTCCCATGTTGGAAGAGGAACGTGCTTGCAACATTTTGTCACTACCACAAGAACTGGAGACATTTCCCATTTCAACATTACGTATTAGCACATAGTTAAGTTGCTTAGTGAGCAGTACAGACTTCTCTAAGATTTCAGCTGATTTCAAGTGTGTTTCTTTAGAAGGTTTATTTTTATTTGTAAATATGTGGAATCTTAATTTATTTTTGTGTATTTTCTCAAGTGTTTAAAAATGGCAAAGTATATTTTGATTCAGACATCCCTGCATTCCTGTCTTGGCTTTTTTCTTGTACATTTTAACATCAGTCTGACTAACAAAGAAATATTTAATGCAATATGTTTAGTTGATGATTTATTGAAGTTGAAATGTAGAAGGAAAATATGAAAAGCATGCCAGAATTGAAATGTGTTTCAGGATTTTTGCAAAAAATACTTGTGAAAATATTTTTGTTGGGTTTGCTTTCTGTCTGAAGACATTGCAGGGAATTCCAACTGAAAACATACCTCTGCAATTTGCCTAAAACATGTTGGAGTTTTATTTTACAAAGAAGAAACCATTCCAAAGTGCTTGTTGTTTAGACTTTTAATTTCTCTTCCAAGTACAGCTTGATGCAATAATTAACTTCAAAGAACAAATCAACCACTGGCTAAATATTCCAACATAAAAGTAGAGCTTATGAATTTTCTATTTAAAAAAATGTGTGTGCATACATACATTTTATCTTAAATCTGTATAGATGTACTCTGGTGCTTGTTTTACTGAATAGTTTTAAATTTGCCATAATAACTGTGTTTGATTGCAAGTCAATATTTTCCAAGTCGTAATTATCAATGAGACAGAATCTTTTTCCAGTTTAAAAAAACACAGAATCCTTACAATACAACATTAAAATTGATTAACTGAAATCAAAGAGTCATTAATAGTACTTGTGATTCAAATAATTGTGCTTTCAAAACAGTCCATGCTGCTTTTGTAGGGCTTTCCCAGTTATTCACTAGAGGGACTTTATTTTGTGGCTGCACTTGGACAGCAGGAGCAGCAGGCAGAAGGGTTAAGACACAGGCGATGTTATTGAGCTGAGAGGTTGAGGGATATGAGTATAATGGCTAAGTGTGGATTTTATAGCTGGGCTAATCTGTTCATTGGGTAGGACTGCCTTGTTGTTATTGATGTCTGACAGCATTATCATGCCACCACCAGCTCCCAACATACTGTAAATTTTCTGGACGGGGGGTGGAGTTGGGGGGGATGACAGGACTTTCTAATCTCTGGAGGGGATGAAGCCACATCCCTCAGGGCTTTATGTATGATAGAAGCTGTGGCATAACGTGACATTAGGGTTGCTCATCTCCTTGTTGCTATAGAACTGGGGCACTCCTACATTCTTCCTCATCCCTGGACTTCTACCTCAGAACTTACACAAAATATCAGCAACAAATTTTGTGACACTTTCTCTTTTTTTTTCTTGTTCTCTTTTTTCCCAAGCATCCTCTTTGCAGACATAGAGGGTTTCACAAGCCTGGCCTCCCAGTGCACTGCTCAGGAGCTGGTCATGACGCTGAACGAGCTCTTTGCCAGATTTGATAAGCTAGCAGCCGTAAGTTTTCCATTATAATTTTGTTTTCTCTTGTTTTTATTCTCCTATTGCAAGAATGACATACTGTGCTCGTTCACTGGATTTCTTAAATATTCACTGCCCTAAAAGGCAAGCTATTGCAAGCATGAATATAAGCTGAATACTTCTTTCTCCTTTATTATTCTTATTTTTTTTAGGAGAACCACTGTTTACGGATCAAGATCCTGGGTGATTGCTATTACTGTGTGTCTGGATTGCCAGAAGCAAGAGCTGACCATGCCCACTGCTGTGTTGAGATGGGAATGGATATGATAGAGGCCATATCGTAAGTGCCATGTTCGCCACAGAGAATTTCGAAACAAATAGCAAGTAGATTCTCTTTCCTGTTAGGTCTTCTTTACATTAGAAGCAAGGTAGCCAAGCCAGAGAACTCAGGCCAGCAAAAAGGGAGATCACCTAGAGCAAAAAAACAGAATACAGTAAAGGTTTGACAGCAGAAAGGCAGACACTTGTGCCCATCACACCCACATGGATACCAGAGCTCAACCTCCTGATGAGAAAGGCAAAGGTTAATATAATTACTGGAAGTCTCATTCACAAAGGAGGATTACAGTGAATTACAGAATTGTGAATTCAGAAGATTAATAATAACTTTATTAAATTTCAGTCACTATTCATTCAGCTTTTTACTCACCTTAAAATTGCTCTACTAAGGCCTCTCTTGTCTAGTTTAACTAATCCTCCTCCATGTGACCCTATGCCAAAAATGTCAGATTCAAGACTTTCTTACTTCAGTTAAATTAATTATTGAAATAAAGTTGGTCTGGCACAGACTGGGACAGATCCGTGATCTTTTTCCTTTATTTCCATTTATTTCCTCATCTTTATTTTTTTTTCGTTTAAAACTTCTTCTGAAACTTCGCCTGGTCCTGAGATCATACTAACCACTTGTTTGTCCAGACTATTCCTATCTTTAGAGAGTAGCAAATATGAGACCCATATCTAGTTTTATTACTTGGAGGATTACAGACAATGTTGAATGTTTTTTGCATAGGACATGCGCTTTCACAGGCCAATTCTTTCAGAATTCAGACAGGGAAGATTTATTTGTTCATCTTGAGTTACAAGTTTAGGCAGAAAGTTCAGTCAGTTTTGGATGGTAAATGAGCTGACCTTGATATCTGCACCACCCCTGCTGCACAGATTCCGCTGTTTTTTTCCTTTCTCTTCTTTTTTTTTGATTTCGTGAAAGCATCTTCTGAAGTATTAGTGGTACCAAGAGGGAAGTAGAAGATCTCTGTGTGGTTCTCCTCTCATTCCATACAGTAAATTGATGGAGTTTCCACTTCAGCTTGATAAAACATAGAGCTACCTGTTTGCTCAGCTTGGGACAGCACATCCTTACCATTGGAATTTCTGCAAGGATGTGAATACACCCTCACACGTCTCAGCTTAATTTTCATAGCACAGCTACATAGGTTGAAAAGCAGTGTTTTCACCCAGGAGTTCCCATTCAAAGCACAGTAAGCAACTGCATTCCCTTGGTTTGTATACAGTGTAAACTGTTAGGACTTCCTGGCTTTCCTTTCCTGGTTTTAAACTCCATTCCTTTGCACTAGTCTTCTTTTGGGGTTTGTATGCAGCATGCAAAATAAAAGGAATTGCAAATAACTGGTTTTCAGTAGCCCTTGAAAGAATACTGTTTCTTCCACGTGAAGTACAATTCAGTGGCAGGTGACAAAGGGTCTTGTCAAGCACAAGAAGCAGCAATTTTAAGCCACCAGCCCTACAAAGAGAATACTGTGTCTATTGCCCAGAAAAGTCTCATCTTCTGCAGTAGTTGGCCTGATGAAATCCAGACATCTTCATGCATTTCTGTATAATCCCCCACAAGGCTGAGTAACACTAGGAAGTCTAGACTTCATTGATTAACTGCAACCCACCTTACCTTGGAGTAAACAGGGAGCTGAAGTGCACTCAATGTTTATTTACAAATAGCTCTTCAGCAGCCTTTAAAACTTGTCTTCCCCTTGATGTATAATGAATGCATTTAACAATCTGATCTCTTAATAGGTCTGGAAGGTGACTCTGTTCTCACTACCTCTGTTTCCCCACCCCTATTCCGCCTCCCCTAAGGATCAATATAAGAGGTTTCACAATTAAGGTAATCAGTAGCTACTGAACATTTGATTGCAGGCTTCACCAACACTGGACCCTGCCTGTAGGCTGATTTCATCTGTGCACAATAACAGCAGGAAGTGCTACCCCAAATAGGAAAGAATTCAAGAAAATTGTTTTCACTGTACTGCTGGTATAACTTTACTAAAAAAAGGGAAGGTAACAAAGGATATTTCTCTTGTCTATACAGAATAACAAAGTTATTTGTTTTCTGCAAAGTTTAGACAAAGTCCCCTTCTTATCAACGACTCTATGGAGAGAAGTTCCCTGGTCTTGTGTCAGTAACATGGCTTGGCAGAGGGTGCAGTAGGGGTTGTGGAGTGGGAACTGTTGTCCCTGCAAGGGTTATGGCTGCAACTGCATTTTAATTACCTCAGTTCCTGTTCCTTTCCCAAGTGTTGTGGTTGGAGCTCTTTCAGTTCGTAAGCCTGTGACACCTTACCCATATCAGCTTCCTTTATCTGGTCGAGAATCTCCGATGCTTGTTAATAAAAATAAGGAATATTGCTTCCATGAGTAGGTAGTGAAATGTAAGATAGGGATCATAAGGAAAAAGGAGCTCTGCGAGGATGGGAGCTGTTTCAACAAGAAGTCATCTTGGACAGTGTTTTAAGGGGCATATTGCACTGTGAGGAGTGAACTAGAGTCCAGAATTGGTCTATCTTTAATCATGTAGTTTCATTAATAACTAAATATTGGAACTGTGTTGATGTTCGGGAGTTGGGAGGACTTACCTGTCCAGATGATGTTATCTAGAAAAGACTAGATGAACCTGAAAACCAAAGAGATTGAAATCTGATAGGTATAAAGTACAACTTCATGCTGCAAGGAACTAACTACTGAAAGGAAAGGACTGTGCTATGTGATGTAGGTGAATTTGCCTGTGAAACATGGACATTCTGGGAATGATGTGATCACCAGTAACGAGAAGCAGAGTTGTTCTGGTGGCCTCTTCAAGACTGTCTCCTACCCACACTCCTAAATATATTTTCCATGTGAACAGCTCTTGAAGTTAACTTTTGTCCTAAAACGGCAAAACCCACGAAGTATTCCAGTGGTCATTTGGGAGTAAGCAGAGCATCCAAAACCTCATTAAAATCAGAGCTTGAGTATTTGTAGCTGCCTGTTTGGAGTGACTGCAATAGATGTGGTTCTCTGGTTTTGCTACTCTGACTGCAGCTGTAAGGCCTGTTCAAGCTTTCTAACTTCAGTGCGGCATTTCACACACATATCATATTTCGTCAGTGGAAGAGTTGACACTTGGTGCTGTGAAGACAAATTAAGATCTCTGAAATCATTTCCCTTTTCTCTTTGCAACATGCTATTACTCTTAATGAGGCTGAGTGCTGGCAGGTTATGTCCAGCTTTGGTATGGAAATCAGAGACCAGCACTTTATTCCTTTTAGTGCCCCAAAGGTAATTTTTTTATGAGTTGTCAACTTGATCCTGAGTTCAGTGAACATGGATTTACTCAAGAACTCCCCGTTCTAATTAGTACTCTCCTTGGCCAGCCTGGCCGTCCAGGAGCAGTACAGCTCATCCAGTTTTGTTCTGCTGTCCTGTTGATGTGGATGAGCAGCACCATGTGTATGTGTGAGTAATTTATGGATCATTATGGATTTTTGTGTTCTGGATACAAGTTTGTACCACTGACTACAACCATGCAGGTTTTTGTGATGTCCCTTTTTCCCTGTATCTTTTTTCAGGCTGGTCCGGGAGGTTACGGGCGTAAATGTCAACATGAGGGTTGGAATCCACAGTGGGAGAGTTCACTGCGGGGTCTTGGGCCTTCGGAAGTGGCAGTTCGATGTGTGGTCCAACGATGTCACGTTAGCCAACCACATGGAAGCAGGGGGCAAAGCTGGGTAAGTTGCTTCGTCAAAACTGTTGTGTTTATCCATGAAACTTCCATACTAAATCTGTAAGAATAGTGGCATGGCTAAATAAATTGGACTTTACTGCTTGTTTGTTCCAGCACATGGAACTTTTCCCTGACAGGACCTGGCTTTTTAGGTGATAACTTTTGTTTTGTGTCATTGAAGGCGCATCCACATCACAAAAGCAACCCTGAACTATCTCAATGGAGACTACGAGGTGGAGCTGGGCTTTGGAGGGGAACGCAACGCTTATCTCAAAGAGCACAGCATCGAGACCTTCTTGATTGTGCGGTGCAGCCAAAAACGGGTAAGACCAAATAAACTAAGGCAGGCTTAGGTACTTTTAATAACTTCATGGTCTCTGACACACCAAAGTAGAGTGAACACCAGCCTTTATAGATGAGTCAGTTGACCTGCAGTGACAAAAGTTCCTGTTTCTCTCTCCTCTTCCTGAATTCTTTTGTGCATAGCAGGGAGTACCCACCATCTACATAAGGTTTCTGCATCAAGTGCTTTCTAGTTCTCTCAAAGAAACTGTCCTGAGTTGTTTTCAAAATCACGTTGAAGAATGTTGTTAATATAGATATGTATTTTGTACAAGTACTTAAAGCAATTTATTAAACCCACAAAGATCTCTTCTCTGCCAGAATACAGAGGTGATTTTGTCCACCTGCTCACCAGATAGCCATGAACATAAAGATTAGAGCAATTCCTATCATTGCTTTTCAACCTCTGTTTCTGAAGATGGGAAAAACTGACCCACTGTATTGACTGATGATCACTGTGACAATAGGATGAGATCATACCTACTGCTATGACACGGGTCAGGCTGCACAAAATAAGGCTACGAGGGCACTACTGACTTGAACTTGAATCAAATCAAACTCAAGTGGACTTCAGCCAATATATCTTCTTTTTGTGACACTGCCAAGAGCAGATGTTATCAGTAGTTTGTATTCTTTTTTAAAATGGTAGACTGTAGTACTAGAAAAGGACCTTTTTGATCATCTAGTTGAGCCTAACCACTAGTATTTCTCTAAGCAATTTCTGCACTATAGACACTGCTTTGCTATTTACAGCATGGGCAAGCATATAAAGATTAGCCTGAATTGAAAATAATTTCAAATTTTTCTGAATCTAAACCAATGAAACCTTCCCACAGCTGTAAATACGACTGCCATGAGATTAAATGAATTAATGTTTGTGACATATTCCAATAGCATGGAACCTATACAGAAATACTTTGCTACCATTGCCTCGTTTCCTGAGAGAATGGAAGCCTCAAATCTCCTTAATGAATATTGTGTAAAAAATCTCCAAGAAAATCCCTTATCATCTGCTGAAGGGAGAAGCTGATGTTTTGGTTTCTATCTGCTCCTAAGATAAATCTCATTAACAATTGTCAATCTTTGAAAGAGGATTAGAAGTTGCAGTGCAAGATTATTGTTTCCTGAGCATTGCTGCCTGTCAGTGGGCCAGCTGATGTTTATACCTAAATCACTTCTTCCTTGCTGGGCAGATTTAAGAACATAAACCAAAATACCCTTATGATTAGGCCCCATCTCCTGTGGTGAAGAACCTGTATTGGCTTCTTAAGTCATACAGTCACCAAATTGTCTGCATGTTTTTGTGGAGAACTGGAGACTTCTCTGGCGAGAAGAGGCAAACATAAGATCTCAGGACTCTACTGGTTGCCAGTGTAGACAAAAAAATCAAAAACAGAGACTTCAGAGCACTTGGGACTTGACTTCATTTTTGAACACAGGGCTGTATTTTGAGTCGGAGACTGGATAGAGACTGAGAAGAGATGTGGATTCCATTCCAGACAGATTTGAGGAACTTTCATCTTTGTACCTTGATTTTCCCTGGTAAAATAAAACAGACCATTTTTTTCACTGCTTTATATGTATTTATTGCAGCTCTGTTACATACTGTAGCCCTTAGCTGGAGTCTCTAAGCACTACTGTAATGCTGCTGTAACTTGCTGCATCCCAGAGAAACCAAGAGCTGGGACATGTGCATGGCATGTGTAATTATTGGGCTAAACTGAAACATAAATAAGCTGCTGCCCAAGCCCATGGATATTAAGTGTTTAGAGTTTGAGAGGCTTCTGGTTTGCCCATAGTGCTGTTATGCTCCAATAGCTATTTTTTGTCTCTTTGTGAACAGTTTCATAAATCATAGAATGGCTTGGGTTGGAAGGGACCTTAAAGATCACCTTGTTCCAATCACCTTCCACTAGAACAGATTGCTCAAAGCCCCATCCAACCTGGCTTTCAACACTTTCAGGGATAGTGCATCCACAGCTTCTCTGGGCAAGGTGTTCCAGTGTTTAAAGTTTTCTCCCTGTTTAATTAATTTTAACATAATACAAAAATCAGAAGTGAGAAAAGATTTCTCCCACAGTCAGCTCAGTCAGTCTTGAATATTTTGCCTGATGCCAGGCAAAGTTGTAATAATTCGGTTTTTTCCTTTCATTTCTGCTTGTTTTTAATGACTTCCTGTGATGTATTTAGCCAGGTTTTCAATTCAGTCTGTTCTGGTAATGGCCATAAAATGTTCACCTAACTTAGTAATGGGTTCCTGTGAGTCGTGTCTGGGTTCCTGCTGTCCTCACACACAAGGCACGGGGTTGGCATTGGCCTGAGAGCAGAGGCATAGTTAACCCAAGTAACTGTTTGCCTGAGCTATTCCTCAGTTCACACAGGCAGACTTGAGTTATCTGAATACCTGGTCCCTCAGTCCCACAGCCGTCAAAACCCCACAATACCATGAGTTACGATAAATATATAAAATGTAATGGAATCTGTTCCATACCCTTTCTGCTTACTGATGCCATGGGGAGCCATAACTTTTTATTTTCTGTCTTTTTTGTTTGACTTTTTCATAGTGTTAATGCCATTTCTTGGGCACAGAGTAAATGGAAGGAACATTTATCTAATATATTTGTTCCAGGAACTCAAACTAGCTTCTTCTTTGAAAATACTTTTTTTCTTTTTCCTTTTTAAGAATGCTGTTAACTGGAATATATTCAGTTGAGTTTCAGGGGGAAAAGGCTAGATTCTGCTCACTCAGTATTTAATAACATCCCTAGAACTGAAAACGTAGTCATTGTTTTCTGTCTGGTACACAGAAGAGTTGCTTTATATTAAAAGAGAACAAACTGCAAAGTTCTAAAATCCAATCTGTTTAGGTTTCTTTCTCTTCATCTTTGCCTCTAAATCTGCCTTCACCGTTCTGTTTGTCCTGCCCTGTCATTCTGCTGCTTTTGTGGGTGAGCACTTGCCTGTGAAGAAGGTAATGCTCAGAAACCTCAGAGCAGTGCAGGAGTGACTAGTGTTACAGCCTTATGTCCCCCTAGATAGAAGTTTTCATGGTTTTTTTAAAAAAGCATAGATCCAAAGTTCCAAGTCTGTTTTCCTTGAATTTTGATAATTAAATTATAAAACAGTCTTAACTGTGTGAGATACGAAGGGCCATGCTTTTCATTGTATTGTGAACCTAAATATATATATTTAAAAGTATATCTATTTATGTATGTGAAGTAATTTTTGTCATAAAATTAGCAGGCTCCACCATAAAGGTCTATTGAATCTTTTGCTGTGTTTTTTTTGTTCCCATTAGTGCTAACAGTGAGCTGCTCTAAAACCTAGTTGCTCTGGTGCCTAGTTGCTCCGGTTGTCTGGTGTCTGCAGTCAGTCAGCAATTGTAATCCTTCTCTTCCTCTCAGCCTTTTCTCTTCTGAGACAGACTCTTCTAATGTCTTCGCACAACGAAGAGACAAGCACAAGCTCTCACATTTTCTTGGTCATCAAAAGGAACCTTTACCTTTTGCAAAGTTGCGTTATCTTGGTGTCTGTTATTTATTCTGTGATGAACTAATGTGATTTCTGATAATGCAGTTTCTGTCTGTGATCACCAAGAGAATGATCATGCACTTTGTATACTTGAATGTCCCAGATCCCATTTCTACTATGCTAGTCCTCAAATGTCAGGTACTGATACTCCTTTTCTTCTTATCTATCATATACCACCTCTGCTTCTCTCATTAGCCAAGTCTGTCATTGCTCACTTGCTGCCAGATGAAATAAGAAAAAAATCCAACAAAATCTGTCCCGAGAGTAATATTTGAGTAACTTCACTAGTAAGTTTTATCCAGACTAATACTTCCTCATTTAACACCATCTCTTGCCACTTCACTAGAAACCAGCTCTTTGCCCAACTTCATATTCCGCGTCTGTCTTGGCCATTAGTCTCCAGCACAGCACTTTGTCAAATGCTCCATGGAAAAAACAAAGCCAGTGAGAGCTACCATATTTTTTCTGTTTAGAAAAACTTGGATCCAAGGCTGTTAATCCAAGCCCAGCTGCTCTGCAAGTTCTGTGTCATGATCCCTGACTAAATAGTTATTAAAAATATCTGTTACCAGAATTGAAATTGCAGCTGGCAGTTTCCCACAGGTCTGGGATGGAGGTTGTCCATCTGACTTCAGCACATCACATTTAAGTTTTCCTTCCAGACATGGTTTAGTGGGATTTGGCAGTGCTATGTTTCCAGTTGGACTCAATGATCCCAAAGGTCTTTTGCAACCTAAATGATTCTATGATTCTAGGCTTTCCATTTATAACCCTATCCTTATGAGCTTCTTCTCTTTTGCCTCTACTGTGGCAGTGGTGATTGCATGGACAGAAATAATCTGTTCCTTCAGTTCCAGAGCAATTAAGAATTTCTAGTTTCTGTTCTCCTTGCATGATATAGGGCCACTTACATAAGGATGACTTCTGTCCTTATTTAGTAATTTTCACATTCCTGTGAAATATTCATATATGTTTCTAATGGACTTAATACCTTAGCATGGAAGAAATACAAGAATTCTCCAAGGAGATTTTTGCCTTTCCACCATTACTGGATTTGTGTCTTCATTCTTTATCAGAAAATATGTGTTTCCAGATAAACAGCAATTTATCAGCTAGAATTACTAAAGCTGTTGCCCACATCTCAGTGATTCCCAAACTTAACCCCTAGGCATTGCAGTGGACTACACAACATCACTAAGAACAATATCTTTACCCTTCTACAGAGCGGTTTTGTTTTATTCTACACTTTTTTTTAGTTTACCCTGCAGACTGTAGCGTTCCTAACACCCAGCTCTGGTCCTCTGACTTCACAACTTTTATATCTGCCATTCTGAATTTTGTTCAAAACATCTGTCCCAGTCGTTACTGCCATCCTGTCACATCCCTGCTGTTCTTACAGTACTCAACTTAATTATTGTTGTCTTATCCAGTAGTCCCAGTTCTTGTGCTGCCCAAGTTTCTGGCATTTGTGCAGGAACATGTCACTTGGTGGTTGCTGGTAACGTTTGCTCTTCTCTGAGATCAGGTGCTGCACTAATTTGCGGAACCATCACAGCTACTCTTCCCAGCACTTCTAATCACTGGTAAAAGCTCTACTCTGAGAAGGGTGGAAAAGCACGTTTGGAGGAGTGGAAACCAGAAACCTGAAGGTGAATAGGATTTCATCAGAATATTAGGTTTACAGCTACTTTTACTGTCCTCATCATGTCAGAAGTCTGGGGAAATGCTTTGCTTTGAACATAAGTAGAAACAAAATGTGCCTGTCAACAGATGAGCAATACTGCTGACCAAACACACTGTACTGAGAGCATGAAGTCTGTAAAGGGAAAAAATGTTTATTTTTTTCTAATGTCTTTCAATTGCATTAAACATGGGCGTTTCTTTAAACAATAGCAGGTACACAACAGTTTCAGAAAGGATTGTTGATGGTGACCTTAAAACAGCTCAACAAAACTTTGGCTGTAACTCCTAGAAAAACAATTCTCATTCTTTTCTAAATAACGTCCTGGAACTCCATCCAGCTGAAGAAACAAAATGGTCCTTTAAATGTTGAGCATGTGACTCTCCTAAAACACAATCAATCTAATGTGATGATTCCTCAATTTAACACATTTAATCAGAGCTCAGCAGGGTTCCACTCATGCGGATTTATGAAGGCAATGGTTTGGAGCATGTAACACTGCAAGAAATATCATTCATATGTCAAAAGGACTTCAACTTAAAGAATAATATGTAGCTGAATCTGATATGGCTGATCCATGCTCAGATTTCACTGCTTTGTTGCACTGATAGTGATCATCTGTTGGAAAATCCTACCACACATTAAAGAAGTAACAGGCATTCTTGATTCAATTGATATGTATAAGAAAACCCCAGCTCTTTCTGCAGTTTTGCTGTAACATTACTGTAACTCAGTGTGTGGGAACTGGTGGTGGGAATACAATAAAACCTCTGGGAATAAGATTTACAGTCTCTTTGTGAGTCCAGATTTGAAAAGTTCCCACAACAGCTTCCTGGAGCTTAGCCACCTAAAATCTGAAAAACTCATTGCTGTCGGAAAGTTTTGCACCTGCTCCTGTTGTTGGTAGTACCTGTAATGAGTAGGACTGAAAGGTATTGCCACTTCTCTTTCTGTATTCTTTTTTTCCAGTCTTGTTATGCCTCTGTGCAAGTTGTCCTCATGCTGTCACTTAGCCAGGAAGAAACAGAGAAGGCATCCTCATAAATTTCTACAGAGGAGCTGTGACCCTCCTAATTCTTCATTTTTAGAGTTTGTTATTATCATCACCCACTGAACAAGTGATTTTGCAGAAAATAAATTACCTCAACTTTTAAAAATATTAGGTTTTAATTTTTTTTTTTTAATAAGTGTTGATGTTAACAGCAAAGTCCTATTGTTCAGGACAATGTAGTAAGTAGCACATTATGTAGTGTGGGAAAGCAAAAAAGCACTATGCTTGTATATATGTGTTTTAATCTGATTGGAAACATTGCTGAAACATAGTACGCAATCCAGTGGAAACCTCCTACAAGGGGTGGGAGAAAATAACTGCCAGAGTTCATGTGTTTATGGTGCCTGACCTCATGGTTAGAAACAATCTCAGAAGTATTATTTACCCACTTGTCCTGTCCTTACCTCAACCCAGATGTGCCAATAAACATATATGAGATCTTTTATTTCCTTCAAATTCATCAAGTGATGCTTCAGGTATGAGGATTGCTCACTGGCAGAGTGGGGTAGTATGTCTTTGTGCATTTTGGCATTAAGGTTTTTCTCAAATTCTAACCAAATTTACTAACTCATGGGCTGAAGTCTGGCTGTATATAACTTTTATCATCTGTTGATGTAAAGGCATTTGTAAACTGACCAAAGGGCTTTGCTTTTATGGGTCCCCAGACCAGTTTCAACATCTGGGTTTTTTGATTCCTTTTGGTTGAAACCCTTCTCTAAGTTGGAATAAAATGGACTGACAGTGTTGCTTCTGTTGTTGAAAACAATATATATTTGCTTGGAGATAATGAAACTGTATTTCCTACTGGTTTTTTGGCATCTCATCGTAGAAGAAAGAAGCATAACTATGAAAAATATTGCATAACTGCAAAAAGACACAAGAAAGTGCTACAAATTATGGCAGAGACTATAAAGAGCAGTGACTTTTAAAAAACAAAACCTCAAACCAACTCAAATCTGGACATCAGCATTGCATCACATTAATGTATTTTTAGAAACATTTAAAAGCTGTCTGTCCTGGAGGTTATCCAGTGGCTCTGTCATGATTCCTCGTGTGAAAGTCAGTTGGTGCCAAGCAATGGAGTTTTCAGCTCTTGCAGATAAAACAGTGGTGGGTTTAATGCAGGGCAGAGATGAAGTGGGAGGCACTTGCTGTCCTGGGGGTGTGCAATGTGGGAGCACACGTGGTTCTCCCCCAGCAAACCTCCTGACGAGCTGACAGCTCCCTTGGGATTGCTCCCACAGTTTCCTTGTGAACCTACACTTGTCCTCCTGACTGTGTGGTAGAACATCTTTACTGGCAGCCTGGAGCTGCAGTGACACTGCTGCTGACTGTTCTGGGGCCAGCTGAGTGTCCAGCACAGGGCTCCTGTCCCAAGTGGCACCATGTCCCCAGGCTAGTGGCCATGAAGCTTCCAGCAGTACATTCCTGGGAACGTTTGGTGCCTGTGTGGTGAGGTGTGGTCTCATGGGAAGTGTTGTCATCATAGCTGCCTCTTCTTTGCAAGAAAAGAGAAGATGGTTTCCCATGCTTGTCAATCAGGCAGTTCTCCCCAGCACTGAATTTTAGCAAGCCTTTTTAAATTTCTTTTAAAAAATTCTAATTTAAGGCAGCATAGCACTCGACATTTAACTCCCTGGTTACCATGGAAATAACACCAGGTATTTTGCAAACTCCTGAGAGGTACAGGTTACAGTGAATAGTGGGGAATCAAAATAAGTAGGTAGGGAATGCAAACTCCAGGCAAGAAAAGATGCAGACCTACTTGTTTTGTCATATAACACTTGAACCAAAATCCTAGAGTTGAAAACAACTGATGCTTTCTTTTTAAATAACTTAATTGTCTGAATACCAGCAATTCTCTTGAAAAAGTTTAACCTCTCGAGTAATAAACAGCCAAGTTGTAGCTGTCCCTACCTTCTTAATTCTCAAGCTCTCCAGAGTTTGTCTCTTTTAAGCAAGGATTTAATAAGTGCCAACCCCTCTGCCTTCTGAGTCAGGCTGCAGTGCAGCCCTTGCTAGAGAAGGTGCATGGGTTTGATCTTGTGCAATAAACTCCCATCTTTCTGCAGAACACATTCCATGTGGAAACCTGCCTGTCTTTTTGACCAGGGAATATATTCAAAATAAGGAAATAATCTGCCTGTTCTTTAGGCTAGTTCTATGCTGTGCTTCTGTGCTCTTGTAACTGGTGTTGAACTTGAATGAAACCTGTCCAACAGATCCTGTGCAAACTTCACAGTAAGCTCGTTGCAACCAAGGTTCAAAACCAGCTCCAACAACAAAATCAAAGACTTTGTTCAAACTTTAGGCATGTTGGTGTCAATGATAAAATTTGAAGCAGCATTAGGATAGAGAAGACCATTTTGTCACAATCTGCAATTACATTACCCTTAACTTATACACAGTTAAGTTGTTTGCAAGTTTTACATGCTTTCCTTGGCATGTCTGGGAATATGCTCCTGCTAGTGTGGAAAATTATTTGCTTGTACCTATGGAGAAAGGTGCCCTTTGTTCCCATAGCTTCAAGGAACTTCAAGACTTCTGTTCTTCAACCAGATCACTCTGCGAGTTGTTTCTCTTCCAGACGTAACAGATTTTTTGTTTTTTGAGGGGTGTCTATGTAGTATTTTAGCTTGGAACTGCAGTTTTCTATCTGAAACTATTCAGTTTGATTCAGTTTACTAGGGAAAAAAAGTAGATATCTCCATTTTGGAATGCTCCCCGTGTTTACACGGGTTATGGTGGTTACTCAGAACAAGTAAAGGAATAAAATGGTGGGCCCCACTTAGGGGCAAATGTTCTAAAAATTGGGAAGAAAAAGAAATGGTGGACCGGAACTGCTTCTGATGAGCAGCTGCTTCATAGAAGTTCAAGGTGCAAAGCCGACTCTTGGAGTGAGAGATCAGAAGTCAGAGATGCTTGGAGAACGACTGCCATGTAAATGTTTCAAAATTTTTTCTGCATTCCTCTCTTGTTTGTATTTCAGAAAGATGAGAAAGCCACGATAGCCAAGATGAACCGTCAGCGTGCGAATTCCATCAGCCATAACCCACCACACTGGGGTGTTGACCGGCCCTTTTATAACCACCTCGGAGGTCACCAGGTCTCCAAAGAGATGAAGAGAATGGTAATGTCTTGCTTTATGGACATTAATTTATTTTCTTCCTAATACAGCATTATATATCCCTCCTTTGTCTGAAGGTTTTTACAGCCCTGAGGGTGTTTTCCAAACGGGGGTGTTAAATTCTACTTTGACTCCAGAAATAACAATAATTGGTACATATGGAGGTGAGTGATTGTGAGATGAGACACAAGGTTGTTTGAGAGGAGAAGGGAGGCTGAATGGCACAAAGAAGCCTCTTTTGTCTGGCTTGTCCCACATTCTGAAAACTCATCCAGGCTATGTGAGAGGACGTGATTGTCTGCAAAAATTGCTCAGTAGCTCAAGCATTCAAGCAGCATCTGACATACACTTCTATTAGCTCATTACAGCCCTCAGTACCTGCAAAGGTTTCTTGCTTGCATTATCACAGATGCTGTTCTCCATCTCTGAGCTACATGCCCATGTGTCCTCATGGGTCCCAGGAATCATGCTGCTGTGTTTAACTCTCAAGAATACATTCTCAAGTACATGGATTAATTGGCCTAAGGTAGCAGGCATCTTTATTTCTTGCTCATACCTTTCAGTCTTTCTAATTTAAAATGAAAAAGAGCTAGTTACCAATGCAATTGGACTGAGGGCACTTTTATGGCTTATTTTACATAAAGCTGTAGGTGATATCTTTGTTTCCTGCAATGAAGACTAAGAAGATATTTTCTATTATAATGGGTATTTTTAATAATAATACAGGTATTTAACACCTCTATGATTGCATGAATATCTGATTGCTCTATAACCTTATTTATATGGGTTTGACCCTTTATGCACAGTTGAAAGTGTGTATTTGTTGCCCACTTTGTTGTCCATAGTCGAAGTTCTGCTCCACGTCACCAAAGCCTTAAAGTATTCAAAGAACTCTTTAACATGAGATTCAATCTCATAGCTTAAAAATTTAAGTATGGCTATAAGCAAGTGCATAGGGTGTGTTCTAATGGGAAATGCTGGCACATTTATTAATAGTTGGTGCTAATATTATTCAATCATTATACTATTTTACACTGCTAAACCAAATTTCTTAATCTCCATAGTAATGTTTCTTTCATTTCTCAGATCTCCAAATGAGGGCTTCTGACAAGATCTTACAGATCAGTGGAACTGCGCGGTTTTTATGTGGGCTTTCAATAGGGTGTGTTCAATAGGCATGACATTATTAGAAGAGACTAATCACACTAGCACATAATTATAAGTTTCTTTGAATAGGTTTTAAGGGGTTTTTGCAGCCTCCTGTTCAGAAACAAGGTATATGCATGCCAAATGGTATTATGCTTCTTGGTGTTAATTACAGTTTGCCATGTCTAGCTCATTGTTCAGTTGGAAAAACATAATTATTTATTGAAATACCAAGCTGAGTCCTAAAAACTTCACTGCCCCTCATTTGTAGGAGGAAAGGCTTATCTTTTTTTTTCCTTATGTTGAACCTTTCCCTGTAATGGTGTTTACCTTTTTGAAAATTCAGCAGGTCAGAAAAGCTCTTCCAATCTGCTTCTGTACTGTCTCTTGTATTAAGCTCTTTTTTGAGAAGTTGATGTTGCATGCATAAGGCTTTCCTGAAAACCAATTTAAGCCTGATTCAGATGTATTATTTTCATATTCAGCTAGACGTTTTGTTGTTCTTGTGGACTATTTTTTAAAATCTGTTATTTACAGTATTTCCCACTGCTTTATGTTTGAGATGCATTAGTGAAAATGAAAACATGCTGCTCCCAGTGGCCTAGAGACCATTTTAATATCTACTAGATGGACATTTTATTGGTTAAATCACAGGAGCAATTTCTCCACCTCCTGTCTTAACTCACTCTGTGTTAACTTCTAATTTAAATATGCATTTCTTTGTACCACCCAACTTTGCACAGCACTTTGTAATCTCTAACACTGTGTTACATGGATGCTGTGTGTGCTTAATGCATGCAGAGTGAGCACTGGCTGCAAACTGCCTGCTTAGAAATACAAAATACAGAGAGACAGAAGGGGAGCAGAACTACAAAGGCTTTTATCGGTGCTCCTCTGGGATGACATGTCATTGATCTTGGTAAGCAGCACCAGCTTTCAAACCTCCTGAAAATGTGCTCTTTGTTCCACATTACCCACCTTTCCCCCATATCCCTTGCGTGCAATTATATGTAGTCTTTTTTCTTGGTAGCTATGAACATGTAAGGTTGGATTAGTCGAAGCAGTATGCCAAAGGCAGACAGTGCGATATTGCCTTTCTCTTTAAAATCTGGAGCTCTTTAGCCCTGTAATTTTAAAACATGTATTTATAAGGGTAATTGTGAGATAGTCCTCGGGCAGGAGCCAGGTAATGTTGCAGCAATGTGCAGTTACATTATATTGATATGTAGATATGAATACATTTGTGTTTAGGGAATAATATGGATGGTTATAAAGGGCACTGGTTTTTGTTACAAATGTAAAACATTTTGCATTATAAAGAAAACCACCTTTACAGAAAAAAAGAGAGACAGTTTTTTTGTGGCTCTACTTAACAATTCCCAAAAGAGAATACTAAAGTTCCCTGAATTGCATTTTTGGGAAGGAACTGTTATATTTAGTAGAAAATGGAATTATTTTGGCCATTTTTCTTTTCTGTGAATGCTGGCTCTGGTAGCTGTCTCTATTCTTAGGATATATTCGTGGTAGTCCTAGATGAGAGGGATTAGTATCAAAGGTAGCCATGTACTCTTTCTTTTCTCCTCCTCTTTTGTCACAGCTTTTCAATGTGCTGCCATGTCTGGGCACATCAGCAGTGCATCTGGTGGGGTTGGTGTGGGACAGCAGCCCGGACAGTGGCATGGGGAGGTCTTTGACCCCTGCTTTCTCTCCATGCTGTGGCTTGGAGCATAGCCTCCTCCGGGTCCAGCAGATTTTCCACAGTGCTTTTAGACTGTTTTTCCCTTGGGCATCCAAGAGTTTATTCAGGCACTTGCATACACATATGAATAACACAAAATATCTAACACATGTCCATGCATCAGTAATTTAAATTGTCCTCGAAAACTAGAGTTGCTTTCCTACTCCCACCCTGCCTAACTGGGGACTGAGTCAGCAGGGATTGCAACTTCATCAGTTTGTCTCATCCTGCCCAACAGCCCCTCCACCTCCCTCCTGCACCGGTCTGCTCTCCAGACCATCACAAGTGCTTCATTTTCCCTTCTCATTGCTTAGCAGTGGCCTTTCTTATCGTGCAGAGCCCTCAGGGAGGCAGCAGGCTGGAGACACTGATGCTGCCTGTTGCTGATCGTGACCCCCATTAGCTGGTGGAGACGTGGCCTGGAGAAAGCCACTCCTGGGAACTGGGCTGAGTTGGGCTGCCAGGGATCAGTGGCTGCCCCTAAAGGACAGGTAATTTTGCAGCAGAGGAAGATCAGATAGAAATGCCCTGGGAGGCCAAAGAGCCTTGCTCTGAGCTGTCAGCCTCTGCTGGAGCCCTGGCCCTGTGAGGTTGTTGGAGAGGGTGATGCTGCCAGCAGGGAGCAGGTCGAGGGCAGCCTTGCTCCCCCTGGGTGGGCAGAGGAGCCTGGACTGGATCAACAGAGCATGAACAGAGCCAGAGCACAGCAGAAGATCAGCAGAGCTACTTTCTATTTTTATTGGGTTTTACAGCTTGTTTTCTTGTTTCCTAAACAAAAGCAATCAGTCCAGGACCAGTGACTGTATCTCTCTGGAAATGCAGACTTTTGTGCTGCTCATTCCCCCAAGTCTCTGTACACAAAGCCTCGTCTTCCCCACTGTCTGTCTAGTCCTGTTTTTAATTGCAAAAAGGTCAAAAATAAATGGACTTGAAAGCATTTGAGAGTACAGATATATTTATAGCTATAACAATATTTATACACCACTGAGAAATACTTTGCTTTTCCCAGTATATATTTCAGAGTGCTTTTATAAATATTGATGGATTTTAGACTTCTGGAAATAATATTCATGTCTCAATTTTCATCAGCAAAACAAAGCTTCTATTAAAAAAAAACAGTTTGGGGATTGTAGTTGACTGTAAACTGAAAGAGGTTTGTTGTAAACAGCAATAAAAAGGCAAATGTTAATACCTCCCAAAATTACAAGGCTGTTCTAGGTGACAAATGATTTTCTTACATCTTTTACCCTGCTCAGCATTATTAGGTTTGTATCTGGAAAACCACATCCGGTTTGGGATTACATCATTTAGGAGGATGTGGATGAATTAGAGATAGCCTAGTGAGGAAAATTACAAATTAGTAGAGTTTCAATGTGTGACCTGTAAAGAAGTGTGGAAATATTGTGTTTGCTCAGTCTAGAAGGGAAAAGACTGATTAGAAACAAAAGTCTTCAAACACAGGAAGGTTTGTAAGGAGAAAAGTAATAATAAATCATTCTCCTTGACTGTAAAGGACTGGATTAAAAATAATGATCCTAATTCGCTGAAAGGAAGATCTAAGTTAAGAAAAAACTTAGATGCCAGAAACAGGCTGTATAAGAAGCTTGTGGAATCCCTGATTTTCCTGAAGAGATTTTAATTATTTTATTCAGGGCTTTTCAGTCTGGATGGTGTCACAAAATCCTTTGCAAATATAGAAACAATAACATTTAAAAGTCTGTATTAGGGGAATGTATATGGAATAAAGAATATAAGAATAATATGAGCTAGTTGTAAAGATTTTAGAAAGTTTCCAACCTAGGCTGCACAGAACTTCATGGCATCAATTTCCCCCTTTGTACAGGAGCCAACTGTATCTGCAGCATTTCTGACAGATATTTGTCTAGCCCTTGTTTGAAGACCTCCAAGGATGGAAATCCCACAGTCTTACTGGACATCCCTTTCAACAGCTTGATGACTTTTCTTGATGTTTTGCTTCACGTTCCCTCACTTCAGTTTTAAACCACAGTACTACATGAACTATTCACAATTTAATTTGCTCTCCTTTACAGTTAGTTACTTTCTCTGTATTTGAAGGCTATTACCATGTCTCTGCACAACTCTGATTCCCTCATCAAGTTTGTTCCCTACTCGGTGCTTTCCAGCACGGTGGTTGTTCTTGTTCCCCTCTGAGCACTTACCATTTCACTGGCAAGAGGGAGTGCCCACACTGAACCCAGCACTCATACTGAAGTTTTATTAGTGCTACCCAGAATATGTTGGTCCTTTTTGAGGTCTTACAATCAGACTTGACACAGCCTGATGCTGTCTGGGTTGCAAAAAAAAAAAAAAAAGGCATTAATCGTGCCATGATATCTACTCATCTGTGGAAAGTCCTGCTGTTGGATCTTGAGGCTGCCATACAGCTTTCATATTTGGTTTACACTGGCTAGTATGACAGACTATAGCTTGTTCCAGTGATGCATGCTCTGGGGAAGGTTTACTTCACAAACAGGTACCTCTGTGTTTTTATAATCAAATATGAGCAGAGTGGCTAATGGGATTATTGAGTCCAGCTGTAGATGCCTGGCAGACTTCCTTTTATTTTTTCAGCTGCTGGAAAGGTTTAGCATTAGGAAGTTTAGGAGCAGAAGGAGGAAACCCTGAAGATTGCAATACTGATTTCAGTCTGACCATGCTTCTGTCATGACTCTGAGTACAACTAATGAAGCATTTAATTTGAAATGAAATTGTGTATGGCATCGATGTTAGCTACAAAGTAAAAACTGAAATAACATCAAATAGAGATTATATGTGTGTAGGAAATATTACTGCATGCAGATGTTAAAAGATGTGAGACAAGGTTATAAAAATGGACCGTGGATATGGCTGGTGCAATAAAGAACAAGCTTTTCTTTCAGGTAGGTGCTGGGTGATTCCTTGTGGTGCTGCTCAGAGCTCTCTGCACAGCCTTCTATGTGATAGTTGGTTGCTTGGTGTTTACTTTCTAATGAAACAACACTGATCTACAAGCCTGGTCATTCAACCATAGACTATAATTCTTTGTCCTATTTCCCCTGTCCTAAATCAAACAATTCTTTGCATGTTGCATTGTAAATACAGCTCATTTCCTCCCTTTATGTCTCCAAGTTGCCCCTACAATACAACTTGTTACTTGGAAATCAAAATTGGGGAACAGGTGCATCAGAGGAACAGATGCTGTAGCTGGTTCTGTGCCAACTCTACTGCTTAAACATCAGAAATGATTAAAATTTAAAATAAAGTCAATAGGACAAGTTTTCCTCAGTCAATAGTGCAGCTCTATCAAAGAGAAGTGGATTTGAGTCCATGAATTAGGCACCGGCGGTTCACCCTCCTTCTAAAGGTTTCATTTAACTGCAGGTCACCATTATCCTCTTTTCCAGCAATCATCTGCTAAATCTGGTAATTGCAACACTGACGTCAGCAAAGCTGGACAGGAGCACCCAATGGAGAAGAACTTGACCCACTATTTTTTCACTGCTATTGTAGTAATCAAGCTCATAATCAAGCAGGGGGAAACTCTCTAAATCCTTTCTGTTGTAATCTCCACATATTGCTATAGACCTGGGAGGAAATTGTTAGTCTAGTCTGGGTTTTATAGAGCCAATTTGGTTTTGATAGCTCGCAAACAGCAAGGGGAGGAATCCTATCCTGCAGTTACACTGTGTAATTGCTGTGGTATTTACCTGGAAAGAGGGTTTGCCTGATTCACATGTTCCATGAGGTCTCATATAAATGAGTGGGAGTACAATGTACATTGCTCAGATTGTCAGAGGCTTCACACAGTTTTGTATCCTCATCTGCTAACCTAACTTTTATTCTAGTTGATCGGGGCTTGCAATCACCTTTGCTTAAGTTCTTTAAAAGAGGGATAAGAGTCAGCAAGATGCAACAGCAGGTCTGCAGCTGCTTTTGTGAAACCTAGGTAGAGTTTGATATTTGCTTTTAAGTCTTACACTAGTAATTTTTCCACTGTTCAGTACCCTTTTCTAGAGTAAATCTTACTCATATGGGAAAAGGTCATTTGAATTGAGACACTACTGAAAGGTGTCAGACTGGTTTCGAGTGGGACTAAATTAAGACTACGGAAATAAAGATACAATTCCCCTTTATTCACAGAAACATGCCTTCTTCATGGCAGCATTGCACAGGTGGAGCTGTGGCACTGACCAGAATGATTTCCAAAGCTTCCTAAAGCAAACAGTAAGCTTTAATGGCAAAAGGATGCAGGTCAGCAGGTTTGGGTCTGGTTTTCGGAGAGGGTGAGCAGCTCTGGCCAGCGCCAGTGGGCAATTTCAATTAAGGCTGGTTAGGTTTGGATTCAGTCTGTCTGCATCTGATTAGAAGGCCATTTGACAGTAGTTTCTGGAGAAGCTTGTTGTGTTTATCATTGTTTGGAGTATAGAGATGGAAGGGCAGAGATTGTGGAGCCAGGAACCGATTCAGAGTATTTCTAGGACTACTTATTTTTATGTCTGTTTTGCAAGTTCTGGTAACTGCTAACAAGTGAGGCACAGAATGACAAACCACTTGAAAATATGACCTTTGAACTGGAGAAATTTGGATTCAAAGTTCACAGAAAACTGAAGAGTGTTAGCAACCTGCACTTCTCAGAGATGTGAGTTCAGAGCCAGAAGTTAATTAAAAGTAAGGCAGGAAAAACCTATTTCAATCAAAGCAATCACTTATGTTCTTTAGATTTAAATCTGGTGGACCAGATAAATTCATGGCATTGGCCAGATCTGGTCTGCCAGCTGAGAGCTGTCTACAAAATCATTTTGAGTTGAACAAAGTAGAGGGTTTCACCATCTGTGAGCAGTGCAGTGGAATGAAAGTCTATTTATCAAGTGAGGTGGGCTGCTGAAAGGGAGCACTTCAGCTTTCCTTTTCAGAGCTCATTAGTCTGTGTTCCAGCTTTAGCAGACACACTCATCATTTAATCTGCTTCATAAACTGGTTTTCTGCCAGTTTGTTGTTCTGCACTTAGATGATTGTTAAATATCCTTCCGATCATGCTTAGCTCTTTCTGGACTCTGGTATAGAAATTGTCTTATTTCTGGCTTGAGTGCTTTGAAGTCCTTCAGTTTTGTTTTTGCATTTACACCTGGCAGCATCTATCTTCATAGCCCTGTCTTTTTGACCACAGGGACAAAGAGAATGTACAACATTGCTGAAAATAGATCTGAATAATTAGTTTGTGGTGGGGCCAAAGAAGATTTACTTTTAACTACATCCACTCTCAGCTTGTCACTCTCCCTTTCTATTTTCCATGGTGATTGATTCTGTGAAATACTTTTGCTTTGCAAGTTGACCTTACCTCTTACAAAGCTGATTTTGTCCCTAAGTCCCAAGTTATTTGTGCTTTAACATCATGTAAGTCCTATTTTGACTTCATTGCAGAGATGAAAAAAAGGCAAGAAAAATTAGTTTCTTTGTTACGTTTGCTCTTACCATCTTTGCTGGAGTTGAGAGTGAAGTTTTTAAGGGTGGAATACATGCTTCCCACCCACATTGCCATTAAGAAAGTCATAGAGCTCATTAGCCTTTCTACTGTCTTATTTTTGGAGTTAAATGAAAAGTTAAAAGGATAGAAAGTCTATTCCACTTTTCTTTGCATATTTACAATATGTTAATAATTGCAGCTAATGTTCTCGAAGTTACAATTATTATTTCTAATAGTTCTTGATTTGAAGTATTGTGGTATAGCAGTCAGCTTGTCATGTCTTTGACAAATACTTTATCATTCTATTTAAGGAATCAGTTTTAATCTTCAAAGAAAAGGGCTTAGTTAATTTAGAAGTCAAGCAGAGAGATGGCAGTCATATGAGCTTTTAACACAATAGATATTCATAAAATATCCCCCATAAAATAGTAAGCCTTAGGGACAGAAGCAGTAATATAACATCCCCTCTTTTTTTCCTCCTGCACGTGTCTACTCCCACTGAGGATGTCAGTGTAGATTCAGAGTCACCTGACCTGCCATAAAAAAATAAAGGTTTTTTAATGATCTCCTGTAGAAAAGAAGAAGGAGCAGAACCTTTAAGGGAGCTGATTCAGCTAAGTTTGAGTTAATGTTCCTGAAATGAGAGAGAGGATTGTCTTAGTCTCAGAGCAATTATTAAATGCTATTACCTTTACATTTGCAGTCTGATGGCAGAGTAATACAGCCTCTTGGGGGAAGGAAAAAAACTCCAGTATTAGGGATATTTAAAATGAGACTGAATAAAATTTGCATGAGTTCCTATATGCAGCAGCCCATTAGTACTGCACTGCAATGAGACCTATCTCGTGCCTTATGGTCCCTTCTAGAGGAAAGGAATTTTGGCCTTAACAAGGGCTACTTTATCATCATGATTATGGAGCTATTCTTGAGCTCCTGTAACTCCTAGCTGTCTGATTCTCATAGCCATAACCACTTTTGCCATTTTCATCCCTGCTGACAATTCCCAGACTTTTCTTCATAGCACCCTAGAAAACTATCAGCATTTCTTCAGCCTACTGGGTACAAATCCATAAGCAGTCAAAAGGGCATTTATATACTTAACTCCAGGAACTGGCTGCTTCTCTTCCTTTATTCCCCCTCTCCTAAACAACAGGCACCTCATTTTTATCAGCTGCTTCTTTTTTTTTTCCTGAGTGTCCAGATTTCTGTACATGTGTGTGCAGAAATGCAAGTTATGACATATCTTTGTGCAGCTCCAAACCTGCTCTATACCCAAACAGGCTGAGTCCAGCCCAGCTGCCCAGCCTCCAGTGGGAAGCACAGACAGGTGACATCAGGGCTGCTGGAGAGTGGCTTTATAGACATGCTTGCAGCAGCAGCTCCTGTTATTTCTCTTTCCTGCTTGAGCTTGGAAATTTTTCTACCAGATTATGAGTGTATTAGTCCTTTAGGAATGAAGGCAAATCCATGTAGACCCTATTTCTGCAGGGTTGGTTGTGTTACTGTTTATCCTGTGTGTAACACAGACCATTGCAATTGCTGTAAGCTGAACCAAGGGGCTTTAACTGGAGGAAACCATCTGAGTCCTGAAGATACTGAACTATTTGCCAGCTGTGGAGAAGAAAAAAGACCAATATGTCATCAGTGCTCAAGCCTTGTGCAAGGGGAAGGAAATAATTTAAGTGCAGATTTTTCAATGAACCAAGCATGCCCATGAAACAGGAGGAGGTGAAAACACATTAACCAAAACCCAGGGGGAATTTTCCCTCCCAACCAAAAATAGGGTGAGCAGAGTGACCTTGTGCGTGTGATCATCTCCTTTGCCTAAAAGGCCTTTCGGTATGTGAGTGGAACACGGGCGCTTTAGTGGACAGGGATGAAAATCTCTGGTCACAGCGAGATTCTAGAAGTATATTTGCTCTATATCCTGGCAAAACATTTCAGTGCAAAAAAATGACCAGTTTTCAAGAAGTTGTGTTTAAGCATTTTTTCCTAAAATAATCCCGTAGACTTTCCTCCATGACAATTCCATTTTTGGCAATTCTGCTTGAAGAATCTTTTGTATGAAATGAGAGCATTTGAAGTGAATCATTTAATTTGCTTAATTTAAAGAGGTTCCTACTACATTTAATTTTAAGCTGATTCTCTCTAATTAAAGTTCAAGTCACTCTTAAATATTTAGCCTCATTAAATGAAGATCCAGGAAAGAAAATGTATTAATCTTTTCCTCTTTCGTTTTACCTGAAATATGCCCTTTTTTAGTCTTTAGTTTTGAAACACCAATTTATTTTGAGCCACCAGCATGAATAATTTCCAGGGTTTCAAGCACAATTTAGTATTTTAAATTGAAAAGCTAGATCAGTGAATTCCTTATTATTTTACAGACTTTCCTTATAACAGTTTTGCTGAGGGAGAGAAGCAGGGCAGAATCAAATTCCGTGTTGATCAAGTAATCCTCTGTATAAAGGACCAGTTAATTATGGAGCCTATATATTTTTCTACACTTGAAATATTGGTGAATTTTTTGAGGATATGCTTGCTGAGGTGTTTTACTAATTTGATCTGGTTGGCCTGTATCCTCAACCCTGTGCATCTAGAGGGCAGGAGTATGAGATCTATGTGTTTAGTTTCAGGATTTCAGTGGGATAGATGGTTACATAGCTGTCTGTGAAAATCAGACCATTTTAGGGGACTCTTCCTCTGCAGTCAGTCATCCAGTTCCCATGTGTGTAAGCTTGAAAATGTGAACTTGATATCTATCTAATAAGCAAGTATTGTGTATTTTCTTGTTGGTTCTCTCTGCTTATTTCTTGTCTGGTAGCTATTCATGTTCAGTTATTTTCTTTTTTTTTCCACAGCCTAACTGACTGTGACACCAGACAAATTAGTGAGCATTTCGTCTCTATGACTAATCAGTGAACTTTCAGTTTTGGCACTGTGTTTTAAGATTGCTTAGAGGATAAATAAATAAATAAATCACATATTTCTAACAACTGTAAAATAATTATACAGAAGAAAAAAAATAGGAAAAAATGGCAAAACAAAAATTTGAGTAATCACTTCATCATTCCTTAATGTGAAATCAGAAAGTACATGTTTTTTTTGGCTTGAATAACTGGACATGCTAACTTTGAGTCAATATTACTGTTTCCTTCATCCCACTGGATCTTCTGGTGGTTGTTACACAGGACTGAGAGACTTCCTTCATCTGGATTTTTGATGGGTTAAGTTGGAGTTGCAGTTTCTATTTAGAAGTGTGGTTTTAGTCTGAAGTGGAATACGTAAAAATGGAAATTGCTTTCACAGTGAGTCACAGTCCTGGCTGCTGACCTGAGTGACAAACCTCTCTTTTTCCCTCTTGCAAAGCTGATGCTGTTCAGGGACACTGTGTTGGCTTTACTTCTGCTGTGTCACCACATTGCTGACTAGTTGTGAGGGCAAAATCTGTTCTCGTTTAGTATCTGGTCACTGTTTTTGTTTCTGATGGTGTTGGACAAGGCAGCTGTGGGAAGATTTTTACCCAAAGATGTTTGTTTTTTTACAGTCAGGATGGCTCTCAGTTTGCTGCCCCCAGACTGGTTGCCGCTGCAGGTCCAGCAGCTGGAATATCCTCACGTGCTCTGAGCAGTTTTGGCCTGAGGTCTCTGGGAGAAAAACAAAAGCAGTTCTTCCTATCTCCCGGCTACATTTGTTTTATGTTTTGGAACATAGGGTACAAACTCTGTGCCTGAGTATTTGACCCTACTTGTCAAATACACAACTTCTCTTGACTACAGTTAAATTTAAGCCAAGATGTCAGAGGGCAGATTTCGTCTCAGCCAATGCAAAATGGCCATTTTGATGCAATTTGGTCTGTTAGGTATGTTAATGCTAAACATATAAACTTAAGCCTCTATACATAATTTTCTCTGAGGCCTTCTAGCCACTTAAACTATGGATTGCTCCTAAATACAGACACTTAATCAATTCAGGGTGTCCAGAAAGAATTGTGAACATTTGGGCTATTGCAAATATTATAAAGAATTCCTGAAATCTTATTCAAGAAAACAGGTTCTGTGTGTACCTGAGACGAGGGGAGGAGCAAGAAGACCCCTTGAGGTTCCTTCTGAAGAGATGAAAACCAAAATGAAAACCCTTAGCCAATCCCTGACATAAAGAGATGAAACCTTGTGGAATAGTTACAGAGTACAATAGTTGACTTATGTTATCATTCTGAGCTTTGTTTCAAGTAAAATGCATCCTCAGTTATAATATCAGTACAGTTTCCATTGTATCATTTGTAACGGTGACTGCGAAAAAGAAGGCACCTGAAATAAAGCGTGCCAGCACTCAGCTGAAGCATTTCGTTTATCTTCACTTCCGTGGATTTACATCTGAAGGAATGTGTTTTTCCAAAACCGCTCTGTCTGCCCAATGACGCGGCTGCACAAAATATTGTTATGGGTGGGTAAAGCTGTCCCTCCACACCTGACAAATGAGCACCCTGAAAACTCCCCTGCAAAATGCCGTTCCCAGGATACATGGTGTTCTCAAGGTCAGCCTGTTTTCTAACCATTGTGCCCTTTTCCTTTCTTTCAGGGTTTTGAGGACCCCAAGGACAAGTAAGCAAATTTACTTCTGTCATACACTGTCATGTTTATACATTTGGGATTTATTTTCTCATATTAAAAAAAAAGACAAAAAGTGATACCCAGAAGCCAAGAATAATGCCTGGACTCCCCAGAGGTTTATTCTGGAGGTCAGCCAGTTGAGGGCACGGGATTGACTGATGTGCATTCAGAACAGCCACTGCCCTCAAAATATTTATTTGTTTGTGTGGTTCTAACTTGCTCTTCTAATTAAAATACTTTTGCTGCACTTCCCCATGCCCTGAGTATTCTCCACTATTTGTTTCTTTGAAAATAACCCAAGACAAAATCTTCCTGTAAGGTATGTCTAAGTGTTGAACAAGTTTATGTATGTGTTGAAATGCATATAGGTTTTTAGTTTATTTGTATATATTTTATATTATTAATTTTTGCACATTAGTTGTTTCTAGATATAAAAATGAACTCAGAAATGATAGCTTGTTTGAAAAATTAAATTCAAAGTTTCATATTCTAAAATATAGCCACATTTAAAGCAGCATTTTCATTTTTTTCTCATAGAACTTTAAAGAAATGGTTAAAATAGCAATTTAACATGAGTGGTATTTTGAAAAATTGCCTTTGGAGGAAAACCCCCCAAATGTGTTCACTTTTTAACTTCTACAACTGGACATAAAAAAGTATTTCCTTGTATTGTAGGTATTTAGAATAATTTTGCATTCAGTCTTGCTGAGTGGCATTCCTTATAAGCTTGCTTAGAGCAAGGTAGGCAACAATAGAGGAGACTGATGCCTAAAAATTTGTTGCTCTTGCTCCTTATCATGTTTCTTAGGCTGCTGGTTAGGGCTAAGTGGACTTCTATGAGCTGGGACAGAGAAATGCTTCTGTGGCCCTAAGAGTGACTCAGAGTCTCTTCATCCAGAAATCCATTTAACTCAAGTACAAAGATTTGCTGAAAAAAAAAAAGTCTAGCAGAATATATTCGTGGTGATATTGGTTAAAATTAGATACCTAAACCATGTCAAGTTCCCAGTTCCTTCACATGCAGAAACACTGAGGGTCAATACTTTTGACTTGCAGCAAAGGAATGTGTAGGCACCACGCACCTCTGAAACCATGACCCGACACCTACATGATTTAATTATTGAATCCAGGCATGGAGCATTTAAAATTATGGCATACATGTAGTTTTGGCAGTGGTCACACTCTTCATTTGCAGAAAGTAATTAAATCAGCAGAGCATTTTTGGACCACTCTGAAGCCACTCTGGGTTAATTGCTAGCTTTCACATTTGCAAGCAGAGTGCAGAAGTTGCTCCAAGCTCTGTTTGTGCTGTTCCTGTCCCTTGCAACAATTTTCTGCTGGCTGCATTTGGAGAAATCTCAGCAGTGCTTTTAAAAGGTGTTTCTGGAAGTTTCATAGTGACCTGAAATCCTTGATTTCCCCCCACTCGATCACACGATCAGTATATCAATACACATTTCCACATATGAGTTTCATTAGTCTGTGGCAATACCTCAGCTCTGACTTACAGGCACTGCCTCTAGGGCAGTCCTTAGCATAGGGAACTTTTGTCTTTCAATTTAAAATTACATTTATGTAAATGTACCCAAACTTGCTGTACAGCAATTTAGTTTGGGTACAACGGGCTGTGAAAGCTGGGTCTGTGCAAGGTGACTAAGCTTTCCTGCAGTCTATGAGAAGGTGGCTGCCCACTGCCAATATCTATCTCAGCAAGGCCATTTAAAACCTGCAGGGGTATTTCTATACAGCCTTCAACCATAGAAGTTACTGTAGTATAGAAATGCCCTCAGAAATATAAGGACCTACTACAAAACTGGAGGCAGCCGAGGTCAGAGTCCAAGCAGGCAATTTCTTCTTCTCTTTGCATCTTTCTGAGTGGTGGTTTCAGACTGGAACTTGAAATTTAACTATGGTTCACCAAGATGCTGAGCCAACTCTTTTGCTTCAGTTCTGGGGGAAAACTATCACATCCCTCATACGTGGTATGAAATGACTAAATGTGAATGACCCAAATGTGTACATAACTCACAGGATCTTGGAAGACATTCTGTAAATATGAAGCCTAATGATTTCCTTGCTCATTTTTATGAGTCCAGAAGACATTGTGAGGGCTGAATGAAAATAAGCAGCATTGCCTTGAGTGCTCAAGCAGATGTACTTCCTCTAAGGAAGCATGTCCTGACCCTGTACAGAAAAACACTTTTATTTTCCAAGTGGAATGTATGAAGTTCAAGGAATTAGATAACTGTAGAGCCCCAAAATAAAAAAACTCTTTTCCCCAACACCACTGAAATACTAAGGTTAGCTAAGATAGAGATTAGACTTGAGACAAACTAGGTTTGTAGTTGCTATGTGGTCACTAAATAGATGCCACTGGTGTGTCATCATGATCTAGCTGAGGTGCAGACACATTCAGCTCACTGACAGGAGCAAAGAGCAGTGGAATGGAAACAAGTAGATGGACCTGATTTATTTTTCTCTTGACAAGAGGTACGTGGAAGGGTTCGTTAACAGAGGGCTTAAAATCCGATCCAGTTTTGCAGAAAACTTTAAAAGAACCTTTCTTTTGGAAAGGGGCCTTTAACTTTTACAACAGAGCCACATTCTGGTCTGTAAGCTCCTTTGTGCAATCTCTGCTTCCAGCACAGTCATACCTGTAGGAGCCCACTGGCTGCAACACAGAGTGCATTGTGTGCTCTTGTGCAGGACAAATAAAACCAAGGAAATTCAGCAGTGTAGCTTTTCACTGTGCCTGTTAGACCTCAGAATTTTTTCTTCAGAGTGCCTAAAGTGAAGGTCCCACAATATGAGGCCTAAGATGCTGTGCCATCATGCGGTTTGCACATAGAAATAGTTATCCGCTGGAATATGCCCCTGTGCAAGTGAGGGGCGTATTTCAGTGGATAACTATGGGCATATCCTGTGGATAACCCTGGCAATCATGCAAGCAGAGCAGGAAAACAGCACTTCAGGATTAGATTTAATTTCTGCCTATAACTAGTAAGAAGGCAGGCCATTAAAGTGACAGCATCAAGTCATTAAAATCCTGTTAGATTTTAAAAATAACTAGAGTTTGAGGAGCTGCTTCAGGTTTCCTGATGCTCAGTGCAAAATGCCTCAGGATGATTAAGTTTCCAGTGTTACTTTTTTCCAACAGTTTTTGAAAAGCAGCCTCATTTTTCAGAAGCTGTAGCAGAGCATCAGAAAAATACTGACATTAAAGATTATAAGCAACCTAGAAATCTTCTTCCACATATTTAGAAAGCAGAATCTAATTTGTATTTTTTTTTGTTTGCTACCTTTTTCTTTTGCAACATTTCCTTCAGTAAATACCTTGTAAACAGAATATTTTTTTTATGTTTTGTGCTTTATACGCATAAATAACTGTGTGAAGGGGAGTCAGGCTACATTTTTTTCCTCTGCATGTTTGTTCCATGAACATTTTTTTTTCCTCAGAAAGGGAGAATTATTCAAGTTTGGAAATTTTCATAGTAATATTTACAGAAATTATTATTAGGAAGCAAGCAGTAGGACTGGATGCAGAAATCTTTTTGCCGGTTCAGGCACTAACAGCTACAACAGCACAGCAGTGCAGGGAAGAATAAGTCCGAGGAGGAGTGCAGGGAGGAGACTACTCAGTGGTTTTGGAGAATGAGGGATGGTAATGAGACCTTAAGGCAAGAAAATGGATGTAGTATCGAAAAAGGGCAAGTAAATCCTTTTAGTAATGGACTCAGGACTGGCAATGAGCTCTAGAGCTGATATGATTCTCCTCTCTGCTCACACTCCGTTTCCCAACTTGAAGCTGTCATAAGTGAAATGCCATTAACCTCCAGCTTATTATTATAAGTGGAATGATATTACATGGTGAAGAGGCAGCAATTATCTTGTCCTCTTATGCTCCCTTCTCATGGCATCCTCAGGAATACACAGGAAAGTATGAACCCGGAGGATGAAGTGGATGAGTTTCTGGGCCGTGCCATCGATGCCAGGAGTATTGATCGGTTACGCTCCGAGCACGTGCGCAAGTTCCTCTTAACGTTCAGGGAGCCTGACTTGGAGAAAAAGGTAATGTTCTCTAAAAATCATTGCAGCATGTCAGTCAGGCTTGTTATGAGTTTCAGTTCTCCTGCATAAGGTCAAACTTTTATACTTAGAGGTAAAGCTAGTGTTTGGGTGCTGGAGGTGGAGTTGTGGTCTTAAAACATCCATACTTCTTCATGGAAACCTTAATATACATGTTCCTGGAAAGTCACAGTCATCTGAAGGGAGCACTGGCCAGGAAAATGAAGCCATTTCTGTCAGACACACATGAATATGCAATGATGAGCAGTAAAGGGAATTCAGAATAAGCCAGGTTGTTTCTCTGACTTTGAGGCATCCAGACTGAGATTGCAGTCCCCCTGAGCTCCCTCAAGTCACTGGTGAAACCCACTTTAGTCTCCCTGAGCTGTGAGTCACCTCTGGAGGGATTTTTGCCTGCCCTTTTTCCCCTCAAGGAGCCTGGGTACTATTAGGATTCATTGGGATGCAATTTCTACTCTGGTTAATGGGAGCTCATTTTAAGCAACAAGTATAGTTCTCTATCCCACAAATGTGAGAAAAGGGAGAAGCAGATGTAGAGCCCCCAAATAGCCGATTACTTCCTGATTTGGTTTCAGATACTGTTGTTGTGAGGCAAAGATCATTTCCATTTCCTTGACTATATAATAGAGACAACATCAGCTCTAGATGGCTGCAAATTTAAATTCATTTAAGTCTAGAGGTACCCAGATGCTATTATTAAAGGTATTATAACAACTGGTGGGTTTAATTGCCCAAAGAAAGTAATCTTTTTTTCTCTTTTTTTAATCCAAGCACAGATCCTTGGGATGCTTGAGTGGTCTTCAGGTTAAACTCATTATTCAATGGAAAAAGCTTCATAATAAGTTTGCACTCATTATTTTATAATTTTATTTAGGAACAGTCTTTCCATGACAGGAATGACAACTTATTGCAAAAGCAGACCTTTGCAGGTTTTACAGCTGTTCAATGAATCAGTGTGGGACTGGATAAAAGCTCAAGCACATAATTTCCCCCACCTCCTTCCCTTCAATTTTATACCTGAAAACAGCCAGAGAAATTAGTGGTCACCTGTTCAGAGCACCTTTTATTTTGTGGTTCAGACACTGAGATTGTCTGTACTGAGAACCATGCTTCAAGCTAAATAAAGCATCACTGGGAATCGGATGCAGCTCCCATGTGACCGATATGTTGACAAGTTGGAAAGAGTGACTGTGAAAGCCTCATCATCCTCGCACTGTCATTAGAGCAAGTCAAGCCATCTGCACAAAATGCATGCTGTCCTCATTAGCAGCATTTGTCCCTGTTGGGGAAACTTCCCATGGAAGTTTAGGTCTGATGGCAGTGACATAGAATCCCAGTTAGTCCATTTCTGTTCCCTCATGCAAGGAACGGTTGGTGAATCCTCTCTCCATGCAGCTGTGTGGGTTTGTTCCCTGGCCTTTGGGTCTGTTCAAGCCCTTACAACTTGCCCAGGGAGAAGGGGAGTTTGTAGCGTAGTTGTTTCCTACCAGCACTGCTTTCCAAGGACCTAAACAAAAGCCAAGTAAGAAGGTTTTGTGGAGAGAAGGCAGGCAGCCAAATTTCCCACTAACATAACTGTTTGTGTTTTTGCAGTACTCCAAGCAGGTGGACGACAGGTTCGGAGCCTACGTGGCTTGTGCCTCCCTAGTCTTCCTCTTCATCTGCTTTGTTCAAATCATAATCGTACCACAGTGAGTATCCTTTCATCCCTCAGCTCCCATCTGCTCCCCTCCTCTATTGCAGCCTACTTTTCTTTGTTTTTTTCTTGCAAATTCAGAACACCAAGAGGAAGAGAAAAATCCTTAAATAATTCACGCTCAAGTGATGCGTGGTTCTTATTGTTTTCACTCATTTCTAGTGCAGATTAAAACCTCCTCACTGACATGGGAGGATTTCTGTTTTCCCGGTGTGATTTCTCTTATAATTTATCTCCATCTTATGAAATTCAGTTCAGCACATTTATAAGCTTGTGGAAAACAAATATCACTAAGTAGGAAGGATTGTCTATGAAGGCATAGTACACATTCACAACACAAGGCTTGGCTGTCCTCTTATCTGAACACAGTAGGACAGGGAGGTGAAAAACCATCACAGCCTCATTGCTCAGAGCACTGAGGTCGCAGGTCTGCTTAACAGATGAGGCATAATGTCTCATACATTTGTTATTCTGGACTCAGTGCAGCAGTGCAAGAAGAGAGGTAGAGAGGGAGTTGAGCTACACATGCCTAACCTTTGAGTGGCTCGCTCCAGGTTTAAGGGTTGCAGTCATTTCTTTTCCCAGGCAAGAGTGGCATAAGCTCCTCAGGGCCGTGGGGCACAGTGCTCTTGCAGTGGCCTGCAACTTTCTCTGCAAGGCACAGTGTAACCCATTACATCTTTCCTAGCAGTGAGCTCTGCAGACATGATATTTCTTCTCAAAAATTTCTTTAAAAATCCCTTAAAATTACAGCATGTGGTTATTTCCTGTGCTCTGGTTTAGTAGCAGTAATATATCATTTACTGAGCAATGCTGTGTTGGAAATGAATTTGTAGTTAGTAATTTTTAATCTGAAGAAAAAGATCACAGAAGCTCTGAAAATGCTCCAAATTTATCTTCATTACAAGAAGACAAAAAAAATTGTTTGAGGAGAACTCCAGTGCTATTTTATGCTGTTACAACTGCCTTCTGTTCCTACCACAGATCTTTTTGGATTAGAGATTGGTTTGTAGCGTTCAGATCAGATACTCAGAAGGTCACAGAAACAACATATAGTCTGATGTTTGTCATTCACTCTCCCAGGCAAGAGTACTCACAGAAAGATTGAATCAGCAAAATAACATCAGTACAAATGCACTGTGTAAACAGACAGGTCTGCTTTGGGAAACTGGAAGTGAAGCTGAAAGAGGCTGAAAATTGAAACTAGATCATTCCCAGAAATAAAAGCATTGTTAATTACATCCAGAAATGTACTTTGAGAGTAACTCATTTATCAAGGGCTTACACTTTGGATTTCTGAATATTGCTGCCATGACTTCACACCTGCAGAGGCCCTCTACCAGCCTTGTGTTGCTCATCAAACTCCCTAAGCAGCCACTAAGCTGTCTCCATAAAACCCAGTTTAACATTTAAATGACAGCTTGACAGTTTCTGATGTGTGGCAACCATATGGTTGCCTCCTTTGTATTACGCAGGAGCCAATCCCTTATGGCAGTGGGGTGTCAATGTTGTGCTGCTCAGTCTCCCTCCATGCTGCCCATAGGGTGGTGGTTGGGGTTTTTTTGGAAGTTCTGAAGTGTCCTTGGTCAGCCTGGCCTGTCTGAAAGGTGATTTGGTTCAAGAGTAAATAAAATTCCATGTTTTAACCTTCACATTTTGGTTTGGTTTTCCTTATAGTTCAATTGCATAGCTTTGGTCTTTTATTGAAGGTAGCAATTAAGCAGCAGCTGAAACCACAGGTGTATATGTGTCACCATCAGAGTTTCATGAAAGACACACCATGGAATTTGAATCTGAAACTAGAGGCAGAATGTCAGTGATCATTTATGGTGATAAAGAGGAATAGCTTTAACGTATTTCACAAAGGCTCAAACAGTGAATTAGCAAGTACAATTATCTTAGTAGTCATGAGAGAACACAGAGACCAGCTGGCTTCGGTGTGGTTGGCCTCAATGTCACATCACAAGAATACTTCCTTTAAATTATGAACAAGGCTAACTCCTGGGAGGAGGCCTATCCTGTCACCCTGAGACCAATCACCAGGAAATTGGTGTTGACTATCTCCATGATTAAAACAGATGAAAATGCGTAGTACAGAGTTGGCCCCGGGATCCTTTTTGTACTTCAAAGTTGGGAGGAGCAGGAACCTCTCAAGCTGGCTAAGCTAAGGCTGTTTTCCCTGACTGTCCTCCAGCCATGGTTCCTCTCATTCCATGCACGAGACAGAGCATGGAGAATGGTGCCACACAAACATTCCCTGTGCGAGTACAGGTGGCTATTCCCAGTGAGACTATTCCCACTCAGCTGCACTGCAGCACTCAGCCCTGCCTTCCTTCCCAGGGGTGCCTGCCCACAGCCAGCCGGGAGCCGACCTGCCATAACAAGTTGTTCTATCACCTCCTCTAGTGCATGAAATATTTTTCAGTCCCACCACTGTTACCCCAGCAGGAAGGTGATTGCTATAGAAGATGCAGCATTCTCTGCTCTGCAGCCTGCATGAGTAATTCTAAATAGGACAGAGTATCTGTTGGTATTCAAGGCACCTCATGTCTCCTACTGCTGTCCTAATTGGAAAGCCTGTGCAGTGTGTCATAGCTTGTAAAAATGTCGTGTTCTGGAGAGCAGAGCTGTAGTTATTTTATATTATGTGCATTTAAAAAAAAAAACCAAAACAAAAAAACCCAACCGTCTCTCTTGATTTCAGCTCTACATTTATGCTGGGATTTTTCCTGACCTGTTTCCTGATCCTGACCACAGTGGTGTTTGTTTCGGTCATTTACTCCTGTGTAAAGGTGAGTACTGTGGTTTCTTTGTAGAGTGCTCTGCCTAAAATAACTGGATCAGCAATTTGTTTCTTCAGCTAACAGAGCATGTTTTGTTAGCCTTCCTTTCCACACTATGTGATAAGGGTTACAGAAAAAGCCTTTGATAAAGCAGAATGAACTGCACACAGATGTTAGGGTTGGCGTCTCCTTAGCTCAGCAGAAGTAATCACTCTGTGGATCTGCATGTCTATTAAGTCCCCTGCAGGCACTCTCATATTGATATAAGAAGAACATATTTTCCAGTGTGGAACGAAACACTGACCATTCGTTTCCTCCCTGTAAACTTCCTGCAGAATTGCCTGTGTGCTGGCCCCTGCTACATATGCATGTTTGGGTAGGCAGATAATCAGAAGCAGAATATCATCAAGGAAAAATGTCCTGGAGGGAATTAAAAGCCTTAAACATATAGAAGTTTATCAGCCTTTCTCACATGAGTGTACAGAGCTTCCGACATTCAGTGTGCTCTTTCTTGTAACTGGCTTTAATAAGCAAAGAAATACATTGTGTGAAGTCCAAAAACACATTAATTCTTCTTGTCAGCCTGTGGTAAATTGTCAGTGAGCGCTGTGGGAACCATGGTGTGCTCATCTTTTGCACTCAAAGATATTTCTATTAAAATGTTGATGTATTTGCAGTTTTGGGGATCCTTCTAGTCAAGCGCTGTCTGAACATGAAATATGCTCAGATTTGGGCTCCTTAGCCCAAGCTCAGCTTTGTTCCCCAGAGCCTGGAATAAAATAGTTTGGTAGCATTATGTTTTCTGCAGAAGGAACAGTAGGATAATGGATAATGTCAGGCAGATGATTTGCCTCACTTTAATTATCTTCCCTGTGCCATTTTCAACAGTTGAATGTGGGTGCTCTTGACAGACTTGCACCTTATATGTCTTTTTGACTTTTGAAAGTTAGATTTGGAGAATTAAGCTTTGCCTTCATACATAATAATTGCTGCAAACTGTTCCCAATAAAATAAGCTTGAGGTTCTATTTGAACTTAACGATTCACTCACAGGGTTTCTCTTGGTCTTATGGCAATTTTAAATGGAGCCTAGTTTGTAAGTGCAGCATCCCATTGTTCCTGCTTTTTTACCAGCAATGAGAACTAGTGTCAGAAAGAACAGTGCTAATGGGAAGGCTCAGGCTGGGAAATGGTACCCAAAGATGTCTGGTTATACTTGGTGAGTCCATTACAGATGAGGATGTTATTGACTGTCATTAGTTTGTAAACTGGTATCATCAGTTTAATGTGATTAGCAGTTAATTAACGACCAAGGTGAAAAGCTTTCGGTCACAGCCACAAAGAACTGGGAAACTCAGTGCAGAGCTGTGCTGCCTCCTTCTGCTGCGCTGGCACTGGCAGCACATCCCAGCACACTGCCAGACAAGCAGAGCCACACCAGCTCTGCTGGGGCAAGAGCTGTGGCAGACTCGGAACTCTGAAGCATCTGAGCTGGATGACTTGCAGCCAGATACATTCCAAGGCTCACAGCTGTGTCACCCGCTGGCATTTATGGCCTTAGGTTGCTTCCACATACTGACAACAGCACAGGATTCTTCTGTCATCTTTCAAAGCTTTTGGTTTTGGTTTGGGCTTCTTGGTTTAAAATTATCAGTGATTAATTTAAAAGGCACACAGGACTTTACATGTGACTCTAGGCAGATGTTCAATCTTGCTTTCTTTGCCTTGATCTCCCAAATTCATGTAGTGATGCCTGCAACTGTTTTTAGGCTGGCTTTGCCTCAGTGCACAGGCTGTGGAAACACAAGACATCAGAGGAAATTCAGACTAACATCAGAATTTCAGGATTTTCTGAAGCCTCTTGTATTTCCAACAGTGACATTTTCAGCGCCTTGGCCCAGCCCCACAACGTGCTCATGTATAACATCCAGGGTGGCCAGTGCCTTCTGTGCACAGATTGCAAATATTGAGATTATTGGGCCTTCTAGCCCCGGTACCTTTTTGATTACCCCTTTTTAGTGCTCCAGATTAGCCTTTGCTGACAACATCTGATTATGAGGGGGCTTGTTTAGGGAGCAGGTACTTTCAGCTTGTCTGATTTCAGCTATGTGTCTGATGGCAGCAGCTCCTAACAGCTGCAGCCTACTTCTGTCATTGAAGATCTTGGTGTTTCAAGTCTAAGTTTTTTAAGCAATGAGTTTACCCAGCCCTTGGTTAACTGGTGTTCCTTTATTTCTGTATTTCACTTTCTCTAGGAAGCACTTTTATACACATACAGAAGGAAGGCACTTCTACAGATCATTTTAGATGAAATTTAAAGACATGGGGATGTCAGCATTGTTTGCTTTGTTTCACATACCAATATGTTTTACATACCAATGGTTCATTCCACACAAAGTTAGAAAGCAGGTGTCCACCCCAGGATATCAGCATAAGCATAACTTTTGTCTGTTTGCTGTGCTGTTACATGATAAGTGTCTCTTTTTTCTTCCTCTTTCCAGCTTTCATGTGAGATTTTTCCTTCCCTGTTTTGGCCTCTCCATCTCTGGCTTTGACAGTGGCCAGCAGGCTCTTTCTGAACAGCTTGATCATGTTTTATTTTCTTTCGCTGTCATTATTATCTTCCACTATAAAACTCTCCACGGACTAGAAGTTGATCCTGGAACTGCCAGCACAGCCAGCTTGGCTTTCCAAGTTTCTTCAGCTGTAATAAACAAGAGAGTTCCAGTTCTTCCCTTTGATGCTCCATGAAGACTTGGCCACCGTGAGATGGTGTCCCTTCCCAGTAGAGTCTAAGGTCATGGGAACCAGGGTCCCTTCACAAATACTCTGCTGACAGACATCTGTTGTGCTACTAACTTACCAAGTTCATGTTTCTTCTTAAAATCCTTCAGCTTCTGGTATCTACACTGCTGTGTGGAGTTCAACTTCTTGCATGGCCCTGGGATCACATATGAGAGAAATTTCAAATTACTCTTTATGAGAAAATAAGTTTTTCTGTAACTTTACATAGGTGTAGCTTTCCTACCTCTTTCTTTGGCTCTCAAATCTAGTCTAGATGCTCATAAAGCATTTGGGGTTTTTTCTCAAGCAGGGAAAAAAAACCCCTCTGAAAACCGTACTTTTTAATAGACTAATAAATCACTGTGAAGTAAGTTACATAAATGGACTTGCAACATCCAGTTGCCTGGAGATGTTGTCTTTTACTCCAGAAGTATCTTAATGTACTTCAAAATGACTCAAAGGCTTTTATTACAAATTGAAAAATCAGAACTTAAAGACCTCATCTTACAACGAAACAGCAATTATCTAAGCAGTATTCCATGTCCACAATGTACGTTAAGAAAAAAAAAGAGAAATATTACTCTTCTGTCCTAAATCAGCTGTTATTGCATAGTATAGGTTTTACTTAGAGTAATTTTGTCATGCAAATGACTGGTGGTTGTGGATTATTTTCACTGTGGCATTAGTACTTGTTGGATCACTTTTTAAATTTGGACTTTCACCTGTACAGCAGTGCCCTACCTTCACCTGGATTTAGGCATTTCAGTCAGAATGAACTGGAATCGACTGGACAATCCTATTTTCTTTTTCCTACTGTCTTTATTTTACATGGGGATTTTCAGAGGGCTAATGAGTGACCTCACGCTTGTGTGGCTACCCAAACGTGGATCTCAGCTGCCCAAATGGATCACATTCTTTCTTTCAGCCCCTGTTCTCAGTAGTGCAAATCCTGGCTTGGAGTTGCCATTTCATCAGACCTTCCGTCATCCTGTTCTTCACTCAGGTGAGACTGAGTCTCACTAAGAGGACTAGATGATGGTGAACAGTACAAACCAACAGGCTAACCAGCAATGGTGCTTGGATTTTTAATGTACTGCAATATCCTGATTTCCTGCTGCTTTTCCAAGGAGAGAAGGGATTTTATTTTCTTTTTTCTGGAAAATGGGAAGGAAAGTCATCTTTTATTTTTTCCTCTTTTGTGCTATACCCCTAACTTGTGAATATTTTTATGGAGGGAGCACTGCCAGAGTGCAGCTCAATTGTCAGAGCTGAGACAGATCCCTTCTGTCTATCATAGAAGCCATCCAAGCTGCAAGTATTCCTGGTCTCTACCTGTCTCTGTAAGATGAGGAGAGTGTGACTTATGTTACAGGGCCTCCATGAATGTTGTCCACGAGGCAGAGGTTCCTCAGATGCACATCATGATTGTGCTATTGCACTCTCTATGGCAGTCCTGACCTCCTATGGATTTTGGCATTCGTTTCTTCTTCAGGACTTTCTCCAGCTGTACATGTTTACTGACTTAAAATTCTTCCTTGTTTGCAAAGTTGTGAGAACCAATATTAATACAAAGAAAAAGTGTTTTCATTAGAATGTGTCTTCCACTGATGGCTTTGCTTGATATCTCAGGCTTGGTTCAAAGTCAGGCTTTTTCGGGATCGTTGGCATCAGGGGCTTGAGCCAAGATCCACAACAAAGAACTCCTAAGTTTTATTTAGGTGCCTGGTTTCCCAGAGATTACAGATGGAGGTTAGTTTCCTGAATACCTTTGTGGAGCTTGGCCTTGAGGCCTAAACAAAGGGGTAGCAGGAAAACCTGTTCTGCTCTATTCTAGTGAGAAAACTGTCTAAATGCCCCACAGATCCTCCTTCTCCTTCCAAAACCTTTAAAGGTTAGAGCAGAGGAAAGCCCCACTGCATTTTCCATGTACCTGTGCTGGTAGGGATCTGTTAGCTGATGTCTACGTGGAAGCAGCTGGATGTGGTAGGGCAAAGAGATATTTTGGTTCATGGCTTATCAACAGAGGACTTTTATATCAGCAAGGTTTATTTCTGAAAGAGAGGTATTTCCCTTTGTTTTGCAGTGGTTGCCACTGAGCCTGAAGGATTGCATAAGCTTTCAGCTAATTTCAGTCAATCCTCATTCAGTGTAAATAAGTCACAACCCCACTTTCCCATTTCCTCCAGTCCCCCACAGAACCTTGCCCTCTCCTCTCACCTGGAGTTAGCTGGATTTTTGTATGTGTGCTGCTAGCAGGTGAAATCAGCTCTTTCAAAACTCTTGCCTCAACCTCTCCCTCCTTCTGCAAAAGCCACCAGCTAATCAGCGCTCTGGCTGCTCCAACACTTGGTAATTACATTGTAGGGCTGCTGTGTGGGAAGCACAGCACTGACAAAATGTTGCATCTCCAAAGATGTAAGAGTGAAGGATAAAAGGGAAAAGCAAGACTTTTAATAGAAACATTAGTCATAGTTAAATTGCGGTGCCGTGGCACTGCGCTGCTGGTTTCTTTGTGTCTCTAAAAATACCCTCTAGTGGCTCGGTTATTCATGTGGTGAGTAAGGGACAGGAGAGTTGCTTCTGGAAAAAGCTTTGGCAGTCCTGGGCAGATCCTCTCTGCCCTGGCAGGATGGTGTGGAGGGGCAGGGCACCGCGGGGATGACAATATCGCACGGGAGCGTGTCAGTGCATGAGGGTTTCACGGCGTTCATCTCACATTGCTCCAGCCCCGAGCTTGCACTGGCACAGTCGTGGCACATGAAGAGAAAGGGTTGGTTTCTCTGTCTCCTGGACTCTCTTGTAGCCAGCACACTGCACAGGTGATCACACCATGCTGAGGGGTGATCCTTGCTGCAGAGGGTGCTGGGTTAGTCTCCACTTTAACACACAGGCTGTTTCTACCCAGAATACGATGCAGCACCTAAAGTGGAGCTCGCTGGCGGCCGGCACTCATTAGCCATTAGCAGAAAGCTTCTAGCTCTGCTGGTGGTGAGTCACTGGGACAGTCTGGCTGGAGGAGCTCTGTGATCACCCTCACCCACGGTTATTTTTAGCCCCATGTGAGCATGTGAGCGTGGTGCTCAGTGCCACAGACCAGCCGAGGCCAGCTGATCTCTGCAGTGCCTTTCGCCGAGGGTCTGACAGATCACAAGGCTTGCCAGGGCTGTTTAACAGTCTGTGTCCGAAATGGCACCAGAAAGTCCCACGATATGTCCTTGTGATCAAAGGGATATGACATGTGTATATTCATTTCTGCTTCTTTTAATTTTTGCTCCAGTAATTTTCAAGCTCGAGCTCCTGGCTATTTCAGCTACAGATGACTTGTGGTTTGATTCTCACGACAGGATGAGCACAGCCCTGCAAGCCATGCTATCTGGGCTCAGGAGCCATCACTCCATTAAGAAGGCCTAAGTAGATTTGGCCAGCCAGCTGGGCCTGCTGCCACAAGGCAGTCACGTCTCTGCTCGCCCTTGTCCCACATCCCCCATCACCATCCTCCACCTCTGTGCAGCATCCACACAGACCCACACTGAAGTATGTGGGCAGCTCAAATGAAGGTTGTAATCTGTAAAATAATGGTTTTACGTGTTTATTTAATCGTATTTTTTTTCCCACATGCAGCTTTTCCCAGTTCCTCTCCAGACTCTTTCTAAGAAGATTGTACAGTCCAGGACCAATAGTACCTTAGTTGGAGTCTTTGCCATTATCCTGGTTTTTCTATCTGCCTTTGTCAACATGGTATGTCCATTAATTCCTTTTGATTCCCTCAGTTCTGCATGGTTTTCTTATTGGTGCTCTGCAGCATCGTGACCCTTAAAACCACTGAGTTTTATGTGATCCTGCCAGTCTCTGCATAGTGCTGCATCCTGCTCCAAGTGCAGGGATCACCTAATGGGGACGGTGATGACTTTGCTTTGAGTTGCACTTTTGGGACCGAGGTGGTCTGGCTGTGCTGATTTCAGGCTCAGAGAAAGACAGGCTGTTCTCTGGGGCCCTGCAGCTGCTGGCTTCTCACTTCTACAAATGGCTTTAAGTCTGAATGTGTTTTAAGGAAACCACTTGAATATTCCTACTCTGTATACATCTATTTCCTTTTTTAAGACAAAGGGAAAGAGCAGGTAAAATGGGCCTGGGTTTAAGTTCTGAGCTTGGAGGCAGCTACAAAGACTTCACGTGGCCCTCTGCTCCTCTCAGCTCTGGCCCCAGCTGGGGCAGTGCTGATTTGCACTGGCATGGAGAGGCTTGAACACCTGAAAATCAGACCACTGATTGCTCTTGCCTCAGCATCCCTATATACACAGTGGAGATTTAGGAACAATTCTGTGCTCTGTTGAGCTACTTGAATGGGAGGCACTAGTGGCATTGGCCCCCTCACTGCATTCCCCCATTGTCACCTGCAAAGAGCTGGTGTGGGCTACTGGGCACCATGCAGAAATCAGAGCTTGGGTTTTTTGCATAATGTGTGATTCTTTGCATTCATGAACTGCTTAGTGTGAACATCAGCAAAATGGACAAACGGAGCAGCACATGGAGGAGATCAGAATAGGCCTCTGCTGCTTCCTCAGCACAACAAAACCTTTAAACCTTGCTGCTGAAGTCTTCCCTGTAGAAAGACCCCCAGCAGAAGCTTAAGACATGCCAGGGGAAAGTTATCAGCTCAGAAATTCCCATCAGAAAGAGAGGAACAGAGCAGGGCCCTATCACAGACAGCAGGATATTTTTCTGTGTGTAATATCTACAGCCCCTCTGCCTGTGAACATAAAGCTGTACCTAAAGTTGAGCATGCAACTAGCTTTCTGGAGTGCACAGCGTGGATTTTGTTAATTAACATTTTGGGGGAGAAAAAACATAGCCATTGCGTGTGCAGTAAAACATAAGCTGATGATTTCATGTTGCGTATTTTACACATTGCTACAGCCATTTCCAAGGGGTTTTTTAATTGATACAAGCTATTTTGTTTTCTTTTCCTTATCAGTGTTGTAGAGCTTAATACTGTCTTTTTTTCCAGTTCATGTGCAGCACTGTGGATCTTGCCAGCTGCATGGCTGCTGAATACAACATCACTCCTGACCGGGTGGACATATGCCTTATCAGCAACCTGACTTCCAACTACAGCCTGGGCACATTTCAGGGATTCTGTGACAGTCCTTTGCCCAACTGCAACTTTCCAGAGGTATTGTGGAAAAATGGGTTTCAGAGGGTGGTCTGGAAAAAGGCTGTAAAACCTGTGTGACAAATCTCACTGATTCTGAGGAAAGCAAGTTGCTCCTGACTGACATTATAGAACTGGCACAGGCTACTACACTCAAACTTTAGTGTCTGAAATTATTATCATGAGTCCACATTGATGTTTAAGTTCCTTCAGGGCTGAATAATCAGTAGGCTTTTCTAAGTGTTGGATCCTGCCTGTAGCAAGAGAAATGGCCTTTCTCCATGAGGTCCTTAATGGCATGAAGAATGCAAGTCCTTTCAAAGGAGTTTGCAGGTGCTCCATTTTACTTGAAAATCAGTTCTCTGAAAATCAATGTCTAGTCATAGACAGTTCTCTCCATTGTTTTATGTTCTGATGAAAAACTTTTCTTATACATTCTTTCAAAAGATATAGTAGGTACTGGCCTTAGACAGGTTGGCAGCCCAGATAGTGGTCTGCTTCAATTTGCAAATGCAATTCCTACTTCTTCAGAACATCTTGTTAAAAAAAAAAATGCTTCTAATGGGAAGAAAGAAAAAAAAAACCACCAAACAAACAAACAACCCAACCCCAATATATTTTACACACTAGTAGAATACTTTACCAAAAAAAAATTCTTTTTGCATAGCTAGTCAAGATCTTTCTCTGAGTTTTTAGGTCATGACTGCTACATGTGTTGTCTACTGGAAATTGAAAAGGAAAAAATCTGTCTAGCATGGGGACAGAATTTATGTCAAGGTCATTGGGTTTATGGGGACCTGACAGATTTATGGCAGATCTGTTATCATCCAGATGTCCAAGTGTCCCACTGAATGTATTTCCATTTAACCTCACAGGAATGTGATCCATCTTTGATTCAGTGGGGCTTCTGAGACCACCATTACTGTGACTTTAAAATTTGCAAAGGCTTTAGTGCATCTGCAGAAAGAGCCAGGTGCAAAACCTGGCACAGCAGAGAACTAGAAACAGTCTGTGCCCATCCTGAACTTGTAAAGAGTGTTGGTTCAGGATAGAGAGGGATTTTAAGCCATGAGGAACAATCCTTTTGCATGCTGGGGTTGCTATGGCAGCCTCGAGCCAGGTTCTGCAAGTCAGTGGGGTAGGAAGTGAGGAGTCTCTCCCCTGTGCTCTGCAGGGCACATGTTGGATCTGGTACAGGTGGTGCCTGTTGGTCCCAGTGTGCGTTTAGGAGATGGTGGGATCCTACCCCTCAGTCACAGGGAACATCCACTCGTTCTCTAGAAACTGAAGAGTCGAGTACAAGCTGTACAAGTTATTTTCTCTAATTTAATATATCAGCAATGACTATTAATAAATGAGCTCAGAACATAAGCATATTTCTACTTCAGCTAGGGCTTGCTTTTAACTGAAAGGATGGATTGCCTAAGGCATATGATACAGGGGGGTTTTGCCAGAAATAGACCTGTCCAGACAGAGTGGAAGCTTAAATCTTCACAGATTTGTTAGCAGGAAAGTGATGAGCACCCTCAGTCTGCAAGCACATTTGAGAGCACTGGCATGGTAAACACTCAGCTCTCTGGTTGACAGAAGCTGCTGCCTCACCAGGTGTGGCAGAGGTTCTCCAGTATTACACACATGCATATCTGAAACTGCTGGCAGGAAAAATGATCATGATGATGGGCATCAGTGTGTTTGTCCAGCCTGTTTCCTGCCAATGGAGTCAGTGTGTCACGTCAGCAGTGACAGTACTTTCCCATTGGCCTCAAGTGGGTATCTGTCCTGGTGTGTCAGTTGCTAATAACCCTTGGTCCTGGGTGTTGTACAAAGATACACAAATCAAAGATACAGTCAAAGATACACAAATTCGAGTTCAGAATTTGGCCTTAAAGTACAAATTATTCCAGCATAACTGGGTGATTCTTTCTGCTAATTCAGTACCTGTGTCCAGGGCAAACCTGCGTCACAACCTTGGGTGTACAGCTGCAAACCCTGTGCTCTTCAGTGTAAAGCACATAACATCTGAAGAAGAATGCCACAGTTTTCCTCTCCATCCATTCAGTTTTAACTTCTGTAACATGGGAGAATCCTACAGACAGCCCCAAGTTTACATGTTTCGTCAGCTCAACTACATAACTCCCAATCCCTTTCTATCCCTCTGTTTAGTTTCCTTTGTTTTTAGTTTTGATTTATCCAGCTGACACTCATCTCTCTTCTGTTTTTTTTTCCCCTTTTTGTCTTTATACAGTACTTTACCTACAGTGTCTTATTGAGTCTCCTGGCCTGCTCTGTGTTCCTTCAGATCAGCTGTATTGGAAAATTGATCCTTATGTTAATCATTGAATTTATATATGTTCTCATTGTGGAAGTGCCAGGGGTCAACCTTTTTGACAATGCAGATCTCCTGGTTACAGCTAACACCTAGTAAGTGCCTTTCACTTCTGAAATCTTCATTTCTTTCACCCAGTGGTTTCAGTGTGGCATTAAGTGGATGGGAGTGCCAAGGCTGTGGTGCAAGCAAGGGAAGGGCATGGTACCGGAGAGGGCATGGCTGTAAGCTAAAGGCTTTGCCAGTGCTACTCTCCACCTCTGAAGAGCTGGAGAGTACTGGTCCCTTTAAGATCTTTTTAATGTGGGACTTGACTAATGAACTATCTAATAATAACAGAATGTAACTGGAATCAGAGTGGATCTGTATTTCTTTTTTTCCAGAAATTGGGAGCTGTAGTTAGTCATTCTAACTTCTTCTGATATTACAGTCCTAATATAGAAATGTCATTTCCCAAAAAAGAAAAAAAAGTCCTCCAACAAACTTAAATTGGCTCAGGGATATGATAATAAACCACCACGATATATCAAACCCAGCTTGGGGTGGTGGAATGGTGGTGTTTGATGTTTGGCCAGTGATCTCCTGCCAGTTGCTGCTGGACACATATCTGCATTTGAAAAACCAGTATCACAGCTGGGCTCAGCACAGTTCCCAGCAGAAGGGCCTGGGGCTAAGAGGGAGTAGACAGTTGCCCTTTTACTTACGAAAGGTAGTTTGTGATCAGCAGGTCACACATTAATCATGGTGGCAGCCTCCTTCCACTGACGTGGTTACCCCTCTCCTGAAGGTCACACCAGGGAGGGAAGTTTGGCACATCCACAAACCCGCCCTGCTCCACAAGTTTTGTTTCTTGCTGGGAGTTGTGTTGTTGTGTTAAGTCCTTGTTTTGATGGTTTCCCCTTGTAGGCAACAATTGTACTTGAATGTGAGTCAATCAAATTATGCCAATTTAGGTGAACTGTTCGTCAAGGATGATTGCTATTGTTGCTCCTGCCTTGGACGGGAGGGTGGTTGAGAAGATTCCTATGGCCCTTCCCACTGCTATCTTGGGTGTTATGAAATGGTTTGTGTAGTTGCTCAAATTTCCTGATGGTCATTAACCCGTTCAAGCCAGATGCACCTGGTTACTTCTGTCCTTCACAGGAATGTTCCATGATTCTGTGATTCCTGTATGCCCAATTAATGGATGTATAGCTTTTGCTGCCATTAGTGAAAGAAATTAGGCAGGAAACCCCATGGAGCTTTCTGTGGGGAGGTATAGGGAGAATGAGGTTTCCTTCCTTTTTATTCAGATATTATGTGTTCCATCAGCAGAAGCTATTTAGCATTTTCTAACACAATTAGTAGGAAAAAAAAGCATTTTATATCTCAAAATATAATTTCATTCTTGTAATTCAAGCACTAAGCGAAATTACAGCACTTGGAAGTATAATTTACATCACTTCACAATCAAAATGTCAGTAATAAAGTGGAGAAGGTTAGCATGTTTTCCCAGAAATAGCTTTCTGTGATGCTGTATTATCTCTCACTAAATGGTATTTGTGTCATGGTTTAACCCCAGCTGCAACTCAGTCCCACACAGCCACTCACTCACTGCCCTGCAGTGGGATGGGGGAGAGAATCAGAAGGGTAAAAGTGAGAAAACTTGTGGGTTGAGATAAAGACACTTTAATGAGACAGAAAAGAAAGAAAATAATAATAGTGGTAATAATGATGATAATAATAAAATAGTTAGAATAGACAAAACAAGTGATGCACAATGCAGCTTCTCACCACTTGCTGACCGATACCCAGCCAGTTCCTAAGCAGCAGCTCCTGGCCAGATTTCCCACCAGTTCACATGCTGAGCATGATGCTGTATGGTAGGTATGGGATATCCCTTTGGCCAGTCAGGGTCAGCTGTCCCAGCTCTGTCCCCTCCAAATATCGTGTGCCCCTCCAGCCTGGTGGGGCTTGAGAAGCTGAAAAGTCCTTAATATCAACTTAGTATCAACACTACTTAGTGACACTTAAGACATCAGTGTGTTATCGACATTATTCTCATACTGAATCCAAAGCACAGCATTACACCAGCTAGGAAGAAATTTAACTCTATTCCAGTGGAAACCAGGACACTTTGTTTTGTCCAAAAAGCTCCTTGGATGGCTATTTATTGTCCCAATGTCTGGTAACCTATTTGCATGTTGTGGGAAATGGGAGCTCAGCATGTAGCACATAGTTCAGAGATGAACCTTATTGTCCAGCTGATATGAAAAAAAAAAAAGGCCACCATGACCTCATACTACTTTAATTGGGTACCCATTGTAGCTACATAATTACTGTCTGCTCTGAAGCCATTATGGTACTCTGACTAATTAGAAGTGATGCAGATGTCACTTCACACTTCTGTGTACAAACCAACCCAGCATGCAACCAGCTAAAAGGCTGATTATAGCACATTGGGACTTGCTAGACTTGACTGCAGCGACACACCAGTGTGGTGACACATGAAGTGTAACTGGATGCACAGAGATATTATCATATTACTTTTTCTCTATGCAGAAGATAAAACTAATGCATTGGTTTTAAAGATATGATGGACCATAGTGGTCTTCTAAGTTGAGTTCCTGCACAGTGAAGCCCAAAGAGCTTTGCCCGGTAATTTGTTCATCAAGCCCATCAATTCTGTTCAAGCTGTGCTTTGTGATTTAGAGAGCTGTCTGTCCTTGCTGTTGTGGCTGTGAGATGCTCCTGTCCTATGGGAGCTGTTCCCAGAATGAACTGCCTTTCCTGCTAAGAATGTGCACTTAACTCGAGCAGGAGTGTGTTTAGCAAGCTTTTCTCTGTTACCTTCCAGTAATTAAAGAGCCATCTGCTACTGGAAATATCTGTTCCATGGGGGAACAACCTACCAATGTAACACCAGTATTGCTTGCGCTGGGCATCTTCAATTATCCAAAATGTCATTGTAAATACAGGGTTTGCTGCATTTCATAATCTCTGCTGAAGATTTTAGAGCAAGAGTAACACACACATTGAACTGGCAGCCCCTGTACTAAGGGTCTAATCTGCCCTGCTCCCGTCATAAGACAGAGTGATAATAGGGAGCAGTGAGTCATCCTTGTCCAGGTAGTGATTTAGGGGAGCAGGGGAATCATGCTGCATATGGGAAGTGTCTCCAGCCCCAGTTAGATCCAGCCTTTAATGTAGGAGCCCCCAGGCATTTCAAACTGGGTCTGTGTCCAAGCACACATGTTCAGTGCTGGATCTGGCCAAGAGGCCATGGAATAGGTTGTGTGCAAGACAACAGTGGTGTGCATAATCCATGTCAGAAGAAATTACATGCTCAGAACTGCAGAAAATGTCTTGGAACAAACAGGGTTAGAGAGTCACTATGCTTTTATTTTTTGATGTTATGTCCAATTAGGCCCCCTTGGCTATTTTGATTTTGATGATTTCTATCTCTGATTCTGCAGTGAGGTTCCCACCAACCCCAGAAAACTGTGGCCTGAAGCTCTCTAGAGAGCTGTGAGATTCTCAAGCTAAACATGTATCATGTTAGTAGCCTGCAAAGTTTCAACTGGATCAATGACAGTACAGTAATTTTACCACTGATCTCCTTCTTTGCATTTAAATGGTGTTTTAAAAGTTGCTTGTACGTGGTTCTCAGCCACCTAATACTCCACCCACACTTGAGAAGAAACACAGCAGCATTAAGCAATCAATCAGGAACTCAGACAGCTGCTACCTACCAGAAAGCTCCATTCCATCCTTTCATTGTCAAAAAGCACACCCTCCATCTTCCCCAGAAGCTCTGCTTCACGCAAGTTCTTTGCAGTGTAGTGAATGGTAATAGGAATGTACACTTGTGTGGTACCCAGAGCTGGGCACAACACTGATGGTGAGGAACTTGCAGAAGGGAGGACTAGAGTTAAAGGAATGAAACACATCTCCCTGCCACAAGAAATGGAGAAGAGAGGAGCTATGCCTCACAAGATATTAGCGCAAAGCTTTCTTCCTTAGGTCAAATTTTCCAGTCTGACCTAATGAAGTAGTGATGGATGCACAGGCATTTGCCAAGCATCCCACACTGATATTAAAATCCCAAATGATTCTTTCACTGTTAATGCTTCTTAGGTATTTTAATCACATTAACCATGTCGCACCATCACTCTGGATTTTTGAATGTAGCTCACTCAGAAGCCTGTTTTTCTCCTCCCCCTCCCATCTTTTAGTAGTTCTGTGCTTTAAAAGGGCTGTAGCCCCACACAGTGTTAGAGGTGCCACACTGCAGAGGTGCTGTGCAATGATGTGCAGAAGGGCGAGCACTGCAGGGAGTCCCTCTCCTAACCTTGTGTTTGTGCTTTTTTTCAGCGTCTCTGCAAATAATACATCATCATGGTGAGTCACTTTGGCATGAAATATTTTTATGAGTTTTTGTTGGTAGGTATTTTCTGTTCACAAGGTGCAATATCACCATGTTAACTCACCCCAGCAGTGTCTGGTATTTCACTATGCATTGCTGTGAGCTGGTGCATCACAGTGCAAATTACCTAAGTGGGCTGAGTATTACTCTTTTGTGTGTATAGCTACTCTCAGAGCATCCTCTTTCCTGTGGGACTTTTGTCAGCTTTCTCTATAGAACATCTTATAGCATTTATTTGTAATACAAGTCAAAGATTTTATCAAAATAATATTTTCACACTGTATAACTCTGTAATTCATACTTGACAGTTTCTATTGGCCTGCTTGTCAGAAGGGATAGTAATGTGCCTTAGTGCCCATTTCAGCTTATAAAACACAAAACAAAGGCCGTTAAGAAGTGACTAATTACAGAAGCTGCAAGTGTAGAACAGTTCCAGACTTCCAGAGCTGGGAGGCTGGGGAAGCCAGTGCAGGAGACACAGTGAGGAGCTGTCAGCATTTCGGTGTTGCCACACTGAGAGTGTATGGCCATTCTCCAAAAAGTGGCTTTTGTATTGATGATAACCCTTTCTGAGAAGTTGGATAACATTTCCAATTTCCAAGTTCTCCTTTAGAAACCGGCACCCATGAGCCAAAGTCCCCAACTTTTGCAGGTACTGTTTGTCCCTTTACCAACATGGGCTTGGAGGGGAAAGAAAAAAAGCCTTTTCTTGAGGCTGGTTAGCCTTGAAGTGGGAACTGCAGAGCGTGGCACAGCTGTGTTCCTCCACTAACTGGGAAGTTCTGCTCTTTCCTTGGCTGCAGCTCCCCAGTGATGACACGAGTGGCGCTGAAGATCGTGACCCCTGTCATCATTACCGTCTTTGTCCTGGCACTGTATTTGCATGCCCAGCAAGTGGAATCCACTGCAAGGCTTGATTTCCTCTGGAAGCTTCAGGTTAGTGGGTGTTGGCTGTGTTGGAGGATCACACAGTCATATAGAACTACTGAGAACTACTGAGCTATTCACTGTTGAGTTGAGGAGTGTTATAAAGTGCCTTTGAATTTAATCTGGATCTGGTTTATAACTGGGCATGCTAATAATGCTCTGCTCTTGTTTGGTACTTTGCATACTCTGTGCTTCCTATCCTGGTTATTTACTTCAACCCTTTGTTTCCTTGTAAATGCACTTTGGATGGTCCCCACAGTAAAGGGTTATAGATCTGAAGGTTGAGATTAATGAATTTGGGCAACTGAGCTGTTACTGCTGCAGGAACCTGTAATATAACACAATTTGTAAATATGGGAAGCTCATATTCACTGCTGAATTGCTTCACAGAGTTCAGTGAGCTTTAGTTTGCTGTGTTCAGGGGTGTAAAAGATTCACATTTGCATTTTCATTCACTTTCCTGTTAAGCAGTGGGAACTGGCTCGATGTCCAGCCTTCATTATACCCCAGGCAGCAGCACTGGATAACCAACACACTGTGGATAATGCCACACTGTGCTCCTGTCCCTGGGTTCACTGTTAATGTTTTCAGTTCTTGTGCCCACGAGTGATGCTGGGGCTGGAGAGCCACAGGACTGCAGGTTTTGTATGGATTTTTTACCTTCTGGGTGGCAGAGCATCATTCTAATTATAGGTCTTTGTGGTTTGAGTACAAGGCATTGAGGAAGCAACAATTAATTAAAGCTCCTTGGGAAGCAGATAAACATTGTTATCCTCATTTATAAATTGTAAAGCAATGGAAGGGGTGAGCTGAGTGATCACCCAGTTCAGGGACCAGAAATACAACAATACTGGATTCTGGCATTATTCTGTGCCTGCTTTTACATACTTGTGTGCACATGAAGAGATGGACCATCTTCCACCACAAAACACAAGTTTCTGCATCTCGCTGGTTCTGCCCTCGTGTGCAGCTTCCCCTCTTCCTCTGTTTGTGTCCTCCCTGCAAGTTCAACTTCAGCTTTTTTCCCCTCCCCAGAGCAGTTACCAAAGGAATAAGCACTGTCTCTCCCTCCTAAACTAGGCCACTGAAGAGAAAGAAGAAATGGAGGAGCTGCAGGCCTATAACAGACGCCTCCTCCACAACATTTTGCCGAAGGATGTGGCAGCCCATTTCTTGGCTCAGGAGCGGCGAAATGATGAACTGTACTACCAGTCCTGTGAGTGTGTGGCTGTCATGTTCGCCTCCATAAGCAACTTCTCCGAGTTTTATGTGGAGCTGGAAGCCAACAACGAAGGGGTGGAGTGTCTGAGGCTGCTCAATGAGATCATTGCTGATTTTGATGAAGTAAGTCATGGAAAATCTGGGTGGACAGAGTGAACTGAATCAATGACTTTAGTTGGGCTTTGCTGAGCTTCTGAAGGAAGGTGGTGTTTCAAATCCTTGTGCCATGCTTGCCATCTCCTTGCTCTAGAAGTCTTTAGTTTTATTTTTTTTCTACATTAAAATCCCCTCTATTCCTGTGTTGCACCTCTGAATATCTAATCCCTATTTCTTCCTATTCCTTCAGTAGTGGAGGCTCTGTCCAGTACTTTTTACTTCTTGTACCAAGGCAAGGCATGTGGCAAGGACATTACCAGCATCTCTATGCTTGTCCAGGTTTATTTGCTTCTTTTGCTCTTGTGAAACAGATAATAAGTGAGGACCAATTTCGGCAGCTGGAGAAGATCAAGACCATTGGCAGTACCTACATGGCAGCGTCAGGCCTCAACGACTCCACTTACGACAAGGAAGGGAAGACACATATCAAAGCTCTGGCTGACTTTGCCATGAGGTTAATGGACCAAATGAAATACATTAATGAACATTCATTCAACAACTTCCAGATGAAGATAGGTAATGTCCCTGTGCTCACAGGATTCCTTGTACGTAGTAAGTCATTCTGAGCTGGGGGTTTTATGGAGAGTTAAAACCATAGATCTTACCTTAGCTGTACAGTGATGTGAATTGTCTTGTGCCTGGTGACCTCTGTGCAACATCACAGCAGGTTTTTTATGGTATAGCACCATTTCTCCTGAAGCTCTCAGGAGAATTAGGAGCAGTTAGGAAGCTGGCCTTGGTGCAGAGTAGCTCTTACCGCAGCACAGTCTCACATGGTGTTTGAGCTCATTTTTGCCTGTGATCCTGCCCACCTCCCCCCATGGTTCCAGCTCTGCCATTCTTGGATATTAAACTATCTTTCAAGTCAGGGAATAAAAAGCAACAAAAAAGGAGAAAAAACGCGAGGTTGTCAAATGTGTAGTTTGTTCTGGAAGGCATCCGGGATGCTGCCTTGCAAGCGCTCAGCATTGCAGCAGGTGTGTGCTGATTTCCAGGTGAGCTGTTTGCTTGTTAGCCAGATGGAAAATAAACCTTATCCTGTTATTTGGTACCGGAAAGTAGCTCTGGGTTGAGCAGATCCAGCCTGAGCTGCCAGTCAGGTAGGCATAATGAATCAAAGAAGCCAACTTTTTTTTAAAACGTTTCTTTCCCCACAGTTTGGCTGTAGCTTTACATCAGGGTTAAAGCACAGCTAGAACCGATGAACCTCAGGATGCTTTTTATTGTCTGAATAATAACTTGCCTCATGCTTCATGTGGATCTGAGTGGATTTCTCCTCTCCTTCCAGGCCTCAATATTGGTCCTGTTGTAGCTGGGGTGATAGGAGCCCGCAAACCCCAGTATGACATATGGGGCAACACAGTGAATGTAGCCAGCCGAATGGACAGTACAGGTGTGCCTGACAGGATTCAGGTAAGGCATCCACTGGAAAACTTACACAGTCAGCCCAGTGTCACTTATGTGTTTTGAAACTTAATTAGAATTCGAATTTCAGTTTCATTTTATTCCTTTATGCCATACATTTACTTAAACATAACTGAAAGAAAAGCCACCGAAGGAATGCTGGTGGAACCAGCAAGTTTTGTCTTTTAATCGTGAGCAATAGTGCAACCTTTAGTCAAAAACTTGCAGTTTAGTTCTGGGTGGAAGTGTTGAGCTGAGCATCCTTCCCCATGTGCCTCATTGGCACTGTGAGCACAGTCCTGCTCTGATCCTTGCTCCCATGTGCTGTTTGGCTGCCTGTGACAGTAGGAGGATTTATTTTCCAAGGGCTTGAGTCAGATATGTATTTCTGTAATTCACTTTGCTGCTCACAGTGCCATATGTGGTGTGAGGCCAGGCATCAGCAGGATGGGGATATATAACTAAAGAGGATGGTTTAAGGGGTTAATGGAAACTGTCTGGTAATCACACATCTCCTTGGCCTCCAGACGTGACCTTTCCAGTGATTCAGTTCCCCTGTCCTGCTTTTGCTGAGCCAATGTCCACAGTAACAGTCATTCCTCGGGAAAGTATTGAAGGGTTGTAAAAATAGAGTAACTAACTGATGTAAAACCCAGGAGGGGCAGCCATGCTGTTTCTGTGACTGTCAGTTAACTGGATTGGTATTTATGCAACACTCTTTAAGCTTCCCTACGAGGTGGTCTGTGGACAATTTTCATTCTACTTAAGCAAATCAGCACAGCAATGTTGCAACAATAGGAAGCCAGAAATGGAAATACTTAAAGCCACCTGGAAAAGGGTGAGAAAACACATTGTAATGATTAAATAAATATCATCTCAGGAAATCTGGTGTTTAAGCTTCTGTTATTCTGCAGAACAAGGGATTGTTATTGACTGGCATCTGCAAAGAGAATTTGGATGCTGGCTAGAGTATTCCATTCAATGTCTGCCTCATTGCCCACTAACTTCTTCATAAAAACAATACCCTGACTCCTTCTAAGCTGTACACCCACTGTGTAACTTCTAGCACATTTTTTAGGATTTTTTAATAAGTTAAACTTGTTTTCCTATTACCACACCAGTCATATAATGAATGCATCTGAGTAGACTGAAGTGACTGCTGTCTTTTTAAAAATGTGACTCATTTGCTTAATTTTATTCTGTGACTTCCTTGAAAAATGTAGTCCCCCCCCGCTGTGTACTATATGAGACTTCTACTGTTTCTCAGGTTCTAAAGGTTGTGTTTCTTCAGCAACTTGTGCCAACCTTTTAGTTAGGGATTGCTATGCAAACATCGATTGATTTAGGAACAAAATAGTTGATCCTTCTTTAATTTTGTCCATGGATTACTCCAAAAGCAAATGAAAAGACTGTATGGAAGATATGGCAAATATCTGTTTACTTTTGTTTATTCTGCAGGTAACCACGGACATGTACCAGGTTTTAGCAGCCAACAACTATCAGCTGGAATACCGAGGGGTCATAAAGGTCAAAGGCAAAGGAGAAATGACCACCTACTTTCTAAATGAAGGGCCTCCCATTAGTTAGCACCAACTGCAGCGTCACGCAAAGACAGATTTTGCATTACACAGGATTGTAAATTGGAGAAGAATCATTTTTGTGGCAGTGCAGCTGAAGACGTGGCGCAGTTGAGACTTCACACCGTGACTCTAGAGCTGGTATCAGCAACCTCTTTGGCCTCCCATCACGAAAGGCAAGTGAAGGAAACCACCTTGGAGTTGCTCCTGGCTGAGTGCTAAGTCGACCAAAGATGTGTACTACAGAGTTCACAGATAAGACATGAATTCGGAATTTTTTAAAAAGGCTGCTACCACAGGATGATGTAAGAAGCTATTTAAGTATTTATCGATGCAACACAACATTTACTTGGTTGAAGGAATGTATGATTCACTACAAAGCATTACTTTGGAATGGATTTGCACTCCCATAATGTTTCCATCCCATACTGCCAGCTATTTGAAGTGTACCACTGTGCTTTTATTAGCTGTTTTGAATGGGCTTTCAAAACTGACACCCACTGTTGCAGCACACAAAAAGGCCTTTCAGAAGGGCATTGGTAATGTTTTAGTGTGAAAAGACATTATAGCCTTGGCCCCCTATTTTCCCTTCTTCTACATGGCTAAATGACTGCTCTTCTGCGTGGGGCTGGCACACCTGACGAGGGGAAGATCAAGATAAAGGAAGATGGCTCTACAACCATATTTATTAAAAAGTCGTCTTTGCTCTTCTTTGGTATCTATCAGTTTACATGGGAAAGACTAGATGTAAACAAAAGACATTTTGTGGGGGGGAGCTCCCCTGAAATTTGTTGTGGGTTTTTTTGTATTTTTTATTTTGTAATATTGAAAACATGGAGATCTAACAGATATACCAAATTCTATATTTTGTAAATTATATATAAATTAGAAGGCAGGCTGTCCACACCAAGGTGTGGGGGGAGGTGTATATAACCTGTAGACTTTTGTGTAATTTTTTTCTGCATAATACTCTGAACACAGACTTGGCAGTTTTCAGATTATCACTATACAATCAACCAACAACAAACAGGTGAGTTTCCAGGCTGAATCAGATGCATTCTAAAATGAAAATCCAGAAAAATCTACAACCCCAAAGAAGAGGAAAAAACCCGCGGTAGTCACACAGTTGTTCCATGCAGCATTCAAGCGGAGGGTGGCGGCTTCCCAGTGGAACCAGGACCTTTGAGTTTTAGCTACTGAGACGGTATCAAACATGTCAAAAAAAGAGCTCTAACCAAATCTTCTAACTCTTAACAGGAGCTCTTATGAGAAAAAAAAAAAAAAAAAGCTCATTTGAACTTTTATTTTAAAAAAATGGTTTTTCATAGATGGTCTTAACAGAATCCTGCTGATCTGCAAGTTGTCTGATATTGTAACTGCCATTTGAACACTACAAGGAACTATGTGCTGCAGCATCGAGTTGACTTTCTTGTAGTAAGCACTTCTTTAAACTGTCACAGATTTTCCATTTTCAGTAATTAGGTGATCTTCAAAAAAGATTATGATGGCAAGGGTGTATATGAGGTGGTCGACCTTAAAATACAGTGCCATTGATACTGTGCTGGGCATCTTTATCACTAGTGGGGGGGTTTATGAATAGTTCACTGTTATCATTTATGTACCTTTTCTAACTATTAAAGAAAAATCCCTTGATATTTTATTAAAAAAAGAAAATTTAAAAAAGCTATATTTTTTATATTCTATGAGGGTAAAGTTTTGATATTGAATTTGGCTAGCACTAAAAATTACTCCAATCTTTTGACATTTAATAAAGTTCTTTTTCACTCTTCTCAGGGCAGCATTATTATAGTACTAACAGCTTAATGATTGCACTATGGTGGTGGTGGTTTATTTTTTCCTACTTGACAATGAGATTAAGTGAAAATCCATGGGCCTGTCCTAATTAATTTGCTATATTGTCGAGCATGACCCAAGCATTAAGCCATTTAAACATGAGCTTAAATGGCATCTCCCCTTTCCTTCTCCCTTCCACTAGGAAACATCTCTGAAAAGTATAGTATATTGACTTCTGTAAAACTGCCAAGTCTGCCCTTGTACTATACTTTTGCTCCTTTACATCTTTCCTGGTTTGCAAAATACTTAAGTTGCATCATGCTGTTATGCCTTTCTCCCCCTCCTCCACCTTCCATCCCTCTTGGCCCCTCACTGAGTTTCATTACCTTCATGCCATACACTCGGTTTTAGGTTTGCTTTCTGCTTTCCAAAAGTCTGCAGTCTTCTTAACTTTTGATTCATCTTATGAAGTTGTGTTGTCAATGAAATTTCAAGTCCCCAGTATCTCTAGCTGTGATTGTTGACAGTGTGTCATGATCATTTCAAGGGGTATTCACACACTCTTTACTCTGGATCTTGCAAAAATGGATACAGTTATGATTTCCCATGGAAATTGAAATCTATTTAAGTAATTTAACTATATTAAACACTGTTTCACTGGTTAAGTGTCTCTGTTTTATTTTAGCTCATCTGGCTAGTGAGGAGATCAGACATCAGTTGTGTCAGAGATACTGGATCTGCAAATAGAAACACCCAGTTCTTGTCTCACAGTGATGGGGGGCCCTTTGGACCACCCTGGAACTTTGCATTGCCCAGTTATAGACTCCAAAGGGCTAGGCTGCACCAGCAAACATGCCTTGGGTCCTTCTTGTGCACCCACTTGCCTTGGAATGTTAGTCTCAGGAGAGCTGACGAAGCCTCGCTGTGGCACTGTGGTTAAATATGCTGGTACAACTGAATAGCTTAAATCTGTGTGTGTGTGCCCTATAAAAAAAAAAAACCAGCTTGTATTTTAAGAAAGTTTTTAAAAGTACGTCACCTCTGCCAAAGAATTCCCCAGGTAGGCACCTTGGTGCTGGTCCTCTCAAAGACAACTGGGAGGAGGCAGCAGCGCCTGCCAATGCAACATTTTCAACCTTTACAGGTAAAAGCAAATGCTGCAAGTAACTGTACCAATTAACAGAAGCCTGAAGTGTAACTGAGAAACAAAACCCTGCAGCTTTCAGCAGACTTTTTTTCCTTGAGAAGACATTACACAGGCAACTAAGAACCAAATTACTTACAATCTGTTACTGGTTAGGAGGGATTTTATGAGTGTACTGAGAACACAGCTGCAGTAACAAAAAGCCATGAAGTACTTAAGGTATCAGCCTTTAAGAAAGCTGGTAAAGAACTATTTAATACTTTCTGTGCTCTCCTACATAATCATACAAACAGCAGTTTAGGACATTATCTGATGTAAGCACGGTTTTTTAAGTATCTGGAGAAGGGTATTCCCCAGGGAAGGGAAGGCAGGAGCCCCCAGTGCTGTGCCCACTCATTTCAATTAGTGTACACATCGACTGGATGAAAAGTTTTCCCCAAGTGCATCTTTTTCTCATCCAAAAAGCATTTTGATGAATTTTAAGGTGTTTAGCCACTTCTCCCCAGCACAGAGCTGGCTGTATCTGCCTGCACATAAAAAAAAATGACACCTTTAGGATGCAATAAATTTGTTACATGTGTGTCCAACTCCGCAAAGATCCCCGGCCTTGCTGTTTGTGCGTTAACACAAACATGGACAGCATCATCTGGCCAAAACTATGACCAGAGGCAAATATTTTCCTTCTGTTAAGTTTCCCAGCTGCTCCTCAGGGCACCATCACTTGTAGACTGAAGTTTGGGGCAGGACCTGGAGACAGAGTTTGGGATGCTGCTGGGAAAAGGGCAGCTCAGCCGATTTAAGCTGAAAAACAGTTTCTATGCTCTTGACCCACTCTGTCCAAGGGGCAAGAAGGCCTTGAGGAGTGGGGGAGGGAGAAGTAAGAAAATTGAATTTCAGGCAGGATGGGGGGCAGCAGCAGCAGCATTTTCCTGCCATCTGGCAGCCAGATAGCTTTCTATAAAAAGCAGGGTTATATTTTTTAATTTCTGTCTCTGAGCACTTGTCAGTCCCCCCGTCCTGCTCTGCCCTGGCCCTTGGGTGCAGCGCTGGTGAGGCGGCCGTGCTGTTGGTGCCAGCCCTGTCCCCGTGGCTCCCGCTGGGAAAGCAGGCAGTGGGTGCCAGGTGGGAGCTGCAGCAGTGGTGAGTCCAGCACTGATACGCTCAGAGGTGCTGCTGCTGCAGCACAGCACAGGCATTTCAATAAAAAGCTCCACAGGAGACCGGCTCGAGAGAGAGAACTTCCCTGTAAGCAGCTGAGATCTTTTCTTTCAACACAGAATTTCAGATGCAAATAACTATTGCCATCTACTGGTTAGTGGGACAATCCTGCAGTGGTCTCACACGTTCCCAGTGCAAGCTGAGCTGGAAGCCCAGCTGAGCTGGTAGCTTTGAAGCCCATACCAGTGCCAGGTCATACAGGGCCTGTGCTGCCCCACTACACGTTCCTTAAACCTTCTGAACATGTACTTGTCACCTACCTGTCTCAGGAGGCTCTGCCTCTGAGGAAGGAAGAAAGAAACATTATCCAGGAAAACAAATATTCTGTAAATGCTCTGAACAACTTCTGCACAGCTCTATACAGTCAGGAGAGCAAACAGGGCTGTACCAGTAAGTGCTCCATAACGTTCATTAGCAAACATTTTGATCAATAAAACTGATGAACCACAATTTTGTTAAGTAAAAGAAGCTGGTCTAGACACTGTGAGATCATTAGGCCTTACCAAAATAAATAGTACCTGGAATATCTGACCAGCTATGGAAGTGACTGGAAGTCAGTGACTGGAAGTACACGTGCAGCTAGATGGTCGAGCGTTCCTCAGACTCCTCTTGAGAGATCATCTGGACTCTTGTCAACACAGGGATGAAACTGCCACTGATGCAGATCTCCTACTGCCACACCCTCCTCATCAATTACCCCACATCAGGGAAAACCCCTCCTGCAACACATCCCCCCCTCCTGCAACACATCCCTGTATATTAACACCATTCAGAAAGCATGGACTTCTGCAAGCTGTAACATCTATCTAGAGTGCTATTTATTCGGACAAAAAGCTGATTTAAAATAGCATGTGCTTAGCATTTGAAAATATCAATGGGCTTCTTTTTCCAAAACAAACCAAGAAAGCAAAAAATATTCATACCATAGTAGTTGCAGTGAAAATGGGAAAAGCAGGAAAAGTAATATCCCTAAACAGATGCTCCTCAGTCCTAATGATAAGAAAAGTATCAATATGTTACATAGTCCACGGTGACTGTTAAGTAATCACGATGTCAGCAAAGGAAACCAGTTACCATCATCATCTAGTTCTCTGCTAGCTTTGATATAGCTAAAAATCAATCTAAGTAACACATACATATATTCCCTCGTGGAATGCTGCATTCTTTTCTGCACCTCAGTCTCCCCTTCTCTTTCTCTGGGTATTTTCTTATATACCTCATAAACACATGTGTTTTACATGAAACAGTGTGAAAGGAGAAGGAGCCTACAGACTTTCCAGGGCCTGAAAAGTTATTTACTAGCAAAATCTGACAATTCCCAAATGAGACGAGTTTTTATCCCCAGCTATTAGTCCAGACATTGAATACAAGAGAGCAAAACACAATGAGAAACCCCAGAAAAATACAAAAGGAAAAATGTGATGAAATCCTAGAAGCTCAAGACTCTGAGGTAATCAAACCTCAAACGGCATTCTATATACCTTGTGGGCGTCAGTCTTTTTGTCATTCCTTCCCGAAAGTAAATATAAACACTGACACCTTATTCAAAGAAAAATATGTTATTGTGGGTGTTGGATGAACCAATTCCAACCTCAAAGAGAAGCGTTTCCTTTATAAATACAGCTCTGCTCTGGGCTCTGCTTCTACTCAATCCCACAGAAAAACTGAGTGACTACCAACGTCCTTCTGCAATTTAAACTAAAATAAAGCATGTTGTTCAAGAGAGTTGTCATCTTTCACAAGTTCATCTTCATAAGTCTAGTAACTCAAGTATCTGGTAAAATGAGCAGGGAAGCTTCTACTATTTCTCTGAATGCTGAGTTTGTAAAAATCAAATGGGAAATCCTGGGAATTTTCAGCAAATTTTCACCTCCAACTTGGTCTGCTGTATCTTGGTTCTCATCTCACACAAAATGTCAGCAAGTTCTAATATTGCAGTCAAACTAAAACATGCTAAAAAGCTATGTTTTTAGCACCTGGTAATATCAGGTAATGAAGAACAGTCATGCTCATTAACTTTTCATTGTGAAATGAAATTTTTATCAGTGCCATAAAAACAAGCAAACAAAACCCCAACTGTCTTCCGTTACACTGACAGTTGCATTTGTTCACCGTACCTGCTAATCAGCAATTAATTTAACACCACCATAATAACTGGAATGGAATAATGACTCCAGATGCTATGACAAAGGAAGTTTTCATTCCTTAAAAATGTGTCTTTAGGAATAGCAGGAAGGAAAGGTGCCTCAGAGAAAACAAGATTCTCTGCCAACATACAAACTGAAGCAATGGTGCAACAAAAAATTTATGTGAACAACAGCCCAAGTTAAAAACTAAGCAGTACTTCAGGTATTCATAACTGCCTCCCTGCTTATCAATAGAACTGAAAAAATAGGTATAAGGACCCCTTCTAGGCTCTATGAGCAAAATAAAACCTGTTTTTATGCTTAAAACATGAATAGCTCTATCTTCCAATCACTGATTTTAAATGGTAAAGGACTGCTCTTCACCTTTTCTGGTGTCTGGAATTCAGAAAGGTGCAGCAAATGCTAATACAGGCGAACTTCTCTGTGCTAAACAAAGGCTGTTTGCTGCTCTTGTGGATTTTTAAAATACTTGTGGTGTAAACACTTCCTAAAATTCTTGCATGCTTCAATCCAGTCCTCCTCTTTATCATTTCCCCTATTTCTGAATTCCCAAAACAAAAGCAGACCATGTTCCTGAACATGTTCCTCTTCTGTGTCTCAAAGTGGGGAGGGAAGAGAATTAACTGCAAAGCACATCACCCCCAGCACCAACCTTGGAACCTGGGCACCAAGGTGTCTTCAAGGGCTTCAACCCACACATCAGTCTGAGACATACCTGCTCACTTCAACTACAGTTTCAGTCCCTAATTCTCAGTTGTGTTATGCACAATTTTCTTGACTAATAACAATTACTTGAAAAGAAAATATCTAGTTCCTTTCTGCTTGGTCATATCATCTGACACTAAATAAAATGCCAAAGAAAATTTGCCTGGACCAACATTCCATAGCATAGCAAAACTCTGCCAATTCCCAAATCCAGCATGGCAACCTCCCTGCCATTAAAGCTTGATTACAACCTGTATATAAAAATCTACAACTATTTATTTGTACATTAATAAACATCATAAATAACTGTCATACAATTGTAAAATAAAACCCCAGTGTGACTGCTGGTGGTCCTATAGGGCTGCTTTTTTGTTTTTAAGTGTTTGGAGTTTGCTAGTTGATTCACCAACTTCAGAAGCATAAAACAGTTCTCTGAAACACAAGTCTAGATCAAGGAAGTTTTATCCCAGCACAAAAACATCCAATCCATAAAGCCAGAAGAATAAACACAATCCTTGGTCTTTTCTTGTTTAAGCTAAACAGACTGATTTATTATTTTCCTGTCACCAGTTTTTATCTCAGGTTTCAGCTAATTATTTATCCATATCTGAAAGGAATGAAGAATATATAAAAAGAAGAACAATAGTCCAGCAAGTACAAGTTACTCAATTTACTCACCAATCAGTTTTCTTTCAACCCTTCCAGAGTCCAAACACAAGTGCACAAAACTCCTGGGTTAAGTGGTAGAACTTTTTGAATAATTACTAAAAAGGAACTGTCAACATAGATCACTTTCAAATGATAATTAAAAGAAAATAAGATAAATGAAAAAACATTAAAGAACTTACAGCACTAGACAGAGGGCCATGGGTGAAGCTGATCCCCAGAAACTGAGTTTCCAGGTTACATTTTAATTAAGAAAACATTCATATATATGTCAACATGAAACAAAACATTCCAAAATCTGGTATCTTACATATTCCACATCTAGTTTGCTAATATGCAATAGCATTATTATTATTACTTATTTAGCCTATTCCCTACTGCCTCACAAAGGCAAAACTGATTTTGGAAGTGAAAAGCTTGCATGATATGCAGAACACATACTCTACACATTCCTCCATTAACATACTTTTGAATGAAGCTTTTTTAGGCCACCAGTCAAATTCCTCAAAATTGGTGTCCCTACACACATTTCACTCCACGATATGCTCCACTTTCCTCCTCTAGTCCCATACTCTTTTGTGCCCTTTTCAAGAAAATAAAAAAATAATTAAAAAAAAGTTCAACCATCAAGTGAAAAATGTCCACAGGCATCTTACACTGATTTATTTAAAAAAAAAAAAACAAAACCCAAAAACAAACATCCAAACAGCTTCTTCTTTTGGAGAACAGTTTTACATTCCTGAGAGTGAAAAACTACTGGAACAAGACTTCCTCTAAATGTTCCAGGACTTGTCAGACATTGTAATCAGGGGACTTGCCCTGTGGTTGTCGCAGTCGGATTTGTAAGGTAGAAAATGCTCCCACAGTCACATGAAAGAAGAGCTGCCACAGGTTGCGCAGTTCGTACAGATACATGTTACACAGGCAAATCAGCCCAAAGGTCAGGAAGGATTTGGCATTCCTCCAGCCCGTGTAGTATACAAACAGGTAACACTGTCAGGAAATAAAAAAAAATCAGATTACCCCATGGCAAGTAACTTCCACTGAGGAAACACTATGTGGTCACTGAGGAATTACAGACGAAAACAAGGAAAACCTAAATCAAACATGTAAGAACAGTATCAATTCAGCAGTCATGGAAGGGTGAAAAGTACCTGACATCAATACAAGGTTACATTTTGCTCCCACTAAACCCCTTCTGAGAACAATTGTCCCATAATAATGGATTACAACCTACAATGACAAAACAAAGTGGATGTTTCTGGCAATCTCCGGTCAAAATACACTCTCAGTTCCACCCCAACAGTGGAGAAGGAACAAGAGCCACTTCAGTCTTCTTCAGGCAAAGCAGTGGGAAAGACAGGGAAAATACCAGGCCCCTGCAGCTGGGAATGAATACTCAGCACAAGGCAATCCCCCAGACACCTCCCAGTGCTGTGCCAGGGGTAATGCCAAGGATTAACTGGTAGATGCAGAGGTCCACAAACACCCACTGCCCTGCTTCAGCTGCTGCAACATGGATCACATTTGGAGAGAAACACAATCCTACCACATTTTAAGGGTCCGTTTCTGCATGCTGTGGTGTGACACAGTGTCAAGACTGCCCTCAGTTCCCTGCTCTGCCTTCCTCCTACTGCAGCTAGAAATCTGTTCAAGTCTCTTGCCTCAGGTTTCATCTTACATGAGTGAGCCTAAAACATCATATTCCATGTAAGTCCCATGTAAATATGGGACTTTACCTAATGTAAAACTAAGACCAATTTGAATTCTTTAAGGCAGATGTTGATAGAAAGTCAACAAGTGGTGAGGAACACAAGTTGTACTGTGACATTTTGGTAGAGACGAGTTGTGGAGAATGGAGATTACAGGTAACCTGGACAAAAGGCTGACTGATATAGAGGCTGATATAAAAGGAAAATCCTGAGACATTATTTTATTTGGCTGCCAGACACTGTACTAAACATTGGCACACAGAAACAAGTAGAAATTGCATAGTCCACAAGAGAATAAAAGTCATCATAATAACAGCAACTGAGCATGACAGACATTATAGACATAGGTTAATGTAATAGCAGTGTCACTGAATGACAGATGCCAACAGGCACCAGAATGCCTTGATATAAATTACAGGAAAGTCAAATTCAGATGCAGAAATGGAAAACCTACAGAAATGAAAAGCAAGGGGAAGTATCAGACAGGAAAAAGAAAATATAGTGAAAAGTGGTCAAAAGCTCTGAAAAGGAAGGTGATGCATATTAATGTACGAAGTGAGGAAAATCCCGGGGTGTAGTGCCTTGGTATTACTGTATTTACTTCCAATCTTCCCAAAGGGAAGAAGTAGTAAGGTATTTTTCAGATGGTTAAGTTTACTTGAACTATGAAACCACTACTGCAAGGAATAATATAACCCCCACTGCTCCTGACTTTAGAGCTAAATTGTAAGCTCCAAAGTCAAAAGTAAATGCCTTAATTATCTAACTGGAGAAAAATACCAGCAAACAGAAGCAATTTTGTATCAATCTACTGTATGATAATTTATGATTAATGAAATAAAATAGCGCAGGAATTATTTTCATAATTGCCCTATTGAAGGATCTGTGACATTTAAGAAAACATGATGACAATTTATGCATGACTGGGTAATGTTTCTAAACTCTAGTGAATTATGCAAACAAAAAAACACACCTGGTACAAACAGGCTGCTGTTCCAAGAAAAAATGCAATAACATAGCTGAAATCTTCACCTTCATTCTGTAAGAATAAAACAAAAAGCCATATTTTACAATGTTTCAGTTAAATACCTGATATTTACAGTATGAAAGTTATTAATTATTGTATGTTAAAATAGGTTCACACATTGATTTATAATAATTCCTACCCTACACGAAACCAAGAGTTAGGACAAATCAGTGCTTGCTTTTATGTCTGGGAAAAAAACACCATGATCTGGAGTCTGACCAAAACATTGACTCACAGCAGACAACTAATGCTGAGATTTTCAAAAGTCTTAAATGAAGTCCAGGTCTAAAACTGGATACTTACCTTCTCCAGATGCCTTTGAAAATTCAAGTCTAAACACTGGTAACTAGCTTTGATATCAACTTTGTAGAATTGTGCCTTCCTCCAGCCTCCCAAAATGGAAACGAGGTAAAAGGAAAAAAACCCAAAGCGGCCACTAGGGTGGGGTAAAACTCTACACAGAGAATAATGCGGGCAGCTCACGGCAGTGACAGCAAACGGCAGCACAGGAATTTATCGGAGAGACTATTGGAAAATTAAGTTTTCTTCAAGGAAAAGATGGAAAAATTTACTCGAAGTGACAGATCTTTCTACTATCCGTTTAAAAAACCAAACAAACCCTTCTAACTTATTCAAAAGGGTTGTTATAGTTTCTATAGAGCTGAGCAGAATAAATTTACATGCTCAGTGACTATTCCAACTGCATTTCCAACAAACATCTGCAACAATCAAAAACTTTCCCAGGAAAACAAAGGGTACCCAAGCAAATGTTGTTCCCTGAGAGTGAGTATCATTTTGAGAAGAAGGTGGTCCATTCACAAATACAACTTGTGCCTGCTCAGCGTATGTTCAATGTGGAGCATTTCCATCTCCAGTGCTGACTAGGAAAAACTTTGTATATCTGCACGTAAAAATCACCTACAAAATGCAGTAACTTTACACCATGTGTAAGTCTTGGCCTCAGTGTCACTGCGTATTTGCTGGGGTACAGCTACAGACGGCAGCAGTTTCACTAACACCCAAACAAAAAAACTGATTATAAATGAAACAGTAATTCAGAGAGATGCTTTTGAATGACTTTTCAGAACACATTCAATTAATCATGCTTTGGATTATTTCTCCCTAAACTCTGTGGCTTTCTTCATAATAAAGTAAATTAAGAGAAATTTTAATGGATTTTTAGTGTGCCTCATTTGTCAGAAATGAAAATTATCTTCCATCTGTACTGCCATCTATTACCTCCAGATGCAATAGCATATAGAATAAAATTAACTGCCTGCCCTGGCATCACTTACATAGGTTAATCTAACATTGGCATTCCTTTAAAAAAAAATCAGCTGTGGAAAGTAACAAAATAAGTTTAGAAACATCACAGTAAGTGGTAGAAATCTGTTCAGTGCTATTTGTACTACAGCATACTTTGAATTCATTCCTATTTATAAACTGAGAGAATTGTACACAACACAAAAAAATCTAATTAGTAGAGATATTTGTTCACTATTTCATTCTTGGTCTTTCTTTAAGAAAACAAACCAAAAACAACTCAAAAAGAAGGGCCTAGCATGGAACATTTTCTTTAACCTTATTCGTCTATCCGTTAGTCTTCAGGAAATGCTGAGATCTCAAACCTTACTGCTTATTAAACCTTTACACAGACCAATAGCTATATAAGACAAGTGGAATACAGGTCATCTTCTCCACCTTACTTCCCTAAAAAAATCCATTAATTATCAGAAAATATTGCAGCTGGCTGGTGAAAGGCTTAGAGACCAAGATTTATGAGGAGCAGCTGATGAAACTGGGAGTTTTTTAGCTGAGAGAAAAGGAGGCTCAGGAGAGAACTTAGCACTCTCTGCAACTACCTGACCCAAGGCTGTAGCAAGGTGTCAGTCTCTTCTCTCAGGTAATAAGGGACAGGATGAGAGGAAATGGCCTCAAGTTGCACCAGGGGAGGTTTAGATATTTGAAAAACTTCTTCACTGAAAGGGCTGTCAAGCACTGGAACAGGCTGCCCAGGGAAGTGGTTGAATCACCACTCCTGGAGGAATTTAAAAGTTGTGTAGATGTGGCACTCTGGGACATGGTAACTTGGCGGTGCTGGGTTAATGGCTGGACTCAGCTCTTTTCCAAGCTAAATGACTCTATGATTCTATAAAGTCTATAAAGGTATATGTTTGAAAAAAAGGATTATCTATCAGCCAACCTAGATTACCATTTTCTTTCAGAAAAATTCCATGGGGTTTTTAGTTTCTATGTCTACCACCACAACAGATCCATTAAATAGCAAGGAAGTCCTTTTTGTTGTGGTAACACACATGAACTTTGTGTGCATGCCTGCAAGCACTACCAGCATATTTCACCTGAATTGCTTAAAATCGTAACCCACTATTAGTGACATCGTAGCAATGAGAATACAAACAGCAACAGAAATGGAATAGAGAGAAACTGAAAGGCTACAGGGAAGGTCAGAGCAGAGAGTTTACAGAAAAAAATGTTTTTAGGGGAGGTTGTTTGGTGAGGGGGATGTTGTTGTTTAAGGAGGTGAGGGGAGTTTAGAAGAAATCACTTGAAAGTTTTCCCTGTGATCCTTTCAGCATACAAAGAGAAATAAGCATCCTGCCATTAAGAAGGTTTATTAAATACAAACAAAACAAAAAAAAAAAGTTTACAAAAAAATTTTTACAAAACCTGTTTAAAGATGCATGCTCTGTGGACTTCAAAATCAGCCAGATTTTCAAAGCTGTTCATCATTTCACTGAAACGCTTTTAAATAGCATCTATAGAAATTAAACGCCTCATACCCTGGCATAAATTTAGAAAACAGAACATTATGTTCACATACTCACTGCTACCAAGGTACCAGGGAAGGAGTTGGCCACCCACTTTCTACTGCTGTTGAAACTCACAGCCTCAATGAATGAGGCATCACACTCAAAAAGGATGCTCTGGTCACAAACAATACAGGTTTCATGAACAGAGGCCTGACCTCACAAATAGTATTTCTGAAAATAAAACTGGCAAGACTTAGTTCACATAGCATCTTCTAAGGTGATAATTATGATTGCTATGGTGCATAACTTTTAAGCTCACAAAATGTACAATACCTGGAGAAGGCTTTCAATGGCATGAAAGCCACGAATTAAATTCAAAGCTCCACATAACAGACTAAGCACAAATGAGACAATCCCTGGCAGAGTCACAGGTTCCAGACGCTGATGAGGAGCTGCAATACAGAAGATCAAAAAAAGATAATGAAGGTCAAAGCAACGCCTTTAGAAATTCAGTAGAAGAGTGATCTCATTTTTCTGTGGCTTCTAGCTCAAGAGATCCACAAAAGAGATCTAGCTCAATGCAAACCACAAAATGTCAATTTTTTTTCTAAAAAGAAGAAGAAACACTTTAAATATTTCAGCACAAGGTTTAACAAAAAGTAAACTTTCCTTTAGTTCACATATATAATTGTCGTGTTATATTTAGTCTTTATTTCAATGCATTCCATTTATTAAGTATGGCACTGACAGCTGCTCAAACACGCCAGGAAATCAACAGTAAAAGATGCACTTGCTAGTGAAATCCGTCCACAATTAGTAACCAGCTAATAAGTCACGTACTTAAGAGCTTCTCTCGCAGCCTGCACTCTTTAACATTCTTTAACACAAATACATTAGTGAGATATTGAGACTGATTTAGCTTGTTTGCTGAACAGAACACTTTGAGGCAAAGCTATCACAGTCCCCCTCCTTAAAAAATACGGCCAACTGAGTGCCACCAAAGACATAAAAAGACAGCTCTGAAACTAAACCAGTATCTATATTACGACCTTATACAGACCTTCCAGATAGTGCTTAGAAGTCTCTTATAAACCACATTAAAATTAAAACAGCCTTTCTTTCCAAGCACAACCACTCCTTCAGGCTTATCTAAGGTCACAAGTATGTAACAGTTGTGTATGTTCCTCATTACTGTCCCTTTCCCTTTTTCATAATTAATAACAGAAAGCAAATGTGAAAAAACAATGCAAAACTCTTAACAGTCTGGGCGACACTGGGAAAACAATGTGACTACTGAGCCGTACTCAAATCATTCTGTTCAAATCAACCAAGTGTAAAGATGTGAACAATGAGGTTAATGAACTGTAACATTAATAGAGAGAGGGGTGTCAATCCCAGTTGTTTAGCATTGCACAGACTCAGGAAAAAGGTTTTTCAAACAGTTTTTGAAGTTACAGAACCTAAAGAAAAAAACAACAAAAGCTATTTCACACTGATAAGCAGGCAGGGCTGTCTAATTATGAGTGTACGATAACACAAAAATAAAACACAGGATGAGTTCAGTTAATTCATTTGTGCTGAATTTAATAGTGTAATCAGTTGGAGTTTTTTTAAACAAAAGCATAACCCATGTTTAACTTTGAGAGCTCATTGCTTTTCTAACTGTAGGGCACATTACTCCCAGTAATCACTCAGTTAGGGTTAGATATGCTATTTGCATACCAAACCACTCTTTTTCAATGACTCCTAACTGGTTGTTTTGTTTTGGCTTTTTTAAGCCATCTCATCCAGAGAGTGGCAAAAAACTGAGGGTGTATGTGACTGTTTCTAGCCAAAACTAATTCCATTTCACTAACTGATGGATAAAATTAGTTCACTGCTCTCCACTCACAGTTCTCCAGACCATCTCATTTTCCCCTTGTCCCGCGTAACTTAAAATCATTGTGTGTTAAAACAGCATTTAAAACACCTCTTTGAGAACCATGGGGGGAAAGTAGAGTCTCATCAACTAAATCAAGATGGTCTGTGAGGGGTCACATAGTACTAATTTTTCTCTCTTATTAAAATACAAAAGCAAATCCAAAAAACTTGAAGGACATTGCATACCACTACTGATGTCAATTCACTCTCCAGGGCTTAACGGATTTTAGTGCTACAATCAAAGCAACAAGAGTCATTTATACACTAAAAGATGAAGGCAAAACCAAAAGAATGAAAAAGGGATGTCAGAGAACGCAGGGTAAAGGCCAGCTGAATTTTAGTTGGTACATCAATCAATCTTAGAAATATGATAAGTATCATATCAAAAATCCTCAATTGAAATAAAGCACAAATTTTGAATTTAATGCTGACATTGAAATAAAAATTCAGAAAACTGATACAATATGAGAAACTGCGCTACTTGTAAGGATGTTTATTTAAAACTAAAATGTCAAAAACCCCAAAAACTTGGAGCACACAATCAGGCAAAAAATAATGTCAATTTGACAACTGCTCCTTCATTGAAAAAAAGCTCAAATAATAAATTTATCCTAACCTAAAACATCAGCATGCTGTCACCCTATTTCTAATGCCTGCCAATACCTACATTCACCTCTGAAGTAGAATTCCATCTATAATCTAAGCACTTTATGCTTCACACATCCATAATTACCCCTATTTCTCACTACACAGCACAACTTTCTCTGAAGGAAAAGCACTGCTATTTTCAATTACTTTCCCAACACAGGAGGCCTGGGCACTACACTGTGGCTACAGGAGCAATTACAGTCCAAGTAACAGTCAGCGCTCCCCCAGCACGGCCAAAACTAATGCATCCAACTCTGCCCTGCTGCATAACAAAACAAGGTCAGCCTCCACCCAACTCCCCACCTCTGCATGCTCTCCAGCCTCATTTAAAATACTTGATGCACTTATAGCAAGTCCTACTTTTTAACAGGACAGCATATTCAGGAAATTACACTAGGCAAACCATATCTTTTCGTGAGAATTTGTCCTTAGAGCAAAGGAGAAACTTTGAAGTCTAGCCAACTGAGTGGGCAGCAAAAATCCAGAGAAAGTTCTTTTCAAGGGTAGAGGGAAGTGATGAATGTAAAGGATTACAAAACTATTAGCAGACTCGCTAAAATAGACACTGTTATCCAATGCCATCTGAAATGTGAGGAGCTGAAGAAGGAGCAAAGTGCAAACCTCTCATAAGGTACAGCTCTTTGATGGTGAGTTTCTACAGCAACTGAAGGAAGGAAGTGGAAAACTGAACAGAGATCTATGGAATTCACAGGAAGAAGAAAGTTTAAAGTAACTCAAAGAGAAACAGAAGAAATATGGAAAGAAGAGAGGACAACAGAAATGCTTCTGTAAGAAGTTTGGGAGAGGTAGGCGAAAAAATTTAGAAGGTCATCTGCCAATTACTGTTGAATCTTCCTTTATAGTAAAAAGTGAAATGGTCCCTATGCATTTAAACTTAGGCCCATATGATCTTCCAGCACTTTTACTCAAAAAAGTGATTAAAAAACTCATCTCCCACTACATGCACAACTTTAAAAAAAAATCCAATTCTGACATAGGTCAAGTTCTCTCATGTTTATTGCTTTTTCTTCTCCCAATTGCAGGAAGTTCGAATCTGGACAACCAGTTGCCACTTCTGCCACCATAATCCACAGGGCAGGATTACACCAGAACAGTAAGAGTAAACAACAATAAGTGGTAGAAGGATGGTATCACAGCATTATACCTTTAAAAACAACCCACACGTATAAGCAGGAGATGATTAAAGGTCTGCACAGTACTGCTTAGAAGATTTCACTCTTTTATACACTTCAAACACCTTTACACTTTTTCTTTATTCCTTTTCCAGAATCTAACTCTAATACTGTTAAATTGCAAATACAGAGATTGTAAACTACTTCTACATTGTCTCACAGCACCTGGAATTCTCAGAATCGGGGCCCCAGAGTGCCCCAGTGATTTTGTTTGGTTTTCACTTCAGTAGAAAGCAGTGTTCAATCTTCTCGAGTAATCCTTACGAGTAAGTACGTAATAAGGATAGTGCACTGGCAAAGAGATCCTATTAACACATACATATATATAAACTGCACAAAATTAAGCTAATCTCTTTTATTACAAAACTGTAGGAAGTATTTAGATTTATGATTGCAATCCTAGGATTTATGATTGCAGCCTGACACTGTAAAGTGTGAGGCAGAATATGCCTGCCCAGGATAACTCACAGAGGGACTTTGGGGGGAAAAAAAAGGGAAAGATATTAACTAATTAAAATCAACACTTCCTTCCACTCTATTTATGATTTTGCTTCACTAAACTTGGAAGACTGAAATCAGATGATGTCAGGTTCACATGTGGAGTTCACATATTAGTGCAAGGATTTGGCAAGTTTTAAGTTTCTGTCCTGCTGAGAAACATATGAAGGTGGGCCTCAAACTCTCTTAACAGCACAAACCTTTAACCCAGGTCAACCACACAATTCCATATTTACCTCCAACATGAAGCAAATTAAAGTTTTAAAAAATTAACGACTACTTAAATGAATGTGTCAATTTTATATAAAATTGCAATTCTTAACACTGTACACAAGGCACTCATTTTAGCAAGTGCATCTTTTAGCCAGCACAACTCTCTGGATTTTCACCATGGCAGGTGCTTCCTAAAGTGATGCTCCTCCCTCCAGCTCCTCTAACTCCTGACACTGTGCTCTCAGCTTATGTCATCACTAAGTCTTACTGGGAAGAAATAATAAAAATTTTCAGAAATCTTGAAAGGTCAGAAAAAGTAAGATCATCTTCTTGTTAAGTGCCCATCTTCATTTGCAGTATTTTTTTCCCTTCAATATAGCAGTGCATTGAACAGATCCATTTCTCCCTCTCCTTGGGAAGACGTGCACTTTGAGCAGGGGACAAAACAGACATCTAAGCTAAAATGCACATAAGGTCATGGCAGCTTTATGCTTTAGAGCCATGAAAAAGCTTTTTTTTAAAGAAAAAAAAAATGAAAAATGAATTCTACTACTCTGTCTCATTTAAAGATACAAAACCAGAAGCCTGGAACTTACCTGCAGATATCTTACCAGTACCCTTATACTCCCCCACAGATACATGTGCAAAGCCATTCGCTGAGCCAAGTTCTGACACGGAAATTTGGTAGGGTGGTCTCAGTTTGATCTCTGTCTGCATGTCAGCAAGATTCATCTTTGTTGACAAAGAACGTGTGTTGTTGTATCTCTGTTTGGTCCTCTGAATGAAATTATCTGTGTAAAATTTAAAATAAAAAGGTATATTTTTATGGACTTTTGTTAGTTAAATAATCCAAGATCATGCAGCTACAAACTTCACAAATTGAAACATATTCTTTGAAATATTTGCATTTGTCTTGAATTTTTAACACTATTTCTGTTTTGTGCCTAATACATCAAGAGTTATTTAATTCTGCAGCTAAAAAAAATCTAAGCTCTAGAAATCTAATTACTTAATAACTATGAATAAACTAATGACTTTTCACTGCATGAGACTGAATGCATTTCTAATACAATGGGTTTACTGCATTTATTCCAGCTTTTCTGTTAGTTTAGTAAATATCATTACGAAAAAATTAACTCCTGCATTCAAGTGAGAATGTACTTGAGTATGAAACGTGCTTGCAAAATATTCAGAAGAAAATAAATACATATTTAAGCTGTAACAGACAAATTCTAACTTAACAACTAGTAGAACAAAGGTGTTGGGGTCATAGAAATTTTCACAAGAAGACAATAATGTTATACAGAAACTGTTAATAACTGACTGACTGAATTATAGACAGGAATTAACCAACTGGAATATCTGCCCCTGTATTTCTCAAACTGCTGTTCTTTTTGCTCTAATGTGTTTTATAAAAATATCTAAAATAACTGCCTAATATATAGCATTAAAGCAATATAAATTAATGGAATTTGTAACAACTGTTATCTGGTATGTATGAGATGAGCTGCATTTGGAGTTTTCAGGACAGAAGATTAAATGCTTCACTACATCCTAAGATAAATAAAAATGTCTCCCTTTCATGTACTGAACAAAAGTTACAGCACAGCTAAGAGTAAGCTCCATGGCTTCACAGGTTAAGTATTTCCACAGGTATGAAGTCAAACAACTCCTAGTATTATTAACTAGGAGAAGATAAACTCCAGAGTTGGTCACACAAGGCTCAAATCAAAAATTACTGGAATGAACAGAAAGATTACAAAAAAGTTTCGATAAAACTCTAGTAAGCCTAATTTAATGCTTTTTTAAATACAGAAGTATTTCTTGGTTGATTCTAACAGGAGTTAATTCAGATTCTAAATCTGCCTAAAATACAGCTATAAACTGCCTTGGACATTTTTGTTTTATGTGCATTAAGTTGCACATCTATTTAAATACTCATTTGTCTCAGTGTGAGAATAAAGGGGAAAAAAAAAGTCAGATCCTTACCAAACTCTATAAAACAGTATGGTCTGATTGCAGTATTTGTCTTCATCATATTGTAGGTAGTGATGAACTCTTTCTGAAGCTCATCCAGGAAGCAGAAAGCCAGGACACTGGGATAATTTTCAGTGCACAACATCATATAGCTTACTCCCAGGGAACTTATAAAGCTAGAATTGATAAAAAATATTTCAAATCCAGTGAATTAGCTGCTTCTCTGGTCTGATCTCATATTCTACAATCAGAAAAACAAAACTTTATCTAGGGTAGCAAAGAAATTAATGTTTACTGAAAGCTCCAACACTATTCTGGAAGAAAAACAATTTACTTTTAGGCTATGTTTTACTTTGACACCACATTGTACAATCATATGACAAGCTGTATTACACATATATATGTGTGTGCATACATATATACACACATCCATGAAACAGAAAACAACAAAGCTTTTGGGATGCAGAAACACAGCAAGTTCATCTTGTAATAGCTTTTCACCCATCTCAGTTTTCAATATACATATTCCCTGCTGCATTTAGGCAATTCATTAGAGTTCAGGTTTTCATGACACATTCAAATTTCTTCTAGGTCTTGATGTATAACTTACACTATTAAAAGTAATCAAAGACAAAAACAATAAAAACTATCCTGACTAAGCCTTATATCTCATTCTTAGAAGCTTCTTTTAAGCTAATCAGTTCACAAGCCAACTACAGCTGAGGTCTTTAAAAAAAAAATTGACTGGAACAATTTAGTCCATCCTGGGCCTAATCCCAAGAAATGCTGGAAACTCACATATCCCAATGGGAGAAGGAGAGGGATGAGCACCGTCTAGGATCATTCAGGTGGTATACTTTCCACCACTGTAACTTTCACATGGTTACTAGGGCTTAGGATGAAATTACTCACTTGATTAAAAGTAGTAGATCTAATCAGAATCAGAATTTAGCTCAACTAAAGTGCAAGTGAACTACCAACTACACACAGGTGCACCCTGTTACCAACACTAAGGAGAAGGATCACATACAAAGCAAAATTCTGAGTAAACAACAGATTCAAAGAATTATTTCATCATAATCCAAGTTTCACACTGTGAAATAATTATTATGTTTGGGTTTTAGCACATGTTTCTCTGAATCCAACAGAAAGCCTAAAGGTACAACAAAAGGGTCTAATGTAAACATCCTAACGAGATATTACAGAACTACTGGTTATGAAAGTATTTGGGCACCTTTTAAAAGTCATAGACTGAAAAAAGAAAAGAAATGAGTACTAGTTGAAGTAGCATGACTATGAAAAGTCTGGTCATTTTCATGTAAGAATCAACCTTGAAATTAAAAGAAATATTTATACTAGGCAGACTTCAGTAGTTATAAAAATACTGTCTATTTCAAACTAGACTCATAGAATGGTTTGTTTGGAAGGGATCTTAAAAGATTCAGTTCCAAATTCCACTAGACCAGGTTGCTTAAAGCCCCATCCAGCCTGGCCTTGAACACATCTAGGGATGGAGCATCCACAGCTTCTCAGGGCAACCTGTGCCAGTGCCTCACCATCCTTGCAATAAAGAAATTCCCCCAATATCTAATCCAAACCTGCCCTCTTTCAGTTTAAAGCCACTCTCCCTTGTCCTATCACTACATGACCTTGCAAAAGAACTTCCACCAACGTTTGAGTAGGTTTCTCAAATTTAAATTTATCAATTTTAAATTTCTGATACATTAATACTGCCAATAATTAATCTGAATTTGATTAAGCATTTCCAAGGTGAACTGTTCATTTTTTAACTGACAGACACAACACAGGATGTTGCAAATACACAAAAGAGAAGCCTTACTTTATGTTATACTGTCCAGTTTTCAGAGTACACCTATCAGGAAGCTGAGAAAGTTTCTTTGCGAGCATTTTAAAATATTTTCTACATTCTTGCATTCCCGTGCTCTGCTCATAATCAGTGGATGCAGACAGTGGGAGCCCATCCCTCACACGGACCACAGAGGCAGACAAGATCATAGACATTGCCAACAGAGTTAACGACAACCTACAACAAAACACAGATCAGGAGCAATCAGAATTAAGGTAAAAGCAGAAACAACAGAGTCAACTGGGATTAATCAAACTTCTCAAGCTGTGTACTGGGTTCAGGCTTCAAACAGGGCATAGTGAGGATTTTCAACTATAACTTAGATTGAGTCCTAACTGAACAGGACCTATTAGTCTACATGAACCACAAAACAGTTCTTCAAACCTTATATTAAATCAAAACATTCAAAAGTTCAGCATGACAAGCATTAAAGGAAGGATTATTTATCTGCTAAGTATCAGTACACAAGTGGGCGAACTGCTAGAATTTATATGAAGCCAAAAGCAAACACTTCCTCAGCTCTTAACACTGCTCTGCAGACTCCTACCATGTACTGCACCTATCACTTCAGAGACTATGAAAAAATATTTTTGCCTCCCTCAGATGATGGTACCCAAGATCCATACAGTCACAAACTGTAAAAGGAAACAGATTTCTGAATACAGCTGAAATATGCTTTTGTGTGCAATACTGACATGTTTACAGCACCTTTCAAACTATGACGTTAAGGGTGCTTTACAAGCCTCAGTGACTGAAGGACTGTATTCTCAAAAGTCAGGAATCCATATTTTCCCCAAATAACACTCCCTCTTCATAAAAGAGAGGAAACAGCTATTTTTTCCCTGAACTCTCACCAGCTCTATTTTCCACTACCCAAAGGTTAAGTAGGACACTTAATGAATAATCAACAATATTCAGGTTTTTCAAGGTTATTTACTCTTCAGAGAGAAAGAGGCATATAATAATGAAAGCACTGAAAATGTGTTGTCATTTTCAGTTTAAGAAATTCAGCTTCCTCAGCTTCATCAACTTCAACCTCCTTTGAGATGCATCACATTAGCTGAATAAATTCCAAATTAATACCCTCTTATTTTACTTGAACAGCATATCAGACTTTCCCCAAAGTCATAAAATCAGTGGAAGCCGCTGTTGTCTGTTGTCTGCTGAATACCTCTGGGCTTTTATCAGGTGCACTTGTTATTTCAGCACTTCACAAGAGAATTCCCTCCTGTACCAAGTGCTTTGATCATCTGGACACAAAAACAAAAAACAACTACAACTTCAGGACTTGCTCTAGATCAGCCTGCTGGGTATAAAGCAGGTAAGAAGCTAAACTTGCAGTTCTAGAAACTTTTCACTATCTCTTGAGTTCATGCACATACTCCCAGAAGGACAATTCACCTGGAATGCACACAGATCCATTTTCTTAGCTATGCTGCTCCCCATATAACCAAGGCAGCAGCTCAAGAGCATGACAAAATTGCAGAGGAGCTTTAAACTGTAATGGTTCTCTGACAATAACCATCTCTACCACTTGGAACTCAATCCTAACTGGGACTTCTGGGAGCTATATCAATATACACAAAAGAACAACGATGTGATAGCCAAGTTTAAATACCCCCTCATTAACTTACTTGCACAAAATGTAATTTCATGGATCTGCATTTCCTCTGATGAAACAAATAACTTTGTTAGCACCTAACGTGAAGAAAGAAACAAAGCTCCATGTCCTGTTTCAGGAAAAGATAGTGAATATGACTGCACTGCAGGAGAAACTCTGAATCCTGTAGCCAGCTCTCAGAAGAAAAAATATTGTTCTGTTCACTTTTTAAATGATCTCGACGGTTAAAATTCATGTTGAGCTATCTGAGGAGATAAGAACAAAAAGAAAAAGTTCATAAATGCATTTACCGGCTAACAACATTCTTCAGCTTTTTGTGAGGACATACTTATTGGAAATGCCTGAACACACCCAAGGGAGGTTACTCACAACGTACTCAGAGAAAAAGAAAACTAGAATAATAGAGATATAAAAATGTTTCTGCGTTCTTTAAGTGAAGATCAGGACGTCCCATCGCTTCAGCCATTTAAAATGGGAAAACGTTATCTGTCTGCACAGTACACAAGTAACTCAGGGTAACACAACCTTTGACTGATCCCATCATTCACCTCATACTCTATGTTTAATTATTCTATAATATCCTCTGATCAGGACACTTTGGGAACATAACACAACACAACACAACCACAGCTGTATTTCCAGAGCATTAAGATTTTCAATATTCAATCTCACCATAGTTGCTTTGCTCCTATAACTCCTAAGGACAAAGAAAATAAATACCACTAACAACAGCATGTATGCACAGACAACAGACAAAGGATAAAGACATCTTGAGAGGTATTATTTCAATTTTTATGTCTATTCTATATGTAAATAAATATTTGCATAAATCTAGAACAAAACTTTCTGGAAGACTCCTATTTACAATTAGAGAAATTAGGCTCTCTAACAGGAGATAAGCCTCCACTGAAACCTTAATATATTCTCATATACTACAAAATCACATAAGGTAAAAATTGTGTTTAGATGAACGATCTTAAGAACACCAGTCAGCCAGGTTTTGTTACCATCATCTTAAAAACCCACCCTGTGAAAATATGTACTTTTTCCTCTGCTTCCTAACAGCAAAATTAGAAAACTAGCTAAAAAATGATGCCAATAAAAGAAAATCACTTTGGTTGCAAGATCACACATATGTCAAGAGATGTATAATACACATACTGTAACAGAACATTCAGCCTTACTTGAAAATGTATTAACATGAGAAAAAAGTTTACTAAATCTTCACAATGAAAGAGCTGCTTTACTCAGCTCTCAAAACAGCACAGCTTTACAGAAGGAGTCGAGTGGTAAATTTGATATAGATTTACATAGGTAGAGATTGAAGAATGAACATTAAGGATATGGTAGTGCTTCCGGAACTGCCTTTAAATGTCTTTTTTAAACATTATTCCAAACTGCATGAAGCAATTCACCAAATTGTTACAAATTTCATACGTTTTCGTTCAAAAATTCTATATGCCTCAACCACCTGAAGATGACAGAAGACTGAATTTCCACTACAAATGGTCTATAAATCTCTTACAGGTGCAGGGAAATGAACAGGGATCAGGTTCATTGTCTCATTCCACGACAGAACTGAAGACTACCAAATCCAAATCCAGGTGTTTGGCTCACAGGTACCACAGGGTGTTCTTCACAAAACATCACCAGCCTTGTCACGAGCTGTCATCAATGCTACAATGTCATATGGATTCAAGAGGCAACTGGAAAAATCCACAGAAAAACTACCAGGGTTATTAAAACCAAACCACTGCCCTTTGTTCAGCACGATTCTGACCCCAAAACGATCACCAACAGCAAGAGTACACCATGGAAGCACCACTCCATGCTTGCACTGTTCTTATGTTTCCCCTAGTTACTATCCAATTCTGCCTCATCTTTATTGATTTCCCCTTACACTCCTTCACAGCCCTCTCTGCAAACAAGGACTGGAAGAACTCATGGAAAAGAGGAACACGGAGAAAGCTGGCCACAGACAGGTAAAAGTCAGCTGAATGGCCATTCCTCTGTTACTCCACCTTGCCAAGAGCTGTCCAATTCCTCACACACGTCAGCATTCACTGAGTTCACAGACAGGAATTAGCACGTGTCTGGTTTCATTTTCTCCCATGCACAGGAAACCTCAGATGATGGAAACCAGAGCCTGTTTCACTGTACATTTTTTTTCTCAAGACATACTCAATTATATCTTGTTTACTTCTGTGTTATGATCATACTCAATCCTAAGGCAACATCTGGAAAAGTCCTAGAAAGTGGCACATGTTCTAGTCTTTTGTAACAAATTGGTCATCCTGTTTGCGATCTGACAGTAATTATTTTACACCTATCTGCCAATATCTCATAATATCTTTTAGAGGCGCTTGAAAGTGGCCTGTGACTACGGTTTGCTCAGGATACTCCCACTTTTTAAGAAGTCTAGCTTCCCAAAAAGTGTAAGCAGATCTACTGTAACAGCAAGCCTACTCTCCTGCACCTGCCAGCTTTCAGTACCAACTTAATCATGGTATTTCTTGCCAGGATGTCTGCCTCTCATGACAGCCTTCCATAAAACATAAAACTGGGAACTGGGTGCAAGCTGCACTCCTGCTTGACAAAGAATGAAGATACAGCTTCTGTGCTTGCTTCAAGTGTACGTAATAGTGTCAGACAATCTTTTGTCCCCAGTTCTGAGGGTTGTGACAGCGGCATTATGCAGGCAAGAGTCTTAGTTCTTCCACCCTACAGCACACTTCAGAAATCCGTGTAACAAAGTAAAGCACTACAGAAGACCACCACAAATAAAGCCACTTTGACATTGTCAGGTACGCTCAGACAAGGAAATAATCCTAAACTACTAACCCACATAATCCTTCCCATCAAGCAGAGGAGAAAGAGACCTCAGAAGCAGAACCACGATCAGAGAGTCAATTATTTTGGAAAAGATCATAGAGTCCAACCTACGACCCAACACCATCGTGTCAACTAAAACTAGGCGCCACGTCCAGGGACGGTGACTCCGCCACCTCCCCGGGCAGCCCATTCCAATGTCTAATCAACCTTTCAGTGATTCTTCCTGATGTCCAAACAATCCTGACAAACTAAGGGAACGGAACAAGCCGCATCCCAAAGTTTGAGAACCTCACCCTCTCACCTACCACCTACTTACGTGGCAGCTCCGACACGACCATTTGCACCCTCTGCCGCCGCCGCAGAAGCGCTGACTCAGCGGTCGGTGCCTCACACGGGTCCGCACCGCGAAACTTTAACACAACCTGCTGCCGAGCCCGGAGCGCGGCGCGGCCCCGCCGCCCCGGCTCTCGCTGCCCAGCGGCGCCTGCGAAGAGCCCCGAACGGCCCCCGGCGCCTCCTGCGCCCGCCCTGCCCGCCGCCACCACCACCAACCCCTCCGTGACAGCGGCGCCGCGATCCCCGCGGCTGAGGCGCGGACGCAGCTGGCCCTGAGGCTCGCCAGCCGGGCCTGGGGCCGGCAGCGGCGGGTGGGCGGGCAGGCGGGAGGGGAGGCGGCGGCGTGAGCCGGGCCGGGCCGGGCCGGGCAGTGCTGACCCCGTGTCCCGCGGTGCCGGTGCCGCCCCCGCCCCTCACGGCGCGGGGGGCGCGAGCCGTACCTGGGCACGGCGGCGGCGGCCGCTCCCGCCGGGCATTGTGGGAACGGACACGTCCGCGCGCGCCCCGCCGGCGGCACAGCGACCCCGCGCGGCACGGCCCCGCCATGGCGGGCGCGGGGGGCGGGCAGGGGCGGGGCCGCGCCGTGAGGGCGCTCTGAGGCGGGGCCGCCGTGAGGCAGAAGCGGGGGGGGGGGGGCTGCTTCGTTTATCGCAGTATCGTAAGGTTGGAAAAGACCTTTTGAGGTCGTCGACTCCAGCCTGTGACTGAACACCACCAAGCACCAAATGACACGCCCAGTTTTGCCTTAAACACTTCCAGGGACAGAGACTCCCGACACCTCCCCGGGCAGCCCATTCCAATGTCTGATCACCCCTTTCTGTGGAGAAATTCCTCCTCATGTCCAATCTAAACCTCCCCTGGCGCGGTTTAAGTCCTCTTATCCTGTCGCTGGTTATCCATGAGAAGAAGCCGACACGCACCTGGCTGCAGTCTCCTCTCGGGTACTTGTGGAGAGCGACAAGGTCGCCCCTGAGCCTCCTCCCCTTCCCGATAATAAATTATGAAGGTTGAGGCTGGCAGGTTTGCACCAGGTTTGATGGACTCGCGCAGCCCTTGGCATACGCCTGGCACTGTGTGAATGACCAGAGGTGTGTGTGGCATTCTCTGACAGGGACGCCGGAGTGTGTGTGATGGGGATGTAGTAGGAAAAGTGCACTGAGACAAGACCAGCTGCTACACTAATTTCACTCATTTCCAGACAAATCAACTGGGCATGTTTCAACAACAAATGATAATACAAAAGCGAAAGTTTGCAAATCTCATTACTAATCCTAAAGTGAGGTTCCTATTTTAAACTACTTTCATTACTGATACAAGGATATTTTTTTTCCCTGGGCTGCTCTTCAACTTCACTATTTTCCTACCGAATCACACAGTTTTAGTCTGTTGGCTCAAATCTCAGATGAAAGCAGCTTATTTCCTTGCTAACGCCTTTTAATTTCTCCTTCCATCTGTTACTACTTCACTATCCAAGTGCTTGCAGCATTGCAGAGTGTTGGGGTAGAGGTAATACACCTTACGCTGTGGGCTTTCAGGCTCTGCTGAGCTCCACTCAGGAGCAGGCTGGTGAGGAAGATGGCACTGAAGCTCATTAACACAACTCCAACCTCAATTCTGCCTTCTCCAGGCAGCATAAGCCATTTTAAGTGGACGCCTGTGGTAACCCTGGATACCAGTGGGGCATCACCTGACTCCCAACCCCTGAGATAGTGTCTGTGAATGCCTACGACTCCAGTGTGGTAAAATGATGTCTTAGATCTTACCAGGTCTTAATTGCTATTGCTGGAGATTTATTTCACCCTTTCAGCCTCCAGGCTTTCTCCTCCATGCTCCAAGCAAAGCTCAGCCAAGCTGAGGACTCGAGCTCTCCGTGTCAAACAAGGCTGCAGCAAAGGGTACCAGGTTAACTGTGGCTCTGGAGCTGAGTATCAGAGCGGGAGGGAAGACTAGCAAAAAGACAAACATTTTTTTTAGAGGAGAACTGAGACAAAATGTTGAGGCAGGGGGGCAGGAGATGGGTCTGACATGGAGATGTGGGAGAGGAAGACAGGTGCAGGAGAGGTCACCTGCAGGTGCTTGGTAAGGTAGTTTTTCTCTGAACATAAAAGCTCAAGGAAAAAATAATGTCCTGGAGACCATGGGAGAAGACCCTTTTCTGAGCTTCCTTCTTGCACTGAAGGCTGGTTGATGGGAGGAACTGCCAAGGATGTGCACCTTGAACAAGTCTTGCTAAAGCAAGGGACAGAGGGTTTGTGTGTCTGAATATACAGCTTGGCATCTCCAAGTTTGTATCTTGGCCTGTCAGGAAGAAACTGTGCTCCCTTGTCATGATTCTGTAGAGCAGATCATAGGAACATCTCAATCCTGATCGACTAGGCACAATTGAAGCACACATTTCAGAAGATGATACATTAATCTGAATAATTTCCACAGAGTCCTTATCCTGTATAAACAGAGTGCACAGTATTACAAGCTGCTACACAATTTAACAGCTTATGATAACATCTACTATAATGCAGAGAACTAGTGATTACTTAATTAGAGGCTGTCTAAAGGTTTGTGATAAGTGCATACGTGTGTAATTTTAATTTTTCTAGTTCTTCTGAACTGTTTATCTTTCAACCCTAAAATTCTCTCGACCTTTTGTAAATGTTTTAAGGAAAAAAAGATAAGCATTTTGCATTTAAATAAACAGGACTTCAAGAATTGTATATACATCTATTAGTTCAGACTTATATATTCCCAGGGGAAGGAAACACATTATTCTTTATTTTCAGGTGAACCTGGCCCCAAGAGGCTAAATAAATCACACAAGGTCACCGAGGGAGGTAGTGGCAGAGTCAGAAGTGGAGTTACAGCTCCAACGCTCCTAGCTTTCACGGTGAACTTAAATTATACCTCTTGTTCAAGAATTTGCATGTCTAACAAGCCAGTTACACTTTAAATTGCTTTTTTTCCTTGTCCCATTCACTCCCCTAAGACATGGAAGCAGTAAAACATTGTCAGAGGGGCATCGTGCAGTGAATGCATTAGTGAAAGCTGCAGCCAGAGTTAAAACTGAGATTCATAAGAAGCAAATACAGTCAGTGCAAAGAGAAAACAAAGCAGAGGAATGTAAATGTTACAGAAGGAGAACAGGCGAGGAAACAAATGTGAGTACAAGGCAGGGTATGGAGAGTGTCAGAGGCTGAATAGAGAGCTGGATGGGAAGGACTGGTGACAAAGGAGTCCCCATGACGCCAAACGCCTCAGAGGTGACAGCGAGGTGCATCTCCATGAGCACAGCAAAATGATGAAGCCACACAGTTGCTTAGTGTGTCATCAGCCAGCTGAAGGCAAAACCCAACAGCGAATGCTCAGAGATGAGTTAGGATGGGACTTATCTCACCAAAGTTCAGTGATCTGGAAATTGCCCTCTGCGAAGAAGCTCTTTGTTGCTATTTCTCCTCTGTCACTGCAGGGGACAGACATGTCCAGCCACATGTATACACCTTGGGTTTAGATGACTAAAGGTAGGGAAGACAAACCCTTAGGCCCTGTCCACTGGATTTAAACATGACTTTTAAATCAGGTTTCCCCAAGGAAAAATATCCAGCCTGAGGAGCTGGCAGTAGTTGTGCTCATCAGTGATGGAGTCAGAGGAGCAACACAGAAGTAAATTTCTGGAAGGACACACAGAAGGTCAGAAATTGAACTTCAGGGGTTTTATCAGCAAATTAAACTTTGGAATGTATCAGAGTGCTGATCCACTTTGTAACCTATTTTTAGAGGGGAAAATAAAATCCCAATTTAGACTAATTAAACCCAAACCCTTTCATATACAAAAAAACCCCCCAAACCAAAACTGCAAACCTCCCCTTCTGTTTACTAGACATCTTTCTGGTTCTATTGCTCCTTTTTCTGAACCTTTTTTTTTCTTATAGCTTTCTTAAAATTTGATGCTTGAAGCTGGAGGTATTATTCAAACTGGGGCTTTAGCTAAAAAACATACTAATAATCCATTAGTGCGCTTCCTGTTTCTTGGATAGAAATGCCAATTCCCACAAAAAACCAGGTATGTTGAATCAGTGAACTCATGTTGAGTGCAACCCAGCTTCATCACGAGTCCTTTACACTCTGAATCAGGCTCCTGAAATCATGGCACTGCCTAAAAGCCCGTGACTTTCTAACAATTCTGCACTCTAAAAAATTGCATCCCATTTTAGAGGTTTTAGAGAAATCTGTGTCCATAATCACATGAGCTAAGATTATATTCACTGGAATGAACTGTTCTTGCTAAGACAGCATCAGCAGAAGTGTGAGTAAGGTCATAAAAATCATCAGCAGAATATGGAGTTTATTTTCTTGCTTCTCTTTCAAAAGCCTCCTCCACTGATTCAGTCATAGGGGCCTGTGCTGGGCAGCAGTCTCTTTCATGGAACAGTAGTATTTAATTCTCAAGGGCTTTACAAGTCTGAAGCCACCTCATAATATCGGAGAAAGTATCTCACTGGTAATAAATGCAGATGTTAGAATAAAATACAGTGTTATCCCAATGGCTCTTGTTGCAGCAGGGCCCAGCATGATGTCCTGCATAAAGAACATCCCATTTCTAAAAAGTAATCTTCACACTGCATCTCAATTAGTTTGAAAAGCAATGTGTATTTAATGCATTTTTATTTACAGGGCCATAAGCATTATGGGCTTATGGAAATAACACAAGTGAGCTTTTCTGATGATCGTGTCCCAAAGCCATTCCAACAGTAACGGACTCTCTTTGGGGCTTTTCCGCTTACTTTATTCCCTCTCTGGTAGAAGCAGCTGATCTGGAAAGCCACATGAATATACTCCTAGTACACATAATCCCTTTAGTTCCCTACATGACTGTAATTGCACACATTGGCAGACTTTGTTTGTATTTAAATATTTTCATAGGAGGGAAAGTCATTCCAAGCTGATCACTTCATGAGGCCAAAAATTTCATTAGGAGCCATTTCAACAATTACAATAAATAAGAAAATAATTTGTTGGTACAGTTGTTCCATAAACACTATAATTTATATTAAAATAACTCTTGGTCCCTAACGAAATTTGTCTGTTTATGATAATCACCACAACAAACTTATTGAGTTAGAAAGAAAACACATATGGCTTTGTAATCTACAGGTTTTTCTATTTGAAATTTAATTCAGAAGGATAGAAAGATTTCTTAGGACTGAAGGGATTATAGGTACTGTAATATCTAATAAGATTATAAGATGGAGGTGGTGGCTTACTGTAACAGAAATCCACTAAGACATAGGAATATAGTAAGACATAGGACTGCCAGGACTTTCTGGGTTATCAAATCCATTCCCCAGGTACTGCAGGCAACTGGATCACATGATCCGTTTAATACATTTTGTGAGCTTCCCACTAAAACTAGGTATGGTTTCATCCCCCACTATGCAGGTGGATTTTACACCCTCAATATGCAGGTGGATGAAGAACACCTAATTGATAATTAAATTATTCATGGCCAATTTATACCCACTTGCTCATACACCAAGACTGCCTACCTTTAATATTTCCCTACCTGATGTATTTACAGAAAGTAATCAAACCACATCTCAGTCTTCAGCTGCTGGGCTAAACAAGCTGCATACATGGCCATGAAAGGTTCTCCTCCCCTCCTCATCTTAGCCGTTCTTTTCTGTACCCATTTCATTAAGAATCCACCTTTCCTTAACACAGTCAGAATAATGCATTTTATTCCAAGCAAAATCTTGTTGGGGTCTTATTCAAGGATGTTCATGCTTCCCTTACTTTTCTAGAAATGCCTCTCCTATTGCACTTTAGACTTTCAGTTGCCTCTTCCATGCCCACGCTGCACTGGCACAACTTAATAAAAATCTTCCTGTGTCACTCTAGGTTTCCTGCAGGATTTTGCCTGCTGCCAGCTCTCTTACTACTCCAGTGGTCTCACTTCTCAAGAAGTTCTTGCTGGGCAATATTTGAACTTTCTCTGCACTGATGATACCTCCTAACTTGGTGACTTCAATGTATTTTTATGATCAGACACCTCTGTTTTCCAAATGGGTCATTAATGAAAATAATTATAATAATCAGTCTTAAGACTAACTTTTTAGGAGCTCTGAATACTTTTCTTTCAATACAGTTCAACTTCTCATCTTTCAACACTGTGTATGCCTATAAATCTCAGACTTCTCCCTGTAGGAGATATAAATTTATACACAGCTCCTCATCGACTATTTTATTGAACCCCAAACACACATATTTCCCTTCTTTGTCTAGCTAATTAATTAATCTATCAAAGAATGCTATCGAATTAGTTTGATATTATCTAGCCTTGGTAAATGCCAATTCCATTTTGTTCTGTTTTCCAGTAACTGTCATGACTTTTAAAATTCTCCCACATTCTTTCCTAAAGCCTGACATAAAACATTGCTGTACACAAAGCAAAATGTATTGTGCCTTTTGAGTGAAATCCATGTTTTATTTGTCTTTGGTATAGATTAGTTGCTTACATCAATATATAATTTCAACTACCAGGCAGGGGTGAGCAGCAGTTACAGATGTATTGGCTGACTCTCTATATTCATAGCAGAAATGTATATGCATCCCTTTTTATTCTAAACATTGCTAGTACCACTATTTAAGAGGACTGGAATACAAATTCAGCAGGCTGATCCAAACGAGACACAGCTCCATAATCAACAGGGTCTTTTCCCAAACAGCTTTATAGTCAATTCAAAACATGATATATGTTGCAGAAAATCAAAGGACAACATGTACAGTGACTTGACTTGTACGGTGATCACAGGAATTGGGCATGGAAAAATATAGGTTTTGAAGAAACAAGAGTTGAGGAGGATTTGTCAGAGAGGTGCTGGATGATTGTTTCAGATAGAGATAAATTACACATGGTGTTGTCTTCTTTGTGCTTAATTTTTAATTATGTCTTGGGCAGTATACAAATTGAAAGAAGAGCTGGTAAGAAACTAAATCAAGACTTGAATTTCAAGTCCATTGCTGACCCACAGACTTTGCATGTCCTTGGGCAAAATGCTTTGTTGTTTTTTTTCTGGTCTCACTGCCTCATCTGTAAAACAGAGATAACACTACTTCTTTTTTTCCAACCTGACTATTTACATAATAAAAGCCTTTTCATGCATGACAGACTCTTATATATTTGTACAGCATCTAGCATAATGAAGACCTGGATCTTGGGACTACAATACAAACAATACACAACAATTAAGATTATACATCCATCCAAAATATACCTAATGCACCTAATACAGTGGTACCTCACCAGAGATGAGACTTTATTCCACCGTGAACTCTGTTTCTGTGATTTCTGTGGTCCCTCCTTTTATGCTGCTCTGTTGCCTAAGGAAAGCTTTGGCAGAGAAATGGGTTTTAGGAAAGTCAGGAGTCCTGTGATGAACCTTTTATGGTCTCCTGCAGGTGGAAGGAGCATTGCACCCCAAAATCTGAAGGGACTTGCCTGGAGCTGGGAACATGACACAGAACCTCTGCATTTCTGCAGCAGCTCTCCTGTGGCCCCATTCACCTCCCGCTGAATTGGGAAGGTCTGCCTTGAAGGATGCTTGTCCTTCTTTGAAAAGGGAAAAGAAAAAGCCTGTCATCCATACTGTCCCTGGGGAGGAACTGTGCACCCACCACAGGTCAGCCTAACACTGAGCTGTCTTTTCCCTCTCGGTAATCCTCCGATCCTACACCCTTGGAGAAGTCTTGGGATGTTCTGGGGATGCAATAGGAGATGCTGGACCTGATCAGCCTGTTCCATGCTTGTCAGGTGGGGCACAGTAATAAGCATCCCCTCACCAGCAATCACCAGCTCAGGATCAGAGCTCTGTTACTGTGCTGCACATCTTCCTAGGAAATGTTCTCTCAAGAGTTTATGCTGAGCTTGGAGAAAGACAGCTTCCCATGCCAGAACTTTTGGGAAGTGGGAAGCCTTTTCCTCATAGCCTGTATGTCCAGAAGATAATGCCAAAATAATGTTCGTGTTAGAGGTCAAGCTGGGTCTGTGCTGTGATTTCTCTGCACACCAAGAGAAAGTAAAACAGAGGGTGCTTGGCTGCCCTGAGCTGGTCCGTCCAGGCCCTGAGGCGGGGCTGGCTCTGCAGCTACTTGGCATGGAGAAGATGGAAAGCATGCATAAATTAGGAGCTCTTAAGGCCAGTTTCCTTCTTTGGTCCCAGAGTAACCGGCCGAGCATTTGCAGCAGCAGACCAGCCCCTCCCCATTGACAGGTGACATTCTTTAGTGCTTCCCTTGTGCTGGCAGATACATCATGACATTAACTGTGCAGCCCTGCCCTGGCTAAAAAACACGGACATTTTAAAAAAACTATTTTCATCACCCCCCTTTTCTTCACAACTTTTCTTACAAATAAAAAAGAACAAGAAAAGTGATGGTAACTGGATTGTTAATAATACATAGTTGTAACTGATTTATTTGGCTTCCCATCCTGCTCAAGGAAGGTTGCATTGTGCTGTGGCTATTGTTGTGTTATGGGAACTGAGGCTGGATACCAAGTGTCTGTTACAAATGTTGGGCCCCAAATTAAACACCCACACATACTGAAAGGACCAGCAACACGACAGGAAGAATTATTCATTTTGCAAGCAGAAAAAATGACAAAGCAGAGGAGTGACAAATGCTCTGGATAAATCCAGAGCTCCAATTTAATGCATGGGATAAGGACCTCTTTTTCCAAATAAAGACTCCCAACTCTAGCAGTTCCTTACTTCTCCATAATTTAGCTGTGCACATATTTGGCATTTAGAGTGTGACGGATTTACACATTTGCTACCAAATGAGCTGCAAGAGCTAATCAGCTCACGCAGAATTGCACATATTAATGAAGAAGGCTCTTCTGCATGCCTGCGATGTAGACACCCACTTAACTGGGGCACCAGAGACTAATTTGAAAAGATTTTGTTCACGTAGCTCTTTTCCTATGATGAATGCTTGCAGGGAATTGTGCTGTAGAGAGAGGGAGCAAGCAGTATCTGCAAAATCTAGCTAAACGGTTCTCATTACTGAGTGATGGAGGAGCAATAGGAAAGATAATTTATTAGTGGCTTAAAGCTAATGAGAATAATTAGCACTATGATGCTTTCTAAGCAAACACAGAATAAGTGTTCCTTAAGGAGTGCCGTCTCCCTGCAGGAGCGGTGAGTGCTCTGGGCAGGAAGACAGAGGACTTCCAGAGGCCGGAATTGTACAAACCAAGGACTGGGTCCAGCAGCTGAATGGAAACACCCAGACACTCTCCTGGCTTTAATTATGGGTCAGCATTAGAGTTGTGTTTTCCTAGATTTTGGGCTAACAGACTACCTTTTTTCTGATCTCAAAACCAGCTACACTGGGCTGATGAATACAGAGTTTACACTTCAGCTTAACTCCTCAGAAACCAGGGGCTGGAAACTGCTGCCTTAGATACTGAGATTTTTTGCAGTATTGCATCACACAGTGCCTGTCAAAACCTTGGCAAAAGCCAAGCCAGTTTAGGGTGTTTCGCAGGGAGTATTTCAGCAGCGCTGGTCAGTTCCCAGGAATCCTGGCTGCCAGCAGATAAAATGGCATTTGGAGTCATTTCCTTTGTGGACACCCAGGTAGGTACATTCCTTCCTCACTCAGTAAATACAAGCACGATGCACAGAGAAAACACAGCATCTTCTCATGACCAAAGAAAATAACAGGACAAATTTTGGTTTCCAATCAGTTCCAGCACAGAGCAGTTATGCACACAACCGGATTAGCCAAAGGGCTGCGCTCCGTGGTTCCAGCAGAGCCATGGAACGCTCAGGGATGCTGGGCTGCCAAAGGCAAAGGAAATGCCAGCATTTAGCCACAATGCTCAGCACCTGCTGATAAAAGCTAATTTCTCCCCACCTCTCAGTTTTCAGAATTTACTCCTGCAAAATCCCAGTGTTCCATTACAGACCCAATCTCACTAAAATAAGCCTATTAAATTAAAATGAGGTGCACGTGGGCAGCAGTCCCCACTCCCCCGAGTGCCGTTTTGAGCAAATAGGTTGTTTCATAGTTTGTAAAATGCAGTTGGCAAGGCCTTAGCGTTATTCTAGGAAATCCATGTAGGCAACATTTCTTTCTTGTAATATAGCACTATCAAGAATATGGAGAGTGATTTTGCTTTTTATTTTCTAAAAGGCAAGCAGACAAAATAGCTGCAGGCTATGTCACCAGGTCTTGACTTTTCTTTTGAAAAGCAGTTTGCCTTTAAAATCAAAATCACCCATGAAGCAATTTCATCTGAAACAACTGTGTCTGAAGCATTCTCTTAGAGCTTACTCATAATGGGAGTTGTATCTGCTTTTTTACTCCTAAATTAAATGCTGCAGGAACATAGACCTTACCTCTAATCTTTTCTCACCATTAATATCAATCTATCTCTGTGGATGACTATTGAGAGAATTTTAAGGCAGCAGGATTTGGGGATCTAATGTGTTCTGAGTGGGAGTTTAGAAAAATTCTTAAGGCTGTTTCACCATACTGCAACTATTTAGGAGGGGCTTGGGGGTCAGTGGGGCCGTCAGATCCAAAATGCAATGTTACAGGGGGAGGAAAGAAGAAATGGAGATCTGCTAGGTTGCTTTTCTTGATTCAGATTGGAAAGCAAGTCTCTTCTTGTCTCCAGTCCCTCTTGTAGGGGTTGCTCTAGTTTGAACAAGTAAGGACATGCTTATTGGGTCAGAGATAGATGGACAACCCCTTCACAACAGAGCCAAATTATACGCTCGGGTTGCAGAGGCTGGGATACAAGCTTATGCTCACCTTGGAACTCTAACCTGTGTTTCCCACATCCCAGAGTATTCACTTTCCCCGGATCTTGTCCAGGCTCCCTTTTCCCTCCTTTTGGTGGATGAAACAAATCCAACATATCAGCCTCTTTTATTAGATGGGGGAACCATTTCCTATCCAGCTGCTTCTAGTCTGCACAAAACGCTTGGTCCTGCTGCCCTTCGTCTCTTGGTCCAAACCACACAGCAGGACTAGCACAGCCCTGTGGGCTATTTATATCTTGTTTAAGCCAGTGCTGAGGAACAAAGTGATGCACAATCCTTGCTCAGCCTCTCTGCTGTGTACACGTTTTACCCTTCCTCAACAAGATTTAATCTGCTTAGGGTTAACTGAATAGCGGATGTCCGAGACCTTTGAATCACACCTTAAAAAGGCTGAAAGACCAAACCCATAATTGCAAGAGCAGAATTTCTGATTCACTGCAAACCATTTGTTATCAGCAATTAAGTTTCTTGCTGATAAATGATTCATGACTTGAAAGCCCAGATTACTCACTTTTAACCATGGCAGAAATTCCTGCGTGATTATGAACGCCTGAGCTATGCATCTACTGGGATGGGCTGTAAAGTCTGAATGTGTGAAATGGCCAACCATTTAATTACAGAAAATAAAGAGCCCGTACATATAAGATACTTTCCATTCACCATTTGTAGAAAAAAATGAAGTATTTAAATTTCAATGTGACTGATGCAAATATAAACATAAACTGACTAAACTAGCAAATATAAACACCAACTTTTTCTTTACTGGAGGCAACAGAATTACAACAGTGTGACTGATATCCAGACCTGGTCTACTAATTAAAAAGGCTTGGAAGCAAAGCTCCGAGCTCCTGGTACACTCTAGTTCACAGTAACTAAGGCTTTTGTCAGCCATTGATGTAATCATTTATGGTGTTCAAAACTGTATTATTCAAAAACCATTCACACCATAAATCAGATGAGTCATGACCCTGTAACAGAAGGTAAATTATTCTCAAATATTTTATATTTGTGCATTAACACACAATTAGCCAAGAAAAAATGAATGCCCAAGTCCAAGAAGTAGCTGACAAAAGACTGAAGGGAAAAAACAAGAATCTTTAATTTTATTATGGTGTAACCAGCTGTAAGGAATTACTGGTCTGAAGCACAGTGTGCAATTGTCTTATCCTAAACATTTACTAAAGCCTATAATTCAGAATGATCCTGACTAGTGATATCACCACTGGCAAGCTATCATTTTTTTCTTATAAGTCTACATTTTTCAGCAATTAGCACAAACATAGGCACAGCCTATGTACAGAAATGCTCAATGTTTTCTGGAGACTGTATTTCTTTAGTGCCAGCTGCTCTGAGATCAAAAAAGACACACTAAGTTCTGGACTGAACACACTTGATAGTTTGCTGGTAAGCAAAAGAATTCCTGTTAGAGATCAAATTGCATCAGTATGTATTGTTTCCTAAATGCAGGGCAGAATGCCTGCTACTAATGCAAGGATAGCTTGAAATAAAGAATTACCATGATCTTCTGCAAAAGTGCTATACACAACACGAAGTAATGTGCTAACTGAAAGGAAAAAAACCCACAGTAAGAGACTTAATAAATTAAGCCACTTTTACTTTATATTATGTACTACCAGGCAGCTGATTTTTTGAGTGAAGAGACTCATCAGGTGCCTAGTAAGAGAAGACAGTTGGCACAGCTCCATGGCCATTCCAACTGATGTCATGGTTAACAAGCTGGCTACCATACAAGGCCAATTAGGCTACTGGTATTCCACAATACTCACTAATGGCTTCAGCAGCTTAACGAGTGCCAAACATACAGTGCCATTAATTAGGCAAGAGAGGAGGAGGAAAAAACACCCAGGAAGGAGGTGAGATGCCGTTCACCTCCTGAGCAGCCCAGCACTGAGGAGCCAAACTAGCAGAAGGAAATGAGACGGGCAGACTGAGGAGCAAGAGGAAAGTTTCAGACCCAAGGCACAGCTGTCTGCTGTAAAAAGCTGTTTGTCCCCCTGCTGAGTACCAGGGCAGAAGGAGGCTGACCTCACACCCCTCCTGTGCTGCCCAGCACACCCACACCAGGCTGTCCCCAGCCAGTGGGTGCTGAGAACTCCTCTTGCACATCCTGGTTCTTCCTAAATCATTTCCAGTGGGGAAGAAGCTGAACAAGGCTGATTAATGATAAAAATACTTGTATTTTTTTAAATTTATTTTCAGTTCAACGTGAATCACAACTTCCTGCCCCTCTCTCTCCCTTCCTGTGAAGACATAAGTACCTTCAGATAAACTTTTTTGTTGTTTAAGCATCAAGAGTGTAACACATTTCAACTGCTGCTGATACAGGTTTTACAGTGATGACTGTCAGAGAGATCGTTTGTGCAACTCTTTAAAGAGCAAAAAGGAAAAAATCCCTCCTACAAATGCAGATAAACTTTTGGAATGTAAACATGTAACACACACAATTACTGCATTATCAGAAGTACTATGCATTTATCAAAACAGTTGAACATTACACTTTCCAACACATATTTAATATGATCCAATCAGAATTTGAAAAGAAACTGTGTACCCTATAAGGGTAATCATGTACCCCTATAAGATAATAATTCCTGACATAACTTACAGATGCATTTGACAATACTGATGTCAAAAAAGGAGGGTTTAGTTTAATTTTACCCATGCTCTGCTATTTTTGATGCTTGGCTTAACTTACTCAATACATTTTATAAAGGTATGTAAACAGTTCTGATTTAAAGACCAGAGATGTTTAAATGACATTAACAGATCTGGACTGGTCAATGTTAATGTCTTCGTTAACTCAGATATCTTATTTATCCCTGAGCATCTTAAAATTGTTCCCCCCAAATCTCAGTCAAGAACATGTAACTATTTCAGAAGAACGTAAAACTGCATTTTGATAAATCTCTGTCCTACAAATCCCATTTTCCTTCACTGATTTAAACAAAACAAAATCAAACCCTTTGTTTTTTTACATGTACTGCAATACCTTAACAAAAAAATTCGCCCTAACAAACAACATCACCTACGGACACGCTACAGACTACAAAAATATTGCATAGGAGTGTCAGTGGGCATAGTCTCCCAACATGAGAGAAAATGCTAAGTTTTCTTTAAAATGTTATGGCAACATTCTAATTTATTTTCCTTTTAAAAATCAAGTGGTTTCACTTTATTTCAAAATTGTACAAAATGGCCATGGCTGTTTATAAAAAAAAGTCTCTGTCTTGAGAATATGTGAAGTCTCAGGTGCGTCAACAAAAGACCTGGAACCATTCACAGTGCAGCGGAAAGCTTCTTTTGAGGCAGAAACTACAATTCATCCTTCTTCTTTCCTACTCTTTCATGGTCTCTTTCTCTCAGGGTTCGCATGAAAGTGGTGAATCCAGACTCCTGGTTTTGAAGGAAGAAAAATACGTGTCACATTTTTGCACACAAACCAAAACAATGCATCAAGAACACTTTGAGTTTCAGTTTCCCAGCAGAATATAAACTAAGGAGCAGTTGTTTTAGTTTCTGTACCCCATGGCAGAATATAAACTAAGGAATGGTTACTGCTTCTGCATTCCCTCATTGTGCCATGCTCTGGTCCCAGTGCTGCTCTGCTGCAATGCAAGGGGAAAATATCCATGCACATTCCACACGTCAAACTTTGAAGAAGTGTGACACAGAGAAAAAGGCCCCAAAACTCACAGGGCAAAGTAAAATCTGTCACTAGAAGTGCCATTGATGCCTTTTTGTTGAAGACACTCAAAGACATTCTTGAGCCGCATTTGTATGCTACTTGTTTAATTCTGAAAGCAGTCATTGGGTCATTTGTTGGCTATACACATATTTCCCACTGTTCCTCATCCCATAACAGCTTTGATGATGATTTTCCTCCTTTTCCAAACATTCCAATGATGGAAATCACATTATTTTCAAGTTATTAAAATTACGGTAAAAAATTTCAAACCTGGATGCCTACATGCCAACCTCTGTATTCCAACAACTTATGATTTCTGGTTATCAAAGGCTGTTGGATGCCAGCAGTTTCCTTTTCCAAGGAAAGCTCTGAACACAGCTCACAGGCATTTCAAGAGGCTCAGATGGGTGGAGGTGTGAACACTGTCTACTGGTACCCCAGCACTACAGCTGTCTGGGCACGTAGCATGTTCCCACCCAATGTGACCATTTTTACTTCTAAGTAATCCTGAAACACACCAGTCAAAACTGCCGATGAAGAGGGAAAATACAGAGAGGTAGAGAAAGCCAAACAGAAGTCAAAGTTCAACTTAAAACAATGCTGGGGAACAACAAAACAAAACCAAGCCACAAGGCTGGGATGCTTTTAGATGGCTGAACAACAAAACACTCTTCTAAAACTATTCACTGTTCTTCCATCAAAATAAATGAAGTGACAAGTTTTGGCCATATGTCACCTGGAGATGCCTGGCAATCAAGGGCCCCCATGAAAGGAGCCTTGTTCTCAAAGCTGTGCATCTGGAAGTCATTTAAAATACACTTGGGTCAGAGGGTGTCCTGACTCTTCCTTGCTTTGGTTGCTTGGGGTGAAATGCCCTAAAATCTCTATTCCGGAACTGCAGTTCCCTTGACAGGCTACGACTGGGGGTCATGCTCTTCCCCACAGCCAGTGCTCCAGTCTGGGGTGGGAAGTAGCTGAGAGTTCCTCTTCTACAGGCCATGGCTCCTGCTGTGGCAGGTCATATTGCCCCCAAAGCATCTGACATCACCCCCCTTCTTGCCCCTAAAGCAGCTGACATCACCCCTCTTCTTCCCTGCCCACAAGAAGTAATTATGCACCAGCTGGACCACTGAACCAAATGTGCATGGACATCTGATTTAGTGCCAGAATCAGGAGCAGAAAGCAGGTCTCCTGGCTCGACTGCTCTCTCATTTTTTAAAGCACAAGATGGTTGGACAAGGTGGTTCAAAAGTTGCTGTCATGCTGATAAGAAGTCCTTTAAAAGTAAAATCCCTTGTCACTGAAAGAGATTTGTGAACAGACCTGGAAGCCATGGAAGGCACTGTGCTAAGCACTGCCTCCAGCATTGCCATGATAAGCGATAACAAACCCTAATTCAGTGCTGCACAAGCAGAAGACCATAGGTCCCCAGAGAGGTGGAGGGGAAACACAGCTGCCAGCAGCAGAGAGACTGTGATGTTCCTGTTGGGTAATTTAATTCTACCCAAGAAAGGGTTGGCTGCACGTAGGGGATCAGTTAGCCCACTTTCCAGCATATGGATAAACATCTCCCAACTGCTGTGGCCTCAGAGCACTCCTGTATTGTATATAAATTCTTTATCAGCCACCACAGAGCCTTCCTTTCATATATAATTTCTCTAAGTATGGGTTAGAAATGCAAAAATTGAGGCTGAAATTTTACTTAATTGTTGGCTACTGCACCCATCTTTACTTTTGAGAAAAGATCCAGAATTGGAACTAAGCACAGTATTCCATAACAACGCCCAGATCAGCACCATGAAAAGGTAATTACTGGGGTCCAAGTATGCTGAAGAAAACTAGGAGGCGAAGCTCCATCAAGACTTCTCTAAGATCCTGACTAAGAGAGAATCTCAGAATTTGGCTTTTATCTTCATGCTTCTATATAATTTGGTGAGCTGTAACAGCAGCAATAACTTCCAGTGAAGAATCTTTTATCAAAATCACTGGATGGCTCAAAGACCCCATGTTTTTCTTGCATAACCCAGCTTTTTCAGGCAATCAACTGCTGCTTGAGAAGTAACCTCCCTCTAGGAGGTTATGACAAAGAAGGCCCACAAATGACTGAATTGCTCCCTTATTTTCAGGCACTTTACAACCACAGAAGACATTATGCCATTTCTGCCCCCGTTTCTTGCATGTAATTAGCTGGCCACAGCAGGACAAAAGAATGAAACTTCAGCCCAGGGGTAGAAGGCACAATTTGTCTTCCCATCCTGAGTGCGAGGAGTGAATCTGATTCAGGGCAAATGAGATATTTAGTTTCCCCTGTACTCCAAAGGACAGCTTTGTCCTGGCTATAAAACCAATGGTCTGTCACCATTTGGCAACCTGGTGGACGTGTAACACGTTTGCAGTGTTTGCACAATCCAGAATGGACAAGAGTAGGTCCTGTAATTTCTGGCATTTCTGCACTCAGCAGCAGCCCATGCAATAAACCCTCCACTTTCACTTGGTCCAAATTCACTTGCAGGTTTCAGCTTAAAGAATAAAATATACTAAAAGCATTACCAAATCTAATCCTTTTTTCCTCTTCTCATGTTCCTAAAAATAGACCAAGCATGTTCCTAATGCAGAGATGTACAGGGGTGTGGTACACAATGATTCATCCATGTGAGACAGTAACAGAAGCAGCTAAACATTCTTCCAGCATGGTGCAAATTTACTCCATAGTTTTCATTAGCAAAGCAGTGCAGGCAGAGGAGACTTTCCTCCCTGTACCAGGTGATGACTCTTGCTTTCACTTACCCCTCTTTCTCCAGTATATTTTTCCACAAACTTCCCGTAGTTGTAATAGTTGAAGGTGGGGTAACCATCAACCCCCTCCTGCTTACACAGGTCATGATTCTGTCCTTTGGCACAGTCCACTGCAGCGTAGGCGATCTGAAACACAGGAGATCAGCTTGAGGAAGGAGAAGACAAAGCAAAACTACTTCATGGTGATGCTGTTGCAACTTAGCCTTAACGCTGAGTGAGACCCAAGTCTTCTGCCAAGCACCCAACAGTTTCAGTAAGGGCTCAGCTGTGGAGGGGGATCACAGGCTGGTCATCACCTGGCCTATGCAGCTGCACGGCACGTTCAACCTACAGAGCAGAAAACCACCAGCCTCCCCACTGAGCTCTGCAGTAGACTCCAAACAGGAAATCCAGAGGCTGTGTTACTAAACCCAAATACAAGCACAGTGGTCACAGCTCTGTCACTCTGCAATATTCTTCCTCCACTTTGGTTTTAAGTGATGAATGGTGATAGGGTGACTTTGGTAACAGTGATGACCCACCTAACCCAAACTCCTTCCTGTGGCATGGCTAATGCTTGGAAAAGTTACCAAACATGGCAGGTCATTTATGCAGGCTATTAATAGATTAATGATTTCTTCCCTGAATAGCTTTTGTAAACTCCATGCACTTCTTCCAAGGTCAAACGGGGATGGGTCAGAGTCAGTGTGCTGCCTACCAGGCAGTGCACATGGGGAGGAAGGCTGCTTGCTTGCAATCTCAGCCTGTTTCCTTTCCTGTCTTTTTTCCATCTATCCGTTAAGGAGGGGACTGTAGTTCTGTGCAGCCATTAGCAAAGTGGGCTTTAATTCCTTCTGAAACCTCTAGATGCTACTGTCACACAGACAAACCCTGAGCAGGAAAGAGCTCAGCCTGTTGGCAGCAGAGCAACACCCTCCATCCCTGCCTGCTTCCACACAGGGCAGGGCGAGGAAGCACAGCCTCACAGCCCCAGAGCGTCAGCTCAGGGCAACTCTAGTTTAGAGCACTGGACATTGGAAACCTGGCTCTGTGAAGTATTGAGGAGGGGCTGGCTGCCCTTAACATTTCCAATGCTGAAATAAAATGTAATTCATAGGCTTCTACTCAAAGCAACTGGGCCCTGTGCTGTGATTTCACCTTGACTGTTCCTGCGAGCAGCAGTTCTGGCTCTGAACGTTCACTGCTCACGCAGACTTGCCTTCACAGCCTGGGACAGGCTCTGCTGAAGAGCAAGCAGGTTAAAGTACAAGCTATGTAAAAAACCCCACCAAATTAGAGGAACGACTTTTTGCAATTGTGGGTTACAATTTATCAATTGCTAATTTCACAGCAGACACATCTTAACTTGAAATTTCCGTTCCAGGAGCCTCCTTCAAACAATCTGATCAAAATACCTTTTGCTTGCATGACTTTAGGGTTGCGGTTGAACTGTTCTTCCATAATTAAAAGATCACTTAATATTCCACAATGCCCTCCTGTTTCATGGTGACACTGTCAAAACGAGAAAACCTGATCTCATTATCCTAGCAGTAATTAAAGAGATTGGCAAGGCCAACTTCAGTTAATTTGCTTGGTTTGTTTTGGCTTTGAAAGCCTGACAAGACAATACTCAGTAAGATCTTGCTTGGGTCTATCTTCAGATGGAAAGCACTAGATGAAGTGATCAGTGCTCTTACCTTAAATATTTGGTTTCTGTTTTCTCATTTTAAACATTAATAAGGCTATTACAGAACCAGGACTCTCGAGAGCTGTTAAAAACATGTATAATCCCACTTTTTTTTTTCTTTTTGTAAATACAAAAACTCCTACTTATTCAGGGCCAGTTAAAATGAAAGGTTATGCACAATAAACTGTAAAAGAGCTTCATCTAAGTATTTATGCCTTCCTGACCGTAGCGGCCAGCCAAAATTTAGAGCTCTGTTGACTACTTCTGTGTAAAGGATAGCTTACAATGGAGACAAATATTTATTTTCATGACACAGCACTAATGTAGAAGGAATACTACAAGTCCTGGTTCCCTAAAAACTGGAAGAATAAATAAAATTATTTTTTCTTACTGCTGTAAATATCACACAAGGAGTGATTACAGCCAGAAGAAGGGGAAGGCATGCATACACTCATCCAGATCTTAGTAGCTGGTCTGAGGCATGAAACTGTTGTGACTGATGACCTATCTGTTCTTAGCGCCTTGGAGATTAAGAAAATTAGTTTTTAGAACACTGGAAGAAAGAGAAACCCCCTTTATCTGTAAACAGGTGTTTACCTCTCTGTAAACATCTAAAATGGCATTGGTTGGAGCAAAGAGTCCAATTTCATTTACAAAAGGCTTCTGTGAGAACAGCTCCCAGGGAGGAGAGCATAGAGTGCAGGAATGCAATGCTGTAAGTCACTGTTAACCTTGTTCAACACATCTTTACCTGTTGCCTCAAAACAGATGACTGAGGGACTTTAAGGAGGTGGCTTCTGGCAGAAATGCTTAGTAGCCTGCTTGAGATACAGATCTCCTCTACAGCACACGGAAACCTAAGCTGGTCCATCTGTGCGTTATTTGTGCACTGAAGTAACACAGAGAGATCCCATTCTAAGTCTGTCCACAGCAGCAACATTAGCCTAATGCTATGTCTAATCTAGCAGGTCTAATGGGACATGTACATCTGGAGTAGCGCTTGGAGGACGTGTCCATTATCTGTTTCTCTGCAATACTCCCAATGCAAGCTCCCACACAGCCCCATGGACCCACTGCTGCTCCTGCAAACACCATTTGGAGCCCAGCTCCTCAGAACACGCCTGTTTGGTTATTTTTACAGCCAGCGAGAGGAGAGAAATGGCAATTTCCAAAAGCCTTCTAACTCATAGGGACGTGAGCAAAATTTCACAGAGACGTCTAATTCCCAAGACTGTATCTGAGACTGCATTTCAATGCCTGCTGCCAACAGTGGCTGAGTAAGAGTACTTAGGAGAGCTTGAGTGATTACTTTAGAGTGGAAATGTTAAGGCAGCCTAAATATAGAGGTTGCTACCATCTTTATGCACTCATTATCATAGCATCACAGTCCTAATTGTCTTGCCTGTCTCACAGCGGAAGATTAAATATAGTGCACTGTAAGAAGAAAAAAGTAATGCTGGAAAACACTTGTAGCAAAACACACTTCTGAACTGAGGACCAACTCTTATCTCAGTTCTATCAACTCCAGACAGCTGAACTCTCAGACACACCAGAATTTCAGCAAACAGCACCGATGTCCTTTGCTTCTTTCTGTTTGTGTTTTCATGGACAGTGAGTATTAAACTCCACTGCTAGTAGAGATGTCTCCTGCTGCAGTTTTCAACAGAGTGGATTACTACATGGCTACACTGAAAGGCTGCATATGAAAAGATGCAGCCCACAAAAAGAAAGGCTTTGCTTGATCCACTGTAGGGAGAGTTTCCTCTTGTTCTCAATCCTCTTAGCAACAATTAGTTTTTCTGCATCACTATAGAGGACAACTAAGTTGGGAAAAAATAACAACCTGAAGAACCTCTATCAAAATGTGGTTAAAGACTTCTGAAGAATATTACTCTCAGAATTATCTTAATTTCAACCACCACCAACAATTTACAGAGAGGTTCACTGGAAAGCACAGGTTAGCAAGACCCACATGCTTTGACCTATAAACCCACAAACTTTATTCAACCAGAAATTGCAAACAGATTAAACATAAGACATCCCTGATACATACCCAGGAGCCAAGACACTTGGCATCACCTCTCATGAATTCCCTCTCATCAAGAGGGGAAAAAACCCTCTAAAAATCTGTGAGAGGAAGAAACTCTGCTAACACTGGTCTAATACTTGTGTGTGTGTCTGTGTGTCCATTATGGAAAAAGCCAGTGTAACAGCTTTCAGAAGACAAGATTGATTTTATGCAGATTTTGATTGTTAGGGCTAAAATTTAATTTCTTGAGCTTTCCTCTAACCGGAGAGAAAAATCCACTGAAAAAACATTTCAGGAAGAAAAAAATGTAAGTGCTGTATCTGCAACATGCACAAAACTCCAAGGGATTATGGATTCTCTATAACCTAAAGCTTCATTGCCTTAAATATTGACAATACATCATTATATACAAGTTCTCTCTCCAGAGCCAGTGCTGTTCAGTAGCTGTAGCAGGAATAGAATAGTTATCAAATGAAAAGATAATCAATCAGAGACTGTTGACCCCAGAATAAGTTTCCTGGAGTACATTCAACTTTCTTAGTGTTACTGGTAGTTCCTCACAACTGTTATGCAGCCTACAGTAATTAGTATTATCGGGTGAGTATGTATAATAATGCGTAATAATGATAACAACAGCAACAACAATAACCCCACCAGATAAGTATGCATTTCTCCATAGTCAGTATAGTTGAATATGACTCTAGAAATATCTGAGACAGGAAAATATGTCTACCTGAAAAGGGAAGTCCCACAACAATGTTTCATGGTTTTATCAAAAAAATGGGAGCTTAACTACAGAGTTGCAAACTTAACCCTGCATGCCATTAGAGCGTGAGCGGTGCATGACCAGCTCTGAAAAGCTCTTACAGGAAATAAGAGCATGGCATATTTTTCAGATGAAGTGGTCTGATCACAGATGCTGAGCTGTTGCAAAAATCAGAACTTTTCATTTCGGTGCTTAAATAGGAATGGAGCTATGCTGAAAATGTGAGCACTGATCTCCGTGTGCCTCAACTGTAATAGAAGGATGATGCCTTATTTTGTTACTAAGTGATAGAGAGAAAAATAAGTACTTGCAGTCTAATCCAATCATACATCAGGAATCACAGTTCCCTTCCAGCAGAATTACAAAACAACTTTTTTCTCTGGAGAGATCTTACAGGTAAGAAACAAAATTACATCCAACAGTTCAAATAAATGTGTAGAAAATTGAAAGTGGGATCCCTTGACCTTCCAGGTAACTCCTCCTTTCTGTTCTTTAAGCTCTTTCTTTTTAACAGCTTGTCTCCCCGTCACCATGTGATAATAAAGTAAAAATACCCCCTGCAGTCCTAGTTGTTCTCCTCTTAAAATATGTACTGCCACACAATGGTTTATTGATTCAAGGAAATAAATCTCTGCTAGAGCTAATATTGACTTTTGTTATGAAAATGGAAGTGAATAACTAACTGAATATTGATTGGAGAGAGGAATGATATTTGATAAGCTTAAAAAAAAGGTAAAAATAAAATTGCAGCATGGAAATAAATGCTTCGAACCAACATTTTTAAAGTATAGTCAATTCCAGATGACGATTACCTGATTACTAGAAAAAAAGAGCCTGTTGTTGTCAAATGTCTTAAAAGCATCCATAAATAAGACAGATACACTTTTTTCCCCTATGATTGCTCCATAGTTTTCTATTTATATCACCTGTTCTGGATCATAACAGCAGTTAGGGGCTGGTCTGCTAAGGCTTGTTGCAATTCAACTGCTCAAGTGAGTTCTCAAAGTGAAAGGCCTTGCAAATGGGAGATTCATTATTAGTTGCCCAGATGTGCCATGGCAGCATTACCAGAGCTGCAGTTCATCAGCTGTTCTCAAAGCAGGGCTATTTGCAAAGGGAAGATCCATTAGTAGGCACTATGATGTACAGTGCTCACATCACCATATTTAATGAGTCTAATTAAAAAGAAATTCAACACATGCTTTTTTAAGCAAATAGGGATCAAATTCTTGGTCAAACTAAAATATTAACTCACTTGGATAACTCTGTGCAGTCATTTGGTTGGTATAATAATTTTAAACTATAGTTCACAATACACACTGGAGACCCACCAGTCTCACTGCTGTCTGGCAGCCCCCCACTAACACCCCAGCTCACCCCATTTGCTGCACCCTTTCCAGCAATCTCTGCCACAGCTGTTCCTGTACAAATTCACTAGAATCCAGCCGTGGTGCATTTGTACAGGAACAGTCTTCTGTGAAAATGGAGAAGATTGGTCAAAAAGCAGCCCCCATGGGGGAGTGCCAGAGATTTGTTATTGAGAGGCCTTGAGCAGTCAAGAGCTTTCCTTCAGCAAATCCAAGCTGGAACATCACAAATCAGTTCCTTCAAGCTGAACTTTAGGATCAGCCAAAAGGCAGAATGTAGATTTTTAAAGATTTAGTGTTCAAGAGACTGTGGAGCAGTTACTGAACATGCCTTCCTGCTCTTCAATCTGTTCAGCAAAGTGACAATCCTCACATTTGCATTTTCTGACGTGCACTGGTCACTGCCAGAACTCACTCTGTGGAGCACAGGCCAAAGGCTCTCCCATGGCAGCTGTATGCAAAGACCACAGTGCCCCAAGGCAGGAATGCTCCAGCTGGATTTTTTTTCCCTTCCTTTTTCCTTTTAAATAACTGAAACAATAGGCTAACTGCCATTGGACTGGCCTCTCCACTGATCTGGTATTACTGGCACTGAATTTCTCCAGGCAGATGGAAAGACGAGGAGGCTTTGGTTTGTTGGTCACACCCCCGAGGCTGTGGTTTGTGGGTCACACCCTGAGCTGTGTTGTGCCCCAGGCCTGTGAGCAGGCCCGGGATTCCTGCTAAAACCACCAGCAGTGATTCAGCCAACGAGAGCTGACATTTGGGGCCAATGTTCCGAGCAGTGCATTTTGAAACTCCGACTCCAGCAGCGCAGATGATGAAAAAGTACAGAGCATTACAGACAGCCCCAGGGGAGGGGGGCTTCTGCGCCAAAACCACCCCCCTACAGTCAATCTGCAGAGCCAAAGACACGTATTTAACAGCTCCAAGCTCTGCTCATCTTCGAACTTCCAATGTAAAGAATCCAAGTCTCCCAAAGGATACCTTTTAAGATACGACTTATAATCAATTCAAGGGTGGAATGTTTTTGATTGTACTTTGGCTTCTGCAAAATTAAATGTTTAATTAAAAGACCACCCTTATTGAAAAGAAGACACAGTTTAAGTGCTACCATACTCTCTTAAAGTGAAAAACCTTTCTCTGGGGGAAAAGACAAGACACTACTACATGAAGTAGTAGTAAATGAAATACCAAAAATGAAGTACCAAAAAGACACTACTCCTAAAAATGAAAATTAGTAATCTTATCCTGTTTTAGAAAGAAGAAATACTTCCTTCCTCTTAAACAGCGATTTTACAGAACTTTGAAACCCTACAGAACTACAAATTACCTTGAAGGCTCAGTCCAGTTTGAAACATGGGAATATGCCCTGTGCTGCTTGTGGGAACAGCAATGTGCCCTTCTAAAGTCTTAAACAGGTTTGTTTTCTTTTCCACAATGGCATAAACTGGCAGAAAGAAGCACCTTGGCAGGTTATAGCTGTACACAATTAAATAGGGCTCCTGAGATAATCAATCCCTGGCACTTTCGTAAGTCATTGGGGTGGAATAACGTCATTTTACCTAACTGCACACACCTCTTTAAAACTGTACCAGCCTTAATATTCCCCCCTGGCTCTCATGTTCCAACTCATTACATTTTATATCTCCCCACTTCAGCCTTAAACTGAAGTCAAGAGTTGTAACTGTCAATCACTGCTCTGCTCTTGGAGCCCTTTCATAACCTGCAGTCTGAAGGAAAAGCTTCCCAGGCCTGCATTTCACACCACCACCATGTCCAGCTAACTGTGCCATCATTCAGATTGCTTGTTAATACATCCTGGGGCTCTAATAAGCAAGTTTCCCATTGTTTGGTACATTTGTTTCATCTCCTCTGACTGAAATTTTAATGAGTTTAGGAAAGAGAGGCTTCATTGGGAACTACCAGAAGAGTGGGAAAACAAGGATACTTTCTCAGAGATCTTGGAAACAAAAAAGTAACCAAAAGGCATCTGAGCGAACTAATTTACAGCAGTAAGAGAACTAAAAGCTGCATGCTTCTGAATTTTCTGTGTGCCAGAGGGCAGAAGTGATGGACTCCTAATTTTATGCAGTCAGTGATACAAGATGATTTGTTTCTTGTCAATCTGATGCATTTTCTGTGAGTTACAGAACAGATGAGAGAAAAAAAAATTACAAAAATCCTTCTGCTATGGAGTATAACTGTTACAAAATTACCTCTTCATTTACAATAGAATATGGAATTGAATAGACTATTTCAGCTGGATGGGACCCACAAGGATCATCTAGTTTAGCTGCCTGACCAATTCAGGGCTGAACAAAGGTTAAAGCTTTTTGTTAAGGGCTTATGCCCAAACGTCCCTTAAACACTGACAGGCCTGGGGGGCATTGACCACCTCTCTAGGTCACTTGTTCCAGGGTTTAATCACCCTCTTGGTAAAGAAATGCTTCCTAATGTCCAGTGAGAACCTCCCCTAGCACAGCTTCAAATCATTCCCATGTGTCCTATCACTGGATCCAGGAAGAAGAGCTCAGCATCTCCCTGTTTTCCCTCCTCAGCAAGCCTGAGAGAACAAGTTCCCTATTAAACTGCCAAATCTTTTCCATGCCATACCTACACACAAAGCAACTGTGAAGTTACAACAAATTCGGAGGTCAGAATGAACTACAGTTCACTGAAAGATAGCAAGAAGGTTCCTAGCTACTTATCTGGTTAAATCCAGGGGCTCAGTGTTGGGGTTTTTTTTAAATCCTAGATCTACACTGGCTCAGTTAAAATGGTTCAGCTGAGGCAATGAAATTACCCAGTGTGCTTCAGTCATCAGATGTATTTTCAAGGCTAAAGCATGAGGGTCCTAGAAGGGCCTGACATCCTGGGCTCAAGTCAGCCAACTTACAGAAATAAATTATATTTATGCTATGCGAGCAAGGATTAGTTACATGACTGAGGTCTTCAGGACTATCACACAACTTGTGTTTTCTCCACATGTGCCCCAATGGCTGATAAAAGTTGAAGGGGAATGGAGATTATGTAAATTATCTTTTTTTAATCCCTCAGGGAGAAAGAATTGTTCCTCACTTCATAGAAAAGAACTCTTACACAAAAAATTAAACATAAAAGACAACAAATAAAAGAAAACAGAATAGGTTAAAAGTGTAACTCAATTTGACCAAAAAAGATACAACCCCTAAGATGCAGATACGTTTCTATTAGTGTAACAGCAATTTTATCTACAAGCCTATCACCTTATCAATAAGCAAAGCCTATAAAGTACAAATGGTGGAAATAATTCTTAAATATCTCAGAAATAATTAACAGCAAGTTACCTTGCGATCTTCTTTAAAGACTTCAGCAGCAGTTGTGAAATGTGGAATGGCATTTTTACAGTGGGGACACCCTGTTTGACACAGGAAGAAAAAGACATCATAAACTTTAGTTATAAATAAGATACTGGGACAAACTCAAGACACAAGGTGAATCAGTGGAAATTTTGTACTAAAAATCATTCTAGACAGGAGCTCTCCAGTTCTGGTAGGAGTGGGACAGGGCATGTGTAGACCGTGTGTCAGCTACATGAATTTAGGCATGTGTTTAAAATCCCTCTGACTTCAAGCAGTTCAAGTGTACACTTAAGAGTTACACAAAATCCCATATAGGGACCACAGGGCAAGGGCTTTTCTCTATGGCCAGTCCCTTAAGAGCACTTTGAGATCAGCAGCCATAGACAGACCATTTCCCTGCTCTGTACCCCCTTGTACTGCCACGTGGGTTATTAGTGCTGTTGCCACAGACACCAGCTACACTTGGACATGGGAATAAAGACAGCACAGCTGTGAACAGAAGGAAGTTGGAAATTAGAAAGGAAGTTGCTGGGAGCATTTAGGAGTGTTTGGGAATTGCCTGTGTTAGAGCCAAGCCACCGGGAACACAAAGGAGGGGAAGAGAAGCAAGTCCAACAGGTTACACATCTTTCATTTATGGAGAACAGAAGTACAGTCCCAAGTCAGGATGACTGCTGCTGGCCTTCCTGGAGACCTTCCTCCTGTTCACCATAAATGGGCAACCACAGAATAGTGTTACAGACACAGCACACAAAATCCCCACAGCTTTGTACTGGAGATGGGCTGATACTTCTTTGTACCACTGCAGCATTGCACAAAAGGCCAGCTGATCCCTTGCTTAAATATACACTAAATTTACTCAAACATTTCAGAAGAAGCTACAGATGAGGAACAAGAACTGCTCTCTTGATTCAAGGTTCAGAACTGAGTGCTCTTAATTCAGAAGCAATGTTTATTGTCTATGAATAATCTAAAGTACTCTCAAAACATCAATACTAAGCAAGACTTTGAAAAAGAAAGTACCTGCATATGTGTAACAAATTACTTTTTTCAAACCCATCACAGAGGTTGATCCCAAGCAAACACTCAGGACAGTTGTTTTTGCTCAGATGCAGAGCAAAAAGGAATGGACACACTTCGGTCAAGCCTGTATAGTGCTAGCAAAGGCAAAGGAGTTCATCCTGCTATTATTTCTGGATAGGAACAGAACAGATCACAGATGAGTTACTCACAAGCTCCAATTACAGCTTATGCTACTGTTGTTTACTCGTATTTGACATGATGAAAAAGTGTCTGTGTTAGTTCTAAGTCAGTACTGAACAAATGCCCTCTTAGGAGGCTTGCAGCCACCCTCATAAACTACATGCACTCTTTCAGCTGACAAGAAAAACAGCATCTGTGCATAAACACTGCACTCCCCTTTCAGCTTCACCAAAATGCAATTTCATTGCTTACATGCACTACTTTGAATTTTAGAGTACTTTTTATTTTAGAATAGGATTTTGAAAGCACTGCAATGACACACGTGTATAAATACACTGAGAGTCTGTGCAGTAACCAAGAATACCAAAAAGTCAAGGGGATGTTTCCTGGGAAACTAAGGCACTCCTGCAAATCCATCTTAGTGGCTTCAAACTCTTTATGGAGCACAATGGCAGTTATCCTGGTGGCAGCTGTGTTTCAGTGGGAGATGGTGCAGGTCCCCTACAGCCTGCAAACTATTAACTTTGTTGAGTTGTTCAGCATTTGCCTGGAAGAAAATGGTCAAGAAAGAAAAAGAGGAGGAGGAGGAGGAAGAGAAGAAAGAGGAGGAGGCTGGGTTTCCAGGCTGTTCCCATGTCCATCAGCCCACTTTGGTGACCTATTTCCTTTTCTACCACTTATCTGTCCTGTCTGCCTGATACTGAAGAGCCTGCAGATCAAGCCTGCCTCTTAACACATTTTGGATAATTTCCTGCACTATGGCGTGACTGCCTTGGTTGACTTGTTAACACTGCTCTACACAAATATATCAGAACTGGTGACAACATCTAAAAAGAATTCCACAGACAAAAAATGGATAAAAATCAGGCACCTTTAAAAAAAGAACACTTGCTCTAGTCTACATGCTTACATACTGCAGCTTTTCTGCAAACTTTAAACCCTTCAGGTTCCCCTTTTCTGCTTATGATCTTGAGCTTGAAATTAAGATTTCACTGAAGAGCATATTTTAAATCCTCAATGAAAGATATTTCAGGGTAAGCATGATACTTCATGTCTTCATATTCCTCTCTAACACCTTTATGACACATCAGTCTATGTGTTTTCCACCTCAGGGGTGCTGGATGTGCAGAGGACAGGGCATTCAGTATAGCCCCCCTCTAAGCCCCTAGTAAAGTTGTAGGAGCTCTCCATGAGCCACACTCCTCAAGAAAATTAGAACACGATTCAACAAGTAACAAGCATATTCTTTCAAACAAAAAAGTCCAATGGCTATTAAAAATGCAAGCTGCCATTTCACATGGGCTAGGATGGCTGATAAGGAAACAGCCCAAGTAGCCCTTAGCTGGTGACTGCTCAGAGGAGCATCAGCAGCTGCTCCGTGTCCTTTCCACCCCAGGGAGTCAAACACTGCATGTGCTGCTGCACACTGTTCAACAGGTGAATGGAAAAGGGCTCTGAGTGTGCTTCTCAGCAAAGAGACACATCCTGCAAGGCCAAAAGGAAGCATCTCATTGTCTGACTGTTATGGCATTTTGGAAAAAGTACACAAAACCGAACATGCTTTGAGGCTGCAGCCAACATCACTACACAGAGGAGAGTCGTGTAATTCAAAGCAACTGACAAAGGAACCTATGTTAACACCTTTTATTTACTCTTCTCTGTGATCTTCTCATCTTCTCACTCCAATACCTAATCACAAAAAGTTACCTTCAGTTACGGATTTGAAGCTCCATTCCTCCTCCCCTCACTCCTCTCTTGGCCCAATCTCCTTTCTTTACTGCACTCTGCTTGCAAAACTAAAACACAACCATATGGTTTTTGGCAGAGCTGCCTCCAAGTCCAGTAGGCATTTTGTTAGCCTTGGACATCCATCCACGGAACAGATGTGAATGCTACACTGAATTCCCAAGGCGTTTCAAGGAGTCACTGAAAAAAGGGGAAGGAGCACATCATATGGAACAGCACAACTTCATCTGTTACAACTTAGAAGGATTGCCAAATGCAGCAAACACTTGGAAGTCACCCAACCCAGTCATTCTATTTAAAGTACGCATGCCAAAAAAAATAAAAGCAGAGGTTGATGTCTTCATTTTGACAGACGGAAAACTTGTTCTCCCCATTCCCTCTTCGCACCCACTATCACACGTTTATTTTAAGTGTTAACACTATCTTCTAGATTTGAAAGTGCAAAGAAAGGAAATGTACTGAGCACGGTACATGAAGATAGGAAGTGTGCAGCCTCCTTAGAAAGGATTTTTCAGATGGGCTGCAATGAAAAGAGATTAAACTGGTGGCATCTGAAGGTGTGGGTAATGTGTCAAGAACCAAAAGGTCCTGACCCTTCTCAGCAGTATTTATAGAACAGGAAGTCACTATGGACTAAACAAGTGGGAAAATTCATTTTAGTCAAATAATTTCTGTGCTCTGGTAAGCACACAGACTTCCTACAGGGACAAAAAGTGGAGTTTCAACCGAGCAGCATTGAAAGCAGCACTTCTGGGAGCAGAGACTTCTAATGTAGATGCACGGCTTTGCTTTACCAATTTTCTTTCTTTCTTCATTTTTACAATAGTCTCAAATTTGATCTCAACAGAGTTAAGAGTAGATGTGAACTGAACAGTCATTTTCTGAGCCTGACTTGAGAAATCTGAAGGAAACATGCTTCTGGAACATCCAGCATTTCCACAGGATCCCCATACTGGCACTCAAAACTCCTAATCACTCCTGCACATCTCAAGATAACACCATTTCCTAATGCAGAAACACAGTTGCATCACCTGGTAGGAAAACAAGAGAGCTTGACAACTAAGGCACATGCAGTAGCATGTGTTAAGGCCATTCCCTGTTCCAAATCAGTAAATGATACAGCTTCAGTACAGCTTTGGCCAGACATTCTCACCTCTGTGCTCAAAATCTGGCCCTCTGGAGGCCCACCCTTGTATTTTACATGAACCCCGTATTTTCTACACGGTTTTTCTACACCATTCATGCTGCAAAATTGGTATGAGCTGGGAAGGCACACTGTAGTACAGTCATGGCAAGCACTGTCACATTCCTCACCTTGAAAACAAAGCAGCTTTTGACTGATCCAGTATATGAAAAGTATGGTTTCTGTGGGTAAAAATTCAAAAGGAATGGCTGATGAATAGCAGATGAGGGAAATCAAGCAAGCAAACAGGCGGCCTTCATTGAGACCCATTATCACTTGGGGGGGGGGGTGTCAGATTAAATCTCCTCTAATTAGAGGGGCATTTAAAGGAAAGTTAGTGGGTCTTTTGGGCGATGAAGCGATGGAAAAATATATAGCCCAGCTAATTTTTCATGGACTGAATTTACTGATAGCAGGAACAACTGCACGGTACAGCATCTTCTCTGGCTGTCTTTGAGGAAAGACTCAACGAGACAGTACTGGTTTGGCCACAGAAAGGTGCTGGAGTGCCCAGCACATAAGCTGGCTTCATCCTCATAGAAACACTGCTTTGAGGAAGAAAGAGGCATTTCTGAAGAAATAAAGAACTGCAGGGTTGAGATGGATGTGATTTCCAAAATGATGCCACAACATAGTTGTGACATGATGTAAAACAAAGATATCACAAGGGGAAACAGAAAAACTTGCTAAGTGCTCACATCACCTTGTGAACTATTTTTTTTTAAACAAAAAAGAGATTGAGGAAAAAATAATATGAACCCATTTGTCAGGTAAGACAAGAATGACACAAAAACTGATATGATACGGTAGCAATTCAATAAATCCACAGACACAATATCCTGTTCTCTGAATTGTAAACATTTCCCGTAATTGCAGGATCTCATGGGGTGCAGAAGGGACATAGAGGATTTCAAAGCAATGGGACAATCTAATGAATAACCTACATATCTTTATTACATTCAAATGGAGAATTTTTCATTGAACAGTGTTTTCTTTTTTTTAACCAATTGTTTAGAGATGATAGCAAGTCAAAAAAAACCCTAAAAATTCTTAAACCTTCAATGTACAAAAGTATTAGGACCAGATGGCAAATTTAAGATGTCTCCAAAGTAGTGCATGAAACAGATGCACCCTGTCGTACAATAGTCACTTTATTACATTTGAAACAAAACTGCATCAAACTTTCAGAATTGCCTAAAGGAATCAAGTTCTCTTTCCAAAAAACCACAGGTTTCTACTTGCTTAAATATGAAAAACCATCCTTTAAGTTACTTCATGCTTTCTTTAATTTGAAACTACAAAGCCTAGTGATATAATATAACCCCTCTACAACTGAACAGTACAAGGTTAATTCAGTTTCCTTAGAAGAGTGGAAGCTGTATTAGCATAGCACATAGAAGAAAGGTGAAGCTGTTTTTAATGAATATAAATCAAAAGCTAACAATTTGTACAAAATAGATAAAGGAAGCAAATGGACATCAAAGCAGTATCTACAGTCAGCAGAGGTAATAATGATGTTTTAAGTATATAAGGGGCTTTAAATGTATTAGAACCGAAAGAAATCCAAACAATGCTAGCAATATAGCTTTGAAAGAAAATGATGGAGTTGTCAAAAGGAGCTTCACTGAATATATAAATTAAAATACTAAGTAGGTGTGGAGACGGTCTCTCTGCCTGGCACCTCCAAAGTGCTGTTTGCAGTTCTGGGTGCACAAATCAAGAATGAGTTCAAACTGCAGGGGGCTGAGAAGACCCATAAGAAAAACAACAGGACTGAAAGATGTGTTTCATGGCAAAGGGTGTCAGGAAGCTCAGTGTGTCAACAGCTTAAATCCAAAGATTAAGAAATTATAAAAATCGAGAAAAGTCAGTCTCTAATTTTCATTATAACAAGCTATTCAAGCTGGGTGCCAAAGGCTAAGTAGTCTCCAGAGCTGGCTGCCTGCTGAAGCCAATCAAAATCAGACAGGAAATTCACATTCCCCATCACCAGTGATTTTTAGTCCGAAAGGAAATGGTTTTCTGAAAGAGATGCTTTCACACAGTGGTTCTCTACCTGATCAGAAGGCAGCTGTCCTTGACTTGCATGGCTGAGCTGAAACTGCTACAGAAGTGACATGTTTTGGCTGTCCTCGTGTCACTGTCTCCGAGCAGAATGCCAGCACTGCCTCACAGTCAGGCGAGGATGGCGGCCCCTGCCAACCCTGACCTGAGCATACCAACCGGAATGGCTCCACAGCAGTGCAGATCAGGCATCTGGACTTCAGAAAGCACTAACCTTGAACTTTCTGCCCATCATTAATGCATAACAATGTATGACCCTACCCGTGTTGTTTCTGTGTGCACTTAGCATCTTGTACATAATAAAATCTTGATAAATAAAGTAACAAAGTGGTGTGCATATATTTTACATGAGGTTTTTTTTCAAAGAGACTGTTTAAACATGCACACATTTTAATGTAGACTGTTTTCATATCAAGTACTCTAACTTAAGCTGTTAGTATTTTCATAACAAAGTCCTGGCCAACTCCTTAGAAGGGATCTGAAAGCCCAGTGATTTGTGAGACAGTGGCATTTGTGCTGTCTGTGCTCTACCCTCAGCATGAGAAAGGGCTCTGCTCCCCCCTCAGCCCCCAGCTTCCTTTAGTACCTCTCAACGGGTGATCTCAAATGCTTTAACTAATATCAATTAATTACACTTCAAATTGCCCCTAAGAGAGACAGACGTGATTATCCCCCTCTGTCATTACACTCAAGGTTAAATGGAGTCAGGAAGAGGTTAAGTGACTCTCAGGGTTCACAATCCTGCTTGACAGGGAGCAGGGCTGCAAGGTGCTGACTCCATTTGTTCAACTACAAAACCACCAGGGCCTCAGAGGGCCCAGCACGTGGCAGGATGGAGCCCTCAGCGTGCAAAGTGCAGAGCAGAGAATGACTTTCCAATTCCCCATCTCTGCTTGAAATCATCACCGTCTAAATAACAGGGGTAGATAGTGCCCTCCGTTATTGGTTTTTAAATGAGTGCAATTCTAAGCAAGTGAAAGCAGCACATTGCACAGCTATCAAAGCAAACCCGGGAGCTCGTAGACCACAGAGTAAAGCAAAGCCTGTTTCCACTTCAAGAGTTCCAAGCGATTAACTAGAATTAAAACAAGAATATTAGTTGGTCAATCAAGGAGAGACAGGCCAGAGACAGTAATTGCATAGATAAGAGCTGAAAATGGGTATACTGCTTAAACCAATGCAATTCGTGTGGCTACAGAAGTTATTGAATCCACAGGCAGATTTGAGAAAGGCATTTGGAGATGTTACTGAAAGGTTAATTCTCTTTTGTTCTACCAGTAGAGAACTGGAGGTCCTTTTAATTGAATATCTGGACCCAAAGTTCACTTTGTGACACGATCTGACACCATAGTTTAATAATATTTCCAAGACACGAGATACTAGTAATTGAATGAGAGGGATTTGTCCTTTGATTTGAAAAAGGTTATGAGGTTTTCAGTTAAGCATGGGGTCAAACATAGCTTGTCTTGCTACTCGTAACGACAGGCAAACTACTACCAATTTCACAGCCTGCTGTTGGGTTTTGTTTTTTTCTAAGCTATCTGAACTCTTATTTTGTAGCACTAGATATACAGATGAGACGAGGGATACAGACCCAAATCTTTACAAACCAAAGCCTTAGACATGAGCAATTGCACCAGCAGCAACAAAGTCATCAGAACAAGCCAAATTGCAAAGTGACGAGAGGAAAAAAATTCGGCACAAAACTCTGGGACTGTTTTATACACTATGAAAAGCAAGGATATGACTGACTGCAGTGAATTACAAATTATATTAGAGCACTCAGCATTTGGCAACAAGCAATCCTTTAAGATGGAAAGCTATATAGCAAGTCACTTGTGGAAAGAAAGGGTTAAAGAGCAAGTTACACCCAGAACAAAGTTGAGCATCTGTTCCAGCAGAGCTGCATTTTCTACTGTGTCACTGGCCTATACAGCTCAAACGAAGCTGATAGCAGCAGCAAATGGTTAACTTGGTTAACTGCAAATACAGTTAGAGAGCAAATGAAATAATTTTTCCATCTAACATGCCAGTGGACACAACTGGTAACAGAAGACACACTGCAGAGATAGCAACAGCTGGCAGAGCACTGTGGAATTTCATCTGCACTAACAGAGTCTCAAAAGCAACCCCTGTTATGACAATGTTACACATCACCAGGAAAAGCATGTTTCTTATGTGAAATGGGTTTCATGACAGTGCATAAAGTTGAGTGGCATATTCATAGTTAAACGTCTCCTAATGTACCCACAGAGACTTTATGTGACATTGCACCAACAATAGCTGTGTGTCTGTGAGGAGAGAATTTCACAGGGCAAGAGCACACCCTTCCTTCCTCTTCCCTTCTCACAGTCCTGAACTGTTCATATACAGGTAATATTCTGCACACCAAATCACGGAGTTGTAACATTTTAGAGTTACAAAACAAGAGGAGCTGGATCACCCCAACAAATTTTAGTTCAACACTACAGTTCCACGACAGCCACTTCTGAGCACTTCCATCACCACTACCCACAGGGTGGGGAAGTGGCTCAACTTCTGAGAGCAGTTTAAATTGTTCCCTCAGCACTAATTATTATCCTCGACACAAATGCTAGGGCTAAGAGCAGTTCTGCCAGCCTGATTGCAGAGACCACTCTATAAAATTCATCCTTTATCAAACCCAGCCTGTTAAGGGGCTCTGTGGCATCAGCACTACATTACACTGACAGGAACACATCTCACTAACGTGTGCCTGTAGCAAGAGCACCACTAATGCAGGAGAGAAAGCAGTTAGAGGCAGAGCTAACATATCAAAATTCTGCAGTGCCAGCCCACGCAGGATTTAAAGTCTCATTATCAGAGGGTCCAGACCTCGCCTCTGCCTCAACCAACAACCAGAAAATCCTTCCTGCAAGGGTTTTTGCCTTGAAACGGATTCTTTCTGTTTTTGATAGCTTAAGCTTCATTTACAAACACACATATTTTGTTCAGGCTCTTTGATACAGCCTGCTAATGAAAACTTAACAAGATGTGCTTGCAAGCGACAGGAAAACCTCTTGGTGGGAGCCGATCCGAGGCCATCGTGAGACACTGAATTCAACTGTGCTGCTGCTTTGCTCTGCACGTCTGGACTCATTAACTCAGCTGTCCAGTATGTTCTCCCCCTCTGAGCACACTTCACACACAACTACGCCACCCAGGTCTGCTGAGTGATCCAGCAGGGACCCAGACTGCTCATCTCAGGCCCAGCAGCCACTGGCTGAGGCCTCACAGCCAGTCAAATTTGCCATGTTTTGCTACAGCAGTCCAGCTTAGCCAAAACATAGCATTATCTCACCAAAACTGCCTATGCAAAGGCTGAGATATGGTGCAACCAGCTTTCTCTGAGCTTACTTCAAATAACAGGAGGGATGAAAAGGAAACATTACTGCTTCTTCCAGAACAGCTTTTGATGACAGCTTGGGTCCCAGGGCTGGAGGAGCACACTGGCCCTCCTGGCTGTCAGCATTAATAACCAAAACACCACGTGCACCCTCTGTGCACACAGCGAGACCCACTCTGTCAAGGACTCTCAGCCAAGCGTTTTTTGTTGTTCTATATTCCTTGACGTGTACTGCATACCAGGATACAGAATGGTTAATATTTTCAACAATGTCTGCAGGTAAAATTAATGCAGGTTTGCTTTAGCCCTCAACATTTTATGCAGCACTAATGAAACACACAGGGATGGGTAGGACTGACTTAGTCAGATCCCTATCTGATTTCTTACTGCTGAAGAAATCCCTATGTGATTTCTTACTTCTTACTGATGGCCAGGAGATGACCCATCAGACAGCAATGATGTCAAATAATCCTGCTTGACTCTCTTTGTCAATACCCATGTACCATCTCCCACAAACAGCTTAGAACAACACATAGCCTTTTAATGCCTCAAACACCATCTCAAAGTCTTCTGGGATTTTATCAGGTGCAACACAGATTAGGCACCTTCATTCACTTCTTCCAGCCCTGAAAGAAAAACCCTACAATAAAGTTTAAGTGAACAGTCAAGGAGGCTGATGTCTTTTAATTGCACATCCCTCGCAGCAGTACAGCCACTTGCTCGATACAAAAATACCTCATTAAAATCATCCTCAAGATGGTTTATTTCCAGGTGTTCTCTGGGTAACCCCTGTGGGTCAGGCTTCACCAGAAAATAACCTTTTCCACCTGATGAAAATAATTTCCAGTAAAGTGAAAGTTTCACTGCTGAACACAGAACCGGAAATCAGATCCCAGCAAAGTATTTATTAAAAATACCCATTCTTGTGAACCCTGTTGAGTCCCACAGACTGAGGCCATTTGGCAAGTTAATAACATTGGCAACTGCCACCCTTATGAATCATTAAAAGGCAGCATTTTCCCCCTACTACTTCCCATTGCTGCTGAAAGTCTTTATTTTTTAAGAATGCTTACTAACTTGTGTTTTGACAAAAGTAGACACTGAATGAACTTGCTCAGTGCCAAGTGACTGATCTCAAAACAGAATGCCCTCCCCCCATTATATGGACCTGTTAATGACTGGTCTATTATATATAATTCCTTTCTGACACAGTTGATTTATTTGTAGTTTCTCTGGAAGCAGCAATCTCAACCAAAAAATGACATGAATGTGTTTTCATGTGTTGGCCTCTCATAATTCACAAGTGGACATCTTCTGTTTCTGTGCAAGAATTAGTAGTTGGTGTTAGTAAGCCTTTCATATTTAGAGAAAATCAGAACTTGATGAGAAGGGGAAAGGGGGGGAACCAAACTAAAATCAACAAATGTGTCCCCATGGTGTTAGGACAATGTATTTCAAACTCCAGTATTACTATTCCTAAAAATACAGCATTGCTGTGGTTGGAAGGCACTTCTGGAGATCCAACTCCCCTGCTCAAAACAGGGTCAAATCACAGCAGACTGCCCAGCACTGTGTCCAGTTGGGTTTTAAATATCTCCAGGGATGGAGACTCTTGGGTCAATCTATTCCAGTGTTCAACCACCACCATAGCAAAACCCCCACCACTTCTGTTAAATGTTTAAGCAAACTTTCCTGTGTTTCAATTTGTGCCTATTGCCTCTTGTCCTGTCCCTGAGCACTCCAGAGGAGAGTCTGGCTCTCTCTTCCTACCCCCCACATTAGGTACTTAATGCACACTGGTAAGCTCCTTCCGAGCCTCCTCTTCTTCAGGCTGAATAGTTCCAGCTCTCTCAGCTTCTCCTCACATATGTCAGATGCTTCAGACCCTTAATCACCATCATGGCCCTTCCATGGATTTACTCCAGTATGTCAGTGCTCCTCCTGTACTGGGGAGCCCAGAACTGGACACAGCAATCCAACTCTGTCTCACCAGTGCTGAGTAGAGGGGAAGGATCAGCTGCCTTGACCTGCTGGTGAAGCTCTGTCTAATGCAACTGAGGATACCCAGCTATGGAGTCTGCATCCCTGGCTCTGAATTGCCTCTACAACGGCCGAAAAGACCCAGCATAAATTTGAGGGAGCGTTTACCTAAGGCTTGATGGTCACGTGACCAAAGTATGACATCAAAAAGGTATATTAAATCCCAGGGATGAACAAGGTGAAAGAGGGAACCATGAGTCTTCATTTAGATAACGGGATGGTCATTAATTTGGTATGGATCTCGGCATTGGCTTGACAAGAAATTGCATGTAGGATTCCAAGGGCTTCTCCACACAGAAGTTTGGGTTAAAAAAAAAGTACACTCACAAAGAACTATCTGCATTTCCCCAGTTCATTCAAAAATGCTCATGTAACTTCAATCATTCTTTTTGTCTCTTAATTTCAGCTTGAGTAATGCAGCAAAAACATCTCCAACTGTGAAGACATGTTATTTACTGGAACTTTGTTACCCTTTGTGATTCTGACAACTAATCACAACCAACTGCTTCTATTTTGCAGTTTTCAGTGCTATAATAGAAGATTAAAATTTAATGCACTGACAAAGTCAAATCTCAATTAGCTGGGATAACGGAGTGGAAAGAGCATATGAAAGTAAAAATACAGATAAAGCACCTTCAGATAAGCTGTATGAACAGTGAGGATGTTAGAGAAAGAAGGAAGAAAAGTCAGTGAGCTGATCCCAGAAGAGGCACCGATGCAAACTCATCGTCTCAGGATTCCAGGCTTTAATGCTGTGAGTCCTCAAACAAGCTCTGGATGTAGAGCACAGACATGTACCTCATGTACTTCTGGCTGTGACTGGTTCAGTCCTGCAGTCTAACTAGGCTGGATCTGTTCTTGTCCACTTGGCTCACTTCCTGATATTGTCCATAGCTTCCCAAATCCTGATCATCCATGTACCAGGCTATGTGTGCATATCAAACCATACTCAGACTAGTTGTCTCCCCCCATTTCTGGACAAAGCCAAGTGACACCTGGAGTAGTTGATGGTATCCAGTACTTTAAGAGCTGATCCATGGAGAGAATACAGGCACACAAATATTCCACAAAGGCCTCTCAAATGCTGGTGTAATAAACCTACTGCTTTCAAACACTCCTCAAATCCCTCACAGCATTCCCCAGGATGTAATACACACCTGTGGCTTCATGCTTCAGTTTTACAGATGGTATCATTGTCCTCCTCTTTTTTAGGCATTTTGAACTCAAAGGTACGTGACTGGGATGACAATTACATCTTAGGACCACAAAAGCCCCACAGGGGTCCAGAGAATTGCTGGGCCAGGTGCTGTGCAGCACAGATGCCAGCAGCCTGCTCCAAGTGCTAGCCCTGAGTAGCTCTAACAAGTGCCAACCCACAGCCCCAGCCTGTGTGCAATGGGGGCATGGTACAGACCCACGGAATGGACATTTACACGAAGATCACGTCCAAGGCAGTTACTGGCACGAGTAGCATTTGGTTTTCTGCAGCTGGCACTTTTGTCCCAAATCAGTATTGGGGACCCACCCCTACTAATCCTGCCGCGACAAATCAGCCATTACTGGGCACACAGGTGCCACCAGTGAGGAATGGGAATGTGAAATCAAGAGCAGGACTCTCTGTGGGTGTCAAGTCCACAGGAGTGGATTTTTTTTCCCCATTAATTTCAAGAGTTTTGATTCCGATTCTCAGTCCTTAAAATATTCCACAAGCATCAGGAATAACCTTTAAGCTTCAACCATATTCAGGTTGATGGAATAATGAGTTCCCTATCTTTTCCATGTGGATATAGCAGTCTTCTCTTCCAGAGCTAAATCACTGTGAAGCACAGTTCAGTACCATTAAAGCACCGTTCAGCTCAGTGCAGAGTTATCGGCACTGCAGCAGATTGATGGTTCTCCTATACATATTAAGCAATTTGGACTGGAAGCTGCCAGAGAAAAGCCAGATCTCATTTTATTTTGCATCTAAGATATATATCTGTGGCCTTTGCCTAAAGGTTTGTCACTCTAGCTGAAAGCCTGACAAAGGTCAAAATATTCAACTTTTTACTTTAAATTCTAATGACAGATGAGAGATACATTTCTTAGCATAAATATTTATATATAAACATATTTTATATATGCATGTATACACACACCCCCAATCTTAAAATATCTCAGCATATGTGTAAGTGTAACAAATACTGCCACAGAGTCACAAGTGAATGGAGTAGCATACTGTGAGTCTGCCCTGACCTAAGATCTGAATAGAAAAAGAAAATTATTTGAGATAATGGGGCCTTGCAATTTTAGCAGTGTTCCTTCAGCACTAAAAGAAGCAAGTTAAGACTAATTGACAATGTAAGCTCCAAGAGGTCTCAAGATTGAGAAAACAGTAAACAAAAGCTAATCTATCAAATTTAGCAGGAGGCACATTATCACTGCAGAAAAGCTGAAAAAACAGAACAATTTGTACCATTCTATTGCATTAATGATTATTTCACGGAAACCAGAGATTTAAAATATTCATCTACTACTTTCCCCTGCACCCAACAAAGGGCAGGCTTGTTGCCCTCCCTGCGTGTGCCTGCTTTCTGCTTTGCTCACAGAAACTTCCACATTTAGAGAGAACAAATCTGACAAATCAGAAACTGTGCATGACTCACATACTGACACCACAACAGCAACCCTGACAGCCCTAGGAGTCAGGGGAAGGCCAGAAGTGGTATCAGTTAACACCTTTCTGTCCTGTATAGAGGTGGTCTCATGCAGCACTGTGTCAAAACCAGTGCAAAAATGTGTCTGAAGGGCAGCCTCAAAGGATCCAATAGTTTTACATCATGCAAGCCTTGCATGCAAGCCTGTTCATATAGCCAGGGCCAGGCTGATCTTACTCACCCCTTCTGAAGTAAGGGTGAAAGTCAAACTGCAAACAATTAGCCCATTAGACAAGCTGCCTCATGCTTTCAGCCCTGGGAGCTGTATACTCATTGCACATAGTGTCTCTGCTTTAAACATGGCCTTAAAAAAAGACCAAGAATTTAAATGCCTTAAAAAGATGCTGCTAAAAACCAAAAGGGAAATAAATCTCTCTTCCACAGAAAGTCACTGATTGGGTAAAGAGAACTCAAGAAACAGTGAACTCCTAAATCTTACCATTTTGCGTGCAATCATTTGATTTTAAAATTACAACTTGCTCCTCTTAACCAGCTGAGATCCAGGAATCAGAAATTCCTGGCACATGGGCAATTTTTAGTCAATAGGTGGTGGGAACTGGAGTTGAGAAGGGATTACATCCCCTTCCTTTTTCTTTTACAACCTTCCAGAAATCTCCCTTCTGAATTGCACCCCTCCTTTCTCCCACATCCCTTCATGGGAGCCCCAGAGCATTCATGTTTAATTCTCTAACAGAAAAGCAAAATAAGGGGCTGCCTGATTAAACATTAAGGACCTTTTTCTCTCTTTATGGAAAATACCTTCAGTTTAATGGGAACAAGTTAGTAACTGTTTATCTGAAGGTTATCCATTAATTGCTGGCCATGTCATAGGGAAGAAATTTTTTACCATCTAGGGGACTGAGCCATGGTGCTATAAAGGCAAGTTAATTCTATATAATATTAAATGCCTGGAATATCTTTTCCATTTGATAAACCCCTCAAAAATTAAGAACTTGTGCATAGTCTGCCTGTCTCTGGGATGGCACAGGAAAACAGAAGAGGTCCCTCCATTTCACCTTACTTATAAAGAGCCTGATTCAAAACTTCTCTAGAAATATTCTCACGAGTTTCAAAAAGAAAGTGTGTGTGCGATGCACGCAAACCAATCTGGGAGAAGGGAGCTATCCCAGTGGAGACTTAAATGTAGATTTATTACAGACAAAATTTATTCCATCAAAATTTGTTCTCCTACACCACTATCGATTTCATTACTGAAGTGCTGCACTAATGAGTCAGGCTCTCCATGTCTATTGTGCTACTATAAAGGAACATATTTTCTTATATGGACCATAAAATGCAGCAGAGAAAAATAAATCTGTTTTGTTGTATTACTGTGGCCTGCTTTGGTGTCTGCATTAATGCAATAACTCAATAATTCTTTAAATAACCACTATAAACTGTTTTGTTTCTATTTATAAAGATACAATGATGTTCCCATGCACTTCTATTCAGAATCAGGTCTTTACCCTTAAAAGTCTGGGGACAGTGAGGGAATTAATTCAGGATTTCATAAACTGTAGGGCTTATAAAACCCATCCATGCAGAGACGTTTTTACTCACATGGTGCATAGAACATGACAAGGGTGTGCTTCTTCTTCTTCAAGGACTCCCTGAAGTCTTCACCAGCGAGGTGGACAACACTAGTCTGTTTTTCTTCCCATGCAGGCTCAGGTGGAGGTGGTGCTTCAGGACTAGAAAAGAAAGACAACCAGATTGGTTTGAAAATGTTTCTGGAAGCAGGAAAAGGAGCAGCATCGTCCTGGTCGTAACTACCATGAGGCAACCGAGGTACAAAAATCTCTCATGGTGTATGTGCAGTAGAAAAACATGCTCAGTATTTTCAACACCAGATAAGAGAAAAAAAGACGTAAGTTAATTTCTGGAACTCAATAAAAGTATAATTTAAGTGACTGTACTCAGGCATATGAGTAGAAATGCAGAATAAAGATTTCCTACGTTGCATCCAACATCTGGGTGGAAAAAACATTGCTCCTGTATCACTGTGTCATCCATAGGCATAAATTGAGAAGAACAGCAAGCAGGTGGAATCAAAAGGCAACCGATATAGAACAGCATCTTCCATTCAAACATCCTTTTTGTACTCTTTATCGCTATCATGCAAACTTCTACAAAGAATTTCATGACCTTCTCTTGAATACCTATGATATTAAAGCCAGGATGCAATAATCAGCATCGTTCCACTTGGAAGACTGGGGGTGACTGAACTGGAATATTTTATCTTGATAAAGAGAATGTCAGGTTTCAATTATGACTGCACATACTGGCTAGATCAGAGCAATCCTGCACACCTAGAGCGCCTCTAACAAAACTTCTGCTATTCACCAGCTCACAGACTTCTCTGAGACTCATTAAATTCACTCCTGCTGTATCTTAAATAGTGATTACTTATATAAAATCATCAGAATGGTGCCACGGTATAAAGACCTTCATATGTCGCCTTGGTAATAAATTAGCTTTTCAGACTTTCCTGTCACTTTGAACGACACCATTTTAAGTTATATCAGATACATAAAAACCAAGTGGAAAAAACCTCAATTTTTAAAGTCCTACTCAAGGTCATTTGGTGGACATCCATCCTATTTCCATGGATACTGATTTTCCAGTTGTTAAAGAATTAGGACAGATGGTTTGAATTTTCACACGAACAGTCGGTGTGAGCTACCACTGATTACAGTTACAGAAGGGTGACTTATTATCACACAAACTTTTCCATGCTGACCTGAAATAAGCTACCCAGCTTATAAGTGTGGCAGCACAGTCACCAGAGAGGAACCAGAGCCAAAACCTCCATGGCTGCAACCAGACCACCCACTGGGACAGGGGAACAAGCACTTTTATCTCCAGCCTACACCCCAGATGCATCCCTATCTCCACCAGCTTCAGTGTAGCTGTGACAATTCTATCCTTGGTCAGAAAACAAGGATGTTATTCTATTGCATCTCTAGCTGGGAGAACATCCAGGAGCAACAAGTAGGAGATAAGTTGTCTGGGTTTTGCCTGTATTGCTGACTACCTGAGGCTGCAAGCAAAAGTATTCCAGAGGAACAGTAGGATCCAGAAGTGATCAACACCCCTTCCCTCTTCCTTGTTGCTTATTCACCTGCCAGTATGTGCAGGCAGCATCAACCTGACTGTTTAACTCAATACAAATTACACAGAGCTCAAAACACTTGAGCAAACTGGTGAAACAAGGACAGTGACAACATCTACAATGGATACAGCAGCCTGGAGCCTGTGTGTGCAGGGAGGCCAAGGGAGTACGGTGTCTAAATGTAACATACAGATAAAGCTTCTCAACATGCTACAAAGATGCTGCCAGACTATATCTATTACGTGATTTGAAGCAGTCAGAGATGTAACATAAAAAGAAAAGAATAAAAAGCCAAACCAAAAAACTTCACACAATCCACTCCCCACCAAATAAGAGGGGAAAAGTTAATATCACATTCCTCATGCCAACTGTATTAACAGTTAAATGATTAAAAAACTTCACAAAACTCTGGCAGGTTTTTTTCCCCTTGAATAATGCAGAAAATACATTAGGCTTACAGTACCTAAAGAAAATGCATATTCTACATACATATATATATATATATGCATACTTTTACATATATGCATATATAATGCATACTTTAAGTGAGAATTGTACCTACAATTTATTTTGAAATGAAACTATTGTCATCATTTTCATATCAAACTTAATTCTGCACACTTCAGCACACCACCCAAGAAAAGTTGGTTAGTGTAGTCAAAGGTCTGGTTTTGTTGGTCTCACTGGCTTTCCTTCAGCCCTACATAGATGGAATTCTAGGCATTGGTCCTGAAATGCTGGAAAGATAAAAGTACAACTGTAGAAATTCAGTTACTAACAGTGAAATCTCCTGCTTTTTATAAAGAGGGAACAACAAATGTTCTATTTATTTTTCAGAGCCATTGCTATTCCCCCTCTTGTGAGAGGCTTCAGGTATATTTGAAAAATATTTTGGGAAAGAAATACTGGGACAACTATGAAAAAACCCACAGCAAATAAAGGATGTATTTTATTGGAGACCATAATTAACATACATGTTTTTATGTGTCTGAATACTGCAGGAGTCACTAACCAGGAACCCAAATACCATCTCAAAACCCTCAAAACTTACTTTTGCAGCCAGTCAATGATCTTCTTCTTTGTTCTTAGGTGTGGCAGAGTATATTTCTCCTCTCCATCCTTAAAATACTTCAAAGTAGGAAACCCTGAGATGTGGAATCTTTCTGCCAGCGCCTTGTTGACCGTAGCATCAACTGCTGCAAGGACACCTGGGCTCTAAAACAGAGATCACTCACTGTAAATCCCAGCCACATACACACCCCCTCTGGTAGGACACAGTGGGCTTGGGGGCAATCACTCATGATTTAGGTGCCTTCGCTATCTCAGGGACTCAGCACAGACTGACAGAAAGACACAGAGGACTGATGCAGAACCAGAAAGGGACATCTTATGGACTACTACCATTTCTGACAGGATTCTCTGTATATAATTCACTTTATAATGCTTAAGGGCTGTTCCCAGGAATGGCATTTCCTCCCGCAATTCCAAATTTCACCGAGAAGACAAGTTTTCTTCAAGGCAAATCCATGTTTTTCTAACTTGTGGGCATCTTTGCAAGGACCACCTTTAGAGTCAAAGGAGAGAAGGCACTTGTATAGTGTGATTCATTGGATCTTCGCTTTTCTCATCTCCTCCTTCTCTGACAACTACAAAGGGACTCTGGATGTCTCCACTGAAGATGCTTAAATGTGGGAGACTATTTGTATTTCTCCTCTTGCATGGTATACACAGCATGAGACTGAATCAATAACACTAATACTTGTACTATTGGATCTCTCTTCTCCAGCCAAGCTGATGGAACACTTAAAATGTAACTAATGGAGTGATGCAACCATAAAAACAGGGTATTTGAAAGAGGGATCAACCCCTTTTGTTTTTTTCCAAATCTAATTCATAAATAAAAGCCTATGTTTCTTCACATTCAATGCCTTTAAGTAAGGGGGAAAAAATCCATTTTTGGATTTGATCATATTATGTGTAAGGCCTACAGCACAATACATAAACATTTTTCGATTTTGTTTTCGTTCAAGACAGAATGTTCTTTCTCAGACTTTGGCACGGTTCATGCATTAGCGATGAGATTGTACTTTGGAAGCACATTTTGAAAGGTCCTGTGGGAGGATGAGAACAGCTGAATTTGTTGTAGGGAGAAAAGTCACTTTTATTACTCCAGTTATTTATTACTGATTATTTGAAGGATATAATAAAGGAAATTAGCTTACGTCACTGGCTACATGAAGAAACTCTGCAGCCTTCTCATATTCTGGCTTCATTTTCTTACAGTGTCCACACCCTGCCAAAAAAAAAAAATCCAATTAAGTTGTATATGCCATGGTTATTCACTGACCCATCTAGCCATTTTCAAAACCCAAAACCATGCGGTAGAGATTTACTAGAATTCTGTATGTATTTTACTTACTTTATTTGTAAAGCCTTAGTATGATTTAGGATCTTTTCCAAAATGGCCACAATAGTTTAAACAAAGAATGTAATCAATTAAAAATAACAATAAACGCCCTAATTTCACACCCACACCTCTCTCCTTACAGAAATTTGTCAAGCCCATTTCTTCTGGCATGGGCCAGAAGCCCATTGCTTCTTGGGCAAGGCACAACCTCACCCATTTCAGTTTCCAAATATTTATCTGCTTTAAAAAGAAACAACACAGCTCTTCACGTGACTTTGTGACTTTCAGCAGAGGCTTACACTAGCACATCTTAACAGAGCAATGTAATTTGAATTTAACTGCACTGATAATAAGCCCCATTTTACAGTGGTGCAGCATGTCCCTTTAGCAAGGACTTGCACTGATTTAATCACATCAGTGTAATTACACCACCACATATGTTCCCAACATAAGCAGGGCCTGTAAAACCGAGATAATGCTGCTTTCTCGCTTGTGCGAAGTTCTCCAGAGATCTGCCATTACTTCACTGCTAAGTGCTGACATCACAATAAAGTAAAATGAATGCATGGGTGAGAAAAGCAGACTTAAAATAAATTATTTGGGTGTAAATTAAACTGCTTTCAGCTGGTGCAGTTGCTTCCAGGCAAGCTGAACTTTAAGGACCAGGTGGAGTTCCTGCCGAGCTGTGACGCTGCGCTTCAGCACCTCCAGCGTGATGCTGGGCCTTGGCGGCAGCCCCTTCCTCACCCCCCGGGGCCAAGGGACCAGCACTACCACAGCCCCTGCAGGGACACTGCACACGGACTGAGTGGGCAAGACAGACACCCGGGCAGGGCGAGGGCCGGCTCCTCCAGCAGACAGAGATGCAGTGAGCTGTAACAAGGCGCCTGGCACGGCCCTGACACCGCACTCGCCTGCCCAGTGCACTGTAATCCCAATGCAATGCCTCGCTGCACTTCTCCCTCTTGTTTGCAGCAGCAGCCAGCTTGCTTTCCTTAGCTATTATTGTTGGAACGGGCACTTGAAAGCCCAGACTTTGCTGAGCTTTTGAAAGTTGTATCAGAAGATATGGTGAGAAATGCGTTTCAATGCGGCTCCAGCAAAAGCCGTCTCTGAGGTGTACAGGGAACACGGCTGGGGCTATTTTTACACCACTGTCGAAAAGAAAATAAACCAAGGACTCCGAATCTCAGCACTGCTTTGTTTCCCTCTAATGGGATGACTGCTGAAGCCAGCAGACACAAACCTGAACCTGAACTCAACCAGACAAGCATGTTTTATGTAGCACAAGTTAAAGAGCCGTGAAGTGATAGGACATCCAGGTGTAACCTCACCAGAGCAAACAGGGACCTCGGCAGAGCACCAAACACCACACCATGAAACACTTTCAGGGCGTGTTTATAGAACAGGGTGTACATTTTAATAAAAACTGCAAATCCCACCTGAGAATTACAGCAAATACCCAAGCACTTGATCGCAGACCAAACTCCAGTTCAAACACCACCTACAGTCCATACTGCTTGGTCATTTGCACAGTGTCCACAGCATTAAAGAGCCCCACATCATTCTTTTATGCAAAAAACAGTACTGTGGTAGGAACAGCAGAGAAAGGGGATCTCAGCTGGAGGAGAAAGCTTTGCTTTAGTTTTATACAGTGGTGTGATCATGTGCCACCACAATGGGAACCTGATGCAACAGCTTCAGAGGTGAATTCAGGAAGAAACTGGAAAAGGCTGAGGAAAAGTTACTGTCTCGGCACTGTTTGTCTTGGTTAAGAGCACAAGAGAGGCTGGCAAAATGATTTATTTGCCACCCACAGAAAACTTGCAGGCATATGGCTTTGTGGAAGGGGCTGACAGATCTCTTTGACACCTGCCCAATTTGATTTATTTCTCTTTTTAGGAACAGGGAACTTTATTTATTTTGTGCTCTTCCTCACTTCTAAACAAAGGGCATCTCGAGTGCCAGCTCAGATACCGGGGAACCTCTCTGAATTTAGCTTGCTCAAATCTGTACAAACAATACTTTTCTGCAGGGCTAACTTCACCTTGGTGGGCTTTACACAGTGTATCCTTCAGCCACAGCAAGGTTCATACTGTGCTCTAGCTATGGTATCCACACAATCTACACTATATTCCACAACCATTAATTAGATCTGATCAACCAAAGGCATTAAACAACCAGAGTTTTTCACAAAGCTCTGCAGAGAAGAAAAAAACCAAAACAACAATCCAGGTGTACTTTGCCTAGGAAATAAAAAAAAATATCCAAAGCATCTGAAATTCATGTAAGTAATATTTTGGATAAAGAGACCCAGACCATGAAATGTCACTGTTCTGTGTTCTTTCATGAACATCACACAGACACAGCGCTACTGACTGCCACAAAGCTAACTCACTCATGCTTAAAATAAAGGGGAAGCAGCATCAGGTCTTTAAAAGGCACTTAAATGAAAACTGAAGTCTTCAAATCTATATTGTGTAATGCTTGTTCTACCCCTGACAGAGGACAGCATGATATATCAGCCTGGAAAAACAGGCACCACATTAAACTGAACCTGAAAGAGGGACAACAAATCTTAAGAGCTTCTCCTACAATAAACAATGCTTTGCTGGCCATCTTTATGAGAACTTTGCTATTGTGTGCTACAGCCTGCTTCCATCTACCATTGCAGAAAGGGAGAGATACAAATCAGAAGTCAAACCTTCAAACTGGAAATCGATTAATCTCTTTTATGATTATTTATCCTATCTTTGAATAATCCTGTGAGGATTGCCATTAAATTTTCGAGGCCGATGAAGAAGTTATTTAAATGAATTCCAAGGTCACTGCCTCAACTTTGATTACTACATTAGGTTGTTCAGCAGCAACTGCATCCCTCTGTGCTAAGCTCTTCTAGTTTTAGGCATTTTCTGTTCATAAAATGAATGGGAAAATAACAACAACCCTCCAGGCCCTTAGCCCAGATGCTCCTGTGTGCTGTTGGGACAGAGAAGGAAGCTCACAGGTCTGCAGTGGGCACCCGTGATAGATGTGCTTTTAGCAGATGCGCGGTCGTGTTAAGTGTAAACTGACATTAAAACTAAAAGACTGAGCAAGGGAAGCAACTTGTTCAATCCCAGGTGAGAAGAGAAAAGTTGCAGTCAACAGTCAACCCAAGGATGCCCTGAGCCTACTCCAAGCACTGACATTCTCTGAACTTCTGGGGGTCATGGCTAGTGGAACACCCAAGGGACTTGTAGGTGTTTATCCAAGGGGACTCTCACAGCCTCGGTCTTTTCTCTCAGAAGACAAGTAGCTGCCCTGGAGGTGCAAGTCAGACTTACTCTCCAAACAGCAGCCCAAAACCAGTCAGGATTTAGTGCCTAGCTCTACTGAACAGTTCCGGACAGCTCCTCTGACCTCTCCACATATCATCCTACTCCTCTTGCACAAAAGGACCTCAGGCTGCAAGGCCCAAGGCTCCAACAGGAAAGAGCCCATGGATTAAGCGTAAAGAAGAAGTGTTACAAGACAGGAAAAAGAAGTCAAAGTTTACAACAATCAGTGCTAGGGCATCTGGTATGCACCCTGGGTAACCATTTCTAAAACAGATGTCTAAATGAAGAGAGAATTCTGCTATCCTAGTTTATTTATAATCAATCTTCTCATTTGCACTGTGCAGATAAGCAGCTTCTTCCTTCGGTGTAGTCACTATCACACAGCCTAGCTCAGCTGCACCCTCAGACAAGGGCAATCAAAGGTCCCCACATCACCCTGGGGACAGATGTGGCAGACAAGTCCCTTCCCTCCCGAATCCCACCATAGGCCATAGGACAACACTCACTCAGCACTTTGTCCTTTGCCCAGTGTGACCACATGCAAGTGCAGAGGCAAAAGCCACGTGTGGAGGGAGCAATGCTAAAGTGAAAGGGTGAGGAGCAAATGGACATAGGAAAGGCTAACAAATGCACCAAGTAACTCCTCTTCTGTGGAAATATCTATATTTGTTTACAGCAGCCTGCTTGGCACCTTGGCAAAAACTCACAACACACAGTTGCTCTAAACGTTTTCAGAAGTGAACTAATGCAAGTATTTCTATTGCTAAAACCAAGTTTTGCCTGCAGAAGACAACCAGAAAACCAGTCAAGTAGCTCTAGCTAAGCTCCTGAATATGCTGTCAGAGTGCTGTCCCAAGGATATAAATCTCTGTTTCTCTGTCATTTTAGGACTATATAAACAAACACCACGCTTTTGGTCATGTCCTCTCGTTTCAAGACAACGTTGTCTGAGGATCTGAAGTATGCGTGACAAGCAAGAGATAAAAGATAACATTCAGGCAGTTGTGAAGAAGCAATTTCTGACATGAAGAACCCTAGAGGTAAAATAAATTGCAAATAAAGATTTTGAAGAACCATTACATTTCTGTCATCAACAGACTTCCTGAATACTGTTATCATGTACCAGCTATTTATTGTATCATGCCAGCTCTACATCCATCTATAGCTGCATACCAAAAATACCTCTATTAGCCTGATGAGAAAACAAATTTGAAGCACAAAGCATGTCCTGCTTTCAGCAAATAGGCCACTGGTAGTTCAGACTACACTCACAGAAGATTTACAGACAACTTCAAGAAAGAAAAAAAAATCTCAAAAAGTTCAGATATGCCTTTGCTCTCTAAACATTTAATACCTGGGGATAACATCTTTGGTATCTCCATTCTTAATCCCAGAGGAGCAGCGATCTCGCAACACAGCAGAGCAGCCTGTTCTTATGTGTATCCCGCTGTTAACTTTGAACATACACCTGTACATACAAAAACAAGAGTATGTACATGGAGGGGCACATCCTTGCAACCAGGGCAAGGATACACACAAATCCCAGCCTTCTTATCACCCATGCAAGAATACAAATATGTTTTCTTCTGCTATGGAAGCCTTTAACATGCAAAGACTTCTTATGCATCATGTAAAAGAGTAGCTCTCAGGTTTGCAATGAGGCAGCTTACAGTTCCTTCATTGGTATAGAAGAGCATAAACTGCAACAGCTGCAGATTCCCTTGCATAATTTAGCCATCTGCATTGCAGACATCTGATGGAAAATCATCCCCAAATTTGGCAGGGAGGAAAGATGACAAAAGCAGCTGTTTCTCCCTGCAATCACAGGTATGAATTTGCAACCGTGTTGGTTGCACGTTCACTTAATACTCATAATGGTCAGAGCCATCAGGCCATGCCCAGATCTCCATGTTTCTGCTTTAAAAAAAATTTTACAATTAAAACAAATCACCTCGTGAAAGATCAGGAGCTGAAAGAATTTTGTGCATCCTTTTCCCTCTGGGTACTTACTCCCACCAAACTATTCATCTCCTCCTCACCAGCAGCACTTCCCACCCAGGTATAATTCCAGATACTTAAAGACAACAATGTTTCAAGACTTGATGCTTTCTTATAAGATTAAGAGGAGCATCTTCAAGGTCTTTAACATGATATTGAATTCAAATTTTCAACAGCTAGAAATGTCGGCATATGTGCACAAATTCAGACTCCCCCACCTCACCACTGTACTTTTAAAGGCAGGTTTGATTTGACCAGGCATTACACTGCTTAGGGATCAGTGACAAGCAAACAGCTTTATGGCTTTACAAAAGACAAAGCCTGTGAAAGGTCAGCCTGGGAAAGACTCTGGGGAACTAGAAATACAGAATTAGAAGGAAAACACTTAAGCAGTTCGGATTATTGCAGTCATGCTACATTGATGCAGTCGCAGCCCAACGCCTCGGCTGCGTGGGCTGCTCAGTTCATCCCAGAGACAGGAGAACAGTGCAATGTCTTGTCCACATCATTATCACCATCTCACTGGCATTGCCACAGCCTCATAGTGCATTCAATCTGTGCATGCAATGAGCTGTGCAAATCCAATCCCAGCGTGGGCACACAGAAGAAAAGTCTCTGCCTGTTTCCAGCAGCTCTTCAATGTGAAGTTGGGGTACAAAATGATTACAAACTGGTCATCCTTTCTCCTATCCCTCTGACTTGCTGAGGTGGTAGTGGCCCCACCCCAGACACCATCTCATATTTTCTATACTGGCATCACTGTTTCACTCCCAGTATCACTGAAAGTGCTCAGCAGAAGGGTCATAACAGCTTTAGACAGCAACAGTATGAGTTAAAACTATTTATTTTTAAAAAAGACAGTTGGATCACTGCATTACCTAAATCAGATCAAATTGAGAAGAGAGCTTAACTAAACGTATCCTCCAGGAACCCTGTCTGCATCCATGCTGCATCCAGCTCTGGCAGAAGGGCCACCTTCAGCCAGCAACAGACCGTGGGAGGGGAAAGCTCACCACAGAGGGAACAAACATGGGGCAGGTTCTGCAGGCTGCCCCCATGGGATTTACAAGACGACAGCTCCAATGAACTGCATAACACATGCTTCTGCCTTCATTTCTCGTCACACTGAAGCATATCTTCTTCTGATGTAAAGGGCTCAGACAAAAGGGTGAATATGCTCCAAGGCTAACCTCAGCCACAGGCTGCTGCCTCCCAGGGATTCCTGAGAGCCAAGCAGGGAGAGATATTTCTGCTCCATCTCACCCTCTGAGTGTGTGCTCTCTGTGTCTAAGCTCACAGGGAGCCCTGGCTGTGCCAGGTTCCTGAAAGCAGTCTTTGAAAAAATATACCTCCATCTGCACAGCACAGAGTCCAGCATGCATCCAGGAACAATCTTTAAGCTAATCAACATCTTTATGTAAAACAAACTAAACTCCCCAAAATCACACAGTTCCTCATTCTCATTCCTAATGTGGTTTCAGCTTCCAGCTATTGGAGATTACACTGCATGTATATACCCTCTTAGTCAAGACTATGTGGTGCAATTGGTAGAAATCAGTGTTGGGAGACGATGATGCCTCCTATCATCCTTCCTGGGAGGGAAGAGAAGGAAGGTGCATCAGCTGGCATTGGGAGATATGAATTACACTTCCTACACCAGCTTTGAGGAACACGGCCCTGAGTAGGTGTTGAAAATTAATCTTCCCTTATTGAAATGTGAAAGAGAGTTGCCTTAAGGTGAACTTACCGAGAGTTTATGAAAAATACCACCACAAGTTTTCCTTCTCAATAAAACCAGAATTATTCTGCATCCAAAAAAGACTCCCCCCCACACCTTCTCCACTGCCAGGCGAACAAAAAAATTTTGCCTTGGGGAGGCAAGAGAAGTTGCACTGCTTTTCCTCACACTCTTATCCCACTATGGAAGACTTTAAGCTCTGGATTTAGCAATGAAAATGCCAGAGAGCAGAGGTTAGATGAAATAGCTTTGGGTGTTCAGCTCACAGAAACAGCATAACAAGCAAATTACTTCCTAGGATGCAATTTGTATAAGACATCAGCAAAATGGATGCAATGCAAAGAAATCTTCCTAAGAAAAGTACATCCCAAAGCATTCAAGCTTATGGTGCACTGGCGTTAAAAGCAATACTGACACTGGCTATTACTGTGAAGATATCTGCAAAAGTCAAGTATCAAGAAGAGATACTATGAAGAATGCACACTTTTTGTCCAAAATCAGAGCAGAAGTGCCTACCAACTGAGATCTATTCACCTATTTAGGAGAAGCATGCTGGGATGGTTGGCCAACCACAAGCAGTCAGGACCCCAAAAGACACAGCTCCTCCATCAGCACAATGCCTCAGTATCAAAGCAATGGATTCATTTATTAGTAGTTCAGAAAGACAGCATCATTTGCCAATCCACCATCTGAAAGGGCACAAGGAGTAGACAAGCAGGCAAGCAATCTTTCACTGTACATTTCTCTGTTCATTATTTATTCTTTACATACGTTCTCTACCTTCCACAGAATAAAAATTGAAGCCATAAAGTATTTAGGAAGATAAACTTGACAATGAAAACTCTAATGGTAATGATTCAAGTAGCAGAGATACTGTAAGGCAACTTCCAAATGAGAGCCCTGCACTGTATATTGAGCTTATCCAAGCAAGGAAATTAAATTATTTCAGAAAAAAAAAAAAACAGTGGTTAATTCTTAAAGCTAATTCCCCTTGTTAACCCATCATTAGAGGCAAGCAAAGTAAATCCATAAAAATAAGTTATGCTCCATTCCTATCAGAACTCACCACAAGAGCATTAAGGGCTTATATGTACACTGGGGTCAAGCTTGCAGGAGGACAGTGACCCAATTCACACATTCAAATGCAGACTTTTAACAGCTAAAATTACCTAAGTCCTCTAAAAGACCACTCTGAACACCTAAATAATCTATAACAAATACCCAGAGATTGGGGGGACTCTCCCTTCAGCTGTCACCTCTCAGCTATCCCTTGGCCGTAGCTACTCCTTTGTAATCATCTCAGGCAGTAAGGACTTGTTAGGAGAGAGAGAAAGCAGTACCAGTGTGAGAAATGAGGCAGCAAATCCCCAAAGAAACTAATGTTCCCTTTACACCACCTGCCACACATTCACAGGAAGATTTTTTTCCTGCTTGGAATAGCCTTTGCAAATGTCTTCTTTAATAGAGAAACTAATTGCTCCCTACTGGAGGCGAGCATACAGCAATGCATTTGAACAAATCTACCAAATTTCACAAAACCCAAGTATATACAGCTCAGCTCCTTTCCTATTACCCTGCATTCTGCCCTCGATACCCACAACTGCTACCAAGTAAGTGATTCAACGTACACGCTGTGTCCCCAGAACAGCACCATGCCACAAGGCAAGTCAAGATCCAGCCCAAAGGTAGGGCAGCCCAAAACAACACAAAAGCCTAGGTTTGCCACTCTTCCTGTTGTGAAAATGAACCAGAGCAAGCCAAGGCTCCTCCCTTCAAGCCTTGGCATGGGTTGCAACCAGTCATCAGCTCAAGCTTTGATAATCTTATCTGAGCTGTGTGCTTACCCAGTAGCAGATGGGGTTTCCTAAACTTGGGGGCCCAAAAAATGGACATCTGCCACAAGCCAGGGAATACTTCCTTCACTTTGCAATGTTCACATGCCTTCCATACCACAACTGTTGCAATACTGGAGCAGCTTGCAGTCTGGGCATGGCTCGCTAGATAAAACTCCCACGCAAGGTGAAATGTTATCTCCACTTCACAGATTGGAAACTGAGACAAATATTTAGTGACTTGGGTCATGACTGTACAAATCAAAGCAAGGCAAGAACTAAACTTTCACATCTCCAAGCCAAGACTATCACTTTTATCACTGGATCATCCTTTTTTTTATGATCTTACTCTGCTCAAAGAGCACAAACTGCTTCAAAAAGACAATAATCTCATACGAACTGTGTGCTCCAGCATCAAAAGACCAACACAAAAGAGACAACGGACTCAGTCATTTCTGGCTTCACCCCTTTCATTAGGTATCCTGTCAAGTTTTACTGCACATGCTAGTTATTAGGGTTTTTATACTCTTCACATTCCTATTTATAGTAAATACCACTAAAAATCTGTATTGATTTTTATTTTTAAATCCTCGAGAAACATAAATGGGATTGTCATTAAAGGAAAAATCCATGTTGGGTTCTTCATCTTCCTGATTTGCTGCCTTTTCAAGAACTTCAGTTTTAATGTGTGATTAAATCTCCCTGAAAATCATTCCTGTAATTAGTTTAATGAGGTGGGTCACTGCACTGGCAGGTCACTGCACTGAACTGTTTATAGTCCCTAAGATTTTTGGTGATATTCAAATATCAAGCAACATCCTACTGTAGACTTACATGCTTTTAAATACTGAAGAACCTAGTCAGTGTCTCCGACCTCCTCTCTCTTAAATCAACAGTCAGAACTCGCTCACTTTATTGGAAGTAGATTCAGAAGGCAAGAATTTACCCATTTCTAACTGGTTTACATGAAGAATATATCTGCTCCAAGAGCCTGACAGTAACATTCAGCTAAGACGTACATACATACAATGAACAGAAAGTTGGCATAATTTATGCTTGCACAGGGAAGCATTTTATTATACATCCCATTAAAAATACACTAAGGCAACATTAAAATTAGGAACCTATGGGATGTAGAGAGTCAGGAAGCACAATTATGAAACTGAAGCAGATCTCTTCTCTTCATAGATCTGTCCAGACTCTTAAACAGCAACACTCATCATCCGAGTGCCCTTACACAACTATTCAGTTTTTTCGGTGATCAGGGCACTGCAATAGCCCATCCTCACATCTGCACTGCTTCACCAAGAAACCCACCAGAGACAGATGCTGCCTATGACCTACATCACAGTCCAGAAAGCTTGCCTTGTTCAAAGCTTTCTGTAATTACTCTGAAGCAGGGAGAACATTTTCGCAGGGTCTAGTGGGAACAGGATTGAGCACCTTGACACATAAATGTCTCCTTGAGTATCATCCCATGGAGTAGGATACACAGCTGCATCACAAGGATATGGCATCTGACAAGATTCCAAATACATAACCTGCCTTACACACTACAAACTCCCAGTAATCCAGACCTGCACAGGTCTAACAAGAACAGCTTCCCAGCTACCCACCATTTCTCTTTATCCCAGAGGCTTTACATCTGAAGGCAGGTGCCAAAAGCTCTCTATGTAGTCACTGAGCACAGTCAACGTTTTATTTTAAAAATCACAGATGTCATATACGACAGGGACAAATAAAAATTAAAGGATATTTCCATCCATTTACGTTCAAGTGCTGCTTGACATTTGGATAACCCACAAGCCTTTAACCTCTACTGGTGCAATGGCACTGGATGATATTAAAAAAACCCTTTGATTGAATAATGAATTAGCATGGAAAACCTGTATTTATTTACAAATAATTTAATTTTTTTCTTTATCAAAGGCTGGCAATGTTAGGCTGCTGCTGACCTGTGCTAGAAACGCTATTTTTTTCAGGCTGTAGAGTAGATTATTCTTCAGCCTTTTCAACTCGTGGCCTTTCAGTTGATGCTGCCACCATACATCCCAATTAGTGCCTGCTGCAATGTACCTTGCTTTCATAAGGAACCAGTGGGGGTCTCAAAAGGAAACTTCTCAAAAGTTGAAACTTCTCAAAAGGAAATATTTATAGTTGCAAAACATGGTTTGAAAGAAATTGATTTGATTTCACGTGCAGATTTTGGGTTTGCTTTACTTCATATTTAAAGCAAGCAATGGATTCCCACATCCTAATCTCACCATATGCAGCAGTAAGAAACAGAAAGCAGGCCACTGTAACCAATGATGGTGTGCTGGCAGGGAGAGATCCAAGTCCACTGCTTAGTTAGAAGCTGGAGGCCTTCATCTTGTACTAGGCTAATTGGTTGGGATTCTTAATAAAGAGTTCACAAAGTGGCTTAAAACCTTGGGTTTTAATGCAAGGGAAGGAGGGGGGAAGGACTGAAGGGTATGAAAAGCTGTTTTTCAAAGACAAATTGATAAAACCACTCCCTGGGCAATTAAAAACCTGCACAGCTGAATAGCTGACTTTGGAAAGCATTAACTGCATAATTTACGGGGTTCATTTTTAAAGGGAGTGAAAATATCTGAGGAAAGGAAAGGAATTTCACAGACATTTCAACTACATGTCAAAACTATGGTGTATTTTATCATTTCAAGATTTATTTTTGCCCTCCCTTCCACTGGGAAGAAGCAAGCAAAGGTCTATTAGGCTGCATTTTCTCTGCCTTCCCTCCTCATCAAGGTAGGAAAAACCATGATGGTTCCAATATCCTACTAAGGATATTGACATTTTTTCTAACTTTAAGTCCTGCAATCAGCTTACGTAGCCTATGAAGAAGCCCTGTGAAGAGGCCTGGGAAGAGCACAGGTTTAACATGAATTTAAGCTCACATACAAGGAAAAACATTGCAGGAAAAAGATTTTAATACTTTAATCCTTTAAAAAGCAAATGCACACTCACACTAACAGTACAGCCAAAGCACCTTTTTCTCCTCTGTTACCTCTGGCATCAGTACTGGACCACAAACTTCGCTCTGGCTGATGGGGTATGAGAGGGGGGCAAAGCAACCCCAAGCAAACAGGGGTGACTGACTACAACTACCAATTAGCATCAGAGACTACTCAGATCTGCGTTTGCTGAAGGCACACAGGGAGGCTACAGCTTGTAGTGGCACGAGGACATTATTCTGCATCAGGCTGCAAGAACAGGTACATTTTAAAGTGTCAGCAATGTCACTTGTGTTAACAAAACATAATGAAAGTAACGCCTGTGCATGAAAATCAGACACTTTTAGAATCCATTCCTGAACTGACTTTCAATTCTGGACTTTAATCACCATTCAGTAGCATTTGAATTGACTTATCAGTGACTTGGTTGGGTAGAGAAAAATGCTAAGAAAAATGTAGAAAGGTAAGTGTGGGGGGTTTTTATCCCTTTGACAAAACAGAGTCAGAAAGACTACAACACTCACTAATCTGACAAATATTTTGGACAGAATTATTTTAAAAATTGCATTTGACTCAGCAAACAGTTTGATGGGGAAACTGAAAACACAAACAGGGTGCTTTTCTTGTGCTCAAGTGATTCAGGAGCATTTAAAGTCCCAGCGAGTCCCCGTGTCACTAAAGCATTTAACAACACTTGACTGGCAGCATAACCCATATATTTAGAGACATTCAGAACCCAGTTGTCATCTTGGGCATCTAAATAAATTGATCAGCTGTAGGCACAGTTATTCGAGAAGCACATACAGACATGGAGCCCTTACTCTTATTGCTAACAGAAGCCTATCATAAGCTGCATGGGTGCCTTTAGCTATGTTATGGTACAGAAATAGCTTTAGTTGGTGCAAAAAATCCTCTGTTACAGGCTTGGAAATAGGCCTGCTAATGTAGCTCTGCTATCTCATGTTACCAAATATGATCAATCCAAGCAGAAACTCCAAATCTTTAGGGAGAGAGGGACATTTCTTTGTTCTCTTGTATAGTGCAGGAGAACTCTGTTTTCATTTCACCACAATGAAAAAACAGTTCAGATGCCTGCAAAACTCCAGTCTGGATATATCCAGGATAACACTAAGCTCACCACCAGAAATTATGAAATTTCAGCAAAATGCTTAAGTAAGGAGCACAACACTGCACACCCCTCACAGATGGCTGGGGAGGGAGAGCTCCTTCAGAGCCTGACTGTCTGGGTCGCTTTTTACCTATGCTAAATATTCAGATTTATTGAACATCCTCTTAAGGGCTTTACGAAGGAGTTTCAGAAGGTTAAAAATCCTGCTTCGTGTCCCTACTGACCTGCAAAACGAAAGCAGGATGAACTCATCCTGCCCACCCACGCTCACCCACGTTACCTCAGGGCCGGCAGTAACGACCTGAAGCAGCCCAGCTTCTGTTTAATGGTTGTGATACATTATTGCACAAAATGTATGAGGCCTCTGATCTCAAGAGGTGAAAGTTGCATTGCTGCAGACCTTCCTGATGTGTTCAAATCACACGTAGCTGCTCTCCTGAACTTAGTTATGCCAGGCAGAAACACAAAATGCTGCGATGCCTTTGATTGGGTCAGTAAGTGCAGCTGATTGTAAATAATTATAGCGTGGTCCTCAGGGATGATCATTAGTAGCCACAGGCATGGAAACCCAATTGGCCACATTCATCACAGTGCCTAATTGTGCAGTTCACAGGTATTTACCTGGTTCTGTTTGGTTCAGCTGTATCTTCAGCACTTGAGGGGCAGGGTGCGGATAAAAAGCTGCCAATTTCCTGCACACCTTTTCATACTACACTCTATTAATGCACTGGCCACCTGAATATGCAATTAAAGCATCACTGAAATAATTCTCCTCTAATGAAATAGCTTCTCATGAACACAAGATTGAGTGTACGTGTGCTGGTTTGGGCTGGGATAGAGTTCATTTTCTTCACACTATCTGGTACAGAGCTATGATCTGGACTTATTCCGGAAATGGTGTTGGTAATTCAGGGATGTTTTAGCTATTGCTGAGCAGCACTTAGAGAGTCCAGGCTTCTTCTGCTCCTCACCCCACCCCACCAGTGAGGAGGCAGGGGGTGCACAAGGAGTTGGAGGGGACACAGCCAGAACAGCTGACCCCAGCTGACCACAGGGATATCCCAGACCATATGGTGTCGTGTTCAGCACACAGAGCTGAGGGAAGAAGAAGGAAGGGGAGGACATTTGGAGTGATGGCATTTCTCTTCCCAAGTCCCCATTATGTGTGATGGAGCTCTGCTTTCCTGGGAATGGTCAAAAACCTGCCAGTCAATGCAAAGTAGTGAACAAATTCTTTGCTTTGTTTTGCCTGTGCATGGCTTTTACTTAGTCTTTATCTCAACCCATGAGTTTTGTCGCCTTTATTTTTCCAATTCTCTCTCCCATCCCACCACAAGGGAGCGAGTAAGTGGCTGTGTGGGGCTGAGTTGCAGCTGGGGCTAAACCCCAACAGTCTGCTAGAAAAACTCCCAGTCACATGTATGGTGCATGGTGACACAGGGTTTTAAGTACGTGCTAATTCCAGGCCAGTATTGAAATCCCCTTGCTTATTCTTAGTTACATAGAAGTATATCCTGTGTTATGGGCCTATTTTGCACATCTGTTTCCACATTTTTTTTTATTAATACATAATTTTTAGAAAAAACTCTCTCATCCTGAGCTACCAAGGTTAAAACAAGTAAGATGTTTGCTGGTCCGCTTCTTTTACTGGAGTAATTTATCTCCTAATATTCATAAGGTGACTCCATTAACACATTTACAAAGTGCTAAGAGAAGAGCTTTTAATCATGGAGATAACTGTTTATGATAGTTAATTAGTTTGCAAGCCTTACACACTCTGCTGAGGACGCCCAGAGAGGATTCTTACAAACACAGATCTTTTACACGTGATCAAGCTGGATTCTGCACACAGGCAATACGATTACCACCTGAATGTAAATAAAATGCCCCAAACATTCAAGCTACATTTAAAATTGAGTTGTTCTGGTGAGGAATATTCTTTATCCCAATTCTGAGCAGCTGGAAAATGTTATCAGAAAGTCTTCTGACTTGGGGCAAAAGCCCAATTTAGGCATTTGATTTACTTTGAAAACAGCATTTGCCAAAGTACTGCTGTACCTTGGTACAGAATGCCACCTAGTACAAAATATACCTAGCTGGAAGTGCCCCTCCTTCAAAACAGGTCATGTAATATCATTATTCCTAAAACTGTATTATTTGTGTTCTATAAAATATTAAAAAAACCCTAAAAACCAAACAGAACGCTGTTAAGGTTTACAACTAAGTTGAACTTACTATAAAATCTGATTGTAATTGTATACATTAACCTATTTTTCATCTGGCTTCCTAAAGGAATAAGGTTTGCAGGGCCAACTGTCTATTTCTTCTCCTTCTTCCTCCTCCCAAATACATGACTGGATTCCTTTGCCCATTTACAAACTCAAAAAAAGGCAAAGCTTTTAAATACTACTAAATTTCTGTAATCATACAGAGATTCAGGGCTAGAGAGAGGGGACACATCCCATACCACTGTGCAGAGAGAGGGAAAGGAGAGAAATTTAGTAATTACATTTCTGTTTGGCAGCAGTTGTTCAGCCAAACCAGCAAGCGTACAGCTCCCGAGGAGCAGCAATCCATGCTGTCACTTGCACACTGGGGTGCATGGAAATCTAGGGAAGGAAGGATTTGGGTAATGAAGGATAACTCCTGAGCAAACCAGGCTCCATCAGTTCTGCTACTTGTGTTTTGTTTTTCAGACCAGGCGTTAATCTCCGGTCCCACTTTCATTAGTACAAATAACCCAGTGAACACAGTGACAAAACAGCAGTCACCTGCTTCAGAGGATCAAATTCTCAGACACTTCATTGGGCAAAGGAAACTCATTATGGTATGTTTTTCAAATGAGTCTTATGAGCAGACCTTCAGAAAGGCATTTTGGAGCTAACTCCTGCTGGCTTAAAGGGAAACAGGATTTCAGCCTCTGTGCCAAGACCCTCAGCTGTGAGCACACAGGCTGCCTCCAGAGTTCCAACCTTTAAATCCGTGCCCCTGAAAATGAACATCTCACCCAAGTGCCACTGCCAGTACAGCAGTAAGGGGAGGCAGAAGCTGTGTATCACCCAGCATAGCAGATTCAACCTGAACTGTCCATCGCAGACACAATCAATTGGTAGAACCAGCTATGTAGCTGAAACAAGTTACATCCACAGTGAACAAAGAGGTTAATGAACTCTTCCACCCAACACAGCACACAGGACAATGTGGCTGGAACAGCTTTCTGAAAGTAACCCACTGCATTTTATTGGTCAAGCTAAAACTTCAAGCAATGAAAAAGATCAGCCCAGTGCATTCTCACCAGAACAGCAAGTAGTATCACCACCAGATCTGCATTAGTTTTAAAAAGGCCTGGGGACTTTCTGAACTTAGATCTAGTTTTCTGGCATTGCCAGAAAAACTACGGCAGAGGAGTGAAAATGCTCAAAACAACACAGCAGCAGCCAAGAACAAGAACTCAGGAGCTCATGGTTCTCAAGTTGAGTTGTTCAATCAACCAGAGTTGTGCTTTGAAAGCAAACAATACTGAAGAGAAGCTGAAAATGGGAAATCATGCTGTAAAGTGATGAGTCCTCTAACTATTTAAGCATCATTACATTCTTCAATTATGTTTTGACTCAGCCTACAAAGTGTCCCTCTCCCAGCAGCACATCTCCATCCTAAATGTGAAGTCAGCAACTTCACAAACATTTCATGCCTTTTGTATTTAACAATCATCACAAACAAGAAAAGCCTGGTCTCTGAGTTCAAGGTTCTGTGAAACTTCCAAGGAAAATCATCACTGATTTTGTCAGCAAGCATTTGGCTCAGAGTACAGAATAGAAAACAAACTCACATGGTGCATGGAACATCACTAGCACAGATGAATGGTCTTTTATAAACTTGTCGAAGTCCTCATCGGTCAGGTGATAAACTACATTTTCTTCATCTGCCCAGGGAGTCTCTGGAGGCTGTGGCTGAGGTGCCTGTGGGCTACAAGACAAACAGACAGAGCTTAAAAGCAGCTTTCTGGTGCTAAGCAGTCATTTTGGCAGGTCAGACTGTAAGGAACCACTTTGTGTAGATATTCACACATGTGTGACACACCAACCCTACTGAACAGCTTCCATAATTGTACCCACCCAGAAATCACAAGCACCGAAATGCAGATAAAACTGAAGGAGGAATAAAAAAAACTACAAGAAGCTCATGAGGACAGATCAGCAATGGAAGGGGATGGAGACAGGAGATAACCAGACTGCTTAGTTATTACATTATAGAAATCAGATGCATTTTCTATCACTCTTTCACCCTTCTCAGCAGGATGCTCCCTTTCTCACAGCATTCGTACTTTGTAGTTCACAGAAGTCATTGCAAATGAAAGAAAAGAGTAGTGAGCAGAAACAGCCAATTTAACCCGTCACCTTGGATACTGACAGCATGATTAGGGCTGAGAGAAGGAAGGAGGTGCAGTGCTGGGACCATGAGCCAGCTACACAAACCATTTCCCCAGGAATATATGGTTTTACCCTGAACAGCTCTTGTGGCCCAAAGAAGCATCAGTCTGTCCTCCCTCTCAGTGGGCTTGTAGGCCTAACTCAGCAAACCTACTCAATTGCACACTTAACATAAAAGATGTTATGTTCTACCAACTTCAGTATGATTGCACATGAGTTTAACTGTCTTTGATGGATCAGAGCCATAGAGACTACTCAAAGACACAGTGGCAAGTCTGGAAACTGAACCTAGGCTCCTCTGGACCAGTTCAGTGCTCACCATCCCACTGAACAATTGGTTTTGGCTTTATTAATGTACAAGAAAAAGATAATTTGGCAGCTGTGAACTAAACTATGCTAATTGACATTTTATTTAATAAAGCAATGTTCACAGAAAGGATACCCAAACACACCAACATTGGGAGCCAGACTTTGAAGCTATTTTATCATTGCCAGTTGCAGTAATGAGTTCCAAATACCCCTCAAATTCCCCAAATTCTCTGGCAAAGTACAGGTCTGGATTTGACCCCACCTCTGGTGAAAACAGATTTACTATTTTTGATTAAAATGTATTATTGTGTTATCTGCCTGGAACAAGGAATGGCAAACAGATGATAACTCATTTATCCTGCCCTGCTCATTTCTAGGTTGAAAGTCTAGTTTGATAAAAAAAGCAGTGGAGAGATACACAGATTCAGACAGCAAATTCTGTTGATGTAAGCAATGGGTACGATCCAAGGATATTAAGCAATCCATGCAAAACTGTGATGCACACCTCTACTGCTGCTTATATGATAAATGTAGTGGGAAGCAAACATCAAAGCAAAGACTGGAGCTGCACCTGACCAAGCAGGGGAGAGAGAAAAAGAGGCGGGTCCCCATCTGCAGGAGTTTACTCTCTAAAAGCTTAGCAGATAATCAGTTTGCTTATTGCCAAGCCTGTAGGAGACCAATAATCTCCAGGTATCCTGGGAGAGTGAAGGCTTTCCAGAAAACATCACGACACTTAACAGATTCGGGCGCTGGGCTGGGTAGGCAGAGCATGATGAACATGGACACAGTGTCTACAAAGCACTGGGAGAACGTGGTGTTTAGCACAGCCTGGCATGACCTATTTCAGTCAGGAATTAGAAAAGCAGGGCACGGGATGTTTATTCAAATGGCCCAATTTAAAATGCTGCGCATGCTAATAAGCCTACACTGGAGTGGGTAAGAAACACCTCAAGGCCTGGAGGAAGCAACAAGCAAAATCTAAAATGTTATTTAAAACTGACACAAGGCACATCCAACACCTGATCAGGATTACAGAAGTCCGGAAGAGTTATCAAAAGCTAATTCAATTAAAAGCACAGAACAAGTTCTTGATTTAACAGAGTAGCTGATGCTAAAGAAGAGCCTGACAGGAATCTTTAAAAACAGCAAGACAAACTAAGCAGCTCTTGAAGGCAGCAAGAAGTTGTCTGTCTTACCTACCATTCGGGCTGATACAGCTGTGTATCAGATTTAACAAAAAGAAGTGGTGTGTACAAGATAGCACCTCTAGTGTTACTGTGTGTCAGATTAAGGCTGTACGATGGTTTGTCTCTAACATCTCATGAAAACATCTGAAACTACATAACAGTAGCCAGTACCTATTAGAAAGATGAGAGAGGTTAAGCATCTGTAAGACTGATGCATTAGCACACTTCAGCACAAGAAAGAAGCACCTTCAATAAGTAGGTAAAAAAAAAAAAAAAAAGGTGTTGGAGCCCTCCAAACTATCAGTTCTTGTCCTGAGAGGAAAAAGCATGGACAACATCCTTTCAATAATTTAAATAATTCTAACCTTCGTCATATCACCTCCTCCCCCAAAAATCAGCATAAGATCAAGTACTTTCAGCACTTTGCCAGTAACATTTAGAGAGAAAAAAAATCAAGAAGGGGGAGAGGGAAAAGAGCTGCTTTTCTGCAGTGTACCTAGTGTCCACAATAAATAGGCCATTTCATATGGCTCAATGTCTGCTGGATTTGCTTTGGAGAATCCATGATGACAGCACGTGCATGCAGAGTATAAAAATGCACTGGCTGTCCTTGCCATGGCCCTGCTTTGCCCCTGCTCCAGAGCAATATCTTGCATCAGTGTGACCTCCTTATATGATTTTAATATTACACTATTCTGAAACACAGCCTATACACCCTGTAGCTCTCTTAACTACACTCCTTGGCTTTCCTAAATCCCTTGCCATACCATTTGACTACGTGTACTGCAGCTTCCTCAGAGTAATATAATATTATGTATGTAGCAGATTTACCCCATATATGGTTTTAACTGCAGCATCAATTACTGGTAAAACGTAAGTACACATAATTTCTCAGTGTGGTTTCCTTAAAAGTTGTACTTATCATACAAAACAGAGGCACAAGGCTACTGCTCAGATCATCATTTGGGAAACTAATAAGCATGCACTAAGTGAGGACAAACAGCTGTCTTTAGCTCTGGACTGCTGAAATATCAGCCAAAGCCCACAGTGGCTTGTTAGCAGAGATTATCATTGGAAAGAGCTTGCAGCTGTTCTGCTTTGCCTCCAGTAGCTCTGTTCACTTGCTGTCACAGCACTGATATAAAGGCACTGTACATTACTGGGATTATCTGGATATTATGTAGGCAGACAGGGGAAAAAAACACCCCAAACATCTCATGTTTCACATATGGTAGCCAAGAGATAACCACATCCTTGCAGAACTGAGAAGCATAAAAAAGTGCAGGTGATGAAGGCATATCCTTGCTCCCAGGGCTGATCATCTCCTTAGTGTTGCTGGAGTTGCCATCTTGATCTCTCACATCTGAAGATTTAATCGACTACATGAGGCTTAAAGACTTTGGCTAAATTCCTCCTCTTTGATCCTCTGGGCACATGCCTCCTGATGCAAACAGGAATGATGCTGTCACTTCATTTGTGGGTTCCAAATCCTGAAGCACTCAGTCTACTGCTGCTGAAGACCCTGGGCTACCTGCTAACCATATGGACATCCCCATCATAGTCCCACTGGTAAAGTAAGATACATTTATTCTGAGCCAATTTTGCTAAGCTGTATTATTACAATAGTTTGCAACAGTCTGTTCCTTCCCATGTGTTTGTTTCCTTTTATTAGCTTCATTTCAGTATTGTTTCCGTGACTGCAGCAAACAAGGGAGGGTTACAAAGATGACATCACGCCCAGGGCTCACTGCTAATGGGATTTCTCCATCACCAGACTATCTTAGCTCTCTCAGCTGCTCTCTCAGCTTCACTGACAATGTGGTGATTAGCACCAGTTAAAGAGCAGTCGTACACACACTTGCACACTCTTCCTGTGTCTCTGTCTCTCAGTTGCTAGTCCCACAGGCTCATTCAACCCCCCAAATGTTTATGACCGCAAATAGCAATCTTTAGGTAGAACAAGATGCTTTCAATACTTCACCTCATGACAGGAAACAAAGATGTAAAAATGACTACCTGTCTGAGGTGTCTTGATTCAGTTTGTCTCTGCAAGACACTTTAAAGGCTTCAGCTAAAGGATGAAGAACCAACAAGAGTTGCGCACTTGGTATATACATTTTTAATAAAACAACAGAAGTCAAATGCTTTGCAAGGTATTAAGTTCAGGCACCCAAGATCACTGGCATTTTTAATGAAGCTGAGATCTGTGCATCTGCATTTATTTTGGTCCACCGTCAGTCTTCTGTTATAGACAAAATGCAATTGTGAAATGAAAGGCATGCATGCTAAAAACCAAACATTAGGCAATCTCTCTGTATGAGTTTAGCTGATCTCAGTGGGGTAGTTTTGTTTGCTCTTCTGAGCGGAGGGAACGAGGGAGAGATGTCTGTTCCTAAACCATTACATTCTGTAAATAATGAAGAGTACATAAAAGGTGGAGTGCATGAAATTCAATGCCTTACTTTTTAAGCCACTCTGCTATATCCGCTGCAGTAGCACCAAAGTTCTCAAAGTTGAACAGGAACTTTCCTTTCCTGTTAAAGCAACAAAACAAGGTTCAGTCCTTGCCCTGGAAGATAAAAACATGCAATTATAGAAGAGTGTATGATCTCTGAAGTAGTAGCAAAACATAACTGACTCAAAATAGCAGATTGTAGGATATCCCCGGACATTGAATTCTTCCTTTATCCTTTCAAATTCGGCAGAATAAACATTCATTCCAGCAAGAACCTGGAAAAACAGAGCATAATCTTACTGATTCTTACAATACAGCAGGAACATCACAACATTTGTTTGAAGGTTTAAGTAAAAACAAATAAGATCTGGACAGATTCTGATTTCATTCATACAGCTGTCAAGCAAGAGGATCTCTGTAAAAGGCACTGAAGCTTTTCAGATTTTGTGCAAGGGGAACAGAACAATACTTGAGTCTAATCCAGAGGAAACGCACACCAGTCAGCATGTCACCTCCTCTTTGCTCTGGAAGCATCTCTGTTTCTTTTTATTCCCCCACTAAGAGAAACACCTAAAGGGATTCTCTCAATTGCACTATTTGTACTCTTCTTTGTGCATTTGGCTTTTAAGCTACAAGTGTAACCACTTTTTTTTTTCTTTTCTTCCTCTGCAAGCAGGAAAAAACACTTCTTAGTTCACATCCAAACATTAGCTAGGACACAAGAAGTTCCACCCTCAGCTCTCTAGTTTCCACTACAGCAATGAATTTACAATCTCAGCTTACGTCCAGAAGCTCTAACCAACCAAGCACTGGCATTATCCCAGCTCAAAAATGCAGTTACTGAATGGCAAGGGGAAATCAGCATTACTTTGATGTGAAAATAAAGCATGCCCTATTTCCATGAGCTCAGGAAATATCACATGGTATTTATATGCTTTAAATATGTTAACTTACGTGACTGGTAGGGTATAATGAGAGTTAAGAATTAACCTTGTCCTACAGATATCAAAAGAGGGGCACAGAAGCATAGTAGCTTTTCAGATTAGCATGTGAAACAAAACCCCTCTCTTACCGTTTCCTTACCTCTACCCCAACCCATCCTCCACCTCAACAGCTCTTCATCCTGAGCTTCAGGTTCAGGGCTCCTGTGACTTATACCATGTCCTGTGACTTACTCTGTGCCCTTTCCAAACGTCTTCCAAATATTTTTGACTTCAAAATTGGAAGATGGGACTGATTCTGAGCTTTTGTGGGTGTGCAATTCACACAGAGGTTGTTCTGCTGTCAAACCTGCAACCAGAGAGTTGCTGAGATACCACTTCCTGATTAACTTAGTTTAACGGCATTGATGGCTTAAATCATTTTAGCAGCAGGGTCTTAACCCAAACCCCTCCTCCTTCCCTCTCCAAAACCAGGATTTTCTCCTTCCAGCTGGAATGCCACATCAGAATTTAATACCATGTTCCTGACTGCAGCAAACTGCACAGACCAACCAAATGTGCTCAGAGCCAGCATGAAATAAATCTTAAAGCAGAAAATCCTCATTTGAAGGTCAGCCTTTTCTAAGAATGTGCTGGAAAGTCACAAAAAGATTTGTTTTCTGTTCCCTATCCTGAGAAAGGATAAAGTTAACAGAGAAGAGTACCGTAATAGGGTTTATACTTGCTGGCCAAGTCTCTCACTTTGAATTTTCCTTGTAGTTCCCAGAACCAGACTGATTTAATTCATATGAGATTATCTAGACCCAATTCTCCCTTTTCCTTGTCCTCTATGCCACCACCTAAGGGCAGGTAAATGCAATAGGATCAAGATACAGTGGTTGTTTTATAAAGCAAGACCAAGGTTTCTTAACTAATTCCCTAATAAACACCAGTCTACCAGATTTCACATTTGCTGTGAACTTTCAGAGGATTTCCAAGGGTCTTAAATAGGCATTCCCAGCCATTTCATATATTCTGCTACAATTTCACTGTGTCCATCCAATGGTGATTGATATAAGTAATAACTTGAATTCATTCTGGTGTTCATACACTTTATGAAGCATAATTAGCAAAAAAACTATTGCAATGGGATTCATTTTTAATGACAAAAGTAACAGCTTTAGCTGGCCTATAATCACAGAATTATGCAATATCAGGCTGTCAGAGACCACCAAAACACACCTACTACCCAAAGCCAGGGTCCTCCTGCCAGATGTTCAGCTAATCTGCTTTTAGCAAATGACTGAATGATCCCAGCTTCAATTTGAGACCATTACCACTTGTAATAGTCACTGCAGAAATGAAGATCAGATTATTCCTTTCACCTCTGCAGTGACATTTGACATATTTCAATACCTACCTGCTCTCTACCAAGCTACCTATAACCTAAACCAGCTCTGAACCTTTCCTAGCTCGCTCCCCCCACGTCTTCACAGCTTCTGACCATTCCTGCTTGACTGTGACCCCCGACTTTGCTTCAAAGTTTTCTTCATGGGATTGCTCCAAAACAAAAAAAAACAAACACAAGCACCAAAGGAGGAAAGCTCTTAAGCATATTCTCAAGCTGGTCTTTACTGAGCAGAACTGGCACACTCATGAAGCCCATGGGCATTAAGAAGATGCTGAAGTGCTCTGCTGACCACCAGTTTCTCCCTGCTCTGGGGCCACACTGCATTGGTCACAGTCACTCACCAGAGCCCACCCAACCCTCTAACCACAGGAACACCCCACGTCAATGACAAAATAAGCCCAATTCTTCTGATTTGGCACCCTTTTTCCTTCTGCACTGGGTGCAACGGAATTGCAAGATCTAACCAGAATATAAACTGAAAATACCTCTGTGCCCTCCTCTCAGTAACAGTCTTGGGACAAGAAACAACTAGTCCCAAGGGAAAACAGCAAGAGCTACAGTTCACCTTTTCATTTTTACAACCTCTTAGATAGGCAATACTGTGCTTAATTTGCCTGCTATATAACAGCCATAATCGTTTTTGAGCCTGGCACATCCTGACAACTAATGACAGGTCAGATTAAAAGGCCAAACCTTCAGTTCATCCAAACTAATCACAAACTTTCTAGCAAAGTCTGATCTGGAAGTCAACATCACTCTAAGGTACTCCATAAATAATTTATGATGGGTACAGCACAGTTAACTTTAGAAATGGCAGGCTGTGTACATGTCCCACTCAGGAAGCTAATTAGGTCAAATTTTGATACACAGACTGATTTTTGTGAAAGACGCAGGTGGCAGTGCCATAACTGGACTTTTCTCTGTACTAATCCTACATCACAGCACTCCACTGCAAAAAGTTGTGTCCCAGCCCTGTCCTCCACCATGCAGGATTAGCCTGGATCTACAGAAACAATTTCCAAGTGAGGAAGGAAATACTCAAACTAGAATATATCTAAAGTTTTAATTCTCTGGTCTGAATTTAATAAAATGAGCTGCACACGGACAAGGAAGGGACAATTGTAGGAGAACACAGCGCTCTGCACCATGCCTAGCACTGGCACTGTCCCTGCAAGGTGATCTTTACACTGCTAATTCCTGTTCACTCCACACCTCATGATGTACCCCCACGCAAGGCAGAAGTGCCTCCCCAAGGACTGCAGCACACATTCCACTAGAGGAGATGGCATTAGAGGGCTGCCTGGATAGACAAAAACACTCTTGAAAATATCTTCAAGGGTTGTACTGTGTCCTAAATAAACCTGAATAACTCCCACTCATTTCAGTCCTAAGCAAACAAGGATTTAGAGAAAACACTTCGGAAAAACAACTAGTTTGGAGAATGTCGGGAAGTCTGACAGCACTAGGCTGGCATGAGCAGGAATGGCCAGGGCTGCTCTAGCAATGAACTGCACTGCTTCATCTTTTTCTCCCAAGGAAACCTGTACACTCAACAGTGAATGATCCAACAGGTAGGATCAGATCAAATCCTGCTAAAGCCATGAAACAACGATCCCGTTTCTTTGTCCTTCATGTATTATTGGCATCATACAAATTATATGTTAAGCACAAAAAACCCCGACTAGAGAAGTGCCTTTGAGTTGTTCAGAGAGATCAATACGTCTCACTAGTACAAAGGGGCAACTAAATTATTGTGACTGCTGTTGATGGACTTTATTACAGTCAAAACTGACTTTCATATCAATCTGGTATCAGTGCTAACTTTGACAGAGCCATAGTTAAACTGTAAGACTCTATTAATGCTTAGTGGCAAGGAGGGTGACCAGTAGCTTGTGCAGAGAATCCCCTTCTTGTAACGCTGTAATTCTCCACTAAAAAAATGGATTAATAATTGCTATAAGGGCATCCATCCCTGACCTTCCTATGAAACATCATATGAAACCCATTATGGCAAACATTTCTTTAACAAAATGAGCCCAAAAGGCCTACAAACTCACAAATTAGAGGCTAAACATAAATCTATACAGTGTCAGAGCCTGTTTCTCCACGGTAAAAGTGACACTGGATCAGAAGTATGAGGGAGTTAACACCTCATTCTCCAAAGTTTTAAAAGAATAAAAACCAAGAGAGAGAATCCTCAAGGGATCTGGAACAGACTCATTCATTTCTGTTTTGTTTTCACTTGCTTAAAAGTTCTTGAATTTGATAAATATCTGCGTGTTTAAATACAAAAAAAAAAAAGTGTTAAAAGGATTTTTGAAATTTCATATAAATCTTCTCACTTACATATTTACCCTTCAGTTCTGTGGCTGCCTGCTGATAAGATGGCATCATTCTCTTACAAACACCACACCCTGATAGAAAAGAAATTGCATAAGTAAGTAACATGCCAGCAACTCTATTCAGCCTGTTATACAGTATCTATGTTCCAAGGCATATGAAATAGTATTCTATATTTTAAAAATTTAAATCAAAATTCTTTATCTGCTTCACTAAAACATTATTAGATTATTAGTTTCTAAGGATGTTACTTCTTCTTACAAGCCTTTATTTTTGCACATTTTTCATGCTTTACATTTTCATATTCATTTCTCATCCCAGTTTGAAAAGAGTAACAACATCTTACATTCATCAGGCTCTGAGTTGAGCCCAGAAGAGAACATAAGATGAAACACACATATCAAAAGTCAACAGAAGATGTCATAATTGTGAACTCAAACAAAAAGCTTCATGCATTTCTGGTGTTTTAAGGGACGGGGGAGGTACCGGGATTCATCCCAGCTTAACAAGGCTTTGAAATTAATTTGAGATGCATTTCCTAAACACATTACATAGGCATCAAATGTTAAACAGTGCTCTGTTAATTGAGAAGACATAACTCAAAAGCAACAGCCCTTGTAAGATACAAGCTGTGGAAAAGACAAACTGGGTGTGAGGAAGACCACCAATGTATAGCTGGAGTGTGCTGAGAGCTGCTTGATGACGCTGTGCAGTGCTAAGCAGATTAGCAGTAAATCACCTTGTAAGCAGCAGTTTTCACTCCTGCCAAGTAAAATCCTTGCATGCAGATGGGAAGGGACAGGAGTGCAGACAGCATGAAAGAAAGGAAGCTGGAGCCAAGCCCTCCAGATGCTTATTGTGGAAACTCTTGGGTCCACTATAGGACAGCAATCAACAGTTTTGTTCTGGTGAAGATTACAAGAGTTTTGAAAATATCTCCCAGAAAGGAGGAACAGATTTTGCAACCACCAGTTTAGAATCACATCAGCATGCCTGAAAGAACATCCTTTAATCAGAGGAAAGAGAGTTCTTGTTTCAGTGGTCTTTCCACCTTTGGTCTCTCTGCTCAAACTGACAGTGAGGTTGTTAAATTAGTGCTGGTCAAAATGACAATTTGTTGGTGGGCACAGACCACTCATTTAAGGCCCACTGAGGTTTTGCAGCTTCATCCAAACCACTGGACAGACATCAAAATGTTTGAGTTGTTAACATCATCTTCTGGATCCCCTACTTCTCTCCTCAGCAGCCTCAGACCCTAAACTCGCAGAGCAGATTTCCCTACCTTCCCCTCTTTACCCTCTTTCTGCTCCCTGGAATGCCTTCTGGAGCACATGCACATACCAGTCTCCTCTATCCAGCCATCATTCCTATCATCCTTCTGTTCCCAGCTCTGCTGCTGCCCCGAACTTGCTGCTCCCAAATCCACTACAGTACACCCTCTCCTGTCCACCTATTTCTGGCTTATATTGTTCAGGATACTGCCAAGCCACATATACCACTCAACAGGTATAAAAAGGGTAACCTCAAGAAACTCATTTTCTTCTTTCTTCTTGTGTCTTGTCTCAAAAGGAAGAGCTTAATTAAACACACATTAGTTTTTCCACTAGTTAACACCTTAATTTTTAAAGTCCTTGTTTTAATGATGTTATAAACAGCTCCTTGTTGTCACAAAATCCAGACAGTTTCCTGCAGGAGTCTTCTTTGATAGAGTTAACTACAAATAAATCTGAATGCCTATAAGTATACCTAATTTTTCATCTTTAGTGCTGTCTGACTTTGTAATATAGGTCTGAAAGTACAGTGAATGGTCTCCAAATGGCAGGTAATATCTTCTGAGGAAAGCATGCCTTTGCTCTGAGTCGTTTTGCCCAGACCAGGCATTCCTGAAATATTAAAGAAACTACATTTAAGTCTGCAGTCACTTTCATCTCCCTCTGCACCGGTACGTAATGAAAGGGCCCATTTCCTATGAATCTGCCACAATTAATCTAAAGCCCCTGCTTCCAACAAAGCAGAGAAATAAGGCAGCTGTCTTCTCCATAGCTTCCCAGACAAAGCCTCTGATGTCGTCTCGTGCCAAAGACCTCCCCGAGCCACCCCTTACAAGTAAAGAAAAGCAGAATTTCTTTTAGTGACCAGTCTTGATTTGCTGCTCCCAGTTATGAAAGGTAACACCTGTATGTAAGCAATAACTCCAGCTACCTGAAGCCCTCATTTTAATGCAACTGCTGGATGTATTCTGTCTCCAGCCAAAGGAGTAAGAAAAAAAAATGGACAAAAACCAAGTCAGAAGGTCTTGTGTGTTAAATAAAAGATGAGGGAGTTATGAACTGAGAAATCAGAGGGGAGAAAAAAAACCTTACAAGCACACTTCCTTCAGAGCAGTTTAGAAAGCAGCAGAAGTATTACAGCACTGAAAACTAGCAGGTGTTTTGCCACTTCAAAAGAAGAGAAAGTGGAAGGAGGAGGGTTTCTCGGGGAATGGTTCAAAGAAAACGAAGGGTTAGATAAGGCACATTTCAGGAACAGACTCAGTTGTGGAAAACAATTATTTCTGATACAGGTAAACTGTGAAAGCATCTGCAGCTGAACTCTCCCCAGAGGGGCTATTTACAGCAGAGTAGGCGTGTTGTCTCCTGCTGATGCCAAGGCAGCAGCAGCGACTGGGAACAACCACACACTAAACCAGGACACACAGGACCCCGCCACTGCAGAGTCTGAGGGCACAGAGCTACAAGTGATTTAATTAAAAGAAAAACCATTCTCTTAGTGATGAATCAAAGTAAGTCTGGGGCAATCCTGACCATCTTGGCAGTACTCAGACGAGACAAAAAAGGCAGACTGGCATTTCAGGCAGTAATTAAAGAGAAAACACACCGAGAAACACCAGATAATGCTGCCATAGGACACAGTTTTAAACAGAATCAGATAGTGAATTGCTTATAGTATCTAACAACAACTTCTCTATTAGGGCAGTGCTGCGAGGCTTTTCTAGCTTAGGTCACATATTTACTCCCTTCTCATGGCTCCCCTACTTTCCAGATGAGCAACAACTCCAGTGCAACACTGTCTTTCCTTTAGGAGCTGGAAACCCTGTGACATAGCAGTCACCAGGGAACACAAAAAGGCAGTTGTAAATGAACAAAACTGAGGAACAAGCAGCCAATGCAATGACAAGATAGCAGCAATACAAGGTCAAGGTCACAAAAGAAATGAGTGACTCCAACGTGGTCTTCTCTTTTCTTCCTGAAACCCCACTTGTATGTCAGTTATTGCTGCCAAGGTAGGTAGGAACACACAGGGTGCCTCCTGGATGGAGCAGGACATTCCTGCTCCGGACCACTGCACTGTTCCCTCTGCCTGCAGCATACAGTGTTTCTGTTTTGTACAACACAAATCTAGAAAGGACAATGGGTAACAAAATTACAGAAAGCAACTGCTTAAAAGAACATTGAGCAAGAGTCATCATCACAGGAGAAAGAGACAGGACTAGGATACAGACAATGGACAACCAGGGAAAAAGCTGAGGACAAACAGGTAGAACAACACAAGAAGCTCAATGACAAAGATAGCACAAGATGATATTAGTGAAGCACAGGTGAAGCTTCTAGACAGACTTCTAGACATCTCTCAGTGGAGAAGGGAGAGAGAGGTGACAGGACATGCTGCATTACTTACATGGGGCATAGAACATCATCAGAAGGGGTTTATCTTCCTTCTTCAGAAGCCTTCTCAATTCCTAGTGAGTGAACCAAAGAAAATAAAAACCAGCCCCACACCAAATGACACCTCTTATTATTTGTGTTACAACTTCAAAAAATTAATATATGTATTCCTAGAACACAGGCTCATTAATCTGAGGGAAAAGGGATCATCTTTCCTAACAGACAAGACTCAATTTTTTTTTCCCTTACTCAATTTTTACTTGAAAGAAGATTACAAAATTTATTATAGATTCAAATATCTGCTGAATATCCCAGACCAGTGGAATTTGTATGTTTTAGTTCGCTCTCACTGCAGAATCTCTGACTGGAAACTCTTTCTTTGCTGACACATCCAAAAATCCATACTGTAATTCAAAAAGTCAGACTCAATAATAACAAAACAAGTTCAGTTTTCACACTACGAAACCTTGCCAAAACTATGAGATGCCATGACAAAAAGATTTTTCAGTACCAACATGATAGAGAAACTAGATGAAGTTTTCAAATTGAATGCAACCCTTGGAAGCCTTGTAATAGAGTACAGAGGGTGAACATTAAAAATTAATCTTCCTACAAAAACTGAACATCAAAATAACCATTTCTAATATTAAAAATGAAAGCTAGGAAATTGAAAAAGCCCTTTACAAAATACCAGCTGGAGTCCAATCAATTAAAGTTTAAAAAATCCATAGACTAGAAAAGTAATACAAAAGACCAAGCTGATTATATCAGAAAGAATATAATGGGTAACTCTTTGGTGGCACTGGCTTTTTAAGGTAGTTTCATCATATTCGCTGCTTTCCCACTTAACATTAAGAGAGGACAGACACTGTATAAAGTTAAATCCCTCAAGATCTGGATCTTATTTTGCTTCCTGCTCCACGCTTCCTGACCTCAGGCACAGGAGGGAACCCAAGGTTTAACGACAACCTGCAGTTTTAAGAGCAGCGTTTTACCTCCTGCCTGCACTCTGCAGTGACTGCATCTTGCAAGCTGCTACACTTCCCTGAGACAAACAGGGCTCTTCCACCACGCCATTCACAAGCTCTGGTACTTGCTGTGTGGCTGGCAGACTGATATCACGACCACATGCAGGGGAGAGGAAGGAGGGAAGCAGAGGACTTTACAGGTACCACAACCCACAGACTTTGTCAAATCATTTAAAACAGTTTGAGTGCTTTAAACCTCCCTTCCAAAGAAGGGAAATAATGGTGTTTCACTGTGAGTTAATGCAAACACACACACTCCCTTCATCCCATATATTTATAAAACAACAGAGTATCCAGCTAATGTACCTTTTCACTGTCAATATGCACAATATCTTTGGCTTCAGGATCTTCCTCCCATAGTGGAGCACCTTCTGGATCCTTGAGAAAGGCCACCATAGACTGTAATAAATAGGGAAAAAAGCTTTTAAAGAAAAACTAATGGAAACCATGAGACATCCAATCTCAAATCCACGCTGTCATGCAAACCCCATCCAATCAGTGCCTTTGCTTTTCTGCTCATATTCTCATCTGCTCTAATGCAGATTAGCACAAATCTCCAGTTGGTTGCAGAACCAAATGATACGTGGGTGCGTACCTTCCTCATAACTGATATTCCAACTTATCAGTTCCCACTTCCACTACAAAAATGGGGAAAACAGCGTGGTAGTGGACCAAAACACAGAGAGTAGCTTCAAGCATCCTTCAGAGAGCTCTTTCAATGGTACTGGATCTTCCACAGCTACTCCCTGGGTTAGCAGGAAAGACTTCTCTTTATGCAGAGGTCAGGTTCCCATGCCCTTCACCATATCCAAGTAACCTTTGAATCCAACAGGAGTAGCTGGAGGGCACACTGATACTTGCTGTGAGCAAAACTAATGAACTCCATACTTATAGATCAAACTGCTTATTTGGTCAAAGGAAGAATAATCCACCAATAGTTCCCTCTGTGACCCATCTACCTAGAAAGTGTACTCAGTGGATTTTTTTAAGTAGGAGAGTAAGAAGCAAATGTGACAGGAGAATTAGGAAGTACCAGACCCTATGATTTTGCAGCTCTGACATCCAACAAACTGAGTACATTTGCACATGTACTTTGTAATTGCTTTACCTGACTGACATGCAACTAACAATCCCAGACCACAGATACTCTATTTATCATAAAGAAATAAGCTCTGATGGCTCTGATTTCAGCCTGAGCCTGAAGGAAACTCCAGTCCTAAGTCAATGAGATGCTCTCCATGGATTCTGGCAGTCACACTGCCCCCCATTTTCAGCTGTACATGGAAGCACAGGGTTATCACTGTTATCTTCTGGTGTCTGCTCTAGGAAACAATACCTGGTTTTCCATGTTCATTCACCACACATATTGACCCCATTTCTTCCTCTGTGGCATTGATTCTAGGTGTGTATCCACTCCCAGACAGGATCTCTGCCACACCAGTAATGTAGTGAGGTCTCTGAGGAGCTTCCTTCAATGTAAGAGTGAGTGGATGATGCTGCCACAGCACTAGGGAAGCTCACACAGAGCTGAAGCAAAGAAAAGCTTCATTAAAGCTTTTTCAGCCCATGTGATAATTTGCCAAAACAGCCCATGACTGAAGAGCAGAGCTGAGCACATACTAACGCACATCAAAAATATCTGCCTAAAAGCCTAAGTGTGGTATTCCGCCTTCCTAAGAGCAGGTGAACAGCACTCCTGGTGACACATGCCACTGCTGGAACAGTCTCAGAGACACTTTTGCTGCCTCTCTGCCTTTGGTGGGGCTGTTCTGGTACAACATCCCAGCAGCTTATCAACAGGGAGGGGAGTTCAGCTCATTTTTCTGCATCTCAGTTGGTACTGCAAGGCTCGTGAGGATTCGGAGCTTACGGCAGGATCCATTTATTGCATTTTTGCTTCTGTCTACTTACACAGCTAATATTGAAGAGATTTGTCTTATCACAAGAGGCAGCATACATCAGTCACCAGACAGCATGCAAAGCACTTAATGTACACAGTTAGAAGACCTAAGGGGCGAGGTAGTAGTGTTAGGGCCACAAACACTTCAAGAAGAAATTTGTTTTAAAACGGCATTAGCAGAGAGAAGAGCTAGCTGGGGGGGGGGGGGGAATAAAATCAAGTAATTTACAATGGAGTTACAGTGCAAAAAGCTCTAAACCTAGAGGCATTAACATGCCAAATGATGTCCTAGGAAGACTAATAATGTGTGGGGAAAGGAAAGAAAAGGACAAAACAGCAGTGACCTTTAGGACAGCTGCATCAAGTTCTGCTCACTCTCCGTCTGCACAGACCTCAACTATACACTGGAAGGGAGGAGAGGGGGGGTCAACATTTTAAACAGTTAATGAGTGTAATTGACTCTGCTAGTTTCAAGAATTCCTGTATGCCAAGCTCAGTCATGTAGAAACAGATGTGGTTAGAGGATGGGGGATTAAAGAGATTTAATTCATCCAGCCTCTCCCTCTCAGCCAAAACAGAAAAAATTAGATGTGTAATGTCTTCTGGCAGGAGCAGGCAGTGCATTGCCTTGCCCTCATTTCTCCATGTGGCGAAGAGAACTTCCCATATTGCTTTAAATAGGGAAGAACAACACCCAAACAAACTACAGCACTTTCTAATCACAGAAAAGCACTGCTCCCCAGGCTGCTGGGTTAGAGACCACAGCAAGGTCCAGGGCACAGCAACCCTAGTGCTGGAGAACCAGCTACCTTCCTGTCCTGCAGTGATACGGTCAGGACTTGTTTTGTCCCCACAGAGCCACAATGGGCTGTAACCTGCTGCCCAAACCGCTGTGACAGCTTTGAATCTTAAACATCAATTCAACAGAATACAGGACATGGCTGCTACAAGCAAGCAAGTTTTAACAGAACTGGTGATCATACACACAGACCTAAGTTTTAACCTGAAAGAAAAGTATACAGAAACACATCCCTGTACTCTTCACTCCTTTGACGTGTCATGCAGTAGGGATGCTAATAAAAAGACTTGCCTCCATTTCAGACACACACTCCTTACAACAGCAAGCTTGAAACAGATTCAGAGTTTAGAGTAGGACCAATTTATTGGGTTAGTCTATTCCCTTTGCTAGTCCTGAGCAGACTCATACCTTAATGAGTTTTCTCCATTTTAGGAGGAGGGTAAAACTCCCTGTAGTTTGTACTCCAGAAAAGGTTTCATCATGTAATAAACACAGACTCAAGACTCAAGGTGCAATACCATTTCCTTTTTTGTTCCTAATCATTTGACAGAAAGTACCGTTAAGCACAGGGCCTATATTTTCAAGCCAATCACTGCCCAGCTGGCAATTCAAAGCCCATTACAACAATCTACATTACTCCAGTATATCTGGAGTTTCTTTCCCTGCCTTGTTCATTGCCCCCCGCAAGTTCCAACTTTCACACTGACAAGCCACTTAGTACGGTGAGAACCTAAGCCTTTCTGCAAAGAACTGGAGATATTTTTTAAAAATATTCCTAATAATTCTGAATCACTGAACTTTGTTCTCTTGCATTCCATCCCCCTTTACTAGATATCCAAAATAGCTCAGATCCTAACACATGTCTCAGAAGCAGGAGGTTCTGACTGCTAAGTAGCTTCCCCCCACTGTGAACACTGAGCTATTCTTTATTCCTCATTTTTCTAACAGTAAACCCAAGGGCATCTCTGCTAATTACATAAGAATTTAGTTACTTTAAGAAATGAAAAGCTTTTCTTAAAAACCTGAGTACACTATCAGCTGGATCAGCCACATGTATGAAATGGCTGATTACTTCAGAAGACTCCTTTTACAGCTCTTCAGGGCTGTGTCCATCATTCTCCAAAATGTCATACATATAGTAATATGTCTACTGGATGCCTGGAAAGAAGATCTAAGTTTTATTGCCACACGTTTGCTGAATGAAGTGAAACAAATCCTTTAATCTCCCTGTTCTTCAGTCTGTCCACCTGTCTGTAAAATGAGTATGATACCCTAAGTAACTGCGTTGCTCTGCTTCTCGCTGTTTGTATGTACTGGGAGATTCCTGACAAACACAGCCGAGAGAGAGAAACAAAGGTCACTGGCTCAGCAGAGGAAAACATGGAGAAGAAGTGGAATAGAGGGAGAAATACAGAAAATATTCAGGCAGCTGCCAGCAGTGGAACAAGTAAACACTCAGCTGAGTTATATGATCACTGCCTAGCTCTGACCCCCTGCCCAACCTATAAATCATTAGTGGTTGGTTTCACAGGGGCAATTAAATTAAGAAAGACTACAGTCTCTAGAGTGAGGGAGCTTCAAAATCCCTCTTCAATGCCCAACAGAATCCCCCATTCTCTGTCCATGGGATGCTGTTTCCTTCTCCCCAGCAGGCTGGGCAAAAGGGAGAGGGGAAATGCTCATTACAAAACAGCAACTGAAGAAATAAACAATCAGATTCCTGTTGTGCTATGATTGCCTCTCAGCCCATCACTCCCTGGAGTGCTGCAGGTGCTTTCCACTTGATCTGATCTGTAAGGAAGTCACAGCACTAAGCCCTGGTTGCAGCACTTTATGGAGGGCAGGAAAGACATGTCATGTATTGTTCAAACCACCCAAATTTAGGCAACTAGCAAGTCTCCCTCTGCCCACCACTCACCAAGGAAAAAAAAAAAATCACCAGCTGCATTTCCTCACTAAGCATAGAAGCAGCTTCAGGCAGTTGCTGACTAGGCTGGGTATCTAACATTGCCCTTCCTAGTTCCAGGCAAGATTTCTACTGCAGAAGATGGGAATATATACAGCCCCATTCTCCCCACCTCAGGCAAATCCTGCCTGACAGCTCCAAGTGAAGGTAGAATTAATTCAAGCCAGAGCACACTTCAAGACAGTCCCCCATTAGCTACCCTACAACTCTGGCTGTAAAACCAAGGTCTAGAGCAAGCACACTTAGGAACAGCCTCTCTGGTAGACTCGTGTTCATGCAGCATCTCATAAAGGCTTTCCTCCATCACAGGGCAACCCCCTGAACAAACCAGAAAGGGGGTATACATGGAACTATGTCAACCTGGGGTGATGTCATCAAGCCTCCACAAGACCCATGACGGTGCAGAGCCTGGGTTTGCTGGAGGAGGAAGAGAAATGGGAATCAGGCATCAGAGCTGGACAGCAATGATTTCTGGAAGCCAAGTCATTGCAGGGCTGTAGCCTCACGTAAGTACAGTCTCAGTGCTTCACCAGGGCTTTGCAAAGGAAAGCTGCACACTTTTGGCCTGCTCACTGTGCTTTTAGTTCACTATTTCCGCAATCATCAATATCTATGCATTCATTTCATGTTTCATGTCTTCTCTCCTTCCTTGCCCAGAGAACGTTGCTTTCTGTTGCTTTATGTCAAGATTCACTGGAGAAGAAGGTCATTTTATCCCTGATGCACTCAGAGCACAACCACAGGAACTGCAGTTCCACAATCCAATCAAAGATAAGGCCAATCAGCACTCTTTAAAGTTTATAAACACAAAATCTAAGAACCCAGAGAACTCCTTATCAAAATGCAGTATCAGCTAATACTTTTAGTTATACTACCACTAAGAGCACCTTGTAATCAAAACAAGAAAATCCTTATTTGTTACCAGAGTGCAGGTAAACTTACAATTTACCTTACAGTTCAACATGGGCTCAGTCTTTCAAATAATCCACAATTTTCCCGGATCTGTGGTTGGCAGACATGTTTACACACGAAAACCCTTAGGCCATTCTGACAGCTGTTTATGAAGATTAACCCCCTCCCTTTTCACCATGAAAACATACCAACACCTGTTTTTTTTAATCCACAAATGTCTCACCCATATCTAGCAAAACCAAAAGAATAATAAGGAAATATTTAAATTTACCTTCAATGTGACTGCTCTGTTATATGGAGTATGAAATGCACCGTCCCTGTTGAACAAGGAGTGGGGAATAGTGTTAACTTACAGGAACGTTACTAGAAATCATACAGCTGCTCTTCCTCACTTCCCACTAACCAGAATAAAATTATCCCACCCAAGCCACAGAACTAAGCAGAATTTACAGTACAGCAATTTAAGGGTGACAAAAAACAAGAGTAAGGGAAAAGGAAGGGCGCAGAAGAGTGTAAAGCAAACAGGTTCCTAGTAAACCATTTCCTCCCTGACACTTTAACAAGAATAGTTACCAAGGCATGATTTTTGGAGATGGAGATGCAGCTTCTTGGTGTACCTAACAGTACTCCTATTCCTATTATTTTCAGGAGGAAAATCTCTTGCTGTCTCACTACACTTGTCTTTCTCCACTTAGTTTACGAAGTACTATCTCAAGCCAGAAAAGCACAGAGAGGTGAAACAACTTGTCCAAGGCCAAGCAGGCACTGCCAGCAGCCAAGTGACAGAGAAAGCAACACAGATCAAATCTCAGGCATCAGTCCTGTGCACTGGGCAGTTTTAGTCCACTGGACATCTCTCCCTGACCCTGCTTGTGCTTTTAGTGGACTCTATTCAACAAAGAATAAATTTATCTCAACTTCTGTCACAACACACACTTGCAAACTGAAGAAATGGCAACTAATTTCCCACATCAAAGGATAAAAAATAAGTCATCTTAATGCTGCAGCAACATGGAGCTGAAAGGAGAACGAACAGTTCTAATGGGGGAATCAACAATTCGGAACTACAAATCCCATCCCAGAACTCACTTATAATGGAGTAAATCCACTCCCTTCTCCTTTGTATTAGGATCTACCTTCATCTTCTTGCATAATTTTCGGCTTTCAGTATCACTGCAAAAAACACATATTGGAAGAAAGGTTACCAGAAAAGAAAATCAAATGCATTCAGTTCTGAGAACTCATTGCTGTGCTTCCTTATCAACAATTAATTCCAACTAACAGTAATTTGGAAGCTGTTTAGCTAAGTTTGCAGAACAAGCATTGTGAAAAGCTGCATTAGTCAATTTAATTTCTCTGTTTGCTTGGTCAGAACACAGTGAACTGTTTTAAAATCACATTCCGAAGCCATGCCCTAACCAATAGAAAAGCAGCTCATTCCAGCATGTCGAAGTACCTCAGCAGATCTTCTGTCCATGGGATTAACACAAAATTTAGGAAGTCAAGTTTCCAATAAGCCCATGCTACTGTTAGGGTGATGGTCAAAGAGCACTATTTGTGAAAAGATTCAAAGGGAAAAAGTAGGTCAGCTTTTACATCTGGCAGAAGATAATACAAAACCAAAAAAAGCCATGTTCCTGGTATGTCCAAGCCCAAATCACAAGTCTTTAGCCTTAAAAAGGCAGAAAACAAAAACCAGTTGAAATTCTGGAGCCCCAGGCCCAGCAACCCCATTCATTTTAGGTATGAAGGATGTGTCCTGGAGCCACACCTGGCAAGTAGAGGTAAAGACCATCTGCCACAGCTCCTGAAGGAAGATATAACAGCAGACAGACCTGGTGCAGGTGGTCTTCAAACTGAACGAGAACTAATCACTTTCAGCACCAGATTAGGCCGAGTTTAAGAAGAGAGAAAGTCACAGGAGAAAACTGCATATGCATTTGTTTTGGTGGCCAAGTAAAGGGTCTTTGTGGCCTAGCTACTGATCTAAGCAAAGTGAAGTGAAGCCATAAGGAGACTTCAAGCTGAAGTGAACGAGTAGTTCATTGAAGACCTGGGGAGAAGAGTGAAACAGTACAAGTACAAAGAAAAGAGGATGATTCACATTGACAAGACTATTCTTTGCATTGACAAACAGCAAGATTAAACAGCTTGGAAACTTGTTCCCACAGAGGACAACTTGTACCTTTTACACAGATAAATCAATTTAGAAAATGAAAACACTGAAACCCCATCAAGTTTAAACTGATTAGAGACAACAAGATGCAGGGCTTGCAAGAGCCCCACCAAATTAAGTGCTGCTGCCAGAACTGGTGCTAATTCTCCTCATGTTCTCCAGCTGCCTTTCTACAAATGTGAGGAACAAGGAACACTAAATTCAGAGTATGCTGCAGGTGAGAGTGTACCTTATGGGAAACTTCCCAAACATTTATGGTAGATGGAAATGAGGAAGGGTGTGCTATGGACACATGCAGCAAAATCAGAATATTATGCTGAAGATGGAAATGAGCATTTTAAGGAACTAACAAAGCAACTATCACACCTGGAAGGAGCACTTGTATAGAAGCATGTTTACCTGAAGAGTCCTACTGAATTCATATGAGTTTTGCATTTTCAGATCATAGTCAAAGCTAGTCACTGTAACCTGTAAACACTCCTTTTGCTTCTCCAGGAGGCTGGAGATCTGAGCCTGAGAACTGAAAAATATGACCATGTCTCCTTGTAACAAAACTAGATTACAGAGCAAATACCCTAGATTTGGAGTTATGCCAAAGAACATGTTTGCCACGTGGAGTTCGTACTGAAACTTAGCAGCAACCTCAAACCCAAGGGTCAGAAACATCCTGCCTTTTCTCACCTGCAGTCCTCCAGCGGTCCCATGGGCTAAACCTAAATGACTCGAAGGTCAGGGCATCTCTGGAGGAGACACTATTTTCAGATCATCCTCTCGTGTTACCCCAGACAGATTTAGAGGTACAGAGCAACTCTTGTGGCCCTGCTGCAGCTCACTGCCAGACAGTTAACTAAAGTCAGCCCGCACCATAGTCAACTTTGGTAAATGCTCTTCTAGACACTTCCAAATGTTTCCAGTATACACATGTATTTGTGGCTACCTCAGCTTTGCCAAGACAAATGTGAGGTGGCTGATGTGAACAAGTGTAATGCTGAAACCCACTTCAGGCAACAGGGTCTGTCAACCCCCAAGATGTGCAGACCAATTGTTCTGTCATCAGCAGAGGATTAAAGTGGGTATCAAGAGAATTCTGTTGCCAGTTCTACCACCTATTCACTGCAACTTCAAACCATATGGTCAAGAAAGTGTAATTTTCCCTTATATATCATTAGAGATCCGGATGGATAGTCATGTTAGGAAAGTTCTGCATGGTTTATACTGGAAAAAGGCTACAAAACATTATTACTGAGCTACATGTGCAAGCAAGCAGATAGCAACTCCTACCACTCTAACTCCTAACAATTCATCTTCTGTTTGCATGAGTTTCTATTAAAAAAAAACTGATAAGAATAGCTGTTTCATTGGAATCTAAGTCTGCCCTGCTTTCAGGATTTCTACTTTTGCAGAGATTCACACAGCTGCCTGAATGCACAGCCATTATCACAGGAAAGAAAGCAGCAGTTTGCTCCAGTATATCTCCTACCATTTAGGAAGCAGATTCTCTATACCGCTGCACTGAGAGTTTAGCCTGTTTATGCAAGCTATCTGCACTGATGCAAGGGATGGATGAGGAGCAAATTCCCAGAATAGGAAATGTCTAAATACACATCAGTAATTTTTTCATGCATCAGTGCAGATTTTTGCACATGCCAGATCCACCAGTTCAGATGCTATACTAACAATTCTTTGGAAAAAGCAGAAAAGGAGATGTACAGAAATGGCAGAGATGGACTCATTCTGCTTTCCCTTCTGCCTTCCCTTCCAGACAGACAAAAATAACCTGCAAAGAGCAACCTGCCCTGATATCACTTGCTAATGACCATTATTCTTAATAAGAGTAAATATCAACACAGATGCAGGCTGCTCTGAGATTTGTCTCTTTTGAATCTCAGCCAACAGCCTCTCTCTGAAGATGAGCTCTTCAACTCTCACATGGGAGAGGGTAATTAGGACTCCAGTTCTCACAATTTAATTATATCACTTGAAGAGGCAGTGTAAGAGTTTGTTATAATGACTAAAAGTAAAAAAAAAAAAAAAAAGAAAGAAAAAAAAAAAGAAAAACCCCCACGACCCAAAAAAGACCCCCAAAATCATCACTGTACCACCCAGGCCAAGCCACTCCAGACAAGGCACCAGGCTCAGGAAATACTGGTTTGAGGATGAGGTCAGTAATTTATCCCCAGCAGCCATCCCATGCTGTTTCCGTCCAGAGCAATTCTAACCTTTGCAAGTCCCTGCTGTGCTATTGCTGAAGGGACCCCTGCAGGCAGTCCTACAATCATCCAGCATTATCTCCCTGGAAAATCATCCAAAGCATCAACCTATTTTCAATACCGCAAAGGACCTAACCAGCAGCTGTCTATGTGGTAATAAGGTCAAACCTTAAGTGGCACAATAGCACGGCTTCTTTCCACTCCCACAGGCATGTTCTCCACACTTCCCTTCCCACAAAACCAAAGCAGGGCTCCAAAACGTGCCTTTGCTGGAGAAGTGAAGACGTACGGCAGCTTGGTAAAGAGAACAACAAAACGAAAGATCCCAGTCGACCTAACTAAGCAAGAAGTCTAAATAACAGCAAAGATAGCATGCATCGCAGGAATACTTCAGCCCTTTCCATTCACATGCCCATCTCCTCTACCGGGACACATTTCTGTCATTTGGGGTTATGATGGAGCTGGCAGGAAGCCCAACTGGAGCACTCTCTGTAAACCTCTGGGGTCCCTTGTCAGCATTAGCATGCATGAATAATCCCTTAGCACAGGCAGCCAGCTGCTAACAGGGCAGGAGGAGGGTGAGGGACTTGTGAAGGAGATCTGGCCTCCTTTGGCTCACCAGCACCTGAAGAGGATGTGTCACAGGTATTCCTTAGGAGCAGCACAAGATGCAGGGCTGCTTCCACAAGCCTGGAAGCTCATGGTCATAAGGATGGAGAAGCAGATCAGATACTCATGGCAGTCCCCGGTGGCAGGAGCAACACAGAAAAAGGCTTTTGCAGCAATGTGTCAAGGTAATTTGGAGAGAGAAAGAACAGAGGATAAAACTAGACAGGAAGAACACAAAATAAGACCCAGGAGTTTGGCTGCAGTTTAAGTCTACAGTGGTTTCTAAAAATAAAACAAGTCCAAGCTGGATGGATCCCAAGTAAGAAATGGTGCATGGAGGTGGCAGTGCAAAAACCCTTCCCTGGGGCAAATTCAGATAGGTCCTGATAGGTCCTGAAGGAGCATGGTAAGACCAAACAACCTCAGCAACATTCTCTTTCGTGAGCACAGATAAAACCTTTTGCAGCTTCCTAATTATTTCCCTTACCACGTAATGCTGCCCATTGGCTTCTCATGAAGAAGGGAAAACAGCCCCATGATCACATCAGCCCCTGGGGAGGAAGGATCTGGAATGACTGTCAATCCCCTCTTTGGAAAAACGTCCAGGTCTCCAGTTGCCAGCGTAACAGCAGCGTGTGCACGTGCTGTGTGGCCATGTCACTTCGCTGCCACTGTGCTGGCATCTCCAACACTTTGCAATGCAGACTGCACCCAGCTTTCTTTTTCATCCACACCTACAGTATTTCCAGGCACAAGAGAAGTAATAATAAAAACGCTGACAGAACCAATTTAAGCAACGAGGTCAGTAAATCTGCCTGCACAAGAACTATCTCATTCCTCTATCAGCATATCATGTAACCACATGCAAACCACAGACCTCACAATCTCGAAACAGATTTTCTCTTTTATCTGTACATCTGCCCATCTGAAACAGGGCTCAAAAACCATGTAGATTATGCGTTAGCAGTCCCTTGTATCACGGTTGTGCCTGTAGACTCTAATGCAACAGAGGCTCTGTTGTATCAGTGGCTGAATAGACAAACACTGTCACTGTCCCAACAGCTGGAAGAGACAAAACTGAGCAGGTAAGGAAGACAAACAGGCTTCAAGAGCCTGTTATTCGGCAGAGCAGAAACAGGATTGCTTACCCAGCAAGCCTCCCAACACTGGAAAAGCTTTGGAAGGTACTAGTCAAAGCTGTCATCTTGTTACCAGCACAATCTTTCATTCTTCTCTCATCATTTAAGTGCCTTCATTCTTTTATGTCACAGTGAAAACCACCTTACAGAGAACAACTCCCGTTATAACTTCAGGGAATTTCAACTGCAATTTCAGCCCAGCCATGAGAAGTGAATTATCAAAGAGGGTTTCCTAGCCCAATGCACAGTCTCTGCAACACCCTCTGGCTACCTTCCATAGAATACCCTTTCTAGACAACAGACTGATGAACATCCTGAAAAAGCATGGAGTTGAGATCCTGCCAAACAACTAATTGAGCTTGTGACCCAAAAAAAGCAGCAAAAGGGGTGTCAGCAGCAAAAATGTCTTCAAGCCACCTAAAAATAAAAAACACATTTGCACTTGCAAACCTAATCTGAAAGAGGAAATAAGTCAGTTGTAGTCAGATGCTCCTGCAAGGTTTCAGAATCAAAAATGCAATTCATTAGCCATTGTTGAGGACAATATAGAATTTTGACTACGCTCCTTGTAGTCATTGATCCCACGCTCCAACAAAGACAGTGTGATCCATTTACAATACAGCAGTTTGTGTACTTTGCTGACCAAACAAAAAAATATCGACTCTTGCACAACTCTCCTCCTCTCAGACTGCAGGCATTGCCTGTCTCCCCATCATCCTCACTCCTCCCTCCCATCCCAGGACAGCAGCTGCCACAGCTACTGCTGCTGACAGTATGTAAGATTTGTAAGACTCCTCATACTCTGTAATGATCCAGACCTTTCTGTACTCACTCCCTTGAGACAGATCTGAAATTAGAGATGAAAAAAAAAATCACTTCTCAAACCATCAGCCTGGCTTGCAAAAGCACTTCTCCAAAGAGCTGAATGGTAATGGCTTCCATCTACTCGAACAGAAAACCCATACTCAGCTACTGGTGCAGACAGGTACTTTGATACTCCGCTCCTCAGTGAGGTTTAAGAACCTGCAGGCATCAAAATAGGAACAGGACCCAGGAGAAACGGATGCAGAAGTAATCAGCATAGGAAGCTTAAATATAAGATTTATCTTGGAATACAAAGCAACATTTTGCTCCCGTTCTAGGTTCCTGATGAAAATTATCTTATAAAAGAAGTAACAATAGCAACAGGTTTCCATAGCACAGAACAAAGGAGCCACTCAAACAGCGCAGGAGATGAAAAGCTTGAATGTTTTAAGGGATGGGGGAGCATGAAAACCAAAACCAGAAAACATATTGCTGGAAAGAATTAAAGATAAGGATTAGCACACAAACAGGACAGACTCTCATCTGAATTTAGGGCTGATTTTACCCCCTAGAATACAGCAAAAATTCCCCCTGTGACCTGCAAGGTGATTGCAGACTTCTGCTCCAAATGCTCCCCTGGAACGTGCCAGGAATGCAAACAGAATAATCCATGTGCTGTGGAGACCCAGCACCACTTGTCACCCAATACAAATGACTCTCTGTGCCCATTAGTCAATTAGAGAGGCCACAAATCTATAGGAATGAGATTAAAAAGAAGTATTTTCTGAAAATTAAAACCCATGAGATGAATTCTCGCTGCCAAGCAAGAGCAAGCCAAAAAGCTGAAAGAAAACCAAGACAAAAAGGTAACAGGTATCGTCATAACGTCAAGCAAAAACAATTAAGGGGAAAAATTATAAGCTCCAGCCCTGCAGAAAGTCAAGAAGTTATTAATGAATGGTACTTTCCATGGAAATACAAATTAGCAAGAGGCACTTGGCAGCCCACACACCTGCACAGAAATAAGGTGAACACATTCACAGGAGCCACCAAAGGCTTTGCAGATACTTCTAAAACAACCGAACACTCAAACTGTTTGCAAAGCAGCAGCTTTCCTCATCAGGCCTCCACTAACTCACACAACCTGGCACAGGGGAACACTGCCCTAAACTGGGACAGAAGGTGACCGTCACTATCTTTGAGTTCACATTAATCTAAGAACTCCACAAAAGCAGGTTTTGAACATGTCACCTACAGATACACAGACACTGCAGCACGTTGTACTGTTCCTTTGGTGCCCGTTTTATGACTTTTAGCTGCACTAAAGGATGGATGCTGAAGGATGCTTTAAATAAAGTACTGGATGCAGGAAAATAGAGGAAACTTTCTTTACATTAAATCTTAGCTTGCTTACTCTTCTTTTGGTCTGAAAAGCAGCAACATTGAAGATTCAGTTAATGAGCAATTCTAGGCAAAACACACGGAATACTCACGGTTACGATGAAACTTAGACATGAGCCCATGCTCATACATCCAACCACTACTGTGCATTTTAGTTAAATTATCTGCATTTCTCAACTAATGCAATGCACCAAACTGCATGGGTCTATGTTAGGAACTGAGAGCCTACTTAAAAAAGGAACCTTTTTCGGACTGGCATAACACTTCCTGCATGGTCACTCTTACAGGAAAATAAAAGGGTTTTAATGTGAATGAGCATTAACCATGCAGATGGGTTATGACAGAGAAAAGAGGAAGGCATCGAAAATCTATGCTGTAAATGCACAGTTTGCCCATATAAATTGCATCCACACAAGGACCACACTGTCAGTATAACTCACAAAATATTCCTGAGGGACACTTGCATTCCTCCCCTGGACCAGCTGCAAGTGGAGTCCCTGCTACCTCCCTCAGGCTGGCACCTAAAACTAAGTGCCATCCACTCTGGAGCTGACGCTGCCCTTTGCCTTCAAAGCTACTGTAGAAAAAGGCAGAAATCCCAGACACTGTAAATCTACTTGGATGGAAAGCACTGCATCAGGGCAAGAGCAGCACTCCTCCTTTTTTTTTTTTCCTCTCAATTAGATCTGGTCATTTTTATTCGCAATTTCAAAGCTTTTCATCAGCTTTAAAGTTCAGCTACAAGTAAGGCAGATGAGTAGACTTATTCTCTTAAATCTTACTTCTGAGTGGCTTCATAGGAGTGAAGGTAAAAACTAGAGAGCAAAATGACACTTTACACCATCTGTACTAGCAGCCTTATTTCTGAAATTTCTCCCTGCTATGTCAAAGCATTAAACACATTCTTCTATGATTGTGTGTATGGGTAAAGCCTTTCCGTATCAATGCATTAGGAAATTAGAAATTTGTCAAGATTTCATCTAAAAGGCAGATAAACACAGATATTGGGGGTTACCCCAGAAAGGACAACTACCCGTGAGATTTGTCTCTCTCGTGAACCAGCACGTTTAGCTGCGTAGCCTTGAAAGGACTTCTTTGCCAGACAAATTATGGTCCTACCTTTATGTTAAGCATCATGGGACTGCTACAACAACAATTATTGGGGATGGGGACTACAAGAATGAGGCACATGACACACAAAAGGGACTAAAAGAATGACACACTAAAGCAGAAAAAGTGGGATTAAAACCAACGAAAATTAGTCAGACATTTTAACCAGATGGCATTTCCTCTTCCTAGCAGTCTGATGTGCTAAAGCCAAGCACACGCGTTATGACAGCAGATGGAAATCACACAGCTTTGTTTATGTTTGGGACCTACAGCAAAGGGAACCGTGCAAGTTTGAGCAGAGAATAATTACCCAGAGCCAAAGAAATGGGTGTTTTTTTGAAAATACCAATCCACAATTGGGCAGGAGTTAGAGTTAATAAAAAACTCGAAACAATTCATTAACAAGAAAACCCACGAGTGTAGAGCTACTTTCAACCTCTTCAAAGCTGCATCCGACCACAGTGTGCTTTATAACCTGCCAAGCACATCTTCCTCTCTTAAAAAAAGCCATTTTACTTTCTTTCCACTTCATCCAAACTAGTTACACTCTTCCAAGTAACATCAATCCTTGGCCATACCATTGCCTATCACAAAACCCACTCAAGAAGGCTAGAGAGTAACTTTATAAGGATTATTCTTCAAAACAAGACCTCAGGACATCACAAATTGGGACTTGAGCTCTGTCTGCTTTAAAGACAAGCAACAAAACCTTTGGCTTTCATTCAAGAGGCAATTCCATCTTTTTGTGTTCCCAGGCACATCACTTTGTACCTTTTACTTGCCACCATAAGGACTTGCCAGGAGTTTTTATTTTTCTCAAAACTCCTCTTTTACTTGACCACATCAATGCTTTACCCTCAGCTGTACCACGCCTCAAAAGACAAAGGTTTTGGGAGATGTAGGAGGACGCAGCACAAACTCCAACCTGCTGTTAGAGTTAGCAGCAGCCACTCTCTCACAAAAGGAAATGACATTTTCTTTTTTGCAGACATCTTAAGCTTTCAACTCCTTATGATTCCCTTAACGATGCCCTTAATTTTTCCAAATTTCTATCAGCCTACAACTAAAAAATAACTCAATAAATAGCCCAACCCTTTGCTTTTTTACATGCCCATTCCAATAGTATCTGAACGCCCTACAGAGCACTCTTTCATGCTGCTGCAGAATTTTTCCTTTCAAAGTTCTCCAAACTCTTTCTAAACATCGACTAATGAATCAGGCAATATTTACCCAGTTGCCTGGAAAACAGAAACACCTTTTGTAACAGCACAAAGTAACAAGAAGTGACTCATTCGCAGCGCCAGGAACAGAGGCTGTAACTCTCAGCGCCTATTAACGTGGTGCCTCCCCAGACACAAGTCCCAAAACTCCTGCTCCCAAGATGACTGATCCATCTGTGGAACACTGAAGATTTAGCAACCTGCAACACTGTGCTCTATCCCCAACACCAGGCAATTTACCAGGCATGATTAATTCAAAATTCCTTTGTCTCTCACACCGCCATTCATTGAACATCAAACACCTCAGCGAGAAGTTCCTAATTAAAACACAGAAAGGCTAAAATAAAGTGTATTTTTGTACTTTACTGGTGGGTCTTTTATTCACAACTGAAATAGCTTAATATCTAACTGTGTACAGAGCCACATATGCTATCTCAGAACACAGCAGTGAGCAGTGACCACTTCAACGCTGCAAGCAATTCTTGTGCTGCCCCTTCATGTCTAGAAGGAGGTGTCGAAAGGACTGAAATCTCCCGAACAAGGACCTTATCTGCAGTGCCATATGCAGAGGTGTCTCTGGACATGTGCTCACATGGCCCCGCTCCAGCTCGCCATTAGCACCAGCGAGCCCAACTGAGCAGGAAAGGCAGGCACCTGGCATTCCCAGCCCCACATCTCCCAAGCCCAGGCACTCTGGGGAACTTGGCTATCCTGCCTCAAAGTGACAAGATAAGCGGCAAGCTGCTCTAGTCCACACTAACTGTATCAGCAAGAAACCCAAGTATTCTGCTACATTATGCTGAAAAACTAACTTCCCTGGTCTCCTTGAGACCACTCAACCTGGAACTGAAAGCTCAGATCTAACCTCTGTCTCATACCACAGACTCGAGAGAAGCCAAAGCCAAGGAGCACAGTTTCCATGCAAACCAGCCATTCAGGCAGCCCCTTCCGGCCACAAACCTGCACACTCCCCTCTGCTGTATGAAATACAGAACACACTGCAGAGACTTAGCAATCCATAATGATCTCCATCAGCGGAGCAGTGTGCTCTTGCTTTCTCCTGATGGGAAGGAGAATGACAAGAAACAAAAAAAGCACCATCGATGAAGAAAGAAAAGGCACTGACTGCCGTCACCGCCACAGGGAAGCAGAGACACAAACCACAGCTCTGCATGTATGCCAGCCTTGCCAATGCTTGGATCTGAAGGCAAAGAAGCCCAGTACAGCGGGACGCGGAGAGCAAAGCCAAAATTTCCTGCTAAATATTGCTGCCAAACAAGACATTTTTTGTCAGTATTTGTAAAACAAATTGAGCCTGTGCTGTAAATATCCCTGCATCTGTGTGCTGTTTGTTTCGGCACGAAGGCTTGCAAATAAGCTTCCCAGCACACTTGCAGCAGGAGAATAGCTTGAGCCACTCTGGCAGGACTCAGCTGTTCAGGCCATACAACCAGCCCTTTGTGACCTGTGACAGACAGCACTCTCTGGTATTACCACTGCAACGAGGTGGGCCGCACTTTGCAGCCACCTGTATACAATTTAAAAAAAAAAGCAATAAGCAAAGGAAAAAACCTTTCAAGAAAAAAAATTGTTTAAAAGTTACCTCAATGCTTTGAGATTCATTTCAGAATGCTTCAAAAGCTCAGCAAGCAAATTGACCACAAAACTTGGTTCAGGCTCAAACTATTCGTTTGAGGGGTTTTTTTGCATCCGCTAAGACCTCCTTCACCACAACAAGCCAGTCTTCCAGCTCACCTTGCACCATGAGGCAAGTTCACAAACTCTGTTATGACATCCCTCTGCAGGAATGATAAAAAGAATAGAAGGACATCTCTGAAAAATGCCCAGCTATTTTTTCCAGGTTCTTCCCAAACAAGTGATCTGAAAGAAAGCACTGCTTCACCCTCCAACAGAGAACTACACCTACTGCCATGTTACAGCATACTGGCCATTGCCTGCCACTCAGCAAGTAGTAATCTGATTGTACCAGCATCAAAGTCAATTTTGGGAACCTACTAATCTATTCTCTAGTCTCCCAACCTCTTAGGGCATGACCCTCACCAGGCTGCTTGTTTCGGCATGAAGGCTTGCAAATAAACTTCCCAGCACACTTGCAGATGGAGAATAGCTTGAGCCACTCTGGCAGGAGTGGGATTAACTCACCTTTCATTAGATACAGGAAACTTAACTTAAATATTTCCCCACTGTGGTCAGAGGAAAGGCACTGCAGATACCAAGCTTCCTATGAAATGTATTAAAGCACTACCTGAGGAGACTTGAAAATATATTTCTTGCAAGTAACTGCCATAACAAAAGTTTGGTCTAGGTGTCAACGTTTGGAAATTTAGAGCATATTAGGGTTTGATGAATTGAAGTTCATTTTACAGCAAAACCAAACAATACATTTCTCTCCCCATCACCACCACTAACAAACTCAGGAGTGGAGACTGACCCATGGAACTAAGTGCCAAAACTTCCATGGATTTCAAACTGAAGTCCTAAACACAGAACCTTTCCTTCTCCAACCCAGAACTAAAATAAATTCTGGAGATGGTTACTGCTTAGTTATATTAGAGCAGCATTTTGAAGGGCCAGATGAACAGCCTCATCATTCCAGCACTTGTATACACATGTCAGGTACACACACATGGCGAACAGTAAGTCCGCCAACACAGAGTAGCCTAAAACCAAAGAGGTCACCAAACAAAAAGGTAGTGACCACTCCATAGTCAGAAATGGGGCTGATTAGAAACTGAAGTCAAGAGGCTGGCTCAGTATCCTATTTGTTAGCCCTCATTATTGACAACCAAAAATTATTAATCACTGCTTTTGTCAGAAAAGGAGATTGGCTTTCATGGATTTCAAAGGTATGCCAGATCTCCACACAACGTTCACCTCATCAGGATCAATACAATTTACCGGCTGGCTTTTCAGCAGGTGGGAAGTGGTACAGGCTTCACTGACTTCCAAGGAACAGTCCTGCTTTCTGCCAGAGGATAACTTGGAACACTTTGCCCATCAGTTGGACAGAGATGAAAGTGTGTGTGCACTTGGATGAGCCCAGCAGAATGCAAACAGAAGGCCGAAGCGGAGGACTCCACGGGAGAGATACCTGCCTGGTGGCAGGGGGAGAGCAACACAGGTTAGCCAAGAACAAAAACACGTTAACTTTGATTTACCAATGACTTATTCTGGGTCACTGCTTGATGGATGAGGGTTAGTTTCAAAGTACAATTTTAAGGGAGCAACATGATGTACACAGCTGACTTTACATTTGTGTACAGTGTACAATCTGTTCATATCATGGCAATCCACCCAAACACACAGGTAGGCAGCAAGCTGTTCCTCTGCAGTGCAGGAAGGGGAACTTGCCACCTGCAGGCAAAGCTCTCAAAGCTGCAGAGGCACTATGATACACAAGCTAAAACCAAAAGCAACGTGTTATTGAGCTGAACCACAGTGGAGGCTTTCACATCTGCAAGCCAGAAAGCACACACCTGTTCATTCCTCCCCACAGACACAACCACTTACAAAAACAAGTTTCCCTGCCTTCACATTAAAAACTGCCAGGAACTTAGGCAAGCACAGAGGAAAGTCTTCAAAAGAAAGCACATCTTGTTGATGTCCACACAAAGGAGTGGACGTTTCAAAACCAAGCAAACAGCCTTACTGCTCATGCAACGTTTGCTGTCGGAGCAGAACTGCATCGCCCTCCAGCTGAGGCACAACATGTGGGATTCCTCCTGCCTTGGCTTGTGGAAAAGCCAGGGCAGTCAGTGTTTCCACAGTGTCCCCTATGAAAGGCGATGCTAGCTGGGGTCTCCAGCTTCAGGGTGAAAAACATCCTGTCAGAGAAGTGACAACAGCCATAAGGAAAAGAATTATTCCCCACCACAAGTCCAAAGGAAGAGAGGGTAGTAAGATACAGGCTCCCTACAGAAGAAACTGCACAGAATGATGTGGGTTCGGTTAAAGGCAAAAAGTTTCAGAGACATCAAAAACGTTAAGTCAGCAACAAAAGCCAAAAGGACAGAGGGGAAAAAAAGAAGAAAACTAATGTGACACATACCCACAGTCTATCCAGCCTATAGTACCTCGTCCTTTCACCTCCTGGGCCACGCTGGACAATAACCTGAGTGAGCTTTCCGCAGCAGCAGCTGGAAGACAAAATAAAATAATAAAAATAAATGAACAACAGCATTACTACTCCACATAGTAGAACACAATGGTGTGCTTCTTTGTTCTGAAGCACCAGAAGAACATTTTGTCTAATTTGAAGAAACCAGTATGACAGGGATCAGTAAAATCTTCTGTAAACTAGAAGGAAAGCTGGCTGCAGCTGAAGCTGCATGGCTCCTTTCCTCTCTCCCCTTAAAACAACACAGAAATTCATACCTCCAGGCATGCTCCCTGAGCTACATTAATGGAGCTATACTGTGTCTTCTCCTGCAAACCAGTTTCTATTCCAACATTGCCTTTTCCCTGTGGCTGGGCATGAACCAGTTTGTGCCACGCCTGCTAATTAGAGCAATTTCATTTAGGACTTTCATCAACTGTAAGGGCAAGGCATTCAGCCTAACTCTCCCTAATTCTACCCCTGTCATACCCAGAAAATAACACACTTTATTCTCAAATAACCCTTGGAGACACCCAAACCAACAGTCCTGAGGAGCACCCTGAAAAGGTACTTCCAAGAACTGGCTGTATTACAGATACCCAACAGAGATTTTTATAATGCCATGCCACATTTGTAGATTTTGCAAAACACTTCCATTCCAAAGAAGTCTTATAAATGGTATTAAAAATAAACAGAAGAGAGAAAAGTATTGTGGTAGAAAGAAGTATCAGTCCCCCCAAAAATCTAATAGGAACTGTTTCCTTCCTTGATAAACAAAAAATAGAAACCCAGAGTCTCTTTCAGATCTCCATAACTATTTCAACAAACTGAATGTAAGAATGTCTACATTGGGTCAGGCCAAATGATCCTATAGACCGATGTCTTGCCTCTAGCATTTGAGAAAGTGATGGCCTGTAGATATCAGAGTAGACAAGCAGAGACATTGGGATATTTGAGGGATACCCCCTCAAACACACTTTTAAAAATAAAAGCATTCAGGGACCCATTTGTCCCAGAAAACTCAGTAGCTGAGCAGCCCTGGCAGGACACCTGGCTGGTAAGGTGAACTAAACATCTACAAATGAGGACACCTCCTGAAACCAATGAGTTCTCTGAATGAGATAAAAAGTGTCACCTAGTTCTGCTCAGCTGGGAAGCAAACACTTTGTTCCAGCAGCATGATCAGATGCTGGCCAACATCTCATTACAGCTGGGGGATGCATATCTGGGATTAGAACTGCACCTCCAAATTCCTCTCTCTTTTTTTCCTCTCCCTCTCTGGGTGACAGAATTCTAATTGTACAAGGATCACTGTTCTAGGAAGAAACATTAATCCCACAGTCAGCTCTGCATGCAATGCTTTAGATTGCTAAAACCAACCAATTAAATAACAAAAACAGAAAAAAAAGAAATCTCCATAACATGGCTTTTGAACAATGCCCATAGGGCAACATTTATTAGATGAGTGTCACAGCTGAAGTGTTCTGGTTGTGCTACTAAAAATGAAAGCAACCACCACTTAAAATATTAAGCGTAAAAAGAAAATTTTCCCTTTAAGAAGCTGAATAATACAGATGTCTTTTTATCTAAAGTGTTCCTTTCAAAATCAAAAGGTATTAGAAACTCTTTTATGGTTTTTACTTTGAACCTGTTACTACAAAACCATTTGGCCAAGTTCAAGTGCTCAAAGTTCCCCACTGTAGCAAAACACAATTTTTTAAACAATAAGTCACACTTATAATTTTAACTGTTTCAGAATAATCTTTAGGAAACAAAGTTAATTATTGCAGCTCCTGCACCTCTTTGTCTGCAAGATTCTCTGATACTGGGGCAATGGGGACAAGAGGATATTAGTCACCATATACTGCTCCCATTTGATACGCTATAAACCCAGAGCAACTCTACCATCATTGTGTTTAATTTAGATAAGACCTTTGCAACAGGTCAGAAAAGGAGGACACAATACCCAAACAAAGCATTATCTTCTACAGCTTGCCTACAGGAAGGAAAAGGAAGCAACAACAAAAACAATAAAGAAAATAATCATAGTGACACATTTTACTTCTTGCTCTCCAATGACTTCCACATTCACAATACCATTCCGCACTTGTGTATGAATTTAAAGATAGTTTATTTATTTTACATGGTGTCACACAAAACAACACATCAAAACAAACAAGGCAACAGTATAGCCAGAGCAGAGCAAAAGGAAGAGCAAATAAGTAAGTAAACAGCCAGAAAGGAAAGCCTGAAGGAAAGACAAGACAACCAAAGGATTCAAGGGGACAGGTGGCATAACATGAGATGAGTCATTTCTCCCTCTTACACAACAGTTCATTTTTTATTTTTATATTTTGTTAATTAAAGCTGAAAGACAACCATGGGACACTCAAAGCTGTCAGAAGCAAAGATGGATTGATTTCAGTGCTGTAACTATTCATTAAGCCTTTCAGTGTCACCAGGAAATCAAAACTTGCAAACTACTGTGATAAACACACTAGAAAGCTCTTATTACAGGGAGCCATTTCTGGAGATAAAGCCAGAATAAAATACATTTTTGCCAATGTGACAGAGCAATTAGAGGGCTGAATCAAGATGACTCCAATCTTGAAACACCAGGAGCCTCTGAGTTAAAACAAAGGACACTATTCCTGAAGAAGCCCTTGTAGTCACGTAGAAGCCCGTTGGTACACACCTTGCTTGTGTCACAACAAGCTGTGACATCAAAAAAAAAAAAAAAGGGGGAGAGGACTTACCAGATTTGGAATACAGCACTAGTATGTTATTCCGTGTCCTGAGAAGCTTCTTAAAATCCTTGTGATCACTTATTTTTTCAATGAGTGGAGACACCTTCAAGGAGTACACGAATGCTGGCAAGAATGCCTACAGAAACACAAAGCCAGAAACATCAGTAACAGCTCCCATGCAAAGAAACAAAATACAAACTGCTTTTGCAAATTGCCTCAACATTTTTCTATAATCTTGAGGCATGCTGCCTTAAATAAACTATCATATTGATTTGATCAGCAAAAGCCAAAAAAAAAAAGAGCCATGCACATGATTTATTGAAACTGGACCAATACCATTCCAAATACACCTCCTTAAGTGGAGAGATAAACACAATATCAAGAAATACAGTTTTAGTTAAGATGCCATCCCCTTCAGCAGTTTGTTCCCTAGTCAGATAATCAGATAAAAATTCTTATATAAATTTAATATACTCTAACAAGAGGAGTAGCAAATTGCCACTTCAAGAGCACTCTTGTCCCTAGATCTCAAAATACGCTGCAAACTCAATGGAGTACTTTGATATCCCACTAAAGACAGTGAGAGCTATGAAGCTAAAATAACCCACACTGACACAGAGCAGACAAAGGAAATGAGAACAGAATATGCAAGTAATCCAGCATCCACATTACAGCACTAAGCACAACCCTCTCCTACACACCCTCTCAAACTGGAATGGGGTTTATGTTTCCCAGTGTCCATCTTGTATCACACACAGAGCAGTGTCTTTGCCACAAGATCAACTTTGGCTTCCGCTGGCCACATGGAAGACACAGCATTTAATCTCTCTGCATCTCAGCTCTGTATCTATGCAAAGAAATTATTTTTTACTGCATCTTTTGGTCTATTTAAATCACAACTCTTCCAGAGCAAAGTTTGTCTGTCATAAAGTAAAACTCCTATCAAATTATGACCATAACGTCAGCTGGGGCTTCTACTGCTCATTTGTACTGCAGTAACATTCAATAATAACAATAATAATAATAATAATCTTATCCATCAGGCTATGCTGCCTCCGTTCCACACTGTACTGAAGTCATGCTAATGGAATGATTATGGGAAGCTTAGCTGGAGAAATTATCTAGTTTCCATTCACCTTACAGTAAAACCTTAACACTTAATTGCTTGGCTAAAAGCTTTACCTCATTTGCCTAACACATACAAGAGGTTCAAGGTTTTCTTAATTACAGAACTCATTTTGATCGTGCCTCACTCCAGATGGGCTGGAAAATGTGTCCAGGGTGGATGTGAAGAAGTAAGAGGCTGTTTTCCTTGCATCCCATATATTACAATATGCAGCATTCAAAGAAGGGACTAAGACAATCAAAGTCAGGACAGTGCAGCCCCAGGCACAGACTTCATTACAAATATAGCTATTTGCAAACACCACTATCACTGAGGCACAGAAACAAAACCTGCACCTAAGAAACAGACTTTATAAGTGCCAGAAGTTTTTACATGTGGAAAAGAGAGCAAGGTGGGGGGAGTCCTGGGACACACATGGCAATGTAAAGATGCTGAGCTGAAATGGAGGTCATCCTCAAAACAGCCAGGACATATGTGGTTATTTAAATTTACTAGAAAATACACCTGTAACATAAAATCTAGGAGTGAACAAGTTACCCCACTCCACAGGCAGGATTCCCACCACTGAGCCTTGCTGACCAAACGGTCTAACTGTGAGAAGGAAAAGTACACAATTGCAAGTCAGGCCCTACTTTCAGCATAAACATCCTTGATGCTTTACATTGACCAAAAGACTCACATTCTTCTAACTCCAGATGTCCAGAGCTCAGCCTTCCTACTTCAGCCATACGAGGAATTAATCTAACTTTGACTTATGGGCAGATCTATTTAATCCTAAATAATTTATATAATAATAAATTTAAACTTTATTTAAAAACTTCTCCCTTTGCCTCAATTTTTTGTAACTATTCAAATGTCTTAGATTTTTATTTATGCCTTGACTTAACTGAACTAAGGCTGAACACAGCGAAAGGTGGAATTACAGGTTGCCTGTAGTTTAAGGAACTGGACTCAATTAAGGATACTCTAGTCTATGAACTCTGCTAAAAAGAAATAATTGGAGTAAAAAAAGCCACAAAAGCCACTTTCAACATGACACCAAATGGTATTATGAACTTTATTTAAAGCATCTGTCCAGTTTTTAATGATAGGTCAGAAGAGGGGCATTGGAACTAGATGGTCTTTAAGGCCCTTTCCAATCCAAACCATTCTACAGTTCTAAGTACAGGTATTTTCCAGATGGAAAGGTTGTTTCACCAATTTCAGTGACTTTTTTTCTTCTTTTTTTTTTTCCTCCCCCTTTCCTTATAATGGCAGAGCTATAAACTTCTAGAAAAGTTGGATTCTGGAAACAATGACAGCTGTAACTACTGCCTTGTCAGTGTTGTCACTAACAGAAAACTTGATGCGCTGGTGGAACAGTAGGCGCTGGGAGGGAGACACGCCACATTGCACATATCCACTGCTACTCTGCCCAATTCCTCTCCAGGTATCAAATCAATACATGTTACCCATTTTCCCACAGTTTTACTACAGTAGCTCTCTCTGTTCCTATGGTTTAGACCAAAACCCACCGGGAAAGGCATTGTGCATATAAGCACACCAGTCAGCCCTGCCGAATAAATCATCATCTCCCTTTAATTAAGATTAATGTGGCAGCTTTTCCTGGTTATAAAACCCAAAAGGTCCAATCCAAAGGCAGAACTGGACAAAAACGCCCTGCCTGCACATCTAAGGCAGCCGCAGCAGTACTGGGAGGATATTGGCTGAGCGGGAAAGTTCATCACCTCCCAGTTTGCATTTGCACTACATGGTGTTTGCAAACTGATAAGAATTAAGTAGTTCCGAACTCTCCAGCTTTCTCCTGCTGAAATTAATCAAGACCCTATCCAGGAATAAAGGAGAGGCCGGTTTATTGTTAAACCTCCAGAAGAACCAGCTCTGTTCAAGGCAAGTGATGCCAAGCGGTCATTTCCACCAGATACCAGTCCCAGCCACAGGGCTGCTCTGCCCTGCTCCACAGTCAAAGCTGCCATGACTGTACCAGTAGCTACAGCCTCACAAGCTACAGCCACTAGTTGGGTCTACAACATGAAACTAAGAGCATGGGAAAAAAGAATCCTATAGAAGCAGTTATACTCTTCTTCTCCACAGAAAACCAGGCTCATATTCCTGCACAGCCCACAGGTAAAGCAGCAGTAAAGGTGAAGCTAATTGGCATGTACTGTGCTATATGAACTTAATTTTAAGATATGAGTCAGGTACATTTACTCCAGACATTTTGCAGGAGAGCTCACCAGCCAGGCACTGCCCAATCAAGCACACTGCTTCTTGTTTAAATCCAGGGCACAAGAGGAGATGAGCATATATTAAAAAAAGAAAAGGTCAAGAAAGGTGACAGTCCCTCCTGGGCAGGAAGCCTCTTTTCGTATGCGTCAGGAAGTGCTACATTCACACATATGGAAGTCTATAAATAAGAAACAAGCTAAACTCTCTTGTCACTTGAGCATCCTAAAGCTTTAAAATCTATTCACAACCGCCGTTGAAAAGTTAAGAAACACTCGAAATATTTTTTCAAGAAGCTGCCCACCTCAGTACCTGCTAAAGTATAAGGCATATTAACACAATCATGTACAACATCTGTGCCACCCTTGCCAGTTATGCCAATGAGAAATTGCAATAGAACTAAATTATTTCATGCTGTGTGTGCACAGTGCCTAGCAAAACAGGTCCTCATCCATGGCTGGCTTGGTGAGCTGGAACAAACACGACTGTCACCTGGTGTCCTTGGATACAGAAAACTTTGGTAAAGACATTCAGAAAAAAGGCAAACTACACGTGGCAGACTATGAAATGCAAATCTCATAACAATTCCAGTCTGCAGATTTCCCCCAGCTCAAGATCGCAATCTGAATTTATTTTCACAGAATTTTTTATGGCGTTGGTCACACATCAGTCATGTGACTGTAGTGTCTGAGATGCATGAGAGATTCTCAAGTAAAACATAAGTGAATCCAAACTCTCAAGACAGTCAATTCAAAACTGCTGAGACACTGCTATTCAAGTAGAAGGTACAAAGCCCCCCATGTTCTAGCTCTGCCTCTGCTCTTCAAAGTATGTATTTAAATATATGATCTTGCAAGCTAGGTGGGAGAAGTCTGATCAGTCAAAAAGGTTTAATTTTCTTTTTTTTCACTATTCTCTAACAATTCCTTGTAGAGTTGCTGAACATATGCAAGTGCTAAAGAGCAGTAAACACCCCACAACCCTAATCCTTTAGAACTGGTACCCAAGAAACATCAGAGCTCTCAGAAACCCAGAGGCAAAGAGTTATAGGCAAATAACTATTTGCTAATTATACTTCCAGGACTGACACTATTGAAAAATGTGGTCATCCCTCAGGCTGTGTTTTCTCAAAATCACTGAGGATCTGAGAAAGCAGAGTTTACTTTTTAAAAATTTTACTCTTCTCTGAATCTCATTTTAGAACGAAAAAAGGGAATATCTTTCAAACAGCCACAAGAATGTATTCTCATATTTTACATTTATTATTCAAATTAAATGTGATAAATGCTTAACTGCTGTTCCCACAGAACCCAGTTCAATTTATGAGTTGCTCCCCACAAAGGCTTCATGACAGCATGGTCTTTTGCTAAGGATAAGCAGCATGTCTGGAGAATTGCTTATTTATTTATTTTACATCAAGGGCAATGAAAATACACGGTTTTTAACAAAAAGAAAATAAAAATCAAAATTAAATAAGGAAGAACTATCAGAAGCGTAGCATTATACACTGGACAGAAAAAACTATTTCCTATTTCTCCTACTTCCAGCTCAAGCGCATGAAATATATATTTCCCTGGACACAAATTATGCATGAAAAATAAAAATGCTTACGCTGCTGACACAGTGCTTAGGTGCCCGAATCCATATGTCAACATACAATTTTTATGTGCACACTAACACATGTATAATTAGGCAGACAATTTGCACGCTATTCATCAAGAATAGCTGGGGCTGACTTGCACAAAACGCTGTTTCCAGAACACCTGCTGCTTGGCAGGGACGCAGTCTTACACTCAACCACAATTTTGAAAGCCCACTTTTAAACAAGACATTGACTTTGATTTCTGTCTCAGCTTTGCCGCCCACTGGTGTCATTCTCATTTTGGGACAACAGCATTCAACCCACTGTAAATACAATCAATGAGCAACCCTGTGCACACGAAACAGATTGTGTCTGACAAGGTATTTTATAGGACTAGAATTGAAGAGGAAACCTGGCTCAAAATTCCAAACAGTAATGGAGATGACTGAATTTAATTTCATTCTTAACTTCTTTAGGAGGGGACTAGTTCACATTCTAAACAAGGGTCTCATCTGCCACATTAAAATGGGGGGGGGGGGAAGGAACAGGCAAGAAATCCCAACAAGAAGACAGAATCTCACCTCCTCTTTCCTACTCAGTTCCCAAAATGAGCCCTGTGGTGGAATGCAGACTTAACTTCAGAAGGTAGATTTGAAAGAACATGTCTGTTTGTGATGACGGAAGTTTGTAAACCTGCAGATCAGCCGGTGGCACAGCCAGGTCCCGTGGCGAAGACAGCACTCACATACTGAAAATACCAGGTCTAAGTCATCTCCAGGCAAGCGCAACGAGAAACTGACCCGTGGCTTCCTTCCCCCCAATTCGTTCTCACTTAAAAATACAAGATGTTCAAATCCAAAGCCCCCTTGTTTACAACAATCACAGTTTGAGTGCAGATGTTTTATCTTCCTTGTTCATCATACAAACCACTCTTGACCTTGTGCCATAATTGCTTGCTTTTCACTCAGGAGCCCTCCCTCTGCTGCTATTTACATTCAGGGTTGTACTGCTTTGATCACTGAGCCATTTGTAACAAATGCTTTCCGAGATGGATAGTGATAAGTAGGACAGTCCCCTTTTTTCATTCATGATTAATATCTGAAATAGCTGTAGAAACATTTTAATCAAATCAGATGAGGGTTATCTCTGTTACCCAAAGGTACCTCAAGGAAGCCTCGTAAAAAATTATTATTTGAATGAGGGGGGAAGAGAAAGGGTAGTATTTGGGTCTCAGACTTCAGGGGTCACAACTGATGTGGCCCCTGCAGTAGCCCCTGCAATCCCACTGAAACCACAAAACCATCATCTCCCAGCCACCTGTGCAGGGGTTCCCAAACTGCAACCCACTGAGGACCCCCAGCACAAAGGTTGCAGAGCGCTGTGTGTCACAGATCCAAAAAGCCATACACGGTCTCAGTGGGGAGCAGTAACTTCCATGCCTACAGCAGCATGGGATGGCCAGGTGAAGAGCACTCCAGCAGACACACCGGAAGATCAACATCTCCTGCACTGGAAGACTGACAGCATTTGAAAACCATAGTTTTGCCCAACAGTTACATTTGCAGACATGCCCACCGGACACTTCTTGAGTTTTTTTCATTTCCCACAAGCTCTGTGGAAGAAACAGTCCTATTCTGTACATAACCCAGATTGGTTAATTCTCACCTCAAGCCATTCCAGGAACAAAAAACCTGAAGCACTACTGACATTTTGTTGTGAGGGGTCATATCTGCAAGAGCCAAGTGCCATATTTTCTTTCGTTTTCAAAGAAAGGTACTCTTTAACTTGGGCTGAAGACTGCTACAAATAAGGCATTCCACTTAACGTGGTGCCTGCTATGTTCACTTTCCAAATATAGAAGATAGTGAAAAATACCATGGAGACGTCAAGATTTGACTAGACTCTACCGTTCATATTGTTCTTAAACACTGGCTTTTAAGCTACAGGTATAATAGTCTATACTAAAGGATGTTCTTAAGAGCTCTGTGTAGCAAATTAATTGTATGGTTTATCACTGGGTTTCAAATGCTCTGTGAAGGAAAACCTGTGCAACTATTTACTAAGTAACAACTGACTGTAATAGGGTCAATTACTAATGCTGACAAAGAACTTTCTCCTTATTATGAACGTGAAGCTCTCTCTCTTCAAGCCAGGCACTGGCGCAATATATATATATATATTAAACAAGCTGTTGATGAACTAATGTTTCAGATATCACTTCTGAATGAGCACATTTGACTGCAGAACTTAAGGGCATGAGCAAAGCATATGCTACATAATCCCCCACTAAAAATTAGGTTTTCAAGAAGTTTAAAGAAGTACCACCTACTCAAGAAGCACGTAGGAGGTACTATAAAAAGAAGACAAAAACACTATTAATGGGACTTATAAGGAAGAGAGGGCAAAAAATGACACCTGAAAATCCCTAGCATTTTATATGGCACTTGTTATCTTCAAAGCATTGCACAAATGTTACCTAATTAATCCTCACATTTTTCTGCCAGGTGCTAGGAGACGAAGCTTAATTTTAATAGTTGGAGTGAGATTCACACAGAAAGGAAGTGATCTGCAAGAGGCAAAAGGGAGGCAGCATCAGAACAAACTGGCGCACAGCTGATCCTAGAGCAGCTCACAACCACACAGTCATGGAGTGCCATATCCTGCAAAAGTGAGGAGGGGGAGAGAAAGAGTCTTATTTGCAGTCACCCAGCAAACAGGCTGCATGACTCTGAACCCACAGATAACAGACAGGACATCATCAAGGCAGTCACAAATGAAATTACCTTTGTTATCTGTGTTCTGCAGTGTACAAGTCACAGCACCCTCCACCAATGCTACCAGCTAGCACAATGCCAAAACTAAACACTTGCTCTGTCATTACAACTTTTTGCCATTCACAAGCTTGCGAAAGTGGTAGAATCAAGATAAACAATAACTTACTTCCAAAGTGACCCTGGCTGCATGAAGAAATTTAAGGCAATGCTAGTTTGTGTAATGTAATTTGGAACCAGAATCACCAAGCTTCTCCATTCAGACCTCCAAACACAACTTTGAAGAAAGGCCTCACTACCTTTGTTTTACTGAAACAGAGGAACTGCATCACCAAAAAGCAAAAGAAATGGTCAACAATAGAACAAGCACCTCTTCCATCACCAATTGCTTGTGACACCACAAACTCACTGCTGGGCAGAAAGACCATTTCTGATGACCATACCACCCTCGTCGCAATATCCCAGGGCCTCTGAAGTAAACAGGCACTTTGGCACCAAACTCAATGGATTGAAAACATCACTCCATAAGGTGTGGAGTTGAGTACCAAAGCCAACGTTTAATTTGGGAAGGGCATCTGAGGAGACAGAGCATATCCCATGTCACCGTTCTACAAATTAGTATTTTGAAGAAGGAACAGACAAAGTAGGAAGGGGGCAGGAAGACAGCAAGTAAGGGATTTGTCTGTGCAATACCCTCCCTCTGACTGCCACAAAACTCTTTCCAAAGAGGCTCCTGTGGTTCAAACAGTAACTGGATGGGAAGAGACACTCCTGAAATCAAGCCCAAAAGCCACCACGGGAAACAACACCTGAGCGCTGCAGTGGAGAAGCAGTGCTCACGGCCTGCCTGCAAACTCACTGGGGGCAAAGCCACTGCTGCCACGCTGCAGAGCCACCTGCAACACAGAGTGAATCGTGCCTCAGCCCTCCCTGCAGGCCTGGGTTCACAAGTCAGTGTCAGTGCTCACCAGTGCATTCCTGTACCTTACCGGCAAGGAGAAAGGAAGTACTTGAGGAGCTGGAAGCCTCAAATGTTCCCTCCAAGCCCTTCTTTGGAGGCACTGGGTTTGACTGGCACCAGGTCAAGAAGCCTGCTTCCCAAAGGCTGTCAGTCAGACTCTTGACTCAGTTTCTCTGTTATTAAGCCAACACTCGGAAGACAAACTGATCTTTGCCACGCTGGCATGAGATAATATTCACCGGTGTTTGCAAAGCAAACGTACCCTAGATGCACGATCCTGATGGAAGCAGTGGCTGCTTTCTGCTAGGGAAAGTACAGTACCTGATATATCAGAGGAAATGCAAATCCACAGCAGCATAAAACTCCTTCACAATGCCTTGAACAGTAAATTCAGTCCTTTGAGCATGAAATACAGTCAACCACTTGATATACCAAACAAGGAAGTATCTGTAAAGTTAACCTTCAACTTCCTTGTGACTCTCCAACTCATTCAAGAAATAAGACGTTACAGCAGGCAGAGATCACTGCAGCCTCTTCCTCACGTGTGTGTCACATATCCAGAGTGATGCTAAAGATAACAAATAAACATCTTCCATTAGAAGATACTGAAATGTTTTCTTCATCCAGCCTTGTAGGTTTCCTTTTCCATATGCAGGAAGTCTTACAGAGACAAGGATTTCAATTCTTCGAAGCTACCTCCAATTTTGCTTCAGAAAATGAGCCCTATTTTTCAGGAGTGCTATGCTTGCACAACTCTAGCTGCTGTCTCAGGTACACTGCAAGTATTCAGCCTTTCCAGAAAAAAACCCAAACAAACAAAAAACAAAACACATTTGGGTGCATGAAAAAGGACCGGCTGGAAGGAAAGAATGTTCTCACTGACCTACCAAGCAGCTGGCATTACCTTCACTTTAACTTTACACACTGAAAATGTCCTCATTTAACAGCCTCTGTGACTTTTTAAACATTGACTCAAGAAAAATTTAAAAGCAGATTTTGCAATGTCACAGCTGTAGGCTAGTTTTTCAATCCTGGAGTACAGCGAGTTACATATTTCAAGATGAAAAATCGCACCTTCAAGTGCAAGATAATGCAAATTGGAAGAAATAATTTAAACTACTTGTACACAGTAAAGGGGAAAGAATTAGCTGAATCAACAGCTCAATGAAAACATCTGCTCAGCATGCAGCATCACAGAGCAAATAAAATGCTGTGTAAATTAAGAAAGGTAAGAGAGAATAACGCGGATAAATTAAAATGGCTTCGTATAATTTCACTGACAACAGCAGGCCTGCTCTGCTTGTCTCAAAGATACCAGCTCTGCAACATGACAGGTCCAAAGAGGGCAACTGGAATAGTTAGGAACAACAGATTTGTATGAAGAAAGCTGAGGCAAAAAAAACTTTTAATCTACAAAAAGAAATCCCAGAAAAATACTTACATTAACATAAAATGAATGTTACAGTAAGATAAGGTCTGACAGTCACAGTGGCTATAGTAGGAAATTCCAGAAATAATTCCATGTGTTTAGTTATTTTGAATGAAGGGAAAATTCAGTCTACTTGTAACTCTGCTTGGTCCACAGTATATACTTAATCTGAGGAATGCACTGCCACAAGTATCACTGAGAAAAGTACTGTGCATATTAAAGATGAGCCATGGGGGAAAAATGCCACACTAAGACCTCTCCAACATTTTAGGGAGAGTTCAGACTAACTTCAGTTTCACTTAAAATCAATAATGTGCATATAGCAGAGGTCTGTGCTTCTAGATGAAGCTTAAAACAAAACAAAAATTGTTCTGGATGCACAGCATTTCTTTTCCCTCCTCCTCAAGGAACTGACAGCTATGCCCCTGACAGGGGCAAAAGGCTACATCAGACAGGGCTGATACTTTCTGTCCCACAATGGCAATTCTAATATTAGTACAGAATAAGCATAGGGTAATTAGCAATTCCACACTTGATTTGTATGAATTAGATGAGCACTCCTCGGTCATGCATTTCCAAATACATTTCAGATCACTTGCGTGTAAAAAAAAATGATCGTAATTTTTCATTAATTATTAACTCCATTTGTCCAGGCAGAAGGATGAACTGTAGTCCATGACAATAATGTGAATAAAGCAGTGCTTTAAAGCACGGCTTCGCCAGTCTTTTGAGCTATTTATGCTAAATTCTGTGGACTAAAAAAAAAAAAAAAAATCAGACTTTAAAATATTTCTGGAAGTCGAGGAGCCTCCCTGAGGTAAGCAGTGCTCTACTTAGTGTAATGCCAATGGAACATACCCCGGTCCTCCGGAATGCGCCGAGATGGAGAGCGCCACATGCGAGGGGCGCAGGGGTGGGGGGTGCCGGGGGCGGGGGGCGCACAGGTGCACAAAGCCGAGCGAGGCGGCTCCGCTGCGGCACAGCCGCCGCCGGGGAAACCCTCGGGAAACCCTCTGGAAACCCTCTGCCACCGCACAAGCCTTCCACACGAAACTTGGGAGCGAAGCGCCCGCCGGCCGGAGCCTCCGGGGCCGGGGCAGCCGGGGGGCCCCCGCCCGCAGCCGCTCCGGGAGACACCGCCGCACGCCGGGATGCGCTTCCTCCGGGCGGCTTTTTGGGAGACGGGGGGAAAGGGAGACGGGGAAGCCGGAGCGCAGCACGCGGGCTGAGGGCTGCGGAGACACCCGGGCGGAGCGCTGCCGGAGCCCGGCCATGCCGGGCTGTGCCGAGCCCAGCCGAGCTCGCCCGCGGCAGCGGCGGGTGCGGACGGCGGGCGCAGCCTCCGCGCCCGGACCGGGGGGGCCCGTCCCGCTCCCAACTTTTCGCCCAACTCCGGCGGCCGCGCCGCGCCCCCGCCCCGGCCCGGGGAACGGGGGGACACCCCGCGCCGCCCCCGCCGCCCCCCGGCGCCACTCACCGCCAGGCCGAGCAGCAGCAGCAGCAGCGGCGGGAGGCGCCCGCGGCGCCGCGCAGTCCCCGCGCCCTGCCCCGGCTGTGCCATCCCGCCGCCGCCCGCACCGCTCCGGACCCGCCGCCGCTGCGGCTGCTGCCACGTCTGGCGGCGCACGCGCGCTCCGCCGCCACCGCCCGCCCGCGCCGCGGCATGACGGGGGCTGTAGTCCGGCCGCCCGCCCGTCCGGCCCGCGGGATGCCCATCCCTCCCTCCCGAGCAGTGTGCGGCTCGCACAGGGAGCCCGCGCATGGCGGCGAACACCTGCATCAACCCGCCAAACTACTGCCGGCAATCGCAAAGCAATCTCCGCCCCATTCGTTTTAACAGAGGTTAAAAAGTTGCAGCTCTTCTCTCACCTCACACTGGCCTCCCCTCCGGGGTTAGTTTTTTGTGCCTCTCCTCTCCCAGCGTGTCCCTTACTCCAGAAAGCGTTATGGCAAATAGCCTCCTTCTCGATGCTTGTTTGTCAAGGTTTTTAAAAGCTTTAGCTGGTCTCACATCTGGAGTAAGAGGTGAATACCCTTATTCACCACAACAAATAATGAAAGAGGAGAAAGAGTGAACCGGTAGAGAGGCTCAGAAACTAGCATCTGTTCTTCTTGTAAGTTGTTCCCACTCATTATCATTAAATCCTAAAGGTGAACTCTGTTCATCCTCACATGTCGGCAATGATACCGAAGTGCAAGCAAATAAATATGCCCTGTCCAACCAGGATCAATTTGTGCAGCCTCCATTATAATCACAGTATTGGAATGTTTGCTGCATCCAGACAAACAAATCGGTCTGTGCTCTTAGTTAGGTACATCCAGTGAGCCAGCTCTGCCTTGCAAGGACATCCCAGATGTCCTGCCAGTCACGTTAAGGTCAAAGCGGGTCAGCCGCGTTATAATTGGCTTCCCACAAACAGAAGGGATCTTCACCTACCGCCCAGTGGCTGTGTGAAATTCTTCATTGGCTCAGAAACATCAAAGGAAAATCAAAGGCATCTTTTCGAGTCTGATCCTTATAGCTGACTGTCACCCAAGCATTAGACTAAGAGGCTGGCTGCAAGGGAGCAATTTGTAGATCCACACAGCTGACTGATCACTTCAAGCGGTGATCATGAAAACTGAATGACGTTGACATTAACAAGTCCCCTGGTGGAGATATAATTTTTCAAAGCAGAAACACATACAGAGAAAGTTATTACTATTAACATTTACACTTTTGTGGCATCTTTTGCGGCAGAACCAGAGCGCACTTTCTCAGTCACAGCTGGATAACCTTTAGCAAATCATTTCACAGTGCTATGCCTCACTTCCCATTTGCAGAAGGCCTCAGTTAGTCTGCCTTAAAACGGGGTTAGCAATCCTCAGCTCACACTAAAATGACAGTGAAAGCACACATGAGGCACAGCCCAGGAGCCATCAGAAGGAGTTTGGAATTAGGAAGGACACAAGGCTGAAGGGAGACTTCAGCAAGGAAAATGGGTGAATGGATGGACGGCTGGCTGGCTGGCTGGTTAGATGAATGGAGGGGTGTGCTGCATTAGTTACCACCACTGCTGGTGCCAACTTCCCAGTCTGTAATAATCAGCCTACTAGTAAAAGGCTCTGGATCCCCAGTTGAATCCCAGTTCAAATAAGCTAACAAAACCTGCAGGAATAGGTAACCTCTTCTAGATCCTGTTCACCTTCACATCCCCAGCCTAGAGCTGAAAAGCTTCTGCATGCAACTACCCTGACTCATCCAGACCTCTAATCTCAGTGGGATATCCAGATCCTCAAAGACTGTTTGAGTCCTCCTGTGACTCTTTTGTGTAGAAAAATGTTATATCTTCTAACACTTCACATGACAGTTATCAGTGTCAGGCAATGTAAAAGTAACCTCAACGTGGTGATATATCTGTGCTGTGTCATAACCATACAGGATGTGCTGCCATTGTGATAGGAAAGGATAAATTGTGGGACATGGTTGTTTTGTCACAGCAGTACATTTTTATCATGATGGCAAGAAGAAACATTCTCAGGAAGAAAGAAAAAAAGACAAGCTATTTCAAACTGAGCTTCTGAAAGGTTATATAAAAAATCCAGTTTGGGAAGCTGCAGTTTTTATATATAGGAGAATATAGAAAAGGTATCCATGTGGCAACTACAGCTTCTTTCTTGCAGTTCGGCTCGATAATTTGTATTGACATGACAGGCATTGCCAAAACTTAAGAGACAAGATCATTGAGCATCTGTCGCAGGTCAAAATAATATATCAACTATCAGCTCTAGACAAGGCTTTACACAGTGGCAACTACTTAATCAATCCAGTCGTGCATTACTAATGAACTCATTACAGTTGTATCTCAGTGCACTGCTACCCAGTGTCCCAAGTTTACCCTGTATCTGCTTGACACTAATATCATATGCTGCTTGCTTCCTTGTAATTGTAATATTTTTATATGGCATGGTAAAACACTGTGAAAGCATTTGTTAATTCACCACTGAGAAGCAAGAAAGCACTACTGCCCTTGGATTATAGATCAGAAAACAGTAGCAGAGAGATTATATGATTTGCTCAAGGCTATAAAACCAGACAGTTTCAGATCATGTTCATTTCTGCACTGGGTCTGCTAATCCTTACTTGTCTATCTATATTCAAACACCTCTTTTACCAAGAATGAAATACAAAACTGGACTGACAGTAAGTATGTCTGTAAGGAATTACACCTTCCACATTTCCTATATGTTTCTGCTTTATTTGACAAGCTTGACTCTTTGGTCTCTTTTTAACCTGAACAAGTCTCTGGCGGCCTCTCACAAAAGGTAAAATGAGTCACTTCTACCACAAAAAATAACAGCAGAGCAGACTGAAAAAGATACAAGCCAGATTTGCAAGCCATACTGAATCCAAGGGCAACACGGGCTACAGTTGGACCCCAAACTATACAGCATTTGCCCAAGATGAAAGCAGGATTTGTTCACTGCCTTAACTACATGAAGTTCTCCTTCCTTCCTACAAGCAACATCTCTTTCTTCTTTAGTTCAGCTTCAGCCAACTGATTTTGATCTGCAGGCTTATCTCCCCTAAGTTTTGTGACATCTGTGTCATGTCACTGATTGCATCAGCTGAAAAAGAGACATACGAGCTGGTTGCCATCAACAGATTGATGGTATCGTAGCCCTCGGCTCCTCATGACCTTTCCTACAGCTCTTCAGCATATGATGAAAAGGAAAAGAGACAGGACCAGCCCCTGTAGGACTTTACATAGGAGTGGTCTCAGAGAAGAAGCACAGCTGTACATTGCTTTTCTCCAGCTGATGTCTTTCAGAAGGGAGAGCCTGAAGGCAGCTTTCCACTCCTGCAGCCTCCTCAGCACCTGACAGCAGGGCTGCAGATGCAGCATATCCATACACATCAACTAACAAGTTCCATGGAATACCATTAGCCATCATAATAATGGCTACGAAGGTGCATCTGTTACATAAAGTATTGGTTTTTAGGTCACACATTCCAGTTTTCATACTTTTGCATGGACTCTTTTTAACGCTATTTTTAAATACATCATGAGTCCCAAGGGACAGTTGTCTGTCATTCAAGCTATGACATATTTATGCTTTTCTCCTGGTTTGCTCACTGTAGTCAATGGGAATGGCATGGAGGCAAGCTGGGATGGAGTTCAGTGTGAATGCTTTAATGGCAATGCTCTGGAACAGTGCTGTATGCAGCATATAACTCAGGGCCTCCATTTCCTACATCATACCCCTTTACATTTCAGAGATCTAGAAGGATGGTGGACTTTTTGTACAGACCTTGCACAGCACAAAGAAAAAATACACACATGCTGTGTACATTCATGGGAATTTTACTTTTATACTTTATGGTTGTTGTTTCCTTCATTCTAGAATAAAAGTACTTTTGGACCACAGGTAGACAGATGCTCTTTATATATGAGAGAAAAAAACCAGTCAGTCCTGCAGGAGTCAGTTAAAAGTTGAGTACAGATATTTTCCAGATATTTCCTCCTAGATATTTTCCATTACAGTTTTTATTGCTTTTTTTAAGTCTGAGTCTGCATGCCCCTTTACATTTAAGAGGCCCTACTGTTAAGAACACTGTCGTTTCTTTCACTGAGTCTCCAAAGCTGGATATAATGTGTTCCTGAGTAACATAAAAACCTCCTACAGTACAAGCACCTTGCTGGCAGGTAGTAGATAATTTATGTCTCACAGTTACCTGCTGAGAGAATAGTTTAAACAAGATTAAAACAACCGCTGGAGTCTAGCTGTTGTGCACTGACTGCAGCACTGCTGCATGTTCCCCAAGTACTGTGATCAACAGTCTTCCAGTGATTTGCATAAGCTTTATAAAATATTTATAAATATTATATTATAAATATAATATAAATATTACTGTATCATCAAGGAAGTATCCGAACAATGAGCTTGTGAAGAGGCCTGAGATCTGAATCTGAATTCCATGAAGAGTCCAACCAGAGGTTTCCTGCATGAGGATTTGCATGTCATGTGATCTACAGGGGGCTGACATCACCCGAAAATCAAAAATAGGTACATTAGTGCAGCTTAGCTAACACCTCTTGGATTGAGATGGCCTACTCTAGTAACAGGGGCCTGGCTGATTATTTTGGAACAATATAGGTCGCTGTTCTGCTGGCAAAATGCATTGTAGACAATCAAAATACTATTCGGTGTAAAACAATGTTTGCAGTACTGCCCTCAGTATTCAGTGGAGCTGTATCCATTCACAGTAGCTAAGCATCTGTCTCCATATTCTATCTAAAAATGTGTTAACATTCAACCATCAGCATATATTTGCTGCAGATGATGTCCTACCAAAATATTTTTCATACATCTATCCTATGAGAATATAACCAATACATCCAATATATACATATTCAGTACTTTTCCCTCTCCATATGTAGATAGATAACTTTAAATCTACTTTTATTACACATATATTATTGCACACATATACATGATATACATGGCATGTATTAAACAGATGCCTTGTGTGGATTTATATGATTTTATAATATATTAGTAAATATTCAGTTAATATGGGGGTTTTTTCCTCCATCTTCAGTTTTTGTGGAATTAGTTTGTGTGATTAAATACTGCTTGTTCGAACTCAAGATCAGCAGTCAAAATCAGGCGTATGACTATGCAGTCACTAGCTACAACATGTAATATGGCAAAGTTTAATCAGAGGGATTTTCTTCCTGGAAGATCTTGTCTTTGCAAGGACCACTACTCACAGCCATATGAAAGAATCTGTGCTGTGATTAAGCTAGCATAAAAAACCCCCATCTTTATGATCAAATCCCTTGGCTTTCTGCAGTTCTTCACTCAGAGTAGCAATTTAGCAATCCTGTAAGGAATTTACTAGGTCCTTAGGATTTTCTCTCTATAAACCTCCTTCCTTCCCTGCATATTGCAGTAACCCATCTTTTAGTAGGAAAACACCACAGAGAATGCTGTATGGGAAAAGAGATTGTAGTAGAAGCAGAGAAGCAAGTGGGAATAAGACCTTGATCCTAAACTCTTTGAAGGTAATGGATTGACTTCAGCAGGCTTTGGCTCAATCCCCAGCTGTCAGGGAGAAAAGTCAGTAAAGAAAGGAGAAAAACAGCTGAGAATCAACAGGGAAACAAAGGAGGCAGAAAGAAAAAATACTGAAGACAAAAGGAAGAAATCAGAAAGGGTAAAAGGTAGAGTGCCAAGGGAAGAACAGTCTGGAAAATAAATGGATTGTGCAGAAAGCTGATTTATTCCTGTTTTTTAAGCTGGTTGTCCACATAGCACAACCTCAACACGGGCATGACTGAGATTGCATTTGCCTATTAATGTGCTTTGTGTCATGCCCTGTGTCCCAGCTCCTCTGGTAGCCAAGCCAGCACTTCCATGGAGAACACCACGGCTCCCAAGTGCTGTACACCTCTGGGTTTCCTATACAAGGAGCAGTCTGGCGTGCATCTGGGTCCTATCTTGAGTATAGAGGTGAGCTCATGCAGCAGTCGATGGGAATGGAAGGAGCTCATTGTCAGAGTAACACACAGTCTTGCCTCTTGCTTTCACTGCACCAATGAACGAATCTCTTGCTTCCACTGCAACAATGAATGAATCATTTAACACAGATCTTACATGCACAAGATTGTTTTGCAGGCCAAGAACAGGAGTCAGGAGACTTAAACTCTGTTTCAAAGAATGTTGACTGTTGCCTGTCACAAGACTGACAACTATCAGTAACGCTGTATTATCATCCTTGCTTTCTTCTCTTGAAATATGCATAGACCTGATCTGACTTTGGTTTTGGCCTTTTGGGAACCCATAGGCTGAAAAGTACCCCTAGGATAAGATGAGGACTAGAATGAATCTGTTGGAGACCAGGATGAGCAAGGAAACACGACAAGGAACCTGTGTGAAGGGCAGATCTAAGAGAGACTGTATACACATGGGTAGGGATGGTAGGCAAAACTCTTGGATGCATGAGGAGTCTGTGATTGCATGAGGACATTGGGGACAGAGTCTAGGACTGAATGATGGATTGAATAGGGAAAACTCAACTGAATTTTCAAAACTGGTGGATGAAGCTTAAGGTAGCAAGACAGGAGCTAGCAGGACAGCAGAAGCTGTAGACACACACTCCCCCAGAACCATTAGATTCCCAGATTTCTGGTCTCAGTCAGCATGTGCCTCAACACACTCTTATCTACAGATGGCAATTTGCTATTTCTATGAGTTAATTCTGGTGTCTTAACTACCAAGATGGCGATGTGGAATTTTACTGATGTCAAAGATAGACTATAACCTGCAAAAGGGAAATCTTCTTTGTCTGAATTGCTTTTTAAAAAAAAAAATTGGAAATCACATGCACACAAAACTCTGTTCAGAGGGAACAAAATCACTCACTCAAAAGTCAGGAGATGCTAGATTAGGAATGCTTGAAAAATTGTAGTAGCCTCCCTTGAACGTGGTTTGTGGGATGGAGTTTTTAATGACACAATTATTTTTTTCCTCACAGATTGCCTAAGCTGTTTGTTGCAATAGTTGGGAGATGTATAATTAAAGGCAGGAGATAACTGAAAGGAAAAAGATGGTCTTATCGTTAATGCAATGTGACCTCTATAACATTGGGCAAATTGCTTAAATGAAAATTTTCCCACATTATCTCTAAATGTTCATATCTCTGTTTCTGAGTATCCAACTTGGTATCTGAACAGATTTGTAGAAATGCTGAGCACTCATAAGAGAAACTGAATTGAATAGAAGCAGTGCAGTGAGTACTTAACACTCTGTACAGCTGACTATTCTGAAATAGGAGATCTTTGACAGTTAGACTACATTCAAAATAGGAAAGTCAATCTTAGATTTCCTGCCTATGAAGTGGAAAAGCATCCTTTTTTTTCTACTATGTAATGGAAGAACAAACTTATCACAGGCATGAAACACTCGGGCTCTTTAGTGATAAACAACATACAAAAAATTCTGTTATAAAGAATATAACTCACATCAAAGGGAAGTCTAAGTAGCATAGAGTAGGGAGGCAAGGGACATATATGGATCACGGAGGTTAAATCAAAATATGAATAGCACCATCTATCCTGTACACTGAAAGAGGATTGTGGAAAAAAAAACATGGTCAAATATTAACAGATGCCTGTTTATCTAAGAAAACAGTTTCGGAGAAAACGAGCAGTGACAAGACAAGAATGTGTTCAAAAACATTCTGTCAAGCCTATGCAAAAATGTGTTAAGGACCTATAAAACTGAGATAATGATACTTTTCCTTGCAAGCAAAGTGCTTGGAGAATTGCTGGTGAAATCTGCTACAAGACTTAATGCATTTTTCTTTTCACAGGAACTATAAGACCTCACCAAGTGACTCCAGGATAGCTCAAAGGATGAATCTGAAGACAATTGCAGTCAGTGGGAAGTTAGTTAATTTCCGGGGTTTTGGAGCAAAATCCATGAGCCATCAAACCCAGTTTCATTTTACAAAGTGACTTGATGTCATAAGCTGTAGACCCTAGAGACAAAACCATGGAGTTGAGGTTATTCGGGTGACATAAGCTAGGATCTGGGTTTGGTTTATTTTTTAAACAAGTTGTGTCTTGGCAGCAACCCAGGAAAAAAGCAATATACATAAAAATAATAAGAGAAAGAATAGCATGGTCATAAAACAGCAACTGAAGTCTGTGAAATATAAGAGAGGGGCAGCACTGAGTCACTAATAAGGCATTGTCCAGCCGAACTAGCAAAAAGCAATAGAAGGAGGTTTAGCTGAGGTTGACAGGGTCACCTGAAGCTCCTTTCTCCACACATACAGCAGAAGAATGTAGTTGAAATGAACAGATTTCTTCCCTCTGTCAGTTATCCAGCAGAAAAACCGAGCACCTGCTGAAGGCTCTTGTCAATGACAAGCAGCAAATGGCAGCACTAAAAGTGCAAGCCAATGCAGCGAATGTGACCTGAGAAATACAGGCTGACAGTGAAAAATGCTGCAGATCTGAAGTGCTCCATAGCTCTCTGAGTTTATGAAAGCAGTACATCTGGGCAGCTCACATGGGAAACAATGACAGGGCACATACATGTCTGAGATGTTACTGGGGAGAGACAGAAAATGCAAGGTCCTCAGCATCATTTAGAAATGGAGTCTTACCGCCATAGTAAAAAAAAGAGAACCAGATTCCCCATTTTTGCCAAATTCTCAGGCCCATCCTGTTGCCAAATTCCCAGGCCCTGCTCTAAGTCAGCTGGACATACTCTTCCCAGCATTGTCAAAATACTCCTTAAAAGGCCAAAGACTCAAAAGCTTCTACCTGTCACTGGCACAAGATCTACTCCACTGTGAGTTCCCATGTAGGCTTTTATCTCACTTTGCACATGGTTTCCCTGAGGCTTGGTTTATTCCACGCCACACTGTGGAAAAAGGCTACATGTCCATTAGTGCCATAAGTAACAGGGAGTTACTGTCACTACAGCTGAGCTGCAGCTCCTCCAGGTAGGTGGGGGTTTGAGAGCTTAGTAAAGGGACACCAGATATTTTCTTCAGTAGCTTATCCTTAAAGCCTGCTCTGAGGGGAACGTGAGCAATCTCAGATTCAGTGAATTTGTCCAAATGAAGAATTACCAAATACTTATGTTCTTCTAGTAAACTTCTCAAGACAAGAGCTCTAAGGTATAAGCCCTTTTATTCTATTGTCATATCTTTGGAAGAGGAATCCCCTTTTCTCTAGATAACATCTCACACTATGGTGGTGTTGCAACCTTGTTATAGTAATATCCATTTTCCATTTTCTCTTGATTCAGTCTTGAGGTGGTCAGAAAAAACAGAAATGGAAATGTTCAACTATGCATGACCTGTAAATTCTTTGTTACCACAGATCTCTTGGGTTTGTGCTTTTCAATGTCACATTAATATCTGATTGGTTGTATATGCCTAAATGGCAAACTTTTAAATGGGAATGGACTTGTTTTTAATATTGTGTACTTACAGGAAGAGTTTAGGGGAAGGACCTTTTCTCTAATTGGCATATAATGTGATTCTGTGATGAGGAACATGGATATATTTGGGTGACATAAATCAAAACACTCAGCATCTGTACCACAAGAGGGACGATATGACTAATACAATGGAAAATCATGACTCTCAAATCTTCTGGAATTACAAAACCACAACTTTAATCAAAATCTGTTGGCTTTATGCTGTTAATACTTAAATATTACAATACATGCAAGAAAGATTACATATTGAGACTCAGCAAAATAAGTTAATTTCTCTGCAATGTCAGCTCATGTTCCTTTCTTAAAGCATGTTGTGTGGAAAAAGCACAGCTGACTTCTGACACGGTTTTGCTTTTGTAATTGGATTTACATAATGTAGTAAGATGCCCTTTTAGATTTCCTTCTTTTCAAATCTGTTTATTGTTTTTCTCTTATCACGTTGACAATACTACCACAAGGCCAATTTGATTTATAATTGCATTTTGGCAGATGAATTTGTTAACATAAATATCTCATTTCTTTGCCCACACTGCTAGTAAGAAAATATTTTAAATAATTTTAAAAATCCATTTGACCTTTCACTTTTGATGACCTTTCACTTTTGCAGAGTTCTGAGCAACTCCACCAAGTGTATGAGTAAGACAGCTTCCTTCCTTTGGAATAATTTTATGGTTTATGTAATAAGCAATGCAGAGAAAGTAAATGTTCTTTGTTTACAAACAAAGAACTCCCATTCAAGTGTTAAACAACTGTTATTATTAATTATTTACATTGTGATAGCTCTGCAGAGACACCGTCATGGAGCATGGCTCTATTATGTTAGCTGTTATACAAACATAGATGAAAAAGACAATTGTGACTATTTCTTACGCCCAGTATACTAAGCTGCCTAAGGTAACAATGATTTGTTTATAAAAAGCAGGAAAAGGCCTGGATTAATCCAAACAAAAAAGCCTAATTGTACTACTAAAATCATTTGTGGTAAGGAAAAAGGAAACAAAACTAGAAAAGAATGTGCTGCATTAACCTCACATCTGTTTACTGTTAATAGAGGGATCAGCTATTCCGTTCTTCAGAAAACAAGACTGAAGAGGAATCAAGATGATGGTGAAAGGAAAGTGAGACATTTTTTAATGGCTGCTTCCTACATTACCTTCTGCGTGCTGAAATACACCAGTGCCCTAGGGGAACATCAAAGTCAGAGCGGATCAGGCTCTGGAGGAAGACTAGATAACTCATTACTTTTGTCAGCTTTACCTGAAACTCAAATGAGCACTGAGTTCCTCTTCCTAGAATCATAGAATATCCTGAGTTGGAAGGGACCCAACAAAGATTGTCAAAGTCCAAATTCTGGTCCTGCACAGGACACCCCAGGAATCCCACCATGTGCCTGAGAGCATTGTCCAAACACTTCTTGAACTCTGTCAGGCTTGGTGCTGTGACCACTTCCCTGGGGAGCCTGTTCCAGTGCTCAACTACCCTCTGGGTGAGGAACCTTTTCCGAACATCTAACCTAAACCTCCCCTGACAGAACTTCAGGCCATTCCCTTGAGTCCTGTCACTGGGCACCAGAGAGATCAGTGCTTGCCCTGTTGCTGCTCTTTCTTCTGGATCTTTTTTCTTTCCAGTCTATTTCTTCTCTATCTTTCTCTTTTTACCTTTTGTTTAAATAAGGGTTTTTATTAGTTGTCTGGGATCACAGGCCTTGTTGCTGTGACATTAAAATAGGTTGAGATCACTGCATTCAAAATCCTGAGTCCTATTTAACTTTTTAGAACTGGACGTGAACACATTTGATTCATTCATCAAATTTAAAATAACAGTGATGCTGAGAGTTTACAATCTAGAAGCATTACATCAGTCTAAACTTATAAAAACACTACTAATTTTGGACCCAGAACTACTTGAAAGTGTTTCTGTTATTAATAAAAGCAGCATCAGTAGATGCTAGATCCCTTAGAAGTTACAGGTTTAAGAGATTGATGCAGGAAGTGTGCAGCATATCAGGATGCCGAATTCTGTAAAACTACAGGCGAGCATTCTAATTACTGGATTACATTTCCTTCTCCTATCACATTGCTGTTTCCAGCAGATTTGATTCATTATTGTTGCTTCATTTTCAGTATTATGCCAGTTTCCGGGGCAGCCAACACAATACACTGGGTTCCACTGAATTCTCTAGAAGCAACAGACTCCCACAAAATCCTACTCTCTTCAGAGTGCCTATTTAAGCTGGGATTAGTATGTCAGGAAGCAGTCAGGCATGTCTTCTTCTGTATGCTTGCTAAACGATACTTAACCTACTGTGCCAGAATCTAGAGAAGGCTGTTTTCTCCTGTAGACTTCTTCTGAGAAAAAAATTGTTCCCTTTCACTCTAAGAGGGTTGTTTTCATTAGGCTTTTGGAGAAGCAATCTCTGCTAGAAGGCATGATCATGATCATAAAGGCATCTCAGCACCGTAATTCATGTATGAGAAACAGAGGGAGCAGCCCCTGTCATTTAATCTGATTCCCAGGGAGCTGAGAAAGAAGCAGTGTCTGCTCAATTTGTCAAGGGGAAATCTGACAAAAAAAGTACAGTTCTAGTCTGGTTTTGGTGAAGAGCTGAGCTTTTGATAGAACTACTTTAATTAAAAATATTTCTGGTCAATGGTGCTTGTTCTCTGCAGAAAATTGCAGCTGAAGCAGCGATCATAATTCTAGCTATTACAATTTCATATTATTATTGAGTCTTTCATATGTTGACTTTGATTGTCTTATACTCTTCTTCTTTTTAGGCTGTATTATCTCCTTGGTGTGTTGTGGCCATGTGACTGCTGTAATGCACCATTTCCCTGTACAAATAAAGTGGAAGAGGAGGGCATGTTGATCTACTTACTCATGACAAGGAACCCAGCCTTCAATGAAGAATGTAATTTTGCAACACCTGGACTACAGTTCCCATAAGGCGGAGCAGCTGTGTTTAGAAACCAAAATATTTTTCTTTCTCCCTGCCATTTCAGACTATTCTATCTAAAAAAAGTCTCCTTAACTGCCCATTTTCCAAGCAGTTCCAACCAAGTATCCAAAATGAGATAATAGAGGAAATAACAGATGAGAGACCTAGTTAAGGAAAAAAAAAAGAAACCTAGACTTTTCTTCAGATTTCATCATCTTCTAATGAGTTTATTTTCTTTTATGTGAGGTACTTAGGCTGATTCTTCTGAAAAATTGGAAGATAATAATGATCAATCTACATTTACTTTGCACATAACCGTAGAGGTTATGATGCATGGCATAATTGCAGTGTACTGAATGTTTCCCTTTTATAGCTGGCTGCAGAGACTGTAATAGCCTGTTACTCATTTCTAGGTGAAGGAGTTCCTCCTTCAGTTTATGAATTCGTGCTTCTGCTGCTGAAATTTTTGAACTTGATTCTGACTGGCAGTTGTAGACAGCTACATTTAATTATCATACGAACACTGGTTTGCCATTCTCCTTTCAAAACAACTCCAATACACCTGAAAACAACACTGTATCAAACAAGCCAAAGATGCTCTTAGAAAAGAAGTTTTCCAAAATGCTCTTCTTTACAGGTAATAATTTATCACATGCTTTAAGCATTCTTGTTTCTGTGTTGCATTTCTCTTTTTCTCAATGATGATAAAAAAATAGAGAAGACAAAAGGTTAGATCTGACATGACTCCAACACCAGTTCATATCTTATTCACCGATAAATTATTTATCTATTTTCCTGAGAAAGACAATCAACATGCAAACAAAATCAGGATGTATTATGTGTATTTACAAGCAAGTGAAACATAACAAAGATAAAAGAAAGAATTGAAAATTTAAATTATTCTTGAGGAAAAGACACCAGGGATAAAGTGAAATTTCATGAATGTATTCAAGTACATTGGCCTAAATCCATGCCAGCTATTAATCCATAGCTCACAGATGAATTTGCTTCACTGTTATTTAAAAACAGAACAAAACCTGAGCAGTTACCATGAGCTCACAAACTCAGCATACAGCACAACGCAGTGAATTAGACCAGAGAAAACACATTTAGTTAGAGAGCTGCCACCAAAAAGAAAGGATGAGCTGGTAGCTATGCCTTTAGTGCATGACTGATGGGGCTGGGATCACTTCTTGTAAAAATCATCCTCTCTCTGTGGGTCTGTTCCCTGAGTAAAATAAACCTATTTTACCTTTCTTCATCATGAAAACCTTCAGTGAAGACATGCTGTGCTGTCATTTGAGACCAATCTGCCCCTTGGAGACCAAAAGCTGTGCACCTGTTCCGTGTGAAAGGACAATCCTTGCATTTTCCTGGGGGTTGTCCTGAAATGCTCCAGCCACTTCAGCCAAATGTGGCTAAATTTTGAAGGGAAGAATGTAATGGTGCTGTTGTCTGTGCTGACCAACAGAGAGGATGAGCAGACCCGGCAGGAGCTGCCCCACAAGAGGGGCAGCACTGTCCGGCCCTGGGGAGAGACCCATCCTGGCGGTTGCCCTGGATGATCGCTGTTCCACTACACCTGTGCCTGGCATCCCCCTTCCCTCAGGATTTGCTGTGGTGCCCTGATGATGCTGGGTGTGAAGGGAGGTGACCATCAGTGGGGCCAGCAGAAATGGGTCCTGCTGCCATGTCAGGAGCTCTTTGTGGCTGTCACCCAGGAGGAGGTAAGGCTGGAGGCATGGGTTGAGTCATCTTTGGGGGGACGACAGATCATGGTGTTCAGAGCTCCACATTCACAGCTATAACTGATTTAGAGAACCTATGAAAGGGTTTCCTGGGGTTTTGGGGGGAAACTTGAGACTGTCCCTGCTTAGCATGACAGGAGCTCTCTGGGTGGGTGCTGGGTCCCTGTCACCGCTCGCCTGACCCAGAGGTGATTCCATTGGTTGTGAAGGGACAGAATGATGTTAGGGCTCTGCTGGAAGGTCCAAAGTGGACAGCCCCTGGAGTCTGAAGGTCCTGAGGGGACTGTCCCTGCTTGACAGAGTAGCTATTGGGAATGTTCCACGCAGGGAGGGCAGCACTCAGTGCTGAGGGGGCTGCCAGCTGGCGGAGGGCATTATTCGCAGTAGGTTTCTCTGTGGATTCATAACAAATATTTGGGAGGGGAAGAGAAAAGCAAACTTTGTTGTGCTGATTCACAGGGGACGTGTGCCAGGGAGCCATAAGAACTGGAGGCTCCCTGGGCTCTGGAGCAGCAGGCAGGGGGGCCTGGAGACATGGGCCGGCCTGGGAAGGCCCTGGAGTTGATCCGGGTATTCAGGTGTAAAAGCGCACTCAGGGTCCTGGCAGTGGGCTCTGTGCTACTGCAGGTACTGGGTGAGAAATGAAATGAAATAGCAGAGAATTCTGCAAAAGGAAGCATCTGATAAAAATAAGCATTTTTGCTGAGTATGGAACGCATTGTGACAGGAAGCCACAGAGTCCAAGACCTTAAAAAGATTGAAGAGGGTTTGGTCAGTTATGTTACAGCAAGATTGCCCAGATTTGGCATTATTTATGTCAGACTTTAGAGAGATTTTAAAGCATGTGCTCCAGAGAAGTACTGAGTCTCTCAAGAGATTGAGATTTAAAGCAGAAAAAAAAGCATCAGATTATGTCACTGCCCTCTTAAACTACAATTAGAGAGGATACTGATCTGAACAGATTGCCAAGTTGATAACACATGACAATTCTTATACTCTGAGTGCAGCCCTGAAAAACAAAAGTGTGTGTGAAGGGTGCGTGATTTTGAATTTTGCAAAGGCTACCTGCTGACAAATGAAAGCATATCTGACCTGAGCATCTTTCCATCAGTGAGGTTCCATCCTTCAGGAAACAGCAATAACTGACAAAAATGTTATTGCTTCCACAAATTAAGTCAGGTTTCCTGCTCTTTTATCTGGTACATAGTGTTTCGTTCTCTCTCTCTCCCCTGCCCTCCCTTTTTATTCTTGAATGCATAGGAGACAGGAATCCTCCATCACTTAGGTAATCACTTGTATTTACAAAACCAATCTGGTGTTACAACATTTCTGATGACATGTGAAAAATTACCTCTGGATGTGCCAGTGTATCAGCACAGCAAACAATAAGCAGGACATGGAATCCTGTGGCAACTCACATACAAGTTTAGAGTTAGAGTATGTGAAGATGGGAGGAAAGCTGCCATTTGTACCAGCTGTCCTGCTGCCATTCCCAGTTTGGGCAGCAAAATGTGGTTCTTCAAAGTATACAGACTACAATTTGACCTTAAAGATTTCCTGGGTGAGCCTTAAAGAGAAAGTAGCATTAGTTGTATCAAGCCTTCCCCATAAAGCACACGTGTGTGTAAAAGGTAATAAATTAGAAATATGTTTCTTTATATACTTTTAACTCCACCTAGCAAAATGCCCAAGCACTTCGGGAGCTACTGCAATCCTTTGCCTGCCATTGAAGTGTAGTCATTCCTTGGCTGCAAAACAGCAGCTGCTGCAAGATCCATTATTGAACAGTTTGAACATTGTGTGTGAAGAATACTATTTCTTGCTGAAACCACATGGCAAATACGAACAGTAATGCAAGAATTGAGTGATTTTCAAATACTGTATTGTCACAATCTCTGCCTCAGATCTCTCCATGGATTCTGTTTTTCCTTCCAGTGTCACAGTCTTTTTCTTAATATTTTCTAACATACACTGGAGTTACCATAAAAATAGTTAAGCAAAACTAGAGTGACTACTGGCAACAAGGTGAATCCAAGCTTCCTTCAACAGGAGGTGTGCATCTGCTTTGCTGCACCCTGTCGTTCAGCATTCTCTTGGGAGAAGTATTGGGAATTGACACTTGTTATTGTGGGCTTTTTTTCTGTTGCATGCAGACATGTAATTTTCTCTCCAGGTCACTCAGCATGTTTGTTCTCCCCTCTTATTTGTTTGTTACCCTCTTGTTTTCAGCATTGGCTGAAAGTTTGCTCATAGCTGGATTTTTGTCAGACATACCTGACACAGAAAGAGTTCAAAGAAATATGTTTATTTTGGAGTCTAGATGGTCAAAAAAACCTCCAAACAAACAAAAATACCCCAAAACAAACAACAAAAAAACCAAACCACCAAACCCCAAGGGAAAAAAAAAAAAGGGTTTGGAAATCTTAAATTAATATTGACCTGAGCTCCAAGCAGCAGAAAAACATCAGAGCTCGGAGACTGACAGATGCTTTACTATTCTGACAGCAATGGCCTTAGTAGATTGGAGTTTGAGAACTGCTGCATTTGCTGAATCAGTAAAACTGATTGCCTGGAAACTGAACTGCTAAATACTTGGAACACCTATGCAAAGATCTTGCCTTGCTATCTCCTGCTGTTCAGAAGAATTAGGGATGGATTACAGATAAAGTGAATCTGAACTTTCATAAAATGTGGCTGGCTCTGTTGAAAGATGTGATTATTCAGACCTAGCTATTAAACTTGGGAGCTGAACCCACATTCTAACACTGTTATTCAGGCTCATCAATTGAACATCTTTGAGTAACTACAAGTGGGTGTAACTGGGACAAGCAGTGAGGTACCACGATGTGTGTTTCGGTGCCGATCACTGAACTTCATGAACCCTCAGCACCATCATTTGTAGCAATGTGGCACCCAAAGCTTCTTTAAATTGTGCAGTGAAAAATTATTGGTACTTAGGCTGCATAATCTTTTCCCTTGTTACGTCAGGAGCAAATGACAGTTTGAAGTGAGTGCTGCTGCTTCAGCGCAGCAACTGATACATCTGCTTACCTGATGCAGTGTTCTTAGGCAGTGATTAATGACAGCCCTTGAGTCAGAGCCTGTAACTGTGATGAGCATTAATAGGTAAACCTACAAACAGCTCCTGAGAGAGGGAAAGGTACTGACTGGCATCTCAGTCTGACTGCTTATATCAGTCCCAATCAGATTGTTCAGAGGTCATCACATTTCAACTCAAGCATCTCAAAGGTCCAAATTTATGGCCCAGTCTGACCCTACAGGAACTGGTGGCTAACTTGTCTGATTTAATCAGACTCAGGCTGACAACTCACGTTAGAACACCCATTTTCCTCTGCGGCAAAATCAAAAGTGCCAGCAGTATTGCTTCTGTGTAGAAACAAGGAGATGCAGAAATGCTTGCAATGTTAACAAAAGTGGTGGAAACTCCCCATTTTTAACACAGGGTATACAAGTAAAAACACCCCAGATCATTATGCATTTAAGAACATATGCCTATCTTTAAGCAAGTGCTTGAGTATCACTGTCCTCCCCTGAACTTTAATGGGACTTTGGGCCACTGTTCAAGGATAAATCTATATTTATGTTCCTTGTACACCTGAGATGGGCTTGCTCATGACTTTTTTTGCTTTGCTGGATCAGGGTTTATAGCCCTAAAAGTTAATTTCTATCCTAGTCTGTTTAAATATTTCAAACACATATACAAAAATAAACCTAATCTTCCGCCAATATTCCACCTCGCTGGTCTCATGACATTCAGGAAACAAACCACTGATCTTTCCAATGATCTGACTTACAAATCTAGTTTTAGAAGGCACTGGTGGCTAATCACTCCTGCAGCTGGAATACCTACATTACTGCATCTCTGTTGCATGTGACTAGCCTGGAAAATGAAGTTAAACTTGTACAATAGAAGTAATTTAATACATGATTTAGAACTTTAACCATCTTACTACAAATTAATTTACACGCCTACAAACCTTTACTTGTATGAGTAACGTTATGTGTTTTGATGAGGAAGGAATATTATGAGGTCTGGCCTGCTGACTGTAGAAATGATTGTATCATAGATCAGTGATAATATTTACATGAAATGTAGCAGTTGCATTAATTGTTCAGGGGAAAACAATTCTCATTTTTTTCTGTCTTTTTTTCCTTCATTATCACTGTTGAATCTCACATTTTTGAAGAAAGGGAGAGCAGAATCAAGCTTAGTATATCTCACTGTGTTATGACAGTGAGAATATAATACATAGGCAATCAAATAATTGATCTCACTTAAACCTGATTATATACCAAATAAAATCATAGCTGAGATTTAGATAGGTCACTGCTCATTTCAGCCATTTCAGTTTGACCCCTGACAAAACCTTAGGCACCTTTATGGCTGGTGGAAGGGACACTTAGTATTTTATGGAACTGTATTTTGTGAAATACATTCATAGAAAAATTTAGGTTGGAAGGAACACATGGAGGTCTTGTTCCAAGCTTCTGCTCAAAGCAGGTCTGGCTTCAAAGTCAGATCAGGTTGTTCCAAGTCTTGCCAAGTATTGAAATCTCCAAGGGTAGAGACTGAACAGCCTCTTTGGGCCCCTGTTTGAGTGATGCCCTAGTCCCGCTGAGATCATCTATTTCCATCTTTCCAATCAGTATTTCCCTTGTTGCAGCTTGTGACTGTTGCCTTTTGTTCTTTTGCTGTGCCCCTCTGAGAAAACTCTGCGTCTGTCTTCTCCAATGGATTAAGGTATTGGAAGACATCCCCTCTTGGCCTTCGTGTCTCCAGGCTAAGCAAGCCAGTTGCCCCTGCCCCTCCTGGTACATCAGGTGCTCTGCTCCCCTTATTGCCTTAGCAGCTCTCCTCTGGAGTCTCTCCAGGTTGTCAGTAGCTGTTCTGAGAGCCCCAGATTCCAGCTGTAGGGCCGTTCTCTCAGTCCTCAACCTGACCTGGCACATGGGGCACTTCTGATCCCAATGCACAACTTTGCATTTGCCTTTGTTGAACCTCATGAGGTTCCTGATAGCTTGCTCCTCTGGTTTGTTAAGGTCCTTCTGAATGGAAACCCTACTTTCCGGTGCATCAACCACTCCTCCAGTTTGGGTGTCACTTGATGAGGTTGTGTTGTGTCTCAGCATCCAGGGCCATATGGCATAGCAGGAGGATAACATATTGACTTAGTCAGCAAGTGATAATTTTCAGCTTATCTGGCAGGAATAGAATTCTTGATAATTGTTGACCAGAATTCATGGAATATTTTTGGCCACTAGACTAGACTGAATATACAATATACTTTGCAGTACATGTTGCGCTAATTAAAGTATATAGAGAGATATTGTATTTTGATTATACATATCCAAATATATTTTTAACTAGTAAAGCTATTTCTGACTAACAACTCTGCATGTAAAAGACATGGAAAATAGATAATCAGTAATATGCAGTCATATGCACATATAGGAAGTGGTTGGAATTATCTGAGTTGAATAATTACAACAGCAGACTGCTCGATACCTGTGACCCAACACCTGACTCAGCTCCTGACCCTGCCCGCTCCAGCCCCCCTGATCTGTGTGGCTGCACAGAAGGCACAGAAGGCACGATGAAGCTCTTGCTTGCTTTTGCTTTGTGGCTCATGTTTGAGATGCCACCACTATACACTGTGATGGCCAAGCTGAAGGAAGGTGAAGTTATAGTGGTTTTAATTGCTGAAAATGCAAAGCAGAAGGCTTCTCTCAGTGCACTAACCCACTCTGCTGCAATATTTTTTCTTTATTGACATCCCTGGGTGTGCCAGTGAAGGGAAGCAGGCACTCTCTGTTAGGGAGCAGTGCCACGTACAGTCTAACAGGACAGTGGGCTTAGCTTTCTGTAAATGCAATGTTTGCAGTATCCCACAATCTCTTTTCTGAGGTACTGCAAGAAAAAGAAAAGGTGGCTGTCTCTTCCAACTTTTTTCTTTAACAAAAACAGACCACATGCTGTAGAAGCATCCAGCCCAACCTCTTCCTGGTGATTAGGTTTAGCAATGATAACAGGGAATATTCATATTTCACATATTACTAGCTTAACCTAGGCCCCAAGATTCTCTTTCATCACAACTACTTCCACTACCCTTCTCTTTGTGTGGGAGGGAAGCCACCTTGCCTCAATGAATCAGACAGTGAAAAGGGCAGAGAGGGCTCTCTATGGGAGACCTCCAGCTCTTCCCTAAGGCAGGGCCTTCCATTGCATTGCCAAATCACAAAGCTGGACACTGCAGTTCAAGAGGGAATGTGGCTACAATGTGCAGATCTAAGCTACATTCCCCTAACATTGCAGGCAGAGCTTTTGGGTTTAGGGTTACATTTCAGGTTTGTTGTTGGGAAATGTCTCAACCTGTGAAATCGTAGTTACCCTGTCTAGGAATTTGAAACCACATTTTCCCAAAAATCATGGGTCTGTCTGCATCAGTTCCAATGGGCCTCTTTCTTAAGAGATAAAAGACTTCATGACTCAGTCACAAGCATCATAGGTGAAGCTGCAATACAGTTTCTTTTCTAAGCCCTTATTTTCAATAGTTGTCTGAAAATCTGCAAAATGGAGGGCTGAAATTTAAACTAATTGGCCTTTGCCTAAAGATGAAAAATATTAGTTGGAAAGTACTTCATATTTTGATTGAGAAGACTAAAAAAGTTTCATTTTAAAAAAGTTTCTTTTCTCCTGACCTTTTAGTTTGAGCAACCCTGCAGCCAAAGTGAGTGAGATCTGAAAGCTGATAGGTTTTGATTTTAATTAAAAGCATCTCAATATCACAGACTGAGTAGGTATAGTATGTTTTTTTAATTAAGTGCATCAAAAACATGCAAGTGTGGAAGGACACAGTATTAACTGAGTGCTACAAACTTCTTAAGTCCTGAGAATACCTTTCCAGGTCATGAGCTTCAAATACTACAAGAGAATTACAATCTGCAGAACAGATATTAAGTTTTACCAGCATGTTTACATTCCTACCACACTGAGAATTGTATTTTCCAAACCAGACATGCAAGTTGCATTATCAAGGCACTGGTCATCACATAAGGGAATAGAGGAAGGAAAGTAAATACTTTTAAAACCCACTCACATTTAGACCCAGACTTTTCAGTAGACCACAGCTCACTGAACATAACTGTTGTAGAAGTGTAGAAGTGTAGACAAGATCTACCCTGTAGAGCTTTTCAATGTAGCTGTTTAAAGGAAAATTAGAACAGGGCAAGATACTGCAAAGGTTGTAATGGGAAATCACAGTGTTTAGCTCATCTTTCAGCTGAATTGCCTAAGGTGGGGTATGAAGTCAGCAGATAAGCTGTCAATAGTCCTGAATTCCCTTTCCATTCAAGTGCGGTTCTTGCAGAGAGTGTTTAGTGAGATGTGCCAAACAACATGTCTTTAAACTAAAGCTTAAGGCTAATTGTAAAGGTACTTATACTTCCCAGGGAAAAAAAAAATCCCACTTGTGTTTAGCAAGGAAGTTTTCAGTCCCTCAGGTGGTATGTGTCTAGGAGCACCATAAAGGTGTTCAGTGCTAGGTTTTATACTTCCAGTCTCAAGGCAGAAGCAATATCCAATAAACACAGTCACTAGGCTCAGAGCCTGAGTTAGAGGAAGGGGAAAGCAATTTCTGATGTAGTATTAAACCTCCTAACGGTGTTGTTAAAAACTAATTTTTCACTGTTCTTTTTATTTGCCAACAAATAGGTGACTGCTAGGTGCTGTATATCTTACCTCAGTGTGGATGCTTACTGGGCAACAAGAACTGTCTCAGTTTAACATTCCCTCCCTCCTAGCATATCATGTAGCTAACACAACTTTTATGTTTCATAAGTCTTTGTCTGCAAAGAGGGAACTTTCTACTTCTGTGAGACTCAGTGGGAATACTCAAACCTGCCTCTGTGAAGCATGGTGACATTTGCTGACTTTGTCATGTCAAGTGACATATGAAAATTGGCAATTTATAGTACCTGGTTTCAGGGGGAGAAAAAACTGTATAGCACTTGTCTGAAGGCTTCAGATATAATTCTCTGAAAATAAAGCAGTTGTCCCAATTTAAGCTCATTTAATTTCCTTCCAAAGAAGTTAAATACAGTCGCTCCGGTGACAGTGTCAAGTCATCCCTCTATATTATTCTATTTGTTTCATCACAGTCTCTTTTCTCCAGGGAGCTCATTTGTATTCTCTTGCTTTCAGGTCATATGACTCTTAGTTTGTGTCACGGATTTAAATTTTACTTCTCTTTAGTATAAATTAAAATGTTACTGTTGCCACCAGACTGAGCCCAGAAACCACAACTGTGACTATTTAGCAACCTATTTTAAAATCAAGAAAAAAGCCATATACCTAAATATTTTATGGCTAATTGCCATTTGGCTTCAGATCTAGATCTTAGTACTCAGGATAATGCTTACTATCACTATTGCTGCATGCTATTGCTTCTGTGTATTTGCTGTATTTAGAAATGCATTTTTTTTTCTCCCCTCTGAGAAAACTACACCATCTAGAAGGGCATTTTGGACTCCACTTGGGTCAGTCACTTGCACCAGCATAAAGATATTCTACTGTATATATTTTGACTGGTTTTCCATGTCAACTCTGCTTTTTCTCTTGCAGTGCTATGGGGAAATAAAAACTTGTAGTAGGCTAGTGTAATGACTGGCTGAACATATGTGCCCAGCTCTAAATTTCAGCATAATTTAAATTTTTTGCCACTGACATATGCACTTTCCCCTTCTCTCATTTCACGTGAAATGGTCTGGACATCTACAGCAAAATTATTTTTCTAATGAGATTGTTACTATTGTGGATTCATGGTCCAGAGATCAAGTGTGGGTCAATGTTCTTGCCTAGCTTCCAGACAACGAGGCCAGGGTTGATTTTGCTCCAGATCACCCCCTAAAACATCCACCAGGGAAGTTTATCTGAACGCCCAGAACAGCTCGAGCTCAAGCAGGTCTGCGCAGCCAGTTCAGCCATAAACACACTGACCTGCTGTGTGCAAGCACAGGCTAACACAGCCTGCTCAGGGTAGGCTGCAAAATGCAATGCTAACTGCGATTTGGGGCACTGTCTTTGGATGACCTGGCTCACAGAAAGCCTAGGTTTGGTCTGTTTTTACCCCCCAGAGCTCTGTTCTGCACTTGTAGGTCCTGGTCCCCAGCAGCGCCCGGCAATACCGGTTATCCTCTCAACTTCTGCCCTATAGTCCAAAGTGCTCCCATCCCTCTGAGTCCTGTTCGCCTTTCCTGCAGCTTGTCTCCGCTCTGTTTAACTCCCCCCACCCCCGTCCTTCTCCGTGCACTGCATCGCTGTGTTTGCAGGCAGCAAAAGCGGCCTCTCTTCCCTGTAGGCAGTGGGCGCAGTGGGCTTGCCCCTTCTCCCTGCAGCCTTCACCTCCCGGGAAAGCCTGTGCCAGACCCGCCGCTGCTCGAGCCACCAGGCAGGCTGCTCACGGGAGTGTCACACGAGCCCACACGGTGAACAGGCCGTGCTCCAGCGGTCCCCCCGCTTCACCGGGTGCCCTGCGGGCCGGGCGGCTCTGGGCAGGGCGAGCGGCGCGTGCGGGGCCGGCGCTCCGGGAGGCACCAGCAGCACCTAGCGGTGAGAGCCGGGCGGAGCGGGGAAAGGGAAGACTTGTCTCAAACTGCGCTTTGCGCTGGCCGGAATCTGCCCGCAGGCATCTCCGCGTCTCTGCGTCCCGCGGAAAGGGCGTTTCTCCAGCAGCGATGGCTCTGGACAAGAGGTGCAGTTCAACACCTCCGCGGGCAACTGTGAGAAGTCTTGCCAAGAGCTCGGACTCTGTGCCAAACCCAGAACAGGAACCCGGTGCATCCTCTTCCCTACCGAGGTTTAGGATTTGGAGAATGGGAACAAATTGTTTGATACAGATCACTTCACATGCAATACCCTGACTTTTCCCATGACATTTGTCTCTTTTTTCAGAGAATCGGAACTGTACCACTTCATGTCACAAGCCCTTTGCTAAAAAGATTTGAGTAGTTTCCCTGTCTGACCACTGATTTTGCAAACATCATGCTATGTAATTGCATTGAAGTGTCAAGACCTGACTGTCCATGGAAATATTACAAAACTTTTATTAATGTGCACAATTATTCGTGAGTCTTTGAACAATGCATACACACACATGACCAACAGAACTACTCCCATCTTTGGAGGGGAAACAGCAGTTCAATAGCAGGAAAACACTAGAACATTTTAGGACAAACACTCTTTTTTAATAGAAAAGTGCTATCCATTATGTCTTCAAATGTTAACAGACACTGGGGGAAAAAAATTAGTTTATGTGGTCTTATGCTACTTATTTTTCAAGGCCTCATCTGGAAGTCTTAGGAGGAAGAAAGGTTGAGCTATCTTCTGGAAATTATGTGTGCAGTTATGGCATTTGGTGAGGTGTTCTATCCCTCAGGCTTACATAACAAAATGACCTGCTCTACAGTAAAACTGAAAAAGAAGGCAAATAGGCGTCCTAGCACAGGGTACAGCCCTTCACTGTGTTCTGCTCTGACCACTAGGCTCTTCTGCATCATTATTTAAAATTCAATTCACTAAATTGAAAAATATCATCCCGTATATTACGGAAATGAAGGAGCAGTTATTTACTATTCACGTGTAAATTAAGATAATACTGTAAGAAGATGCTATCACTAAAAACTCAGCTAGAGGGTAGGCGTTTATTCAGTTTTAGGAAAGATGACGATGAAAAAAGCACAGATACGATGTCACTGTCCATGGAGCAGTTTGCTCAGCACCTTCTAGACTTTGCCTGATTCGAGCCTTATCCCAAAGTTTGAGTTTTGAGCAGAATACTTAGCCACACTGCAATTATTTTGTATCCATTACCTGTCATACACTTTCCAGTGTGTTTTAAAATGGAAAACAGATAAAAAATGTTATGCATATAAATAACGTATTTAGTGTTTTATACAAGGCGTATCCAAAAATGCATTACTGCATTAAGGAAGAACTGAGAAATTAAGAACAGGCAAATAATTACATATTGTATAATGATCATCTCAGTGGATCTATACTGTTACTTCTCTGAGGCGTGAACTGGGAGCACACCCACTGCCACCACAATTGGCTGTCATAGCATTGATGAGCCATCATACAATTACACTGTTTTTATATAGCTATAACATACTGTCAACATGAATGACAGGATCAGTTTATAGAAGGAAAAAATCCCAGTCTCATTATATACGCGCACATACATATGCAACGGCAGCAGTGCAGGCCATTCCGTCTGGGGATTCAGCTGATAAATAACCGAGGCTCTTATCTGGCGATTTTTAAATGTCACCAGACCAGCCCAGATGTGTTTTTATCCCTTGACTGCCGGGCTGCCTGTCCATCAGCAGATACTATCCTATGGCTTAATGCGGTTGCCGCTGACGGCGTACAGGCGCTGTGCATCACCGCGGGGACAGCGCGGCACATCAGCCACTAGCAAAAACACGTTTGATGCAGCCCCCCCCGGCCTCTCCGCGATCCCCGCCGGCGGCCCCCGGGCAGCGGCGGGGCCGCGGAGAGGCGGCGCTGCTTCTCCCAAGCGCTCCGCGCCGCGTACGCGGGTTTTCCGCCGCTATCTGCGCTTCGGCGTGAGAAAACCTCCGCTTCCCTGCCCGGGTTCATCTCGACCCCATTCGCCTCCGGCGAGCAAGGGGACATCGCGACCAAGGGAGACGCGGCCAAGGGAGACGCGGCCACAGCCCCGGGCCCGGGTGAGGGGCGCAGTCACGGGCAGGGACCGCGCTCCGCTCCGGGCTCATTGCAAGCCCCGGCTGGGCGGTGTGTCCGAGCACGGCAGTCCGGAGCTCGGGAGCCGGGAGCCCGGCCGGAGTGTCCGCTGGGCCACTCCGAGCCCCAGCGCGGCATCTTCCCTGCGCCCCACTCCCATCCCAGCCACAGCCACAGCAACGCAGCCGGCCCTGCCCCTTCCAGCAGGGAGGGAAGAGGCTGGATTTAAACACAAACATCGTTCCGCCGCTGGTTCTTATTCTCGCTCTCGGCTAGCGCCTCTCCTCCATCCTCAGCCCTCCCTACGCCGGCGGCACTTGAACCTGCCCGCCTGAAAAGTGCGCCATCCCCCATCCTCGACCTCCTCGCCTCCGGGCCAGCCCCGCCGCCCCCCCTCCGCAGGGGTCCGACGGCGGAGCCACCGTGCTGCCGAGACCCCCCGCCGGCACTGGGAGGCCGGCTGCGAGCAGCGGGGAGGGCGGCGAGGGCGATTCGCCTGCTAAGAAATGCCCTGCTGAACTTTGAATATATTAGTTGACATCAGTGCGAGTTGGGGCTGCCAGCCCCTAGCTCCCTCCTCCTTCCCTACCTCCTCCTCCTCCGCCTCCTCCTCCTCCTCCCCTCGGTCTCCGATGGAAAGAGTTGAAGCCGTGCTGATAGGAGCCGCCTGGAAGAGACAGCGGAGCGCCCGGGAGGACTTCGGTCCCAACTCCGGCCGCGCCGCTGGGACGCTGCCCGCCGCCGCTCGCATGGCCCGGGGCGGCACTCCCTGAGCGCCGGGCTGGGGAGAGCCGCCGCTCCGCTCCCCTCCTCGCCCCGAGCCGAGCCCAGCCCAGCCCTGCTGAGCCGAGCCCAGCCGCCCCGCGGCTGCCCCCACTGCTGCGGCAGCCGGAGCGCGATGTGCCGGTGAGCCCCGCACCGGGAGCCCCGCGGTCACCCCGTAAGCGCAGCCGGCGGGCCGGGGGGCGGGCGGCGGGCCGGGCCGGGGGGTGCGCAAACTTCCCAACTTGGCGGGGTCGGGGCTAGCGGCGGCACTGGGAAGGGGATCCGGGGAGGTGGGAACCCCTGGGCTGCTGCGCGTCTCCGCCACCCCCGGCGCAGCGCTCGGTGATGGGGGGCCGGGGGCTGTGTTTGTGCCCGGCGCTCGGTGCGCCGTCTCCTTGCTCGCTGCGGGCTGAGGAGGCAAGGGGGCTTCTTTTTTTTTTGAGTCGCTGTGTTCGCAGTCCGGCAGCGCTGGAGAGCACGCTAGCTCGGAGGTGGCAGTGGAGGTGGTTTTTTTCCTTCCTCTTTCTCTCCCCGCCACCTCCCCAGCTCTTTCTAAACCCGCTGATGGGGGCTGTGGCGAGAGCGAAGGGGTGCAGTGGTGGGAAGCCGGGTAGCCTAGACGAAGGGATATCAATGATTATTTTTTTTTCACATGGTAATTTGTCTTTGTGGTTGGGGTGGCCCATTAAATTTCAGCTCACGTCCTGATGGAGATCAAAAGCGAAGGGGAGAGGGAGAGGGAAGCAGAGAGCCTTGTGCGGCTCCTTAGCTCCGTGCATTGTTAGAAACTTATGGGGAGTGTGTGGGGGGGTAGGATTTCCAGAAACAACCTTTGTCGATCCAGCTCCAACACCCACACCAGAAGTTGGAGACCTGTATTTTCCAGCACTACCATCTGCTCCCCCGTGCTGCCCAGGAGCACGCTTACTGTTACGCCTCAGAGGAAACAAACAAAAGGTGTGCTTGGCAAGTCGTTCCTGAACCTGTCTGTTCATGGGCTTTTAGGTGGAGTGTAAGTATAGAGGAGTATCTCTGTCCTAAACGTTCACTGTCCTCTGTTGGCTCAATTTAGACTCTTAGATAATTTCCTGTCCTTAAAAAAGGTCTTCAGACATTGTAGATGCCAGGTCCTGTTTTGGGGTTTTCCCTCATTTATTTATTTATTTTTGGTGGGGTTTTACATTTGGGGTTTTTTTCCCCTTGAACTATTTATGTATGGATATATCGGCTTGAGATCATAGTAAAGTTTTATTTTTTGTTGTGCAAATGTTCCCTCTCATTACAGAAAATACTTCTTTTCCTAAATTATAGTCTGAGCTGCAAGAGGTTAGCTCTCTTTGCCTCTTGGGTGGGTTCAGTGGTAGGCTGAGACCCTAAGCTGACTGCACTGTGCACAAAATAGAAACCAGCTAAGCTAAAAGTTATAATGGGCTTTGATTCTTTCTGCTTGTTGAGATCAGTAGCGATCCTGGGTGAGTGAAGGCAAGGAGGGAGGAGTGAGAGTAGTTGGAACAAGCTACTCATACAGAAAAGTGCTCTCTTGATTATGTGTGTGGTTTGTAAGCACCCAAGGGAGAAAACTGGTCATAACTGCAGAGAAGGTGGCAATGGAAAAGAAAAATCCTAATGATATTTAACCAGATTTTTAACAGAGATTTCATTTTTAAGCATATCTTTAATTCCCTTCTGAACTAAAACTTTTCTGCTCAGATTGGACTGGATGATAAGTAGGCTCTGCACTGGGCAGGCTATAGTAGAGGATCTCTGCATTTTATGTTATGCCTCTTGCGTTTTCAGTGAAGACAGGTTCTCCTGTTTTTCTCTATTGCTTTCTTTCCTCAGAGAGGCTAAGTTTTTGTCCTCGCCTGCCAGGGACATGTTAATCCAGAAGTCTTGGGGGGAGAGAGATCTAGCCATTCAGAATAGAGATATTTGCTTTGTCCATCCCCCTAGCCTGTTAGGCTGATGGAATTGGCAGTGGTTGCCCTCGGTGACCTCCCTCCCTTCCTGCAAAGAGCTGGGGCAACCAGGGAGAAGAAAATGTGCAAACTCCAGCGAGTGAAAAAGCACAACCCCAGGGGACAAAAGGCTTGAACAGAGAGATGTAGGGGATGAGGATGTGTGTAGAAAATGACTTTTAACAAGGTGGCCTCAATCAGGTCACATCAACTGGAAAAAGATGGCATGGGTTCAGTAGAAATGTGTGTAGCCCAACAGAAACCTGATACAAGTGGTGCCATGGGATTTTAGTTACTTTGCAGTAAAATGAAATAAGTGTTCAGAAAAAATTACTTTGGTCGTCCAGTGTGCTTGCCCTTTATTCTCCAAGCAGACAGCTGACCTGGGGGAACGTCCACCCCGACTATTAGCTCTTTGCTTTTTACCTTATAGTCAGTTGTAAAAGTCCCGCTTGACTTGGGCTGAGACACGACAGACGTTCCCTCCCAATTAGAGAGAATGTTCTTGGAGACGTGGCTTGACCAATAGATTTCTATTTTAGTCAGGATGAATAATCATGTGAGCAGACATACTAGGGTTAAATAAGCCCATCTGCATCAATGTATCTTCCTGAAAACGAATAGATGCCAGGTAAAGTTTCAGTGTGCAGCCGGGGCTGTTGCCTTGCTGTTCGGCAAAAGGGGGCAGCATCAAACAGTGCCACGGAGCGATCCGCCGCTGCTGCCTCCCTGCCTCGAGCGCTGGTGTGTGCTCTGCCGACTGGGATCTGGGAATTTAGAATGTTATCCGGTAGCCCTTATTCAGGTGATTCCTTGTAAAGACATCAGAGAGGTTAGTTGACTGTCTAAAAGATGCAGGATCAAAGCTGTAATTGTTTTACTTTGTGGTTGCATCACTTCCATATGCTGGTGAACACTTGGAAATTAAGGACAATGCTGTACGATTGCAAAACCACTTTTGTTCACATTTAGAAGGCTGACAGCAGTAACCTCACCCTGTTCTTACTATACTGATTTTAGGGAGAGCATGATGAAGCCCTAGCTTTGGATTGCTGTTGGTATAAATGTCTTCCAAGGAATTGTCATCACTGTTTTCCACAGTAGGAAAACAAAACATTTTCTTCTCCAGATTTAACTTTCTTTGAGAACTCTTTCTTTTCCAGCCTAGAGAAATATATTGATCCATCTTACAATGCATTTAAAAGCCTTTTCACCTTTCATTTATCTATATGCCTGGAATTATTAGATTAGCATTTCTTAGTTCATTTTTTACTGAGCAACATAGATAATTTTACCAAGGATCTGTCATCGGAAAGCCAGGCACTGGACTCCAGCTTTGTCAGGTCTCCAAAGTGTTGCTCACTGCCTTCATGGCAAGAGCTGCAGCAGTAAGTGCAGACTGGCCACAAGAGAGAGGGGAATAAGGAGTAGTGAGGAATCAGGAGTCAGACACCACAATGTGATGTTCCACTGCTGGGGTAGTGGTGAGATCCAGAGTTTAGGTGCAGTCCCATGTGAAGTCTGCAACTGAATTTACCTTGCTGCAGATCATACTCACCAGATCATTTCTGGTGTAAAACTGGAAAAGGGAAACTTAATTATCTGCAGATGGTGGTGGAGGCAATTCAGAATGGTTCTTTAGGAGTGAAATTCATTGGTGTTCGTGGTGCAGCAGGTGTGTGAGTACCAAGTCACGCTGAGATTGCAAAGTCAGTCTTAAGTGATGGACTTACCTTTTTATAGACTGAAGACTGTGAAGGTGAACTGGTTTGGATTCTTGTGATTTATTCAGGGAGATAGAATGTAGAGTATTGCACTATCCCTGCTGTGCCTTGAAATGAGCAGTGTCCAAGTATGTGTGTTGTTGATTCTGAGGTTCTTTGTTATTGTTCTGTTACCTTTTTTCTTTTTAAGGAGACAAAAATCGACTCATCCAAAGCAGTATGTCAGATAGTGTTTTTGTAGAGATTGTTTCTCTGTTTTTTTATACCGTGGGCTGCTGACTTGTCCAGTGTGTCCAATGCCAGGATTCATCCCATCTCTGTCCATGGTGGCAATTTTCATCACTTTCAGTGGGAGCCGAGTATGAGACACAAGACTTGAACAGCTGTTTGAGTCTGCAGCTTGTGTGGACAGTGCCTTGTTTACTGGAGATTATTCTTCAAGCACAGTTAACCTCAGTATTTATTTCACTCCTGTTCTTATTGTTGTCCAAAAAAAAATAAAAATACTGCATAACAGCAGTTATTCCTTACCCCAGGCTCAAACCATGCGAGCAAAGTGCAGCAGAACTCCAGCAGCACAACGGTGACTTTCAGCACTCAGGGTCTCCTTGACTACAGCGCTGCGAGTCCCAAAGTTACCTCTGCTTCAGCATTTATATCAAGCACAAACTTTTAAGGTCCACAAAAAATCACTCAAAGTGATTTTCTAAAGATGAGTGTATCAGTAGCAGCACTCCAGAAGTATTAATGTTATCAAATATGCATCTACAAACCAAGCGGGTTTGTTTTGTTTCAGAATGTACTGAGTCTGGGAGGTAATTTGCATGTGAAGGATGTTACCAAGTTACAAAGTATGACTCTGAATTGGTGACAGGGCTATTCATGTGTTTATAATTAAACATATACCAAAGCACTGTCCTGGTTAAGAACTGGTGTGGGTTTATTTACTTTTTAGTAAGCTTTAAATGACACCATAAGTAAACATGCTGATTACTAGTTTTAATCCCGAAATCAATTGTGAACACCTTGGGAGTTTATAAATTGCATGTGTAATTTCATTGGTTTTCAGTAAGGGGTCATTTGTGGAGAGAGCACAGAATATTTTCTTCCCAGGAGCTGCCTTGAAGGAGCTCGATCTTACAAGGTGCTGCGTGTTCTTCGTTCTTGTTAATGCGTCTCTGGGAAACAGAACCCTGCATGACCAGACCCTGATAAACACAAACTGTAGCAGCGTCTGACCTCTGTGGTCACCAGCTTTGTTGAGCAGGTGAAATGCTTATGGGCTTGTTAGTATATATAACATGCTCCCTATCAGGCTGTTGCTGGAAGCCAAATAAATTGCAGAGTGCCAGTTCCAAAGGTTTGACTTTATCTACGGTGCAGCAACACGTGACCAGCCCGGGACGTAGCAACCGTCAGAGAAGAACCATAGTCATCAATTTTGTGCCTGCCAAATATTGTGCTGCACTCAAAAGCTTCATCGTTACTTCAAACCCATGAGGCAAACCCATTCTGCAATTGGGAATATCCCGTGAGGATCTGGTGATGCCAAATGGATCCTCCAGAAGCCTTGAACCGTCTGGGCTATGGAGGACGTACCCTGATGCTGGATATGCTCAGATGTTAAGCAGAGATGCCTTCTGCAGTCCTGCAGAACAGCCCAGCTAAGCCCTATGTAGATGATCTATAAGCCATTTGCAGTTTAAGGGTTTGTGGCTTCTGAAGTTTGTATATTTTGCAGATTGCTTGTGCCATAGTCTTCAAAACCTGTTAGCTTTTAAGACAAGCAGATGGCTTTAACAAAATATATTTCCTGGCACCTGGAACAGGTGGATCTGGAATCAATTTATGCAGAGTAATTTTTTCCACACCCCTTTTGGAATAATTTTATACCCTGGAGCCACCTAAGGTGCTTATTATGTAGCCAATAGGGAACAGCTTCTGTCTGACTACATAAGATTTTACACATCTTTTATAGCTAATGCCTACATTGAAATGCAAAATTTAGTGCTGGGAGTGCATGTGAATTTGTGAAACTCCCTGGAGAAAATGTGGGTGCGTGTATCAGTGAATGAATTATGCTTCTGCATAGACAGAGAGAGCTTTTTTTAGTGGTAACAAATGTCCTGTGTTCAGTGTTTGTCATTTTAAAAGCAGTATTTTTCATTTCAAGTGCAAACCTTGTGCAAACCTTGTGCGGGTTACTGATGTAGAGTGAAAATGAAAAAATAGCTTCAACTTTATTTGAAAGGATAACAGAATGAAAATTTCTTATGTGGTATGGAAGTGTCCTGAGTCAGCGATCAAACTGGTGGTTCCAAAATATGGCTGTGACAGTTACGACTAGTTCTGAGGGAAAGGAGCAGAGCCTGCCTGTCTTCTTGAGGGAAAGGAAACAAACTTCAAGACCCTGGCCACATCCTCATTCTTGCAGCAGAATCAGAGCCAACAAGCTTACCCAGCTGTGTGGATTCATAGCAACTTCAAAGAGGTTTTGAGTGGGTGCTGTGGAACCATCTGCACAACTCAGAGGGAGGATTAGGAACTAAATCTGGGAACACTTTGGGGCCAGCCTCTTAAGTGAAGAGAAGGCTGGCTGTGAATGGTCTGTTGGGCAGGTTTAATTGCTTCGCTGTGTTGCTTGGCCACGTGGAAGTTGTTTAGCTTGCTGTTTCAGCAAAAGGTTGCTTATTTATCTCCTATGATGCTGATTTACAACACATCAAAGATTAGGGAAAAAAATAAGGCAAGAAAGGGAAGGGTAGGAACTTCCCTCTGGATAACTCAGTCTGACAGGATAATATAGTAAATTCAAGAACTAGAAAGAAATGCTTTTTGGAGTCTGTATATATAACACATGGAAGGAAAAATTGGCCGGGTCTCAAAAGTTTGTTAGAGTGATTACAGAACCCCTTGCCCTGCCTCACGTTACTTTCTCTGGTCTCCCTTTCTGATTGAAGATGATTGTTTGCCAGAAAGAGATTTTCAAACACGTGGTTTGGACAGGCCAATCAGTCTATATTTATAAAACACTTAATAATTCACTTTCTGACCTTTTTGGGGTCCACTCCACATATGAAGGGCATTTTCATTAGAAACACAAAGCTGAGACTCAGTGGCTCCCTGTGTCCAATGTGCTCCTCCAGTCTAAGAGAGCTTAGTTGTAATTGCAGCTTGTAAACACCTACTTAAAAGAAAACAGGGGGACAAATATCATTAGTGGCTTGTGGTAGGATAAAGATACATACTCAGCATGAGCAAAATAGGACTATACACTGTAACTGTGCAGTGTTCCAATACTGATGAAGAATGAATAATACAAATTACGAAAGATTCCACAGTTCCTGCTTTGTGAGGATAATCAAGTGATATAGTAGTACAGCTTACCCTTATTTCAATTTTAACATCCATGCTCAGCAGTCAGAGCTCTCAGGGAGAGAAACTGAGGCATAAAAGGACTATGGCCTGGAGAATTTTGTGCTCGTCTGTTAAAGATATCATAAAACATAATAATGCAGAGGGTGCTGAGTAAGATTTCCAGTGACTGAAATCAGTACAAATTAAACTTTGAGGTCTATGAAAAGTCTGCTCTTATGTGACTTGCTCAAGGTCGTAGAGTACCTTAGTGGCAGAGGAAAGGTTACAACCCCTAGAAACACTTCCTCACATACTTAATTCTATATGTGTAGTTAAATCCTCTGAATGAAATGTTTCATCTCATTGCTTTCTTACATCAGAGAAGGCACACTTGTGCCTTACAAGGCTATGCATTTATCTCCATACTGGACATTGCCAGTAGGTGCAATGATCATGCAAATCCTTTACTCATCTAAGCAGTTCAATCCAATTTAGTGTGACTACAGTTTGAGGAAAAAAGTACCCTGATTGCATGTGTATACGATTGTTCCCAACATTTTTAAGATGAACTAGGGATCATTCCTGTATTTTGTATTTTTATATGCATACCAGACATGCATCTATATAGATTGAAATAAAACAAAAGTAAGTTATTAACATCTTTAAAATTTAACATTTCCCCCCCTTAACCAACAGAAATTGTTCCCGAGACAGTAATTTACTTGATACTTTCTGTATTTGTCTAGGACTGTATGTCAGGAATACAAAACATGATTTTGTTAATGCTATGTGTTCCCTCTAATGAGTCTTTGAAATATTAAACCAACTTATATTTGGAATGAGCTTTGCACACCTCCTTGTCTGTGGTTGCTTTGCAAATCCAGGCTTCACTGTTTTGCCTCAGAGAATTATGAGTTTATTATACTTCTGGAATGCTAATAGCACTTTGTTTTTCCCCTAAATTTCTTCTTCATATTTATTTATCGATTCTTCATTTGAGCACAGTTTTGCAGATAATGATATTACTACTGAGAATAGCTGGTGTGAGTTAATTTTAAGAAGTCTGAAGTTACAATGCCAGCCTTTTTTGCCAAGAATTTCTCTGTAAAGTTCATAAGCTAAGGCATCCAAAATGCTAAATGAGTTAAGACAACTGGATAAGAATACTCCCGGTGCTATATTTCATTCCCCTTTCATAAAGACAAAGTGCATCAAGGCTGACAAACTTAAATTTAATTTTCCATTGAAAACTCATTGGCAGATTTGTGGATAAGGTACTTTGGGGAAGCAGCCTTTTTTCTGGTCACTTGGTCTTTACTCAAATGAAGGTCATTGACTTGTAAGAGAGCACATGTGAACCGGGTTTATTAGCATTTTATCCCTTAGTTTACATTTTACTTTTGATTCCTGGGATTCTTCCCCATCTGGTCCCTCTTCCCACAGTGACGTAAAGTAACTCCAGAAAGATGCTTCCAGTAATTTGGTCTGCCTTACCCGAAGGCACAGAGCTTCCCTGAGCTGATTCATGTTCAAACTGGTCAGCTATTCTAAACAAACATACAATTTTCATATAAATATTTATGAACGAAGAGAACATCCTACAATTCTTGGCAAAGTGTTTAAAATTCAGCAGCCTTTGCAGTGATGTTGCCTCTTAGTTGCTTGGTTGCGGGGTTCTTGGTCCTGTTATGTTCTTAATCCGGAGAGGAGAGCATCGTATTTTCTTGCAGTGGAAGTACTTGTGGATTACAATCAAGTCATCTCTGAATTTCTCTATGATATTTCAGTATGATACTGGATTTTTCATTGTTTTTTCAATCCTTATTGCCTGATGGCTCTTCTCTGAACGCTGTCTAAGGATGCTACTGGCCAAAGAAGACAGTAATACTAACAGCTGCAAAGGTTTGGGAGAATTGGAACAGCAGAGATTGCAGAGCACAGCTGAGCAGATAGACAGCAGGAGATAAGGACTATGAAGTTGGAAGGCAGAAAATAGGGGTAGTGGTTTAGGAAGCTTTTGGCATGAGGAGCCTAGTGTGTTATATTCCTGGTGAAGAATTGGAGTAGCTGTAGTGGTAAAAGGCAACAGCAGGTTTTTACTGGCAGAGGACAATGGCTGGGAACTGGGTAGGGACTGCAGCAGCAGCACTGCTTGTAAATCAGAGCAGTGTTGTATCAGGGGAACTCTCTGCAGGGAGATGTCAGAACATCTGTCTGCACTTTGCCTGGGCATAACCAGACTCTCTCTTTCACTCAGGAGCACTGTGATGCAGGCAGAGAGAAAAGAGACACTTTAACTGAGGGCAGAATTTCTAGTGAGGAAGACACTAGTGCAAGATCTGAGTGTGCAGAATCAAACTCACTTTTGTAATCTGTACAAGTCCGTGAAGGTGTTAATTTCAGTGAAACAACCTGTGGATAAGATTTTACCAACCTGAGTTCTTGATTGCTAACACAAGGCAAACATGCTTAAATTATTTCCAAAAGTTATACTAGTGTATGGTTGAGCTGCACTAACCTTAACTGTGATACTCATGGTTTGAGAGGACAAGAATCTTTCCATAAGTAGTGCAATTTCTGTTTTTAGTGTGGAAAGATGTTATCATTTAATGAAAACTCTTTGTTTTCTGGCAGTCTACTCTGCTATCCATTTACAAAGCTCTCAAAGGGCTTGGATGTCCGTGAAGAGTTCAAGAGCCCATTTCTACTCACAGAGCAACTAGTGCAACCTCAGTGAAGAGCTGTGGTTGTGCTCGACTCAGGATTAGTAATATGAGCCCAAAAAATCAAAGACAAGTTTGTACCTATGGAACCGGACTGCATGGAGATAATATTGGTCCAGAGACACTCTCCAAAACTAGGTCAGCAAGACCTAATTTTGCAAAACCCAGCACCAAGAGAAGCATTTCCAGTTTTAATTAAAACAAAACCTAAAACAACAAGATCTCTATTTTTTGCTGAATGTTAAGCTTCCCACATGTTTGAGCAGGAGATGCAGAAGAAATTGATTAGAAACAGAAGTAAAATAATGAGGCTTGCTTTTTTTTCCTTTCCCAAGCTGATTCAACTGAGGAAGGGGAAAAAAAACCTTTGAAGATTTTACTTGGGTTGAGTAAGACTTTTCTCTGCAAATAGACCAAATGAACTGCCGAAGTTCTTCAGTGAAATTATCACAATGGCCTGAGCAGTGGGATTGTTTACATGGCAGACATTTACCTGATAGAATAAGGGGCTTAAATTAATAGTATAAAGAATTAGAAATAATCTAATGTCTGTAGTTCTAATGATTGAAGATATTTGTAGAAGAGACAAGGGCCTAATCCTGCACCAAGGGACATCAGTAGGAAAAGTTTAATTTATGTAAGTTAAAACTGGATTTTTCATTTTAAAAAAACTGAAAATTTCAGATCTTGCAGTTCTTATCCAGGGAGTATTTGCTTTTTAAATTGGCATAATACCTGAGTCGGATGCAGGACTTGGCCCCAGGTTTTCAACCTGACAGTACCTCGTTAAAATGCAGCACTGTAATTTAGGCATCTCTTATTTGTTTTGAACAGCAGAGCTAACGTGTCTGTCAGGTACAATGACTTGATAGACATGATTAGAAGGCAAGAGATCAGGAAAAATGTGTGCTTATCACAGCCAACTCTCCCCGATGAAAAAGTAAGTGAGTCGGTGGCATATTTGCAACTGAGGTGTAACTGAAAGGTTTTTTAGAAATGTCCTTTGTAGACTGCTTTGAAATGGTGTTTTCTATTATGACCAGTTTCTGGAACAGATTATCATGATTGTAGGAAGCACTTCAAAGCAGATCGATGTAGGAAGATCTTTCACAAAAAACTTTGGCTTCTCTGTAAGACAGAAAGCTACAAATGTGTCTGCAATCTGTGTTGTTTCAGCTGCAACAGCATTTATTTGATAAAAATGGGCTGCTCTTAATTTGCAAAATGCTGGCCCCTCTGTGAAACAGAGGGGTTCAAAGGTTGTGTTTCCTTTCTCCTACATCCTTCTGTATTTCTGGTTGGTATTTTTAAAAGGCTGAGATTTAAAGATTATAATGAAATATTGAGCTACATCTGATAAACAGTCAGACACTGATTTAATATATTAGTGCCCAGACTTCCATGGAACAGACCTTAACGCATCATCTAGTCCATTCCCCCAGCTCAAACTGCATCAAGCAGACCTCCACCAGTCAAACACAGGCTCCGTTGAACTCAGCAGCTGCTAAACCTTGGTAGGAATTGGAAACGCCCTTGAAATATATTCATTTTTGAATTTTCACCCACAAGACTAGTGATATTTCATTTCAGCAAGACTCCTAAAAACTTTACTTGTAAGCTAAAGTCTTTATCTTTGAGAATTGAAGTCTTCCACTCACTAGCAAACACAGGAGCAAATGGGAAAAGCCATCTTCCTGGTTGGGATAAAAGCGGGCAGTAACAGCACATGGAGCTTGTAAATTCTTATTGTTTTCCGAAGATGTTGAAAAGGGAGGAAGCTTGTGTGGAAAATGAAAGGCAGCAGTAAGAAGAAAGACAAGAATCAGCTAGAACTGTCTTGCCCTTCTATATTTTGTAGCACATGAAGAGGACAGGAAGAAGACTTTACAAAAAAAGTTGTGTTATTTTGTGCATTATCCAGGTGTAATATAACAGACCCATTGCATTGTCCTTCATGGCTCTTAAATGAACAAGTTTCTTTTTTACTAGGAAAGAAGCTGAGGCAAAGAGAAGTGGAGTCACTTGTCTAAGCTCATAGAGGGAGGCAGTGAATGACAGTCCTGCGGCCACAGTCACTTTCGCTTGTTTGACAGCAGAAATAATGATGGATTCTTTATGTTAAAGCAGAAGGGCCTTGAAATAGTCCCTTCTGCCCACTCTGGGAAATTATTTTTTCCTATATAAAGCAAGGGCAAGTGCTGTTGAAGGATACCTTCTGAATACTTATGGTAACTGTTAAAAAATACATTTTCGTTATCCACAGTGGCTTAAATGAACAATTCTGACAAATATTGTGTTGCTTTTGTCTATCAGTTCTTACAACAGCTAAGGTAATACAGTCTCCTTTAATCCATGGATTCAGTTCAGAGTTGCCATCTTGCTGTTTAAAGCCCCTCCAGGACCACATCTTTACTCTTCTGCTCAAGTATTCATTACCTTTTGGAGGCTGGGAGCCTGTCTTGTTTATAAAGAAAATAGCTGTTGTCAGAGACTGTTCCACACGACTCATACTGTAGGTTGCCTGTTCTTTCCTATAGCCACAGCATGTCTCGTGTTCACTACAGAACGAGGAAATGGAGGGGCCAAATACACTGCAAGTTCCTGTATGATCAAACACTCTTCAGCACTGGGTTGCTCTGCTTTGACCCTTGTAGGGACTCTTTTTGTAACTATGCTATGTGGCTCTTCTTTAACCTGTTCATTCTCACTCATGCACCATGTCATCACTTAAAAACCTGCTTTATTTCTTGCTCAAGGTGCTTCACTTCTTCCTTGCTCTGTTACTTAATTCCATAGATTTTTTTCTTTTAGTCCAGAATACAGTTTATTTACAAAATGTAGTAAGTAACTGAAGTTATCTTATGCCAAGGACTTATTCTGGTTCTTTCCCAAAAAGCTCAGATGACACTTCTAATAAGCTTCTAAAGCAGACAACTCTGTGAACACTTTCTTTACCCTTTCTTTTCTCCAACACAGAAAATTAATAGCCGAACACCAATTTTGTCTGTATTTTTAGTGAGCATAAATTAATCTACTTAATATGTAGTATGCTTCTTGCACTTACACATAATTAAATCATATTTGTTCTTAGAAATTATTCATCTAGTGTAAACCTGCTTCCTTAGTAAATATTCCTTTAATTACTAGAACAAATAGATTGTGGGATTTGGAGTCGATTATCACAGCATTTCTTTCCCTGATGTCTGCTTCAGATCTACACAGCAGAGAGGTTTTGCTAAATACAGGCAGGAAACACAGCAACAAGCTTTTCTGCAGTTTGAAAATAAATACATTTTAGGAATACTTCACACCTACGGAACCCTTCATTTGGGGATTACAAAGTGCTTTGCCTTGCTGTGTGGGTATTATTTATTTCCATTTTAGGGAAGGATAAAGTGAAACAGAGAGACATTAGGGCCTATACACAACACCCCCATGTTGTATTAATAGACGTAGCTGTACTAAAATATATATGGTTGTACACTACTTGTGTAGAACAGCAGAGGATTTTCATGCAGGCTAATGAGGTTCAGCCTCCACTTTTGAATGTCTGGTTGTGCATTGCTGGTCTCAGGGACCTTGAAAGCTCAAAGCAGATGGAAGTCATGGAGAGTTAGTGACACTAGGGATCTCAGAGCCACGCCTCTCCAGCAAGGCACCTCATTTTCAGATTTGGCCGCTGGTGTTCAGTGGCTTTTGACTGTGGTGTGCAGTCAGTGGCAGAGCTGAGAGAAGTGCAGGTGTCCAGCTTCCTGTTTTTGCTGTGCCAGAACAGAACAATTTAGTTCCAAATGCATATCTTTGTCTTCATTGCACAACTCATCTAGGAGTTTGGAAGCTCTATGTGAATAGTACAACAGCAAAGCCATGTGCCCGTCCTCAGTGTTTCTGTACTTGCCTCTGGAAAGGTGTGTGTGTGTATGTGGGTGTAACTGTTTCCCGGGATTTTTTATGTTGAGACTGTATAGGAGTAACTCCCCAGAAGTTATGGGAGAAATATATTTCCTGTGGGAGGAGTGTTTAAGAGTTGTCAGCAGCTTCATGTTTCTTAAGTGCAGGGCAAGAAGTTTCTGATAGGGGAGGGTAGATTTTGAGCTCTGACTTTCTCCTGCTGAGTTAATTAACCAGAGTTTAAAGCACTTCCTCTCCTGAGCTGGAATTTCTTATGTGGAAAAGAGAGGTAAAAGGCCATAGCCAAATGAGAGTCCCAATTAAGGACACAGGTGAACAAGGCTTGTAAATGACTGTCTTGAATCTGAGCAGAAGACCGTGTCTGCCAGTGAAATACTGTTTGAATATATCCTTAATGAAAAGAAAGGCTTTACTGTGGAGTCAGCAGCCAAAACATCCTTTCTGCTGTTCGAGTGCGGTATGCCACATGGGCTGTGGTTCCTCCTGGGTCTTCTTCAGGATTGCAGGCAATGAAGTAGGCATTTGGAGGAGAGCTGGGAATATCAGAGCTGAGAGGGGCAACTGGGTGCTGCGTGATACCACTTTAGTGGGAACAGCTCTTTGTACCTACTTGTCTTTGGATAAGTTAAATTCATAAAACCATCCCCATTCACACATACTTATTTACAAAAGTCCTCTCTTTTGACTGTTGCTGGTTTTCCTTTCCTCACTGGAGCTTTTAGATGTAGCTGAATCTGATCAGATAATGGATTGTGAAGGAACAAATATGTCACTTAAATAAAAATCTTTAGCAGCTAATAGGTTTAGACTTTTATTTCTCTATGCACTGTAGCACTGAAAGCTCTCAGGCTGTTTCTTCATGGCTCTGAGGGTTCTATTTTAACAGCAAGGGTGTCAACTGCCCAAATAAGTACCTTGGATGTTGGTAGTGCTAATACAGCCTGTACCTTGTCAGCTGGCGCAGGTGTGGTTGCATCTCCTGCATGTGGTGGAATAATAACTAAAGAGTGCCTTTATGTGGTTCAGTGTAATCGTCTTAAGCACGAGAAGATGCTCTGACAGTGTAATGCAGTATCTGCTCAGGGAGTTAGCAGGAATTAGCTACTGCAATTTCAATTTACATCCTGGATTACTGGGCAATAATTTCCTTTTTGCAGGAAGTTCTAATTCATGCAGAGGTCAGATGGTGCAGGGACAGGAAGTTTAAACCAACTCCAAGAGGATGTCTGATGATTGCTCTCTGCCTCAACTTTTCATCATGAATGACTACAAGAGTACGTGTAACCTGTTTTGTTCATTGAGATCAAAAGTTCTTTGGGGATGAGAAGTTACTTCGTGGATAGCAAATTGTGCCGTGCCACTCACGTGGAACCTCCCCTGTCTCTGTAACTCAAATAGCAGTGGGAATCCATCTGAAATCCAAGCGCCTTGTGGTTTAAATGCTTTCTTTGTATTTTTAGATAACAATCTTCTTAGCTCTTTGAGGCATTTAATGAAAATTGTTTAAACAGGACTGCAGTGTCTAGAGAGCATTGTGTGTGCTTTCGTGTAGTTAGGGGATGAAACCATACAGTACAGCTGGAGCTGTAGCATTTTGCTGTGCTGTGACAGGTGGCATCGATTTTACAGTTAGGTGAGACTGATTTCAAATGTTTCCTTACTGAGTTTATTGACACCTACAACTAACAACGTTAAAAGGTACAAAAAAATTTGTTTAGAGTACCAAAACAATAGTCTCTTGTGACTGGTCCTTTCACCCTACAATATTTCTGTGTATGGATATCTAGCCTTAATGAGGTTGTTCAAGATCACTGGACAGGGTCTTTGTACATCTTTTCTACCTCTTGAGGAGAACATTCCTGGCTGAAAACTGACTTGAAGGAAGGGCAAAATGGGCTATTGAGCTGAACATAGGTTGAAGACTTGGAACATAACCTGAAACACTTGGGATTGAAACCTGGCATTCACAGCTAGCATCAAGTCCTGTTACAGGCTTTCTCTGTGAATATGAGCATGTCCCATGAACATTCCATGATTCACTAGTCACCCCCCTACAAAGCAAATGGTACTTCACAGAGATGTTATGAGGCTTTGGTCACTGGGATTTGTAAAGCTCTGGGAACATTTACTCTGGGCCAGCTGCGGAATCACAAATATTAATATTGCTTGCAGTCAAGTAATTTTTTATTACTGTCACCTGCTTTGGTCTGTGTTAACAGTTAGAAAGGGACATGAATTGACTGAGAAAGAGAGACATGTGCTGTGATAGCTTAAATACAAACCTGGGAATTGGTAAGTTTTAACTTCTAAACTCATCACTAGCAGCAGCTCACTCAATGCCTTGGGCAAAGACTGGGAAGTCAGTGTCAGGTTTCTTTGTTGAAGTAATAATGCCTAAGAAAAAATAGAAGACAGCATTTTCTAGAGTTGTAAGAATTAATCAAATATTGTTTTAGAGGATTGCCTGGAAAATGCTGTATGTTTTAAATGGTTTCTCATCTCTGTATATCAGTTTCATGCATAAGAAAAAGTCAGTTTGAAGCGCAGCTCCCATTTGGTGATTTCTGTTTGAAATGACCCTTTCTTTCATCAAAACAACAGAAAGGACAGATGTGTGCTATTAAAAACAAGACGTTCTAGTTCAAACTGGCAGCATTATCTCTGAAACCCGCCCTGCTGGAGCAGTGCTTGCAGAAAAAATAGATTCCCACCAGTTAGCTGCTGCTAACTCTTTCACTTCGTTCCCCAAATTACTTGCAGAACAGCTGGCATTAGCCACCCTTACTTCCTTTGATGCAAGAAGTTTGCCTTTCCCATTCTCAGATTCCTCCACACCTGTGCTGCCAGTAACAAGCAGTGATCAGCGGTGAGTCACTTGACACACTGAGTGTCTAGTGTTGGCTTTGCTCCTAGTGATGTGCCAGCCTGGGTGGAGGAAAAAAAAATTAAAAAAACATAGACCCTGAAGGCATGATAACTTGAATTATTTCCCTTCACCCCTTCCCGGAGTGGAAATCCAGCTTGTATATGGAGTTCACGAACTGGAAACAAGCTGCTGCTGACTCTGTGGCTGCTGTTGGCAGTGATCCTCCAAACCTCAGCATTCACACTGAAAGCCAGACCTCTCCAGTGCATTAAGGCTCGCACACTAGCTTGAATTGTTGAGCTTCCTTTCAGGACTAAGGGATTACAAAAGAGTTGTCAAGGCTCTCTTGTCAGTGGTCCATGTTGCAGTGATTCCCTAGCTAACTCGAGTTTGAAGAGGGCTGCAAATGAAGCTGCTCTTCGTTCTCTCCTCTACAAGTGCACATTGCAAGGGTCCAATAGCCACTGAAGTTTCTGGTAACTTGATTTAGTTGGCACCAGCTTTGATGAGGACTGAAATGCCAATAGCAAATTGTCTTTTTAGACTACCTACCCCTCTAAAAGATACTCAAGAAGTTATGTATTTGTTCCTCCTGAATTTAAAGGCTGTGAATTGGCTATGAGCCTCCTGCTGTAGACCTGATCCAAAGACCCATTGATATAAAAGGGAGCAGGTGCCTTAAAATTCCTTACATTGGCTTTGGATCAGGCTGTCTTTTGAAGATACTTCTCTTCTCTTCTAATCTGAACCAACTATTCTTGAGGACTGTGTCTATCTTTACTGTTGTTTCAGAAGTCTTTGCATTTCACTCCTACTGGCACGCCCAGTTCACAGTTCCTCTAATGTAGAACGGTTCTTAGTTTGCAGAAGCAGATTGGTTTTCATTACTGCATCTGACATGGATAGCTACCAAGATTGTATTTTAATAGAAGGTAGAATAAATCAATGTTGTACAACTGAAGTTAGAGCCAATAGCATATTTTACCTTTAAAGTAGTGAGTCTACCAAAGCCAGTATTTTTTTAAGCTGAATGGGGACTGTACATCTGTTGCAGTACAGCTGGAGTACACATCGTTAAGGGCAGAGTGTCCTCTCCAGGGGCTGGGTGTAGCACTTTATATGCTGTCCACCTGCAAGGGACTGTTTTCACTTGGCTGCACTGAACTGTGGTCATGGTTGAAAATAAGCAGATTTGTTATTTAATGCCTTTGGCAGTCTGACAGGGAGTTTTAGTAAAAAATCTAGAGTATACTTGGTTGGCATCCTGTTCCCATCAGGAAGGACTCATGTAACAACATATCCCTGTGCCTGTCCTCTTCCTGGTAAGGGTGTTATATGTTCTGGAGAAAGAAGGACTTCTAGGGTGTTGCTGTTTGTTGACACCAGTCTAAGAAGGATAATCACGGTACCACTGCTTCTCAAAAACAGCCTTTTGCCTTTGGCTGCCTTCTTTGGTGAGGGGTTTGAGCATAGTGTTTTGTAGCCTAGAGTGCACAGATTCCTGATGCATGGAAGTGCTGCTGTGTTAGCTTTTCCTTGGAGGTTGTGGATCTGTTCTGTTGAATGCAGGAGGGCAGGCCTCTGGTGTTTTTCTGTTAGAAATCCCCCCAAAAGCAAGACCAAACTTCAACTGAATTGCATCCCTTACAGACTGGTAAATTATGTGGCTCTATGGAAACAGGCTGAGCTCCAGCCTTTCTCATGCTGTTTGCCCTGTAACCTGTGTTCCTTTTACTGATTCCCATCTGCATTGTCAGAAATGGGCAAGCTCCCATCTGCTGCTGACAGCACTGCTGCCCTCCCGGCAGGGCACGGCCCTTCCCTCCCTCTGCCCAGTCCCTCCAGGCTGTAGCACTTGGATACTGTCCTTTGCTTTCATCCTCACAACCGTACCTAATCCAGTGATTACAGCTGTTTGTGTTTCACCAGGAAACCTCCCCATCTGTCTGACAGGCTGGTTCAGGGTGGTAAGGGAATGAGGAGTTTTCAGCCACTCCAACCTTGGGCTGAAACACACAGACTTTTAATGACATTTTCGGCTGAATGCTAGCGTTAGCTGTTTGTGAAGCCAAGAATGTGTCTCTTCGTGCCACTTGAACACTTTGCTGAGGGTGAGGGCACCATTAGTCATTCAGCAGACAAACATCTGGTGCTTTTGTGTGCCCCGCAGCTCCTCCTTGTTAGGAGGCCTCACCTCGGTCTGGCTAAGCCAGGAATGTGTTACTGCAGGCATTTTAATTTTATGCTTTTAACCACCATCATAAATGAGCAGAGGGTAAAACTTGGTTGCTCATGTGGTCTTTTCCAGTTCTGTATCCTTGTATTTCTAGATCCTAGCTCTCTCAGTATGTGTGATTGATAAAAGAAATAGGACTTTCAGAGAATTTCTAACCCACTAACTCTGTCCTTACAGGCAGAACAGGCATCAGAAAAACAGGGAGAATAAAAAATGCCCTTATACAATCTCTGCTCCTTTCCTTTCCATGCTTGGCTTCTCTTCTGAATCCCAGAGTCACCCTATAAACATGGGCAATTCATGGCTGATAGTTGAATCATTACAAAACTTCTTCCTTTTGTTCCTTTTCCCTGCCATTGTTTCCTTCATTTCTGGCAACCCACACAGGCTTCTATTCTAGAGTGACAGCAAGTTTCTTTGTTTTCCACAGATGGGGAAATGTCCTTTTCCAAATGCCTCTCCTTGTTGCTCACCTGCAATAACTGGCTTCTCCAGCTCTTCCAGCTCTTAGCACATCTTTTGTTGTGTCTGAACACAAAACCACCTTTTGTTTGTCTCATGTCTTCTTCCAGAGGCACTATGAGATGTGTGATGTGCTCCTAGGCCACCTAGTCTATAGCTGATGCAAGGTGTCTTGAAGTCTGGAGCCTCAGCTGAAAGAGCATTACAGCTGCTAGGAATGCAAACAGTGTTTGTAGTCAGAGCCCGGAATTGCTCCAGGTATCTCAGTAGATCTTAATCACAATCTATTTTCTTCATCCAGGCATAGCTTCCAGGCACACTCAGTCTCAGAGAAATAAGGTGCAACTGCTCTGTTGATTTGCAAAGTGCAAGAAGTGATCCTCACTACCATTTAGCAAGTAAAATCTCAGTGGTGAAAAGGCTTCACTGCATTGTATTTCAGTAATTGCAAGGTGACAGTACAGCATAGTGTACAGGGAGAACTTATGCTCTCTGCTGGGTAATGTGGGTCCCTTCCAACTCAGAATATTCTGTGATTCTGTAAATTATGGTGGTCTTTTAACCTTTTGACCCAAAGAAGAATTATTAGTAAATCATAAGCTGATTAGAATTGGAAAAGGGCTGACAGCCTATTCATTTCATCTCTTGCTAATGTGGGATTGTTCCCTACAATGTGTTTTCTCCTGTTGGCTTTAAGTAACTAAGCATCCATTGCTTCCCTTGGGAAAACGTTATCATTGACCAGTAGTGAACTCTGTCTAACAACCAGACTAAACTTTTCTTAATTTCTTGCCCCTTCTCCCAATTAACTCTGTTTAGATTTTTACACTTCTCCTGTATTTGTAGATAGCTCTGTTGCTACCATATGTTATGTCAGCGATCAGTGTAAGCTTCATTCTTATAAATTGCAGTTTAATGCTGCTACAAGTTACACTCTGGGGATGTACATCTTCCGGTGCCACTAATTAATGCTCGGCTCAAACTCCAGCATGTCCTTTGATAAACCCACTTGTGCATCTTATGTGTTCTGCATAAAACTGTAGTTCCAGATACCTTTGACAATGTGGCACCACAGTCTTGGAGCAAGGCGAGTCCATGCAGTGGGAAGCCACTAACGCCCTTATTTAATGTTTATTTAATGTTTATGTGAACACCTGGTCATGTCATCACCCTAGGGAAGTGCTTGATAAGTCATGTCAGCCTCTGAATGGAGGCTTGTGCATGAGAGGTACAGATTGCTGTCCCCAAACCATGTGTGAGTGTGTGCACGTGTGTGATATATGGGTGCAAATGTAGCCAAGATACTTCAGACTTCCCAGCTTTGAGTTACAGGTCACGTCAATTGTAGGTACTGTTGTAAAACCTTCACAAACCAAATACTAATCACTAGTGTGATTTGACACTACTGTGTCAAATAGTGCCTTATCTTCAAAACAGGGGCTCATCTACCAACAAATCCTAAAGGAGCCATTCCTTTTGTCTATATCAGATCTGAATCTGAAGGGTTGCAGAGGAAAATACTTCTTTTTAGGCTATCCTTGCCATCATTCAGCTGGGTGATTAGGCTACCATTTTCTTTTATTTCAGATCAATGACCAAGCATCTGGAATTACACATCGACCCCTGTTTCATGTATTTTATGATTCATTGTAATTTAAAAAGAATCCTTTCTTGGAAGCCGGAAATTTTACTGGTGGCTGAAGATCCAGAGAATCCATTTAAAGGAAAAAGACTAGTAAAAGTAAAAGAGGATAAAAAGACATACTGGCTGTTTCTTTTGGTGTAAATCACATTCATTTCATAATAGTCTTGAACACATCTCTTAAACTTTAATACCTGAATTTCAAGCCCAGCAGTCAGTGGAGTTTTTAGCACCAGCCAGAGAGTACTCTTAGTTGGCAGGCAGATGGTCCTTTTCTCTCTTTTACATTCTTTTAACGCGCTATCGCTGGCAGTTGGGCATTTGAAAGCCTCATTAATTTTCCTTGCTGTTTGGCAATAAGACCTTGCTTGTTCCTTGCTGTCTTCCATTACTGAACCCTGTGCAGTTTTCAGATTGCTCCTACTTGTTGCTTTGATGGGGGGGCTGGATTATTTGCCTTGCTCAGGAACCAAATGGTGGAGATGGTGAGTGATGTAGAAACGTGCTGGGATGTGATGTCAAAAGTACAAACGGTTAGGAGTGTGGACAGGAGAAGTTTGGGGTGTGGATGCAAGGAGGGAATTAGAAATGAGAGAGAAAGGGACATGTCGTGACAATATTGATATTAGATCCAGCAAACTCAGAGGAAATTAACTTATCTGGTTAAATTATCTGTTTTTTGATGTTGTGGAATAGCCAGCGATGTTTCTCTGTACTTTTTGGAGAAGTGTCAGGTCTCTGTTAAGGTCTAGAAGTACACCTAGCATCTGAAAATACTGGTTTTGCTGAACTTTTTTTTTCTTCCCCCCCAACCAAGAAATGCTTTACAATGTATCCATCATTTAATAAAATGAATCTGAGAAGTGGCAGCATGGAGCTGCATGTTGAGTGGTTTCCAACGGCTCTATATCTCATTATCCAAGTTATAGAATGGATTTTTGACTGCCTGCCCTGCAAACTCATTTTGAGACAGGTGTGTTAAAAATGCATGTGTCCTTGGTTACCTGGAGAGAGCAGAGGTGCTTTGTAGCTCTGAGTTGAGTTAAACGACTAAAGCCTGTATTATTCATCAAGACAAAATCATTTTCTGAATCTGGAAAAAAAAGGGAACTGTCTTGTCTTTGAAAATCATTTATCTGGCCTTGATTTTCCTCAGGGCAGCAAGTAGAAGTCAAGTTTAAAACAGAGATTAAAAGTCTTTTTCTGTGGGATCAAGAAAAGTAAATTGCCAGCAGAATCACTTTTGATCAAATGAGTGTCTGCTGCAGGAATTGACTGTGCTGCCTGTGCAGCACAACGTTACAGTGTTCATCTGCTCTCCAGTCAGTTAGCACCGCTTCATGCCCTTCCTCTTGGCGTGCCTGGCAAATTGAGAAAGATGGATGTGTAAAAGGTTTTGTCTTTCTCATATGGACTTCTTGAAAGTGAAGAGCTCACTGATAGATCAACAGTAGTTGCATCTGTCAGCATGTGTACAGAGGAACCACTGGTGCTAGGGATTCGTGGTATCAGCACCTCTACTGATGGTGTGGAAAACAAGCAATGGCTTAGAGTTCTGTCATGGCTTAAAGAGGACGTGACTAGCATTCTACAGATCTCAGCCTGGGATGTGATTGTCTGGGTTCTCACAAGTTGAGAAGGGTCAGATACAACCAGACCTTCAGTGCAGAATTGAGGGTGAGAATAATTATTCATGCGCTGATTTCCTCTGCCAAAAGGCAGGATGTTGCTGGAGTCATTACCTTTAGGGTAAGAAGGAATTCTGATATCCAAACTGTCTTATCGTGGTCAGTATCTATCCATTTCACACCTTAGCGCTCTTTGCTTTTGAGCCTGAGTCTTGTACAGGTGACAGAATTAAGGAATTTATATTTTTGGTGTCATGGTGAGTTTCAGAGAATAAATCCCCAGAGAAAAGTGTGTTGGGCCTGGGTATGAGCAGGCACTAAGCAGCGTCATCAAGGGGATCAAGACAGCCACAGCTGGGGGGAGTGTGTGTGGCAAATAACAAAAGTAATATGTTGATTGATTTTCCTGAGCTTTTACACTAAGAGAAAGGGTCTGTGGCAAAATTTCTCCATACAAAGAATTAGGATTGATGAGTTTGGAGAATATGGATCCATATTCACTTTTGGTCTATCATCCAGCTCTTCTCTTCTAAATTACCATTCTTAGGCTTGTTACAAGTATGCTCACCAACCAACTTGTGAGGCACAGCAAAAAATAATATGTATTTTTCCCTAAAAATGCATTTGATGTCTTTTAACCCTTGTTGCCAATGGTATTGTTATTATTTTTTCACTGATTCTCTCCTACCATAGTGGTAGGTAGTAAGGTAAAAACAAAAAAATACAAGGAATACTTTTAGCCTCTTCTCCAGGAGGAATAGTTCCAGATGTTCCCTATAACAAGGAATGTTCAAGATCCCCTCTATTTGTGTCTGTTTGTAATTCTCCATAGCATTTCTATTGGTTATAGTATTCTTTCTCTTCTCTCCTATCTGTACATCTGTATGATATGCTGTTAAACAGGTACCGTTTTCCACTCCAGATGAAACTGTGTTGCTGGGCAGGATGGAATGTCTCCTAAGGATAGTTCACAAAATACTTAATCACTCTGAGGGTGAGATAATTCTACCATTAACAGTACATATCTTGCCTCCTTAAAAAATCTTAGACTTGTTTTCTTTAAAACGATTAAAGAAAATCTACATTTTTCTTACTCTTTTGCAAAATGTATTAGTTGCCACCCAGATTCTTGCAGTAGCATTTGGTCTGGCTGCTTTTTCCTCTTCATTATATAGCAGAACTTAATTGAACTGAATGAACTATACATGAACATGAAGTGGTGATTACTCAGCCCTGCTTGTGTTAATTCCCAAATATAATTTAAGAATTTAAAAAAGTCTTAACTTCACTCAGTAGTTTTAGAGCATCAATCACAAAATTAATTGAAGCTTTCTAAATACGTCATGCAAATTATGCTTTACACCCCCAAATACATATATCATATAGAATTTATAAGTGTTGGGGGAGGTTTATTGCTGCAGCTGCCTGCAGTACACTGATGTGATTACTTACATCATAGGACCACAGTGTAATGAGCTGCTCTTTGGTGGCTGATTCTCTGTGCAGCGGAGGCTGCCACCAAACATGTTGTAGTTGGAGTTGAGCTGGAGTAAGATGTTATCACTCCAGCTGCTTATCTCCAAAATCTTGCTGGAGGTTATTTATTTTGGTTAACATGCTTCACTCATTTTCAGTGGGCTAGGAGCACTCATAGAGTCAATTTTTATGTTCATCTGGCAAGTGGTAACGTGCTACCACAAGATTTATCGTTGTTTTTTTATTGTCTAGGCAGAGATACTGCTTAGATTGTAGTTGCTGCATGGTTTTATTTGCCCTTTTATTAATACTCTTGTTGTTGAAGTAATTTCTTCCTCAGTTGTTACTCCCCTCCAGTCATTCTCTCCTCAGATCTTGTAGTCTTCACTTAAATTTTGGCCAGATTGTTTTATTAATTTTTAAGTAGGATGCCTTCTGAATCTATCAGGTAAGACAAGACATAGGAAAGCTACTGTATAGTAAGAGTCCATAATTTTGTGATGAACCATGTATAGAGCCAGGCACAGTGGGACTCTGGTTTCTCACCAGGGCTGGGGAGTCTTAGGTACCCCACAGAGAAGCAAGATCGGGATGACATCTCCAGGCTATTGACTCTGCTCCCTGCTCTTGATAGATGGTATGTTGTACAGCCCTAGCAAGACCCATTTTTAATAGGTGTGTTGTTCCCACTGTTCTCACTGGAACAGTGCTAAAGAAACTCAGTCGTTTGACAGAAATACTTTCAAAGGTATAAGCTAGTACTATTCAGACATAGCTTGTATAATTTCTTTTCTTGCTTGAACGCTTCCTTTTAACCTAAATCGCTCTTTTATACTAATATATTTATAGTTACTAATCATCTCCCCTCTCAGCTTTTGTTTTCCTAAGCCAAACAGTCAAAGCCCATGAGATTCATAAAGTCTGATAGCATGAGTAGCTTTTCTCTGGACCAACTCAAGCCTGAATTCCTCTGTTTTGGGTATAGGATAGAACTGTACTCTGCAGCTACATTAATGCTTTCCCACCTCTGCTAGAAAATGTTTTAATACAATGATCTGGCTTCATTTGTCTTTTTAACAACTATGCCCTGATAATGGCTCAGGTGCTTGTGAATGCAGTTATAAACCCAGGTCTTTATCTTCCTCTTTCCCACCAGTGCTATCCACAATATTCTTGATGTTTTTTAAGTACCTGATCTTGCCCTTTGCATTATTAAACTTCTTGCTTCTCATCTCTTATGTCATGTATGATATCACTGTTCTCTTCTCTATCACCAAATGTTATGAACTGTAAATCAGCATCACCTTTCATTAGAATTCATGCCTCTGAATTACGACCGTGTGAGATGCAGAATTTGGGCTCCAAGTTGCTGTGTAGCACTTGCTGAGTGTCTGCCACGTCTGCAGGGGCTCACTCTGTAATGAAGCTACAGAAGTTGCAGTTGGAAAGTTTTTATCTTTCAGCTCATGGTAGTAGATAGCTTAATTCTAAATGTCTTCAGTTGAATCCCCAACATACCTGTCATGTTGGTTTCCACAGAGTTGCAAGATCTTGTGCTGTGCTGAACTGTTTCAGTGTGTGCACACTTCAAGGTAGTCAGCATATGCTGAAGATAAAGCTGCTTTGCTCAGGACACCTTTTCAGCAAGATACATTTCTAGATGTGCCTATGTAGAATTCTTTGCAGGACTGTAGCCTAAATCATTTTCAGTTTGATGGTGATACAGACACAGTCTGTGTCAGGCTTTGTATGGGTATTTACACTTCCCCGAGTGTGTAGGATTTGGAGGTCGCCTGCTGCAACCCACTGTCATTCTGTTAATGAAACTGGAGCAAGCATGATTTACTTCAAAGCAGTGGAACTCCATATGGACAAAATTTATGCCTATGTGGGGCTCCTCAGCAAAGCAGGATTTTATGCAGTATTACTAAATCTACTAATCTAGACACAGGTTGGAAATTCCACTTACTTGCAAAACCCGAAGCTCGTCAAATTCCAGATTAAAATTATCTGTTGCAGGATCCCACTGCCCTATTCAGTGATTCAGCTGAGGTTACACCAGGGGATGAGTCTGGCCCATTAATTTACCCTTGATGACAGCAGTTGTGCCGCTGATCTACACAATTGGATTGTGTTTTGGCATTGGAGGGACTCTGGGGAATCTCACGTGATTTGTGCTGTGAAATTAATTTGATAATACACCATTGTTTTTCCCAAGCTTGATAATTCATTCCCTGCTGAAGCTAAGGCCCTCAGGATCGGATTCATCACGTTTAGAAACCAACTACAGCTTTCCATTTAGGGGACGTCAAAATCCCTGTGTGGTCTTTCTCTTAGAGAGAAAACAAAGCACAGCACTGTGTGCAAAAGGAGGCCTGACTGAGGTTTCTGCCAGTGAGGGGCACATTATCATCCTCCAGGCTTTACAGTTTACCATGAGCACTGTAATCCATAATCACTGCCCCATGAAAAACTGGCATCATGAAGTTTCTTTAGGGCTGATCATGGGTGAATCTGCAGGTGCTCATTCATTAAAGAACCAATGCAATCCATTCTGATAAACATGAATCCCACCACGTTCAGGGGGAAGCATCCAGTCCCTCAAGGCTGCAGTCTTTTTGTATCATGCCTGCAGATTTTAGCTGTGCCAGCTAGAGGCATTGGGCCAACTCTAGCCTTGGTGTAAGTCCATTAACATCAGTGGAGTTGCCTGCACCTACACAAGGCTAATTTTGGCCCACTGTGGTTAAACTTCTGTCAGTATTTCCACTAAGCCCTTTTCTTTATTCATGGGTTTAGAAGCTGGCTGTAAAAATGTGCTCCATGCTGACATTTGGCATACAGCATCTCCTCATCCTGGGAGTACGGATTTTCTTCTTCTGTAAAACAAAACAAAACAAATAGAACACCCAAACCCCACTGAGGAATTTTAGTCTGATTTCCTGGATTAGAAGTAAGTAGGAGTTTGTTTCAGATTTTTTTCCTATTCACCTGTGTCTCTGGGGAGGATCTGTATTAAAGATTATAATATGAATCTGTACGTACATACAGAGAATCTGGTTTATGTGTGATGTGAGCTTATACTGCCTGCTTTGGCAGTTGGGACGACATGACCCATTTTAGGAAATGTAGTGTGTTGCTTAGGCCACTGTGTCCATAAATCAGTGGCTTGTGCCAAACAGGGAGCTGCTTTGTGGTTCTGTATCACTTATCTAAATCACAGCAACTACTTTCAGCAAACATAGATCTGTTTTTGTCTTCACACGGGGATTTGTGTCCTGATAAATTTGTTTGTTGCTTAAAGTAAGTGTTCATATAGGCTTTCATGGAGACACATCTCAGTTTTAGACTTGCTTGAGAGTTATCCATTGTGGTTTTGCATGGCTGTCATCTGTTGGTGGCCAGTGGCCTAATGTAGACAAGCCACATGAGTCTGTCATCCGTCTGAGTGAATGGGAGAAGTGTTCACTAAATGCAGGGGCTTGAATGGGTCAGTTTTGCATTCATGCCAGAGCATATTTACGGGAGCATTCGTGAAACTGCTAGGACTTCTCTGTGAGGTTTCTTTGCCTAAATTTTTTGGGGTTTTCTTTGCAAATGCAGCAAATTTTTTTGCAAATTTTGCAAATAAAATCATCCTTAGAGCTGTTTGTAAACAAAAATGCATTTGCAGTGTTTGTTAAGAGGAATTTGCTGGAGGGAGTTCAGATAAAAAGGGAATCTGCCTGGTGCTACTGCCAACACCCAGGGGTGAGATCAGCTGAGAAGTGGGTACAGTAAAGGGAAACTGATTTCTACCCTCAGTTCTGTCCTGGATCCCATCGGGTTACAGAAGACCACACAAGGGTAATTAGGAAATCTAGGTGTGGGAGGGGAGTATCTGTTAGAATATTTATCTATTTCACAAGGATACTGTAAATTTTGAAAGATAGTCAGGTCCATGCATTTTAAACAGCTGTACTGATTTAGGTTGTTACTGTCTCTCAGCTGTTCATTATCTGCTGCTCAGCTGACTGATCATGTAAGTATTCCTAATTTGTTTCAGTACAAAGTGAAATAGTTCATTTAATGAAGCTTTTAATGAAGCTGATAGCAAGAAGGGATGGCCAGATCTTGAAGCACTATTGTTTTCAGAAATAAAGATAGGACAATGGCTGCAAAGCCTGTGGAGGTGCAGAGGAAGAAGTGATGTTTTGGTTTATATCTGTAAGACATATCTTGTCCTAAATCCATAGGATATGTTTTTAAAACACTTTATGGATTGCTTTCTCTCCCCCATATCAAAATACAAAGTCCTGGAAAATAGAGCCAAAGAAAACTGGGAAAAAATTATGTTCTTGTAAAGTGCAGACTTACTGGAAATTAAATCCAGGCATTGCAGGAAAGCTGTAGATTCAGACTTAACAATACTCACGTTCCTTATTGCAGCAGTGTTTACATGGCTAGTGATGGAAAAATCCCAGTGTTCACAGATCTTTTTTAGACTAGAAAACCTTCACAGGTTTATCCAGTGCCTTGCCTTTTTTTAGCTCCTAAAGCATCAGTCCTGGAGAAGCATATATTCATGGGCCTGTGGGCAGCAAGACCTTGTTTGGTTCTTTGTAATGGAAATATCATATCCCATCTGCTTTTCTAATTGTGGAACTGTCCTGGTTGGTGCCTCACTGGCAGACCAGCTGCAGGGAGCACTGGTAGACACACATTTAGTATTAATGTAGAGTATACAATCTAGTATATATTTACACACTCCTTTGATAACCCTTGTGCTTTAGTTTTCAGTGCTTCTGGGGTTGGGGAAAAATCAGGCCTTGAGGGCATGCCAGCTCTGCTTTTGAAGACTGTGCTTCAGAGACAGCCAGTTGAAGCTGTGGGGGCTCAGGACCTCTTAAATCTAAGCCACAGGTTGTGCCGTATGTGCTTATATAAAATTAGTACTTCATCTGCAAATACTTCCTTCCACTTGCTTCAAAGCAATCATGAACTGAAGGAGGTGCTTCGCTGTAGGGGAGTGAGCCTCAGGGCCAGATGGCTGGAGTTACTGGAATAAAGAAGCATGAGCTGCCCAGGGATGCCTCAGCTCTTTTGAAAAGGGTCAGTCCAAGGGTGTCTCAGATCCTGATGGGATATTTCCGCATGCTGCTGACCTGCACCAGCTGAAGACCTGCTGGCCAAGTGGATGAACATACTCTACAGCATGAAGACCTATTGTTTAGTTACATTACTGTTTTCAAAATAGAATGTAAGACCCAGTGTTGCCATTATGTTTTCCATATATTTTTTTGTTTGGACTAAAACCTCAAAGCTAGTTTGGCTTTTATCTTTAATTAGTTTCCCTTTCCAGCTCTGTGTTTTCTTCTTTATCTTCCCTCTGTCCCCATGGAATGATTTTTAAATATTTGCACAGAAATAAAGACAAGTGGAACTGTTTCTAGGACTCTCCCTTGTAAAGAAAAGCTTGATGTTGTTATAAAGGTAGGATGAATAACCAGTTTAATTTTGAAAACACTTTGTGATGCTCACCATGTCACAGAACATGTATTTGTTAAAACAATGCAGCATTTTTCATGGCCTCTGGTTTTACTGCTCTACCCTCTGAACGTCCTTTACTGAGTTTCTGACCATTTTGGTACCTGAGCACAGTCAGGCCTTGATGCATTAGAGTATTTGTTTCTCTTTTGCCTATTACATATATGCTCTAGTTCAACCTGAAATTATGTCCAAAATGCAGGGAGAACAGGTAGTATTCTGTACCCTGAGCAATTCACGAGGTCATCTTGGCCTAATCTGGCTGTAAAATACAATAATTTGTCTAAACCTTTGCAAGTATTTTAAAGTACTGCAAGGTACAAAATACTCTAAACAGAGTGAAGAGCCATCATTAGAGAGGAAATGAAAATAGCCTGGCTTGCTTAGCCCAGCAAAGCTGAGGTGGAAAGGGGATGTAAGTGTTCGTAAATATATCACAAGTGGTAATACCAGAGAATGAAAGAACTATTTAAGCTAAAGTACTAGGCTGGCACAGAATTAGGTATGTAAGGTATGTATCCATTGGTTGTAAGTTCAGACTGGGAACTGTGATGTTGTGGCCACTAGAGAAATGAGGGGCAGTCTTCTATCGCAGCTTTTGAAAGGGAGAGGGTGTTTAGTGGGGATCGTGATTGTTATGAAAGGGATCAATGGTGTGGTTGTATGCGAGAGCAAGAGACTGGATGACGCAGCAGAGTTCAATAAAAGGCACAAACAGTCAGACTTTTGTTATATGCATTTAAGTGTCTGATTCAAATTGGCATCAGCAAACCCCAGCAGTGTTGCAGTTCAACTTATCCTTAATTTACGCCATTTTATTTCCATATATTTCCATGACTTTGCAGAGGGTAAGGTCTGGATATTATGTGTAAGATCTTACCTTGTGTAAAGTAAAACTTGGCATTCTCGTGATGGCCAGCAGACTGCACGGTAGGAAAAGAAGTATGTTCACCTGCTTGTCACTACTCTATTTAGACATGACTGGGTAGAATAAATCTCTCAAGTTATCTTCCATTGCAGTACTCTGTATCTTATGAATCCCTTGAGTGTAGTTTAATGAGAAAGCAAGGTCACAGAACAGTAATGGGAAATTGCCGTGTTCAGCTATGAAGACAAAAAGATTGATCCAGTCAATAGCCATTCAAGTCAGAGGAAACCTTTACATTGATTTCAATGGAAACTGGATCAGAGCCCTAGTGAGTAAATTACTGTCTGGTCTCAGCACTGTGTCTGCCTAGTATCGTGATACAACACAATTATGTCTGTGAGGACATTTTATTCTGTGTCTGTGCTGTAAGGCATAAGAAATAAAAGAAAAAGTGATCCCAACTGGAGCATTCACCACTCTGCAAAGGTCATTAATTTTTATTTGGAGCTGTGAAATATAATTCAGAACTCTACAGAAAATGGACATTGGCATTTGTGATCACTTCTTTAGGAACAGTCGTTTACCTTCTCAATAAAAAGGAGACAATCCCTTTTCTTCGATCAGTGAGGAGAGCTCTGTACATCAGTGGTTTCAATCAAATAATGAATTTTCTTCCTTGGTGATTTAAACTACAGACGAGTCCAAGTTGAAATGTTGGATCCTAAACCCAAGGCCCTGGGACAGGTTCTTAGCTGGGTGTTTCTACCAGGGGAGTGGCTGTCTTAGGTAGTGTGCTATTCATGTTAGTCTACAAAAAAAGTTGAATCCAGTGAGATCCACAGAGTGATGTTGTTATAGTTGACTAAAATTATCAGTGCCTTCTCCAGCTAGCTGTAGCACATGCACGGATCGTGTTGCTGAAGGCCTACTATGAACTCCAGTTTTGAACTCCAAGATGATGACCAAGGGCACAGCAGAGGCTGAGGGACTGAGCAGGTGTCAGTGGCAGAGCAAATATTGAACCTGTGTTGTCTGTGTTGCAGTATTTAATTCTAGATACCATCACTTAGGTCACTGAGCTGCATTTTAAATTCTCAGCTTCCTCTAACCTCCCATGTCTTTTGAGAGACGTGTGTGGAGAAAACAGCATTTTTAAGAAAAGACTTCTTTCCCATCGTTAACCCTGCATGTTTTTAGAATATAGTCTGTGTTGGAGGATGCCAATAAAAATTCTTTTTCACCTGTTTATTGTCAGACAACAGACCAAAGCTAAGTAAAGGAAAAGGACATGTAAAAACACATGGCAAATGAAATCATATGTCAATTCTGAACATTTTAGGTATGCCAGCTTATTTTCTAGTTATGCAGACAAGACTGTCCCTGTTTCTTATGCTATATAAATTGAATGATCAGGCCTGCAGGAATGGGACCCTCTCATGAAAACGCTGTTTAGCGTGTTAGCATTTTGTTTCAGAGCGGTCCACAGAGAATAATTGAATCTGACTATTGTGTTTGTCTGGGCAAATAGACACCTCATGCATTCTCTTTGGTAGCACTGCAAAGCCTCCACTTGGTATGCACATGCTGCAATGGTGGCTTAGCCAGCCCTCCCCTCCGTGGAATATGTGTGTATCCTGGATGCATTAACATGCACTTACATCAGGCTGTTCTGGCAGTTTTTGTTTTGCACCATCACTGTGGATTTTCCAGGCCACAGAGGGATGGCTCTGTGGGTGAGGGAAAGCTGATAGTCTTTCTGCTTTATAGCAGGTTCTTAGATGTGAGGGTTTAACCATTGCTAAGTGGTTAAACATATTGGAGACATAACAATTTTTGGTGCTGTGTGAGAAAATATTTGGACCAGCGAGGAGCATGGGACTGTCCTGGCCATACCTGTACTGACTGGGCATCTACAGAGAGCTCTCTTAATTCCTGAGAGCCATCCACCATCCATTTGCTGTGGAGTGCTGGGACCTCTGTACCATTCGGTGAGCCCATATTGAAGGTGTAGCTTTTCAGTGTATCCTTCAGCTCACCAAGGGGCTGTGCTTGGAGGATGAGGCCAGCACAATGTTGCACCCCAGCATGGTTGTGTCCCAAAGAGCACCAGAGCTTTTTTGTGTGGTGTCATCGTGTGTGTCAGTCATATCCTGTGTGTTAATTGCTGAAGCAGAGGAAACAAAAAGTCTGCAAGTGCTACAGGTAGAAGCACATTCTCTCCTGTTGCTCAGAATGTAGAGGATGTTCCTGCAGTACTGGTGCTTCCCATCTTCCACCCTCCTGAGACAGTTCAGAAAATAGAAAGCTGTCTTCACCATTTTCACTATGTTCTCTCCAGCTTTTAAATGTCAAATCTGTGTTTCCATGTTTTCTTCAGGCTCCAGCTGTGTTGGGGTTACTGCACTCTTAGGTCAGCTGCTCATTAGGTGGTATGAATGCACCCCGCTGTTTTAGTGCAGATGAACTTTGTTGGGCTATACACTGTTTCAAGTCAAGTCAAATGACCTTTCCGCTTCATCTCTCCAGTTGTTGTTGATGTATGGCTTTGCTGGTCCCATTGCACTGGGAGCTCATGTTGAGTTCCTTGTTTGTTCTGACTCCCTAATTCCTTTCCTGGAAAGCAGTAGCTCTGCAAGCAGTTCTTTAGCTTTCTGGGATGGCCTGCATTCTCTTCTCTAGGTGAATGATCCCCCTCCCATTTGACTAACTTAACTGTAGGTTTTTTGAGTGGAAACAGCATTCCTTAGCTTTGTTTCTTTTTTGGCTTGTTCCTCAAGAACTGGGAGTATGACCAAATTCAGACAGTTAATATCACTGAACCCAAGTGTTACTATTCCAGGTAAGAGTTCAGCTCCATGTTCCAGGGTCCTCTTTGGCATATCTTAGCTCTCCAGATATTCTCTCTTGTCACTCTTTGTCAGATGTCACTTGTCACCCAGATCACCTCAGGGCCACTGCGGTCAGACAGCTCACACGCTGTGAGGAGAGCAGAGCTCAAATGCTGCTGTGGTCAAAAGTGCATATTTGAGATGGGCTGAGTCAAAACCATCAGGGAAAAAGAGACCTGGTGAGTGTGCAGATTTCGAGATGTCTGTCTCCCCTTTCTGTACTGACGAGTTTAGCTTTAAACTCTGTAGCTCTACTGTGTCTCTGGCATTTTCAGCAGTGTCACAACACTGTTGGCAAGGTAGGAGCTGCTTTAGGAGCTGAAGATGAATAATTTTACTTTCCCTAAACTGACATTGAGCATATGCAGCAGAGATAACTCACAGGAGCCTCGCTGTTAATGTGACCAGAACTGGAACAGATAGGACATGTGTGAAATGATTCCTGACTTCCCCATGCATGTCTTTATCCTTTGCCATTTCAGCAGTGTGGTGGAAGCAGATAGCATCCTGAAGCTTTTCTTTCTTCTTTAGCATAAAGCATGCAGGATATTGTGGACATCAAATCAAAATGCATATGAGCATTGTCTTAGTTTAACAAAATTGCATCTTAAAAATTAAGAGACTTCAGATGGAAGTGTAGAAAAGGAAAAGAAACAGCTATTTATTAACAAAATCTGAATAAACAACAAATGATGCAGTAAAAAACCTTCAGCAGAAACAAAACAAAGTCCCAGTTTCCCAGGTGGGGGGGAGAAATCCGTGGCAACTCGAGGCGGGGGAGGTGTGGGTGTTTGGGAAATGCAGGACTGTAGCTGCTCGCAGCCACGTGCACCGGCAGTCAGAAATGGAGGAGTCCTTTTTCCCACAGGCAGTCTTGAAAGCAGGGGACCTCGCTCTGAGATGGGTCGTTCTCCACGAGGTGTCCTGTGGGGGAAAAAAAACTTCCTCTCAGGAAAAGAGAACGAGGCGGCCAAAAACCGGGCTCCTGCTGTGTCTGGTCCCGGACCAAACCTCAAAAGCCCCTGAACGGAGGACTCCCCAGCTGTCCCTGCGGCCACCGTGCTTTCCCGCAAGACCTCCCTGTCCCCGCTCCTGTGCTGCTCCTGTGCTGCCCCGCACGTGTGGCTCCTCTCTGCCCCCACCCCCTCCCTACTAGATATTGTAGTAATATCTAAGCAGGGACACATTCTTTCTTGCCTGAGAAGCTTCTGTTAGAAGTGAGTCTTCAGCGTATGGGATGCTTTTCAAAGAGGGAATGTAAGTAAGACCCAGGCCTGAACAGACGGGCAAGTGCTCCGTATAGCTGGACCCCATGCCCTGTTGCAGTGAATGGGACACTGCTTCCATAAACAGCTTGTGAGATGGATGCCTAATTAAGGAGAAGTAGTAGTGGGGAAATGGAGAGGTAACTGGAATAAGTGGGAGTGGTTGAGCACTCCAGATTGCACACAACTGGATTTCAAATTCTGGTTTCACTTAGTTAGAAAAAAATCAGTTCTCTATGCATGCGCTTCTGCTTCCACTTGAAACTAAAACTATTTTCTAAACCTATGTTTATCTTCAGAAACCTGTTTCTGCCTGTTTTCATTAATTTTTTTTTTTAAATTACTAGTTTAAGCCAGTAAGACTTACCATAGATTTTCTTAAGGGGAAGAAATGGATTCTGCAATTTCAAGCCAATAATGATCTGTCTGTGTACAACATGAAAAAAAGAAATGGAAGGAATTTTTTGACAAGGAACAGACGTCTCTGTAAACTAATCTTTTCTAAGCCAACTGTGGAGAGGTTTAGCTTTCTGGTGTTTCCCATGGAAGCATACATAACTCAGTGCTGCTGAGCAGTTTCAGGTCACTTGGTAGGATGTAATTAGCATTCTGTAATGAGCTGGCCAGCCCATTGATGGTCTTGCCAGGGAAATGTTTAGGACTCTGCAAAATGTACTTTGTACATCACATTCAATAGTTTGATCCATTGAGAGGTTTCTCCTCAGCTCTCAAGATGCATTTGATGCATATATACATGTGATGTGTATATGGGGCATGGTGGGGCTGCTTAGGAGAATGTAACAACATCAAATTTGGTGCTTCACTTACGACTCAGTTTTTTGTGAGCTGCCAGCATTTCCATAGATGGCTTAGAGAGGAGAAGCTGCCAGTGTAGGATGGGAGGAGAGAACCTGGTGTATAGAAGAGCTGCATGTGTGTGTGTTGAGGGCATAAAGCCTGAGATAAGTGATATAGAACCCCACTGTGAGTACACAGGGAATGCCTGATTCCTTCCCCTCGTCAGAGGGAGAAGCTCCGTGGGAGAGCAGATGTCTTCTTCAGAGCTAGTCACTGGAGTTTGGAAAGGATCTCAGGGAAATCACTTTGTACTCAGAGAGCAGTGTACAGCACATGTTTTCTGAAATGCTTTCTGACTGTGCGTGTTCAGCACCAGCAATAATTTAGGCCTCAATCCAATACCCACAGAAGCTAATGGGTGTCTTCCTGTTAACTTCTTTTTAATAGACCAGGCCCATAAAGAGAAGACAAGCATATTTTTAAGAGCCTGCTAATCTGTGGAGCATGTGTTACTTTGAGTGAAATCCCCAAGCACACTGTGAATGGAACGTTTCCAAAACAAAAAAGGAAAAAAAGAGTAAATATCCATTTGTGGAAGCTAAGAAACTGTAATGGCTGGAAAAGGAAAGGTCAGTTGCATTCCAGGCTGAAGACTGAAGATGGTTATGATTGCGCTTTTTCCCCGTGTGAGAGTTTTGAAGATGCCTCAATATTAATTCTGTAGGGGAGAAATGAATAAGAAAACCACTCAAACAAAGACCAAACCTCCTTGCTTTGCCTCAAAATAAATTGCATGAGTGTAAGGAGCAAGGAGCCAACTTCATTACAAATAAAAGGAAAAAGGTTTTACCTGCTGTTTCATAGTCAACACAGATTTTGTTGCAAAAATGTATTCTAAATGTCAAAAAGTGATTTGATAGTGTCATTCTTACACTGCATGTTTTTGTAACTCTATTTCATATTTATATTTTTAAAGCCAGAATGAGTGTCTAGGCTGATTTTCTGTAAAACTGCAGAACATGGAATTTCATCTGCTAATTCCAGCATTTAACCCAATAATATAGGACTGTGCTAGAACGGACCTATGATAGGGAGAAATTCAAACTTAGAGCATGCAAGAAATGGACAACCTATGACATTTCAGGTTGAAGGAGTAGGTAAAGAATAAAACGTCTGCTTTTTCCAGTTTTTTTGTCTAATTTCATCTTCTAGTGCTTTGATCTGCCAGATTAAAGAACTGGCTAGGACCAGATACTGTGCAGGTACTTACAGACTGTGATCAAATCTTCTCTTAACCTGCTCTTTGATAAGCTAACACGATTGAATTCTCTAAATCTCCCACAGAAAAGCATGTTTTCCAGACCATGAGTCATTCTTGGCCATTTGTTTGATACTGTTGCACCGGTGTGAAATTGGAGGTGTCTAGGGGAGAATCAAGCTCTGTTGCTTTATTTATTTTGTAGAGGCTCTTGTTCTTTGAAAAATATTAGGCTTTAAATACCTTTCAAAATGTGACCAGCTCTATATTTCTGCCAAAGAAAAACAGACAGTAGTCTAGAAGCATCTCCCCTTCCTGTGTAAACTCACGACTGTAAGTATTTGCATACTGGTTAATGTTTCTTTAGCACTTCAGAGAGGCAGTTATGGTGAAGTAATGGTGCTTGAAAATCTCTGAAAGAACCGGGAAATGTTATGGTTGGACGAGTGTGGTAAGAATGCCAATATCATGCTTTTATCAGCTAGGTAACTGAATCATCTGTCTTGATGATGTATTGCTGATAAAATCAGTAGGGAGTCCTCCTCAGACTCCTGTGGAAGGAAGGGAGTACCTAAACACTCTTATCTCCATGGTAGCTGTACCTGCTTGATCCAGTCATCTCCATTCTGAGGCTGCTGTATTTCCTGGGAAATCTGAGCATTACAGTAGTACTGTACTATAAGTAAGTATTGACTTTCAGCTGAGATCTGGCTGCAGGTTTTGCTGACCCAGACAGAATGAGGGCCCTTGATGTTTGTTCAGTGTGCCCGTAAATAAGGGAAGTTGCCTGTTGGCTGCAGTGACATAGGATCAAAACTGACAGCCATCAAAGCCATCAGAGTTTAGAAGAAGTTCTCCTCTGTGTTATTCACATGTGACATATCGCACTAAAGCCCCATTTCTCCTGGTGTCTGCCCTTGACAGAAGGCAGCTGCAGATTCTCAGGGCAGAACCTATGTAGTATGCACTGCATCAGTATACAGAGAATTCATCCCAGAAAGCTCTCCCTGCATCCAGGGGTGCTATCTTCTTTAATGTTCCTGATTTAGCCCGTTTTTAGGTTATATCATTTGAGCTCATCTTCACTGGAAGATAAATCCAGATTTCCTAACTCATGCCAATGTTATATTTAGGAATACAGGTCTGTCCAACTACCTGTAGAGAAGATGGTTAAAGTTTTAAGTCCTTTTTGTAAAAACTCTGTGCCATTTAGTGTATGGTTTGGAAGCTTATGCCTTCTGAATGGGAAGAGGGATTAAGGGCTTAAGGTTTAGCCAAAGAAACATAATATGTGTGCTCACAAATATATAAAGGTGGAAAGTAGCTTCTGAAAGGAAACTCAGATCCCTTATCTGACTCAAATGAAAGGCAAAATACAGTGTACAAAATTGTGCTTGTGATTTCTTGGTTGTAAAAAGGAATAATTCATCTGATGTCAGGGAAGTTATACCTGGTTGATAGCCAAATTAATGAGAGCAAAAGCTGGCAGTGAGCCTCATGCCTATGGACATGTTCCCCAGAGGCTGCACTTGAGGAACTTCCTGGGACTACAAGAAGTCAGTGAGAGCTGAAGGCATTCAGGATGTTAAAACTTATATTACATGAGCATAAGGAGTTTGGTCAAGGTTTTAAGATAGGGTATAATTATCTGTGCTAAAAGAAGTTTAAATTCTCCCCCTGTAGGCAGGAAGCTGCGATGGATAACACGTGCACGAACATTGTCAAAATCCAGCTATTACAATTAGTACAACTGTACTTGAAGTTGCATTGATCCTGAATAAATAATACCTGTTTATGGCTGGCAGAGACAGCTTGCCTGCAGGATTCATTGGTGTTGGCACATTAAGCACTGTTCAGCCTAAACACATGAACTTCAGCCTCTTTTGCTCTGCTTAGGTCTGCTTATATTTCAGATAAACCACCAGCAGTTTGATGTTTATAGTGGAATGCAATCTGAAAATCAATGTTCCCTTGTCTGCTTTCGCCATTGTGCTCCATTGCTCTTTGTGGTCTTATGTTATTAAAATTACATCAGGTGTGTAGCTGTATTGTATGATTTGGTAGTTGAAATGCAGATAACACTTGGATTATTGGGTCAGACATATTTATTATCCATTCAGAGAGGGTGGATATCTGATGTGAATTTCTGGAAGTGTCTGAGTCGATTCTGTAAGCTGAGAACAGCTTCCCCATCATTGGCTTCTGTGTGCACAGTCCTCTGGCTCCTGCTTACCTTTCCTTTATTGTCTGCTCCACTGAAGCGTAATGAGCATGTATATTGGAAATTGCTTGTTGTGTGTGTGGTGAGAGGGAAAAACCTGAGATGGAATTCAGCATCTGCTGATTCCCTGGCAGAGGAAGAAGGGAATGGATGTTTCTTGAACCTTTGTAGATGCTGTGTGATACTAGCACTTGGCTTCTGGCTCAGACACTTCTCTACTGCCTGCACTGATAGAGGATCAAGGGCCAGGGGGAGAGGCATGTGTGGGCAAAGGAGAGTAGCTGCAGTGAGCAAGACAGTCATGAGCACTGAGCAACTGGGTGTGTTACAATGACCTCCTGTGACATCTGTCTCAGTGTTACCTTTTTGCCATCTCTGAGTTGTACTCATTTGATGTCTCTGGATGCTGCCTGTCTCCTAGCTGTGGGTGTGTATCGGGGCGGGTGGAATAGCACATTCATCTCTGCCCCCACCTCAGAGAGGAGTTTCAGCTGTGGGCAGCAGCAGGTTGTGTGCCAGGGTATGCAGCTTACGTGGTGCAGAGCACCATTTCTCGGAAATGCCCAGGTGAGCCCCGGAGGTGCTTGTTTAGCAATCCGGGGCCAGGCGATGACACTGGTGTGATGCCTTTTTGGGTTAATTAGTCTTCTTGGAAGCAGGTTGCATGAGCTTGGCAGAGTGGTTACGTTGCTCCCAAGTGCCAAATGGAAAGTGGTTGTGTTGCTCTGAAGGCTCAGCCTCGCTTATCAAGAGCTGTCTTGGGTGTCTGCCCAGCAGTGCACTCCAGACACCTACTCTTGGGGATGGAGGCAGGTTTAAGCAGACTTGTCCTTGCATGCTGAAGAGATGGGAATCATCCAAACCAGCTTCACAGCATGTGGCTGGACTTGTGCGAAGGAGTCACAGCCAGAAAGAACAATTTGGCCTCACTTGGAAGCTGAGTAGTGAAGTACATGTGTGTGTGTGGTGGCCCAGGACACAGCAGCCAACACATAAAAAAATCCCCAGTCCCTTCCCTCTCTGCAGTCCTCAGTTCACAGGCAGAACCTTGGAGGTTTGGTTCAGAGAGACTTCAAATGAGTGAATCCCCTGAAAAATTAAAATTCAATTACTATTCCCTCCCCCAGAGCAAGCTCCCTGCCCAGCCTTTTCTTGTAGAAAAATGCAGGGCTGTCCTGCACTTCAGCTTCTTCACTCAGGTGCCTGCAAGAGGGGTGGTACAGTGCCCTGCAAGAGAGGAGATGTACTTAGCAGCTGCTGAACTTCTCTATCAGGAGCTGACACTCCTAGACATAAAACTTTGAACCCAGGTTCATCTGAAGTCTTAAAAATATTTTACAAAGCTATATGCATATTACTCAATAAAACAGAGTGCACCTGGCCAGCCCTTGGAGCTGTACATCAAAGGGATGCACACACAGAGGAGGGGAGGGAGAGACTGAGCTGAGGAGAGATTTCTCATTAGATTGTTATCTAGGAGAGGATGCTTGGCTCAGCAAGCCTGTTGCTTCCAAGGTTATAGTTGAGAGTTTATTTTTTTGCTGCCCTTGTAAATAGCTTCTGGTTCCTGAGTCTGACTTGTCAGATCTTCTCCGTAGGATCAGGTATGGTTTTTGTCATACATTTATCTTCTCTAGCAAGGTCCAATTTGCAGGGCAGCTCTTTTTGTCCAAATCTGTTTGTCAGAAGAAGATCTAGCTTTCTATGGGTCATATCTGTAGAGAGCTGTCAAAATCAGCTGGGTTCAATCCCTGCTTCAGTATCTGGCCTGCCTGGGACTTTGTGGTCCCTCACATGTTTCCTTCAAGATTTTATTTCCCTCCTGCTCAATCCCTCCCTTGGGCCTGCATACAAATTTTTACTGGTTCTTTCCTTGTCTGCTAGTTCAGTTCAGTTCTCCTCAAAACCAGTTTGGAAAAAACAACAAGCTCTTGGTATCTTGTGGTGTTAGCACTTGCCTCTGGGCAGCTGCAGAGCTGACTGCCCATGGTAGCTCTCAGTGTTGGAGGAGAAGCTCAGGCTTCCATCTGCCTGTGTGCAAGCACCAGTGGTACTAGAAAATGGCTCACACATGCCTGGGGAGAGGCAGGATGTCACAGAGGGGATAACTGGCAATATCAATCCAGGGTCTCTTAGTGTGCCATACGCCACAGTGGATGTTTCTGTAAGCAGCAGTGCCTAAATTCATTTTGATCTATCTTGGTTCTGGATTAAGCTTTTGCAGAGTCCCAATTTTCTTCTTTCTCTGAATCCAAATTTCCAAAGCAAAGGGAACACCTGGAGCAGAAGATAGTGCAGATGTCAGAGATTCAGGCAATAAAATTACAGGACAACTTACTTTTCTTGTTATGGGATTCAGCAGCAGCTAGGCATCCAGGTATTTAATTTTCAACTATTAGCACATAACATGGATTTGCAGCTCTATTTTCAGTGCAAATATTTTATAAAATATTGAAATTTAACACAGCTCTACATTCCTTGTTACAGGATAGTTAAACCTCAAACGGCAGTTTCTTTCTTTATCAAATCCTGTAGAATCCTATTAGCTGTTGAGCTATAAAATCCAATTGGCCTTTTTCCCTTAAGATCAGCTGAGAAGATGTGATATAAATTCAAAATATTAGCACAGACTTTAGCCTAGGGCAAACAGTGTTCTGTGCAAGGATATAGGGCCTTCACTGTACTTAGACTAATATTTGTGACATACCCTTTACCCTCAGCTTGAGACTTTGCTTTCCCAATCAACAAACCTGTCAGCTTGAGACTTATTTGATGAAGCAGTTGATGCATCCTGCTGTGAAAGTAAACACAGCACTCAAGGGTCATTTGAAGTCCAGCTGCCCAAGTCCTTTCTTTAAGACCACTTGAAGAGGGGGAGAAAATTGGAAGAAAACTCTCTGAAGAGGAACTTTGCACCGAAGGAGCAATTTGGATGAGAATGTTACGTAGCTGCGTGAAACTGTGGGAAGAGATGACCACACAAGGTTAATTGCATCTGCCAGGTGTTTCCAGATTTAAACAAAGAACAAAAATGTTATATCTGACACTTTTTCTTGTCTGCCAAGTCCGTCTGTAAGCTTCTTAAACCACCATGTAGCTCCGTGGACTCTTTCAGCCCATAAGCGTGTTACAGGTGTGAGCAGTGTGGCCTGCAGGACAGCTTGTGTTTCCCGTGGGAGAGGGGAGAACCTGTACTGTGATCACCACATTGAGCATAGGGTCAGCAACGGTTCTGGCACAGCTGGAACTGGTGAAGGTGACAGGATCTGGGTCCAAACTAGCAGAATACTCAGGGAGCTCTGTGGTTGCAGCCCCCATGGCCCCAGGGTCCAGAAGGTTTTGCTCACATGTAGTGAATGTACAGGACCCCTGGGGAGATGGAGCATGGTAAGCTCAGCCTAATGAGAGCTGGGGAGCTGACTCAGATCAGGCTTTTCAGCTTTGTCTGTGAGCTGGCTGTGCTGGATCTGTGCTTATTCACAGTAGTGAGGTGTCTTTACAATTTTTATTATCTTTTTTTTGCTTGTTTTCTGTTACCTGGGATATTCCGAGTTCTCATTATTTTGGATAGCAGCATGTAGATGGTATATGTGATCTGATTTTTTCACTTAACTGGAACATAGGAATTTAACACACACCTTATAATTGCCATTCGTTATACCAATAAAAACAGCAATTAACCTGTTACCCATGTCTGAGGTTGACAAAACAAGGAGGAAAGTTGCATACAAATTAAAGTTGTTGCCCAGCAAAATGGGATCTTTTACTTTCTCTCAGAAATAGGGAAGTTTCAAAGGCAATTCACTTGAGATCACAAGAAAAACTAACCATTGAGGGGACTTGCACCCAGTAACTTGAAAACACATTGATTGCTTTATTGCTAAAAATCTTGTCTTTCTATTACATTATGATGTAGACTAAATATGTAAGTACAGGCTTGCATTGCCAAGCTTCTTGTTCATTGAGTTCAGTAGCATAAATAAGCACCTCTGTACTTCGTGCTGCAGGTGAGCTTTGGGTTCTGTGCGCTCAATAGGAAGCAACTTGAGGATCAGAGCTGGTTCTTGTGTGAGATTGCTACTTCTTTGGCAGGATGTGAGTCAGAAACAGATAATGTCTACAAAGACATGACTAGAGGGGCTGAGTCGGGCCATTTTGGTTAGCAGTAGGACAGAAAACCCCTCCTGTCAGCAGAATGCAGTCACAGCCTCGGGCCTGTTTGGTCCTTGCTAGCTCTTGTATAGGAAATGATGTTTGAGCAGGCCTGGTCCTAAAGAAAGACTCTTCATGTTGGCAGATGATGGCTTGGACAAGAGAGTTGTTCCTGATGAATTGGTCAAGCATGGTGTCACTAGTCCTCCAGAAAAAATATTAAATGAAATTTCTGACATTTGAAATCATTAATTATCACTTAGCGCTTTTCAGGGCTATTTCTTGGAAGATTCAATAGAATGAGGAAGTTATATAGAATTTTCTTCTCTGTACCATTAAACAGCAGCTGTGTGCATTAAGCGGTGGCCGCAGTGATCTCTAGCTCCAATCCTCCTAAAATTCATCCTATTTTTCATACATGAAGCTGGAAAAAATTTAGTGTGGAATTGTGGGCATAGAGTATAAGACACCATTATATCCTCCAAAGTACTGTAGAAATTCAAGATCAGTATTTTAAAAAACCCTTCAGGTCTGGACTCTTGCCTTAAACTCTATCTGAAAATAAGCAGAAGTGCCAGACACTGCCTGTTTTGCCCTCCTGCTGGCCCCCTGCCTTCAGAGCAAATTAGGAACAAATGTGGAACTCACCAGCTTGCTTAAGCACTCCAAAGAGTTTAAAAGCAAACATGATGATAAAAAATCAACATCCTTTTCATCGAGTTTTAACTCTTTCTGACTTGTTAGTAACAATGGAGACGTATTACATAAAATAGAAATGTAACATATATTAATTTCTTCATGATGTCTCTTTATAGTTACTAAAAGCGTAATGGGGTAATTGAGGAGAACTATTCACATATTGTTGAAGGAGATGAACAAACTTTTTTCCTCATTGGTATTTCCTCCTGTGAGAAAACATATTCCTTCTCCGCTGATGTTGTGACTTTTGTCACGCTCTGCTTCTGAGTGTGTTTGTTAATTGGCACCTCTCAGATGAGCCTGTCTGTCAAAATCACGTGCAGCACCTGGATGCATAATGTAACAAAATACTCTCAGTATTTGAAAGGAATTCAAATTTAATATCATATTCTATAAATAAAGTCTCCTTGTTGATATGAGATTGATGTGATATGCCTTTAATCATAAAAATGAAGAGTCTTCTGTGCATTTTTTTTTCTAATATTGAAGCTTTCAGATCCCAGATCAAGACAGAACTTAGGCCCATGAGTAAGTGCTACTGAAGTCAATGACCCCTAGGTATATGCTTAAAGTACGTGCTTCTTAAGTGCTTAGAAGTGAGGCCCCACTTTTCTTAAAATTTATGACATTTTCTTTTCAGACTTTATTGGTATTCTTATTTCTGTGGATTTGGGATTGTCACTAAGAATGGGGATAGACTATACAGTTTCCATCATACTGCTTTGGCCACAATCCTGCAACCAGATCCAGAAGAGTTCAAACTATTATCATAGGAACAGAGATTTCCTGTATGCTGTGCAGATCTATAATCCCCTTTCTTCACTTGTAGCAAACTAAACTTATATCCAAGAACAAATGCTTATGCAACCAAGTTCATGGAAAAAATAACTCGCATTGAAGGAAGGGATTTCTATTAGCATGTTACATTTCCTAAATGAATTACATTGTCTCTTCTCATGTGCTGTGTTCCATATTAGCAGCTTTGAAGGTTGCAAGGTATGTTCAAACCTCTTCTTTAGTAATAATGACTATAAGTAATTGAACACAGACAATCTCAACTAAAGCCTGCTGAGGTCAGTGAAAAGGTCCTTACTGACTGGTTTTGATTATACCCTTGCTTTCTGTTCAGACCAAATGCTTCCTGAAGCTGGAGTTGGGTTTGTGAGAAACTGTCCAGCACTTCATGCTGAACATAGGTGTGAGTCTGGAGTCCTTTTCCTGTGAGGTGGAGATGTATGCATATTGCAAAGGGAGTATTCCACATTCTTACTTGTGTATGCAGTGTGGGAAGGCTGGAGAAGCACATGGCTGAGCATAAAGATGAAGGATAAAGTGCTTTCCTTGCGCTGAGGAGAGTGAACACACAGAACAGAGCAATGCACACAGACAGAATGAGCCCTTTCATGTGGGGAGTCATGATTTACTGATGTGCTGCCTGCATACCAAGGGCAGCCATGTGATAGGAGCAAGGCTCTGCCCCTTGGGAGGCCGGGGGCTGACACCCAAACACCCTGAGTCCTGTTTTCTTCCTTACACCACTCTTGTTCCACTGACCACATGAATTTACTGCTGACCTATGCCAGTATGTGTGTTAAGATGTAACCCCCTCTCTTCTTCTCTTCCCTCTATTCCCAAACTGGTGTAAAAAGCAGTAAGTTGATACCAGTGGTTTGCATAGGGAGTGCTGGGCTGTCAGTGTGATGTGCTTTGCGCAGGTGTGAATGACTTTGGTGGGCGAGATATGGGCCTATTTCCTTTAGTACTGATGATCACTTATGGCGCTAAAGCCCCACCAGGTCCCATTCTGCTGGTTATTGCAGCGTCTCTGAGGAAGAGGCAATCCCTTTGCCAGACCAAGGGCCTAACTCTGATTTCACATCCTCTGTGACAGGATAAATGGGTTGAAGTCAACAGAGCCGTGCAGGGTGAGAGGAGGATGGTGCATTGAGACTGATGGATCTGCCTACTTAAGGAGTTTTTATGGCTCCCAGGGCTGTGATGTTTGAATGCCTCACAAACTTAAAGACCACTCCTGTGAGAGATGGAAGCACTGTCATCTCTGCCTAACAGCTGGGGAGCTGAGATACAGTAAGATGAAATACCTTGGCCAAGGTCACTGTGGAAATCTGTGACAGAGCAGGGTCTGCCAAATTAAACCTTGCCAGGTTTCAAGCTGGTGTGTGGACGACTGGGCCAGCTTTCCTCCTAGCATGGGGCGAATGGGCTGTCCTTGCCTTCTGTCCCCCTCTGTCCCTTCTTTTCTTGCGTTGTGATGGTGGGAGCTGCCTACCTGCAGGCCACTGAAAAGGATCAGGAAAAGCCCAACCTCTGGGATGCTCTCCCTAGCAAAGGTCAGCTGAGGTCCCCTGGGGTGCAGGCAGAGGATGAATGCCCGTTTCCCAAGAGCGTGGGAATCCAGGGTCAGCACACCACCAGCCTGTTCATTACAAGGGTCTGAACTGTAGCACTTTCCCTTCTCACATTTCTGTTATTAGGGTGACTAATCATAATAACAAATTGATTAAGGTTAACTGGATAAAGTCATCTAAGTCATATTTACTGCTAAACTAACTGCCCAGGGAGGTGAATTAATGATCTTTACAGAAACCTTTTATGGTTATTTGGCCACAAGGTGCGATCTGGTTTGATCTTTTATGCAACATAAATCAGTTTAATGGTTAAATCTGTGCAGCTAGCTGTTGAATTTAAATGAGGGCTTTTTAAATGAAGTATGATGCTTTTTCACACACAGAGGGACATTGAGCAGGTGTATATTGCAATTAAATGGGAAAACTTACAATTAGATAATGTTAAGTTTGTGACACTGGCTGACAGAAGCCTGGAGATTCATGGTGAAGGTCCATGATCAGTCATTAATCCAGGCCTCTGTGAAAGAAGTAAAATTGCAAATGGTTTCAGCTGAGGTCAAAGCAGTGTGGGAGAGTGATGCAGGTCATGCAGTGGATGTCTGATATCAGCCTTTCATTTCAATAGCCTTGGGTTCAAATATTTTGTTGAGTCACAGATGGAAATTATTTAGTCTTGGGAGACAGCTCTCAGCTTTCTAGCATTTATGCTGTTTTGGTCAACACCCGAGAGGGTCTGGCAGAGTCCAGAGACCTGTTACGATAGGCGGATTATAAACATGTGCTTCACATGGTTGCAGATTTTTCCAGGATGGGAAAAAGCTAGAAAGGCATTAGCAGCTCTCTCTTCCTGCAGTTTAGCACTGTACTCCTAAATTGCCTGATGTAGTCACAGCCTGTCCTCCTTCACTTAGACAGTAGCTATATCTCTCCCAAGGGCTTCCTGTTTAAATGGTGAATGCGCTTTGGGAGGCAGAGGCTGACAGACCTGTGTTAATGCACCCCAGGTCAACCACCCAAATCTGAAAATGAAACCACTGCTTCTGGTCTACACAACACTGCCTGCGGGTCTCCCATGAATCCTGTCTTTATCCAGGATGGAAAAGAGACCAACTATTAGACAGGACAGCTTAGCCATTGAGCTGCTTCCCAGGGGATTTGCTGAACTTGAGAACAGTCTGTAAGACACACCTGTTTGCTCAGGTGTTTCCTGAAGAACGAGAGGAGTATTTGGGATGTTGATTGAGTACCGGGGAAAAGCTGTTTGTAGCTGGGAGGGTGTGGAGAGGAGTGAATGGTTCCTGTTTGATTGACTTATGTTCTGAGTACTCCTATGTTAAAGTTTTACTGGAAATCTTAAAGAGTAGGCAAAGAGCTGTGGTGCAGGTGGTGAGTGGAGGTGTGTGAAAGGATTCATGAACACTCAGAGAGGGATTGGTTCAAGTAACAGAAGACACTATTTTTCCCATCCAAGTCAAGGTGGCTGATGGGGCATGGCCCTCCTAGTCTTGTCTCCTCACTGAGCAGATGACAGTTCCTTTGTTTTTCCTGTCTCACTGGGTGGTAGAGCTCAAATGCTCAGTAATTTGGACTGGTCTTCCTGCTTGTTTGCATCCCTGATGAGACCAGGGCAGGCAGCACAGTGATGTACTCACAGTGCTGAGGTGGGACCTGGGGACTTGGAGCCTTAACTCTTTTGTGTGGATGACTCTGTGCTTTCTGTATGTTCGCTATCCATCTCCCATCGTTGAAAACAGATCTAGTAATGCAGAGCTCTGGGTAAACACTGCTTGTAAGTATGAGGATGAAAATGAAATTAATAAAGCCTGCTTACCACAGCTGTGTGTTAAGTTTACTGCTTGAAGTAAAGCAGTCTCCACAGAAGATTACCTGTGTGCAGGATCAGAGCCCATCGTGGGCACTTCTTGGGTTATGGCTTTTCAGAACTGCCAGACAGTTTGTTTTGCTTCCTCTCCAGTCGTTCACCTGTGCTAAAGTTCTCTCCCAGAAAAGTCAGTAAATAATGTTTTAACACTTAAAATAATCATTTATGTCTTCAAAACTCTTTGTAAACACAAACTAATTGAAGGATCGTTGCCAACCAAGAAATCAGTTTTACCGTTTTGATTTTTAACTTACTGTGTTAAAAGCCCCACCTGAGTGTTGTAATAAATGCTGCTCATAGAACAAGGAAAGGAATATTTCATGGATTTCTTTTTCCCTTCTTTTTTTGGTCCAAGTTGTGATTGATGAAGTTTTAATTTCTTTCTTTCTTTATTAGCTGGTTTGTATCACAAAAGAACAAGAAAAAGAAATTAGCTACATTCCCTCCAGCCTTCTGTTGCTGTGAATTTGCAGTGTTGGAAATTGGGGCTGTTTGGATTCTAATGCTTTTACCTTTAGTTTATTACCTTTTTGTGCAGAACAAAATAGAAAGAACATAACAAAAATATGTGATTTTTAGAGCCTTAAAAACTGAACAGAGGGGTTCAAGATAGTGCCTGAAACTACTTCAGACTATCTTTTTGTATTGCATTAAAATGCAAGTTGGTGCATTAAGTCTCTTACCACTTCGGTGAGGTAAGTAAATATTATGATCCTATTTAACATATGCCTCAAGCCACATAAAAAGCCAAATAGTGACTTGGCATACTTGGATGTAAATCATTAAAACTACAGCTCGTTAAACAAAGAATGAATTCAGTTCAGAGAATGTTAGACTTGGTCCTCAACCCATCACCTGTCCACCAAAATGTGATGTAATGACATAGTGATATACGAAAAACTGTATCGATGGCTCTGATGGCATTTCAGATGTTGACTGTCATGATTGTTTCCCTGATTTTAAATCAAAGCTCATTGTTTCTGCTGTGCTTGGGCTTGTATAAAGGGTGATAACCAGCCTTAGATCTGGCTGGCTTACACTTGGAGGGGTTGTTGCCTGGAGCCCTGGTGCTGTGTGAACCTGGTATCTCAAAACAAAGTTTGAAAACTGGATTGGTTTCAAGTTCAGTCTACATGATGGAGAGTATAGGATTTCCACCAAAGTGCATAGGGAGGTTTGAACTCATGCAGAAATTTTTTAAAGCATGAAGCAGGGCTGTTGTGGCAGGCTTGGAAAGCGATTTTGTTTGGAAGCAGTCTGTTTGCTGTAGAAAGGCAGTCTGAGGCTGGGCAGAGAGTGCAGGATGCCAATTGCTTTGTTTCTTTACCACTTCACAGAGAAATTGGCTTATTTATTTTTGTTACCAGAACTTTCAGGATTCTGAAAATGGACGTTATGATTGCCTTATACCTGCACTGGTCTATCAGTCACCTTTATCTGTGTTTGAGGATGGAGATCAAAACAGAAATCAGAGAAACTTTGTTTCATTTCCAGACTAATAGAGTTGCCTTGTTCATATGGTTTTGATGTGAGGTTTACATTTGAGAAACATCCAGACATGGTGGCTTAATTCTGTCAGCAGAAAGTGTGAATAGTGGTCATCTGAAATATCTGGCCCTCAGATACTCAAGGATGCATAGGTCAGTCTGTATTTTTTGACTTGATGCAAGTCTGCGTTTTTTGACTTGATTTTCCTAATTTGATGTTCAAGACTGATTTTAAAAATAAGGTTGGTCCATTCTGCTGAAGGAGAGATGTAGTCTCAAATCATCATGGCCTCGCAATTTAGGAAGGTTAAATGCATCTTCTTTCTGTCCCACTGCTTAAGGAGGAAGACGAGAGGTAAAGTATTGCATGGGCACTCTCTCTCAAACACTTGGAGGGTCTCTGCAGTTACTTTCTTTAGTTGTGCTTTCAGATTTGCCCTGACAGAGTTGTCCAGTTAGAAATAAAAAATAGTGATGGAGCCTGACTATGGAACCCAAAGGAAGAGCTAGTTACTAAGCGTTCAGCATTGCTCCCAGTTAACACTGCTGTAAAACATGAAGCAGATGTTCTGTGGGAATGCAGGCACTGGTGAGAAGCAAAGCAAGTGAAGGTAAATCAGCTCTGCTAGCTCAAATGTCCACATCTCTGTAACTCTGCCAGATATGCTACAGGGAAAGAGCTGGGAAGTGGTCAAAACACTTCAGGAGCTGGAAGCAGCTTGCAACTGGGGGAAAGGAGGTCTCTGGCTGTAGCACATCTTCATTAATTGTCAAAAAAGTTTACCCACTTGACACTGCTGCTTGAAGTGCTCTGTTTTCAGTCTCACCTGGCTGTGCTGTAACTCTCATTTTCTACTTGTGCTACAGGAAGGAAACAAAGCAGCATTGCCACTTTTCCCTGCTTTGCCCTTGAAAGGCGAAGACACTCCTTCAGAGGCAGAGAGTAAAGGCCTGTGTCAAAGGCATGGGACTTGGCGGATTCTGGTTTAATTCTTGCCTTTGCTACAGACTGCTTGTATATCCCTGAGCAAGTTGGTTAATCTCCATGTCCTTTCAGTACTGCAGTTGTGGGGATAATCCTTCCCAGTCTTATCCTTTCTTGTCTAGTGCGTGTACTGCTCAGGGCAATTATGGTCTCCGTTTCTTTGTGTAATGCAGTAACAGGACAGTGGGGCTCCATGGGCTGCAGGAAAAACAGAACAATAACCCAGACCACCCTGAGCTGATTCAGGCCTGGGACAGATGGAATCAGAGGATGAGAGCTGGTGTTTGCCAGATTTGGGAGCAGAGCTGTGCCTCATGGGCGTCTGCAGGAGTGGGGCACTTGCATCTCTGGGGAGAGCTCTCACAGCTGTGCTCAGTGTCTGTACTGATGTTTGCTGGAGACAGGGACTTTGTACGGTGACACTGTGGTGTCACCTCAGCCATGAGGGATAATGAGGTGCTCTGCTGATAAGAGAAACTACCTGTGTGCTGGGTACATTCCTTGGGTCCAGATTCCAGAGCTGTTTCTAAGCAATAAAATTCCACTTGCAGTTTTAGTTTCATTTCCCAGACCTGGGACTTGCTTTATTTACCTGAAGTTCACAGCAGCTCTGTTAAGGTTTGGAGGAACCTAGAGGCTAAAATAGGATTTGTAACTTTGTAGGACAGACACCACTTGAGTTCAGCCTTGTGCTGGATACTACACTAAGAGACTGTGGGTTCTTAAGATGACAAGTCACTCCCAAGCTGAAACCTGAAATAGTTTGTCACAAATACACGTAGCTGAATTTTAAATGGCCCAGTGATGGTAGGTCACCATAACATGTTGGACCTGTTGTGACATTGTGGGGCTGTCAGTAATTTCCTGCTGAACACTTCTGAAACAGAAGAAAGCTCTACAGAGTGGCTGCTCCACAAGATAAATCAGAGCACAGAGGTTAGGAGAAAACAAATGACAACAGAGAGAGATGGCCAGTGGCCAGGTTTGATGATACAATTTTTAGGAAATTGTGAGTGTGTAGAGAAGATTTCTGTTTTCCCTATCGTGCTAATGATTCTTGTGGCTCCAAGGCATTTGAGTGGAGAGGCAGCATGAGAACTACTATTCAGTTCTGCAGGAATAAATGGAAACCTTGTACTGCTTTGTGGCAGCCCCAGCCCTCTTTTGCAGGGGAATTGCTGCATCTGAGTAACAAACCAGAAATGGCCCAAGCATGTGCTGTGATTGGCAGACCCAGCCCTGGTGAAATGCCCTTGAGCCATTTTGAGTAACCTCAGAAGGGTTTGTGTGTTTGATTCAGATCTGACATTACTTCTGTCACAGCCTCGATTGGCAATGACTTGAGAAGTGTGATTTACAAGGGAAGTTACTATGTTAAATAAAAGTTACATAAGGAATAATTTACCACCAGCTGTGCACAATAATGCTGCTATAATGCCATCAAGACACTATGCTGACATCAGAAACTGCCTCTGTGAAGTTTCACTGTCTTGTTATTCTCCCCAGGACTCACTGAGGGCCTTGTGGCGGCAGCTCATGCTTCTTCATTGCCCGCCCTCCCCTCCAGGCAGGCAGCAGCCGCAGTGTGGGAGGCACAGGCACTCAGCCCTTCCAGCACGGAGCCCAAGTCATCCTGGAGCCCAAGTCATCCTGCACACAAGGTGGTGCGGTTTGGTAGGGGGAATTACCGCCATCCCTCCAGGCCTCTGGCTGGCTGGGTGCAAGTCAGCTTCAGCCTGGAGGCTGCAACCTGAGCCTTAGCATTGCACACAGCTAAGTGCCTCCTCCAGTCTTACTAACAAACTCCTCTTTGATGCTCTCTGAAATACAGTTCTGTGGCTCCTGGTTTGCATCCAGCAAGCCCAGGGCGCGGGTAGATGCGGTAGGAGCGCACGCACCTGCCCTGCAGGCCCGGCGGGCATTGTGCCAGAGCAATGGCCTCACAGCCTGGAGAGCAGCTCTGCCGCCGGGTTTGCTGGATCCTGACATCTGGCTGCAAGTCCCGCAAAGGGCTGGGAGCGCGCCCACCCCGTGTGGGAGCTGCTGAGCCTGGAGCAGTTTACACCAGGCCCTCGTGCTGTTCCCTTCCTTGGGCCCCTTGGACTGTTTGAGTGCTCATGACCCCCGGCCCCTCTCCGATGGGACTGTAAGCTATAATGTTTAGAGTGAGAGAAGGATGACAGGGGGGATAAAGAGAAGCGAGGGAAAGGCACCTAATACGATTTCAGAGAGCCCTCTGGCAGTCTGTCCGTGGGAGGCTGCCATGTATAATAAGGAAACCATTTGTCTGGGAATGATTCAGCATGCAAAACTCTCCCTCCCTGACCTCTTCCTAAGTCCCCAGCATGGGATTGCGGGAGGTTTCCAGTGGAGGAGAGCCGATAAGGCACAATAGTTTTCATATGCTCAGAAGAGAGGTCAAAGTGTCCGTGCTGAGGCAGCATTCTCACTGCCGTGTGGGGCTGCGTGGAGCCATATTTCACCTTTACCCCACAGAGGGAGATGGATTTTGCCTTGCTTAGAGACACATTAACCATAAGGGAACTTTCCTTTTCTCCCCAGGCAGCCCTTAGGGTGGTGCTTCCCACAGCCTCTCACCCTGCCCTGGGGACCATGGTGAGCAAAACCCCACCAGCAGCTGCAGAGCTCCTTCCCTGCTGATTTTCATGGAGCTGCCTCCACGCTCTGAGCTGGCGCACTGGCATTCCCCTGAGGTTTCCATCCCTTTTGTGGGAGACCACAAGGAGGGCTGGAGGCTGGAGCAGCTGCCCTGTGGGAGCCCATGTGGTGATACAGGCTGGTTTTCAGCAGGGGAAATATGTGTGAATTTTCTGGAGCTCAGTCTAGACGTGAGGGTTGAGTCATTTTTGCTTCTCAGGTGCTCTGGGAGTTCCTTCTGTCCAGCACTATAAGCCTCTACCTGACTTGCACAAATGATTACAAAACTGCAGTTTCTTGGGAATTGAACTGATTTTATAGGTTGTCAGGCTCTCTCGGCAATTGTGGGAGGGGAAGAGGGGAGACAGCAACAAAGTAAACTCAGCAGCACTGAGTTTGCAAATGCCGACTGTTAAAATAGCAGCCAACCCGTGTGTGATTCTCTGTCCCTCTCTACGCACCCTGACATTTTTGCAGCCTTCTTTCATTGAAATCTTTATTATCTCTTGGGGTGGGCTCTTTTGCTGCTTGCTTTCTGCAGTTAGTTACACTAATGCAAAAAAGGTATGAGGTGTGAGGAGATCAAAATGGTCAGCCTGAGGGGGCTGCAGGTCCCTGCCTGCAGTCACTGTCATGTGGGAAAGGAGCAGCTGCACTTCTGAGCAGTTCCCTTCCAGAGCAGTGCAGCTGTCTCCAGATCTAGTGTTGCTCCTTTCTTTTTCTTAGCTGAATGTAGAGATGGCCAAGATTCCTGACCCTACAAGTTCTGGGCAGTCGAAATTCTCCATGTGGCTGAAGGCCATGAAATACATACAGCATGCCTTGGGGAACTGGAGGGAGAACCAAGCCTGATTCAAAGATGGGAGAAGAGACAAGCTCTGCAAAGGAGTGGTTTTTCTGCTATGGGATGAGGCTGGACTGGGCATGCAATGGGGTTTCAGGGTGAGAAATTAATGACCTTCATCAACTCACTTCACCTACAGCAGTGACTTATGCTTATACCTTCTGCGCTCCTCGTAATGTAATCGGCTCAGCATGGGGGCTGTGTTTGAAATAGTTATGAGTGTGCAGATGACAAGCTGCTGGTGGGCACCACAGGCTTAGTGAATTCACAGGGTGCAAGGCTGAGGTGAATGAGCCACCCAGTGTTAGCCTACAATGAGCCTGATGCTCAGCTGTGAAGGAGATGCCAGAAGTTCAAACCAGTACTTAGGGTTTATGAATTCTCCTTCTGTATGCATGGCTCTCTAGGTCCTTCAGAGATACCAGCATGGATGGCAAGTGAAATAACTCCTTTCCCGGTTATTAGGTGATATCTGTTAGCAGACAGCTCATTTTCTGTTTTGTTCCTGGTGCGGACATTTTGGCCAGAAGCATTTTCCAATCTGGCAAGCACAACGAAAGTATTACAAGAAGGGAGAGAAGTCCAGATCCAGGGAGGAAATATTTTTATTCTCTTTTTCTCGCTGGTTTGAAAATAGCCCCTAAGCAAGATATGTCAGCCAGGAACTGAATTGTCTCAAGTTCCTTCTTCATATATACCATCTAGTAACAAGTCCACTCTGCACTTTTGTCTCTTTTCTGATTTTGGTAGGAATTTTAGGAAAATCAGCCTGAATTGGGATTCCTACCTGTGCATGTGCTAGGTCTGACACTGGTCAGCTGCTTTGTGGGGTGTGTGCATGCAATAAGCTGTCCTTTCTGAATGTCTTCTCCTAGCTCCTAGTATGCAGGGATTGGCTCTGAAATGGGTAGGATTTTGTCAAAAGCTTTTGCCTCTCACCACCTACAGTTTGCTATCACAGAGCTGGATAGACTTGTTACCATTATGAATGCCCAGTCCCAGCACTGTGTGTTGTACTTTTTCCCCATAGCTGCCAGTACAAATACATTGCAGTCTGTCAAAGCCGAGAGCAGAGGACAAACAGAGAGTGTGGAGGAAACGGGGTGACTGTCTGTCAGTCATCATCTCCCTTGCTCTGCTGTTCACTTTTGCTGTGAAGAACAAATCACGTAACCTTTCTGTGTCTCAGTTCCTTCCCGTATAATGAGGACAAATATTAATTTGTCTCCTAGTGACAGAGAGAGGTTGCGTTCATACTTACAAAGTGCTTTGGTAATCACAGGTATTCCGCCAGTTCCATATATTGCTATCCAGCTGTCTCAATGATCAGTGTTTCCTGATGTCTGGCTTCTTGGTCTGTGGGATACTACATGGTCAGCTTCCTGCTGTGCTCACGTGCTGAACAGGAGACAACCAGGAAAGGTGAGTCACTGGTGCTGGATGTGACACCTGGATCTGCGCTGTTACTTTTTAGCCTGGTGCATTGGTGGTCCATGGAGCTGTTGTGGCAAGGATGGTGTGTAGCTCCATGGGGAGAAGGCGGTTGGCATCTCATGACCTTCTCCAAGCAATGTACACATCCCTCTTTCTCTCCCCATTACCCAGCCAAACCCTCTTTTTCACCATTTGCTGAATTTTCACCACCTGAGTCCCCCTGAATTTTCTGGTTTTTACCCATGGGTTGTGATGGGATGGTCAACAAGCCCATCTACTCAGGCTCTTTAATCCTGCACCTTGGCATGGTGGGGGACTTACCCAGCAGTGATTAATGAGGTGCACTTCATTAGCACTTCCACCATTACTTTTCTGAGTAGTCTGTAAATGCCACACCAGTCCTTTCTTTGTTACCTTTTCCCACTTCGCTGTTGAATTAATTCTTTCAGACCTCTTCCCAGAGGAGCTACGGCTCACTTGCTGATATCTAAGGATTTCTTACACCCTGGCTTTTTATGGTTTTCATACCGGGGGCATTATTTCCCATCTTGCCCTGTTTTCCCTAGGTATTTAACGTTTTGCATTTCATAGTCCCTGTCTGATATTTTCTCTCTGCATTTTCTCATCTCAGTTGTGGTTTTTTGCTTTCCCAATCTCACTCTTTTATACAGGAAAATGGAGATTTGAGTATTTTTAAAAATTGTCCTGTAATGTTGTGCAGAGCACAAGCTCCCAGCAGCAGCATTCCAGGTGCTGACTAAAAATAATTCCCAGAAACCTTCCATTCTTCTTTTTAAATACAATTTTGGTGTCCTTTCTGTACAACATGGTTGCAGTGCTGCAGAAGCTGTTGGTTGCACTTCTGGACTCTTGCACATGGACAGCTGTGCAACCACAAGGAAATACTTAAATTTTAATTCTCCTAAGAGCCTTACGGAAGCTAATCTTCACAAGAGCCCTGGGGACTGGGGTCTTGCACAGATAGGAAAGGTGGCACACAGATGCTCAATCAGGGTCACAGGAAATCAAAAGCAGAACTGGAATTGGGATTTTTGTAATACTGTCTCCAGGCAGGTTCTTGGAATGTCTTTGACAGGTTTTCTGCTGCCTCAGTGCTTGCACACCACCTACCCTCTGCCACATGCAATGGAAATTGCCACAAGGCATGAACAGCTGACAAACTGAGCAGTAGGACTGAGGTATAGCTTTGGGAGAAGCATGGATTTATGATGATACATGGTAGATATTATGATATATGACACATAGGATACATTTTGTGAAATGTCTCTTGGTTGACTAAAAAACCAATCAATTACTTGCATCCAAGATTCCTGTTTGAAAGCATTTCTGTCTGCAAACAGCCAAAGAGATGAAAGTCAATTGCTCTAATGTAGCCAGCAAGCCATTTGCCCTCAAACCCCAGTGTCGATCTGAAGCATAGTGGCTTTGCACAGGGTGGTAAATCTCTGTATGGGTCATTTTTAGGTCTAAATAGGTTTTCCTGGGCTTTGTATTTCTGGAAACACTGCCACAGTGCAGCGGCAAAACAGGAGTAGCTCTGCCCTTGGCTCCCTCTCCAGCCTGGCTTGCCTCTCTTCTCTGCTGCACAGGGTATGTTGGGGGTACCTCGAAGTGCTGCAGTGCTGTGGCTGAACAAGCCTTCCTTCTTGTTCCAGACAAGACCTGGGACTCGGGCTAGCCTGCTTAAGGTCACCTTGGATATTTCTGATCATTGCTGCAGTGTGTTGCTCTGACCTGTTCTGTGCACCAGTGGTCCCAAGCTGCTGGTTTGTACACAAGAAGGCTGGATGCTGCTGCTTGCCCTATATTGTCTTTAGAATCTTGTAGCAGAGGCGTGTCTGGACCCTGGGAGGAATGCTGCTTTGGTTTGGGAGGAACCAAAAGCATAGATTATCTGATCACATGGATTATTACTTTTTAATCATAAATGAAACAAAGCACAAAAACTGAGATGTGATGTAGAACATGAACGAGTTTGGATGTTCAGCCTTTGCAGCTCAGGCCAATACCTGCAGAACACAAAGGGTTAGTTATTCTAGCAGTAGCATGATTAGGTGCTATGAACACTAATGATCCAAAAAGCTCAGTTTTAGCTTACGTGAGAATTGTATCCAACATTTTCATGCCTGTTAACTTTGCAGACAGCAGATTTCCTACAGGAGCCAGAGATCCAGGCATCTTCATGAAAACTACTGCAAATGCACGTAGTGTCTGACTAGACCTGTGGTCCGTGGTGGGGAGTTAGACAAGGTGAGACTGTAAAAGGCCAGTAATTGTACACAGGAGATGGCTGTGATTGCTTTGAATGTGGAGCCATTGTCAGGAACACAGAGGGAAAAGCACAGCCTATTTGAGCACTCTTATCTCAAACTCCTGGCTAAGTGAAGTCAGGAAATGATTGGGGGGTGCTGTTGTTGTCTGTGCATTTTCACCTCAGGGATTTGCAGAAACTTGGGATTTTGTGCTGCCTTTGGCATGGCTTTGCTGCCCTTTGCCAAGTTTCATTAATCAGCAGCCAGGGGTTACATGAAGGGTATGGTGTCTACCCGATGGGAATTCAAGGACCGCAATGAGAGGTTTCAGTAATGTTTGTTTAAAAGCACTTGAAGGTTTTTTTATTATTTTTGGCTCCTGAAACATAACTGCCATCCTTTAACTATTATCAATGGCATTAGATCTTCACGTAGTAGCAGCACACTGGGATCTATGAGAGAGTGTCAGACTGGCTTGCTGTTACATGAAAAATGTCACATCTCGCAGCATCTCAGCTCTTGATTTTTGTCTGTTTTTTAGCACTTTGGAATTTGATGCCGTCATATTATCAAAGGGAAAAATGTCTCAAATTAGAGCCTGCTTTAAACAGATGTACTCAAATAAGTACAATTTGTAGGCATAACTCAGAGAGAAATTTAAATGTTGAAGGCAGCTACACTCACCAAATTGGTGGGATCCAGCTAAACAGATGAATTTTTATTCCAGCTTCCCATCACCCTGTGAGCAGACCTCTTCCTTCTGGGGCATTCCCCTTGATTTGCTCTTATCCCTGAGACTCTGGTCTGTCTTTTGTGCTATCTCCTTGCCTTTGAGTCTCTTAGGCATTGTTGTGTGACAGTGTTGCACTTCATATATCGCTCCATGTGTACAAAAACCCTTCATTATAGCACGTTAAATGAAACAGTATGTAGAGCATGGGCTAAACTCTGGGATATTTTTAGTCTTTTTTGGCCTTGTCATGGCCCTTGCTGTATTTCTCTGGGAAACAGTTGCTGAGTAGCATCATTTAGCTTGTCCCACATAACTCCAGGCTCTTGGAAAGCCAGAGTTTCCTGCCAGGCATGAGACTTCTGGGATGGCTGTTTTCCCATCGGGAACATGCCCATTTTAGCATATACGACCTCATGCCTTATTAATTTTGATGAGTGTTTGGGGTGGAAAGGCAATCTCAGGATTAAGGGTTGTATTTGGGGGGAGTAAACCCCAAAGGTCATGACTTTAAACTGTGGCTAGGTTGTGTGTAGCCAACATCTGTATCCTGTGCTCCTTTTGCAGAGCAACTGGATCACTGCTGGTGAGGGTTCCTGATGCACAGATATTCCCATGAAAAGGGACAAAAAGCATTACTGCAACTGGCAAATGAAAAGACTACAGATGGGTGGACAGAAGCCAAATCAATGCCTCCATGGAGAAGCAGTGGCCTCAGTGCCACAGTGGCTGACTGCTGGCTGGGGGTGTGGGAGAGAGTTTGAGATGAGGGGATGTCAGGATACTCAGAAGAAGGATGTTGCAAGGCCAGGGTGGGATTACAGGTGTCATTAGAGAGCTGAGGTTACAGGGGTGACTAGACAGGGAGACATACCTGACCTGGATCCTATAGCAGCATTACCATTACTGCTTCCAAAACAGCTTGCTTGAAATGCTGGGGTACAAAATGAGGGCTGATGAACCTGGGACCAGAGACGTGGCCCCACTGTCTGCCCTGCCCGGTCTGTCAGGGCCCCTGTTTCACAGCAGAATAGGCAGAGGGGCAGATAAGCCTTTGCTGCCTCCAGCTCCTGTGCACAACTCACCCTTTAGCTCAAACCAGTGAGGCTGATGACCATGCACTGAGCTCTCTGGCTCTAAGCTGTTGTGTGTGAGTGCAGACACATGTTCTACTCTGCCTGTTGCTTCAAGCATTAGAAACCTCTGGCAAATGGTTGAGGCAGACATCTGGGGATGCTGATGTCTTAAACTCTGTAACATGATTTGCTAGGGCTCGTCTGGTTTTTGAACCTATAGTATTCACCTTTGCAATCTCCTCTTTCTTACCCTGAGCACTAAAAGCTTTTTTTTTTTTTTTGTGGTGTAATGAGAATTTCGTGTAACAGCGTGGCTCTAGGAACTGCAGCTTTATAAAGAAGAGAAGGTTATGAGAGATCATATAAAATCATGTTCTATTATATTACATAAAAATTAAATAATACCATACTTCAGAGACAGAGAAAAGCACTTTTATTAGCTGAGAAAACACACATGAAATTTGAGTTTTACATGCAACAGCACACAAGGTGGGAGCAGAACAGACCTCTTAACACAGAGAGAGGAAAAAGAGAACAGCCAAAGATCCTGACTGTTGAATTCTTCCTCTGCTGAGCAAAGAATTACATTAAGAATTGGAGAATTTATTTTCTGCAGTCATTATAGTTGCTTAGAAAAAGAAGACCGTTATATATTTTAGTTTAATTGTTCAGTTTTAAAACTGCTAAGAACCCAAAGAGTGAATTTAAGACAGAGTTTTTCGAAGAAAACCCTGCTAGTCCCAAACTGAACCAAGAATTAGATTAATCACAGTCTTCTGTGCGATAGGGGGCATTTGAGAATCCATCAAGTTCATGGGAAAATGATCTTGGAAGAGCAACAAATAAATGCTGTGACCTTTTGACTCTGCTAGCCCTGGAGCTGTGGTAAGTTTGCAGTCAGGCACTTGGTTCCAGACAGGAATTTTCATTGCTGCAGTGAAGTAAATCACCATGAGGAGGAGGCCTCACTGGTCCTGTCTGCATGGAGATGTTTTCAGAGCTCTATTTCCCTGTGGATGCCCCTCCATCAGTGACTGCATAAATGGGAGCTGAATGGTAGATCTGCTCAGGAAGCCTGAAGTACCTGCATCTTAAACCACGATAGTTAATGCAGTACCAGAAATGCCATCTTTATCACTCCTGTGGTCTGCAGTGTTGTTCTGGCTAAATCCCAACAGTACGGGATGGATTTGTCCCCAGGGCAGATTTAGTGAGGGGACAGAGAGTCCTTAATGCCTTACGATAGCATCATCTTGATGTGGCATACGTAGGACATGTGCAGTTTGCCATTCCTATCCACATCTTTTCGGCAGTTCAAAAAAGCTGAATTAATGATGGGAAGTAAAATAACTTTTGGGAAAATCATTGTTTTTCATGATTATTAATTTAATGATCCTTAGAAACAAATGGCTTTTAAACCTTATGTTAGGGAAAGGGAATTTCTCTGTAATTATTTTGGCTGATTTGCCTTTTTTTTTTTTTTTTTTTTTAATTTTGCTTTCTGTAGCTTAGACAGAGCTGTGTCTACCTGCAGCTTCACTTCACGTTTCAGCCTTTCCTGGAGCTGTTGTATCTATGTCTTCTCCAGAGCTTGTGTTCACAAAGTTTGTAAGAACTTACTTATCCTGGAAACCTCCACTCTTCTCTGGTCTGGTTTAAAGCTGGTCCATGAGTTCCCAACTGCATGTTGGGTCTCCTTCCTTAGGAACCAGAAACAGTACTGATCTTTGTGTAACTATAGAAACTAATGCTTTAAAGGAATGACTGGCTGGGGCAACATTTGAGATAAAATTGAGCATTGAAAATTATGATTTCTCCTGATCGGTCATCATGTGCAAGGGATAAAAGGCCTGATTACCACTGAGACTGCTCAGGGAGACATTCCAACCAGGCTGGGTGTTGTTTTGTTCTTGTTTGCCACCTTCTCTGTGTGGCACATTGGGTTGTCACGTGAGGACAGTAAGAGGAGCTTGTTCTCTGTGCAGTCATTGTCAGGTTGTCCATGGAATATGGGGAATACAGCTCTTCTCAGCATTGTAGGTCCTGCTGGGGGGCTTCTGCACCAACAAGCTCCTTGCAGTTGTTCACTGACACAGCTACATGAGCAGGAGTCTGGAGCAGGTGCTTTACCTTTGTGTTCTGTGTGGGCTCTGTCCCTACTCTCAGTAAAAGACTAGGCATGTCAAACATGCTGAGGTCCTTTAAAATTACTCCTTTTCCTCTAATGTTAGCAAAACCAGTGCTGCTACAAGGAGAGCCTCACCTTGTCATGCCTAAAAGGGTGTTACAGAGCAGTGCCTGTGACTCAGCTTTGGAGTAGTAGAAACGTCTGGAAGAGTACCACAGCCTTTGCTGTTGTCTGTAGAAGCTTCCTCTCCTTCCTCAACATACGTGCTCAGTGTGAATGTCTGAAGTGGTGAAGAAACAACTACAAACTCACTTCTCTGAAATACTTTCTTTTCCTCTTTTCATCCTCTCCCATCTGCTCTTTTTTTGCACTTCTGTTCCTCTGGTGATGATAAAGACCCCCCATATTCATTCTGCGGATTTCCTCTCCCTAAGGCAGCCAGTGAAGAATACAGATGGCATTCGATGTAAATCAGAGAAAGATTCCAGTTGGGTCCCCCCCTGCCCCACCTTTTTCATGCTCTAGGCATTAGTATAATGAAGGAGAAGGCAATGATTGTTGTTTAATTTACATTCTTTAAGGAAGATTCCTTTGGCCTGTGTGGGACAGGAAAAGACTGGTCAATGTGGCAACATGTGAATGTCTAAGTCTGGACTGAGGGCTGATCTTTCATGTATTTAGGTAAAGAAAGGAATGTGCCCCCACCTTCCTTCTGCAGATCATCCTCACCTGCCATACCCGCCCTTGTCGCCTGCTTGTGAGCAGTGATTCATGGGCTCACCAAGAACACAGCTGCTGCAGATCATCCCAGTCTAGAAATGGTGACAACAACTGCAGTGCTGTTCCACCACCAGCTGAGAGACGCTCCCATAACTGGCCAGAGCAATCACTCAGTGAAAGGAAAGATCGTTTGGCTGAGAGCTGTGCCAGGGATTTTCTTGTACAATGCACAAAAAAGCCAAACTAGAGGAGCTAGGTTGGCCTGACCCATCCCTGTGAAAGGGGGAGTAGAGTCTAGTCCCCCACTGCGTCGTCTGCAATATTGCCTCCTACGCTGACTCATTGCACCAGGACAGAGCGAGGGGAAGCAACAAGCTTGGTTCTGCCCCTTGTTTTCCCTGTAGGGTGGCTGCACACAGCCTGATGTTTAGTACTTCTTTCTCAGTGAAGTGGATACAGCTTTTCTCTGGCAGAACTGAGGGAACTGGAACTGCCTGTGCCGCAATTTGTTCCCTGGGTTCTGCTCACTGGGAAAGCTGGTACCAGCCTTTATCAGAGCAGATGATGTCTTACAATCAAGATGTAAGTGATTGCACTATTAGGATTTTTTTCCAAGTCAAAAATGGCTATCCAGTAATGTAAAATTTTTTATCTCTGATCATACTCTGATGGGCACAGGGTAGTTCTTCTGCTTCTCCAGCACATCTTCCTTTCCACAGACAAAGGTCCACTAATACATATATTTGCCACTTTTTCCTCTCTTTAGAAAACTCCTTAAATTTCCACCACTTGGAAAACATTTAATTGCCTTAAGACCTGCAACGTGGTTTTGAGTCTGGTTTGTTGGGGCTTTGAGGCCAGACAACTTTATTAGCAACAGAGGCTTCCTTTGCAGGTAAATTCTCCTTTTCAGAGAACATCTTCCCTAAACAGTTTCACAGCTGATTATGGACACAAATAACTCATCAGAAAAAGTTAGTGATACTCAGTGCTTGGCAAGCCCTGAGTTATTATCCAGTTAATGCTGCGGCACTGTGCATTTCCAGCTGTGTTGCAGTGGCACGCAGACCTCAGCAGCTGTTGCGGAGCTCATCAAATAGCTGTTGAGCATCTTCCCTGATTTGTCATAAACCTAAAGGTTCCTCTGGGGAAATAATGCCACAGCCTGGCTCCACTACAGTGGTGCTCCGGCACTGTTGTTACCATAGGTACTCTGCTTGTTTGAATTCCTCCCCTCTCCCTTTTGCTTTCATTATTTTTCTTGTTTGTTGCAAGAGTTGGGATCAGATTATTCATAGCCTTATGCTTCTAATTGACTTGTCTGGAAATGCAGTTTGGTGTATGCTTTAGGGCTACCTGGCTTCATTTCTTCCTAACCAGCTGAGTTTACATTTTAAAAAATATTTAGATGCCTAACAATACCAAGAGGCACAGAACAGGTCACAGTTTTTGTGAACTGCTCAGGTACGGTGTCCCTATAAAGAAGAATAAAATTCTAGGTGTAAGTTGTGGTATGGACAAAAGCTGTGTTTTATGTAGAATTTTAATATTTGCACTTATTTTGAATAGGATCAAACCCAGAAAACTTCAAAACTGGAAAGGAAATTCTGAGGGGGGCACGAGGGGAGCTTTGTATGGGGTTCACAGAAATGCTTCGTTTTAAGAAATGCTTATCTTCAGATGCATAATACAGAACATGCTGAAACAAAACCTTATTTCAGAATATTTAATGCTTCTCAAGGTTTTTCCATGTCTGAGTTTCTCCCTTTCAGAACTTTTCCAGTTTTCTTCCTTTTTTGCCTTTAGACACAATTTTAGCAGAACTGATACGGTTTCCCAAATTGTTTTGGCTCAAGAAAAAAAGCTTCCAAAGATTTTCAGACCCCTTCAGCCTTACTGCTGCTGAAAACCCTTTTTTGGTACTCACGTGCTTCCTAGAGACTGAAAAAATCCAGCCCATGGTCTGCTGTAGAAGGTACTTTGCAAATGCAAGAGATCACAGTTAAGTTTCTGATCTTGATGGCCAGATTGCTTAAACTCTCAGTTCTTCACTGTTTCATGATATTATGTGAACAACAATAAAGTTTTTCTTTTTGGGTTCTGTGATTGTCTGTGTAGGGTCTGAGTTATTGCAATCCCTAATTTCAAGAGTTCAGCTTTTTAACTCAGCCAACACCCCTTCAGGCTTGTAGTTTGGAAAGATCTTGTTCAAGTCACTGCTAAATGACCCTTATGTTTGTATGGAAACATTATCAAAAGATTCATGGAACTCACTGCTGGCCAAATCCCCCCATCTCTGAGAAACACATTGACAGCAGTATTTTTCCTTCCCTAGGTTGCACAGTAATCTCAAGAGATTTGCAATGGTCAGTTACAGGGACACCCAAGTACTAGTGACAGGTGAAAGTGTTTGTGTATTTTCACAGAGAATTGCTCACTTCGGGACTGTACTTCTTATAAAACTTGCCAAGTCACCACAATTGGGCTGTGAGTGTCCTGGTGACTGCTCTATAAATAACCTGGATGGACAGAGACAGTGCAAAAAGCAAACAGAGCACTTAAGCAGTGAGGACTTTTCTGTTGAGCCTGCTGTGTTTGTGCAGGTTGTCATTGTGACTGTCACAAACTGGCTGCAAAAAATATTTTCAGCTGCTTGAGATAAAATGGACAGAGGTGGAGGCTTTGTGTTGGCTCGACACAGTGAGATGCTTTTGGGCCAGAAGTGTTCTTTCTGCTGCCAACCGCCTGAAGGTTCACGTGTTACAGCTTATATATTAGTCCAATAAAAGATACACGCAATCTGCCTTGTCTTGCTATCAGTCCATCACTGAAAAAGTGTTGCTTCAGCTAATGGTGGCTCATATTTGATTTCTATCCAGTGTATTTTAAGGCTGAAAACCCATCCAGCAGGATGGATGTCTGTCTCAGTGCTGTCCTCTGCCTGTTATTAGGTATGTTTGTATTAATGATGAGATATCCTGCAGCATTAGTCAATTTAAATATTGAAAACAAATGTTCTCTCATTTCTCTGCCTTGGGGCAAGGACTGATTATTCCTACCTCTTCAGAGTATAGAAATCTGCATCTGTTGAGGTCTCTATTCTGCTGTGAGCCCAACATATGAACTCAGTTTGCAAATTCATCTGAGAAATGCTAAAATTGGCACCTGTTTCTGCAGGCACCTATACCAGTAATGTATCCAATGGTCTAAATACCACTTTGCTTTGGAATTGCAGTTTTTTAGACTTGGCCACTTGGATCAACATCCTTTGTCTCTTTATTGTTTACATCTTGATGTTTCAGTGTCACCAGGATACCTTATTATGACCCTGGGATGCAAACAGTCCATTGCTGAGGGGTTTTTTTTAGTAACTTGGCAACGTTATCTAAAGCAAAGCAGTCTCTTGAAATTGGGACATACTGCAATTCACAGGGACAATGAAAAGTATTTGTGCTACAGAATATTTTGCACATTTGAAACCTCAGTTGCATCAATCTTACTCAGAAAATAAGTGGCTGGAGCAAAAAGTAATTTTTTGCTGTTTAATGTTTCTGATAAAATTAGCATTTGCAAAAAAATGGTATAAGAGTTTCACACAGTAGCCTTAACAATGTTTGTAGTGCTGTTTATAAATATGTGTTTAGGGAGATATAAAATTCTAGATGATTGACCTGATAAAGCCATAATATCATTTTCTGAACTATTTAGGCGTGTTGACTGAATGAATGTTTAGAATCCGTGCAGCACATGCAGTAAAAATTTGCATGAAGACGGTATTGATTTCAGGTGCGGGGGAAGCATTTTGATGCAGAATAGAAGAGCTGCTGGATTTATCTGTATTCTAAGTTGGGAGCAGGCAGAATTTTCCCAAGGGACCCCTTCTAGTCCTAACGTGAGCTGGTACAAGGCAATGGGAAGCATTGCATACGAGATGTATCCGACAACTGTGAGGTGCAGCTATTGGGTCCAGTTCCCGGTCCGTTCTGTGTACCCCAGTGAGGCATTCTGTGATGGACTCTCTCAAATGGCCTCATTTCTAGCCCTTGGCACGAGGGAAAGCTGCTCCCATGATTACATTCAGAGAGGTAGAAGTAGATGTTATTCTTCAGGCCACTCTTGATATGGGTCTAGTGATGAGTTACCAGCATTTTTTGGCAGCTGCATGTTGATTTTGGCATTTGGGGGCTGCAGAGTTGGGATACCAGAAGCAGAAAGAAGACTTAGCCCTTGCACAGCAGTGGATTAAGGGACAACCTACATCCCTAGTGAGTGGCAGTGAAGAGGGCAGGAGGAAAACAAGAAAGCATGGGGCACATTGCTGTGAGTTACAGAAGAATAACAGGAATTTCACAAAACTGATACTCATGGTGATGTGCCATTTATGATGAAGCGTCTTAATTTGTTGAGATCATTTTGAACATTTTGTTTCTTAAAGCCAATGTCAAGATCTTTCTGTATTCTCAATCTGAAGCTCATTAAGTGCATAATGCATGGAAAACCGTTTGCCTCTGAATAATGTAATACTGGGGAAAACAAACCCTTAACCCCATTTTCTGTTGGACACCTTCTGCATTCCAAATTCCATCCATTTTTTATATGTGCATTCAAACACTTGTACATACATCTCGCTGTGTCTGAGTGTGGATTTGAAAGTTGCTCTGTGCAAAAATCTCATGTGATCATAGAGAACAAAATACATAAGTGCAGTGCTTCATCCACCTGAGATGGCCCAAGAGATGGAAATGCCCCCTTACTGCCCGTGTTACAGATGGGTATTTCTCCAAAGGGAGATATTGAAGGATGCAGTGCATTTAGGAGTTTGTTGTTGCCTTGTTTCAGAGTGAGGAGAGAATCAATAATTTGTTCGGCTGTGAGCTGACGGCTTGTCTGGGTGCCAACTCCAGTGCCCTCCAGGATAAGCTGCCAAAGTGTCTCAGGGAGCAAAGCGGGATGTAAATTCCACAAGTCATTTTCCTGAAACTCTTATGTGGGAAACCTTTAGAAGCCTCTCAGTAAGGACAAAATCCTTCCAGGCTTAATTCTTGTTTGAGCAAAATTCCTTCTGAGGTCAGTAGACCTAATCCTGAAGTCTTATCACTTGTTTACCTTGATGGGATTTGAGTGTATGTGGGGGAAACAGAGGGTCTTGGGACAGGGTGTGCTGGAAATGCTTTCTCAGGAGGCTGGAAGAAGACTGCCAGGCTCTTCAGAAGTGGGTGCACATGTGAAAGGAAGGCCTGCTTCCTTAAAAATCACCTCTGTTTCTCACTTTCTCAGCAGTGGTAGAAAGAGCAGGTGAGGATTCCTCTTTTCTCTGGAGGCTCTTTGGTGCCTGGGGGTGGCCCAGCCCTGTCTCTCAGGGATGATGCAGCTCACACTTCCATGTATGTGTTTCAGAAGTGTTTTGCATGTGAGACCTTCCTTCTTTTGTATCCTAGAGGAAAAAAAGCCCCCCATGCTAGTAACTCCTTCCTGACGTTTTATATGTAACACAGTCCATTAAAGTGAAAAGTAGCATCAAATACAGAAGCAGATGAGAGCTGGAACATTGGGTTCTTTGATCCTCAAGCTGAGAAAGAAACTCTGGGTTTGCCATGTGGCTCTGGGGAAGGCCCCTTTTGGGGGGGCTTTGGAGCAAGTCCTGGCTCTGCTTGCCCCAAGTACTGTCATAGTGAAACCCCATGAAAGGCCCCTTGTCCCTGCACTGCAAATCATGGCATGCCAACAGTGCCCTCAGCAGAAATTTCTCCTTCCTGTCTTTTTTTCCTCCACTGTTTCTCCCTGCAAATTGAAATCTATCTTCTTTATAACGGACTTGGCCTTTATTAGCCAAAGATCATGCCTCTTTATTAACCTTCCAGTAAGCCTACATCAGCTGAGTGAAACACCGTTCAGCAGGGCATATGGTATCATAAAAGTCACTGCTGGTGTCACACAGCTGTGTACAATTTGGTTTGGTTTGAGGGGTTTTGCTTTTTAGTAAAGAGATGGAAAACGTTCTTTTCTTCTTTTCTGCTTTCTGGTGAGTGACTTATAAACAGCCTGTGTGAAATTGGCTCTGGAAGATATAATCAGAAAAATATATAGGCTGTTGCATTGTTTTTATGAATCCCAGGTCATGGTACAGGGGAGATTCTGTGGTAAAGTTTCGTTAAAAGTAAGGGAGGAACATTAAAAGCTCTGCTGCTGATCTGGGGAAAGTAAAACTTCGTCAAGCCAAGTAACACTGGGCCATCTTGTACTTTATTCTCTGCTGTTTATCTAAAGCACATTTCTTACATTCAGTAAATTTCTACTTCTGGCAGTTTGTAACTCCATGAGTTTAAGAGCCTTTGACTAATTAAGAGCAGAGAGATTTTCACCATGCTGCCACAACCCCACTGGAAGAATAATTTCCAAGTGTTTTGCTCATTGGGGGCATATGAGGCTAAAATTACAAACACATAAGTGCCCATGTATGTACATATATCTATCTAAATATATAAATGCACACTCAGATTATATCTATGTCCGTATCCATATTTGTTAAAAACAAAAGCCTTAGAGACGAACACCTTTGGAGGGAAGAATGTAGATACTGTAACAAAGTCTCTGACTGGGTTATAAGTTATTTGTACGTTAATCGTGGAAGAAATTTCAGAGATTTGATCCTACAGGTGAAGAAGCATGTGTGATTGTGTGAGTGCATGTGCATGCACGCAGAAGGCAACTGTGAGGGATGCCTGTGCTTAAACTGATCAGACAAGTTTTACTAGTTCTGTCCATCGATGCTGTTTTGAAATATGGCAGGCTGAGCCTATTAAGGTAGCTCAAAAATGTCTTTCCAAAATGGCTTTTGGGCTCCGGTTCCCACACTCATTTACTTCCTTGATTCATTTCAAAATCTGCTCCCTCAGCATCTGCTGCTCTTGTGCACACATATGCATTGAAAAATGGATCGTTACCCAGCAGTTTTCTGTAACAAAAGAAGGGGTTTGGTCCAGATCCAGAGAAAGACATACAGTAAAGGATCACAACTGAGGAAATGACTGTATCAAATTGTGTGCGAACAGTGAGAAGGTGGAACGCATATGAAAGGCAGCTGAGTTAAAAAAATGTATAAATGGAGAGGCAATTCAATTGAAACTGACAACTGCATTACCTTTCTGGTGGTGGATGGAGCCTGACTCCGCAATAAATCCTGTACACCAAAGCTCAAGATTTAGGCAAAATAAGAGTTCTTAACTTCATTCCTGTTTGGCAGCACGATCCAATGCCTCTCACATCTCTGTGAACCTGATTGCCAACTCTTACAGGGCTTGGGGCAGCACTGAGACCCCTCGGGTTTTTAATTCCATGTGTAGATGTTTGCGGTGCCACAAGGGAAGAGTCTGGTCTGAGCCAGCAAATGTGTCCTGAGTATGAGTGATGCAAAATGAAAGCAGTCAGGGAAATGTTGATGGAAGTTAACAAAACACCTCTTATTTTAGTGAAGGTTGAAAAACAACCTTCTTGGGATAAGAGAATTTACAAATGCCTTATTATGCTGTTGCTAAGATCACACCTGTAGCATCATGCGCCAAGATCATGCTCTTAGCTTCAGAAATCAGACTCCAAAGGAAGACTGAAACATTAAAGGAGATACGGGAGTGGGAATGAATTTAGCCACTTTCATCTAGAGAAATACTTAATGGCAGGATGATCATCTTAAGCATCATTTAATATCGGGAAAAGGAAATGACACATAGCACAAGTAGTAACACAAAGAACAATGAATTCAATTTAATAAAGGGCAAATTCAAATTGGAAATGAGGCTAAACTTTTAGATGGTTGAGGGCAGGCAGAAAGGGAAATCGTTTGCTTAATGAGGTAGTTATGACAAACTAGGTAGAAATATTCTGTTTTCTGAAATCAGCGAGTGTGGAGTGCAATTTTCCCTGCCTTATGCAGTGGGTTCAGCTGGGGAGTCCAGTGGTGTTTTGTCAGCCTTGTCCATCATGACCATTAGTTGCATTAATAATCCGTATTTTAATAAAGGCACTATGGTAGCAATGGTACATGTTGAGAATCCTTGCTTCTCTAATGTGAAGAAAGAAATTGGATTTTTTGTGGCTTCACAATACGAAACAAAAAGTTAGGTGTGCTGTGGTTGTCTGAGGTGAGATTTATGTGAGGCCACATGGAGATTTATAGCCTCACAACTTCTGTGTCTGGTCAGAACTGTGTTCTGGAAAGGCTGAGGTGGAGTTTTCCAGGGGTTGAGGGAGACCTGGGTGCTTTATTCTTCACTGTGTTGCAGAGGCAACTGGGCACCCCAGAGGTATCTGTTGAAAATCTTACTCTTGTATGTCGTTCTTACTGTTTCCTTGAAGCAGAGCTGACTCAATGGCTGTTAGTAATGCCATGGTTCATCTTAATTCACCACCTACAGGGCTTGCTGCTCCAAGTGGGCTCTTAGTCTCCTGCTTACTTACAGCACTATTTAGGAGCATGTATGAAAACAGCCTTGTATCTGTATTGCCAGGAAGGCTTTATGAAGAAACAACAAATGCATACTACCTGAACCTTCCATCTGAGTAAAAACGGACCAAATGTATTTCTAGTGCAAATTTACTGGCATTAGTGAACAGTGCAAGAACTGATACTGATATTTAAGTCAGTGATTCTAGTATGATGAAGACAAATTATTAACAAAACTGTTTATCTATTTATGGCACAGATAGACAGTTGATAGTTGTTGCTTTATTTTAAATATATTGACAGGAACAAAGTACCTAATTAATGAGGTCCCATAGGGATCCCAGTTAATAATTGCCAACTGATGGGTTTTGCTATGTCTGAAAATTAAATGGTAGCACTGGGTGCATGGAAATGGCTCATATTGTCCAAAACAGCTGATGATTACTGTGTTTAAGTAAAAGAATTCTCATAAGGATTTGAGCTGCTCAAAATTTAATGCAATTTTTCCAGGGCCTTGATAATCATCAGGAAATTAATGTAAAACTGTGATCTCATGTCATTTGGAAAGTTAATGGAATAATCTGATGGGCAGAGGTTGCTAACTGTACACTGGAAAAGTCTTTAGGCATTGGTCTCTGTCAGCAGCAATGGAAGTGGAGAAGACAGTAGATTTTATTCCATAATTATCTGACATGAAAATGGGTGGTGTACCAAAGAGAAGTAGGGAAGTGTTGCTTTTAGTGAGGAAAATAGGTCAGCCTTAATACTAGCATTGGTTGTTACATGCTGCTATGGATGTGTATGTTGGAGAGCTTGTTGGAAAATTAATTTATTCCCGTAAAAACATTGCTTTATAGAAATCTTTCTTTGAGCTTTGAGATTTTCATTGGAGAATGGAAAATTAGCAGTTTCCATCTACCAGAAGGTTTCAGATGGAAACCTGGTTTCTGGTCAAGTTTCTTTCCCCAGTGGAAACACATAAACACTTGCAGGAATCCATCTTTACTGGTGTGGACCAGTGTTCACCAACTCATGTGTAGCACATACTGTGCTCAACTGTGTAACTGATTTAAGCTTTAGTCTTTTATACTGGGGCATCGGGTTGTTCCTTAGAGTGCAGATACCAGGTGGTCTTCCCCTAGAAGGTCTCGTCTTTATCCCTGTGTAAAATGGGAGATACTTTGTGGGATGAGAAAACGCTCCCGTGTTGTTAAACTAAGGACATATTTCCAATATCTTCCCTCTTTTAAGTAGGTGTCAGTCATATTTTTTTGGTTAGACACCATAGACTAAATCCTGTCTCTGCTCTGGGTCTGAAGGTGAACAAAGTAGTTCATCACCAAGGCAAAACAAGTCTTTCTTTATAACTGTTTCTCTTCATTTTATCTCAGCTTCTCAGTGTCTGGCAGATTCTCCGTCCTTTATGCCATTCCTCTTCAGCTCACTAACAGAGTTGTCTGTAAGGGCAGGCTCGGGGATTTCATTACTTCTCTGCAGTTTCATTCACTCTTTCTTGGGTTTTCTTTGAAATTTATTTTGTTTATCCATGTGCAGTGGGGGTTTGACACGGTGAAAAAGGATGAGTTCTGCTCTGAGCCTGGTCTTCACTTTGTTCTTAGCACTTGTAATTACTGTGGGACTGCACTGACCTGAAGCGGTGCTCTAACAGTGCTGGCATATGTATCTCATTTTTATAAGTTTGCTTGTACTGTTTAGAACAATCTGAGGAGATTTATAATTGCTTGTTTTGTAATACAGCCACAAAGAATTAAGTAAGGGCTATATAAGTAATCTCTTTTCCTCTAGCCAAAGAAGCACTGCTGTTTTTTCATATATCAACTTATTTAGGGTCAGAGTTTGACTTCTCCCTGCATTTGATATGTATATATAAGTGCTGCATCTGAGTAGTTCACAGAGGGATTTAGCACTTTGATTTTTAAATGCAGTGCCAAACGTGAAGAGAACAGTGTAGTTTGATTAGAATGGAGCCCATGCAATGGTGAGAGGTACATTTTCAACAAAAATTACTGTGAGAAGAGACGGTGACTTAGGAAAGCATTGCAATTAAAATTGTGACTGACTTGATACTGGAGACGGAAAACTGCTAGCTTTTGATATTTGCTAGCTAGGCAAAAACTTGGATAATAAGTGTTTTCTGAGAACAGAGATACGGAGGAAAGATGGCTTACGTTTAAGACACTACACAAGACTCAGAAAATTTACTTCAGTTCCTTTCCTGGCTGCCTCACAGGATGCCTCTGCAGTCTTGGGGACGATTACAAAGTTTTGACCATATGTTTATGCTGCATGTAGTGATCTGGAGCCCTCATTTTAGTTGGGCTTCATGAAATTCTAACCTACCAAGTAATATTTACTCACTCGTGTATACCAGAAAGTAAAAATAAATGGTCTTTGGAAAAATTAAACTGGGTCATGTTTACACTGAATAAGGATTCTATGTCCTGGTCAGTGATGGATGAAAAGTAGGGCCTTCAGAAATGATGACTATATCAGACTCAATCCTCAGACCAAGCATGGGACCATTTAAATTTTTTCAAAAAATGCTGTGAGGAAGGAGAAGGGTGAAGGGGAGGTGATGCTTACCATGAAGGATATGAGCTGTTTTCCCAAGATCTTTGTCACATAACTCAGGAAAGAGGAAGGACCTGGCAGAAGTAAGAGAGACCCTTCCTCAAAGAGGTCTTTATAGTATCATTTTTGTATCAGCCAAATGCAGACACACTTCTTTTTTAATGAAGGAAAAAATACCTTTTTGTTTTAATAGATAAATCACCCACGAACAAGCTTATGAGAAAAATAGAAGAAAGAAGGCCAAAGAGGCATGCCAGAGAAGGAAGTTTGCAGAGTCCAAGGGGTTCAGAGAAGATTGCAGTGGGACTGCCTCTGAGAGGGAGTGTTTACATCACCAATTCCTGACGGGTTTACCTTCTGGGACTCCGACCTTGGACTGCTGCCGGGACATTTGTCTTGGACTTGTTCTCTGGACTGGTGAGTTAGTGATGGAATGACACACATCTCTGTTGTGCTGGAACATGATATTTTCAGATTGCTCAGTGTGAGAGGTTTTGGTCTCTGATCATTCTGTCTCTCGCTCCAGTGATGAGAGGATATGTCAAGTAGTTAAAGCACAAATCTGAGAGCTAAAAGACTTGGCCAGTGTTTCTGAGGCTGCCACAGCCTATTTGTGATTTTGTACAAGGCAAAGAATGACAGACATTAGATGTAGCATTTTCCAGTGGCTCAGGGCTCTCTTAACTCTGTTGTCATTGGATTAAATGGGACATTCTCCCTTGAATTTGTTGGGAACAAGGACCTTATATTTCAGACTGTATGTGAAGTAGGTAGGTTTCTGTAATCATTTGGATATAAAAAGTGTGTGCCTGCTGCAGTGCAGGGAATTGCTGCAACTTTTCAGATGCTGAAAGCACAGTTAACTGAAAAGGTAGGTCACTACTGCTGGCCCTGATTATACCAGTTCAAATCCAAAATAGCCTTAGTGCGTTTCACCAAAGTTCATTGTTACACAAATACCTGCTACTTCTCAATCACTCAGGACAGGTAGATGTGATGTGTAGGCAGGGCACCGGTGAGTGGAAATTGATTAGTGTGGTCATAGAATATATCCCAGACTAAGTAAACAACATTTTCTGCTGCAGCATTACAAGAAGATGCTATTTATAGTTTGTGCTCATTCTGTGCTGTCTGAAACTAGGAAAAGTTTCCACTTTGGAAAGATTGTAGTTTCTGTTTGGAAAATAGAAAGGCATTTTTAAGCTCCTTATTGAAAAACAATCTTTTATTTTGACAGAAATATAAAATGTTTCTCTCTGATTTTGTAGAAAACACAGAGTTTTACAGAATAACCAATTTGGAGCCATAGTGTTGATTCATTTCCCTTTGGAATGTCTAACAAAGAGATGTGGGTCCAGAAGATGATTTCCAGGGGAAATGGCAGTATTGTTCCTTCAGACAGCTCCCAGGCTAGGAGTCCTCTGGAAGATAGAAGACGTGAAGGAATCTGCAGGAAACAATCAAGTGGTGCCACTAACAGAGAACAGTCTGCAGAGAGGTGTTCAGTAAGCCCCCAAAATCTCAGAAACACTGTTCCTTTGGAGATTGCTATACTGAGCATAGATTTGGTCATCTGACAAGAGAGAACGGGATCTTGCTGCTGGACAAAAATACACATCCAGAGGGTCCAAGTGCCAGAGTCCCTAGAGAAAGAAGGAATAGTCCTGTGCTCCTTATGCTCTGGAGGCTTGCTCAGTCAAGTCCCTCCTGTGCCCTGGGCAGTGTAGAGGCAGAGGAATCTTATCTTACTGAGAACTGTTCGACTGCTTATCGGGATCCTAGAAGCCCTGTGAGTTTGATCTTAAAATGTACTTTGTTTGTGGCATGGCTGCTGCAAGCGTGGGGTTACCAGCCTGGAGCCCTGAGTGCTGTAAAAGCACCGGCGCTGACAGAGACCAGCAAGACAAACTTGGTCCCCTCACATCTCTTCTTTGATAGACCTGGCAAATCCAGAAGACTGGGTGTGTCAATGGCGACAAATCAAGCTTTCATGTCAGAATAGAGTTGTCTTGGAAATTTCCTGGGCAGATCTACTGATTGCACCCTGGATCTGGCTTAGAAACTCTGCAAAAGGTGATCTTGGCTCAGTGGGTTTTACTTCTTTGATCTTCACTGTCCAGAATAGCACGCAGCAGCTGTACTCTTTGGAGGAAGAATAGGCATTTTCTTTGACTAAAGATGTTTGCAGTCATTTCCTGTTTCCCCTTAAATTCTTTTCATAGTCATATTTTTAATGCTAATGAGAACCATAACTAGATGTTTAAAAGATCCTTTGTCCCTTGAAACATCTCTTGGAATAGGCAAAGACAAAAAACCAAAACCTAATGAACTAAAGCTCCCTCTCCAATCACCTAAATTAATCAGTCTTAAAGAAAAGTGTGCAGCGTGGTGCAGCCCTCCAGGGCACCCTGGCCGGCTCCATGACTTATGTTGCCTTGTCTAGGTATCCAGATGTGCTGTGGTGTGGGATTATGCTCTGTCCTCAGGTGCCTGCCACACTTATGCCGTGTAATCAGACTGAATTCAGGATGAATGTTGACTACAACAGAAAATTATTTCCAAGCAGCTGTAAGTCTAGTTTAAGCCTTTTAGGATCAAATTTTCATCTTCAATATAAATCCACTGAAGGCAAGAGTTTATCTTTTACAGCTCTTGGAAGTAGATTCTGGAGCTGAGGGTTGTCTTCAAGCAGTTGTCTTCAAGCAGGGCTATCTATCCCTGGCCCTCCTTCCATGCTTTTGATGACAGCCTTAAATTAATGGTCACGGCTGTGTGTGGAATAGGCAGGAATGAAAAGAGTTCCTAACTCCAGGGTGTTCTTGCAAGCAATGAGAACTAGTGTTTAGGAGGCACCAGCCCATAAGTAGGGTTCTCCCCCTTCCCCAGCTGCACCACTGGCTTGCCATAAAATCCTCCACAAATCACTCACCTCTGGAGGTTCAGTTTTGCTTTTGTACAGCAGGAACAATGGTTCCTTTCAGCTCTGCCTCCACAGTGGTGATTGCACAGGGCTAACAAGCAGTAATGCAACCTTCAGGGAGCACCAGCGTTGGAGCTGCTCTAGCAAGTGTTTTGTACTGGGAGAAGAATGGATCCTTGAAATATTTAATCAACAGCTTCTGGGTATATACCCCTCCACTTCTGGATTAAATACTCTTAGTGATTTAGGGCTTTATTATGTTCTTCTCTCTTTTGTTTATCTCATGTTCTCATCAACAGGAGCTTCACTTTAGACCATGATAAAGCACTTCAACCATGCTTTTACTGGCTATGGTTGTTAGGAAATCTTAAACATACTTTTTTTTTTTTTTTTAATAGTGACCCCATTCTCACTTTCTGAACTATCTTGACTTCTTTTAAAGGGAAGCAATAATGAATTTCCATATGAGCTATACCTTGTAAAAAGATTATCTCCATTTGCTCTTTTTAGAAAGTTTTCAGAAGGGAAGGCACTGTCCCAATGCACAGAAGCAATTTTTCTTTTCAATGGATCCTGTGACTCAAATCTAAACCTTTGCTCTCAGAGGAACACTTTTCAAATGTTTACTTACTGCTTGATTCCTGATAGGCAGTCTGGAAAAAAAACCAGATGAGGTGTTACTCTTGAAAGTTATACTGCTTTATATTGTTTGAAAGGCAGAGATTGAACTGATTTGTCTAGCAGCTTGCCTTGTCTCAGCTGGGGGAAAGAGTTCCTTTGTAGCTCAGGCTTTTATCAACAGTCCAGTAAGAGTGTTTTATATATATACATAAAAAAATCATACAACATATAAAGCCTTTTATCCCAATGGCTCTAAAGTAGTTGACAAATTTGTCAAATAATTTGTCAACTGCTTTCCTCAAAAATTATCTCTTACTCCAGAAAGATATCATGGAGGTATTTCTATGTTATGTGAAATTATTCTTCCTACTAATAGCTTTTAAAGTAACAATCAGACTTGTAACGCACGAATGGCAAAATTTTAATCTAAGAATTTTAGAAACTTTCCCCTAATTCTCTTAGAGGGTTTAATTAAACATGAAGCCACCTTCTTGTACTACTGAGGTCAGGGGGAACTGATGCACAAGATGTGCTGGGCAGGAGAGTAACAACGCTGTGTGTGTGCTGTGGGTAACTGGGGGGAAAAATATATAAATAATCTGACAGTCACTTGGTGAAAACTTCCTGTGTTCTGCAGCACAGCTGGTGTTATATTGTTGTGTATGGACACAGATTGTTGTGTATGGGCAAAAAATGCATGATGGGGATGCCTGCTCCTCTCTGATGCCTCTGTACCCATCCTAGGCTTGGAGAGGAGCCTCTGTGCCTCGAGTGAGTTGTTTTCCAGGGGCTGGTAAAGTTCCTCACAGCAATTTGCCCTTTACCTTACTGGGGACACCATGACCTTCCATGGCCACTTTTTCCATATCAGCCTTATATATGAGCAGCGTTTGCCTCTTCTGGAAGGGCTCTGGGTACACATCCCACACCCATATGCACTCTGCATCTGTTAGGCTTCATCAGAGGATCCTCTTGGCTCCTGAACCTTTCCCTTGTGCAAGTTGTGAGCAAAACTCTTTGCAAGGTGACTGAGGGTTTCGTGATGGGATCCACAGCGTGAGTGTGTTAATGGAGTCAAGTGCTATTTATTGGCTCCAGTGTGTTTCACTGCACCCTTGGCGCGTTCACGCTTCCTGTATGAAACTTGGCTGAAGGAGTCAGAACTGCAAGACATCATCCCAAATTCCAGCTGGGATGCGTAACTTGGCTACATGACACTCTCCCCTCTTTGCCCCCCTTAACTACTTCCCATGTTAAATAGTTTCTCAGGACTCAAAGGGGAAGGGGGAAATAATCTCCAGGCCAATGATTCTGATAAATAGAAAGATTGCATAAATAAATTAGCAATGATTAATAGTAAGAAAATGTCACTTGTCTCACTTGCCTGGAAGTTGTAGCTTGCTGAAATGACAGCCTTGCTGTTGGGGGGTTGGGATGCAGAGATTGAATGATGAGGTTAGGGAATTATTTTATAGATATTTTCAAATTGAAAAAAAAGTGTGATTTATTTTCTTTTGCTGCAGCCTGCTCCAAATTTTCAGTTTTACATTAATAGCTGTGGGAACAGCAGTTCTTACTGCCATGTACTTTAGCTATTAGCACTGTGTCTGGTTTGACAGTACATCTCTCAATTTATTTTTTTTATTCCCTTGCGATCATAAAATATGTATCAGCCTTCCTTTTTAATCTCCTTTGGCATGTCCAGCTAGTTAATTTGTGTCTTTCCTTCTTTTGAATTTGATTTTTCTAGCAACATATACTTAATCAGAAAAAACAAACCAACTGGCTATTAAAATTTCTTTAAAAAAAAATTGAAATTTGATTGAATTCATATTCAATGGTATGATTTCTCCAGGAGCCCCTCACAGCTTTCTACCCCAAATGTTTTCTCCACTGATATTTTAATTGCTGTAATAATCAGCATTCTGAATACGAGGTCTTTCCCCTAGCTCAGTAAATCCATACTGGCTGAGTAAAGCATGTCTGTGATTTATGTGCAGATAAACAGCTTTGGATCCTGTCCAATCACTTCATCAGTTTTAATTCGGCTGCCTAATCAGTAGCAAACAGGAGGGTTGTTTTTTGTTAGTTTTTTTTGCTTTGTTTTGCTTTTAACAGGGTGTGTGTGGGAGTGCTAATACAGGGTTTGGCATATTCCCCAGAATGGCACAAATAGCTCCCCATTTCACATCATCTTCATGTCAAAGTCAGCCCTGACTTTCTGAGAGAGTTTATAAGAAGGGGATGAGATGCCAAGCCCTGCTTTTAGGCTTTCGTTGGTATCTAAGGAACCAGGCAGATATGTAGTCTGAACAGCGAGCCTGCTCTTATCTCATAGTTTACAAAGGACATCCCTCAGATGCCTGAGAAAACTGTGTGTGTTCAGGGGTTGATGCCTTCAAAATTATTTCTACAGCATTCATGTTACTGCTGTTGCTGTTTCTTAATAGGCAGAATGACTTTGAAAGGGTCTGGGAGGTAGAGGTGACCAGTGCCTGTGGGGTGCAGCTGTGCAGGGGTAGGACAGTGCAGCCCACTCTCACCTTTGCACCTTCAGCCTGTCAGCTCTGTACTCAGTACTGTAAAAGCCAGGGACATCCAGATGACTCCACACTGAGGCTCTTCTAGCTTAAGGCTCCTGACCACAGCTCCTGACCTCATTTTTGTCTACAATAACCCAACCCTCCCGTTAAGGTTAAAACATTGGACCTTTTACATTATCATCTGTTAGTGCCGTGTGTCCAGAGGTGAAGTGTTCTCTGATTTATAAGCAGCCTCTGAAGGATTACAGAGAGCAACCCCATTTTTGCCATCAGATCTAGGGCAAGCAATACCATCTGTAATAACAAAGCTTACCTAAAGAGCTTAGTGTGGTTTGAGTAGTAAACCATGGCTGTGTGTGTCTGTTAGAAATCCTGGCTGCCCTTAATTTCAGCGTGTAACTGTGCCTGGCCACTTCCTTTATCCTGGGAAACTGCAAGAGGTATTAGTAGCTGTTCTTCTGTATCTGTTTATTCTTGTTTCATAGCAGCACTTGCTATGCAGGCAGGCAGCAGGCTTGGGAAAGCTGCAATAGGCTTGGTGGCCACCCCTGGACTGTTTAGGAGGTAGGTTAATTGGGAAGAAGACAATGGCATTTCTACTGTATCTTCTTAGGGACTTACATCATAACCCAGATGATGCATGCTACTTGTTTTCCATGTCAGGTTAAACCCTCTCAGCTCTGTGTTTTACTCTTACCAAGAATCTTAACCAGAGCTGCTAAATTCAAACTTTTTGGCTCAGCCTTAATTCCTTGCACACACCCATAGCTGTAGGGGCTTTAATTAGACTTCTGAATCATCATGAAATTCAGAGAATTAGGCTGGGCTGGAGGGAAGGGCAGTGTATTGGGTTTGTGCCATTTTGGGATCAGTTCACAGTGCAGATGTGGGTGTCCCAGGAGACTCTGGGCGAGGTGCTTAATCCATCTGCCGTGTTGAGTTTTTTATAGCTTGCAAAAGGGCAATAACACCTCCCTGTCCTAGACTGACAATGAAGAGGATAAAACCCATTAATGAAGAGAAGACATTTAGACCCTGTGGTGGTTCTGGTACAGCTCCACCTCAGCTACAGCAGTCACTGGGCTTTTTATGTACAGTCCTTGGAAGATTCTTTGAAAATGTTTGTGACCCTTTTTATACTCCTCTTGTGCATGGTCAGAGAAAGGCAGTGTGGCTTGTCCAGGGCTGGGCAGCAGTCAGTGACAAGGTGGCAATCATGCCCCTGCCAGCAGGCCCCACTTAGCAGAGCTCAGCTGGCAGCTCTGGAGATGGAAGCATAGCTTGGGGAGAGCAGAGATGCCACTTTCTCCTGCTCTGAAGAGGATGTGAGCCAGCCATTGCACTAGTCCCCTGGACTCCTTGCCTCAGGATGGGCAGTTTTTCCTTTTCATTTTGGAATTCTGTGCTTTTGGCTAAGGCAGCTGGGATTGGAGATGTGTGTGGAGAGGGAAGTTTGGCCATTATACTATATTACTTATATAATCCTACTTCTTTTTAATGGATGACAGCACTGCAGAGGGACTACCAGGCTTGGGATTCTCCTGGCTTTGACTTAGCAGTCTGTAGGTTTGGTTCTCTTAACCTCAACAGGAGCTCTGAGCATTCCTGTTAAAATTAATGTGAAACAAACTTCCAGAGTCCTGAAAGGTGAAGACTATCCCATCTGTCCATCTGTTGCTTTAATGGAGAGGTAGGAAAGGTTTCATGTGTAACCTGAGAGGGAATTTAAACATCTGAGAAGAAATTTCAGGAGAAGACTCAGTTTCTTGCAGATCAAAGGTTGAGTTTAGGGAATCCTCCATTTTCTGGCCAAAAGGGAGCTATCATGTTTAGAGAGGCAGGGTGTAGACCAAAATCCTTCTGGTGATGAAACCTAGAGTTTGTGCTGACCAATGGCTTATGTTTTATAAAAGACTACCTTTCAGTCCTGGAGGTTTGAGCTAACAGATGCATCTTGTTTTCTTACAAGCTGGTATGCTGGTCTCTGAGCTGCCTCCTGGGATATCACCAAAGAAGCATTTCCACTGTTACCATTTTAAAGAGCAAAGGTCAGCTGGTAGTGAAGGCTGACTCCTTCTGGTGGGTGCTCTTTAGTTGTCCCACCTTCAGGATTCAGCCCTGTCAGAACAGCTGCACAAATTTTCACATCTTCATCAGTTTCCTATGATTTCTTCCGTGAGGAAAGACTGATAGGAGAAGGAAGGAAGGAAATGTGAGAGTCTATATGCGTATTAGTCTTAATATGTTGAAAGAGGGTCTGTGAGAGCATTTTCAGGCTTATGGAAATGTGATGAATGATACTTCTTGAAGAAAACAATTGCTTCAGTCCTCTCAGTGAACTGTGTGACTGGTTCCTCTGTTTCTGCAGTTTGAGTTTTTTCAGATGGTGCTATATGACTTTTTTTTTTTTCAATTTCCCCTCTTCTCTCCTTTTCCCTTTTCCCCTTTTCTTTTTCCGTATTCATGCTATATAAAAGCCATTGTTCAAAGAAGAATTACCAGAGTGGTAAGAGGTCTGCCTGTGGCTGAGTGCAGCACCTTAACATACAGAAGTCCTCCAGCATTATATAGAGTTTTGACAGACCAGCTACCAGTTTCCCTGAAAAAAAAAAAGTTTTGTCTTTTTAGTATCTCTATTCCTTTTCTATGATGTAGAGTTAACAGCATGTGCTCTTTCTCAGGAGCACAGTGAGGAAAAACCCATCTGGTTTGTGAATGCTCAGACATTGCTCTAATGGAAGCCACGTAAATAACTAGATAAATTATTTCAGTGGAATTGTCTGTCGAGCGTAATAGGTAGCAGGGTCAGAATCTCTTAGCAATGATTCATTTCTTTCTGGCTGAGTGGGATTTGTGCTCACAAGCCATTGTACAGAAGCAGCTTCTGATTTTTGCTTTCTCTGTCTTTTCCCTGCCTACACTTTCAGCTCCTTGATCTCTTACTGGTTGGCTCCAGGGAGCAGAGCCTACCATGGTCAGTGTCTGCACCGTGTTTAGTGTGGAGTTCAGGCCCAGGATAGGCTCTGTGGTGCTGCCATAACACAAACTGAAGGATAAATTATTAGAAAATAATCTAGAATTTGTTACAATTTATCATAATTTTTACCTCTTTCCTTTCATGAGGTTGTGGTAGAATTGTGGGTTTTAATTGTGGGATAAGACATAAGGGTGAAAATAATGAAAATAACCTTTCAGGTGTGGGTTGCTTGAGCAAATTCGTTCATTCTGAGCTTTGCTTTTGGTGTTTCAAAGAGGGAGGATATGGGCTCATAGCTGGTGTGCCAGCTCTGCCCTGCCAGGTTTGCTATGAGGGCAGGGGCAAATTGTGTAGGATGCATTTACATGTCTTCATCTGGCTGCAGCTCCTGGATCGACTTGAATAGTTTCAATAGGTCTTCACTAACCTGAGTGCATCAGTCAGTAGTTCTGCTGTCAGAATGGAAAGTGCAGTGAACTCAGGCAGGGGTGAATGATGAGGCAGAGTGATGGGTGGTGGGGACGGGAATGTTCCCAAACAGAGCACTGCAGTGAGCAATAAGATGTGTGCTCACAGCCCACATTTCTCACTGGTGCAAATCTCCCACTTGGAAACTGGGACAAGAGTGGTTCCTTCCATGAGCATTCAGGATTGTGAAAAGTTCAGACAGGGCTGCACAATTTCTGAGTTAGATTGATTGTGTTAAAATATTTATTGTTTCTACAGACATTTGCTGCTAGCATATATATAGACTAGGAGGTTTTCAAAAAGCAAATGATTGCAGGTGAAGCAAATTTGGAAGTAACCTTCAGATGAGCATTAAGGAAAATCTTTACACTGCTTTGTGGTTAAACTCGAATAATATTTTCATTACATTTTGTTTCCAAATAATGTCAAAATTCTTTCCCATCAGATAGAAGATGTAGTTAGAAATATCCACTGAAGACTTGTTTTCTGATGTTTCCACAGGTCACTAAGGATTTTCCCTGGAGCATGACTTTGAATATGACACTTCAGTAATGCAGAAGCTGTAAGTAAATAATATCATGTTTGCAACCCTTCTTTAAGAGCCGTGTTTACACTCTTTCCAGAGCTTTGCTGGAACTCAGTTTTGCTAGACTTTATCTACCATGCAACAAGCTTACAAGGAAGTGACTGGAAGATGACATGGTTTTAAAGTGAATTGTGCCATTTTAGGCGCTTTGCTTTATTAGCTTCTTGTTTAATTTAAGAATTCCAGTAATGGTTGCTTAATCTGCAGGAAGAAAGCTCAAGACATCTGTCAGTATTGCAGGCAATGCCACAAGCAGACAAAAATAAAAATACCTAATTAGCGTAGATTATCAGTGAATAAAATGCAATGATACATTACCAAAAGCTGACATGCAAATTGGCACAGGACAAAGGCCAAGAACCTTACTTTGCTTGTTATATTACTAATTAAAAAGACTTACTAGAAGCTGAACAAATGAACCCGAGGGGCTGCTGACCTGATCATGTATTTGATGGCCTTTGGTAGCTTGATGTCAGAGTTCAGTGTCTGAGGAATCTTATCACAGAGGTAAGCCTTTGTGCAATTCCTGGTTGTGAATGCTTGAAAAAGATATAGTTTCCTTCTCTTCCTCAACTTTTTTCCCATCTTTTTCTAAGGTGAATTAGTAAGCTGCTAATTTTGGTATCTCTTTTCTGAATTCTGCATTGTTTTTGCTAATGAATTCTCTCAGATCTGCTCAATCTCCATTTAATTCAGTCAGCTACTCAACATCCAAACCTTTTGTAATAGAGAGAGTGCTAATTTTTCCGTTTATTTCAATGGCCTTTCATCAGGTGTTATCATATAACTCAATCATTCATCATTGGAATTTGTAATTTAATCAATAAAAGAAGGCCATTTTTCTCAAGGAACTGTAGTTTGCACTTAATAGCTGCACACCCTGGTGGCTATATCTGCCTGGAAACTAGCAAGGAAAAGAGATGCCACTATTTTAGAATTAATAGATCTAATTATTTCATCTGTGCACTCATCTTGCAAAATCTAGAGGGAGAATCCTGGATGTTACTCAAATTGCTATGACAAGCACCTTGTATGGGTGTTGGCAGCCCTGTACATGAGCAGTACTATTCACATAAGCAGTTTGATATCAAGAGAGACACCAACAGAAGAAACTGTGCTGTGTGAGGTCCTCTCCATCCTTTCTGTTCACATGACTTTTATTGCATTGCTGTTGCTTTAGACAAGCGCAAGGGTGGTGTCAGGCCTGCCTTGACGGGCTCAAAGCTTTGAGCACGGGGATCTCCCTGGCCTCAGTAAAAGGTGTCTGTGGCCTGTGAACCTGCTCTGTCTCTGCCTCTGGGTTTCCTTCCACTGCTTCTGCTGCCCCAAAGGAGGGGATGGTACTGTGCTTGCTGGGCAGGATGAGGGGATGGCTATTCATTGCTGGCACTGAGAGCTCTCCTGGTTTCCTGCCCTGGCCCATCTGAGACATGTGGTGTCTGGAGGAGCATCTCTGCTAATTCTGCTGGAGGTGTAAATTTTGCCCCAGGGATGAGGTTTGTTTTGCATTCAGCCTCTGAAAGGCAACATGCCTTTTTCATGCTGCCAAGCAGCTTTGGGCAAGGCCTGAGGGGGAGATTAAATGCCCCGCTGGAGAAGCACTTGTGGTGGGTCACAGCTGGGAGTCTTTCCTTGGCTCCTTGGCTTCTCAGTGAAATTGCCTGGACAGGTCTCAAATATCAGGTCTCTGAAGAGTCAGCCATGGTTTTGCTGATAAATTGCTTGTAAGTATCATGGTCTCAACTTGGCAAGGTCTGCAACACTCAAGATGAAAGGTATCAAAACTATTCATTCAGAAAATGGTAATATTTAAAATTACAGTAAATTGTTTGGTGTATAAGGGATATCAAAATGCCGCTTTGCTTATGTCTCTCCCAAAGCCTGCTTGCTAGTGCCATAGCCACATTTTCTGCAAATAAAATGTTGAGCCAGCCATTGGTACACACATCTGGTGGGATTTTTAGAACATGTTTTTCAGTTGAAACAGGCACATTAGTAAAGAAAGGCTTAATAATACAACATTTTGGAGAATTTTTAATATGTGGGGTGTGGCATTTGGCTTGAAGATTTTAGTACTCCCCGTGAGTGCTACTCCAGATTGAATAAACAGGTATTTAGAGAGTCTTCAGGTACTTATTTTCCACCTGGGTTGGCTGACTTTTCCTGTGGTAAGCACGTAATTTCATAAGACAGTAAGACAATCAGCTGATACTCTCCACAGCAACCCCCAAAACAACACCCTAAGCAGTCTGTAGCAAAAGCTGTCACATAATTGCAATAGAGACTTACGTCAGGGTTTGTTAAGTGTTAAACATCATGAATTGAAGAATGCCTGGACAAGCGTTGCATTGGAATTGACTGCCCAGGGAGGTGGTAGAGTCACCATCCTTGGAGTTGTACAAGAAACGACTGGAAATGGTACTTGGTACCATGTTCTAGTTGACAAACTGGAGATCAGTCAGAGGTTGGACTTGATGACCTTAGAGGTCTTTTCCAACCTAGGTGATTCTGTGATTCTATGCAATTCCGTGATTGAAATGTCTTGGTCCTAAATTCTCAGCAATTCTGCCGTCCTGCAGCCCTCTTGAATTCAAGTCCTGTTCCTGCTTTGCACAGCCATACCAGAAATTTTTGGACAAGGAACATATAAAGTGTGCCAATCAGACAGCTACAAAATCTACAGAACTGCAACTGGCTGACAAATCTCTCCCTCTGCCCTTGGATAATACCATAGAAGCCTTTTTTTGTATGAGCAATGTTGTAAATATTGTTCATCTTTTTTTCATAAAGCTACATTTAAGTCTATTTCCAACCTTTCAACAGTGCCAAAGGATTACCAAACATGTACCATATGATTGCTTATGATCTCTGATTCCTTCTGGTGCCCTCCAAATAATGTCATTAAAGCCAGTGTCGTTCTGCCTGTTGCGTTTGGCCAAATATGAGAGCAGAATTTCTCCCACTGAGTAACTTAATGTGCTGTATTTGAAGATTGACTTTCAAAGCAACGACGTTTTGACTGGCCAAAGCAATCAGTGTTTTGTGTGGCCAGGCAGCCTAGGGAACCCTGCTGTAAGAAGTGAAAAGCTTTCTTATGAGGACTGTGGTTGAAGACGTTTCTTGGGATTGATTTAGCACTCAAGAGCTCAATGCTTTGTGGAACTGGAGCATCTTCAGAAGTAAGCAATGGCACATGCAGTCTGCCCCTCTGTCCTTCCCACATTAATGACTTCCTTTTTTTCACCTAAAAAAGAGAAAATATGTAGTTATAGTTTAGTCCTGCTTTTCAGTGGTGTTTTGCACAAAATCATGCAGGTGTATAGTACATCCAAAAATATTTACATATATGTTCATTAATATTTCTCCACTAATATCCCTTGCTTTTAAGTTGCTAAAACATTCTGAAGCACTTGGTTTGTTTTTTCTGTCCTGCTCTCTGCACCAAATCACTCATTCTAGTGATTCAATGCAGATCAGGAATTTTGGGGGGGAGAAAAGAACATTGCAGCCAGTTTTACCTCATCTCTTAAAGGTTGTTGGGGTTTGCTTCCACGGATTTTGAATTCAACAGGCTACAGAAGGACTGGATGTCATTTAGCTATTAAAGATTTTTGTTTTCCTGCTTATTGTGAAGTAGCATCATTAACACAGGGAAATTACCATGCTTCACTGTGCTGTGTCCATGGTACATTAGAGGCCCTTTTCCATTGGTAAAGCTGAGTCTATTCTTCTGTAAAATCAGGGTCCCATTGGCAGTTCTTTGGCTAGTGAGACAGAGGGACTATTTATTGAGAAGAAGAGTGGTCTAATAAAGGGGAAGAAGTTGAACGTGACAGCAGAATGTTGGTTTATAAATCACTCCATAATTGGGCCAAAATATTCATCCATTTTCAGAAGGCCAGGGAGAAAGAGGACTGCAGTTTTGGGGTAAATGAGCAACACAGTTTTTCCAAAGTGCATTTTAGAAAAGTCAAGCACTCAATCCATTTCTCTTCCCTATACCAAGTGCTGTGCTTTCAGGCTAGTGGAAACTGGTTTGTATTGCTTAATTTTCTTCTTTGAAATGGCATATTGGCTTTTGGTGGAGAAATTGGACTTTTGCTTGAATATGTCTGTATTTTACAAATAGCTTTTTAGTTTAATAAGATGAAACCAATTAACCAGAAAAGTCATTGCCAATGGATTTTACAAGTACATAAAAATATATTGCTTTTTCTTGAAACATTTCATCACCCTTTTAAATGTTCTTTTTTCTTTCCTTTGCCACCAGCGACAAGGAACTGTGATGAATTTGTGCCCTCATACCTTTTCCTGAAAACGTTGATCTTTCACCCTGATTGTGTATGTGTGTGGGGGGGGGGGGTCGTAGACATGTGCATATGTGTCTATTTATTTCTGTTGTTTATTTCTTACCCCAGTGTTCAGTGTGTTTAGCTTGTGGCCTGAGGTAAAACAGAGCACACAAGCTATAAAAAGTTATTCTTAAAAGGTTACTTAAAGTGGCACAGGACCCAAGGGCTAATGAGCAATCTCTCAAAGCCAGATGTTAATGCAACTGCTGAAACATTTGGCACAGCAGAGACACTGAAGAAGGCAGCAGCACCTGGGTGTTACCCCACTGCATCCCTGGGAGAGGACATGTTTCCTGGAAACTCTTCTGAGGTCCCTCATTATTCCAGCTTTGCCTTGCAACTGAGGGTGGGGACAGAGACCCACGGTCCTGCAGTGGCATGGAGCTCTGTGGAAATGAGTTCTGGCCTCTGCTGCCTGTCTTAGAACAGTATTGCTCACTTAATCACCTATAGCAATATTTTACTTGGAGGGAATTCTAACATGAGGCCCTGCCAGCCTCCTCTACCCCTAAATTTCCATCAACTCCCTGCCTGCAAGAGGACTGGGGAACACGCAAGGCATAGGCGCATGATGAGGAACTATAGGATTTCTATCTCCATTACCTCAGCCTTCCCCATTCCCTTGTAGCCTTGCCTTCTGGTTAAAATGCAAAGGATATTTATTAACTTCTGTGAGCATGTGGGGCGGTAACCAGGCAGGCATTGCCTTGAGATGACACGGTTTTCTCTGCTCTGATCAACTCTGTAAACTGAAGCATAAAGAATCTGCTTTGATCTCTGATAGCTTTGCTGGTTTGCTTTAGTTACCAGCTGATACAGAGATGACTAAAACATGGTACTTTGGGGTAAATTAGGGTGTCAGCCCAAGTACATGGCATATGACACACAAAATTAGCTGTTGCAAACAGACATCTCTGTTCACATCAGCTTTACCCAATCCTTCAAGAAAACATATGTATCATCTGAAAGAAAAACAAACACTAAATTTGGGCAATAGGGAAGGCTTTAATTCTCTTCTCCTGCAAGCAATGGGAGTGCCCTGCAGGACAGTACCCTTTTTGTATCCTTGCTTCCATTTAGCAGTGGTTCTCACATTTTAAAAGTAGGTCTAGATATTTTACCAGCAGCCTGACATCATTACTAAGGCTCTGCATATTTACTATATAACTGGTGATCTAGTTGAAGGAAATTATTACATGAGGACTTTAAAGTAGATACCCCTTTCAATGGGGTGTGAACTTCAGCACAAACCGAACAGCTGCTTCGAGTCCTCCTGGATTTGTGAAACTCTCCCATTAGCCACACCAAGTTGTGAATGATGCTGCCCTTCAAAAAGCCAGGACAGCCCAACACCTCCTTCCAGTAGCTGTGGCGTGAGTAGCACGTGCTGGTTTACATCCAAGCTCTTCTGCTGTTTATTTAATTCTCACCTGCTTTTTAGCATGTGTTGAATTCCTAGCCTGTCCTTCATATTAAAATGACCTTGTTCCTCTAGGGAAACCTCCATTTCAAACAAATGGTACCAGCACCAAACAACTACTTTGTGGTATCCAGTTTTGTCCTGCATTTGTTTTAAAGCTTCCCAGGAACCCTTGGCTACTTCGTACAAACTGTTAACTTGAGGGTAATAATTTTGTCTGGGTTTTGTCACAGAAATTCAATTAAGGAGGATTATGAACACAGTTGTAGGCCTGTTTCATTTACAGTTGCAAATGAAACCCAGGCCACACACTGATCGTTTATATAGGAAAGGAGATGCTGTGTAGTTTTGAGTGGCTGAATTACCTGCATGTTCCTTTGTGTGGCTTCACTTATTGCAGAAAGGAGGGGAGTGAGACTTGCAAAATGAACAAAAAAGTAGTAGAAAGGCGGGAAAGAAATCACCAAGAGAAAAACTACCCCCACTGTTTTTCCCTAGGAGGCACACATCCCTTCTACACATAATAAACTCCACAGGGAATTTCTTCCTCCTTAGAAAACATTTCCCAAAGGGCAGGAGTGAGTAGTCCTTTATTTATTTATTTATTGTTAACAAAGAGCAATATTCTGTTTTCATGGCCTTGGTTTGGCTCCAAGTCCCAGAGCCACCAGGGACAAGGCATACGGTTTCATTTTTTTTTTTTAGTTCTTATTTCTAGCCTGTGCAAGCCAACTTTTTTATTCCTTTTTTCTCTTTTCAAGTTTTTCTGCAAGCAGCTGAATTCCCCAGGTAGGAGAGGGGAGAGGAGGGGGAAGGGAAGATGCTTACCATATTGGAGCAAAACGATAGCTGCTGCAGAGGTTGGCTCCAGGTGGAAGCAGCGTGTTTGAAGGGAATTTGTTTATTTGGGGGATACCTTTTTAAGTTATGAAAGGCAAAACAAAGGCAAAACTTGTCTTGATGTCCTCTGATGAAATGTCCTTGTTTGTAGAGGAGCAATATATCTCAGCTTTGCTTTGCAACAATAAACTTGGGAATTACTTTGCACTGCTCTGGAGATACATGAAGGGCAACTGCACTTGGGTCACCTCGTTCTTCTTATGCAAGCTTTGTCCCACAGCTTTGGGCTCTGTCCTCTAACCTTTTGGCTGGGAAATCCCATACTGATTTCCCTGAGGTATTGCCTGCCTGAAGACATGGAGGATAAGGCTTAACTTCCATCTACTGATTTTTATTCATAAGGAGTTATCACCGTTTTGCAGATGGGGAAGAGAGAGGTGCTCAAAGGTGGAATCACAGCCCCAACTGAGTCAAGAATAGGCACAGTCCCAGGCTGTTCCCTCTATGAAGTATTTCCTGCCGGTGAGTGCTGCAGTGTCTGCTAAGGGACCTACACCTTTGGTTAGAGCTCTCTCCAGGCATACTCTGTTTAACAACTTGTTTTCCTCTTGTTTCTTGCTTTCTTCATGATCCTTCAATTCTAGTAAGGGCTATACTGTCCTTACTGTGGTTTCAACTATGTGCTTAAGAGGCTTACTGAATTCTTCACCAGATGAGGAGAAGTAAGCGCTTTAGTTTCTAGCTTTAGATCAGATACTGTTCCTGTACATCTCTCTATACAGCCTTGGCACTGTTGAAGACTGAAAGAGAAGCAGGCACCTTATTAACTCTCAAAAACTTCAGCAAAATTCACTGTAAGTGTTGCAGTGAAGTGTGAAAAATATCTACTTTTGCCCCACATCCAGGGCAGTTCATCCTGTGGTGAGGGGCCACTACAGCGATTTGAATTTCTCAGTTGTTTTGTGGTAGAGTTGTTTTGTGTCAAACCAAACTTCTTGTTGAAGTAAAACCTGGATGAAAAGAATGAAAGGCCTTATGTAAAGGATCTGTGAGTCTGTTGCTTTTTGGGCACCTTTTCTGAAGAAGTTAGGACAACTGAAATCGATATCCTCAGCAGCTTTCAGTCCAGGTGAACATGGCTTTATGGAGAGTATTATTACTCGATGGATTTGAGTCTGAGTAACCTTGAAGTCAATGGATTCATGCTGGCACAAAAATAGTGGGGGAGAAAAAGAGGAGGATTAGGATTTTGCATAACTATCATACTATTTTGTTACAATTGATTGGGACAATCTGCCATAATCCAGTTTTGGTGTGTAATGGGGGAAGGAGATGAGCATCTCCAGAGGGTGACTCACCAGAAGGGCCTTCCCACACGTGGCAAGAGCTGACCTTTGGGACTGCTGGTCTCCTCCCGCTGATGTACCAAGTGCCTTGCTGCCTAGGCTAGCCCAGCTTTCAGGTGAATAAAGTAGGGTGAGATGAATCTCTGCCTATGTTTCAATCACATGTTTTATATTTGGTAAAGCATATAAAAATAGCCTTTTTTTTAGCATCTTTCAATCTGTAGATGGTAGAGTTAGATCCTTAGCCAGCATAAATGAGATAAACTTCAGTGCTGAAGAGCTGAGTTTGCTGGAGTAACTTCTGCTTTGCTCCAGTTCAAGCGGTTTCAAATCTCCATGGAGTTTTTTGTGGCTGTTCTGGTAGTACCTCTAAGTTTAGTACCTAAACTTCAGCAAAAGGATAGAAAGAGGCTGCATGGTATATAAGGTAAACCTGATTTTGTATGATACCTTATGATTTGGATAAAGTGCTTTTAAATTCCTGACATCTGGCAGCACTGCCCTCTCAAAGTGTAGCAGAGGAATAATCCTTTCAAATCAACTCTGCTGGAGAGTGAAACGTTTTTCACCAGCCTAGTTTAAGAATCGTATCTGAGCCTTTCACTGCTAACTGGTTCAGCACAAACAAACAGTGCACACAGGATGTAGCCATTTCAGCAGTTTCCCTGGAACTTGCTGTACATTTTAATTTATTTTCTAGGGGTTTTTTTGAACAAGTTTTTTTTACATAGAAGGAAAAATGTGTGGTTGAATCATAAAGCTAGATAAAGAATTGTGAGCCTGTGTTGGACTGAGGTCCTTTTCAGCCAAATAATGACTTTATCTGCTTATAATGGAAGAATTGAAAAAGATGTGGGAAAGGAAGACTGAAACACACTTGGGAGCCTATATTTCAGCAATGTGGGGGAGGCTGACCATTAATATGGGAATTAATAACCCTCCAAAGCCACCTCTTTTGAGCAGCTGCAGTAGGAACTGGCAGTTCGGAATGCACAGATTAATTCTGTTTCAGAGCAGCTAAAATTAAATGTTTGTTACAGCTTTATGTACATACCCTCTCAGCAGGAGCCGTTTTCCTTCCCTTTAGGCAAACTCAGAAGAGGAAGAATATTTAACAACCTCGAACTACCCAGTCTGTGTGCCATATGTATACGCCACTGAGCCATGCCTGTGTTGTCAGTGTTTAGACTCTTCCTGAAAGGTGGAATCAAGGCTGGTTGCTAGCAATCCATGTCCTTAGAGGCACTGGAGTAAAATGCTGATGTTGATCAGAAAGGGAAGGTCTGAAATTGTAAGCAAATAGAGAAGATCCATCATGTGTTTTCACAGATGATAAAAGGCTGACAGTGGCAGTCTGCTTATCAAATAACTAGATTTATTGAAATAGCCTGTGCTCTCATTAAATGGTTTGCTTTTTATGTTTTTGTTTTATTTCATCTTACTGAAGGTGTCTGGGTTTTTTTTCAAACCTACTATTGCTGCTGTGGAAAACTGGCTAATTTAGACCATTTCTTTTGTTAATGCTTAAAGGAAGAGTGGACTGCAGTGTTCTCTTTTAAGTGACATAGCGGGGCCTTAGAACAGAGATGGTCCCTGTCATGAAATCTGAGCTTCCTGGAAAACAAATCATAAAATTAATGTTATAATTATAAGTTTGTTCCTTGCAAGATGATAGTGCTAGTGAAAGTGTGGCTACACATTTCATTTGGCGTAAGCGTAGTGCTGTCAGCTATGCTCAGAGAAGGAGGTAGAATTGATCATTTTTAATCACTAGAGAGAAATGAAATGCAGAAACAAAAATGTTGCTAGCATGATATGGCATCTCTGTGCTGAAAGGACCATTCCTTTCCTGGCTTAGCAAGGTATTGCATTTTCTGTTTTTGTTCCCGGGGGAACAAGCCACTGCTTTCCTCCTCTTCGGAAAACATTTGTAAGATGAGAAGTGGAATATTAATAATTGAAAATGCAAGTTGCAATAATACCATTTGCATAAGGATGTTTCTTGACCCATGGAGGATATTCACTGTTTGTTGGAGAAGAGATTACCAGAGGAACTGTGGGAACCTGATGGATCTAAAAGGCTACCTGGCAATAAACTTATTTCTCAAGTGAATCTTAATGTGGTTCCCAAGACTGGAATTCTCTGTTTGTAGCCTGCTCTTTTTTTCTGGAGGACCTGAGGCACTGTCAAGAGAATCAGTATCCCCCAGCGCCGGGTGTGGTGGCAATACGCAGATATTAACATGGAGAGTTTGTTAACAAAGGACATGGAAACAGATCCTTTCTCCTGCAGAATTTGCTTTGTGAAGTTTAACAGTGACCTTCACTGAGAAAGTCCTCCAAAGACATGTTAATGATGAACCACATGGAATTCAGCAGCTGGGCTTAAGACTGGGTTGACTCCACTGATATTTTAACCTATAGCTTCAGGAATTGTGATGGGTTTTTGTTTGGGCTTTTTGAGCTGTCGTTTGTTAAGCCAGATGCTTATGCTGCAGAGCCATCCTTCCATGCTGTTTTCAATGCCAGCGGTACCAAAACATTACTCATAAAGTGCACACACTGTTACAATTCGTGACTTTAACTCTTAGCATATTTATAGGCCTCATTTCCATTTTTTGTGGTCTCATTAATGGAGCAGCAATAATAAATTGAAATGTTAATGGAGGATCATTTCACCAACAGCAGAAGGTGTTAACGAACTTGATAAGATAGTTGAAAGGAAAATAACTTTTTAGTAGTGTAATTTTTTAACCACTGCCCCTGATTGTCTCTTTCTAAACATGTGTAATTAGGGCAGTCTTGAAATTGAGAACATCATTTCAGATGGACAATTTTTAAATCAGCTTTCTGGATACCTTGCATGGGAGATGGAGCATTTGTAGAAATTTCAGTGGGGACAGCCATTCTGGAAGTTGAAGCATGAGCAGACTTTGCTGTAGTCATGGTGGCAGAGATAGAAACCCAGAAAGCACCTTTTGTATATGTGAGTTAATGCCCTTCATTCATTAACAGAGTGTGAAAAAGTGGTCCTTCTTGTATAAAGTGGGCAGTTCACATCCTGTTGTGAAATACTTGGAGATAGTGTTAAGGTGTGGTCTCATATGGGACTTAAATTCCCCAACAGACAAGGGAATTGTACCTCAGAGTCTCTTGGTCGCACTGTACCTCACTTTTCCCACTGGTAAAGTGGAGGGCTTTGAGTTAGTGGAACTCAGTAGGATTTTAAGGCTTGGTCATTTAGTATCTGTGGAGAGTTAGTATCTCCTGAGGGAGAGGAGTTACACTGTGGGGCAATCCTCAGCTGGAAGTAAATGGTACCAGACACCATCCAGGACCTTCCCCAGCGCCACGTTGTTGAAGACCTCTGTGCTGAAATTAGTTACAGCTGCAGAGACATTTCTATATGCATGTTTAGAAGTTGAAGGCTAAAACTTGTAAAACATTTGAAGTAAATTTGCATTCTGGCCCCTGGTCAGAGCATCTGTTTGAGTCTTTTGCTGCTTAGTTCCAGAAAGTTTGTTCCCAGTGAGTTTTCATCTCTCTGAGCAGATGCATTAATGTTTTTTGGACTTTGCTTACCCACAAATATAGCAGGAGCTTTGAAGTGGATTGGCAACTTTTCACCACCATTCTTTCCCTTGTTTTGTTAAATAATAGGTTTAAAGGTACTAGAGTGGGTCAAGAATTGCATGTTAGAACTGTTTGTTTCCTGCAAGAAAAGAGATTGGCATTTAAATGTGTCATTCAAACTAATCATCTCATAATCAGGAGTCTGGTGACCTAGAAACTTAATTTAGTCTTGTGAGTGCAAGTATCTGCAACTTTTTTGAGAAAATACAAAAATATTATTTTCAAATGAGACAGGATTGGTCTAATTCTCTCTTTTTTTTTTTTGGTAGATACGATTAATTTGAAAATTATGCGAGGTGACATTGTCTTGCTTTTGTGCAGGCAAACTGTGTGAGCACTAGCCCACTGAGCTAAGCTGAAGGTTAGCAAGTACTTATGGAAGTGGACAGATAAATGCCAATGGAGGGCCATTTGAAACAGGAAAGAAAAAAAAAAGGGAAGGTTATCTGTCTAGCCTTATTGGGAAATAATCAGAAAAGTGACTGGAAGCATTATATTTCATATTTTCTTGCTTAGGTCTTGATTCAAAACTCACCAAAATGAGTGGGAAACTTTCCATGGTGTGCTTGATTTCAGGCTGGGATGCCCAGTCCTCACTTTATCTCCCTGAAACAAATTGCTAAGGGCTTTGAGCAAATAAAGATATTTTCAACAACCAGTACTATCAACACTACCTGGCAGTGGCAAGGCAAACTCATATGGTGTGGCTGTAATGACTCTTCAACACGTAGAGAGGAAAACACTTGCTTTGGATATGGATATGAATATAACCCAATCACGTGGCATGGGGTTATGTGTGCAATAAGGTGTCATTTTTAGATAGACAAGTGACCTTGAAATGCTTATAATAGTTTGTTGCATCGTCATCTTTTAAACTTCTTACTCTTTAGCTTTATTTCAGTTGTGTTTAATTTTCCCCCTGGTGTTTTATGTCTTAAAAAATTAAGTGTGTGCAGATTTGGTTTGGGAATGGAGGTGGAGCACAGCTGGTGGAGTGGAGGAGCAGGGAGGGAGATCTTTTTAAAGCAGCTAAACTTGTAGCCAAAAAAGATACTGCATTTATAATGTTCCCATTCTTCTCAATACTTAACAAGAAAAATGATTGTGTGTGTGTGTGACGTGAATATTCAGCACAGAGCTTTGGTAGCTGACCGCTCTCTTTTCACAGCCATCCAACCGCACACACATTCCTAGGGGATTACCTCACTGCCAGCGCTCCTCAAAGTGTGGGATATGCCGAAGCCGACCAACTGCAAAGCTCCTTTCTCATCACTGTGGTGCTGATTTTAGGCAATGACCTTTAAAACCACAAATCTAACCCTACATCTACCCCCAAAAAGATTTTTCATCTGTTAGCTAAATGGGAGAGATGCTGGAAGTGGAGATAGGGTAGAGTCTGTAGGTTATGTGTAGAAATTCCTCTCCAAGCTTTCCACTCCCCTTTGGCTCTAAACACTCAATAACTTTCCAGCCAGAGAATGTTTGTCCCTTCCTTCTCTCTCTCTTTTTTTGTGTTCTTCCCTTGTTTTGCATATTCTGACAACACTGTTTACTTCAGCCTGCAGCTCCCACTGCTTTGTGTGCTTTCTCTCCATCACACAATTGCACAAATAAATCACTGAGGAAAATTTGCATTTGATGGGAATTTTTAGGTGATATTAAGTTTTATGGGCGGAATATAATGTATGTGAGTTGGCCTAATTAAACTGAATTTTCATTTGTGACACAGAGGTTTTTATCTGTACAAAGTTATTTTTGTCTTTCATCTTTTTTGCTATTAAACATGCCAGTGGATTTGAAAACCCAAGGATGACAGGTCTCAGAAAGTATCGTCTCTCTTGTAGCAAAATATCTGCTTGTGCCAAGTGAAGCAAATCAGCATCATCAAAGAACTGAACAGTTAATTTATGCCAGCAATTTCTGAATGCCAGGAGGACGGAGTCCGAGGCCCATATATGTTGTAGCACCCTCTAGTCGCTCTGTTGGTGACTTGCGTTGCTCTAGAGAGAGAAGTCTGGCAAAGTTGTTTAGATCAAGGGAAAGTTGATTAAAAGTTTTTCCAGAGTTTCTGTGCCCTGATAGACTACATAGGTTGAAAGTGGCTTCCTCCCCACTCCCAAACAGTGGTGTGTGCCCTGGAGCCCTACTGGATTTGGCTTTGGTGAGCACAAGGTTTCTCTTGCCTTTGCCAGTCCTGCTTGTCAAGTGGGGCACAGTCCACAGTGTGATTGCTGGGGCTGTGGACACACACTGCCTGTTCTGCCACACAGGTTGGGGTTGTAACACCTACACAGTGGGGGGAACACATGGGAAATTCATCCCATTGGCTGCTGCAGCTTTGTTTCAGAGAGATGAGGAACCAGCCTCCCAATTCCCATTTTCACCTTGTTCTTAAATACCTAAATTAAAGGGAAGGGCAGAAATGCCATTATACCATGGGTCACACATCCAACTAGAGCATGCTTAAAGCATACCACTGAACAGGAACTTGGTCTGTGACATTTCACCCTCCATGAGCTTCAGGAAGGGCTGTAAACCTTCTGCAGGATTCCCAGATCTGGCATGCCAGAGCACAGGTACTTGAGAGGGCTCCATACAAGTTCTGTCTTTTTGACTTTTTCTGAAACAGGACTGACAAAGTGTAACTTGAGATTGTCACACTGATTAATACTAATAATGCTGGTGCAGCTCCCCAAAGTGCATGAAGGACTGATCAAAGTGCTAGTTCCAATTTATTTTTCAGGTCAAAGATTTCCACACTTGCACAACTCTCTTCACTACCATTTTCCATGCAAGGGGTCTGCGTGCTCCTGAGACTGATAGAGCATCTGCTGCTCTGTGAAGACAAAGATAAACTGGCTGGTGGTGTGTTGTCATTTCGCTTGCTCTTCAGCATAAGAACAAGCAATAAGAATGCATTTAAGATGTTAATGAAATTAATGAAAGCCAGATCTCGGAAACAGCTGAGATTGTTGCCTGTCTCAGGCAGATTTGTACTTCATTTCAATTACAGATGAGCCAGAACCAAAACCCTGATTAGAATTGCTCCAAATTTTGGATCCACATCTCTCAGCTTTGCAGTTTTGATCAGTTTCCAGTGTTTAATTTTCTTCCTGTTTTATTTTTACTCCAGGTGTTTTAATGTTTTCATTTTTTCTCTGTGAAAGACTGGCCTTGGTGATGGACATGAGACCTGCGTCCCATTGGGTCTGCAAAGGCATAATTTGGTTTCAGGATGCGTTGATACACACTGAGAGAGCATGTACTAGACTTTGGGCTGATAAACACTTCTGTGCCATCTATGCAGGCAGGGGGCTGCCCCTACTGGCATTCTGGTAGCTCAGTAAGGCACAGTCCCTGGGAAGTCCTCCTTCCATTAAATGGCAGATATCTTTCTCAGTGGCCTGAAATGCCCACAGCTCTTGACAAGTCCCCAGCTGCAAATCTTACTGATAGTTTGTTACCATGCCTTTACCCATCATGCCAGATGACCCCATGGACAGTGCAGTGTTCTCAGTTTGCACATATATAAATTCCATTGCAGAATTTATACTTTGATGGAAAAAAAGAAAGCCTCTCGGAGACAGTGTATTAATAATGAACAAATTCCTTTTTATGTCTCCTGGATATAAGGGGACCTCAGGTTTTTCCCTGGGGAGGGAGAATGGTACGAACAGCACAGTTAGAAACCTCAGAGGCAGCAAGTACGCAGGAAAGGCTGGTTTATTATCTTTGTTCTTTCATTGCTGTCTTCAAATCCCAGGAATAGCATTACTTTGGGCCACAGGTATTGTGCAGTGCATTTTTAAGGGAGGTTGAGAAAAACACCTGATCATAATGCTTTAAAAACATTGATAAAAGAGGAAGAGGAAAAAATAATTTACATTAAATGCTACAGTGCTTCATTTACACAATATAATAAAAAGCAAATTTTGTGACTCAAGTAATGATTGCAGGTTATTAAACTGGGCTTTAAAGGCTTTATAAATGAAAGCCTTTTAATAAGTGATGAACATGGATGATAATGCACTTGAAAATAGGGAGAATCTTCATTAAGCTTGACACATTTGTTCTCCACCCACCCACTTCCTTGTTACTTTTCTTGGTCCCTGGATCACTGTCACGAAAAATGCACCAGTGTGACAAAGCTTTAGCTGGAATACTACATGGGAAAGCACCACCTTCCATGGCTGCCAGGGCCTGGAGAACATGACTTCTTGATAAGAGATTGTAACACCATGGCTTTCCACTGGTCGGAGCAGGGGTCGTGGGGCAGCTAAAGCAAGTGAGACTCCTCTTTCAGAGCCAGATTCATCACCAGATGGTTTCCATATGTGTGTAAGAGATGTCTCCTACGCCGATCGTTGAGAGATTGAGCGGAGCGCTCACTGAGATGCTGCTCTCCCTGGACAGACTTTCAGTTAGAAAACTGGCAGCTGGTGATGCTACAGACGTGGGGCTGAGAGGCAGAGCAGGGTTGGGCTTCATTAGGGCCTGATTCAGAGCACAGCAACATCAATGAGTGTCCTCCTACTGGCTTGGAGGATCTCACCTGGGCAGTGCTGGAGTGACAAACTTTGAGAATCATTTCACTGCTTCTTTGTCTTTGCAAGGGTTAGTTCTGATTGGCATCAGATTGCTGCTGAGCTGTGCAGCAGATGGTAGAACTTTCCTTCTCTTGACCCATAATAAACTGATACTGGTGTAAGGGAAACTGATCCTGTACGTACTGCCTTTTGATTAGATATCTGAGAGTCGTAAAAAACTTCCTGTCATGAGGGTGAGCATATCAGACAGCCCTGCCTAACTGCAGTTTTGGATAGGTTAATTTTACCTGCTCAACTTCCCTCCTCATTTCAGTGGAATATTCTGCTCTATTTTGCCTAAATTATTAAAGACTGATGAGGTTTCCAACCTCGAAGTGGCTGCATTTCAGTTATGCATGAATTGATTCTTGTGTGGATATAGTAATCAAGGCATTTTTCAGCATCTTCGGCATGAAAGGCACAATATAAACGTGAAATATTATTTTGTGCCATGCAGCTGCTCAAATCTGAAATACACATTATGTTTCGGTAATATAGACAGTGCTTAAGACTGTTAAATTAAACTATTAAAGCCTATAGAAAAAACAGAGATGACAGAGTGCAAATTAAATCTGAATTATCGTTAAATTGCTGTGCCAGTAGTTTTCAAACACATTCATAGTGACCTGGAAAAGAGCCGGGGGAGTGGAATGACATTCACACCTCCTAATTGGAGTCATTATCCCATCTTTGTTACCATGCTGCCCACAACAAGGGCATCGCTGGGACACCAGTGACAAGGAGGGCAGAAGGATGCCTGTGGACCACAAGGGATACATAGGGATGTTTTGAATGTCCTGCCATCTCTCTGATTTAAATCCAGGACATGGCCAGGCAGTCACTTTGTCAGATATATAGTTTTTAAAGTCAGTAAAGGACTGCAGGCTCTTTTCTGTGCAGGATGACTGAGGTAGGAGCGTGGGGGAGAAGGGTGTCATAGTGCATGGTTGGGTTATGTTGGTGTCCTAACAACATGTCGTTCCTTCCTCCCCACTTCTCTTTCCTGCTAATACCCAGGCTCAGTGAGGGCCTTGCTGGACCGGGGGCTTGTAATAATTCCAGCTATGGGCCTTCATGGACTATTAGGTGGGAAAGGAGCTTTTTAAGTTATCTAAATGATCTGTCTGCCAAAATATGAATGCACCTGATAGTATGTTCTCAGGTGCTTTTTCTGGTTCATTTATATCCAGTTGCAAGTGATGAAATTTTCAGAACTTCCTTTGGAAGTTTATCCCTGCCCCGTTCTTTAATAAACACTCCACAGTGCATTTTAAAATCAAGATTTTGCCTTTGTTTTCCTCAAGTCATTACTCATGACAGGTGCTCCATGTACTTCTGAAAATCGCTTTCCATCCTTAATCTTTACAAGTCCTTGCAGGCATGTAGGTATCTGTTTATTGTGAGTCAGCCTGATGCCAATCCATCAGTTTGCCTCTTGGAGGACTTTCATGACAGCAGGTGATTAGTTTTCAAAGCAGATTCAACCTTTAATCTGCAGAAAAGGAAACAAACTTTCCCCTGCTCCTTTGCTGATTGAATCTGGAAATGAATGAATGATACCTGACTCCAATGTGTTCCTAAGCTAGTTTTCATTAAATATAATTGGTCAGTGCTGATCATCAAAAGTGTCTTGAAGATTGTCCTACGTATGTATACGGTACTAAAGTCAGAATGAGCTCAGTGATCGATATTCATTCAACATCTTAATCTGCTCAACAATATTAAATGGATTTTCCCAATGTCCCTGCAAAGCGGGGAAATAATGTAACTCTTGAGCAAGAGTATTAAAGTAGAGAGGATAAATGCTGTATCCAAGCAATGCTGAGCAGCTCCTGACTTGTGTCTTTGTACGTGTCATCCTGCTGTTTGTCACCATCAACCAATGCAGTTAAAACTGGAGAAAACTCCCAAGGATGGCCAAGAAAAGCCAAAATTGACAGAAGTGGAGGAAACATCTCAGTGCTAGTTCCCTTGTATGTGCTTTTGTATTCCCAGATATGTCAGTGGCTAAGTTGGGACTAAACCTGAGTGCACGCACAACCATAGTTCTGAGTATAGTTTAGTTGTTGTCTGGGTGGTTTATTAGTTATTGGGCTCCTGTATGAATGATGGGAACACTGATCTCTATCCTTAAGTCCATCCCTTGCTATACTGGTAAAATATATTTCCTGTTTCCAGCACGGGACTGAGCCTCAGTCCGTGAGAAGCTGAGCTCATATGCAAATCATTTTACATACTGCTGCACTATAAAAATCATACTAATTTTATGTACATATACAGTTAGCTCAGTAATGGCTAAAGATCTGTGTTCCTCCCTAGACTTACTGTAGGAAATCTCTTCAATTTCCCTGCTGCAAAATGAGAGAGTAACTAACAGTGTATTTAATTCAGTTATTTAAGGCCGAGCCTGCTATGGGACATTTCTCTGTGGCTATGACTTCTTGGGAGATTTGAATGAATGACCAAGAAGAATCTGAATCACCCAGTCATGCAAATTAAACTATTTCAATAATATGAGGGCTACTTTTCCTGATCCATAGTAATTGATGAGGCTCATTATATGTTAATATCACTCCTTTTTTTTTAATCTTACATGTAATTCACTACAGTGTTTCAATGTGAAGGTATAATTAAGATTCAGATGGCAATTTCATTCTAGACTGCTTTCTACACTTGCTTTAATAAAAATTAAAATTTGGGATGCTATTTTCTCTAGAGGCAGAAAAAAAATTCTTTTTGATACTTCAGATATAAATCCACTCAGCCACTGCTGAGTTTTCTAATTGTGAAAAAAAAGCAAAGTATTACCTCTTCCAGGCAAGCACTGCTTCTCTGCCCACTCCATGGTTTGGTGCCCCTGCTGAAGATCTTGTGTTCAGTGCAGCAGCCAGGGCTTAGTTTCTAAGTGCTCAAAAACTCTTGACTTTCTTATCAGCTGTGACCAGTGACCAGTTCCTCCATCCATATGGTAACATTAACTATCAGTGTTCATGGTGGTATAGCAGCCAGCCACTCCAAGATCTGCATCACCAAGCAGTTGAGGCGCACATTTGTAGGTGAACCCACACGAAATTTCATTGCAATTTTATTTTGCACATTAGGGGTTTATGTGGGGCTTCAAGTGGGCAAAAAGGCTTCCCAGTGAGGGCTGGAGAGGCACATGTGTGTCTGTGTCCTTGTGGTGTGTCTTGGCTTTGTACTGATACTCTTTACCACCAGGCTCTGGCTGTATGTGGGATTTGATGGCTGCCTACCAGTTGACTACACACATGAGGTTGTGCCGGGGATGCAGCTCACTGTTGACAGAAACACTTTGGAATGTAGTGTATGAAAAGAGCAAAACGAAATGTTTCTGTAATATCAGGAAAAGACAAATGTGGGTGTACATGAAAACATCCCAGAGAGCCTGCTGACATGGGCAGGGAAGGGGGGAGGTGGGAGTTCCTGTGCTTTTGTAAAGCGAGCAAAATAGTCACCACCTGGTAGTGGGAATTTCTGAAGTGGATGGCAAAAATCTCATAATTTTTTTTTATAGCAACCATTTTTTGGAAGCGACCATTTTGTTGCTGTTCTGTGTAGGCTGACATCAGGTGCTTTATGAACACGCTTCAGAGGCTTTCTTTACTGGCTTCTTGAAGAGAAGGGGGCTGTGTGTCTGGAGCACTAACCTTGTGTGGGGTGAGCTGCAGCTCCAGGCAGCAGTGGTGCCCAGCAGGGTACAGCAGGTCGTTTCTCTACCCGAAGGGAGGTGTGCATTTTATAGCACTGTCAGTGTAAGTCCCCATAGGGATTCATAGGCTGTAATGTACACAAATAGTCCCACCAAAGCCACCCTCCGTGGGGGTAGAAGAAGAGCAGTAGAGGACAGACTGCCCGTGGTGGCAGCTGTAGCCACCAGGGTGGGGAGTGGGCCAAAATCTCACCTCTACCTCACTGCTGGAGTGGATGAGACAATGTGCAAACATGTTTTTCAGTGAGATAAGTTCTGGGGGCTCTATAAGAGCCAGAGTGATCATCATCTTGCTTTACAGTGGGGAGAACTAAGCAAAATCACAGAGTGGGTTTCTGACTCAGTTTCCCCTCCTGTAAGCTGGAAGAGATCTTTCCTAAAGATGCTGTAAAAATAGTTATGTTACATAGATGCTGTGGTGTGAGGGATCGTGTGAGTCCTTCAGAGAGACAGCTTGCTGTCTGACAGCTGCTTTAAAGATGTGAAAAGGAATGCAAAGGTTTGGCTTCACTTTGCGCCATGCGGAAAAGCAGGATGTGTCTTTCAAAAAAGGAATTTATCACAGCATTGTAGTTCTGAAAGACTGCAAGTATTCTAGGTCCTATTCTCCCCGGGTGTAATTGCAGCTCCTGTGCCAGGCTCTCCTAATAGTGGGGATTTGGGGTTGCCTGTCCATGCAGGTAGCTACAGTGGAAGTGTGTTGTCTCTGTGCCATGTGTTGTACTGTAATGTGAGTTTTGGAACTGAGCCTGTTTTTAATAAATTGTACCTTTTCCTCAACTGCTTCCCGTCTAAATACAATGTGTTAACCCAAGAATGAGCAACCATCACAGCAGCTGTCAGTGGATTTTCGTATGTTCTCAGCAAAGACCCTCTGAGGAATTTCCTTATTAAACAGACGAGCTATCAAAAGCACCTCTTCTTGCCAAAAAGGGCAAAAAGCACAGAGAACCGAATGAATGTTCAGTGAAATTCTGTTGCAGTTTAACAAGGTCGAGCCTTGGAAGGAGATCTCTCTTGACTCATGCCTGCTGCAAAGAGGCTCAAAATAATAAGTGAAAGTCTTGAACATAAAACCTTTATCATCTTTGTTTTGACCCTTTCAGGACGTACCAGTACTTTTGACACATTTCTGATGGATTCTGTTGTCCCTAAAGCTGGGCTGGGCTGGGCTGGGTGGTGTTTGTAGGGCATCACGTGCAGTGAGGTCTTGGCTTCTCATGGACAAACCCTAATCAGGGAGGCTTGGGAATGTTGTTTCAGTTTCAGTCACATTTCAGACTTGATCTTGAGGAGGGAAAGTACTGACCTCAGTTGTAAGAAAATAAGTGTGTCACCAGGTGTGTATGTAACTTTTGGTGATTGACTAAAACAGACCAGGACTCTCCAACCTGGAAAGGTGATGGACCAAGTGGGCATGTGGTGGTGATCCGGCAGATGCAAGGGGGTGTGGAAGCAAGCAAGGAAGGGGAAAAAGAGGTAGAGTGTAGCTTCAGACATCCTGAAGTCACTGTTTTGCTTGCTGTGCTGTTTTATGGCTAATTCTAAAGTAGCATTGGTTCGATAGTGGTGTTGGATGGAAAGCTATGAGAAGATCAGGACAAGCGGTGATAGTTGAGGAATTGACCTAGAAAAGTAATAGGACAAGGCTTGATTGAAGCAGTAGAAAGGCAGAACCTGGATTTCTGTAAAGAAAGAATGAAAATGATCTTATTTGAAACAGAGGGTGATGTTAAAGAGAAATACTGTGTCTGAGAGGCAGACGAATTGATCACATAAATTAAGACTATTAATTTCAGTGATAGCACAGAAATGTGCTGTCTGCTTTTGTTCCATCTCAACCTGGGTTTGGCCATTTTTATTCCAAGTCACTGCCAGAAGGTGTCCTTTAATGCTGCCCTCCTGTACTGAATTCAGGAGAAGGGCTCCTTACCGGATCTAAGTCTTTCCATTATCTTATTTTTTTTCCTAAGGGAGCAAAATTGATTCCCAATAAAGCAGCTGGTTGATTTTTAAGATTCCAGACCTGCCTATTTGTTTGATCTTTTGGTTTTGCATTTAACTGGTTGCTCGCTCTGTCCTGCCTCTAAATGACTTTCACCCAGTCCACGAGCACGGACTGCAGCTCTTTGTCCAGGATATCGCACACTACACCACTTCTCCAGGGACTCCCACCACATTGTCGGTTATGAAAGCTAATGAAAAGTGCTGTTTCTCCTTTTTCTTCAGTGGTTTTGATTTTTATTCATTTTGTCCCTGCCTGTCAGGACTGGATGAGTGGAAAGGAAGGGGGAGTCATTGAAGCTCTTTCATCACAGACCCTGAGCACGCTCTGCTTCACTCTTCCCATATTCCCAGGAGTAAATTACCACTTTTTTCATACTCTTGAATTTTCTTTATGCTTGTTTTTTACCCTTGTTGCCTTGACTCCTTCTTTTGGCTCTGAGATCCTCATCTTTGAGGCATTTCCTATTTTATTGAGTATGTTTGGCAGCAATTAACATTGGAGCATGGTCCAGGCCAACAGTGCAATACATACCTTGATATTTCTTACTTATTTCTGATTAATGTTCACACACTCAAGCCAGTCAGTTTCAAAGTTAAAACCTTTTTTTTATTGGTTTCTGACCACTGCAAACTTTTCCTTTTATGTAGAGGAGAAAAGATCTTTTCCTCGTGCTTTTTAAAGGGATACAGTAGGGATGAGGAGGCTGGGTTAGGAAGCTGGCTGGTAACTTTGCGCATTATACACTGGGTTGAATAGGACAAAGTCTGTTCTCCAGAGTTGCTTTGGTTGTGCAGCACTGGGCATTTGTTTGTGAATGACGCAAGTACTGTGCAGATGAAAAAGTAAGCATAGCCTTGTCTGGTATCCAGTATTACTTTTTAATACCTTTCTGAAGATAGCTTTTATTCAGCAGGAAGTTGGTTATTTGACACACCGTATGGTTCTTCTGGGTAGTACATCCCTACAGGATTCCAGAAGGCTACTGGCACAACAATTAAGGGTGCATATTTTAAGCAGTGCTTTTCGACAGATGCAGATAAAACTGGCAGTCATTCTCTCCATCATTCTCTCCGGTGCACTGCCAGTGGGAGTATCCAATATCAAATGCTACAGGGAAGATGCAAGAACCTACACTGTGCTACAAAGGAGTTTCCTCTGACTCACAACCATCAGAGCTGGCTGATGCCCTGAAGTGTGCTAATGTTGTTCATATAGGGATTTTTAGCTTGTGAGTGATCTTAGGAGTGAGTTGTTGATTTTACAGAGCAGAGCAGTGGTGGAAGCAAAGGTAGGTGGAACAGTATGGCTTGGGGCAAGTGTGCACCCAAGGATGGTCAGGATAAATTGAAATAATGCAGTGAAAATTCTCAATTTTCATTACTTTTATCACTTACAATCCATACAGTTTAGTCCTTCCTTTCAACTGGATAAATTAAGAAAATCACTTACTCAAGTCCATAGGCAAATATTACAATAATTTTCTCAGAATTAAAATAAGCTTTTCTAATGAGTTTTTATGGTCTATCATCCACCAGCAAAGATTTGTAGAACTTGAATGAAAAATAGGTGTGCTTTTTTCCTCATTACTTAATTAGCCAAACTCTGCTTTCACTTTTAAATGTTGTTATATGTTTGAGTGACTGGCATTTTGCTCTTTCCTCATATACTTGAGTCAGCATAGTGATCACTCAGTTTTGACCTAATAACCATGTAAGAGATGGGGCCACTTGACTTCCTGTAATTTCTTGACCCACCACCTGTTGAAGAGAGAATTAACACAGAATTGATACAGATGATTTGGCTATAACATCTAAATGTATCAGCATCAGCCTGAAATATCCTGCCTGGAGAATGTCAGACATGAGCATTGCCAGCCCTGACATCACCTGCCTTGGGAGGCTGTGCCGTATCGTTCTGGCAGGTGCTTCCCAGTAACAAAGAGAGATTAAATATCCCAAAGAATTTTACTCAGCTGTGTAAAACATTATTAAAAAGAACTTTCAAATAAAGTTTGTGTGTTTCTTGCTCTCTGGCTGCGCACTGCTGGCTCGTTTCGGAGGTGTGGGAGGCATAGGCACTGGCATGGTGTGGTGGCAAGACTCCACTCCTGCAATTTTAAGAGGGCATTTGTTGGAGAAAGGTCCACACAAGCTACAGAATTGCAGCAGCTTTAGCTGTGGTTATGTGGATAAATATATTTTCATCCAGCACTGTCAGCAGAGTGCAACTGAGTAGGACTGCAAATTGTCGAATACATTGTCCTGTGGTGTAGAGGCCAGTTTCACACTGCTGCCCTCAGGGGCACAGCAGACATTGCTACCCAGGCAGGTTTGCAGGCACCACCATTCCACCCCCTGCTCTCCTCAGGAAGAAATCAACTTGACTTTGTGGATTTGGATTTTTCTCTTCTGTTTTAAAGCTTCAGCACATCTCCAGTTTTTGTATACAAAATAGTCCCCTGTGGAAAACTCTGGTAGCACAGACAGTGCTTGTTGCCCTCTACTTTGAGCTCTTATATTCTGGTTTTCTGAGAACTTTGCCATTCGGAGTGTCCGCATCAGTAAGGCAGCGATAACCTGTGCTGAATTTCCTGAATTTGGTGGCTGACCTGTGCTGATGTCCATGCTGTCCCAGCTCAGCTGCTTTCCTTTCCTGATGTAGCTCAATGAGAGCTGGCCCACTTTTGTCTACACTGTGCTGCAAATACTCCTACAGTTGCATTAGAGTCTGTGATGATGATATCACCTATTTTTGGTGCAGAATGATGCTTAAAAAAATTAAAAAGATGACTTTAAAAAAAGATTAAAAGGAAAGAACAGAGAAGGGAAGTAAAAAGAACATACCTAGGTCAGCTGCATGCAGAGTGTTTCACCATTCTAGGGAGATAATGGCAAATCTTTCTTTAATCTGCAATTCCAAGCTGCTGAATTTCTCTGGGATCTCTGATTTATCCAAATATCCTCTCTTACACTGAAATCAGACTCTTGATGTTGCCTATAACTCTTCTTAGAGCTGCAAATCCTAAATCAGTTTAGCATTTCATCTATTGTCTTTACTCCTTTGAATAGAAATAATGGCAAGAAGATAGAGGGATAAAGAAAAACACCAGTGGGAAGTAGAATCAAATCTGACTGATGAAATATAATGTTGTTAAGCCACAGATGTTAAGTACCTTTAACTGATTCTTGACATATTTTTCCAAAGGGTCGTCTCCTGTGACCCTCACAGGAAGAGCCACCGGGATGCGCATGTGGCGAGTCTATGCAAATCAGAAGCAAAACATTTGCCCATAAGACTTATAAGGAGCTTTTCAGTTAGACAGTGGTGGTGTAAATGCCAGCCTGATCTGATCTATTAGTGCAGTTGAGTCTAACCTCTCTGGCCTTTTAAACGTGGGAAAACAACAGCTCTGAGTGGCTGTTGGGAGGTTTCAATTACATTTGCACCCCAGAGGGACACAGCAGTGACCTGGTGCTGATGGATTTATGAGTATGTTATCTGACAGGAAGGTGGGTTTAAAAACAAAGCTTGCAACACGTGCTTAGCTATTACGCTGAACTACTTTTCTTGACTTGGACATCTCTATTTTTCTCCTCTCGTCAGGCTCAGGTAGTTCAGAGGATTCCTACCATTGAAACAAAGATTGTTTCCTCATTGATGTCCCAGAAATCAATCTAACAGTATCAAAACAAAAATAATTTTAGATAAAAAATTGCACCAACATTTGAATCACTAGCAGGGAGAGAAACCTTTTGCTTCAGATAGTTTTTTTAAAAGCTGAGAAGATTATTTTCTCTGACTAGTCTGAGCAAGAGTTATTTCAAGTATAAAAGGACAAGTTAGATTTTTGGGAACACTTTTACATTTAAATCCTTGGAATAAACATGCTTCATTGATATATTGTCTTGCCCACATTATATCATAGGAGAGCTTGGTTTACTTAGCTGGAAGCCATAGATGATTTTTCTTGAAGGTTATGAATTGCTATCCTTATTCCTCTGGAGCCTTTTATTCTCTTTTGGGACTAAGCATTAACAAGAGAAGAATTAAATATTGATGGGAAATAATTAAAACATTTTAAATGGGATGAAAAATACACAATTGTCATGACTGTGTAAGTGTTCAAATTAAATAGTAATATTTCATCTTCCTCTAGGATGTCACAAACCTACAAGAGTACATTGCAGCTCAAAACAACTGTCCCATGTAATGGTTTCAGTCTTACAGATGTATTCACCATTAGCCTATGTGTGAAGACTACTAAGCAGTTTTTAATTAACTTATGTCAAATGTTGCATAGCGCTACATCAACAAGAACTTACAAGAAGAACAAATCCTCATTCAGCTCAGATCAATACATGTACATAATTCATTGCACCTGTACAGAAATACCCCGCAAAGACACCTTAACTCTGACCCATGAGGCTTTGCAGACAGCAAAGTCTATTTCAATAATTATTGCAGTAACAGGGATGAATAGGAATATATCCTCAGATGCTTTTGCACGTAGTAGCACTTAATGATGCCTGTATCTACCTGCCTGCATTAAATTGTGTAAGTTACCTTTTGCAGACCTAGGAGCTGAACCAGGTGTTCCAGACATGTTAGCCCCAGTTCACATCCTCTTTGATCTTGTAATAGCTTGGTGGAAGTGAATGGCATGGACCTGTGCTATGGATTCATCTGCAGGTACCTCTTTCTTCAGCAGACTCTAGTTTTGCCTTTTCAACTCCTCAGAGCTAGTCTACCAGGCAGTGTCAGTGTGTAGCTTTGTACTATGAGTTTGGATCTTTCCAGCAGCATTATGACCCAGATATTCTCAGGCAAGTTGTGTAGCTGTGCTCCAGTCTGCTGCGACTAAATTGCTGATGATACCTGTAGTACGCGTTTTAAAGACAGTGTGAGTGTATCTGCATCTGGCTTAGGGATTCCAGGGTAGGTCAGCCCTAAAATGTGAGATGCTCCTCACTTGAGCTGGTGAGACTGCAAAATATGATTGGACTGTCCAAAGGACTATTGAAACTTCATAAGGTATTATTTTTGTATTCCAGTAAGAACTACCCTTTGGCAAGAAAAAGGCCCCAATACTATTCACTGTGTAACATTTTTGAAAACATTTCTACTTCGCTATACTTTTGTCTTGACCATTTGCTTTTTACTCTAGTGAAGAACGAGTGCTTGAGTCTGTGACAGTCTCAGCTGGTTCAGGTGTGCCTGAGTACCATCACCAATTGTCTTAGAGTGGCCTGGGTGCTAATACTTAGCCTGAAGCAAGTGACTAAAGAGGTCCATAGGTGGGTATTTTTTGATGAGAATTCACCCACAGTGCTGCAGCAAGAGATCTGATCTGAAGAAATCAGATCACCATGGCAGACAATTATGTGGACTTTGTTTCTGAGTTGCACAGAAAGTAGTTTGGCATAGCCAACAACTTTCCTGCATAGCAAAATTTTTCTCTTAGCAGTCTGTGCACGGATCAGTCAGGAACATGATGTCTGCTTTCATAATTTTTCCTTATTCCTATTGCTTCTCAAGTGGTCACTGAGGTACAAGAATGAGAAAATTTAAATGTGTTAACGGCCAATAACAAGTAGCTTTTGCATAACACTACTCTGACAGAGCTCTGCAGCAGCAGCAGCAGCATTTCCAGTCCATTCTCTCTAGCTGATCCCTGTTGCCAACCCTACTATATAAAACAAACCAGCTTGGGACAAACAGGAGCGTGTAACTTATCCATCCCTGCACCTCACCAGCAATAGCCTCTTGCTGCATAAATCAATGTACTGTTTACCCGATGAGGCTCAGAATATGAAATCAGGGATTTTCACTGCTCAGTGTGGTTCCTGTTTGAAACTTGTATGACCTCCCTGGTACTGACAGGTTAGTGGCAATAAAACATTTTACTGAGAATCTTTGGCAAGGATGGCTTTTATTATGTGTTTTTCCTGTCTGACAGATGGTTTTTGGTAGAAGCAAGGGTAGAAATTCTCCACAGCAGTTGCAGGGAGACTTGGCCACATCCACTAGCATTAATTATAATAATTGTCCTTTGTAATTAGCTGTGTGCCAGAGATGGAGGCACAACGTCATGTCTCTGCTGACTCCGTCTGATTGTTGGGTCCTTTTGTGGATTGCTCTCCCACAACTGGGAAACAGATTGTTTGGGCTGGAATTAGAGAGTTGTAGGTAGGCAGCAGCTGCTCTTGAGATTTTTTTATATGCTAGTTGGATGTATGAGATCAAATTGGTTTTGTTCATTTAACAGCCTGTTCAGTGGAGGAGGAAGAACAACATGAGCCCCTGTAACTGGTAACGTTCTATTCTGATAGAGGCTCTGCCTTAGGTGACACTTGGGTGTATTTACAGCTCTGTAAACGATCAACTCCTGTTCCCCTGCAAGTGTAGGAAATGACTCTACATGTTCCTACTCCTCGTGGAGAAACCCGTACTCATTGTGTGTCGTACCAGCCACTACAGGTGGCGTTTGACCTGAACTTGGTGTGAGCATTTACTCAGTGAATGTAACACTACTGAAATTACGCAAGGACTTTCTGCCTTGTGATTTAAACCTGGAGCTGATCTCACTGTCAAGACCCTCACATTTAATATGTCAGCCTGTGTACAAAAAGAGGGTCTTTCATCCTAGCCTCACTGATGGTAAAGAACCCAGGCTTCCACATTTCTTTGGCAGGGTCCCTTGCTTTCCAGGTTAGCGTGCAGATAGTCAAAAGCTTTGCAGTTTTTACTAGAAGAATTTCATATCAGTGGGAACAAGGGACTTATCTGGTATCTCTTATACAGGAAGGAATATCTTTACTGGAAGTGTGAATATTGCAGGTGGGTTACTGCAATAACCCACATAAGTCATGTGGCTAGCAAGGTTGGAAGGATAGGGCTTATACTACTAAATTTTCCTCTGAAACTTAGTCCTTTGTATCATGTGTAGCCAGTCATATCAATCTACAAAGGGCAGAACTCCTCTTTCATTCCTACATCAGCAGAACTGTAACATTCTCCACATTTGATTGTGTCTGCAGCAATGCTCAGAATCCCTACAACCTGTTTCACCCTAAAATCTCAACGCATTTCACAAACCTTAGTAACTATGGTGTTTTGGTAAGGTGAACAGGCAATCTAAGCACCACATCTCGAAAAAGCAAGTTAGTGTTCAGAAAGGTTAAAAGAACTGCCCAGACTTTGCTGAGATTAAAATCCAGAGTTCTCGCTGGCCAGTCCTGCCCCTAAACATCAGAGCTGCACCAGATGATCTGCTGATGTGATTGATGCACTTCTACTCTTGTCAGTGGTCTCGGACTGAGTTACAGCTGTGCGATCTGTCCCCTACAATGTTGTGTGCAAATTGATGTTTCATGTTCAGGGTACGGCATCAATGCAATATTGAAATGAAATCTGATTTGTGTCACACAGCCTTGACAATGTAGAAACTGCAGTGATGCTGTGAGTGAACAGGTAACCAACCATGCCGAGCCACAAGATGGATTTTACCCAGAGACAGTCCTATGCTGTGTGTCACAAAGCCTTGATGATAAAATGATTAAATTCTCAAAGCAAAACAAAGATACTCGACTTTATCTTGAGAAGAAATGCAAGGTGACTGCCAACCCAGAACTGGGGAAAGAAATCTATGCTCTTTTTGACCTCATGCCAAGTCAAGGCTGACACCAGGAGTGGATTTGACTTTGCTCTGTTCTATCTGGAGATGTAAGAGCACAACAATACAGCTTGTTTTGGCACCTAAATCAAAACTTTCAGAGAAAATAAGAAAATCTGCATTTTCCTCCTGCATCAATTGCATCATGCAGACTTCAGGTTATGATACTGCATTGCATTATTAAAACTAAATTCCAAGGGAGCAGGTGGCCCGGTGATGTTATTTCACCTCCCAAGCTGATTGGCAAATCTGTCATGTTAATATCAAGTGAGAATAAATATTGGGTGCTGCAGTCAAGAGTTTTTTTCAAAACAGAGAGTTACTGATGGTAATCGCTATTAGTCTTAAATGTTTGCATTTTTGTAAAGGAGTTGACTACAGTTTGTACTAGTCACTGTACAGAGGAAAAGGAGACAGTATTTTCTTTGAAGACATTCAATTCCCAAACTATTTTGAAAGTTTGGGAGAGTTGGGACTGTTGCTTCTCTAAGGGGTGTATCCGTGTTGCAGCTTAGAGGGTTATTTCTGCAGGCTCAACTGGAGGAGAAGGCATGGATCAGAGCAGGAAATTCTTACTTGTTGCCTGTTCCTATTCTGCTTACTTTAAATCAGCTCCAAATTGAAAAGAGAAATTTAAATAGAAAGAAAACTCATATCCAGTGTTTTCAGTATTCAATAAAAAAACCAAAAACAACACAAGGGAAAGAATCTGCATCTCAATCTCATCGTTGCATTAAAGGAGATGTACTGAATTTGCAGAATGGCTGCAGCAAGTTGTGAATAATGTATGAAAGGGAAAAATTGCTTCCCTGTGCACAGAGAGAATGCAAACAGCTGTGCTGTTTGCTGTGTGCTGGTTGGTTGCACATATACACTGGCATCGCTGGGGACCCATGAAGAAGAATGTAGCAAATCCAGAGTTCCCAAGTTTTCCCTCCTGCTCTGGCTCAGTCCTTAAAAAAGTTTAAAATTACTTTTATTGCTTATAATCAATTTTTGTCCCTTGTCTCTTCTTTTCTTTTCTGTTGGCAACTGGCCAGTTAGAGGAGGGAAGAGGAATGAAAAACATACACAAAGAGGCCAGACAAGGAAACACAAGTTTAAATATGTTACAGCAAAGATTTTTTTCTTTTTGAAGCTCAGCCTTCTCTTTTTCAATGTTGTTGTTTATTTACTGTAGATGAGAAATCAGGATTAGGGGGCTTGGCAAAAGTCAGTGTCTTCTAGTACTACAAACCAAACCTTGATTTTTATCTCCTTTATGTTCACTCACTACCTTGAGTAGTCAATCTAGAGATCAAGTCATATCAGGAGTGACTTTAGCCTGGATTAAAGGAGGCTCCTGAAAGGAGCTTGAAACGTATCTGAAAGGAGGTTGTAGTGAGGTGAGAGTAATCTCTTATCCCAACTAACAAGTGATAGGACAGGAGAAAACAGCCTTAAGCTGTGCCATGGGAGGTTTAGATTGGATACTAGGAAAAATTTCTTCACTGGGAGGGTTGTAAAGCACTGGAACAGGCTGCCCTGGAAAGCGATTGATCCCTAGAGGCGTTTAAATGTAGCTGTGGCACTTAGGGGCATGTTTAGTGGTGGACTTGGTAGTGCTGGGATAACAGGTGGATGCAATGATCTTGGAGGTCTTTTCTAACCTAAAAAAGCCTAAAAACCTAACCATATGAAGTTCAACAAGGAGAGTGCTGGATTCTGCACCTGAGGTGGGACAACCCCAGATGTACAGACAGACTGGGGAATCAGATGCTGGAAAGCAGTGCCGTGGAAAGGGACCTGATCAATGGCAAGTTGAATCTGAGTCAGCAGTGTCCTGGTAGCCAGGAGGGCCAACTGTGTCTTTGAGGACATCAGCCAAAGCATCACCAGCAAGTTGAGGGAGGGGATTGTCCCACTCTGCTCTGCACTGGGGCGGCCTCACCTTGAATATTGTGGCAGTTTTGGGCACTACAATATAGGAAAGATATTAAACCATTAGAGAGTGTCCAAAGGAGGGCATTGAAGATGGTGAAGGGCGTTGAGGGGAAGATGAATGAGGAGCAGCTTGAGGGCACTTGGTCTGTTCAGCCTGGAGAAGAGGAGACTGAGAGGAGACTTCATTGCAGTTGCAACTTCCTTGTGAGGGGAAGAAGAGGGACAGGCACTGATCTGTTCTCTGTGGTGACCAGTGGCAGGACCCAAGGGAATGGCCTGAAGTTCTGTCAGAGAACGTTTGGATTGGATATTAGAAAAAGGTTCTTCACCCAGAAGGTGGTTGGGCACTGGAGCAGGCTCCCCAGAAAAGTCGTCACAGCACCAAGCCTGACAGAGTTCAAGAGGTGCTTGGATGATACTCTTGGGCACATGGTGTCGTTCTTGGGGAGGATCCTGTGAAGGGCTAAGGGCTGGAGTCAATGATCCTTGTGGGTCCCTTCCAATTCAGCATATTCTGTAATTTTGTAAATGATTCTATGATTCTGTAATTTGATATGACGTTAGAATCTGTTCAAAATAAGGTTGATGTGTCAATGCATTGCAGGTCAGACCTTCAAATTTTTTTTTGTCTTGATAGTCTTCTGGCAGAAAATGAGACCTGTGGTGAGTTACATGAGTTACAAGTTACAAGTAACATGAGTTACCTTTATGGTGGTGTTAAATAAGGTTTAGGGCCAGTAGGACACCAGTCTCTTCTAGAAGGTTATCTGAACTCATATTTTTGGAAGAGAAGGGGAACAAACACAAGCCCATTACTTACTTAGCTTTCATTTGAATGAAATAGCTTTTAATTTTCTTTTTTAAGTAAGCTTTAAATCCCACACTCTAAATTTAAACAGATGAGTGAATAGCAAAACACAGCTCAAAGAGCTGTCCCTCACTTCTAGGAGAAACTTTTCTCTGATGTGCTGAAGAAAACACAGACAATTAATCATTTTTATGCTTTCAAAGCATTGGTATGATGGTGCCAAACTTTTTCTGACAGATCTCGTCTACTTCAGTTATCTGCCACTCCAGTTTATGAGGTTTCTAGGGCAACTGTCGTCTTTGTAGTGAACCACCCAGCGTACTCCCAGGATCCATAGAAGGATGCTTTTCCTTTAGCACTCCTAGATTTCAGAGCTCAGTTTCTAAACTCACAACAGCAAAATATTATTATTTATGAGAACAGGTGAATGATTTCTTGGTTTAGATTTTTGCAAACCTGATGGTCGGGAAGACTTCAGCTTTCTCCCGTGTCAGGTGTCTTCATAGGCAAAGGGTCTTGCCCAAGAAGATTGTTGTAACTCTCTTGAACTTTGTTGGAATTAACATTAGCTTCATTGCTCTGGAAAAATGTAGTTGTCTCAACCTGGCAGCTGGGCTTCTCATAAGAGGAACAAGAGAGGTGAAGAAAAAGGCAGTGTAAACAAAGAACTCTGAACTAGTAGTACTGAGAGGGGCAGCTTCTGCAGACTATCCATGAAATCACATCTGTCAAAGACTCAGTCCATCTGAGGAAGATGATATGGGATTATTTGTATTGGTAGAACCTGGTCCTAAAAGGACAGGAGCTAGTTTCCTGGCTAAAGGAGATGGGAACCTCTGCTCTCTAAGTCCACAGCCTGGAGGGAGTTCAATGGGATGCTGTGATTCCAGAACACTTGTTCAAATGTTTATTCTGGGGAACAGGGAAACAATTAACGATGCTACCTGAAAGAAATAAATAATCTGATTAATCTGACATTCCAGATTCTGGGGGAAAATGTGTATACATGTTATGATAATTAAGTATGTTTGGCTCCAAAGTAAAGTCTCTGTTCTTAGAACACTTGTGAAATACGATAATTTTATCATTCCATGTAAGATGGATGGATAGTGATTAAGAGATGTAAGGAAGCTGCATGACAGCTGGGTGCAGGTCAAGACAAGAGGAATGGAGTTCCACTGATGTATTCACAGAAACATTACCCTGTGTATTAACTTTGTGTTCTGGTGGTGTCTGAGAGATCTTTGACAACACTTTTAGGCTGGATATTGTGTATTTGAAAAGCATCTAGAGTGTTGGTGGCAGCTATTGAGGAAGCAGTATTCTTCATTACCCACTGGTATCATTCTTCCTGCACTGTGTAGAGGCAGCAGCCGAACAGCATTGATTATTCAGATCTCAGTTTCCAGGCCAAAATGTAACAAAGAGGCTTGTTGGCTCCATAGCTAGCTATGGATAAATGGGTACCATGCTTTTCACCAGACCTTCTCTATGGGGTGGTAGAGGGGCAAGGAAATGCAGTTTGACATTGAAAATAAATGATAAAGTTACTTATAATGCTTACTCTTCCAGCTGGAGCCTGTTTGCTAACACCATCCACCTCAGCCACTAATGCTTCCCGCTTCCCTGATGAGTGGCCATTTTCTACTGCTGGCTTGGTGTAAGAATATCATGAATAGGATTTTTTTTATTTATTAGCTGTGTTAATGTGGCACACAGGAGCTGCATTAAGTTGGGCACAGTACAAACACATTTATTTAGACTTGTGTGAAAATTACTAATGAGAGAAGATGGCTGGCCAAAGCTCTAGGCATTCTGACACCTCTGAATAAAACAATGACATCCCAACAGTGTTTAAAGTGATGATTCCAGCAGAAGCTCAGCCAGCTGCTTCCAGAAACTCCTACAGAATACCATTAGCCTTCTCTAAATAGTCTGTAAAACAGAAAACTTGACAAATGTTAGGAGATGGTCTTTACCCTGAGATGCTTACAGTCCAAAGCCTACATCCTTCAGAGAAGTGTCTACTTAAATGATGCATCCAGTGAGAAGATGCTGTTACTTGTCTTCTTTAAAATTATGCATGGTTCCGGATGGTCAAGGCAGAAAGCAAAGGGAGAAGAAAGGAAAAATCTTACTTGCTTGCAAAGAAAGAAAAGATGGAGACTTAAACCTGAAAGGTCTTGCCCGAGGCCACCTAAAGAATCAGTGGCAGAGCCCAGAATAGAAGCCAGATGTTCTAAGTTTGTGAATATATGCCTTAACAAGAATTCAGCAGACTTTTCCTTCAAAGTCTGTTTTCATCTCCCTTTTGCATTACAGGTTTTTTAAATTTTTTTTTAAATAATTTTTTTATTAAGGATGTCTAAAGAATGATGTGGGGAGTTTCAAATAAAAGTGATACACTGAGGAATCTGAACTTTGGGACATTTGCTAGGGTTCTGATTTACCATGAGCAAGAAGAGCTGCTCTGATCCTAATTCTTAGATAGGAACCTCAAAGATTGCAAGAGCCTATAAATATTTGCTTTATTTGCAGTGAAGAATACAGGAAGTTCTGAGTTAGCCTAATTTAGGCTTCGATATAGGCTATTTATGTACTACCTCCTGGGACCACCTCTGATTACTGAAAGAGTGACCTTATTGGAAACCAACAAGTAGGTCTGCAGTTAATTATAAAGGGTTCAGAGCTTGCTGCAGAGCCTTAACAATGGTATTTTTGTGGATGATGTTACGTGTTTTTATTTAACAGTTCAAGTCAGGAGAGCTAAAACAGATGGCATACTTGTTACTGCTCTCTTAGAACACCTATAGAAAAGACACTGATAATAACAGAGGCCAAGCCTAACAGGTCAGGGGAAATGGCAAAGATCAGGCTGTCTGGCCTCACTAATTACCATCTGAAAGCAATAATGAACTGGTCAGTGGGGTCAGGAACAGGTGATGCTGCGTGGAGGGGGAGAAAGAGGGATTTGTTTGTCTTCTGCATTTGGAAGAAGTAGTTTAAACATTCTTTCCTCTTTTTTGGTTTTACAATAATGGCAGTGACTTAATCTAATCTAAATGTGGCTTTTGGAGAAAATCTGCTCTAGGATGCTTCCAAAATAATTTCCTGCAGGAAAAAAACAATATCTCTGAGTACAGTTCAGGGTAATGTCTAGAGAAATGTAAAAAACTGACTTAAGGGGCAGCAAGTTTATACACAGGATGATGCTCCTCTGGGGCATCATAGAAAATGATTATACCAGATTTTGTTCATCAAGGCAAAGTAAGCTAAATCAGATACAAGGCAAAGCCCTTAGGAGGAGGAGGAACGTATTCAATTTAGTGAGGCAACTGTGATAGTAATTAAAGCCCAGATGGAAACCTTTGAACGTGTCTGGCGTCTGTGTATCCGCTATGTTTTTTCTGTTAACTTGACATTATAAAAGGAGCACCCAAAGAATAAAGAGATGGTGTTTGAAATTTCATCAGTCAAGCACTGTCCCAAATTTGATTTATTGTAAACAATCTGCAAAAATTGCTTTGGGTGTATATGATACAGACAGGGAGTTTTCTCAAGTGGTAGTTCACAAAGAAAGAAATTGTACATTATTTCTACATTTGTCTTTGCTGAAATGCAGTCAGGATTAATTACACCATTTGCCAGCTCTGACTGTGAACTTCTTGTACTTCGGACATATGGACAGAATTTTATTCTGCTGTTATATATTCTCTCTGAAGCAGAGTGCTGTTTACTTTATGAGGAGATACACTGCAAGATTTCAGTAAAAAACCCCATATAATAAAAAAATTAATGTAAAAATCGAGGATTAAAAGGGGAAACATTGTCCTGGTTTTCCCCTGTAATGCACAAACCAAGAGCAAAGGATGGTGCTGTATGGAAACACTGTTAAAGGGTTAGGAAAATGTACAGAGTGATTTGCTGTTCCTGCTGAATGGAGGGCTGGGGGCAGCTGTAACTCTGCTGGGCTGTTGCACACACTGGGATCCTCGAGTGTCTCCTGCCTTGTGTTTGAGTCATTACTTTATCTGGAGCAGACTGCTTCCAGTCCCAAATCCTCCAGCATATGCACTGCTTGGTTCCTAGTGGAGGCCTGTATGTGGTGATGAGATTTACTACTGCCACTTGAGTAACTGGTGAACTGGAGTCCATGCTCACATTGGCCTGGTTTGAGAGGCTGGGCTCAGTGGGTTGGCTTTTGGTGTCTGAGCATGGGGGAAGAGTTTGTTGTTCGGAGCAAGGTAAATGCATGAAAAAAAGAGGGGGGAGGGAAGATAGTCCTCTTCGGGTGTGTTAGATGGCTTTTCCCCATATTGTCTGTAAACGTGTATTTAGGGGCTTTTGAAGCAGTCTGTTACTCCCTAGACAGACCAGTTTATTGGCATTTTGTGATGTTACAGTTGCAGGCAAAGCTGTAGTTAAGCATGGGTAATTAGTGACAGTATTAATGGTCTTTAGCAGTACTGACTCCAGGCACTAGTGTTTTCCCTGAGTTTTCATTACCTTTATGCTGATAATGGCTTACATTCTTTTTACTAAATCCATGTTGCCAAAATCCTTCTGGTGATTTTCACTTAAAAAAGTATCTCCGTGTGAGCATATTTTCCCTACATATGCTGTCAGTCTTCATTATTTTTTTTTTTTGCACTGAAGTACATGGGGCCTCTTTTACAGTCTATATGTCGAAATAACAGCAAAGAATTCGTTCCTTAATTATATTAAGCTTTCTTTTAATGGAGATTTTTTTGAAGAACTCTGCTTTTAATCCACTTGCTCTGTGGCTCCTGTGCTCCCTGCAACTGGTTCTCTGCTCATTGATGAGAGTCCAAAACCCCGAGTCCCACAGCTCATGAATTTAAGACAGATTAAATTTTCAGATCTAATTTTATTTTAATCTTCATTTTACCTCCACATTTAATATTAGAGGGCATCACAAGCGTATGTCTATGGAAGGTGGTTTTTTACATAAGTCAGGACAGCACCTATAACCTTGGAAGTGGAGTCACAGCATTCGTGGGCTCTGTGATCAATCCTCCAGAAAGGGATGAGAGACTTGCAAGTTGATAAAAGACTTGAGTGTAGTGCAAAAGAGGAGCCTATTCCTGATCACCTTTTCAATCAGCTCTTCACCTGTCATCCTGTGACTTTGCTTAAAGACAAACTAATTGTAATAATACTAAAATAAAAAAAAAAAACCACAACCGGTTTTTATTCCCTACAGCCAACATCTTGTGACGTTTATAAGACCATAGGTTATATTTATGGGTCTTATACCTCCAAAGGGGGTCTGTGGTACTTTTGTCTGCAGTATCATTGCCACCATGGGACTGGGGTCTGAATCTTACATCAATGTACGTAAGAGGAGGCTCGAGAGATTTATAATGTGAAAATGCCGACAGCTCCATAATTTATTGCAAGGCTAATGACAGCACTGTAGTTCCTGACAGCTCTAAACCCTTGTTCTCTGGGATAGTTTGTTTCTAATACACTCCCTTTGCTGGATCTTCCCCCACCCTCTCTCTGGATGAACGGACTCGTGAATATCTATATTACCGCATTTTCCTTTGGTATTTTAACAGCCTTTCACTTTTAGGACTTCCCATTGTTCAAATTTGTAAGAGATTTCAGGAGCTTCTCGGCAGAAAGGTTTTTTCATATAATTTGCCTTTTTTCTTGTTGTTCCTTCCCCAGCCTGGAGTATCTTACATATTCATTGTCACACCGGATACTCCAGCAGCAGCTTTACTTTTCAAGCCCTGGTACTTTTTAGTGTCCGAAAAATGGGTAGACACCGAACAATAGCTACTTTTTAACTTATTTGAGGAGAATGCTGTGCATCTGCATAATGGTTTCACACAGAAAGTGCTTTATCTTCATGAGTTAGTGAGTCAGTTTAGGGGTATTCTATTGGCAAAAGCTTTCAGAGAAATTATGCATGGTAAATTAATGAAGGCCGTCTGAGGTATTATTGTGTGTGAATGCACATGCCATTAGAATCAATGGCTGGCTGAAAAAAGTTAACGGTCATTAAGGGACTGTTAAAAAGGCCAATGGACACAGATTTACTCTCTTGCAGGGCTCTGGTTGGGTTAGGTGAAGACAGAGATTGCTATTTGCCTCCAGGCCACAGGACAGCCCAGGCTTTGTGCTTTCCTGTCCCCATTTCTCTTGGCTCCTGTCAGTGGCAGATTTACAAGAGCCTGCTAGAGGTCTTCTGAGGAGGTAGAGAACGTCTTCCAAGCAGGTAAAGACCTTTGCATCACTTTTCCTTATTTTGCAAGTGGTTGATAGCAGAAAGTCCAAGTGGGTGAGCTTGAAAGGGCTTAAAACTTCTGACCATCTCCGTGGTGGTGTGAAATGAAGCTCTTTAATGGAGAGGTTGCAAAAGAGAGGGTACTGTTGATTTTAAATGATACCACCCTATCTGATGATGAGTCTTTCAAATATTGCTCACTTGAGTAGTGGGTATTGCCTCCAATTTATGTTCAGATAGCAAGAAAATAAACTGAGCACTGCATCAGATCTGACCATTAGCCAATGGTGTGGGAAATGGAGCGCTAAATGCCAACTGGAGATCAGGCAACTGTGTACCATTACTGGCAGTTCAGCTGTGAATTTGTCATACACAAAGTATAAGTGACGCGAGCTATTTCCTGGGCACCTGTATTCCCCTGGGCTGTGTCCTTTCCCTTGAGCAATGTAGATTTTTTTTTTCCACATTGTATTTTGAATGCAGTGATTCCGACTGAAATAAAATGCATGGAGAAAATTAATGATTTGATATCTTCTTGCTGCTGCCAAAAGAAATATAAAAGAGTCTTTGATCTGGGAGCTTTAAAAAAGTGAGCTGGACCGGTTACTTATACTTACTGACCTAAGTGAGCGATAAAGCGACTGTGTCAAAGTTTAATTAGTCTCGATCGAGATAAGTTTTTAAGATTTAGAACCAGTGGCCTTTTGAAGAAGTAAGGCTTCTAGTTGTCATTTATGCAACAACGTGTCCTTCTATCATATTTTCTGCGTCTCCAGCAGAAAGAGTTTTTATTTTAAAGGAAAAGAGAAATGGTTCATTTGATGGAGATTAGCACGGACAAGCTTACTAATATTTGAAGGCAATTTCTCTGCCTTACCTTTTTCTCGATTTCATATCCCACAGAGATTACCTCAGACTGCCGTTGTTAGTCACTGTTATTTATATAAAGATATGTAATGCGTTTGTGCTTGAGGGGTCGTCTGTAACGAGGTATGCAATTTCAGATTGTAGAGACTGGCAGGAATTACTGTGAAGAATTGCTTTCCAGTGACAGCTTTATCCTGCCTGTAATATGTCATTGTATGTGACTTTCAATTAATCACGCAATAACAAAACATTGCGTCTGGCGACAATGGTGTGTCCATTAATATCGAGAGGTAAGTCTCAGCTTTAGGAACGCAAACACTGTTGCTGTCCCCTGCCCACTCGTGCACTTTAATCAGCAAGTCTCAACCCAGAAGGAACATTTCTCTCTTCTCCTCTCCCCCATCATCCTCTATTGTGATCTATTAAGCTGCAATCCATAATGTCTCATGTCTCTTGTAATGGTCTGATGGCGTGTGGTGTTAACTGATTGCATGAATTTGACTTTGTCTCACTCTGCCTTGACCTTGGTGTCTTCAGTGGCTTCCCTTCCCTCGTTTGCAAGTTGGGAGTGGGGAGTTGGAAGAGAAAATGGAAGAGTGACAGAATGGAGATATTTCACAGGAGGTTTGATGTTGTTCTTTGAGGAAATGGGGGAGAAAAGAGGTAAGAGAGAAGTGATTACTGGAAAACAAAATGCAACGATTTGCAAATTTGCAGGAGAAAAGACATCATGCTGTTGAGCATAACTGGCTCCATAGACTGAAGCCTGCCACGTGCAGGAGCTCATTGGTAAGCAGACTGGAAACCTTGCAGTAATTCTTCCTCCTGCTCATTCTGCCATTTATAATAAGATTGCTAAGTATTATATCAATTTAAGTAAAACCCCCAAATCTCATTGTGTTTACAGCTGGATCTGTATTCTGAACAGAAACATAAAGAGGCACTTGGGTGTTCTGTGCTTGGGCTACAAAGAGAGAAAGACATCCTGATCCCAGCCACCAAATATACATCCCTGTTACTATATACAGCCAAATTCAGGAGTAGATTCTCACTCCACTGAAAACCTTGGTCTTTTTTCGGTTGATTTATTTTGAGTTAGTATTGAGGTTTTACACCCCATGCAACATAAACAGGAAGCCTAGTAGTAATTAGTGTCAGTGCTTTTCTTTTTCCTCTAAGAAGGAGATTAACCTTATTTTTAAAAGTGCTTGGCTGGACAATCTCAGAAGGATGTCCTGAGCATCCTGAGAGCTAGTTTACACCAGAGCATTGGCATGTTACATGCAACAGAGGAACCTAATTTTTGTATCTCTTCTGTGGGTTAATACTCTTTGCAAATTTGTGGCACGTTTGACTGATTGCCTTGAAAAGTGCACACTGGAAGAGGCATTTGCGCTAGTCATGGATTTTGACAATGATGTGTTGGGCATGTTGGAATACTTTCATTTTTTGTAAATAGAAAGCAAAAGTCTTTGGAATTCTGAGCAATAATGTAGTAGTTTGTAGCTCCTTGGGGAAATCTTCATGCTCTGGCTTGCTGAATCTCCCCATTGTCTCTGAATTATCAGCCAGACAATAAAAAAAACAGTTAATCAAGGGTTTATCTCAAACATGGTTGTTCTGGAGTAAATGCAGTATTATACCACTGCCATACAAGGTTCTTACTCCCTTTGGGCAATGTGACTTCTGCCAATTAGCAAGGGTATTACTTTTAGTTCTTTAATTAACGCTAACCCCATCTATCTTGCTGTATGAGTAGTGGATCTGACAAGATGCTGAACTTGCTAAACTATATAAAATAAAAGTACCTGCCCTCACATGAACTTGAGGGCACTGAGTACCATAGGATGTGTTCTCCTTGGTGATCCCTAGCGGATACAAACCAGCACAGCTCCATAAAGCCATTTGCTGCCAGGTGTGGGGCTGATGTATTTGCATCAGGATTTTCCATCAGGTGAAAGCTGTTGGTGTGTATGTGTTAGGATCCAAGCACACACAGGGGAGACCTCCAAGAAGGAGGGTTTGTAATCAATTTCTCATTCCCAAATTATTTTTCCAGGATCCCCACAGTATGCTGTTTAAGTAACAGAATAATTTCCTAGCTATTAAGTGCCTGAAAATCAGCAGTAATTAACTTAGTGCAAATTCTTCTCTTCCTCTACCTCCTCTTTGCTCAAAAAAACAAACAAACCCCCTTTCTCAGCAGAGGAAATGCAGATGGAAGCGGTCTGTTCTGCCTTAGTGCAGCCATGTACAGATTACATCTTTTTCCCCCTTTCAGTTCTGTGAATAACATAATTGCTTTGTTATCCCTCAGGGAATTTGTAATATTAACATTGGTTAATGACATTAATTCAAGTTTTTACCATTAATAAAATGGCATTGCTTAAAATTAAGCATTACATTTCAATTAGTAGTCCATCAAAGACTTTAATAGTCTGGAGCATTAAAGTGATATTTTTTTTTAATTTCTTATTAATTTTTTATTGTATCATGCTAATTTCCAAAGAGTGATTGAAAGCCCAGCTGATCCAACGAATGACCCTGTCTGCCATGTTTCTTGAAGGAACTTCTTTCTTTTATGACATTATGCAAAAAGGTCACATTTCCACAAAGCAGGAATCTGTTTCAGTCACCTCCTGAATTCATTATCCTCCTTTTTACTTTTTAACATGAGGCACATGATATACAGGCACCCCAGGTGGACATGTTTAAATTAATCTAGTAATAATTGATTCAGAAGAGATTTGGAGGACAGAATTTGCATAAAAGCCATAATGAGAGCAAATCCTCCAAGGCCAGACTGAACAGCTAAGTCCCTGAATAACTTACATCTCCTAAACTAATTTGGTTATATATGCAGGATGAAGGTGTGGGGGCTGGAGCGCCATGTGATTGGAATTCATTACAAATAATTCATCTTCTCTAGAACGGCTGGTCTCAGAGTGTATTAAAATTATATCAGCTCCCAAATGCTTGCTCAAACCCTGTCTCCTGGAAGATGACGACAAGGTTTCTGTCTGAGGGATTGTTTGGGTATTTTAAAGCATTTCTGAGGCAAAGAGCTGACACTCCAGGGCTGAGGTGTCCACTGGCAGGCTGCTTCTCCTGCCTGGTGGGAAAAGATTCAGATGTCCAGTTTTGGCTGGACATCTGACTGTCAAAAATGTAAGTGTAGAAGAGGGTCCCAGCTTTCAGTCTCAAATATTCCTCCCTTACATTCCAACATGGAATTTCTTATCTAAGTTGTAGATCGTTGGGTTTGCATTAAATACTGGCCCACCTTGATGTCTTCGGGAATTTAGGGAGAGGGACACTTTACAGGATGGGGACAGTACTGTGTACCGTTTAGTTAAAGTAGAGCAGTGAACAGTGAAAATTAAAACAACAGTTCATTAAAAGCAAGCAAGCCAAGGGCTTTTTTGAAGGTCAGCTGTCCTGCTTCACTTCCCCTTTGCCTAAATTTTTGAGAAAAGCTCTAAAAGGATGTTACTGTCACCCAGCATAGTAATACTTGTGTTCTGAGGCTGGTGAGCAGTACAATGCTCCTGGTACCATAAAAGTTGTGTAGCATGTTTGGAGGGAGAGAAAAATTCAGCTCTGTCTTTTCAGAAACTGTTGATCACCAGATATTTTTCATGGGGAAAATTGATGTCACTGTTGTTTTCAGCAGATGAGGAATCAGTCCCATGTTGTTTATACACAGCAGTCGGTAATAACCTGTCATTTGTGAGTGTATATGTTTTGCACTGCTTCCCTTCAGTGCTGCCCTGCAGCCAGGAGGCTCTGGGAAGAGTTTCCCTACTTCACAGTATTCCAAGTACAGTGTGAAAGTCAGGGCAGACCAAAGCAGCCCTGCTGCTCCGAGGGGAAGAGTTAACAGAGCTCAACAGGTAACTGCTGTTGCAAGAAATATGAGAAAAGCTGGGCACGGCAGGACAAAAAAAGAGTTTGGCTGACAATTATTATTTTGTCTGTTCATATTTGGGGCATATAAAGGCTGTTTGAATGCCTTCTAGCCAAAGGTTTCCTTATGATAAATGATGCTGTGTTGTGCCAAGGAGACACTGCAGCAAAACATATTCTTGTTTCCAAGCAGGCTGAAACTTGGACTTGCGCTACAGGGGTGCTTTATGCTTCTTCTCCTAGAGTTACAATTAAACCATGAGTCTGTGTTATGTGGCACCAGCTAATCACAAATCTTTGACAAGCAAACAAGCTGTGGTTTCTGTCTCCTGCATGGGCAAGCATTAAAAGAAAAAGCTCTTCTCTTCTTGCTTTTGCAATATAGCAGTGGAGGAAGGAGCTGCTGGGAGGGATGAGCTGGGTTTGAAACATGCAACAGCTGCCTTTGGCTCTGGTGTTTGGGGCTATGTAAATGATGGGACGGGATCCATGGGATGGAGTAGAAGGGAGCAGGTGGCAGAAGCTGTAGCCCTGGAGCTAGTGCTGGAGTCCTTAAACTGAAAAAACAAGGCTCTAGGGAAAGTCCAGCCTATATATTATGGCTGATTCTCAGGCAGGAGATGGTGTGATGATTTCATGGCTTGGCATTTGTCTTCTGGAGACTTGAATTCTGGGATTGCTTCAGGTCAAAGGAGAATTAAGTGTGGGGTTTTTTATTTATTTCTTCTTTCTACTGTATTCCCAGCTCTGTGGACACAGGGGCACCACAGTGACTGCTACATGCTTTGTCAAGATTGCTTATCTGCTTGGCACAATCTGAGGACTGCACTTGTCCCCTGGTTGCTGTCACAGTGTTGAAGAGAGAAACTTTGCAAGTTAGCAACCTATGTTACACCTAATATAATTTGGAACTATTGTCACTAACTTCCTTTCTAAAAATCCTGTGGGATGTCTGCAGTGGACCCTCTAAATAGAGTTGAATAACAAACTAGTGTTAATAAAACAATGGTTAATGCTGACAAAAAATTCAAGAACACTTAGGTTTTCATATTAAACTATGAGACAAAAGACAACCCCATACCAAAAGCATTGGGAAGAGCCAGAAGTTCATTTCTCTTTCTGTCTTTACCAAAAACAGGCTGCAGGTACTAGCGGCTGCATCACAAATTTGTGTCATGCCTCAGTTTCCCACTTGTAATGTCAGAACTGCAGTGGGGAGGTGTGTGAGCAGGAACATCACATGTCTGGAAATCACTGCTAATAGAGGAGCCTCTCCAGAGTGTCGGCACAATGATGTGTTGGAATGACGTTGGCTGCACAGTGTGGTGTTAGGGACTGTGGCTTTGCTAATTTACGCATTTACAGACCAGCCACATTGTGCAGGGGAGCAGCTTGAAGAAAAGCTGTCATGTTGGTGTTTCTGTAACAGCTGTAGGCTTAAGGCATCAGTCTATGGGTTGAATACCAAATATCAAGGCAGAAGGAGCTCTTGCAGCCAGGTGACTGTTTGCAGTGTCTGATGCTGAATCTGCTGTACTTGCATTATACAGCTGATCTGCATGTAAAGAGCACATCTGGCACCTTGGATTTACTGCACTGTACACTAAATCATGTGTACAGTGAGAAAGGTGACTGCACTGCAAGGGACGCTGAGCCCTGAGCCTGAGACCTGCTGCAGGCAGCACCTCTGGAATACTTACTCCTGCTGTGTTGCTGCTGTCCCATGAGCTCTAGGATGGCTCCTTTCTTGGAGCGTTACACTCACTCATCCTCTCCTTTTGATGGAGCATCCAGAGAGTTTGACTGGGAGTCAGAAGCTCCGGATTCGTAATTTAAGCTCCAGTAAATTTTGTGCCTGAATTGCAGTTGTGCTAAGTACCATAGCAGCATCCATTGCGTTCTGCTGCTGTGTTGGAATCTGCCTTCATCTCTGTGTTTCGCAGATGGAACACAGAAAAATAATTCCATAGTCAGTCCAGATCCCAGAGTTACCAAAAATAAATACCTCTACTTTGACATCTCTCAGAGAGACCATTCTGTGAAGAGCAAATAGAAGGTATTTCCATCCCCCTGTAGAGGCAGTCTTCTAGAAAACAGTGGTAGTGTACTGCCAGGGAGATAAATGAGTGTAAGCCTTCATTGCCAAATACAATCTTTGAATAAACAGAGGACTTCAGACTCCAAGGCACCTTTTCACAAGTGCTAAATTCATACCCCAAACAAATGCTAACAAAATCTCTCATGTCTTTATACTATGTGTAGCCAGTAAAAAAAGATCTAGAGCTCTCTGGGGAGCCTCTCGAAGCACTTGGGGATGCACTCAATGTGTGGTCAGGTTAGCACTATTCAGAAGCAGGTCTGAGTGTCAGCAGAGCAGGTATTTATTTATGCCCACTGGGTTTGGCAGGAACCCAGAGGTACAGTATATTTTGCTGTGTTACACAGGCTTTTATTGTTGAATCAGCTTTATTTAATGGAAGCTTTCTATAAAAGGTTCCTGTTCTGGAGGGCTTCCTCTAAAGGTGAGGGAACAGTTCAATTTCCAGGACGATGCAGCCACTGACTGTGCTACTGAGGCCAAGTAAGCAAGTGGTGGCTGATGGCTCATTGAGGGCCTACACCAGTCCACAAGAAAGGGGCCTGACACCAACCAATTCATTTTGTTCCGAGCCATTATTAAGAGTTTTGTCTTTGTTACAAATGTAATCCAAATGTAAACATCCCATTGCATTTTGTGGGATTGGTTTGGAACCTTGGCCAGTCCTGGGTGACTTTGAACAGCAATCAGAAAGTGCTCTAGAAATAAAGTGCCCCAAGTGCACTGTCAATCTTTCATGGGATGTGGTCCTAAGAAGATCAAAGTATAGACAATTACTATTCAGCTCCACTACAGACTTCATGAGCCATGAACTGAACAATATAATAGGTTAAACTTTGCAAAGAGTTACCTGAATTATTTATACAAATCTAGATAACAGAAGGGTTTCAGTAAATTGACCCGTCTTGCAAAATCGTGATTGTTTTATTCCTGATATAAAGCCTAGTGTGATGCTGCAGTTGGTGCCCTGCAGATTGTGTGAGGCAGGAGCTATGAGAGGAGTCAGGATGGAGCACAAGTTTCTGCTCCGCCACAGGAGAGCATATTACGTGCATACACTTGTGATGTTGAATTGCTGCTGAATTGTGTGGGTTTTTAGAAGATAACTCTTGGATTATTTGTATGAAAATGTGGGTTTGTATTACCTGGGGTGTTGTGAGAGCAAGTTCAGTGTGAGGCTCATAGATGATATTGTAGTTGAGGCCTTGGGAAGCCCTGAACAAGGTGGGCACACAGCAGCATGGTGAAACCCAGCCAGAACAAGAGCTGCAGCATCTAAGCTGTCGTGAAATTCAAAGTGAGCTTGCCTATTCTTCAGAAGACCGCAGGGTGATTTAATTAAAGCAAAACAAGATCTCTTCACAGATTCTTTTCTGAACTCTAGACCATTCCTGTAGATTTACCTCACAAATAAATAAATGAGAAAAGCTCAGTACCCACGAGCCCAGTCTAAGAGTGCATATCAGATCTGATCTCTGGAATAGCAAGTGCAGTGTGCCACATTTCATCTGTGAGACAAATCCAGCTCCCCAGCGTGGGTACAGCTGAGGGCTGAGGGTGTGGATGTGGCCAGGGGCAGAGGGAAAAGCTGTGCTTTTTCTTCGATAGTGTGGAATGGCCCTTGGAACCAGTCGACGGGGATGGATTCCAGCTGGACAGGGTAGAAGAGAAGGGCAAGGAGCATCAGATGAATAAAGGACCATAGTTTTGTTGGCCTTGGAGCTCTCTGTTTTCTAGGGCAGAGCTGCCTGTGCCAGCCTGTTATAGCAACACTGCTGAGCTGTCTTGCTTTATAATGTTTATATTTCTTTCCCTTATTCTTCCAGTACTTTTTTGAATACTTTAATGTCCACCTCTTTCCATTGCTCTTCTTCCCTCTGGTATTCCAGTCTAATAAAACCATAACGGTGCCAATCACAAAAGATCCCCAAAAGAAGAATTAAAGCTTCTACAGGAGGTTCCTTTTTTAGTCTTTTTTAAAGGCATCGGTTTTCTTTAAAATGAAAGATGAAGCATTTTCTTTTATCCTTTAACTTTACTGTCACATTTTATTAAGTTAAAATGATAGTTACAGTTAGAGGAAAGCAGGATATGAATTCCTGGTACAGCCATTTTTAAAGTGTGCTTTGTTTTAAAGCCCTGAAGATTGATTGAAGGTATTTTTCTTTTAGATGTGGAGCTTTAGTCAAAAGGGGCATGATCTGAGTTACCCTCTGTAAATCAGGATTAGCTCCTGTGAAATCAATGGAGTTACAGTGATACAATGCGGGGCAAGTTGGAAAAGACTCATGCCCTGAGAATGAATAAGGGAGGAACTGCGGGCAATCCCCTGAATGCTGCCCTTGCACGGGAGTGAAGCCACGAGGCAAAGCAGAATTATACACTGTCCCCATTGGGCTGCCATGGAATGTCCTGGGTGAGAAGTGGGCAGGTGGCAATGAGTTTGTGCTGACACAGGTGCTGTGGTTGCAAACCCCAGCTTTGGGGACGCTCTGAGCATGCAGACCTGCGTTTCCCAGACAGAGCCGCTCTTTGCCCATCCCCTGCCACCGCCGCTGCAGTCAGGGAGGCTCATGAGCTAAGAAAGCCTGATTTAAGAGACAAGAGGATGGTGGCAGAAGTGGTGCTCTATAAAATGCCTGTCTCTGGAGCATATTTCACCAGGTTCAGTGCAGCCTGAATTTGTTGACCTTTTTTTGTCAGAGGGCCGGAGGGATTCACTGTGCAGTGAATCCCTCTGAGGGGAGATCCCTCTGAGGGGAGAAAGATTCCCCATCACTGTCCCTTGGGGCTGTGCAGTGGTGCAGAGGACAGGCTTTCATGAGGGAGAGGACAGATAAACTTGGAGAGATAATATTTTTTGACATTTTTATCTTTTTTTAACATGTCTGCATTGGGCTGGGGAGGGGAATAGCTACAGTGGTAAAGACACATCAAAACGAGTAAATAAAGAATTGAAATTATATGTCCTGTCTGAGATTTGAGTTTCACCAGGGATTTGAGCTCTCTCCTCTCATCTGCACTGAAAACTTGACAGCTGATTTCTTGAGGCCTAAGCCATTCTGAGCAGAGAGTCTAATAAGAACAGCTCTTTTTATAGCATTTAACTGCATCTAAACAGCTTGAGGCCAGGGCAAGTTCCAGTAGTGCAAAGCAGCGCTAGCCTGGGCTGTGCTTGGGACGTTCAGTGTTCTAGCAGTCTGGATGGGGACTGGTCCTAAGCACTGGTCATACTCCAGCCCTCACAGTGAAAATCTGCAGCTTGGGCAAAATTGGAGGGTGGGCTTGGCCACCTCCAGTAAAATTAAAACATTTCATGTCATTAAAGCACTTCATAACTGCTCGACTCTCCCAGGCAGTTACGAGCTTGCTCTTGGCACTCAATTGACCTGTGCTTGCACATGGCACTGCTTCATATTTGGAGTATGGGGTTTTTTCTTGGAAACAGATTTGCAGCGGCTGGAAATAATAATTACTAAGTTAGAGTCTTTCTTAAAATATTGAGAAAAAGTGAGCAAGGCACCCTGGGAAGGGGCAGGTTGAAGGAGTAAGCTTTTGCAGTGCTATCCACTGTCTCACTATTGTTCAGCTGGTGCTCCAAGGCTCTGGCTTTGTCACCCTTGATCAAGCTGGCATTTACCCATTGACTCTTACTCCAGTAGACACCAGCTCAGGGCTGCACGTGATGCTGATTTTGTTCAATTTTCCAGCACGTGAAAGCTTCACACATTTGATCAACACAGTTGGATGTAGGAGACAGGGAACATCGTGGAGGGTACAAGTTTTTTATAATGTTTCTTTTTCATCTTTGCTTGGTCATATATTAATTCTCACTTTAAATCAAGTTTGAAATCATTGTGTTCATGCACACTTTGGATTTTCCCATGACAATAAGGAAAAAGAAGATGGAACTTTACCCCAAATACTGATTCGAGCTTTCTAAGGAACACTGAAGTCTCTTGGACTGTGGTAAAATCTCTCAGGGAAAGTGGCAGAAATCCAGCTACTTGGCACATTTTACAATTAGTCCAGACAAAACACTAGTAAATGTACTCTGCTTTGGCACAGAATAGGCAGTGGGATGCTATGAAGCTTTCTCGTATGCAACTTTATATCATTTCATGACCCTGGTAAGTTTGAAACTGGAATTTACTCATCTGCTGATTGTACAACACATTAGGCTGTAGAGGAGCATGAGAGCCTACCATGTGTCTTTGTTTTAAGATTTTTTTTCACCTAGCTTGAGATCATTGTTTGGATGATAAATACATGAAAATGGCCATATTGGCTCAGACTAAAATCTGTTTAGTTTAGTACCTTATTTTCAGGATTAGCCAGTAATGGCTGCACTGGGAGTAGTAGAGCATGCATAAAGTGAGATTTCCATGACTGTCTCTTCCAGTTTCCAGCAAGGATATCTGACAGTGAAAAAGTCCTTTTGCCTTTTGTGCATTTCCCACAACAACCATCTCCCACCTAAGGAAAGTTTGGCTTTGACTTTAAGTGTATCTGAAAGCTGTACAAAATGCATCTCCCTGGCCTTCACATCTCTGAGCTGTGCTTCACTTCTGGATCTGTACTGGAAAAAAATGATCATTTAAACCAGTGGCTGAAAATATAATTTGATGCCTCATCATTGATAATTTTTATTACAGTGTGACTTGCACAACATGTCCATCACGTGAGGTGCCACGGTGCTCAGTGGTGTACACCCTTCAGTATGCCTGTGCTTAATGGCTAAATGCTGTGCTGGCCTGAGCTTTAAATGATTTCACATCTCTCCCTTCTGCCAGTCCCATTTTTTAATTTAACGTTATATTTGCTATGTTTTTAAAAAAGCCACCCTCTGTAGTAAAGGGCTGTAGAACCTCTTTTGGAGAACTGGAAGGTGTTTTTATACATCACTGCATAAAATCTGCATGTGTAGGGGGCTGGAAAAAAAGTGAAATGCTGTAATGTCTCACTCACACTAGCTGGGAAACCAAGTCCCTAGAATTACCCCAAGTTCTGAATGCCAGTGCTGTTTTCAGTCAGAGGTATGTAGCTACTGCTGAGCACGCACATAATGGATGTGTTGGCAGCTCATCTTTATGCCAGTATTTAAAGTCACAGAGAAATGCAGTTAATAAAACATCTTTCAAACCATCTCCCATTGCTGCTGTAAGCCGTCCCTTATTGCTCCTGTGATGCCCAAAGACCTTTACAAGCTCCTTGATGTAACACTATTGGAGTTTGCCCCACGCCACAAGCCTGCCATTGTGCATCAGTGCCTCATGTTACCTGCCATCAGCTTGACCATTTCAGGTCACTGAAAGTGTTTTAGAGATTCCAAATGAAAATGTAGAGGTATCAGGCACTGCAGGTGTTGACTGTTACACTGCCTTTGTGAATCACTACACCTGCAGGAATTGAAAATCTTGTTACTTGTGAATTTAATGAGAATCAGCTTTAACACTAGGTAGGATTTAAGGGTAGAAGACTCCATTTGTTTGAAAACACGTTTGCAATAATTAAACAAAGTTACATAGGAAAATATAATATGCACGGCAGTAAGATTAAATTCTATGCAGATTTTCCTAAGCTGCAGCGTCATCTTGGGGAGCTTGTGGCATGGGCTAATTAATCCTCCATCCCCTGCCTCAGACCTGCTTAGCCCAAGGGAGTTTTTAGAGCTATGCCTTTACTGCTGCTGTTGTTGTTGTTAAAAAAGCTCACGCAGAAAAGGCATGACTTTCCGCTCTCCTCTGCTGAGAGTGAGTGCTCCTCCTCTTTAGCTGTACCTCAGCTCTTGTGACCGGGAGCTATAGCATCCCATAATAATGCAAGCAATTGGCTCAGTTCTCACCATTTTCCTCAATAAACTCTTAATTTCTATTGTACCTTAATTAGCACTTTCCTGGCAACACCTTTGAATTGGCTTTTTTTGTTTCAAGACATTTAAAACCGCAGTGGTAAAATGTATAAATCACCTATTAGAACAGTATTAATTACACATGTGTTTTCCTGATGACTGATGTTGGCCTTTCCTTAGCAATCTCTTGAATGTAGCATGACATTTACCATGGCACATCATGAAACCAAGGAGGGAGGTGTCCACACTGGGGCACACGTTTACACCTGGAGTATTTGAGATTTCGTGTTGTCAGTGTCAGCCATTGCAGCTGCTGTTTAAGGACATATCCCCCAAAGGCACACCAAGATAGATATTTAGGGAGCTGTGCACTTCCCTTGTATTTGAAGTTAGAAGTCAAAATACAGTTGTAAATTGGTTTGTGGGTTTTGTTTTTTTTTTTTACATGCTGTTTGTGGAATATTACCTTGTGTACCTAGCACAAGTAGGGTTGGGATGAAAGGGGAACCTCCACCCTTCCCTACCTGTGCTACATGCTCTGGATAAGCATTCATCTTTCTGAAAGTGGAATTATTTGTATTTCAGGTATCCTCCCTGGGCCTGTCTTGGAAGCTAGTTCTGCAGCCGCCCTTCAGTCATGATTGTTTCAAGATTAAAGGCCATTTCCCTGTCATTGCCAAGCCTTTTTCTTCTTGCTTTTCATCTCTCAGCATCACAGAATGCACCTGAATACTCTGAAGCTGAACAACAGCAGTGTGTCAGGAAAGAACACCCCACAATTGCTTTTGAAGGTAAGAGCTATTCCTGTTTCAGATTCCAGTAGGATGATCCATTTAGGTTTAGTCTGTACTGTTTTCCTTACACCTGTAATCCACAGGCCAGTGAAAGTGGCCTGACAATTATTTTCCCATTGATGCTTTACAGTGTTTTAATTCGAAGTTTCACAGCAGTCACTTAATACAGGCAGATTTGGAACTACTGGTCTAAGAATCTCCATTTTCTATTCTGCTACAGGCTCCCTGTAATCCTGTGCCACTCTGAAACCATTTTTAAGTTTCCTTTTCTCTAACTGGATTCAGTAATGCTTATATACCTCACCTGGCTTGCTGGAGCCAGACACTTAATAAGTGAAATGTGATAGGGAATGTGGACACACTTGAATGCAAGAGAAGTAAGTTGATTTAGAATTGCAGGGAGTCGTGGCCCTTTTGTTTGGAGCTTTTTTGGTTTGATTTGGTTACATATTTGTCACCTGTGCCAGTAGTTTTTCTATCATTCATCTGGGCAATTAACTTGAATGTGAGAGGGGTCCTTTGTGTGGCAGTGGGCAATCTTTTTACTGCTCTTTTGAAGTATAGAATTTGTCTTTATCCCAGTCAGATTTTCCATGAGCATACATGTACTCCTAAATTGTTACCTGGATAATCTGTCCACTTATTCACACAACAGGTAGATCATTATATTGGTATCACCATTATTTCAAAATACACTTCAGATCAGTGTGCAAAGCTCAATGTGCCAGCATGAGCAGCTGCTGAGTCTCCTTGCTAAAAATGGTTTCCTCCTAAATGTTGAAATATCGATTTCGGTTTCCATTTAAGGCTTTGCAATGCATCTCCAGTTACATTCTTTGCTAAAGGCAATTAAGTATCTTGCAATGTGTCTCTAGTTAGGTTCTTTGCTAAAGGCAATTTAGTTGTGGTTTTGTGACCTTTGAGATAGAGTTTCCAGGAAGAAAGTAGTCAAAGGCATCTTTGCTGACCTTTCAGGATTCTTCTAGAGAGCTTTACTATTCTTCACGGAGAAGGAAACTCTTGTCTCTTAAACTGGAAAGTTTAAGAGATTTCTTGTCTGTTTTCCATTATCCATGCCTTAGAGGTTTAAGTGGATTAAAATAAATTAGCAAAATCTTTAAGCCTATAGGATACAGCACTGGCTCTAACCTTGCTCTGGTAAATAAACCTTGATTTTAATTGCTAAGTAAGTCTAACCATCTGTTTTAACTGGGTAGGGCCAAAAGCAGAAACCCTTGCTGTTAAAACATGGTGAACCTCAGTTGGATATTTAAACAGATAATACAATAATGAAGATGTTATAGGTACAGAAAAGAGAAAAAGTGTTGCTCTCTCTATTAACCAGTAACACCAAACTTTGAGTTTATAGAGGCTGTGTCTGTGTGATCCAGCACTGAGGTAAATCATTCTGCATTAATTAATTCTTTCATTGCATTAGGAACCCTAGTTCCTGATGTTGAGGAATTGGTGGGCATTTTTTGGCACTCAATATGACTGCTTCTCCACAGAATCACTGGCTATGTAAACACGCTCATAATCTGCCAGTTTGCTTTGTTTTAATCAGGCGTGAATATTTCACAGAAAAAAAATAATCTGTCTTCCCCTTCACTGTTCTTGTTCCCTTTCCCTCTTCAGTGATACAGGGCAAAAACTGTTGAGTTAATTAGAATTTGACAACTGTGCAAAAGAAAGACTGAAATTGCAGACACATCAAGAAAATGACCCAGATTATCATTTGAGTCTCTTAAACCCAAGTTAGATTCAGAGTTATTGTTTTTTCTCAGCAGCTGTTTCCTTGTGATTGTTCATGATAGTTTAATCTTATATTTTCTGCTGCAAGGCTCAGCTGGAAAATACACAGGAATAAAATTAAAGGCACCTTTTTTCCACTGCACATATCTTTTAAAATCTGTGGAAGAAGGCTCACACATCCAAAACCACATCTCAGTTCATAATCTAATTTACCTTAAAGCTATACCCTGTTCTGATGCCAGCACATGCAGATTTAGGCTGCAAGGGGGAGAAATAGGGGAATATACATTTTATGTAGATTTTATGTGCTGTTCCAGATTGCTCTGAGGGTGTCTCTGCTTAACAGTGTGGCTCGTGGGCTTTCCGTGGGTCTCCAAATGCATTGTCTCATGGATCACAACCTGGTACGCAATGGGAATGTGTAAAGATTGAAAGAATGACCCCAGCAGCAGCCCTGCTGATGCTCCTGCTGCCAGGGGAAAGGATTATGTTACATCAGCAATTTTCAGTGGATGGACCATAATAATAATAAGGCCCCTGACCATTCAGTCATACAGGATGCATTAATTTACTGACAGAATGAAAAGGTTAACAAAACAGTTTATGTTATAAAGTGGTTGAATAGCTTCTTTTTCACAGCCTTGCTAGCCAGGTTTCCCATCACCAGACAAATGGGATGCCATAGCATGTTTTGTATTCTCTAGTCTTCAGTTCCCACCTTGCTTGTGCTCAGTCTCTTTTTGTTGTACTTTACCCCTAGATGATGATATTCTTAACATCCAGTTGGCTGGATAATATCCCTGTCATGGAAGAATCCCAAGTAAAACTTCTTTCTGTCTATCTTTACCCTTATTTCCTGAGAAGTTATGTATTTTCTATGTTGTGCTTATTGTATCTCATCCACACTAGTCAACCATCTGTTTGAATTGATACATCTTTCTATTGCTGAGAGTGGTAAGAAAGACAGAGGACAATACAGGCCCTGCTCATTTAAGGAGAAAGGAGTCTACATATGCAAAATGCTTTTACTTTAGCTGTGTTCAGACAAAATGCCTATTTCTTTACAGAGTTCATTCTCCAAAACACCTGCTGTTACTTGCGACCTAGAGAAAATGGTCTAGACAAGTCATGGGACATAAATTCTGGCTCTAAATATACTTTACATTCTAAAGATAAAGTTTGCACTGCCAGGAGAGATGCAGACTGGGAAGGGGCCATAAGCTGAATAGTTTATCCTAGCAGCCTGCATAGAGATTGTGAGGGACAGGTTAGGAATTTCATGCTGCAAGCACTGTCCTGTGTGTTTGCACAGTACCAAACTAACACAATGGTGCCCCAATTTCCCTGGGGCTTATAAATGATGCTCATTGTACAATTCACCAACAATAATAACGTACCCAGTCTGGGCTTTTCATAATTAGATTGTTCTACTCTGTGCTTATAGGAAATCCAGTTAAAGTTTGATTTCCCTTGTTAGATCAATAAGAAAATGATCTTCTACTTCCCAGGAGGCTGTTTCTGGTGTTTTATTACCTGTTTAGCTGTGAGTGGGTAGCTACATTAAGGGTCTTGCATGCTTGTTTGTTTTTCAGTGAGTTGAGAAATCAGTGAAACAAGTCAAGTATATCTTTAGTGCGTCCTTTTTTATTTATACATGCATGAACACATGCATCCAAGTCCCATTTCACAAAACAGCTTGTCATCCTGGCACAGTACCCTGTGGACCACTCTGGTAATCTGAACACCAGAGAAATTGTTTCTAGGTTTTGTCAATCATGTTCATCTTTCTCATATTTTCCATATGCATCTTATAAACAATAGATCAATCCCTCCATTTGCAACTGGGCAATGCCTGTGTCATACTTGGCCTGGTTACTTGTTGTACAGCTCTCTCTTGGACATAAAGCACCTTTGCTATTCATTAAAGACATTTGGAGTTCCTTTGTAACATGCCTCTTGGGAAAGCCAGAAACATCTTCCACACCAATACTATGTAAGGTTTGTTGTTTCGAGAGCCAGAGCCATGAGTGACATGTATAGATGTTTGTAATGCCTGCAGAGTGCTTGGTTTCAGCTTGTTTACCAAGGAAATGCTTAAGAGTTTGCAAACTCATCCGTGTTTCATGAATCATTTGGACATTCACAACTCCACTGCAAATGAGTTGTAGACAGGTTTCCACTTGCAGTTTCTACCATTATTTATTTCTCATTAATTTTATCCATTAAATCACTATGCTCAGGAAAAAGTATGATAGACTTCCCAGGTTTTTCTCTGTTCTGTCTCCCAGGGCTTTCTCCCTTGGGTCATGGCAGTTAGGGTAAGCTGGAAGAACATCATTTGTCTCTGCTTTAATAATTGCAGCCTGTCTTCATCCATAAAAACACTTCAACTGATCCCATGCTGAGGCAGAGGAGGGAGGTGGACTTGGTTAAATAGCTTAGATCTCAGGACTGCAAATCTCAGCTTTGCAGACTGTATCATCATGGCTGATGTGAGTTCTCAATGTGTGGCATTTGATCCATTGTCTAATCCTCAATCTCTCCTAGATGCAGACAAGTTTCTCTGCCTGTTGCCTCAGGTTTTCAAAATGAATTAGTTTGGGAGTGTTTATATCTGGGGTTTTACTTCAGACTGTCTGTAATTATTACTCCCTACCAGATAAATGTGATTCAGGTGACTAGAATGTAGGTTGCTATGTATTTTCTCAATATTTTATTTCTTTTAAGAACATTTCATTGAAACATGGCCAGCTTCAAACACTGAAATCTGTGGGGAGCAGCTAAGTGTTCGCTTGTTATATTGAAAGCAAAAGCCGTTTTAACTTTGTGGGCTGAAGGATAATAAGATATGATTTATTTCTTTAGAAGGTTCTTTACATTTCACCAAACACCACCACTAATGTTGAATTGGTCACTAATATATTATTCCCTTTACTGTATATTGATGAGGGAAAAAAGCACATTAGCATTCAGCAACTCCAAAGGCCAGCTAGGAAAGCCTCTTAGGAAATTCTGGTAAAGATTTACACTTTCCTTGAGCAAGTAAGATCTTGACAACCCAGACCAAAATTTTAGTTAACAAAGGATGAAGATTGTGGGGTGAAATATTAGAAGTGTATCTGGCTAAGCATCAAAGGGAAGGCAAAATACACTATAGGAGAGTTGTCTTCTAGCTCACAACCTTGATGCCCTTGAATGTCCACACATGTTAACTAGTGATGGAGCGTTGACTGGAAACTGGTGGAATCCTGTGGATGCTTCAGAATACTTAACCTTCAGTGCATTTCAGTATGGATTTTATAGCCATTAAGCATGCCTTGTGGCAATTTTCTTTTTAATCTTGAAAAATAGAACTGTGGCAAATGAAGTAGGTATGTTCTTCTTCAGATTTGATTTAGATCTTTTTGAAAATTATGACTGATAAAGCCATAAATATACAGTGGTTAGGGAAGTAATTTGCTTTCAGGCAAAACTTCTGAAAATTACACCCTACAGCTCTCAATATGTTTTTCATTCCATAATAATAATTATAACAGTAATGATGCTAGTTCTTTGACACTTTCTCATTAATGGTGTCCAAGGCACTTCACAAATAATTGCAATGAGATTTGATTGAAAAAATTATTCAGTATGCTGTTTCTTGGGGCCTCAAGAAGAAAAGGGGGTTTGGAAGAGTGCCCTTCATTCACGAAATGCTTTAGATGGAATAAATGATGACAAGCAGGGGAGAAAGGAAGACTTTACAGTGAAGCTTCAGGAAGCAAAGTGATCAATTAACTCATATATTGCAATGAGGGAAGATAAAAGTTTGAAGAGGTACAATAGCTCAAGAGAAGGAGCAGCCTCTGACGATGGGTGGTGGTGTTGATGAGAGGGGGGCATCCTCAGCAGCATGACCAAGTGAGATAGACTCACAGTGCTCACAGTATGGAAGAACAGGTGCTCCAGTTTATTATGTGTGGACCAAGGCCATGATAAACTCGTCACCAGCAGAGCAGCTTATTAATATTTCCCAGAGGTACCGCTGATGTAACTGGGGCTAACAGCAGCAGCTATCACCAGTATGTGTGTGCTCCTGTCTTTGGCAGGGGGGTTGGATCTGGGACACAGAAATGGGCAGCCTTTTTTCAGATCCCAGGCACACACCAGAGAAAGGAAACAGGGTGGAAAGTAAAGCAAAGTGTTCATCTTCTTTTTCTGTGGTTTGGTTGCAAACAAAGACATGCCTTACAGAGGCCTTATTCTCAAGTTTACTTAGTGTAGTTCCCTAACTGAATGAGTTTGTGTGCCAGTGGTACAGCAGGCCTCATTTATTTAGCACATCTGCTTCTGATGAGTGTTAATATATCACATGCTCCTGAAACCTTTCATTCAAGGGTGTCATTATGCTTTGGTAAAGTTGACTTCAGTACCAGCAATCTCATAAGACATATTCTTGTTTAATCATGCAGGGTTCACCCTGGAAGGCTACAAACAGTCTGAGCTCAGTCAAGCACTGAAGTCAAGTACTTACGTTAAAGTGGGATTGTGTACTTGAAACCAAGAGTATGCTAATGTGCAGGGCTAGGCCACAGTCAAAGTGCACAGCACTGGAACATCAATTCTGTAAATGGAAACCCTACCGTATAATTTTGTTTCTAAAGTGTTATACTATCAGAACGCTGATAGGTCCAGCTGGACAAATTGTTTCTTCTAACATGGCTGATTCAAGTGGTTAAGTAATCCAACATGTTCTTTGGCTTAGTATAGGATTAGCTGGATGAAAGTCTGTGATCTGCAATACACAGTAGACTGGGTTAGAGGTTTTTATGATAATTTCTAGCTTTGGGAGGTGCAGATAAAATCCTCAAGAAACTCTTCCTTTGGCTTAAAGAGCTCTGACTTCATAGATCATCCATTCTTTCCTTTTTATAACATTGGGTGATCCATGCAATGTATTTCAGTGGAAGTGCTTGAGTTGTAAAATTCAGATTTGCATTTTATACATGGGGATTGCGCAATTTTACAGCACGTCAGTAAAAGAGGTGGAGGCCATTGACAAAATGTAGTTTCTGATAATTCTTTACTACCATTAGCCAGTGTCCAATTTAAAAATACTGATCCTAATGAGAACAGCTTCATTTCAAAACACTTTCAGGAATTTACAGCCTCTGCTCTGATTCATTCATTGCTGTAACTGACTCATGGTGGGACCTTTGTCCTCAGAAGTAAGCCTGGCAGTTAAACAGCACAAACCGTGTATTTGACTGGGCGTCTCCAGTTCAGTCTGTGGTGAGCCAGCAGAGAGGATCACCTTCTGCTTCAGATGTTTGTCACAATCAGATACATCTGCTTCCGTGGCAGATCTGGCTACCTGGAGGTGAAATTCAAGGAGAGTTTAGCCCTGCTTTCTCTGCCCTCTCCCACCTTCTTACTAGTGAAAATGATTGTCCTTAATCTTGTACCACCTCTACTGGCACGAGTGGCTGATGGGAGCATGTAACTGTAAGGAAGTGAAAAAAATTTGCCTCCAGATGTGGAGGAATCAGACTGAAGGATCCTTGAATGATGACAAAGCGGCGTTGTTTTTTTTTTTTCCCATCAGACTGCAGTGGTGGTAGGAGCCAAGATGCAGCTTGCTTTCCTGTCTGAAAAGAGGGATTATACTGATCAGAATGTCATAGGAAACTGCAAGTGATGCATGAGCACTCACTTTATCTTTCTCAGGGAGGGAGATTGCGTGACAGCTGCAGGGCTTGTCTCAGTAAACAATGGATCACAATACTTAAACATTGCAATGTCCTTAAGAGAACAAGAAGTCTCTGGGTTTGCTAGCACTGAGGCTGTGTGTGGCACCAGTTAGCCAAGTTTCACAAGGTGGTGATGGGACCATGCAGTGCTGTGTGGGGCAGCAGGCAAGGTTGTTGAGGAGGGGAGGCAGTGTAAGGGTAGTGTTTGCCCCAGCTGACAGACTGATGAGGAAAGCTAAATCCATTCTTTCCATAAAGTCCTGTGCTATGTAGACACACACCTTTGGTACTGTCAATCTCAGGCAGGGCAAATGGACACACTTATTTCTCATGGACATGCATCCATTACCAACACCCCCAGCAATGTGCCATCCCCTCTTGCTCTTGGTTAGCCATTGCCAGTGAGGACCTGCAATGTATGTGGACTTACCATCCCTGGAGGTATTTAAAAGAAAAGTAGATGTGGCCCTTACAGACATGGCTTAGTGGTGGACTTGGCAGTGCTGGCTTAACAGTTGGACTTGATCTTGGAGGTCTTTTTCAAGCTAAATGGTTCTGTGTTATCTGGGGTTTGAGGTCTTGTGGGAGTCTGAGCAATAGGAGCCACGCTGAAGAGGGAAAAACCTCTCTCATGTTACAGGACTTCTTTTCCAATCCCCAGCCTGAGGCCTGGGGATTCACCAAATGGAGAGTCTTCTGGCTCCTGGAAGTCATCTGGCTCTCTGCCTGGGGCAGGTCTCGACTGAGCTTCTGCCTGCCCTTCACCATGTGCAAATAGGAAGCCAAATGAAACTGAGAATGGGCTGAGACTGACCTCTCTGATGGAGCAGAACTGCTGAATACTGTAGAAATGTGCAAATTGGAGATGTGAATTGCAGTCCTTCAATATCCTTCCTTGAGGTGGCCCCAGGACAACTTACCAGCACATTGTCCCCTACTGGAAGTAAGCACTAGTTCATGCTTATTATCTGGTGTTTTCTTTATCTGGGATTGAATCCCTGGGTTCTTCCTCCTATATTGGTGTGTTTTGCCAGCTGGTCCATATTAATAACAAAAAAGTAAAGAAACAAGCAGTCATAATTGTACTTTTGTAAAAATTGGGTTTGGACTAAGTTCTTTTTTCTCCATATTGAAACAATTTAACAACACTTGTTTTGAAGAAATTATTAAAATTTAGGAAACAAAGTCAAAATGCTTGGTATGCAATAGCCATACTTACTGCCTCCTGTACATCATCTGCATTTCAGATAATTAGACCTTGATGCACCAGCCAGTATCCCTAAACCCATTTAATAATCGGAAGTACTGAGACACTAAATAGTTTCATGATTTGCCCAAGACAGAGCTTGGGCTCTTGGGACCTTGCCTACATCTCCAGATATCATTTCTCTTGAGATGGAAGAAGTTCAGCAAGATCAGTTCAAGGAGGAGCTGTAAACAGTAAGGGGAGAGGCACAAAATTGTCCATGTTTGACATATCTTTAAATGCTTGCTATACTTATTGTGATTCCTATGTCTCTGTGGAGGTGCGACCTGAATCTTTGTTTTGGGGTTTTTTTTTCCACTTTAGGATGGTAAAAAACAGAATCTTTTCTTCTGTCTTGTTCTATTCCTTGGTAGCTGAGGGACAGGACTATTCCTTCTTTTATGATACTAAGGGAGAAAGTCTTATTCTTTCTTTATCCAGTCATTTCCTATCCTTGGACATTTTGGAGAGGGATATTTGCAACTGTCTTGCTTCTTGGACCTCATGGAAAGGGAATGGCTCACTGTAAACTGCTATCACAGTGACCCACAGGCCTCTCGTGGTTTAGCTCATTGTTCTCTCATCAGAGAAGGAGTTTCGTAGTTGGTCAAGACAGGAAAAATTGTTTGAGTGGGTGGAAAATGAGGTAGAAATGTGGGCTTGAGTGGGCAGGAAATGAGGTAGAAATTTGGGTAGAAGGTGAAGACTGCTTGAGAAAAGAAAGCAGGAGTGGGAGGAGAGGTGAATATAAGGTCAGAAGGGTAAACTGAATGACACCATAAAAGTAAGACATCTGGAAGAACATCTGAGTTGGGTTTGGATGTTGAGGGGAGAGAGAAGGAACCTGCTGGTTTGGCCCATTTTGTAGAAGGGAATATACTCTGTCAACAGTCTTCCGAGTCCTCATAGCTGTGAGTAGAGATCAGAGATTTAGGAAGACAATGAAGTTAGAAATTGCACCATTTGGGATGAGAACGTATTTAATATACAATTAAAGATTTCAACGGATCAGGTTAAAAGAAAGAGAGAATACCAGTAATGAGGTGGAGGTGGTGATGGGAAGACAAGACAGCAGGGTGATACGTATGTGTAGGAGGACTTCTGGGGTAAAGCCAGATTGAGCTTTTTGGCCTCATAAGTAAAGTTGAGTTCTGAGTGCTGACACATTTGTTTGCTCAGCTCTGCCCGCACAGCAAATGATTTCTCCCTCTCCTGATAAATTTGCTAAATTGCAGAGTGGCTTTGCATTGTGGAGGCTACTTTTACAGCTCAGCATGGGGTGGGAGTGAAAGTTAATGTCCAAAGTCTATTGCACTAACCCATGGTGTGACCTACAACACAGAGATAATATTTAAAATGAAACTGATATTAAAATATGATTCATTGTCAGTCCAATAAAGATAATGCTGTAATTTCACTTTAACTTTCATGAATTCTTGGAAGGGTCCACACTTGCAGCATTTCAGAAGACAGGTGGTAGCATGCATGGGTGGGTAGTCATTAGCCTTCTGAGCTTTGGTTACAGCCTTGTTTGCGTTGTCTCTGATGGATTCTGGTCAGTGGCCCACACAGAATGGAAACTGTGACCTCACTCTTAGCAAGCAACTGTCTGCTTCATGAAAAATGCTCTGAATACTGAGGATAATTGAAGCAGAGGATGGTCTGAGATGGTAAGTCTGATTCTGAAAAGGGGACATTTTTTCAGTCTATACCAAGGAGACATCCTGAGGCCTTACCTTATGTTACAAAGTGATTTGCGTCTGTTGGTCATGGTCGGGATCCAGCACTGAGAGTCCTTGAGGTTGGTGGATGGTCTGAAAAAAAGCTAAGTGCCTGAGTACTTGCAAACTGGAGTATCTGCCAACAACTATACATAATTTTCCCTGGGCCAGGGCTGAAGCAAACCAAAAAGGGAGGAGACTGTACAAGTTACAGAAGTCATGGCTGTCATCTGTGCCTCACCAGGAGTGCTGAAATACTCACATACAGTAATTAAGCATGCCATGAACTAGTAAACTGAGTTAAGAGAACTTAGAAGAGACCATGTTGAGGCAGTAAGGAAGCACTTAATGAGTGGTCAAGTTAACACTGCACAAAAGTAGGTCTGAATACCTGCACAAGTATTTATTTACTTATTGCCCTTGAGTCTTACAGGACCAAAGTGCTACATGTATGCTCTACTTCATTGCACAAACTTTTACTGTTGAATCAGCCTATTTTACAGGAGCTTTATGTAAGGTATGGGGTTCAGGTTGTCTTTTCTGGAATGGGGACCCTCTGAATCTTCCTTCTTGTTTAACCTCCCTATCTTCTTCCCTTAAGGTCTTTTTATGATCTCTTTGAAGCTTTTCTCTGCAATCCTAGGATAGGAGCATGGTTAAGTAGGAGCATTTTACACAAAAATCCCTGGTCCTGTTCAGTTTAGTTTCTTTTGCTTCATAGGAAATCCATGCTGAGAATTATTTTGCAAGATACAGCAAAATGAATAGCACAGTGGGTAGCCGTACTCGGTGCACCTTGCAATGGGTTGGCAATTCCAAGGCATGGGTGTTTAACCTCTCAGCTTTTGTGTGATGTGTGCTGGACGCACAAAGCTGTTGCAGCCTGCTCGGGGTGAGAGCGACAAGTGGGCTTAAGTGAGATGAAGCAGTAAATGCTGCCCTTCAGATAGGGAAGTCTCAACTCAGTGTTTACATATTTCTTTCCTCCAAAACACACAGAGTAAGGATGAGGTGGGGTGCAGCTGACTTTGAGGAGATGAAGACTCAAGTATTACCAGGTTTACCACATCTTTAGAAGCTGATCCAAACCCCATCAAGCTCAGTGGAAAACCGCCAATGATTTGAAGAGTGTCTGGATCGGGCCCTTAAGCCCAGCTCCTGCAATATGGCACACTGTTCTTTGTGCAGCTGAGTAATCCTCATCCCAGTCCTGTACTCTCAGGAGGTCAGAGCACAGCAATGTGCTAGCAGGCTGCAGGGACCACCCTCTGAAATGGCAGAGGGTGTCCTTTCACCTTGTCTTGGGCATGCAGAATAGCCTGAACACAGCTGTGTCTCCAGACTTACATTTCCTGTGAAGCTTTGTCTTCTTTGCAGCTGGATACCTGAAACACCTTGAGCTGTGGAGGGCTTGCAGAGCTTTAGAGGTTCTGAATCAATATCTGGAGATGGACGGTTTTGGAAACTGTTAAACTTTTGTTCATTGCTTCTTGTGTGGAGGAAGTGAGAGTGTGGATCTTTAACCCCCTGGAAATGATTAGAGGTGAGAAGCACAAAGGAGGCCTTGATGAACATTTTGCCCCTAAGCCATGTGGTTCCTAGCTTTCCGGCTCCTGCTGCCGACATGCAAAGCCAGACCCTTGGTTTTTAATTTTTCATACTGTTTTTAAACAGATACTTTTGCAAATGTAAACATGCCCCAGCACTGAAGGTTTCCAGCCAAATTAAAGAGTCAACACTGGAAAAATCAGCCTTCAGAGGAAGGTCAAATACAAGCAATCTCTGGAGTTCATTGGGTCCATATGTGTAAACTTCAGCTAATATGGGATAGACCCAGGGCAGCACTTACCTTGCAGTACTCAGCTAGTTTCAGGGTGAAAGGCTGAAACTGTCCTTAGGGATGCCTGTGGTCTGAGCAGTAGATTTGAATGTGTTAAATGAAAAAAGATCCATGTTCTGACTCTTGGTTCCCTCTTAACAGGAGGAAAGAAAGTTGGGAAGGAAAATGTGCCATTTGGCATTAATTCTGACAACTTGCATTTATACATTCTTATCTGGGACCATGCTGGGTTTAATAATCTCCAGCTACCTGCCTATAAAAGCTTAATTTTGCTGTGAGGATGCATGCCTTTCAGCTTTTAATTTAATAACTGGGAAGGGTTTCTTTATAAGTTGTACCACCTGCAGTAGTAATAGAAATCAAGACACTGCCTGTTATTTCTTGGGCTTGATTGACATTTGAACCAACTTTGAAAGATTCAAGCAAACTACTGCCTTTAATTTTTTTTAAATTATTTTTACCTGTAGTTTGTCAGAGCTTGCCATTAAAAGGAAGAACTGATGAGTGTACCTCTCTGAAGTGAGGAGCTTTTGCTTAGAGCAGCAGATGAAGACATATTCTTCCTGCCACTGCACTGTAATAGTGGGTTAGTTAGTAGGAAAGAGTTTGTAGAAGAGGAGGTAAAATGACAAGAGAAATTATGGCCTAAAAGCAGGATCCTTAAAAGGTATCATCATTATATAGCAATCCCCTAATCCCACCCCCGTCAGCCAGCAGAAATGCCAGAAGATCTGCAGCACATGTCAGCCGGCTAACCTGCCTGAAAGGTGTTATTGTTGCTGGTTCTGCTGCTTGGCTCAGAAATGTCTCTGCAGCTAAAGAGCTAAGGAAAAGAAGTCAGAGCCCCATTAGTTAGGAGAATGCCAGAGGTGAAACTGCGGTGCCTCCCTGGTGCTAGTACATCATTAAGGGTCCCAGAGGAGTGTAGGAGGTGGAGATGCTTGAAGGTTAGACGGGCTGAGTTATTCCTTAACTCATGCCTTTTCATTGAAGAGCAGAGGAGGTACACGTGTTGTGTGTGGTTATGCGCTGTGACAGGAATGCTGAGAAGGGTTGGAAGCCTCCAGCTCCCAGCAACGGAGTTTTTAGATTGTGAGGATGGAGGTCTCACTGTTGGAGAGCTCCTGGCAGCATCCAGTTAGGCAGGGCATGGAATCAGGGCTGATGGTGTCCAGCTCCGTGGTGAGGGACCTTAGGAGCTGCTATGAGACATGGTGGTGTTCTGGACAGAGGCAGAACAAGATCCTGCTTTGGAAAGAGAGGCAGATCATGTAGAGTGTAGGGACTTTATTTATATGTTTTCTTAAGGTTTTGATAACTTAAGGGCTTGATTAAATTTCATCCATCCCTGGAGGGAGAAAGGACTTGAAATGGCTCAACAAATATCCGTGCGTCAAAGGTTTTATACTGTTGCACATCTGTAATCCCATGAAACATACCAAGACAACAAAGGCATGAGATTCCTCATCAGCACTGTCCTCTCACCCCTACGGAAATGGGAACTAATGCCTACAACAAAGTGTTCAAACCTGACTGCCTTCAGTGAGACTACTCAATTTATCATTGGGGATATAAAATGACAGTGGAACATGTTTTTTCAGAGCTCTTTTGAACTGGTCTGAACTGTATCATTATTGTTATGAGTCATCAGGTCATTGGCCTGTGTGTTGGTATCTTGTTGGCATGAGACCAGAAGATATTACCTTTCATGTTGAGTCTCCTGGATCCAGTCCTTGAATGAGGCAGAGTTACTTGTCAACAGGTCACAGAGGGTCCTTTGGTCTCATTTGTGTCTGACTCCCCGAGATATTTGGTATTCTCCATGTATTTTACAGCCATAGTAGTTAACAGTTCTCAAGAGAAGTCTTCACAGTAGAATGACTTTCTGAAAGATACATTTAAGTCTATTCCCAGTTATTTTGTGCTGTAAAGCTGTAAGGTGAGAGGTTGAAATTCTGTGATCTCTAATACACACAAGGTCAAAGTTGGTAGTGGTATCGAAAGCTGGGATCCTGTGAATTGCCCTAGCATCATGTCTGAGTACCCTAAAAATAGTAATTTACCTTTTTCTTTAAACAAGTGTGTTTTGTATTACAACAGGACTACTTGTCCTAGATCTCTCAGTTGATATTGTTTTAATATATTGGCTTTTCTCTAGAAGAGTTTTGCCTCTGTGACTAAAGTATAGGCAAATCTTTTGCTTTCCATTTAACCTGTGTGATTGCAGTTTGGACAATTGCCTAGATTGGCGAATCCAAGCTAGTTGATAGAGCCAGTTCTCAAGCTTGTGCAATCACTCGGCCACAAAAATGCTGTGATGACACCCCACACCCCACCATCTAAAAATGAAGGAATGATTTAACTGGTAAGGATCTGAGATGTTAGGTAAAGTGAAACCCAGAAGAGAAGCTAAGACCTGAAAGAGAAGGTAAAACCTGTCATTGGAACAGCTGGGTCCTGAGTGCAGATCACTTGTACTCTAAGTTGGCTCTCCATCCGTTGGCGTTACCTTCTGTTTCTGGTGGGCAGCAGTTTCCTTTTGATTAGCACAGAAGAAAAGGCTATGAAGGTGTTATGGCAGGCAGCCTTGTCCCTTTACACCACTTAATCCTTGCACTGAAGACGTTTCCTCGGTTTTAACAGAAGTAAAATCGAGCTGCTGTTGTCTCTGAAACCAATGCTGACACTCCATTTTGGATGTGAAAATAAATGCTGAGATGGCCTTGTGTTTATGTGAGGGGTTTTTGCACATTCTGCTGAGAATCATAATGAATAGAAGCCCTTTAAAGAGATTATTAATTAGCCTTCCCCTGACAGATGACTCGGTAGGAAATCCATTAGCGGATGTCCGGGTGAACTCACTGCTTTTGGAGCAGCTTTATTATTTTCTGTTTTCTCATTTTTGTTGCAGATCTGAAGCCCTGGGTGTCGAATTTCACCTATCCAGGTGTGCATGACTTTTCTCAGCTTGCACTGGATGCCAACAGGAACCAACTCATTGTGGGAGCAAGGTAAAGATAATCTTTTAATTAGTCTAGGGTGGCTGCTCAAGCTCTTTCCCTTCAGGTTCTGGCTTCAGAGGAGAGTGTGTTTCCAGCTTATGTGGCCAGTTTCCTCCTCAAAAAGAAAGCTATAATTTGTGTAGAGAGATTGAGATGTCTAGTATAATTGCAAAGAAGAGAAAATTACTAGAATTAAAAAAAAAAAAAAAAAGATGCAATCAAATGACTGGTTAATGAAGCAGAATGCTGGCATCTCACTCAGTATTGTGAATGTCAGAAGAGCTACAGTAAATCATTCTGCACCATCCCTCTGCCAGCACAGAATTTGACATCATGGTTTATTTACTGTGGCCAGACTTTCCCTCAGAACTAGGTTCATCTGTTCACCTTTGTATAAGTAATAGTGGCAATGTGAATAGTTGCTTTCTTCTCTCTTAGAATTCACTTCAGAGCCTGTTTGCTTCATGTTGCTGATACAGTCAGATCCTCACCCAATGCATTTTTGTGCAACTCTGTTCTTCTGGCCCATTGTATATAATTAGCATATATTTTCCTTTATTTTTAAACATTGTTTTTATTTAGGATGCCATATGAGGGGGATGGAAACACAGAAGATGAGCACAGGCAAGCTCTTACAAATTTAGAGCTGCATGGGAAAAAGAGCTGTGCTTCAGTGAAATAATATACATCAGGAGTTGTTGAATCATGAGCCCCAACAGCAATGATTTTTTATTGCATAATAAACAGATAAGACAAGCCGAAAAAAAAAAGACTAAGCATGGTCTAACAAATCAGTTTAAGTATAACATTTAGAATCAGATAACACTGTAGTAGCAGTCTCTACTATTAATGAAAATGGAGGAAGAGACTGCTTTCTTTCCGGGATATTCAGCAGTAGAGGACAGGGATGCAAGAACTCATGGTACAAACAAGAGAAAAGAGCAAGACTTGTAGCAGAAGGAGAGTCTTTTGCTTCACAGAAATAACTGAAGTGTAATTTAATATACATATTCTGTGTGTATTTGTGCAGTAAATAATAACACCTTCCTGTAGCTGTTAAAATTGCCAGAGGCCCTCCTACTTTTCATATAGAAACATTTTACTTTTCAAGCTGCGGCTTTACTTGTGCTGGGATCTTTAACCAGAAAGTATTAATATTTATTACTTCAGAATGTCATTGCTTTGGGGATGGCTGTGAACAGTGCCTTCTACCAGGCATTGCACAAACACAGGCCCGGTGCTCTGAGGAATTTATGCTTTACATAATTCGGCTGCTCGGCAGGTTTCTCCCCACGCAGATGCTGCTAACGTTGACATGCTTCACCCCTGCTCAAACCCCAGCAACATGTCCTGGAGGGACTCTCTACCTCCCCAAGAGTTTGTACAAGTGTGGTTAGACAGGAGGCTACGATATCATTATAAACAGCGAAGTGACAGCAAGTTTGGCTTCCCGCTGGAAGTACAATATATTGCAGTGTATTGCCTCATGAGGAAGCAGTGACAAGTATTTATAGAATTTGCTTGGAAAAGTCAGTTTTCATGAAGCACTACCCACCTGGCTGAGAGACTGAAAGTTTCAGTGGTGCCACACTGCTGTGCTGAGCAGTTCTGGATACAGTTAAGGAAGTTCTAATTTCCCAGGGTGGAGGATTTTTTTGGGTTGTATACAGGCTTGGTGTGGGGAAAGGGGGGAGTGCTAATCCTTTTTCTCTTCACCACCTCATTTCTTCCCTGTGTGAGGTGACAGGGAGAGATACTTGAAAATGGGGTGCTGCACAGCTCTGGGTGAGCTGGGCTCCTGGAGCTGTGCCTGAGAAATGGGAAGGGGAAGTAAAGCCTTTTCTGTTCCCTCCTTCCCTGATAAATCCACACCTTGTTCTGGACTATTTTTAGGGGTGATTTTTTGAGTCATTAGTTGCTCGTGCACCATCTGCTTGAATTTGCAAATGAAACAATACCTCAAAGAGATAGGAGCTGTCTCTATCCATCTCTGCAGGGTGTAATTTATGAAACCTAAATTTAAATGTTAACCACGTTTAAATGTGCTGCTGTAGATCATATTAGTAGTAACGCCAGCTATTCTGGGGTTATGGAAGGAGTTTGGGATCAGGGTGGCGTTTATAAGTACTCCCACTTCTCAATTTCCTGGTTAACATCATTGTCTTAGATGATAGCGTTATAAATTATTTCAGACTACTTTTTTCTGTCTCTATTTAAAAGCAGTATGACCTCACCACAGCATCTCTTTGGCTTAGTTCGTCCTGTGTTTCAAAGCTTCATAGAAAATACTTCCTAGAAGAAAAGAAGATCCTGAGGCTCACAAGGGTTTTTGGTTTCAGGAATTGGACACAGCGTGACTGAAACTGTAAGAGGTATTGAGGGCATGCCATGCAGGCAGGGAGCTGGAATAACATGAGCCTCAGATTTTTAAGCCTTATCCTTATCTGAGAGCCCTCCCTGAATGACTGGTGCTGTCTGAGAGTAAACCAGAGGAGTTTGATAACTCCACTGCACCAAACACCTGCCAAGTCAAAATCCCAGAAACAAAAGAATTAGTTTCAAAAGCCCACCATGGTTTCTAAGCAACGTATTTACTTGTCACATCATTTGTAAAATCAAAATGCTTGCAAGTAAGGATCTGAATAGTTTAGAACATTGTAAATCTACACGACCCATATTATGAGTCACATTTCATTAAGTATAAAAACACACATTTCAAATTTCATAACCTTCATTTTGACTCACAGTTTTTGTGTTTTGTTTTTGTTTTGGATATAGAGTTAGTATTTTAATGTACTATTTTTCTTCTGTGAATGAGTGCTTGTTTTGAAATATTTGCTGCTTTTTTCAGCTCTTGAGCACAAGTGATCACTATTTGAGCTTATTTTAATTGGAGGAAAAACAATTTTCTAGACCCCATTATTACTGAGAAAAAAATTGAAAATGTGATCACAGTGGTTTCACATTTGTGTTGGAAAAGAAGTTCTCTGGTCTCTCACCTGTGCTGTAGGCAAGGTGCCCAGGCCCCGGGAAGGGCTTTGTAGAAAAGGGACATAGTGTAGCTGTGACATCCCACCTCCTTGAGAAGCCTTACTCCTTGAGACTGTCTCATCGCTGGCTGGGCAGAGACAGGAGCCAGTAAAGAAGTGATGATATGAAAGACCCTGCTTGGAGTCAGGCCAAAAATCACACTTCACAAGAGCTCCCTGTCGAGGACAACATAAAAGGTTTAACGGAGGATGGTTGAGACACCGTGTGACAATCTGGCACAACAGCAAGCTGAAGGGAAACAGCTTGGACAACAGGAGGATGGTACCCAAACAAATGACTGCACAGAGAGTGGCTGGGAAGCCGTAAGAGAAACATTTGACTTTTCCCAGAAGGAAACTGCAGGGGTGTCAGCTCAGGGCAGTAGCCTGCTGGGGCTGCGGATGTGAGAGGCATGGCTACGAGGGTTGGCCATTCACAGCAAGTGAAGGTGTTACTGTAGAAAACCAGCCAGAAAGCATTATGACTAGAAGTCCTGACAGTTCTGCCTGCCAAGAGGGCTGTCAGCTCCATCAGGAGATGGGAAAGGACCGTCCCTCATGGCTGTCACATGGGGAGCTGTGGCTAAGGAGCCCTTGTCACAACTGGCTGTTACCAAGAAGAGCCCAGAGGTAGAGGGTAGAGAGCAAAGGCTGCATCAGGGGACTCAGAACTGGCAAGTAAAGTGCACGTCATCCTGGACTGCCAGACTTCTCTGCACTAAATGTAAAACTACTAAGCTGCTGGTGATGCAAGTCTTGATGTTCTGACAGGGGTGATTTTCATACTTGGTTTAGAGCTGATCTGAATGTGCTTGTTACTGCCAAGTAGGTGCAAGAAAGGAGATATCATAGAATCATAGAAAGACTTGTGTTGGAAGGGATCTTAAAGATCATCTAGTTCCAACTCTCCAACCTTAGGCAGGAATCCCACCTACTAGATTGAGTTGCTCAGGGCCCCATTCAACCTGGTCTTGAACACTTAGAGGAATGGGGCATCATTATGATTAGTTTGGTGAGCAGGGAAGGTGCTATATGAACTTTCAAGGGTTGTTTTAGGGGGAGCACAGCCTGGGCACACCCCTTCCTGACTGACTATTATGCTCCTAGCTGTATAAGGACTAAAAAAAGTTCTAAATCATGCAGGCTTAGGAGCTGAAGGCTGAATGGAATGACTGATGTCCCAGAAGAGTTCCTTCAAGTTGCAGCTTGCAGAAATATGGCAGATTGTAAATATACTCTAAGACCCTCAACCAGCAGGTTTGGCACTCTGAGTTTATTTAAAGTCTCTGGTGTATGATAGATTAATCTGTCAGACACCAGGTTACATGCAGATTTCTGGCTGAACATAGGCTGATTCCTGCCCGCTTGGCAGAAAGCTCCAGAGCACTGCAGTAAAACGTCAGAACGTGTGCTGGTTGGAAAATATCACTCTTACCCTTGGGCACCTTCAATCCTGTCCAGATCTGGACTGCCAATAAAACCTGAAGAGAGTAAGACTCCACAGATTATGTTGGCTAGGCAAAAAGCATTTTGCAAAACAGCAAATTTAGTGGTAGCGGCCGGGTCAGAGTTGATCCACAGATCCACAGACTATGAAGTCTGTGAGCAATACTTTGTGTTGCCAAATGATCAGGACCCCTCAACAGCATTTATCCTCACAGTGCTTCAGTGAGGCCAGAAAGAACTAATAATTTTGTGCTATAGATGGGAACCCAAGTCCCAAAGGGATTAAGAACCAGCCTGCCCTGTGAAAAGGCTGTGATGTTGAGTCACGTGAGTTTATTGTAGATATGAAAGGTAGTACAGTACTGTGCCTAACACAGCTACTCCTGCAGTGAGACTGCACTTTCTGAAGATGCCAGTCAAGGTCTGCACAACCTCAGAGATCTCTCTGCACTTGACTAACGTGGACATAGCCAAAGTTCTTCTGTGGACTCAGAAAACCCATGGCAGAGGTATGATTTGGACCCTCTACTGTTGTATTTCCACCTGGTAGTTTAATCTCTTGCTGTCAGCCTTTTCTCTCCAAAGAGGATGCAGGTTTTCCAAATGCTCATGAAAGTCTGTGAGTCCCATGCACTTACACTGGGACAGTGGGGCTTCAGCACGGCTGAAGAAGGCAAGTCTTGTATAGCATGGAGAGATTAAAATGCAAACAACTTAACATTGGGCACAACCACGTGGGCATAGCCAACAATTACATAGTCTGCAGGCTTGTCCTGTTAACAGCCAGGAGTGACGTCCGTTTGTCCCTGCTAATGTCTGACTCCAGGATTTGTCTGAATACTTCCTGAGACAGATTGACTGAGCCATTTCCAATGGCTTGCGTTACTAACGTGCCATCTTATGCCAGCTTTACCCCCTACTAGGTCACATTTGCCTGAGAAATTACCTTACCAGTTGAGGTATTAATGAGAACGTGAGCAAGCAAAGAGCATGATAATGTTTTTGATTCTATCCAGATCATAGGTGGGCAGCTGAAAGTCCTGCTGCAGAGAAATGTAGAAAAACAAATACCTTCCTTTCTCACTCTAATTTTTTCCTGTCAGACAAAAGAGTGCTCTAATTACAGTTGCATCCTCGTATTGTGGACTGGAGAGGGGTAAATAACATGGTGATGTGAGGGTGGGGGGAAAGCAAAATCAGTCTCTGAAATTAACAGAAACTTTCAAAGGGCTATTAATGTTTTTTTAAAGAAATTGCCTGACCTGCATGATAAAGAATATAAAGGTGAGAAAGCTGTGATTAGACACTGCAGCTAGTTAAATCCATAATTGGGGATGCACAATTTTTTACACAGGGAAAAAAAGTGTGTTTTAAAGTGCAGGTTTTAACCTCTCTGGTTGAGTCTGAGATAGTTCAGAGGGAGATTTTCTTTTCTGATACTGTGCCAGGTGAGGTGAGCTCAGCCCTTCTATAAGTGTGGAGCAGCAAAGCCCCACTGGGGTGTCTATTTTTCACCTATGGGGTTTGCTTTCCTCTGCTGGTCTGCCAGCAGTCTGAATTTGTCATACCTCAAATCAGTGCTGTCCCTGACTTATACCCCTTGGGGAGGAGGAGAAAGGGACAGGAAAGGATGAAGGACAGTTTTTGTAATTATGGGATTCTGAAAAGTTTGAAGCCTGACCCAAATTTTGTTCAAAATATAATTTTTTTTCTTAGTTAAAATTTGTGCATTTTCTCAAGCAAAGAACGTGGATTTTAGTTAATTCAGAATAAATAAATCAAATAAAATGCTGTGCTGCACCACTGTCTAGTTGTTGGGATGGGCCAATGTGCAGAAGAAGTTACAGCTGTAGGAAGGCAAAGGAGCAGTTTTGCACCAGGTGTTGTACACAGAGAAGAGGATGAGGCAGTGGCAGTCTCTGGTCTGTCATCTTTGTTGGTAGAGAGCTTTGTTGGCTCTGTCATGAGTTGGTCCTTCAAATCACCTGCAAGGCAGTACCATCCACCTCCCTGCAAATGACGTCAGTGGTGTGGGAGTCTGAGCACTTGTGCCCCTCCTCAGAGGAAGCAGGCTTTTGGGTGACTCACAGCCAGTGCCTGCACAGCCAGTGCTGTGTGAAAGGCAATCTTGGTGCAGCATAGGCTGATAGGAAGCATCCTTACACAGCGAATTGCAGGCCTGACTAGAAAAATATCTCATATTCCACATAAAATGAAAATCAGTGATACCCTATCATGAAAGCAGCCACCCATGAGAGGCTCACTTGCTTTAGTAACACACTGAGAATAATTAAATTTGAAGATTGTATTTCTGAGAGTGGGGTGGGTGCAAACACAAGGTCAGGATACTTTGGCAAAAGCCTTGGAGACTTGGCCCTAATGTGTTTTACAGCATCACAGAATGGGTCTGCAGAGCAGTTTTCCTCTGCATTACTGAAAATACTTTCTCTTGCTCTGGTTAAGGTGGTGATATGTCAGTTTTATATGGCAGGGCCCACCACAGTGACTTGCATATCACTTTATATCCAGATGTTTAGGTGCTAAGCCTACTGTTCTGTGCCACTGCAAAGGTATAAAAACCCAGCAAAGAGAAGGGGTTGTTTGGCAATAACTTAATCTCACCAGCCAACTCTATCAGTATTTACATACAAGACATGTTGGACTCATCCAGAGTTTGAGGAAAGCCTGACAGAACTGAGCATGTTTATCAGCCTAAGTAGGCAGGTGGGGAGGCTGCCAGGGAAGATCTGAACAATAATCAGTGCATCAGAAGAAGAGGAATTTTACCCTGAGACTTACCGAAAGCACAACTGAAAGTGATGGGTAAATAGGAGATCGCAGACCCTTGTGTGGCTTGGGGCCCTATCAAGGTGCTCTAAGTGCTCTGTGACTCTGCCAACTGGATGAGAAAGGAAGAGAGGAGCTGTCAGCCACATGTCACAAGAGACTTGAGGTGGCATGTGGGGTAATATGTGATGGTCTGAGAGATGGAATCACTCTTCCAGGAAAATAAGAACAAACCCACACATGAGTTTGGCTCAGTTTTCATCTCTGAGGTTTCGAGCAAACTCATCTAGTGAATCAGAGGAAGGAAGTGTAACAAAAAAAAAAAAAAAGGAAACTTACCCTCATTTTATAAATATATTCAAATATTCAAACAACATTACTAAAGAAGTCCAAATCCCCATTCTCTGAAGTGTATACATATGGCTATGCTCCAGAAAACAGCTGGGTCAAGGTGTCTCAGGAGCATAGCAAATACTGTCAACCCCCAAGGATGTGGAATCATACTGGAGTGAGGCTTTGCCTCTCCTACCCTGGGAAAGGAGAAGGGCCAGAGACAGCAAAGCCAGCTTGCTGTTCCCTTTGAAAGCTGAGGGAAGAGGGGACAAGGCTATCAATCCAAGGGCAGATCCCCTTCCTCTTCCTTCCATGGCAGCGTCATTTTGTCTAGATTTCTGCATATTGGTGTAGCCCAAGTGTTCCTCAGCTTTGCTGTTGTCCTGCCTGTTCTGCATCTGTAAGTGTCTTCCTCTTTTGACTCTTTCTAGAGTTGGCCCTGTATATACAGCATCGAACCTGAGCAGATCTGTGCCATGCACCCTGTGCCATTAAAGCTGGTGGTAGTTCTCCTCTGGAGACTGGAATATAGAGGATTTGATTTTCATCCTTGTCTCCGCCAAGAAGTACTAAATGGGCCTCAGTGGCAACCTAGAAACAGTAGCTGAGCCTTTGGCTTAATTTGGAAGCTGTTTAATCGGAATGATATGCTGCCTGCATAAGGAGCCTCTACTAAGATGATGTTTCTCTAGCTCTGGCTGAATTTATCACTGAGAAATGTTGCATTGGGAAAAGCAATTGCTCATACAGCAACTGCATCATATTACGGCTTGCCATTTAGTATGGTTCTCTGCTGTACATCTATTGATTTTTGAGGAAGAATGATGTATTGGACAAATTTTTCTTCAATAGAAACAAAATTACTGGTGAATAAGAATCCAGTTTCTAGGGGAGGTGCTGGTTCTCCACCTTTTCTCCAGCCTGTGTGCCAGGCACTTCAAATGAGTCATTGAAGTAACATTTGCAAATGGATCATCACATTGCACCCTGGACCAGGCATGCAATTAACTCCTTCTGAGAGCAAAGGCCAGAATCATCCTTCAGGAGCTGGGTTTCTTGGTATGGTTGGCTAGTTCAGAAATGTGGATAACCATCTGCAAAGTTCAGCCACAGCTGGACCTGCGTAGAGGCACTGTGCGTTAATCTAGCATGAGATTCAGTAGCCAACAGCCCTGGGGTCTGATCTCGATTCCATCACTGACTTGCTGTGTGCTTTGGAGAAGGTCATTTAACCTTTCTCTGGCTCATTTTCTCCATTAGTATAAGGGGGGAATGATACTAACCAGCTCCTAGGAAGTTGTGAAGCATGACTAAGCTGTGTTTGTCGTGTAGTGTGGAAGTACAAAGTATATCTAAGGCCTCCAGAAGCAAAGATAGGAAAAGCTGACAGGAGTTGCTGGCTCCTAGCCTGAGGCTCAGCCCCAGCACGTGGCTTCCAGGAGTGCCAGAATGGAGCTATTAGGTTTGTCATATGCGTAATTCTGTGTCTTGTTTCATATCACCCAAAGGACCTTGTTCTGTTAATTATTTTTCTTATTATCTGCTCTGTGACAGTTGTGAGTCCCTCTTATAGACCTGGCCCCTGATTGCAGCACAATCCTACCCTGAGGAGGGGAAGTGGAGAGGGAGGTGCAGATCTCTTCTCCCTAGGATTTAGTGACAGGACGCATGGGAAAGGTTTGAAGCTGTGCCAGACTGGACATTAGGAAGCCTTTCTTTACCGAGAGAGTGGTCAAACACTGCAACAGGCTTCCTAGAGGGGTTGTCAATGCCCTGAGCCTGTCACTGTTTAAGGGGCATTTAGACAATGCCCTTAACAACAAGCTTTAACTTTGGTCAGCCCTGAATAGTCAGGTAGTTGAACCAGATGATCCTTGTAGGTCCCACACAACTAAAATAATCTATTTTATTTTATTCTATGAATATAGGGAACCTCTTTCTGGAGCACCATGAGCCTACTTGAGGCTCCAGTAGCTCACCCAAGCTGTGTTGAATGCCTCTTTCAGTGCAATAATAGTCCCTAACAGAGAGAGCAGCTCTTCATTCAGTTATCTTCAACTTTCCCTGTCCTAGTTTTGGCTGGAATAGTTAATTTTCTTCTTAGTAGCTGGTACAGGGCTGTGTTTTGGATTCAGTATGAGAATAGTGTTAGTTGTTGCTGAGTAGTGCTTGCACTAAGTCGAGGACTTCTCAATTTCCCATTCTCTGCCAGCGGTCAGATGCACAAGAAGCCAGGAGGGAGTGTGGCCAGGACAGCTGACCAGAACTGGCCAGAGGGATATTCCATACCATAGAACATCATGCTTGAGTATATAAACTGGGAGCAGTTGGGCAGGAGCGGCTGATGACTGCTTGGAGATGGGCTTGGGGATGGGGGAATGAGCAATTATATTGTGCAACACTTGTGTTTCTTGGGCTTTATTCCTCTTTTTCTTTTTCCTGTTATTATTTTTGTTATTATTACAACAATAACAACAGCAACGATAATAATTAACTTTATTTCAATTATTAAATCATTCTTATCTCAGCCCATGGGTTTTATCTTTTTCCAGTTCTCCTCCCCATCCCACCAGAGAGGGTAGGGAGTGAGCAAGTGGCTGCATAGTACTTAGTTGCTGGCTGGGGTTAAACCACAACATTCCTTAAAAGTATTTTTTTCATGATCAAACATTATTGATAGTTTCTGTTGGCTTTGTTTCTACTTGCAGAGTAATTGTCTGCCTACAAAGAGAGGGGGCTTGAGAAAGCCTGCCCTGTAAAGAGGGAAGGTTGAGCTTCTCACAGTGACCGTGAGGTGCAGGGAAGTAGCAACAAATGAGCAGGTGTAACATGTCTTGTAGTGATACAGACTAGCTGAGTCAAGGCATATTGTTGGTCTGCGTGTGTGTCCAAGCCCTGAGAGGTTCTGGTGGTGGTCAGCATGAGGACTCTTGTGGCTCCCAGTTTGCTAGCAGGGGTTGTTCTGAAGCATAGAGAGGTTATCTTACCTGCTTGGTGTGTGAGGAGTTAGGAAATGTCAACAAACCTCACTCATTTAAATAGAAAAAATAATCCGAAGGTAGGGTGGACTTTCATTGGTACATGATCAGTCCATTGGCTGCAGGCATGTTCCTCCTGATCTACTATAGCAGAACTGAAAAGATTGTACTCTCTTAATTAGAAGAAAGCACCTCTTAATCAGCCAGTACAGTGCTGACAGATGCAGTGCCTGAAAAGAGGCACTGAAAAAGAGGCCTGAACGAGTTACTGAAGCATGTTGCAACCCTTATAATTTCAGAATTCTTAAGAGGAAGGGTCTCTGCTGTTATTCAAGCACTCTTGTTATGTGGCTTCCCAAAGGAAAGGCTTAATTTGTCTTTTATCTCTGTTGCTCAGTGGCATCGTAGCCGAAGTGCTTTGCCTTCAATGTAAATTGATTCAAGGCCAGGCAACGTGTGAAGAAGTGCACAGGCACCATGTTACAAAGTTCACCCAATGTGCTCTTGGCTGTATGAAATAAACAATAAGCAGCTTTGACTTGAGAATGTCATGGAAAGCAGATTTAAGTGGATATATTCTTCCACACCCTTTCTTGAAACACAGCTGCTCTCCTGCTGTTATGGTATGTATGCTGTGTGGTACCAGGCACTGTGAGCATTTAATCATTTTACAAGCAGCCAGATACAAATTACGAAGCCAATTAGCAAATACTTTCGTTTACAGGATTTACAGTGCAGCTTGGCTCTGTTCATATGTACATGAGCATACTGGGCCCAGTTCGAGAAAGTAATTCAACATCTACCCGTGAGTGTAAATGACACTTCAGCAGTGGTTTACATGCTGTGCCCCAGCTTTGGGGGTGAGTTATTCTCCTTAACCAGGGCCTAGACTACTGGACTGGCAGATCAGCTCCTGGCTGTGCCGCAGATATGCTCTGTGATGTTGGCTGAATTGCTCAATCTGTGCTTTAAATTTAAATGAGAATTATGGATCTTTTTCACTCTTTTGTATATATTTAGATGGCAAATTCTTCAAGACTAGGTTGAAGGTCTTTACAACAGCTAAATTCATGTATCTGAGCTGGGGAATAATATCCTTCTGCAATCAGAGGTGGCAGAGAAAGGATCTGCCCTCAGGTTGTTTAAACAAGCATCGCTGTGAATCAGTCTCCAGAGGAACCACCATCAACTCTCTCTGTGTCTTAATGCAACAAAACCACTGTCTTGGCTGAGAGCTCATTACTGTTTAACATGAGTGTATTCAAGAGTGCACTGATGTTCGTGAATAATAAGGTTAGTAGCAATAATAATTAGCAGCTTGAGGTGTAGTGCCATTTGTCCCAGAGCACTCAGAGGAGTGTAGTCACTTGCTCTGGAGATGGCTGAAATGCAACCAACTGGTATGAAACAAAGCTTGTGTTTAATACTGTGGAGTGAAGCTGTGTGACCTTTTAGGACAGAAATTAAGAACGTTGTCCTATCCCTCCAAGTTTGTGTTCCAGCTTTTTATGCAGAAGAAGGAGGATATTAGAATAGCTGGTTGCACCAGGCAATTGCTGTTCTGGCCTAGTCCAGATGGGTTTAATTTAGGAGAGAAAGGAATCAGCCAACATTCACTTACAAGACAAAACGATAGGAAAAAAAAAGACAGAAAAAAAGATCAAGAAGGTACCTCATCCATTCATGCAGAGATCTCAGTGTTCTCATATATTTCTTAATCATACTCTTTCAGTTGCTCTAAATTATAGTTCAGCAAGGCATTAAACAGACATAACTTCAAACACAAGCAGAAGAAAAGGACACAAATGGGGCAATTCTAGGTACAATAAACCATGCCTGTCATTCAGAGACCTTGCTCATTCTTGAACTGAAATTGCTGTTAAAATGCAGTTCATAAAAATGGCACTGTCTGATTCAGCAGCTCTTTCCCTTTGGCTTTTTACTCCTGGTATAGCTTTACAGAACAAGTGTTGTTAAGAGAGCATGTTATTAATTAAGGATTAGTCAGTTCTAGCTGGGCAGGTCAACTGGAGTCGGGAGGTTTCTCTGATAGCCTGGTCTGCCTACAGGTGTTTGCATTGCTGCTGATAAGATGTGAGGAGGATCAAACAAACAAAAAGAAACTGCCAGTAGCTGTTCAGACACCAGGTGAGGCAAGCTGATGAAAAATGTAGGGAAACCCTCCTTTCTGTAAGAAAGCCTTAAGGTCAGACTTGGAGAGCTAAGGTTAGAATAAAGCTTTTGGAAGATCGTTGTGCTGTTCACATTAGTATGATGTTCCTGCCTGGTTTAGATCTCAGCCACTTGAGTGGGTTTGTCCAAGTGCCATCCAGCAATCACTGAGAGGACAGACTGGCTTTATTGAAATGGACACTATTTCTGTCTGCATCTGTTTTGGCTGAGTGCAATGAAAATTGTGTCCCTTAGATACGTCTCTTTCATTAAAGATATTTTGGTTGAATTTGCTCTGCTGTGCTATCAAGGAAAAAAACCCTGAATATTAAAATCTATTACTTAGTCAAACTGTCCAGTTTTTGCAAGACTAGAACAAGGAGCTGAAATCTGCATTATAAGACTTCCAAAATCAATGCATTTAAATAGCATGCTTAACAACAGGATAGAAACTTCAAGTCCCTAGTTATGAGAACTTTCTCCTGAGGGTGTTGTAAGATTGGAGGCCTTCTCCAGGAGTAGGCTTCTTCCATGATATCTCATGACCTGGCATTGCATTAATATTTTGGTGAGAGTAGCTATGTGGTGTTCTAAGGGAGTTGTCAGATCTATCACTGGATGAGAATTTATTTCCATTTTGAAATTTTAGCTGTGTGTATGCTTACTGCCTCTGGTCTGCTGAATGCACCTGGAAGATCTAATACTTAGGTCTGATGCTGATGCTAAAGAGTTAATAACAAATTATCTGGGAGAGTATGTAGCCCTTTGCGATAGAATAGGTCTTCAGACTGTACAAAAGAAATGCTGGATCTTCACTGATAGAACTAGGAGAGAGGATGGAGATTTTGTGTGTGTGTACTTCTCTGCGTACTTACAGGAGGTATAACAGTCACTGATATATTTTCTTCAGATATTGCTAATGGGTGTCATTCTTCTGTGGGTAACCAGTCCCAGCACAGAATAGGATGGTGCAAATCAGAGCAAGTCAGAGCTACATCAGCTGAAGATTTGGTACCAGGAGTTTGACTTCCCAAGCTCCCCATCATCCTTGTTCCTATCGTTCTTTATTGACAGTCAGCAGCATTTGAGACCTTTTGATTTATTTATAGAACTGGAACAAAGTACACATGCAACTCTATCATTATGACTGAGGTGATATACAAGTGATAGATAACAGAAGGAGGAAAAATTGTTCAAGCCTTGTAGTGGTCATTGTGACCCAATAGAATCTCTCATATGTCAAATTTTTAATTACTTTCTTTGCTTGGGCAGAGTGTGCTGCTGAATACAGACCCTAAACAAGGCTCTTCAGAAGAGTCCTTAGGACCTTTTCATCACTATAGGAGCTTTCCACTGGTTTCTCTGACTTTACTGACCTAAGACTGGAACTTGCATTTTCACTAGATAGGGGAATGTCTGTATACTGGCACCTCTAGAACGGATGAAAGTGGATCATTAAAGATGCACTTTCTACCATTTAAATAGAGCCTCTTGAAGAAACATGGTTCAGTTCATCTTGTATGATATAAATGTGTCTTCTCTGGGAGATTGTGGTGACAGGGATGTTGGAAAAGGATCACTGCTCTTTAGACCTCCTGACAGGTGGGATGCAAAAATATGAAGTTAGATGTGGCCAAAAGCCTCAAGCACAGAATCCAGTCTGTATGGCTTGATATGTCAGCTGATTCCTGGTAACTGCATTGTCTTAGCAAGCAAAAAAGTGAGATAAATCCTATTAATTAAGCCTCATCCATAGTCATTTATGCAAATGTTGTTCCCTCCTATTTGTGGTGGGATATGAACATTCAGAAGAAGGTGACAGGAGCTCAGCTGATGTGTGGTATCTCATGCTACAGTGACTTCTGTCAGGAATTCCCTCGCTTTGCCTGTGAAGAGACAATGACAGAAGGATTGGGAATATCTGCAGTCAATGCCTTGATTTCCCTGCTGATTTTCTGTGCAGAGAGATTCTGCTGAGAAGTATTTGCCCTCTTCCCTTCCATGAAGTCCTCAATGGGAATGCCTACAAGGACAGGCTTGGGGGGGGGAGCATGCTGCGGGAGTCAGCTTTGCTCCAGCTGGCTTCTGTCCAATCCCAGTTTTCTCAGAATGCAGTGAAAAACATGACTGCAGCCCATGCAGACTGCAACTAAACCCTGTTGAGGGTTTGCAAACAGCCCTTAGTGGTTGGGATTTCATTGTGGATCTTCATTATGGATTCTGAAATATTTAACACCAGGACCTGCTCAGAACTTTGTTACCAAGTTCACTAAGATACTGATGTACAACTCAGTGACCAGGTATATAACTGGTTTTGTATTCTATGGAGAGTAGTCCAGGAAAAACTTTTGTTTGTGGATATGAATGACCAAAACCCATTACTTGCTTTAATAACTTTCCCTTCCTTCTTTGGTAGCCTAATAGTTTGTAATTTTTCTGCTTGTTCATGCAGGAACTACCTCTTCAGACTTAGTCTACACAACGTTTCTCTTATTCAGGTATGTTCACTTTTTACTCTCTTGTTTTATTTGACTTGTTAATGAAAGTTCTGTAATATTTGATGTACATTTTCAGAAGTCTATATAGTGTAAATTTGCCCAAAGTGGTGGAGCAGCGAGAAGACAAAGTGAGAGCCAGATGCTTATTCCCACTCCAGGGATAATGCTGGGGGAAGGGCTCTCCTACACTTGCCCACTTGGATGGTGCTCTCTGGCTTTGATTCTTGAGTGTTTGGGTGGTAATGGGATCTGCCAAAAATATGGCATCTTAAGGAACAAAACAAGTAGTGTGACTGATACGTGCTTAAACACAACAATCAGTAGAAATCCTTGGCTTTCTTTAGAGATGTCAGCAACATGTCGGAGAAGCTTTAACTATTCTCATCCATCCTCATTTTTAGCCTTTGTTAGCCTTTGTGAACATGGATTGCTGAGGACCTGTGCTTTGCTGAATGCAATACTAAACCCATGATCGGACTTGCAAGCATTCAAGAGGGAAAATGGGTTGAAAAATGTATGTTACCCACGCCTTTACCAAGGCAAAGCAGCTGAAGTTTGAAAGGGCTTGCAAATATCCAGCAGTATTAGGACTTTGCTCTCACTGCACTGAATCTGGAATTGAAAGATGTGGCAAAAATTCTTAGTGGAAACCCCACTGCTTATCTTTAAATAAATAAATACTTATGCTTTGGGATATTTACCATCTTCTATGATTGCTAGAGCACCAAAGATGTATTCAGCATTTCTCAGAGAGTCTGAGAGGCCTTACTCCTGTACCTGACCATGCAAAGAAGCCATTAGAGTAGTACTGCCAGCCATTCTGATGTGCACAAGCCTTTTGCTGTTAGTAAGAGTTACAAGGATAGATGGAGAGAAGAAAAGATGTTTAATGGTTGTAAAGTGCATTGAATCTTCCTTTAAAAGGAAAACAAAGTCCAGAGTTACCAATGACAACAATAAAGAATTAGAGAAGCTGATACTCCCATTTGGCAGTAGTTTCCCTTTGCAGAGCCATATTAGCATGGCTGGAAGGTTTCCAACAAGCACATAGAAGAGGGAAGTTTCTGTAGTTATGAGAGGTGTAATACCTTCTGCAGTACCTGTTATCACACTGCCTGACACAGCCTCTTGTGCTTGTCAGATGGGGGATCCCCTTCTGTGAAACCCGATTGTGAATTTCCCTAATACACGTCTGAAGTCAGGCTTGGCTCGGGCCCTTTTCAGTGCAGTGATTTTCCTTTTCTACACTGCAAAACATGGAAGTCTCCTTCTATGGCACTGGAGGTTGCTGTGAGATCTCCGGTTAACATAATGAGCTTAGTTTGCTCCTGCTTTCTGGGTGTATCCGGTCACTTTGCCAAGACTTTTTGCATGACAAAGAGAGCATGGAATTATGTTGACACACGTGTTGGGAATGATGGAAGCAATTGTTTCCCGACCTAATGGTTGCCTAAGTAGCTGCTTGGCTTGTCTCCATAAAGCCCATGATGCAGCTTAGAGGCACCCGCTCCCACCTTCCCTTTGCTGTGCATCGTTTTAAAGATCAGATCAGAAAGGAAGACAAGAAACACAAAGAGCTTGCATTTAGTCCTACAGAGGTGCAGTTTAAGAAATAATCACAATGTTAATTTGCATTATTTTATATCTCCTCTTTGCTTTTAAGTAAAATATGGTGTGGATCTTGTCAGGCCTGATTTGGGCAAGTTTTTCATCTTGAGATTGTGTTCTGATTTATTTCTGCTCATGGGATTTTATGCTGCCAGTGGTGCTAAATCTGCTTCATGGTGCAGGTTTGTGCTGACAGATGTCTGCTCCCTTGCATTTGTACTTCCATGAGGTGGGGCAGAAACATGAGGAGTACAGCCTAGGAGACAGCAGGATATGCTGGTTGTGGGACAAAGCCTTGCAGTGTGTGGAATGTACCTCTCTAGACAGGGTTCGGTGAACTTTAAAGCTGTTTTTTCCTGGCTGTTCTTGTGCAATCCCTAAGCTGCACTGTACCTGTGGGGAAATGAGAAGGGCACATTTCAGCCCCACAGTTGTCACAGAAAGGAGGAGGGGCCAGGGTGTTCCTGAGAAGGAGATTACTCTGAACCGTCTTTTCAGTGCGGGTGGCAGCAGCATCTCAGAGGAGCAATATCCCTGTGCCACTGCTCGTTAGCACAGCGAATTCAGTGCTTCAATCTCTCATTCTCTAACGGGTAGATTTACTAGCTCACTCTACCTAATGCATGTTTTCCTTGACAGTTATCTGTTCTTTAACCAGAAAATGAATATTTTCTGCCATTGAGCAGACCATAATGTTTTTCCTCACAGCATGACTCTATTCATTGCTTTCCAATGGGAATATAGTATTTTTTTTTTGGATTATAATCCCCTTTATGAATATTGCATATCACAAACCCAGTGCTGCTAACCATGTCATTACTCCCTGGTTTTAGAAAGGTTTTCAGCTCCAACATTTTAAAAGACTGTGCTCTTTCCTTATACCTGTTGAATGATAGTGGTGACCTTTCATTTAAGCCCAATACAGAATCAATTAAAATGAGCAGAAGTTTTCTACCAACTTCAAGGATCATTTTATGAAACAGTCACTCTTGAAAACACATTTTTGATATCTTCAGTTTCAGAAGCTAAAATTACTGTATTAATCCTGAATCTGTGTTGGACTGCCATTAATATAAACTGAATTTTGTAATCTCCACAGCATAAGAAGACTGGAGCATCATGTAGCCAAGCCATATAGTTTGGATAGGAAGTTATTGTCTTGGAATTGCAGAAGACTAAAAGACAAAATGTATTGTATAGGCAAGTTACTGATTAAGAGTTGTGTAAAAAAGATATCATTACCCTATAGAAGAATTTTGATTTCAGGGAAGTGAAGGAAGAGAGGTCGATTTTAGGATGTGTCAGCTCTTGGGCCATATTATAAAGGGGTCAGTTTTTTTCCTTTCTTAGCTCTCATCTGCTCTACCATATGCTGATGTTTCCTCCTCGGTTAGAATGTTCTGTTGGTTCTGCTGAGGTTGTTTCTCCAAGACTGTAGTGCTGAGTAGTACATGAGAACTACTGAGTGGAGCACAGCAGAAACTGAAGCAGAACAAGGTCATTTCCTGCTCCACAGAACCAAATGTCCCAACTTCTCAGAGATTTTTCCTCTTCCTCTCTTTCTTTCTGAAATGTGTTTCAGAAATTCCATTTGGAACCTGAGAAACTTTTCACCAAATGAGTTTTAGTTGGATGAGAAATTTGGTGGTGGTTAATTTTTTTGTGAAAAATGTTTTTGGCTGAATTTCAGTATCCATAAGGAAATTGAGGCCAAGGTATTTTGGGGATCACTTATGGTTTTGCCTACCTCTTTTTCTTGAGGCACCTTGTAAAGAATTACTGAAAATCAGCATCTTGAGGTGAGGTATCCAGAAGCATCTGTTAATATTGGAAACTTTGACATGTATTCAAATTCTTGGAGCAGTCAAGAGGCATAGTTTTAAAATGGATACTGTTCCCTAAATCTTTAGCATCTCTTTTAAACTAAATCCCTGCAACATGTTTCATGTCCATCTTTAAATTGTCCTCTTACATGCATTGTAAACTCTCAGTATGAGGCATTTTATAGAATGCATTTTTTAAATGATGTGCACTTGGAGCACATGCTGTTTAATTTATGCATCAGTCTGAGACAAGGTTAGCTGCTAATTTGCAGCTTTCATGGTGAGGCCATAGAAAAGTCAGTTTTATACTAGAGTTGATAATTAATAGAGTAGGTGGAAGGGTCATTTTAAAAACAGAAGCCTTTGAGCAAATTTTTAAAAATGCGTAAGGCTGATTAGGACCTCTTATCAAGGAATGCTGTTCTCTGGTGTGTGTTAAAAGCAGGCTACTTGCTGGCATTTCATAAATCCCAGTGCAATGCCTACCCCCTGTTCACCCTGATTTTACCTGGATCTTAGAGTTCTCAGTTGAACTGAGTAAAAAATTACTTTTTCAACCTTTTTGAGATGCCAAGATTTCCAACCTTTTTTGCACTGAGATGAAAACAAGACTTTTTTTAAAATCTGAAAGAGAAGGAGATAGACATGTGGTTACTTTGAATGCAAATACTCTGGATCAAGTTGTTTTCTGAAGCATCAAAGGAGAGCATTTGAATGTGCATTTCTGTCATCTCAAACAATTGACCTGGTTTGTTTGGGGCATCCCCTTCTCCTTTCCCTTTCCCTTTCCCTTTCCCTTTCCCTTTCCCTTTCCCTTTCCCTTTCCCTTTCCCTTTCCCTTTCCCTTTCCCTTTCCCTTTCCCTTTCCCTTTCCCTTTCCCTTTCCCTTTCCCTTTCCCTTTCCCTTTCCCTTTCCTTTCCCCTTCCCCTTTCCCTTTTCCTTTTCCTTTCCCTTCCCTCTGGATCTAAGAAGTCCTTCTGGACTCTCATCTGATAAGTTTAATAGAAACTGTTATAATTTCTAAAGATGTTTTGGTTTCAATTAATTTTTTACTGGAAGATCTCATATTAAAAAGTTTCTAACCAGCCCTGTGAAGTTTGTGTGCTGATATGTTATATCAGGTTTGTAGTATTTAAGCATTTAAAATACTTCAAGAATCTACACTGTATTTTAACAGACTATGAAAGAATAAATGACTACACCTATTGCAAAACTATTTGGAAGACATAAGTTATTTCTTCTGCTAAGAAAGACAAAAAAATTGAGATTAAAGTGTGTTTTAATTGACAATTTAATATTTTTTTTTCCTGAGGAAAAATTGAAGACAGGATTAAGTTCAGAGAGAGAGTGTGTTAGTTCCTAGGCAGTCATAAACACGAATTTGGAAGGATTCCCTTTGGAGTTACACACTGTCCAGTACCACCTGGGTCTACAATTACCCCATTTGCAAAACACGAACATGGTACAAAAAATGCAGCTTCATTTCCTTCTGAAATTCGGCTCCACATTTCTAAATAAGATCCCTTACATTCACATGGGCACTTTGGAGAGTGTTACCCGGTCACTAGGGCAAAACTTGATGAACTTCTCAGCCACTGAGGCATAACAATTAAACCCAAGCTTAAAGTTATCCACATGCTGAGGCAGTATCCGCTCTTAAGGCTTGATCTGAAGCTTACTGAAGTCAATTTCTTTCTGCTGATATCGTGGGGCTTTGGAATGAGCATTTTGAAATAGAGACAAAACTGCAGCCTCCTATTCAGTGCATTTCTGATAAGGGGTTTTACTCCACATTTTCTTCCCTCAGTGTAAGAAGCAGCAACATTCTTGCTACAGAGATGAAGCTCTTAGACCACACAGCTGCTCCTGAAGACACACTTCCCTCCCTGCTACTCCCTGAAGGGATTTTTAACTCTGTGGCCTAATCACTAGTAAATCAACAGTATGTATCAACAAAGTGTGGTTAATAAAACTTGTCTATCAGTCCTGAACATGTCACATAGCAACAAATGGAACAGGTTTTGTCTTTTACACTTTGAATCAAACCGAGCATTAAATGCATTATTTTCTACTTATTTAGGGCTCAGTAGTGCCACACTTATACGCGCTGATGAGAAACATGCTCTGCAAGTGTATAGAAGTGTGAGGAGAGATGGCAGAGTTTAACTTAGTTTTTCTCAGTATATTTGAATAAAATATGATAAACAAACCCAATGGGGAGCAGTGAGTAATATAGATTACATCACAAATTGTCACTCAAGTAATCTCTCCTGATGAAAATATTTTACTGACAAATGTTAAGGATTCTCAATATGAAGCCCTGGCACTCATCAGAAAACTTGCAAATATTAGATAAATCTTACATCCCCAAGAGTTGCTGGATAGGCACCAGATGGGGCTTGGAGGGCCAAATTCATAGTGCTGGCTCTACCCACAGATGCCTGAGGTAAAGTTAATCTGCCCAGTTTGTCTGCATGTGAAATAGGGATATAGCGCTCCTTTGTAAAATGCTGTGGGTTTTGCCAATAAAAAGAAGGTAAAAGTATTGTATTTCAGATTTACTTGCAGAAACCTCCTTGAGCCAGAACCGTTTCTATTTTTCAAAATATCCTTTCAGACATCATGAGGAAATTAGGCATTGATATGCAGCATGAGCCCAGGGATACTCAGAAGCTAGCCCAACTTTGCTGAAGATATTTATTTCTTCAATCTAGTTGGAGTGTCAAGATTATCATCCAATTTAAAATCCAGTTTGGGAAGTAATTCTGGGAAAGATTGAGAATATTTTGCCTGTCTTTATGTACCACTGAGCTGCCTGACAGGAACTCTATTTTGAAACGTTCAGGAATAAGCTTGACTTTCCAGAAGCCATTTTCTTCTAAGCAGTTTATTATTTGTTTCTTGCAGATTTCCAGATACATATTTGAATTATATGGCACATATTTCTAGATACAACGTTTATTTCTTTATTTTTAGGCCAATGCAGTTCCCTTATTTAAAAACATAATCAAAACCTCTACTAGAGCAGATGCAGTCTTTAATATGTGGCTCATAGCTGAGTTTAGATTGTCACATATTTTATCAGTATGAAACATTTTTTATTAACAGATTAACATATAAATCTATTCATAAATCACCTTCCAAAGCTGCATCTAAAACCTCTCACTCTCAGGCTAGAAGTTTAATGCTATTCCATAATAAAGGTTATATTGGCTGAACAAACTTTCTGGTAAATTCAGCTTTTTATTCCTATGGTTTCAGGTTCCCAAATGAAATTTACTCCGTGAATACACCCTTTCTTAAAAATGACTGGTTAGGAGCTAGATTGAGGCTTTCAGGTATAGGTCTCCTTTCCAAAGATTTATCTAAGACAGAAATTTCTACCTGGAGTGGGAGATGAGGGATGAAAACAAGGCCTGTCAGACTGGAGGTGACCACGTCTGAAGGCCACGCTTCATCCTTCAAGGACACACTTCTCCAGCTCCTCACTGCTGTGAACTGTACTCTTTAACAGGCTCCAGTGTCTGCTGTTGGGAACCAGCCTTGTGCTGATGTTAGTCATCAGCTGAAATTCAGAGAGCCAAGAAAGCAAATCTCTCCTCATACTGCATAGCGTTGAGTGATTTCTGAACACAACATTCCTCCTGTCTGGGAGAACCAAACTGAGGAGTCCGTTTATAGCCAGCAAAGCTTTTAAGCCCAGGTTTAGCTTTAAATAAATGTCAGTTTTCCTTTGAGAATTCTCTGAGTTAAGAACATGCTGCATGCTCTAGTGAGTGAGAATATGTTTCAATATGTGCATTCATAAGTCTGCTAAACTGGGTCAGAGTCCACTGCCTAGTTATGACCAATGTAATTGCCCTCTAAAGTGAATATTCAGGCATGGTAGAGGAAGTTCTTATATATATATATATATTTACATATTATTTTTTATATATGTACCCACACACAGGAGGGTCATATACATAGGGTACAGCATGTAGAGGAGGTTCAGGAGCTATACCTAAGCAGGGCAGCCTTCTTGGAGTTAGTGAAGGCCACAGATTTGATTTGCATCCAGAGGAGAACTACCCTGTTACACTCACTCAGTAAAGTGAGGTTTGCATGATGAATGTCAGCTGTGGATTGCCAGCCTGCCTTTCTGGGTAATTTGTTAGTTGTCATTCCCTCCTTCCCTGCCTCACCTCACCTACAAGCCAAAATTACTACAGGGGTTTTGGTCTTTGTCAGCAAACATTATGAGCAGGATTTAGAAACTGAGAATTTAATTAGCTGCTGAAGTCACTTACTGATAACAGTAGCATAGTGGACTCCTTATTTGATAAAATCCTGTCAGGTATTTTATGTGTAGGGAATGAAGACTAATGCTCTTATGTCTTGCAACTTGCAGTCGGGACCATTAGATGTCCTTTAGAAAGAGGAGGGGAAAAAATGAAAATTTAAAAAAAAATAAATTCCTTGGACTTCTCATTTCCTGTCACCAGTGTTGCTTCAGTATCTTTGCAAAATGTATTTTTGTTTACCTGTTTAGCCCTTTTTCTCTGTGGGCTGCTTCCCACTCCACCAGCTCCAGGAGGCTCTGGGGGATCTGCGTGTGCTTATGCCCTGGCTGTCCCCTGCCCTGACACACACATTCATCCGTGGCTGCTGTTAACAAATCCAGCCCTGCAGATGTTCCTGACAGGCAAATCAGCCTCTTGTTGTAGACAACACCTTACCTAAACTGACATTTATATAAACTGAGATTTATATAAAAATATGCTGCTTTTTATTATTATTACTTTAGGGATGTGGGATATTTTTAGACATTGGCGTGGTTTATTCTCTAGCTTTAAGTGCTGGCTTATCGCATGGCGCAGAAAGCATTTCCTAATTGCTCCTGTCCCAATTAGGGCTCTCTGATATGATCATTACTGAAGCCTCCAACACAGCAAGGGTTTAAATGCAGCACCTTCACTAAGAGCAGTTGATGTGGGAGCAGCGACTTACTGAGTTTCACACACTGAGTGCAGGGTTCACACAGCCAACTCCTGCTTCACACTCTCCTGGGGAGGAGGTGATACCTCTCACAGTCTTCCCTGTTCAGCAAGCCTAGATTTGTGCTGGTTGGATCCTGGGCAGAGGTCCTGCCTTCCTGCTGAGCTGGCACTAAGGTTTGCCGCTACCCAGGGCTGTGCGCTCAGGGAAGCGCTTTTCCTGCCTGGGACACCGTGCCCTGACCCATTCCTGGTGTGGGAGCTGAGCTGCACATGTTGGAAGTCAGAAGTAAGAGGAGTCCTTGAAAACACAAAGAAGCACACTGGGCCTCTTACAAGATGAACAATGGAGTACGTAGGCCAATTACTGCAAAGAAGCAGCACGTTGGTGCTTTTTTTAAGACTGAGATTACAGAGAAATATCTACATTTTTTTCTCTAAGCAGAGCTTAAGAGAGATCCAAATGATACACATCCATTGTACTGGCTCTCTGCACAGGATTAAGTTTGACCCTGATAGCATCCAGTCATTTATAATGAGAGCATTAAAAAAATCACCATTTATTGATTTGCATCTCTCTAAAAGGGCCCACAAATGACCTCATGTTTCCCCTAGAACAAACTGTTGAGTTCTTAGGAAAAAAGAAAACCAATATTTTATAGTAAACACATTTCATGTCACTGTGTGCATTTTTTCCCCTAGATAAATAATTCTACTTTTCTCTGTTAGTAACAGTTCAGCTGATGTGTGTTTTACAGCTTCTTTTAAATGCAGCAGTTCTGAATGACTAATACAAGGGGATTATTGGATCTACAGAGCAGAGTCACAGACATGGCCTGCACAGCTGTTACCAGAGACCCAGAGCTGGGGAGCTGAGATGGGAACAGTTTGCTCATCACTCCCACAGGACATTGATCCTGTCTCAGCATGGCAGGTGCAGCTGAATCCTTTGAAAGCCTCAAAGAGCTTTGGCCTCCAAGGTTTCACCTGCCTTCGCCAGGCTGAGCTCAAGGAAAGCACAACCCACATGCTAAGAGGATAGATGAGTAAACAGGCACAACCTTGACTATGCCTATGGCATCCCCAGCCACTCTGACTGGAGAAGGATGGGAAGTTTCCAGGCTCAAAAACCTTTCTTCAGGGCTGGAGGAGGAGGAGCAGCAAACCTCCAGCTAAACAAGATCAGGCCGTAGCTGCTGTGGATTGCCTGCTAATGGGTAGGTAGTGGAAAAGGAAGGTTGGGTTGTACCACTGGAGGAGCATGGCATGACAGAATGCGGTTGTGATGCATAACTGAGTTGCTGGGTGCCACTGCAGCTTGAGCAGTTAAAGAAACAATGATCTGAAGTTAATTCTAATGTCACTGAAATGCTTCTTTAATCTAGAAATTACACCATGGTTATAGCTATCCAATACTACCAGTAACATGATCAAGTACGGACTAAGGTATTCTGATACTGTGGAGACCAAGTGTGAGGAGCTAGGGGAAGGAGATATGCAGAAAAAGCATGTATTTTTCTCCATTCGCTATAAGGAGAATTTGGAGAGCATGGACTGGCTGCCTCACTTGTAGACAGCTGTGAAGAGGTAAGGTTTTTCCAGCCATCTCCAGTCTGAGCTTTCTTTTTCCACATGTGAAGCTGAGATAATGAATGACATTTCGTCCTTTTGAAGTACTTTGAAATACGTGGCTTTCTATTTAAGACCTAAGCGTTGTACGTGATGATATGCACTTGTAAATATAGGAAATTTGTCTAAATTGTGAGCCCACAAAATTGTTATATTCTTATCCATACTAATTATAAAGTTAAGCAGTTGTTACCTTCACCTCTGCTTTCTAGGTAAGCAATTAGGCAATTTCAGCATGTCCATGTGTTTAAAATGGACCCATTTTTCACTACTTGTTTACTAAACATTTTGAATTAAAACCTTTGAATGTAAAAATAGAATAGCTGGGGTCCCCTAGGGGAAAAATGAAACATGAATGTATCCCTTGAGATAGAAATACTTAGAATGTGACTAAATCTATGAATTTATTTTAAAAAGAGAACAGCTTGGAAGGAATTCGGAGGAGAGTTAATAAATATGTTTTTGCCAGAAACACTTCTGTATCAGGAATGTGGACCAAATTCCATACATTATTTTAATTATTAATTATTCACTTCAAACAGGAGACATAGCATGGTTTTGAGGTTTTAGAAATAGAGTGTTTTAATTCCTTTTAAGTAAGGAAAAAGGAATAACAGGGCTGCAGCTATTTGAATAGGCTGCAAGGTGTTTCAGAAAGAAATTATTTAAGCTTTATTAAGAATGAGGAAAAAAGTTCTTCAGTTAGCCTGGAAGTATTAAGAGACATACTGCAATTGCATAAGAAGAGGGGATTTTGATGCATGGGGCAGAAAGGAATGATCAATGGTTCATAAATATAATAGTGGTAAACACAGTGACAGGAGAAAAAATGTATGTAGCTAATATAAGTGTTACAAATTTAGTAGCTTTTGCTGTGAGATCAGTTATTGAGGATTTAAGAACAAGGCAAAAAAAGGAAAAAGGTATTTTTTCAATGGAAGATAAATGTGAAAGCTTTGAAAACCACCAAAAAGGAGTTAGACAGAAGAAGCACAAAGAAGTACGCTGCATTAATCCTGTTGTAGAATCATTTTGTATTCCCTCATCTTAATTATAAGGCATATTCTCCAAACTCATTTATGGAATCTTTGACCTTGATAGAGGTCAAATGCAAACATGCTGGAGGGGAGGTGAGAGAAGAGCCAGGTGGAAGGGGGAATGTAAGGGCAGGACTCAAACTGAGGGAAATGGGAAAATAAATCTTGGGTTGGCAGGAGAGTGCAGACTGGAGAACAGAACAAAGGAGCTGGGAGGAAGGAATAAAAGACACTGCATCAGAGCCATCTTTGCAGGAGAAGGAGCAAATAAATTTCTTGTTGAGATGAAGCTTGGCAGAGCTTACTACAGCATCAGGTGCTGACGTCTGGTGTTGGAAGAGAGGAGGCAGAAGCAAGGCAAACTGTGACAGACCAAGCAGGGAGTCTGAAGGCATCTGTTTCCCAGCCTTAGGAGAAAGATGAGTGGATTGATGGGGCTCACAGTGGTCAGGTTCTGGCCACTGACAGCGGCAGCAGGCGGGGACTTGTCGAACTGGGCTGGGCAGCAAGGGGACAGTAGGGGTCAAAAACACTCAAACCTTTGGTGGTGGGACTAGAGTGGCACAGAGCCATCTTCCCTAATATTGCAGTCCAGTTTTGATTTCAATTGATTTAAATTGTTGTGCCGTTCCATTGTGCAGCAATAAACATGAAACTTGAGAAATATCTTTTGGATTCTTGATAAATCAACCCCATTGCTTTTTCTCCCCAAACTGGCTCCTTATTCTTCTCTGAGACAAGTATTTGATTTACATGGATCAAGTGCTGAACTCAACCACTGTATGTATTGCTGGGGATATGATAGTACTTGAATTATGAAGCTTTTGATGTAAAAAAAAAATTGAAAGATTCAGGTCTCTTTTGGCTTGTCATTTCCCCACTGACCATTGAAAAGTATTGCTGCATCTGTAGCTGACTCTGGCCTGCTCGGAGCCTTCTAGTGTATTTAGGACTGGATGGATGTTGGCTTCACACTTAATTGGAAATGCCGGGGAGAGGAGCTGGAGGCAGCATACAGGGAATTCAACACTGTTGGTTCTTCACTTTCTCTGTATTTAAGTGTTCCTTGCTGATGGAGCACAGATGGTCTTAGATTAAGGAAAATACATGCCAGAATTGCAGGCTAGGCTCAGACTGGGGAGTTAAGCTTGACATGAAATAAGCAGAAGGCTGTAATTAGCTTATCAAGAGCGTTAGGCACCTGGCGGAGGAAAGCAGAGATGTAATGCACAATGTAGCTGTAGAACAATAAAAAATACTGAAGTCTCTTTCATGAAACATGGAGGACCTTTCATTTCTGGCTTTCTCTTCCAGCCCAGCCTGGTAACTTCTGAAAGGTCTTACCCATTCTTGGTTATTAGTGATTTATCAAAAATGGCATTTTCTGACACTTTATGCTGCTGAACACCAAACCCCATAGAAACCAGAGAGTCTAAAGGTCACAATCTGTGTGTATTGCCAAAAACCTTCCTGGGAAGCTTACACCACACTTGCCTGTGCACCATGTGTACTCCCTGACTGCAAGTATCAGTCATCTCATTGCTCCCTCCTGTTCCTTCTGCCTGTTTTTTACAGCCACACCTTGTGTTTCACCTCAGCCTGAGGATTTGGGCTCACTGGGGCAGAATTGCCATTTAATTTTAAACAGAAGTGCCTATCAGAATGCAGCTGACTAGTCCATGTGCCTCATGTGCTTCTGCAGTACATGTCAAAATCATAGTAGAACAGGATCTGGATCTTTTTTCCTAGGTGTGCTAAACAAATGGAAATTCAGACATAAATCTGCTGAACTGAGTAGAGAGAGTACAAAGACTCCTTTTTAGCTGAGGGTTTAGAATTTTTTGCTCATATTATTGAAGCTCAAAAGCTATTATTTTATATCGGGGAAGAGCAGGAGGGAGAGTCTGGTTTCACTTAAGTTCCCATGGTACAAGCAGGCTCAGGCAGGATCTCTGTTTTCAGCCTGTCTTGCAAAACTTTCCCAATCTCGCTGGCTTGCACAAAACTGGCCTTGGCTCATTAAAGTAATCTCAAAGCTTTCGTTTGGTCTCAATAATGCAGCTTTCACTTAATTAAAGATTTCCAGTGCCTTTTTTTTCCTTTTGGTTGTATTACACCAAGCTTAAGTGCACAACCAGAAAAGAATGTTGATAGGATAAATTAAATCACATGCACATTTATTTGTTTAATTGTGCACTTCCCCTTTTTTTTTTTCAAGCCAAAACAGGACTCAAACCATGTTCAAGCTCTTACACAATTTTAATGAGAATATATTGCAGTGTTTGTCATCTGAAAGAGCATTAGCACCCCCAGTGCAATAGATGTGATTTCCCTAAAGAAAGCAGAAGGCGCAGAACAGTGAAAATGTCATCTTAGTTCTCTATTAGTCTCTCTAATACTGCAGGATGTGCTGATTTTGATTCCTGAATCTCAGCCTAATTGTTGGGAGAATCAGATCCAAATTGGACAGTTCCTCAAACTTTTTTTAGCTCCTTCTCAAAGCAAACAAATAAACGCTGAACAAGTATATTCAATGATGTAACCTGGAGAGGAATAAAGAATACAAGACTTCCCCACTTTAGAAAGCTGATAATACACAGAGGTTTCATGTATGCTTCACTGATTACATTTTCAGTTTGAAGCATATATGGAAAGATTGCTTTTCATAGCTGAACCCTTAATGTGGGTGCACAGAAATGCACTGAGTTGACTGTAGGATTTCTCCAGAAGCAGAGGGGGAGGGAATGCAAAAATGTTTGGTGGAGATCCCTTAACATCTCTCCATAGCAGTGACCTTCAAAGAGGCATAATGGCGAGGAAACCCGGAGCAGAAAAATGAAGGATAACAAAATTGCCTTGCTTGATGCAGAAATACAAAGGAGACTATAGCCATGGTAAATTGATTTTGTACTGAATATGGGCTGGTCCACTGGAAGGGGTTTTGAACCTCCTACTCCAGAAATCATTGTACAAAACAGTAAGAGGAGGCTGCTTAGAAGTCTTGTCACATCCATCAGCGGAGGCCACAAAGAGGAAGGAGGGATTTAGTTCTGAATGGCGACTCTGCCAAAGAACATAAAGGCATAGAGATGGACATCTTTTGGTGGTAAAGGAGCCTTGAAGGAAGAATTGCCTCCACTATATCAAGGGAAACCATTGCTGCGACTCCGTTCATTGGCTCACTTCTTAGAAATAGCTTGTTGTACCTTGTTTGTAGCAACTGAAGAAAAGGCACCCCACAACAAAACCTATTCTTTACAGAATAAACAGTGCTGGTGGTGTGAGAAATAGTGCTATGTGGTGCCCACCTGGCCAGTGACAACTGCATGTGCGTGCACATCAGCAGTACTTACGTTCCCGACCTGTTTTTGACCGCAGTGAAATTTTTCTGTCATCATTTTCCCCTCAGTATATTTTTAACCTCTTTATTTAGTTATTTTATTGATTTAACATATAATCTTATGTCTCTGTAATCTCCAGTACATTTTGTAAATGTTTGTTGTCATAAGCTATAAACTGAATGTGACATGGCAAGAAACCAAATTCTGCTGTGGCTGTTAATTACCCAGTGTGCTAAAAGTCTCATCTCAGTTTCTGTATGCTTTTGTTCTTCAGTAATAGGAAACATATAAGTCATCCTTCCCCAACATCTCCTGTGCTGTTCTCCAGTTCTGGATGTTGTCATTCATTCTAAATAGGCCATAGGTGAGAGTTTTAAGGTCTTTTTTCACTAGCATGCCAAATATCCCAGTTTACTAAGACTATCAATTTATATTTGGCCCCATCCATGCTTTAAAAGCAATCGAAATATGCAATTAATTAAGTTGTTTTCAAAAAAAAAAGATAAGCATTCCCATATAGAACATGCAAATAAATCGTTGCAGTCCTAAGAACTTTCAAGCAAAATGAAGTAGATCACCAGCAAAATGAAATCATCACAGACTGACATTTTTCTTTTCATAGTATAAAATACAAACACTAGATAGTAGAAACAGAAATACAGTGCCGTCTTTATCGCTCTTCTTCAGAGCTGTGTCTTTCTTTCAAAGTATCATGTTGGCATGTTCAGTAACATTGCTGTGTAAATATGTAACTGCCAAAGCTCGGCACAGAGTCACAGCAGAGTGTGTACTCCTGCTTGCTTTATTGTTATGGACAGCACTGCATTCCAGTATCTTTGTACCCTTACACTGATTCCCCTCTCTTTGGATGTATCCTCGTGGCATTACTTGTATTAATTTTAAGGGTCTTTCACAAACCTGCTTGTCACTTTCAGTAAGAGGTTTACCCTGCTTTGAATCAGCCCAGCACCTCTCTTTCCTTAGGTTAATGCACCTTATCCTCTTGTCTTCTCCCATGTGTCTGCCTTCGTGTCTCATCAGAATCCCATCCCTGGTATGCTAAAACTCTTCTGGTTATGCAAACCTCACAGTGAGTTATGTGGCTGGTGTGCCATGTCCTTTCCTTTCTGTGTGGTTGTGCTCCATTGTGTCTCTGTACTCTGCTGTCCACTGCTGCCTTATCCATCATATATTACTGCACTTTACTTATAATGCATTTTGGCAAGGCTGTACATACACAGGCTTGCACAGGGAGTCCTGGGCTATGCTGGAGGCTCATAGGTGCTATGAAAACTGAAAATCTGGATGAAAAAGTTCCATTATGTAAAAAAGCTCAAATTCTCCTCTGTATGGAATTCAGCATCAAGTTACAAATGTTTTACGCCAGGGTTCCTGGAAGTGTACTTAAAGGAACAGCAAGTCAATCTGCTTCAAATAGGAATCTTGACAGCACCTCCTCAAGGCTGAGCTGGCTGCTCCATTTTAATATGTTCTTTGTACACTGAAATTCCCAAAGAGCTGAAAAAAGCTGTAACCCGGATGTGGCTGTTGTTTATCTTAAAAAGCACCATTTTGGTTTTAGTACTTGGTATCAAATGTTCTTGACTAAAGCTTTAGACAATCGTCTTTAATAATAAAACCTTGTACAGTGGTTCCATTTGGGTACACTGTAGAAACTGTGATCTGTTAAGCCTCATACAATGCTCCTTTCAGATATGGGAATGCATGTCTGGAGTTGGAAATTCCTACCTGACACTGCAGAGAGAGGGGAGTGTCAGATTCACAGACTTTATGTTGTTTAATAAATCTCCTGCAGGACGAATGGAAGTGAAGGCACCCAAATTCAAATTTCTTTTTGTATATGAGTCTGTGACCGCACCCCAAGATGTCAGAAAAGAGAGGACAGGATGTACAGTGTCTTGCCCATTTTTCTAATCTCTAAACCCTCTCCCTCATGCACCACCGACTCAGTGGATGTATTTTGTGACACTAGCAAAGAAATGCTGTCTAAGAACTCATTTGTGCTAGACAGGAAAGTTTTTAGTCCTCATGAGAGCAAAGGTCAGTGCTCATCTCTGCCTCTGACATGCTCGGTGGCTTTTCCTAGTCGGTTGACCCCTCTGTGCTTCTGGTTTTCCATTCCTCCCATGTGCCTGTGCTTTCTGTTTAGCTTGTAAGTGCTCTCAGACAGAAATTGTCTCCCACAGCATGTTTGTATATTGCCTAGAAATATGGGGTCACAATTGCAGTTCACTCCTCTACGTGTTTCTATAAAACAAGTAAATAACAAGGGATTTTGAAGCTGTGAAAGAGAGAAAATCAGCAGCAATGACCATCAAAGAAGAGCTCACAGCAGCTAAAAACTCTTCCTGAAAAACTAATATTTGCAGTGGAGAACAGATTGTGTTTGTAGGCACAGACAGCCAACCATGGTTGAGGAGCTTATGCACTTGCTGCAGTGCTGGGTACTGGGCTGTGCTCTCTGCACAGGAGGAAAACTGAAGCATTTTACCTCGCATCTGAGATAAGGGAGGACCATGAACAGGGTGGGTTACCATGACTCAACTGATGTACAGTACCTCATTTGGACTGGGATAACTTGATCAAAAAGGTAGAGCTCTCATACCTGGAGGCTGAGGCCCTATTCTGCTGGGTGTTTAAGTGATGCTCTGTTTGGGTGTGCCTACAGTCTGAAAACATAAGGTGGGAGGACAGACTCAACTCTACATCAGTGAGTCTTCAAAATGAAACCAATGAAGATAACATGGTCAGTCCTCCTGGAAACTCTTCTCACTGTCTATTGTGTGCTATGTACACCATTCTGTATTTTTCGGTGCAATACGTGATCCAGGGCAGAGGAACGTGCCTCAAACTCTTGCATTTCTCTTTGTAAGGATGTGACAACAGTCCATGAGATAGAGAAACGTGAATATTCAAATATGGTATTGTTTGGAACTGAGTTAAATATCCATTCTTAAAATGAGAAAATCCTTCTTTCTGATGAATTATTCCATCCTTAGTATGCCAGTATGTAGCATCCACTTCTGCTCTGACTTGAACAGAGCAAGCAGTTTTGTTCAGCAGCCAATAAATGCCAGGCCAAAAGCAGTCCCTGTAGAGTAAGATGTTGACTTTTGGTTATAGGGAGAAGGTCTGATTGAGAGATTAGGATTATGGGACCTAAAACTCACTGGTGGATTTGTTTGTTTGTTTGTTTGCTTGCCAACCTCCATCTTCTAAGTGTTAATTTGAGGTCTTCCCCATCTGAGTTACTGTCCAGCCACTCCAGAAGAGCCATATGACTGGGCCAGTCTGTTGATAGGCACTGTGGGTGCTTAGTTTAAATGGAGCAAACAGCTTGAGTTTTACCATATTTTGAAGGATCTGAAATCACTTAAGGGAAATCAATTAATAATTTGATAACACACAATGCAATTCCCTTCATCCAAGCCCCCTCCTCTCCCCACAACGAATTGACTGAATTCTGTGATCATTCCTCATACCTGTCACTGCATGCAGCAGTGATTTGCAATTTGTATACTGCAGTATGAAGCAGAACTAATTACTGAAGCTTGGCATTTTGTTCTTTCGGTAGTAGTTATCTTTTTATCAGACATGCTTATCACAGTTTTAATAAATTACCAGTGTTGGAACTTCAGAAATAACCTCTGGTGTATTAAGCTACTGTGCTTTATTATTAAGAAGTTAGATTTTCAATAAGTTATTTATGGAGGACTGTAAATGTGCCTTGTCCTCGAGAGACAAAAGTCAATGCTTCAAAAAGGGAATTTAACTTTCCACTCTTAGACTAAAGCAGCAAGTCTTTATGGAGAAGTCCTGGAGGACTAAATAGGAGAGAAAGTAAAGTAAAGAGGGTAAAGTGTTGTAGAAATGTTTTCACAGTAAACATCATAGAAAATGAAGAACCTTTTCATGGGTTTTCTGGATCCAGCCTGTAGAACTTTGAAAGATCTTTTCTTCCAAGTGCTGTAAGACCTGGAACTTATCAATTTCTTTTAATGCTGTAGAGTTTGCCCAGAGAAGAGTAGGTCTACATTGATGCTGTATTATGTAGACACTGCAGAGTACACAGCCTTGTGAAACTGATTGTCATTATCAGCAAGAATCTATGGGTGGTATTTTAGAGGACTGAAATCTATTCATCAGTTAGGCTGTTCATCAGGTAGGGAACTGAAGCAGCCTCTGAGCATCCATTGTGTGAAGGACTTGATCCGCACCCCAATGCCTCCTTAAGCATGTGGTTAAGCTAAACTGGTCCAGTAGGGTATGTACATATGTGCTTTATTTCCATTAAAGTCAACAGATTTTAAAAGCAGGGCAGAAACATAGTCCCTCCATGTTTCTCTCTCCCTAAACTTGGAGCAAAGTTTCCATACCTTGCCGTGAAATGAGCTGATCCAAAAAAATTTTGTAAATGTAAACAAGAAATGCAAAGATTTTGGCCTGTATGAGGAATCCAGGAAGCTGCCTTCAAAGCAAGTGTTTTGTTTTTTTTCCAGAGCTACATTTCTCTCAACATACTAGTGCCTTGTACAGTTACTGTGAAAGAAGATGTAAATAAATACACAGGGAAGGAAATGACTCTGCCAGCTCAGGTCTCTAGTGCACAATAGCTGTCATATCACAGCACCTCCTGCCCTCCTTCCTCATGCATAACTCAGCAAAGGGTGATGTGACTGGCAGACTCTGATCAGGGTGCCCAGCACAGCACAAGCAGAGAACCAAAATCACCTCATATTCTGTGGGCAGATTAAGAAGTCTCCTATGGGCACTGGGGAGGGTTGATGGAAATGGAAGCTCCTGCTGTCAGCAATTGCTGCAGACCTGGGCCTGGGTGCTGCTTTTGCTTCTGCTTCTGCTGACAACAGCAGAAGCCTGTGGAACACAGTACCTTCTAGAAAATGCTGGCATCTCACAGAATCAGTCCCTGATTTTTGGTGGGTTAGGATTTTTTTTTTCAGTACTCAAGTACAAGCTTGTACTTCAGGGGGTTTTTGTCTCCTTTTAAACATAACACAGTGTACATTCTGGTACTACACTTTTTTCTCCTAATAGGAGACAACATGACTGTGGGTCTGTCTGCAGGTATGCAAGGCTTCCAGTGGTTTTCGTGGAGCACTTATTTAATGGAAGTGAGATTGGTAACAAATGGATAGGTTTGCAATAAAAGACCTTAGAAATTAACAACAGGTTTAATTTACCTGATAAATATGCATGTAACATATTCTCTTCCAGTCTTAACTTTCCAGTTTTAAAGCAGTGTTCTGGTTTTGCATGAAAACTTGCAACCTCTGTTGTGCAAGTACAGTGAAAGGATTAGTGTATGCTTAATCTATTAAATTCATATGTGGTGTTTGAAGTAATTATAAATTCCTGGCCTGAATGTAAAAGCTGGTCTATAGAAGTCTAAAGAGATTTCCACATCAACATTTGAGGATACATATAACTATTGATAACAGGACTCGATAGTGACAGGCAGGTACTTTGGATAAAAACACTGGGATGTGCTGGTAATTAAATAAATGTATCCAGAAAGCTTCTCTCAGCAGTGTGTGCTGTATAACTGATTTGACAGCTCATGATGAGATCAAATTTCTAGAGCACTGTTGATCTGCAGTCTGAACTGGGAGCAAACCATGATGCTCATAATTTATTGGGAGAGACATTAACTCGTTCTTTCTGTGTCTGGGTGTGAGATTTGAATATTCAGATATGTACTGAGCTTAGCTATTGTGGCCCATTTCTGTTAATTTCTAGTTCAGCAATATTGCACCAGGTACATGTAGTTGTACACACGACTGCTTCTCTGTGATTGTCTCCTCCATGCGACTTCCTAAAAATGCAGAAATAATACACAAACACCAGCCCACTGCCCTTTTTTTTTACCTCTTGTTGAGGACGTAGGGGAGGAATTGCTGACATCCTGACCTAAAACAGTCTCAGCTTGGTTGCTTAAGCACATGGCAAGCAGGGCTTGGAGAAAGCACATATCGTCCTGTATGTGTAGGTAGCCTTGCTCCAGGTTTGTCACATCTTCATCCAGGCTCTGTTTCCATGACCTATGCTATGGAAGTTGTTTATTGCATGTGGGTCCAGAGATGTCTACTGCTTTTGACTGACTGGTGCCACAGAAAGAATAAAAATAATCCCAGATGTGTTTTCTGGGGCTGGGAAACTTAAGTGTCTTAGACAACTGAGAAAATTAATCATAAATTCAGGATGATGACCCAACAGAGTGACCAAAAACATCTGGTGGATAGAGTTTGTATCTCATCCAAGTGTGCAGAGGCAGTTTCAGTAGTGGGGGAAAAAAAAAAGTATTAATCTGATTTATTGAGGGAGATGAGGAAAGGGAGGGGAGGCACCTAAGTCATTGTTCAAGAAGCTGGCTTTTGAGAAGCATTGTGAATCAGGTAAGGAGGTGAAAGTACAAAGCATCTCCTACAGTGCTGTGAAGTTATGCAAGTGTTAAGTAGGTCTCTGCCTCACTGAGAACTATATGGGTACATACAGATGCACTCCAGAAGAGAGATCTTCCTGAAAGTTTCTCTGTCAAATGTCCAGGATGTTGTTTGATACTGGGGTAGAACGAATCTAAGGCAGAGGAAGAACATATCTCCATCTGTGGAGGAGGGGCTTGGGTTGGACATAGCACCATAGAGGACACGGAGCACCAGCATTACACAGGGAGTTTGCACAGAGGAGCCCAAGGCAATAGGGATGATGAGGGCAGGACATTTTGATCTGAAAAGACAGCTGATCAGTCAAGCAAAGAAACCAAACAATGCTGGAAAGCTTATGTGAAAGCCTCAAGATCAGAGATCTGAGCCTGCCCAGGTCCAACCCAAAGGCCCTGACCACAGATGTGTGCAGGCCTCTGGAATCCCAGCACAAGGACTTGTCTAGGCTGTAGGTCAGCGGACCTTGCAGTACAAATATTTAAATGCACATTAGCTGCTTCGCTTTGCAGTTATACTTTTATTATTGTTAAGATGTTCTGCTTTGCAGGGTCATGAATATTTTCTTTGAGTCACCAGAGGTCATTGGAGTTACTTAGCCCACAAACTAACTCCTCCCTGTCCTGCCAAAGACCTGTGTGGGACTTGTAAAACATGCTCTAGATTGCCATATTGCTTAATTATCCTCTTAGCTCTAATGAAGTGCACCCTGACTAATGATGCAGTCACAAACAACATGTTCCTATAATTTGGGCCATCACCAAGATCTTCTGTTATCACTAGACTCATCAAGGTAGTGCTTCAGAAAGCTGAAGGGCAATGTGCCTAGTAAAAGAAAACATTTAGGCACATCAGAACATAGCTGGAGGAGAGCAGTGCTCTGACTTGGGCTATGTTTGCAACATGCCTCGAAGTTCTGCGGTGCAGGTGTCTGGCAGGAAGAGCTGGGTGTCCTCTGGGAGGTCAAATTCTTCTCTGTTGCATTGCTGTAACCCCAGAAGACCCAGAGTATTTGCGGAGAAGAATCGATTGCTGAAGTAACCAACAATTTTTGTTTTCATTTTGTCCTGTCAAGCACTGTTAGGGTAAACTGGGCTCTATAATGGACTCTGTCTCTGTTTTTTTTAAATGGGAAGAAGGGCCACCTAATATATGACCTCTTTTCTGAATTTTTTTCTTTTTTCTTTTTATTTTTTTTATATTAAGATTGTCAGAAATATGATCCAAGGTGCAAAGATATTGTGGTTAGGTGAATATGGGCTAGAGCTGGGACTGGGGATCAAAATGCTGCTATGCAGTTGTGTTGCAGATGTCAAGGGCTCCTAGGAGTCACCATTCAAAATTCCTTGCTCTCCTGTGATGGCTTACTGTGTGAACTCTCTCATCCAGTGACATATACCCTCTCAGGATATAGCTTAATGATCCTTTCCAGCAAGGACTTATCCCAGGTCTCACAAAAACACATCTGAAGCACAAGCTTTTGGCCTTCAGCCTGGATTGGGTTGCAGTACATGGAAGGTATTTCCCTAGTGACTCCCAGGGAAAGATCTGTGCTCTTCCCTTCTCCGACCAGATCTTTGACTGTGCTCATAAAGTCTAACGTCAAGCCAAATTGAATGGAATGCTCAGCTAATGGAGAGATGCCTTTTTTCTTTTTTTTTTTTTTTAAGGAGGTAGAAATATCCCTTCCCCAAGTGTTGTATATGAATGCATTTCCTGGGTGGTGGCATTTCTTGTAGTTCTGAATGACTGTCTTCATGGACCTTAGCTGGGAGTAGGAAAATTCATCCTCTCTTCTCAGTGGTTTCCCAACTCTCTCCAGCAAAAAAGCTGGATTTATCATGTGCCGAGGGGACAATTTCTATGGAAGCCTAGGTTTTAAAAACTATATTGGCTGCAGTGAGAAGGTTCAAGAAGAGTTCAGATCCGGACCGAACTTTGAAGCCATTTCCTTTGTTGGTAATGGACTGAGGGAAATAAAGAAAACCTGGCTCTGTTAGGGGAGCTTTGGATCTGTATCTGAACTTTGTGAGCCTGGCCTTTCCTTAAGTAACAGAGCTATTTTTCTTGTACACAGAATGATGTATTATGTATAGTATGGATGTTTATTTGTATTTTCACCTCCAGCTAACTATACCTGCTTGAATTTTTTAGGACTATTTTTAAAAAGTGCTGAAGGGGGGAAAATTGGGGCCGGGTATGTTGTTGAATATTTTAAATCTAAAAGTTCTCTCTAATGCAGCTTTTCTGGTCTTGACTTTTCTTGTTCTGAAGCAGTCAGAGCCAACTGGGGACCCCACACATTCTCAGACCCCAGTCAACAGTGCCCTCAGCACTGATGTGTTTTACTTCATCTCAGGACCTGACCCCACTTTTCTGGCATCAAAAATCACCATCAACCTTTCTCCCCTCTTTCCCAGCTCCCAGTGGTTTTATCCAGCTTGCTTCACTGCAGGGTTATTTAAAAGGTGATAATCTTGGGGGTAAATTTAACAAGACCGACTTGTGCAGAACTGCTGGACTTTGCTGTAGGGAATTTTTTCGTTTTGGCAGTGAAAGCTGGTGAGTTTTATACAGCGCTGTCCTCCTTGAAAAGAAGGTGATGACTCGGTGTGTGGGGTTTATATCTTGGACCTTCCAGCTGAATGGTGATCAGAAGTTGTATTTACATGTAAATTAAAGTCTGTCCTCTGTGAACATTCCAGTTGCTTCTGCCTCTGGACTTCTCATCTATTTATCATTTGTGTGCACTGTGAGCACAGTGGGAGCAAGATACATGTTTACTGTCACAATGCTGCTTTTAAATTGGGCTGTGTAAATTGGCTGGAGATGCTTGCTCTTGTTTTGGGAGTCTCCAGACATGGTGGCTGGTGGCATTCTTATGTGACTTGTGTGTTTTGGTTTTTCAGGCAACAGCATGGGGTTCAGATGAAGACACCAGGAGGTCCTGTCAAAGTAAAGGGAAAACAGAGGTGAGTTTTTCAATGGTATAATGATGTTATGGGTAAATATATTTGCAACATGTGAAATCCACACAGGGAGCATCTGACACCAGCTTGAGCCTGTAAATTTGCAGCAGTTAGCTCTACCACCACATGTGTATAAGCACCACTGAGCGAGCCATTTCAAAGGCCCCCTGTCCAAGTTATTACACTTGCTCTGCAGGAAATTTAAAGATGATTTCACTGCTGGAGAGGACACAATTTGTGATACATCAAGCAGCAGAGTGGTGGCAAGCTAGGGGTAGCATCTTGCAGTGGGGTCTGAGGCCGGGCAGGTTGGCTTAGTCTGGGTGCTCAGCGGTGAGCTGCTGGCATTCGGCCGCGTGGGATTCATTGCATGTTTGCAGTTCAGAGTTTATCGTTATGCAATTCACCTGAGAACTGAATCTGCTCACACACTGCAGTCTGTTCAGGTGGAATATCACAGAGCTGCTTTGGAGGCAGGTGCAGTCTGCTGAACTGCAATTTGAAGTAAGAATTGTTTGAAAAAACACATTCTGTCCCAGAAGTTTGGAGTTTGCAGGCGTTTCTGATTCAGCCACAGGATCTTTCTGCCCCTCTTCTGAGAAGCTAAAACAAAGGCATCTTATCCAAAAGCAGGAAATATTTTGATTTTTCAAATGTGATGTTTGTTCTCTTCAAAAATCTTCAAGTCTCAAGGGTGACACCTGCGAGGGTGTCCTATTGTCCTTAATGCTGCACTGCAAAGAGCTCTCAGTCCAAACCGAAGGAGTTGGACAAAGGATAAGACAGGATAAGCACAACCTTTGTTTCAACATGAATCAAGCAGAGAGTGATTGTGTGGCTGACCCAAAATGCTGGAATCTACCAAGTTACAGTTCACTGCTTTAAACACAGGATTATCTGGGTTTCCACTGACTATATTCATTTCATATAATACACTTTATGTGATTACTGTATTAACTTGTATGTACACAAAAAAAAGCTTGAATTTTGCCTGATAGGCAACAATTTGCATCATGTAACTGTGGAGACCAGGAGTGTGGGTATCCTAGAACATCTCTTAGAGTTTCGTGTAGAATCTACTTTATGCAGTAAAACATCATGGAGGCAAAATGGGTTGGGTTAGGTGAACACCAAACATGGCCAGCCACAAGAAGAAGAAGTAGGACAAAATTAACAAATTCCAGAACCCAAGACATGAGGAATTTTTGAATTTATGGCCTTTGTACTTTAAATATGCAGAGAAAGGATTTTCCTCTTTTCTTCCATTGTAAAGTCTGTGAGATTTAAGTTGTATCATATTGTTCATGAAGAATTTGAATTTATAACCCAGAATTATTTTGTCAACCCCTGGATAAAGCCATTCATTTGACTGAACAAATTCTAGGATAATTTCAATTTATCTTTTTTACTGTCTTGCCAAAAGAAAGCAACGGTCTGAGTATCTTCACTGCTGCCTTCTTACACTGCAAAGGGTTTACCAAAAATTTCCGAAAGATTATGCTCTGAACAGCTGAGTTTATGCTGATTTTGATACAGATCTTGAAATTGTTTGCGGGGTGCAGTGACTATGGGTGAAGTTCTGAGGAACAATAATTAAGCAGACTGTTAGACACTTCTTGGTATACAATTAATGGCAAACAGAGTTGTTGACTAAGAGTCTGACAAGAAGGCAGGAAGCTACAAAGGTGGAAGGATTCTGCAGCAGCTAAGCAAACACAGATCTCTCAGGTCTGTATCTACTCTAACCTCTGTGTCCACAGCTGAGTCCCTCTTGGGGCAACTCTGCACTTCCATTGTTTGTTACACTGCAGAGAAATGACTCAGCAGTAGCTCAAAAATACCGAGTTTAGTCTAGGCAGCTGGTGAAGTGCTCTACTCCAGCTAAGAAGTCCAGCTCTGACCCAGCATCTCTGCCCTTGTCTGAGTAAATGCAGCAGAAATGTGAACATTTCTGATTCTGCTGTGCAATGGTGGTACAAGATGCAGAACTCTGTCTGCCACAGCACTGCTTGTCATAACTTGACTAATGGCAGCTTTCTACCTAGCCCAGATGATTTGATGATAAATATGTTATGGACTGTCAGGCACTTACATATGTGGTGATAGAAGCTAGAAAAAAGGAGGACCTTTGGCTCTTACATTAATTCACAGTGTAGTTTGCAGAAGTTATATCACTGGTCCATTTTCCTTGCCCATTTAATAATGTATATATTTTAGGGTGAGGCTTTCAAAACCACGAGGTGTATTAAAATGCCTTTTTTCCCCTTTATTCTTGTGCCTGTTGAGTATCTAAATCAGATTCTTCCTGCTGCTTAGAAAATCTCTTCCTAAAATGCTTAGAACTGTACCATAAGAAAAATAAGAAGTGCAAAAATAAAAGCCACAACATTCATATCACAAAAGTGTAATTATTATGGCACGATGGATACTCCACATTTGAGTACCTATTGTCCGGAGAAAAGGCAGATGAAAAATCTGGGTCCCAGATTTGAGGTTGGAAGGTACCATTTCTTCTGGCACCTTGTATAGCTGTGGCCACAAACTTTGACTGCTTATTCCTAAACTGAGCTCAGTGACTTGTCTTTGGCTGCTGCAGGTTTTTGAAGAAAGTAGAAAGTTTTGCACTGGAGATGTGAAGCAAATGGGCTGGCTGTGCTTTGCTGGCTTGTTCTAATGACAGATCACCTTCCCTGTTAACAATATGTACTTTATTTTGTCTTTGTATCTGGCTTCAGTTTATAGCGGCTGAGTCTCATTTTGCCCTTCTCTGCTAGATAAAAGAACCCTTTAGTTACCAATATTTATTTTTTACAGAGGTACTTATACTCTCTTCTCAATTCAGTACTTAGGCCCTTTAAAAAATAAAAATATGAGTTCTACAAGCCTCTTTCTATAAGACATTTTTCTACTGCCCTTGAATATTTTTGGTCTGATTTTTTTTCTCCATTTTTTCATCTGTATTCTCTTGTCAATCTCTCTAATGCCCGAGTGTGATTAAAACAGCCTCCCATCTTCCTCTGTTCATATACATGGCAGTTTTGTTAGCTCTTCTGCCATAGGAGATCATTCAGAATGCCTGGCCACTGTGACCACTAAATAGTTTTCACAGTTACTACTCCTAGGATGTAATCTCCATGCTTATACATAAAGCCCTTTTTCCTTTTTCTTTAACGCATAATATCTTACAAAAATGTATTTTGTTTGTTGGATCCAGCTCACCAACCATCCTGGCATATATCACTAAATATAGAGAGAGGCATTGGCTTCACTGGTAATTACTGTGTTTGTAATTTTTGGGTTATCCACAAATGTTATTTAAGAAAAATGTTGATTCTGGGCTGGTACCACCCCAGCTGGGGCTCTGCTAGAACAACAAGTTTATGAGTGATTTCACTTTGAGGAAATCACTTCATCCCAGTAATTTATCAGATTTTAATCCCGTAATGTATAAATTCTTGAGACTGATTTTAAAATTAACTCTCTGCAGTATATCGTGCATTATTAAAACAAACACCTTGGAAAGGTCTCTTTCATTTATGTTATTTTTATCAACTAAAACTTGTGGTTTCTTCAAAGAAGTGTACATACTTTACTTGCCATGTCTCTGGAGATCCATGCTGGCTTCCACAAGTAATCATTCTTATTTTTGCAGCATTAATAAAATGTATCATGATCAGCACCTTTAGATTATCCCCTGGAAAACAGCCACATTACTGAGAGACAGTTCAGAGAACAAAGTCAGTGTTATGTTGCCTTTATTTTGTGTCTTCCAAATGAACTCATCCAGAGGTTGTAGTTAAAATGAGTGATGGATAGAGCAGAAGGGGAAGAGGTATATTTAATTGCATTAGCAGTTGCTCAGCTCCTAGTTTGTAATTGGTTTGTCTCTGCATAACAGTCCACATCCACCACATCTAAGGAATTTTGCCTGACATTGGAAAGTTGTGGCTTTTTAAACATGAGAACTTTGGTATTTCTTTTGTCTAAGCACCGAATTATTTGTAAACTTTCCAAAAGCAGCACAACATCATTTTAAAATGTGAAAAGAAACCACTTATGAAAATGACAGTGAAAAATGGCATCTCTTAAGTGCTCCCTGAAGAGCTTTGTGTAGCCAGGAGGAAGATGATGCACTAATAACACTTCTGGAGCAAGAAAGAAATGAGAGAAATGTCTGATAGGCATCCAGCTAGTACTTGTCCCACTGTGTTGCTGGTATAGCTTCCTTCTTTTTTTGTATGATGCCCTGATGCTGTGGGGTCTTATGATTCACACAAGGTTAAAGGAAAATCCTAGCCCAAGGCTTCAGCCCAGCTAAGTGGGGTTGGTGCAGAAATTGCTGAGCTAATGGAGGAATCAACTGTTTCAGGCCTTCAGGTGGCTCTGTGTCACACAGAGGATGTGCTCTCTGCTTATCTGGTGAAACTGGGAAACTCTGCACCACTTAAAAATAATAGGCATCCAAGTAGGACAGGCACCATATAAATCCCCAACCAAACAGAAATAACTGGGAGGCTGTCAGCTGTTTTTTCCCCCTTTGTAACTTCTCCTAGAGACCTGAACCAACATTCCGATTACTTCTGCTAAGCTATCAATATAGAATCAGCCCCTAAGTTTGATTAAAGTCCATTAAAGAAAACTTGGCTGGAAAAATCATTAGCAATTCTCTTTACTATCTATTGCACTCAGAGGAGAAAGACAGTTTGGTTGGGGCCTTGGCTTAAACTGAGTAGCAGAATTGCTTGTCTGAGGAAATAAATGTAGATATCTGAAAGTGTGTTAATAGCAGTGCTCGAGAGCAAGTTAGGTCTTGATTATTTTTTAACAAATCAGGATAAACTGCAACAGATAAATTAAATGTTTGCTGCACTCTAAAGTGTCATTGAAGGGGTAACTTGGAGTTCTGCTGGCTGATTCTCTGAATTCCAGGTTTTACTCCAGGCGTTTGTGTTTCTCTGAGGATGGCAGAGCATCTGCAACAGCTATTTGTCTCATACAGTGTATAACTGTGGTTTTAATCTATGATTAAAATATATCAGTATGTGATGAAATAGGATTAGCCTAAAAAATAATTAAAAAGGAAATATCTGACAAAAGTGGTTTATTCAAACTAAAACTTTAAGTAGTGCCTATATATGGCTATGCTTTCAAAGAAAACTGCATTTGTACAATGAGATTAAGGGCTTAAAACCTTTTAGAATGCTGGTGTTAAGAGATGACATAAGAAATGACTAAGAAGCATCTACACCTGGATTATTCACAGCATTCTGAAATTGTCTTTTTGAATTTTACCTCAAACAGAAGCTGCACTAGGTCAGCCCCTCCATTTGGTGATCTGTCCACATGAATGAAGGCAGTAACAGGGCACCGCTCCTGCTTCTCGGGTTTGAAATGTGCTCTCAGAGCAGCCTGACATCTCTGTGAGCCAGAAAGAGACCTGGTCCTGTCCACAGTCATGGACATAGAGCATTCGCAGACAGTGAATGAACAGTTACTCTAAATGTTACAAAAAATAAAATAAATGAGGAGAGGATTAAACTAAGGGGGTGGGAGGGAGTGGCTTCCTGGATATTTGTTCTGACTGAGATCCTGTGCCTTGTAGTGTTGAGCATTAGAAGTCATGTACTCTTCCTTTCTAGGAAAACAAGGGTCATTAGACTGGAAAAAAAGTGATACTTTCTAAATTTAAGACCTTAAAGAAGGTTATTTTGAGGAAGGAGCAAGAACCTCAAAGTGGGTAACATGCAATTCATAGGAAAATCAGAGATACTCTTAATTCTCTGGCAGTGAGCCACAGGTTTTTATCAACTCTGCCATATATTTAATAATAATCCCAACTAATATAACTGAGTTATTCTTATTAACCATATAAATATGCAGTCTTCCCCTTTGTTTAAATCCTTAATCTCTTGATCCCAGTAATATCTTCTGGTGATGAGATTTGCAGACTGATCATACACAGCTTTAACTGTCTGCTCCATAATGTGAGAGCAGGATCCAAATATCATCTTGTCTGGACAGAGGTGGGTTCAAACTTGCCAAATTTTCTGGTTATATTAAAGCCTGTCTGAATTTTGCCTTCTGGATGCCTGGAGTTTTCCAGCCACATGGAAGAAACTGCATTAAATAGCTCCTATATTCTGTAGGGGTTTGTGAGATCATTTTACTAACCGGTTGCCTCAGCTATGAATTGTTGCAGAGAGAAGAGTACTGAATGACTTTTCAAAGCAAATCCAGGCTGGTTTAAAGAACACAGAGAGAAGGCTGTTCCTTGGTATTTATTTGGAGAACGGGGTAGAAAGAGGATCTAATGTAAATCTCCCAGACAGTGTCTTGAGAAAAATCCCGCAAGTTGGACCTTTTAAGTGGTTTGGTTTCTTCTTTGCTTTGGTTGGAGGCTTTCATAGACTGACAGGACTGTCAATGGGTACGGCAACAAGAAACACGAGATGAGCACTATATTCCTTTTCAGGCCAGGCAGGTTAGAGAGATGTGATCTGGTAGTTAGACCTTTGTGGCTGCCCTTCAGGAGCTCCTCTAACTCAGCATGTCACCACAGCAGGTTTAGCACCTGCATTGTTTTGGTTGAGAGATCAGGGCACATAATGTACATCTGTTTACTTTACTTTAAGTGTAGAAATAGCTTGGAGAACAGTGTATGAAATGTGTATATTATCATTGCTCTTCCTCCAGAAGAATGGAGCGCTGCTATGATCATCAGTAAGACAGGTCCAGAGAAAATGCCTGGTCAGTTAATTCACAGGAACAACTACAGTTGGACATGGCCCACACCTAGAAGCATCGTTTTTAAGCAGAGTAGAAAACATCCACTAGTTACCCCCCTTTCTGCCTTTTACAGCTAATGAAAACCAGCTAGTGGGTTTGTTGCATCCAGTACCCAGAAAAGTATCAGCTGTCCAATGTTTCCAGTCTGACACCTCACCCATACTGACTGTGCTCTTTTGCTCTTTGCTGCCGCAGTTGGGAATGGGCTGGAAGTCACAGATGAAGTATCTTGGAGCAGGTTCAGACAGCAGCAAATATATTTGCTCAGTGTGGTTTCTTCCTCTATTTCAGTAAATGACTTCTGCTTTGGACAGAATGGGTGCAAATAAAGCAGTGCATAATTAGGCTAAAATAACACAAGATTATACTAGTTTCCAGCATCCTCACCAAGCCAGGCTACCATGCCTAGAGTAAAAGTGTGCAATAGATACATCACTGCCAGTAGACTGCAGCACATGATCTTCCAGAGACATTCTTCTTGTATGCTATCTTCTCAGCTGGGAAGATTTTTATAGAAACTGAAGTTTGTTAATCTGTAATACAGTTCTGTGCAAATAAGAGAATTCTCCAAGTTAGGATTTTAGATTTCTGCAGGACAGGGCTTTAATTAGGAATACATTGTAGTAGCTAGGCAGGAGAGTGTCCAGCAACATAAATTGTTTTAGCTGGTTTAGGTCAGAAGCTGTGTTTAGACCCTGCACAAAGAAGGGAACAGTGCAGGTGGAGGGAGAGCATATGGGTACTCTCTTATTGTGTGAAATTTGAGTACAGAGCTGAATTCTGGGTTAGATGCCAAATCAGTCATATTCTGAAAACAAAACTCTGTTGGGAGAGGATGTAATGCTTTTTGTAATAGCATTCACTCAAGAATTTCTATTACTTTGCACTTAAATATATAGTGGTCCTAACATTATGTGGGATTGGATAACTGTGGTCTACAGAAAGAGGAGTTACTTAAAGCAGTCATGAGATACAGACATCTCTAGGGCAGGGAGTAAATGGCAGGGCTGCCAGCTCTCGTTTTTGGGTGACAAGCCTTTGGTATCTGATCCCCCCTGATACCCCTGCTGAGCCTCAAGCCTGTGGCACCCTGTAGCTTCTGCCTGGGCTGGGTGAGCGGTCCTGGGCTGGCTCTGGAGTGCAGTCCCTGTGATCTTCTCCATTCAAAAGCAAGCACCATGTATCATGCTCATGCAGTCACTTGTCTGTGGCTAACGCTGGTGGATGTCTGCACTGAATCCTTCAACAAGTAGATTTCCATAGAGCAAGTGAAAGAAGATAGCATGTAATACAGCTAAGCAAGCCCCTTCCTTTCCAGGGGATGTTTTTACACTGCTGAAACTTGCAAATGAAGTCTTCAGGGAAATGATCAACAGTGTGGAGCGCTGTGAGACAGGGAAGCTTGCAGAGTGAATGCTCCTTACAGAAGAAGTGGTGTCTGCAGCTGTAGGCTCAGCTTAGTGGCAAATGATGATCTATTGGACGGAGGAAAGCAAAGCAGCCAGGATAACCCAGCTGAGTTTGTTATTTTTTAACAAGTTTCCTTTTCTGTTTATACTACAACGTAACAGACTTTCTTCACTTGGAGCCCAGTGGGTGCCATCATTAGCTATTCCTCATATCCTTTCCTCTGAGGTGGCCCCAGAGGCCAGGGCAGGCAGGCTGTGCCAGGCTCACTGCTCATCTGTTGTCAAGGCTGTTTGGATGAACCTTGGGGTAGGTGGCTCTCGACCCTCTTGCTCTGCCTGTGGGAGTTGCACGCTAGTCTCACACCTCCCTTTCCCTGTGTGTACTGTTAGAAAGTTCCCGCCTTATGTGGCCTCTTTCTCCTCTGCTGCTTAACTTCAGGAGATCTCAGTTAGCCTGATCTGCAGTCCACAGGTCTCTGGATGTGAGGCTGTGAGGAGGAAAAAAGACCATGGCTCTTTCTAACAACATGAAGGTGATTTTCTGAAAAAATGACAACTGCAGCCTTGTGCTGCCACCCCTATCGCAGCATGGGACAGCAGGAACCCTTCACCTTTGGGGACTGGCATGTGGAGGGAGCTGCCTGTTTGTACCAGCAAGTGGTCATGCAGCTGAGAAGAGAGAATTTGCTATTTCTCACTGGCCCGGCCTTACAGAGGAACTCCTGCCATGGAAAATCCTGAGCACACAATCCTCTGGGAGGCAGGAAATCACAGCCTGTTCAAGCATGAGATTGAGATTCTGACCAGCCTGGTCTATTAAAGAGAAGTTCCTGCTGTTTTCCTGCTGGCATTGGTTTGAATTATAGTGCAGACAGACCCGCTGTCCTTCACTGGAGTCTGTGTCTGGGTAATGTTTTCAAAGCTGCAGCATTGCTGGGAAAATAGGTCAGAAGTATCATGGAAAGAGGGAGAATTTCTCTTCCAATCTAAGCAGAACACAGAAAGAGTCATTTGTGTAGTTATGAGACTCAGAGTCAACCTGATGGATAACATCCTATCCAGGGACTGTGCAGGGCTATGGTTAGAGAAATAACCAGCAAATCAGGCTTGCTCACTTAGACCACTAGCTCCCTACAGCTGTGCACTGCTTGATGCAACAAACCTCAGCCCAAGTTAGAGCTGAGGAAGGTGTATTCCAGCTGCAACACAGGTATTTTTATAATGTAATAACATTTTCAAAAATCCTTTGTCTCTGTCTTGTGTCCCTATAGGAAGAGTGCCAGAACTATGTCCGAGTGCTGATTGTTTATGGCAAGAAGGTTTTTACCTGTGGTACCAACGCCTTTTCACCAGTGTGTTCCAGTCGACAGGTCTGGTTTGCCTCTTTTACAGTGATGGAAAGGGCTGGATGCATGCGCTGGGGAAGTCCAGTCATTTGGCAGGGCATCATGGCTACAGAGAATATGTTCTAAATGTAGCTGACTTGAAATTATTTTCATTTTCTTCTTTGAGTCACTTTGGGCTGCTTTGGGGCAATGAGTATATCTGCAGTTGGAGAACTAAAAGCTTGTTTCATGAGTAAGTTGGACCTGGACAAAGTGTTGCTCATGTAAACCTTGAGTATGGTGCTGAAAATGGGGAATATAGACAAGCTTACCTGTGTGAGCTGAATACTTAAAAGTTACTTTAAAATAAATGACAGAACTCCCTTTGGCTGCAACAGAGGCAGGAGCAGGCCCATGGCAATGTTTATTTTTATGGTTTTTAATGGCACTATGTATTCAGGGGGTGTCTATGGAAGATTAGAAACCTGTGCTAGCACCAGGAGCACCTGATTACACCGAGCACGTTGGGGCTTTATTGGCAGTGGATTTACCCTTCGTACAAAGCAATAGAATCAGTGAGGCTCAGACACAACTTCTTATATTGGCAAATGACAGATGTAAAATCAATTTATAGTCATCACTGACATTACATTCTCACAGTTACCTATTTTTTTAAAATCAGGGTTCTGCTTGTAGGTACTCATGGGCAAACTGAATTCTCTATGTCAGTAAGAAAGCCAGATGCTCTTTAAGTTCTCTTTTCTTTTAAATACAGGTAGGAAATCTCAGCAAAATCATTGACAGAATTAATGGAGTGGCTCGGTGCCCATATGACCCTCGGCATAACTCGACAGCTGTGATTACATCACGAGGAGAACTGTATGCTGCAACTGTGATTGATTTTTCTGGACGGGATCCTGCTATTTACCGCAGCCTTGGAAATGTTCCCCCACTTAGGACAGCACAATACAACTCCAAATGGCTCAATGGTAAAGTCATGTGGGTCACATCTGAGCAAAAGATGTATTAAAGTCAGCTTGACAGGCTTGTAAATCTTTCCCTCTCTTTTCATATTGAGATCCAGAGGTATGATGGGGAAGGGCTTCCGGTGCAATAATCAGTGCAGCTTGGAAGACATTTAAAAAGAGCCGGAAAGTATTTTGGAGAGGTTGATTTAGAATGCAGAAAGTGGGTCTTACAGGTTACTTAACATATATATGGGTCTCTGTCTTGTGAGATGACCAAATATATCATTTTAACAAGAAAACCACTCAAAGATCTGAAGATCAAAACCAACTTAAAGCATCATATTCTTGACCCAGTTCTGCAGAATGATAAGCACACTCTACTTCCACTGACTCAGCTGAACATGGTTGGTTTCAGTGCAAGATCAGTCCAAAAATGAGAAATTTCACAGCACATTATGTTCCATGTGAATTCATGCTGATGTGGATTTATAGTTATTAAAAGCAGCTCTTACCCCAGTGTGATAATACCCTGCATGAAGCAAGCTATAGAATTTCAACCAGTAATCCTTGCACTGAGTCCACACAGTTCTGACTGGGGCAAAGTACTTCTTGTCGGAGCAGAGTGTAGTGATGGAGATCCCAATATTCCCCCTCTGTCCTTTTACCCAGGTAAATTGACAGTATAGTCAGAATCTTTCTATTAGATTTCAGGACCTTTCAATTAAAGATAAGAGCAGTGAGACTGTGCACTGTCTGGAGCTTAAAGAGGCTGAACTAAGACTTCTGCAGGCATACTGAAGCCAGTATGGAGATCCGGAAATTTAGGAAAAGGGTGTCATCAGGCAAGACTGTGAATTAGGACCAAGAAGCATCATAGCTCGTATAAACTCATTAGAAATAGGTTCCTCTTGCCTGCACATGAATGCAAGATTCAGAAGGAATCCACATGGTAAGAGGGGAGTTTAAGAAAGACAAACAGTAACTGAGGTTCTAGTATGTGACTGGAAAAACTAATGTGACTCTTGGATTTATAACCTGGTGCAGCACTGGTGACACTGGAGTAATTTCATCCTGTTCTGGCCACTTTTCAACAAGAAACAGAAAGCTTGAAGGTGATTCAGAGAAGAGCCTTGCAGTGATTTGATGCTTGGAAAGCCTGCCTCACAGTGAGAGACTTAAGGAGCTCAATTTATTTATCTTTCTGAAAAGGAGATAAAAGGTGTTTTGTTCATGATATGGAAGTACTTACATCAAGAGAAGATTTTGGACAGGATAAAGTTCTTTAATGTAGCAGATAAGTCATGACAAGCACCTGTGATTGGAAGTTGAAACCAGATAATGTCAAATGGGAAAAGAAGTACAGGTTGCAGCTGGGTCAGTCTTTAGTCATTTGAACAAGTCACTGAGGAAATTGATGGATATAAAGCCATGTGACATTGTCCAGTAAGATCAGATTTCCTTCAAAGATGTGGTCTAATTCACCTGTTAGTTACAGGATCCAATGGTGGAATTACAGGGTGAAATTCTCTTGTTCATGTTAGACAGAAGGTCAGATTGGTGATCGCAACAGTCCCTTTAAGGTTCACAATTTATTTGAAGGAGAAAGTTTGATGAGAGATGTTTTGCACTGCCCTTCCTTCTGTACCATCATCTGCCTCCCAAACCTGCTCTGCAGCAGCAGCAGCCTGTCTCTCCCTCAACCACAACTCTGTTCTTTCACTCCTGGGCTGCAGCATTAAAGGAATTCTTTCTTCCCTTTTTCTTCTTCCTTTGAGCATTACTCAGAAAAGAACACTGTAAAAGCACCCTATAAAACCAACATGGTTTTTTTTCTCTGTTTGGTCAAATATTATTCATTGGCCAACCTTTTCCCTTTGCCAAAGAAACTGTTAGGATAAAAGACTATACACTTTAAAGCCTTGTTAAATACCCAATTAAAATATTCCCTACTAGACCAATTCCAGGTTATTTTCAATTCTTGTGAAAATAATAACAATAATTCTAGGAAAAAATGCATTAAGGAGAGCTTGTTTCACTGCTGCCAGTCTGTGTCATAGGTTTGTTTTATGGACATAAGATAATCTTTTGTGCCTAGAAACTGGAAAGGTTTCATGATAAAAGCCAGATGTGACTGTACTGGGAAAGTAGGTTGAATGTTTCAGTGCAGCAGCCTGGGGAATTGGGCAGATGCACGCAGCATATTTAACACATCATAAGGTGCACTTCAGAAGCAAATAGGTGAAGGAGCCCAATGGGAAGACTTTATGTTGTAAAATGAGTATAGGTACAGAGAATAGTCATGCATATGCAAAGTGTTGAACTCTGCTTTCTCTGAAATCAGTAGTAGCTTTGCCAGTAAAGTGGGGAAACTATGGGATCTTTCCAAGATCTGAAAAAAGGTACTAAAGTTATAGTCCCATATATCATTATTCCTATCTACTTATTTTATGTCCTCTGCTAACTCCAACTCCTTGTGGTCCCAGCCTTGACAACCTGCATAAAGGGAGCTGGCAGCGCAATGCAGTGAGCAAGTCAGTGAGCATTGATTGATTTCTAACCTGTATAAATCTCTTCAAATGTTTATTTTTCAGAGCCTAACTTTATTGCTGCCTATGACATTGGTTTGTTCACCTACTTCTTCTTCCGTGAGAATGCAGTGGAACATGACTGTGGGAAAACAGTGTATTCTCGTGTGGCAAGGGTTTGCAAAAATGATATTGGAGGGAGATTTTTGCTGGAGGACACATGGACAACCTTCATGAAGGCCAGACTGAACTGCTCCCGCGCTGGAGAAATCCCTTTCTATTACAATGAATTGCAAAGCACCTTCTACCTTCCTGAGCAAGATCTGATCTATGGTGTCTTCACTACTAATGTGTAAGTTGTACTGGTTTTACTGCTCTTCTTCTATACCCAGCAGTCTGAGGCTGACAATATATTGATTTCTTAGCCAGTCTGAGCAATAATTTTGAAAGATCCTTTGGTTAACAGGAAGGGATAGGTCTGTGATATCCATCACAGCAACATAGCCTTCAGGACTATGTTTTTAATCCATGGTTTATAGATTCCTGGAGTCCATAAAAGGTGACTGTGCAGTTCTAGCGTAACTTAATTTGATATAAACCTGGGCAGTAAACAGACTACTGACTTTTTGTAGTGACAATGCAACCTGTGTAGTTCAGGGGGATGATCTGAAAATGACCCAACAGAAAAGTATAAGTGATTTCCATCCAGGCTAAGTGCCTGGACAATCTGACACAACTGTGCAAATATTGGAGTTGGCCCATGACTGGTACATACGCTTGGGAGTGAAGGACTGGAAGGAGAAGAATGAGGCAGATGGGATCACAACGGCCTAGACTGAAATCAACACATGTTGCTGTTGAACAACACTGTAATAACAAGGTCATGCAGGCCACAAGGCATTTGACATTTCCAAGGAGTGCTTAACCTCTGCTACAGACTGTTTCAGGTCCACAAATCAAAAGCAGTGTTGAAACTCTGAGAGGAAGGCATGATTTCTGATACTTCATAATCACCTCTTCTTGGCTTGATATTGAAAAAACTTGTAATTGGAATGATTTAGTGTAGCTGTGAAAGCAGAAAGGAGGAGAGGAGTTAATTAAAAAATATATTAAAAAACTCATCATGTATATTTTTAAGTCGGGAAAACTCAAATAACTTTTTCTCTGACGCCCAAGGCTAGGATGATAAGTTTCAAGCTATAACCAGTCTGCCTGGTATTGAGTTTCAATAATACATGTTCTCCAGGGGGGTGTTAGCCTGATGTGTAAACTAGAGAATGAAAATCTGAGTGATTACTCCTCACAGCAAATGCTCCAAGTGCCTTCCTCATGGTGGGTAGCCAACTTCTTTGGGGGGTTTGTGCGCAATGGTGTACTGTGCAATGTGAATAAGGGCCTGTTCCCAAGAAGCCCACAGTAAACCAAAGAAGTGAAACCCTGCTGAAGCACAAGCCTTCCTGTTTTAATGTGTCACCTGCTAGGGTGACTGGGCTTGAACTTCAGCCCTTGAAGTCACAAAGCATCAGCCTCAACTTCTTGAGCTAAAACACTGTTGGGAGCTTCACTGTGAGTCAACAGAGCCCAAATGTTATTCCCACTCTCTAAATTCCAAGAAATAGGGAGGTGTTTGGCCACCCTTATCCATCTTCACGTTTTGTTTCTGCTCCAACAACAAAAAAAAACAACATTGCCAACATCAGTCAAAAGTGAGCCAGTGAAGAAGCAACTGGAAAAAATGAACATGATTGAGCACTGCACCTTCACCGTGGACACTGGGGAAGATCTGTTCTCCAACTGAAAGGCACATGAGTCATTCTCTAAAAACATTTAGAGGACGTTAGCCAAACATCCTGAACATTAAAAGGAAGCCTGCCTACTGCTTTGGGCACTTGAGCGGACCTTTCTTTTTTTTTTTTTTTTTTTTGCAATTTGAGAGGACTTCTGTGCCCATAGTGATAATGTTTTATCTATCCATTTGTTCATTCATCCAGCCAAGAACAAAAGTTGGAAATGAGAAAATTACTAATAACTCTATTTTATTTATCAAAATGGTGATTTTTTGGACTATAAGGGGGGATACATAGACTAGCTCTGGTTGAAACAGTTCATTTCTTCTGTGTCTGTCACCAAGGTTTAACATGAGATGTGATGAGTGTTATCTGTCTCCTGCGAGTACGCTTAAGTCACTCTTCATACATGAGGGATGTACATCCTCTCCTATATCTTGTATCTTCTGGACACAATATAAGATGTAACATTTCTGTAATTGAAGAAATTAGTTATCGATAATAGCTAAAGTTAGATCAAATAGCATTTCGGGTCTACAACATGGTGTTCTTTTGAGAGTTCAAACAGAAAATATTCCAATTTGTCATCCAACTAGAGAAATAATGGTAATTATTCTTTTAACTTCCACTGGGACTTAGATCATGCTGCATGAGTTCTGCATACCAAAGAGGGTTAATGTATGCAACAGTCTGAGTTTCTTTACAATAAATACCAATGCATCACAAAACTGTGTTCTTTTTTGTTTACAGGTATTTTTTATTTTGGAATGTTTAATGAATTTAAGGTCATCTTCTAACAAAGGGGAATTAGTGGTTTTGGTAACACCCACACATAGATTTATTGCTTCATGTTATGTTATACCCAGCTGAATCAGTGGGAAAGAGAGCTTTTGGGGGAAGCTGCTGATGAAATATTTAAGATGTTTTTATTAAAATTTTTCTGGGAGGTAATAGAGGCAACGTTAAAACCTGCTTGAACTTAACCCATTCTCTAAACCAGCTAGTTAATCATAGGAGGTAGGATATGGGAATAAAGGAGGTTGCACTTCACACCAGGAAAACACAGAGGCTAGCTGCACCAGTTGTTGTCACTGGCTTGAGACTGGGATCAAACTTTTCATAAGGAGGGATGGGAAATATGCCAGACCGCAGAGGAAGAGGAAAATGGGCCACAGATTTAATGGAAAACCTCTTTCCTTTGTCCTTTCCAGCAAAGGGAAAGGGCTAAACTATGGAGTCCTTAGGAAGGCCCTAAAAATATCTGGGGTTTTTTCCTATGTATTTTTGTTAGATTAGTGGAATTTTATTCTTTCTTTTCCTTTTTTACTTTCTTTCTCATTTTTTTTTCTATGTTTGCCTCAAGGCATTTACTTGCCATCCATCATTAGCTTTGTCTTAAGAGCTGCCATCTGCGAGCTCTGCGTCAGCAGTGTTCAGACAAAAGTGGAGAAAGGTTTGCCTGGAGTTGCTTTGACATGTCCAAAGTCAGCTGCTCCATCACTCTGGGGATGGAAGGGGCAGGGGCAGAGCAGAGAATGGGAAGGCAAAGCAGGAAGTTCTTCCTGATGTTGTACTGCTTGGAAGAAATATGCTGTAAAAGAATCTGTTTCTTGGCTTTCCAGCCTGGGATTGCGGAGAAAGGCTTTTTTGTGTGCAAGAGAGTGTAATTATTGGCTTAGTAAAAATAAATGTGTTCTTTTCAGAGAATTCAAATTGCTTTAATTAGCAGAAAGATACATACAGCAGGACTTGGGTTATTTAAGAGGCACTGTGACTAGTCAGTCTCTTATGCTAGCCCTATTTTTAGTTTTATTCTGATATCTTTTCTCTTAACCATGTAGTTTTCCTTAAAAAAAAAAAAGGCAGGGAGGAAGGGATGAACTGGCAGAGGGCTGAATTTCAGGTTACCATTTATCAAATGTCCTTCTTTGGACTGATTTCACTGAGGTGCCGTCACCATCTAGGAAGTGCCTCTTGAGGCAAAGGCACTGAGCTGGCTGAGGACCTTGCAGAAATTGGTCCTCCAGGACTGAAATGGAACAGCAAAGGCCAACTGATCTGTTCGCCGGTCTGACTGGGCAGCAGAGCATCCCTAAAACAAATTTCCTTCCAAAGAGTCCTTCCTACATCAGCATTTCCCTAGCTGTGCCTCCCCTGGCTGGTGTGTGCGTGGTGAACAGTCTGCCTTAGACAGATGCTGTTCCCAGCTGGGAACACAAAGAAGTGAACTGTGGTCATTGGAAACAGAGGCTTTCATGAGTTAGCAAGACCTTTATGTGTGCTGAGCTGCTGTCACAACCAGCTTGGTTTTCACTGTCACCCTTTCCCTTCCTCTGCATATATATATGTATAATATTATGTGATATATTTTATAGCTGAAGATTTCAGGAACCCATAGAAACAGCATTTCACCTTGAGAAACGCCAAGAGATTAAAAATCAGGTTGTTAGTAATCAATAAAGATAGATGGGTTGTTAAAAAAATAAAAATAAAACCAAACACAAATAATCCATGCAAATTAAACTGTATTCACCTTTCTTGTCAAAACTGCTCCCATGGCCCTTAAATCACTGACATTTTAAAACCAAACTTAAAATTCATTCTCAAAATTGTCACGCAAGTCATCTGCATTTTACAGTTTATTTATTTATTTATTTTTACTCCCTGAGAGATTGGCATCACTGTACATCTACCTAGCAATTTACATGTATTTTATTTGAGTGGAGTTTGATGTCTGTTATGATGAAAATGTCAATGTTCTAATGATTAAATTGATTTTTTTTTTCTCCCCTTTTCCAGAAACAGCATAGCTGCCTCAGCAGTGTGTGCCTTCAATCTGAGTGCCATTACTCAGGCATTTAATGGCCCTTTCCGTTACCAAGAAAACCCAAGATCAGCCTGGCTGCCAACATTAAACCCCATCCCTAATTTCCAGGTACTGCTATTGCCCTTCAGTATACTGCAGTCCCTTTTGCGTTCTGTCACTCCGTTGGGTTGATTTGTGTAGGGCTAATTTTTCCAGGTAGACCCACAGTGCAGATAAATTGTATTTCTCCATATTTAGGAGTGGTTTAGTCTGTGGAACTCCTTGCCACGTTATTGAGACCACAGGATTCATGACAAAAATTTAATGGTTTAACCAATAAGAATGTTCTGATTTTTTACAGTAATGAATAATTTAAATCACTGTTACACTTGTCACTGACACGTGTACTCTGAGAACGTGATTCTCACAAGGGGACACAGAGACATGTCTCCACCAGAGCTGGGAAGGACTGAAAGCTGAAGCTGGACGAAGTCAAACTAGAATGGAGACAACCTATATTTTTTAAACAAGAAATGTAATTAACCACTGTGACTCTGGAAGGATGTGATGAATTTTCCATCACTTGACAGGGCCCCTAAGGCTACCAGTGCTTCAGTGGAAGATGGATGACTTTCTAAGACATGGTAGCTCAGCCAGAAGTCATGGACGTGTTGCCACAGTAACTGGTGGAGGAGAACACATGAGGATTGTTACAGGGGTTCCTTCTCAGCTTAAAAATACTTGGTTTTATGAATTAGCAACTTTTCAGGATTATCAGTTAAAGCAAATTTGAAAATTATAAAACAGCTTTAGTTGCTTTATGCCCAGATCCAGTCAGTGCGGTGCAGAGTATGTGTGTGACAGCCCCAGCAAACTTCAGTCTTCTGAAGCATGAGCCCATTTTACAGCTCAATCCCTTTACATCTGAGGAATCCTAGAGAGGATGAACTTGTATTCCTGTCCTTGCTTCCCCATGGTAAATCCTTTCATCCCGATTGTAAGAATCTGGCTCTCTTTTACTATGGCAAAGGTGCTGTGGCTGCCTGCAAGTGCCATCTGCCTTCAAGCTGGTGATGTCAGGGACCTTCCAAAAGGAAGTCTGCAGTCACCTGAAATCACAGCAAGAGCAGATGGGAGGCATGTTTCTGCTGCAGGCAGGGACAGGCTTTTCTTCCTGCTGAGGAACCTAATTTCTGCCCCTGAATTCCCTCATGGCACCTGACTGAGGGCTTCTGCACTTACAAGGTGGGACAGGTTTGGACTCTTGATCACCCTCTCATCTTGATGCACTCAAAAACCAAGAAACAAAACTTTTCTGAAGGCCGAGCCATGCCGAACATGGCAAGGCTTTTTTGTTGTTTGTGTTGTATGTCTGTTTGGTCTTGTGTGGGTTTTTTTGTTGTTGTTGTTTTGTTTTTTAGTTTAAAGGGAATATTAAGGCTAGCTCAGAATCAAGGACTTTCTGTCCCTCACATAACCCAGAAGGAATAGAAAAGGACTTTGGAAAGCATTTCCATGTAGTAAGAAGTATCAGATAAAATGTGGAGTGTAAAGATTGCAGCAGCAAGATGAAAGAAAAGGGTCAGAGGAAAATAAGGAAAGGAAAAGGAGGTATGTGGCAGACAAAAGGAAGATTGCAAGAAGAGATTAAGATGTTTTTCAAGTACAGAAGGAACAAGAGGTCAGTGAGGGGCCTTTAGGAGATGACAAGGGTAATTTAGTGACAGAAGAGGTAGATATTGCAAAAAAATTAAATTAGTTTTTTGCCTCAGTGTTCACAAAGGAAGATGAAGGAAGCATGCCAGAATTTTTTTTCTTGTGGAAAGGAAGGAGAAATACTGAAGGATACAGAGGATCAGGACAGCACAGATAATCAGGAAATTAGAACAAAACAAAATAAAACCAAACTAGAGGGATGCTGTGTCAGCACATGATCTGCCAGTAGACCAAAAGGATTATCTGTGACTTGTTGAGAACAGAAAACAAAACCAACAATGACATTCCTGCCACTAGGACTTCTTTTAGGTGGTACTCTAGAAAGGAAAGTGAGTGGGGAGAAAAGGATCCAAAGCAAGACAGTAGTGAGAACCAGAAGGAGTATAGGATACAGCAGAAGAGAAAGATCTAAAAACTCTTTAGAATGTGGGATGAGTCATGAACTAAAAAAAGACTCTTGCAGTAGAAAAAAGCATTAAAACCTACCTGAGGACACATCAAAAACGTACTGATGTTTCTTTAGTTTGGCTACTTAGGAAGATGCTCAAGTTGATTAAAAAGTGACCACGTTCATAGGTGGTGAGAATTAGTATAATTCTGTTCTCCTAGTTTACACAACCTCCAAAATATTGTAGGGCTTAGTACACCAGACATTGAGATCCATGTTTATTGTGTAAATGTGTGCTAAATTCCTGACAACTCATTTTAGCACATAGTAAGAGAAGGTCTGTGTGGTGCACTCGGAAAAGGCAGCTGTACTGCAAAGAGTTGCTTTGATGCACATCAGGAGTATGCACATGGAAAATTTTTACACTGTAGCTGGAGTGCTGTAAATCAACATCCTAATTCTCAGTATTCTTACTTCCAAGGAAAGCCCAAACATCTGGACCCAAAATGAAGAAAAATAAATTTGTGGGATTTTTTTCTAGTGAAATTAATCAGGTGTTACTTACTCAGTTAGTGAGAAACTAAGTTGTTCATGTACTGAGTATGGGAGTTGGCAGGATTTCTGGTTGTACCACTGACTCCCATGGTCTTGGGCAAGATAAATAACCAGTCACCCAGCTGCCTTTTGGAGTAATAAATTTTCTGCCTACCATGCATGACATTGTGGGGAAGAGTGAGATTCAGCCCTGGCTACTGACATGAAACTTGCACTGGCTTTTGAAAATGCTGAATTCTAGAGATTTTAAGATAGAAACTCAGGCCTTAAAATGCATGATCCACCAGGCAGGACTTACGCTGGTGTTTGAAAGACACAAGATGAGCTCTCTTTTTCCCCTCTATTCTGGTTGGATGAGGAATTGAGTCCTATTTCAGTGCACCCCTTGGTGCTGGAGGATGGTGGACACAGCTTTCTGTGAGGATAGAAGAGCTGTATGCAGGGAGGGAGGAGGTAGTGGATAACTTGCCTTGAATCAGATGGAAGTGGGGGGGTCTGTTCAAAAGGGATCAAAGAAAAGCAGTGTGGCAAGTTTGGTTCTTTGATGCAAAACAAATACATTTTCAGGTTTTTTAAATGCCATTTTTTGTTCGTTGTACAGACTGAGATGTCAGGTAGAGTCTGAAGATTATTTGAAATGCTTCAAGGATTTATCACCACAAAAACTTTCTCCCCACTGCTAGCTTTAAATCTTTCTACAGCTAGTTTTAATTCTTTCTTTTTCTCCCTGGTTTGCTAATACCTTTTGCCCTTCTGGTGTGCTGCCTGAGGGTATCACAAGGGAATAAAACTCCACGTTGCTGGTCAGTGGACAAGCTGGGAGAAACATTTTTAAAGAGTGGGTTAAAGGCCAAATCTAGGCTAAGGACCTATGATCAGGCTATGGGTCTGATCCTGTGACCCTTACACAGACCCATCTCCCCAGGAAATCTACAGGACATGAGTTTCCATATTGGAGTGGGGAGAAAATGCATTTGCTGAAGTTCAATCTTCCATATTTAGTGTGGGACGCTGAATGATGACAGCCCTAATGAGAATCTGACGGAGAGAGTCCTGCAGGATGCCCAGCGCCTGTTCCTGATGAATGATGTCGTGCAGCCGGTGACTGTAGATCCGTACGTGACTCAGGACAGCATTCGATTTTCCAAACTGGTGGTTGATATTGTTCAGGGGAAGGATACTCTCTACCACGTGATGTATATTGGAACAGGTAAGGGTATTAGGGCTTGAGACAGTTCCCTCCACTTGCCTGTAGACCTAGCAGCCCTGGGAGCCCAGTCGTGATGTCCTTACAGACTTGTCATTCAGTACGATTTTGGCACAAAACTGCATGGAAGTTAGTTTGCCTGAGTAAATTAAAAGCAGGATGGAGGACTTGAGGCACAGTCCCAAGTGATCAGACCATAAATCTACATTGTGTTTAAAAACAACATTTCTCTCCGTCTTATAGAAACATGTTTTAACTACTCAGGCTAATACATAACAGTGGGGAAAGAGCAAAGGTCGCTGGAATGCTCTGTGGTTTCACACCTCTAAGTTGCTTCTCTGTGCTATGACATTCTCATCTCTTGAGTAAGCAATAATAATGCTTAGCCTCCAAGCTTGCCCAGGGTTTTAATTATGTCTTTCTCTGCGCTTCCACGTACCTACTGGTGTATGACTCCCACTGTTTTTGGGAATGGGCATGCACTGAAGTGTAGTGCAGATAGGGAAGCTGAAGCAAGTGCTTTTTTTGTGGTAACATAGCAAGCCAGTGGTAGAATTAAGTATATGATTTAGTCTCTTGATTTCAACTGCTATCCTCTAATTAGCAGGACACATTTCCTCTTCTGAAAAGCACAGATATCTTGGATAAATGAAAGATGCTGAAGAAGGACAAAGTATTATAAATGGTTGTCTTAGCCCATATTCATACTAATGATAGAGGTTAAATTAAATAGTTTGATTAATCAGAGCATATGGCCAGCCTCATGGGTATAATGTTGTTATCCTCTACTGCAGAAGCTTTGACTTTAGAATAAGATGGATTGCCTCCATAAGTGTTAGTTTAATCTCACATCTGAATGCAGAGTCATTGCCTCATTCTCATGTTCAGGAGAATGGACCTTCAGGACTATGTCATAATTTATCTAACTTTTACCACCACTTATTTCAAAGTGATCATCTTGGATGTGTTCTAGCAACACTCTCACTGTGGAAGCCTCCATAGACATTGATTATGATGAGAAGGCTGTACTTAAATGGAAATACAACATGGTTCTGCCATTTTGCTATCTTTATATATAAAGTGAAGAGTCCAAGCTACAAAGCCTGGGAGAAAGATGAAATAGTTTCTGCTTCATATCATTAGTGTAGAAAGGTCCACTGCCATAACCGTACCTCCTTATTTGTGTTTGCTTCTGGCCCTGGCTAGTGGTGACTGACAAGGAAGGTCTGCTGGAAACGTTTAAACCAGTGAAATGCTTCAGTAGAGACAGCCCTGCCCAGAGGCAGCTCTGAACACAAAGCCAGTCCTGAGACAAACCAAGCCTAGACTTGGATTTCAGTCTTGTTCCACACATAAGGCCCTCCTAAGTGAAAGAGAAACTTCACATGGCAGCCAACCCCACCACTGAAAATTGCTAAGGCTTGGCACCAATGCAGAAGTTATCAGGACAGAAAGATTAAACTTTCAGGAACAATCAGGGTTGACAGACCTCTTGGGGGTTTTAATGAAAAATGTTGTGGTTGTCCCCTTTTCCCCAGCATTAACCTCCCACAGTTTAGCAGATCTTTAAATTGCTTTGTTAAGAGCACTGTGAACACAAACATGTATGTTTCTGTGTATGCAGTTCTCATTCCCTTGTCAAGCTGGCAGGATTGCTTCTGCCAGGAAGAGGATCAATTAGGTCCGTGACCCATGCAGTCATTACAGAGGCCTCAGGGATTTCCAGCAGGGCTGCTGCATCTGTTGTCATTTGTCATGGCATCAAACCACACCGATCTGCTCCATAAACCAATAGAAATACAGACTCAAGGCACCAGAAATGATCCCGGCAATCTTGGGTCACCTTGCTATGTAACTCACAGGTAATGGGACCAGACTCCTCTGCTTCAGTGCTCCAACTGGGAAATATTGCCAGGTGCTCACTCTCCAGATGGTTCACATCCTTCTGAGTTCCCATTAAAATGCATTCTCAGGTGGTTTCTGCTGAATATTGTAATGATGTAGCTCCCACTCTCTACCATGGGCAGCAGGTGACCCAGAACTAGGTTTATAGCAGCTCTGTAAAGATGACATCAATATTTCACTCTTTGGGCAGGTATGAAATAAAGTCAGTGCCTCTAAGATTTACTTGTGCATTGTTTCTTGTTCTATTAGAGTATGGCACCATCTTGAAGGCCCTTTCTACCACTAACAGGAGCCTAAGGAGTTGTTATTTAGAGGAAATGCAGATCCTCCCTGATGGACAACGGGAAGCAATCAAGAGTCTCCAAATCTTGCACAGCGACAGATCGCTCTTTGTGGGCTTAAATAATGGAGTGCTAAAAATTCCTCTGGAGAGATGCTCCATGTACAGAACAGAAGGGTAAGTAAATTTACAGCTCTGATATATCCCGCTTCAGGTTAAAAAGGAAAGCACCAGGGAAACATATTCCAGTCTGATTCGGTTCAGAACGCTTTTTTTTCATCTCTAAGTGACAAAAGACACTGCTGAAGTGTATCTCCTGACAGATACATTCATGACAGGAGCAATGAGGATAATCAGTGTTTTTTTGGTAAATATTAATTAGTCCTCATCAGAAATTAATTGTATGTTTACCAAGGAAGCGCTTACAATATTTATTTCTTTTTTTAAAAAAACTCGATATTTCAGTGTTGCTTTTATTAAGTCTATGTGTTTTGCTGGTGGTTCTTGTTGGCAGTAGGGTTGAAGGTTTCTGAATTTGGGTTGCAGCCAGCCTTTTCTTGCTTATCTGAGTGATCACCTCAAACATATGATGAGGCAGGGCTGGGCTGTGTGGCAGCTTGTTATTGCTTTTGGAAATCAATAGCTCATCTCAACTATGTGTGACACCTCTTACACCTGGAGAGATTCTGTGCCTTGATTGTACCTTTTAAAGGGAGTAGGAAAAATGCCTTTTTTTAATTGTCAGCCCTGACTCCAGAGCAGTTTTCCACCCAGAAGTGTGAGGAGAAGGTTTTTGCATCCAAATGGCACCCCTCCATTTAAGCAGGTGAAAGAGTCTGATACCAATTGATTGAGACAGATGCTCAAATAACCTCACTGAGCATGTAGTGTGGTCTGCAGCAGGCAACTGTTTATGTCTCTTGAATATAGTTCTTCTCCTCTCATGCTTTTGCCTTGCTTTCCTTGATGAGAGTTTTGTGTGAAACTGATGTCCTCTGTGCTAGACTAGAGGAAGGATTTTGTTAGCAACCTCTAAACAGATTCCCTCTTCCATGGCCTACTGCAAGATGTCCCTGTTCTCTTGCCAAAGCAACTGATATAGAAAATGTCACCATAATTTTATTTTCAACAAGTAGAGTTTATCAGCTTGTACTAAATTCATGCATGTCTAAATATAAAAATGACAGCACTTTCTATTTTCACTGAGCCTCTTAATTATCCCTTTCAGAAAATATAACTTGGTCATTATTGAAGCTTGACACAGAAGTGTTTAATGTGTAAAGGTTTAGTTGCTGATACAAAGAGATGGACACAAAAGTGTTTAGTAAGAGAAAGAGAACCACAGCTGGAAAATGCCATCCTGTCCTCAGCCCTTAAAAGCAGAGATTTTAAAAGGTAGAACATAACAGCTGTCTTCTTTGGGCTGTCCTGGAGAGTTTCACTTTGAGAATATTTATGTGTGTATACATTTATGTGATCCAGTTTCAAGACAAATGAGTTCTTCCTTTTCTTTCTTTTGCTAATCTTGAGTTCAGCTTTCTGGTAATTTATAGATGGTGTCCCATTTTCAGCCTGCCTGAATACTTTGCATGACACTTCCGTTAAAGCTCAAATGGTGGAGGTTTGCTGAATTGCCTTAAAAAGGAGCAAGCAGGGAAAAAGCAGTGCCTGGAGAGCAGACGGGTGGGGGTGCCTCGCAGGAGCAATATATTTAGAACCTGGAGGCTGCAGAGCAGCCCCCTGCTTGTAGAAGCTTATCTCAGCAAAACAAAAACCTTCTCTTGCCTGCTGGTGATCAAAAGCAGCTTCAGTTTTATGCATCGTATAGCACTAAGTCCTGGCTGAAATTACTGGGAAGCTTGTGTACCAATGCCGGTTTTTTCCAAAACAAACTTTCTGGAGGCACTTTTTAGTGAAATAAGAAAGCAACCCAGTTCTTTAGGGCACGGAGACTCAAATTTTGCCTCTGCTGACTAGTTTCATGGTACTTTTAGGCAATATAAGCCATTCACTAGGCAATACCAAAGTACTCGAGATAGGGTCTCCTAACAGTATAGTGGGATGAGATGTGGGAGGTCAGAATTTGCTGAATTTGGGTGCTGGCCAGCTAGTGTATTTGTGTGCATTGCAGAGGATCCTTCACCCTATAGGTCCCTTGTAAGAGGGACTGTGCATTTGAAAAAAGGAAGGAAAAAAGAAGAAAACATAGGAAAGCCAAGGAAGGTCATTATTTATTTATTTGTTTGAAAAGATGTTTGTGATATTATTATATTTAAAGCTAAGGTTTGGTTTTGTTTGTGGGGGGTGTTTTTTGTTTGGTTTTTTTTTTTTTTTGGTTAGGAAATTATTCAACTGCAAATTTTTCTCTGTAAATGTTGAAATCCTTTCTCCCCTTAGCATCCTGGCTATGTAGGTGATAAGTCAACTTGACCTCCTTTGTATTTCTTTCAATACTGAACAGTATCAAGAAGGATATTTTAATTTCCTCCAGTGCATTCCACCTGGCACTTCTCCTGGGCTGTGATTTATTGCTTATTGTTGTGTCTGTGTTTAATACACACCAATATGCAGTCACCACAGGAAGAAGGGTTCCCACCTCTGCTACACTCCCTGCTTACTTTTTCCTTGTGCAGTGACTTCGTGACTGGCCTCCTTGAAAAGCTCTGGTTTCAGCAGTTTTTATAATGTAATTGTTTTGATGGGAGTTCTGGAAGCTTGGAGGTGACGGAGAGAATTTGTGCCTGCCAGGCAGGAATACCACAACATTGTTTGTTTTAGGCTCTGCCTTATGTTATCAGGAAACTTTTTAGCCTTTTACGCCCTGGGGGCTGCTGTGGGTTTTTGATTACTGCTACAGAGCTCTTGCCTTCACCCTGCCTTCTCCCTCCTCCCTGGAACAGGCAATCATGTATCCAGAGAAATTTGACCCCACCACTGATTCCCTCCAGCGATCCTTGCTGCTGTGCTGCTTTGAAACCTCGGGGCTTCGTACCAAGGCTCAGAATTGGGGCAGAGGAGAAAAAGCAGCAAAGGGAAGAGATGGAAAGGGCTAAGGATTTCTGCCATCTCCTTTACTATTTGTTTATTGACACGGCACCAATTTGATCTCTTAAATGGTGACCAGTAACTCAGCCCCATGTCTTGATGTAGTTCGTTGACCCAGTATATTTCTAGGTATCTGAGCAGTATTTTGTGTGTACTCACTGACCTGTCTCTGTCTGTCTTCTCAGAACAGCCATTCTTAGCAACAGGGCAACGGGAAGACATCTGTAACGTCAACTAGACATCTGTAATGTCAGCTGCCCAGATTTACAGGCAGGACTTGGCTGCAGGGACCTTGCCTTGTGCATATGTTTTCCTGGTGTCTGTCTTTCCTGCGGTCTTCAGTGCTGATGTTCCCCTCTCTTGCTGGAGACTCTTAGAAAGATGTCCAATGCAAACACAACCTACAAGCCCTTCAAAATTGCAGCATGTTTTGAAGGTTGCTTTGCTGGGTGGTAGCTTGGCTGTGCTTGATGCTGAATTTTGCATGGCTTTGAAATCTTTGTAACCTCCCAGCAGTTTTCAAATGAGCTTGGATTTTTTACCTCAAGTTGCCCCTAAGCTTTGAGGAGGCATATTTGAGGAACCGGTATTGCTGCTTTATCACGGACCACCATATCTCTGGAATGTGCCTGAACAAAATCCTGAATCTGAATTTCAGAGAGGTGAGGATCCTCAGATATCTGTTGCATTATTTTCAGGTGGGGTAGTTTAGTAATTTTTTCAAAGGCTGGGGTGCAATTATTCATTTTTTAGCAATTGCAATCAGACAGATAGGAAAATGAAGCTGATTGTTGCAGGGAACATTTCATGATTTCTTTGTGTTGCCCCTTTGCAGCATCAGGATCATGGGCCTCTGAGCAGACAGAAACCCTGGGGCTGCCCTGGAGTGATTTTGTAGCCATTGTTTGGTTACACATTCAAATGAGGAAAAGAAATGTGTTTGGTAATGAGACCAGACTGTATCTTGAATATCCACCTTTTCTGCTCTCCTGTCCGGGCAGTTTATTTTAATGCACATTATCTTGATATTCATTCTTTCTTCTTCCTCCCTCCATAATTTTTTCTGCATAAAATTTGCAGTTAACATGATGCAAGCTGCAATTTTGGATGTACAGTGTGGTTTTGTGAGTAGTTTGGCTTTCTTGTCTTCTCTCTGTCGGGCATCTCATCAGGTTGTGTGAGTGCCACCTCCGGTTACCTTCATGCCAGTGTAGATCCTCCTGCTTCTGAGGCTGTGGGGAGAGCCAGGACCTCTTGCATGCAGCTATGACATGCTCTTATTTGAACTCTTGCCTACTTTTTTGGCATGATGGCAGGGTGTTTGCTGTTGAGTGATGCTGAGTTATTGCCCTCCTACTTGGCCTAAATTCTGCCACACATCCCCTCCAGCCATGGTACTTAATGCAAAGCTGGCAGAAATGACTCAGCTGACAAGTACTCCTATCTGCTGACTTGAGATCTGTGTGAGAAACACAGCTCACCTCTAAATAGCTCTGGGCCAATGATCAGAGAACTAAGCACATACAGGTGAGCAACTCCTGAAATGGCTCTGGGGAGTTTTTGGAAAAAAAGAGTCAGCAGCCGCACTAAAGAAGCAGAGAGTTTTCTGCCCTCTTTGTCTCTCCAAGGTGCAACTGTAGCTTCAAGCACAGTCCTTGTATCAAGTCTCAAGTCCATGCTATGCTTTAGGGGGGTTAAGATATAAGATATCACATGGAGGATTGCTTTGGAGGTTAATGTTGTTTGTTTGGGGTTTTTTTGGTTTTCGGTTTGTGGTGTGGTTTTTGGGTTTGTTTGTTTTGTTTTTTGGTCCTTATATGGTGCAAAATCCTCTGTAACAAAGGAATGAAGCACTTGAATTTAGGATTGTAAAATCTGAATTACAGGATTACCATATTTCAGAAGTGAAATTACTGGGGAATTTATTTGGAGAAATAATACAATCTGGGAAGAGATCTAAAAATTTCTCAGTTTTGGGGAAGGATTGAATTGAATATGGTTTGGAAATCCCCTGACTACTTCATCAGAATGATGGTAATTCCTTGAAGGACAAACAAGGAACTATTGTTGGGTGAAAAGCATGAGAGATAAAAACTTTAAAAGAGGTAGGGGAGTGAACAACAGAGGCACTGTTGTTCAGTGGAGCCCAGCATCCAGCAGATCGCTGAGGCGACATTGATGGCCAGATTGTTCATCAAAGACCTTGAAAATCCAACACCTTTTACTGAACTGAGGCTGTTGAAAATCTGGCCAAGATTTTTTTTTAAGACCTTCTCCCTCAGAGTTTTAAAAAATATTCAGCACATTGAATATCCTTTTAAAAACAGAGGCAAAAGGAAAGGTAACAGACTACAAAAATGTGATAAAGCTTAATCATCAATTTCCATCTGCTCTGGCTGATATGGCCTCTCCACAATTAAGGGAATTGGCTAATTGTTGTATCACCAATAATGCTGAAAAGCTTTGGAAGACTTCATATAGGCAGAAAGGATAGTGCTCAGCCCAATGTTTTGTTATCCACAGTATCCAATAATACATCAGAATAAATCACTAAACATCTGGTTTGACATTCTACTTGCATTTAAGAAAATAGCGAGACTCCCACTGACAGAGAATGAAGACATCAAACAGAACCATGATCACTAAAGCTCTTGGAAAGAATGAAGTTTGGTAGATGAAATGGATCTGTGTTCTTTAAATAGAAGTACAAAATGATACCATTTTCTCTAGCCTGAAAACACATTTGCATCTGCTGTAGCAGGCAGTTACTCCAATTGTCTTTAATGTAGCTGTTTATAGATGTAAAGTTAAGTGCATCCACACTATTTGCAGGATATGGACCTTTAAGATTTGAAGGAATGTTACAGGTCTAAGAAAAATGGCTTTCAGAGAAATAGTTGAAGTGCTTCACTTGAATGGTCTTCTCAGAAAGGGACATGGCCATGTGTGTCTGAAATTGGGGAAAATGAAAAAGCAAACAAGGGTAAGCGGCAAGGTAGTGAGCTGGGGCATGTTTCCAGTGAGATGCCAGAGAGATTGGTTTTTAGTTTCATCTTATTTGACATTATCTTTAATGGCATGGAAGAAAGAAAATAGCATACTTTGTAGATGGCATTTAAGTATGAAAGAATCACAAATAACAGTGAGGAGAGAAACGCAGCGCAGGGCCAGCAGGGAAACCAGCAAGAGGCTGAGTTTGAGGAATAAGCCTATGCTGAGATTTCTGGTGTATGCATCACTGAAAAAGAGAGAGGACACAGGATGAAAGAGTGAGAAGAGGCTCTGTTCCCAGCCAGATGAATTTTTACAGTTTTTCTTGTTTCTAAATGCTCAAACCAAAGGCATGCTTTACATTCATTTTAAGCAGCCTGTACACTTATAGGCTCCCACTTTTAGCTCTATGTAAATGGCCGTGAGTGAATGGTACGGTGCAACAGTGCAGTGACAGAAGGGGAACTTAGCAGTAGCCAGAGTCCAGAGTTGTACAGTTGCTGAAACAGATGAAGGTCACTTCAGAAAAAGCCAAACAAAATCAGCTAATTTCAGGGCTCACTGCCTTTTGTCTCCTTACTATCATGACTAGGTTGCCAATTTGTTTGGAGGGGTTTTGGATTTCCTAGGCAGGAGGATGTACGTTGAACACACCGAGGGCTTTTGTTTGCTCCGTATTTTTTAAGCATGACTTAGGAAAGTTCAGTGTATGGATCCTTTTACCTCTAGCAGTCTAGCCTTAGGCCAACTCAGATCAGTGCTGTCTAAAAGTCATTACCATCTGATGCCTGCTAGGTGGGCTGTGTGAAATTAGTTTCAACACAGTAGTGACTGACAGGAAAGCAGGTATTTTTCTTGGAATATGCTATGTTAGGATGACATTGATGCTATTGTTATACAAACAAGATTAATAACTAAAGCTTCCAGCAAGCCTCAGGGCAGATATCCATTGCATCTGTCAATTCTTGCCATTTGCTACTATTATGTCATAAGATTTGTATTCTAGGCAATGGTCACATTCAGTAACATGGCTCCTGATGAAAGGGTCTACAGTCTTACTGCTGCTGTGGCTGGTTTGCTTCATGTCTCAAGCTTCCAGGCAGCATTTGCAGTGTAAAACACAAATGTGTCCAATGAATGTATTGCTGCAGATGCATCATTAACTTTTTTTCAGGAGATGTGCTGTTTTACCTGTTTGGGGAGGAGGGAATATCGAGCCAGAGCAAATTTGTTATTGTTGGTTTAAGTTTAAAATTTAAGTACATAAAAATACATAAGATATGTATGGGTTATAGAAAAAACATAATATTGAACAGTCTGGTGTCTTCTATGTGTCAGAATACCCCAGTATTATAGATCTGTGGGAACACTTGAGTTTGCAAAGGAGTAGGGCTGGATTTCAAGAATAATTATTTACTTAAGTGATGTTATCTCTTTCTAAAAAGGGAATGGACTTTGTCTGATGGTGTTTTTATAACTGCATGTGAAAAAACAGTGGAGAATACATTGACGGACCATTATGCCCCTTATAGAATGTTAAAATAGCCCTGTATTAGACAGGAGATGTGTTAGATCCTCACGGTGTAGTAGGTGGTCTAATATTTATTTGCCTTTTCCAACATACATTAATCTACAAAGGCTCTGTCTAGTTGAATCTGCATCTTGTTGAGCAGAAAATAATTACCTGGAATTTAACAAAATCCAACTTTCACAAAGGAGCTACTTGAATATGGATTACTTTGTGCAGCCTGGTGTCAACTGTAGGCTGTTTTCAGGTTTCTTTATCATCGTTCACACTTCTTTCTGAGTTTTCTGCCTTTGCGGTTTTCTTTCCCTTCCTAAGTTCCCATTTTAGCATAACTTGTGTTCTTAAATCATCAGCATCTTGCAGAGACTACATAAAGTACCTGTCTGTTCCCCTTGCAGTGGATTTGCTCTTGTCTAAAACACCCTTTTTCCCGTCTCCACCTACACCACCAGATTACAGGAGTTTGCCATGTTCATACACAAGTCTCAGATCTGCAACCACAGAACAGGAACACAGGAGCAGAGCACATTTTAATCTGACAACCGCCTCCAGACACTGACTGACACAGGGCAGAGGCAGGGAGTAACACTTGAGTGCACTGATTTGCCCAAGCTGCCTTTCCAAAAGGGTGTCTGGTCCCCTCTGCCTCTTCCCATATGGCAGCCCTGAGGAGCATGTTTTCTTAAGGGTCAAAAGCCTGCTGAGGCTATTAAAATGGTGGTGCTTCACAACGCAGACAAAGATGCCCCACATTCAGGAATTCCTTCTGGCTATTCCTTTCATTAGGACTTTAATAGTATCTGAGTTTTCTCGTGGATGACTGATCCTGTCACTGGTAGTCAGAGACCCTCTGTACTTTTGTTTTTATTAGAGGTCAGTTTTGTTTGGCACAGCGACAAGAGTTTCTAATAGTGTTCGTGAAGGAACACTTGCTCTCTCTTTTACATCTGCTCTACTGATGTAAACATAAATCCAGATTTAATCAGAGGTGGCATTAATCTTCATATTTGAATAAATGCAGTGTTGTTCTATTTCACTGCTTTAAAAATAAAAATAAATACCTATCCAATAAAGAGGTCACTGTTGCTAGAAGATGATGGAATAGGATGTCAGAAAGTAAGAAATGGAATAGTTTGTTGTGTAGATTGTGCAAGGCCATAATCTATAAACTTCAATCGATTGAAAATGGTAGGCTAGAAGGTGAACACTAGCAAGCCAAGCTCCCTGATGTGGAAAAGAAAATTAGGTGAAACTGCCTGTGAAAATCCTCTGTCTGTGCACTGCTTCTTTCAAATAAGTAACATGTGTTTGACTCATAAATGGACTTCAGTGTTAGAGGTTGTTTTACACCATAGCTTTAATTTATGCATTCAAAACAAATGATGTGCAGAGCAGCAATCACTGATGCTAAGCATGTGTGGGTGATAAATTACACATGCACACTCCAGCTTCTCTGCCTCTGCATCCAACATCAAATGCCAAAATACCAAACCTTGTCTGTCCAGATTAATGTCAACTGTACTCCTCACAGTGGTGGTACCTGTGAGCTGTAGAATGCTCATCCTGAGCAGTGCCCTGCTCCACAAATAGCCATGTGAATTCCTTATGAAGTATGTGTCTACTCATCTTGAGGAAAGGGCAGTAACATCTGGCACGGAATATGTTGTATTCACCAGCTGAGAAATGAAGCTGCTACTTGACCAGCGTCTGACTAAAGCAGCTCAGTTCCACTTGGCTTCTCTTCTTAGGGGGAAAGATAATGGATTTGTACAGATCACAAACTCATTTCTGCAGTCTGAATTTTTAAAGGTATCAAAATTATTGGGATTGTTTGAAGGTCTGGTGCTTTTTTTCCCCTTTCTAATCTAATTTTCTTAAGCCACAAACATCCTTTTGATTCTTGTTCTTCTCTTTTCATACCATCTGGCTTTAGGGAAGACAGAGGTCTTCTCTTCCTTCCACAGGCTATTGAGATTGTCAGTAATTATGATTCGGTTGGCTGGAAGCTAATATGATTATTTGTTTAGTTCATCCCCTCCACAGGTTGCTAGCAGTGGGACAGTAAGCCAACCTTGTCAGGAAATGCCTGTCTGCCAAACACTGCCTCATGCTTACAACTAACAGACACAGCTAAAACCCCCTTATTGGTCCAAGAGTGCAACAAACCAGTGTGGAATTCTGAGGTCTTACTCCCCAAAAGAGCAAGGTGTGCTCCTGTGCTGCCCATGCTTCTGATGTGCTGAGCACAGGTGAGTGTTGCTCAGTACCGTCTAGGATCAGGCTTATAAATGTTTGTATTGCACCAGCTGATGTGCCTCTGATGGCCTGACTGGTGATGTCCATGGGGATTTAAAGGACTAGGTACAGTGGCAGTTATTGTAACTCCCTGACAAACAGAATCTTCGCTTCAGGTTTCAAACTCATCAGTGCAAATACAGAACCCTCTCCTGGATTAGTGGCAGGGTTTTGTGAGCAAACACAGTTTGGGAAGGTGCTTCTCTTCTTGGGGTCTAGAGCCCCACCTCTGCACATCGTCATGTTCTGTCATTCCATTCCTATTTGCTTTTAATCATCAAAAAGGAGGGAGAAAGAAGTAAATGAAAAGAGAGGAACTGAAAATTGGGAGAGCAAGCACACCCTGGCAGATGAAAAGAGCAGAGTCCTTCATTGTGAATATTTCAAATGAGTTTTGTGGCTTTTGGTACAAAATGGCATTTTTATGTGCCTTCTGTCTGGTAGTAGGAAAGGGAATAAGCTATAGTAATTCTTATAGTAATTCTTTCTTTCCTTTGGTCTGTTGAAGCCTAATGTCTTGGGTCTGGTTCCATTGACTTGATGATCCATTTATTATGCAGTCTAAAGTTTTAACTCTCAGGGAAAAATGACCAAAAGATGAAGTTACCTAGATTTAGAGCAAATTAAAGTGAGAATGAAAACTTTTAAACTACAGATGTTTAAGCTTTAATGAAGATTCTGAAAGAAGATGTCATTCAGGCCATTATAAAAAAGGGATCTTGGGCAGCACCAGCATCTTGGAAACAGAAGGCTTTTTACAGCACATTCTATTAGTGAAGGCTCAGCACACTAGGTGTCAAAGACCACATAAAAACTCTTTTGAGTCATAGGTAAGAGTTTCCATTGACTTCAGTGGTCTGTGGCTAGGGCCCCTCTTGCATAATTTTAATCCTTTGTGTTATCCCAGCTGACTGCTGTAGAAATGATTGCAACAGCCAACAACAGGGAGGCTTACAGCTCCCAAACAGCAGGCAGCAGGTGAGCTCTTATGAGCAAGATCTTATTTTCATGCAAATGACCTTGGTAAGTGAGAATAAGGAACTTGAGAAAAAAACACCTTGAATAGAAGACACCAGTGGAATTGTTTTTCAACTGAGCGTTTTCAGTGTAGGCCTTTATGCTTCAGATAAGACATTTATTGCGAGGCAATGAATTAAAGTGAATCACTATTGGTAGTAATGCCCTGTCATAATAAATTCAACCTCTTAGATATGTGTCATGAGGTATTCTTCCGAGTCCTCACTGAGTGTGCCAAGGTTAGTAGATGGCCAGAGGGAAACTGGGGGCATGGACTGTGTGTTATCATCATCATCATCATCATCATCATCATCATCATCATCATCTTACTTCTACAAGCATCCCACTCTGTGGGATTTCATTAACTAGCATTAGCATTAATAGAGTCAGTGTTAACCTGCTATGCTCAGGTAATCTTGGATAATGGATTCCCTCTACCTGTGTGAACTGTGATGGGAGCGTGTTGTTAGTTCCTTGGGGCATTCCCAGCCTGCCACTGAGGAAACCTAAGTGATATGTTCCCTGTATGTATGGTATGAAATTTGGCCCCACTGAGCCAGTGGAAGAAGTCCATTGCCTTTGAAACATCAGAATTTCACTCACGCACATAAACTCCTTTATATCTCATTTCACAGTATTTACCTACTGCCCTGGGAGACTGCAGGTCCCGTGGCCTGTGTGAGACTTTTCAGCAGTATCATAATGCAAAATGTATCTACATGTAAACATTTCAATTTATTTTGTGTCTAAGAACAGGGAAATGCTGTGATATCTTTACATTTTCCACACCATGGTGCCTGATCTACTACAAATGATAGGTATTTCTGAAGCATTTTGATTTGGATATGCATGTGTGCATACATATATATTTTGGTATGTGTTTGCTGGTGTGGTTTTATCTTTTAATGACATAGATAGGGATATATATTTTAAAGATATTGTAAGGATATAAATTAGGGTGGCTTTTGCAGTGTTCACTGAAAGTATTTGCCAGAAATGTTGTTTTCTTGCGTAACGTACATTGTAATGCTTTTCCTGTTAAAAAAAAGGAAAAAATGGGGCAAATTTTGTGTAAGTAAATACATTCCTTTTCACCCCTAAGTGTATCACTGTCAGCTGATATAATGGGTTTCTCACCAGAACTGAGGCAGATGAGTGGGCTCCAAATCCTGAAGGGAGGCAGACAGCACAGCTATTTTGTTTTTAGATTTCAAATGGTTTTGAGGGCCTGCCATGAGATGAGGAGAAGTCGTGGGCTGTGATGGTTGTTAAATTACAGAGTGCGTTTTTTGACAGCCCAGCAGAGCCCGAGCTGGGCAGGAATTCATTACACCCAGGATGCAGAGAGCGCAGGACCGGCGCAGCGCGGGATGGCCGCAGCTCCCAGCCAACAAGCGCTGTGCCGGGCATTTCCCAGAGCCCATCATCCCGGCCTTCTGGCAGCTCTGCAGCTTGGTTACTGATGGCCCATCAGCTGGGGGTCATGGCAGCAGCAGGGGACCGCAAACTGTGATTCAGGGAGTGCACTGTTAGGCATCCGTAGCTGGCTGCTCCCAGCCAAAAGTGGCACATTAGCTCCACCACGCACATTATGATAGCGCCAGCAAAGTGGTCAGTGCCTAACTGGGATATGCTGCAGCCTGCGGAGTGGCTGAGGGCTGCAGCACAGAACATATGGAGATTATTTCCTGAATTTATGCAGCACATGTTTTCCTATAAATTAAATTCAGAGAAAATGTGTATCATAATAGGGTGATGCTTACAACAGCCTTCCCTGTTATGAATTACAATGACCTCTCTCAGCTCGCTGGGTGCCCAAGCGAAATGGCTTCATGGAGTTGGAAACAATAGTGTATGTGGTGTCAGGGTTTGAACACCTGACCAAAAGGCTCTCTAACTAAAAGCAGGGCCTCCTTTTCGTGTTTGTTTTTTTATCCCATTCACTGCTTCTCTTATTCTTCTCGCCAGAAACTGCCCAGTTTCCTCCTGAAGTGCTGAGCTGTCAGGAAGGTGGGCAGATGCCCGGGTGTCTGCTCTGTAATGAACTGGGTGCTGCCCTTGCTGACGTGCTGCTGGACAGCAAGGGCAGCTCTGGATGTGGCAGCAGCCCCACTTCATGGGTGAGGGTGGTGCCAAAACAGCAGGACAGGGCTCTTTAAACAGAATAATGAACAAAGCAGCGCATGTCCCTTTTGTGTCCCTGGACTGAGGAGCCCAAGTCATTTTCTAGGCAAATATTTGATGTTTTGTTGCCTGAGGCTGGGGTAAAATCATCTCTTCCTTTTCCCTGGGCATGCTGAAGCAGTTGAAGGAAAAATATAGTAGAGACAGTCATTATAACTACCTTCCTAAAGCACGAAAAATATGTTATGTTCCTTACAACTCTGTGTGTGAAATCTTTAGCAGAGGAAATGTGGGAGCAGAGCAAACTGGAAACTCATAATTAAAATATAAATATATACATGTGTGTCTATGTGTGTGTGTGTGTGTGTGTGTGTGTGTGTGTGTGTGTGTGTGTGTGTGTGTATACATATATAAAAATATATATAAAAGCAATGGGTACCAGACATCAAAACAATCTGGGGTTTGCTTTGGGGCAGAGCACTGTGGAGTCAGTACAGACTAATAGGGTGTTCTCAGCTGTGGTGAGGGACTTGCTTTTTCATTTGCGGCTGATTACAGGCTAATAGGATTTCAAAGATTTCTGGGAGGGAACAGTTCACATCTCATTGCATTCAAGGGGGGTTTTTTTGATGTTTTATTTATCATGCTGATACCTACCCTCAGAATACATTTTATTACTCTCCTGTTTAGCTTCTTGAACTGAATTTTCCCCTTTGGTCCCTTGCTGCTGTCTAATTGGCAGTTTTCAAGTCATTTGGGACTTTCTGAAAGATCCTAATCAGCCTTTTGTGTGATAGAAGAGAATGGATCATTTGAATTAAAAATAATGTTGTGTATCTTTTTAGGTTTAGTCCTCTCTTCTTTGGCTTTCACTAATACATGCATGATGTGGCTTGTACCTTTATGTTTTCTCAATGAAAATTAACAATTTGAAAGCAACTCATGGGAACAACCATTACAGCTGAATTTTGTCAGTACAGACTACTTCTGTGACTGACCTTCTCTGTTAAGTGCCAGTAGTAGCCCTAGTTATTTTCTTTAGCAGCTCACATGTTGGGAACACACACTTAGCCTGTAAATATGGATTCAGGAGGAAAATGAATACAGCAGTGTTCAAAGCAGCCAAAAGCTTAGAAATAATGTTCTGCTGTGACTTTTCCAAACTGACATCTTGATGCTGGGATTATAAATGAAACCATTGTTCCGGCAAAGACCAAGACTAATAGAAAGCCTTTATTACCGGTCCATTGGCTAATTCTGCTTGTCTAACCCCTTTGGATGGACACAGTGTCAGAAAACATAGTCACAGAGGTTGCTTTGTGTGAGATTTGGCCTGCTGCATGATTACATGGGGGCACAAAGATATCTCAATGACAAGTGTTCTTTGACTAAAATTTGTAAAGTCATTTTCTTTCCCTAGGCCTTGGAGAGGAGTGAACTGATTTTTAATCTACTGCTTCTATGACTGATATTTGCTTTGTGTCCTATCACCTTTCTATTCAGCTGTTCTCCCGTTCCAAGCAGGTAAATCTCTGCTTAGAAGAAATTGTTTCTTCTGCTGAGCCTCGGTGCGGTTGACAGCTGTCATATACAAGCACTATACTTGAATACATGTCTCTTTAGAGCTAGACAGTCTTAAAGGGCTTTAATCTTTTGTCTTTGCACATACAGGGAATGCCTAGGAGCCAGAGACCCTTACTGCGGCTGGGACAGCAAGCAGAAGCGATGCACCACCATTGAGGACAGCTCCAACATGAGCCTGTGGACTCAAAATATTACTGAATGCCCAGTAAGTGGAAGGCGTGGAAATATTTTATATATACTGATATGTGTATGTGTCTGTGTGTATGTGTAGAAGGGAGAGGAAAAGCGAGTGTGTGTCAGCCTGAAGAGGACTGGCTGTCGTGAAGGCAGTGGCACACACTTCTCATTTGTGCACAACCTCCTGTTTGGAACAGAGAGACCCCGAATGTATTTGTTTACTCCAAAAGATGGATCCCAAAGCAAGCTTCAGTCCTCCTCATGTCCCCCCATGCCTTGAATGAAAAAGAATGGATCATGCTGTTGGGTTACTGCTGAGAACCACGTAAGCCCCAGCTGAAACTCGAGCCTTTTCAGGGCTGCTCCACTATTTGCCCAATCTCCTTGGCTTCCCTGCAGGTTGAGAAAACAAGAATTTGGTTAACTTTCCTCTTGGATCCCTGAGCTGGACCCAGTAGAGAACACTGATGAAAAAGTGTTGTACTTGGAGGAAGAGCCATCTAGGCAGCAGCAGAGAAATTATTGCATGGATGCTTTGAAGAGGGAACAAAAGGATACAGTGTGTGCTGTGTAACGAGGAGGGGAGGTATTAGAAAGACAGTGTTGGGTTCACTTCAGCAGACCGAAGACCAAATCTACATGATATTGCAAAGAGATGGCCTTCTTTCCTTGCCCTGGTCTCCATCAGATGCATGAAGGGAAAAAAAGCATCTCTGCTTGAGCCAGTTTGAGTTGGCTCTCCAGCTCACCTCCCAGCCACCCACCCTCCTCTGATGACAATATCCAGTTCCTGGCTGTGATCCCCAGAAGCTGTTTAGCCAAATATAATTCCTACTGCTTGAACTGTACCTGCAGGGTGGCTGGGGAGGAAAACCGGTCTTGTTAAATAAATTGAGAGTGAGGGAGAAATTCTCATTAATGTTAATCATTATTTTCTAATGTCAATTAGCATGTTAATACTGCTAAGTCCGGTAGATAGAGAGAGGGGACTGGATGGGTTATATCTTCAGTATGCTATTTCTATCTGGAGGTGCTGGGATGTTTATTCCCCTTATCTTCCTTACTTCTCAGATATTTTCCCAGGAAATATTAGTCATTACTTCAATCCATCCTCAGCTTGGCAGGCTTAAGTTTTTCACTGCTGGATTCAGAGGCTTGTGTGTTTATAACCCTCCTGTGTTGAACTGGGATGCAGTGCTTCTTGATTGCCCATGCTGTTATCTCGTCCTGCTTAACGCCTGTGTCTGTTGATAGGTGTGTGAGGTGTTAATCCTCTAGTTTGAACATGTCTGCTGTGGTGCACACTAGGGAACATGCTACTCCAGATCATTGTTTCAAGGTCAAAAAATTCCAGCACAGAATATTCAGGAGCTTTGGCTGTTCCTGGGGTGCTAGTTTTACATTTGTTTTAGCATTTCCATTGTAGATTATTTTCCTTGTAGGTGCTCTTATTCTGTTAGATATATAAGCCTTGTGCTTTTCGACTGACAGGCTGCCAAGCTGTTTAAAATCCACATGCAAGTGCTTTCTTTTTTGTTCACCTCTTCCTCTCACTGGAATGAATTCACCAGTGATGTGGAGTGGGATGGCTCATTTAAGCACCTACATCAGCAATATCCAAGTATTTCCTTTTATTCAGTGCAGGATAAAGGTCACGGTCAACAGAGGCAAAGGTCTAGGACAGCATATGCAGGTGACCACTGGAAAGGGAGGGGAATACAGTGCTGAATTTCACTCCTGGAAAAGACCTGTCTGGGAATTTAGTTGGAAGAGTTACTGTCATAAGAAGTCCTGGCTTTTCTCACCCCACATTTCTGGGCTGAGCACCAGGCGCTCAGCTGTGCTGGTACAGCTGTATGTGAGATCACAGTCTTGTGAAATGGTGTAGATAAAAAGCACCCCTCCCAAATAAACTTTTCCTAACCCAGATAATGTCAGTGAGTTCTTCTGCAGCCTAGCCCACAAACAGATGTCCTGGCACAGCTGAGAGACTGGCATGCAGCAATTTTTAAAGCCAGAACTGGTATATTATTGAATTATATCCTACACGGGCCAGGCATTTGTGTGAGTCAATCACAACACTAACACAACTTGACTGCTGCTCTTGTGCAAACAGGCTTGTTCAGAGCTAGTCTGAACATCTTTTTACAGCACTACATTGTGCCACAGATTCCCTGTCTCCAGCTTTAATATTAAGGGACTTTAGATAGAGGATTAATCATGTAGTGTTAATATAATACCTTGGGCAATAGGTAATATATGTTATTACCAGGTAACACCCAGAATCTACTTGAGGTCATTACTACGGTTGCAATGTCAGCCATTTTAACATTAAAAAAAGATAGCACACAAATTCCACAAATTGCATGGCTCTTCCATTTATGTGCACATGTTGTATCAGGCAGTTTTGAATGGCTTTTCATGGGAATTGCAAAGAGGTAGCACAAAGTCATAAAGTTCAGTTCCTTGCTCTGGACACTAGTTTGCTTCAAGGAAAATGTGGACATTCTTTTCTCCTAGATTTGATTTTATAAATGGTTGAAGTAGTTTGACTGAAACTTTGCAAGAATTTTCAGCCTTCATCAAACAGCCAACGTGGAAGCTTCCAGACGAAGTCATTAAAGCTTTGAAAAATTATAAGTGGTCGATATCTGAATGCTAAGATAAAGAACAGATGAAATGAAAGAATAAGGAATGCTTCTAGTCTTACCTGTAATATCAGAATAAACATGGAAAATATCCTGGTAGCAGGGATTAGGAATGGCCAGTGTGAATTTTCAGATCATGCATTTGAGCCTTTAGACTGTACAAGGAAGAAAGGAAAAGGTGAGCCCTTTGGTGTGAGTATGACAGCTTATAAAAGACAAGCATTCCAGAATTGGCAATATTGTCAGATGAGAGAAGGGCATTTGATCAGATGTGTTTTTAAAGATGTCCACTCTGTCTGATGGCACTCTGTTGGCTACAAAGGACTTGCCTTGTAAAGCTATTCCTGAAAAAGATCAATGCCTGTGGGTTTTCATCCCACTTCCCAAGTTTGCTCTTTTGAAGATATTTTTGTGGATTTAAAGATGGACTAATAATCCATACGTAATTTCTTAAGTATAAAAACTTCCTGTACTCAGAATGTGACATGTCTATAAATCTCAACATTTTGGTTATGGCTGCTTATGTGTTTAATTTTTGGGTTGTTTCCCAGTATCACTTATGAGCCAATAACTATTTGTCAGCTATTTTTTTGTTGTTTTTAATTGAAGCCACGGGCCATATCATACCATTGATTTCTGAACAGAACTCCCTGCTGGAATCAGCAAGGCTTTCCAGCTTAAAAATGAATAGAAATGATCCAATACTTGGATTATGACTTTTGTAAGGCAGGAGGAAAAAGGAGATAAAAATCTAGTATTAAGTATCTCAAAGTAGTTCTTTTGGTTTCCCGGCCCCCACAACCAACCTCCCATCCCCAGCTTATAGCAACCCAACTGTATTGATTTTTAAACAGTGTTTAAACCAGCAAATTCAACAACAACAAAACTCAGTGTTCTCCTCCCTGGGCATCTTGCCTTGTAACCTGCAGCCCAGGGCAAATTTTTACAACAACATGATAATCTATTGCAAACAAAGGCTTACAGCAGATGCCTGAAAACCCCCAACTGCAGCCTGAGGAGCGCAATATCAAATCTAAATTACTTCCATGCCACTGCTGCATGTTTTTGATGCTGCTGTAGATGGGTGAGAGGGGAAGATGACAGCCCACAGAGGTACATTCTGAGTGTTTAACATAGTGCCAAACTCGGAGAATAAGCACAGAGCAGCATGTTTCAAAGGGTGAGTGTTGGAAAGCACTACTCCTGTGGTTGCAGTTGTCTCCCTGTGTGGCTCCTGAGCAGCCTCATAGCCTCTCCATGGCTCGGTTTACTTGTCTGTAAAGCAGGAGGAATGATTTCTCCTCGGGGGCAGCCCAAGGAGCTGATCCTGCTGACAACAGAGCTGAGTGAAGCATGCACACTGGGGTTTGTCAGAAGCAGCTGGCTCAGATTTGGGACCAGGGCTGTTGACCAGGGCTCCAGCCTCTTCCTTCCTTCACCCTTCATTGTGTGTGACACCAAGGCCAAATCCAGTGTTGCATTTGCCAGTAGTTTTACCAAAGTTGCTTAGCATCCCACCACCCCGTGGGTGACACCGCAGGGATGGGCCACTTGCAGGCAGCCACCTTCTGTGCCATCCATCTGCAAGGCCCAGCAATGTGGGACATGGGGTGGGGAGGATGGAGGGAGCCACCAGGGCAGAGTCCATCACGGTGCTGTACTGTCGCAAGGGAATAGGCAGGGCCAGCACCGATCTCTTTCTGCCTCGTGTTTCTCAAGTCAGGAGCAGAGATGATGCCAGGTCAGGGGTGTTTAGGGCAGCTTTCAAGACATGGTCCTGGGCTGCTGGATTTTGCAGTAGCGGTGGAGTGGGCACAAGAAGGCAGTGGTGGCCAGGTGTGATCCCAGGAGGACAGCATGCGTCCTCTCCAGCCAGCATTGGGGATGAGGGTCTCAGCAGCTTACTCCCTCAGCCCTCAGCTTAGGGCTCACCTAGCCGCACTGGTTAGAACAAGGCACAGGGGAGCAAGCTCTGACACTCTGTCTCCTGGAAGGTCTTCACCAGTCCTGGGCTGAAATAGTTCTGTTTCTCATGCTTTTTGTCTGCCAGGACTGCAGAGAAAGCAGGAAGCTCAAGTCCCAACCTGTTCAGGGCTATAAAGGCATGAAGCAAAGGGCAGAGGAAACAGATAGCAGCATGGTCTGGTCTTGAGATGAATTCTTGCTCTTTAGATCATTGTGATCCTCAGCATTAATGCTTGTCACCGCCATCTCCTTTGCTTTCTGTCGTTCATCCATTTGACCATTTAGGCTACAGCTCTGTTTAGAAAGGGATCCAGTTCTTACTGTGTGTTTGGACAGGGCCAAACTCAGCGAGGCCTGGTCTCAGCTGGTCACTATGGTTATATGAATGCTAACTCAGAAAACACTCTGCAGGAAGCACTGCAGAGGCTGGAGCATAATGAGTGGGGATGATCAGCACTGGCTGTGTGTTTGAAAGGCTGAAGCTGTGCAGTGTGGGACATGGAGCACGGTGGTTTTATGGTGTGGCAGATGGATGCTTGCTCCTGGTGTGGTGCTGGCTGGGTCGGCTCGGTGCCTGTGTGCACATGTTAGGTATGTGGCGTGGAATTTGGAGGGTAAATATTGATGTGGCATTGTCTGAAAACACCCCTCTGTTTTCAGTCCTGCTCGCAAGCACAGACAGCTCCCATCTAAGCTGCATCCTAATCCCCCCCCGGCAGCTTTGTTTGGCATTTCTATTGTGGGCCTGTCTCCAGAAATGTAAACTTGCTATTAATGACTTTTTTTTCTCTTAAAATTAGGTGAAAAACCTGACAACAAATGGAAGGTTGGGGCCTTGGTCCCCATGGCAACTGTGTGAGCATTCGGATGGGGACAGCACAGGCTCCTGTATGTGTAGGTCACGTTCATGTGACAGCCCTCGTCCTCGCTGTGGAGGTCGTGCTTGTGAAGGGGCCAGAATTGAGGTCGCAAATTGTTCAAGGTACCTCAGCGTTCTTTGTGCTTTTTAGGAAGGAAACAAGAGTTGTGCCTGTCCACAGCTTAGCTCCTTCCCTGTGTTTTTGTGACCATGTTGTTGTATCCCAGCCAAAGTGAGGTAGGTGAGATCCAGCTTGAAGTCAGCGTAAAATGGAGGAGCCCGAGGGCTCTGGGAGAAGGGCCCTCAGCCAAGGCTCTTGGAAGATGAGCACCCAAAATTACCGTACACATTAACCTTCCCTACACTGTACCTTGGTTTCCCTCCCTGTGCAGTGAGTAGTGACCCCTCAGGAGGAGGTGAATAAGGCAGAGGTAGTTGTTAGCCAACTGAACAGCAATAGGCTAAAAACATCAATAATCTCATAATTTTTGAGAGTTTGAGTTTCACAGCTGCATTTCTAAAAGCAAGCAGAGCTCCTTCAGAGTAACGCTTGTAAAGACAGGGCCTAGCTTAGCTCTGAGCAAGGCTTGTTTGCCCTGTTCTGCAAGTCTGTGAACTGTCTGCAGCACGCTGGCCAGGTGAAAGCAACACATCATCGCCTGGCAGCGAGCAGCGCTCGGGAGGCGTGTCTGCTGGAGACGGCACTGCACCAGCACATGCAGCTCAGCTCCTGCCGAAGTGCTGCCTGTCCACAGAAGTCTGAAGCAAATGCTTGAGCAGTATGGAAGCTAAATGTCCTCCTCTTGGGTGCCCAAACATAGCCATGGTGTTTGTGTCTGTGTTACTTTACCACCCTCAGACTACATCATGTCATGACTCAAGGAAAGACGATGCAATAGTGTAAGCACTATTTAACCAGGGTGGGGACAGCTAGTATTTTGGTAAATATTGGGTCAATACAGTTTTTATCTACTTTATCTTCTCCATAAACATTCATTCCATTAAGGACAGCTGTCTCTTGACTCATCCCTGGAGATCAGTGCTGGTCTTGGCACCAAAAATTCAGCAATACTCATGTTTTAATTGGCATATCTCCCTCCAGTTGTGGACTGTGCTGCCCAAAAGGTATGCAGTCATTCCTGTCCCTGTGCTGCCAATGTGGGCTGAGCGGAGCTTTCCCCAGGCAGGCTTTTTATGTCAGTGGCAAATAGGAAACATGCCAGTGGGATGGGTTTCTCAGCACTGCTCTGGTGGCAAAAAAGGCAGGAACAGCTTCTAAGAAGGGGATGAAAAACAGATTATTCAATCTTAAGACATAGGAAAACAGCATGGTTTGAAAAATAGGGACATCTGGTCATCCTACATCCGTCTCAGCCCTCAAATTTCCTTTAATTGACTTCATATGGCATCTCTTTCATATTGCAGAAAGAGATTTCTTTCTGCAAAGAGGGAGCAGGATGTTTTAAAGATGAGTTCTATTAAAAAGCTGGAGATCTCAAAGTGGAAGGTGTCTTATTTCTGTTAAAAATCCTGAAACACAAATATGCTGAGAACTGTTGGGTTTTTGAGGATTTTTTAGTAGAAATTACTTGCCCTTTTTGCAGCAATAACAGCAACCTTCCATTTCATGTTTTTCTTTTCATAATTTTACACATAATCTTTCTTTTGGGTTAAGAAGTGAGGAGGTAGTAGGTGGGTTAAAACTTGGCAGAATAATATGGAATAGTAGGATTTTTATATAAGTGAGTTTCTTGTTCTTTGACCTTGTTTGTGGTGGGAGAGGGGAAGGGAAGCAGGGAGAGGGATAAGAGAACAAAAGGAGGGGAGAAAGATCTATCAGAGTTCTGAAATAAAGCTGCTAAGAACAGGCAAGAGTTGATAACAAATACAAAAAGTGTGAAGGGCAATGTCGGTTTTAACTTTCATCCTCTGCCCTGATTGGTGATGTGCCAGAAAATATTTCTTGCCAGCAGTGTTATTAGTTCAGTAAATGCTTTGTAAATTAACATCTGTTTTCAAGCTTAACTTTCAAGATTCAGAGAGCACCTGAGTTGTTTTCTGACTAGACTTTTTAGAAAGGTTTTTTTTATGAAAGAACACACCCCAAAAAAGATATTTTTTGGCTTAAGGCAGTGAAGTGTCAAGATTAGGCAGTTTTATAAGACAGAGCATTACCACTGGCTCCATATGAAATGAAACCTGCAGCACAGAAGAGATGAGATACAGTTCTTCCTCTCCTGCTTCAAGGTTCCTCTGCCAAATCAGAGGAAGGTGAGCTTTAATAGATGCAAGATTTAAAAGATGAAAATGTTGGCTTCTGTGTCAGCACATTTGAGTCACCACACGGTAGCAGCGTCGCCGGCACGTGCTCAGCCCATTGCAGGCACGAGGCACGAGGCAGAGAGTGTTTGCCAACATCTCTGTCGCTGAGGTGTGAACTAAGGGGTTTTACATCACATTTGCTTCAGGCTGTGTTACCACTCTTCAGCAGAGATGTGATCACTCATTAAACCATGAAACTCGATCCTGCCTCTGAGCTCTTAATTGCCTCTGGTTTCTACAGATTTAAGGTCACACTACAGTGACGTCTGCAGGCGGCCATGAAAGCTAGAAGCAATTATTGTTATTTTTAATGAAATTTGAGATTTCCACTTAATAGGATTCAATGCTGAAGGCTCTAGGAAAACACAAAATATTATGAGGTTTGTGATAAAACCATGAAAGCTGGCAGTGGTATTGCTGTAAGAGATTTAAAGTATCAGTACTTACTGAATTAGCAGAGGCTAGGTTTTTTACATCCTTTGGCACAACTGGCATTCATGATTCTCAAAACCTGCACTTTTTGTGCAGAAGAGTTCAGGAGACACAACTTTGGGATGAGCCATTGGCTCAGAAGAGCTGGGTTATGAGACATTGGGGAGGTGATGAGGGAATAGTCAGTGAAAGTTATACTAAGCACACTGTTGCCTGACAAATCATAGGAGGCATTTGCAGAATCATTCAGCATTGTCTTCATTCTCTTTCTTTCCAGTTCTTAGAGACTTCAAAGGGGAGAAAAGTTAGGCCAGTGCTAAGCACTTTTGAAACTCCCTTTTCTAAATCTCCTCTGATATAGTCTGGTTGAAATGAATAGTCTTATATGTTTTGCTGTATAAAGCATGGCATGATAAGGGAGACCGTTGGGTGACCCCATACTCTGATTTCTCTCACCCTTTTTTGTTAGAAATGGCGCTTGGACACCCTGGTCTTCCTGGGCCCCATGCAGCACCTCTTGTGGGATTGGCTTCCAGGTCCGCCAGCGATCCTGCAGCAATCCTGCTCCACGGTATGGGGGCAGGGTCTGCGTTGGACAGAGCAGGGAAGAAAGGTAAGAGTTGTCCACAACACTGTGTGTTCATTTCTGTGGTTGTAATGGTGGCAACTGGGAGTGGTGACTCTTACGTGACTGCAGATTAAGGTGCTTGGCTGAATGCGCCGAGCGGAAGGAGTTCCAGAGCCTGGGAGGGATAAGGTTGCTTACATGCATGGCCACTCTTTTTCAATGAGCCTGTGAACATCAGAGACTTCAGAACTGGCTTCACTATCAAGCAGGACCTCCATAAGTATTCCTGTGCCCCCAACAGGGGGCTGCCCTCCTCACCTGAAGGAGAAGCTGTGCCTGTTGTTAGCAGAGTTTACAGATGCAGTTGCACTCTTCTGATCTGTCCTGGAAGTGGCAGCTGAGTATGTGCAGCTTTTAATTGCCAGTTGCACCACTCCCAAGTCTCTATTACTTGATGATGCTGGTGCACCAAAAGAAGTTCAAGGCAAAATATATCTTAACTCACAGATTCAGTCTTGAGTTTTGCAGGGCATGGCATCAGAAAAACCTTTTTTCCCCTCTAAACTAAGACAATTTCATGCAAAATTACAAAAAACCAATACTTTTTGAACCTACAGAGCCATTTGCACTGTAACACTTCTTCAAGCTTGACCCCTCATGAAACACATGCTTCAAGGCACTCCAACTTGTTTCCAGGTTTGACATTTCATTAAAGGCCACCTCTGCTTGGCAGTAGGCTGTTGCTTGTCCCGTGAGTGGTCACTAAGACACGTCTCTGCATTTCTCAGAATACAAAGAGCAATTCATTTAACTTTCTTGTTTCAAGACATTTTAATGTTCGATTTGATTTGTGTCCATTCACAATGGTCCTTTTTGGGTTTAAAGATTACATCAGAGTCAATTGCAGTCCTGTGTGATTCAATTTGAGAACAATATTGATTAAAACTGTGAACAAAATTAAAGTTATTTTTGACACGGGTACATGAAATAGCATTCAATTAGAACCTGCTTTTAGACGCATACAGCATCTAGTTCAGCTCTATTTGCAAACTCTAGTTTCCTAGGGTCCGAGGAGCAGTAAAAGCTAGACTGTGTGAAGAGAAGATTGTCAGCTGTTTACCACTTGCCATTAGTGACAGATCACTGTTGAGTTGTTCTCCCACTAGTCGTTCCATTTACCATCCATACTCTCTGTGACACTTGGGCTTCAGTTTATGAGCTCTGTTGTGGATTCAGTGTTTGTGGAAAAGTTTTGAGACTAGAGCACTTTAAAACACCTGATCTTGACCATTTACTCCAACTAGCTCCCTGAGCTCAGCCTGGTTATCCACTCTCATTCTGTGCAAAGGCTAAAGTTGTCTCCACGAGCAGGAATATTGCTAATCTGGTGGTGTGTCAGCCTCTGCTGGCTCTCTGTGCATGCATCAGTTGTGCCCAGATGCAGTGTGCAGTCATGTGTCCTGCACCATTTTGTTCCTTGGATGTGCTGATGTAGATGTTTTTTGAGCAATGCACTTTCTTCTTTCAGATTCTGTAATGAGAACAGTCCATGTCCATTACCAATTTTTTGGTCTTCATGGGGACCTTGGAATAAATGTAGCGTGAACTGTGGTGGAGGGATTCATTCAAGGCAGAGGTCCTGTGAAAATGGAAATACATGTCCAGGCTGTGCTGTGGTATGTATTGTTTATTGACGTTGCATAAGGGCTACCTATTGACAGACAGCATCTAGAAACTTGATATTAGCTCCTCTCTCCATCTTGGTTTTATTTCTTAAGCTAGAAGAAAATGCTGTCCTCGGCTTTTGCTGAAATGTACTTGGAAGCAGAGAGGTGGCAGATTTAGGGACAGGCTGGAGTACAGAGGATTTCCTTAGGCCTCTGTGGGCTTAGATTTTATGACCTTTACCTGAAAGCACTATACATGTATTTTTTCTTCTGTCCCACTCCCAAGAATGATCTGTTGAGTCAAGGAGGCCACACACACATCCAAATTGAGTCGCACTGTCATACTTGAATAAACAGGTCCAACACCTAGTTCACCCATCAGTGACACAATGGCTACCCATTTGCTCTCTTTACTTTCCCTTTCCTATTCTGGCAGCAGTTTCATGCAGCACTTTTAATTAGTTTTGTGGAGTTTCCTTTCAGAGCAAGCAGACTTGATCTGACACTTCCCATCTCTTCACAAGCTGTGTGACATTTACTCTAGAATCGCGAGGTCCGGAAGCATTATTTCTTCCCCTCTGCCAGAAGAGAGAGATTTATTCATTTATTTTAAATCAAGAACACAATGTTCGTCACTGGAATTCCTCCCACTAGTGGTGAGAATTGTAAAACCCCCAAATCACCCCATCCCTGTACACCAAGGATGGTAAATGGTTCACAACCCTCACTAGAGAGTTCAAAAAGCCAATCAAACAAAAATAACTGTAGAAAGAGATAATCTAAACTCATATTAAAAATCAAAAATAAACTTTTCAAGGAATAAACCTTACTGACATTTTGTCCTCATGGGGCTCCTCTAGGCTGACCTGAGAGCAGCATCTCAGGGTCACAGCAGAAAACTTGTTGGCTGTTACTGTTATCTACCGCCTGAATTATTCTCCTGCCCATAATGTACCAAGCTGTCAAAGCCCCACAGGACTTAGAGTCAGCAAATAAATACAAACCTGAGGGAGACATAAAAATAGCGAGCATAGTTTACCCTTGAGGTCCACCTGAAGCTATGCACCACCACTATTTCCATAGTCACCACATTTTGTGGTGTGCCCAGCACTGGCTTGGGCCTGTGAGGTCAGATAAGGTGGATGGGGATTGTTTTAGATCCAGAAGGTACCCCCGTATTTTCTGAAGTGTAAATAAATCTCTGCCAGTTAGGCTCATGCTGTTTAATTAGTAAGGAGAGAGTGGTTTTCCTTCTTGACAGGAATATAAGACCTGCAACCCAGAGAGCTGCCCGGAGGTGCGCAGGAACACACCCTGGACCCCCTGGATGCCTGTGAACATCACCCAGAACGGTGCCCGCCAGGAGCAGCGCTTCCGCTACACGTGTCGTGCCCAGCTGTCGGACCCCCACGAGCTGCAGTTTGGGAGGAAGAAAACCGAGAGTCGTTTCTGCCCCAATGATGGCTCAGCAGTGTGTGATACTGACTGTACGTCCTGCCAGCTCTAGGGACCACAGGGCAAGCCTAGATTTGGTGGTGGGAGGGGTGTCCTCTCAGGACAACACAAACCTGACTGTGTCTGCAGTAGTACAACTAGTGTCACCTGTATGACCGCGGTCACTGCAGAATGGCAGGGATGGAGAGAGCCCTGTGACATAGAGATACACAGTTATGAGCTCTGTGCTTATGGCACTGTATAGATTTGTTCTTGCTGCTCCAAAGAGAACAGGCAAGTAATGCAGTTGTAAAGAAGAGAAGCTGTTCTACAGGACAGTGTGCCTTTTCTTTCTCTCTTGGGCTTCCCTTGTGCCCAGCCTCTCAGGTTGGTCCCTGCAATACTGCTGTGATGCAAGGCGGTGTCTTGAGGGCACAGCCTGGACTCCCAGTTTTCTGCCCAGAAAGATCATTTATCAAGGTGATCAGTAGACTCAGTTTGTGTGTGTGCAAATTTCTTTTTGTGTTCTCTGTGGAACAAAACTCTTGCTAAGGGCTTTCAACAGAAACTATTTCACAGGGCACATAAATTCTGATTTTATTCATGAGCTGAACCGCTTTTCAAAAGCCCAGCTTTTGATTAATTTGTGATCTCACGGTGTCTTGTTTGTTTTCCTTGAAGCTCTTGTTGATGACCTCCTCAAGACTGGTAAGACCTCTGCACGGATTATCAATGGGGGCTGGTCCTTTTGGGGGGCCTGGTCTTCCTGTTCCAGGGACTGTGAGCTGGGCTTTAGGATCAGGAAGAGAACATGCACAAACCCTGAACCTAAAAATGGTGGCTTGCCCTGTGTGGGGTCAGCGATGGAGTACCAAGACTGCAATCCACATCCCTGCCCAGGTAACCATGAACATCTTCCTGCATGAAATTCAGAGGAGTTTTTCCCAAATCTTAATGGTAGAGCAACAACAACAGCAAAATCAGTATTTCTAAGCTGCTTTTTTTTCTTTTTTTTTTAAATTTGGGGGATTTTCTTTAGTATTTTTAAAACTTTTGTAACGACCCAGATATGTGATCTTTAGCACTGACTTAGGTTTCACCTCGGCTCAGAGGGTAACACAGCCACATCCTCTAGAGGAAGTAGTAGGGTGGCTTGTAGCAATTTTTTGCTTCAGGAAGGTTTGATGCTCCATCCTGTGGAGGGCATCATGGTGTATCTGCTCCTTGAGGAGGAGACAGGCTTAGTAAATGTGGCTTAATACTGTATAGAGATGCTTGATGTGGCGGCTCTTCTTGTGAACACTTGTTTCTTCCCCCTCTCCTGCTTACGTATTGTTCTTGCGATGGGCATCTCCTCTTGACATCAGTTACCATTTCCTGCACAGCCAGCAGGGAGTATTCTTGCCTGGTTTCCTGGTTTTCGAGTTTGTCCTCATGTTTATGTTGCACTCCTTGTCCAGAATAGTAGTAATAGACCATTGACTACTGTATTCTCTTTCACTTACCCTTCTCCTTGCTCTGTAATAACTATCTATACTAAATTTAAGTGATCTTACACAAATTACCTTGCCTCTTTGCAGTTCTAGCAATTATCTACCTCTGGCAATATAGTTTGTGGCCTACACTTGAAAATGCTCTATTATAATACTACTATTATGATTCTAAAATTCAATACAAAGATAAAATTCCAATGCAGAGATGATCAGAACGTGCAGCAAGAGCGTAGCAGGAGTGTCAAATATTGCACTCTATGACCTATAAAAAGGAAATAACCCTAGTACTATAAAGGCAGCTATTAGTACTATTTTGGAAGCTCTCAGTGGCTTTTCACTAATGTCTGTGCCCTTCTTCTGTGCTGTTTTCTCTCCTTGGACAGTATGATGTTTTACAATCTGTTCTGAGTGCATGATTACTATTTCTCTGTGTCTCCCTCTTTCCCTGCCTCACTCAATGTGTATACAAAAATCCTGGGTTTATCTTGCACTAATTCATCAGGTTATTATCTTCTAAATTAATGGCATGTCGACCTGTAAACCAGGCAGTATAATGGGTGGGGGGTGGGGGAATCAGGGTTCTTAAATCTCTCCCTAGTTTTATTATTAACCTCCTATGGAGTTACGCTCAAATCATAAAATGGTTTGGGTTGGAAGGGACCTTTAGAGGTCTTCTAGTCCAATGCCCCTGCAATGAGCAGAGACAATAAATAAAGCCTCTGAGTTTCTGTTTCCTGAAGGCTGAAACTAGAGGACTTGGGGGTCCCACAGAAAGGTGCCATATCAGCTCCACTTAGGTTCTACAGCACTTTTTTCCCTAGTAAGTCTACTGTTGCTGTAAGTGAAGTGTCAGGAGATAGTAGTAGTAATAATAATAATGATAATAATAATAATAATAATAATAGCAATGCTGTTCTATAAAAAGGGAAGGAATAGTATGGAGTAGACTATTTCAGTGAATATGAGTGACTACCATAAAGAACAGTTACTGTGTTGGCACTTTATTATGCAGAGCCTTTTTCTGCTTAGATTTCATTCTGCATCTGCAGAGTGCAGTACGTTTGTACTCTCTCTTGATGTAAAGTTTTTCTTGTCAGGCCCTAATGTCCTGGGGAGCAGGAAACTGCTAGCTAATCTGGGCAGGGTGGGTCTGGAAGGTGAGATACCAGGGTTCTCCAGCTTTGTCACAGTGAGAGGAGTAACCAGTGCCATCTACCTCTCTCTCCTTGCTTTCCGATGTCCTCCAGTGAAAGGCTCCTGGTCTTGCTGGACTCCATGGTCTCACTGCTCAGCAACCTGTGGAGGTGGGCACTACCAGCGCACGCGGACGTGCACCAATCCAGCCCCGTCCAGCGGGGAGGATATATGCATCGGCCTGCACACCGAGGAGGCCCTCTGCAACACGCACCCCTGCGAAGGTAGCCACTTCTCATCCCTGCTCCACTTGGCTTGGAGGATGGTGGGAGCAAGGCACATCTGCAAAATGTTTAAAAAAGTGTATCAGAAACACCACCAGATACAAGTTTTTCTAAAAGTAGGTGTCTACTGAGCCAGGGAAAAAGGAGACATCCCAGTGTTCAACTGCAATGCATCACCTTTCTCTGTGCCTTCTCACTCCTAGCCCATGCTCTGGCATTCTAGTGCCAGTCAGGCAAAATCTTGCCAATGGTCAATCCATTTCAAGTAATTGAAAAAGCTGGAGCTTGGTTCTTCAACATGGAAGCTTACAAGACAAACAAAAGGGGTCATGATGCAGCAATCTGTAAAGTTGCTGCAGGGACAGTCCTTCCTTTTTCTTTTGCAGACAGCAGATGAGCATGTGGTACAACTCAGAGGACAGGGTTTAGTTCTGGGCTGGCTTTGCATTACTTTGTGTCTTTCTGACTCCTGCCATTGGGAACCTCAGCAGAACTCTGTAATTGTTCTAACTTGTGCTGGCTGCTTTACGGGAAGCCATATCAAAACTTGGAGGTCCTGTTGCAACATTGCCCCATCCAGCTCCTTGTATGACTTTAACCAGAGGGCTGATATAGGAGCTTTTAAGACAACTCCTGTGCAGTGCTCCACCAAAGGTTAGTTTAGTCCATATTAAGAAAACTACAGCCTGACAAGTAGGGTATGATGCTTGCACCGGTATTTGTATTGAGAAAATTAAATCCATTAAAGACCCCTGGATTAGGTGTGTGAGAGAGGCCCAGGCCAGGATCTAGACATCCTTCAGCATCGGAGAAGTTTGATATCTACAAAACACCTTTTTTTCTTCTTGGTGACGTTATCTGTGTGTTTTTCTGGTCTGGATTTCAGGTGGCTGGTCAGAGTGGTCAGAGTGGAGCCTGTGTAACGAAGAGGGCATCCAGTACCGCAGCCGCTACTGCGAGGTGCAAAGCCCAGACTCTTCTCAGTGCGTCGGGAACAGCACCCAGTACCAAGATTGCCTGTATAATGAAATCCCTGGTATGTACAGTGTCACCGAGGAGGGAGAGGGTGGGCCAGTTCAGGAGAGCAGTTCGTGCCCAAACTGTCAAATTAGGCTGAGATTTTCTTTATTATAAATTAGGCTTGGATGCTTCTAGAAAAACAAGCAAACAACCAAACATATACATTCCCTTGTGGCAGGCACAGGGTAACTGGCATCCCCTTAGGCAGCTTAATATTTCTTTTAAACAGAATTACCTAGATCTGTAACAAATAACTAGTATGGCTTCACCTGAATTGAAGCTTTTAACTTTGCATAGTTCATCTCAGGCTGGGATATAAAAATTATCTCTGTTCTCCGTATGGGTATGGGCAACAGAAGGTCCTTCATTTCAGGTATCAAAAGAAGCATCCCAAAAGAGTGAAGAATTAAGGTGAGGCAGATGGAGAAAATTTGGGTGTGAAGTAGGGAGATTAATCCAGGGTCTAACAGAGAGACACTGTTGATGTACAGATGGTCATCAGCATATTCCACCCTGTGTTTTCTGGAAATTGAATCTCTCAGGCAAATACTTGATATGGGTCTAGACTGAATAATGCCTTTCCACATGTTATTTTTTGGATTACAGTGCCCTGACTTAAAAATCTGAGATCTCTAGGCAATGGTAGTCTTTTTCATGGTTTTCTCAGCTTTCATCTTTCCCCTTAATTGAAGAAGCTAAAGAGTGATCAGGTAACAATACTGGAATTGTCAGGTCTTTGGAGAGGTTTTGTTGCATGTGTTTCAAACTATGAGCTTATAATTCAATTTAGAGAGGCTCTCAGCTTGCCGCAGAACATGTGAGCACCTTCTCGTGTCTGGAGCACAGGGGGTTTAATTACTTGAAGAAGTAAAGTGATGGCAAAATGACAACTTCCTCCAATCTTCTTTTCTTTGTTTAGTGATCCTGCCAGCCTCCAGCATTGATGAGAGCACGAACTGTGGAGGTAGGGTACCATTACCTATGTATCTTATTTTTATCTTAACATGGCTTCTTTTCTCCCTGTGCAGTATCAACCAAACCATTAATCTATACAGCTCATATCCCACTGATAGCCTTAATTCCACTGGAGTCTTGCTGTCTGAGTCAGACTGGAGGAATGTATCGCATGTCCACTTGTCAGTTCCAAGATTTTCATTTATTTGAGAGTTTGGGTTGGCCACTGAGAGTCATTAATTACCAGGGAGCAATTGCTTGTCTCTCTCTACCCATAGGGTAAATGGTTCAGGAGGAAGGAAGGGATATTCCCCATTCCACCACTGTAAGCCTCCAGCTGTTTGAAGGCAGGTGTTTTTAAATAACCTATGAAGATTTCAGTGAACAGGGTCTCAGACAGATCCTTTGCTGATATAGGTTGAGATTAGAGGTTTATACTTGTCCTCCAAGCATTTCCTTTCATTCAAGTTCTCACCTCTCACAGGAACCGTGTCTCCTTTCTGCATGTAACTTGGAAGGATCCAGTCATTAGTGTCACTTTTCTGCTGCCCTAGGAGCCCCGAGATAAAAATGCAGACTGAAGAAAATGGCAGGTTCCTTTAACGTTTTGAAATGCTAGTTTCACACTAATGGCCATGCCAATTCCTGCTAGCATCACATCCCTGCTTTCCTGAAATCTAGATGATCTGCAGGCTGCCAAAATCTCTTCTCCCTGTAGAGATCATGGCAGAAACAGGCGTGCCACCTGTGGCATGGAAATGTGGCCTCTCAGTTTGCGACAGTGGGGAAATCAGTGGGATTAATATTTCATCCCCTGCAATGTAGCATTTGGCTTCCTGCACCACTCCTTCTCCCTCAGAGGGTGCAGTGGTTCTACTTCAGTTCCATGACCCCTTGCTACAGCTTGCACTACACTGTTGTGCACTGTACCCACATTTCGTTCTTTTACCACCACCATTGTATTTGCTGTTGCAATCTACGTTTTACTATAGCTAATATTATTTATTACTTAGTGTTCTACAATATTTGGCAAAGAAGCCAATCAATAGAAATTCTGTTGATGCATCTCAGAAAATCTGTATTTTCAAAGTGATGAACCAGAAAGCTTCCCCCCTGGGGATTCACAAGCTGAAAACAAAATAATTTGTTTGGTGTTTCCCCCCCCCACCCTTAAGATACAGCTAAAACTCATCTGAAAAATCAGATGGGTGTTTCAAAGGTGAAAGTGAAATGTAAGAGAGCTTTATGTAGTGACTTGCAAATGTGGCAGTGAAATGAAACATTCAGTGCAATATAAGCAAACCTGGGCCAGAGGAGAATGTGGCAGCATGTCATGTGCCTTTACTGAGCACAGTTGTGTATTTGGTGTTTTAGCTGTCGAAAGTGATGTAAAGCAGGCAGAGGTTTTTAGAAAGGAAATGTCTTTTTGAAGAAGTCTTGTAACATTTAGTAAGAAATTATAATCTTTCTGCTAGTTTTTTTTTTTTTGGACCATCATCCAAAACACAATAGAAAGTGGTAATCTTGCAATAGAGTTTTATAGTGTGGTTTGAAAAATAAGTGTAGTTCATCAGTCTAATAAATTCTGTATGTTCCTTACTGTAATTATGATTGAAGTGCATTATTTTGCTGTAGAATTCTGTTGGTTTTGTTCTTTTTAAACTCAGGAGGATATTTTTTAACTAAAGATTACACGAGAGCCATTGACTAATGGGCAGAATCTGCTATTTGAAAAGCGTATCAGTTAAAATGTAAGATGGCACCAAAAAAATGCACGCCGTGATCAGACTAAGAATGAGCCTCATTTAAAGTCACTCTCTGACTGGGCCCATTTCTCTGCACACAGTCAAGTCAACACAGCAGTCTGTCCAGATGAATTGGCTTTTTAAGTATTACAGGAAATTTACTGCTGCAGTCGCCACCGAGCCGGTGTGGCTGACCCCTGGGACAGCTGCCCCAGGGGGCCAGCAGTCAGGGGGTCCCCCTCAGGCACTAGGGCCCCTGTCAGGTCTGTTTGAAAGATGACAGAGCAAAGGCAGAGGAAAGGCAGTGGCATTTGGAGTCAAATAACTGATTCTTTTTCTGTAGAGTGCCCCTTGCACATAGCTAAATCCAGCAGGGTCATAAACTTTTGCCACCCAAGATTGCCTCTGGTTGCTTCATTAACTTGGTGGCTGTAAAGGGTGCTACTGTTTGTTCTGCTGTCAGTGGAGATCTGTTGGTGGTTGGTTTTACTGTGGGGTGTGAGACTCTGTGAGGTCAGGGAAGAATGAGGAGTGCTGTTTGACTTTGTCTTCCCCCCACCAGTCAGAGCTGTGAGTGTGTTAGGTACTTCTCAGCACGTGGGATGCACAACTACAGCACTTCCAGAGCTCAGTGCTGGGCTTGGAGGGTGCTGCTGTAATACCACGTGGAGAGATCTCTGGAGGAGGCTTTTACAGTCCAAGAGCTTTTCTGTTTGAAATATTTGCACTGTAGCTACCCTGATGGCACCTGCCTGCAACTGGCTTCCTATCTCTGCAATTTGTGGAGAAAGCCAACAAAGACGTGTTTTTCAAGCAGTCCCCCCCTTTCCTTCGGCCACCTTATCGTTCTCATTCTCCTGAGGACCCCTATTTCACTGTTAGCAGTACAAATACAGCTCAGAGGTAGTGCAGACATGGTCAAGGCAATGCTGCCCCATGAATAAGCAAGAATGCTGAGCACACTTGGATTACAAGGGGGAGGAATGTGTATCTCCCCCACCCCACACACAGTCTCATAGGCATTTTGGGCAGCCAGCTAAAAGGGCTTTCCCCTCCCTTCCTTCCCCTTCAGAGAAACACTGAGCATTTTTATCCCCTTATTTCCATGACATGCACATGCTTTGGAATCCATTAATGTGCATTGTTTGTATGGCTCATTTCTTTAGCTGTCAGCTTAACATAATGTTTAGTTTCAATATCAATAGAGGGGAGAGAGGAGAGACAGGGAGGGAGCTTTGAGAAAACAATGCATGAACCTGTTAAACTGTTCAAGGCAGGGCTGCAGTGGGGGGACTGATTTGCAGGAAGATTATGTCCGTTTATGTTATAACATAAGACTCCGGCTTCAACAGCTTATTAATGTTGATCCCAAGATGTCACTGCTCTGATATGCACCTGTGGTCTTGTCGGGGAAGGAAAAGGGGCTGTTCTTTAAAAGTAGCATCTCTTGTCATTTCCCTTTCAGGTTTTAGTCTCATCCATCTGATTGCCACTGGGGTCTCCTGTTTCTTTGGCTCTAGCCTCTTAACGTTTGTGATTTACGTGTACTGCCAGCGCTGTCAGAGGCAGTCCCAGGAGTCCACCGTTATCCACCCAACCACTCCCAACCATCTCCATTACAAGGGCAACACAACCCCCAAGAACGAGAAGTACACCCCTATGGAGTTCAAGGTAGGGTACTTGATGAGAAATACCACAAACAGTTTGATACTACCTAAATAAATTCTGTATTTTTGTCATGTTTGGAACTGGGTAGGTTTGTGTTTCTGTGCCCAGCTGATGGCATTGTACAGGGGGTTGAAAGGGCATTTAGTTGTACTGTCACAAAGGGGTTAAAAAGCCTCATTACTGCAGTGGGATTTTGTTCTGTTTCACAGTCCTGATGAATGCCAGTCTGGCAAGTACATACCAAGATACTCCAGCCCATTCTGACTATTGAATGTATACAAATTGTCCTCTAAAAAATCAGTAAGAGCTCAGTTCGGTGCATTGTTAGTGCGTGGTAAGAGGAAACGGAGGGGAGGAAGAATAAAAATGGAAACTTCATTAGACAAATAGCTGGGAAAATGTGCATTGGTAGCATGAGATTTTGGAAATTCTTTGGGAACTGCCAAATTGGAGTGAATGAGAAAGCAGAGAGGGTTTTGCTCCCTCTATCAGTACTGGACAGAACTTACCCCAGGCAGCTGCATAGAATTTAATGACAGTAGCAGAGCAGGGAGCTGAAGCCTTAGGAGGTGAGCGATGAAGTGGCATATGCTGTTACCGTGTCTGCTTGCTAAAGAGAACACCACCCATTATCTGAGCAGATAGGACGTGGTGCTGGAGACAATATGCTGAGACAGAGGCACGTCGTCGTGTTTGAGCATCAGCCTCCTGGTGAAGCGTGGGATCAGAGGAGTGAGCAGTGGGATGGGTGGAGGGGCTTCATGTCACCACAGGAGGAACAGCCTGCCTAGGGTCACTTGAACAGTGTGGAGCATTATTTGGGACATGAACACAAAGCAGAATGAAGCCCTGCAGCTGCTTATTCCTTCAAACAACTGTGTGCTGTTGACATTTTGATTGTCTGTTTCTGCTGATCTGGCCTGGCTTCTAACTGAGACCCAACAATAAGATCAGTGGTGGGACCATTGCCATAAACTCCCTGGGTGTGGAGGACTGTTTCTATGTAGGAGTTGTATAATGCTGGGCACAGGATGACTCTTGATACATGGCCACGATTTGCAGTGTGAGTGCGCATCAGAAATAAGAGCTTACATCAAATAATTTGAAAAGTGTCGAAGTTGTTTCGCTGTTTTGAAAGAAAACAGTTTGAGCTGGAAAGTAACTGACCAGTTTGGCAATAAGAATGTCGTGAATTCCTTGTGTCAGGCACTGCAGCCTCTCAGAGAATCCTGCTGCCTACAAATGGAGTCTCAAAACCACGTTTGCTAGCAGCATAAGGCTACAGTTGCATACAGTTTAATAAGAGTGCAGCATCATAATGCAAGTCAGCATGGATTTGTGGGAAGTAAATCATGTCAAGCAAATTGGATTCCTTTTTTAAATTAAATAAATATTGATCTAGATAGGAGGAAAGCAGCAGATGTATTGGGATTTTCAGAGACTTTTAACAAAGTTTCACAGGATGTATTATTCTATACATTCTGCATATACAGGTTCGGTAATAAATTATTAAAACAGCTAAAGAACAGGGATCTGATCCTGGAAGCGTCAAACTATGAGAGCAATCCTTTCAGTTATGTGAGTAGCTATGGCAAGGTCAATAGGAAGACCCTGATTAGAAAGGCTTGCAGGAATAGAGATAAGCAAGAGTATTCTCTTGTTTCTTATATAGCAAACAACGAAGAAAAGGCACATAATTATTTTTGTGGCCAAAAGCAGGTAGTTACAAGTTGGATTTGTGTTACATTTTCTTCATGATTTGTGTCATGAAGAAAATCGTATGTTAATTATCAGATGATACTAAAATAGGCAGAATGGTTACAATTTAGAAGGATGAGGTTGTTCACAGAATGATCTTGATCACTTGGGTAAATGGGTTATGAAATGCACTATGTCTATGTCAAGTGGTGCAGTGAAGTAGAAGTAATAACAAAGCTAAGCAAAGTTTAAAATAGCAGCCGATTAGTTAATGTAGTGTCAGGAGGGAGTTGACCTCTTTGATAGATCCATCTCTGAATACTTGATCTAGTGTATAGTAACAGTGAGCAGCTGCTAGAGTCTTCTTTCAAGGGACATAAAGAGCTTAGGCATTAGATCAAGTTTTGAAAAGTCTGGTTTATTTAAAGGAAGGCATTAGCTAACTGACAGTGTATGAGTTAGGCTGAGGGGAGAAGGGACTTGGACACAAGGAGAGATAGACCAGATGGGGCTTATTTATAGAATGTTAGGAAGTGAAAGAGTTCAAGTGCATAAATCTGCAGTCATTGGACAGACCAAAACTAAATGTTTAGGAGCAAGAGGCTACTTGCCGAGAAGGACTCGAAGGACACTTTCAGAGTGGTGAATGAGATTTACAGAAGGGGTAAAATCTGTTTATCAAGTGAAGACCCCTTTTCCCCATTCCTGTTGAGTATTTCCTTCTGCTCACCTTCTCTATTGCCCCTCCTTTCCTAAACTCTTGACTGAAAATTTCTCATTTCATACTACAAATTTGCCACTCCTCAGTGTTCCCTTGAAGTATATAGCATTAGTGAAGTAAGAGGAAGGCTCTGTGTGCTCTGTGCTGTGTAATTACTTACAGAACTTGTTATGAGCCAACTTTATATTTAGGAATAACTGGAAGAATTTTCTAAGGGTCAGAAGGGAGTTTTTCATGCCTTCAAGGAGCATGTGCAGTTTTATTGGGATGCCACACAATTAACATTCAAATGATGAAGAAGCTAAAATTCCCCTTCCTGAAAATGAAGATTGGACTGAATTTGGATATGGGCCAATCTGAATTTAAAATGTGTATGTATGAAAGAAAGTGGAAACATGTGAAATTCCAGATTCTAACTCCAAGTAAGTTTCTGTTCAGCAAATACCAAGAAAACTGCCCTCAACATTTTTTAGGTAATGAAAGTGAAAGAGTAATTGTAGGTTTGTGTGTGTATCTGTGTGAAAGAGTTAATAAGTCCATGATTAAGGAAAGATATGATACGTAGACTACTTTTCAGTAACAGAAAATGATAATACATAGTAACATGATGGTAGCAGAAGGCTGGCCATATGCACAAGTCTATTATTTTCCATTCTTTGATAATGGAAACAAGCCTTCTGCAACCATCTTTAGTTTGTTTTCATCTTGAAATATCTCTGCTCTTCAACCAGCAGGTGAAGACTGTAGAAAGTTTGGCAGTGTTACATTCAAATGTACAGCACTGAATGCAAACTTCTAAATCAAGGTGAATTTTATATGGAGGCAGATTTTAATGAAGGAAGGTGCTGGCTGATATGAGTCTTGTTGGACGTTCCAGCGCAGCAATGCAGTAATGCAGATCAGATGTAAATATCATACATAACGGTGACCTATTGATCATTTAGCTGATGCTAACTTGCATAGCCAGTGTTTTGCAGAAGCATGGTGGGTTTTTTTTTGGCTTCTTTTACCTTCCTGTTTTGCTTTCTCAAAAATACTGTGAGGTTTATTATTAGCTATTTTAGCCATGATGTCTTGAAAGATTTCATGCGTATGCATTTACCAGCAACACGCTGATTTTGATTTGGTATTCACAGATCGTAGGGGAGAGACCTTTTGGGTCACCTAATAAGCAGTTCATGTTTCATTAATTGGTTGAAGTTCAAACAGCACTCTGACAATATTGAAGACTGTGCAGAACAAAGTCATAATGAAATAAAAATTATCTGCTCTTCACATTTTGGTATGATAAGTTACAGAACCACCTACAACCTTCCCGGTACTGCCATGCCGATTAGTTAATAACTGACTATCAAAGCAGTGAGGAGATTCTCTTTTTTAACATCTTGCTTTAGCTACTCAATGCCTTATATGAGTTACTTATTAGACACATGCTGCTGGAAAGCCAGATGATCCTGAAGTAGAAGCAGGAGGATGTAGGGTCAAGATTGAGCCCTTGTGAATTAGAGGAGCTCTTGGAACAGCCACACATGGAGAAAGGGTTTGGACTGAACTTCTTCCTATTGCTAAATCCTCTGCCAGTAAAGAGAGCCAACATTTTATTCTACACGGGATTTGGACAAAGGCGTATGCATATTGGTCCAAATCCAAAATCCAATGGCCTTTGGATCAGGCCAGATGGGATCAGTTTGTAGGATGGTTATGATGATGATTCTGCAGATTTTTTTTGCAATTGTGCTAGACAGACTTCCCTCTGTCCTTCCTTCCTTAAACACAGCTTTAGTCATGAATCTCATAGTCAAACTCCCTGTGCTGATGCCTGAAATAAACTGAGGAAGCACCTGAGCATTACATCTGCTCTGGCGTCAGCACTGCTCTCGTAGAAGCAAAGGGCCAAACACTGAAGCAATGCAGTCATTTGTGTCAAGGATTAAATTTATTGTGGGAAAAGATGAGGTGAGAATTGAGTGAGATTGCAGGATATGGCAATAAAAAAGGGAAACGAAGTATTTGATGTATCACTTGATACCTGAATTTTCTAGGACAATAGAACAGTACACATTAACTTCAATAGGAATGTGAGTCCTGCACTTGCCTAAAATTATGCAGCAAATACAGATGAAGCTACTAGAAAATGGGGGGGAATATTCAGTAGATCACTTGGGACTGTATAAATTAGAAGTTACAATGGATATTTTCTGATAAAGTGAGAACAGTGCTGTTGGGAATCAAATGACAGTGCACAGCAAACACCCTCTGCGAAGGTTGTTGGACCCTGTGATCCACACTTCATTGCTAATCCCAAATAATTCATGTCAATAAAATACCAACAGAGAGAGATAAGAAACAGAAACCAATTCTGTCTTTGGAAGAAGAATCCTTCTGAATAAAACAACAAGCTGGGTGTTTGGTGTGGCTTTTAACATTGCAAAAGCAGTAAAGCTCAAGGAGTAGGAAAGTGAATCTCTGTATGGATTTTAAATGTCTCTCTCTTGGTGATGGTCATTTTCATTGCTGCTGAAAATCACACCTCTTTTTATAGTGAGGAGATCGCCAGTGGTTTAAGTTTAAATAGCTTTAACTGCTGTCAAGTGCCCTCGAGGAGTGTTTGTCAAAGTCAGCCTTGGTCTCTGAGGATGTTTGCTTCTCCATGGAAAACTTTGTGTTTCAGTGTCCTGTCGTTTAATTTGATATGTTGCTACTTCAGCCGAAATTGGCTAACCCATTTAAGTTTGGTGATCACAGCACATACACTGATAGCACTATGTTATAAGCTTTTTGTTTTTCCCAGAGACCCTTTCACTGTGCATCATTCAAGCACCAGGAAGTGGCTGTAAAGTTCACACATAAGGCAGTAGTTGATGATACCCAACATTATGAATAGGTTATCAACAGCCTCCCTTAAGTATTTCTTTTAGCTGCATGGCATTTGAGAGAGAGATTTAGCTGATTTAATCAGCTGGAGAAAATAAATACATCTATATATATAAATATATAAATAAACACAGTAAATCAGATTGAAATATAAATTGTTCCCAGTGAATTTCATGTTTAACAAAGGCTATTTCCCTTGAGCAAAGTGGCATTTAAGAACATTAAGTGCTTGAATGGTAGAGTACGTATTTTTAGTACTTACCATGAGTATAGTATTATTTGAAAAAGAATGGTAGGGGCAGGGGGTTGTATTGGCAAAGGAGCATTGTGCCCTTTCTTGTATGATCCTGCAGTTGCAAATATCACTTCAGGGGACTCTTGATTTGCATAATGCCTGCTATGAAGGGAAAGCAAGAGAGCTTACTGATGGGGAAAAAAGGATTAAGTGGTGCGTCTCACTCAAAATCTGTTAGTGTCTTTTCTTCCCTTTATATCATTGGCTCAAGTCAAATTGAGCAGTCAAGCATGCCTGGAGGTGTGACTGTCCTGGGATGATTGTGCCCAAAGAGGGATGTGCATCTCCTGGCACTGTCCCCACCCCATGGCAGCAGCGGCTCAGTGGGTTGCCGTGTGTGAGTCACAGATAATGGCACTCTCATAGATAAAGTATTTAAGACTAGGGGAGACTGCCAGTTCAGATCTGAACATTACCTTGCTCCTGCTCCCTCTGGGATACTAAGCAGCTGTTCACAAAGGCCCCCAATGGGAATTGGGTCCCCACTCCATCTGTTTTTCATGCAAACCTTCGTGTCTTTACAGAGCTGTTGCTGCTCTCTGTAGGGTGGGAATCCTCATTGTTCCCTCTTCCTCACCATTTTAAGAGAGTCTGGCTTTTGGGATGACTTTTTGTTTTCCTCTTTAAGCCATATTGAGTTTTGACACTGGGGGTAGATGCTTTCATATTAATCCTGTCATGTTCTTTTTATTGACTCAGCCTTCTCTGCTCCTCCTTTACAACCAGGCGTATCTCTTCTACACCCAGGTTAGGGATATGGTCCTTGCTCTGCCTTCCCACAAACTGGGCTAGTCATCATAGATGCTCACACAAGCCTTTCTTTGGAGTAGTGGTACTGCAGCTGTGATAATCTGTTTGTAGGCAGACAAGTTTTGGTTTGTTTTTAATTAGATCAATAAGCATAGCTTGAAAAGCTGGCAGGTTTTTGAACATGTGAGCTGCTGTTTCAGAACTGAAGACAGACAGATGTGTTCAAAAGTTTATCTGATTTTTCCAGCTATATTAATTGCTCTAATGACTGATATTAGCTTTTTCTTGCAATTTTTGCCCTTCCTAATTTCTCTGAGGTTGACATGTACATGCCTGCACCCATCCAGCTGTGCTGGAAGAAGGAGAATTAAATGAAGAACTGCTGGAATGGGAATAACAAAATTGCACTAGACTGGCTGCTGTGTACGTACATGACTTCCCTCTACTGGTCAGCAGAGGAATATTTCAAATATACCCTCACCTCATTTGCTAGAAGTTAATGGTTCTCCCTTGGTCCAGGTGCTTGAAGTGATTCTCCACTCCTTGTCTCCTCGAAGGTCTGGCTAGCAGTGTTATGTGCATTAGCTGAGCTGGGAAATCCTCAGTGCTGCCAAGATGTGCAGGAGGAGTTAATTATGTGTTTGCAGAAGAGTTTAAAGGGAGCCATGAAAGAGGCAGGGAGCTAAGTGAAGGGAGAGGGTAATATTAGTCAAACAATAAATACCAGAAAACATATAACCTTCGTGCTACACTTGGAGGGGAGCTGCCTTGTGATTCTTCTGGAACAGTTCCACTTGCAAATAATGGATTTTTAAGTAGAATTATAAAGAAATGGAGCTACATGCATAGAAAATAAAAGATAGCTATGTCAATATTCAGGACTAGAGCTCAACATCCATAATGTGTTTGGCACCTCTGAGAGAGGATAGATGAAACACCTGAGCTTTTTTTTCCGAACCATGACTGCCCTGTCCTAAAGAGTAATTGAGAGCTCAGGGCTGCTCAGGATGCACTGGCTGATGCCACAGCACAGGCTGCACAGGCTGTGGCAACACTACAGCCATTGCCACTTTTCCCTGGTGCATCATTTTTATATGCACGATAGATTTGGCACAGGGAAAGCAGGAGTAACTCTGCCTGCATTCCCACATAGCTGGGGGAATCCTCATTAAGTCAGCTCTAATATTGTCCTGAGATTTGGCACAAAGCATGTGAATAAAGAAAAGAACTGAAAATCTGCGGATGAAGGAATCTAGATGGACCGGATCCCAGAGTCTGTGAGAACCAGCTAATGAACAACTCCAATTACCTTTATAAATATCATGGATCTTGGGCAAAACCCCAGTGCTGCTAAATGCAAAGGTAATACAAAAGTGTTTGTGAGAAAGCAGGCCAATTTCCTCCCTGCTAATTGAGTCACTGTTAAGCTACAGAAGTCCAGTGCACTAAAGTCACACAAGTAGCTCCAGTGTGGGAAATGCCAGTTGGATTTGGGGATAAGACGAAACATCTGTAAGCATACAGGGCCACAATCACTAGAGTATGCCTGGACCTTCCCCATTTAACAAAACGTATCAATGGGGTGTTAAATCCTGCTTCATCTGTAAAATTTGGCAGTCAGGGCCATACTAGAGAGTGAAACCAGGAGAAACAAATGGGATTGACTCGACTGTACTTTCAGTTACAGCAATGGAAACTCATCGAAACAAATCTCTTCAGTATTAATATGCAGGGAGATAGGAATTAATATTTGAGAGGCATCATATCACATACCCTGATGAAATTAAAGGTGGTTGGGCTGAACTGACAGGCTGAGCCAGGACCGAATGCTGAGCAAGAAGAAATCAAACATAACCTGTTTTTGCAGAGTTTCAGCATTAGGGAATGAAGGGAAAGCATGAACCTGCATAAGAGCAGATTCTCAGCTGGTTAAAGATGTAGCTTCACTGGTCCATATATCTAAAGAAAAGAGGGTGGTATTGGTGTCTTAAATAATCTTGTGATGTGTAAATAGAAATTGGCTTGGACAGGAATGCTGCTGTAGAGATTGAAACTTGGCTAATGGACTGTGAACATCGGGCAGTTGTTATTGGGAACAAACAGGGCTATGGGGAGGAGTTGTTTGGGGTACTGCAAGCAGTAATGCAAGGTTTGGCTTTATTTAATATCTTCATTAACGAGCTTGGAGAGAGTGCAGTCAATGTGTTAATTAAACTAGCAGAAAATACTAAACTGGGAGGTGTGTCAAAGAAACAGCCACTGGTATAGAAATAATGGAAAATGACCTGAGGAGGTTACAAATGTAGAGAGGAAAAGCAAGGTGAGATGTAACATGGGGAGAAAACAAAGCAATCTTGAAGAAAATAATCAAAAAGCAGCTATTTAGAGGGTGGGAGAATTTGGAAAGCAGTAAGACTAGGAGAGACTGAATGGAGTTAGCAGATGGCAAATTAGGCCCAGTTTTTACTTTTTTACTACTTTTTTTTTTTTTTTTTTACCGTTGCAGTTACACCTTTGCAATTCATAGTGCCATTGTAGTACTGTGGGCTGGCACCAGGCTGCATGACTTGTGTTGGTAATTCACCAGAACAAGCAGCTCTGAGGCCATCTGAAAACTCAAGGCTGCTTGCTCCAGTACAAGTGCACGAGGCAGTGAGAGCTGCCTCCCCCAGACAGCCCCTTAGTAGGTACCATCAGCTGAAGCCCAGTATAGCCCAGTGCTCCAAACTATCATCTGAATCCAATGTGATCTATTTGTCTTACTTTTAGAGGGCCACAGTTATGGCTCTGGTGAATTTGTCTGAGTACTAAAGCACGTGCAGGAGCTGATGACCCTCTGTAGTAACATTTTTGTATATGTGGGGGACCCAGGAAGGGCAAACACCAAGGCACAGGAGTGCAGCAAGGAGACAGTTTACACCTTCCCACACAGCTGAGACCATGTCTGATATATCCCATGCACCAGCTGTACTGGGAAGCAGTCAGGGCAGCCCTGAATTCCTCTTTTGTGTCTGGACACCACGTCATGGCTGTTACCACCACCAAATCATAGGCAAGCCAGGGATAAATAGCAAGCTTTAGGCTAGACACCTGCACTTGACGGTGGGATGGTTTCCATCAACTCCTCAGATTTCAGTTTCCAGTTCAGAAAAATACTTATTTGCCTTACTATTACATGCAGTTTGTTTTGCCATCTTACTCATGTGCTTAAAGTCAGAGATGTGCCAAAGCATCTTTCTGACAATGGTCCTTTATGTTGCCAACTCTGAAGGATTTTATAAGTTTAAAATGGCAGTAATATAACTTCACTCCCTCTGAAGTACAAGGATAAAATAGCTGTTTTCAAATGGCTATAGATAACTGTAGCTATTAATTTTCTTGTAATTGAATGTTAGTTCTATTGTCAACCTGGGCACATCTACAGATGCTGCCATCATTTGGGGGTTGCTTAATTTATTTACCAATAACAGTGAACAAAGAATTTCCAGTCTGAAAATACAGTAAGCTCCCATCCAAAAAGAACATGCAATCATAAGTTTAGTGTCCCGGTGGGATTTTTTTGTATCTCATTTCAAGAGGAATAACCTTCTTATATAGAAAATAGGTTCCTCATCCATACATGTACACTTCACTGTAAATCCTGCAAACAGCCTTATTGAATTAATCAGAAAAAAACTCAATACATAAACCCTGGCCACTGCTGCTTTTGGCTTCACGTAAGCAGAGCTTAAGAGATTTTATAAAAGCATCAGACGAGATAGTTTGCTGAGTGTAAGACACTAAGCAAGTTTTTTAAGAAAGATCAGAAAGAAGAATCATTTGAGTCTTAAAAATCACTCCTAGCTTGGAGTAAATACATGGGTCTCATAAGGTCTTTCTGGCAACTTTCCATCTTTCCAGGGTTATTTGTAATGCATAGCTTGAGAGGCACAGCAGTGTTGTGGCATCCAGTTGATCAGAAGAAAGGGAGCATGTGGGTGGGCCAGACGTCATGTATTTTCTTGGTGTCAATTATTGCCAAAAGAGGTTATTTTAGTTGTACAGTTTATTTTGTTGAAATGTAATTATTATGCTAATTATTTCCAAATTTACTGGTTAATTATAATTCTGAGATCTCTGCCTTGGTACTTCCAGAGATGTACAAGCTGTGGGAAATGTTTCATAATATTAATATATTTCCACAACCCTAAGTAATTTGGCTAATGTTCCTACAATGCAAAATGTAACATCCTTTAACAACGAGGCATGGCTAGCTCCATAAAACAGCTAATCTGCATCAAAAAGGCATTTTACTTAATCAGATTTCACTGCAAGAAGCAAACGACTTAAAAAAAGCACAAAAGAACCTAAACGTTGGATCTTGGCTTCATTACATCATTGCACAATTCCCTTATCCCTCCATTTTCCTGGAGAATGAGGGGGTGTAATGGCTATCCCACTGTTGCTACAGGAGATCCGTTGGATGCTGTTCCAAGGAAAATTGGAAAGCCTCTCTCAATTCTTTTAGGGATAATTGTATGACTGAGTTCAGCAGGAAGGTTGTCCTTGATTCCTGCAGAGGCAGGATGCATGTGGGCTTCATTTGGATTTACTAAGAGGAATGGGTTGGCTGCAAAGTTGCTGTCTCCTACCTCGAGCCTGATTTTAGATCTTTGCATGTGTCCACAGTGGATGACCAGTGATGGGAATTGTTACCTCTGGTTCCTTAGTGCCTGCACTCTCTCTGTGATAAAGGAAAGGGGAAGTTTTCTTTGTAGAACGTGGGATGTTCTACATTACAAACAAACTTTCAAGATGGAAACTTGTAACTATGCAGCCCTGGCACAGGTGACACATCTCTGATGAGTCATGGCCATTGGAAAGGTGCACTCTGCACTGTTCAGCCTCTTCAGAGGTTAAAGAGGTGGCAATCATAAATCTGGACAGAGTGGTTTAAAGCTGTCCTTGAAGGTCTCCCAACTTTTTCTTTCTTTTTTATGTTTTTAAAGAGGAAAATGTCACAGGTGGGAGATGGAAGAACTGAAATTGCACCCATCGACAGGGAAATAGTGGAGAAACTGTGAGGTTGAGGGGAATTTTCTTTGCTCACTGACTTCACTTGGGACTATGGTGCTGCATAGCTGGTGAAGATTAACCTACAAAACTCCTGGGAAACTTGCTGACTTTTCCTCTGCACCACCCCCAAAATAGAAAAGAAGATCTGGAGCTCAGAGAGAATGCTGAGCTCCAGAAAGCTGAGTGCTTTCTACATGACCAGATTAAGGAAATCTTGCCATCATATGTTACCCTGTGGGAACTACATTATTTTGGTATTAATTGTGTGTGTATCAGATGCTTTTAGAAGTATCCTTTTCACTTCAGCTTCTCAAAAAATACATGGAATTCCTTTTAATTGGGAGTGGGGAGATGTTCATCTTTTTAAATCAAGTTTTGAAATTTTCATGACTGTATATTGAAAATTGGAGCATTTGATCTGTTTATGTGTGTAAGAAATGTTTACAGAGCTTATACTTGCAGCTGTAGGATGGGAGGAGTACTGCAAGTCCCATACTGTTACGTGCAAAGATGTTTTGATACATCTGGGAGAATGTAAGCAAGAAGGTCAGTGGATAATGACTTAATGATTTGGAGCAGAGGCAGAATTTTGGGGAGTAGTGGCAAGGCCTTGCTGGAGAAAAAGGAACAAATGGAAAAACTGAATGATGACTGAGGCTAAAAATATCAATGGGGAAAGCTGAACAAAGTTAAATGTATGCATATGGTACAACAGATTTGGCTGTACCTTGGGAGAAACAGCCTGCGATTTCATGTAAATGTTCTGCCTCCAGTGTGAATCCGGGGGGGCAGAGCCCAACACAAGGGGGATATCTGTAACCCTTCCCTTCAGACTCTTCCAGTTCTAATTGCTAATACACAAGCATGAGTGATCACAAATTGTTCATATAGTTCTGTAAATATTGGAATACTCAGGATTCTGTTGTGCTTGGCATAGACATGCAATTCACTGACAACAAGATTGGACCTTTTGGTTAGTTGACAGATCATGTATAATGGAGCAAGCTGCTGCTCTTTTACATTTTCTTAAAGCCATAACCATCTTAGTCCATCTGAAAACATCCCTGCTCGACAAAGCAGAATTCCTGGGTCATATATTTTTTAAAATCATATTAGTCATATGGCAATGTGTCATAGTCAAGTATCATTTAAAGAAAGCAGTTAAGTTGTGCCTGCTTTTGAGTGATCTACTTGGTTGGGTTAGTGCATGCTGGTGGCTTACCTTCTGCTAACAGGTCCTTTAATTGAGTTTAGTGGTGAACAGACCAGAGGAAAAAGCTTTTATTAAATATACCAGGATGGCATGGTTCATACTGGAAGGGAGGAAGCAGTTAAAAGAACTAGTTATTAGTTGAATGGAGCACTTTTTCTAAGCACATCCCACCGGTTTTCATATTAGCTCGGAATCTGGACTCACCTTTTATGGGGAATATTATGCTTGCAAAAATACCAGAAACTTCTTTTTTCTCAAGGCAGGATAGGACCACAATGAGGGCCTGAGATACATTTTCCTCAGTGTTTGAAATACATTGTGTGTATGGCACAGAGGTTTTGCAGCAAGTACTGTTGCAGCAGTAAGCATTGGTCAGACTTTTGGTTCTTTCTGCTTACTGAGCAGACAGTCCTAAAAGGTGGTAGCTGCTGTCAAGGGGATTTAGTAGCGTTTCATATGGGAGGGAGCAGACAGCAAGGGGAAAATGCAGGTTGAGTGTCAGGAAAAATGTCATCAGTAAAGTCTGGAGGGTGCTCAGATGAGTGATATGTCTCCTTGGAGGATGCAGGAGGGCTCAGGTTGAAAAGCCAAGTCTCTTTTCCTTCTCTGAAAGCTCTAGTGAGGACAGCCTGAGCTCCAGTGCTTGCTGTGCTGCTTCAGTCACCTTAGTTACTGCAGCCACTGATCAGTCCCTGCAAAAGCACCAGAGGACTGTCCCTTCTAGGAGGACTTGTTGAGTATTGTCTTCAGCAACCACTTCTTGGCCCCTGTAATACTGGGGACTTGGCTCAGAGGTGGCTGAGGTGGAGAGGGAGGAGTTGGGCTGGGAGCCAGGGTGTGGTCTGTGTTCGTTTATGTGTTTGTTTTTGTTTGCACTACTGTAGTTGTGCAGTGGTGACACTCTTGCCTTTCCTTTTGGGACTGATCAGTATTGGTGGGGACACCTGCGGATGCAGCAGGCTGTTCTCATCCCCACAGTAACTCCAGTGAGTTCAAGGTGTCAGGAGGCTCTGACCTTGATGGCATAACACACGTAACATTGGGGAAATATCTTCCAAAAGGAAAGTTGTTGGCCATCTCTGTACTGTCACAGCATTGCAGGATGAGAGCAAGGATTAATGCTTGAGTAAAGCAGCACGTGAGTCCACCCAGAGAGGTTTAACTGCAGACACCCCTTCTCCTGCAGTGAATGCACGAGTATGTCTGTGTACATCTCTAAATTCACTGCTGCCTAATTTTCCTTCTTCAAAATATCAACCAATTTCTAGTGACAAGGAACCTAATCATCTATTTATTAAAATGAGACAGACAGTAAGTTTGTGTGGGGAAATGTGAAGGCAGTGCACATTGATCATACTGATTTAGGACAGTACTGCCATCGCAGCATTTCCAGAGATAAATTCTTTGCAGCTAATTGCATTATAAATTCCACTAAACCATTGTCATAAGGTATTTCCCTAACGTACAGGCCCTCCATCAAAAATAAAACCAAAAAGAGCAAAGGACCAGTTGTGGGGTTTTTCCTAATTAAATATTATATGAAAATAAGAAGAGAGAGAGGGGAAAAATGCAAATCATGTTAACTAAATGCTAGATCTGTTGTAGTGGGCTACTTTGGAATACTGTGGGACATGTTGAAACTCATAGAGATTTTTCATCTGAAAGCCAAAACAGTTTAGTCCTGAGGTCTTTGTCCTCAGATCAAGACAGTCCTGAGCTATTCCAGGATTTCGACGTCACTAAGTTTCAGACATGGTAGTCCTGGCATGTCATGAATCTTAACCATCCCAAAAAGTGACCCAGACAAGGCTTGGATACTGGACCACCTTCAAGAGAGCCCGGAGAAACTGCAGCAGTGGGATTCAGCTGCCTCCTCCTGCTGTGGCGGACTGTGGCCATGGAGTTATGGTGCCTGCAGCGGGTGTCCTGGGCTAGAAACACCAATAGGAAACAGCATTCATTGTGTACAGCTGGTATGAACACCTGTGGGGTTCACCGGAGAGCAGTTCCCCCAAATGCTCAGTGGTAGTACTTAGTAAAGTGCATTTTTCCAGGGATCTCAAAGGTTTTTCTCAAGCTGAGTCAGAAGATACAGAAGCACAGAGCAGTTAATTGGATTTCCCAAGGAAGCATAGCAAATAGTGGAGGACTGAGGACTGAAGACTTCCTTGTTTCCCAGGCTCCAGCACAGAGCATCCAACTGTTGCCCCCACTACCTTAATATTTTTTCAGGTGACTGGGAGCAAAGCATGACATTTTGTTTTCTTTCATATTGAAGGGCACAAATTCTCATTCTTTGAAAATATTTGTCACAGCATGCCTATACAAATTCTCTCCTTGTTTCCTACAACTGTTGTGCTGTGGGCTCATTTTAGAGACTCCAGGTAGGGAGACATTGCAGTCAGACCAGGAGGGGGCTGGGTCTCTTCCAGTTTTCATGGATGAGATGTTTCAGATAGTGGTCATTTCTGAAAAACTCATTGGGTTGTTTAGCAATTGGGGAATTTCTTTGCTAGCTACTTTGGTCATAGGAAAGCTTTTCCTCCTAATGTCTTGTATGAAACTGGCAGTTGTTAGCTCCCACACTAGCTGTAGCTGTCAATCTGCTATCTGATTAGAAGAAAGCATTTTCTTTTCTTCCTCCTCCTCTCCCCCTCCTCACGCAGTAAAACTGTTCGATTACGAAGAAATTGGGAGATAAATGTGCTGCCTGTGGTCTTGTCTTTGAGCCTGGGGTAGCTGATCATTTCAGGGGTCACAGCTGGGATGTGGCTAAGCCCTGACTGTGCCACAGGCAAATGCACAGGGTGAGACTCCACTTGCCAACCTTAGCCTCCTAAAAGTTGGGCCTCCACTGGTGTCAGGTCACCCCACTGCTGCCGGGGCTGGGGGAGGGTCAGGGGCTACCCCAGAAATTTTCATCTGCACCTGCCCTCACAGAGAAAGGAGTCTTCTTCTTGCCTTTGACAAAACCACAATGCCTGAAATTGAGTTGACTGAAGTTAGATGGGTCAGTTAAAGCTAACAGAGCTGGGTTGTTCATAGACTTGAGCATTATTAATTAATTTTTTTCTTGCCCTGAGCTGAGTCAGGTATGAGGTGTTTGTCTCAAGGGGGAACTGAGGTAAAGTGGTTCTCCCAGAACATTGAGTTGTGGCAGAACAACCATTAGGCCCCAGGACTTGTTGCCTCATTAGACCTCTCCACCTCTGCTCCTGACAGGAGAGATGCTCCTACTTGGTTTAGATGTGCTGTTAATTAAATGTGCCCTGAACATAAGGATGCTGTAGCAGCACACCTAGTGTTGACTCCCAGATCAAAGGAGTGGGTTCCCTACACAACAGCCATTAAAGGTGCACTGCTGAGTGACAGAGACCAGAGAGAGGGATAAGAAATTTAATCCAGGGGTTATTTGAAAAAAGTGTTATAAAAGTTCCTCCAACAAATTCACAGATCACAGTGACGTGGGAGAAAGTTCCCTAGAATTATGCACATGCACACATAAAATGTGATTTTATCCTTGTGCATAAGTAACAGCTGGCATAGCAATGGGCTTTAATCTGGGGAGAGGGGGACATCTGTTTGCTGGTGGGAAGAGGGGAGGGAGAAGAGAAACATTTCTAAATTTTTGTGGTAAAAGGGGCATTTGTCATTCTCATTTTTTATGTTATTGTTTCCAACAATTGTTACGTGGTTGTTAAATTTTTTGAGTAATTTTAGATTTTCCAAAAGTGACCATGATTTGTTACTTATACTGTAGCTTACAGAAGTGACACACTTAATATCGGGGGGTCCAAACCTGGATATCTACCAATGGAGATGGAGATCAGGTAAATGCACACCTGCTCTTCCAAAGAGAAAAGCTGCCTTTTGGCAACTGGTATGAGAGGGAGCTGCAGGCTGTACCATGAGCATTTTGGAAGAGTGCTGCCATTAATCACCAACCTTCGTGTAGGCCCAGCATGGTTTTGTGTGACAATGATGTTCAGACAACACGCCATCTACCAGGAGAATCTGGGACTCTGGAGAAGGCTCTGGGTTCCATCCCTAGCAGTAGCTGAGCACAGGTCCACTGCAGGAGACCTGGCAGGAGCTGTGGTCCCACACAGACCAGCCCCATAGCGAGTGTGAGGTACCCTCTTACTCTCCCAGCTGGAGGGAAGGTGGTGGTGGCCACAGCAGAGACCATGATGGAGAAGGCAGGTGAGAGGGAGCTGTCTGCAGGTAGAAAAGAGTAATTATGTAGCACTGTTGCCATGCCTGTCATCATCTCTTCTCTTTTGCAGACACTTAACAAGAACAATTTGATACCAGATGACAGGACCAACTTCTACCCATTGCAGCAAACCAATGTGTACACAACAACCTATTATCCCAGTACACTGAACAAATATGACTACAGGCCCGAGGCCTCCCCTGGAAGGACCTTTACCAACAGCTGATGATGGACAGATCCTACAGGACTGAATAACTTCCTATATGATTTTTTTTTTTAATTGATTTTATGGACCAAATACCGGCCCAGCCTCTAGATGTAAATATTGTACAGTAGGGTCTTTTTTTTTTTTTTCTTTGGTTAATTGTATTTCTTGTAAACAGCACATCTCCTTACAAGGACAAAAATGCATATGGACCATTCTGCAGAGCTTTTGTGGACATTTGGCTGGAGATGGCTCTTACTACTGCAGCTGTTTATGGCGGGAAGATCAGTGTTGCTGTCCAAGGCCAACGTTGTCAAGGAGGGGGATGTGTGCTGGGCTTGGTGGCTGCTGTGTAGCAGCATACAACACACAGGAGCACTCCAAGCAAGGCCAGAGGTGGCCTTCCTGGGGCAGGGGTGTCTGTCTGGTGAAGAGCATCCTTCCTGAGCCAGGATAGCAATGGTGTGCTGGATGACACACAGCTTGTGAGACAGGCCAAACAGCACTCCGTGCCAACAACTTGAAGAACATTTTCTTTTCCTTCTTTTTATTTTTGATTTTTTTTAAATGTTTCTGGGAAAAAAAGTAGTAACTTTCTAGGGCAGTGTTCCCTTTATCTTCAGCAGAATCTTTTCATATTACAGGAAATACTCTCTGCAGCCTTCTTTGGTAATATGCAGTTCAGCTGATGAGAAACAACACACAAACAAAGTGCATTATCCAAAGAAGCTATCCAGAATGTTTCCAGTCTTAATTAAAATTATACAGGCAGTGAGACACTGAGAAAAGTAAATGTTGGAATAACATCGGAGACATGAACTTGGAGTGCCTAACAAACAAAGATGTTTATATCAGTGGAAAAAGAGATGTGATGATTGCCGCACAAGAGCCATGGGCTTATTTTCTTTCTTCCTTTTTCTTTTTTTCTGAGACAATGTTAACTCTTTTGTTCTAGCTCTGATCCTGATTGCATCTGCCAGGAAAGGCAACTTTAGAGGCCATGCTCTTCTTGTGGGAAATCACCATGCTTTGGGCTAATATTTCCTCTTGTTTTATTATTGGGTTTTAGTTCCTTTACTCTCAAAGAGTGAATAATTCTGACTTTGCAGGGGTAAGGTATTTTTGTAAGGAATGTTTCCATAGTCTGACATGACCCAGAAAGTCTGCTGCACATTCTTATAGTGTCTTCCAGTGAAACTGTAACACAGCTGAGTAATGTGCATTGTTTGCCAATATTTCTTTAATTTTTCTGAGAAAACCAACTCAACAAACAAATGCTGCTGCACCTATTGAAGTAAATTGGGGTGGTAGCATTATTAAACAGTATATCCAGCCTTGAAATGTAATTTTGTGTATGTGTGTGACTGTGTCTATAAGAACTGTATTAGTCTGATGCAGAAGCCATGTTGTCTACAACCAGATGTTTGTCTGACATAATTGTTTGGCAAAAAGGAAACTTATTGCTGGTGCTTAATGTACAATTACATCCAGTGTGTTAGCAACGTGAACAAGTTCACCGCTGTTATCATTCAGTGTTTCTAAATATTTATAATGAACTCCTGATGCTAAGGATTTTAGAATGTCGCAATACAGAGCATGAGATAAAAGTACACCCTGAAATACGCATGAGCTCCATGTGGTCCTGAGCTTGGCTTTGTCGTCTGCATCTTACTCGAGCAGTTGCCATGCCCGTGCCTGGCCACTGACCCGGCCATGTTCCCAGCAGTCCTGTCTGTCTGTGCTTAATTCCAGATTTTGCTGTAAGCCGACATTGATTGTTGCTCAGTGCTGTTCCTTTGCAGTCGCTTGTTTGGAAGTCCGGCTTGGGCTGTGTACTCAGCTCTTTCACGTAGGCAGCTGGTAGGAAACGAAGGAAGACTGTGTTGCTTGTGACAAGTATATTGCTTTTCCTGTGAGGAAGAGTCAGCATGGCTCTGTAAGCCTGTGTTATGGCAGTTTGACCAGAGGGCAAGTATGAAATAGCCTCCCATTTTTAAATTACTTTGTTTGACTTCAGTTTGCAGTGATTGAAGGCTGTAGGGATATTTGTAATAGAGTGGGGTCATTAGCCACAAGGACACCTTCGGCTCAGCAGTGCCCATCTTCAGCAGCTGCTTTTCTGATTTAGCAGCTGATCCTGCTTCTGCTCTGGTCCCACCAGATAAAATAGAGGGGGCAGAGGGAGAGAGATAGGTGCTCTTAAATAGATTTTAAGCTGATGCAGGCGTAGAAGATCTGTCTGAAGCAACCTGCTGCAACCCTCCAAGTAGGCACGGGGGTTCGGCACTTCTGACCCCTTCCAGCAGCACAGCCAAGCAAGAGCAGCAGGAGTGAAACAGGAACACCAGGGAAGCAGGATAGCACTGGTAGCAGGTACCAGCCCCCTGCAGAGAAGCTCTTCCCAGGCCTCTGAATTCCATTTGAGGAGCAGTGACTTTGTGCCTTCATGCCATGACAAGTTCACTCTGTCTCACTGAATTTCCACATTCCTGTCAGCAACACTGAAGATCCCAATTTAAAGTAATTTTAACAAGTATGTAGCCGTGGGGTTGAAAATTATTATATTAGACTATCAGGATGGGATTGCCCAGATTTAGTTTATGTGATTCAGGAGAAAACACTGGCTCCCAAGATTGTTCTAGCCATGGTAAAATCAAAGCCATCTCTGAGCTTCCCCTTCAGAAGATTCCCTGTGTTGACACACTCTGCAATTACCATGCACATGGCAAGATTGCAGCTGGAGTTGGGGGGGGATGCGAGCAAGTCAAACCTCGCAATTATCTCAATTTTTTATTTTTCCTTTCCCTTTCCCCCTCCACCCCCAAACATTTTTTCCATTTTTGGCTTCATAGAATAACATGATGTAAACTGATTTTTTTTCCCCAAAGTACTGTATAGTAGATGAAATTATTTAAGTGTTCAACTCACCAAGACAGGTGATTACTACCATTGTGCTCAGGAGGTGGATATTGGAGGCTATTGGAGGCAAATGCTTTGAGGGTGGTGCATGTGGTTGTAGTTTCATCAAGACATTCCTTCTTACCAGCCATCCAAATGGATTCAGCCCTTTTTCATATAATTGGCAATCACAGCAAGGGGCTGTAGTCTCCATTCAAGCAGAAAGCTGAATCCAGGAGAGAGTGAAAAAAAAGAAATCAGAACACTTATTACTCAATTAATGTTTGCAGGAGAGTGCAGTTCTTTAAGGAGGATGTTAATGCGGTGTGAGAGTTGCATTTTTTATGAGCTCTCTAATGCGTGGCAGGTTAATGACACCATGTACAGTGATATCTTGCAATCCAGGTAATTCAGCACATTGAGCATCAGGTCTGTAATATCTGTATCAGTTTAAATTGCTTTTGCAGCTGGATGTTAAACTTGCTAAAATTTCCTATTCCTAAGGCCATCTCAAAGTACACTGGAAATGCATTTCCTGTGGGAATATTGCTTTCCAAAAGACTCATATAATATTTTTTTTAAATTTTTTTTATTTTTTTTTTACTTCTAAGACAGAAGGGGAAACCCTGAGCAGTGTCTGTGTAGGTCAGGAGACACTGTCTCTGCAAACCCTTTGGGTAGTATTCAGGTATACCATGTGTGAAATATGATGGAAATCTTACAGCCAAGTATGTTGTGGAAACATCTTTAATAAGGCCATTCTTTGTTTTTCCATGGAAGTGAAAAAAGCCAAAGGGGGTGTGCATGATGGTGCTATCCAGGCTGTGTTGTGCTGTTGCTGTCAGGCTTTCCTTGAGCAGCTGTCACCCACCAGAAATACCTTGTGCTGCTCGCTAACATACAAACGACTCGATGATCAAACCATCGCGTAAGAGGTGCTGTTGCTCTAAGGGTGCACTTGAATGTTCAGCATGTGAGCCAGGGCTGCTCTTAAATATATGAACTGTACAGATACTCTAGGAGAAGAACATATAGTGTCTCTCCACCACTGTTCCTAATGCCTTACGTTCAGAAAACGAAGTGTTTGGTTTGAAATCAACAGAGAGCAGGAATGGAGCCCGTGTCTGACACAAACAATTTGATGGCTCCAGTGATAATCTGATGTTCAGCCCACCTGGAGAGAAAACTGCTGTCCATTGAGATTGATTTATTCTTTGTACCAAATGTAGTGGGGGAGAGTTATATATATATATAAAAATATATATATAAAAATGTAAATGTAAAGTTTGTGTAACAACTTACTCTTTTTTTGTAACAGTGTATACATCTATCAGTGGATAGATACAGTATATATTTATAATATATACACACGCAATATATATATTTAGCAAAATGCCTGCAGAGGAAACTTAGAATAAGAAAGGCGGTGCTGGTATTCAAATACCACAGGGACAAAGCAAAGAAAAAACCCTGTAAAAATCTAGTGTCCTTTCTATTAGGTTTAAAAACCCACTTTTGAGGTAAATGAAATATAATTTTTTAATTGAAAAGTAAATTGATTTTTCTAGTTAGAAATGCTGATTCTCCCCTGAATCATTCTGGTTAAGAGTGATTAAGAAAAAGATACTTGTTACTGCTTATATTTTCAGAATAAGCCTCCCAAATTTCTCATGTGTATCCCTCTATTGTTTTTCTAATTATAAGTAGGGAGTAATCATGCAAAGAAAATTAAAATAGCACGTAGGAGTAACAAATCTTGTACCATTAGAGCAAAAGACATCATCTGTTAGAACAGGAAAACTGTCATCTTCCATGTTTAAGAAGTCAGTAACTGCCTTCTGAGTTAATGATCTGCATTACAAGCCTTGCCTTATGGTCACACTAGGAGGTTTCAGTACAAAATTTGGAAAAACAGAAAGCCTGCAAACCCATGGCTTTTGGTTTTCAGAGAGCTCCAAAAAAAAGCCACGGGCCCATGGGAGTCAGGCACCTGGTGCCCTGTGTGTCTCTGAAGCTTTCTGCTTAGTGGCCAAGGCTCTGCATCCATTTCTTGCCCTGTCGATCCCATGAGCCAGCCCACATGCAGCCCATATGCATGGCAGGGCACAGCAACCCTTGGAGCTGTCTGGTATAAGAGAGAAATACCCGATAAATGGGGTTTGAAGAATTTTTTTTTCCAACAAATCACTTTATAATGCCCTCATGACCAAGCCCAAACTCCAGCAGGTGAATCTTTCCCTTAAGTTTTTTAAGAGGAAACATCAGGTGGCTTCAAGAGCAGATTTGGGGTAGGTGAGAGAGGTTTCTGTCCAATTTTGTGTTGCCTGATTGCCAGAGCCTTCAAAATTCGGCAGAAACCCCTCTGGAGCTGGGTCCTTGTGGGACTTACCCAGTCTCACATGTTCTGTCTGGAAATTCCTCCTTTGGACCCTTTGGGAAGTATTAGTGTCTGCATTAGTCCTGCTTGGAGGAGCAAAACCAGCAACCCACTATTTACATAGCCATGAATATAAGTGCTCAATTGCATTCAACATAAGTTTGGGTCTTGAACTTGTTATTTTTAACATTCTGCCTCCAGCCTCAGCTGCAAACTCACCCCTGCTGTTTGAGAGGGTTCAGTGCTGTAAGAGCAGCATTTGGCTTTCTGCAGGTCCCAGCCACGATTTGGTTTTAAACAAATCTGATTGTGAAAAGTATAAATGCTGCACTCTTGGTTCTGACAGCTCTGTAATCCAGCAGGATGCTGCTGATTCGCAGGCTGCAGAGTCAAGCAGAGGATGGTGTGGATGGGCCATTAATAACTGAAGCAAAAATGTTATTAGTACCAAAATGTCAAACAATGTAAAAGGCAGCCAGCTGCTCGGCAGGGTGCTTTCCATCCACACCCCTCCTTAGACAGCATCCAAACCTGCCCATATCTAAAAGTGATGTACTTAAATAGGAGCATTCCTACAGAGGAAGCTTTAGGGAGGATGTATGGTATGTGAGGTGGAAATGAAAGGATTTAGCTTGTAGTTGAGGTGGGAGAGTGACAGATGCAATACTGGATCTTGGATACGTGGGAAACAATTATGCCAACACAGAATGCTTGCCCCAAAACAACAAAACCTGAAGAGTATTATTGGACTCTGTTGTGAAGGCACATCACCCTTCCTATGCAATTGAACTTGATGGTACTTTAGCATAAAGGTGACCTAGACTGTAATCACTGCCTTTAGACACTGTGAATTTTTTTTGGGTACTCTGTATTTTTATATATTGTACAATGTAAAGAATAATTCAGAAATAAAACAGACCAACCTGACAAGCCTGTGAGTTATTTCCCCTTCGTGGCCAGTGCGTGGCGCGTCCGGGGCTCCTGACAGCACTGGCACGATGGGTCATCAGGAACATGGAGGAGCTTCCTCCTGACCTTAGTGGCTAATGGCAATGCAAAATCCACTCAGCTGCTTGAGCAGAGATGGGGAGTTGAAGCATACATCCTTCCTCCCTGTCTGCACTCTGGCTGCATCCTGAGGCCCAGGTTTGGATTACATTTGTCATGACTTTTAGGCTGTGTGGACACAAAATTGTGTTACTGAATGTTACACCAAAGGTTGTCCCTGCGATTCACCTCCCCTCCCTCATGAGCTCCACGCCAAACCTGGGGTGCGTTTCAAAAATTCTGTTTCTTAATAAAGTGCCCAGTGAGGTAAGATCTAAATTTGGGGTGCCAAGTCCTTGTCCAGTTCTGCCATAGGTGTCTCCCCTCTGCTCCCTAGCTCTCCGCAGGTAACACCAAGTGTCCAAGGGCACAACTGCTCTCCATGCCAAGGAGATCAGCTGGCTGCAGCCAGCAAAAAGAGGCTCATCCTCTGCAGAGCCTCTGAGCTGTACGTGCTCAGCTGCAATGAAATCCTGTCACTGCTCCTGCTCATGCCCTACATATTGATGTGAAAAGTTATAAAAAGCTGAGGGACACGTTTTGATTGAAGGATGATCGTAGCCTCGTATTGAAGAACGTTATAGCTCTTGTTGGATTTATTAATCAAAGTAAAGACCATGAAAAGTGACAGAGTCGGGAACATTTTAGTTTATGTTCCGATACAGCTCAAGACTTATATTGAAGTTCCATACAGAAAATTACACCATAATGTCATAAAAAATAGATTGGATTGCTAATAACCTGAAACGTGCTACACCTGCATACATAATACTTTAATCCTACTAAATCATAAGCTATCATTTGGGTGTTTTCATATTCTCAAGTGTGCATATAGGAATTTCTTTTCAATGCAGACCATTAAAAAGTAATCGAGAGGCACAAGATCTGTAAAAACAAACTTGCTGTGAGTAAGATAGATTTTTTTTTTCCCCAGTTAGGTTGCACAATAACTCAGGGAGGTCATTTCTGAACGGTTTTGTTTTGCATCGAGACACCTCTACACACAATTAGAGCAAAGTATCATGTTGGAACCAATTTCCAATTTCCTTTAAATCTGTCTGCCACCACATTTTTTTTTCTAGTTGCTAATTTGATTCATTAACATAACAGTTTGACTTTTAGCCTCAGTAAATTTTGTTCTCTCACTATGCATCCCAACTGTACACTTTCCCCTCTTTAATTCTTAACTATGTGTCAAACAGCAAAAGTTTCATTATCTTGCAGGTTCCCTGACAGCTTTTTATGAAGCCAGAGCCTCAGGGCTGTGCTGCTGGGCTGTGAGCAGCACCCGCTGCCCATGGGTTTGCTGGGGAGCACCTGCAGCAATGTTGGTAAACGAGGGGGGGACAGGCCAGGGTGTGGAGCTTTCTGTGGGAACAGCACCGACAGCCACAGTCTCACAGCCCCCCTCCAGCCTGCCCTCGGCAGCGCTCAGGGGTTGAGTGTAAGAAATGTGGGAAAAGGAAAAAGCGGAAGTTTCCTCGTGAGTCATGTCTAGTCTACCTGTTCCTCCCAGCTCCCTGCAATAGGTGCTTTAGGGACGTGCTGTGCCGGTGCAGTGACAAACCTGTCCTAGTCCTGTCCCTCCATATGAAGCCCATTTGCTGGTTTTTTCTTCTCTATCAAGGGATGGAAACATCCATGGCTGGTGGGGCACTTGCTTGGGCAAGTTATGGAGGCAAGGAGGGGCAGGGAATTGCTGCCCAGCCCAGTTAACACCGGTGCTAAGTGAAAATGCAGGAGCAAGGACTTGAATGAAGGAGCTGTACCCATCACAGAGCAGCCGAGTAGGTGCATTTGGGCACCAGGGCATTATCCAGAGCAAGTTGCGTCAGACCACGTTTATTTCCTCCTCTGAACAGACGTGTCCTGCACATAGCATGGAAATAAGAAGTATCACACAGCCTGATTTTAGTAAGGTTTTTGACTTTCTCATAAATGACCCTCCTATGCTGCCAGGACCAGTGTCGAGGCAGAGCATCGTGCAGACACGTGCAGAAAGCAGTCAGGTTGTGCACTAAAAGAAGCCTCAAGTGAGTCCCCTAATGCCATGCCCAGCACCCCTACTAATGCTCAGCACCCCAGCCAGTACCCCCATTCCCAACAGTGCCCCCAGTCCCCCCATCACAATGTGATCACAAGCCCTGGCTCTAACTTCTGAATTTTCCTCTGCCCATGCAAGCATTTCACTCGGCTTTGAGAGCCCATGTGGCTGTGCTGCTGTGACCAGTCAGGGGGACAGTCTCCAAGCTCAACAACAGTCCCTGAGTCAGCTTAAATCAGATCAGTGCAGCCACCCCACAGAGAGCAGTGCAGAGCAAGCACCTCCTCAGTGTGCCAGAGTCAACGCTCAACTGCAAAAGCTCCACTTCCCACGGTGTCTTGTGTGTGTTTCCCCCTCGAGTGTACAGCTGGGAGACTGCACACTCCCAAACGCACAGCTCAATTACCAAAAGCTTTGGAGATTCATTAAAAATGCTGTTTTGCTAACAGTTGAAATGCCTTTTGACATGGTGTTATTTTATTCATTTGTAAGAAGCCACTGATGGAGTTGTCACTGTGCTTTCTGTTTAAAAAACCTGAGATTCAAATTAATCAAGAAGATGACAGAGTTCAGCTGTGCCCAGAGGGAAAAAACCCAACTACACCCATACATACCCCCCCCCAACCCGGCCTTGGCCAGATTTCAACTCTTCGATCTGCTGACAATATTCTCAAACCAAATGATTCTCCTCTGGAGAAAGGACTGAACCAGGCTAAGATTTTGTGTTTTGAGATAAAAATATAAAGCTGGCCCTTGACAGCTGGGCAGACTCTTGCCTCTTCCTGCTTGTCATGGTGTGCTTGCAGGACAGGTTTATTTTGTGGTCCAGAATTTTATCACCCTTTTTTTGTTGTGATTGACCCTATGTCGATCTCCTCATGGCAGCAAAAACGTGTGTAAGATCAGCTGGCTTTCATTTTAAAACTACTAAGATGACAAGGGAGCATTGGTGTGCTGTAAACCAGCCACATCCATCCCTCAGCTCCTTGGTGTGGATCTCCAAAGAATATGGAAGATGCAATTCTTCGGGTCCTTGCATCAGCTGAGGCAGATCTGGAATCCAGCAAATGCTTAAAGCTCCTCCTGGCTGAGCAGCTGTGCTGCAACATTGTCACCCTTCAAAATAACTTCTCTGCAGATTTTCAAGGTCAAACTTCATAGTTTATGAATCATCAATTAGCTGGAAGCAAAAAGTAGTCCTGGTTTTCCATCACTCTGGAGACAGTGAGGTGCCTCCCAGACCCGGGGTTAGCATCAACCACAGTGAACAGCAACAGGCTGTTGAGGTTCGATCCATCTAACCTTGCTGTATTCTTTCATTTTTAAACCTCCCATAGTCATTTCCTTGCTGTCATGGAAATAATGGAGCCAGCAAAAGATTGCTCCCCTCTCAAGCGCAGGGTAATGAACAGCCATCAGAAACATTTGATATTTCCATGATGTGAAGCATCAATGGCCACAGATGTACCCATTTTGGCAGTATGGAATTTACTGTCACGAGCAAGCGATCTGTACGAGAGAGCAGGCACAACGCTGATACACTTTTATTACCCTGGCAGGAACCACATTATTGTTTTCTATTTTCACATTTCTTAGCAACAACATTTTTTTGTTCATAGGTTTCTTCCTGGGAGTTCGGTTGGAATTATTTTTATGTTGTCCCCAATTTACATGCTGACTTACATCAGCCTGTCCTCAAGTGAGAGCCTTGCTTTCTGCCTGAAAGCCTCCTGGCAATTACTACCATCTTCTGCTGATCCATCACTTCTCTGGCACTGGAGGGAACCTCGCTGCCTGGCAGAGGCCACCCGTCCTGGGGAGCAGCCTAGTCCCTGGCAGTCCCTGCCATGCCAGGGGCTGCTGCAGCCAAGGAGGGTCTGGAGCTAATAGGTATGGACTCATGCTCCGAGCATCATTTCTGCACACCAGCCCACAGACCCACAGTTGTGGCCCAGCCAAGATAAAATCACCTCTAATTACCACGAGTGTGCAAGGTGGGACAAGCTGCAATGCTTTATCATAGGGTCAGACCTATGCTGAAAATCTCTCTCAAAATGGTTTTTTGTGCACTTCAGTGTCAGTGAAGGCATTTCTGTATGAGGTTGTGCTGATCTAGTTCACATTTCTGCTGCTCATCCACTCACTGCAAACCCTCTAGAGCTGCTTTTTCCTTTGCCACTATCACCCTTTCCCCTTCCTGCAGCAAAATTCAGCTGCAAAGCTACATTCATAATGCCAACCCTCAGCTCTGCAATCAAAGGCAGGTTTAGGAGAGCCCTGGGAACAGTTTCAGGTTCAGAACACAGTGAGCTCACTCTGTTGGCTGCCAGATGTCCTCTGCCTGCACTCGCCTGAGCCCCACTCACCAGGGTCCTACTGAGGCAACGTTTCCCTGTGTGTTGCCCATGGGGAGGTTTGCATCCCCTGCCCACTGCCTTTTAGTGCCTGAACCACTTATTGTGGCTGTAGGTCTGTGACCAAGCAGTTGGATGGACAGACAGAGGGATGGACAGGCTTACTCACAGCACAGCCCTTGCAGCCCCCAGGGAAGGGGTCCAGCCCATCCTGGTGCCACTGGCAGAGCTCCCACAGCCCTAGGACCTGCCTGCAGATATGGAGAAAAGAAATGGAGCAAAGCAAGAAATCTCCCAAAGAGAAACCTCACTGTGGCAATGGGACCTACTGGGGCTGTGGGGCCCTGCTCCCCATGTTCGTTTGACTCCTGAAGAGTTAAGGTGTTTTTTGCAGCCCTTAGCCAAGGATGACTTCAGTGGGTGACTGGCCCACACCAGGAGAGGAGAGCATGCTGCTCCTGGCAGCTTGCATGAGGAGTCCTGGCATGGTGCATGCTCTGGGGCTTCCCCTCTGTCTGCTCAAGCTCAACTTGCAGCAAAAAAAAAAAAAAAGAAGAAAAATCCCTGGTTGGAAATTTGTGTTCATGTGGTGGTGGGTGCCGAGTAACATCAGCGGCGTGTCAGGTAAAGGAGAATGCCTTGGGTCCCAACGAATCCCTGATGGCAGCCCAATCCATGCTCCTGGAGCAGGTAAAGCACCACTGCTGCTTGGCTCTCATGACCCATGGCAGGGGGGTAAAGACAGGCCCACCTACATTTGGGTGTTGCTGCTCATCTTTCATCAGCATCCCTTGGTGCTGGGCTGCAGCCCAGAGATGCCAAAACACACATACCCAGCATTTACAAGTGGCCCCAACTTTTTCCCCAGCCTCTGCTGGTCCCACGGCCATTAGACATGAGGTATCTGTGAGCAGCTCACCCACATCTGGGCACAGCACCAGCCTGGCCCCAGCCCAGCTGCTCCCCCATGTGTAACTGCAGCGTGGTCGGAGAGGGAGCCACCAGTGAGCTCCCAGCAGGGACTTGCCAATCAGGAAAGGGAGAATAAATGTCATTTATGTGCCAAGGAAACAGCAGAGTTCAACAACAGTAAAGATAAAATAGAAACTGGGAGGAAAAAAAATTCAGAGAAAGAACAAGCACAAGGGCTTCACCAACACACAAAACTGTATCAGGGATCTGAGATGGACCCTCAGTTCTCATCCCCCTGAGGACAGAGATTTCCGTAACACAGCAAAGACAAATACAACTGGGAACTGTATCATTAGAGGCGCTTTAAGCTCCCATATATAGCCTGGAAAGAGACTGTTGCTAAGAATAGTGGGGCCCAGATATTTCACGACATGAGAGTTGACAGATTTCTTCCCAGAACTAATAGGATGTGAGGCTATTTTAAACTTGCCCTGGTAAATAGTCAGGGCATTATTGAAGCGTTGGTCCTAGAAAATAAACATGGATCAAGAGGTCTCGGGTTGGGGCCATTTCAATTAAATGCAGGATAAACACAAGGAAGGTTATTATGAAGGGTCTCCTTTCTAACCTCGAACAGAGACACTGATGGTGGGAACCAGCAAAATCAACTGGCTTGCAGCATCCTGAGCCACGAGCCTGGATGATGCAGCGTGTGGAATCAGAGTGATGATGGTGTGGTGGTGCAGTAGGGGCTGCCACTGCCACCAGCCCCTTCCCCTCCCTCAGTCCCCTACTGTCTGGGGACCCTCTGCCCCAGCCCACCTCCTGCACCCCTTGGTCTGTGGGTCCCTTGGTCCAACAGCAGTGTCAGATCCCCACCCTAAAACATCACTAAAAGTGATGGAAATCTTTCTGTTGGCTGGGTTGGGGGGTTGGATGAGGCTACATTAATTTAGACTAAACAACCCCCATTTTGTAGCAGTATCTGCAGTGGGTTTTGGCAGAATTATAGCAGAAATAAACTATTCCCTTGTGTTTTCTTGGAACTCATGAACAGTGATGGCAGCAAATCTGAGTAACCTCTTTAATGTGCAACAACCAGTACGTAAAATAACACGCACTTCATGGTCAGAGTCCAGTTTTAAATAGAAATGACATGGTGGATACGTTACATTGACAAGTATATAGTGCTTTCAACATTATTTTCTCAAAAATAAAAATAGACCACATTGGAATATTGCATACAAAATGTAGAATTTGCCCTAAAATTCTATCAAATCATTTAAAAAATTACAAAAGTAAAATGCATACAAACTCCAGTAAAACTGAACAGTCTTACAAGTCAAGGATAGTTTACAAAGATGCTCTCCAACATGCAAAACCCTCTTCCTTCTCCATATGTTCATGCAGTTCAAAAAGCCCCAACTGTTAGGTGCGTACCATAATTAAAAGCTCGGTTTTTTCCACCTTATCAAGTACTTTTCTAAAATGCACAGCAGAAGACATTAAACTTGGTAGGGGAACAGAGATTTTAATCTAGCAAATACCATAGGCAGAGAAAATCAATATACTTGGAAAGTACATGGTTATCCTGGGGGAAGCAGGAGCCGATGGCTGGCTGCCCGTGGGGACGCCCTGCAGCTCTGCTGGGCTTGCTCAGGTGACAGGGTGGCAGCAGAAAGGTCAGGGCACACAGAAGTGCAGGCAGGGGTTGAAGCAAGGAAGCCAACTCTGGTTTTGCATCAAGGTTTAGATTGCACATCCAGAGTATCTCTGCCCAGAGAGGGACATGTGGCATCCCCATCCCATTACAGATGGGGAGAGAGAAGCACCTCATGCACAAACAGTCCTTCCCCAAGGCTCTGAGCAGCTCTGTGACAGAGCAAGTGCAGTGCCCAGGCTCTCACTATCCATCCCAGTGTCACACAAACCTACAGATCCCCCTCTGCAAAGGAAAACATGGGCTTCAGGTTGTTTTGGCTTTTACAAACAGGTGGACTAAGGTTGGAGAAGTGGCCTCAGCCTGAAGGGAAAAGCTCCCCAAAAAGCAAAAAGGTTTTGCTGATGGTATTTTCTTCATGTAGCAATACAAAGTGAGTGCAGTGAGTCTGTCCAGATGTTAACAAGTGGATAAATGACACAGAGGAAGCCAGTGGGGAGAGAGACTGTGTAGGCAGCAGTTATTGCAGAGAGCAAATCTCCTGCATACCTTGGAAAACCAGCGACTCCATGCCATGTGCCATCACTATAGCTGTCCCTGCACACAAATCACATCACAAATAGAAAACAAAAGTCAGAAACTCATCCTTGAGGAAGTAAAAAATCAGACTCTTAATTGGGCTTCAGAAGACACCCCTCCTGTGCAAATAATCCAGGTGCCCACCAGCATCACACCTCCTGGGCATCCTGGCTCAGCGCTTCCCGTCTCCCACTCTGCCCTGGTTGCTGCCCCCCAGCCTGGGCACAAAGTTTCCTGCAGTGCTGCTGGGATTGAGCAGCGAAGAAGTGGTGTTGGGGCTGCAGGAGCAGGTCCACACTCCAGAGCTGGGGGGACGCAAATTGCTCCAAACACATTGTGATCCCAAGTAACAGGCAGGAGCCAGCACATCTGTGCAAATATTTGCTTTCGCTTGTCAAAACTTTGGACAGAGTTACATTTCTTCCTCTATTTATTAGTTTCATCTGTCTTGAAACACAAACTGCAAAAATTGTGAGCAGGTTGACATCTTCTGACTCCACTGGGGCTGTGCCTGCTCTGTGACAGTTCTCCTCTGCTGGCTAAACTGACACTCCTGGAGGGAGCAAGGCAGGTATTCCTGTGCCACTCACAACCCACCTCACAGCAGTAATTGTTGCAGGGAAATGACTGGGGCCTCTGTGGATAGCTATGATCCCTCACACCTGAAGCAGTGAGCCTGGAGGCTGTCTGTCTGTCTGTCTCTCTGTCTGTCTGTCTCTCTGTCTGTCTGTCTGTCTGTCGGCAGCAGCCATGAGGCAGCATTTCTACCTGCGCATGTTCCCCCCCTCCTCCTCCTCCTCCCAGCCCAGATGTTGGGACCCACAGATGATGAAGTTCTTGTGTGTTTTGGCAGGGTCAGCACCTACCCTTGCACGACTGTGCATCCATGCACGCAGTGGCCTCCTTGCATACCCCACATCCCTGCTCTTCCATGTGGTGCTTCAAGAACACCGAGAATTGGTGGCACCAACAACAAATACTAAATCAATACCAAATATTCATGTAGGGTTCCATACCAGTGTAGTAGTTGCCCTGCCAAGTTATTACAATGGCCCATACTTAGTATAAAAGAAAACTCCCCAAAGCATAAAAATGCCTTTGTCATAGATGCTTACTAATATTTGCAGGTGACCCAACAGAAGAAACAAATAATTAAAGCCCTGCTGTCACAGCATTACAGAGCAGTTACATCCACTGTGCAAACTGTGTAATTCCCATTCATATTTCAGTCATTGCTCACAATTAAATCACATTTCTCTTTCTTGTACCAGCCAATATATGCACATCAATCAATTCTGCTTGTTTATGTTGCAGCGCAAGGCTACCCAGTCACTTGCTCAGTTTACTGTAGAACAAGCCAGGCATTAACATCCTCATCACCTCAAACCTTCGAATTTTATATCATCAACTCAACATATTTCACTCTTGAGATGCTTCCTGGAACTGGGCCCCTCCCCTTACTCAATCCACCAGCCTGTTGTTCTCCCCAGGTTACCACTGCAAACACTGACACAGCCTGGGGGTTTCCAACCCACTCCAAGATTGAAGACATCCCACTTCCACTCATTTCAGCTCTGTCATACAGTTGAGAGTAACTGCAGGATGCTGTGAGCCTGAATACCTAACACACACAGTGTCTAGCACCTTGGTCTCTCTAGGTGTGGGAGCTAAAATTACAAGTTTCAGGCAAATTAGTCTTTTTGTAACAGATTATTAGTTCACAATATTTGCAGAATCCATTGGGTCTGCATTTTCTTCCTGTTGGCATGATTTTCTAAAAAATTCCTACTTTATTCCTATATTAAGCACATGGCCAGCCAACCCATCCCTCTAGAATTGGCCTGGGAGCACAGAAGTTCTCCACACCTCCAGCTCAGGGGAGCAGGCAGCCACAGGGGAAGGTGAAGGAATCAAGAGGAATTAATGGGTAACAGCAGTAACCAGAGACAGTAACCAGTGCTGCAAGTGGAGCCTACATATTCTAATCCTGAGCCTCCTCATGAGCAGTATGGAAGCTAGCACAGCTCTGCAGCTCAGGAGAAGAAAAACCAGCATCACTGGAAGCTGAACCCAGAGTGTTACCAATCCAAACAGAAACTACAAGAGCAGCCCATATTTAAAATTAACTACTAAGAGAGAGTGGTCACTATGGAGCATCCTTCCCAGCATTTCCAACACAAACCATTACACATTTACCTGTGGTTAAGGGGCCCAGCACTGCAGGGGAAAATGTTCTTCAGGGCTGTGAACTTATGGGCCACGAAGAGAGGCAAATTCTTTGGCTCCCCAGGGCGCCTTCCTCTGCTGGCAAGTCACAGGCCACACAGCAGCCAACGTCATTACTGGTTCAAAAGTTAGAGAGACTTCGAACTTTCACTCATTATTAAGAAAAACATTAACTGTTTTGAGCCTATTCTGCACTATTGCTAATTGTATAAGAACTGTTTAGGGCTTTCCCTGAGCTCTCAAACTCAAATTCTATCAAAATGCAGTTATCCTGGCAGCTTGCACCCTTTGTAAACCCAGACAAGGGTGGACCAAGTGATAACACTTATCCAAAAATATTCCTATGGGCTGAGTTGGGTTACTGACATGAAATGGACTGCTCCTCCACTGAAGGATGCTGCTATGGGGCACAGATGGGGATAGAATATTTTTCTGAGATCTCAGCAAGCACATCTACAATCCTCACCTGTCCTGAGCCAGACTTGCTAATAAAATAAAATCCTTACAGGATAGAGCCTCTGGAATAACAGATATAAGAAGGGGAAAGTAGTTACTGCACGACTTCAATTGCAGCTGGAGAGAGGACTGAGTGTGTGAGAGGAACAGCTTCCCAGGTACCCAAGTCAGTGCAGAAGGGGCAGGAGGTGCTCCAGGCACCGGAGCAGAGATTCCACTGCAGCCCATGGTGAAGACCACTGTGCCCCTGGAGCCCCTGGATGTCCATGGGAGATCAGAGATCCACCTGCAGCCTGTGAAGAACCCCATGCCAGAGCAGGTGGATGCTTGAAGGAGGCAGTGACCCTGCAGGAAGCCTGTGCTGGAGCAGACTCCTGGCAGGACCTGTGGCACCACAGAGAGAGGAGCCCACGCTGGAGCAGCTTTGTCAGCAGGACTGTTCCCGAAGGTCTGCACCCTGTGGGAGGGATCCACATTGGTGAAATTCATGGAGGACTGTCTCCTCTGGGAGGGATCCTGTGCTGGAGCTTTGGAAGAGTGTGAGGAGTCCTCCTCAAGGGATGAGACTGTGTGATGATCTAACCACATTGTCCATTCCCTGTCTCCCTGCGCCTCTGGGGGGAAGGAGGGAGAGAAAACCACAAGTGAAGTTAAGCCCAGAGAGAAGGGAGGGGTGGGGGGAAGGTGTTTTTAAGATTTGGTTTATTTCTCATTATTCTACTGTGATCTGATTGCTAATAAATAAACTAATTTCCCCAAAAGTCTGTTTTGCCTGTGATGGTAAATGGTGAGTGATTTCTCCTGTCCTTATCTCAACTCGAGCTCTTGGTTATATTTTCTTTGCCCTGCCAGATGAGGAGGGCAATGACAGAGTGGCTTTGTTGGGCACGTGGCATCCAGCCACAGTCAACCCCTCATACAGAGAAACATCTACCAAAGCACTGGGATTGCAGTGAGCAATTCACACTGACTCAGAAAAACAATCAACGAGGTTTAAAACAAGAGGTTCACTCTTCTCCCCCGACTAAGGAGAGCCTGTATCTGGCAGCACTGACAATTATTTTGAACTGTTTGATGCTTTCTGGAACAGAGGCAGAATAGGTTATAGTCTGAACACTGCCTGAAGTGCTTCTCCATTTTAAAATAGTCAGGACAGTGAATGGATTAGAAATCTCTGTCACTCGGGACAGTGCCTGAGCTGTGCAATTTTAATCTTAATATAGCTACAGTAAATTGCAAAAACAGAGCTCTAAAGAGCCATCCAAGCTTGCAGTTCTGCCATGACAATGCAACTCCAATCAGACTCTTGGCAAGCGATCCTTGGTTTCAGAAGACAATAGGTAGCAGCAACTACTGGATACTGAAACTATTCCAGGCACTAAAACATAGTAAAAAGAAGTTGGATAGTTAATACCATTCATCCAAAAAACAGTAAGAGGATGATGCCAGTGGATCTAAACATGCTCTTTAGACTGATTTAGTAATCCCCATGTAGGTTAGCTCCATTTCCACAAAGAGTCTGCTTCAAGACAGAAAAGATCATTTAGTAGCTGATACAGGTAATGAGCTAAATCCGTTTTCAGTTACTCAGTAAATATATCCATTGCTCTGAAAACATAAAAGCAGAGAACAGCTCGTTTTATTTTACTGCACAGACACACTCCTGAGTTAAAGGTTGTAGTGGCGTATTCTCTCTGCAAAAGGAGAGCAGGCAGAACGAACAGATTCGTGTCTGAAAAGTAGCGCTCAGTTCAGGGTTTATTTGAGTGAGCTTACAGCGTTGGTGTCACCCCAGGGCCACAGAGAAGAGCCCCACACTGGAGCAGAGGGTGCTTGATTCAGACTTCTGCAGACATAGAATCCTGCACACCAGGCTCCTCCAACACGTGCACCTGTGATAAAGCTGCCACGACAGGAAATCATTCGCCCCCTGAAAAAAATTCATGTCGCAGACAGCGTATGCTCGTGTTTCCATTCACAGCAGTGACTGGCTTAGTTACAAACAGGCAAACCACCATCCCCAGACAGGATCACTTAAAATAAACCTATGTAAACACATACCCTTATATAACTTATATATATATGTTATATATATAAGTTTTATTTGTGTATACATAGATATAAATATGCACGCACACACACACACGAACACACCCCCGTAACAATAAAGCCCAGAACACACACACACACACACACAGAAATATTGTAAATGATGTTGAACTGAAATCTAAGAATATAATTAAGAAATTATTAGCAGGTTTAAAAATTGATTTAAAAAACTATTCAAAGTGTCTTTAATATTTATGTTCAAGTAAGGGCCAGAATGACCACAGATTAGTATTGATAAAAAGAGCTGGCATTAATTTCCCATATTATGCCAGAACTCATGAGTTATTTCTCATTGTCATTTCGCTATCAGCACACCTCATCAACTAGAAAGATTTTTTTTTTAGGAAACAGTGGTTTCTCAAGACTTGGGTTACAAGCAATATTGTTTAGGCACCCTCAATCATTAACTATTTCTAAAATACACACACACCTTAAAGTATCAGAAGAGAACTAGCAGGACTCAGACATCCACATCCACAGTATTCAGTGTCACAAACAGGTCTTCACAGTAAAAAAGGCAGTACTGGAGACAGGGGATGGAAAGGTGACACAGTGGTGGCTTTTAGAACAACGTTTAGCAAGAGCGACTCTCCAGTACACCACAAATGTTCCATATTCAGGAGATATGGAACCACGGTGGTATTTCAGAGATGACTGTGGGTGCAAGTTGGGATTCAGTGGCAGCTAAAGCTATTGTTTACTTGTGCTCCAGGGTGATTACAAACACCTCTAACAACACTGTAAGGATTATTTGGGATATTCAGTATGGCTAAAAACCCTGGTACCAGTGTCTTATATCAGAAATCACTTTATTAGAATGTAAATGTAGTGTACTGTTTAATGGACATTCAATATATAAATGACTAGTGACTTAGAAGAGATCTTAAAGAAAAGATTTTTTTTCTTTTCTCTTTTTCCTTTTGTTAAGATTATTCCTTATTTCTATTCTGATAGAAGACTCCAAAGATTACTGGTACCCTGGTGCATATAACCGTAAGTCAGCACACAGGCACACACACACACAAAACGTACACCTCACTGCAACACATCGACAGCCCCTTAAATAGAGAGCCCCAGCTCTGGCACTGGGATCTGTACAGCAGATATATTCTCTTTGTGCATTTTGGCATCATTATCACCACTCAAGTTCCACATTTACAGCAAATCAAGGTGGTCTTGAACATAAGAACAACCCATCCCTCACCCTCTCTAAATAAAGCCACGATTAAGTCTTGTAATTTCTTTGTGTTTCTGCTGTCCAGCTGTGCAAATCCAGGCAGATGTGCAGACTGCAAAGCTGACTTCCAGTCTCTTCCAACCCCTCACCAGTCTGGCGTTATCACACAGAGACGACAACGTCGAGATAGAGTCTGTCGTAGGATTCGCGGAAGCACAGGATGAGGAGCAGGCTGAGCAGACACGATCCTGGCAGGCACCAGTTGAACCACGAAAACTCTGTAAAGCAGAACAGAGACCCAACCTCAATTATCAAACATGTTCTGTGTTTAAAGTGACCAAAACTTGGATTGATGGCTGTTTTGAAGGAAATTGCTGTGTTCTGAACAAAATCCTGACAGCCCTTGATTGATCAATGGTTGATAAGGTCTACGAGACTTCTCCATGGATGCCTCAAGTTATACATATATATTTATAGCCAGTGCCTCCAGCTAATGTTAATCCTCCTTATGCAACCTGCCAATGAAGAGAACAGGGAAAAAAAAATAAAATCTATCATTGCTAATGGAGAATAAACCACTTCCAAAGATTCTACTCATTAGTTCTTTGATTTCTATGGATTGAGAACTAAAACAAAAGTGTAGGAAAAAAGCTGGATTTGATTTTGAATCAAACCTGCTACATCGTATAAGGAGGGAAAACCAATTCCTCAGAAGAAACTTGTGCTTAGTACAATCAATTCAATTTAAAACTAGTTGCAAAAACAACTCCTCAGAAGCCTCTTTTTAGCTGTTAGACGTAATGTACTGCTCTTAAAAGGCAGTGTTCCATATTCAAGAAATCCTATCATCTGATATTTGCCTACTAATTAACAGTTTTATTCAATTCTTTTTCAAACTAAGTGCACCACAATTTCCTTTTTTAAAAAGAATCTGTCATTTTGCTGAAGAAATATTAATTTCACTGGAGATATTGTTCTATTTATTTTTTTAAATTTTCCTTTATTATTATTACTAATTTAATTTTACAGAACCTAAACTCTCCCTCAAGGTCTCTTAATCAAAATCAAGGTTTCAGCACTGCTACATTCTTAAATCTGTAATTTATATTGCTAAAAGAAAAATCATGATTTATATTACACAACGCAAACAACAAAAGTCAGAAAGCCTAAAAAACCAACCTTCCAAAACCAATAACCTTCAACAACTCCCTCCCTGATCCACCATAAACCCATAGGGATTTGTTTAGGTAGTAATGTTATTAAAACCAAAGTAAAATCTTTCTAGGCTTGGAGAAGACTGTGTTATGTGTTGCCAGAAGTCAATAGTCAGATGCTTTGCTATTATTTTCCGTATAATATTCTTGTTTAATTGGATTAAACAGACTTTAACTCAAAATTCCTAACACAAATTTAACTTGTGAATCCTTCCTATCTTTTTTAATCCAGAATTTGTGACAGGTCTGGCAATGCAGCGAACGCATCGATCGCATGAAGCCAAAGGTCAGTTTGCTTTTGTTTTTCTCTCAGAAGTCCCTGCAGAAAAGGCAAAGGAAAACACATCCAGAGGCTGCAGCTTTCGGGTGCAGGACACAGCACTAGCAGGGAGGCTGAGCTTTAGGAAGGTTTACATCTCCACTGTGGTAGATGAACCAAAATCTTGAGGGCACTGGAAAGCTTCCAGGCTTTGGGTCTTCCACAGCATTTGCAATATCAGAGGAGAAGAGAAATCAGAATTAAAACTGCTGAAAGATTATTTGGCCTAAAAGGAAAGACCAAAGGAACAAGATGAATTTGACCGAGTTCTGATTTATCTGTAAGCTTCTTAAATGCCATTAGAGGATGTATTTGAATCAAATGAAAGCAAATGATTAAGATCATTATCAAACCCTTAAAGGATTTTTTTTAATCAGAGGAGCCAACAGCACCCACTGGCACTGACCCCCCCAGTGACCACATACTCTCTTGTACTTTCAATCAAAGAATGGAATGTCCTAAGCACAAATTACATTTTTTTACTTTTTTTTTGTTTTCTCCTTTGAAGAAATAGGGAAAATATTCCAAGTATACGGATATACCAATTTCAGGTTTATCCTTACCTGCATTTACTGATACCTGCTAGGGAAAGAAATACTAGAGACCAAAAATGGCCCCAAATTTATGAGGGAAAGAGTTCACCTAATCATAATTCTTCCATCAGAAGTGGGACACTGTATTCCCATCCTCAGTTATTAAGTAATGCCAAACGCTGGATTGTTACTCTGAAAAATGCTGAAAAAATTATCAGAATATTCTGTGTCATCTTTCCAGTTCAGGTATGGATGTCAGAAACTATAATTCACACCAATTAATATTAAAAAAATTAATATTAAAAGCATACTTTAAAATGTAAAGACTAACTCTCATATCACCCAAGGCTAACCTGGTTGGCATTCAGATTTTACAATGATGCAGTTGAACAACAGTATTAAAAAAAAAAAAAATTCTCTCTGTGTTCACAGACCACAATTTGGAACAGTGTTGTCATCCTACTTTGTAATTCCATGGCAGAAAGATACAAACTATGCTGAAAAACAGCCCCAAGTTGTAACCTTGATAATTTCTAGCAGAATTCATTCTGAAATTTGTCAGGCTCCTCTTGGTGATAAAACACAACATTTTAAGAAGTAAATGCTCTCATGATAATACATAAAAGCTCATATTTTCTAATGGTTTACAAGTCTTGCATCATGATGCAAACGTTTACCACAATGACAAAAGACAAACCAAAAATTTGCATCTTTGAAAGACATTAATAAAGACCACTTCCCTTTGAAAGCAAGTTGGGTTCTTATTTTACAGCTTAGAGTAATAATATGTATTATAGCCTACTAAATAGCAAGTTGTAAGTTATAATTACGAGTTACAAGGAAGCCAATACTTGAGAGATGAGAAAGTATGAAGTTGATGAGAACATAAAGCAAAACACTGATGTGCTGGATTAGGCCACAGGATTGTCTAGAGGAATGGCTATTTTAACTTTGAGCAGCGTTGAAGAGCTGCTCTCTCCCCTGCAATGGTCCATCTGACCACTGAACAGAGCTGACCATAAACGGGGCATTTCTGCTCTGCCCCTCCTGGGCAATACAATTTTACCCAGAAGTACGAGATTGGATTAGCTTTACTGTGGTTTTGAACACCCACAGATATAACCATTATTAATGGTCACATTACTAGGCCTTTAAAAAATATGATGACAATGTCCATCTTGATGTACCTGGCTTCAGTAAATTTAAGTAGAATGTATCTAGCATCTAAGTAATTTCATTTTTATTAGCATGCACATAGGAAAGAACATTTAAAATTCTCCTTCCTTGTTGCCCCATTAGAGCAATTGTTATTAGAGAAATTGTATGAGCAAATCCTCCGTTTTAACTGATGAAGGTATGTCTTACTGGAGAATTACATTTTCAACGTGGCTTGTATTTCTTACCTGTATGGTAAAATGTGAGGAAAAACAAAAGCACTCCCATAAACACATTACTCAAAAAGGTGACAACTCCACAGCTAATTCCTTCTGGAACAGGGTAGACTGTCTCCACAAAGAGCTCAAAGAATATTGGTACGCTGCTGTTGAGGAATATACCCAACAAAATGCAGGATGTGTACAGTGTAGCTATAACACAAACAAAAACAGTTATCAATTTCATGCTGGTATTTTTTCACCCCTATTCAGAGCTGCCAAGAATACTAATATTTGAATAAGCAAAAAATGCATAAACTTATTTTTATCCTCTGTGGATCATAAAGCATATCACATCCCACTAGCTTTAGGCAGAATGCATGCATTGATTTGGAAAAAAATATCAGAAATACTGATTTATTTATTTATTTATTTATTTATTTAAACAGAACCCAGGAAGATACACTCAGTGATTTGGAATTCACTTGTAAGTAAAACAAACAACAAAATTATGAATGCAGAGCATCACCTACAGTTTGATTTACCTCTGAAACAAACAGAAAATATTGTCCTCCAAACAATTAGGACAGGGAGCAATTAATGCACCAAATTGGAAATGGACATGGATTAACCTTTTGACTTAGCTCTAAAGGTCAAAACTAATTCTGCTTCCATTTTACAAATAAATACTAATGATCTACCAGATATCAAGACATTAGTATTCAGCACAGCCTGAGTTGCAACATGTTGAATCCCTTCTGGCTGCAAAAGGAAATGAAGGGCACCCAGCGCCTGACAGGAACGGGATAGATTTGATAACGCAGATTATTCACTGCTGTACAACAAATTGTTTTTCTTGGACAAATCAACAGAAGAATATAGACATTTCCTCAGTAGCCTCAGCTGTTTTGTTCTACAATTTCTAACACTGTCAAATACTTTACAGTGCTTAACAGAGAAGCCTATATTATCATTTAATAAATCTATTATAACTCTTTCTGGGGAAAAAAAGAAAAAAGGAAAACTGAAAACTTCAGGAAAATTTAGTACCAGTTTAGCAATTTAAATAAGTCTTTCCTTAGTGCTGTTTTGGGATGGGAAAGATTTCCTGGCCTGCAACTCAACAACTCAAGGTTACTGATCAAGCAAAAAGAATAAAGAAATTATTCAGTTTGAAAAAAAAACCAGAAAACTTTGGAATAATTTCTGAAGTTTCCACCAAAATTATAAGAAAACATAAAGAAAAAATGTTCAGATACAAAAGTATTACAAAGTCACAGAGAAATTATTTATAGTATATTTTCACTGCAGTATAGTACAAAATCCTTAGACAATTTTTTTCATATAGGTATATATAGTTATATTTCAGTTTAAGTTACACTCTTCTGTCTTGGAAAGGGTAGAACTGAAACAGCTTTGTTTCATCTTCTGTTAAGCATCGCTCAAGCTTTCAACTGAGAAACTGTTAGGAAGCAGGAAACTTCCACCTTCAAAAAATTAAAAAAAAATCACTGTTTCTTAAAATGTGAAGAATCATGGGAAAGAGATAAAGGCATTAAAAAGCAGAAAGGGTTGTCTATCAGATTCTCTATTTGATATGGTTTGTTTCCAAGGCACAAAGAAATATTTCTTTCTCTACAAAGGATTTCTCTAGACAAGAAAAGGGAGGGAGAGCTGGCCCCTGCTTTTTAAAATATACCACAATACTCTGAGCTTTTAAGAAAAAAACAAACGAAAAACCACCAGCCCCCAAAAAACCAACCACCTCCTCCCAAAAAAACCATGGTAACTTTCCCAACTCTTAAATTCTCTTATCATAAACTGCAGAATAAACCAAAGAAATCAATGCAAGGTATGTCCAGGCATTGTCAAAGAGGAAGAAAGAAAACCAAACCAGTATTAGGATGTTCTTCCTAATGGGCTCTTCCAGCTAACACACTAAGAACTGATTTCCTAGTTAAAAGATCCATAGATTTTTACTGCAAGTCCTCACCAGTATTTAAAATTTCATGAGCCACTCTTTGAACTCCCACTTACCTCAAACACCACTGCATATTGCTCTAACTGTCTCTAACTGCTATCAGAGGTAGCCAGAAAATCCAAACATACTCGCCTATTTCAAATTTTTGTACTTTCTTAAGAAACCAACACATAAACAAAATAGAAGAATCTCTTAAGACAAATGAACATCTGTCCCTTATTACACTCAGTTGAAGATATCTATAGGTAACTACTTGCTACTTCTAGAGAACATTTCGGAACTTTCCCCAAAGAAGAGAAGGTGTCAGCCAGCTGTAATTCTGTATCAGAAACTCAAACAGCAGAAATAGCCATAAAGCTGCTGAAAGCCACAGCAGCACCATGAAAAGTGGAGCTGTGTACAGAGTGTCAGAGGCAACACCTCTCCAAGAGGGCTGAATCATCTGCCATAAAGAGCAACAGCCAGGAAAGGGGAATCACATGCCTCTGATTAAAGGCAGTCCATAGATGTATAATTTCTAGAAACTCAAGAGTCAATGAGATTAAGTAAAAAATATCCATCAAAGATTAGAAGCCATTTAAAAGATTACGACTTCAAATTGTAGTTAATCTAGTAGGTGCCAAAGTTTCCATAAAACAAACAGGAGACTTCAAAATAGATCTGTAGGTTTAAAATATGCTAGTTGAACTACATCATTACTCATCACTTACTAAATGTGTTAAGAGAACCAGACCATAAGTGAACAAGTGCAGTAACTCTGCATTTTAGAAACTACACCCTCATATTTCCTTGTCATGACACTCAGCAGCATCCACCAGCACACACCTCACACTTCCATACTATTAGGAGCAAAGCAGCTTTAGCATCATCCTTTGGTTGCCCCAGAGTGTTACCTGCCTTGTGTGTGCACACCAAAAACTGCCAGCTGAATACCAATGACAACACCTCAGCTGCGACCACAGGTAATACTGATGAAACAAGGTCTATTCATAGGTACACTCATCTTTGGAATTAATCAGTAGAAATGTCACGGTAACAGGACAGACAGAATACAGCATCCAGAAGATGCCAATTTAAGTTCTAACATCGAATGGAAATGACAGCTTTTAACTGGTAAGCCACAAAAAGAAGCTCTGAAAGTGAAAGAGATGTGCACATCTGAAAGCCTTCCTTAATGGATACATATTGTAGTGATGGGAAACTGTTTTTTATTTCATGTATTTGTAAATCACCCAGGGTCGTCCTCAGTGATATACAAACAAGCTTATTTCATTCACTTGGCAACTAAGGCACAAATCCAACCAGTCAACTAAACAAAAACTCGAAGAGAAGATATGCAGTTTCAGAAACATAAGTAACAGAAAGAAGTAAAGTAAGAGTTCAAAAGTGTTTTTTGCTTTTTATTTCACACGCTAAATAACATATCTCACATTCCAGCTCACGGCCAGCAAGATAGCAGGGAGAACACTACCTATTAACAGAGACCATTTGCTTTCCATTACAGTGACCTTGCATTGAATGAACACAAATAATTACCATGATTTTATACTGCAGAAGAACAGCTGCTAAACTTACAGCAAATGTTCTTTCAATTAAGAAAATCTTAATGACAGTCATCAAAAATGAATATGAAAGCAATGACAAAAAGAAAAGAAAAAGAAAAAAAAAGAGATGATTTACCAAGAAACTAACATTATGTCCTAAGAACTACCAACTAGCCTGGATAGGCATACAGCAGGGAAGTATGTCATGCTATTAGTATAAAAAAAGACCACTTTTTCTTAGGAAAAGGAATTAGCTGCCTATGAAGCTATGTGCAAAGTCGTATATCCAAGACAGTGGCAGCTGTGGACATCAACAATGGAACTGGGTTAGGTTTCCTAAAACATGACATTAATTGAAATAATTTAGAACATATTTGTGTGCATTAAGCAGCTATTTCTCAGGCTGGTTACTGCAAAAAGACCAGGAAAAGGGAAACACCCATCCCAACCACAGCTGCTTCAGAGAACTGGCCAGGAGCTGCTGCAGCACGAGGCTCAAGCCATGCTTTATCTTGTCATGTTCATGCTTGAGGTATGAGGCAATCCATGCTATTCCCTCAGCACTCAATCTCCTGGCTAGGAAGGAAGCAAGGAATAAAATGTGCCTTGATAATACAATTAGAGATGTTACTAATTAGATGAATCAATGTACTGACGGGACTGATGGTGATACAGTGGCTTAGCACAAAGAGAAGAAAAAGTGGTAAGAAGGAAGATTCCTTCTTGGTTTCTTATCTCCTACAGGCCTTCAGCTACTGGATGGCAAATATATGCCTGTATCCCAGAAAAAGACTTTCTTTTCTCCCAACCACAAGCTGTGGCAAAAGCTTTATACTGATAAAAAATAATCAGGGAAAAAATTAGGAATTCAAATAGGGAAGTAATTTAAACGACAGAATTCACTTGGTGTCCCCAGAGGAGCTTGCAACACAGCAGGAGACTCAAGTATCCGTGACATTCAAACAATTTCCCATAATATTCCAGGATGTTCTGCAACAGGTTTAGCAATTTACTCTGAAAGTATAACATCACTAAATGTATAACTACAGAGCCTGATCCAAATCCAAATGAAATTGATGGAAGGATCTCCAGTGATGTGACAACTTCTTATCAACCACTGGCACATGTATCTTGGCTGATTTTTAACAAAGAATATGAAATATTACCATTTAAAAAAAAAGTTTTCAGATAAATTTACACAGGCAATGCTGCATCAACTGCAAGCAGGTGGTGCAGTACTTTCTTCCAAAGTCCTCTGCCAGAATCTCTTGAACTCTGTACATTTTGTAACAGTTCTCTTCTGAGACACACTGAGCCAAGACTCACACAAATTTTATGTGGATAAACACGAAAGTAAATACAACAGAACGGGTTCTCTTGGGTGCAGCATACAATTTAAAGCAAAACCTATGAAGATTTAGGGCACTCTGTTAATACCCATTATAACTATATTCCAAATATCAAAGTGAAAGGATAATGCCTCATGTGGATGCAGTCTGTATTGACTTCAGTGCTTCAGTATCCCCATGAATGATCTCAACAACTCAAACTTAGTTCCTATCAAAATCTAAAGTCTGTTAAAGTAGAATAAAACCTCCCTATAATCTAATTCTGGCCACTGGCCATGGTAAGAAAAGTCATGGAAGAAGTCCCCCTTAATTTTTCCATGAGAAATGTGACTCCCTCAAGGTAAGACAGTAAATTTTACTGTAATTCATTTACAGGAAGAAAAAAACAGAACAGAAGGAAGATGTCTCTGTAGTGCACGTTTATAACATCAATATGTTTCATTGTCTGGATTTCCATTCCAGCACACACTGATCAAATTGTTATCTCATGATATAGTTTTGAAAGTAACCAAAAATCTGATCAAATTTGATTTGTTCTATATACTTCTCATGAGAAAAGCAAGTGGAATTGTCTTCGAAAGCAGAACATTCAGTTTGGAGAACTAAGAAGTAAAGAAATTACTGAGTAAGCCTCAAGATATAAAAGAGGGGGCTGGAAATTACACAGTATTTGAGGTTTGCTATCAGTGGATATTTCAGGTGGCCAGATTCATAGATATTCATCCCTGAAATGCTCCTCCTAAATTTCAAGCATTGTATACTGCTTAACACTGTTTTTAAAACTGTGTTCAAGTAAGCCCCCTAAATTAGTTCTTCTTTAGGCACTCTTCTATCTGTGCAGTTATAGAACCTGTCTACAAAACAAAGGTCATTACTCCCATCCTATGAGCGGGAAAAGCACAACAGGAGTGGGGATAATGATTTGCCCACAGCCATAAGTAAGTTAGTGTTTTCAGGCCACTGTTTTATCCTCTGGTCTCCCTGCCTTATACTTACCAAGCACATTTTGTTTATAGTAAAGAAATTAAACTGAAACAATAAACCAATCAGTATTAAATTATTAACATCTCTCTTTTTCAATACTGTGCTTTGTAGATGAGGACAGAGAGACAGATGTGTTTATAATGTTCAATCTGTTGAACCTGAAAATAAAAGTGTAGGCTGCCTAACCTAAATATAGTCATCAACTCATGGAGTTGCCACCATATTCAGAGTGTCTGCCATGCAGCACTAGAAAAGATTTTGTAAAGCAAAATTCCACTGAATGTGCTCATAAATATTAGAATATTCTTGACATGCTATGCTGAAAACATTCAATCTGAGCTGTGAGCAACTAGCATTGCATATCAATTTTTGGAAAATGCTAGTATTTGTATCCAGAGATACCACCAGCAATACAAAGTGGCAAGATACCGAAACTGGCATTATAATGCCTTACACAATTATTTTGGGTCGAAGTATCCCATTGTACATAAATTCACATAATGAAGTTCAGTACAAAGCAAACTAACAATGAACTTGGCACAGAGAAACAGATCAGCAGCTGCGCTGGGACTTCAATGGAGAAAACTATTTCAGTGCTCGATGTGTACACAAAATTGTCTTTGAAGCTGAAATGCAAATAATATACATTAAAATTAAAATTTCTTAAAATAAAATTCAGGCTTGCTTATAATATAAATCAATTCCAGAATCAAGGTTTTTGGAGAGCTGTGATTAGCTGATGAGAGGTGTTTTAGACAGATGATACAGTAGCTATGATGGCACTGTATCATTATTGCCTTGCTTTCTTTTTTCCCCACACTAGTTGTTACAGTTCATGTATATGACTCTGAATATACTTTTTATAAAATCTTTTGGAGATACATTAAAAAGTCAACAACTGACAGAAAACTTGTTTTCCTCCATGGCTGGAGGAAAAATGGAGCATATTACGCAAATGTAAAACAATGTAGGCATTACTCAATACAAACAATGCTAAACAGTATAATTTAAAAAAAACTCTCAAGTGCAGTCATTGATTTTTCATATCTGCATTAAAGGTCTCCATTCTATGTAATTACATTTTGCAGTAAACATCTTTAAATGATGTTGTGCCTATTTACAAGGAATTAGGAGAATATTATACGAGCAAGGTCAGGAAAATACATTTTGCTGTGATCGTTTTTTCAAATTTCCTCCCCCAATATTTAAACCAGACATTACTACAACTGCTACAAAGAATACTGATTAAAAGAGAAGGGTTGGTTTGTTTGTGTTTTAAAAACAAATCTTTAGAGATTTTCTTCCCTTCCCTTTAGGATGAATAATTGGCCAAACTCTCATCTTTTTAGCATTTAAAAAGTCTGCTTCCATGTAAATGTATCCACCTAAGTGCTTGCTCTGGAGACCAGGTGGGAGATGGGCAGAGGGTTTTCAAAAGAGGGAAATGAGCCGGGTATTGGGGAATCACCCAATATCCACATGGTAAAGGAAAGACTGGTTCTGGACCTGGGGAAACCTCTATCAAGGTCTGCCTATGGATGCAAACTTTATTCATGGATCAAGCAGCTGTCAGGTGAGATGTGGCAGATGATTGTTATCTAACCAGCCTTTACCTCTGTGGTGAAGCTTCCTGCCATAACACCTGGGCCAATACAAGGGCTCCTTGTGTCTTGCCTCCTCATCAAAATGCCTTTCCTGACCCATGGAAGAGCTCCCTTTTAACGGTACCAGCAGTCTGTCAGACCATGTGGATATTTTAGCAGTTTCCAGGTATTGCTGAAGATGGCAATGTGTATGGTTTTGTAGGGCAAAGTCTGACTTGTTCAAGAGAACAACATTGGAGGCAGGCCTCGAGAGGAGGTGGAAGTCCCTCCCAAAATGGGAGCTAGATAGTTGGAAAAGATCAAATGTACACCCGCAAAAGTTTCCATATCAGTTTTGAACCCTGCTTGGTCTGCCTCAGCATTTGAATGAGGCTGAAAGTGTGGACTGAGATCCATCAGTGGCTCTGTAGCACTGCCAAGCCCAACACTTGTGCTCTTTGCCACAGGGCAGGAAGAAGTGAAGGAGCCTTTTAACCTTCTATCAACATCAAACCCTGCTGCCCTCAGTAAACAACAATCCCTGCTTTGCAGCAGGTGTTCACTGCTGCCTGAAAAGTGTCTCTGGGATACAAAGCATTACATGGACCTCTTCTGAAAAAACAAACAAACAAACAAACAAAAAAAGAAACTAGAGATAAAAAGAAAACTGTGAGAAAAAGAAAAAAGAAGGGAAGAAAAAAGAAGAAAAAAAGAGAGAAAAAAGAAAAAAATGAATGAGGAAAAAATCTCCATAATGACTGCTGCTTTTGTTTTGCACATCTTCCACCTCTACAAAAACACACAGAGGATAACTACCCGGCAGCCCACTGTCAACATCAGTCCACTGAGGATGCAGACTGACTTCCACCTTTACCAGCTACCACAAATCACTTCCCAAAGCTGCCAGCCCACGGCCTGCATTTGACCTCATACGTTTGTACTCTGATATACTCTACATCTCAAACTTTTAATTAAAAGGAGAAGAAAAAAAGAAGTTCATCCAAATCAATTCAAATGTACCGTTTCTCCCAATTACTGTGAATGCAGAGGTCATCATCATATTGCATCATTACATTGAGGAATAATCTAGCATGAAGGCCTATAAATTAGCTTAAATAGCTTGTGTGTTTTCATCCATAACAGCATATTTCATAAAGATATACCACTGCTTTTCTGTGTACAAGAAGCTAAATTGAACAGACACATTACATCTCTTTTATATGAACTTTAATGAGAAGAGCCTGATATGAACCTTCCCCCACCACCTAACTATGAAATTTAAACATAAGAAAAAAGAGATCTTATTTGGTGCTTACACATTAGACTCTGATGCTTTTGACTGACTTTTTTTTTTTTGAGGAATGCACCACATTGCTGGCACTTCTATTCAAAACAAGCTTGTGTTTTAAAAGAAAGGGTTCAATATTTACAGAGACATATATAAGAACACTGCTGATATAAAACTCTAAAATATAATTACAACTTAATCTAAGGAATCATCCATTTTAAGAGAAATAACAGCTGCATGAAAAGAACAACCCAATCCCCAGATTTTTATCAAGGGATGCTAGTTTAGGATACTGTATATCAAACCTCAAATACCTTACATACTTTCATGTCCTGACAGTGGATCACCTTTCCAAAAAAACCACTGCAATGCACCTACATGCTATAAACAAGTAAAAATTCTTATAGAACCCATGTCGCATGCTGAATTCTTCACAAAAAAAAAATAAAGTAAAATCAGAGAGAGCTCCATCAGTTTTATTTTGGAGTACTGGTGAGTACATACGTAATGACTTTCACCTCTTGAAACCTTTCTGCTTCATTCTTATGCATAGACTTGAAGAGACATTTATGTATTTGGCTTGTTGCATCAACTCAGAGGATAGAGTTACTGTAAAAATTTACATTACTGCAGGTTTGTAGTGACAAAGCAGGCAAGCACAAGAAAAAAGGTTCTATTGCATTTATTTTAGATTTGATGGAAAAGTGTAGTCATTTGGTATGACAACAGCCATCATGAAATTTCATTTGTTTATTGATCAAATTATGTTTTATTTAAGCAGAATTTTTTTGAAAACATTGAAATTTCAAGATAAAGCACAAATTGGACCTATCCATCCAGATGGTGTTGCTCCTGAACTGATCATGTATTTCAATTTGCTGTACCCACTTTAGTTTATAGTTGTGACATTTGCAATGCACCAAGGGCACTCACTGAAAATCAAAGTTAATTTGAGTAAAACAGTATTCTATATACTCTCCACACCAAACTCTTTAATTAAAAATGGGAAAAAAAAGGTTTTGTTTCTCCTATAATGCCTAAGTTGCCTATAACAAAGACGGTGCTTTATTTAAAATGGATTTACAGAATTCTTTATTAAATAAATATATTATTAAATCTCAATGGCTTAGGTTTTACTGTAACTCATTACTCTGTTGAAGGTCTTGGAATTACAGGTGGATCAGTCCTTTGGTGCAGATAATAGGTGAAGGACAGATTTTTAAGAACTAAGCAGCACTAATTTTCAACTAAGGGTACAGCTTGCTGGCAGTCTGAGTAGACCTCTGAGCTTTCCCCCCACTCCTGCCAACAGCTTTTTTTCCTGTCTTTTTGAGGCACAGGCTGAGTTAATTTTGGGCTGGAAGAGTTCCCTGAACCTGCATGCAGGTGCAAAAAAAAGAGGACAGTACTGCGCAGGGACAGATTTAGATGGCTGAAAATACTATGGGTCACCTTGGTTTGAAATGCACCACATGTTTCCAATAACTAATATAAGTTTCAATCCCCTAAACTCCCAGACATAACACTGTTTCTTATATGCAACACTACACCCATTCATCTGATTTTTCTTGATTTGTTTCTCACCTCATTTATTTCAAAGGACCCAAAGAAGAAAAACACCTTGTCCCCAAATCAAATTTAAATGTGTATTCTGGGATCTTATTATTGGGCTTTGTAAGTTTTTAACCTTGTTATGAAGTCATCCAAAGCTGGTAAAAATATTTCTGATTCAGTAGGTCTTCTAAACATATTCTTTTTGTCTTAACAGAACTACTGTATTACTAAAGATAACAAACCAGGTTATAAGACATTAAGACTGCAAATACTTGCCTGCAATATCAATTATAAATAATAGGAATTAAAATCATTGTCAATACCTGTGGTTAAAGGCAGATGAGTGACACTAGTTAGACAGGTGAGAGTAAACCAGGTTGATGCTAATGTTGCTCCAGATAAAAGCAGCAGCAGTATAAACTTCAGCATGCCCCTGATAAAATCTGCAAACCTGAAATAAAAGCACAGATCAGAGCAGTACAAATGCTGATTTTCATATTTTTATTTAAATGCGATGCTTGACAATTAATTCAGTATATTCCCCTTAAACATTTTGGAGACTATAAAAAGAATCTAAAAGTTGTTTCTCATTTTCAGGAATAGGAAAAAAAAGGTGTTTTTATAGAATGGTGATATTTCTAGCTGTCAAGCTGAAGAGCAACGGATTTTTTAGCTGTCAGGAAATAACAACCAAACCAGAACAATTCTCAAGGCATCAAATGAAAACACTTGGTATAGAGGAATGGTTTGCTTTTTTTTTTTCCTTCTGCATTTGCTGGACACAATATCACACCACTACATCCATCGCTGCTTTGTCAGTGTTTGCCAGTCTCCCTTGGCAGACACAGAACTCCATTAGCATATGAGGAGGCTGCTGTGTTTCATTCAAGACATAGTTAAGTGTCCAGATTAATTTTTGTGGGAAATGACAAAACTCCAAATACCAGAATCCCAAGTTGAAGGTGACAAGGAACAGCTCCTGAGCCCTTGGATGCACTGGTGACGAAGCTCTTGGTGGCTTAGGCAAAGGAGGAACTCTTTATACAGGGGGTCACTGCCAGTGGCTGTTTTGAGTTGAAATGTTCCAGAAACCAAAAGCTTGGTGTCACTCCTCTCCGACACATACCCCGTTGACAGTCTGGGGAGCACAGCCCCACAAGCCCTTGGGTATTCTGGCTGTTATACCACCTGATGACACAATTGTTTTTTTCATTTTTTTTTAATTTTTCTTTCAAGGAGATGGAGATGCATTTGAGCAGTGCTCGCATGGCATAATTATCAGTGCAACTGCTCTTTTCAACAGGGATTTCAACCTAGCTACTAAAAAAGATATATTAGAAAAGCCCATGTCATTTATTCACAAGTAATTTTCTATAATCTCCTGCTTAGGAGATGTGATTTTGGGATGGATAGGTTAGGTATGTATGTCTCAAGCATATCTTCTACCCTCACAGCCTCCTACCTTGATTAGGCTAATGGCAGCATAATCCACCTAGGTCAATCTGTGATGAAATTTGTCCATCCATCAGCTAACTGCCTTCTCTGCCCTGACAAAGATCACTTTACAAGCAGATGCCTTATAGCTTAATTGATAAAAGAGACAATGCTACCAACATTTTGAAAACTAGGAACCTCAGCTCCCCATATACCATAAGAGATGTAGGAGTAATGCAATCAAACACCCCTCACCCTCCCAAACCAACTTCTTTCCTCTTGTTTTGATTCTCCCTGTGCTTAATTCCACATTGAATTTAGCAGTCAGTAATTCAATAAGCAGTAGTGGGAGATCAATGCTGCATATCATCTTAAAAGTTTATGACTGCAGTGTTGAAGTGGCTTATGCATTCATCTCCAATAGCAGAGGTCAGCTGCTACTGTTGCTTTTCCTCTGACAATCCAATCCAGCAATCAAGATCATCTCACTGGTTTGGCAGTTTCTTTAATTATTCTTTGGGATCACTAGGGTCAAAATCAGCAATTTTAAAAGCTTTGCAGAAGCACCTCAAAGTGTAAGCTTTCAGCTTCTTCCACAGAGACTCCCTGTCTTGCCTGCTGGCAGACAACATCATTATTCTCCATCCTTACAGGCAAGTGCAGTGATGTAGATCCTGTCTAATGAAACATAGTGTGAGAAGTATCAGCCTTCTGGGAGGGACATTCACAGACAACAGGTCTGGAGGTAATCTCTAGGGGATCCTCTATCTCTATCCTACCACCAGGGATACGTGGAGATGGGAGGATGATACGCATCTAAACCATTCACAACAGTTCAGTGGAGAAAATATCTACCTTTACTGAGCAGCTGCAACTCTTTTTGACACAAAGATCCTGGTTTGGGTAGCAGTGTGCTCTAAGGAGCATTCAGGTATCACAGGAGTCCGAAAGGGTCAAACGTCCCCCAAAGGTAAAGGTTTATGCAGCTACTGAATTCAGCCAGCAACAGAAATAATGGGGAAGAAATAAAATAGCAACCTAGCCTGAAGTTGGTAATTGGGGGACTTCTGCTTCTTGTTTCGTTACAGGAGAATAAAGAAGATTGTAAATCCGGTCAACTCTTCAGAATACTTGTTTCAGTTAAAAAATTATTTTTATCCTCTGACCTGGGTATCTGCTTTCAAACCCCTCTGTTCTGTTTAAATCCTTCTTCATCATCTAGCATGTAAAGGGATGTCTGCAACTGCTAAAACAGTAGGCACAAGAGGAGATAAGGTGTATACTTACCCAGACACAGACCTCTGAGCCTACTGCTGGTACTAGTCTCCAGCATCTCAGGAGATCCAGCCCAAGGCTGTATCCTACAGTTAAAATCACAAACTTGTGTTGCTGACAACACTGTCTGTTGCTAAGGAAATTATCACCATGTCATAAAGTTTCAGCACTTTGACTACACTGCAGGTTAGAAGTGGGAAGAAAAACTGAGCCGCAGAGGACAAAACCTCAAAAATATCTGTGATCATTGGCAAATGGGGGGAAAAATATTTTAAAAATCCGAGGAAAGGGAATATGCTTCTATGCAATGACACTGCTTTTCTTCAAACCAGTAGCATTTGAAAGCTGCCAGCAATGGGTACAGCACCTGTCAGCTGCCCAAAAGGCCAGGCTTTTCAATTATAAAAATGCATCACACAAATTAGCTAAACATGTAAGTTCACAGCTATCAGGACAGCAGTGGGTGGAGATCAGGAGGATTTATGTATAATGCTGAGGAAAACTTCCACCACTTTGAAAATGAGATAGAGAAACAAATTTCCAAACTGGGCATTACTTTATATATAGATGATTTAACACCTACTGTGATGTGCAGGACCTAACGTTCCAGGGCATTGCTCTCAGGTTGCTAAGAGTTCTAAATGATAGAATCTGCATTGACAAAAATGAAAAGAGCAAATGCCTAAACTGCAGCAATTTTGCTTTGATAAATTAGCAGGGAAAAAAAAAACCAATGAAAAACCCCCCACCCCAAAACTAACAGCTTCTTAAGAGGTGGTTAAGGGAGAGAGCTGCTTGCTTGGCAAATCACAGTTCTGACACTGAAATATATCAACTTGTCAGCTTTGACAAGAATCATTACTTAATTTTCCTAATTACAACTTTTAGCAGATTACAGTCAGACTCGTCATTGATTCAACCCTACACAGATAAATGCTGAATAGGCCTAGGAGGGAGAGTCATCCATCAGGAGTGACAAATCATCTCCTCCCTCCCTTTCTGTATGCGAACCCTCCCATTTGAACTGTACATTGCCCAAGTTAGAAAGACATATTTGGAGACAGACTGCTGGTATTTCCTAAATTTACTGAATGCCACAAAATATGGGTGTTCAACCAGGTTTGAAATCAAAGGTTTGAAGCAGTTAAAGTGACTGTCAGCGTTTCCTGAAACTTAACCCAGGCAATATATTAAATAAATTAATCTACCATAAAGACTGAGATTTGCATGTTGGCATTGAGTCAGCAGACTCTCTCCTAAAAAGTTAAGTGAGCTGCTAAGGGTGCCCCTCTACTACTGAAATGTTGCAAATAGACTAGAGATTAATTCATGATGGAAAAGATTAAACTAGCACACTACTTGTGCTTCAGCGTGCAATCTATGACATCTGCGTCATTTACAACAGTTGGTTTTCAGCATCTCTTACAGAGAAAACCTCGTTATCTGAGCTTAGCTAATCAGAAGCAACTCTTTTCAGAGGAAGTCAGGGCATGAACTTTGTTTGGCTAGAGTCCTTTGGCCTGCATCTGGAGTGGATGGGAGAGAAGCGCTTATTTCTTTTCCCTAGGTCAGGAGTTTTTTCCTCTCCTTGTTGCAGTTGCTAGGCAGCCTGCAAAACGTCAGGATGAGAAACCTCACATTTCTTTATGCATTGTGTACTCTGATGAAGCACATAAAATAGCAAGTGAAAAAAAGAGAGTTTCAATTTCTGTCCTAAAAAGATCCCTCCCTGTGTCCATAATCCTGCAACAACTGCAACCATTAAAGATCTCTGCACTTGTGCTAAATTCATTGCAGAACTGGAGTCTAAAGAGTGGACATAGAGAAGTCAGGACAACGCTCAGGTATCACAATGCAAGGGGAATGTGTGATTGGTTTTAGACAGTTTTATAAACTCATTGCTCAAGTATCTCCTGAAAGACTTTTTCTTCCTCCCTCCATCTCTTTTTCTAAAGAGAAACTCAACGCAGAAAAAGCAGCAACCTTTTGGAAGGGCAATCCATGCTTTGCTGTTCCTCTCCCCATGTCATCATCATTCATGATAGCCACAGCAAGCTGCGTCTGGATTTATAAAAATGCATAGATTCACCCATACTGTAGTCTGTAGGAGTACAGCAGAAAATAGGCTAAACAGGAATCCAGTAACTTGGCCAAAATGGGCCCAGACTAATTTCTCTGTGGAGGAGCATAAAATTATGGTGGGTATGCTGCCTGTACTGCATTCCCTATATCCCTTTGGGAATCAGTACGCCCAAAAGTGTTGATGGAAGGAGACAGACATTAATTTCTTCAATGCCTTCCAAATGTGCTACAACAGATTCTCCTTTATACCAGGCAGCTGAATTCACAAGAGCTGTGTTTAAAAGCAGCATACAGGAAGCCCTTGTCAGGAGTTACAGTCTGACTTGCCAAATTCAGGTATATGCATGCGGAATTCTCAATCCCCAACAACCACTAACCTGGTACAAATTATTCCTCTACAAGAAACACATCATAACCCCAGAATGCATTTTCCATTTCAAGTTTCCAGAAGAAGAGAGAAAACAAGTTATGTTACTATGAAGATAAGCTAAATGACAATCACAGCTGAAGAAATGAAGAAGGACTTGTAATTATTCCTACCTTGCCATTGCTATGCCAACAACGCAACCTCCAACTATAGACCAAAATCCAATCCAACCTGCATCTACCTGACAGGAAAAAACAAAACAAAACAAAAGAGAGAAATGCATTAAAGCTGAGAAAAATAAGACAATGTTACTTTCAAAACAAATGGTGTGCAGGAGCTGCAAACTGCTAACAACAGCCCTTGACAACAATCTGAAGTGCAAGGCTTTTTCTAGGAAAGGAAATAAATTCACTACAAGGAAGTATGACTAAGTAGTCTATGCCCTAAATGTGACCTCTCTTTATAGAATCTGAGTAATGTCCTCTGTTTTTTTATAATACTCTATCAAAAGCTTAGAAATCATCTTCTCCCCACTTCATCTTTTCCACCAGGCACACATTATTTTCTTTCCCTAAAGGTGCAGCAGCCAACAAACAGTTTGTTTACCTGCCTCTTCCTTCTTGTCAAGAGGTGTGCACAGTTCTGAAAACACTCGCCACTGATGGAGAGTCAGAAGGGAGAATTGTGACAGTTTGGGATGCCAAAGCTACGGTTTATTTTGTTTAAAATTTCAAGGAGAAAAGTGGTCCATATGTATTAATAGCTGCTTAAACATAAAAACCTGATAAAACTGTATGCTCTTGCAAAGTAAAAACGTGCCATTTACAAAATGGCTGCTGATTATCAGTCAGGAGATACTTACTTGGCTTACGTGAACAGGCGTTAATATCAAATCCAGAACACCAGACCAGCCAGAGAAAACACCCAGTGGTATAGCATAGGCTAAAGCAATCATCAAGAATCGGAAATTGCTGTGAAGATAAAACATTGCAATTAGCTGCAGGTTATATTAGAAATCACACCAAGATTAGCCAGTACAGTAAATGACACCTTCTATATTCTGCCCATCAAGAAAAATAGCAAAGGTCTGACAGAGGAATGAGCCATGAAAATCACTGAATTTCCAGTGGCTGATATGTTACTGCCTTAGCACTGTGATGATAGAAAAAGCCAGTCTCTCCATATGGTTCAAAGATTTCTGTAACATGCTGGGCTCATGTGTTTCTCATTTCCACAAGGAATTCTTCCGTGCACTGGCATGGGCAATCTCCTTAACCACAGTGTAGGTTAGGAATAATAAGCACTAATTTAAATGATGAAAAGCATATTTCAAGAATAAAATCAGAGCTTCATGCCTCTTGAACTGAACTTTAAAAAAAATAAAGCAAAAAGAAACCCTGTTTTATTTCTCTTTGTTTTGGTGAAAGCAGGGAGAGCTCTGGAAATTAGACGGGTACAGTTGCAAGAGTGGAAAATTTTGACAAGTTGAACAGGCAAAACCCAGAGACAATACAATATAACATTCTGCTCTAAATAGTCAACGTGTTGGCTTTTCCTCCCAAATAAAATTATTTAACCTTTAGCATTCAGGGAAGGTGAAACAGTCAAAACTGTGTTACCATCTTCATCATATTCAGCTAAACAGGGGTTTAGCCAACAGCTTTCCCCACTCACTGCAACTGAAAGCAAATGTGAAATCTTTGCTAAGAGACATCCAGATTTTCCTCAAAAAATGTTTCAATTTTGGATGAAAACCAGAAAATATACTTTGGACTCTGCAACAGTGATACTTTAAAGTGAAGAGATTCTATGGTGATTTCAAGGTCAGTTATCCCATGGGGTATCTGTGTAACCACAAAATGTGGCTCCCTCCAGTCCCAAACTATTTATGTAAAATTGATCCTGATCAGTACCAGTTCCTTGGCATGCAATGGCAATTTGATAGCACCCAGTTACGAAAGCCAAGAGGGAGAGAAAGAAATTCGATTACTCTCCAAAACATTCAGAGGTTTGCAGCTTACACTGTTTTACTCCCCTAGATGATCCACGCACAGCACACCAGCCAGTGTTTTTTTGCACTCTTCTTTTTCACACATCCTCTTCTTGAATAACACATTTTCATCACATGAACATATCCTCTGCTTTCAATATCATTTGTGTCAAATTTATTTTTTAATGCAAAGAAAAACAACTCACAAACTTTCATCTCTTCTACCCATTGGTTATTTTTCTCTGAATGCTATCATTTTCCTGACAACTTTTTTTCTCTCTTAAGAATGCCATATTCTTATCCTAGTCTATCTTGTATCATCTTGGCATCCGATGCTATTTAATACTATCCACATGAGAGCCAATTCAACATCTGTAAAATAAAATAAAAAGGAATTTTACATGGACTTTAAATAGCCATGTTGTAGATTGCAAAGAGGGAACATGTCTGAATGCAGTCTTCCAATATAACACTTGCTGAATATTCAAAATATTTGGCTACCTGAACCTCAGCTTCATTAAAGAGCTACTTTTGAGGAAGTGAGAACTCTGTAATGTATTTGACCAAAATTTCCCGTGGTGTATTTTTTTTTCTGTAACTCAAGCAACAAGATAGACTGTCATGTGGGATAGCTGCTCTGTGCCCCATCCAACTCCTAGTACCAATCCTAGAGAACCAGCTCTGCATCATGACATCCTCCAATGACAGAGGCTGCCACCCTGCCTAGTCTCCAGCAGAAGTGAGGTGACCTGGACAAAGGGTGCATGACATTGACAAAGATCCCCAGACATCATTCTGCCCCCTTGTCCAGCAACAGCTAGTGCTGCCTACATTAAGTGCTAAAGCTGTTTGAAACATACATCTTTCAGCAGCAGCTCTGCTTTTCATGGCTCTAGTCGCTTGTATTTGTTTTTGCAATTTTGCAATTACTCCACTGAAAATAGAAAAATGTGCTGTCTGTCACACCATCAGCTGGTGAACCCACACTGTTTTCCATCGTATCAGTGATGACGGGACATCAGCATTAGCCTCTCTTAAACCACTCTGCTGGAATACAAATTGATTTTTTCTCCTGTTTTTTTTTTTTTTTTTTCAGAAACCTATCTAATGCTATCAGAATCTGTAAGACAGACTGGTTCAGAGGGGAGCCCCATCAAAGTCAGTCATCATTTTCAGAATAACTTTGACAGTGCCTATTAACATCAGGCACGCTCTGAGCAGCTTCCATTACTGGATTGTGATGTTGATGAAAGTTTCATTAAAGCAACAATGATGCATAAAAACCCTATTACAAAATTTCAAAATTGCTTACATAGTCCCTTGAAAATATAAAAGGCACATAACTGGCTAAAAGTATCTAATTACCTCAAAGTAAAAATCACAACAAGTTTTCTTACTACAGATTTTAATATTTATCAACTATTTACTTGTATTAGGATTTTTTCCATTGAAGTTTGCGGCATATTCCAAACTGGGAAAAAAAAAAGTTTCTTGCTTCACCCAAGAAACTGATAAAGGGCACTGTACTTTTTCTAACAGAAATTCAAACTACACTTGTCACAGCATGTGATAGACTGTTGAAAGATTTGGGCTTAGCACCCAAACCACGAATAATCTGTCGTCTCCCACTGCAGGCTGAGAGAGTTGGTATCAGGAGATAACCAGAGATTAGCTAACTGTTATATTCTGTCAGAAGCAGGAATCCTCCAAATCAGAAGGAAGAATTGAGTTTCCTAAGAAAGTCCCAAAAAATGGCTTACAGGGGATGGTTGACCTCTGTTGATGGTATAATAGAACTCTGCAAGAAGCAGCTTGTGTAGATGACTGCCCAAGGACCTGAAGGCATGAAGGAGTGTGGGATCTGAAAGGATGTGACAGATTCTTTTGGTGTCCAAGGTAAAAAGGTCACTGACTTCAATGGTAACATTATGCTATGCTGCTTTATTTTGAAGTAATAAAACTGCAGCCTGAGGGAAAGAAGAGGGAAATGATGAACATCTCAATTCTCATGAGCGTTTTTGGTGCACTGTTGAGTCAGCCCACCAGCTCACACACATCCCAAATGCCTTACATACAGTTCTTATACCAGAGGGTAAGTCTACAGCAAGGGGAAATCATGATTTCTTAGTACTCATCTGCTCGTTACCTTCAGTCTACACTGAAGGTCTACAGTCTACACTACTAAGTCAAAAGAAAGGGTCTCTGAGCTAAGAATTATGAAGCCTAGATTAGGCGGGCAACAGAGCTTAGAAGCCTAATGAGCCAGATGATGAACTTCTCCTGAAGCATGGCAGACACCATTTTCTTCTATAAAACCCAGTTGCTTTGATGGATTGTTGCTGAAAGGCTCCTCAAGATAAGCAGGTATAATGATGAATTGTTGATTATTTCATGTACAGAGGAACGAAGAAGTGCCTTTGATAAAGGGTAGCATCGAAGAATGCAAAAAGACCAGAGGGACGGGAGATATAATTATCTACCTGTCCATGTTTAAAAAAAAACCCTCTTGGTTCTTGGAGACACTATAAACTATGCTCATTATTTAACAATACAGTTTGTTTTCTTCAGTTTCACTGGTTGAGAATAGTAAGCCACCTCTGCTGTTTATATCCTGACCTTACAGTATCTCAGGTCCACTGTTTACAACCCTTTTAACATGGAATCTACTGGTTAAAAAGCTCCCAAATGGAGCACTGTCAACGGAAATTTTATATTTCACCTGCGGAGCCAGTTGCTGTTTGGATTTCTGTTCAACGGCAACATTTTTACTACACAGCCTCAGGCAGGGTCCAACTGCACATCAGCTTGGGTGAGTAAGAGCATTACTATATGTGCTAAGTGTCCTTAGGGGAACTGCTATTTTTTAAGATCCTGAGTAGGTCACTTTGCAGACTTAACCAGTCAGCTGTACTCACACTTTCTCCCGACTGACACCGTGCTCCAGGATGAACATTCAGGATTAAGCATCTTGCCAGCTATTTACCCCCCCAAACAAAATAAGAAACCTCCAAAAAGAAAAGGAAAAAACCCCCAAAACCAATGACAACAGGGGATGAGTTGTTTTCGCTGCCTCTAAATACACTTATTGAAAGTACAGCCCACAATAGAGCTGTAATAATTGAATGGCTAATGCTCCATTACTATCAAGTTTCAAGCAGCCCTTTATATGCAGTTTCAGCTTCTATCATTGCATCAAACAACAAACAGTTACAACAAGAGTCTGAAGCCTCCCTGTGAAGTCAGTCACACTCGGTACCATGGGAGCAGTTCTTTGCCCCAGGAAGTTCATCTCTGCAGTATCATGTACAGGGCACAGGCATTCACAATTACCTACCATTAATATTACAGTTCTTTTAGCTGTTCCTTTGATATGATATTTTCATTACACAAGACATTTACAAACACTGGGGGGAAGTAGGTCTGTGTCTTACCAAAAGAGCCCAAGTGCAAAAAGCTGCAAAGTTGTCATTTTCTTTGTAACTTCTTTCTTTTTTTAAACCTAAGAACTTAAAGGACCCTAGTTAGTTTTTGAACCTGTCCAGAAACACATCTGGAGACATTTTTCCTATTCCCACTTCATATTTTAACATACTTAATGAGATTTAATTGATCAAATCACAGTTTCAGATAGTTCGTTCATTGCTCCCATGGCTGAATAATCCTTCGAATGACAAGTAAACTCCAAATTCATTCCAATATAATAAGCACAGATGAAGGCAGCTTAGTTAGTTAGGTTTGCCCAGTGTTGCTAATTGTTATCTCGCAGCACACTGTTAACAACCTTGTATAACCTGTTGTAACAGAAGCATTGTATAAAAAAACCTGTGACAAGAGGATAAGTAAAGCACTGTTGGTGCTAAAGGACTCTGGCACAAAGCCTTGAGATATACCCAGTGATTTAAAATTTAATGTCTGCTTTTCAGCAGTTAGTATCCTTTTATGCCTCAACATGAATAATTAATTTTATTTTGTTTAAAAGCACTACAAACCAACTTGTTTGCTCCATGAGAAGATTAAAGCACACTTGTTTTTATTTATTTAGGTGCTGATCTGCTTTGAAGTGGAACCCAGCGAGGTCCTACCTTAACAGTCTGCAAAAACTTCTCCTGTAGCTGAGCCGCTGACTCGCTGCAGCAACGCTGGGAGGGAATGGAGGGCGCGAGGGGAAGTAGGCCAACGCTGCGGAAAATATCAGGGAAACCATTCCAAATTCTAAGCAAGAGGGCAAAGAAAAACAAAACCGAGAACAGATGTTAGCATCGACAGACTTATTTTGGTACACTGCTGTTACCAGCCAGCCTCCGAGACATAAATCCCACCACAAGTGCCTTAACGCCCCTGACAACAGAACTCGGTAACTTGAAGGAGAATTTCTTTTTTCCCTCCCCAAACAAGATTTCAAATTGAGATGGAGAATCAATGAGACTGGCAGTGCATGCCAGTGTTAGGAGCTGCAGAGAACCAGGCTCACACATGGGGAACTCAGTGAAGCAAAAGGACACTGTTGCTTTTTCTCCCTAAAGAGAACTGCAATATGAAGATTTGGGCACATTTCCTCACGATGGAAGTAATGCAGTGCAGGTACCAGCAGGCCAGAGACTTTAAACAGATGGGACTGGGGAAGCCTCAGGGCATGGAATGACAATTACTCATTGCACAGGATGATGAAGGCAAATGAAAGGTCAAGCAAGGCAGCAGTTCGGACACAAACAGTTTTACATGGCAAAGGAAAATAAAGAGAAAAGTGCAGGAGCAGCCATGGCTCAAGAACAGAAAAAAGTACAGGTAAGAGGGGGAAAAAAAGAAAGAATACAGCTGTTTGCAGATGCTCCTCTTGTTCAGCAGTAGGTATTCTAAATCTTTGAAAAATTTCATAGCAGAAGTTTGGAACTGAGCTTGAAAAGTGACGAGCACTTCACAGAAAATACTCAGTAAGTCCCATGAGCAGACATTCTGAGGAAAAACAACTCTACCCACAGTCAGTCTAATTAGTTTTACAGGCATTTTGCAATGTATATCATGTTCTCCATAGTCTTCAATCCCAATATTTCTCCCATCCCCTTTGAAAACAATATTCTTTGCTGCTGCAGAGAAAAATGTATGGCTGAAGTGTGTTATCTTAAAAGAACCTGTGATCTTATAACAAAGAAGTGTTCACTGACACCACAAATAAATTCCAGCAGAGCTGGATACTCAATTGCGTTCATTTTCTTTTTCCTCTCTTTTTTAATAAATCAATATGAACATGGCACTTTGCCAGGTCTTCTGCTAAACCAGAAGAAAATAAATTCAGGAAACAAATAACAGAGACTAAATGGATCAGCTGGAGATGGGGAAAGGAAACGAATGCTTTATTCAGTATATGGGAAAAAAGTCTACACTAAATTTCCTTTGAAGGCATACTGGGAATGTGACAATGCCATTCTTCACGATCAAATACTAAAAGATTCATTTTGAATCATGTGGTGTCTTTTCCTTCTGTAGTCTAACTGCATGTTGTAAGGGCCAAGGGCACTTCAACTAGACCTCACTCTATCTCCTCTGCTCTCTGGAAAACAGATTAATTTCTATCTTTGTGTACATTGTTTCTGAAACCATGAGCAGTGAATAAAGAACTGGTCATAACTGATCATCCCCGAACTAAGAAAGGGATGAGATGCTTTGTCACTACAGAGCTGTTTAGTAAAAGCTGTTTATCTGCCTCTCCTGATTCTAGGTCTACATACAGGTTTATAGCTATACATATGTACATGCATACGCACATTTTAATCACATATTAAAGGAAGATTTCAGACTGCAGACAGGTATAGCCAACAAGAATGTGATCACACAAACTTGTAAGTTTTGTCCAAGGTACTAATTATTTAACTTTGTTATACTGCAGTGCTATAAGGGAAAAGGTTAGATCTTTTTCTGAAGAATGCAAATTATGATAATTTTTTTAAGTCACAGCAATATTTTATAACAGGTGCCCATCTGAGGCCTCAAGATTTCTGCCAGTCAAATTGCTGCAGCAGAAGCAGTATAGTAACATCTTCTATTTTTTTCTTTAATTATTAAATTCAGCATACTGGCCTTGTAGTACCTCCTTGCACCTCTGCAACGTTTCCCAGGATAACAAATCTTTGTTATCCTTTCCAGGATAACAAATATGCCTAGCTAGCTCTGCCCTCATGCACAAAAGGAAAGTGCAGAATGCCCTTTGGAAACTAAAGCAGCTCCCTCTATTGAAGAATAGAAGTCTTCAGTGCCATCTTAGCTTTGTGTATCACACCTACATCAGAAGACCAGGTACTGCCAAACACATCCAATTTCTTACGTGATGAATTGCTTCCTCATTAGGAAACCCACACCTTTATCTCCCTCATCATTTACTCTTTCAGACTAGATAAAGAAAAATACAATCTAAAACTTGTCTTAAAGTTCTTCCACAGGGGTAGCCGGCTTCTGAAGAGGACAATGGATGCAGCAATGTACTCAGAATTGGGCAAGACATAAATCAGTGTGCAGAAACACAGCTGTATATCTCTTGTTGAGGAGTGAACCTGGAATGCTTTACAAAAGCTGTGTACCACACCACAGTGACTTGAGACTGCCAAAGTGGACAGATGCCTGCATCTTAGCCTAGGAAGCAGACATCCTGCTGCTTGCTTGTGTAAACCCCAAAGAGGAAAAAGAAAAAAAGAGGTTTAATAGAGACAAAAGCCTCCTTGATACAACATCTTTTTCCTTCAGATAGGCTACTCATAGCACAAAACCCTACTCAAACTCAGAAACCTTTCTCCCCACCTTGTCCTGTAATGTAAAGGGGGAATGAGGGCCCTTTACACACACGCACGCACGCATTTTATTTTTTTTTAACAAAAAATGATTTTACATTGTTATTTAGGAAAGCACAAGGCTGAGAGCTCTGGCTGCAGTCCAGAATAATTCAAGCTTCCTTGTGCGATTCAGGTAATACAATTCAATCCTGATTTGCTACATCTGTACTATTTGAGCTGTGAACCAGAATGTGCAGCGACACAGATGACACAGAAAGAGGCTGCGGTAATTCAACTGAGCTCTTAGTCCGCATTTGAGATAAAGGAAGAGCAATTTATTAAAACACAGAAGAGACTGGAGTTAACAGAGCAGTTTCAGAATGGGTTTATAAGCAATTGCTTCGTAATCATGTTTGAGGTTAAGTCCTCGGAAAATTTGAAAACTCTTGGCACACTACTGATCCCAACTTAACAATTCACATCATTACTGCCTTTTAAAAGACATCATCTAACTTTTGAAGGCTGCTTATCTAATACTACCTCACACAAAAGCAACAAGCTCCATCATAAACACAACTCCATTAGAAATGCAGTGTGCTTATCCTGTGAAACTGGCTTTCCCATAGGATCCAAAATGAGAAGTCATACTAAGCCTGGCCACACTTGCTAAAGAAGTGGGATATTTGGGTCAGCTCCTTGTTGTGCTACATTCTCCAGAACGTTTGCTAGTAATCTTGGAAGTCAATCTGAGGCAAGTTTTCTGCCCAGCAGATTTAAGGGACAAACAGTACCCTACCACAGCAACCAAGTATTTTTTGGCCCACAGGTGAACAGAACTGTCTATACATTACACGAGGCAGTCGCCCAGTGTAGGCAGCCTTCCCCTTCTACCTCTGGAGCCCACCTGGCACAAGAGAGCACAGAGGAGGCAGTCAGCAGGGACCTTGTGCCTTCAGCTTTCCAGGGAAACAGGGCTGAAGTGAGACAGGAGAAATCCCACGAGGGATTCCACGCAACCTCCTCTTTGACAGCTCTTGCCAATTTTAAGCCAGTTGGAGGTTTTGCCATCATCACTGTGATTCACTGCAGGCCAGTACCATTCACAAACCAGCTCTTTGTCATTGCCCAAACAGCTAAAGAGGTTGCAGCTCCTGAAAAGATGCACCCTGTAGGACACAAACACAAGCACACAGAATCTACCTCTGTTCAAAGCACTTTCAAATACTAAGTGAAAAGTGCAGATGCCCCTCAAAACACATTTCCTAGGAAGATGAAGAGCTGCTGTAGGCTCATCTCATGCTGGGACCAGTGATTCCAAACAAGTCTATGGGGTGTTCCCAAGCCCTTGTCAGCTCAGACAGGCATGAGGAGCCATGCTAAGACATGGAGCAGGCAAGACACACCTAACCTTGGTGGCAAGATCCATCCCTGTTTCTGAAGAAAATGCTTAGGAAAACTTCCCTAAAGAGAACAGAAGAGAATGTGAATCTAATGGGCTGCTGAAAGCAATACTTCTAGTGCTACCAGACCCAAACCAGTGGTTTCAAGCACAAAGCAGTACTTTCTTTAGGCAGATGAATTCTTCTCGCTCCATAGAAAATCTGAAGAGGTAGAGCTAAAGCACTTCTCTAACTGCTAGAGTTTTCCTCCCCTTATCTACTGCTCCTCAGGACAAAACCTCACTTGCTTTCATTCTTCCTTCTTTCACATTAGCCGTTCTCATCTGCCATGAGATTTCCAGAGTCTAACATCACATTTACTAGTGAACAAGGCTTAACCAAACCCAAATTTAACTGTTGTTCCATCTGAGTCAAGTAAAAAGTAGGTTACTCAAAAATACTTGGTGAAATAGTGATTCAACTTCTATGACACTTTCTTTAAAATGAACAGTAAAGTGACCCTCTCCCAACAGGAATATTAACTTGACAAAATTTCCGCAATAATAACGTCCAGGAATAAATGATCACAAACAGCTAACTCAATCCCATAAACCTTCATAGAAACTACACAGTATATGTACTTTAAGACTTCTGGAACATTTAGGGCTATCTCTTGGTTGAATTTCAGAGGCTGCAATCGTAAGGGGGGGGAAATCCCAATCAAATGTGCAACCATCATGACATGGTAAAGAGCTGATCTGCTCTGAATCCTATACCAATTTATATCCTTTAAGAATCAGAACACAGGCTCCTAAGCCACTTACCCAACTCATTTTCCTTAAAGTTTGCTGCTGAGTTTTGTAAGTGACATAAAGAGCTGTAGAAGCCATTGCAAGAAAAAGAGTAAAGACATAAAATCCAAGCTATATCAGGTGAATTTTATATCAGTGGTTTTTTCCACTAAACTGTTGCCACTTCATTGAAATTGCTCACCAATATGAATTATGTGGTTTTAGCTAAAAATAAAATCTATTTCATTTTAATTTCAGTGTTAGATTCTTAAATACTAATAATCTAATCACATTTGGAAGGCACATGCAAATCATAAATTAAGGCTGATTTAATGCAGGGAAGATATTTAATGCTAAAAGACTATTGGATTTCCATCCTTACAGACACAACAGAAAAAAACCCAACATATCATGGACACATATTTTTAATGAAAATTCAATAAGCAAAAACCAGTTTGGAAGCTCAGGGAAAGTGTAAGCTCTCCTAGGAAACACTTCTCCCAAGATCAGCCGATATAAACAACTGAATTACTTCCTTTGGAGTCAGCCTGTACAACAGGCTATTTTTAAATCTTTCCTACATAGAAGGGGAAAAAATTAACCCTTCTGATGGTACAATACATTACCACTTAATTATTTTCACTCAGTCAGAAGCCGGTTCCTGTGCAAACCAGCCACTAGAGGGTACTGGTTCACAAGTACCAAACACACATGAACACACGCACATTTTTAATATTTTCTTATTTTTTTAATACTTATTTTTAAGCCACACCTGCATACAGCACAGCCTCGATGCGGTCCTTGATGTGCTCCGTGTTGCTCTGCGATGCCAGCAGGAGGTGAGCTGTCCCATTAGGAGATGGCACCACCAGAGGCCCCACCAGGAAGGCGCCAGCAGAGCCCAGGTAATTGAGCAGCGAGGCGATGGCTGTCGCCGTGGCACGTTCGTCCGGAGAAAACCACGTTGTGGAAAGAAATGGTGCCGCATTCATCACGGTTGGCCCCGCCAAGCCATTTAACAGCTGCCCTCCGTGAATCAGCCTGGAATAGAGAATAGACCACAGCCATTTGGATGACAATTGCTTGCCCCTTTTTGGGGGGTTTTTAATTAAAAAGGCATGTGAGATATTGAGTGCTGGAGATGGAGCAACTGCACAAAGAAATGAAAGTCCTGTGCAAAAAAAGGATATTCTATACACTAAAAGAAGCCCAATTAGATTGATTTAAAGAATCGTGAGCTACTCTGGTCTCATTACCTCATATAAATGGAGAAGGAAATGTTCTCTTCAAAGCAGAAAAGGAAAAGGGAACAAAAGGGACTTTCTTTGTATCAAAAAGGCACCATGATAGGATATAAAAGTAGAAAAGGTATAGTAGCAGAAAAGCTTTAAACTACAAACATCTTAAATCTGACCCCTTGCATGCATAAATCCCAATAGAAGATTTAAATTAGTTATGGCAGATCCAAAATTGAAACAGTTCAGCAAAATAATCTGCATATTTTTTCACTGCATTATTTATTTTTATTTACACACTCAGATGAGCTCTATGTGCCTACAGATGAGGAGGCCGGGCTGTTAGGGTTTCCAAGAGAATCGTCTTCTCCAGCAATCTGGCCATTCTCAACATACTGTTGAAACAGCCAAGCAAACCCAGATTTTTCTCGTTTTTCACACTCATTGGGATTTAACAGATAAGGCTGGTGACAGAACAGAGATAGTACTTCCAAGCAGTGAAGTCTCTGCAAAGTTTGGCTTAATATCAATGAGCACATACAGAAAGGACTTTCTGAAGGCTCTCCTACATGTGGAAGTCAGCCAGAAATATTCCACTTTGACTTTTCCAAAAGGTGATTAGCCGTGAAAGGCAACAGTATTTTTGAATTTATATAAAAATTTCATGTCTAAAAAATAGCTAGAGAGTCAAACAAGGCATTGCAACCCTCCAAAGTAGATCTATTCAATATGCAATGAAATGGTGGCAGATGATATTTTCAAATGGGTGGTGTTTTTCTAACCATAGCAGGAACTCAGTGTTATTGCTGCAAGACTTGAGTTGTCAGACATAAAAAGCTATGGCCTGAAAATAGGGAAACATAAGCCACCATTTAGGCAGTGTTTCAAGCCACAAATGGCTGAAAAACATACAGTGTAGCAGGCACACAAAGGAACAAAATATGTAAAAGAAATGCCAACAAAGTCTTCATCAAATTAACAAGAGAGACTGCAATACAAAGGAATGGATACTACTAATTCTCAGATAATTAGAAATTAATTTTTTAAACAAAATTTATAAGAAGTATACAGGAAAACAAAAGCTAATATATGTCATCTGAAGGAAACCTCTTCTGAGCTGGGACAGAAGTAATATAATATCCTCTCCTACATATTTTTTTGAGTGAGGACAGATTTCATTACTACTGTTCATGATGTGCTTCAGATGGACATCACCAAGGCATGGTCAGGCCTTCTGAATGCTTGTTAAACTGTGACAGACACACACACACTCTAAACCAAAATGAAATAGTTTTAAATACATAAAAAGCACTATCTAAACAACACTGATATAGTTTTCTGGAGGATAGTACATCAATCCCCTAAGATTACTTTTCAGTGTACTTTGGACAAACCAAGGTATCCTTGTGCACTTGGGTATTTTCATTCTACTTATGTCACTACAGGAAGTTATTCTCAAACTTCTTCTAAACTGTTCCAGGGTATTTGCAGAGCTATGGCACATCCCCAGGAACAGCTGCATTTCAGTAGCAAGTGAGGTAACTATTGCATAATATACAGATTTTATTTTTGTAAATATTGCTCCAAAGTAAATTTAATGTTTAAATCTTGGTTTAATTATTGTATATTTGGGAAACTGCATCATCAGAAAATAACATGTAGGCATTTCATCTTGTAGAAGAAGAAAAGTTTTGCAAAAAAAACCCCCAAACCACCAAACCAAACCCCACAATTTATCGACTGTGAGAATTATACATACTCTTATCATGTACTTCAGATTAAGATTCTGCTTATCAAACTCTACCATCTCAATAAAGATCTATAATCAGCCTTCATACTTGAGGGAGAAACAGATGTTAATTTTACTTTGCAGATCCCAAGGGAGAAAGTAGTACCGTAATTCAGAATTTTAATTCTGCATTATCTTTCTGCCTTTGTTTTGTTGGGTTTTTTGGGGTTTTTTAGAAAGAGCAAGCCAATTTTGTCTCTCTATAGATCTCTTCTGTTGGTGTTCTCCTGGCTGCTGTCCCTCCAGCCTTGCCCTGCCTGGTGTGCTGTCTGTTCCCATGGATTTTCCCATGGTCTTTCCATCTGCATTTCTGACATTTACCAAGCTTGACATTATCATCCAGGGTAGAACATCTCGTATCTTCATATTGCCTAATTTTTCAAGTCTAACATATTTTTCAGACTAAATTGCCATCAATATACAGACTACTACCTCCAATAACTCTGCATATGATAACAGCCTAAGCCCCATTTTATCTCTTTTTCAATACTGGCTTGAATTAAGCTACTTTTTCCTGAGAAAAAGATTATTTGCATGGTTCTTCTGCACAACCTTAACTCATTTCCCTAGAGAGGCAGGGATGAGAGATTCAAAACACAATTCAGAGCATTTACTAAGCTGCTGCTCTGGGAGATGCATGTAGCAGCCTCTCCATTTGACAGAGAAATATGAACACAACAGTACTGGTGGTTTTTTGCTGTTTGTTACAACATCTTATCAGCGCTGTGCTAGATTTTGGTCTCACAGCCCATGAGTCTCCTCTTGTACACCATCAGCGCTAAAAATTGCTCCAAGACCAAGACAGGTTTGTTTCTGTTATTCCCTAATTTTCTTCTTGTTTCTGCTACCAAAAGGGTGCAAAGAGCACTGCATTTTTTTTCCTGTCACTATTCCAGTTTCATTCTGCATAACAAGATTTCTCTTTCCTAAGAAAAGGGCTAAAAAGGTAACTTTAGCTCACAGCCTTACCCAGATAGAAAAATATTTTTCAGTCTCATTACAGTAGCACAGTAATGTTCATCTGTTATTTATCCAGCTCTGCTGTTTTCAGATGCGTTATTTATCCATCATCATTTAATTATTTCCATGTATCAAAAAGTAGAAAGCTATTGAGTTCAAATGACAGAAAATAATACAAGAGTAGAAGGCTTCTTAATCACAATCATGGAAGAGAATATTGGAAAAAAACTACACTAGAAATTCATCCTCAACTTACACAATAATTGATGACTGACTCGTTTAAAGCAAAAGTGGGGAAGTAAACATCTACCCAAAATATCTTGTTTTAACCATTTCAGAAGCCAGGTCAGGACTCATTTTGAAATGTCAAGGTTTTTGCACATGATCTCTTTGCTAATGAATCTGTGTGCTCTACCAAACTTTGAACTTCAAATTGAGCATGAGCCCTTTAAAAAAAAAAAAAAAAAAAAAAAGAAGAAAAATTATTTGAGGACTGGTAGTAAATGCTAGTGTGTAATATCATTGCCAGAGCATCACAGTAATGGATAACTTATACATTTATATTATGTATTTATCTATATATAAACAAAACACACAGACATATTCACACATACCCCTTTTACATGAAATAAAGATCACTTTTGTTCCTAAACTGAACTGCAAAAAAACTAGTACAAGGGACAGTTCAAATACAGCAATAGAAATTAGAGAAGAAAAACACTTACTGTATTATATTGTCACCTCTTTTCCAATTTTTTTGTCAAGTCACATTATAAATAACTTTAATTATACGGTTTTCATCACTTCCCTGACAGAAGACTTTACATTAGTATTAAGAACTAACCTGGTTATACCTGTTTTATTCATTCTGTGCTATCACTACTGCAATATCCTAACAGGTAGCAACAAAGAAAATCATGGAAGGCTATAAATGCTGAAATTACAATATCACTAAGAAAACTGGGTATGGAAAAAAAAAGTGAGATTGTAGAGGAAAAAGGTTTTAGTGATTGATGATAATACCATCCAGTTAAGATGGGAAAGCACTTCCATTTACAGTCGGCTTTATTTATCTTTTTCTCCCTGTATGAGTTGAAACTTTGCACACGTGGTCACAGTCACATCAGGTACTGGATTTGTTAAGCTATTTAAAAGCTGTGTGTAACATAAACACTTTTTCTAGGTAAAAACCCCAGACATTTAGTGTTTCTACCACTGTATGTCTCATGCCTGGACTTAAGAGAATTTTAAATGAAAGAAAATCTCATTAGTTTCTGTAGTCAGATGGGGAAACAAAGGTAACAGTAGAGGAAAATTACTTACTCAAAAAATTACTTTTAACACAACGGATTTAAACCACAACACCAAAATAAGCCCCCACAGCTCAGCTCCAAGACATGTTAATTTGAGTTTGTTCTGGGAAGGCTAAGACTGGAGAAGCTGGTATTTTAACACTGATCAACAGTGTGGAAAAAGCATTGTCAGCTTTTCTTTGGCAGACAACATGGGAAGAGCAGGGCTGTCAGCCCCAGAGTGCTGCTCTGACTCTCTAAACATGATGACCACTGGTAAGCTGGGAAACCCAGTTCCTAGGAGGGAGCAGAGCTCAAGAGCCCTGTAAAAATGTGATTTTGGTGCAGATTTTTTCCCTGAAACTTTTACCATGTTCCTCCCATTAGCTGCCTGTAGAACTGACCACTTAGTCGCTATTCAAACTTCTATACAAAAGGAATGAAAATAAATTATAATTCAGTTTTGCCACTGTTGGGCCAAGTGTGAGGAGCGACCAAGTCACTTAGAGTGCCAGTCTGCTGCTGCACGAAGACAGCGCTGTAGCGTGCTTTTAGCATGGAAAAGTTTAGTAGATGAACTGCTGATCCTAACAATTAATGTAAAAAGCAATTCTGGATAAAGAAGTTAATGTTTTACAGAAATGGATGGCTAATATTTCTTTCACATGCCTGACAACTTCACTCATTGAAAGAAGTGGATCGTTCAACTCCTGCTAATTTGGAAGACAAATAGGTTTATGTAGCGATTAGCTCACTGTGGGAACTACTGGAAGCAAATAAAAGAGACCCTTCCACTGGAGAACTTCAGAGCACTTTTCAAGTGCTATTGAATTTAGTGTCACTACATGGCAACAAAGCAAGCAAATACCTCCTATTTTAGAGCATCTACACTGATGTATGATGCAAGTTGCTTGCCCAGAAAAAGGCATAGGAAAAGACATGGACGTACTCATATAATACATCAGGAGATTTATTATCCCTCAGAGGGAATTGATGCCAGATTTGTCAAGAACCACTTCTGATTTTTCACAATCAAGTTACTAGAAGTGGATGGAGCTTTTCTTTTAGACTCACAAAAATAAATACAATAAAAGAACCTTCTATTAAGTGGAACATATTAAAGTACTTTTAAGGCAAAGACAGAATTAGGGAGGTAAAATTCATGCTTTACAGCAATTCACTGCAACAAGTATGGGGAGAACCAATGCAGATGCTGTTTTGTTCATAACCCAAAGAGAGTGTAAGAAGGTTCTATGTCCGGAAAAAGACTGGAAAGAAAAATACCTCTGGGTAAAGCAATGAATTCATCTATTAAAAATAACATTCTGATAGATGAATTTCATGGAAATGCACTTCCTTTCAATATTTTCATTAAATGACATATTTATACTACAAAAGCTTTGTGCCTTCTGGATATTCATGGATTGAGGCCATTAGCATTTTCAGCTTGTTTTTGATGCATGCAACCATTGATATGTGGAATAATTTCAAGCTGTTTTTCCCCCCATCAGTAAGAAATATTATTACAAGAAGAAAGCCTGAGTCACTGTGTGGTACATTATCTCCAACAATAGAGTGAAAAAGAAAAGAGAAAAACTTAAAAATGTACATTTAGCCATCTTCATCAGGAATTGGGCAGATATTTTACTCCTTGTGCAAACCATGGTCTCTGCACTGTCAGTCACACCATTATGAGACCAGACTTGAAAGGACCATAGGATCTACCAGGCATCCCAGCCTCATGCCTCTTCTCCCACGCTTAAAGAAAACAGCAAACCCATTTATAAATGCTATGAAAAGTAGTGTGGTTTGGTTTCAAATTTAAAGGTTTGGAAAGCCGGAGTTACTCCAAAACTTATTACTGAGAGCCTGCCGAGAGAGACAAGGATTTGCAAGGAGAGGAAGCAGCAATCTCAGGCCAAGGCCCTGACATCTCCATCAGACATTCTGACAGAGGAAAGGGATGAGGGGGGAGTACACTGAGATCCCTGGCAGTATGGTGACAAATTCACTCACATCCTCAGACTGTGTTATTGTGCAGCCATCACAACCGTCACACAGCTGAGAAGAGGGTTTCTTCACTTTATCCAGGTTTCAAGGATGAGGGCACACAAAAAATCAAAGCTTCCTTTTAAATTTTTTTATTAAAAGGTTGTGGGTTTTTGTTTTTCTTTTAAAGCTAGCCCTCTCCACTAACCCATTACTAAAAGAAGACATCTTTAAAGCAACACTAACAGAAGACATATTCATCAAATATGAACAGACCCAAAGTAAACAACATTGTTGTAAACACAAAGTAGGCAATTACATTATGGGCTAATGAGGCAAAATATACTGAAACAAATTATCAGGAAAGTGCACCAGGATCAGCTATTGGGGTTGCTGTGGGAGAAAACTGATTAAGATTACTTAGCACAAAAGAGGTCCTAAGTAGGATTTTTTAGTAAAAGAGTAGAAGTGAACAGGAGATGCAGCAAATTAAGAAATGGAATAAGTAAGACCTATTTAAACATTCTTGAATAATTTTTTTTAAGTGAGTGAAAGAGCAAGAGGGTGTTTTGTTTATAATGCAGCAACTTTAGTATAAATTCAATTAATATGAATTCTTCTTTAAGGACAGAAATTAGCCAACATGAGTCACAAACTAAGGCAAAGATTTTAAATAGGATTAAAAAAATTAAAAGTGTTCTACATTTGAGGATACCACCTACCATTATATGACATGAAACTAAATATCCCACAGAGAATATAAATTCTCTTCCTTCCCAGCAAAGGCTTACACTAGCTGAGGCCTTGTAGAAGCTGCCCACTAAATACTGCTCCAACATCAAGCCCTTTCTGAGATTTCAAGAGTTTCCTTTAATGTCCTGGATTCATCACTCCAAGAATTTACACAGGGTCTGTAAACTGCTAATTCAGCAGCCACCCTGGTTGCTGGGGGAGGTGGATGACAACCACAGTGCCACAGCCAAAATCCAGCACAGGTGAAAAAGGAAAGAGCATTTATAACCAAAACTGACCATTCGTCTTTTTTTTTCACCCAGGCTGTTTAAGCTGAAGGATAAGCCCATTTGGCTGCCACTGGACTGGCTGCTGGTGTGCCACAGGGCATGCAGCTCAAGCAGTGGCAGGCAGGACCACTGGGCAGATAGAGGGACACTAAATCACCTCCCACTACCATCAACAAACAAGCAAAGCTGGAAAAAAATCACTGCTGCTTAGGAACAACTCACAGAACTTCTCATCTACAACAAATGCTTTGGAGCACAGGTCAAAAAATAAACCCTGTGTACAAGATGAAGCTGGTGGAAGTAATAAAAACAAGCTAAACTGTTGAGTTACAATTACTTAATAAAATTAAGTATTCCCCATGAGAACCTACCCATGAATGACCTATTTCCTTTTTTCCCCACTGACCTCTTTTTCTGATACCATGGATTAACCCAGCTCAGCCTTCCCCCAGCACTGCAGCTGAAGCACAAACCAGCACCACCAGCGCCAGGCAAGTGCTCCATCGTAACATTTTCCTCCTACACTTGCTGAGCTGCAGCATATACAAACAGGTATGTTTATTCATCTTTTTACTCCCAGAACCTCACTTTACATTAAATCCTCTTTCATTCCTCTTCCCCAGTGAATTAAGGAGCACGAAACACGCATCATACTCTGTCTTTATTTCTTACAGGCAGATTTTCCTACCATCCTCTCCTAAAAGGCTCTTCTCATTCTCTGGAACATTTTAATCCCTCTTCTCCACAGATGCTCCAGTTTGTTGTTTTTTTTTCAGCACAGAGGTGTGTTCAGTATTGCCAGGGAATATGAGAATCCTAGTATGTCTTTACTGAAATTACCTCTTCTGAGGTGCCCCTTTGCATTTTTCATGCATAAGAATAGTGGCTTATGATAGTCTTAGGATCTGAAAAGACAAATAATGAGATGATCCCATGTCATTCTTTAGGCTTGCAGGGATGAAAAAGGGAAAATGTGGAACTACTAAAGACTAAGTCTAACAAGAATAAAATACAAACTAGGCTGCAACTAGAGCTAATAGAAACAAAATGTACCAACGATGTGGTAAGAGCAATTCTTCAAATATAGTAACGGAAAGAGTTAACATTATATCCAAGAGAAGGCAAAAAGATTTAAAATCCAAAGAACTAGTAGGATTAACAAAAAGACCCCTTTACAGGATCTACCAACTACTCTCATAAACGACTGTCATTCTCTGTGTCATTCTGCTGGATTCCCAACAAACATTTTAATGGTATTTACTGCCAAGGAGAGCCCTCTCACTGCTGTGACTCAAGGTCCTCAATAACTACTTGTCTGTTGTGAAATTTAATGTGAAGGACAAACACTACCAGTCCATAGCACACTCAGTTCTACTAAACTGCTTAATTAATATATTCAATACAAGTGACAAATTACGTTACATCCTTTACTTTCATGTCTTTAATTATCCTGTCTTTCAAAACATTTAAAAAGTCTTACATCACATGGTCAGTCTTAAAAGCCAAAGATGCATGGCTATGAGCTGACTGCATCATTTTATTTCCTTCTTTCTTACACATTTCAGCTCAAATAGCTTTTTGCCCAGATTTAAGACCTAAGATGTATGTAAATCTATTCCTAAACATAGAATATGAGGTAAATATGAAGTGTTATGTGAAGGGAAAAAGACAACCCTGATTTAGTCTATAAAAAAATGGACTTCTAGTAATGCTAACATTCAGGACAAAATAATCACATTCTAAAATAGTCAAATGAAAATATTCACTCGGTGACAAGTAGGAGTCAAAAAGAACTGAGCAAAATGCAGGCAAAAAGCACTAGTGATGTTCTTGCAACCTTCAGGGAAGGGAAAAAGGTTCAGGAAAAGGTACAATTTGATAACTTTTTTTTTTTTAGTGTTCTATATAATTTACATTAACTGTGAACTAAAAAAAAAGGTGTGGAAAATAAGGTTTTCATAATATTTAGAAAGGAACAAAGGTTTGGGGTTTTATTTTTAAAAGTCAAATTCACTGTCACATATCAGGCACATCTGATAAAACCAGAAGTGCAGGGTGTGTAAGAACAATTCTTTTTAATGTCCTTGTCTGTATGATAGACACATTAACCTCACAGGGTAGTGGGTTAGGGAGGAAGGCAGGTAAGGGCACAGGTGCACACAAGAGGGATTTAACTGGTTCATGTAAAGGCTGGTTCCTCCATCCCACATGCAAGTTCACACTTCAACATTTTTGCCATGTGCAGTTTTGGCATGGATTCCCTGTACAGTTTTAGGTCATACACTGGCAGAGAATGAAAATTCACCATAGGAAATTCACAGCTGCTGCAAGTGACACACTCCAATGTGCAACCTGAATTTTCCTTCACATATATGGGCATTAAATGAACTGAAAAGAGAGGTTAAGGTTTGTGTTTAAAATATGACTTGGAGAACAGAAGATAGTCTGATGTTACACACTACAGCTAAAGGAATAATTAGACTATAAAGGAGCTTAAGAACACACTTGGATATTACAGTTTTGCGTAAGATAAGGAGCATAAAGCAGTCAGGATTAAATGTCAGTCTTAACAGTGATTTCCTTATGTGTGTGATTGCTCTGATAGTGATGGGCTTTAGTAGCTCTCCCTAACATTGAATCACATGAGTTTAGAGAGCAGAGACAGCTACAAAGTAGAAAAAACCCAACCTAAACCTTACAAACGTCATGAATGTTCTTATAATTTTATGCATGTTAACTCTGACATAATTGTCCCATGGAAATCCTTCAGCATATTACTGCAAATTACTCAAGGTCTGAAGGAACATACTACAAAACATGCAAAAGCATTTAAAGAAATTCGATTTACACTGTCTTCTGAAATGCTTTGATATTAGCTTGTGTGTAATCTTGTCCACCTGACAGGCTCTGTAACATTCAGGTTGCTGTATTAATGCATACATATATTCAGAATAAGTGCATAATTTAGTGCTCAGTAAGCTGTGGCTAATGTATTAAGCAGTAATGCTCATCTCAAAAATATTATTTTATTTGGTACCATGCTTGAAGTAACGGATGAAAACTGGCCTTCAGCCTTAGCCCTCAAAACAATGCAGGTTACTTGACAAAACATCACACAGTCTGTACAATTATTTACAATGTCTCAAGAAATTTCACTGAAAACTATCCTTTTGCTTCACAGTTAGCTTTAATTAATTCTCTCTAGATTTTTAATCAAACTGTGTAAAAGATCAAACTACTTCCTCATATAGAGCTGAAATTCTTGAAAATGTCTCTTTTTTGGGAGTAGGCTAAGCAGGCAAATTTATCAATTTCACCTGGAGATGATGTATATTTTCACAGCATGAATATATGAAATTATTAACCTTTTCCATCAGGATTCTGCTCATACTCTTTTTTTCCCCCTATATAGTTTTCAATAAATTTTAACATCATGTTTTATACATCTCACTCATCAGACTCTACACAATCCTTTTCTTTCCTAGTTAAAGAAGTTGTTCTGTGAACATTTCTCCTTAGGCATGTATTTAATTGTTCTCCTAGGTGTCCTTCCTGCAGCTACACTGGAAAGCTTTGTTTAAAGGTGATCAAGATTTTGTGGACACTCTTTTTCCCACTCCCCAAATGATACCTCACATCTAAATCTCATTTGGGAATTTTCATCTTCTTAGCCTTCATCCTTGTTTTGGTAAAGCCTAGGGCAGCACATGTCTTTTGGCATAAATCATAAATGAAAAGCTACATAAGACACCACATCTCATTGCATTTAAGCCATCTGGCCCACTTAAAGCTATCGATATTTAATCCAAGATTGATGAGAATGAACAAACTGAATGTCGAGTACCCCTTAACATTTTAAGGAAAAGGGCACAATGAGAACAGCTCTTCCTGGCCATCTTAACAGTACATTTTCCTTAAAATGGTCACTGTGAATGGTAGCACAATATGGTTAGTTCAGCCTCCCCTGCTCACAGAGTCCTTGAACACCATGTTAAAATAGGCAACACTGGGCAACCAACATCAGCAGCACCTTGGGTGCTTCCTTATATGCTCACTAAGCACCTAAGGACCGAAATTGCATCTCCCCTACTTGACACACTGCTCTCAGTTTACTTATCAGGGCTAGTTTTACAGTCAATGCTTTTTACATTCTCGGTTCTCTCTCTGAACCTCTTCTTTTGCTTTATCCATGGCACCCAGTCATCGGCTTTCAACTTCACACCAAACACTTTCTTTCCCAACTTAAAAAGATTCCAAGTTGATTTTCAGAGTAAGCAATACTAAGAAGAATCAAAAAAATCCCCAAAGTCAAATAACTTGCTGAAATAATAAAAGGACTGCCTGGAAGCTGACTAGAGTTCAAGGGGGAAAAAACCCAAGCCACATAGAAATCTTTTATTTATAAGTTCTTTTCTTCATGTTTACATATTATGCAAGCATAACTAGTAAAGACCTAGTGCTACTGCTGTTTTTAAAGAAGAAAGAAGGTGCAGTAATGCCTGTGTACTCCCACCTCCTTCAGCATAAGAGGAAAAAGAAAGTTAAGTGAATAACAAGTGATCCATATTCCCTGGCTGTACAAAACGTACTCTGTATTTATTAAGGATGCCCAGGTTCAGGATACGTCGACAGGACAATTGAATCGTTTGGTTTGTGTGATTTTTAGGAAGGAATCTGTTTCTATCACAAACTCTTTAACTGCATGTGTACAGAAGGCAATCATTTCACTGTAGATAAAGTACAAGCCTACTTTGGAATCCACACTGGGAGAGACTACATGAAAAAGGCCATTTTGCGCAATTTCATCTGTCTCATGGCATGATCCCACACATCCAATATGAGAAAATGAACTAACTATTTAACATTTGCATACAAATTATATATTTTTGGGGTTTGAGGCATGGCTCCCTCTGTGATCTTGGGCCAATTTCTGAACCTCTCTAAATCTCTGCTTCCTTATTTGCAAAGCAGATTAATATTAGCTATGCAGGATGGGGTGAGGCGTAATTAACTCAAGTTTGTAAAGGGCTTTCTGATCTTCAGATACAATGTAAAAGAAGGACTAGAAAAATCCATTTAAAAAGCAAAGAAGCATGGAAGCCCATGGCCACACAACAAACATTTGGCATATCAACTTCATACAGAAAATTTTTACTAACATTTCTTTGCAGTAGCAGCAAAAATTATATTAGCAGAAAGAATAAAATATGTATATTAAAAATAACTTAATTCACTTACTTCTTCCTAATTTCTAGGTCTGAGACTGGAATACATCTGAGGCCAGCTCCCAACACCATGAGGGATGAAGTTAGTAACACAGTTACCCTCAGACCTAAGACAAAAAGACAACAGTATTTTACAAGTTAAGCCAGTAACATCGCAAAAAAAATATTGCTTAAATACATATCTATTTACATACAGTCTCATAGAAGTAACACATATCTCATTCAAATCATAAGCAATTTGGTGCTGATATGAATTCCTGACATATTATGAAATCCTGAGTAACTTTCTATACTTATACTGCAGAATTACAAAGGCTTCCTCTTGGCATACTAACACACAGGAGCATACCCAAAATCTTTACAGACATTCTTGAAAGTGAAAAGTGGTAATAAAAGTATCATCAAAATGTACAACATATCCTTTAGAGGCATTGGGGAACATGCTCTAGTATGTGATCTGAAATCTAGGTACACATGAAGAAAAATGTGGACTTGTTCATTCTTCTCCAAGTACTTAATGAGCAAAGGCACAGCACTGTTATTGCTTTCTTCTGTAATGCAGATATGCATTTCATTCCGGAGAAATAACCATTTATTCAGGGGAAAAAGTGTGAGTATTTTTTTGCAGTCCTTGCAATTAGGCCAGGTTTTTGCTGCTCTCAGCTCGAATTGTCAGAGGTTGTAAATATAGTACATTAGAAAAAAGCCACAATTGACTGATACCTTGAGTATGTTTTTTCCTCATACTGCGATTCTCGAATGAGAAGCACTTAGATTAGAAACAACCTTATCTTAGCATTGCAATTCCTTTTGCCAGCAGTGTATTTGCTGCTGCTACGGTGTTTCCATCAGTAGCTGAGACAATTGACACCTGAGGGGCTCCAGAACCTTGTAAAACACCAGTATCGAAAATATGCACAATTAAAAACCACAGATAGAGTCTACATTTGTGAAGTTGTAAATTTTGAAACAATTTCACAGCAACAAATAGAAAATAAAGGGTTTCCATGTTCTTAGTAGAACATAATAAAAATTATTAATGATGACAAATATGTAATATCTCTAACATTTAGGCAAAACTAATTGCTACTCAAAACATAAATGGAAAAAGAACAAGTCTCTATGATAACTCACCTATCCTTTGATTCTTTCTAAAACTACCCATTTTCAGAGGAGTGCTCCCTCTGTGTTAGTCACTCCTGTATTCAGTACAATTACAGAATCACAATATTCTGAGTTGAAAGGGATCCACAAGGATCCTCGAGTCCAACTCTTCAGTGAATGGTTCATACAGGGATCAAATCCACAACCTTGGTGTTATTTGCACCGTGCTCTAACCAGCTGAGCCAATCTCAGGGTCAACCAATAGATATCTGAAATATTTTGTCTCCAATTTGTGAATTTTATGGGAGTTTTAGAGCACGTATTCTACTAAAATGTAATTTAAGTGGTCAAGACATCATTTTGCTCTTACTGCAATAGCTTTTAATGAATCTCATTCATGGGTATGCAACTCCTTGTGCTGGACACAGCACAAACCAAACCAAAGACAAGTTTCTCTCTGTCAGCCCAGGAAAACCCAAACAAAAATAAGTTAATGTCACAGGTTTTCTGAAATGGAAGTACAACTTCCTTTGGTATGGCTCAGTCATTAACACAAGGTATGTCACCTGCAGTGATGTGACTCCAAAGGACACCTCACATCCCTAATGGCCTGGAGAAGTATCATCGGCTGAGAATATCTGTTCCCTTGGAGGATTTCCCAATGCTTGCCCAGACTTACTTGCTTGACTTTGTGCTCAGCTGCTGTTAAACTGGTTTTTCAAGTGTGTGTGTTCAGAGAGCCCTAACCAAATGCCCAGATAATATGGATGTTCAAAACCTTTATGGTCTTCATGATTGGTGGGCCACCATATGAGACTTCATGCCACGCTTAAGTCCACATTACCACACTGCCTATGTTGTGGGGGCAACTGTTTGTATCAGGATCTCATATGGGATGCTTTTGCCTTTTCCCCTGGGAAATGAATCTGTTAGCACTGCTTTTGTGCATAATGAGAACTTGTATGCAGTAAGAATTAGAATTTTATTGATGGGAAATTGAAACACAAGACTTAACTGAAAAATCTGAAGTTTGCCATTAGGAAACACTGCCAAAATATTTCAGGAAAGCTCTAGTAATGTACATGTCACCTTATTTTCCATATAAACCAGAGATTTTTAAATTACATTTCACAAAACATGATGTGTTCTGCTTTCCATGAGACACAAGGACAGAGACAGCCTGGAAGGTGCTGCTCATGGGGTGCCACAGGAGGTACTGGCCTGGGGCAAGCCCAGGGCACAGCAGTAAAGGAGTATTATACAAAAATTAAAGACACAAGATGAGTGTTTACACACAAAAAACTTCTATTTGATTTTTAATTTTAAAAATATCCCCAAAGCAAAAAATACATAAACCAAGAAAGCTTAAAAGTAAATCTGCACAAAAGTTTCTTAAAAAAACCACAAAACCCCAACAAAAAAACCCCCCACCTTACAATTCAGTGAAAACTGAACTGGATGCCGAAGTTTGCCTCCAGCCCTAAGTTTAGGCTTATCTTTAATGTCAACCTTACACGCTGGGTAATCTTAAAGTAAAATTATCAGTTAAAGCCTCACAATCGTGTTCTTGATCTCTCCAAACATTCTTTGAAGTTCTAATCTTGAATACTATACACTGCAAGGTATCACTTGTAAATGTTTGGATTGTACAGAATATTCTTTGGCCTTCTTTCTTTTCTTTCCACCTTAATATGTAAACACCCCCCTGAAAATTCCTTTGGTTAATGCTGCATGGTGGAAATGATGACATCAAAGGGAATAAAAGACTGTCAGATAAGCAGTGTATTAGATATTTTCTTTGCTAATTACATGACATACTCCTACCTTCTAAGCATCTTGCTCTGTTATTTTGCTTTACTTTTTAACTCTCTGGATCCATCCTCTTTTTCATCTTTGTTAGAAATTGGACTTTATTAGTATTTCTATAATTATTTCAGTATTTTTGCTTTGAACATTGCAGATGTCCTTAATCTGAAATTGACATCTTGTATTACTCTAAAAGGTGCACCCCAGAGTGCTTCGGATAGCAGCCATGCATCATGGGGACTGTAAACCAGAGTAACCAACCAAGACTGAAAAAAAGCCTGTGGATCCTGCAGAAAATTATGTCTCTACTTTAAAAGAGCTAAATAATTCACTCAACCAAGAGATTTTGAGTAGACTTAATTAACTTCATTAATTTTACCCTGTAAATGCAAGCAGCAATTGGAGGGATGGGGGAGGCTACAGCTTTTTTAAATCCATCATTCAGTTTCTAGTCCCCTTCTATCACAGGTTTCTGACACGCGGCTGGAAAGGGAAGAAACTCCTTTAAAGGAGACTTTATCTCAGTGTAGTAAGTTTTCTGTTCTTTGGAGCCTGTCTCTGTAGCTGCTCATTCGCACCCTGTTGCAGAAGGTTTCTGGGCCCCGCAGGTGGCACTGGCTCCTGAGCAAACTGTGGCCACGTTCAAAAAACCCAACCATCACTGACAGTACAGAAAAGTCCAAGCTAGCAGCAGAAATTGAGTTGGTAATAAAAAAGACATATTAATTATCATTTATGAGTGAAACAGCTGATATTGTTCAACTGTTTAGCCCTCCTGTGGCTCCTAACACCGTCTGCTTTATGACTTCAGCAGTCCATGCAGCATTTGCTGGTTTATATTTCTTTTTAAAACAACTACCCCCAAACTCCTGCCACTATTACAGATTTAGCACAAACTCCCTACCCACAGTCCTCTGAACTCTCCTCTTAATGCCCTTCAGCATCCACCCCCCACCATGCAGGAATGTGGTCTCACACAGGAGTGGGAGGTGGTGGCTGCCAGTGGCACCCAGCTGCTCTCCAGCTCCCTCACAGCAACATCAAGCAAAAGCATCCAACATGTGGGTGCTGCATCCCCCTCAACTCTTCCAGTATGCCTTACTTCCAGGATGCTTTTTAAAGCCCATGAAAAGAAAATGCATTCCCCTATCTCCCTCATTACTGACTTGTAAACCAGCAAGTGATTTATCATGCCCAGTTTAAGAAACTTCATAAAAGATGTTGTATGGCTATAATGAAGTCCTCATTCCAACTATTTATATATTGCAGTTTGTCATTCAGAAAGAGAACACGGTTAACATGTCCCTGTGCATCCCTCAGCTGGGGCTGGTGTACTGCAGCCCACTCTGTTCCCCAGCTACAGACCACTGCAAGCAGCACCTTCTAGCTCAGAGTATCACATACACAGCAGGTATTGGTTAGGTTTGGTTTTTCCCTCCCCCTCCTAATGCAGCGTTCATCTGATGGGGAAATTCTAATTGGATGTGCAAAATAGAAAAGTTTTCACCTTCCTCCTTTTTTTAATGGAAGTTTGGCCAGGGGGAAAGGCTGACAGCCCTCCACCTGGCATGGCAGCAGTGGATTTCCCTCCTACAGCTCACATCCCCTACTCTTGGATGCATTAATGTTTGAGGGGTTTCCTTCCTTCAGCTGCAGATACTAAAATCAGTTCTCACAAATATAGAGCACAACAAGGCTCTAATTAGGAGCGGGTGACATCAGCCTGCTGCACATTTTCATAGTTTTTAAAGACCAGGCTGAAAGCGTGAATGGTCCCTTCTGACACTGAACTGAGAGCATTTTCTTAACTACTCTATTATTTTGACTAAAACATATCTAGCTAAGAGAAAATAAACCTAAAACTTTGCCTTGATCCACACACACCAGGAAACTAAAAGCTCACTAATGTCAACAGCTGTTTCAACAACTCACTGTTAAATTGTGCTTTTCCTTCCAATTTAAAGCAAATTCAGTTTTCAAACAAATTCTTGGTTTGCCTTTCTTGATAAAAGAAAGCACAGCTCCTGCAAGTTTCCTTCTATGAAATAAACTGATAAAAAAGAACTTTTACATTTGGGTTCAGTAAGCAAAGCATTGAGATCCAAATCTTCCACAATTTTTTTTGATCCTGGGATTGTCTTGTCTAGATGGCCTGCTTGGTTTTCAAGCATCCTTTTTAAATGGATTTCTTTGTTGGATACCAATTCTCCATTTCATACGATAGGTCTGTTTCTCTCCCTTCTTGACACATGCCTTTACGTTTAGCTATAATTAAAAAAAAGGCTTAATTAAACAGCTCCCTTTATCGTGGAATCCTGAAATCCCTGCACAGAACTTCCTTGTTCATCACTGACTATCTTCTGGAAACCTTTGGATTTTAAATGTAATTCTAGCAAAATTGTACTAATAGCCATGACATTCTCATAAGATCAGTTTTCTTTGTCATTATTAAAATAAAAATTTTTTAGCTTTCTACTAAACTCAGAGAACAAAACTTCCATTGCGCCTGCTCTTTGCCAAATTGACTACCATCATTAAGGAGGATAAGCATCAACCCTCTTTCAGAAGAGGCATCCTTGCATCAAGCAATGCAACTCTCACAAGAAAAGAACCTTTTCACTGATGCAAAAAAAATTCATAGCCAAGATGTGGTCCCAGTCTTTCTGCTAACACATGGAACAAACTTGAAAAGTCAGTATATTGGGCCTGCCTCAGAATCTACAAAGGCACTCAAAAATAGCATCAATTACACTCAAAAGAAAGAGAAACTGGGAACCAAATACAAGACTGCATGCAGGAGAGAACAACTACCAGGTCATATATAGTTAATCCAAAATTATTCCTAGTTTAAGGGCCAAGATATCAGTGTGCTATTAAGCACAACCTGGACCTCCCTTTCTGTCTGGCTACATGATGCTGATGCTCCTGTTACAGACCCCTCTTATTAAGCTGTGTTTTCAAAACAAACTGAAGCCAAGTGCTTCCATCCATTCCCTGGCTTTATGTGGCACTGCCAAGATAGCAGTCAATTTCAACTGGAAAGATTTAGGACTTGAGTACTTTTTTTCTGACTGAAAATGACACCAACTCAATTTAAACATTCTGCAAGGCAGGTGAAAGCATTCCCCTGGCATCAAAAAGTAAGAACTGAGCTCTGTCATACAGAACCTGTCTGAAATAAATTAGACCCAGAGCTTCATTTCAACCCCCAGTCTTGTTTAGGATACAAAAAGATCTTTTCCTGAACAAATCCATAACACAGCCCAGTTCTACCCTTCAGTGGAGGACTGCAGGGCAAGGGCAGATTCCACTAGACACTGTGCTCCAATTTCTAACATGAAGAACTGGCAGATTGAGATGCCCAGATAAAATATGTACTAGAAACTTCTTGAAACGTAGATGTCAGAGGTGATGATCTTCCGAAGGGCAATTTCTCTTTATAATATCTTACAGCTGTTGCAACAGAATCTGTCAGCAATAGCTGCCCAGTTAACACCCAGGTTATCGGGAGGACTTTGAAATTCCTATATAAATTATTTGCAAAGTTTAAATTTGAGGGAAACAAACTCTGTATGTATAAACACAGGAACTTCAAGTAAAATAGTTCCTGTGGTTTGATAAATTCTTTCTTATCAGGGTCAGAAATTCAGTAGAGCCAGTATTTCAGAAGTGTTGTCACCACTGATGCAGGGGAACCCACAGGGAAGTCCCTGTCAAATCAGGTAGACAGACTGGTGCCAGGGACCAGATCTGACCCAAAGACAGTTATTTCTGCTGCTAGCACTTATTGGACAGACACAGCAAGACTGCATGCACAACTTGCAAGTATGAGGGCAAACGCTCATCCCTACCTTTTTTCAGTGTACCTCTCAGATGAAGAAGATGCTTTCATGCATTCCCTGCATAAAAGTCATCATGTGGGTCCTTGTAAGAAGAGCATCCCTCACAAATTTTGAGGTTAGTTAAGAATCTTATAAAAAAATCACAATACTACTAAGAGACTTAAAGCACAAGATTTAGCCAGTCAAGGGTTTCAGAGAGGATACTCATCCTGACTGAACATATGTAACCACTAAAGCAGATATAGTGGCTGATAGAACATAATTGTGAGAAGCAAAGCTAAATCCAATGCAATTGAGAATTACGACAATCATGCAACCACTCCACAAATCCCGAGCATCTTTCTTTCTGTGCACCCTGACTGTAAGGAAACCAAGACACTTAGGCATTTCATACTCTGATTGCACTTCTGGATTGTATTGTAAATACCTGCTTTATGGTATTTTTCTCTTCAACTCCCTTCAACCATTCATGAAAGCATATTAAAGTCCTTATTTTTCTGTACTCTAAGAATTTGACTACACCTGCTAGAAAGAATCGCAAGCAATCACAACCATGTTAAGAGGCTGCAGGGTGCTTTCATCTCATCTGCATCAACGAGGCCAAGCCAATGGGAATAGTTGATCTATCCTGTTTTAACATTATCCCAGCATATTAGGCAAGCATACAGTCAATCTCTAAAAATATGTCAAGAACAGTATCACAAATCTTCTGCTCTCAACTCCTCCACACTTAGTGATTACAAACTTAATGACCCAAGTTTTTCTATGGTGTCTTACACAGTTAGCTCCACTACCATGGATTTAACCACAGCTGCTGACAGACTACACCTGTAAATACAAAGGAAGTATTTCTGAGTTTGTGGAGCAATTTAAAAGTCTGGTACTGTAAATAAAGTAGTCCTACTTTTAAGAACTGCACAGGCCTAATCTGAGCTTTTGGATATTTGAAAACGTAGTTTACAAGTACTGAAGCTTCCTTCCATATGTCAGCAAAGGATTTTGAAGCATGCTTACAGTTTAACATCAACAATGGAAAAACAAATGGCAAAAGATGTAGATTAAAAAATCTGCATTGCAAGTGATGTAAATTCTATTTAGCAATCCAGAGACTGACATTTTGCCTGAACAGATAAACAAAATGCTGAGTTGAATGGTATTTGCCTGAAGATTAAAATGATGATTTTAGAATCAGTTTTAGACCCTTTATTAGAATATCTGCTATTCTTTAATACTATGTTTCTTGCTTCAAAGCAGACAAGTATTCTAGCCAATTATTGTTATTATATATTTTACTGCAGAAAGCATCCGTTTCATCTGCAACTAATCCAAGTGCAATGAACCTCTCCTAATGCTTTCAGCGCATCTTAGAGAAGAGCACTGGCCTGGGGCAGCGGGACCTGCATCTCTTGACATGCCTTAAGGAATTGGGCAGGCCACTTCTCCTCTGCTTCACCTCTTTTTCCCCCCTCTGCCTTGTTTATTCAGGCTGTAAACACATGGAAACAGGAACCAGTCTGACCATTAGAATTAGAAAGTCTAGTAAAACAGCTTCTCTTCACTTGAGATCAGCGCAGTGCCTGGATACAAGAGAAAAGAGCTATTTGGAGTGCTTACTAAATCTGTGAATCAACAAACACTTTTAAGAGTTAGTCTTTCTTCCCTCACTTCAGTTACCTGCTTTCTACTCTCAACTCCAGGATCTAATAAAACACGAAGATTCAGGTGAATCATTGAATCCACCTTTGCCAGTTGATAAAATGAAATCTGCATAATGGAGCCTGTGTGTGCATACATGTGCCAGTGTATAATACTGAGAGATGCAGAGCAAGTGACAAAAATAGCCAATAATGCAGCTTGGGGGCTAAATCTCCTCATAACTTTGAAGCTAAACTATGGATGTTCACTAACAAGTCACACAGAAAGGACAAGACAAGAAGCTTCACGTCAAGCTCTTACTATTGTATTTGACGATGAACAAGAGCCCTACAGCACTGAACAAGGGAGGGAAGTTCTTGCCTCTTCCCACTCCTTTCAAGGACTCCAATTGCACAGCAGGCTCAATTACCACACCAGCTAACTACAGAGCCTTACCTGTTGGTGACAGGGAAGAAAAACAATTGTCTCTTGTATACATTTAAGAGGGAAGATGTTTCTGTCATTATCTTGGTGGTACTTGCCCACACCACCCAATGGTGCAAGAAATACAGAGGCAGTTTGATTGCCACAACAGAGTATCAAGAAGCAACCGTGCAGCAAGGATTGGTAGCCTACACTAAATACTGCCTAGCACATCCACTAAGCAGGACACTAAGCACAAAAAAGTTTCTCCTTTGTATTATCCCTGCTGGAGAGTTGAGGAAAAAAGAGCTGTAAGAGCTCACTGATGTAATATCCATGCAGGTCTTGTGACTTGTCAGAAAGGTTACTGGAGTGAGCTTCAATTTTTCGCTGTGTGAACAGTTTCAGTGTTATTTTAACATTAAAATACATCAGGCACTATTAGGGTACATAGTTCCTTCTAAAATACACCAGTTGTAGCACTGTAATGCTGCAATGGATCCTAAACCCATTGTATTTTTTAAGATTCCTGATCAATTCTTTAGGTTCACGTGATTAATTAAAAAAATGTAACATTCCACCTCTCTCAAGTATTCAAAGGGGTGGCACTCATCAAAAATACCAAATAAACAGAAAGAGTTCCTAGGTGCAGTTATACTTGGTGTCCCTATTCCAGAAAAACACTGATGGACTTTGGAAAAAGCAGAGACCTCTCACTTTCAAAACACATCACTCCCAGCTGAGTCATACAGATCTCCAGCTCTAAAAAGAGGAAAATGCAAAAAAATCCTCTCTTCTAAAAATCTGCATGAGAAAGCTTAAATTTGTAGCTTTTGAGGAAGTTGGAACATTAGTCACAAAGCTCCTGCAGCACAATTATAGCTACAGTGTCACAAATGCACAAGAGAAGCATTAATAAAACCAAATACCAGCAGAAGTGATGGAACAGCTCTGAACATCACCACTGAGAGAAAGGCAGGCAAGCCACAATTTCGCTTGCCCTGGGATTATAACTAAAAAAAAATTCTTAAAGAAACTTGTACCAGGTCTTCAGCCTGCCAGTTGAGGCTAGATACAGGCTGCCACTGGAGAATCCAAACATTCTCCAAGAAAATTAGCAAAATATGGTAACAATTACCAAAACATCATGTTCTTAAATGTAGTTCTGACCATGCGCTTGAGTGTTTTTAAATAAGTATTTTATATAAACCAAATATTTTTATTTGGCAATGTCAGACAACAGATTTTCCCAAAAGGGAAGATTATTGTAGGGCCTGTGTTATGCACTCTCTACTTCTTCAGCTCTGAAAAGAGAAGCAAATACAAATACCCCTGTTTTACATAGCTCCTTTCCTGCAAGCAAGGCACTTCTTACCAGAAAAATAAAAATATACAGGTAGAAATCAGCAATGCAGAAAATATCCAAACTCTGTTAAGAACTAATGAAGCTCATTTTTGCATTTTCTTCAGCTTTTTTTTCACTCCTGAAACATAATATGAAATTGACGCCTAAAATATTGGCCAAAAATAATGAATAAAAACTATTATGTTTCTGCAGTTCTGTAAGGCTGTTACTGGAATTAAGAAATCAGAAAAGCTGTGTTAGTTCAGCATTACCAAGTGAAAATGGTCTTTGTTCATACTTAGCTTCTTCTGATAGGAAAAATAAATACCATGTCAGTTCTTTGAAGGAAAGACTGTTTTCTTTAAAGGAAACAGATTCAGCTTTTGCAACCCAACACCTGATCTACTCTTCCTTCTCTTTAATGGAATTCTAAACTAATAGCTGGGAATTATAAATACAGTATAAACATACAGCTAGCAAAACAAATCCAATACAACTTTCCTAAGTACTTTACTACTGTCATCATAAAAGTCTACAAGAAAGCCTGAGGGATTTTGATAAAAGTGAAATTATTGTTGTCATTTATGTTATATCAACTACCTTTATGTAGCACAGCTGCCACACTGTTAAAAACTTCCAAAAGAAAGGAGACTGGCAAAATTTAAATGCTTTCAAAATGCAGCAAGGCAGCGGACAACAAAACAGTATTTTAGTGTTTATTGTCCCATTCTACAAGGCTTTCCAGAAGAGGAGAGATACCAGCCAGAAGGGTCACATCCACCCCAGCATCCCACTTGTGCCTCCATCACGAGGCCAGACATCCGTCACCACCGAACCCACAGAAGAAGGAGCAGCAGGAACAGCCGCCCTCCTCTGCGTCAGCACCACCCAGAGAGCCCCACAGGGAGCAGGCGGCCGCGGCCGGGACACCACAGGGAAGGGGAGGGTGAAGGAAGGGCCGATTCACCTTCTGGCTGACAAGAGACAGTGCCAGGCAGAGTTCAGAGGCTGGGTTGTGAAGAGGCAAAACACAGGGGCCTTTGTTGGAGATAAGTAAAGGCAAAAAGGTCAATTGCGCTCCAAGAGATTCCCTTATCCCGGATTTAAAAGCGCCCCTCAAGGCAGTTCACAAAAACCATGCTGCTGACCTGTGGTGCTGTGCAGGCACCTGCCACCCCACTATTTGCTGCCAGCTACTTAAGTCACATTTCCTTCCTCCTCTTGCTCACTCAGTGTCCTTTTCCCTGTGCCTCTTACTCAACTCATTCTTCCACCTTTCCCATCCCCAGCACTCCCTGCCCTCTGGCTCCTGATCTTGCTTCTGCATCCATGCCTCCCATGCTTCACCAACTACTTTGTCCCATACTCTTCCTCTTCTGTTTCTCTTTCCATCTATCCAAGAGTTTTTCTCACTCCTTTGGGCCCTGAGCTTCTCACATCCAACCCCTCCTACTCCTCAACAACCAAGGGGTGGAGAGCAGTGGGAAATGGGAGGACAAGATGGAATGCCACAACATCAGTGAGGCAGGAGAGTATAGAGTGAAAGAGTTCAGATTAGAACCAACTTGGGTCAAGAAGGTTATAGGGTAGTAATATATGACATAAACAGGGAGATATCAGTGCACGCTGCACTAGTATTAAACTCCCTGTAGTCAACTTTTAAAAGCTACTGTTGACAAAATACCTTCTTAGATCAGGCTGTGTCCTGACCCAGTTCTGGGATGCTTAAGTGCTTTACCTCTGCTTGTGTCAGCAGCTGCATAAGAAAAGTAAGGGATTGTATTTCACACTGGTGAATGATTTCCCTATTCATCAATTTGTCAACATCAAGGTATATCAAGTTACGCACAGAATCACAGAATTGTTAGGGTTGGAAAGGATCTCTGGAGATCACCTTGTCCAACACCCCTGCCAAGGTTGGGTCTCCTAGAGTACATTACACAGAAATGTATCCAGGTGGGTTTTGAATGTCTCCAGGGAGGAGACATAATTCCACAACTTCCCTAGGCAGCATGCTCTGCCACCCATTATGTAAAGAGGTTCTTCTTCATGTTGAGGTGGAACTTCTTGTGCTTTAGTTTATGGCCATTACCTCCCCACTCACTGTGTCTGTTTGCAGAGCCTCAAGAGTGTTACCCTCAGATAGCATGGGCATTATTATTCTCATAGTGAGCTACGCTATGTTAAGATTTTACTTCCCATCATGGAAAAGTTCTTTTAAATCTAACATGCAGCTTCCTGATGTGCTTCAGCATGTGGTGTTTCAAACAGTTGTCCCAGCACCACTCCAAAGACATGTGTGAGGAGCACAAACAGCACAGCAGTTGCCTAAAGGGGGGCAGAATGAGGAGAATGTATGTGGGAACACAGCACAAAGCAGAGATGGGGGGTGATCCCACCAAACAGAAAGAACTAGCTCCAGAAGAAGACATCTGTCCACAGCCATGACTAATGCTTTTGACTCAACCTGGCCCAGCAGGAGGTATGAGAAGTGCTGCTAAGAATCAATCTAGCATTGCTATGATGAATCACAGTGGTACCAAGTTAATACAACTCATCAGATCTAATTAAACCACTCAGTGTTGCTAAGCTCTTCTGCAGCATGTCTGACTCCAGCGAGGGTGAGCCAGTCAATTCTCTAATGAGTCTTCACTCCTGCAAGCACTTGCACAAATGCTCTGTGGTCCTTCATGTAACCACGGTATATAAAATTAAGCAATAAAAGTTAAGTTTGGTTTGGTCTTCCTTTTTCTTTTCTTCTGATGGTATAGAGGAAAATTATGTCTTTACAAACATGCGCACCAGCAACTCATCAAAATAAGTTTTGTAAAATCAAGCTGATCAAATATATGCTCTAGTGAGATTTACCTATATTCAGCTCTCTAATTGCTCCTTTCATCTCTCCACATGAAAAGCAACACTTCATCTCATTTCTTCCAAGATTTGTTATTTAGGAACATTAATCCCTTTCACAGGATTTGATAGGTGTGGATCAGTATCACTTACAAGATAACGAAATCCGCATAATTTATAGCATGCAGTAGAAGATGTCTACAGGATGTGAGAGAAAAGACTGGGGTAAAACAGGTATTTTCCTTCAAACTTCTTTTGTGTTCAGTTTAAGTGCATCAACCACTTGCATTTTCACCAAATACACATACCTTTCACTTCTCATGAGTCAAGGCATTCTCCCCCCGCTCTTCTTTTGAAGTGATGCACTAAGTTCACATTTAGCTTTCATTCAATCCAAGAGAGCCTTCTCCTGCTCTTGTTGGAGTTAAGACCTTTGCCATTAACAGAAATGTTACTCAGTAGAATCAGTTGTTTATAAGATTACCCTCTGTACACTTTCCTTTCTCACTGGCTCCTTGCTATTCTACCCATATTTTCATATCTAAGTTTTCCCATGGGTATTTCTTTCCTGTAGGCTGTACTAACCCCCCAAAGCCGTAATGTCTGTATAAACCTTTTCTATTGTTGAACTGTGCAAATCCTTTTGACTTGATGTCACCCAATTATATTAAAGTTTTACAGCCTTATGCTGAGTCTTATCCCAGACATTTTTAGCTGAGGCTCACAGCTGAACTCGACACATAAATTATCAAATCGGTAATTTTGAAATATTGAGCACACATCTTACAGCCATGCATCTGAGATAAGAAAAATCTATTTCTGAGATCACAATGAATAAGAGCTGAAAATGTGCTTCTTCACCACAGGTGTAAATTCTCAGACTTGAAAGGTTCTTGTCCTTCCCCTGTTAAGCAAAACTCCATGTGCTAAAGGTCACTTGCGACATGACAGAACTATGGATACTTCCATCAAAAACTCTGCATTTTCTTGTGAAAGCCACCATGGAAAGTACTTCACACTGTCCATCTATTTCACAAGTGGAACCTAGCAGCCATTTTTCTAATTTACCACTAACATGCTCCAATTTATATTTACTACAACGTTGTCCAAAAGTCTGAATGACAGAGAAGGACTCTGAAATGCCAAGAGCAACGGAAACACTTCAGAAAATCCTCCCCATCTATTGGATTCTTTGGCCACTGATGTTTCCACCAACTTCTGGAACAACCACCTGCTTCTCCTCCATGCCCACCTTCACATCTCTCAAAATAAACCCAAAGGCATTTCAGAAACATTTCCTAGGTTAAAATCTAGTGGGAGAACAAGTTCATTTGGAGTCATCTCCCTTCTATCCAAGTGACCCTACATGTGAGGTAGAGGAATCCAAAGGTTCCCTAAAAGTAAAATCAGTGTTTTCATGCATGCAGCACCAAGTGACAGTCTGGGAACTCCAAATGAAAGCTGCCATGCAGAATTCTCTTTATCCATCATGCGTAGTTTATTTAAAGAGAACAGTTATTAAGAATTTTTATACTAGTAAGGTCCAATTAAGTACCCATACTCAATATTCATGACTATTTGGTCAGACTGCATTAAAATTCCCAGGTGAAAGAAATAAGAACTGTCAAATGTCTCAGAGAAGGAAACTGAGAAGCATGATCTAACAGACAGCAAAGAAATCACAAGTTTGATATTCAGGAAAGGAATAACTTCATACAAGTAAAAACTTCCACGGTTTAAACAGACAAGGCAATCTTGATTAAAAAACAGAATTTGATTATTTAAGTTTTCTCTCTACTTTATAATGTAATCACTAGAATAACAATGTTATATAAATTTAATTTCAGCAAAATAAAATTACTAAGATTGTCTATGCAACCCATGTAAGCATATATAATTTTATAAAAAAGAACCAAAAAACTGTGTTCACTGTATTCCAACAATTATTGAAAAATATCACCATTCTATTCAATTTGTTTAATGGGAATTATTGTAAAGTGTTTCATTCTTCATTGCCTCTTCTTGCTTATATGAGAACATAATAAAGACTGACATGTACTGCTTCTAGGTCTCACCTTGTAACTAGGAGCTTAATAAAACCCCCTTGGTGAACCAGATCCAGGGGAGGATGTAAGCTTCGAGTTAGATATATAAACATCCTAACAGTTCTGTGTGCTTGTATTTACAGTTCTCAGGAAATGAAACACTTGAGGCACAAAATGTACATAAACACTCAAGCATCATGTGACAAATTGTAGCTAATTTTAATCATGTAAACAACAAGGGTCCATCCAATATCACACTGAAGTAATTTCCCATTTAATTTCAGTCTTATTGAAACTCTAAATGTAATTAGAATTTAAACTAGGACTCTCTAATCCTATTGATGAAGAAAATGCACCAAATAATAAGACAAGTAGCTCTATGGCACACTCCATCTTTTAACTTTTCTTCACTAAATAAAAAACAACCAAGACAACATCTGTAATTCTACCTATGGAAAAGGGTTTTCAAACCCACCCAAAATGGCACATACTCAAAAATGACACATGCAAACACAATTCCTGAGTTTCAACATGCACCCATCCCAGAACAGGACTAAGAAACATGACAGATGCCCTGCTGTCCCTAATACTGCACCCAGCCAAGGAGCATGGAAAGCTCCCTGAGGATGTCTGAGGAAGCTGGGAGGCAGGGACAGAACTCATTCCCCAAAGAACTTCCAGCTGTGATATATGAGCCTCACCATGCATCTCAAAACAAGTGTATTTTTGGGAATGACAAGAGCTCCGTGAAAATACAAAGTAGCTTCAATTTACACACCTTACAGAGACATGAGCTAAATCCAGACTCCTTCAGTGTCTCAAAGAACCTTTAAAATACTGTTAACACCCACCAAAAACTGTCTACTCCTTCTGAGTCTGTTCAGACCTTCAAGTAAGATTATTTTTTTTTGCAATTACAGCCATCTGAAGACCATCACTACCTTCCTGATGAAAATTTACCCTAAATTTCATAAAAACCACAATATCTCTATAGATCCACAGGAACATGGGCTTAAGTCAACCAAGACAGTTTGTCATGCTACTTCTGGCACCAAGACCTATTCTGGGTCATCAGAGTCCTTGGGCAATGTGTACAGTTGCCAGTAGCATCTTCTGCAGGGAGCCAGAAGTGATACCATCTATACACCTTTCCCAGTCCATGTATTTCTCCCATTCTCCAACTGCATTGCCTGTGTCAGCTGCAAACAGATCTCCACAAAGAACACAGGAGATACTCTCAGAAGGCCGGGAGGGAAAAGGTCAAAAAGGCCAAGAAACTTTTTGAGGTTAGAAAACTAAACGCTGCTGTCCTCTCTTCTCAGAGGACTCCACACTTCTCTGAGAAGCTGTGACGGAACTGAATCACAGAGCCCAAGAAATGCTTCTTGTAAGTACAACTATTAACATGCCTATTCCTGAATATTTAATCTTGCAATTTCTAACTAGTTAAAAGGTTTAAAAAAAAGTGACCAAACCATTACAAGCACTACTGAAATAGGAAGCAGGCACACAAATTTTTTTGTGCACCTGCACAAAAATGGATACAGATTTATATTTTGAACCATGTGCTGCAACGAACAACTAAACCCCAAAAAGACAAATACTTTTGGACTTGTTGTGAAGCATCATAACACAAAAATCAGACTTAAGTGACAGCAGGCAGCTACTTACCAGTTAGATTTACCTCCGACTGTGAAGTATAGGACTATCTAACAGCTAAATCTCCTCTCAGATTCTGACATGCCTCATCTACAGTGTCATATTTCTGATACATGCCAGGTTTTACATGTTGACACTTCACAGATACATTTTTTCCTGACAGCTCCCTTACTAGCCAACTCCAATGACAGATGACTGAAGCCACAGAGTAAATGGTGTAGCTTCCCTATATTCATGGTACAGAGGGTAAATCTGGTGTAACAACATGTGAAATACTGCCCTTGCAAGGTCTGACTCAACCAACTTTACAGCTTCAAAGTAGCAGAGTCCTTCTGGTACACGGTACTCCAAAGAGCAGGTAACTCAACACAATGTGCCTCCAGTAGAAGTGTGCCCCATGGGAGAGCTGGGCTCAGTAGCTCTCCTCTTTGCTCCTGAGCAACAAAGTGGCAGGACTCCACCATCACTTCCAAAGTGAACAGCACCACATTCTCTGTGGGAATCATCCGCACTCAGAAAACAGCATGAAAGAAACAGAAGAAAACAATCAGGGCCCTCACAAAATCTGCTGCTGTGAAAAGAACTTACTCCTCATGCACACAGCCAATGAGCTGAGATGCTTTATTCAGGTTACCAAGCAAAATTCTCTTGACAAGGAAAGCAATAAAGCAAGACCAAAGGGGCAGGTTATATCTGTACCTTCAACGAACATGGAGATTAAAGAAAAGGTAGGAAAAACACCCAAGCAATCAGGTAAGGAAATGAGAAAAACACCTGTATATGTATCTTCATTAAAAGAAGCTACATGTGAAACCAAGAAATCCAGCAACTCCATAAGTAATCACATTACAAAATAACAAAACACTAATGTTCCTTCTTCAGTGAGTTACTTTAAAACTCTTTCAGTATTATTTTGCATTGCTCAGGACCAACTTCATAGAAAATGTAGAAATAAAAATACAGACTCAATTCTATAAGAATAGGTTCGCATTTAGCTTTATTTCCTTCATACCGTGAGCAGAGTCAGTCTTCACTGTACAAACCAAAGATAATTAACAACACTATTATACATCAATCTAGACAGATATTGCTGACTTAAGTCTAAATGGCTTGAAAGAAGACTGGCTGTACAGCCACCATGGACTCATTTGGAAAATGTATTTTCAGCTCAGTAAATTTCATTCCCACAATGCCTCTTCAGATTTAGGAACTGCGATTACAATTTTGAGACACAGTCCTTCTCAAACACAACTTTCCTCCCCAGCTTTCACTTTCCCCTCTTCCCTTCCCACAATCAAGCTATTAACTCTTAAATAAATGGAATAAGCACTTAACATCAGGAGCCACAAGGGTCTGTTGGCTCCTATCTCCTGTTTAAAGGTCTGTTTAAACGGGAATTAAAATAAATCGCTTCTGTGGATTTAGGCCCAAAAGCTCAAATCGGCAAACAGAGGTACTTGACCTCTCTGGAGCAGTCCCAGGAGCAACCACAGACAAACCACGCAGGCCCTGGAGAAGTTCTCCAGAGGCAAACACCATTTTCAGAAGTTTGCTACCTGAACACAAATTAGGGAACTGTCCCCTGTGCTCGCCTTCCCAAACCCCGAAGTGCAACTTCTGGTTTGCGTTCCCTGTCTTTGCGTCTTCCTAGCACAGCGAAAAGCAAACCACAGACTTCGTGTCCAGCCTGCTTTTAAAAACGAAGTACTTCTCTAAGATGCAATGGCCGCCCTGAGCAGTGACATTACTTGACCTGAACATCTACGTGTGTTTGTTTCAAAGCTGGTCACCAGAAATCTGGACCATCTCCAGGTCAAGCAGCCGCACGCACGGCAATGCCAGGTTGGCACACATCTCCAGACCCACACCTCAGCTGCGACGACAGATGCCCTAATTCCGCTTAGCTTTAGGAACAGCTTAAGTATCTTCCTTGTGAATGGACTTTGATGTGCCTTCGTTTGGACAGCGTGCTGGAAACAGCACTCATGATGCCTTTTGAGTATTAATTATCCCTTTTTAAGGTCGAGGCCACCAGCCCCGAGCGTCCCCGCTGTGGCGGCGCCCCCTCCCCCGGCCCCAGGACCGCGGTGTCGGGGGGACACGGACACGGCGTCCCCGCCTGGCCCGGGGAAGCCGCAGGAGCGGGGCGGGGAGTCCCGACCCCCCGGCCCCGCCGCCCCCGGTCCCGCTCACCCTTCTTGTCCATGAGCCACATGAAGAAGAAGCAGGGCGCGAAGCCGATGGGCCCCCAGAAGACGAGTAGGGCGATGTCCCAGCCGCTGAAGCCGAAGGCCAGGCGGGCCGAGTTCTGGATGGGCCCCAGGTGTTCCACACCAGGCCCTGCGCGAAGCCCAGCAGCGAGAACAGCAGCAGCACCAGCCACCGCCGCCCGTACACGCGGCCCGACAGCGGCGGCAGCCGCCCGCTGGGCCCCCCCGGCCCCCGCGCCTGCGGCGCGCGCGCCTGCGGCGGCGGCGGCGGCAGGAGGGGCCGCCGCTCCTCCGCGGTGCTCCAGCCCAAGCCCATCTGCGGGGGCGCTGCCGGGGGCCCGCGGGGGAGCAGGGGACGGGGCCGGGCACAGGGACACCCACACCTCAGCCCCCGAGCGCGGTAGCGCTGCCCCGGCCCGGCACAGCCGCATGCGCGGTCGGGGAGGGCCGGCGGCCGCCTCCTTCCTCCGCCGGCGAGGGGAGGAGGGAAGCGGCGGCGGCGAGAGCCGGGTCCGCCGCCACCGGGGAGAGAGCCGCGCCGGCGGGCAGTGGGGGCGTACGGGGCGGGGAGGCCACTGGGCAGTCACCCCGCGGGGAGAGGGGTCCGGGACAGGAGGGGGCGACTCCCGAGAGCCGCTCTCGGGTGTCACCGGCGGGGCCGCGGAGCTCCGGCCGTCACGCCGCCGCCCGGCTCCGCCCCGCCGCCGCTGCCGGGCCGCGCTGCCCCTTCCGCCGCCCAAGGCCGTGCCGAGCGGAGCCCCCGCAGTAAGAGCCGCAGGAGCATGGCCGGGGCGGAGAGCGGCCGTCCCCCTGCGCCGGGTAGGTGCCCCCGGGCCCCGGCCCGGGCCCCAGCGCGGGGCGGCTCCGGCTCCGGCCCAGCGGGCACGGGGAGCAGAGGCGGCGGCGGCTGTAGCGGGGCCCGCGGTGCCTCCCCTGCCGCTTCTCCTCCCACGCGTCCCGCTCAGCCGAACCTGCGTGGGTACCTGCGTGCAGGGAAATACCCCAGCGGGGAGTTTGTGCTTTTAAAGGGAGAAGGAAAGCGTGTTGAGTTGAGGTGGTTACAAATCAGCCATGGGCCGAACTGGGGGAATAAACAGTAGGGTTCAGGTAAAACCTGCACTGAAATCCATTGTGAAATAATTCAGGTGAATATGCCATCACGTGGGGGACACTGTGCTTATTAGAAACTATTATCATTTAAATAGAGTGAAGTATATATTATTTTAGTTAGGTTGTGTGAGAATTTATCTGTATATCAACCATCTGCATTTGTCATAAAATTAATGGCTCGTATGCTGCACAGTGCTTCATCTTCCCTTAAAAAAAATGGATAATTCAGTGTGGCTTGCTTAGGCATTCTGTCACAAAATCTGGAAGTTGGCTTGATAAATGCCTGTGTGTGTAACTGGGGAGAGCTGAACAGTGGGGTCCCCACGGGCTGGTTTTAGATCCAATGTCAGTACTCTTGATGTGCTGGGCAGCACAAAGCTGAATTTCACGTGGTGCTCGTCCCGCAGTTTTGCAGCCAAACCCACAGACTCACGTGAAATTCTTCATGAAACATATGACATTGCATTTTGTTTAGTTCACACAGCTCTGTTTGCTAGACTGAAGGTGCAAAAAGGAAGTATATGCTGACTGAAATCAGCAGAACTATGATGAGAAAGCAAATTATATTTTGTTTAGAAAAGTTCAGGAAAATCCCCAGGAAAAATAAGATTCATGCACATTTAGATAATGAGGGGACATGCAGAAAATAAACTGAAATTTTAGCTTGCTGTTTACAACTGTAGTGACAAAAGTACAGTAAAAATACAGGATGAGATTCAGATTTCATCATGACTGATGGATATTCTGGTAGTGCTTTGGGGCTTCAACTGAGATTAATTCCCTGTTTTACTAAGTCTTTTTCATACATTACCACCTCAGCATAGTTTAGCCTATGCCAAAGTGTTCTTTCAATTAAGAAGGGCTATGTTACTACTATAATTTAAGTGATTTGGTGGCATTCAGCCAAAGTGCTGTTATTTTCAGAAGTAAACTAAAGTGAAAAAATATTTCTCTCCTTGAACATTTTTCAATTAACTGTAGTAGTCGTGGAGGTTTCATGTTTCTAGTGGCAGGAAACCCATCCAAAAATAAAGCAAATAAGGCTTTGCAGTGTCCTTTTAACTGCGAAAATTGCTTGTGCCTCTCACTATCTGCACAGTCAAAGGAAAACTTGAATATAAGCAGGATAATTCTTTGATAACTTATGGTGGGTTTAAAGATATTTCGACTCTTGCATGGGTCAGCAAGAAAGAAAAAATTATGAAAACCAGCAGCAAACTAAAGGGGCTGTCAAAATAGGCTCAAAAAATCTAGGTATATTTATTATTGACTTAATCATGGTTAAAATAATTTATTTTGATTGCTTGATTTGAAATCGCTCCATCTTTTCCTAGCTTCACAACCCATATGCGCATCTTTCAGTCATGGCCTGACCTTTTCTGTTCCAGCTATTTAATTAACACAGTGTAATATTCTGTGTGAATTATTCTTGTTTGCAGGATATGGTACCGTTTAAATTTGTTAATGCAAAGGAGCAGTGCATTGTTGATAAACTGTTGGAAACCAAATTAGCTTTATCTTGCAGCTAGCTGATTGCATTATTTCACTCATGGGTATAATAATTCTCTAAATATGCTAATTTCACTCTTTTCTCCGTGTGGTGACATTTTTACTGTTCTCGTTACTGACATTTGTAATATTTGGGGTGGGGAAATTTTTCTTGCTTTAACCTCATTATAATGTAGCTAAAGAAATTTGAATATTATCAGATGAAATGCACATACAGTCAGGCTAGTGGAAAGGTTATTTTGTGTCCTGGCCCATAACTTTCATGTCTGTAGCAGGACTTGCATGGACTTAATGGCACCTAGATCCAAAACTGTGAAGCAGATGCCCATCCAGGTACCAGCTGCCCAACCCAATAGCATATCCATTGGTAGATGCCTCCATTTCTAATCTAAAACCTCTCAAGGTGGCTGCGTGTCCATATTCATACCTGTCTGCCTGTGTCTGGCCTAAAACATTATGGAATTCATCTAAGGAGGAGTTGGTGGCCTGGAGCTCTGATAGACTAGTGGTGACAGACAAAAATTATGTGGCTGAAGCTGTTATTGCTGCCAAATGCTCATCCCATCCCTGAGGCAGGCCTGGCTGATCCACTTCAGAGTTGGCACCTATAGTGTGCCGATTTAAGCTTTAAGCCTTAAGAATATAAACTGAGGCTTTGACAGGTTTGTTATAAACTTGAGGCATTTGGAGAGTCCAGTTCAGCTAAAACATATCTATCATGCCATGGCTGAGCTGGGCAGTCCAGGAGAGTATCCTCCCTATGGAGCAACCAATCTCCAGTTCCTAGTGCCTTAGGAAGTCACGTTTGCTCTCTCCAGTTACCGTGCTTTTGACAGATTTGTTCTCCATGTGACTTTTCAGAGTTACCTGAACTTCAGCATCCCCTGGATTCTCATGCCTCTCTCCCAAAAACTAATATCATGTGTACAATCTTGTCATTTTTGTGTCAACTCATACCTTGCACTGTGACAAGCAACAAGTGACTCTATATCCTACGAAGTCTAGAAGCATTTTGGCACAAAATGGGCAGAACCTGAAATTAATTCAAAGATTCAAAAGTGGCATCTAGCCAATTCTGAATATTCCTTCCAGCATCTGAAAAAAGGCCTATTTTCCAGGGATTTCCCTCAATTTCTAGATTTCTGCTGGAGCTGTGATAATGCAGTTTCAGAGCTGCCATAAGCAGCAGTAGTGTAGCAGAGAGCTGTAATGACTGTGTTCTTTACACCCTGTCTTGAACAACACCTCTGAAGGTGAGCCTGTGAGGTGTGAGTAAATGCCATTCTTCCCTCAAGTTTTGACATCCCTTCTAGTTAGTCAGGAACAGGTTGTTTAAAATCTGCTCTGTCTTGGGCTTGGTTTGGGCACCTTCCAGTCTGTGTATTCAGTAACTTTCAGCATCTTGCCATTCTTTTTTATTGAGAAGTAGGTAGACTGGCTCTAATGTCATACAACGATTTACTTGTACTTCAGGAGAAAGATGGTTTTACGGTGCTTCCTTTTCCTTTTTTTGTAGTATCAACAGGAAAAGAAAATATGGACACAACATCAGCTTATGAAAGCTGAACAGTTTTATTATTAAATTCAAACACCAATGTTTTCCAGTGGGGAATTCATTTATAGCTTTTGACTGCAGGCTGTGTGTATCCCCATTGCAAAGTCGCCATTGTAGTGGAGATGATTCTAGGTTTGCAGTGAGACAGAGCCCATTCCAGGGTGCTTTAGGGAGATGCACTCCTTTTTCTTGTGGATTCTACCGTTGTGGTTGGCAATGAAAGACATGTCACCAGATTTCCTGTAGACCACACTGCAGGCTCTTTACTGTGGTTCTCAAAAGGAATATGCAAAAGTCACACCTGACTTGGGCTTTGAGCATATTTAAAGCATTTTGTACTCCATTTGTGCTTGTTCTGCCATTCATCACCTGCTTAACAATGAACATGTAGGTGATGATTGTACCTTTTTTGAGGGGGCAGTGGAAGCTGCATGATGTCTTTCATCCAAGCTCATTTTGATGACTACTTCCCTCCCTCACTTAGACAGCCTTCAGGCTCCATGTCTGAGGTATTTTAGGGAGGTGTTTTAGGGAGGTTATATTGGAGCTCCAACCTCATCAGACCACCGCCCCCATGTTCTTTCATTTTATTCAGAGCCAACATGTGCAAGTGACTGCAGACAACATCAATGGAGTATTTAACCTCCCAAAACTGTGTTAGGGAAATTCAGTTTCAAAGACTAATGGTTTCATCTCTTCCTGAAACCCTGAGAATTATGGAACTGAGTCGCATGAGGATGTTAGGCTTGAATTGGAAATACAGGGTGAAAATCTCCACCTGTCTCCTTGGGCTAGGACTGCCTCAGTGCAGCTCTCATTGTCTGTGATGCCAGCAAGAACAGATAGTCATAGTGCTCTGGTACTGGTCTGTCTTGTGTCTCTGATGAGTGTGTTTCTCATTTCTGATCAGGCTGTGCCATTGTTCTCCTGTTGTCATTCATGGAATCAGCAAGGGGTAACTTAATTACTGCTCTGCTGTAATTAACGATGTAGACATTAGAGAGTTTGTTTCTGTTGGTCTGGCCAGTCATGCTTAGCTCATAGGTATGCTATGAGCTCTGCAAATGAGTCTTCTGAAGACCTGATTGTCTGGGTGGGTGTTTGGGATTGAGGACATAAAGCTCACAAAATGCTGTTTGCCTTTTTGAAAATATTACACTGTCATGTAATTCTGTATAGAAAGAAGAGGCTAAATGTATTATTACTGTATCTGTGCTTTTTTGAAGAGGAGCATGATTTAAGTTTAAATTATTCTAGGCTTTGTGATCACAGACACAATGAGATTCTTGGGAGTAGATACAGTAGCATGAGATTTTGGGTATAAATGTTTTAAAAAAGAGCGATGGTAAGGTAGTTTAGATGTTTGGTATAAAAGTGCAGCTTTAACCGTTTCTAGTTTTATAATTCTGCTAATGTTCAGGGAGTTCTCTTAAATTTCCATGTACCATATGCTTTTGCTGACTGGACATAGAAGACGTTATTGCTTCTAATACTAGTATTAAATCAGACATTGGTTGGCAGTGACGTTAATGTTTAAAAAGAAAAGAAAATATTGAAAGTCCTTTACTAAAAGGAGTTTTCCAGGTGTACTACTAGGTTGAAAAATACCAAGTTTTAGTAAATCTTGCATATTTCAAGAAGCTTCCAAGATTCAAAGCATCACTACTGTCATAGGTTCTTGTAAAATTAAAGGTCACCTTCGTTCTCCAGGAGTGCAGGTGCAGCTGATTAGAACAGGAGTTCATAGAGATCTGAGTGGGGACTTGGGCCTGTAGTCCTTAATCTTTTCTGATATTTAGCTCTTGATGTTTATAGATGATGAAACTTTTCAGGCAGTTGTTGTTTGAAAAAGAAAAGAAAGAAAAATCTCTGAAGGGAAGATGGTAAATATATGTTGACATCACTAGCAGCAGTTTGTTGTATTATGAAGTTGTGAAAGATAAGCTGTGTAACAAGGCTGTGCTATTTCAATAAATGCAGTTTCTTTTATGTGTAATATTTATATTAAAAAAATTCTAACATTAATGAATGTTAAGGTTGAAAATTAAAAAAGCTTGGTAGTTTACATTTTTGTGCGCTGTTTTAGGTCAAGTGTATCCTTGACGTTATGTCAAAACAAGATTTTAGTCTTTATGTGAACCCCAGGGTTCAAAACGTACACTGTTAACAGCTTTTCACAGGCAAAATTCATATTGCTGCATGAGAACCTTTATAAAAAGAAATAGCAACTTGGAACAAAGGTTAAACTCACTTCTGCTTATTTTACCCGTGATGAAAGAAATGGAATGATGTAAACAATGGAATAATAGCCATGCTTTTTGTTTAATGTTCCTATAATAATGGCAGTTGCTGAATCTAATACCCTTATTGTGCATGTTGGTTACTGTACATTTCAGAAACTGTTCTTGAGGTTCATGTGGTGGGTCTCTTTCACTTCAATAATTTATGTAATTCAAAAATAGCTAGTATAATTTCATTCTGACAATTAATTACACCTCTAATTGACTCAGTCATTAATCATAATTTGTATTCTGTGTGGTACAATAGCTAACAAAGTCATGTATACTACCATCATAACCCCTTTGTGGATCAAATTCAAGAGGTTCAGTTGTATAAATGACTGTTTATTACAATGTTTTGTAGAAAAAAAGCCCTATATTTTTAGAATACTATTGACTGTTTACTACAGTGGCTTATGGGGAAACAGTGTATTTTAGAAGGTTTAGATTCTTTTGTTGTTGCCGTTTTGAAGTTCTCCTCAGTCAAGTTTGCAGGACAGAACAACAAGAAAGTCACAAATGGTTACAGTTTCTGACAGTGAATTTTGTACAGTGCATTCATCTATTTAAGAGTAGGGCTTTTGTGTTTATTACTGACAAAGAATAGAAAAAGAAATAGAAATAAACCTTACAGTTTGAACAAATACTTTTTTTTTCTTAGAAATACACACATTAACTCCCTGACATGCCAGTTCCCTTAACTTCAATCATAATGTTATATTAGTATTAATTTTTGTATTAGGTTTTCCATTTATTCAGAAATGTTGTCAGAAAGTGTCAGAAATCAGTGCCAGTGGGGTATTGGGAAGAAATGGCTTTGCCACTAAATTTCCTCAGCAGCAGGTGGGTGTAATTTACACCTTGTAGACAGACAGAAAGGTGGAATTGTGGTAGCCTAGCATAAGGAAAACCAGGGAAGTCCGCCCTTTTATTTCCTGGTGGAAGGTTTTGGTCAAAGACCATAGTCTTTTCCTCCAAGCATTTCTTCTGCTAGAGGAGACCAGTGGAGCTGAGATCATTCAATATTCAGTTCATTAGCTGAAAACCGACATGACTGCTTTCTCAGCATGCGCTACAGGATGGGAGGAGTACAGACAACTGGCAAAAGCTGGCCAGGGGTTCAGGAAGAGCTTTCTAGGAAGAGCCTGTAAGGATTTAGGGGGAAAATTTCGTAAAGGTATGCTTGAGATGACACACTGTCATTTAGAATGGGGGCGGGAAGTCCCTCCCAGTGGTGTATTCTGGACTCAACCCCTTACTCTGCCCTAAGGAGTCTGGCAGCAATTTCCTTTGCTTTATCGAAAGGACAGTTTGAGGTTTGAGGGCATAGCCCACACTCTTATCTTACTTCATGTCTTGAGTCACTTAGACTTACTGTAAGAAAAACTGTAAGATGCTCAACTCTACCATAGGAGGACTGGAATGTGAGTCCAAATTCCTGTTTTGGCCTCTTTCTTTTCTTTTGATGCCCTCCTTCCACAGTGAGGAGAGGAAGGAAGGGTGTGTTGACTGCAGGCTACCAGACTAAGCTTCAGGTGCCAGTTTTACAAGTGCAGACTGGTCTGTCCAGAGAGTCTCCATGAACTTCTGCCTCTCCTTCAGTAACCAAAATATTTATGCAAATCTAGGTTAACTGCCTGCTGGCTGTGTGTGTTTGCAGTATTAACATTCCCAGAGTCAAAACTAATAGTAACAGCAGTAACTGGTCAGGAAGTAATACATACCTAGGTGTTTGTGCAGCCTATCCTGATAACTACATGTGTGTATTTAGAGACATTTCTGTTTGCCCAGAGTAGGCTGATTATAGTGCATAGTGTTGTAATCACATGCAGATTATTTAAAGTTGTTTTTTAATGTGCAGAGGCAATGTAGTGTGAAACCATTAAGTCTGACCTCCAAACCAAGTCATTTCTTGAGTTACCTGGCTACTTTGTATTAATGTATTCAAAATGCCAATTTTTAAATTTTTTTTTAAGAACTAAGGATAAGGAAGTATTACAGATTTGCAAGAAAAACAATTTAGTGATGCTTGTACCAAATACATTTACCAGGATTTCCTTGTACTCCCTCTTTTAGAAAATAATTTTAATACCTCTCAATTAAATCTCGTATTTTAGCAGCAGGGTGTTTTGGCAGGAGCCAACTGCCATGCACTAATAAACTCTTCTAATTTGCTAAATTATTTTAACTGAATGACAGTACATTTAGCTTTTTAATGACAGTGCATTTAACTTCTGAACAACTTTGATCAAGTCCACTTTTAGACAGACTGCCTGCTGTGCTAAATTCTTTATTCCCAAACCCCACTCAGTTATTCAGAAAAACTGTTAATCAGAAACATTAAATTATTTTTTCTCTTAGGAGCACAAAGTCTGCTGGAGAGTACTTGGCCAATTCATCACTGTTCTTTTACCTGCCCTCAATGCTAAGTCTCGATGAGTCTTCATGTTTGACAGTACTTCATGTAAAGATGACTGGAGAGCTTTGTTTTTTTAATTGGTAGATCCCTATTTTGCAATGTGTTCCCTTTCTAAAGAACACCTATGTTTTTGGCCAATTATATAAGCTGTCACAGTTACAAAACCTGAGCTAAAACTTGGTTCATTTTTTCAGTTCCTGGTTGGATTCTGTACATGCCTTGTATAAAGTCAAAACATGAGACAAATTATTCCTGCTTCCTTTTGTGCTGTGAGGCCACACCATTTGTGATAGAGAGAACTAATTTAAAGTATTCCTTTTCTCTTGTGGATCAGAGTACAACTGAGAAAATGAAGACTCCCACAGAGCTTTTCTTTTGAAAGGGAATATGCATTTCAATTCTTTCTGGCTACCCAATCTCCCCTGGGAATTTCATATTTAAAGCCCAAGATGTGCAATGGATATTTTGCTTCTTTGCAACACATTTTATTTATACACATTTTTACTTGTACGCATCTGTGTCCAAACTGTGCGCGCTTATATATAAGCTCTACAACCTCAGGTTTTGCTTGGGAATCAGTTACCATCCATCTCAGGCTAGGAAATACTGAGAAGCAAGAGCCCAGCTTTTAAGGTCTTTGTGAAGCTGTAATGACAATAACTAAGGAAAAGATCATTTTAAGTTATAATTCTGCTAATATCTCTTCCAGGTCTTCTGTATTCAGATACATCTTTTAATTACTTCTTAACTTACTCCTACAGCATATAGTTCCATCAGAAATCTCTGTTGGTCATAAGCACAGTTCTTCAAATTATCGTAATGCCTATTTGATGTAGTCTATGATATTTACCTTTTATCATGTCTCTTTTCTCTAGCAGGCACTTAGATATGCATGACAAATATTATAGGGAAAGAATTATGTTTAACTAACTCTGTTCTCGCCAAGAAATACATAAAACTGAATCAAGACGCTTACAGATTCTTCACACAGATTTAGCAAGAATCCCCATTTGTCTTTGCAAAAACCCGTAATGTACATTTATTTAAGTCTTTAAATTTTGTAAAACATTTCAAACTTCACGGTGGGTTATATGCTATGTATTGTATGTGATTATCTATATCAGGAGAAGATACTTACTTACTTACTTAGCAACGATTTTAGTACTGTTTGAAGATAGGAATGATTAGCATCTTACTAAGACAGACTGTCCTCTTTCATACTTTCTAAATTTTATAGGGAAATAGGTTTACAACTGAAGAAGGGGTGGTGACATGACAAACATTCAGTAGAGGAGAGGCTATTTAGCCTAATTTTTTTTTTGTTTGGCATTGAACTCCCAGTAGCTGGAGCTCTGAGCTTCCCACTGTGTATGCACTGTGGTTAAAACCACACCTTGCAAAAGCACAATACGCATGTGGAAATCCAATTAGAAAGCCACATGGAATCAACAGTTGGCTTCAAAAAGCCTTTCTATCTATTCCAGTAAAATTTCAGCTTTTGTGGCACAACCCAATCGTTGAGTGAAATTACAGGATAAACCTGAAGCTTTTGTAATAAGTCAGCTTTACAGCATCCTCCAAAAAATGTCACCAGTTTTCTTGCATTTGCCCTTAAAGCACAAAAAAAATTGAGTCATCAAAAGACAGCTGTGCAGTGATAAACATGACCTAAGCAGGAATAATTTCATTTTTATGAGTTGGGAAATCTGAAAGGTAGGTAAGGCCAGCCAGCTCCCACATGGTGAAAGCCACCTCTGTACAATATTATAATTACACTGGTGAAAGACAAGTAGTTTTATAAACCCTTGGGAGCGTTCAGATCTGGACTGAATCTTGCCTTAGATCTTGAGCAGAATCACTGTAAAGAAACATGCTGAGCTTTAACCTCTTACCATGCCTCCTGCCAGCTCCTGGTAGCTGCACCAGCACGTGCCCTTGTGTCTGCAGATGGTCTCTCTGCCTTCTCTGGACTTGCTCCTTCAGGTATACTAACCTATTCCTTGGAAAGCCCCAGAGCCCCCTCCTGGGGGCAGGGAAGACCATATGGTGAGACATACGGTCCCCGTGAGGCCTCCTTATGTCCTGGTTGTGCAAGTTGCTGGAGCGCGAGACTGAAGGCCAAGTGTCAGAGACATCTCTGTGTCACAGCAACACCATCCTGTCAAGTGTTGCTCTGCATATGAGAGGAACTGTGGAAAACAAACGAAAATCCAAACTACCTCCTGTCATCACCCTTAATAAAGAGAAACCATTAAAAAATTTCATGTTCCGTGAACATAAAATATCAGAGGTCTTCAGTTTTAAAGCTTCACGAAGGAGCTTTCATGAGTGAAAAGAGAGGGATTCAGTTTCCCTGAAAGTCTGTGGGAGAAGAGACCCCTTGACTGTAGGAAACCCCAGCCCTGATACCTCCCACTGAATTTGTGTGAAGATAGCAGCTTAATTTAGAAAACTAAAAAGCACAGCTATGCAAGAGTATAAACCCTATCGAAAGAAGTTGGACTTGCAAAAGTTACCAAAGAGATAACAGCACACAGCATGCACAGGGCTCCTCTTATTCCTGCCATTCACACTTCAGCATTCATAGATTTATTTTAAGCTTATATTTGAATTAATCCTGTAGAACCATCCTCAGTGACCTTGTTCTCAGTGGGTTTTCTTTGTGTTTCCCCCAGCTGGCACCACGGGGCTGCCCTGTGTGGGACTGGCTGGTTCTCCATTACCTGTCCCACACATGGGGAGGAGCAACAGGCAAAATTAGCACCCAGCAGTAAAGGCAATTTTCTTGGTCTGTATTTATTTAACTAATTGTGCATGTGTAACTTGACCCCTAAATTGAGTGATTGGATTGAATTGGTTTGTTTATTTGAAGTAAGCTGCTAGAAGTCATAGGGAGCCATACGTATCAACTCGGTGTGTTAAATCTTAGGCATTTTACAGATACAGATTCTGGATGAGTTAACGTCAATAGAGGTTAAAATAATGAATGGATTTTTTTATGATCTGAAGCTGCAGTCCACCTCCTCATCTCTATGGAACTGTTATGTTATTCCACTTAAAATAAACAGATATTCCTTCTCAATATGTCCCTAAAGAAAAGTTGTTCTGGAAGTGCTGAGTTTATTCAAGGTTGCCAGCATTTCAGCTTGACAGTTTCAGTGGGGCATATAAATCTCTAACAGCAAAGGAGTAAATGGAAATCTTGGGTTAGTTTAGTTCTTGGATCGGCACAATTTCCTTTTTGTAAGTTTTCTGTCAATGAAATTTTAAAACACTTTAAAAATACCTGCTGGTTTGGTTATGCTACTCTTCCTCCGTTTAAATCAAATGCACAGGAAGTTGGTTTGCTATCTCTGAAAATGCACTACACTTTGGAAAGAATCCCATGCAGAAAGAATAACTCATAAAATTTATGTTCTCTAAACTCTGGGCGTTATTTGCAAGGTTATTTTATTGTTAGCCTAATTCTAAACAGTTTGGCTACAGTGGTGCTTTATTGCCTAAGGTACAAGTGAAAATTTTAAGCACGTGCCTGTTTTTATTTTTTGCTTCACATTCCGTGTGCTAATACAGTGCTTTAAGCTTTAGTGTAAGAATGTTCTTTCAGTGTTTGCAGTATAAAGTTGACTTTAAAAAAATCTACGAATGTAATAAATCAATCATAAACAAAGGAGGTGTTAGTTCTTAATGTTTCCTGCGCTGTGGGAGATGGTAGGTAACACTTCATGTGTCATAAATCATACATCTCTGCAGCTGGTTTTTTTTTTCTTTCCATAGGTGAAGGTGTCAAACCATTTACTCCTGAGAAAGCCCAGGAAATTGTGATGTCTCTACAGCAACCTGTAGTCTTCTGTAACATGGTTGGTGACTGGCCAGCCCTGCACTGGAATGTGAAATACCTTTCTGCGATGTTGGATGGAAAAACAATCCAGTTTAGGCTAGGACTGAAGACGGTGGATTTAGGTGAGAATGAGGTGGACAGGCGTTAATGTCACAACTCTCTTTTTTAGGTTATGCAACTGTTTGCCTTTCCATTGCCACTGTTCACTCTCTAGTGTGTTGCTTTTCACTGCAGGCTGTTTTTAGGACATGGAATTTGGCCAGCAGTGAAACTCTCCTTTCTCTTTCTCATGTGTTTATTCTTAGTAGTCTGGTGGGTAACACTAACACATAAGAATCAAGCATCTCAGTTTTCCTTTGTAGTGTGGTATTTTTGGTCCAGTCTTACCCATGATTAGATTGTTTACATGAGCTGAGCTTTCATATCCACAAACATAACTGTGTTAAAGAATTAGTCTACCTTGGGATTTTTATCTGTAAAATGATGATAATTTGCACCTTCCTCCTGAGGCTTTATAAGACTCTGGTGATTTTCAGTACTTTAGTGTCCTGTGATGAAAGATGCTGTAGAAGTATAAGGTGTTAAGAAAATCATTTGACTCCAGTACAGTAACTTCACCACTAACCCTCCAGATTCACTAGACATCTAGGAACATGCCATGGGAGAAAGACAATTTTTGCACTTGATTTTAAATACTACAACTTTTTTTGTCTGTAGCCCTACAATACTGTGTCATAATGTGTCCATGGACAGACAGAGTTTCATACCAGGGAGGGAAGATACTAGAAATGTTTTCCAAGGTGACAATTTGCTAACCACTTGAAAGGTTTTGCATTGCTTTATTTGTGTCCTGTACATTCTTTGCCCTCCCAACTGCATGCCAAAATACATTTTGCCATGCACTTTCTCCCTTTGGCCTATAAAGTATACTGGCTCCCTTTAGAATTTTTTTCTCCTTAGGCCAGAAAAATCCAGTTTTTAAAAAATGTTCTATGTAAGTCATGGTGTTTTAGACCCCACCTAGCTGTTCTTTATATAGTCTTCTAACCTTCTTCAGTTGGACTACCTCTTTCTTGAAATGTAAGTCTGCACAAAGACTCCAGATGAGGGTCTGGCAGTTCCAGTGAAAGTAATAGGATTACATCACATTATCTTGCTTAACAACACTGTGTGAAATTTGCTTTCTTCACAGCATCATGACCATGTTATTGCATGTTCAATTTTTGCAAGAGAAGTGGGTGATGAAACAGAAGTGTTAGAGGGAAATGCCTGGCATGTTAGGATTTCAAATCATTTTATGGGCATGGATTGATGATTCCTGTGCCATTCCTGGGAAAACAGATGTTATTTATTTGCTTTCTACAGTTGGGATAACTGAGGTGTAGAATTAATATGTTGGTACACATCTTCATAGCAATATCTCTGTGGTTCAGTGAGGTACCAACCAGTTCTTGCACTACATGTGAAAGGCATCCCATTGCTGATAGGGAAGGTGTCACGTATATGCATATATGACATTTTCTTTGATACCTTGTTAATATCTCAGTTGTAACACACAAGGCCTACCAGGTAAAAGAATAATTTTGGTCCTACTCTCCATTAATTAGTAGGCACTTTTTGAGAGCCAAATGGGCATGCCAGCTGGGAAAGTTTCTGATGGGACTGATAGAGTGTTATGTGGCTAAGTCACGGATTGATGCTAAGTAAATAAGAGGCATCACTTAACAATAACTTGTAGTCACTAGGGATATAGTGTGGATTGAAATTGGTATTTATATCTTGAAGCATCTATCTGCATTTTTCTTTTTCCTAAAGGCATCAATCCCTATGCAGCAATGAATTTGTCTCCAGGAATCTCCATTATATGCTAATGTGAGCTAGAATTGTCTTCAAGAAGATGGGTACAGCCTTCGGGGGTTATATTGTAGCTGAATGAGACCTGTGATGCTATAAAAATTTGCATCGTAAGGATATATTAGTGAAGCCATTATCCAAGCCATCTCAAAGTCTGAAATAATGTAATACATTTCATGTGACACTGTCATTTGGAAGGTGGTTGATCTCACTCTTGAATGCTTAACACTATTTTTTAATGAGGGCCTCTCTTATCATTCTTCATGCTAACTTTCCTAGATGAAACAGTAGCAGTCATGTGGTTAGGGAGAACAACAGAAAATACAAATAAAATCATATCGATCTCTTTCTGATATTCCTTCCATGTTTACAATAGATTTATTGCCTTAAGACTAGATGGGACCACTCCTGCCACTGTGTTGGAAACAGGAAAAAAAAGGCATTCTCCCAACGTGTAGGTACATTTTGGTGTCACTCTGGAATGGTTCCTTCAGAGTTTCTGAGGTTATTTAAGCTATGAGGTTCATCTGGAAGAACCAAAATGACTTGAGACCTCTTACTATAGCAATTTCTCATCTTTCCTTAGTTCCACATCTGCAACCTGGATGGGATTCCCAAACTGAATATTCCTTACTATAAAAAAGTGAGAATTGCAAATGGGGCAACTGGGTGGGAGTTGTGTGGATTTTGTATTTGCCTTTTTTGCAGGTTTTTAATTTCTTAAGGCATGTGGATGTGGAAGGCACATTTGAGACATGGAAGGTATGGGAGCTAGCAGTATTATTTGTGTGAATTATTTCTACCTACCTAAGCTTGTGTGTTCGATAGTATTCTGTCTGATTACACAGGTTAAACAGTATGTGTCTACAAGAGAGGGAAAAAAATACAATCAGAGCATTAAGCATTGACAGAGATAAGATACCTCCAGAGAGAGTACCAGCATTCATTACAACAACAATGAAGGTGCTATTAATCAGGAAATCCCTACCCATCTAGTTCCAGCCATGCTAAAAGATTTATTTTTCTCATGTGGGATAAAGGATGGGCAAAAGCTGCAGAAGTCTAGTTTCAGACAGAGGAAATGCAGCATTATAGCCCATCTGTCTGATGGGCTACCTGGAGCACACCAGCAAGTACAAAGTAAGAAGAAAGCTTACACAAAACTGATTTCTGTGTGCAGCCATTTCTTATTTTGACCATTTTCTGTGGTTGTAGAGTAAAATGAATAAACAATGAGTTTACTGTGGAGAAGCTGGAGAGAATAAGTAGTTGTCATGCTGATCAGTTTATGAGTCACAAGATCTCTGGAGGAAATTTCTGTTGTTGATGCTGGATAGAGCTGATGCTGTCAGATATGCAGCTGGTTAGAAAAGGGCTGCAACTTGATCATCTGCCCAAGAGGTTTTACCACTAAGGATGGCAGAAGAATTCAGGCCCCTGAGGTTTGATATAGGGGGGATGCAAAGGTGGCTATAGACTCAGTAGCTGAATAGGAGGCTGAAAATACAGTACAAATGCTGTACACTGATTAAATGTTGCATAAAGCTGAGATCTGAGGTGGTTATTGGAGTTGGATGTGGATGGCCGGTTTTTTTGTTTGTGAGTATGCCTGTGCTTTGTTATAGTATGAAATGGCTATTTCTTGCTTGGATTATTTGTTTAAATAATTGTAATTCCCCAGCAGCTGTGAATAGATGTTTGGTTTTCTTTAAAGAAATGGAGGAGATATTTCGCTTGCATTCTTGCTGGAGTTTTAGGTATTTTCTAAGGCTATTATGCTTTTTCCCCCCCTACATTTGCCTTAGTGTACATTGCAAACACACTTCCTGAGAAGAACAGAAGTTGGTGTCTGTCAGGTCCAGACCTTAACTAAGGAGGGGAACTCCTTCTTGAGAAACCATTTTTCCCCTCTCTTTCTCCCTGTGTTTCAATCTGTAGCATTAAGTGGGAGACAGGAGGACTGTTATGCCTTCAGATACCATGACATCAGACAGAACTGGCAGCCTACTTTAGACTTGCATGGCTAAATCTGCAATTTGTCAATTACAAAACACCTTCAGCTTTTAGTCATTAAGTATTAGCAAACTGGTTAATAATGTTCTTGCTCATTGCTAACATTTTCACCCTTGTTGCAGCCTACAAGCTCATCTAAGCAATCTGTTTAGATTGCCCAAATATGTTTTTTATTATTTATTTTTCCATAAGCACACACAGCTTGATACTGAACAAGTTATAAATCAAAGCAAGAACCCTGTCCCAAGGAGATTGTATCCTACAAGACAGTCTTGCATTTCATAGTTGTTGTTTTTTTTTAATAAACCTCAGAGTGAAAGAGACTGTGAGGTAGAAAGAGCATGTTTCTTGCCTTTAAAACATTTGCTCCTGAGTTACCTTGGAAAATAGGCAGTGTCCTAAGCGCTCTTTGTTCTCATAAAAGTAATACAGCTATAGAGCCACCTTCAAGTAGTGCTTGTGTCTTTTATCTAATTTTTCCCTCAGACCATCTCTTAGTAAAATGATGTGCATTGCATTAATAACTGGGTATCAGGAGAGGGACTGCAATACAGACACGGGATCAGATATAGAGGTTTTTGGTTATTGCAGGTAATTTATATGACTTGTATGCAGCCCTTAGGTAGGGAGCCCTTCTACTGCACAGACCCAGGTTATGGGTTGCTGAATAGCGAGGCTTATCTGACACTTTTAGTTAATGATTTGATAGTGTGGGGAAGGAAACCACTACCTACGCTACTACAATGGAAAATAGCAAAGTAATAGTGATAAAGGTTTATAAAAGCTGTTTTCCTGCCCAAAGGGAATAAGAACAAATGTATGATACTCTATGGGAATTGCTGTGGTAACAAAATGAAACTGGTAAAGAACGAAGAGCTGCTGCTGCTGCACAATAGTGAAAGGATCCCATTTCTGTGCAGCTCTGTGCAAGTTACACAAGGTTAAATTGCAGCTCTGTCATTGTCATTCATGCAGGCTGCAGTAATTTTTCCCCAGTAGTAGTTATAGTAAAGTAATATTTTTTTTAACATTGGATGTCTCTTTGAAGCTGGCACGATTAGTGGCTGTGGGAAATGAGGATCTTTGATTAAGTGCAATTAAAGTGTACTGTGATGTGGGTTATCTTGTAGAACTTCCAAGTGACCTGACCTTGAGCTATAAGGCTGTATCAGTCAGCCTGACCAAAGCATGATGGGAGCAAAACACTGCTGGTAAATACTTTTTGTGTCTGCCAAGAACACTGCAATATGCTTTTGTCAGTCCCAAATGAAAAATAAGGGCACACAGCATTTTAGATGGATCATTGGCAGCACGTGTGTGGTTCCATAATTTACTTTCTATGCATTACCATGCTGGTTTGGTTATTGCTTTAGGGAAAGGGTGATATGAACATGTCCATCTGCATAAATCCATGGAGACAAAATAAAGAGTACACAAATAGTTACATGTACATTTGCAGCTCCTACTTAGGAAGGGAGATGAAGCGAAGTTGTTTAGGGAACTTGGGCATATTATTGAGTTACTGTGCTGAAGAACAACAGTAACTATTGGTGTGCTTTTGTCTCAGCAAGTTCAAGGTTACAGTCATTCACTTAAACCTTAATGAAAAAGCAATAGTCTCAGACTTTAATTTTGAGTTAGGTGATGAGAACCATTTTATTGACCACAGTCAAACCACCTAGTCCCTCTTCATCTCTCATGTTGCATTTAACCAGAGCTGTGTTATTTTTACTGCTTCTATGCTCAATGCTCATGTAATATTGGGCTTTTCTTTTGTTGCTCTAGTTCCCCAGTTTGAAACCAGCTGTAGCTACGTGGAGGCTACACTTGAAGAGTTTTTGGCTTGGAGTTGTGGGCAGCCTTCTTGTCTCTCTGGACCATTCAGTTGTTACGATTCCTCCAAATACTGGGCTTACGCTGACTACAAATACATTGCCAGGATATTTGAAGACAAGCCAGAAATCTTCCAGGTAAACCATTAATATTATCTCTTCTGAGTTTAACCATTGCAAATTGTCTAGTGTAGTTTCTGAAACCTCTACTGCTATCCCCTCTCTGCTCCTTTGGCCATTTATTTTAAAATTTTGAAATAAAAGCTTTTGACTGTCAGGCTAGTGGAGAACTAGTACCAAGTGGCAGCCATCTACAATTCTGTATCTCCTTATAAGTTTAAAAGCAACACCTCAAGTGACAAAACCAGCTACCAGATTGGCAGTACTCTCCTTCCCATTTAGCCCAGTATCATTTTGTGACCGAGCAGGCTTGGGGAGCACCCAGTCGTGTGTGTGATCTCAGCAAATGAACACCACCTCTGCACCTCTGCTGAAGGTATGAACGTGAAGTAGGAATAGGGAGTAGAGAGGAAAGGCAGCTGGCAGGCCTGGCATATTGCAAACTTGAGACCCTGCTGCTGCCCCAGATCCACCTGGTACCTGAATGGTGCCCAAATTAACTGCTTCACTCAGGAGAGAGGATTTGATGGCATGTGTTTGCTTGTAGCAACAGGGCTGTAACATGGTTTTGCTCCATGTTTTGGCTTGTGGCTCATTTTCTCAAGTAGCACAGTTCCTTTCCTTAATGTATTTAGATTAACTGTTTGTGAGGAGGAGTCTGAGTCTGCAGCATTATTATACTTCTATTTTCTGTGAAGACAGTAAAATACATGGAAGTACATAATCTATGGTAATTACCAAATGCAGGACACCTACCTGGGGTATTTTCTTTTATTTTCTCTGTGTCTATCTGCTATTTCTGTGTATTGGTTCATCTACATTCCTGCTACTTCTCCTTGCAAATTGTAAGCAGGCAAAATGAAGGATAGCTATACAAAAGGTGTACATTTTCAAAAGATATAAGAAGAGAGTAGTAAATGAAGCCTTATTCATTTCTATACTTTGAAAGATGGAAATGGAATCTGTAATTCCCTGCAAAAACTGTATCACTAAGATGTCAGAGAGTACAAACTGTTAAGCACCTTCAAATTAATTATTTTGTCAGAAAGCATTTCCCATACTCCTTATATGTATTTTATTCTTTTATACCAGTAAAATTGGTATTTATCAGTGATCAGCCTTTTTTCAGACTGTCTCCCATTGTTCTGTGGTTTGAACGCAGAGATCATCTTACCTTTCTTTCTTCCTGCCCTTCCTAAGCACACTGAAACAATCAGGATCACATAAACTTGGGCTGCATGACTCTGATACTGGTTCATGTTTCTTGAACTAAGTCGAGACTTCCAAGGATGTTTCAGGCTTCCCCAGAACTTTGCATGACTTCCTCTTTCTGTGGTCCTGTCTTGGTCTTCTCTTTTTAAACTGCCTCGACAGACAGCATTTTCCTGTGTTTTAGGGCACAAGATAATAGCAGCTCAGAAGGCCTCAACAGCCTGCTGCTTCATCTGGTCATTAAAAACACACTTGAAGAAAACAATAATTCTCCTACCTCCTTCTTCCCCTTGCCCCCATTCAAGAATAAAGTTAAGGTTGCAGGAATTGCATTTCTGTGCAGGTGTCATACCACAACCTGATCCCCTGACCTATAACAAGCAACAGATTGTACTGCAGTTTTAGAATAGATACACGTAATGGTTATGCCGTGGATTTTTTTAAAAGCAGAATCTGGGAAGGAAAAAATCAACGGTGTTATGCAAGCAAATATGGTGTGTGTCATCTGTCATTTTCACAGGCATGGGAGTGAAATGCATCCATCAGTTCCAGACTCATATGGCTTTTGAAACACTGCTACACAATTTATACCAGCCAAAAGAGTTCTTTGTAGAAATTCTCTTCCATTCTTGTGTGAATTTGATGATAACTGCTTTTTTTCTTTCTAGATTTTATTTAGATTTACATAAGGTGATTTGAAGGGGAAAAGAAGGCCAAGTGCACTGTTATTTATAGTGATTAATAGGGCCATTTAGAAGTTGTTTGAAATTTAGATTGCACTGTTTATCATTTACAGTTGTGTGGGCTAAGGTAATGATTCCATTATTCTAATCTATGAGCAGTATCTAGCATCTTAACGTTTTTTGTTCAGTTGATATTTCATTACAGAATTTGAGATATAAATCAGAAGCAAGATACATGTATGAAGTTTAAATAGAAATGAGACCTTTTAAAGTGACATACGGGTACAGATTAACTTCATTATAAGCAGCAAATGAAATAAATATAATTCACAAGTAATGTGCCATCTGTTATGGTTGGAACACCTTTTAGTACATTTCTTCTTACTGTGGTTTTTTATGTAGAAAAGGAACCCACTGTGACGTTTCAGTAATATTACCAGTTCCTTTTCAGTTCATTGGTTAAAAACTATTTTACCCATAATCGCTTCAACTATTTACTACAGCAGCAACATTTTGAAAAAGTTCTTTTAAATCTAATATTGATTATGTGTGCTTTCTTCCCACTTAAATTGTAACAAAATACAAAAACTATTTAGGTGTGAGATTAAAGTGTAGAGATGGTGTAACGCTTAAGTTTTTCACTGAAGTAGTTGTATTGGATTTTAAATTTTATGGCTGCTGAAATCTATAGGATAAACTTTTTCTTTTTGATCTTTTACTGTCTTTGACAAATGTTTATATCTCTGCCTGCATTTTTTTTCAAATGATAGCTTTAAAATCAATAGCTCTGAAATTCAAAATCTTTAGCAACACCTAATTTTTGGGAAGGCTATTGCTCATTTTGAGGGTTTCCTGATACAGAATCATGGTGAAGTTATCCTCATAATGTCTAGCTTTAGTTTGTCTCATCCCTTGATCTTGAAAAAGGATAGTCATCCACTGTCTGTGAGCAGCTAGCTTACATGCTTAAATTAGGAGGCCAGACTCCTATTCTCTCTTTATAGATGGCAAAAAGGGAGAGGCTTTTCCAAGGTGTGATTGAGAGTGCTTTGACTACAGCAGGAGCCAAGCTTAAGTTAGGTTACTAAAGTCAGGTGATGTGAATGACCCCAAAGTGCTCTACTGAAACGGAACAAATACCATTCTGCCTTTTCAAGAAAGGCAAAATAAAGCTCAGAGATGAAGCGATTTGCCCAAGACCATCAGGAAGCCAGGAGTTTAATTTCTGTTTCCTGTGGCTCAGTCTGGGGCTCCAGCCAAAAGGCACCAATATCTCTGGCCAGTATACTTCAAGTGCTTTCCAATAAACAAATGATCAGGCCCTGCAGGTGGCAGGGTGAGCTGTAGAAACATGGGAAAGCTTTATCCAAGCTGTCCAGAACCATTCTGCAAAACTCTTGGACTGTCTGAAAAATACCTCGCTGTGCCTCGTCATCCCCAAGGGATTGGTTGTGGGAGGATCGACAGACGGGAAGGCTCCAGGACTGTGTTCCTAACATATGCGTGCCTGTTCTGCCCTTTCTCGCCACATGGTCAAGTTGTTTCAAGTTTCAAGTCTCTGCAGTTGCAAATGTGTCCATTAAATAATAAGAAAACTTTAAAAAAGCAGCATAACACTGGGTCAGAGATGGGGTAAACTCTGTGTTCCCAGAGTACGTGGAGAAAGCTGAGATAGGAGCAAATGCATGTGCCACATGCATTATCAAATTGGTTTGAAAAGGGAATAGGGATTTTTCTTTACTTTTTTCCTTTCATTCTTTTTTTAAATGCCATGTATCAGAATTTTTCTAAAAGGAATCCTGAGCTTGAGTGGATGGTTAAGAGTGGAGAAAGTTAAAAAGGAGTGTTTGAAAAGGACAACAAGCCTGATGTGGCCATTTGGACAGTCCTTCTGTAAAGCAAAGGGGTAACTTGAGTGATGTGAAAGGGAGGGATGAGAACTGGAGACAGAGATCTAGGAGGTTGTGTAGTCAGAAGAAGAAAGTCAGCAGAAGAAATGCTGCTAGAGAGGATAATTTTGGAGGAAGGGGCACAGGCCACGCATGCTCCAGAACTCCACCAAGGATCAACAGCTGCAGTGGATAAGGAGTGACTGAGCAGTGGAAGGAGAAGATGGGAGACTGAGAACTGAGGGTAGGATGTGAATCAGATCAACAGCTTACATACATAACCTTTCTGTTGCTGTAGGATATAAGGTGGTCTGACTTTGGTTTTCCTGGAAGAAGTGGAAAAGAGAGCACGCTTTGGATTGGTTCTGAAGGAGCAAACACCCCCTGCCATTTGGACTCCTATGGCTGCAACTTAGTGTTGCAAGTAGAAGGAAGGTAACAAGTCCATATACGTTCAGCAAATATAGGGGAGAGTTATACTATGCTTAAAGCTAGTTTTGGACTCTTTGAGTATTAATTCTAGGTCCTGATTATTTTGGTTTTCTGAGCTCTCAGTGATTGAAGAGCATCAAAACTGTTCTACAGGAAATGGCAGAACTTCAGGGGGTTGGAGTTCGGCTTGGTCATAGAGCTAACACAGTTTTATTTTCTGATCTATGTGTTATGTAATTCAATAATAAACATTCCTAGTAGTTATGAATTCAGGAATTTGGAATTAGGAGATAAAGAGGTAAAAATAAAAAGCCCCGAAACAAAAAAATAGAAACTCCTTTAGACTTTTACAATATTCTCTGTGCAAGAGCCTCTAATAGCCTGCTAGAATTAATTTAAAAAGGGAACATCAGGATGGAAGCAGCCAGCTGTGAGCAAAGTTGAAAGGGACATTTGAGGCTCCAAACTCATGTGGGAGCATGTGACTTTGTTGCTGTATCTTTCTGCCTGTTTGCCTGCTGTCTTTTTTTTTCCCCATTCTTTTTTTTTTTGTTCCTTTCTTTGCATATTGGCCTCAGGGTTTTTTTTTTTTTATTGTTATCTATTATTGCTAGAGTAGTGCTAGGGTAACAAAAACATTGTACACATTTTTTAGGTTTGATACTATGGAGTGGAAGGAGTAAATTACTAGTGGGATTTCAATGAGATTAATTATTCTTACATTTTATAGAACAGTAGACTCACGGTGGTGGTGGTGTGATGAAGGTGCAGGATTGGAATTCAGGTGTGCTGGTTTCTAGCTGGGCAGTGCCACAGGTTGACTGGCTTTAAGGCTTCAGGGAAATGAATTCATCATCATCTTATCTCTAAGAAGGGTAGCTCTGTTTAGCTCCCAGGTGGGTTTTCCTTTGCATTTTTAAATGGCCCTGAGATCCTTGGGTGGATGTGCAGCAGAGACACTCCAGAAGCCTTCCTCAGCCTTGCACAGTGCTGCAGCCAGTCCTGTACACTTCAGATCACATCAGTAAGCATTGTGCATTGAAGTCCAGACAATTAAGTGTATTCAGGAGCCAGAAGTCTCATTGCAAACCATGAGATTTAAATGCCTAAATATCTTCTAAGGATCCACCTAAATACTGGGTGTGCTAAATAAGTACAGTGATGTAGCAGACGTGATACCTGCCAAGTCCTCTTGATCTACCTTCAGGTGTTGAACTCCAGCCAGCGTCCCAGCATCACGTAGCAGTTTTGTCTGCCTTCCCAAGATACTTCCTCCCCTTCTAGTAGAATAAAATCCTTGTTCCTCTCAGGGAAAGAAGTCTAAAGCCTTTGCACGGCCTGAAAAGACAAAGTTGTTTTCTTCTTCAAGAGCAAAGCCTTTAAACAGATTGCAAACTTCCACAAGCTTGTGAATTGTGTGCTCTTCTTCAGAGCAGGAAGATTCCCTTTTGAGACTCGCAAACAAGACAAGCTTTGTAAAAGAATATAAGCTTATGCTAAACTTAAATAGATTTGCCTTTGCAGGAAAGCCAGGGACGACTCCTTAGCCCTTTGTTGCTATCTTGAATTTCCTCCTTGCATCCCTCGGGCTTCTTAATATTTTGCTTCATGATATTGCTTTGTCATGAGCCTGCAGGATTAACCCTGAGCCTCCTAACCTAGTCATTCTCCGCCCCTTCAGAGAATTTAGCTTGGAGGGCAAAATAAAGTTGCAGCAAGGCTTGAGTTTCAGAAGAACTGGTTTTGTGCTTGTGCCCCACAATAGCTTTGGTAATTACCAAGAAATGTCAGCGGCCCATGGCACTTCCATCTGTGCTGGTCTCTCCAGTTCTGGCTATCCTGCTATTCCTATCTCTTCTGTTCCTGTCTATTCTGGTTTTGTGCCATTTAGTTGCTTTTCTCCAATTTTCAGATCTGTGACTTAGAACTGACAACCAGAAGCAGTAGACAAAAAGCAAGAAGTGAATACCAAGGAAAAGGAACAAAAAGAAAAGCTCTTGCTAGAGTCCAGAACAAAGAGGAGAGCTGCACGAGTTGTCCAGCTGGGCTATAAAGTACTGCTTTTACCTTTCCATTGCTTGGTGTATGGGTCATGTTTGTCTGGCACCTCTTAAATGTAATAAATTCTCTATGTATTCCTTCTGGTTTTTTCTATCACCTAAAGTACCACCATATAAAACTTCTGTTTCTAAATAACATATGTACCCACTAAGATATTTCATTTATAGTACCCATAAAACTGGCACCACCAGTTCTGGCATATTCTTTTTTTTTTCCTTTGATCTGGTCTATGTAGGTGAGATAGAGACATTAACCCTTGAGAACAAGGTTTGTGCCTCAGCTCTGCTTGGTCCTGCACTGTGGTGCATTCATGTGCTTCTTTGGGCACATAGAGAGCAACCCGGCACATGAGTGTCCCCAGACAAGGAACAGAACAACCCTGCTGTGCTCCATCTGGGCATTTAGTCACATCAGTAAGTTCTTAAACCCAGTGGCCCACACAAGCCACATTTTCATCATATGGTACTAATAACACAAAAATACAGATTGTTTCAGGATGCTTATGTCTATGAGTGTGTCTGGGGTTTATTTATGCCATTTTTGGCATGGGAGCATTAAGGTGATTTTTACTGAGAATGAAGGGTTTATGACTAACAGCCTCATAAGTACTCCAGGTGATGATAGGAAACAGAAGATCATGTCTATACCCTTTTTACCGTTGCCATCCTAACACACGATGCCCTCCTTTCAAAACAAAACATAGATTTTGAAAGCCATTCATTCACTGAACAAAAATACATTGTCTCTAACAAAACTATTTCCTCTCATTTATAGAGCAGATTTTAATTCTCTGAGCATCTGTAAATGCTGCATGTAAAAGGGAGGACGGAGAAACCAGATGGGAGAGCTTTTTTTTAAATTTTATGTTATCTGCCTTTTAGAAATAATTGGTGAGAAGCTGTAAATCTTTTCAGTTAAAAAATTAAAGTGGAATATTTTAAAAAACACTTTCAGGAGACAGCCTGTAAGCACTGCCTGTGTTCTCACTGCGTAGGAGATTCACACAGCGAAGACAGATTTATGTTTTATTGAAAACCTTGCTACTGCCTTTAGTTCTTTGCTGTAAGTGACATGCACTGAATACATTTTTGTCTTCTCTCTATTTTCAGGAAGAGATGGCACCTCTTCCCACCTGGTGACACCAGTTTCCTTTATCCTACCAGGATCCCTTATGAGGAATCCAGCGTATTCAGCAAAGTCAACGTTGCCAACCCTGATCTGAAACGCTTTCCCAAGTTTAGGAACTCAACAGCCCATGTCGTTACACTCAGTCCAGGACAGGTACCATTTACATACAAGTTTTACATTACTTTATATTCCTGTAAGTCATTTAACTGGCTAATTAAAGGCTAGAAAATCTTATCAAATTGACTGTGGAATTTCTCTCTTCCTTCACTCTGCACTCAGACTTGACACATTTCTCTCAGCACAGGAGTTTTCTTTGCTGACAGTTGTTTTACTAGACTTTTTTGTACAAAAACTGCAAACATTTGGAGAAGTAATTGAATCAGCTGCCTAATTCCATCACAGTTCTTGCAACCTCCTCCAATCTGTCTGCTTTAGAACTTTCTTGAACTCTGACACCAGTATTTTGCATGAAATGTATTTGATTAATGAATATGTAGAGCTAGCAAAGGAGCTCATACTTTGGTAGTGGAATAGCCTTCTCATGTTCCTTTAATAAATACTTCAGTGATACTTGCATTTAGAGCACACAGCATCCAGAGGTTTCATGGTGCTTTACAGGGATGTGAGGATATTATTAATCCTGTTTTACTGAGAAAGTTCAGTTATAAGTGCCTGGTTTACAGTCATGCAGGCAGTCAGCAGCAGTGTGAGGATAGGGCTCGGGACCCTTAATTCCTAGTCTCCTGCCGTAAGTAGTGTCCTTCGTTATTTAATCAACATGGTCTGTATTTGAAGCCTGAATTACCCTTTTTCATTTGTTCAGCCATGTGTGTCCTTGTAACGCACTGCTGCACATCTCAAGCTGTCAGGCCTTTCCAAAGGAATTTTGCAGTGTTCATTGCTCCGACCGCTTCACACGGTGGAGCTGCCGCTTCCAGAGCCCTCTCACCATTCTCCTACCAGATGTTGTCACCTCTTCTGACCTGCCAGCTCAGCAACTTGTGTGAGTGTTCCCCTCTCCCTAGCTGGCAAACCCAGCTGCCTTCAACAATTTAAGGAATGGATTTTGCTATCCAGTTAATTTTGAGGAGGCAGACTGAGGAGTGCTCCCATAAACTGGTGAGATGGCAAGCTGAAGCAGGATAGTAGTTTCCAACAAGAGGATGATACCTGTCAACTGGGAAGTGTAAGCTCTGCAATTGGTACAGATGCAAATGAGGAATCATTTGCATCTGTACAAACCTTCATTGTTTGCTCTACATTAGCTCCTACTCATACTCCTAAAGCAAATGAGTAGTTTTGCATTCAGCACTTCATAAGGTTGCATCATTCAGTAATTTAAAGCACAAAGAAAAAATTTTTGCTATTGATAAAAATGCCACATCCATTCAGCAGTGCATTATCCCTGCTCCCCAACACTATTTCAATTTATAATCTTCTTTGCAATGATCAAGTGTGGTAGTGAACCTTTAATATGATCTTAATTTTAATTAGGCTTAAAGCAATTACAAATTAATCTTGCTAGGAATAAAGTTCTTGAGCCAGCTCAGTAATACAAGTTGTCTGCATTTCCATGAAGGGAATACTTTTTAGATTTCAGGGTGGAGGGGGGAGTAATGTGGAAGCAATGATGGAGCAGTGAGGTATTGCCTTCATCCAGCATCTCAGCCAGAAGCTTATGGGGCAGGTGGCTGGGGACTGCTCCTATTTGATGGAGAGAAAAGGAATGACCTAGAAGAACTCCTTTGTTAACAAGAGAGAGAATCCCTAAATAATAACAGTCTTGATATGTGCTTAACAGTTGTTTTCACATAGAAGTAATACAATTACTGCAGAATTTGTGGGCTGCCTTATTTTGTGCTAATATGTAGAATCTCCACTCATTCTCGGAGGGTAACACAGAACATTTTGGATTATTGTAACAATAAAGGGTTGAAAAAATAAAGACAAAGGTGTTCTTAGGTATTCAGGAGAGCAGCTGCATGTAGGGTGAGTGCAGCTTTGAATATCAAAAACTTAATGTGTCTAATGCCACCTTCTGGTCAGTGTTTGCTACAAGCCATTTTTCTACACCCGTTCTGCCTAAAAGCAGAATTCCTTCGTATAACATTGTACCAATGCACAATGCATACTTCAGTTGCATCCTTTGTGCCCTTCCACTGTATTGTTCAGAGGTGAACCTCTGTTATGAATTTTGGTAGTTGTCTGAGACTTTAGGTTTTATAAGGTTTCATCCTGTACTTGACCTGTGGCTGTCATCTACATTTCCACAGAGGTCTTACCACAACTTGTAGTTAGGAAAACGTTTAGATATCAAGCTTACTCAAATAGGCAGCTGAGTAGGTGAAGGGCTTGCGGCAGTACCTGACTATATCCGCAAAGTTACAAGCTTAAGTTGCATCACACAGATGGGGCTCCTTAGAAATATTTGAACCTGGTCACCTGTGTAGTGGTTGCAAGGCTCAGTGCTAAGTAGGTAGTTGAGTAAATTCTGCAGCATTTCTGGTGACACCTTGATTCTTTTCACAAATATACAAATGCTGCCTAAAAGACCACAAATGGGGTAAAACATGTCTGTTCTAGAACCTTCCACCCCATACTCTGGGACAAGTGTTAAGAGAGTTAGGGTAGGATCTGCCATCCTCATCTTAAACCCCATTCACGACAGGTGCCCTATGTGCCATCAGTGGGAAGAACCTGGCACCTCTACAAGGTGATCTTATACAATTACACTCCTGCAGGAACATTCATCTCATCCTTCAGAACAGGCTATAAAAGGAGCCCTCCTGATGCAGAGCAAGTAGCTTGGGCACTGGGCTCCCATGAGCAACACCATTCTCTCTCACACTGCCCCAGACAGGAGCCCCTAAACTGTTTGCTGTTTAGAGGCAGCACTCAGCTCTCCTGTGTCCTGGCCCTGTGCCCCAGGTGCAGCCTAAAGCCAGAGGAGCTGCAGTGCAGAAGTGCAAGGAAAGGCCTGACTGAACTAGTCTTAGAGTCTCAGTGAGTCTGAGAAGGATGCTCCCTTCCAATCTTGAAAAATATTGTCACAATATGGGAAATACTGATTTTAGAAAAAGATCAGCATTACTGCTTGTTGTCTCTCACTGTGGTCTGCTGCTCAGAAGCTCTCCTCCTCTGCTTTTGCTTATCTGCTTTCTTGAAAGTCTTGAACTCAGTCTTTGTCCATAAATACAGTTGTCACTCAGTTCCTGCATATAGCTGCAAGGTTTTCTCTTTCTGTGCTCCTGCTGTGGCATCTAACACACCACAGGATCCTGCCTGCAACCAGAGCTCCCAATAGCACAAATAAACCTCTGACTTCTAACCCAACACTGAGCAAGCAGAAATATTCATGAAGTCAGGAAGGGATTTCCCTGTGTGACAGCTTTAAAGAAAAGTGAGAACTTCAGATTGGGCTTAAAGTGGGGAACAACAGTACAGTCTGAATAACCAAGAAAAATATAATTGATACCTAAGAAAAAAGTGTTGTAGCAAGTCAAGAAATACAATAACTCAAACTTTTTAAAAGGCAGTGAAACATTACAGCTCCAAGTGTACAAAATACTTTTAAAAGGCTATTTTAGTGAAGGAGCATTCAGAGTTGTCCACAGCATTATGCATAGTAGATGGTTGATAATTCTGTTTTGGGAAGGAATAAAGAATTTTCATTTGAAAGACTACAAATGAAAGTCTCCCAAACTTTCATTTGGCCCCGAGTCACCCCATAGAGAAGGCAGTCAGCCAAACCCAGCCCTGAGACACAAGAAGTATCATCTCCATCACAGAAGAAGCAGAAGAGTCCAGGAGCTGAATTTACACTGGGATTGGTGATAAAAATAGCACTCAGCCTGTAACACATAGGGAGAACCCCTCGAGTGCCCCAAAAGCCAGGCAATCCAAAGGTGAAAGCTGCAAGTTCCTAACTCCTCACCTTCTTCCCTGAGCTTCAGTCTCCTGCCAGGGTTGCCATGGACAAGGAATGTAACAGCCCCACTCCCTCCCTCTTCACTGTGCTTTTCCCAAGGGCTGTCCTCATGTTTCTGACATCAGTGGCCCTTGGAGCTTAGCTTCAGTGCGTGGGAAGACACCAGCTCAGGAGGGAGGCAGGGTAAGGAGCATCTTACTAGGACTAGGACAGCCAGGCTCCAGCAGGGACAGGGCATAGGCTGGGGTAGCAGCACTCGCACAGAGTCCCCGGGTGGTGCTTCCACAGAATTGACTCTGCTTGTATCTATTTCATTTTTCATTGCCATGGTTACAGGCAGCTTTGGGATTTCCTTGGGGTCCCCCCATGGCCCTACAGCTTTATCTTCCCATCACACTGGCTTCCTTTTCATGTGCATTTACCTAAATACCTTTTTCTAATGAGCAGAAATTTCTTGGTATAATATTTCACTTCAGGATATGCTCTCTTTTTGAAGCAATTCCACCTTTGCCCTACCTTTGCACTGTATTGAGTTAATCATGTCCACTGAGAATTCAAACCTGGTCTGTTCTCTGTGCTGTACAAGTCTTCAGCATTGCTCCACTTGCTCTCCCAAGTATTCCCTTGGTTTCTCTCCTCCCATTACAGAATTTCTTTTTATCTTTTCCGGGATTTCTGTCCTACTTTGACTTCATTTTCTATATTTGCCTATCACTAGCCTAAATATTAAAATTATCTGATTGGTTGCTGTTTAGATCAATATCTTCCCAGCCTGCAAAGTTAGATATGTTCTGTAGAAAGCAGGCTAGCACAAGATTATCTCTTAGCTTGGAATAGTTCTGTCTTGCATTGCACTTTACATTTTTCCCTGTAAAATGTTCGCTGCATTTGTGTGTATGTTATTTAACTGTGGTTTACTTTCACATTTCCTATTGGAATGTAGCTAAATCTGTGTCCCATATTCATAAACATATGGAAGTCTGCTTTATTTTATTGTAGGATTGATAGAAGTGGTGGTGGTGGGTTTTTGTTTTCATTCTGTTGTGGGGTTTTTTTGCTTCTAATTTGCAAACCTAGAAGAATACTGGTTTGTAAAGGTAGAAGAATCCTACTGTACTTCTCTCTTTGCTGTTTTTTGTTTGTTTTGTTGGGGGTTTTTGATCTTTTGTTAGTTCTGCTTGCTTGCCAGATGTATCTTTTGGTTTTAATCACTTTTTTCCATTTCTTCATCTTCCTTAAAGTTTTAGTCCTTTTGCTTTTTGATAATTTCAGTTTTCTTCCTGCTGTAAATCCTTATTTTAACATGCATAAGCTTGCCCAAAAATAAGAGGGAGAGCAAGTGTCTTTATGGAACCTCTTTTGCCCGTTTCAGTCACAGCTTTGTAGCTCTTCTATAAATTGCATCAGCAAACAATGCCAGCTGCAGAAAGGCACAACTTCGCAGTTATTACCCTCAACCTGCTGGCAAGTAAAATCTGATCAGTCTCTAAAAGACCAAGTTCCTCTTCTTAGGTTTGAAAACACAGGACACGTTGGGGGAGTTGTATTTTCCTCCTGGCTGTACCTTCTCTTTCCAAAGCAATTCTGTACCTGATTGGCATGCCAGTGTTGAGCCTAATTTCCATCTTGTTTTTCTGACTGAAACATTCTTACAGTTCCCTTAATTTGTCTCTGGCTTGTTTTCCCTTGCTACATAGTCCCTCTGTGCCATACTCCAATTCCCCGGTGTCTTCATCCACTTCTCCAGCATGTTGCAAAACTCGCTTTTCCTACGCAGATCTCATAGGACGGATCCTGTTGTTGCAAACAGCCACTTGCAGGAGCTGTGCTTTCTTCTGCTGTAAAACAAAGTTTTCCAGGCCTCATCATTACACCCAGTCATTTGGAGGGTACCCAGATTCTTTAGCAGAGTTCAGTGTAAGATCCCTTATAGAGCAGATGAGCGTTTGGGGGAGGTTTCATGTGATTTTGCAGTCAGTGAAACGTAGGGCAACACTTCCTAACAGATAAACCCATTGCTGCTAATGCAGCTGCACTTTCCGTTTAGAGTGGATGTTTCTGTGATAAAAGCACAACTCTGAAACCTGTTCAATGCAGAAAACATGTTTTGGCTGTAGTCAAGGTTTCATACAGATGGCAGGAATAACAAATTAGTAATATTTTTAAAATAATGACCCTCCACTGACCGACTTCCTTCTCTGTTTTGTATGCTGTACTGGATTAAAGTACAATTTTCAAATGTTTTCGACCTTTAGAGAGCCACTGCTTTTTTGTTTGACTTAAATTGAAGCCTGTGGAGAACATTTTGTCATCTGGCCCAAAAATGACTCTGTTCTGAGTGTCCTGTAAGTGCAGGACTAGAGTCACAATCACTGTTTCCTATAGAGACATTTTCTCATTAGCCGTGTTTTGATATAATGAAGCACAGGGCTATCTGGGTAGCAGAACATGCTTCTAAGTAATTTGCGTCTACCAAGAAAAAAAATTGTCTGCAATTCAGATACAGATCATTGCTTCACTTTCCCCATTCTGAAGTGTATATTTTTGTCTGTCTCTGACCATTTTTATTCCTTTTAAAAAAATATCTTTTTTGCTTTTCTTGATAGTGCCATGTTAATCTCATGTTCAGTAATCTGCAAAGCTTGTCCTCTATCATCAAAACAACATCAATGGCTCGTACCTTAGAAACCATGGGTTAGAATCAATTTTATGTCACAGCTATCATCCTGATGTAGTTAAAAAGCTCTGATCTAAACTAGATTGTCCCAGAAATCATGGCACTTTCTTTTAAAAGCCTATCTACTAAAAGTGACAAATGTGATACTGGCGATTATTTACCAGAATTAAAGCTACATATTGTTAGTCACCCAGACGAGCATTAGGATACGTGCTTTTTGGGGAAACCAGCTGGCAGTCCTTCTAAAGGAACTGGAAAGTCTGCTCAGTTAGAGAGTCTACAAAAGAATTCGTGCTTGGCTGAGACTTTCTCTGAAGTCCTGATCTACTGCTACTCCAGCTGCACCCCCTTTGTAGGGCTGGATTTTGCTTACCTACAGCAATTACAAGGTTACAGTCCTGCTCACATGGGAAGGAGTTTGGATGAAAGGCAGCTCTGGATCATGTCCATTTCTTACACCATAGTATAGGTACAGTGGGAGGACAGAGTGGGCATTTAAGTCCTGCGAAAAGGCGCTTTAGAAGAAATAAATAAATATGACTTCCCACCCCTATTTCCTTGCCTCATTCTGTCTCTGCATCCCACATGACCTATAATTAAAACACCTTATCTTTCTTCAGCCTTCCCGTAGTACCCTAATGTGATGTCTCCAATTCCAGGTCCTGCTCGTTCCAAGGCACTGGTGGCACTATGTGGAATCCATTGATCCTATCACTGTCAGCATAAACTCTTGGATCGAACTGGTATTTTCCTTTTTATGTCATGGTGATGTAGCACTTCCGTGTGTGCATGGCCTTCTGTCCCTTGCCTGCCAAGTTCAACCCTATTGGGTGTTGTGTTCAGAGGCTGTGGAGGGAAGAACCCTTACGGATGCGTTTTTTTCCTGAAGAACCTTTCAGGGTTCCAGATCTGAAGACGCAGTTCAGCAGAAATCATATTTCAACAGCAACTTCACCTCAAGCACATGCTTACATGCAAAGCTAAATTAGAATTTAAATCAAATTAATGTGATAGGAAGGGGGTGGAAGAGGATTTTGGAATTTTCGTTTCTCTGTGATAGTTTTGAATTGCCTCAAGATGGATTTCCTCAAGTATTTAATTAATTTTCTTTTCCCCAGGCTCTGATTTTTCTTGCTTATCTTAACCAGTATGTATGTGATGGTTCCAGGGATATCATAGAATTGTAGAATTGTTTGGGTTGGAAGGGACCTTTAAAGGTCATCTAGTCCAGCCCCCCTGCAATGAGCAGGGACATCTTCCACTAGATCATCTCAATGCTCCAGAAAGTTTTCTGATTCAAATTACTTTATTATTAATCCTGGCTTAATATTACAAAAAAAAAAAAATCTTTTGAAATGGCCTGGGAAAGCTGCCTCACTAAAATACTCATTGCCTTTTTTTTCTACTTAAAAAAATTATATTAGACTGGGAATCTGCAGGGAAAAGGAACACATACATTCAGCTGCTGTTCAAAGACCACACCATACGTTTCTCATACCAGCATCAAACCAAGCATTGACAGAGCAGAGGAACTCACTTGGGTGTTTCTCTCATGGAGAAATTTTCCAGATGAAACTATGTATTTAGCAAGGACAGCAGGCCCACAGCCCATACTTTTGTATGAGGTCTTTCGTAGCCCTAAGTACAGTCAGGTTGTGTCCAGTGCCAGAGAAAGCACTAACTATATATTGTAGAGCAGCCATTTAAGCCTGCCTTAAATTTGAGCAGCCCTTGAGGTAATTCAGAGGAACTGGCTGTGTGCCCTGGGCTTGGAAAGACCCTGATGTCAATACACACTCTTGTACCCTGAGCTGTGCCTCACAAATTGTCCCTGCTGGAGAAGCAGGTCAGGACGGATCAGCTGTGCTCGGCTGGGAGCTCCCAGGTGCTGGGGTGGTGCCTTAGCTGTAGCATTTCTAGCTGTTCTTATGTGTTGCAAGGAAAAAAAAAAAAAATCAGTGGAGCTAAACTCTTTTCTGGTCATAAAGATCTTGCAGAAGTCACCAAGATCCTGTTTGGTGACAGCAAGAGTGGGTAGTTGTGTGGGTGGCATCAGAAACAAAGGAGCGTTTGCTAGATCTTACTAATGAACAACACACAAGCTTCCCCTCCCCAAATATCAGAAGCTGCCATAAGCAAATGTAGCTATTTCAGCCCAGGTGAAAGTTTCTTACAGAAATTATCTGTACAGCTGATGATGGCAGCACTGTGTGTTAGGTGTTGGGCAGTCCATCTGTAAAAGTAAAGTGTGACATGGATGCTAAGAGACAGTACTGAGAACATTTCCATTACCAAAGTAAGCAGTTCTTGCTCGCAGCTGTTACCAGCTGCTTTCATATTGACAGATGTGAATCACACCAACAATTATAGTCCCAGTGAAACCATTAATTATATTGGCAAGAGTTTAGAGTAGAAATTTAATTTGTTTTCAGCTGGATGTGAGCTACTCAAAGTATTCTTTGCTTCCTAACATACTGTCATGCAATCAGTACAGCCCTGTTATTCAGCAGGCCAGGATGAATACCAAGAATGCAACACCTTAAATAATTTCCACATGTAGATACCAAAGTCTGTGTTTTGGGGGCTTGTTATATAAGGTCATTAATAAGCCAAGCATCTAAAGCCACAAAATGCCAACAACACTTTCCCCTGCTTCTATCCCAAAATCAGCTCAGGGTTCCAGGCTGAATTACTGCCTTCAGCACTCGTACTGGCAAGATGCATGTACTTGATGTGTTCCCTGAAACCACAGACTGATCAGGGCTGTGGATTGACCGGGTCCAAAACTCCTATGTCTAAGCATCTCCATTAAAGCAAATTTATATATCCATGTCTAGGCACTTGTCATTGAATTAACCAAACCAGCCATCTTGTTTGCAGAGTCTGCCATTTCCTTCCACACACCCTACCCTTCCGTATACAAGAAACTCAAATGGGAAAGAAAGCTTAAAAAGATCTTATAAAGTTTTGTTCTGCTATCCTAAATCAGTTAGTATCCACCTGCCTTAAGGGGGATGATAGAGGAAGCGAAGGCCTGAAAGAAACAGCCTGCTATTAACTTAGTTTTTAGTTTTGCAGGAGAGCTTTCAGAGGAAAAATGTTTTTCCTTTTGGTGATGTTCAGAAGTGCAGAAGTATGTCAGCTGCTGTTACATGATAAAATATTTCCTACATTTTCTTAAGACTCACTTTTTTGCTTCTGTAGCCCATAGATAGCTGCTGCCTTCCTGGAACATCCTGTGTGTTTTAAGTACTTAAATTAGACATAATATGGGGATATAAAAAATGTGCTATGTACTTCCATGGTCATTCTAGTCCTAAAGAGCTCTATAAATGCATGCATTAATTAAATGCTAACACTGTATTGTAATTTCAAACACCAGATTCAATTAACAGAACGCTAATGAGGGAAAAGATTATATACACATACTAGAATCTGTTTTTTGCAAATCATAGTTCAGATGAGCCTGTGCTGTGACCTGTGTCGGTGCTGTACAGAGGAGTAGGAGCGTCAAAAGTCTGAAACCTTTCATTGACTTTGCATACATGAATATGGCTTTCAAACTAAGGCCATTCATGTTCTTCCCAAGTCCTTTCAGCTTTCTGCACAGACCCAAGAGCTAATCTATCTCCTAAAACTTTCTGTTTTCTCGAGGCAGGATGCAGATCATGAAGCCCGTGTAGAAGAGGCAATAACTCGAATGCTGGTATGTGCCATAAAATCAGCAGAAAATCCCAGTGATGGAGATCTCTGGCTAAATCCCACGGAGGTAAGCCCTCTATTGCTCCCATTATAGGAGCAATAACAAAGAACTACTGACATTTTGCTTAGCTCCCCTGAGTCCTTCTGCTGCCTGAGAAAAAGAATTTTAAATTCCATCCCTTCATGTAGCAAAAGTAATTCATGGAAAATAATCACGCAGCGCTGAATTGAAACATGGCTCCTTTTAACTGAGTGTATCCTGGGTGTTTTCTTAGGTTGAGGCAACATCCCATGAAATGAATCTTCAGTACCTGAATCAAGCCGTGTCTGCGTATTTCAAGTGTCAGAAGACAAGTGTGTCAGAGGGGGCACATTGCAGCAGCACTGGTGCAGGGCAGAGGACAGCTGCCTCATGCAAGAGGAAGAGGAGGGAAGTTGGCTGTGAGCCAGACGGCTGCAGATTAGTAACCCATGGATTTGACTTTTCAACATCTAAAGCAGAAGAGCTGCAAAAAATACCCTTTGGGCCTCATCTGATTCAAGTTTTACCACAGTCTCAAGAAACGGGTTCGATGGGTGCAGTTGCAGTTGAAAGCGACGGTAGAGATCTTCCCTGTGAAAATGAAGGAGAACATATTGGAAAATTACACCGCAGGAGGAAGGAGTTGGTAATGAGTAATGACTGTGAGATGCCTGCACATCAAATGGATTCAGACAGCAGTCCTTGCACCTCACAAACAGCCCTTTCTACCAATGATTTGCTGGACTGTTTGGTTAATCCGCATGTCATCAATTTAGTGGCTCGGCTGCTGTTGGAGAGAACAGGGGTTTAACGCTGGAGTGTTTTATCATTTCTGAAACAAAGAAATCAAACAGCAGCCTTGTTCTGGTGTTAAAGCTCTGTAATAATTGAATGTTTCGTTTCAAATAATTCTTAGGTACAGATAGACGCAGTTAATGGCTAAGTGGCAGGTTGAAGTTATGCTGAAAGAAGAATAACTGGTTAGTGATGGCTGGGAAGAGAAAGGTGTGTTTAGTCAGAGAACTGCTCAGTGTTATGAGCAAAACAGAGCGTACACAGTTACACTCCCACCATGCTGTGCTGAGGGGATCTTTACAGTGTTCTGCAGCTCTGAGCTGTGAAAAACATGTGATTTGAAGACAGACAAAAGGAGGGAGTGCTGGGACATTGCTACATAGTAGAGGGGGACCAAGAGTGGGAGCAAATAGACTGACTGCCTGTAGACTGCAGTCCTTGACCACATTTAAAGTAAAATGGTCAGTAAGTGATCGGTTGATCGCGTCAGAAATAATAAATTCAAATAAACCTAAACCTCAGCCAAGAGGCAATGCACTCACTAATGCATCTACTTCCTCCCTTCCGCAAAATAACCTCAGTTTTGTCACAAACCTCTCGGTTGGAGTGAGACAGACGCTCTTAACAAGAAAGAGGCCTTCAGCTAGTTCAGAAACTTTTGAGTCTGGGAGACAAAAGGCCATTGGGAAGTTACTGTTGTTATTTATTTAAAGCCAGATGTGCACTGTTCCCCATCTCTAAGGAACAAAGTAAAGCAGCTATGACTTTCTGCCTCTGTCCTACTCTTTAGTGTAACAATAAAAATGTAGTAATTTTTTTTCTTTTCATTATAAGTGGTTGCTGAGCAAGACCATCCTTTCTTCAAAGTATAATAGTCCTTGGATTTGTTTTTGAAGGCTGGGCCACTCTTTGAATAAAAAGTTTGGAACTTGAAATATAGGCAAGAAGGTGGGTTAGCACTGAAGCTGTGCATGAACACTTGTCAAAAAACGGGGAAGAGAGCTGGTGGCATCTTCGGGGATGCTCTCACCTCCTCTGGTTTCTACTTGAGGGGGCAACCGAGAGTGGCATTTGCTTTAGTCTCAGTTTCAGAGGGTTTCTTCAGGGACAGTTCCTGTGAAGCCTTTGCTTTCAAAACCTCTATTTGCTCATGTCTGCTAGCACTTACAAACCAGTTTCTATTATCAACCTGTTTCCACATTTATAGCCCTGCACCACCAGCCCTGTGGCTGGTATTTCCTTTGTCCAGTGTCTGTTCCCTACTAAATACATGAAGCTAGTGCTGTTTTCACAAAGATCAACTTCCAGCAATTTATAGTTGAAAAATCGTGATGGCAAAGGTGCTTCCTCTCTGCTTTTATTCAGATTGCATGTTGGCAGGGCCTTGATGGATGATGGTAAGTGCTCTAGATATGTACCAGTAGATCAGAAATTCGGGAAGCCTTGCCATTTCAAAAATTTCCCCAAAAACCTAATACTCTTGGAAGAGGATTAAGTTGAAAAGGCTCAAAGGTTCAGCCTTTAACAAGCACAGAAAACTTATCCTGATGGAAATAGAGTTGTACATGTAGTTTGCTGGAGACCTTGGCTTTGAAAAGTGGCTCCAAGTTAGTAGAAGGGGCCATATCGGCTCTTTGACCCAGAAATGTGCAATTTCCCGTGTCCTGCTCTACCCTCATAATTGGGCTCAGACCCTGATAACACCTATGTATCAGCCTCAAGAGCAACCTGCTGGCAAGATACAGTTCTCAGTGACATGTGAGGAAATCCACTGTTCTTATTTCATGTTACTGCACCAAAGTGTTTCAGTGGGGTTGCACAACTGCAGCCAGACCAGAATTTAATAAACAGCCTTCATACAGTTCATGTTTTTGTGTTGGTACTGCTGTGCCAAAAGGATTAAAAATTAGTTAGGAAACATCTTAGTTGCATCTGCTGCCTTTGGTGATTCACCAGGCTCATAGGGGGCAGATCTGTGGAATAGGGGAACCCATTCCTCAGCAGAGCTGGATTTGGCAATAGCCTGATCTTGTCCTGCTACTGGGCTTGTCTTTCCTAGGCTGACCAGAGGGGCCAGGACCAGGTGGAGAGCAGTGCTGCCGGGAGCACTTGCACTGGGGAGGAGAGGTTGCAAATGCTTCATTTTAATTCACTGAGCAAAAATAATCTTGCAATAAAAAAAGCTTTTATGTCTAGAACAGATAGAGGTGGGGGAGGAAAAGCACAGGCAGTAAAGTGGAGGAGGTGGATGGCAGCACCATCTTCCAGTTTCCACAGTGTGAGCTTCCTTAGCTTAAGCTTTCCTCCCAACACACAGATCATCTTAACATACCCCCACGATATCCACGCTGAACATTCCTCCCTTTGTATTCCAAATGACTGTCCTTGGAGAGGCTCAGTGAACATGTCTGAGGTCTCTCTAGGATTTGCCTTCAGTGTCTGTGCTAGAGGACCCATCTTGGGCCCAGTGTAGGAGCAGCTGTTCTCACAAGGCTGAGCGCCTGTGTTCAGAGTCACATCCCTCACCATTCTAATCAAATCCTCCTTGTCTGGGGAGAGTCACAGTTTATTCCTGTCTGGGTGCAGCCCGTGATTTAAGGGCCAGGCTGTGACCAGAAGCCATTAGCCAAGGGGACAGGCAGGAGAGCGAGTGAGCCTGTTTAGGATGCGAGGCAAAAGCACCAGAAGGACTTTGTGTCTCAGAGGTGCAATATAAAAATCTCAGCCATACACTCAGCACACAGGGGTAGAGAGAGAAATGACCACAAATTCAGAAAGTCACGTATGGCAAATGGCTTGTGCACCAATAAGAGAAATTTATAGCTCTGACCCGATTCACAGGATGCCGAATGCCATGATTCCTGATGCCGTTTCTAAATTCATGGCCACTGCGTGCAGAAGCTCAGACAAGTTTCTACATATTCATAGCGTTAAAAATAAATGATTTCTGATCTCTCTTGTGACAGCCTGGCTCAACAAAGAGCAGGGACCCAGCACTCTGCAACTACTGATAGAAAACTTTCTTCCCCAAGAAAGAGTATTTCCCACTCACTGTGAGCAGTGAACATGGCAACAGTTGAGATCATGGCCTGGAGCCAGCACTAGGGTGGTCACAGTGGTGACATTTTCATCATCTCTGCTTTAGCTAAGTGGCAGTAAGAGATTGCCACTGCAGTGCTTGGTGTTGAAGTTAAAGCCATGCTCCAGCCCACTGCCAGTCCAAGCAGCAGGCTACGCCAGCACATTCATTACCCCACACAATCCAGGCTGTTCCACTTGCCTGATAGAAACTCTGAGTGTTCCCTGCCCTAATACCAGGTTTACAGAGTGGTTCATGGGCCAGCCTGGTTTATCTGTCCTGAACTGTCTGACATTGCTCCTCACTGGCCCTGGGCACAGCCCTCACTGAAAAGAACCTGCAAAATCCATACTCAAATCAAACAGTCCCACCGCTCAAGTGCGCAAGAAGGGAAAACTTCAAATAACTACATCACCCAGGATTTCAGTCTTTCACTGAAAACGTCCCCACTACATTTTGGTGGGTACCATTTAATTTCACAGCACTATTTCCCCCCCATTTGCATCTCTCGGGACTTCTGCTCTGGCACAGTTTTCTTGATGCCACAGAGCAGCTCAATTGCAGAGCTGTGACATATGTTATTATGTAATGTTAACCATAAATTGAGCTTTTAACTAACAAACGTTTTGAAGAGGCAGAGAAAATCCTTCCACAGTGCTAATTGCTCTTTAAAATAAAAGCAGTATTACAATTCAGTCCATTTACCAACTAGTAAGCTCCTTGCTGTGTTTCTCAGCTGCACATGTGAACTGTTTGGTGTGGGCAGGCTTCCTTTCTGGGCAGTTTCCTGACATTTCTGGTCTTACTACAACAGTGGCTGATGGGGAAAGACCTTTTCAAAGAAGTGGCCTGGTTTTACCACCCGGTTCATCTGTGTGGGTGTGGAGAAGGATCCCAGATCTCCTGCACCGTGCTCTTCTGTCCTCTGAGCAAAGAGGTGACCTGCAGTGAGATGGGGGCACCTATTGCCACACTGACTGAAGTGACAATGAGATGATGGCACTTCTGACTAAACAGCCCCACTTTTCAGAGCTGTATTTTTGGAGACATCCCAAGTGTGGTTTGTCCATCTTAGTGGTGTGACTGAGAGCTAGAAACCCTGGTCACCTTGGAACAGCCAGCTTGGCAGGACTGCAGCACCCAGGGCTCCAGTGAGGGCAGAGGTGAAAAGTGCTGTAGGACGGGTTGGGAGCGATTTTTTGTGAAAGTCTCCCAGGGGCTCTGTGAACACAAGCAGAAACTCTGGAGCTCTCTAACTTACCAGGGCCCCTGTGCTGAGAGACCTGGTGAGCCCTGCAGCAGGTAGAAGTGTGTTCCGCAAGCAAGAAGTGTTGCTTTGCAGCCAAATCTCACATGCATCACACCTGTCCTGGTCCTTGCACTTACAGAGGCAGTGTAATGTAAAGGATATGGCCAGCTCCCCACTCAGCACATGTTACAGATTCTCAGTAAAATCTAACTCTAGGTTTTGAGGGTGCAAACCTTGCTGCTTCCAAAGCTCTGATGAAATTGTCCCAGCCACGAGTTCTGATTCCCTGTGATGACCCATGAAAAACACTTTGTGAAGGTCTGAATCTAACATTTCCAGCACTGAAGAACTTTTAAACCTAATTTCTCAGCAAAAGAGGTGGCCCCACATCTTTCCAGGTCAGAAAGGTCAATCACAAAAGGGGCTTTCATCCCCCCGGGAGCTGTTTGACTCATGTGGAGCTACTCTCAGTCCCATCACTGTCACAGGGAGAGTATCTCTCAGCTTCCATGGCAGCCAGAGAGTTAAAATTGTTCCTAAATTCCTCTCTCACCGCTGCCATGCCCCTTCCTCCTGCTCCCCAAAGCCTGGGCTCTGTCTACTCAAAGCACCAGGCAGTAAAATTCGCCCTTCTCTTTTAAGCAGTGCCAGGCTTGTCCTGTGCCCTGGTGGGACACATGAATCCAGCCCAATTAGCAGCAGCCCTAACAAAGCTGGCTGAAAAACCACTATTAAAATGAAAGATGGTGTTGTGGAAAAAAAAGGCAGAGCAAGCAAGGCCATAATACAACTTATTGCCATCCCCAGACGAACAGCCTCATAACTTACGAGGAACTCAATGCCTTGCCTGAGTTTCAGCCTGTTTTTCCCCAGGGAGGTAATGCATTACCTCCTCCCCACACTCCGCATTTGCTTGGAGCTTTGGGGCTTTATCCAAAGAGATTAGGATCTCTGCCATGGTTAAAAACAGAGGTTTCTGCTATGTAGCAATAGTTCATTGAAATGGGGTTTATTCTTTGTTTGCTGCTGCTACCTTGACTGAAAGCTAAAGAACTGCAAAGATTGATGCCACAGGCTGCACATAGATCATCGCTGCTTTCCCCATGGCTGACATCGTTTGGGATATGCCAACAGCCCCCTCTTCCACCCAGCTGTGGTCCCCTGAGGACAGCCTTGCCTGGGTGAGCCTCCTCTTCTTCTCACAATGGGATCAAAGGTCTCCAAATCATCAACGTATTTGACACCAAGCATGTGAATAGACCTGACTGACCCCAAGCTATGTCCATGAGGAGGAGCCTTATGGGCAGATCAGAGCCAGAGAGCAAGAAGGCCAAACTGCAGGGTACAACACATCATCAGAAGCATCCTCAGCCCTATGACTGCTTTCCTGTATCTGCCAACCACATTATTACCATTATTAACTCAAAATAACATTCAAAGCTCTATTAGAAGAAGCACTAGAGCACAGACCAATAGAAAACAAGCCTGTCCTGGCTGGAGCAGGAGAGCAAGGCTGAGATGACCACGCAGGTCTTTGCCATCCCTTCCTCTTTGGAGAGTTAATTAGTGAGGCAAGGTAATGGTATTTGTGCATTTACTGCATGCACTGATCACAATAAATTTTGTCCTGCACGTTAAAGTCAGAAACATCTCGCATCTGCCAAAAAGCAATCAAGACCAATTAATGAAGATGTAATTTCCCCAGATGCTGCTATTAACATAATTCACCGTGTTCTTAGCAACATGAATATAATTAACCCAGTTAACCACAACTCTCATCACCACCACACCAAGCTGCCCACGTGGGCAGAGGAGCCTCCTGGGCCCAGGTGGCACATCCACAGGGCTGCAGGTCAGATCTGGTCCCCATTCCTTCACCTCTGGGGGTGAGTTTGGGAGTCACAGATATGGCAGCCCAGCACTGGGGGCTCTGTGTTGGCAGAGGCTCTTCTCAGAGGTAGGACAGCACAACAGCTCTGACCCCACACGGTTTACACGACTCAGATGCACCTCTCCAACATGACTGGTGACACCACAGCAGACCCACCCCAGCCCTGGGGAAGGTGCACACCCCTGTTGGTCAAACATATGGCAAAAATTAAGACAGTCCCTTAATGCAGAGTGTCCTCCAGCCCCTTTTTCCGGATTCACACCCTGTGCAAGGGTGTGGTATACACAGAGCTCTGTCTTCACCACCATCCAATGCAAAATAACTCACTGTTGGAGAGCAGCAAAACCAGCTGGGAGTCCAGGATGATCCTCATCCATGGGGTGCAGCCCTGCAGGGACTGGTACCAGGGTCCATTGACACCTCCACACAGAGTGAGCCATGAACAAGATCCAGGGTCCCACCACAATCCAGTAGCTGGGAGCAAAAGGAGACCGGGCTGGAGGTGGGACAACATGAAGCCCTTCTGAAGACAAGGCTGCAGCCAGGACTGCCAGTGGACTCCGGTGCCTGGGGGTGGGTGTGTGCCCCAGGTGAATCTGGGCAAGGCCATAAGGGCTCCCAGGTGCTCTTTCTCCAGTGATAGCCAAGCAGTGAGCAGCTGGCAAAGGTTTCACGTGCCACAGCCTGTGCTTGCCATGGGCTGGGGACAGGTGCTGCTCCCAGTGCTGATGTGGAAGGGCAGTGGGACTTTCTCCGTGGTCTGTTCTAAGTCAGCACTGCTGCTGCTTCTAAGCAGGAAGAAGAGGAGGGAAGGTTTAGGTGTTCAGACCAAATTTCAGGGTTTACCCAGTGCTTTGGTCCTTGAGGAGCCAAGGCAAAACTCTCATCCTGTGCCTGTGTCTCCATCTTGCTCTTACCTATCACTCCCCAAAAGCAGGAGGCAGGAGCTGGAGCCACCTCTGGGAAGGTCAAGCCTCCTGCAGCCCCCAGGCCATGTTTCAGCAGTGAAGCAGGATCACTGCCCACCTTCAGGGCTGACGGGATGCAGGCAAGATGCTTTAGCCAGTCCTAGTCACTTACATAAAAATTATTTCGATTTTCCATGATTTTAGAGAACTGACATTTTCAAGTGGTCAAAATTGGTCAGAAGCCACAGTTTCATCCATGTCTGAGTGTGCCCTGAAAGGGCTTCTCTGCTGGGTTTTTGAGCAGGGTTTTATTTAATCGACCCCCATTTTCAATGTAATTTCACTTCAAAAAAACCCACAGGCAGCATTTCTAAAAAGCTCAAAAAATTTGGAAGGGCTTTTGTTTCCTGAGGGAAGAGCCCCTGGTTTCTCTACCAGCCTTTTTTTCTCATGCAAGAGGAAACAAGAAAGAGGATTTTAAAAATTAATGAATGCCTTTTTTTTTTCCCCACGAATGTGGGGAGTTTTCAAACGAATTTAAACTATTCAGTTCATTCTTTTGATAGCTTTGGTCAATAGGGAGTTATTTCCCAGACAGCTCTGGGAGCACCTTGAAAATTCTAAAATTTGGAGAAGCGTTGACCAAACCCCATTTCCTGGTTTGAGACCACTAGTGCTTTAAATAAATCATCCGGTTTCTTCCAGATTGATTTAACTCAAATCACCTGAAAATTCTAAGCGTAAAAATGTGGGTAATCTGCCAGCTCAAAAAAACCAGGACATTTTAATGAAAGTACAGACCTCTCCAAACCAGTGAGTAGTTTAACAATTACCTGATATAATAACGTGTAAAAAGATGCTACGGACAAAGGTGAGATCATTCATGTTAATTAAAGTGTCCGAACCACAACACTTCTGCCTTAATAGAGGCGTTGTAAAGTGATGATAGAACGGTCATTGCTTTTGTGTAATTAAGGAAGAATAGAGAATTAACAAGTGCCTTCGCGAAGGGCCGGGGGAAAGCTGCCAGCTCCTCGCAGCGCTGGGCGGGTGGTGCTCGGGGGTTACCTGGGCGCCAGAGAGAAAGCGAAGTGCCAGGGTGGGGGATGTCGGGGTGAGAGGCTGCCACCAGCATGGGCAGCTGCTCCCCGCAGGGGAATCGCCCAAATCCCGCGCTGAGAAAGCTCGGGTTTCCTGCTGATCCCCAGAGTGACCCCCGTTTGCTTTTTCCCACGGCCGCAGCTCTCCTGCCTTGCGCCCCTTCTCTGGGAGATGCAGCCACCAAACCGAACTCGCTGCAAGCGCCAGGGACGCCCCCGTAACACATTCTACGGTACTTCTGAGCAATGTGCTGTCCTTTCCCACCCTCTCCCCCAGGCAGGTGGACTGGCGCGGGCGCTTCCCTAAAGCCCAGGAATTCTGAAGCGCCCCGGCCGCATCGCCGCCCCGGGGGAGGTATGAAACATTCATCCGGAAAAGCGAGCGAGAAAGTGAGCGATTGACTCCATGATCAATTATTCATCCACAGCGAAGCGGCTTCCATAGCAGGGAGAGCAAAGCCTACCAGCATCCAGCTGCCAGCAGCTGGAGACCTCCAGGAGGCAAGAGGAGCCCCCCCTCACTGCTTCCCCATCTTCATCCCACCGGTGTTTGTACACCTTTTATAAGGGATGCAGTTTGGTCCCCAAACCCCAAAGTGGGGTCGAGACCCTGCGCCCCAAAAAGGAGGGACCTGGAGGGAAGGAGCCCCAGTGCTGGTCTGTCGTGGTCCCCTCCATCCCTTCTCTGCAAGATGGAGATAATAACCTTGATGGGGAGTGTGTGAGGGGTGGAGGGTAGAGGATTAGTATGTCTAAGACACCACAGAAAAGCCAGCAAGGAAATGGTGTCCCTCCTGGCAAGCAGGGGTGAAGCCTACCCCCTCGCTGGGCTGCAGCCCAGTGCAGTTCCCTAAATTCCCTGCCTGCCCAGGGGTCTTCCAGCAACACACAGGATGTGTGGCTGGTCCCCCACCATTGCCCTACCTCCCTCTGGGTGTTGGGCTCTGCCTGCTCCTGCTGCAGAGCACCCAAAAACACGTCAGCATGTTTGTGCAGGTTGGGGCTGCAGGAGGATCATCTCCAGTGCCTGGGAGCATCAGCCCCACTGATGCACAGCACGTGCCAAGGTGGCTTTCTGAACAAAGTTTGCTTCCTTTTTTTTTCTGCACCACAGTAATTCTTTTATTCCATCAGCTACAGAAAATCAATGTGTCTTTTCGGTTAGAAGCCCTGGCTTGAAGCTTTCAGTTCCTTAAATCATCTTCCTGTGATTTAAAGGGAGGCAAAATCCCTCTCTGGTGTGAGGTGTGTGAGGTGCTTTCCCAGGAGAAGCCTCACCACAGAAAGACAAAGTGATGGCACAAGATGCGAGAGGGGCTGAGCCTCCATCCCCTGCCCCTTCACCCCCCTGTCCCCATTGGCCCCCAGGCACCCCACAGAGCCACTCCTGTCCCAGATCAGGACAGTGGCTCTGCCAGGATTGGCTTCTCCACCTTTCTCATACCCAGCAGCCTCCCAGTGCCAATGGGGAGGATTGGTGCTGGCAGGACCCCCAGCTCCCAGAGGGTGCCTGCAGGAACAGACCTGTGCTGCTGGAACCCCACAGCATCATCCTTTTAACTTGCAAATAGCATGAGCTTGGTGGGGAAATGACTCAAGCACAGCAAACATGGGGTGCCAGGAGGCCGCTTCCAGCTCCGCTCCTGGGAGCGCAGCAGCACCCACACGCTAATCCAGCCAGATGTTATTAAAGCCTTGATTGAATTAAACATAGAGGGCTTTTAAGTTCTCCCTTTGGATTTGCACAGAGTAAATTCTTCAGAGAGAATCTGCTAACTGACGGGTTACTTTTAAAAAATTTTGGCAGCTTGCTGGGTTGGAGCATCGGGTGCCCAGCCAGGGGCAGTTGGTGGATGCTTCCAGAGTCCGTGTGTTTCCCTAATGCTTTATGGATTTGGCTGAAACATTGGGAGGCTGTGGAGAACCCCAGAAATAATTTTTTATTAAATCCTCTTCTGAAGGCTTTTCCCCCCTTCCCACTTTCAAATTCATTTATTTAATTTCCCCCTTTGAAATAAAGACTAATGTTGCTTAGTTGGAAAGCGTGGCTCTTTTGTCTCAGCTTGCAAGGAAAGAAAATAGCCTTGTTCCCCTTTTAATGCTCATGCATGAAAAATCTCCGGGCAAAATATCCATTTATCAAGCCAGATTGAAGGGCACACAACAGAGGAGCTTATTGCTCTATGCCTCTTACCTTGTACCTCTGTTTGTGCTCTCAAGTGGTGTGATTAAGAAGATTGCTTTTGCTTTTAGGTGTCATGGGACAGAAAATTTACAGCAAGGGGAAGCAAGGACATGTGTGCAGCTTTACATGGAAATCACAGCATTTCAGAACAATTAAGAGAGAGGCATCAAGTTTGAGGCACGAGGTGATTTTCAGCATCAACGTGCTGAGAAGGACCAGTGGGAAGCTGTTGGGGGTGGAGGGCTCAGGCTGGACCTCTGATGGTGCCACCAGCTGACCCAACCACAGGGAGCTGCTCTGCTGTGTCTATTCCACCAATAACAATATAATATTGATGCTTTTCACCAACCTCAACACAGTATTTTAAACAATTATTTATAGAATTAATGGAGAAGTCAAATAACTCAAATGAATTATAACATTTTAAAGTAATTATTTGCTACAAATGAACACAAATGGTTCCAATACATAATGCATTAACTCCAGCAACAGGGAAATTCATCCCAATTAGAGGTGTGCCAAGGCTGTGGCACGTCATCAGGGCACTTGGCTCTGGAACCAGCCTGAAACCCTTCATTGGCTATAAATTCATATTTTTCCCTCCCATATAAACTCTTCATGGCCTTTACTTTTTAGTAGCACACATCCAGGGTGAGCTTTTCCATTCTGTCCAATAATTGTTCCACTTTGTTCCATGTAATTCCACAGGAGGTGCAGTAGTGGAGGGACACAGCCCAGCCATCAGGCTCATCTGCTCTAAAGTCATTTTTTCTTGCACAGAAAATTTGTAGTGAGCAACAAGAGTATTTTAATGCCAGCAGCCAAATATGCTGGAAAAAAAAGAGAGGGTAAGGTATCCACAAGGATCCTGATGGCATCAGGAGGGAGCTGCTCCCAGCCTTCCCTACCAAACCCCATCTCTTGGCCAAACAGGGACCATGCCTCAAATCAATCATCGGGGCAGATATTTTGTGGGCACAATGCAGTTTCTTCCACCTAATTCAATCACTGCATAATTAAATTACCTTCTCTGGCACCTATTTATTTGTACCAAAAGCACACGCTTTCCATCTTTTATTTTTATCCTTCCAGGCAGCTGATGTTGGACGATGCAATCAGTGGTGACAGAAAGGTTCTGTTTCGATTAATGAGAGAGCAAAGTTCTGGGAGGAGGAGAGGCAGAAAAGCGGGGATGGAGGAGGACTTGTGATAATTCAGGATGATTAGGGCTAATTGCCCTGTTTTACTGCCAGTTGCAGTTTCTGAGGCAGAACTACTGGGCTGTGAAGGTCTGGAGGTGTCCTCTGGGTGCTCGCAGGGATGGTGAGATGGCTGCCCAGTTTTCCGTGGGACTCACTGTGGCCCCATTGCTGCTTATGGACCACAGGGCAGGGCAAGCAAAGGGACAGGGACATTGTCCTGAGAGATCCAGCCCCGGCAGCGGGATGGAGGAAGAAGCTTGGTTTGATGTAGAAGCTCCATATGGAGAAAGTTGCTAGCAGTGATCCTTGGTGCATTACCGTGGCACCATGTTGGCAGACAAACACCAAACCCAGCCGTGGCTTCTGCCAGCATGTTTTTTCCATGGAGAAAATCAGAAAGTGCCTGTCTGTCTGCAGGTCCCTGAAGTGTGGTGTTTATAATCCTCAAAAGCCACAGTGCTGGCTGCGCCTCATCCTTTGATGGACGTGTTGGTTCTTAATTCCAATGACACCTTGTGGCAAATGAGTCCAGCTAAGTATTTCCTTTAGCTGTGTCAATGCTGTTGCAGTGTAACTGTCTGGCTTTCCCTCTGGTGCCTTGATGATGTGGCCATGTTGGCTCTCCTCTAATTCTCCTCTGTTACCCTCTCTGTTGGCCTCATCTCCATCATCCGACTTCTCCCAGTATCTCATTGAAGACTGAGGCAGTGAAATCTCATCTTGACAGACTTCAGCAGCAGCACCTGGATTGCACCCAGACAGCTTATATTTTTATTAAACAACAAGTCACATAGCTTGCTCCAGTTCACACAGGTCACCATCATCCTAGAGTTACACAAGCCAGGAACACCTGGACTCCCTCAAATAGTGCCCACTTTGGTAGTGGATGTGTGTGATATTCTCATACTCACATTAGTCTATTTTTCAAGGCATATGGTTTACTTTTGGAAGCTCCCAATCCTCAGGAAGCAAAATGAGAAGAGACTTAGCTCCTTCCCAAAAAAAGCACAGTCAATATATAAAATATTCTCTGAGTTTGCCTTGCCCTTGTGTGGCTTAAATATTCCACTAGGATCATGGAAATAAGGAGAAAGGCTTTTATTATTACTAGTTTTGCCTATTTCTTATTAAGTTTTGCCATCTCCACGTCCTTTCTGTCCAGGTGGGATCTTGCTGGCTAGGGGCTGACATCACAACTGCCCTCGGGCTGTCTGGGAGCCCCTGGGCCACTTCCTCCTGCTCATCTCTGTCTGCTGCTGGTGCTGGGAGTTGGGAAGGGGCTGTGTGGGGGACCCAGCCCAGTCCACCAGCCACTCCCCATCACCTGCACCGGCTGTGGCAGCCTGGGGAAATAATGTCACCACATCAAAGCACCCTGTGCAGCAGAAAGCCTTGTGAGCATCTCTGACAGAGCCCAAATTTGGATGGAAAGCGTTGCTTGGGAAATGGGAGGTTTCTGCTCAGCAAAACCCAGAGAAGCTGGCCTCCATTGCTACCCCATCAGGGGTGATTTCAAAGGGTTTCTACCTGCTGCTGTTTCCCCAACACCATCACTCAGGCAGGACTCAGGGGGCGTGAGGGGGATCTATAAGGGCATTTATGGCCATCCATGGTGGGGCTGGCCTGTGCTGAGATGGGTCAGGTGAGGAGACAGGTGGTGGTAATGGGAACAACATGTGAAGAAGCAGAGTCCCCACTCCCAGGTGTTTGTGTGCATTTGGATATCCGTAGAAAGATGTCTGGACTACTGAAAGCAATGGAGGTAAGCAAGGAGTATTTTCCAATAGAAATATATTCTTATTTGTTCTTGGAACCTAAAATTCTACCCATGCCTCATGCCCTGTGGCAGCCATAGGAACAGACCCGCCAAAGTCATCTTTGTGGAGAACAGAAGTTTGGAAATAACGGGAAGCTTTTATCCAGAGCAAAACCTTTGTCATAAAACTCCAGAAAATGAATTTCATTTTCAATGGGTCCCCTGGGGCTTAAAATATAAGTATCTGAGGATTCATGTAGTAGTAAAAGTCTATAAAAGTCTTTGAAGCAAATGGGCTGTTGAGGAATTATGTATGGAAATGAATGGCTGGATTCCTCTGCAAATCTCTTCATAGAGATGCCCTGACATAATGAAGACACAGCAGATGCATTAGTAAAAATCTTCTTTTTAATAACTGCTATACCTTATGGTTTTCCTGAAGTGAGGGTTTACCAGATGGAAAATCCACTTAAAGACTTTTATCTAGAAAGGAGGCTGCAGTCATTCAGTGGGAAGAAGCCCGGTTGGTTCTCCATTCCCTCCCTGGGGTGAGGGATGCTGTACCAGTCTGTGTAATACTCAAGAGCAGTGAAAGACTTCCTTTCCCCTGGCATGGGGTGGTCAAAAGATGATCTGCCGTCCACAGCCAACTTTATGGTAACAAAATGCAAGAAGAAAAAAGCAATTTATGGAAATACAGTGGTTCCTGGCCAGGGCAATGCCACACACGTCACCCACGGAACACCTGACAGACAGAAAATGCACTTGAAGAACATGAGCTGAGTTAGTTTTACATAAGTGCCGAGTTTTCTGTGGAAACACAGCTCCCTGCTTTAATTATTATCGATTTTCTCTTTTCCAAGGAAATGTTGGGCCTCTCTAAACCCCCTGCTGCTGACTCCAGAGATCTCACAACGATTTTGGCTGAGAAAGCATTTCTCTTGCAAATCTAAATATTTATGCTACAGCTGTGTAAACAGCCCAAACTCGAAGCAGGGGTATTTTTAGTGTTCTTGAATTGTAGTGAAGGACCAAGACAGACACGTTGTGGACTCTGACATCTTCTTCTGCTGTTTATTGCATGTCATTGGTGATGGGCTCAGCCCCCTCAGCTCCTTTCTCAAGGTACTTGCTCTGATTATTTATGTGGATATATATATCCAGATGGACAGGAATTAGGTGGTAATTATTTTGTGTTGCATCGTCTATCTGGATGCCAAATGTACATCTGCTTAAATGCAGAGGTTTAAAATCATACAACATTAAAAAGGAAAAAAACCCAACACGAGGCCGTTGTTAAAACATGATGTTCAGGAGGGAGAAAAGTTATTCCTTAGCATACATCCAAAGAATATATTACCAATCTTGGCATGTCTCTTCACAGATCCTTCTCATGGAGAAATTATTTACTTGGCATGGAACAAGCTGGAGTTTTGTTTACAAGAGCTGACCTAGAGGTTACTTTATCCATAACTTGTGGCTCAAGAGCCAGGTGGGAGCATGCACTTGCCTGATAAGGTAGTGATCACTGATAAGATGTGATTGCAGCCCCCTCCCTGATTTTGGCCAGGTAAATAAAGGCTTTAAATATGTATGTGTGTAGTGTCTCTGCAGAGTCACTTAGCTTTGACCAGCTGCCTGCAGACATCACTGATGGGAGGAAGCGAGAGAAGGTGGGAATTGCGGGGGATGAGCTGCCTGAGTTAAACACAGTTCAAAATAGATAAAGGAAATAAATTATTTTTTCCTCTGGTCATAGTGAGAAAGGATGCAGCTTGCTTTCAGAACTGTCATGCCAGCCAGGACACGCAACAGCCTCTGGCTTGCTTTGGAGGGGTTTTAACTCTATTTGGGGCTTCATCTGAGCAGTGAAAATGGCTTGGTCCCCTTCCCATGGGGGACAAGCGACGCATCCCTCAACCTGCCTGTGTCCCATCATGGAGACAGTGGAGGGGGGTCACCTGCAAAGCAGCAGGGAAGGACCCCCAGGACTGCATCCCAAACCCCCACAGCACTGCTGTGCCTCCCGGAGCGAGAGCCCAGACCTCAGCAGGTACAGCAGAGGGAATGCAAATGCCCAGTGTTTATTTAGGGGCTTCCCTGAATAAACACTTCACTTCCAAGTGGCAATGTGGCTGCTGGGACCTTGCCTGGGCAAGGAATCAATTCCCCTAAGTGACACCTCCACTCTTGGGGGAGGCACAAGGCTCAGGAGGCAGAAGGCTCAGGAGTCCTGGGCTTGCTGGGTCAGTATGGGCAGTGCCCTCCTGCTGTGGGGGTGACCCCACCAGGAGCTGTCCCAAGAGCAGGGGGTTGAGACTTGAGTCCTCAAAAGCAGTTTCTGCTCAGATTTTACTGTTTTGGAGCCTCAGTCACCTTGAACAGGAGCAGTTCACCAGCATACTCCAGCATCAGCCCCACACACGTGCTCAAGCCTTTTGACAAATTTGCTTAAAACAAAACACAGTACTGTGCAGGAACAGAGCTCAAATTTCAAGTCAGGGAGGCCTTGTACCATGGGGAATTTAACTGACATGGTTAATATTAAGCAAACAATTTCTAATAGGGGAACATTGCCAGAAATACAGGGTTTTTCTTTTTAGGTGCAAAAGAAATACTGGCAACTGGGGGCTCAATTTTCTCCTGGTTTTCACCGGGGAGGTTATCACAGTTTGCAAAGTGCTGCTGGGGCAAGAAGGACTGAAACCAACTCCTTATGCTCTGCCACTTAATTAATTTTAGGCACTTCACAGTAAAACATAATTTGGCCCAATTTCTACAAATGAGAAGACTGGTAAAAGTGCCTGGCTCACCCAGTTCCATTGCACACCCCAAATGTGCTGCAGCCAAACATGGGAGCTTTTCCACCTGAATATTAAACAAGGAAGGGAAAGTAATTGAAGCCTCCTAAAATTAAGGGTCTAAATCCATTTACATTTACAAGCTTTGTAATTAAAAAATAAACCATAATATTATGGCTTTCACTCTAAATGTGAATTCAAGAGCATATGTCTAAGATTACATTACAGCCCCTTATTTGTTTAGCCTGCTGCAGTCCCCGCTTGGAGGGAGGAAAAAATTGCACAGAGAAGAAGAAATTAAATCCCTAAGTCCCAGAGCCACAGCAGGTCCCTTCTGCTTTAGGCTGGGCAGGTTCAGTCAGGCTTTTCCTTCCAAAGCTGCTGAGGCGCCTGATGCAGCACAAGCATCTTCCTTCCCCATGGGCAGATGGGCCAGTTACTGACCCCATCCTATGTCTGGCCTGCTCCTGATGAAACCTTGTGCCAGAGCCTGTCCCCTGTGTGTGACCTGTCCCTGAGGTGACTGCTTGGAGATGCTCACTCTGCCCCATCACACAGGTTCTTGTGTGCCAAGACAAGGCACAGACCTGCATGCTCATCCCCACTCCGTGCCTGGTACCGGCAGCAGCTCCTCTCTTTGGGGCCATGCTGGGGCTTGAGGCATCTCTGCCCCTCTGGCAATCTCTGCCCATCCTGCCTTTGAGCACAGGGACAGCAGCACAGCCACCACTTGTCTGCTGTTTTATTTGCAGTCTCGGCAAAGAAATTAAGGGAGCGGGAAGGGGAATAAAGCAGTAAGCGATGAACAGCTGCTATGCTTTACATTTCCCATGGTGACAACAATAAATTGCAGCCGGTGTGCAGAGCAGCCACTTCTGGGGAGAGAGAGGGGTTGGGGGAGCTTGTTCTGATGTGGGGGATTTATTTATGGACTATTTACTTTATTTCCTCCTGGGGTGTCCTCTCTCTTCTCAGTCTGAACTACAGCTCTGTGCTGGCATTGCCAAGGGTCCCAGAAGCCACTTTGCAAGGGCTTGCCAAGGGAGCCAGTGTGCAAATGGCTTTGGGAACCTTCTTGGTTCGGAGTCTCTTGCCCATCACCTCGACATCATTTACTACTTTATAAATATTTAAAGATCTCATGTACATGTGCACAGCCTGCTGCAGCAAAATTTCCCCCCAGCACAGCTGGGAGGAGACACCAGTTTATCCCAGTGACATGCTGGGATCAGGCAGCATAGCTGTGTTTCACCACGGGTCCAGTAGTGGCTGTCACCTGCCCTGTCCCATCATCTCCATTCCCAAGTGAAAGGTAACGCACCCAAGACCGTTATGTCCCTGTGTCAGAGTCACCTAAACTCATCTGTCACTACCTCCCGTTTTTCTTTCCTCTTTTATCCTGTTGTGCTGCTGGAGCAGCACTGGCAGCCACCACCATTCAGAGCTTTTCCTTCATTTCCCTGTATGTTTTTAGAGGGCCTTTAAAACCACAAACATCAATTATCACTGCAGAGTTTTCATCCCACTCAAGGGCACAATAAGCAATGCAAATGGCACAAATAAAGTGTTTGATACTTAATGATCCCACACTGGATGGGGAAGATGTGCTCTTGAACAGGAGTAGCTTTCTCAAGCCAGTGCAATGCAGAAGGACCTCTGCCTCTCATAACTAACTGAGCCCTAATGATTTTCCTTTATCATCCAAAATGAAAACGAAGGATTTAAGGGAGGTTTTATTGCAGCACTGTGGATCTTTCTATTCATTTTTTATTCCCCACATTAAAAGCTGTGCTTTGACTTGTCCTTCTGAAGCTGCCTCTCCCTGGTGTTGCTGCTGCTTTTGTAATTCTGTCCCTTTGCCTCTGAGGACTGGAAAACAGACGCTGCAGCTCATGCAGCCTCTGCCAGGAGCAAAGGTGCCCAAACTGTCCCCATTAGCCACACTGTCCTCCAAGAACTTATGGATTTGGGTATTTCAAACCGGGTGCGAATTACCAGGGTTGCACAGGCACCAAGAGGGAGGTTAGCCCAAGGCACAGGGGGAAAGCTCACCATCCCCAGCTCTCATGAGGATGATGGAAATGCCAGAAAGGACGAGGGCAGAGCAGATCTTGAAGCAACAATGCTTCATTCCCTCCAGCTGGAGGGGGGAGGGCAGTGATTTGGAATGAGCTGCTTGCTTGCCCTGGCTCCCTGGAAGCAAAGACCACTGGCCCCCTCCCTGGCACACTCATGCACCAGCTGCAGGGTGCATATTTAACAGGGAGAAGAAAGGGAAGACTTGTTTTTGCCAAGAAAACACCCAGGATGTGTACTGCATGCACCTTCCCCTGTGCTGAGCCCTCTGTTCAAGCAGAGGCACTGAGTAAAGGAAAGATGGCAGGATGGGAGAAGCACTGAAGGAAATCTTGCAGTTGAATCATTCTGTAAATGGCAATGGCTCAAATCACTGTACAGCTCTTTCTGGCCATTTGATGTAATTAAGGCTGGGCTCTGAGGTGCCATCTCAGCCCCACGACACATTCCAAATTGCTGCTCCTCTGCAAAGCTGCCTTCAGAGCTGTCCTTGAGACATCAGCAGAGGGGTTAATTGGAATCGACAGGAAAATTGGCCTCTGGAGGGAAAAATGTGGATGCTGGATGTGTGCGAGCCAGTGGGAATGGAGCCATGCTGCTGCCAGGGCCCTGATATCCCCTTGCACAGTAGCAGTGGGTGCTGGCACCCATGAGACCAGTGACTCCACGTCCAGCCCAACCTCAGCTGCCTTCATTCCAGCTGCCTTTGTCCCAGCAGCCAGAGGCAGCCCAGACACCAGCGTGGAAATCCCACAGGCACCAGTGCCGCTGAGCTCACGCAATTACCCCGTGCCCAGGGGCAAGGCTGAGGATGGATTTGGCCCTTCCAGCTACCAGCCCTCCAAATCTGGCATTGACACTGAGCTCAGTACCCAGGTGCTGGGAGGATCTTAAGGGGGATAAAAGCAGACCTGGAGCCCAGCCACTGGGCCACCTCCCTCCTTCCTCACCCTTGAACAGGGCACCAGCTGCTTTGCAGAGTTGTGGACTCCTGTGATTTTTCTAGGTATTTCTCGTCTCCTTTCATGCCATTAATCACACTATTTCAATTAACAGACCTGAACCACTGAGCAGACCTGTCCTGCACTAATGTGTTATTAATTGGGTCAGGTTGGATGGCAGCAATATTGAGTGCCAGGCAGCTCCAAGCTTTCATCTCCTGGTCCAGGCTTGTTTCATTTATCTAATCACCTCCCCAGTGCCACAGGGGCCCTTGTCACTTTTTCCTTCTCCACCCATCTTCGAGGTACCCTGATACACTTTCTGCATTGCCTGGTATCAACTATATACTGAAGAGAGTCGTATCTAAGTCACAGTACTCTCCCAAGAAAAATCAATGATTGTTTACATTACTATCCTACAATCTCTATTTTAAAGTAATTCATGGCAGAGCTGTGCTATTAATTTTATTAAGTCATTAATAGTGGGCAGATATTATTCTGCTCCATTGATCCCAAGTTGACGCAATTACCACTTACAAAGCTTACACTGTATGGCTGAAAATTTCAATTCTGTTTGCAACCAGAAGCTGTACATTAAAAATGTGCCAAGCCAGATGCTGGTGGTGGGACTTGGGGAAAGTTGATTCAAAACAAACAAGGAACTGCCCAAATATTATAACTTCCACCCTTTTAAAGCAGAAGTACAAAAATCAGCCTGGAACCCAGCCTTTCCCAAATGGCCCCTGCCTAAGGGAGGGACAGATACTGTCCTCAAACCTCCTGGATCCTATGATTCACAGAAAACTCATCATCATGGATTATTGGTTCACTGAAACAGCCTCTGATGTGAATGGGAAATTTTATAGGTGAAACTAAGTTTAGCTCTATCTGCACAGAAAACATATCAAAAGCCAGGACAGGCCCATGACCAGCTAAGTGTGCATTGCACTCTGCTTACAACGGATGAATTTAAGTCAGAGGCCTCGGATTTCTTTCCCTCTTCTCTAGCTAAAAAAATTATATGATCAACTTCACTCAGTTAAAATGGTTGTTCCACATTATAAACCAGCAGCCTTGTCTCCCGCGCAAAATAAATAAATGAAAAAATAAATTATGTGCTTAACTCTCCACAACTGAGAGATGTTCTGCAGCTGGGAAGCTCCTCAGGGTGGCTGCATGGTGCTGGAGGAGGGTGTGTGCTAACGGCTCTGTAAGCTGGGATGCAGGAGCAGAATCCCTACTGTTTGTCTGGGATGCTCCTTGCTGCCCATCTCCTGGTGCCAGCTTCCAGCAAGCTCAGCCACTGAGATTCCCTAGGGAGGGATGCTTAGGGGAGCATCCCTGAGCCTGGCACGTGATCTGCCCCTCAGTGGGGCGTCTGGGTGACAGAGGAGCAGGTACAGCAACTTTCCAGACCCAGCGGTTCTTACGCTGGTCAGAAACAAAGCTGTTTGCAAGGTGGTGCTGAAACAGAAGTTCAGATTCATGAGCATTTTTGCTATTGAAAGGGGTGATTTTTAGCATTTCCCCTGCCTTGTACTTTTTAAACCATTTAAACCACATGGCCATGTGGGTTTTTTGACCCTTTAGGAGAGTGGACTGTGCTTAAAGCTTCCTCTTCCAGCAGGAACTGGGCTGTGAGCAGCAGGAGCAGCACTACCTGTCTGCTATAGAGGTGTGGGGAGCCCAGAGCACAGACCAAGCCTGCAAACAGCTCTCTCCAGGCAGACCAGATGCACATTGGCCCAAGTGCCTTTCCTAGTGCTCGACACTCTTTACCAGGGGGTAAGTTATAAGCAAATCCTTCCCCTGCCTCACCATCCAGACAGCTCGAAGTCTCTTGGAAACTCTGGTAGAATTTGGCTCATCAGCGTATCAGGATCTGTTTTATTTTATCTGCCCGCACAAGCCTGCATGCAGGGATAGATCAGATTAACATGACTGATGAAAAACATCCTCCTCTTTATCCCCTCTGACAGCAGCAACCATTTATCAACAGTCTGAAGACAAAGTTTTCTCAGCCATAAGTTTTCTGCCCTGAGGGTTTGTTGTTGGTTTGTTGTTTTGTTTGGTTTTTTTTTTTTTTTTCCAGTAGAAGTTTATTTTTGCTTCAAGAAAAATCACAACATTTTGATGGAAGATTTTTCAGCCATCCTTATGCATTAGACATGGTGGTAGACAGGCTTGGCACATCAACATCTGCTCCTTCTCACTGGATTGAATTTAATATCTGGTGTATGAGTGCTAACCCTCCCCTGGAGCTTTGTTGGAGTCAGCTCAGTGAGATGGCTGGAGAGAAGAAAATAGCTCCTTTTCTGAGGGTTTCCAAACACTTTTCCATAGTGACCCTCTCATCATTTTATCCCCTTTTACAAAACTAACTTCATAATGCCCTCCAATGAGGCTTTGGGGAGGACAGTGCTATAAATTGCAGCCCAGTGAATCTGCTACTCACTGCTGCTAATATACTGCATTTATCCTCACTGCCACAGAGGCTGTGGCAGCCAAAAGAGGAGAGAAGGAGAAAAGTAATTACTTCTCGCTCAGCTTGTCACCAAATCCTTTCATCAGCCCTCTCACGTCTTTCTTGGCTGCCTGAGTGACTTGCCAAGCTCTGCTGTGCCAGTGGTGGATTCAGTGGTGCTGGCATAATGGGGCATGAGGATGGGGAAGGGGTTGGGTGACATGGGCACTGGGAGCCCCCTCAGTGTCTGGCAGGCCGCAGGCTGCCCATTCATGTGCATCAAGTCTCACCAGCCCAAACCACTGCCCCTTGAATGCCATTAGGATCTCCTGATCAAAATGTGGGTTTGTTTCAGCCAGGAAATTTTATCCCAAAAGCATCCCCTGTGTGGAGTGAGGGAGAAAAGAAGGGGTTTCCTCCAGGTTTTGGTTTTTTTTTTCTAAATACCCTTCAGTTGTTAAAGAGCCTAATCTCCTGGAGAGGACTTAAACTCCATATCTTCATTCAGCAGTGTGGATCAGCCAGACACTGAGCTAAAAGCAAAGCTACTGAGTCATGAAATGAACCCAAAATTAGGCCAATTTGCTGGTTGGTGCTGAAGTTCCCAGGAGCAGCAACATCTTCCTGAGACCTGAAACTAGGTGGGATATCAACAGCCCTTGCCTAGGGCATGTATTAAATTGAAAACAAATATTTTGAACAGAATCTGATGGGCCATTTTTCTGATTTTCTTCACGTCCTGCAAGATCAAAGAAAAGATGAACAGCAAGGGCCATTTACCTCCGAGGAGGTGGTGGATGATGTGGGGACCACTGGTGATGCAGTGAAAGTATTCCACTTAACTGGCCCAGCACTGTCTTCATTGGGCTGTCATGCACTGAAACCAGTGTGCCATGTGATAAATTTGATGCACTTCACACTGAAATTGATGCATCACCTTTGGAATCAAATTTATCATCTCTTCTGTCACACTCCATATAGTGGATCAGTCACCACCTCCTGAATTAAAATCTTCATGTGCAGTTCGCATCACACCATAAATCAGGCCAAAATGGAATTAAATGCATTGTATGCTAAGAACTCATTCATCACACCATAAATTAAACATGGGACAAGCCTTTTAGGCTGGATGTGCCCAGTTATAGACTGCAGAGTCCACTGGGGGAAACATGACACCACTGACATCACTGAGGGCTTGGTCATTAATTTCAGTTAACTTTTTAATCTACTGTTTACTGGATCCATCTCTGTCCTGGACCAACACAAAACTTGGGTACCCAGAAACTTCTGCTGTCAATGACTCTCCTATTAAACCATCCACATGTCCCACTTGGAGGTTTAGGCAGGAGCCTGGAGGAGAGATGCAAATCAGACCCCTACCCTGCTCCTGCATGGGAAATGGCAGCAAGAGGCTGAGAGGGCTTTGCAGCCCTTTCTGGCAGCCAGTACAGTGTGGGACACACACACATAGCACCTCTTGTCCTCAAAGGACTGTGTGCCAAGGAATGGCCAGGCTCAAAGTGTATCAACATCCTTTTTGCTGGAGGGGAGCATCCTTCTCCTAAGTTCTCAGCAGAGCTGCACAGGGCTGGCCATGGCTACAGGAACTGTTGGATGCCTGACCCCCCTTTTGCAGTCTTTGGACTTCTAAGAAACAGGAAGCGGAAAAAAACCCCAGGCTCAGGGATACATGTGCTGTCAGAACATCCCAAGCAGTTCAGCCCTCGGCAGCAGGTGTGTGACAAATGGAAACAGGAGCACAGAGCAATGGATACCAGCTGCTCAAGGCCAAAGCTAGGAACTGAGGCAAAGACACAACTTCAGAAATTCTTATCTAAAACCAGATACTATTTTATCCCTTTTCTTATCTATGTTAATTTTTGCTTTTTTGACAGCATCTCCCTGTGTGCTCTCACAGCACGGCCCCATCTCAGGTCCCCAGGGAAAGGTGGGACAAACTTCCATTTGAAGCACAATGCAGTCAGATACATCCTTGGATCCAATCCATAGTCTTTCCTTTTATTTTCGTATTCATCTGGTCCTCTCAAAATCTGCTCAGGAGCAATTAAAGCCTGTCAGCTAGAAGCTGATGCAACTTCTATTTAATTAGCCCAGCAGCCAATAAAGATCTCATTCATCAAACTCTCACGGAAGGTGTGGCAGTGGAGGGGGGGATTTGTCACTTCTTCCCTAGATCCAGATGGCTGTGGAGCATCTATCAGTGATCCGATCACACGCATGGACTCATGTGCACATCTGAGGAGACCGAGCAGCTGTGATACTTCTGTCCAGAAGGCAGTTATGGGAGGAATCAGTGCAAGACTGTCCCAGGTGCTGTGGTAGCAAGTCCTGTTGGAAGCTCAGACTCCAGATCGCGACTAACCTGGGCAGAGAGTGACCCTGCTGGGATGAGCAGCTCTGGGGGGCTTTTCGTCTTCTGACCCATTTTGGTGCTCTTCTCAGCAGCATGAAAAGGCAGAGATGTGTAAGGAAGACCGAACATCAGCAGGATGAATTGGGGAAGAGGCCTGAAAAAAGGAGTTTACCCCATAGCTGCTGCTTTGCCCTAGGAGGGGTTTAAGAGCCCCCCTCCCTGTCTGCCACACTGAACCTAAACATAACAGAGTTTGCAAAGCAGGAGATGGGAAATCAGATACTGATGGATCCCAGCAAAGTTTTGGGGTGTTCAGCATGCCAGAGAAAGTCTTTGGGGTGACACCCTCTAGGCTTGAAAGCTTCCCCTTAAATTAACTGTCAGGGTATCAAATACTTGCCTGACCTTGCCCTGCCAGACCATCTAAGCAGGACACCTTTGGGCTGAGCTTTTTCCAAAGACTGGGTAGGGTGGCCAGGAGGATTGGGGGAATGTAAATCTGTACCCACAAGGTCACTGTGCTGGCTTTGCATCATGAAAAGGGGTTTCACCAGCTCAGACCTGCTCCTGCAGGAGCAGGTCCCTGCGGGAATCACTCGCCAACACTGTTTGCAGCCTCACCATCACAATTCACTGAACTGAAAAAAATAAATCTGCTATCACAGGACAGTTCATAGATTACAAACATGAGTGATGGTATCTTTATAATTAATGATTATGAGAAAGCAGCTTAATAGTTTGGTTCCTTATGACCGGCTTGATTTGCAATACATGGCAGTTGGTGTAAGCAAAACAGGTAACTGGAGCCAGTTTACCCTTGGTGTGTCCAACTGGTCGCTCCACTTCACAAACTTGCATGTAAGCGTGTTTTTTCACAAAGCCATAGCCCCAAGAGCAGAAGAGGGCTGCAGATGTAACCCCAGCAACAGCCACATTCCCAAGATGGGAGATACTTGGGGGTGAAATGATGAGCAGTTTCTTGCTGCTGCCCCACACATCTGCAAGTTGCTATTGTCAGCAATCTCCCCTGGTATTTGCAGAGAAAATGCCTGTGCTCGGGTCAGAGCCCAGAGCCACGCATCTCCTCAGTAGTTATTAAGGGGAACATCATAGCTGGCATATTACTGTGATTGATGCTGTATCAATCAACTGGAAAAGTGTTAAGCAAGCCTTAAAAAGAAGTGAGATGAAGGCTTAAATACCAGGCTAAGATGTCCATATTATGGGGATTATTCCAAGATTGAAAACACGTGTGCAGAGATGCTGACATACACAGCTGTGCCCCTCTCCCTGCTGCTCCATGCTGGACACGCTGCTTCCAAGGGAAGTGAGTAATGAGTGCTTGCATTGCAAATGGCGATGGGCAATTAGCAGAGGGCACATTCAAACCTGTATGCAGTGCGAGTCTGTGGTTTACTGCTTATCAAATAAAATGTAACGAATAAACACTCTCTACTAACACCTTATTTCAAGCCAAGCTGTGGTGCTTGCATGCTTTTATTCTCTTTCATCAAGTCTGGTTTGATTTGGCTTATTATTGTTTAAGATCAATATGATACGCTACACTCGGAGTTGCCAACTTTAGTAATTTTTGCTGGTGTGACATTTGGTATTTCAGAACTCAGGCAGGGGGCTCCTTTTTTAGGGAGAGCCTCAGATTTTCTTGCATTAAAACAAAAAGTTTGTGGCCAGATCAGTTGTGGAGAAATTTATGTGTGGCATTCAGTTTCTCATATTCAAAAAGCACATAAACAAACAAACAAACAGAAACCTTCCACAAAACCAAACTCAACCAAACAAAAAACAAAAAACACACCCCAAACCAAAACAAACCCTCAAATGTGTTATCTTATAATCATCTGTGATTTTTCAAACACTAAGCCCTTGGGGAACACAACTCACAGATTTTCTGCCAACAAAGGGTGATTTTTCTTGAGAACAAATTCACTTCTCATCTCCAAAGCCAGGCCCACACACCAGTGAATTCCTGTATTGTGAGTGCAAAGCCACGGTCAGAAACCACAGGACAGGGATGGCCCTGTGCCCAGCATGTGCTCCAGAGGCTTCACACTTTCTTTTAGTCTCTAGTCTGGTGCTGTGTTTTCTCCCAAAAGATGCCCGATTCCCCCAGGGAACGCATCGGGCTTTCCCATGGGGTGTAGTACCCTCCTTGCTGTACCACCAGCCATCTACACCAGAAACAAACTTCCCATGCAGAAACTGGTGCTTCAGCCTTTTCTGTGCCCTTTACCCTGTGCTCAGACCTGGACTGAATGGAGAGGAAGCTGCTGAAGTGCATGGATGTATTTTACCAGTCTCAGGACCTGGACTGAATGTTTCCCTGTGATGTCTCCAGTACTTTACAGAGGACAAAATCCAGCATGTCCTTCTGGATTTCTCTTTTCCAAGGAGACTCAAGGTGGTCTCTTTGCTCCCATGTTTGTGCTCAGAAAGGACCTAATAGCACTTAAGTCTGAACAGACACAGCAAGCTCAGGGCTGGGAGAGAAAAACCACTCCTTTTGCCAGCCCTTCATGTTAAGCATCTATATTTAAAATGACTACATACGTCTGTATTTAAAATGACTACATAAACTAAGAAATTAATAACAGGCCTAAGGGCTTTACCAGGCAAATCTGATTTCTTCTTAGGAGAACTGAGGGAATAAAGCTAAAAAATTTGCTTTGAGGATGAGATTTAATTCAAAGTGCCAGTGTTAGTTCTTCTACTGCACTTGTAGGTTTAGAGAGTAAATCTGTTTGCTAGCAAACAATTGTCTTAAACAAGATCATCATTAATCCTGAATTCAGCTGTCAAAAGGACTGAGACTTGCAAACTAAGAGGGAACAAGAAAAACCTGGTAATTTGTCTGTTAAATATTTGTAAACTGTCATATCAATAATGGATAATAAGAAAATTTTGAGCCTCCAGAGCTGATGCATAACACAAAGCTTTGCTGTATTGCACCTAAACTATTATCAATTGCACATTTATTATAATAATAGATGAAAAGCTTCCCAGCTGAAAAACAAGATCAATTTGAGTTCAAGCTGTTTGGACATATTCTAAATGTTGTAATTAAAATGCAGCATGAATGTTCCTTAAAAAAAAAAGAAAAGAAGAATAGTCCTGCTACAATTATGCCATCCAGCCTTGACTCAGTAACCTGACCCTGAGAGAAAAAAAAAAAAGGCAAAACTATATTTGTGTCCAGTCAGACATTTCTCATCTTCAGGGCTTGCTGCACAGCCTGAGCTAACACAGCTTTTCCTGTAGAGTTAGGATCCAGCCCAGGTTTGAAGATTTGATGCAGGGGATCAGCCTAGATTGCACTGACCCCCCCATGCAGGTCAGGATTTGATTAGAGTCCAGCCAAGAAACCCGGCTGAGCTCTATCTTGCTGCAAAGGCAACTGTAGTTTATGGTGGAAAAAAACCCAAGCAACTGTAAAAAGAGATAAGCCACCTGTGTGAAAGGTTTCACTCCTGGAGCAAGTGCCTTGGGGACAGAAATGGTCAGAGTAACATTTTCCCCACCACCATCCCCACAGTGTTATCACACACATCAAAACAAGACTCTGGCCTCACACAGCAATTAGAGACTCAGGGACACTTCCCAGGAGCTGCCTGCCACCCTGGAGAATTGGGCTCTTCTTTTGTTCTGATAAAGAAGTGACTAGTGAGCTACAGCAATCTCCCAGTAGCTCTCCAAATAATTATGTTCTCTTATGTCTTTTAATCATAAGCCTCATGAGGCTCATAATACCACATGTGCAATCCAAATTAGCCCATCAGCTCAGTTTATCAAAGGGATCTAAATTAATCCCAGTCTTTGATGGAGACAGGATTGGTCAAAGTCCACCTTAATGATTTTCTAAGTTTACTTAGCTTGTGGATCTGGGGCATGAAAGGCACTTGGACTCCAAGCACAGCATTGATAACAGGAAGCCACGGGCAGGAAGACAAAATTGGCAAGAACTTGACAGTCTGAATCAAAAGAAACCACAGCAAAAACGTGGAAGCGGAGAGTGGAGACTGAAAAGGCAATATAAACCCCATGATTGGTGTCACCACAAGTAATATCATGAGACTGGTAAAATAAACTGTTGGAGGCAACAGCTCCCGTGGAGTGGCTATGGTTACTCTGAGAGACCCACTAAGGAGGGGGCCAGAGCAGATGAACCCAAGGAAATGAAGAGCCAAAGGAAAGTAGGCACAAAGTGGCAGATCTGCTCTGACCTGGCAGCATCCCATCCCAGCCAGAGAAGGATGCATTAAGCATGAGAGCATACCTTTATGTGGAAAAGTCCCTGCTCTTCCCTAACAAGCTGAAAAGAGGCTCAAAACTTTCAGAGATGAACAGGTTCAGTCTAGGGGCACTGAGATGACTCCTCTGCTCATTTTCATCCCAGTAGGATAGTGGGCCCCAGAAGGTGTAATACAGTGTCATCAGCTAAGAAATGCTGAGCAGACTGAAGCAAAAACCCAAAGGAAGGAGCCCGAATCCCTGGCTTCAAGGGATGCTGAACAATGGACAGCTTTAGGACCATAGGCTTCAAAGGTAAGGGTTTTAAGGAAAAGCTAAAAGCCCAGCCATCTCCAGAAAAGTGAGAGTTGACAGAAGACTGAGCAGTGTTTCACTGCATAGCTGTGAGTGATAGATGTGAATATAGGAAAAAAAAAAAGAACTTTGCTAGACAAAACCCAGCTGGTTATGAAGCTCTCAATGGCTTTTAATAGTTTTCAGCTCAAACAGAAGAGGGAACTCAGAGCCTGCATTACAGAAGCTTGAGGAGTGCTGTGGGCTTTGGGAAATGGAGCATGAGCCCTTTGGTTACAACCAGCATGCAAAAAAGGATGGTGTAAAGAAGGAACAAAGAAATCCTCCAGTAGGGATGTAAAGGACTATGCTGGCACCATTAGTGCAGAAGGATTCTTCACGTCACTGTCAAAGTTTTGGCAGAAGATGGATGGACCACCTGCCTGCAAACAGGCAAGGCCATTTATTTATTTTATACAGAGAGTGCAGGTGCTCAGGACAACCTTTGAGGGGGAAAAAGAAAGAAAACCAGTGATATTAGCTCCAAAAGTAAATCCACAACCAGCAGATACCAAAGGGTAAAATGCAAACATTACCCAGGCTGGCTAATCCCCACAAAGGTTAAAAATCTGTCAAATCCTTGGTTTCGTGAGGGATGTGCACTTTGGAGAGGTGGGGGACCTGAATTTGAGGAGATCTTCCAGGAAGGTGCTCATGGGTGGGCAGAGTAAGAGAGTCCCTTGCTCCAAGGCAATGCTGAGATGATGGGACTGCACAGCTCCCTTGGCCAGCCCTGGAGTAACAGGGCAGCTAATGACACTGGCTGTGAATGAGAAGGGGGGGGGGGGGGAAGCAAATGAAATACACTCTAGGGAAAGACTGAACTTTCTTCTCTTTCCTGTGTAGATTTTGTGCTGTAAAAAGTGTCAGGAAGCAAAGCTGGCACAGAGAGCCCACAATTGGCACACAGATGGGCTGGCCAGTGCTCAGAGCTGGGAACTGCAGCCCCCAGAGAGGCATCTGAGCATCCGCTGGCCTCTGCTGAGCTGAGGGCACAGCAGGAGCTGGACTGCACGGCCTCACATGTGGGGCGCCACCGCGATTGACTGCAGTTTGACTTTTTCAAAGGCAGCAGCTCCTGGTGCCTGATGAATTCCTGCTGGCCTGCTTCACCTCTAACTTGGGCAGGAAAACCCCATATTGGCACAGTACCTTTGAGAGGTTTCTTTCTTTGGTGAGGACAGCATGAAGGTACGAGGGCCTACTCAGAGAGTGTTTTGATGCACAGGTTAAACAGAGCAAAAGCCCAAACAAAGGCTCCCAGTAGTTCCAAGCAAATTCGGGTAGAGTCAGAGCTCTAATCAAGCAAATTCACTTCCATTTGAAGAAACTTCATTTGTGAGCAGGTATATAACACTGTAAGATCTTGGAGATGCCAGTTACCTGAGACCTGGTCAGTGGGGATGGGCAAGCAGACACAGAAGGAGCAGAAAGTGCCCCGCCATGGGTGAGCAGCACCAGCACAGGTCCCTGTGTCAGGAGGAGCAGCCCTGCCCAGGCACACAGACTGCTGCTCCTTGACCAGAAGATTCAGAAGCTGAAGCCTGGCAGCATATGGTAATACACAGTAGCAACACAGATCTCTCAACAAAACCCTGACATTGGCTTTTAAAGCTTGACCATCCCTTGTCAAGCCTGGGACGGCCACAGAGCACAAATGGACACCCCATGGCTGGTAACAGACGTGTCTCAGTACAGAAGTCTCTGTGGCTTGACTTGGTACAACACAAGGGCTGACTGTAGTCAGCTAACTGGGTACAGGAGAGATGAGAGGGAGATTCTGGATAACCCCTGTGCTCTGAACTGACTTGCCTATATAAGATGTGTCAGGCCATACGAGGCTGTGACAAGAAGCCAGAGCCAAAGCAAGCCAGGGCAGATGCCCTGTTACCAACCACCCAGTCATTTGGCTCTGCGTGGTTTCTGCCCAGACACAGCATTCCTGTGGGTGAGCAGCTTTTCTAGATGTGGAAAATTGGGCAGCATTACCCAGGACAACTCCCAAGAAAACACTGTTGCTGGCAACAAGGAGGCTGCATGAGAGGAGGAATAAGCAAGGTGCTGAGGGCTGGCAAAGTCATCTGTGAGAAGTCTGAGTGACTTCTGGGGAAGAAAGACCAGCATATGGGACAGAGGGGGCTGACTGCTAGTGAAAGGAGTCATTTGGAGCTAACTTGGGAGTCTGCAACAAGAGGAAAACCCAGCTGCAGCCTGGGAAGGGTACATGGCTTCAGCAAGTGAGTTCAGTGTCTTTTCTTTACACACATGGGTTGATTGAACAGGACAGGCCAAGCAGACTGAACAACATATGCAATGAAATAAAATAATCTTAAAAGGGATGTTTGCTTGATTTTTGTGTCTTCATCTTGGTTGCCAGTTGCCATGCTGCTGGATTCCAATTGTAGCTCCTCATTGCTCTGACTGCATTGCTAAATTCTGGTTTAGGTTTTTACTTTCTGTAAGCATATTAAAATTTTAATTAAGCACTAAGCCAGTGTTTTAGTTGGTTTTTGAGAATTCAGCTATTTATCTTGTTGATTACAGTTCTCTCAGGTCCTTAGTTGTGGCCTAAATTTAGAACAATTCTGACTGAGCCCTGCAGGATAACTGCTACAACTATTCATTAAAAATGAAGAGATCAGAGTTGATCAGCCAACTGTGGGAGGCTGCATCCTGACAGTCTTCTGATCTATAGGTGCTAGAGCCAGGTTAATGTTGATCTGCTAGTAAAACACAGCATGGAGAGACCTTGGAAAGATAGAGCAGCTTACTAAGACACAACTTGTTTCATACCTTGTTGTCCACCTGAGATGGTGAGGAAGGAGGGATTTCAAGCAAAGCAATTCTTCTCCTTCATGCAATTTCCATAATGCAACATAAGCCCTTCTCAAGGCAAAATGTTTAAATGTCCCTATTTTTGTCTCTCTGGGGAGCACTTTTTAAGAGATGAATGAGGGTCCCTGCTTTACAAAGCACATGGGCAGCTCCCACAAGGAAGCAGTTCATGCTTAGCCAGTTTCATGTGAAATTTTGTGGGGTTTTTCCTAAACTGACGGAGAAATCCAAGGGCCCTACAACATCTACTCGTATGTGACAGGTTCATCGCACATGTTAATATGAAAGACTAGCTATCAACAGCTAGTGAATCCAGCTGTCAACATGCAAAACCCTGGCCAGATCTGTCAACATCTGGGACCAGACATCTCTTAAATGCCGTTTTAAAATTGTATCACAATAAGAAATGTAGTGATAATGAAATGCAGAGTCTGGTACCATCCAAAATTCAGCAGCTACGGTATTTGCCATGGAGCTGAACTCCCAAGTTTAAGCAGCTGGTGCTAGAAAGTGTTTCTTGTAGCTCAGCAAATAAATTCAACATAGAGAGAAAAGGAGATTATCCTTCTGTGTATAACCCTGACTAAAACTTGTTAATCATCTCTAATTGTAGCTCTCCCCCCTGTGCCAATCCCATCTGTAATACCCAATCAGCTGGTTTTTCTGTCCTAAGGGGAAGCCAAGGTGGTGGCTGCCATGGATGGTAGGGACATTGCTGGGAGCACAGCCACCTCCTCCTCCAGTCACTGCAGACCCACCGCTACCAGTCTTCATGCTGTTTTTTGCAATACTCTGGAATGATGAACCTGTTTTTCAAATCATGGGTGACCACCTCTCCCAATGGCCCTTCACCACCAGCTAGGAGAGCACTTTGCTGAAAGGTCTGAAGTCATTCTCTGTTTAATCATCTGAGCTTTCCACTTCTCCCATCTCACCTTCTCTCCAGCTAATTCAGTGTAAATTCAGCTGTTCACTGATGAATTGGAAAGACCTTGACCAAGCAGCCCTTTACTTCCTGCCCATCAGTCTGCAGCCTCCTTGCACAGTGTCTCAGGCCAAATCCAAGTACAGTGAAAACTTTTCCCTTCACTCGCTCACATTTCACTTTCACAATTAAACTCACACCCAGATCACTGCTCAGGAAACCATATCTTACACCAGGAAAAGCTCTAGTTCAGTCTACTTTGCCAGGCCCATTTGGGTATCCAGAGAGGAACCAGCTCCTGATCCAGGCTCCTGCTTCCCAGTCAGTACTGACAGCATACACCAGTTGCATCCAAGCCAGTCCCATGCTGTCCTCCCAGGACTCCTCTTCTGGAATCCTCTAAAACTCATCCTTTGGAATTCTGGGGCAATGGTGAAAGGGAGATGGAAGATATGAGAGATGCCAGTCCTTTTAGATGTACAGAGAAGCTTGCTATCTAAAGGCATTTAACAGAAAGAAGAGGTAAATTTAAGAACCCACAGCTGAGACCTTGTTCTGCTGAGTTTGAAATCTCATTTTTTTGCTTATCTCATGCAAAACTGGAAATAACACTGGCCACACTTCCAATCTGCTACAGGGAACAATGGTAACAACCAGTGCAAATGAAAGGAAATGTGCTGCACAAAAAATCTTTATCAGAAAGCACCCTCCAGAAAAACAGAGAAACGCACATAGTTCCAGAGTGAAGCCTGGAATCTCCATGAAGGCTTGTGCAGCAACACACCTACAGACCCTCACCACCTCTTTACTGTCCCTTAGCTGGAGATGGTAATTTCTGTAGGTCAGCTAGTGTGAGCTTTCCCTAATCTGCTCCAGGGCAAACTCCACCAGCAGCTGAGACTCTTCAGTGACAGGTGAAACTGGACTGGCAGAAGGCTGCTGTCTGTAGGAGGTCATAGAGCTTTACATATGCATATACTTTGGATTCTCTCTCTGATCCTAAATCAAATAACTGAGAGGAATAAGGAATATTTTTCTAAATTTGGGGGTTAAGAGCTGAGCCTTAACCTATCTCTGACATAGCTGTATGGAAGAAAAAAACAGAGGCCTCACTACTGCAGAGTCAGATCCAAAATCTTTGATCCAGTCTTGAGTCCACTGACAAGTGAAGAAAGGGCTCTGAGGACAGAGCTGTGGCTGTAAAACTGGAGAAGTGCTATGCTGAATGGGCTATTTTGCAACCTTCTTCAGCTACAACAGAGGCAGCTGGTCATTACAGCCCCCACTCTGCTCCTGGCTGTTTGTGAGCATGACTGGTGGAAATCCCTCCTCACTGCTGGTCCACTCCAAATAAATGGGTCTAATTTAGCAAAGCTACAGCTTAAACAGTGGGGAAGGATCATACCAGCAACCAAGCAGGCAGATCAGAGGAGGGCAAAGCTTCCAACAGGTCATGACAAGCAGGCGAGAAGTAGTAATTGTGTCAGCTGGAAGGAAAATGCGAACAGAGCCCCAGAGTCCCTCAAGCAAGCAATTTCTGGGAGGGGCTGCCGAAGCAGCCCCCAGCCTCATGTTAACACTTTATTTATAACATTGCCTTCCTGTTCATAACCTTCCCAAATGTGAATTGCAACTTTTCCTCCCCCCAGCATTATGGTGATAGTTTGGAACATGGAGATGTTTGGAAAGGGGCAATTTGGCATCAGGAGTCTAAAAAGCAGATACAGATGACATCCTAAATGTATCTTTTATGAGTTTGGAACATTTCCTTTAAATAAAGCTCAGAGTGTGTGACAGCTTCTGGTAGTGCTGCCAATAAGGAAATAAAACAAAAAAAATCAAGAAGTTCTTAGGCATATGTAGTCTCAGAGATTTGGATACCTTGCTTTCCCTCATGCCACTTCGAACTGCTTACCAAGTGCTTCCTAAGGAAAGTGCTCCAATAATTTTCAGTTGTCTCCTCACCACATATGCCCTCAAACTCCAACATACTTCCAAATTCTAGGCTTATAAAAAATTAAATGCTCCAATAATTCTAAATTGTGTTTGTTCAGTGTAACTGGAGCCTGGCCATTCCTTCAGTTTGGGGATTTTTGTTTGCAGTGGGTGAAAGAAGAAATGCTTTCTATTAGTGCTTCAAGTTGGAAGCTGGTCAAACAGCATCATGGCAGAATGATTCAGCAGCCTCTGAGCTGATTCACAGTGTATCATAAAATGGGATTAGGAAAACAACAATGCTTGGAAAAGAAAGAACGCACACAAAGAATCACAGCAGGAGAACAATACCAGAAAGGAACAGAGGGGAATAATCCTCACTTGGCTTCTGAGAAGCAGGTTGGATGACCTAATAGATGGCTTTCAATGCCCTTCATTCCCCACAGAGTCACAGGGTTCAGCTCCCTGGATCCAGCTACCACAGCTTAATAAATGGCTCTGCATTGACTGACCACATCAAGTGTTCCTGCGTGCACACCCACAGACTGTTCCCATTGATCAGAGATCATGATCCCCCTCTGGCAGAGGACCTTGATGCTATTTCACAGTGGGCAGGAGCTTGTGCAGAACTAGTGGTGGGATTCCATATAGAATAAGAAGGTGGGGAAACAATCTTAGGCTGTGAGTCTTCCAGTTAGAAACCAAAAAGCGGTGTTTTCTCAGTCTTACACAAGAAGACATACACACACATGGCAGCACATTAAAGGAGCACTGGTGACAAACTAAGTGTATTTCCTAGCACTGTCCTGAACAGGAATGAAATTAAACATGTATTTCGTGATCTGAATCAAAGTATTAGCAACCACCTAAGACCAATGCCAAGATGGAAGGGGAAAGCATAATTTAAAATCTATTCTCTGTGAACCTGAAGATCCTATTGACAACCTGGTTTTAAATTAGGCCATACCTGTTACAACTGCAACCTTGGAGTGATAGAGGAAGGCAGGGTTTCTCTCAGGAGTTTTACTAGATCAGCAATGGCTGAATTACTTCCATGCAGAACATAAAATCACAGCCTCATGCAATCGAGGAAAATCAAACAATTATATCACTATTCCAGTAAAATAGCTATATCTAAAATTTGGTAGAGAGACATAAAAATGAGGACGAAAAAGAAAAATCTCATATGCCATGGCCTCCTCTTGTAGACTGAAAAAATGATAAAGTGCATCCTTGTTTAACTCACCGCAGGATGCCTGGAATTTTATAGAAACTACTGCAACTTGTCTCCCAGTAGGGAATAACTGAAGTATGAGATAAGAAATCAACCATATCCTAACTTGAAGTGACAGATGCTGTAAAAGCAAATGTCCAATAATGGCTTAATGTATAGGAAGATGGCAAATAACTGTCTAGAATTCTGAAATAAGAAAGCGCAAACCAATTCTCTAATCACATCTAATCAAAGAACACCATCAATTGCTAAAAACTTCTAGGAAAAAATGGGTATTGGAGAGATGGTAGCAAGACTATCTTTGTCAGTAGTGTTTTGGGAATATTTTAGCCTGCAGAATTTAATTCCCTGTTATTACTTCCGAGCTGGAGGTGTAAATCATAAATCAGAACCATTCATAACATGCAATAATGGGATGAAATGCTCATAGGGAGAGTTACATGATGAAATCCTGTGGGACTGTGTGTAACCTTTACAGTCCTTGACGACAGCATTAAAAATTCTTCTGTCACTAAATCTATTCTTCCCTAACTCCTATACTAGGTTTTCTTTCTTCTCTCCTGACATCTCCAAATTTTTCTGTCATATGGCACTCCTTTCACTCTTCCTCCCTGCTGCCCTAAATATATGTTTAAGAGAAAATCATAGGAAAGCATTCCATACTTAAAAAGATGGGCAGGTTTCAATTTACACTGTAATTACTAATAAGGGCTTTTAATACCAGAGGAGCTCTCCCAGGGAGTTTTGCTCTGATTTCAGGACCCCCATTGTTTTTATAGAGGGCTATTTGGTCCCATTTATAAGGTGGCTACATTCTGTGTAATAAAGACTGCAATGTTCTAAAATAAAATAACACTGTCCCCACCCTTCTTTTACCCTTTCATAAGTGAGTTTAAAAAATAACCCCAACCCATCGTGTGTTAGAGCTTTGTTTTCTGAGTAACGAGACCAATCATGTTTCCTCTGCTTGAGGTCTCTCTCTTCTCTTCCTTTTCTTCTAGGTCCTCTGGATCCACACTGACATAGAAATATCCCATGATGGAGAAAATAATGCACACAGCAAAGAGGAGAACAGTGAACAAGACAAATTCAGCCCACTAGGAAAGAAAAAAGAACAGTAAGTCAGGAGACCCCAGACTCTCAGTCCAGAGGATATCTCTGCACTTTCAAGTGCTTTTTCAAGAGCTGGGTGAAAATTACTTTTTAGTTTTCAAAATGGCTCACAAGATAGAAACTTTCTCATCCTGTTTTCTAGTAAATGCTTGTACACATAATGTAATTATGAATATGTGATATACCTTGAAATAAACCAGTTAGATTGAGCTGGTTTAATTAAATCTTTTCTTGCAAGTCTGTCCTGACTAGAACATACCTACCTGGGCTTTTTGCCCAGAAGATGCTTTTGGGAGAGGCAGCTTTGTGTTAGCCAGAAATAATCCCCAGCTCACGCTTTCATGGCATCATCCCAGAAGGCTGATAGCCTGAATTAAACTACCTCTGCAACACAACCTCCCCACATAATCCTGATCTCAGGGGTGCCACAAGGCAGCTGGCCTGGAAGGATTCCCAAGCAAGACCCTGGAGGAGGCTGAGTGCCCACTGGTCTAGTTGTTCCTGGTAAGTAACTCAACGTGTGGCCGGCATCGTGTCCAGGCTCCAGGTTCAAATCCAGCCAGCTTGCCTAGAGCTGAGCTTCAGCAACCTTATCACAGTGCAGGTCACTGCTATTTACTGCCACTGGCAGGCTCAGGGAGGGCCACTGCACCCCAGGGCAACACTGCTGAGGGGCACACAGAGCACAGGCTGGGAGGCAGCTCGGGGGGGGCTACCATCCCTCAGCTGCAGGAGCTGGGTCTGTGCAGGGAAGCTGAGCCTCCAGGACACAGATGTCCAGAAGCACCAGAAGCCTGTTTTAAAGCATTAACCTCAGTTTTACGAGCCAAACCATACCTGTGCCATTGGTGCAGCTTCAGCAACAATGAGCACAAAGGTATTCCCCACAGCCACCGTGAGCAGCCAGCCTGCCTGCAGCACCGACTTCATGCTGGCTGGAGACTGAAAAGAGAAGGGCCTGATCAGTGAGTGTCATGCTGTGCCCTTCAGCCCTGGTTCATCCTGTGATGACTGCAGGTGTCACTGGGCTCAGCCTGGGAGGAGGTGGTGGGATTTCCTCTGTGCAGAGCTTAATCTCTGTGGTTAATTTCAACAGCTGCATACAAGGAGCTTTCAAAACATGGACAGGAGGACACATGAAGAAGCACGAGATGTTGTTGTTGCAGAGCTGAATCCTGGTCATCCCCAACCTGCATCATCTGAAATGGTAGGATCAGGAAGTCCAAGGAGCCACACAAGCCCTGCAGCTCTGGTGCCATGTGGCTGTACGCTTTTGCAAAAGAGACTGGATCTTGATGTTAAATTTCCTGCTGATAACAAATTATTCACATCCCATTATAGATCATCCCACTGTATTAATCATCCTTATTAATAAACATCTGCACTTTACTCCAAGGATAAATTTGAGTAGCTTCAACTTTTTGATCTTGTAATGTCTCAGTCCTCTCTTCCCATAAACCTCCCCAGACAGCAATCAAATCATCCCTTGCACACTTTTTACCCTTTGCTCCCTCATTACTGACTCATGTGGCTTTAAACCCCCTCAATCTCTCAGTTTAAAGCAGACTCCAAGCTCCTATGCCACCCTGTAGTCCTTGAGATACCTTTGACATTTTATCACTGAAAAATACGTATCACAAAATATTTCACTAGGAGTAAACCCTGACACTACAGTATTCAGAGCTTTCACATTAAAAGAAACTTCTATCCTGTTCTGTTCTGTGTTCTCAGGATTACCAGATAAGGAGTTTTCCAAGTATCATTAAGAACAGGTATCTTCAGAGTATGAATTAATTTAGCTTGAGGGCACCCAACAAGATGTGTTATAATCCCACTTTCAGCTGAAGCACAGATAACATCGTTAGTAAGTGTCCTGTCAAAGGACATATGACAAGTCAATGACAGATGCAGGAATAAATCCTGAAGTCTAATTGTAAGCCCCTTATCATTAAGTGGAATACCTGAGAATAGGAGAAGGCCAGGCCTGTAATGGAGAACATCACCTCCCCAGCAGATATTAATAAGTATTGTGGTAACTGCCAAGCCATATGGACATTGTTGGCTTTGATGTCTTCTGACTTCCATGTCTTAACAGCACCTCCAGAAATCTAGCAGGAAAAATAAAGGCACATTATTAGCTGTTGAAAGAGCAGATCTTTCTTAGCCTGGACAACAGTGAATTTACCAAAACATTTTAAGCAAAGGTGGAAGCAAAGCTCTGCATTTGAAGCAAAACTACGGGTTTGACCCCTGCCATTTCCAAGCCTGTTGGGAATGGGCTGACTCCTGCTGCACAAGGTAGAGGGAGCAGGATGGAAGCATTCCAGCTCATTCACGTGCCAAAAGAATTCCCTGAGTTATTGTAAACCAACAAGTTGCCTTCTGTAGCTGGGCTGGGAAAAGCCTGTGTGGTACTTCTGCAGAGCCTGTGACCCAGTGCTGTCCCCAAGGCCAAAAAAGGATGACAGGACAAGTACTCACTGCAAGCATGTGATCACTGCTCCCATTTTATCAGCTCTGTACAACTTCCCTATGATAACAGTGACGCTCAAACAAATTCAGCTGAGGAATGCCAAGAATAGCAAAGCCTGCTCCATATCAGATGTGTTCAGATAGATATGGTAGTTGTATTCCTAATTATTTTTGTTTGCTTTCCCAGGTGTAATTAATACTGCCTCTGAAGCACAGAGGCTCAGAGGCAGAAAGAGATTTGACTAGTAGCCAGAAAAACACTAGGCTGAAATGACTTCAGGCAGAAAGCCCTGTGTTTAAGGAGAGTACTTGGGAAAATACAAGGGATGTTTACGAGATGTAGTTAATCACCAATCATTGCCAGGGAGGCAAATAAAGAGACTGTATTTTAGCAGGCTAAAAGGGGTGAGAGGAGGGCTGTGCAATGCTCTTTAGCCCATAAAGAAATGTCACAATGCCCCACACTATAACTGCACACTGTGGAAGGCTGGGTAGAAGGCAGCATCCCCATGATTTAAGTATCATAGTTCAGCTACATTAGCAGACTGATATATTGCATTCTTAGTTCTTCTATATGGCACTTCTGGCAGAGGAGCAAGGCTCAGTACAAATCACTGCAATAATTAAAAGTGATCTTGGCCTGGAGCAAACCAACTCTCTACAGAAGCAGAAACCACAGAGAGAGAGGGTTAAAAAGATTAAATGACTAGCACAGGGTTCAGAAGGGCTGAGGGGCTGAGGCACAGAGCCACCCTAAGCAGCCATGGCAGCAGCTTTTGCGGATGGGACCGCAAAGAGGAATCCTTGGCCACAGTGATGTGGGACACATCTGCCTCAGCTGGCCCTGACTCAGTTGTGTTACCACAGGCTCTGGGGCAATTTTCTTAATATTTTTCATGCAACTTCTCTGCTTAGGTTGTCATCTGGTGAAAGAGGCTTGCAGCCATAGAAGAAGGGTCTGGCCAACATCACTTCAAGTGCGTGTGTGTTTTATGTACATAAATCTCTGTACTCACAGATGGTAGCATCTGGTTGTTCCCTCCAGGGCCCTACATCCCACTCCAGCTACTGGAATTAGAAAAAAGAACTGCCAGGTGCTTCATGGCTATATTTTTCCCCCTACGTATTTGGACTATGCAGACATGAACAGCTCCCATTAATTGCCCAACAGGGAGATGCTACTGCCAGGGAGTAGCTGACAACACTTTGCTCTGCTCATCACAACACAGTAGTCAAAGTCTCAGAGGGCAGCTTAGCAGTGTGTCCTGTCAGACCTGGTTTGTCTGTGTGCCTGTGCAGTGGAAAGGTTAAAATGGGAACTAAGCTGAGCACGTTCATCTCTGTGGCTCCAACCAGCTGGACCAGGTTGAAGCAGGGTGTCAAAGAGGCTGGCAGGCAGCGAAAGGTATCTACCCTCTCAGCAGTGCTCACACCCCATCAGGGCTAGGCTGTTCAGAAAACCATGCCTTGACTTTACACTAGGCTCCAAATGAGCTGTACTGACAGTGAGAGGATGAAACACAGATGTAGAATCTCACCAACCTCCTCCCCCAATACTTTGTCCCTCTTCCCCCTATGCATAATCTGCAAATCTTGGAAAATCAGCCTTTAGTTCAGTAAGTTAAATGGGGGGATAGGGCAGACTGTTTCTGCAGTTTTTCAGGTGTGAGGTACCACCAGGTACAGTACTTTAAAGAAAACAAGCAGTCAGCTCTTGGCAGATGGTAACAGCTCTTTGCAGTGTGCTGGGTCAATGTTAACTGCTCAAGGATGGCGTGAGACCAGCACAAACAAGAGATTATATGATTTGCCATGGAGGATTTCTATCAAGGAAGAGATTTTACTTCTTTTCAACTCATGAGACCTGACATGATCACAGTGTAAGGTGGAATGAATACACACCCATCTTGCTTACGTAGGTGCCAAAACCTTTTACTAGCCCTTGCATAATGGACTGCTTTCAGATGGCTACTGCCCAGGTCTCAGAGTGGAGAACGCAAATGACAGCCACCAGCATAAGAGCAAAAGCCCTGCCAGAGACTAGAACAGGAGCATGTTTCCATCACAGGAACACTTACGTTAGTTATCACAATGGTGTATGAGGCGCCAAAGTCGAGCAGCCCCAGCTCCAGGGGGAACTCTCCTGCTTCAGTTATGCATTTTCCATTATTATATCTAGATAAAAGGACAAAGAACAGTATTTCTCAGTTAGTTCCACAGACAAAGAACACAGAGCAGAGCTATCAAATGTGCCCCTAAAATGGGGCAGGAAGGATGCAAGATGTAAAGATGCAGCAACATTTATGTCAGATGATCATTAGAGTTCTTGCCAACTTTTCCTTCCGGAAACACTTAGGCACTGACTGGAGTTCACCTAATGATCCAGGCTATTACTAACATTTCTAAATGGTTTCTGCTTCTTCTTAGTACTGATTTATTTTATTTTTCTTCCCCTCAGGTTTATTTTTCTTCCCAGCTTTGCTCCATTCCTTCAGGAACTGTGGGCCAGACAAGCAGTCTGCAGGAAATCAGAGATGTGCACCCAGAAGCCACTTTGTTTCCTTTCAATGGAGCAAATTAGCCTTCATATTTGTTCTTCTGATTTTGGATGTGTGAGATGGCACAGAGGCTCAGCAGCATTGCCACAATGGCTGCTGCATCCTACTAAATTGCAGCAATAAATATTTTGGATGGAGTTGATGCACAGAAAAGCCATGAAGCTTGTTTTGAAACAGTGGAAATGCTAGAAATACCCTACAAGAGCCAACTCAAATGTTGCCAAACCAAGGCCATATGGAGCCCCTAACAAGCTCAGCCTGCAAAGCCATGTAATGCTACTTGATGTTACCAGCCCACATAGCAACACTCTGAATTGGCCTTTCTGTGAGAGCACACTAACACTAAGAACCTGTGCCTGAGAGAGTATCAAAATAAAGCAGGACCCAAATGGCAGAGGGGACCTCACCATATTCCACCTTACTCTACTGACAGATGCACAAGAATGACCAGTCTCTTCCCTCCAGGTCCCCACATAATGTGAATAAAAGCCTCTGCACGCACACAAGTTGCCTGGAGCACCTGCTCTGCATAGAGCTGGTAGTTCTACTTTTTACAAACATCTGCCCCCATAACCAAATGCCAAGACAATAGCAATGATAGTTTCACTATTAGCCTGAGAAAAGCCTCAATGTATCCAAGGAAAGGCCTCAGCAAGGACCTTCAGCACAGCAAGGGAAACTTACATGTCCCTCTCCAGCAGTGAGTACTCGGAAGGGCTGTAGTTTTTCTGAATAGCAATGAACTTTCTGCTATCAATGGTGAGGTTGACATCTTGGCTCAAACCATTAATGAATCTGCAAAGAAACCGTATTTCACTGAGCTGTCAGACAAGGCAAGAGAAACATTATAGCAGACACATCAGAAGTTTGCTCCCTCTCCCAAAGTGTACCAGTAATTCCATAAGGTTATGACATTCTCTTCTGCAAGTTACCAAAATATTTGCCAAATTCATTGCCCAGTTTTTCAATATAAGTTTCTCTGCTGTGTAATTTTACTCTATCTCCTATGGAAAGTGATTCTCACTTTTTATGGGTTAGAACTTCCAGGCCAGGCAATCCCTTCTCAGAGACCTTCAAAGATTGCAGCAAATCCAAAGGAATCTACGAAGATGATCAGAGGCCTGGAGCACCTCTACAATGAAGACAGGCAGAGAGAGTTGGGGCTGTTCAGCCTGGAGAAGAGAGAGCTCCAGAGAGACCTTACAGCACCTTCCAGTACCTCAAGGGGCTAGAAGAGAGCTAGAGAGGGACTTTTTACAAGGGCATGGAGTGACAGAACAAGGGGAAATGGCTCTAAACTGAAAGAAGGTGGGCTTAATTTATATAAGATCTCTTCATTATGAGAGTGGTGAGGGCCTGGCACAGGCTGCCCAGAGAAGCTGTGGCTGCCCCAAGCCTGGAAGTGTTGGATGGGGCTTTGAGCAACTGGTCTAGTGGAAAGTGTCCCTTCCCACAGCAGGGCAGTTTGAATGAGATGATCTTTAAGGTCCCTTCCAACCAAAACCATTCTACGATTCTATGATGATTGCTCTGTGGCTGTTTGAGAGGACAGAGCCTCAGCCCACCACAGGAAACTATGAAGTTGTGTATCCTGATAAGCATGTGCATCATGCTGACAATGAGTTTCTACCAGTGGGAAAGAGTTTTCTAGCACAGTAAGATATTTTCATCAAAAGAAAACTTACATGGAATGTTTTGGTTTTTTGGTTTTTGGTTTGTTTGTTTGTTTTTTTAATACATAAAATACAGTTTCCTTTTGACAACTCAAAAATTGTTGGAAAAACCAAATGCTTTTTATTTGATCTGTCTTAAAATATGGGGGTATAATCCCTGAAGACAGTCAAGTGCTTAATGAAGAAAACTTTTCAGTGGAAAAATAGTTTCTTCCTCCTTTTTACAAACTGCTAAAGGGAAAGTTTGGGGATTTTGTCAAAAATGTCCACAAGTAAATGTAAAACATTCCTGACTGCAGGTATTAATCAAGTAGTGTTTAGTCAGTAGAAGCCTTCACAAGCACAGGGCTATGAAGAGGTACCGCTCTCCTGCTTTGTCAACATAGGCTTTCAGATAATGGTGTTAGACATTGTTTTTGAGGTTTGTTTTGTTTGGTTGTTTCATAGTTTTACTTTTGTGGTGGGGTTTTTTTGGGTCTTTTGCTTTGGTTTTGTTTTTTTTTTTAATTTTAGCTTGCCCAAATCCTCCAGACAGTGCACAAGGATTTTTTTTATTTTTTTTTTCAAATTTGCTGCTTCTGCATGTCAGCAGCTGGCACAAACTAGGACAGGAGTGTTCATGGACTACATGGATTAGCTCAAATTAGGAAAGTAGACTAGCTGCTTGAGCGGAGCCCAATGCCCAGCTGAACTGTTTACAAGGATGTAAAACTGTTGCTGTATTCAATTTAGTAGGCATTTGGGCATGAGGTTGAGTAAGAACATCATGAGTTGGCCAGTTTGCAGAGGACATGGCAACAGCTCCTATTCAAACTGCTTCTTCTCTTTCTTTTCCAAAGAGGTGGGACAAAGTGAGATGAATTTGCCACTTTTCCAAGGGAGGAGATCTTTTATGTTGCCATCTCAGCCCAGACTATCCTAGGCAGTAAGCAGCAATAATGCTCAGCTCTGCATGACATGTGTGGGAGGTGACACTCTGTCAAGCCTCCGCAGCTGACACACGAGTCTTGCATGAGAAGTGTGGACTAGATTCCAACCTGAGAACATCTGGGTTATGTTACAGACAGTTTGCATTAGACAAAAGCACTTTCCCTCTCCCGACCACCTCCAAATCCTCAAAAAAATCCATTCCTACCTAACAGCTGCCAAACCATTTTCTGGCTTTGCTTCCAAGTCTGTAATCTAAAGAGGGGAAGAAAAAAAAAATCAAACATGTTTATTAATGCTGCCTTTCAACAATGTGAGGCAGAAAACATTAGTGCTGTGGAGTCACACATGCTGCAAAGCCTATGGAAATCAACTGTACTCTCACATAAGCTTTACGTCAGGCCACAGATGGAAGTCCTGACACAATGAAGCCAGTGGCAAAATTTCATCTCCACCAAGATGAGATCATAGCTTTTCCTGTCATCTCCTCTGTAACAAAGCCTACAGAGTTTCAGCTGGTCATCCTTCTATTGAGGCATGTAACACCCTCCAAAAAAGTATTTGTCTTGATCTGGAGATAGCAAGAGAGCATTATCCACGTTACCATCTTTCAGTGATTAGTTACAAGCAAACTTGAGTGCCTTACTCCTACAAAACCTGAAACTGTCCAGCTCTCAGACCCTGATTCTTGTCACATTCATAGACTTCACAGAAGTCTAAAGCCAAGAGGAACTGCTACGTTACTATACTGATCATCATGTACCACTCATATTTTCCCTGACCCTGAATACTCAAGAGATTAAATTGCTGTATGGTGCCAGCAGAGAGAAGGAGAGACCATGATGCACCAACCTTGTTTGTGCTCACAGTTTCTGCAGACAAATCCCTGAAATGGCCACCTGGATGGGCACACTGGGGAGTGAGCATGTCTCTCCTGGAGATCACAGCTAGAGCAGCAGCTTAGTAGTTAACCTGGTCAACATTCCTTCAAAGAAAGCCTATTTGGTGTACAATGCCGAAAAATACAGTAAAGACATAGCCCTGCCCTGAAGGTTCTATGTCACACAAAAAGAATACAAAGCAAGGCTCTTGGCTGGCAGAAATCCAAAATTGTGTCGTGTCCATTTAAGCTGGCAGGGCAATTTCAATTTGCGTTGCCCACAGATGGAACTCTGGCAAGCCAAAGGAGACTGATTCCACCTTCAGAAACTGGCTTTCTCTAAAAATTTTCTGGCCCTTTCTCCACACTTTTTTCCTGATGCTAAACCCTGAGCTTTTGAGACCAAGGATCCAGAATTTCAGTATACCTATAAAACGCCTAGTGTACCTAGTGTGATATGCTACCCACAAATAACATATGCCCTAAATAATAAATAGCCACAGTGAATAATAAATGCCAGAGTAATAAATAATAAACAGCAACATCATTTTTTTTTCCACGGGAGACACATGGGGATGAGCACTTTAATTCATTGCAGATAGGCCAGCCAAATTATAACTCGTTTTCATTGATGACCCCCAGAGCTCTCAAATTCATTTCCTGCCTACTCAACAGCCCACAAAGGAGAAGAAACCAATTTCAGATTGGATCCTTCCAGGAAAGCAATCCCACCTGAGTGAGTGGGCCAAACCCAGCAGTGTGGGAGGTTACTCCAGGGCAAGCCCAGCAACACAGCAGTGATACCGGCATTGCCTTCCTTGTGTTGCAATGCTGAAAAAATGAGTATCATTTACCATGCTGTCTTCCACATCTCCCTTATCTACAGCTGTGAATGACAGGTCAATAGCATCCCCCAACAGCACGGCTGTTTCCCAGCACATGGCAGCCTGCCCACGCCACAGTGGGCACTAATTTAAGCACAGGCTGAATAGCTAGGGCAGCATAGATGTACTGAAGCTCAGAGATTGCTTTGCTTCAGCCTGTCACAGGCTTTTGCTTCTTAAGGATTGTATGAAAATCACTGTACAAGTATCCGTTTCTTAAGGCAACAGCACTCAGTCATCAAGGTCACAGGGAAACTTAACAACATTGTGTGATAATGAGCTGTAGGCTCCAAACCATAAAGGCAGAAAAAACCCTTAATGTTATAACAAAATAAATTCTTAAAACTCATTTTTAAAAACAGTTATGTGATTTCTACTATATGATATTGAATGTTTCATTTGGCAACCCTGAAATGTAGGAGGCTGAGAAACTGCAAAGAGAATGGATATTTTAGCACGAGGAGAAATTCTGATGGCATTTACACACCTGCCACAGTGTGCAATAACACCATTCATTTCAAGGGAGCTTCTTAGGATACAGCTACACATAAAAGACATCAGAATCTGCCCTGTATCTCCCAATATGCCCTTCTCTGATTGCTGCAGCAATATACAAAAGTCCAAATGCAGACGGCTCTGCTGCAGAGCCTGAAATGAGCTTAATCATTTATTCTGTTCAGCAAAACAAATGGGCCTTCTGTGCATTTTCACTAAACACTTGCAATAACTAAACCAGGAATCATTCCTCTGATGCTGTTATTCCAGGGCCAGCCCAAGAGCCTCTTTAACATCTTTGCTTTATAAAACCATCTTTGGGGGGAAATCTCTGGCTCTCTGTTTCCCCAGCTTTCTCAAGCTCTGCTGCCTAGCAGGCATGACTCTGCTCTCCCACTGCAGCATTCAATGGATTAAAGTGTGCCCAGAAACTCTCAGATGCCACAACGCCTCTATTAATCAACCAGTAGAAGTGTGTACAGATCCAGTGCCGCTAGCTAAGAAGTCAGGTTTAGAGCATCTGAGAGCAATCAGACAGACATTGCAACTGAGCAAATGAATTAATGAGCCTATTACCCCATTGTAGCATCACAGCCATTGAATTAATACTGTATTTACACTTCACTCCCACACTCACTAAGCGGCTTGATAGGCTTCCTTCTGCCTCAAAAACAATTAAGCTGTATACTGATTTTTCCTTCACGATATAGTTAAAAGCAAGAGTCAATCCTTGATGTTGCAGGGTGAAGCGAAGGCTCTGTTGCTCTCCATTCAATATTAATTTTGAGTACTCAGCTGGGTTCTGTGGAAGAAAACAAACTTGGTTACACTTTCTTCAGATGAGAAAGGATCTGTCTTTTCCCACTAAGTGCAATACTATCCTCTCTTCAAAGGAGCCTGTAACCCTGTTATCCTTTGTTCCTAATTACAGGTAAATGTAAGGTGTTCCCTTTGCCACAGAAATATGTGTCCAAGTGTTCAATTTCTGTCTCATATAACAGAGATAATATGTTCCATTTGTAAAGCTATTCCCATACACTTCTAAGGCAATGGAGGAGAACAAGCTTTTGCATCCATTGGCTTTATTAGAAAATGCCTTAAAAAAAAAAAGCCCTTTCTTCAATGGGATGCAAGTCAGGCTTTCCAGCCCCAAATATATGTTTACCTGAAAAGCCTCCACAGGCTGCTGAAATAGGTCCTTGTCCTGGATTGTCACTTGAACAGGGTTCTTTGCCAAATTCAGGACCCGAACTAAACTTTCTTCTGGGACAAGTCGAGGCATATCGGTTTCCTAATTAAAGTAAAAGGCTTTAAGTGCCATCTGTATGCTTTATTAGCACTTTAATATCTCTTCATTTTTAGCCATAAAAGTCTTCCTCTCTGTAATGACACTTTTCCATCCCTTCCTCATCAGAAGTTGCACTCAGCGAAAACTGAACATAAATCTTATTAGGGAGATTTTCTCATAGTAGCTCAATAGCCAGCCCATCACTCCTCCCAAAAATTCTCTTCACACCCCTAAGCATACAGACTACACACCTACTGAGCAGGTAGAACAATGTCACAGCTTTCATTATGCAGCTCCCTAGTGCCTGGATTTAACCAACTGTCATATCAGAACGGAAAAATTTTTGCTGAGCTTTCAAAAGCAGTGACCAGAATAATTATTTCCCGTTGCAGTCAGTGACTGGGAAAAGAATCAGACCAGAAGCTAAGCAATTTGAAAATCCCAGACCAGCTCCATGCTTGTAATTGGTGCTTTTGCATTACTTTACACCATGCTATCTAAATGCTGACTGTATAGATCTTATTCCCTGTTTTCTGAGAAAGGGAAGATGATACCACCAGCACAGAGGTATCTCCTTCTGTCAGGAATCATTTCCTAGAAAGAGTACATCTATCACTGTCAGCCTTGTACTACCTGCAGAGCTAATTTTTTTTTTAAAGTCCTGTTTTCTTCTCACTTTATTTTCAAGTAGCTGCCAGCAATACTGCAGAGCTATTCATTTTTTCTCTATCATATCTGATAATTTGGGTATTGCAGGCAGTGCATTTTGAACCTAACTCGGTGGGGACGCACACCACCATAGAAGACAAAGAGAGCTGATTTCCCTGTATCCACATGCTGCCAACAGGCCTGTTAATGTTACAGCAAATTCCATTACTGTGGCTTTTCACTTCTGCAGCCCCACATCCAAGTGAAGGTGCTCCTTCACTTATCCTCTAGAGCTTATAGGGCAAAATTTTAGCCTTCAGGATAAAATTTTCATTCACAGGGAGGGGAGAACCTCTAACTCACCTTGCCTCTGCCCAGAGGAGTCACCCACAGCCAGAGCAAATTTCAGTGCTCTGCCAGAGCTGCTGCTGGTGGCAATGAGAGCATTTCTTTGTTCACATAAAAAAATCAGAAAAAAGACCTGAACCCACAAAGTCTCATTTCAGTGGGAGACTCATTAGTGGATTCACCTGAGGAACCAGCAGATGTTAATCTGGCTGTGTGCCAGCCACTCTAACAGAACATTTTAAGCATACATGAAAGCTTTAAAAATTAATCCTATAGTAACTTCCATGAGACAAAGGTCAGCCAGAGTCTGCACAATGCTGGTCTTGGGCCAGAAACAAACAGCATATCTGCAGGAGCTAACACGGAATTTACAAGAGATTTGCTGCCATCCTGTCTGAGGATGCCCAGCAGTCCCTAATGCCTCTGACTGCATTCACTTGCCTTGCTGGAGAAAAAATTTGGCTTGTGAAAAAACACATCCCCACCCTAAAGAAGCAAAGTAATTAAATTAAAAAAACAAAACCACCACACACACACACAAAGACCCCAAACAGAAAAATATAGGCAAGGTACAGCAAGAAATAGGAGAGAGAACGGACTACCTTTTGGGAATTAATCACTAGCATTTACTAGATGTCTGTCAAGCACTTTGACGATGGAAATCTAGAATATAGACCAATACAGATGACCAGCACAGCAAAACTGCAAGACTAGAAAGAAAGACATAGAGACAGAGAAAAAGAGAGGGGAAAGTAGACAAGGTAAGAATTATCATTAGCAACTGGATCGGTATGCTCAATTGTAAAGAAAACATTACAAATTATGATCAAGGAACACAATGGTTAAAAGGATTATCTAACAGATACCAGTAAAAACACCCCAGGGAAAGAAAGTGTTTCTGAGGAATCCCTTGTGCTTTACTTACATTTATTTTGATTTCTATAATAGCTGCAAGTCCAAACGCCAGCCCTGCAAGGATCATACCTGTTGCCATTTTTCTAATAGGTCTATGGAGCAAATGAAAGAGGTACATTAAGGAAAAAAAGTAATTTAAACTATAGAATACCATTCCTCAGAGCCAAATATGTGCCAAAACCATGTAATAAACTGTCCAACAGGTGGCACTGGGGATGACAGGGTGTTTAAATTGCCAGTCATTTAACTTAAAACTATCTTATTATTCTGTATGAGGCCAGCACTGAGGCCAATTAAAACTGATATGCCATGAAGAAAAAGCTCTTTCCTTGCAAGTTTCATATTATCTTTTTCCCAGCTCTTCTAGTGGGAATAGCTCATGGCATTATGTTAATCTGTAATACTGGAAGGAGCACTAGAAATGATGTATCTTCAAGTCCCTTTTGGGAAAGGCAAAAGAATAGTAGCATGCTACTTAGCAGTGGGAACGAGGAGCAGAAAAATGTGTAGTTTGTGTCATCAATGTTTCTGACCATCTGGGGCATCATTCTGGGTTATTTCTGATGCCAATACATTTACATTTCTAGAAAATAAAGAGCTTGCTTCTAAACTCAAAGCAAAACTAGTGCAACTCTACCGGAGTTACATGAGACAATCTGATAAAAAGCAGAATAAAACAGGTCCAGAACAGCATGTCCAAACTAAGTATTGAATTGCAGAGATTTGAAACAAATCTGGTGGTAAATTCAGTGGTCTCCACTCTTTGTAATGGTCTTTAGTCCTGGTATTCAGTCCTGATCGGTGCTTGAGTTTGTGCTGCTGAGTGAACTACTCTGTGAATTGGTCTCCAGGCAGAAAGTTTTCTGTCAAGTCAGGGCACAGTCCGGGCCGCGGGCTCACACTGAGGCAGCAAAGAGAAGCACAGCCTCTGGGCTGTGTCCTCCAAAGGCACCACTGCTGGGCTAGACATGTCTTGGATATGTCTTCAGGTGCAAGTAATTCAGCATGATGGGAAAGGATCAGCAGGGTGAAGGGGTAGACTTCTGAGGCTCCTTCCTTCCTCATGTTATGTGGATTTGCCTGTCCAGCATTTTAGTTTGGATTAGGAACATGCTTTTTAAGCCCATCTCCCCACTCATCATCCCTTCCCACACTGTGGTTCACATGGAGAAGTGGTGCTGGAGCATGAAACTTGGTTCCTTTCAGCTGAAACTGCACTGGCAAAGGCACTCCATGAATGCTCATAAACATACTCCCAGTGCTACAGGGTGTCAGTCCACAGAGGCAGAATAGAGAGACATGGAAGTAATATCACCCAAAATGCACAAAGTGGGTCTCAGAAACAACCTGGAGGTCTGCTTCTATTACACTGCACTTGTTGCTAACACAGACTAGGGATAAAGTGCTTGGGTCATACGAAATCCCCTTATGCACTCACTGATTCAGATCCTAGTATGGAATCTGCTTTCACAATACCACATGCAGCCCACATGGGATTAGGAATTTGGCCCATGTGAACCTTTCAAGGAGGGAATTATTTAGGCATGATATAGGAAATAAGATGAAGAACAAGCTGAACAAATTCAAAGTGAGACTATTCATATCTGCTTTTGGGGAAAATCTGTACAGAGCAGAATCCAACATTACAGAGCTTTCCCCTCTGGAATTTCCAGGATCTATGGAAGAGGGTGATGCTGCCTCTTGGGGCTGAAGTATAATCAAGTACTGGGAAGGGTGAATGGAAATTTGTGTTTCTCCTCCTTAAAAGCTATTCTGCACACTTGCTGCAAAAGAAGAAGCACTGAGGCACCTGCATCGTCTCCAAGTACTTACGTGAAATTAAATTTGCACATGTCTATCAGGGGGTAGAGCCCAAGGTCAAAAATTGGGATGAAGACAAGAATAAGAAGTGGATTTAAGAACTGCAATACAAAAGAATGGGAGTTTAGTGACTAGAAAGCAACTTCCAGTAATTAAACCCATAAAGCAATGTCCTCCAGAAATAATTCCATTACAGAAAGGACATGGACAAACACTTAAAAACCTCCTCTTAAAATATAATCACAGTTTGCACTTAACAGCTTCTACTATTTAGTTTTCACAGGCATGAATACATTTTGTTCATATCCTCCCCTCTAAGAGGTAAGCAAGCATCATTGGCTCAGTTTCCCTGGAGAGAGAACTGAAGCATGATGTTTTTAAAGAGTACAAACCCCACTGACAATAGAGACAGGTGACCTTTGGTGCTGTGGTGGGACCTAACAACAAATCAGCAACAATGGAAACATCTTGGGACTCCAGTAAAATCCCAAAGGAACAGGCACTATTCTGTGAGATTGGCAATATCTTGCACTTCCACACATCTTGGTAATCCCCTAGGAACAAAATTTCTCCTGGGAGGGGCACAGCTTGTCTGCCTGCCAGCAGTGGCAGCGCAAGAAAATAGAGAGTGACAGAGAACAAGCACAGGGAAATGTTTCAGTTCCGAAGGAAGATTTCGGGGAACAGAACAGCTTTGAATTTCTCCAGAGCTGTTCAGCGTAGGAATTGTAATCAACTGTGACAACACAGCACCATCTTGGAGCTTTCACATTTTCATCTGCCTTGCAGAAGGGGAGGAAGCAACATATTTCAGGAACAACACTCATCCCAGCACAGGGGCCTATTAGAAGGAGATGCAGCTTGTATCCTCCACAAGTCAGCACTAGTTCAAGAACTACTATGATGGCAGAGGTTTTCCTACACCTCTGCACTATTCTGCAGGATTCAACCTCTGTGTTAGGTCATCCTCGGGGTCTTCTGAACCCCAAGGCTAAGCCTAAAAGCAGCTAAAGAACAATAAGGTAAAGTCAACACCACAGCAACCAGCAGGAGCACTGCTACTGCCTTCAAAAGGAGCAGAGAAAGGCCACTGGTCTCATGAGAAAAATAAAAATGAAAGAGAAAAATAAAATACATTCTAAAGGTTATTGCCTACCCTCTAATATCTTTTACCTGCATTTGGTCAGGCTGAAGGACATATATTCCCTGAAACAAAAAGATATTGCAAAGGATTCATAAACACTATAATAAATCAGTGCATATGGCAAATAAGGAACTGGTCCTGTAGAGGCCTTAGCAGCCAAGGTGCTTCCTCAAATGCTTTATGTTGTCTTTAGCAGCTGATATCGTGCTCTTGATACTTGTCATCTAAGGACACAGTGTTTATTAAGATCATTTTGCAGAAGGAAGCTACACTCAATCCTTGATATTTGGCATCTGTGACACAACCCACGACAGGTACTGAGGCCCATCTTTCAGACTGGCTGAGCCATGAACTAGGTGAGTGGAGAAGAATGGGTGTGTTAGTGTCCAAGCTGGGATGTGGGCTTAGAGCTTCCTTCCTCCCGTTTCTATAATGGGAAAAGCCTAAATCCTACAAGTGAGTGCTCCCAAGCTTCAGGACCCTGTGAGCTCTGTGGGCATTTCTCCTAAGCCTCAAAAAGCATAACAAAATACCATCCTTGAGCCAATGGGCTGCACAAACACGTCTGTCCTCCTTCCATCTGCACTTAACAGGCTTTGGTCAACTGGGACTTGTCGGGGTTGACAGAGAATCTGTCAGCAGCCTGACAATTAGTGATGAGGAATTTAAACAACTTTTAGGAAATATTTACTGTAATGGTGGACGGAACAAACGTAATGCAGCCCAGACCAAAGGTCACCAATCAAAATGTGTATAGTGTCACCAATAGCATGTCACAGCATGCACAGTGTCTTCAGTGTCACCAATAAGAGTGTGTGCAGTGTCTTATGCTTGAGACTTTTGACCAATTGTGTTGTGACACGATAGTGTACAAAGAATATAAGAGAAACACTTGAGAGTAATAAACAGCTTCCTGATCACCTTGCACCTGGACTATGTCTGACTCCGATATTTATGTCGCATTGGCCGTTCCAACTTTATCAGCGACAGGGACTTCTTGGTTTGAGCATGGAAGGACAAAGGGATACCAGACCCCAAAAGGGACAGATGACCTGTCTCCAGGGAGGGACTGGTGTTTGTCTGAACTCCACAAAATGCTCTTCATTTGAAATTAAGATGAAGAGAAGGAGAGGCAGGGGGAGGGAAGGAAAGAAATTAAAAAGGAAATAATATCTTTCCAAGAAAGTGCTCTGGGGGTTTGTCTCCTGTCTACCAGGCTTGTCCTCAGCTTAGCCTAGAATGGCTGCCTGTCTCTGCCCGCAGCTGCCTCCTGGGAGAGTGGAAACTGCTGGGCACAGCAATGGAGTCAATTAAAAATATCAGGCAAATACCCCATCCTGCTACTTTGTGCCTACTACAGGAATGTGCCATTAGGAAACAAGCCTGGAAGTATTTCATCTGACGCTAAATCACTCCCTGTTTGACTCCAGACTTCCTAGCTGAGCCTTTGTCTGCACAACAGAAAGTCACAGAGCACTACAAACGTGAACTCCAACAAGCCATTGGGATCACCCCAATGCTGAAGTTAATTCTCATCTTCTTGAGCTGGGACAACTCATGAAGGAAGAGTAGATGAGACTGAAACAAAAACCAAAAAAACTATCCAAGTTGGTGTGACAAAAAAAGCCCTGAATATGTCCTCCTCCACCCAGGAGAGTTTAATAGTGACATTTGGTGATTCTTATCTCTCCTGCTGATGGATCACTAACTGCATGTGAGCAAAACAGTAGAAATAAAAGGTTTTAGAAATACATCACAAAGACTGCATGGACTTATATTGTTTTGTCTTTCTGAGGTCGATAAATATTATCCAAGGTGTATTCTTTTTCATGCCTCATTTGAGCTAATTAAGCCTAATGAGTATCACATGTTGAGAGCCCAATTTTTAACAGGAGTGACCTAGAAGGTCCCACATTTGGGGCTTTAAGTCAATTTTAAACTGGAAAATGGTCATTTACAATCCCAGATTCTGAGGTGGGCATCCACAGGTAAGATCTAGATTGCCTGTTAAAACATATATGTCTGAAAACCAGCCCTGTATGTTGGCATCTTCGGGCACACAGCTGATCTACATTTATCTGCGACTGCAGCCCGTACCTTTTGCCATTCACACCTTTGAAGAACTATATGGCAACTAGCTAATTAATCCTCATCGCATCCCTAGCCTATACCCAAGAATCCTCCTGATTTTGAGAGGCTTCATTAATGTATCACCAAGTAAGCCAGAGCAGAAATACACAACTACATCAGCTCTAGTCACACCTTCAAAGGGCTGTGTGACTTCTCTGTCTTCAGTGGGGGCAGCAGGATGAAAATGCCACCTGCTTTACGCCACAGAGTGACTGGTTGCCTGAAGGTCAGCACTCCTGACCTGCTGATGGGTCCCCAGCCCTCTCTCCTTGCACAGATGAGCTGTGATGAACCGAACACGGCTGCGCAGAGCCGCTCGCTTCCAATCACCAAAAGTGAAACTCACCCAGATTCACCAAGCAGATGCTCTTAGTACTGCAAGGTTCCGGTTAAAAAGCAAGAGAAGTGATGTTACTACTAGTCTTACCAGCCCTGGTGACATTAAGTACTTACAAAATCAGCATTCATTTTTGTGGCTTGCAAAGTCCACCTGGATCCCTAAGGAGAAAACAGACAGCTGTGAAGCTTTCAAAATGTCCCGTGGGACTAGGAAACATGGGGACAGAGAAGATGACAGCGCTGGGGGTCTTATTTCCCATCTATTCCTTCCCTCCCCTGTAACACCTGTCAGTAGGCAGGGCACATTCTCCCTTTTCACCCTCCTCTGCCAGACACCTGGCAGGACTGTGAAGGGATGGCCAGCAGTGATGGTGGACGCCTGGTAGGAGCATGGCCCAAGACACTTTGCTGTTACCCGGGAAGGACAGAGGTGCAAACCCAGGCTAGCAGGCAGACCTGTACCCATTGTACTGTACCTGCTGATCAAACAGGGCCCAGAACATTGGCAGCGGTATGAAGAGGAAGAGAACACGTGTGACCATTTTAACTTCCCCAATCAGCTGTTTCTAAAAAGGGAACAGGCACAAAGGTAAGGTGGGGGTGTAAAGCCAGCAGGTGATTCAAGCCATAAAGCATGAGAACTCCTATTTCTTTCTGCATGGCAGTTCTTCATTGCACTTCCTCATGATATGGGACATGTTCACTCTTCTACAATTCAATGCAGCACCTAAACTGTCCATTGAGGGTCAGGAGAGTACAGATGTGGGAAGGGACAGGCAAATGTGCACCCAGAGTCAGTCTTACTGTCTCCCCGTCTGTCTGCCCATCTGCCCCCTTCCCCCTCCAAACTTGCAAGTTAGACCACTGCTTACCGAGTATTTTTCTGATGCCCAGTCCAGCCAGTGATCCCTCTTTGGAATCTCACGGGAGCGGTTTTTCAGCCGGTTTTTAATAGCAAACTAGGGAGAAAAACAGGTGAGTAACTCACTTGTGCCATACCTGCCCTTGTCACATTCCCAATTCAAGGCTGCCTTTCCCATCCCCAAATGTAAGCAGTGCCAGAAAACTGCAGGGGGTTTTGCTGAATATTTCCAAAATCTCAGACTGGATGCTTTATGATGAATTCCCTGCAGGGAAGTTTCTGTGACATTGGTTGATTAAAGGTTTGATGTGGAAATGAATCATAGAATGTCCTCAGTTGGAAGGGACCCACAAGGATCATCAAAGTCCAACTCCTAGCCTGTTTATGCTGTGTGCTCCAGTCAGTGGACACACTGAACACAGCCACCCTGGCAAAAGGAGTGATAGACCTCACTTAGAAATCCTGTCTTTAAGATCTCGCCTGTTTCCCCAAGGTAAATCTGGCACTAGGGTTGACCTAGATAAAAAGAAAACATCTGCTGTTAGCAACAGCTTCCTGAAATAGAAACATCATTATCCACCTAATAATAAGACAGTATTTTTTCACATACTGTATTCAGCTCACACACTATGAAAAATAATTGATAAGGCTCTAATGCAACTTCAGCAGGTGTCTCTTGCATTTACATGAACATGCTGAATGTGCATAATACAAATGTGTGCTATCACTGTCTGCTGAACTGATAAACGTCAGCAAAATTATTTAGCTGAAAAAAATGGAGTCATATCTGATACTCTGAGTTTCTGAATTTTCCTTTTAGTTCAGTCTCCACCAGCATCTGCCACAAATGGTCAACTGAGGTCAACTGAACATGGAGCTAAGGAGAGACAATTCAAATGCTGAAAGAATAAACTAGAACCTAAATGTGTTTCTCATTCCTTTCAGCTCATCAGCAAGATATCCAGAAGCAGCATACAGAACTCCAAAAGTCACCTCCCCTTTGCCTTTGCACCTTTCCTGTCCTGCAACCTCAGAGTCATGCATGAAAAAGAGAATGGCACACACTTACACCGATGCATTTGCACACTTCCAGTAAGACGTTCCCTTGTGGTGGTGTTTTTCTGTACAGTCCACTTCCAGCAATGAACACAACTGAAAAAATATTATAATCCAAATGGGAATTTACATGGCTGAAGCTCAATCCTGCACTGGGCTCTGGGAAGGATCCCCCACCCCCGTATTTAACAGAAATGCTCTGCCCTTGGGGCTTACAGGATTGCACTTTTAACTAAATGAATATACAGGAATCCTTTCATGCCTTCAAATGGAAGAAAATGCAACATCCTACAAGACACAGTGTGACCCTTAGGAAGTCACCATCATCTTCTCATGCTGCTCTGGAACAACAGGCACCTCCACATCTGATTCATGCTGGGAATAAAACTTTGAAAATTCACTCCATCTGTGCTTTGTGTAGACTAAACTTAAAATACAATCCTTAAAATACACACTGAATTGCTGCACCTGATGTTGGAAATCAGCCCTTACTGCAAGAGTGTGAGGATTAATCCAGATACAACATGGGCTCTGTGTCCTTGAATCTCACACACATTTCAACAGCAACTGCCACGAAGGTCAGTGCGTCACATACAGGTGTTAACAGAAATTACATCTACTTATGGTTTCCATAAAGGGTTATACAATTTAAGATACTGTTTTGTCTTGATTTCCTTCCTCAAAGCACAAAGAATATCAGATCGAGACTTCAAAATCCTGTCAGAGATGGAGCTACCTGATTATGTATCATTTATCCTGCTCTGTGAGAGCCTCTGAGCACATTACAATTCCAAAGACACTATCAGGGAGAAGCACAATGAAAGCTAAGCATATAATCCATATAATAAATCAACCAACTTCTTAAACTAACCCAATTGTCTGGTCAGTCCACAGCCAGTGGAGAATAGTAGGTACCTCTGTCACAACACAGGAGGCCTGGAACTCCAAAGGGAACTCACCTTTGTTCTTTTCTAACTATGAAGACTTTTTGAATCCAGGTTAGACTTGCAGACCTCTGAAAGACGTCTGAGGTCAGTTTAGATGAGTTGCACTTTGCACTTGTGCAAAGTCACCCAGAGGGGTAGCTGCACTACCTAATTTTTAGCATCTCCCTGTGAACCTGTTGGTGCCTCTAAAAGGTGATTCATTAGGTTCACCTAATGAATACCTTCTAGCAATGCCACTGACTACTTTGGGAGCTGAGGTTCCTGAATTAGGTTTGGCATTTGGAATTAAATAGTATCAATCTACCCCATCAGTCAGAAACAGAAGCAGTGCAGAAAATCTTGCTCTGTAAGAATTTCATTATGCCTCTTAATCTACCCTTGGCCTCCATCATCATGGGGAAAGAGCTAGTCAGGGCCAAAACGGTTAGTTCATCCAGTTCTGCATGCTGCTCACATAGTCAAATATATCATTTCCCAGAGCATTTTAGCATGTTACAAAAGAACACAGAGCTGCTTTGCTGGGCAGGCCATGGAATCTGGCAGCAGGACACTAGCTAAAAACACATTTCGATTGATGCCTTCATGGAAACTGCAATATTTACACGTTCATTTTCTCCTGGGCAACTACTACTCTGCTAGAAATATTCATCACACAATGGTGCACAGAGGAGCCTGTGCTGCCTTAAACTGATAGGAACGGGCCACAGGGGGGAAAATGAAGCTTCTCAAGCCTGTGACCATGCACTTTTTTGAAAATAATTGATGTAACGTTAGCTGTGGCCTGATGACATTTCTTCAGTTTACTGACTCTTCTCCCCGATGGAAATTTGAGTGGAGACAGCAACATTCACATTCTCTGAGGGATGAGCTTTTCAAATCACAGATGCTGTGGTGAAATCACACAATTGCTTGGTCTCTCAGTGAAGCTAACAATATGAATGAGAAGCCAAAACCTCAAAAATGCAGCGTAATAAGGGGACTGCTCTCCTCAGCATCTTCAAGATGTGAAACTAAAGCTAATGGGATGTCCTCTGTACTGGCTATCAAGGAGTAACAGTAAGAATGTCGAGACTGCTGAGTATTTTATAAGGGTTGAAGAAGAAATCTTGACAAGTACATTAATGGGGCTAAGATGCAAGCTTTAGGAAGCAGGGGGATTGTGGCTGCCTCCTGACAGTTGGACAATAAGGACTTTTTATCGCAACATAATAATAAGTTGTCACTGTAATTGTGGGAATTACTTCAGCCAAGCAAAGTGAGACAGCTCAGAACAAAGTAACATCTCGTTCAGCTCCTTCTGCAATTCCTGTGGCACACTGATTCAGCAGCAAAAGTCTGAGACCTTAAAGGTGGCCCAGAGCTGCAAAGAGCCCGTGGAAAGGTTAGAAGCAGCATGTGAAGCTTCTCTTTTATAAGCTGGGGGATTCTGAGGACTACTCAGATTGCAGTTCAAAGGCCAAGCCTGCTCATAGGCAAAGCTGCAAGTCACGAGGAGAATCATTTTGATGCATCCCTTTGCATTAGAGCGAAGCATCCACCAGACCACCCCCTTAACAGTATCATGATAAAGTATTGCAGTAAAACCACGGTCTGTCCACTATCAGTGAACTACTGATTTTTCTTGCTGTTCTGAACTGTGGAATTGTTGGATGACCTTGAACGCTTGCATTTCCCCTTGCAGAATTAGTGAATTTGGGCATTTTCTCATCTATCCATGGACTCAAAATGGTAACTTCTATTACAAGCATTATTGTTTCCACTCACCAAGTGCCAACACCATCAGTGCTGCTGGGACGCCAAAAGCCAGTGCATAACAATCCTCTCCAAAACATTTCACATCCCCTGAAAAAGAAGTCAGAAATAAAAGCACCTCATTACAGTCAGACTTATGGTACTGGGGTTTTTGATTTGCTTCCCTAAATCTGTCACTTCCCCTGGCTTTAAATCTTCTTTGCTGGTACTTGACACTGTGAATTGAATCTCCTTGAAACAGTAGTCCTCCCTTGATGAAGACAATTTTTAAGCAGGGTTAGAGTCTGCCAGCAAAAGCAGCTGATAATTGGATATTGATGCAAATAGTACAAGAGAGGGGGCAGACAAACAGGTATAAAGAAGTACTAGTAACTTGGGAGAAAAAAAAAGCAACATTTAAAATAACCTGAAGCCATTCTGTATTTGCCTAAATCTAAATAGTGTTTCCACATTACTTGTGCCAGCTGCATGAGTTGTTGAGTGAAAAACATGAATCTGACTTCATAGAGAGCTGCAGTGGACAAAGTGGAAGCCACTGCCCATAACTGTGTAAGTGGGAGCACAGGATTAGTCTTAGAACTCCAGTTCCCTTTCCTGCCACCTTCCCAGTCTCACTAGGGGCAACCTGCTCCAAATGTCAGGTCTTCCAGCAAGCCATCAGGAAGCCAGGTGTGTTACAGCACAGGTTTGAGCAATCTGAGCTATGGTTCACTGAAACTCTGCACCGCTTGGACCAGTTCTGTTCTCACACCATGTGAATTTAGAGCTCCAGTTTCAAACAGTGAGCCAGCAGTGGGATCTGTGTTTCTATGCCAGTGGCTAGAAATTACTGCATTCCTACAAGAAGTAATAATAAAATGGCTAAAACAAGCTAACACAGTTAACAGGAGACCAATCCATGAAGCCTCTGTTGCTTCTGTTTGTTGTAGCTGGGCAGCCACAGTCAGCTGCATAGCTGTGTGTATGCAGAGCATTTATTTACCTATTTTCAGCCAATTAGCTGAAATCTGATAAAGCATGGAGAGACATTATGGGCACACTAAACTTCTGACATGCTAAATAAGCTTGACTTCTCCACCTAGAAGTATATATTTCACAGTTCTGTCAAACATCTACAAACAGCATTTCTTGCTTTTCCACAAAAAGCTTTCAGACTCAGGAAAATTTTACTCTTCCTCCATTCTCTCCTCCTCAGTTCCATGTTGCAACTAGTTTATAGCTGGGCTATAATGGCACAGGTTTTGATGTTCAGAGGGGACTGAGTTCTCATCTGCCCATTGACTATACTGAGCAAAAGCCCTCTGTAACTGAATGCTGACGTGGGGACACCAGAGAGAGAATGAGTAAGATACAGCATTTGTCTTCGCTCCTATGCATGGTGTAAACATGAGACAAGCACAATTGTTCACAGCCACTGTGATATGAACAGCCTGTTAAAATAACAACTGCAACAAAGAAAGCTTTCTGGAAGCCATAGGGCAGAATAAAAAAAAAAAATCACTATTAAAATGTGAAGTCTACCTTGTCCCTGGTCTGTCCCCATCACCTATGGCCTGCAGCTCTGCCTCTGTGCCTGTATTTAAAGTGTGCCAACCCCCTTGGCTTCAAGGCGCTGTGACACAATGAAGAAAGTGCAGCAAGACTTGGGGAATAAAAAGGCTTGTGCAAGCTGGCTAGAATATAAAGTAGGTCTTAAATGGGGCATAGGCCTGTGCTTTGTCTTCAAGGCTAGTTGCTCAGGGCTGCAATCTTGCAAGCAGACCCAAGCAGGTACGCCCGGGTGCCAGGACAGAGCCCTCCAGAAGTCAGCAGCACCCTGTGGGAGGGAGAAGGTAGGACTTCCAAACCAGCTCTGCTAAGTTTTTCAGCCCCGACAGGTTGCACGGGACAACAGAGACCATTTCCCATCCACAGTTTACCTGCACTCAATATGGGAAATAGTCCTTCACTGGCAATGGGGATTAGATGACCATACAGGTCCTTCCACCTTTCATGTTTTAATTCTGCAGTTCAGGCTGGCTTTGAAATACAACCAGGAATATAATTTCTGTGACTTGTCTGCCTGTATTATAAATCTGTTACACTGCTATGGCAGGATTAACAAGGCATAAATGCAATACACTGACCACTACACAGATAATATAATTTCTGCCATTCAGTTGTCATAAGAGCCTAACTATGCACAGCAGTTAGAGGGCAGCTAGTTTATTGTTTTATTCTAAATCAACACTGACCTCTTAATACAGGAGTTACAAACGTAGAGATCAAACTTCCAGCATTAATGGATAAATAGAAGATGGAAAAAAACTTGCTTCTCTCCGAGGTCTAAAATAAGAGAAGACAATATCAATGTCATGGCTAACACACAGCATTGGGCTTGCAAATTGAACACTATCAATTCCCTTGTTAGGAAGGCTGAGTTAATATTGACACGAAGTGCATAAAATGTTAAGCAAACAAGCTTGTGTTCAGGTGACGGTAAATGCTCACACAAATCAGCTCACATTACTTGAGAAGCGCTTTGGGGCTTTTTGGCATTTCACAGGAAGAGCCACTGCTTTGAGAGTGTTGTGAGATTGCAAGGAAGAGAGAGCATTTACTTATTCAGAACAAGTAGCATGATTCAGATCCTTTGTCACCTAATTCAATACAATTTGGCATGGTTTGACAAGCTCATAATTTCTTCCCATGTCTGAGCTCTTTATTTTTGTTCTCTTCTCCTCTCCTGTGTAGAAATAGAAAAAGAAACCTGTATATTTTAAGGAGCTGGTAATTACAGCATAGATGAAAGAGTGCCAGCAAATGAAAAGTATCCATCAGACATGAGATTACCAAACTGAGGACAGTCAACCTCAAACTAAAAGGGTAAATTAAATCTAGGGGAGCAAATTCAAGAGCCTGATGAAGGGGTGAACTCCAAGCAAAAGAGTTCAGACTTTAACTTATGTTGTAATATATTATAGTTCATACAGTCCAAGGATTCCTGTTGACATGCTTTCTTCCTGCATTATTCCTAATTTGGAAGGAATCAAGAACTTGATGCAGAGTTGGGCCCTTCTTGCAGAAGTAATATGTGAGGGCATTCAACTGGGGCCAGTCTCTCCTTTCTTGTGGGAGAGACAGACATGCACAGTCTCATGCATATACAGTGCTAGATGCCAGCAGAGTGGAGAAACAAGGACAAGATACCTGACCTAACAAATGCTCATCTCTATCACCAGCTCTGTGACATCTGAGTCGGTAAAGGTAGTGGGGAAAATTGCTTCAGACATGGCATGGTGCCTGGCAGAGAGCTCCTTAGGGCACATTGAGCCACATCTCTATGACCTGAGCATCATTTTAATGTGAAGCTTTAACTTAGCTGAGCATGAGGAGCTCCTCAGGGACCTTTTTCTGTCTCCTTTCCCTCTAATATGTCCTGCTTCCTTTTGCTCCCTGAGACAACGCTATTCACAAGGCTAGAAAACTGGAGAAAATGTGAAGAATCGTAGGCAGTTGAAAGAGGATAGCTCTTGTGTAATGAATCCTGGGATCCGAAAACATAACAAAACTTCCTGTAACTGATGGTGCAGCCAACAGGAAATATTGTTACTTCGTATGGCAAGAAGTCCCTTATCACAGGGGTTCACTATAGGAAAGGTGGGGAGGTGGAAGGACATGGAAGGGCTTTTCTTTATGTTCCCTTGTAAAGCAGGTAGTGGGAAGGTGAGGGTAAGGGCCCCCATCACCTCCCACTGCCACACGCCAAGGAATCAGGAGGTCTGCTAACTTGGATTAAGGGCTGTCGATCTTGACTCAGCACAGTTATGAAGACCCCATCAACTTGAGCTTTTGGCTTTTCCACAGTTTTATTTCCTAGAGTGTTCAAGGCTATCTAGTCCATACATTACTCGCAAATTATTTATCCTGGACTAAAGGATTTGAAAGCCTTATAAAAATCGTCTCTGTGGTTAACAGAAAACAGCGTTGGGTCTTACTGTCTGTTACACTCCATTTCTGACCTTAACAGTGGTTTTGATTACCTGAAACTTTCTATTGCTAAACTAGTAAAAACATATTTTCTTTTTCATTCTACCTTTGTGACTGGATATTTGTCATCATGAGGAAATCTAGAGAAATGAGCAGTCTCAGCAATCTTTCCCACTCCTGCAGTAGCCCTGCCATAGCTTGTCAGGGTGGTGCAGTAGATTCCTCACAGTCCTGCTCTCTTCTAGTCAAATTCTCATGCCATGTGTCTAACTCTTTATATCTGAGGAACTCAGAATTTCTGAGAGCTGTAATAAACTCAAGCATGCAGCTCTTGACATGGTAAAGTCTAGAGCAACAATTACCAAAAAGAATGTGGTGGTAACAGAAGAGGATAGTGAGGCATAAAGAATTTGGAGCATCTTATTTCACACAATGTAAAAAAAAATGGTCACAGAAAGGCTCCAAAAATAATGACCCAGAAGCTTGCAAATTACACTGATTGAAAAAAAAAAAAATAATTCCTTCCCTATTGTCTTAATCTTTGGGGTAGACGAACATTAACAACATGATTTGGATTAGCTAATTTGAGAAAATGTACCATACATGGTAATCCTGATCTGCTTGGCAATCAGAAAATAAAGAAATCAAGAGAAAGCTATTTAGTACCTTAAACACCATACTGCATTGTTTGAAAGCAGCTTTGGTCCCTAATTAATATGCAGAGCAGCTCCATATTCATATAACATATCATAAATATAATTTTGTTCAGGCATTTTTAACTTGGACTCCTAATCCTATAGACAAAGATGTCTGGAAATCTCCTGTAGATAAATCTACTTTCCCTATCTGACCTCCTGCCAAATCACTCTTCATCACTGTAGCAGTACTGTTCTCAAAGTGGCAGATCCAAGACTATTATGCTCATAAAGTACTTAAAAGAGGATCAGACTGATGTTGCACATTTACCTCAAAACATAAACTTGTCTCAGGGGCAATTTATTGTTTTATACACAAAACTACCTCATCCTTAGCTTTCACATTGAACAACTAAGCCTGTGCACTTTAGGACTCAGCTGAAGTTTATTCCTGAAAACTAAGGGAGAATCAAATGCTTCATTTAATAGCGAATTTTCAAAACTTATTTTATCCTACCTGGAGTGTAAGAAGAAAAACATAAGTCCCCTCGAACACCACTCAAGACGGAAGAAATATTGTGGTGGCCTCGAACCTTTTATTTCTTACAAATTCTCATTCCAATTCTGAAGACTTAAACTTCCTATCACATAGCATAAAACATTTGTTTCTTCTGAAAGGCCAAGTCATTTCAAAATGGTAAAATAGAAAACTTTCTATTCTGAAAAGAATGAATAGACCAGAACGTATTGTCCTTATCAGAATGCTTTTTACAGTTTTCTTTCTCTAAATTAGTTTCTCTTGAAGGTGGCATACAGGTGAATGTTTGAGACTTAGTATTTGATAAATTTGTTGGAGAGATGTAGTCTGAATGCTGGAGAACAGGTACAGGCCCACGCAACCATGGGCAATTCAGGTTTTTTCTCTGTAACAGCTGTGGTTGCAAGTTTAGGATAATAATATGTAAATGCCTGGCTGGGGTGCTGAGATTCATTAGCTGAAGTCTATAAAACACTCTGAAGATAAGTGGTACATATTATCATACTGTAATTAGGTGGTAATTGAAAGATGCTGGATAAACATTATTAATTATTAATATTCATAGAAGTAGCACTTCTGTAAATGCTGCTCTAACACCAGTTACAATCCTTTTGGATCCAACTGACAGCACAGGATGGTCATGCCTGCAAAAGGTTATGCTTTGGACAAGTGACCGTGAAACATCCCGTGGTCTGTTGCTCCTTAGTAACCATAATCTTCACTACTTCAGCATCACGTAGTTCATGTGCACAAAGCACAAGTCTTCACGAAGTTTTAAATCTAGTCTATGTTATTAGTTCATTAAATGCTGACTACATACTGGGGTATTGCAAAAGACAAAGAAAATACTGCTCTATGGGGCTCCTTGTCTACAGATAAGGGGGCAATTCTTGTCCAACTCTACCAGAGCCTTTCCTGACAGACTATTAATCTACTGTCCTTCTTCAATGAAGGACTGGAATTGCATTGATGGGAATTTCCATCTTCCAAAGGTCCTAACATCTTCCAGTATTTCTCTAGAACTACTTTTGGAACAATTTTTTGTACTGTCACTCCTAAATAATCCTCCTTGAATATAATCCTACTCACAGACCCCAACACTTTTCTTTTTTGTAGTAGTGGCCTTCTACATATTTGAGGACTTATGCCATGCACAGTACTTGTTGATTTGAATACTGTCATTGAGAAAATGGAAATTTCTATTTGTGTTTTAGGTCAACATAAATCTGTTTAGTTTCAGGTCAATTTTAAAATTTAGCATTTTGCCTGAGGATTAGCACTTCCTGACCTGCTTTGCTTCTTTAAGCGCTACCTTATCCCTGGTTGAGCCCCTGTGCTGCATAATGGGAGTTTGAGATTACTGCAGATGAGGGGCTAAGCACTTATGACAGAGAATGAGGACATGAAGCAACTGGACTACAATTCATAGGATACAAAGCACAAGCAGAGCTAAACAGAAACATTTCCATAACTCTTCAGAACTTTCCATTCTGGAATACCCAGAAAACATTCTGGCACTGCTTTCAAAAGACTGGAATTTCCTACAGTTCTTTCTGAACAATGTCTAAGAAACAGCTTATGATTTGAGGAAAAATTCCCACGGAAGCACAGGCTGGTGATAAAATTTTTTTCTCCCCTTTGCTGTATTCCATTGCAGTGCATTATAATCACCCCTATTAAGCTGGTTCAGAAATGGCTACAAGACAGGATTTTCCACCTACTCTGATGTCCAATTAATATTTAGATGATTTCATGCAATTATGACCTATCCTTTCCAATATCAGTCCTGTTCTGCTGTCATTTTCCTTTCCTGAAGCATCCAGATACTCTCAAGTCTTATGCAAACCATCCTTCCTCAAATCTTACTACATCTTTTCCAGCAAACTGGCCCTTATTCTTCTAGCACAACAGGATTTGATCACAAAAACATCTTCATAAAGTAAGCAGACACTGCAGATTTTAAGAAATAAAAGAAATCTTACATGTTCCTCTTCAAACTGGTCCCCCCCAAATGCAGAGACACAGGGCTTGATACCTCCTGTTCCAAGGGCGATCAAAAACAGACCAACCATAGACAGGACCCTTCATGCAAGAAAAAAAATATCACCATTGCAAAACCTTTCCAGTGAGAGCATTTTAAGTGTCAGCCCACCATGATTCCTCTGATAACATTGCTTTTTGCACATGGGTAGTGATGATAAGCCAGCTAAGTGTGAAAAACAAATTAACTATCCTAATTTCTGCATTCAGTACCAGTCAATTAACCAAACTGTTTTTGTCAGTTTCTTGTTGTTCTGAGGCCCTATGGACATACAGGAGATCAAAGATCTGTGGGATTATTTCTCACTCATATGACAACAAAAGATTTCACAGATCAATTGAGAAAAAGAAAAAAAAAATGTGTGTGGGGGGAAAGTGCCTTTTCCTGTAGCCTTCCAGCCTGGGTAAGTGCAGACAAACTGTTTGAAACAGGCTCGTTCCTGGCTGTTTTCTACTTCCCAGTGGTCTTCAAAATACCATTGTTGGCCTGGCAGATTATGCCTGCAGGGAACAAAAGTGTCAGGACTGGCCACATCTGGGACAAAAGAAAACTGTTCTGTAAACTACATGCGCTCTTGCCTGCATGTACTTTTTTTTTAGAGCTGTGACCACACAGGCAAAAACAGCTTGGTGGTTTCAGAGACACTACTCTGACAAGCCTACCACTTCAGAATCTAGAGGGCAAGATGGGTTGTACCCAGTGGAAGACACAGACCCTTCTGTCATCAGAAAATGCATTTTTGGTTTTGTGTTCCCATGCACACCAGCGAACCTTGCTGAGCTGAACAGCTATGCTGATGAAATGAGAGAGGAATGAGCCCAGTGCAGGCAGTTGGATGGAGGAGACCAGACTTCAGTGCCTGTGATAAAGGGTTTAGAATCTCTGTGGAGATTTCCAACTCCATCTAGTGTGTTCGCACACTAGACCCACCCTTCTGCTCTTACTCAGAACATCCCTAGTCCTTCCCTGATGAAAGTAATCCATGCACAGTCCCCAGACTGCTGGCCTGATGGAGGTTAAACATAGTCCTGAGTAAACCAACTACCATCGCAACCTGCTACAGCACTGTGGCTTCAACAGCTACTTACACATGAACCGCCTGGTTGCCCAGGGATGGAATGGCACCGACTGACTTTATCAGATGGCCAACAACATACACAATGGACAGGTAGATGATCGTCCTGTGAGGAAAGCAAACAGCAATGACTGAAGGTGCCAGGTGATGTACAATCCAAAACAGAGTGTTCCCATGCTTCCTGATACAGCAGCTCTACTTGGCAGACACACAAGGAACTGGTTTGTTGCACCACTGGTACAGTAGGCAGCTATAATTCCTTTGTGCCAACTCTGAGTGCACTAGAAGAAACAGATAGGCAAATGGGTTCAGATTAAGGAGGGATAGCCCCTGCTTTGTTTGCAGACATTACTGAGCAGAATAAACTTAAAATGTTTCAGTCTTGTCACGCATGGAAGGCTGTAAAGAGGAACATACTGTTCCAGTCCAACTCAGTTTCCAGATTACTAATAATTGGCATTTTGTAGCATGTGCCTAAATGAATCCCTTGACTGGAAGGCATCCCTAGGGACAGTCAACCCACCCAACCAACTCATCTGAATTAGGAGAGTGGTTTCCCCATTGTAAGTTTGTTTTAGATCCCAAGTACCTCTGAAGGACTGAGCTCATCTATCTGCCTCCCATGTGTTGGTGAGGGAGAAGAAGAAATCAGAGTAGGACAATCAAGCTCTTGAGTGTATTATATTTCTTCATCACCTTCAGGATTAAGAGATATCTATGTATTTATGTGCAGATGACACATATAGAGGGAATGAAAGGACTTGTTAGGACAGGGACACTAGAAGAAGTCCAATGAGCTTTGAGCATGGAAATGGTCCCCGATGCACTCAAACCCTGGTTGTAACAGCTAATTTAGAGCCACATCAGAACAATCCTAAAAGCCCCTCTAAACTGTTATCCTGTCCTTGGTATTGGCCGAGGTCCAGCTACTACAGCAAAAGCCACCTCCTATTAAACTATAGGGATTACTCCAGGGAAAGTCTCTTGCCTAACACACCAAAGTCTGTATAAGAATCTACCTTCTCATAACATCACGCTGCACAATAGATATCCTCAAATACCAATGAACATTGCTAGGTGACCTTAAATAACGAAGTTAATAAACCCTCACTGTTATTTTTTTTACTGAAAGTGGTAAGAGAACTACTGAAATGGAGAACAGAGAAAAGAAAGAACATGGATACCTCCTTAAGAACTTTCTTCTGGAAAGGCATATGGCAGTTGTTTATTTCCTGCTGAGACTCTTCTGCCAGATGTGTGTAGTCCTAGAGAGAAGGGTTCGGCTGCATTTTATCACCCCGACAGCCAAGACTCCTCAGACAATGAACAAACAGTGCCAAGCAAAGAAAGTCCTATATCCAGCAGCTCACCACCACTCTGGGGCAGATGTTGGCTCCACAAATTATCATCAGAAGGGAAGACTGCTTAAGGACTCTCACTCAGGAAGAGTTTACCTGGTTATGTTCTCATGGAGATGATTTGAGTGAACCCAGGTTTTTCAGGCATAAAAATGGCTGTGCTCACACATTCCCTATGCTGTGAAAAGCCTAAGTAAGTACACAATAGTTAGTGTCATTTCAATAGCTAGTGTCATTTCATCTGAAACTGCAAGATCTAGATGATGACACCAGTTCCTCAATATCTTTGAATCCTTCCCAGAAGCAGACCTTGGCAAACTGAGGGTTAATCACCTTACACATCAGCTTCCTGAACAGTGAAGGGAAGGGCAGTGGAGGAAAAGCCTATTTGTTGCAATTAATTTGTTCCAGTTTTGTTGCCTATTGGCCCTTGGGTGTAAGAGGAGCAGGGAACAGCATGAGCAGATACATCAGCTGTCAACAGAGGGGAGCTGACCTTCCCAAGTGTGTCTTTGCTGCACTCTGAGCCAGCTCAAAACTGGGAGCACACACAGCACTGCCCTTGCACAGGCTGCACGGTGTCGGTGCATGCTGACTGAATTAGAAAGGTGTCTTCACTTACTTGTATTTCCCCAGCCATGAGTCTGCCATGATGGCGCCGATGACAGGTGTGAAATAACATAGCGCGGAGAAGGCATGGTACACAGCGGTGGAGAGATTCTCATCCCAGTGGAAGAAGCTCAAGAAATACAGTGTCAGGACAGCTAAAAGGAAACAAGCAAATCACATCAGATAATTAATGTGTATCTCTGCAGGTAAGCAGAATCACGATGGCAAGGTAACCACTGACTTGCCTAGCAACTATGAGCACTGCTGTGGAAAGATTTGTGCTTTCAGACCTGTTCCTCATAGTCTCTGACACAGGAAAAGCTACAATGAGATGTATGAGTATCACACATTCTTTGCTCATAAACATTTATGCTTACCTGAAAAATATATATTCTCTAGCTTATCTTGCTGTAACCTCAGTTTGTTTATGCACATTTTCCATTTGCAGATTAGGTGCCGGTAAGATTCAATTCCCAAACACACAGATTGCACACAGCTATGAAAGACATAACACACTAGAAAACCAGGTCTGATATAGAGAGTTATATAAAAATTTAGACTGGAAGGTACATTTGAAGCCCTCTAGTCCCAACTTCTGCTCAGAGCAGATACAGCAACAATGTCAGGGTACACTGTTCATACCTGCATTCCAAAATACCAATTTACTTTGAAAGACAGCTGAGACCAACTATATAGCACAGCCCCGGAACACCAGTGTGTATAGGAACCCAAGGATGGGAAAGTCACTTCTCAGACACAGGCCACATACCTCGCATGCCATAGTAGGAGAAGCGCTCGCAGAACTCATTCACCACAATGAAGGCAATGCTCAGAGGGTAGTTGGAGCCACAGAGTTTCTGTGGGAGACAAACAAGAACATATCAGCTCTGCAAAAGTCTTTACCCCAGCAACATATCCTCACAGCACCTGGATGGTGGAGAAGAGTCCAGTCCAAAAACCAGGTGCCAAGTGCTGCTTGACTGGACTGTGAGTTGGACTCAAGAGAAAGAGTGGACCTCACACCACTCTTGCTTTGATTAAGGCTCCCCAGTGAATCAGCCTGGCTGACATGGGCCCAGTAAGGACTCCCATGGGGATTTGTGGGCTGTCAGCAGCCACCATGCTTTTAGCTCCAGGAACTCCACTGGAAAGGTGCTACCACCTCCCTACTGCAATGCAAAAAGTCACTGAGATGAAAAAACACCTTTGGATGCCTTTTCTTCTACACTTCATATAAAGCTACTGCCCTGCCCCAAAACTGCTCCCTCTTCTAGCACCAGATCTTGCCTCAGAAGCTGGGAGACCCCAGGGATCTCCTGTCTGCTTCTGTGTGTGAAGCTGCTCCCTCCCACGTGACAACTGCCCTCAATCTCTGTACCTCACTTGCACCAAACTGTGCCATCACATTCACTGAAGCAGAACATCAGCCCTGTGTCCAGCATTCCCTCAGGCATGGCATCCATTTCATATTCCAAGATTGCTGGCATAGTTATGGATAATTCAATTTATTAATAAAACTAAAAAAAAAGACAGCGATGGGACTGTCAAACCTGTCTGAGCATGGACAGTCTCTTGCTGAACCTGACTTTACTCCAGCTAAAATCAGCAGTTCCCAAGTGAAATACAAGGCATTAAACAGATGAGTCTTGGCATGACCTTGTGTGGGCCCCCGTCCCTCTTGCTACCCCACAGCGGTCTGAGCTAAGCAGCTTTCAGCTTCCAGCTGCTTAGTAGCTCCACTGCCTCGCAACAGGAAAGCAGGTTTTCACAGCACTGCCCAGCCTCTGCCAATCAGTGGGAGAGAGGGGCTGGCCATGCTTTTGGTGAGGGACTGGGGGGAGTGTGATGTTAACAGCTGCACTTATATTTGTGATTTTAAACAGCCATAGTATGGGCCAGTGAAGTGAGATGAACTCTTCACATGCATTTCTGCGCCTCGTGTCGGAAATAATGAATTCCTGTACTTCTTCCCAGAGTACCAAATGCAAATACAGGTACCAAAATAGGTGTGTTTATTCAGGTTTATTTCACCATCAAGAGACCTAAGCATATTTGGATTCCCAAAGCAACAGCACCAACTTTAGAAGAGTCTAGCTTAATTATGCTGTCTTGCTCAACATTATAAAAGAGCAGCAAAAGAGAATGATTGTCAAAAAAAAATCCCAAAACCAAACCATAACTTCCCCCACTCCACTTTCCATTACTTAACCACGCATCTCTAAAGATAAATATTTCTGTCCCTCTTTTATATATATATATACACACATATATTCTCTCACTATTTATGGGCTGCCTTTTTAATAAAAAATCCTTGGCCTGTTTGCTTTACTAGAGTAAATACATAATTATCCATTTCATTTATTATTTAGCCTGAAACCACCATGCTGAGCATATGGCTTGTAAGAAAGAGTGGGCTCCCTTGAAAACAGCACTGGGGCCTCCTTCTTTTAGACTAGCCTAAAACTGGTGGCATACATAAGCTGTAAATGCACAAACACACAAACATAAGCACACACAGGATACCTTGCTACAACAGTTTTTTCATAATAAAAGAATAAAAGCCATAAGAGGCAAATTATGTTTCCTGTGGGTGCTGGGAGGCATTTTCTGAACTTTGAAGTAAAATTGTACAACAGGGATTTTTTTTCTTCCTCTTTCTCACACATTTCATAACATTTGATGGAGATGCAGAACGTGACTGTTCAAACTCAGCTGTCAGGAGTGCTGCTGCCTGAACTCACCCCTCCACACCCAGTGCACAAGCCCCGGTGGATTTAGCTGCAGCGGTTTAAGGTGCAGCGACTCATTTCAGCCACTCCTGCTCTGGGACGGGCACCTCCTACAGGTGAGTAGAGGCAAGAAGGGAAAGGAGAGCAGAGGGCGGTGACTTCCCAGCTAAACCTCCCCGAGCGCCTGAGCCGGGACCCTGAGTAAGTGCTTACAAACACAGAACAACGACTTACAAGCAGGGGTACTTCCATCTGGCTTGTATGACATGAGATGGTATCAGCACTTGCAGAAACCCTCATGTGTTCTCTCCGCTGTATCACTGACCTGCCTGTGGCCTGCCTGGACATCCAAAAGTGGGAAGCTTTCATCCATGCGGAGAGCCAGGTGCGGTTTGCTCGCTTTGGCAGAGGAGAACCTTGCTCAGCAGAGAGCCCCAGCAAAAGCAAAGAGGTTAAGCCTGGATTCATGAACGCACAGATAGTCTGCAGTGCTTAGCTACCGCAGCAAGCCTGGGATCTGCAGGATTATGGACCTCTTAAAGATACTGTGGAAGTTGATAGTCTGTGTCTTTGGAAAAAAGATAGTTCGTTTAAAGAGCCTGCTACAGGAGACGTTTGTTTTCACCTCTCCTTCTTGCTGTCTAGCTGCAAAATGGGATAAAGATTAATATTTCCAAGGAGCTCTGGATATCCAATAGTTAATGTCTGCACAGTACTTATAACTGTGAGTTAAACAGTTGGCTTGCTAATGACATGACTGTGAGTTTTAAGACCAAGTATTACATATTATCCTGCAAGTCAAAGCAGCTACAATACAAGCCAAGTTCCCCCTGAATACAATGCAGTGAATAGTTTTTAGGGGTCAAGCACTCAACGAGAATTAGACTGAAAACCTGCACAAACATCAAACCTGCAAGGCAGCAATATATTCACCTGAGTCAGGCTTTAAATCAGAGCCAAAGATGTAAACTCAAGGCTCTGGCACTACAGTTGGGCTCTAACACTCAGCAGTGGCCTGTCTTCAGTTCCTGTCCTTCCTTCTGCTTTGCAACATCTGGGGACCCTTCCCTGGTGGGTTTCATCAAACTAAGCCAATGTAGGGGTCAGCTCTCTCTGTCCCATGCACAACATCCCCCTCCACTTCAGAGAAGTAAGTCCTTTCCCACAAGAAAAGTAGTGTTCAGGAAAAAGGCAGCAATAGAAACATTACCCTTTTCCCCAAGCATTCAGACAGTTTGTGTTTCCCCTTTAAGCTGCACTTTCTTAACTTAATCAGGTTAGTGGAAGGATTTTTTCCTTGAGTTGTTAATGCTTATTTCAACGCTCTGCAAGAAAGGGTGTTTGTCTCTAGCCAGAGCACAACAGAGGAGAGAACAGAGAGATCTTGCAATGTTTAGAGCAATCTGAGCAGAAAGCAAAGCAAAGGAAACCAGCAGTAACACTCACCGGGGATTTATTCCGAAGAGGGAAATCTCCTTTGGGGGGATCATCTCCTGCAGACATAAAATTGAACAAAGTTTCCTTGGATTCATTTCTCTGAAAAGCGTTCATCTCCCCTCTCGCCTTGTCTCCCACCATGCTATGTGGCTGTGGTGAGTTGACTGGGAAGATTTCCAACCTCAGGCATGAAGTTTGATTCAGTTTGAGTTAACCCTAATTGAGCACATTTGTGCAGCCAGGGCAGAAAGGGGAGGGAGATGCTACCCGGAAAGACAACTGCAGAGTTCAAGAAGAGTCAGGGAACACAGCCTAAATCATTCACAGGTTGAGGCTGTCAGCACTTTGTGGCACAGACCTCCCTGTGGTTTGGCATGCCCCCAGCCATGGTACGTGCACCATGCCAGCACGGCACTGTAGGCTGCACAGATGTGAGCTGAATAAAAATGCCAGGTCCCAGACACACCTACAACCTGTGGATTTAGGAGCAGAGTGTGCATCTCCCTCCCGATGTGGTAATGACAGGTTTACTCTGCAAGGATCTCATTCCACTGAAAAGCCACACATTTCAAGTTATAAACTACTAAAATGCTCATCACAAGCCCCTGGACACTGGATGTCATGGATGCCTGCACTGTGTTAAATCATTTCTTTGCTATCTCAGGAGTGAAGTGACCCAGGGTTCATTCCCACACCAATTCCCTGGAATGACCTTGTCTTTTCCCATGGGACGGTTTAATCAAGGGGGCACAGCCAGCACTCAGAAGCAGCCCCAAACCTTGTCTCTACTTTCTCTTATTCAAAAGAACACCTCAGGACTCATTAAGTGGCAAATGCAGCCTATTTGCGCTGGGAGTCCCAGAATTTCCCCTGCAGCTATGTGGGCTCAGCTCCCTGAAGGTACCCTGATGTCCTTCCTTCCATGCCCTTCCCACAGGAATAGTGGAGCCCTTCATCAGTATTCTTCCAGTGCCAGTTGCAAGTACAGAGCAAAATTCACAACCTTCCCATAAACTATCCTCAGTGGTTGTGTCTCTGCAGTATCCTCAGCGCAGTGCAGAGTTTTTTTCTCCCTCTTACGCTTGGCTTCTTTAAAAGGCGAATGTTCAAAGAATTTTTCCAAATATTTCCCCCTTATCTTATCATCAAAGCACAGACCACACCCAGAATCCATAACTGGTACAAGGAGGTTCCATAAACTCATCCTTAGCTCCAGCATCGACTTGCTGATAGTGCTTGGGTATCACAAGAACCAGGTTTGCAGTTGACAAACAAGGAAACAGGCCTTTACTCACACCAGAGATCCTTAATCTGGCTTCACTTATTGCTAACAAGACATGGAGAACACTTAGACAAGGGAATCAGATGTGACAGAGTGCACAGAGGATGTATAATTACTCTCCACATTCCCTTATATGCTCTGGTATTGCTTTCTCTGAAAATCCCCAGGGATCCTGTTCATTAGGCAACTAAACAGGGCAGCTAAACATGAAACCCAAACTACAGATGGGGCCAGGAAGGTCTACCCATTTCTTACTCCTTTATTCTTCTACAGCAGCGGCAAAGCAACAGTTTGATACCTCCCCTGTACTGCCACAGACCAGCTCATCTTCAGCCCTCCTGGTGATCTAACACCCACACAGCCTTTTCCCTGGGTCCAGCCTCCAGTGAGCTCGGGTTTGTCAAGCCCATTTCACAGGCAAGACTGACTCAAAAGCAGACCCAGCATTGGGGGCAGTGCAAGGAGCAGGACTTGTGCACATTGGTCCTGTCTCCTGCACACCAGGGTAGCACATACTCTTGTGTCCTGCAAGTCTGACCCTGTGCTAGAGACAGCAGGAGTATTTCTGATGGTGGTATCTCTTACTGCCCCAAGTATCTCTGTACAACTCCGAGTAGAAACCTGCTGTATTCTGCCATACACAGGCAAGCAGAGTAAACACAGTAGCAGAGTTATTAAAGGAGTAATACAAAAGCAAGACAGAAAAGGTTTCACTGTCTCTTGCACAGGGCTCCCACACGGCTGCAATGTGATGCCTTAATATTTTCAGCCTTCTGCAGCTATATTTCCTCTGTGTGTATACAGCTCTGTGTGTCACATAAGCTAAATGATTATTTTTTTTAATACTAGCATGAAAAACCTTATCAGTCAGTAGGATTAACATACTACTTGTCTAACACACTGCAGAGCTTTTTAGGCCATTAGCTGCCAGAAGGTCTTCACAGATAGAAAAGGGAGAAAAGGAATTCAAATGTCTGGCAATAAATGGTAACTTGTAGCAAACAGCAAAAAATGAGTTAAGGAGAATAACTTTGCAAGCACATTAGATACAGATACAGAATAATACTTGATAGAAGGAGACCTGTGAGGCTGGGCTGAAAATCAGGAAGGAATTGTACCACAAATGGAAATAAGGTGGCATTTCTGAAGACAAGTATAAACAAACGGATCAAACACGGAACAGTGGAGGCTGCAAAGCCAAGGCACAAAATGAATTACAACTAGCAGAAGACACAAAAGGCAATAAGAAAAGGTGTTAGAAATGCTGTCAATACTGGAGAAAGAGGAAGGAAAATGAAAGGCTGTTATTTAAAGCAGAAAACAAGCAAACAAAAGCTCATCCGCAGAAGCCAGAAAAGTTGTATCCTTTTGGGTTTTTTCCACTAAAAAAAGTAAATTGCAACAAGATGCCCAACCCCATTAAAATGAACCAATAGGAATATGGATGAAACAAGACAGAACCTGCTTAAATAATATCTGGATACCTCAAATGTGCCCAGATCATTAGAGCCTGATGAAATTCACCTTCAAGTGCTGAATATCATACATTCAGGCACTTCCCATGTGGGGGGCAGAAGCACGACAAGCACCACCACTGCCTTTAAAAAGGCAGGTTAGGACAACCCAGGTGTGTTCCTCCATAGCCAGAGGGATACTTGATCAGATAATCCCTTGTAAGCACCAAAAGGAGAATAAGGATTACAAAACAGCCATTTCAGGTTGGAAAAAAATGCTCTCAAACCAGACTGTTTCTTCCTTTGGTGACAGGGTAAGCGGCATAACAGCTAGAGCAGCTCTGAATGTGATATATCCTAACTCTAGTATCTCCAGCATCTCACAAGGAAATAAAGCCCAGATGAAATGCTCGTATAGTGGACAACTGAGAAATCTCTCTCAGAGTAGCTATCAATGATTTTCCATCAGACTAGGAAAGCACAAAACATGCAGGTCCTCAGCTTTTCCATGAGCAAAGAGAACACCAGCACAGCCAGTGTGCTGCTCTCCTTTGTGTCCGAAACCAGGATGGAGAAGCATAGGTGAGAACAGGGTATGAATTCAAACTGGCATTGTAAAATGGGAGAAACCATTTTGCAGCTCTGGAATGAAAAATATGACATTTGGGGAAGAAGACTACCAAACACTACTCCTATCCACTGACAGGAAAAACAGCCACAGAGACCAACTGTGCTCCATTTTCATCAAGGATGAGGGAAATAACTGACTATTTTCAGTAAAGACGATTTGGGCTCCTTTTTCCAATTTCCGTATCAGCAAGGACAGATAAGCACTGGAATAGAGATGGTGTGGCTGGAGCTGCAGGATTCAGGCAACCCATGATTTCCGTTACATAAGAATGTATTAGGGACTGGATAAATATCAGGTCCTGTCCCAGAACAGCCAGATGGATGAGGTGTCCTCCTGAATTTCTGTGAAAATCTTGTGCCAAACAACTTCACTTGGTAAGCACGAAAGCCAAGACTGCTTTCTGTATAATTTCCTCTTTTCTAAGTTATCCTTTATGCAACTGGGGAGTCTGCAGGATGATTCATGCTTAAATGTAATATTCAGCTACCAGATGCCTCGTATAGCCAGAAATTCCCATGAATAGATTTTGCTATGACTTTGAGTTCATAATTTAATTTTTTCTGGTTCTCAAATCCTCAGGAAGAAAATCTGCATTTTCCCATTGCATTTACAACCCCCATGTTCTCACTGCTCCCTGCTGCAGTACTGTGCAACTTAAGCTGTTTATACTCAACTAATCTCTTCATTTTTACCTGCATTCATCTTGTGGTACAATCCCTTCCTAATTTTCAGCTCAGCCACACTCATCTCTTAATAATGAGTCTTATTTTTAATTCATAGACACTGGCCATACTTTTATAGCCCTTTTACCATATATGCATTTCTCTCCTCTGTCTTTATTTTCAAGATAAGGTTTTAAGAAGCCAGAAGAATGTGCGCCAGCAACACTTAGGGCTTAATGACCAGACCCTGGAAGGACATGATAACCTCTCCAGGTCTCATCTGGCTTATTTTCTCCAATTCTTTGATCACAAGAAAGAGCGGGGCTTAACTGATTTAGACAGATCAAGACTGGTTTCCATTGCCTGCAGACTCTCCCAAACTTCAAAGTAATTTAAGAAAACGATTTATAAAATCATTTGAACAACCAGGAAAATATGCCAGGGGCCTTCAAACCCACATCTCTCCTCCATTCAACAGCCTGTATAGACTCAAAATTGTAAAAGGTATTTAGATTAATACCACTAACAATATAAAGTACCTAATCTGTATTTAAGTGATTGTCATCTGGTCTCTAGTCAACCTGTAACAATCCAAGGAACTTCTCATCCCTTCTCACACGTTTTTACTTTCAGTTTCTCCTACGGTTAGCAAGAAGAAATCTTTTTAAATTGTCTCACCAGCTTGGGGTTCCTTGGCAGCCCGCAGCGTGCCGTCCCCCTCTGCCATGTCGGACGATTCCTGCGCGTTGGGCGACCCCAGCTCTGTTGTGCCTGAAGATGAACCTTTGTTGAGCAATCTCAGCTCGCTCTCACGCTGTTGTTAATGTTTCACTTCACAACAGCAGTCCTTTGGCCGCCAACAAAATAGTTAAATTTTCATTTAGTTTTTGATCTGAAGTCATCTTCGCTCAGCTCCCAAATGTCATAGGGAATCTGCCTTTTTTGAACACAGACTCTGAGGCTGCATGGCACCTTTCATGGATGTTCACGATCAATCACTTTGCACTGCAGCTACACTGCCTTTCAATAAAATTACTACTTCTGGATGTGGACAGGGACTGGCTCTGTGACTAGGCAGGATCTATAGCTGACCATAAATCCAAATTTTTGACACTGTGTACCAGCTACAGAGCTGACCTTATCTATACATGGTTTTCAGTATCACAGAATAATAGAATGGTTTGGGCTGGAAGGGACCTTTAAAGGCCATCCAGTCCAACCCCTCTGCAATGAGCAGGAACTACTTCAACTAGATCAGGTTGCTCAGAGCCCTGCCCAACCTGATTGTGAATGTTTCCAGGGATGGAGCACCTAGTAGTTAAGGTTGTGAGAAGACACAAGGTTTCATCACCTTTTGACAGACTGTCTTCAGCTCCTGGTTCTTCACATATCACATAGGAATGCAGACATAACATTGACATGCTGCTCCCCCAGACCCTTTTCCACCTTTAAGTCATGAGCTGCCTAAAAGAGGATCAACAGTTTCTGTACTCCACTTCTGCTGTTTACTACTTTCTGCTTTCCCCTATAACCTCCTCCAAACTGCTCTTTCAGAGAGGCTTTAAGGCAACTCCTCTGCAGGGGAAAACATCAGATGTTTTCTACAGTACAGAAATGGTTTAAAGTGTAATTCCGTGGGTTCAGCAGTAGAGCAAAATCGTGTCTCCATGACCGCACATCAAGTCCCTGAAGCCACCTGCATCCTTCTCCTTTTCATTGCACTGAAGTCCCACTTGCTTCATGGCCACATATCTCTCATCATCACCTCAACACACAAGATACAGTCAAGGCTACAAACAGGTTACAATTCCTTCTGAACTCTGCTATTAGCTGGACAAAGGTTGACACAGGGGAATTGGGCAGGAGGACTATAAAGATGCTTCAGGGAAACACTGAGAGACATCTGAACTTAAGAGTGAAGAGAAACATGCAGCAATAGCTTCTTATACGTGCTATAGTGAGCAGCCTAAGCTGATCACAGATCAAATTCCAAAATGAAATGAGGAATAAATTCCTACAGGTGATGAGTCACATGACAGAGCAACAAGGGATGCACAGCCTGAAGTGAAAGGAAGAATAGCCTGAACAACTCATGAAAAGATGATGGCAAATTGTAAGGGGCTGGTGCAAGGAGGATTGAAGCAAAACTTTAATAATGGCTACAAAAGAGCAGGGCTATTCACAGAAGAGATATTAAAGAAAAGATAGATGGTAAGAAGGATTCCAGAACGTAGGAATTATGGTCAGGATCCAGGGAGCACTAGTCATATTATAAGAAGATATGGCATAGATATGTACAAAGCATAGCATGGCAAAGCCAGCAGCATGAGACTCTGGGCAAGCACTGTGAAAAACAAGCAGAAAAGACATATGAGCACTACAGGCCAGAAAATGCAATAGAGAAGAAAAGCTGGAGGGAGAATAATTGTGCAAAAAATAAAAAGCTTCACTTGGTAATGCTTGTGACTCTATTAGAAGATTGGAGGGGGGAACCACAACAGGAAGGGCTTTTATTTCTGAACAATTTTTTAAGAGGCTGTCATAGCAAAGAAAAATTAAGATTTTTCTCTTCATTGGAGGGAATGTTCAAGCAAAACACAGGGCACGAGAGAGCTGAGGCAGGAAATGAAGAAAACACAGCACAAACAAAATACAACCATGAATTTAAATTACTTTCTAGGCTCTCAAGATGGGAGTGTCACAAAACCTCTGAAAAAAAAACAATGGAAGTTGGCTCCAGAATAAGACTTGTGATCTTTCAGAACAGACCACTGATTAACAGCAAATGAATACCAAAGAAGGTTATATATTGCATAGAAAATCAGGTATAATTTAACTAATCAGGCTGTCTGTAAAGAGATGGGCTAAGTGAACTCTTGAATTCTTTTCCAGCTATTTCCCCCTCCACTTCTAAGTTGTACTTTTTGCTGTGGTATAAGGTGCCATGCACACCACGACTCAGAGCTGACTGGTAGCACTGGTTTCAGTAAGTTCAAGACACAGAGAAAATGTACACCCAGGTGCCCCAGGCAATCAGAACATGTCCAGTCCCTGAGATGTTTCTGTGTTCTGTCCTACTTGATAGTCCTTTGTTTCCCCTTTATAGTGATTTAAAGCATTTTAGGAATGCTACCCCCTTCTTAGAGACAGTTCCTAGTTGAAACAATAGCTAGTTTTACTGTTCACATAGGTACGTAAAGTCAGCAACAGAGAGAATGCTCTGAAAAAAAAAAAAAAAACTAATCCAGAAAAGGATAGCCAGAATTGGTGTGTGAGGGCATGTGACCTAACACAGTAGTTAGTTCTGTTTGACTTGCAAGGCTGCAAGTGATCAATTCTGATTGTCACAAGGTGTGCTAGTCCCTCAGACACGCAATGACACACCTGTCTGGCTCAGGCATAGCTCTCTGTTCAAAACCTCTGAATAACAGAGAGAGCCTGGAAACAGAAAAATCTGAAGATTTACCCAGTCCACTTGCCTGGAGCTGAGGCTGGGCTGTCCCCTTCATGGAGTGAGAAGGTGGGAGGTTCCTGCAGCTGGAAGAAAGATGTATGCGGCGAGGCAGAACTTTGGAAAAATACTTGAGGGCCATTTGGTGTCCCAAGAACATTTTCTCCCTGGCGGTTTCAGAAGCAGGATCTTAACACAGTGCTTTTCAGCAGCAGGTCTCAGGGCATCTCAATGAGCAGATATCAGTATCTCCATTTCAGAGAAGAACAAAAGAGGGAAAAACCATCCTGATGAAGGTAGATTCCTCTGAAACCTCTTGCACGCCAGCCCAGCAGTCTATCCTGTAAGCTGCCCTGCCTGTACTGTTATCACAGCAAATGAAAAACAGCTACTGATTTATTGTGCCACAGGCTCTGAGGGACAGCTCAGCTCCTGAAGATATCACAGCTTGCAGCAGCCTTGGGTCTAGTGGAACGCCAAAAGACAGTCGAATCCAGTGCCCCAGTCACCCCTTGGGTACAGTGCCCTACTCTCCATGCTTACTTCCAGCCTCTGGGACAGACACTCCCCTGGGAATTTCTGCACTGATCCCTCAGTTGACCAGTACCTGCTTTCCGGTGGTGACCCCCACACGCTCTCCCACCCAGCTCCCGAGTAAAATGCTGCTTTTACTTGCTTCAGCAAGAGGCAGTGGGTAATGAGAAAGCAGAAATCCTGTAACTACTCTATTCCTCACAACCGGCTCACAGGGTTGCCTTGAACCAGGTGGGTCTATCGGGCAGTGAAGGAAGGGGCACAGCTACAGGTTGTGACAGCAGGACCTTGAGGTTCAGTTCTGACTATGCTACTTGTCAGGCCCCTTGAGCACTTGTTTCAGGTTTCCTAACCTTAACTCCACTGGCCATACAACAACAGTCAAGCAGCACTAATCTTCTGTACATCTGGGGCAAGTGGTTTCAGTCATTAATCTGGCTACAGGATTATGAGAATCTCAGAGAAGGCATTAATTTCAGTTTTCCAAATTCTTTTCCGTACATCCACAGTAAACAGCCTGTTCAATGTTCTTCGCAAGTTTCCCTGTGTCAGGAGGCAAAATGCACTGCACAGTTTCAAATCTTTGCCATCATAGAGAGTGTATTCTCACCATAACCCAACATGCAGCTGATTTTTTGACTGTAGTTTAAATCGGATTGCAATTATGTAATCGGTATTTCATCAGGGCAAGCTGCCAAGGACAGAAAACATGTAAATCCCAAAAATACCTCTGTTCTGATAAAAAAACTCTCCAGATCTAATCCACCGAGATATCAGCTGACAGTGGCCCCTCCCAGATGCAAGCACTGACAGATATGACACAACCTTCTGCATTCTAGGGACTGTCATTTCCACTGAGATGTTAATCACATCCTCCCCAACCAGCCTCCTCCACCGAGGGCCAGGCAGATTAGGGGCTCATCCAAGATTCATTAACTCTGGTTCCCTGCATTTTCATAACGAGCTTGCAGTGCCATCCATTCTTTTCAGCCTCCCCCCGCAGTGATCATGGGGATCAATTTGCTAACACAGTGAGTGGGAGTAGCTCTCACCAGCTCCAGGGGGAAGCACAGTCATGTGGGTTTTTCCTGCATCAGGTCCCAAAGGGACTGGCACAAAATTAGAGATTTTTTTTTTTTTCCTCTTTTTTTAATGTTAATCTAAACATACAGTATTTGAGTCTCCAGGGACACTAACGCTTTGTAGCACAATTCATTTTGTCCTGGCCATCCTGTGCCCACAGTGGTCTGTTCTCCACTGGCACTCATGACAAATCCCCCCAGAGCTTGGCAGGGAGAAAGGTTATTCTCTCATAGAAACAAGAACTCATCTGTGATTCTTCATCTTTATGCTAACTCCCCAAAAGAGATCCCGTTTTTCTAGGAGCTGAGTGGCATCTGATCCACCTGACATCAGTGGGATCAGGAGTGCTCAGCCTTCTCCTGATGCGACCCCAGAGAACATGTTGTCTTCCTTCTGCTCAACATGCCTTTCTCACAGGACCCCAGGCTCAGTAGCCTAACTGGAGCACATCTTTTGGCTATGACTGAATGCTGAATTAGGCATTTGCTTTCACCCTCCTCTTCTATCCTCAGCCCGTCTCCTTCCTCCTGGGATCTTGCATAGGATTGTGCCCATCGCACAACAGCTGAGTCCTGCATCACACACCTGCAAACACCTCATTGTTCTCCTGTGCAAACAGCAACCCCGAACACAGAAATGGTTTTCCCATAGGCACAAAAAACCACCTCTGGTGGCTTCCAGCTTGTGGCCACCCAGAAGCTATAAAGCAGTGCTGAATGTGCTGGGCAGCAGCACAGCATGTGCCCAAGCAGCAGGCAATGGCATATGTTAATGCATCCACTGCAATCTCATCTGTGGTATGTGATAAGGGAAGATGATGTTTCTCCCCCAGCTGATGAGCAGCAGTGCTGGGTATATGCTAGTATAGGCTTTCCACCACTCCTTCCATCTCCTGTCTTTGCTGTCTGGCATTCAGTCTTTAGATGTCTCCAAGTGCTCCTTAGTGAATAGAGGAGAATGCACTGGTACACATTGTCAGAGAAATCCATTAGTGCCAGCATTTATTAGCTTTCATAAATCCATGCCAAAAAAAATGCAATCACCTTTTTCATGACCTCCAGCTATGCCTGTGCATAACATGAGAAGATCTAGCCACCCCAATCCTTTAAGGTCCTTTATGGCTACAAGAGAGGTATATATTCAATTGACTTCAAAGAACATTTGAGTGCTCAGCAACTTGCATGGGATTGGTTTACAGAAATAATACTTTTCAGAAGCAAAGTGTACATGGCACTTTTTCCTCCATCTCCCATTCAGTTTTACCTCTAACAATAAATCACTAGAGAGTCAACATGGAATACCTTAGCATTGTATTCATCTAGAAATATTTCTTTCCTATATAAACTCAGATTAATATTAATTCTCTGCAAGATAAAGGCAGCTAGAAATAATTTGATGGAATAAAACCAGTGTTCAGAATTCCTGACACTTCCCATTGTTAACAAACAAATGATCTTATAATGGTAAAGTCAGAGGAATAATTCCTCTCTTATACAAGGTCTGATTGACTAGACATGACAGATGGTGTTTTTATTACTTCCCATTCTAAAAGAGGCCTCATCTAATACAGCCGAGGCTGTGTTTTGAGTCTTAACCTCTCAGATAAGCAAACCCTGTTTCATCAGGTTAATGGATCCTTACTTGATTGAGGAAGGCAATTTTCCTTAAAGTTATTCTAATCCAGTACTCAGAGCCCAAATTGTCCTGGCTGATTGACTGCCAGCAATGGGTAAATTTCTCTACTAAGGACTATATTTATTTTCAAAGAGGGAAAACAAGTTATTATTACAGAACCAATTCTATCCTGTATTCAGTGGCTTCTCAGATACTGGCTTTTACTGCAGTCACAGAATTAAAGATAAAAGTAAAGTTAATGCAGCCTTCCTCTCAGTAGTTTTGTTAAATAACAGGAGGGAAAGAAAATTAGAGAGAGATGGCCTGCTGCCTATCAATAGCCCCTCAATTAACTGCCCCTATGATAATAACAGCTGACCCTAATTGGCACAGACCCTTTCAAACAGGCTCACTCCAACCTGTCATGCTGCATCAGCCCCCAAATTGAGGGCTGTCAGTGCAAGTAACTTTGCCACCAGGCTGAGAAGAAGTGACAGAGGACTATCTACCTTCTGAAAGAAAAGCTCTGAAGGAAAACCTGTGCCTGAAGGAAGATCCCTTTAAGTCCCATCTCCTGTATGGCATCTGGCTCCACAAGCAGTTTGCTGCTGCAGCTGCATGGGAGCACAGTGACAGCCCATATGGAGATAGGGATCATAGTGCCCTGCTGCCTTGGCTCTTTGCTGACTCCAGTCTCTGCAGGCAGAAACTGTGCCAGCCATGGGGCTGTCCAGGCTGCTTAAAGAAGCAGATGAGAGGCCTGACCTCTCCTCCTCTCTTCCACCTAACTAAAAGACTGATCCAGCAACTGAGCCCCTGTGAGGACAAGGAGAAAGAGCAACCATCCCAAGGTTGTGAAAAAAAAAAACCAGCCACAGAAACAAGAACTGGGCCCACAACTCCTGAAGGATCATTCAGTTAGTGATTTTATTTCTCAATGCACATATTAGCTTTTCATACAGCCTCACAAGCAGAACTGGTAGCCCTGATGCCCCATCAGACATTCAATACTGGATTTCCACCTCCAGAAAATCTGACTCCCAGGAACCTTAGCTGGAGTGTGCAGAGCAGGCAAAGTGAGCTACTTAAGACTAAGTTTCCTTTGCCATTTTCAGAGCAGCTGAGCTGTTTTCCTAACAGCTCTGGTGAAGTTATTGATGCCTCTAATGAAACAATCATTATCAATAATTTTTATTTATCAGCCATCAGATTTTAGGGCTTTGGCAGGCAGAGTATTACACTGTAATATCAAGGCAAGAATCTTTAAAACAGTGGTTATTCTGCAGGCATGATAAAGATACAGATACCAGGTGAAAATGGTGTGTTTGAAACAGAGGCTCCCAAGCCAAAGTCAGGAAGTATGGCTGAGCTCAGGCTCAAGGATCAGAAGATCCCAAGCTTTCTCAAATGTCTGTTTCGGGTCCTGTCATGTAACCTGTCACATTTTAAACACACAGCACACTTTGGGAGAGGCAGCCTTTTAAAATAGTGCTCTCCTTGAATATCATTGTGGGGTTGATTGCAGACACCTTTGGGCTCAGAGCAAGCACCACTGGTAATTGTTCAGACATGGATCAATAGAGAGGCATAACTTAAAAAACATGTTACTTGTGGAGACAGCCTCAGGGGACAGCCCTGAAACAGCCCCCACAGTTAAACAATCCCAAAAGTAGGCATCCATCCTTGTTAATTACAGATGGAAAATAAAACATCAGAGCAGCAGGAGGAAAGGATGAGCTTGACTCTTACTAGGTCTCATCTGTTACATCAGTTTTGTAAACGAGCAGCAGAGAACTTGTCCCTGGGCCTGATGCAAACCTCCATAAATCAGGAACATAAGCAAATTTCACTCCCATCCAGTTTCCAGTGTCTGGGAATAGCTGACTCCAGCTGCTTTGGAACTGCAAAATGGCTCCACAGCTATTGGGTAAGCTGCCCCAGTAGGTTTCTCATTGCCTTTATTGAGTGTTGGGTCAGGCGCCATGCACACAAGTGTCTGTGATCAATGAACCCAGGATTTGCTAGTTCTGCCCAAGGACTTATTCACAGTTAATGCAAAACAACTTCATTCATGAAACTGGCTGTAAATCTCATCAAAACAGGCTTTGCAGAGAGATTTCTGACACTTTTGCTTCCTGCACTGGCTGAAAATAGAGCAACAAAAGACATCAGCCTCCTCTGAGTTATTTTGTCAGATCTGAAGATGGGTAATTAATTCACCAAAAAAAAAAAAAAAAAAAGAAAAAGTAGCTTGCTCATTTTCTGCCTTCTGCTCTCTCTCCCCCCCCCCCCCCCAACCAGCCATGCTTTTTCCTTAGGTTTATATGTTTTTTAGAACAATTTGACGCAAAGTTTCTGCAAACAATTTCAGGTAATTAACAGCACTAGTGATCTGCAATATATGCAAGCACAAGGACACATAGGGTTACATGATATACTTCCCAGTTTTTCACCTGGATGAGCATACATATTAGTAACAGGTTTGCAATACAGGTTTGCACAACTCTCACTCTGAAGCTCTTTCATGGATATTTTGGACACTTGCCTCAAAACAGCCCACTCCCACAAACATTCCACACACGATGTCTGTCTGTTCAAGCACTCCCAGCCAGGGAATGCGGAAAGAACAGGGACACAATCAAAGCACATTACTTACGGAAATCTCTGCAGCGGGTCTTAAACAAAGGTGTCAGTGGAGTGTCCCCAGATGGAGGGATTTCCATTAAGAAAGCAGTGGAATGTCCAGTACAAAAGAAGAGCACTATGAACTGTTTAAACTTCAGGATGTGTCCGAGATAAATGTAGGGTACGAATATAAGGTTATTTCTTCTTGTACCCACAAGCAGCACTTGTACTCCATGGTAACACACAGAGAACAAATGGCAAAACAACACTTGGCCTCACAGTAACATTGTTCTGTTTGCTGTCCCTGAAGACTTTCAGTTAATCTTTATCTGTGGGTTTGGCCAGAGAAATGTACTGGTGAAACTCCCCTCTCTCATTTCTCTGTGCAAACTTAAAGCTTCTTGGAGGATTCATTAACTCTTTACTTCATGTGTTTCAGGGTTGTCTTCTGTATTTTCTGTACCACTCAGCAGCTTTGTAAGCGTAGAGTTATCGGTGAGGTCTTTTCCCAACTTACACACATTCCAGAGCAGTGCTCCTGAAGAAACAGCTGGTCCTACAGGGAAGATAGATAGATAAAACAAGTACATTGTTGGAGCTAGTTTGGCCAGAGACCTGGTCTCTCCCAGACCTAGATCTTCCTCCTTTTCTCACATTCCCTGTTGGGGAATGGAAAACAACTCAAAGGATTTGGCTATATCAAGCCAACTTACCAAAAGCAATCAGCATCAGAATTGATGCCATATTCAAGAATTCATATTTGGCTTAATGCCTAAAATTAGATTTAGGCTTTGGTGAATGGCAAGCAGTGGGGAAAACTCACTGTGCTGACTATTCAGCTTCTCCAATAAGCCAGTCTGCCTGTGAGTGCTGAACTCTTCCCAGGCACCCCCTTTCTACATATACAAGAATCACTTTGCCACTCAAGTGCAGCTTGTAGCGAAGTAGGAAAAAGCCAGGCAGGTAGAGGTGTGTTCCTAAGACAAAATAACCTTGAGTTCTTTAATTGTCTGAGAAATAAAAGAAGCTTTCCCTTTCTTCAGCCTTGACTTCATAATCTACTGTAAAACTGAAATTTGCTACTCCTGAGGGGTGGCATGCTGCAGAAGGACAGAGCTTAGCACAGGTGGCTGGCTGGCCATCCACCCAAGCACTCCATGCCCCCATCCCCACAGCACCCAAATACCTCAAAGGCACCAGCAGCTTCCCCCTGGTTTAGGCAGGGCTCTAGAGAATGCAATTATTTCAGTCCAAATGCTCAGGTTGCTAAACCACCTGCAGCATGTTAGTTGTGAAATAAGAATGATTGATGAGCAGCATACTAATCATTTTAGAGAAGATAAACCAGACCTTCAAGATGCTTGTGACAGAATAATTCAGAGGACATGATAAAATGCCACTGCATCCCTTGAGATTAAGAAACCTGATGCTCCTGTCACCTAGGCTCTGCATTTCCCATGGAACCAAACCTGCAGTAAAATGGTTTGATAAGAATAATCTCCTCCTTGGGCATTTGCAGGACTGCACTGGAGTGAGGACACTCAATGTGTGAGGGTCCCAGACCTCAATAGCACCTGGCTGCCCAGGGAACTCAGCTCATTCCCATAGTGAGGACCCTGTAAACCCTTGGGGTCTGGTGGCTTCCAGGCCCAAGTCTGCTCCTTCCCTTCAGACTGCAGTAACTAGCATTAAAGCCACATATGCTGAGTTATGGATATGGAACCCTCCTCACAAAGAGCAGACAGAGAAAATCAAGGATGTAAAGGCAGGAATTCAGGCACTGATGGCTGTGAGGTCACCAAGGAGAGGAAGGAAGAGAAGAGTTACAACATGAAGGGAGCTCAATTTGCCACAAAAACCATAGACAGTGATATAAAAAGCTTCATAAAATATTCCTTTTGCCTCCGAGTTCACGCACAGGAAGAAATCTGTCAAGGCAAATAGGCCCCAAGGAAACACCACCTGGGAAATGTTCAGGCAGTTCTGCCCAGTCCCCTCAGAACATTATCAACCAAAGTATTTGTCCAGCCCTGTTTTCACTGACCTGATGTATTAAAGAGGTCAAGGCTCTTTTCAACCAGCAGCACTTGGTATGTGGAGCAGCTCCAGCTCATCACATCTGTCTGCCTCTACTGCTCCATCCCTATGGGATTTCAGAAGAGCTGCTTTGACCAGAGTCAGTAAAAGCAAATAAATCTGCATTTTTAAAAAGAGCTGTATAGGAAACTTGCCACGTGTAACTCCAGAATAAACAGGAGACCATAGAAAAATTGTGTCTGGTGGTTGCCACACTGAAATAAACTCTGGGAATGAATCACATGGGGCAACCAAGGAAGGAAAAAATTATCATAACTGAGACTGAAGAGAGAAGACCTTGCTGAGACACTGCAGTAGGAATGAGGGTGAGAGGGATCTAGCTACAAGCTTGAGTAGTGAATGTCAGGCCAAGGACACTGCCTCTTGACTTGTTTAGAGGTAGAATCACTACCAGGTGCTCTCAGGTCTTTCTGTTGTACCCCAGTGCTACCCACAGCCAGGGAGACAAGTAGGAACCAGGTCAGCCAGCCTGTCCCCATGACAGCAAAGAAACAGGGATTGACACCAAGGCACAAACACCTTCCTCGAGCCCCTCACATCATCAGGGTGGAAGATGGATCATTACTAATAAAAACAGAATGTTTTGCTTTCAAAATGATCTCAGAGAGTCAACGTCTGCTGGAGCAAAAAGCCTATTTCATGAGAATTTAGCAGGGGAATAATTTAATAGAGCTCAGATAAAAGGCAGTCACCTGGAACTCAGATTTAGAAGAAATTGGTTTTTTTTCTGAATTACTGGTTTGGAGGATAAATAAGGAATATTTATCCGATTTCACTTTTCTCACACATTTTCCCTGATGGGTGCACTAATGAACTCCAAACTGTACGAGGAAATGCTTTCAGTCCATTCTTCCACCTCCCAAGTTGCAAATTCTTTATTAAAAACTAATGATTCTCTTTTTCAAAATTAGCATCTGCAAATCTAGGGGCAACTTCGACCCTGGAATAAAAAGGAACAATTAATTCCCTTTGCACTGATTGGGAGTTCCTCCTTCTCACAGAAATCCCAAGGGCCTCTTACACTGACTGTCTTGATTAAAGATGGGTTTAGCTTTAACTGAGTAATTGCTGTGGTTTGTTATCATTGGTTATGGTAGAGGTTTCCTCTGCTGTATCTTGGTCAGGCAGGGTTGTTGTCTTTGCACCTCAGTTCAACCTTCCTCAGTCTGAACTGTTCGAACAATTACAGGCATCATTTATCATCAAAATACATATGAATATGTATACATCCAGACAGTTTAATATGCCAGCAGGGGAGGAGGCAGGTCACACACCAGGATGACATTGTGGCACAGCATACATAAGGAGGAGCCTGTAGGACCAGATCCGCAGATACGAGTGTAACTCCACTGATTTCAGTGGGTTGTCACCACTGAGACAGTTTTGTGTGCTAAGGACACAGAGCTGGAGCAAAGTCTAGTTAAAAAACAATACATGCTCCATGGAGTGGAGAGATTTACTCTAGTACTAAGCTGTTAGGTGACTTCTACCTTGTGCCTCATGTTATCACTCAAGTAGCTGGAAGACCTAGTATGAGGGGAGACTTAGCTGAGGGTAAAGCTCAGAAACATATATTTTCTTAAAGCCATTTAGACGGATTTGGAATCAGCTGCCAGTGAATGAGAAGTTAATGTCTCTGCTTGCAGTTAGGACTGTAAAACATGGGTATGTGTATCTCTACTGTCTCATGATCAAATAATTTCTAGGTACTTTGTGAGGCCTCTTACTGTGATCTCCTGACTCAAATGAAAGACAGAATTACCGACATCATTTAAAACTGAGATAGAAGCTAAGAAAAACTAGTTCTGGGGTTAATTTTATATCAAGTGGTGACCTCTTTGTCATCATTTATCACATAAGAGATAAATTCCCTGACTGTGCAGCTACTCAAAAGCTCCTTCTAATTGAATCAAGCAGATTTACATTATCCCAGCTGACTTTTTTAAAGCAGGAAGTAGGGATTCACTTAAACCAGTGAAAAGCGTGGGCTTGCAGTAGAAAGGAATTGAGAAGATTGTTTTCTCTCTGATTGCTCATACAAAGTTTCACCATTATTCAAATATGTCATTTCAAGGATTTTAGTTCTTGAAGATAAAAAAAATCTGCAAACACATCGTAAAGGCTTGCAACTGAAATAAAACACATCAAACATTTTGACTGACTCGAGCCATGTTTTCCATGTTTTCACTCTTTTCAAAATACGGGCAGCTTTTTCTGAGATTTTCTAAATCTCAGACATTATGGTGAGGGGGGAAATGTGCATCTCTGAGTTACTAAGACCATCACACTCCCAGATCTTCTAGAGACAGAGACAACTGTATTGTCAGTGCACTCTTCTTCTACTTCTCCACCTTGCTAATGGTGCACTGGCCTGGACAAAGCACATGCAGTGAGGCAGGTTATTGCCAGTGAGTGGCAATACAGGTGTGCACTGCCTTGGCTGCTTCCTCAGTGAACGTGGTCCATTTACCAGTCAGCCAAGGACAATCTCTGGGGTTGTGCTGCTGTTAAGGAAGAGCAGCGTGAAAAGTATGGCCACTTGCCACCTGCATAGGCCAGATCTGCCCTACCTGTCCACCCCACCTAGCCCTCCCTTGCTGGGGCAGACTCACAGATACCTCAGCTATGTGCCTCCTGCCAAAGCCACTGAATCTGAAACGATGTGCACCCAAAAAACCATTTATGTGTCAGAAATGTCTGCTAGACACTGTGAATTCAGGTAGTTTTAAATGGGGAAGAAGCCTGACTCATTCTAGCTCAAAGGCAACCATGTCAGGGCAGAGCCATTGCTTACAGTGACTCACTTCAGCTCTACAATCATGTTACTGGAGTACTCAGTTCCTTGCTCTTTACAAGATATTCCAGTGGTGCAGAGATTTGCCAGATGCTGGTCAGGCCCATTCACGCAGAACAGATAACTCTTGCCACGCCAGTGAAAGCTGTGGCTGCTTTGCAGAGCTGTGGCAGATGCCCTGGGTGGTTGCCTGAGGGAGTTGGTGTGGATGTGCAAGCCAGTGAAGGGCAGCAGGTCTGCCTAAATGGCAGGACGGCCAAACATAGCTTAGACAGCACAGCAAGCAGCTCCTCTTCTCTACCACAGGCTGGATGGATGGCCTGGAGAGAGGCAAGTCTGCATCACTCAACATCTTCCTGTAGGACAAGTCACAAAGGGCTTTCTTAGGCAAGAGTCACTGAAGGCAACAGGCTCCTTCTCTGCTTAAAGGCTAAGGAAAGAGCTTTGGGACCACTGGCTTGGACTAGCCAGTGAAAGCAGACTATGTACGTGGTACCTTTTGCTCTACTGTATTTTTGGCTCCTGCCCCATCCTGGCAGGCAGCGACGATGGAAGTAATTTGACATGTAGATGAACCAAGGTGAGCCAGAAATGGGAAGGCAAAGAAAGCCAACAGCAAGACAAAGGATGGGCTTACACAGAGCACCAGAGCCAAGCACCTGCCCCAAAGGATATGACAGGAAAGGTCACAACCCAGCACTGGGTTGTTCTTGAAATAAATATTATTTGGCTTCAGGACACACAACAGAACCTCCTGTCAATGAACCTTTTGCTTCCAGCATGCAGCTAGAGAGTGCTTGTCCTCTGTAAGACCTCAAATCTCAGAACTGTGAGTTCACCTTAAATGAGTTTTACCTTAAATATATACAACACTCAAACAATATCCACCCTTGGATTATTAGAAGAGCCTTTGGTTCTTCTAACACCTTAAGAGAGAGCACAGAGGAGAAAAGTTGCACGCACTTTCTCAGAGGGTACTTTTACTGATAAACTTCAGGAAACAAGAGATACTGGCAAAAGTTTAAAGGGTAACATAGAACCAAAACAAAGCATTCCACAAAGCACTGACTTAGCACATGCTAACAGATACAACATAGCAAAATCCAACCCATTTGGTCTCAAGTTACCCAAAGCATTAAGAAGGGAGATTAAGAGAAAGAGAAGGAGCAAAGACAAAGATAAAATTACATAGCTACCATCCGAGAGTCCCGTGAAGTCCCAGTTTCCCATGTGGTGGGGCTGAACCAAAGATGGCAGCCACGTGTGGCTGCTTTTATACCTCTGGGCCAGGTGAGGGGGCGGAGCTCCTGCTGTTCCAGCCAGTCAGAGGCTGGACTGGGCTCCAGGGGCCCTTGACTGACAGCTGGTCCAGGGCTGCCTCAGGAGCCTCGCAGGGGCTGCTGTGAGGGACAGGGCGTCACCTCCCTGGGATTCAGACTGTCCCTCCCCACCCCACACACACACCTGAGTTGGTCCAACACAGTAATAAATATGATAATCCAGTGTCTCACATCCTCCGAGTCACTCCAGAACCATGGTGAGGGCTGTCACTGTCAGCCGACAGATAGATTTTCCTCTCCGTTCAATATTGATCCATGGACTCTCGATCCCTGGTCTTTTTCCCTTTCCATCAGCTGTGGGAGTCTCAGTGCTCATTCTGGCCCCGATGGTAAGGTAATCAGCCCTGCGTTTCCCCACTGGTAACAAAATACATTTCCACTGCCTCTCAGCAGCAATCCAGCAGCCCACCTACAATGAGCTACTGATTCCATTTCGGTTCCCAAGGAAAAAGCAAGCAGATATCAAAGCCATGCCCATCTGTCGCTGACTGCAGAAAATACGAGGTAGCAGTCCCTGGAGTCACAGCTCTCCAGGACAAAGCAAACCAGGCTGCTACAGCCATCCTACCATTGCTGGGAGAACCATTTGACTGAGCAACTCATGAAGGTGCAGCCCCTGCCCAGGGAAATGGGTGATTCTGCACATTTGATGAGGCCTCAGAAACCAGATCATGGCTGAGTTCATCCCTGTTGGTTGCAAAGGAGGCTGTTTCTACCAAAGGAGGCTGTTTCTACTGTAGGATCTGAACTTGCATTATTAAGAACTGATTTATGAGGAATCTTCTGGACTGCAAACATACAATGCTTAACATTTAAAATGTCTGGGACATCATCACATAGCCATCTCTTGAAACACTCTCACAGCCCTTCAGGCAAGGAGCAGTCAACCTGAACTGACTTATTGTCATCTTGCTAGTCATAAAAAAAAGAGAGGACCAGAGATAAAAAGGTCAACAGTAATGTAATGCGTGTCACCACCTTCAGTCATATTGCACTGAATCTGGCACCACCGTTTCTCTTCTTTTGCTTGAAAATTCAAACAGTAGCACTTTGCAACCAAACTTCATGAGAGTTTACAAAACAGCAGGCAGATGGGAGGGTGGTTTGAAAGGCTTCAGAAGGGAAAACACGGGGCAGTGACTCCTATTTGAGATGAGTCATCCTCAGGACCTCAGCATTTTCCGCTGCGCAGCCACACACATGGAACAGCTGTCCCTAGTCAGGTGGGAGTAACACACTGTGTGTAGCATTCAAACTGATTTTAGAGTGGTATTGTTTTAGAAGAGGACAGCAAGGGACTATCCAGACATTAAAGAAGCAGAAAGGATCATAATTAACATGTCTCTCTAGTTATTCAGCTGAAAAGATTCTCTTGGAGCCAACAGGAATTGCACTCCTGATATAAGGAAAGTGGTGATCCTCAGATCAACCACAAGCATAAATCCATCTAGAGTTTCCAGAGAGAAGCATAATGGGCATCCTGTGACTGACTCAGCTCCTTTGGCTGGAGGAAAAACAAAAGCTCCACCTTGGAAGCAATGCAAGTGTGAGCAGCCACTATGTTGCTTGTCTGAGCTTGGAAATAGAGTCATGTGGAGCAACAAGCATTTCCATGCCATGAGGACTCATGAAATTTTAGCCCAGAAATATCTCAGTGATTTATTTCAACTTTTCAAAGCAACATTGTCAAGAAAATGGAAAAATAAAACTAGCTGCCCTACATTTTTGTTACTGCTGGAGAGCATCAAACCCAGAGCTTTCTAGAGTTGCTCTTCTCTCTGCACAGTGTTTGTCACAAAGGTACAAAGCCATTTTCCTGGTCTCCCTCACTTCTGCTATACCTGGTCATGACAGAAGGCAGAGCAGAACTGAAGGACAAGGCACAGCTAAGGGAGCCTGGGTCTGACACAGGAGCAAGTCCTCAACCTCTCGCAAGATGAGTCCTTTTCAGACACCATCCAACTACCGGCTGTGCCTCATACAGCAGAAATTTTTCCCCACCATTCTCCCTCCCAAATTCCCTAACATATCCATACAGAAAACACCCTGCCACACTTTGAACACCGCCCAGTCAAGTTTTTCTTTTTCAGCTGCCTGTCAACCCCCTCAGAGCACAGTTGCCCATTTACAGAACTCAGCACTCTAATCCACTGACACATTGTACAGGATTGTCTATTTCTTATCACCATAACCTATTTTAAGTAATCTTCCTGATGTTCACTTCATTCATCTGCTTGCCTAAGGAAATATAAAAATTTACACCTATTGTAAAAGCATGAATAAAAGCTGATTGGGGAAAGTAAAGACAATAATGTGCCCATAATACTAATAAGCTCACTTGCACAGCATTTCTCTTTAAAGGAAGATTTGTTTGATTATCAACAGGGTGTTGATTTAGATTGCTGCTAAAATTACCACTGTAAAAGTTAATCCACTTTTATTGCATTAGTACAGAGAACATTTATGTACTGTTTAAACTTTTATGTCTGTTGCTGAACATGATCAATCTCTTAATTATCAAAAGGGTTCTGTGGCAAGAGATAACATATTTATTGCACTTGGGATATTTCTTGAAGATGTTAAAATTTACAAAATAAAAATCAACAAAATTTTCAAAATAGAAATCAGCAAAATTGGTAGCAAAATCAGGTAGAGAATTTATGCCATTCTTAGATCAGGCTTTTTTGAGAAAGCAAAGCAAGGGCAATGCCTTAGGACTTAGAAGATTCACATTAACTTTCCAGTTTTGAACAGACTTGTTGTGTGACTGCAGCTGTCTTTTGGATTTGGGGAATGTTTGGGTTTTTTTGCAGTGATGTGCATTTTTTTCCAAATATAACAGTGAGAGGAAGAACTACATCCCCTACTAAGAACCTGTCACCACCTTCAGTGGTAGGCATGTGCATTTTGGTTACTCTTTACACAGTTCTCTGGTGACCTGATACTCGAGATGTAGAACCCAAATTTTCTTTGGCAGCAATGTCACCCTCCTCACACTCATACATGTCTAATCTCAATTCTGTAATGGGTAATCACTAACAGCAAAGAAGTAGCTCACATGTGGATGTACAGGAGGAAGAAGTTTGTGTGCATTCTGCATGGGGTTTGCTGTGTACACAGTATCCCAAGAAAAAAAACTGGAAGAAAACATTTTATATGAGCAAGCAGATAGTTGTTTGGATCTCCCACTGTCCATGTGCCATCAGTTTCTGCTAAATGGAGAACATTTAAACTGGAAATTCATCTAGAAATATTCTTCCTTTGGCTTCAGCACACCCAGTATTGGTTTACTCCTTGCTCAGTGTTCAAACTGCTCCACAAGGAGAGCAAGATCCATTCACTCTGGCCACTCTGAACACTGACTGTGGAACTGTTTCTCTCTTATTCAGCTAAGATGAGAGTGGCTGGACTCTGGGCTTTTCAGCCCCACAGAGCTCACAGTCAGCTCAGCTGCAGCTCCTCTCCAGGGCTATACCCTGTGGTCAGCAAGGGATGGATGTTGGCAGCAGGGCTACAGGGCAACATGAAAAATACCAGTTGCACTCACTTTTGCAAATCATTAACAGAAAACACATTCACAGATGAAAAGCGCATTTAGCTGAAGAGCATTTAATCAGTCAGAAAGTCACTTGAATGCACTGATGGGGAGGGCTTTCAAGAACACTCAGGATCCAGTTCTTTTCAGTACAGCTTTGTTTGAGATTTGCATAGATTTGCTTTCCGTGGGTGATGTTGCCATGTGGGAGCATTGGTTTGACTGACTGATGACCCTGCTGGTGCAGGCTGGGTGGGGAGGCTGCATGCTTGGAATGGGCAGTCCTTCAGACTGCCATTACAGACCAACTAGATTGTCTGAGAGAAACTCATTGGCTAAAACACTTCCAAAAAAGTGAGATCATACAGATTTAGTGACTGACCAGAAAGATTTCTAAGATAGCTCCCTCACCAAAGTAACAGAACCACCAGCCGACAAACTATATGAAAGAGAGAAAATCCTGTAATTCAGCCTACTTCAGTGCATGAGAGATGGAACACAAGAGGAAAATCAGGTTGTTAAGCTACCAAAGCAGCACCTTGGTTTCAATTCTCAGCTGTGTCTTATCTTCCTGTCATGATCTTGGGCAAATGACTTGACCTCCCATAACTTCAGTGCCTCAGTTTTGGAATGGGGAAGATACCTCTGCCTTGATTACTTGGCTTTTAAACAACTTGAGTGAGCATCTCTTTGTGAGGGTTTGTACAGTACCTAACACATGCTCTCTGTAGCTGTTTTGAGGGGGGAAGCTCCATCCTTTGTGTACCATTGTAAACAGCACTAACTAATAAGCACTGGAAGTTTTTCACTGCATCTGTATAGTTCAAGAGGGGTTTTCTCATTCCCAGGCCACAGAAATGAGGAGAACAGACTGAATTCCTCATGTCTTCATCAAAGGGCTTCAGATGGGACATTGGCTGTCTGGGGGTTAAAGGTTTTCAGCAATCCTTCGAAGGCACTGGCATTGCCTGTGGAGACTTCAGCCCAAACAAAAGAGCAAAGACCCTCCAGGTCTTTTGGGACCTAGAGCAAAAGAAATCTTCCTTTGAATTGAGGAAATCTTTAAAGAAGGGACTTCAGACCTACAGTGATAAAGGAAATAAAAACCATCTACACTGACAGCTAGGAGCAAACAGGCACAAAGGACTTTGAAAAACAACCAGCCTTTCATCTTCAATAGCAGCTCAACATCTCTGCACCAGCTGCTCTGTAAACAGTATAGCAAGGGAAAGAAAATCATTGGCACCAAATGCATTAAACATGGCAGTGTCTTCAGATGACATATTTTGTAAACTTCCTCCTTACAAGTTATGCCATTTCTTAAATCTAAAGGATTACCTGCTATATAGCAGCAGAGTCATTTTTCCAGGCAGCTGGGCAGCTTCCTTACCCTTGTTTCTTGCTGAGTTTCCCATAATGCAGGTAGGCAGTTTGGCTAGGATGAGATGTCGGGTGACTGGGGTTCACCTGTCTCTGCTTTACATTTTCTGAGGCACCTTCAGCAAAACACTTCATCTGTGTGACAAGTTTTCACCTGGAAATGGAAAGGAGTTCTTCTTTTGTCTTAAAGCATTCAGCCCTTTATAACAATCATTAGCAACCTTTTATTGACTGTGGATCCATAAGAACTTTTTCAGGAGGCAGGTAGACTTGAATTTGACAACAGAGTGACTTTTCTCAGCTCTGGACCACATAGGAGTAGTCCAGGGGCACCCAAAACCACGCATATAACAGGCTGACCTTATTCCAAAGCGTAAGATCCTAAACATCAAATAAGCTATATTTGGTGTGATTTAATTTAATTCAGTCATCTCATGTGAAATATAAACCACTATAAGCAAGGGGTTAAAAGAAAGCACTTGGAATCACCATACAGTATTTTGGGCGCTGAAACAGCTAAACACACTCAGCATCTATGTAGATGTATTGGAGGGATTGCATCCTCTAAGTGACTTGATTCTTATGATGTATTAATACTGCAGTGACATTTTCTCTAACTTCCAATTTCATTTATATTAGAAAAACTATATTAGAAATATAGAAGAAGCACGTCCAATCATCACTTCTAATGCCTCTGGTAAGGCATGACAACACCCCCACCTTTCCCCTTTCCCTTCATGCAGAAATCTATTGGAATTCTGGTCACTTAAACTTCCTAAACCTCATTTTGCTAACAGAAGAATAAGAATGCCAGACATTTACAGAGCACACCAAGGTTTAACAGTAACATGATAACACATACGTGCTGCTCAAAAACCACTACAGGCTCTTTAAGTAGCTGCCTGGATTTGCAGGCAAGCTGCTGAAGATTGTTCCTGCAGGTTCTCGAGGTTCACTCTGCTGATAGTAACCCAGAGTCATAATCAACAGTGAACAAATCCCACTGAACACCTGGCACCCACAGCCACTGAGCCCTAAAAAGCCCCATTGCGTAGGTCACAGCCCCCTCTCATCTGGCACATGACAGTCCCATGAAAGGCACTTAACACTGCTCAGTGGGGAGTTTTTGGGGCTCACATTTGTCCCTTGGCCTTTGCCAAGGTGTCATCCAAAGATTTCCTCAACAGGAAGCCTTAGCCAGCCACTTCTGGCTAACTGGCTGTTGCTAGGCCAGATGCTTTCCCCTCCATCAAGCATGGATAGGTGGCTTCTCAGGACTGGCTTGAGAAGAGCACAGCTGTCTTAGTGTGCTAAAATAGGCACTTTAATTTGTTCTCCCCACTTTGGCCAGTGAAATAACATATGGGCTTCTGCTCTCTTCTTTAATTTGCTGCAAAGCAGCCCCAGGGTTTCAGGAGATAGAATTTGGTGATTACACTTGTAAGGATCCTGAACAGTCATCGAGCTGGTATCTGCACACTCACTAACCACTCCACTGTGAGGAACAGCAACACTACATCCCACATGTTCTCAGGTCTGCACCTCATGTCTTAGAGCAGGTAACACTGATGGCTAAATCCTACATACTGCACTGCAGAGCAATTTTGCTGGCAAAATCCTTTAGTAGCTTAGTTGCTATTCAATACCTGGGAGGCAGGGGCAGGGTTTGCTGCCACTCAGTTTAGCATTAAAAATCTTATCTTCTTCCCTCAAAGGTGACTCACAAACCAAGTATAGCCCTTGGAAAGCCAGTGTTTTACCAACCTTGCTGTGGTGGGTCCTTACAACTCGACCTGAAGAGGCATGACATCTTAAAATGGGGACCACAGACTGGCCGGTACAGAGCTAAGCTTAAAAAGCTCTTGGTGCTGTTTGGTACCTGGTGGGATCTGCCTTCCTGTTTTAAGGTAACGGTATTAAGAGGTGTCATCATGCGGCCAGAGACAGACACTAGTTTAATGACAAAGACAAATATCCTTCTGCCTTGGTCTCAAAAACAACCTGTTTTCACTCTCTGAGAGCAGCAGCCCCTCAGGCAGCGACAGCCAAAATGACACAAACGTCCTTCCTCACCTCCTCCCTCCCCTTGGGAAACTGAGGCACAGAGCAAGGTGGCAACTTGTCCAAGGCTGCTCAGAGCATTGCAGACAGTCAGGAGGCTACATGAACTGCTGGTCTGGACATCATCTGTTCGCTGCAGCAGCCTCAGGAAGCCGAGCTCTGTGGCTGGGAGGATGCTTTTTTGGGTACCTACATGAGGTCTGAAGATGACCAGGGTGAACAGACCCTGATCTGCAGCAGGACTAAGGATCCCTGTCAGAGCCTGGCTTTCCCAGGGGCAGTCAGCAGGAGCAGGTTTGCTCACCATTGCCTTGGAGTCCCCTTCCCCCAGCCAGGCAGAAGAGGGGGAGGTCTCTTCCCTGCTCCCCCAGCCCAGCCTCCTTCTGACCACGGCACAACTGACCCCAATTCAAGCTGCTGACACTTATGTTCAGGGTGTTTCAGAGCTTCATTATTTGTGAATGCCTTTTTGTGCAGCACCATTGGCACTAGCACAGCCTGTTCCCAGCCTGTTCCAGCAGCTCCCCAATGACTGAGGTGACAGGCTCAAAACAAGACATGGGTTCTGAACAAGTCTTCAATGGGGTCAGTCAGAGACAGCAAACATCCTGGTGGATCTTCCTCCATTTCCAGCTTCCCCTCCTTGTACACCTCCATGCACACAGCCTTCAGTTGCTGCTCTCCAAGAGCTCAGTGAAGAGCTGCTTGGTTAAAAATACACATAAACATTTTTAAATCCTCAGCAGCAGGACGGGTATCGACAAACTGCATGGCACTGGGAGAAAGGCAGCAGAAATGTCTGGGAGGCTTCTGGAACTGATTTGTGAGGATCAGATTAAAACATACTAAACATCTATATCCCGACTAAATAGTGAGCCTGCCAGGCTCAGGGCAGGAAACTGGCTGCATTATCAGGGAGATAAATGCTGTGAGGGACAATCCAGAATATCTGCAGTTACTGTGAGAATCCTATATTTAAGAAAGGGAGGCTTCTCCTGAGGGGTTGCTGCATAAACTTGCAGCCAGGGAATAGTACCTGAAATGCTCATTGCTTTCTCCACATCCAGCCCGTAGATGCTGCCAGGCTCAAGTTAGGGAAGAGGCCAAGGTATGTCCTCAATCACCTTCTCATTACAGAGATCAGGTGGTAAAATGGTGGGATAGAAAATAAAAACAGAAATAACTGAAAAAAGAATAGCATTGCCAGAATAGATGTGTGTCCACACCTCCAACTGCGGCCAGAGATGCTCAGGGAAAAATGCAGCAACAGAGCAAGTGGCACAATCCCAAATACTCCTCCAACTCTTCCAGCATCTGAGTTTGTAGTTCAGGTGTTGCTGTTCCAGAGGAAATTAATGACAAAGAGAACCTCAGGATCAGAGCAGAGCAAAGTCTCCTGAGAGCTGAAAACCAGCAAAAGCATGCCAGATGAGTGGCAAAGCCTTGGAAGAACACATCTCTGTAGAAGAAATGTCATCTGTTCAAAGAAAAACAGCTGTGACCTGTATGACAAGCCTTAGTGGGCATGGACAAGTTACGATATTTTTCTTGAAAGTATTTCACATTTGAAATTATACCAAAGCTGTTAGGCATGCTTTTCCCATCCCACATCATTTGGAGAATTCCCTCTTAGTAAGCAGGGCTGGGAGTTATGATACATAAGCCATTTTGCACAGTATCTGCTTTCTGCAGGGTCTCATCCAGGGCAGTGGCTCCAACAGCAGAGTCTGCATTCTGGCAGGGCTGTTCTGCTCCTGCACACCGACACGTCCGTAATCCAGCTCTGCTGCCTTTCTGTCAAACCCTCCTTGTATCTGCAGGCACAGCACTGCTCCCAGACCTCTATTTACAAATCATACCTTCTTCACTGCCAGAAGGGGAATTACTTTTTACCAACAACAATAAACACCATTTATTGAATACTGAATACAGTTATCAATGTTGGCTAGCCTTGGTTGCTCAGGAATAAAGGAGCTTTCATCTACCCAGGTAGGAGGTTCAGTCCTGACTAGGCTGTTGAGAGGGGACAAAGCTAGAAAGCATCCTCAGAAATATCCACAATCAGCTGAGCTTGTTCTTGCTGTCAAAGGCTAAATTTCCCTATTTATGATGTTCAAGATGAATGTCTTATTTTTCTATGGAGTGGAATATTTGAATTTCTCTATTACAATTTTACAAGTAACCTTCTGTGTCAGTCAATGGGAAACTATTAAAAAATAACTGAGTCAAAATCAGGCAAAAATAATACAGGCCAAAGCCCCCAAAAAGCAGCCTATATCATTGCTACAATAAAAATCAGACTTGTATTACAAAATACCCCAGGTTTCTAATTTCCTCCTGACAGTGTTAACAAATCTGTGCAGTTGTCCTGCTGGTAAGGATCTGGAGGGAATTGCAGCTAAGCAGGCACGTACCAATTCTGCCGTCGTGGGACGTGGGTGATGAGACATAGAAGTGCCTGAAAGTAGCCCACAGCTTAACATTCTAAAGCACCATAAATCCAAAGAAGAAACTGCTGCCTTCATTATCCTCAAATAATTGAGGGAGAAGAGCATTTAAACAGTACTGGAGAGGCTGCAAAGTTTAGCCTTGAATATCAGCAACAAAGCCTGTCTCACCCCCTCCCGATGCTAACAGCCCCTCTAACAGATGCTCTCACTAGTAAGCACTGAAATGACAGACTGGTGTAAAGAGACACGTAGGATCAGACACAAACCTGGGGACAACTGCAGTCCCAGGACTGTCCCTCTCTTTTGCCACCACAAGTTCCAGCACAGAGAAACCACATCACCCATACAATGTGTAGTGAAAAGCAATCTGATGAGTGCTACCCCAGAAAAAACACAGGAGTGAGGGATGTTTCTTCCTGATCCCAAATGGGTCCCGAGTGACCTTCAAAATCAAACCAGAGCAGGGTAAAGAAACTGAGCCCCATGACTATTGCAGGATGGACAAATGGATTCTTGTTGCCAGTGCTGATGCCACATCTCATGCAGTTCATGCAATGTCATGAGAAACCCTTTGCTCTTCTTTCATCATTTTCCCTTGCTTCCCTTTCCTCTTCTGTATATGTATGGCCAGTCTTCGCGAACGAAGATTTGGGAAGGGTCTTTGCCCTTCGAGCCTGCGCAGTGGATTTTTTAGGTGAGACACAGTGTGCGCTGAGCTGAGCCCACCCTTTAATCCTAAGGTTCATCTGCCGGGGCCGAGCAAACTTGGACAGTGGCAGTGAGGTCCTCAGGACGTAGGTTTGTTTAGAGTGACCTTCTCTTAGATGGATGGCCTTACAGGGCTAACGAGCTCCATCTACCCGGGGGACTCCTCTGACCGGGACACGAACCCGGGCCGCGGCGGTGAAAGCGCCTTCTATGCCTATGGCTATTACACAGGATCTAACTACTTTCCAGTTTAGTTGCTTTCAACTCATTTCTTCTTTCACTCTAATATCCCCAGCTGTACAATCAGAAGTGAGAAAAGGAAGACCACAAGGACCTGGATTAGTCGTGACCACATTATTGCTGTGCTGTCACTCTCCATGGGATGACTTTTCAGTGCATTAGAGACATTTCGGAATTAAAGCTAGAGTTTAAGACCAAAGACTTCTACATACTGCATTTTATTGGTGAAAAAACCACAGCCCACAATGCCAAGGGAATGAAATATGGTCTCTTTTCTCCAGGCTGACATTTCCTTCTTACTTCAGTTGCTTTTTTTTGTTTGTTTTTCACTTTCTTTACCACTGAACTTGTCCACCCTGCACGTGCACTGGACTGAGCAGTCCTGCAGTCAATCACAGTGAGTCACTCAACTCAAAAGGTAAAGGGTTAGGCCCACAGTACAGTTCAGGAATGAGTAAATACTGCTCTGAAGGGGTTTGTATTTGGGCACAGGTAAGTGTTTGTCTTATCTGAAAGCTGCTTTAAGTCATTGTTTTCAGCTAAATAAACTAAAGGGCACAGCAAGGTATGGACATGCTGAAGTGCAGGAAATCTCCAGCACGTAACGAGTGGCCAGCACACAAAATCACGATAACTCATTGAAGTGCTTAGACCTTGACATCTGAAAATAACTATATCATTATACTTTATTGTTTAGAGGTCTTGAGTACTCTGTCTGCAAAGACAACCTGTTTTAATCTGATCACTTCTCATGGGTAAGGCTCAATGCCTAGGTTCTGGACCAAGACATCCTTCATGAAAAGGGAGGGAAGTGTTTTATACCCTCCTCCATAAAACACCACACAGGGCACAGACACAAATACCTTTCTCTGACACACAAGTTACACGCTGGTGTTGATCAGTCCCATGAAACAAGATGAACAAATTACCCTCAGGCAAATCAGATTTCCTCAATTCAGAAGGCAGATGGCAGAGCCCAATCAAGAGGGAACTAGAGACACCAGAGATTACCTTGCATTGGAAGCTCCTTTCTGCCTTTGTCTCTGAGACTGAACATCTCAGTTTCTAGGAGGGGTTAAGCACCAGGTGTGGTGTCAGTATCCTGCACCAGTCACCTCTGCCAAGGAATGGTGAGAAATCAGCCTTATCACACCCACTCTGCAGGGTGTGCAGGGGATACTGAACACAGGCAGCCCTCCGAGGGGCAGTGGACACTGTCTCATGTCTGACAACAGAGCACGGATCAGCAGGAGATGTAAACCCCCACTAAGGCCAGAAGATTTTATAGTCCTTAATGCATGTGATGGGCTGGACTGAGAAGTAGGGAACAGCTAGCTGTGGGTGTTTGACTCTGCCTCTTTTCCTAGCAATGCCAGACACCAGCTGCTACACTTCAAACTTCTGGGTCTTTGTCCTGTCCCTAGTGGAGCAATGGGATTGGGTAAGCACTGAGGACCAGGCATCGGAGGACTCTGCTGAGCCTCAACTCTTGTTTCTACACATGGACCCATCACAAGCTTCTGCACCTCAAATCTCCCTTGTCAGTCACACCAAACCCCCAGGGAGGTGAAGCACCCAGGCTGCGAATTACTGTCCAGCTTTCCCTCTTCCCATGGGAGCCTGCACACCTGCAGGAACGAGGGACGGACACACTTAACCTCCCCAAAACGAGGCAGCAAAATTCTGACTTTTCCAATGTGCATGAGTCACTTCCAACTGGGTTATTAAGCTATTACATTGCATTATTATATTAACGTCATTGCCATTTTCAGGAGAAGATAAACCTAATTTTAATCTGCTCTTAATTGAAAGCTTATCAAGAGACTGGCTCCATCCCTACACAGTCAGACGCTTTTTTTTCTTCTCCTTCCCTTCCCCCTCTCCATACGCTGCACTGTACACTGATGAAAAGAAACATTTCTATTCATTAGAGAAAAATCAGCTTGGAGTCGATCAGGCCTGTTAACCTACAGCCTGGGCTGTTATCACAGAGCAGACCTTTCCTAAACCAAAAAGCTGTTGGGGGCTGTGGTTTGGCAGCCTGTTGCAGGGGTTTTGCTAGCTGCTCTTTTATGTGCTGGGTGGGGTACTTGACAGTTTCCATTAGAGGACGTGAGAATATTAAAAATATTTAAGCAGCTGTGGAAGAAAGTTAACTGTATAACGCAAGTTGACTGTGCAGATTTTAATTACAGATTCCTCAAAAAATCCATAGAAACTCTGATTAAACTCCTAATTACTTTTAAAGAAGTGAATAAGCGGTCAATAAGATGAACAGCAGTCTCTCTCCTTCTTTCTTCTTCTTTCTTTTTCTTGCAAGCAAGCTCTACACTGATAGCATGCTGCAGACGTATTATCACAGGCAAGTTAACAGAAGACCAAGGGGGAAGCATTTCTCTAAAGATCCCTTTGAAAGAACTTTTTGTGACATCTTCAATACCAAGGCTGGCTCTGAAATCAATCAGGTCATAGTGATTTACACCACCAAAGGATGTGCCCATTTCCTCCAGCTGTGACTTCAATTTGCAGGATTACACTGGGTTTTCCAGCAGAGCTCTGCCTCCACACACAAGCAGTGCTGGCCTTCAGGGAGCTGTCTAGTGAGGAGAGGTGATTCTCATGGAACTGTAGGTCTTGTCCCAGGGGGCTGGAGCCAGGCCTCCTGGTTGTGTTTTACTTATAGCCTTCCCAAACATGTCGTATAACCATGCCGAGCAACTTCACTTATGCCCTCTCTGTCAGGTCCTGGAGCTGGCAACACACCTTACCTGAGAGCTGTGGTCCAAGGTTAAGACTCATCCACAACTAATATCTCCACAGCTGAAGATGTGGGTGCCTCTGTGCTAAGCAGAGCATCAGCCCCTGGCATAGAGAAATTCTCTTATTCCAAGGGGAGCCTTTACTGGATGGGAAGAAATTTCTCAATCCCAGACCTGTGGGCCATGTTTCAGCTCCTCCACCCAGGCTCAGCCCTGCAATGTGGATGCATCTGATATTCACGCTCATCCTGAAAAAGAAAAATGGTTTCCCAGTGAGACAGTTTAGTGCCTCCTCAGAACTTGCTCAAACATGCTGAATTTGCAAAGAAACTTCTTTCTTCTGAGCTCAGCTGAGACCCACAGTAAACTACAACCCATGTTCCTCACTCCCATGAGCATCACCCATCTCTTCCATGGCAGTCTCTGGCTCTCACTTAGCCAGAGTTTTGCTACAGCTGTGCCACAGCAGGACAAGCCCTGCTGGCTCTCTCTGACCACAACAGTGCTAAGACAGTAAAAAAGAAATATCTTCCCTAAAGTAATTCAAAGTCTGAAGGTGGAACTCACTCTGAGCTGGTGTACAGCAGCAAGACATGCTGTGCAAGCAGTGCTTGTTCCCAAGGCACAGCCATGCTTCATCTTCCTGTCTTCTCTCCAAGACATTATTGTTTATTTTGCTGTCTCCAATGCCTGTAACTTTAACCCTGAAAATAGCTTTCATTTCCCTGTCTCAGGAAGGAGAATGGGAGTGCTTCGGGGGGGGGGGGGGGGGGGAGGGCATGTCTGCCTGTATTTGAAGGCTCTCATTCTCCATCTGTAAGTATCACCATGCTCTGCCTCTCACACAATTTTTTTAATATTTTCCCCCCAGAGAAAATTCACAGTTACCAAACCTCCTTCCCATACCACTGCCAGCCATGTTCTAGCTAACACACAGGTCTGTGAAGCAGCCCCCCAGCTGCTGAGGGGCACTAATCACCCATTTCCCCATCCCTGCCAGTAGTGACAATGCATTCTATATTCCATGATGTGGCCAGAACTGTCCTCATTGTATCTGACTGCCCAGGTCCCAAAACATTATCTTTCACAAACCTTTCAGACTAGTCTCCAGATAAGGAGAGACCACAGCCAGAGGATGCAGATTCCCTCTGGTAGAATTGTTGGCTCAGGGTGACTAAAGCCATACTGTGCACTGAGTACAGCACCTGAGAGAGCAGGGCTCAGTGCTGGCTGGGAGCTCTCAAGGCTTTTGCCATAGAAATAATTTTGGCAGAGGAAACACAGCTAAAATAGTAAGGCCATAGGGCATGGACATTCAAAACCTGTTTGTTTTGGGTTTTTTTAAAGCTGTAGTGGGGTCTTCAAAGGGAGAAAAAAAATTGCAATAGGATACATGTATGAGAAATAGAAAGAGATTTTGGGGTGCATTGGAGAGTTCAGTTAATTCCTGAGCCTTGAGCCAAGTGGATGGGAGGAGAAAGAAAGAAGCTTGGAAAGGGAAGGAGGGAAGGAGTTTGCTCTGCAACCAAATCTGGGTAATAAGGCTTATGTGGCTTCCAGTGACAGTGTGAGAATTTACAGTATAATAAAGATATATATGGCCATTTGGAACAAGCTATTTCTAACATAAAATGACTCTGTATATTGATTGCCCAAGGAATTTGTACAGAACACTATTTCCAGAGATATAACTGAGCATATTATTTACTCACCATAAAAGCCAGATAAATGGCCAGGCTCCAGGAGAGTGTGAGGCAGCGGTAGTTGTTCATTGACAGATGAATGGAAGGAGGTTTGACCGTGACAGAGAACATCAGGATTCCAGGAACTATACCACCAACTTTCACAAGTCACTGCAATGATCAGGTGTATCTGCTTGTTCTTCAAAAAAGGGAGTCTGCTTCAAGGCCCTCTTGAGAAGGCAGGAGCCCAACACAGAGGAGAAATCTGATTTCTCCTCTGGAGCAGCACTGAGAAATGAGGAGTCTGAGGCCAGCAAGCCCAGAAAGCATCAGGGTCTGAAGCAGAGCAGGCTCCTACATAGCAGTATAAAAGCAATCGCTTGAGGCCCCCAGCCATGGATCTCCAGCTAAATCCCACATCAGTCACTTAAGGTGAGGGAGAGATGACAGTTCAGCTTCTGTCTTGCTTCCCACAAGCCCAAGGCCATCCTGGCCTGAGGCAGGTCCCCCTCAGTACTGAGAGTTCCTGGTTCATTTCCAACTGGATGGAAGTGCCTGAATGGCATTTTATGGAGTTCAGAGAGCCAGATCTCTGATCCTCATCCCAAGAGACCCTGGGTATACTGGTGTTCAAAGCAAAATGGTGTTGCAGGCTTCCTTGTCTCAGAAGCAGACTATAAACTTCAAAGCATTTCCCTGGGAATGTGATGGGAATTTCCTTCCAAAGCAGTGAAGGAAGAGAGTCTGAAAATGAGGGAAGGAATAGAGAAATATCTTTTGGCCTCCCAGAAGCTAAGCAAGAAGTAGGGTCATCCCAGAGATGGGGAATTCTGCAAAGTTTAGCAGATCTGGTGTGATTGTATTTAGCCTATTGATAGTTTTGCCTCAGCTCCTAAAACAGGTGAAGAAGCAACACAGTCTTGAGCATCTCCTTGCCTTTCACACTCCATCACAATGTTATGTGTAGGCAATACTGAGTCCAAAGAGATCTCCTAGGCAGGGTTTGCATCCTTTCTGTATTATTAAGGGTCCAGACTGTCGTAGCAGTTACATGCAGACACCTAAAGGACTGCCCAGACAGATGATGGAGTCTTGACTCAGGACTTCAGCTCATCAGCAAGTTGCTCTAATAATGAAAATAAACTCTCATGTGTGTTAGGCTATGAAAGGGTTGTAAAACTGTGTTTACATTCTTCAGCACAAAGCCATGCTGTGCAGCAGCCCAGAGGACCGTGAAGGCTGAATATTCTTGTACTCCTGCTGCCACCTAAAGGAAATGTCTCAAAAATGTTCTGAAATATCCTGGAATAAACATGTTCTGAAATATTCTGACATAATCCAGGCTAGAGTAGGCTTTTAGCTGAAGAAGGATACGTTTGGAAAAAGGACTATTACAAGCAGGAATCAGAACCAGTGTCCTGGCAGATTTTCAGTAAAACCATGATGGCAATTGCATGGGATCAGGGGACTTCTGCTGTCAGACTGTGAGGGCTCTAGCTGTGACCACCCTGCCGGTCAAGGTCTAAGGCTACAGTTGAAAGAAGGCTTGTATATGGGAGCAATCTCTCTCATTACATGAGTCAACCTAAATAGAAAACCAAAACAGCTTTAGGATCATAAAAATACTATCCTCAAGTCATTTAGGGCTAAAACAAAAATACCACCAGTTCTTGTTCAATGGATCCCTCTGAAATAGTTTTCTTAAAGGCACCTGCTTCCTCTGTTTGAATTCTTCACGTTATTCAAGGGAGACACCAGGTCCTTTGGTGCTTTTGAAGAGATGGTGACCAGGTCAGGCTGGCTTTAGAAATCTGGCACCATGTCCTCTTTGGGCCAGGTGTTCCTGATGTTGGCTGCCTATGCAACTCACTTGGAATACTCCACGCCTTTCGGATTTGTTTGCTAGAATTGGATGTGCTCCAATGATGCTGGTGGTAGCTGGGCAAAGGGGAGATTTCTAAAAGGAAATGTTCCCATATTGTGCATAAAATAGCAATAACTTTGTTCAAGCTTCTATGCTGAATAAATGCCCAACACCAGAAGTTCTGTACAGTCAGCACTAGTGAGCCCAGGGAAATATTAAATTGCCTCGTAAACTGGAAGCCAAGTGGAAGTATTACTTAAATGCTCAAAAAGTATAATTTGCTGCTGCAGAACAATGAATTGCCGTATTAAATAGAGGGAACATTACCACGAGTTATGAAACTGGCTTTACAACTTAAACCGTGTTCACATTTTAATAACCTTCTTTTTAAGGGGTATGAGAATGTAGCCTCTTTAGTTTTCCCCATGTATGCACATGAGGGCATGCATGGAAAAATGTGCATATGGCATTCAGAGTGACTGAGTAAAGAAATGTCATTGACATCTATCAGGGGGCAGGAGCACTCCTCATGAATGGGACGGTACCTCCCACTTCAGGACACTGGCAAAACCTCTCCAATCCAAGATGATTAAGTATATGCTTCCAGATATCTCCATATGAAATGGTATGTTTGTCAAGATCAGGTCGCAGTGCATAAGCTTTAGTGCACAGTACACTCTGATGTATCATTCCGTGACATGAATATCTAGCAAACTTACTACCTTCCCTACATATTTACTTTTTTGGGATGAGTGAACACTGTATTGTCCTTATTTCACAGTGAGTTAAGGTGAAATGCATATGCATTAAGCAATTTGCCCCAAACTATCATATTGCGATGTGTCATTTGATGATAGCTGCTGTTTCCTGCTGTTATTCAGGAAGCCATTTGACTCGCAGCCTGTGACTAATGTCTTGCCTGAGTAGTCTTGTCAGGAGATGTGATTTCTACATATGCTTTCCTTCTCCCTGTGTTCCAGAGAAACTGTATCTACCCAATTTGGTCTAATACTTTCCCCATTTATCCTCACTAGGGAATTTTAGCTTCTCTTGAAAGTGGAAGAGAAGGCTATCTAGGTCACCAGGCATAGATGGATATGACCTTTTAATTAAATGTTCTGAAACTGCTGAGGAATTTGGAATGGAAGACAATATGGATTATTTTTTAAATGAGAATAAAAAAAATAATCCTTTCAAAGGATCATCTCCTTGTAATGTCTGTCTTGCTTACTCTCCCAGACTGCATCTCAGGTTCAGGATTCCTATGAATCCTCAAAACAGACAGCACAGGAATGCTGGTGTGCTTTGCTTCAAGACATTGTGCAGCATTGACTCCACAGCCAGCAGTTCTTATGACTGATGTCAGAACATGCTTGATAACAGAAGATGGAAACCAACAGGGAAATCTGAATGATGGGATTTTACCTTACCATTTAATTCCTCAAATAGGAAAGCACTTTTTTTTTTCCTTCAGTACTCAGGAGCATGTACTTTCAGCTACTTACAACAGATGACATTGACATCTATCCTCAGCTGCCCTCAAGGTGTTTTCTACAGAATATAAGAATTCCCAGAGTCTTTAAGCACAGAGGCAGTCAGGTAACTCTGGCTAAATATCTCTGCAAGTGTGACCATAGGTGTGAGACACCTCTCACTTACCTTCAGCTAAAAAAGTGACACCTGTAGTCTAACCTATTCATTGAGAAGGTTCCTCTAGTCACGGGAGGGAGACCAGCTTTTCTGGCAGGCAGTTTATCTGCTCATCTCCAACTTTTTCCTTGGGAGGAGAGGAAGTCTTCTTAGCCTACCTTTAGATGACTGGCAGGGAGGGGAGAGGACCTCTGCCCCAGAAGATTCAGGAGGCTGTGTGCCCAAGTCCTGCTGAAATACAGGCTTGGAAAACTACTTAGAACATTCCTCATTTCTGGTTTTGTCTCTTCCAGCATGACAAAGTAAATATGCACATTACTAATCGAGAATAGAAAATCACACACATAGCTCCCTCTCTGAGACAGGAGAACACATTTCATATTCTAACCATCTCTGAAGCCTTGGGGTTTACTTCCCACACAACTGAAATTAATTTTACTTGCAACTTCTCATGAAACAGTGTCTCCAATACTTTATTTGACACACTGTGTTCTTACCTATATCTATTACTTTCTGTAATGGTATCCAAGGGAAAAAGACAAGCAGATTTGCATGGTACACGCTGGTTATGAAAACAAAAGAAGCCAGGAGTTTTCAGCACCATTCTCCTCCCCAAAGCCAAAGTCCTCACTGCCTCTTGTTGGTATGTCAGAATCATAAATACTTCGCTACAATGGTTTATGTATTACTTGGTCTTGGTCTCCTCCACTTTAATGCAATATTTTTTGTTTCAAAGTTCCAGCAACAAGGCAGAGCAATACTAGGCACAAGACATGCTATGCACATGCCAAGGCTTGTAAGGCCTTAAGAGCCCATCTGTAGCTTTTGCACACCAGGAAGATGAAGTCATACTGGCACAGCTTTTTTTGCCATTAAAAAAAAAAAATGTAATTGTTCCTCAAGATCTTTGCTTCTCTGAATAACCTCACAATATTGCAGCTATCTGGCCTTTCTTGTGTCTTCAATGGAAAGTCATCCTGCTGGATCATTTGTCGTCATCATTGTTGCAGACAATAGGCAAGATGGGAACTTGGGCGACAGGTCAGGGGCATGGAGAGCACTTCATTTTATCTTGGCGATTTGAAGGAAAAAGGATTTTTATTTTCACTTTGTTAGCATGTTGCCTGTACAGATGTTCCCTTTCTGTTAGCAGTCCTGAGTCCCTCTGAAGAATTGCACATATAATCAATGACATCAAATACAAAACATATCCATGAAGCAGAACAAACTCTCATGAGGATTCACAGCTGCTTTGAGAGACCCTGATCTACAGAACACCCTAGTAAGCATTTCTATCAGTCTTGAATTTCCTGAGTTCTTCCCAGCTTTAGTGCAATACTGGAATACCTTTAGATTTTTTTCTAACTTTTACACATTTAAGGTTTGAAAAGTGTCCATGTAGAGAGATCAATGTTAGTTTTCACATGCTTCAGAGCACGAAGTTAAATCCACCTCTCTGCTTCCACTGAGCTGGCATTGGACTTTCTGCAGATACAAGCCCAAAAATGAGAGATAACAGCCCCCCTAGTGCTACCAGGGGAGCATCTTTCTTATCTGCAAGCAGGAGACATGTGCATGCCGAGCTCCACTCTGGTAAATACCAAACAAGCCTAATAAGAGTCAAAGTCAGTACTTGAAATAACAGTAGAGCACAGAAAAGGAAAGGAACAGCAGGGTCTAAGAGGGGCCTTTGGAGCATGAAGGGCAGAGAGTTGGGGAGCAGGGAAACCCAGGCTCTGCCCCTGGATACTCTCTCCCACACACAGGTCCATGAGCAGGTCTGTAAAATTACTGTTTCACCTTCTGTGAGCTCAGTGCTAATTACAGGAGTCTATACTAGGAGCAAAACCCAAGGCATTAAAGGCCAGTGTTTTTAGGCCAGAAGGTAGAGAGGAGTACAAGCAATAAAGAGAATTGCACTAAAGATATGAACTACCTGCAAGGGGACTAGAAGACCTATAAAAACAAGGTGAAGTGAGTGAGGAGGATTATTAAGGAACCAGAAAGAGATATTGAGTATCAGACTTACAGAGAAGTTTCCAGGAAGCATAATGCACTGTGGACAAATCTGTACCAGGCAGAGGGTAAACAAGACAATTACTTCAGTAAAAACACTAGAGGTGAACTAGTCAGAAGGTGATGAAATGGGGGAATTTATTAAGTGATTTTTTTCTTTCTGCCTCTTTTCAGGGAGGGGAGGATCCAATGCCATGACAGGGACAGTCCCTGGGAAGGAGAGGAATAAATAATGTGCAGATAGCAACAGAAGTGGTTTTGGAAAACAAAGGGCATTCACCATTGCCAGATACATGAAACACATGGTTAAAAGAGAAGATGCACCTAACAGCTGTGTGGGAAATGGAGATAATAGCAGGAGAGCATCAGGTCTAAGGAAGCTAGCACGCCAGCAAAGGAACACAATGGAAGGTGTATTTTCATTAGTACTGGAATATTGCTACTGTATTAGCAGAGTGCTGAGATACCCAAGCAGGATCAGAGGAACAGGGACAAGGAGAAGCCCTGACATTTCCAGAACTGTGAGTCTGCTGCAGTTGCCCTATAAAGCCCCATTTCATCAGGCCCTGCTGAGCTTCTACATATGGCTGATCCATGTGCACACAAAAGAATGGCAGATCCAGAGGACAGAGGAATTTGGCAATCTGCTTGTAATTTTACTTTGATGTAGCCCCAAACAAATAGGTAGTCTTCTCATATTTCATTATAATATCCAAGCAGGAGTAATATTCAAGTATGAGTGGCAGCCTTTATAGCAGGACAGCCAGAAGGCTCATGCCATAGCCTTTAGTCGGGACTCTGAGAACCTGTCATTAGCTCTGCCCATGAGCCAGAGCAGACACTGTGGATTCACTGTACTTGGGGCTTTCCAATCACAGCAAGGAACTAGACTGTGAAGGTGAGAGAGGAGAAACTGAGGCATAAAGTATAACAGAGGCTTGGCTTCTTCCTTCACATAAGAAGTCCATGGCACAAATGGCAATTCCTTCTTGTAGATGAGTAACAACTCCAGTCAAGCTAGTACAATTACTAGAATTAAAAGGGAATCCAATCCATTTAACTAGATCTACTGACTTCCACATTAGCCCTCAAAAATTCGTATTTCAGATGGAAAGGAGATTTGCAAGGAAACAAAGTACACAAAATAGCTATATTTCACCTCTTCCTTAAACTCACGACGTGGGTGGTAAGCACAAGCATGGGGGAATGATGATAATAAAACCCTAGACTATTTTCAAAGAGAAAGAACAGTCCCTTGCCACACCTGCTCTTACAAATGCTTCTGCATGGGGTGAGTTCTGTGGAACAACACTGCTCTCATTAAAGTGTCCAGAAAGGAAGAAGGGCAAAAATTCTAAGGCCTGATCCTCACACACACTTTGTGCCTTATCTCACATAATGGTTGTATTCCCACAAACACGCAGATAAGATTTTTCTTTAGAAACAAGGCAGAATTGTTTTCCAGATAAATTCTAAAAGGTGAGTAGTCCCATGCTTACTAAAAGCAAGGAGTATACTTTCAGGTTTAAGTGATCAGTTAGGCAATAAATGCCCAATGCTGTCATGCCTATTTGGTAGCTGGTTCACTTTTCATGACCCAGAGTTAGCCCTTAATTAGTCCTTAACTAGTCACCAGTGGCAGTGATTAATAAGGTGAATTGCCACTCAGGAGACTTAATTTTCCTCCTGCTTCTTCTGTTGTGTCTATATGGACAGCAAATTCTTTACAGGAAGGATGGTGTGGAGTGTGTCCATCTATTTTCAGGTTTTGTGTCTATTTCCATGGCAGTGCTGTTCAGGCTCAGTTCTCCAGAACAAATAAATGTTTTAAATTACATTTCCCATAAGCATCAGCTCAAGGGACTGTATATGGCAAATTTACAACTCTTTCCATTTGTCTACAGGAAGATGAGGAACATGACCACTTGTAAATAACAGGTTTGAGAATATAAATCATCCCTCTGCTTCCATCCCTCTGTCCCAGAGACTCTGAAGCTAAAAAAAGACAGTTCATTACCATTTGGTTGTTATTTGGCCAAGTTTCAAATAGCATTAATGTGCATATTCATGTGACAGACGAGGCTCATCAGTTCAGCCCTGTGTTGTCTGTGGCAGAAGAGGTCATGCTGGCTGGTGGAGAGCCTTCACAGGTCCTGCATGTGCTCAGGACAACTCAAGAGATTGGCACAAGAGGGAAGAGACAAGTCAGCCTAAACTAAACCCAGTAGGGGATTCAGAATGGAGTTATTGTCCTGATTTTTCTTCTGAGCCCTGCAGAGCCAGGACCCTGCTCAAGCGGTAAGATGAAGTCCTTGGACAGAGATTAGTGGCATCACAAGTCTGAGGGATCAAAACCAACCAAAACCACGTTCAGCTGTACTACAGGTTTCCATCCAATCACAGACGTGACCTTCCCCTCCATTCCTCCTTTTGTGGTGACAGCTGTGCAACTTTTCCCTCCTTCCCAAATGCATTGAGGCTTAGTGTATTGATTTGTGTCGGGAAGAGGGCAGAGCAGACGCCACTAGAAGTGCAAGGCAGTGTCTGGCAGGTGCTGGTAACCAGCTAAGTGATACGCACTACAGGAACACTTGCAAGTAAATAATAAATCTGTCTGGGCTCTGATGCATGTTGCACAGCAGCTAATGCCTTCCCCTCTGCAGAGATGCTGCTGAAGTACAGTGCCTGGCTACGTGCTCAGCAACACCTGCCCCTGCACACGGGATAGCTATGCAGGGCCCCGCCACACTGTCCTGACTTTGAGGAATATTATAGTAGCTTTAAAGCTCTCAGACATTAAGAGATCATTACTCACTGTCTCCTCGAGCTGATGGAGTCCTTGCCCTACGTGTTATCCATTTAACAAATGTCACTGTTTTACAACACACTCTGGCGAAGAACAGAGGAATCCTTCAATTCAAACAGAGCTGCGATAGATTTAAACAGCCAGGAGCGCTTTGCGCTTGCTTGGGAGCAAAGAGGTTCCGCAGGCTGAGGTCAGGGGAACAAGCCCTGAGAGAAACTGCCCTGAGCAGAAGGGCTTTCTGCTGGCAAACCCTGTCCATCCCTTGCAGCCAGTTACAGGTGGCTGCACAGCAGACCCAGCAGTGAGGCTGAGGTGTGTCCGACATCATGCAGGAAGTCTGTAGCAGATTTAGGGCTTACATGCTCCAGCTCCTGCTCAGCTGAGCAGCACCATATGGGATCAGCTTTGGATAGATACTGCAGTCAGGCCTCTGAGGTGGGAGAAGAGGCCAGCATGGAGCTGAGAAGGATCTTCCCATGCAGGCAGCATTGGCTCAACCATGATGTTGTTTCAATTTCCATGCAGTGGGTGACTGAGTTGACATCAAATCATCACCATTTCTAGCAAATATGAATGTTTCCCCTATGCTAACCTAGGAGATAATTTGAAAGTCTACAAATTTAGTCAATGGTAAAACCTATATCCAAATAACATTGCAAAGGACAACTAATAATTGTACTCCTCATAATACAGAAAAAATATTTTATCATAGCTGAGTTGTTTTTTTTTTTTAAATCTGAACTCAACGATGATAAAATGGCACAGCAAATCTACAGTATCATAAAAACTTCCATCCCAGTGCACAATGGATTTAATAACATTAACTAAAGATAGTATGTGTCCCTATTCTTCTGAAATCATCCATTTCTCATCTATGGTTAATTACTTTATATGAGACATGCTTGAAAATTATTTCCCCCATGTGGAAAACTTGGATGAAAATGAGAACATTCTGATTTAGAATAAAAATCCTCAGCAGAAAACTTAGGGTTTTTTTTCTTTTTCCTAAGCTGCTCAAAGTACTGTATTAAATGTTTTGGGTTTGGGTTTTCTATGGAAAATATCAGCTCTCCCAGGTTTTTTTCAAAGAAAGCAAATGCCCTCCATGATTTGCTGTTTGCTACATCAGAACTAGAATTTTCTAGACATTAGGTCTAACCACGCACTGCGCTGGTCTCGGTGCTATCACAGCTGCCTAATATCCAAAAGAACTCAGAATCACTGACAAACACTTTTGTTTAAATGCTCTGACACAATAGCCTGGGTTGTGCTCATCGGAACAAGCTCTGTGGAGGGGAGGTGAATTTGCAGAATCAGACCCAGGGACAAGGGTACGCAGTATTTTCGAACACACCTCCTTGTTCCTTCAGGATTGTGCCAGAGGCAGTTGGCAGTTCTCAGCACTGGTTTCTGGAGGCAAAGTGACTCTGCAACCACAGCTGGAACAGACTTTTTCGCCATTTACCCTAGGACCAAACAACCTTCCCCTGGGCCTTGTCAGAGCCATCCATTTGTGAAATGGTTGCGCAAAAGGGGCCCAAAAGGCAGGAGGAACTTGGATGCTGTTCCAACTCTAATGTAATAACAGAGGTGCTGGTCAGGAGTGATGTACTCTGTGTCCCTCAGTCCCTCCAAGATCCCAATTAATACGATTCCATTAACTTCAAAAGGTGTGCTAAGTAGTAATGCTCTGGGCCATTAATTCCAACAACGTCAGCATGCTCTTGCTGTGACATTTTCCTTAATTAGTATTATAACCCACTACCCGACTGCAAGCTTTGCAGGTAATAATTCATACCCAAGTCCCCCATAAACAGAACTTTGGGAGCTCTCTGCTAGAAACTGCACAAACTGGTACATGGTAAAAAAGGAACAGGGGCAGAGGATTTAAAATGTAAGAGAAAATAAAAGAGTTTTAAAATGTGTTGCCAGAGTTACTGTAACTCTTTGAGCCTCAGTTATCTCCTAGGGGTCTGTTAGGCTCCAAAACTGACAGTTTATGGTGTTCTTTGGACATCGACCAAAAGCAGTAGACTCAAGAAAGTGCCCCTGGATGTCTGTAGCAAACTCTAGGCATCTTGTAAAATCTTTACATGGGTTAGACTGAGCTCACAGGGATTTGGTCCCTTAAAAATGAGAAGCAAGGTCTTCATTCACCCTGAAAACAGTTCCTGAACTACTCAGACTGCTGCCAGAAATCCATATGACATGTATGACTTCAGTTCTGCCTCAGTGGTAACAAGGTAGTCTCTGGGGAGACAACCCTTAGGGGGTATTTGCAATTTAGAACCAGGCAAGATACACATGCCATGGGAGGACATATACTTGAAAGCAGAAAAAGAGAAACAATGCCAACTTTCCCATAACTTCTTAGTTTCTACTGTAACTTAAAACAAATTCTTACAGAAGGGAAGTGGGGATAAATGGGGCCCACGAACATCACTGTAATAAGAGATCAGAGAGAAGCACTGGTACACAGGGAAACAAGCAGCCAAGACCCGTCCAGCCACCCACATACATGGCCTTTGCACTCATCTCCTGCAGCAGCAGCACCCAGAATTCCCATTTTACTACCAAAACAAGAACAATTTCCACAGGCCAAAGGATCAGAATACCCAGCTTCATGTTAGGATCCCTTTCAGATATGACCTTAGTTCACTTTCCCCCACAACATCTAAAACTTGAGAAGTACTAAGTACTGAAAATAGTCAGCAAAGCATCATTTTCTAAATGAGCCACCTGCAAGTAACTCAGAAAAGAAAGAGCTGTAACATCCAAGCTCTAAAAACAGGTATAGTTTGGCCAGAAGTCGTCAAAGGTCAAGTCTCCCAGAACATGCAGTGCTGCTAAATGGCCAGATCTTCAGCAAGGCAGGCTGGCAAGGTATCAGCACAAGAGGGCAATGATGCCGTGGATATGGGCCAAACAGTCACACAGAAAGATGTAGGCTGATGGAAGGACACTGGATATTGAGTAAACACAGGAAATGTAAACAAAGATGTCATCTCCTTCAAAAATGGTCTCTTTGGGATTGGCTCCAGAAAGTGACAGAGTTTGGGATGCATAGTGTGTCTTCTAACTGTTATCTCATTCTCCACCTAGACACCACAGATGTTCCTGGTAACAATTCCTCTTGTAGCTAAATGAGATAACGTGGATGGCTGAGAGATGCCAAAAATGTTGTTCCCAGATCACTAATTCCTTGTTTTTCCAGCTGAGACTGCCAAGAAGAGAGGCACTGACTGCCAGTTAGAGTTTCTGAAGGCAGCATTACTTCAGAAAGAATTCAGATGAGACCAAACCACTCATGTCCTCCAGGACTTCATTTTCATCACCATGGAGGAAAATGTAATTCAGCTCTGGAGGCCTTTGACACTGAAGTCTGAGGATCCCAGTCTGATCTCTATAATGTTTATGTAAATCAAGGCCTGCTTATGCCACAGAGTCAGTGACACTTCATTGGTGCAGTATTAATAAGGCCCCAGATATCACCTCCCCTGACATGTATTCTGAAAGGAGATGGAAGATGCCTTGATTATAATTCACTGCCTTTTCCCTTACATGTGTGACTTGGTAATTGCTAAAAGAAAGGAAGAAAAAGTCTTGATGTCAAAGGGGAGGTCTATGCTGGTGCAGTAGCTGGAGCATGTCTTCCCCATACTAGATCCATGATAACTTACTGGATGAGAGGTTAACAGAGACGAGAAAGGACATCAGTCCCCATCTCCCACCTCCTCACCACAGCACTTGGATTTCACATTACCAGGGCCGTGTCCGTCCTTCCCTCCAGCTTCATAACATATGAAGGACATGAAGGGAACATAGCAATGCCTGGAATATGGGTAGCAGCAATCCTGCACACAAGCCCAACACACAAGCTCATCACTCACAGAGTGTTGGGACTGGGGCAGCATCCACTGCACCAAACCAACACCCTCCCCACCCCAGTATCCTTCCTCTTTCCCACCAAGACTCTGAGAGCCTCGGTGATTTTGGTCATTCTCCAGCTTTCTGCCAGAAGCAGACTGAGGAACAGACCACAAAAAAAATACTTGCTTGAACCACACTGTGTCATGTTTTGATGAAGCATAATGGGTTTTGCAACCACCAAAGGATCAGTCATAAACATCCATTCCCACTAATGCAGTCACAAGCAGTTCCTCTCAGTAGATCTGAAAAGCAATATAAGACAGCAGCCATCAGCAGGTTAAATGAAAAATAAGCAGAAGACATGGGCATAATCCAAATTATTGCTCCAGTCTCAGTGTATTCATTGCTAGAAATAGCTCAAACTGAGGTTCAAGCCACCGCATTTCCAAACAGCTCCCTGACCCCTCACACTTTAGAAAGGCTAAGACTGGCTTCTGAGGCTTGACATTTAGTGCCAAAAAATTTTTTTCTCAGGGGCTGGTCCAAGTCTGTGGACTGTGCAGCCTGCATGATCCAAAAATTCACTACAAACCACTTTACCTCTCCTTCCAAGTGTGAGGCCCATTTCCCAGTGAGGCAGACTATTTAATACCACCTATGCTTAAAGTGAAAAAGCTGTGCAGTTTTTTTAAAGTTCTCCTTCTACCGTCTTCTGCTGGGGAGAGTAGAATTTGTAAACATGTGAGGAGCTGTTGGCTTTCCTCATTTAATGTGGGACTGAAAGGCAGACAGGCACCTCAGCACCACCAATGGGTCAGATGTCTCATGGCTGATTAGAAGAAACTGCAGCAAAAATCTATCCAAGCTCAATAACAGCTCCTGTTCAAAACCATCCATAATCATCAGGAGCCTCAGCCTGTATTCTGATGAGGATGGCAATGGCCCAACTGTACAATTTTCCACATCACTCTGGAAACACACTATCTGATGAGAAGAGAGTCACTAAGCAGAAGTGCCACTTGTTTTACACACATGTAGCCAGCTCCGGAAGATGTCAGCTCTCATATAAATTAGTAACTACAAAGTGGAGAACCCAACACTAGGAAAAAAAAAAAGGAGGAACTAATATGAGAGGTTTTTCTTGGTTCATGACTGGAACAGCTACTGTCATTTAAATTTTATTATGAAAGATTAAAGGAAGCCTTAGAGTGAAGCTGCTGTGATGAAGTGGTCCCAGGGTCTCTATAACTGTGATTGGCACCATTCTGATGTGTCAGCCTGACAAAGTTATGATAGTTATTACACTGGCCCTAAAACAGACCCTTCAGCCTGAGGCAAAATAATAAAAAATGGAGAAAAAACCCTTTGGAATACACCTCAATCCACCTGAGCACAGAGACAGATACTTAACTCAGCTTTATGGGGTTTTTGGAGGTGACATGAAGCAGACAGTCAGTACTGCCAAATCTGTACATGGATGACTCTTCTCATGGATATTTTTGTATTCCGGTGTGTAAGCAAGGCTTGGTGTATGGTCAGTCCATGACTGCTCTCCCCTATGGAAGCGAGGCCCCCAGGACACAGAGAGGAGCAGGATGAGGAGCCTCTCATCAGCTCATGACAGTGCCTGCCTTGCTCATACTGGTTGTTTCTGTCCCCACAAAACAGCACAGCAACAGGCTCTGTGAGGCAGGCCTAGCACTCCCTAAGCAGGGCCTCTGGTTTTACACCCACCTTCTCCCTCAGCCACAGGTAAGGAGCAACAGCAAAGGGTCCTTGGACTGGTGCCACCACTCTGAACCTCTGTGGAGAGAGCAGTCACCTAGGAGTCACGAATGCCTGTCTCCCTATTGCCAGCCCTCACAGTGGACCTGTAAATATCTCAATTTCTGCAGGCTGCTGCCTTTGAAATCTCTGCCTGCCCTCGAGATGCCTTTTGACGCACGCAGCCGACTCGCTGACCGCGTTACACCACACACTGAGCGTTATCTCCGGCCCCAGGAGACACTGCCTGCACAAGCACAGCCAACAAACAGAAGCATAATGAGCCCTTCTCACCACCCTGAAGCTGAAGGTGAGATCCCTTTTTAATAATAGGGTATTTGGAAGGATTTATAGGCTCTGGTTGTCTCAATACACAAATGACAGCATCAGTCAGATACAGACAGCAGAGAAGGAAAGCAATATACCTGTTAGGTGAGGGGAATGCTGATGTAAGACACAGGCAGCACAGGCTGTGACTGCCAGGAGCTGAGGTTTGTGCCTGCACCTTCCTGCCTGGCAAGAGGCATGGAGCTAACAGTGAAAGAAAAACTGCATTCTGCACCCCAAGCAGGTTTGGCTTGTATTTTAGAACAGACTAAGCCCCGTTGGTTCCATCTCTTCCTGTCTCAAGGACTCTCTACCTGCTGTTTACTTAAAGCCATAGGACCTCACAGGCCAAAGAAGATGCTTCTTCCAGGTCTGTTTGCATCCCACAGCCCCTCACTGCCACACGGGTGGAAAATGCAGTGTGCAGACTTCCAACTGAAACCCATATGATTCCTCCATTAATTTAAAGGCCAAACACAACAGGCAAAATCAGTTTCTTGTTCAGGGGCTGGAAAAACAGAGGAAGTCAGCTTGCAATAACTGCATTCTTTAAAGACACTTTGAGGAAAGAACAGTACTTTGAGGCAACCAAGGATATGGGTAGGCAGATGGTAATCCCATGTTGCAGTAAGAACGCCCTGAACAACACTGCATATGAACTCAGATGCTTTGGGGCAATGGGTGATCTGCCAATGGAGTCAGCTGGCAAACCACAGTTCATCTGCACTGGTCCACCACCCTTTCTGTCCCTACACAGTCAGGGGGGTAGCTGTAGTACCAGCGTGGGAGATATCGTACAAGAACAAGGCAGATGATGCTCTGAAATGGGGCACAAGGTTGGAGAGATCGTTTTCACAATGTTTGATCTGCAAAACCAAAGCAGAAAGGCAGCCTGCCCATCCACTGAGATTATTTTAATTCAGATTCACTCAGAGAGACCTTTTAATTCGAGCAGGTCAGGGGTTCAGTTTGCTCTGTGCTTGTCTAGTTATTTCACAGATAATAGCTAATACAGTTTGAAAGGAAACTTATGCTCATGTGTTTTCAAAGATTTCCAGCAAGTCTTCTGGGCAATGTTCCCAATTTAGAATTTATCTGTAAACTAGAGAAACTTATTGAGTTACAGCTTAATTGTCCTGTTCCATTAGGTGTGTCCTGTTCCATGGATGTGAACACACTACACAGTGAATCCTGCATTTCACTCCTGTTGCTGCTCTACTGAAACAAGTACTTGGGTTACCAACCCAACAGAGATTTTTGCAACTTTGAAAAATCCCATTTTAAAATAAAACCAAGGCCTCTCAAATCATTTCTGAAAGAAACACATGTGTACCCCAGAGGCAATGGGCTATCAGCTGGGACAGGGTGAGATTCTTCAAGTCCAGGCTGACTTCTCAGCAGGTCTCCTGCAAGCATCTTTGCTGCTGGAGCTTCTTCTCACTCCATAAACATCACCGCTTCAAACAAACAGTGACTTGAACCCACCTTTCTCAGGGCTAGTGAATATTTCCCTTCTATAAAGTTGAACAGTTTCAATAGGAGGAACTGATAAAAACCTGCCCCAAAATACCCAGCATGGTACATGAAGTTGGGATACATTCATCCAAGATCGCATTCAGCATTGTCTCACATCTCCTGCTGCCCTGATGAGCGCTGTTAACTCCCATACTATGGACTGTAATAGAGCATGCAATCATTTCTCCGTGTGTCCTTGATCCAAGCAGAGCATAATCAAAACCACCTCCCTTTTGAGAAGTATATTCTGAACAAAGCTATTTCGTCAAAATATTTTCAGCCATTTCAAGTACAACAGCTCAAACCCATTTGTTGCATTGTGCATACTATGCAATTTAGCAGATCAGCAGGCAATCTTTGCCTTTGTCACTAGCTACAGTGAGAACCTTTGCCATGCAGACGCTCCCTTCTTTTCATGTGCTTTTAACAACACTTCTGCCTCCAGCTTCTCTCTGCTCCCATACACTTTGCAGATACACTCATGAGCCAAGTCAGTATCATTCACAGGACAGAGAAGGCAGAGTAAAAAGAGGGCTGAAAATACATCTCTCTTGCAGAAGGGAAAGCTGAAATCTCTGTCATTCTGCAGGGCAAACCGAACAAGCAACAAAGAACCTCGCCTTCCTCTGCTAACAGCCCCTGTGAAATCCAGCCCCAGAAAAACAGCTGGGAGTGCAGAAGCATATTGTGAGCAACTGGGCTAATAGAGCAAACTCCCAAATGGCAGAGGATGGAGAATATTCCATGTGCTCTGCAAACTGAAGCTCATATTCCTTTCGTATCCCTCCTCCATTCTCCCAGCACAAGAGAGCCTGCCCAGCACCTTCCTTGTAGCCAGCACATACCTTGCTAGAGCTGACATCTGGGATTTAGCTTTGCTTTCAGTGCCACTGCATGGCCAGCCCAGGGACTGGCATGTGCTCCAAAAACCTCCCATCTGCCCACTAAAGCAGTGGTGTTACAGTTGTGCTGAACAACTTGTAGAGCTCATCCTGAGTCACTGCTGCATCAGGGACACACAGGGCTGCAATCCAGCATGTAGGAGAGACTCCTTCATCGACATCCACATTTGATGGCTAAGCCAGGCTTTGAAAATGATGTTATACATGTTTTCCAGGAATTTTATCATTCCTGACCCTTACTAGTCAAGTCCTTGCAGAAGGACACCTCAATTTCCCCATCAGCACATTCATAAGAAACATAAACAACTATAGTCACCATGCCCTGTCCCTCAGTTTCAAGGGAAAAAAAAAAAGCAGTTTTTCCCAACGTGAAGACCTCACAGTCACCAATTGATCTTGGAGAATAGCTGCAGCAGTTTCTCTCTCTTCCTCCAGGGCTTTAGGGCTCATTATCAAACTAACAGAGGGGCAGGGTTTGCCTGTTAGGAGTTTTTCCCCATAAGACAATTTATCTGCAATTCGAACAGTTTAGAACACAGCAGGAACACAACACAATTTATCTTAACTGAAAACAGCTTCAGTCTGGCACTATTTGTCTTAGAAATCAGGGCTCCCTCCCAACATCACCAAGCTACACAAAGTTCGATGTCAGAGGTATGAAGAGGATGATGATGAGCACTTCCTACTCAAGGGAGAAAGGGAGGGAGTCAGTTTTTCTGGGGGATCGCTCCATATCTAAAAAGCCCATCCACAGGATACAGTCACTAGTTTCAAGTAGTTCTTTGGAGATGGCTACCACTCCATTGTGTTCTTCACTGAGGTGTGAGCCAAATTCTTCCTGCAAGTGAGAGCAGCAGCAAACTGTAATTCTGAGATAAGAAAAGCATCAGAGAATCTTCTCATCAACCCAGGTATAGCATGACAAGGACCTGCAGCTTTGAATGATGGCTGAGAAAAGAAATTATCATAACCCATAAATTAGACTGACCTCACACAGTCTGAGGCTTTTTTCAGGCTTTTTCAGTCAACTCTGAGCCCTTCCCTCCTCCAGGTAACAGCAAATGTCTCATTTTTCTGAACAGAAATTGTAGTGATTTATATAAACATCACTTTCAACAAAATGTGTCACATTTTATTCTGAGGCTGTCAGAATAAAACCTTCCTTGGAAAAGTTCTCCCTCTTCATTTTTGACCAAAATACTTCACTGAACTCAACCCAGATTCACAAACAATTTTATTCCACAAAACTATATTTTTCAGTGAATTAAGTACTCCTCAAAAGGCATTTCCCCCTGTGATGATGACCTCTACCATTTTCTTTGATGTGGTAAGTAACAAAAGACAACTAAGCAAGAACAAAGCACTCTTTTTCTTTACCACTACACAAGAGATTTCACACCCAACCACTTTTTCGTGTCAGAAACAGGCTTTCAGAGACATGAAGTTCCTACAGAGGGAGGATATTACTTGCCTACAGTCACACTAGAGCCAATGGCAAGGCAAAAATGATCCCTTGCATTGCATCCCTTTTGTGCTTGAACCACAAAACACCCTTGGAAGAGAGTGAGATTTATTTCTACAGTTTCCTGATTTGCAACAGAAGCACCACCACGGGGGTTACTGTGAGGAATAATCATTAGCAGAAATGGTCTCTGGTGCCTAAAAGCACCAGATACAACATTGCATTCTGCAAGATGTCATCCCCATATCTAGTGAGAGACAGACCTTGGAGCAGAGGGCTTGCAGTCTGTGAAGACGGCTGAAGGATGCGCTGGGAAGTGCTAGTCCCTTTGAAATGCAGAGAGAGGAATAGAATGCAGTCTTCCTTTTTTTTAGTAGCAGGGCAGGTTACTCTTTATCAGCTGTTAGACCTTGCAGATGTTTTCCCTTGTAGCCATGTATAAAATGACTGATATAACACAAATCTCCATATGACAAATAACCTTTGAATGCCAGAATCCTATTTTAGATTCCATTTCACCTCCTAATCTGATACACATCTTCCTGTGATGTGACAATTCAGGGTTACAGAAAAGATTGACTAATTAAAAAAATATTTTATTCAGGAAAAGGTACAGCATTTTAATAAGGAATGCATTAAAAGTAAGATTGATAGGATAAGAACTGTTGCATTTTAATGCACAAAAAGGGAAAAAGCTGTGTAAGGAACTGTAAAGGAAGACTTGTTTGGATCTTCATGGTGATACTAGTACCTTCAGTATTTGAAAACATAAAATAGTAAGTTGAACTGATATCATGTGCCAGTGCTACCTGTGCTCCACATTAAGAATGGGCTACTTACATTCTTGAAGTTGGGTGTGTGCCACGTTCCTTGTTATCTCAGCTTTGTGACTGTTGCTAAATTCCAAAGCTAGCAGATATCTGATGACACAGGAAAATGATGGGATGTGTGCTTTTTGTTCTAAACTGTATGGAAGAGCTGCCTTTAAGAATCTGGTTCTCTTAAGAGGTCTTTCTGTAACAGCAGCAAGCAAAATTAGTTTATATAAATATTGCCGGATTTATAAGTTCAGTATCTTGTCTTTACAACAATAAATTTTCTTTTCTGATTCCTATAAATTTATTTTTCCTCTATGTTCTGTGTCCTCATTAGCAGCATAGGTTTCATAGAAGAGTTCCTGGCTTCCTTACATTTGTAAGGTTGAGCAGATGTGTATCAGAAGAATGAAAGAAGGATTAGACTATTGGGCCCAATAGGATCCAAAGTCAGATTCAGTATTCCATTGCCACACTGACTTTTGGGGTTAAAAAAAAAAAAGAAGCAGGGCTCCATCTTAGGCCCAGTGCTCTTCAACATCTTCATAAAGGACTGGATGCAGGACTGGAAGGGATACTAAACAAGTTTGCAGATGACACAAAACTCAGAGGAGCTGTTGACTCCCTCAAAGGCAGGGAGGCCCTGCAGAGAGACCTTGACAAGTTAGAGGACTGGGCAATCACCAACCATATGAAGTTCAACAAGGAAAGTGCTGGATCCTGCACCTGGGATGGGGCAACCTCGGATGTAAGGATGGACTGAGGAATGAGATGCTGGAAAGGGTGCCACAGAAAGGGACCTGGAGGTCCTGGTCGATGGCAAGTTGAATATGAGTCAGCAGTGCCCTGGCAGCCAGGAGGGCCAATCGTGTGCTGGGGACATCGGGCAAAGCATCACCAGCTGGTCGAGGGGAGGGGAGTGTTCCACTCTGCTCTGCACTGGGGCAGCCTCACCTGGAATATTGGGGAAGATATTAAGCTACTGAAGAGCGTCCAAAGAAGGGCAACGAAGATGGTGAAGGGCCTTGAGGGGAAGCCGAATGAGGAGCAGCTGAGGGCATTTGGTCTGTTCAGCCTGGAGGAGACTGAGGGGAGACCTCATTGCAGTTACAACTTCCTCGGAAGGGGAAGAGGAGGGACAGGCACTGACCTCTTCTCCATGGTGACCTGTGACAGGATCCGAGAGAATGGCCTGAAGTTGTGTCAGGGGAGGTTTGGGTTGGATCTTAGGAAAAGGTTCTTCACCCAGATGGTGGCTGGGCACTGGAGCAGGCTCCCCAGGGAAGTGGTCACAGCACCAAGCCTGAAAGAGTTCAAGAGGCATTTGGATGATACTCTCAGGCACACGTTGTGACTCTTGGGGATCATCCTGTGCAGGGCTAAGAGCTGGACTTAATGATCCTTGTGAGTCCCTTCCAACTCAGCATAGTCTGTGATTCTGTGATTCTGTGGAATTCATTCTGCATTCCCACACCAGCAGACTCACAGCTTAACTAGGCCAGATTTTCTTTGTTACTGCATATTAGCCAAGAAATTCAATTAATTGGTGCAAATCTCCCATTTCTCACTGGTTACTTTGTTGCCTCACTCAATATCTCACTCAACAATGACTGTCTCCTTCCATGCAGGGTAGCAGCAATCAGGGCAAGGATATATGGATGTGATTCCTTTCTGATCCATCAGATAAAACCCATGAAAAACTGTTGAGGCTGACCCTGCATGAACTGAGGGAACAAGACTCTTTCTAACTCCTACAGTTCTGTGAAATCTCAGCATGATTGCTAAATCCTGTTCCCCAGAATTCCACCTTCAGTCAATGCTTAGCAATGACTGAAGGTTATGCTTGGGAAGCAATGAATTTGGGAGGCTCTTAAGTGCAAATAAGAAGATCTCTATTGAACACCTCCCCAGACTCTGGGCATGCCTGCATAGACAGGCTCAGGTTCACCAGACCCAAGCTCTGACCTGCCTGAATGCAAGTCAAATCCTGCCTGGAGACAGGTAGCAGCGTTAGAGCAGCACTGCTTGCTCTCGCTCATGCTCGGAGCAGTGTCCGGGTACCTGCCCAGCCCTCAGAACGTGTGTCTGACAGGGCACCAGCACAGGACCTGTCCCACCGCCTTCGCCCAGGAAAAGCACCCTTCCTGTGGCTTTCTGACACAAATGAGATTGATACGTGTTTGTGATAAGTGAATCAGTGAAATTTGCTGATCAATTGTGAGATCAGTAGAAAGTTGCTATATTGTATTAACTGCTCGGTTAATTGTCATGAGTTTAATTGTTATGTAATGTTGAAACCACAAGATTTTGTTTGCTGCGGATGACTAACACAACGCAATAATGATTTGGCACTTTACGATCTAAAAACGGTTTTTGCCTAAGCATATTAATAAGGACTAAGATGGAGGGGCTGACCACGAGGAACCCGGGTGATCAACCGTCATCCTGATGGAAAATTCCAGGACCACCGGACCCATAGAGACAAGGAACTTTGAAATCATTGGTGGGCACCCCTCAGCAACAGCGATCGCCCGCGAAAGGAGGAACCAACCCCACGATTGCCCGCGAAGAGGGAACCAAGCAGGATGTAGCCCGCGAAACCTCCACCAATCAAGGAATGACGTGACTTTGGGGGGAGGTGGTTTTCAGAGGGTATAATTGGGGTGGTTTCTGTTCCCCTTTTCGTGGACGCGGTAGGAACCGAGGCTTCCTCCGGTCGCCCGGCTGGCCGTTTTTGCTTGTTGGCATTAATAAATACCTTTTTACCTTGCAACCTAAATTCGATAGCCTCGTCTCGTTGATGACAGTGTTCTTCCCTGTTTTCTCATGAGTAGCACTCTGCTGGACAAGTCCAGAGAGTCCCAAGGCCACAGGCACCATGTAGCACACGCTGCCCCGTGCGAGGCCTCGCCTCGCAGCGCCGGCATCAGCCTGCAGTGTTGGCAAAGCACCTGGGACCATGCTGGTTCTCTGCCCCCAGCTGAGGTGTTTGAGAAACACCCATCTGGAAGGGATAAAAGCCCGCATTACCAACCACGGAAAGGCGAGGCAGCGCAGATCGGAAACGCGGCACACTGAGGGCTTTCCTGAGCGCCCGCCTCTCCTGTGCCAGCAGCTGCCTGCTGGCAGCCCGGAGGGGTTCCCACACTGAGGGAACCTGGCTGTACCCTCGGCTGCTCCTGGGCGGCGTTTTCACCGGGGCTCTGCCCGCCGCACCGACTCTGCTCGATCGCTCCCTACCAGCCCCGCAGCGGGTGTTCCCCCGCCCGGCTCTGCCCCCTCAGCCGTGCCCAGGAGGTGGCGCCGGCCCCTCGGCCATGGCCGCCCTGCCGCCGGCGCTGAGGGCGCCGCACTTGAGGGGCACCAAGACACAAAGAGGAGCAAACCGCCCTGTCCCGGGGCTCCGGGGAGCGGGAACGTCCAGCCCAGGGCTCCCCTGCCACGGGGACGCAGGGTTCGGGGGCCAGGCGTGAATGGGGTCACCCCGGGAGGGAAACGCCAGGTTTTGTCATGGTAGCCTGCAGCGGGCGGGGTTAAGCGGAGACTTACGGGGACCTGGACATTTGCTGCCTCAGAACAAGTTTTCCAGCACCAGCCGGAGCGGCCCAGGGCCCCAGCAGGTGCCTAGACCGGCGGTCAGGAGGATGTTTGTCTTTGCTCTGAGCAGTATTGCGCTCTCCCGCCGCTCTCCTTAGCCGTCACTACACTCAAGCCTTAAATGGCCGCTCTCAGGCTGAGGCAGGAATTCTGTCCGGGAAGGTGTAACATGATAGTGGGACTGGGTGCTTGTGGCAGATCTGAGGAATCGCAGGAGAAATTTGCCACTGACAAGCAACAAAAATGCAGCATAAAATCACAGAATCAGTCTTAAGTTGAATTCTCAAGATCATTAAGTCCAGCTGTTAACCCAGTACCGCTGTGTTCACCACCAAATCATGTCCCAAAGTGCCGCATCCACATGCCTTTTGAACATTGCCAGGGATGGTGATTCCACCACTTTCCTGGGCAGCCTTTTCCAATGCCTGACTACTCCTCCAGTGAAGAAATTTTTCCCAATATCCAGTTTAAACCTCCCTTAGCACAGCTTAAGGCCATTTCCTCTTGTCCTGTCACTTCTTGCCTCAGAGAACAGACCAACCCTCACCTCACTACAACCTCCCTTCAGGTAGTTTGTAGAGAGTGATAAGGTCCCTCCCAAGCCTCCTATTCTCCAGACTAAAGTTGGGGTTTTTTACATGATTGTTGTTTTGGAAATGTTTTTCTTTCAGGGCTGCTGTTGGGAAGGTGATTCTTAGACACATGGCAGCCTTTGGTGGAACTGAGGAAGGAAGTAGTTCCCTTCAGCAGTTACTCTCATCTCACCCATATGTAGATGTACACATATAAATCAACAGCGAAACCAGCAGTGGCAAACAACATCACAAGATGATTGAAGCATCAAGAGTGCTTTTAAAAAGGCAGTCAGAGATCTCAAACACCATATTCTTCAAATGCAACACAAGTTTGGGCTACTCCTGAGTCTGGCACCTGCCCCTGGGTGCCAAGGCACATTATCCCCACTGGAGGAGCAAGGCAGAGGAAGTTCCTTGAGTAGCAACTGAGGAGAAGCGAGGTAGCAAAGGTTATGGTCATGGCTGTGTGGGACCTGGCAGGGAACTGAGCCCACAGGATACAGGCCACATGCAGCTGCCATCTGAGTGTTTGTACAACTGTTGTCAGAGTTCCCTTGGGGAAAACATGTTTCAAAAAGCTCCACTCTATTTGTCTTTCTTTTTTCTGTCCCTGTTAGCAATCCTCTTCTAGGTGCCCAGTTCTCAATGTCTTGGTTAGAGGATGTGGTGGAACCCAGGAAATCATTGGGAAATCCATTAGTAAAGGGTCCTGCTCTGGACTCTTCCATGGAATAACTGTGGGAAGGCCTCTGAAGTCTGTGAGTCTTAATCGATACCAACACCAACTCTTATGGTGCTTGTTCCCATCTAAAGCCTCAGAGACTCTCTTCATTCTCAGTCTGAGGTTGTGAAAAAATGGTCTGCCTTCCTTGGCAAACTGTGGTTGCACAAGAAGAAAAACGTTAGGCATGTAAAAATAACAGATTTAAGAACATTGTGGGAAGAGGCCCAAAACCAAATTGCTTCAGATTTCTTCGCAAACCAGGAGTCCAGGGAATGAAACCATTCCCAATCACAGCACCATCTCCTGTCTTGCATACAAATCCCCCAGTGCCGTCCGCTGAAACACCAGTTCTGAGGAAATTTGTATACACACTTCACCAGTATCCAAATATAGCTCCTTAGGGAAAGACAAGCTCCTGAAAAACTGTGTGTATCTGGAAGAACTGAAATTTAAACAAAGGTTTGCTCAGAGAGAGTACAAACTGGAGTTGGGGTCAGTCTGGTCAAATAGGTTGAACTATTTGGGATGCCAAGTTTAGACTTTTGGAAACCTGCAAGCACATGAAATACAAGCACTTTTACGAGTTCGGGTATTTTTTAATTGCAGTTAAAAAAAAATCTGGCTTAAATTTAAACTTCCTCTTTGCTGGGGAGCAGCTCTAGCTCAGCCCATGTCTATGCACCAAAACTCTGGAAGAGGGGATGCTCCTAGAGTTTATACTCTCTTCCCACTAACGGTCTGGCTGTGCTAGTGCACAGGGATGAATGGTCCTGCTGGTAATTCATTAGAAGAGTGAAGTGTAGAAAGACCAATGAGACCACACCAGTCATTCAAAATAAGCTGAGAACAGGGACTGTGGATATCATTGTGCATTTATATATTCCTCCTGGAAATTACTTTTCCATGCCCTGAAGAATGCCACTTGGATATTTGTAAATTCGAGCTGTCATTTTAGTCACATGGAAGTCAGTTAGAATTTTACAATTAATTTAAATAATAGTCAGAATTTAAAATCCCTGTTACTACTCTAAGGCATTTCAAGCCATTATAAATGAAAAATGAAATTTATCAACCATTTCTGCCTTGCAGTGAACAAGTGCCCTTCACTGAACAATTCCTGCATAACAGTTGTCTTTATCTTGCTGAAGCTGAGACCAGAATCTACAGCACCAAATGCTCTTTCTTCAGAGCTGTCTGTATCTCAGCACACACACACACACACAAAGAAGAGTGAAGCAGGCCTTGCAGACACAGGGTTTTATCTTAACATAGCTAAAGCATTACCAGCTAATTCCTGGAAATTCAAAGCAGCCAGGTCTCAGACCCCGCTCACACATGTTGCTTGCGATAAGAAGCCACACTTTTGTATTTTTGCATCTGCTTGTCAGCGTGACTGAACAGGTAAGCTGCTTTACTGCTAAAGGCACCCTGACCATCTCGTTTCTGCCCAGCCCAGTGTCAGCAGCTGTAACCCTGCCTCTCCAAAGAGTTATTTTGGCACTGCTGTTCGCTAGCAAACAGCCATCACACTCTAGTCTGAGGGAGGCTGCACTGTGTCTGGGGATGCATAAATTTTACGCTGTCCATACAGGGCCTCACAATTAAATACTTAATTGTGTCATACCCTGAAAGCCCAGATAAAGTCATTTGAGAAAGCAGTGCTCTAATTTCCAGTTGTTTTGTTGTTCAAGAACTAGAAATGTTAAAAGCAGAAACAAGATTCTAGTCAGACAAATGTCTCTCTGCAAATTGCCAGAGATACACAATTAATACTAAACTGTCATTAACCCTGCGTACAGCTTTACAAAGCAGACTATAAAGTAATCTGAAATTGTGTCCTTGCCAAATTCATCAGGACGAGCTTTTTCAATACAGAGACACCAATTGTTTGAAACAGCTCCTAATGAGTCATTTTGGGTCACACATAAATTGTTTCTGCCTCAAGGGATTTGACACTCCTTTGTCAGATGCAACAGCAGCAATGATATATCCCTGGTTTGCTTTTTATCATCGATTTTGTGATGTCTCTCTGTAAATCCAGCCAAACCCAGACCTGGAGTGCCATTTTGGCAGGGTGGCCCAGGATCAGAGTTAAGATATTTATGCACCAACAGCACCTTCCAGCACCAGCTTGAGCTTCAGCATAGCCAGATCTGTTTCCTTCAGGACAAATTGGGAGCAATACTTGCCTGTTGCTGGGGTGGGTTAGTCAGCACAGCCTCACCTAATCCTACTCACCCACCCTTTGTTTGTGACTCAAACATTTGTACTTTATGATTTTTCTTTCCTCATGGACCATAGTGCTGGAGGCTGGGAGGCCATGCAGCTCGGGGGGTTATGTCCTGACAGGACTGTGAGCTGGGATGTGTGACTAACTCAGACCCAGAGGGAAAAGGGCTACCTGGTGTGGTTCCCAGGGCTTGCCTCCCTTCTGAGATGTTCTTTATGCTTTGAAACTGGCACCTTTTTAGGAAGACTGAGCCTCTTTCCTTTGTCAGAAGAGACAACTATGATTAAAATACTCTTGCACCAAATGGAACAAAATAGGGTAGCTATATGAAGAGTAGAGAGCCATGGCATAAATGCCCTTCTTGCTTAAGAAGAGAAGTGGGAAGCTCATGGTAGCATGGAGAAAAAGAAATTTGTGAGGCCAAATGACCTGATTTCACTGGAACTGTGTTTGTGGCAGTCTGGGAGCGCTGTAGTAGCACAGCAAGCTGGCTGGATATTAATTGTGTGGCTTTGTCACCTGGGCAGAGTCCAGCAGTGAGGAGACCTGCTGCTGAGCTACCTGGAACAGTCACCTCACATTGTGGGATGACCAGAATATTTCCTTCCTGCCAGCATCCCTGTAAACTGGAAAGGTGTGAGAAGTGCCAAGGCAAGCAAGGTTGAAATTACAGTTTTACTTTAGCTTAGGAAAAAAGTTACCATTTGTGCAGCCTCTCCTCCTTGTCAAAGAAGCACAAAGTGAAGGAAACACAGCTGTGAGGCAGCCTCTCGCAGCTGAGCATCTTTATCAGGCAGGAGGTCTCTGCGTGGTGTGAGCTGCTGATAAGACCCAGGAGACTCACAGCTACCACACAGCAGGGAGCATTTTGCAGCCTCTGCACTTCCAGCAACAAATGCACCTGCCTGGGTGTTGTTGTCAAGGTCCCAGAAAGCATCAGATCAATCCACTACCACCTTTGCCACATCCCACGGACACTGGTTGTTTGCCAATCTCCCATCACAGAGCTGCTCCCAGTTAACAGCAGCTGAATTTACCCGACAGCAGTCATTCTCCAGTACGGCACAGGCAATCTCACACGTATTTTCATTAGGTTTAGGGGGATTTGTGCAGCATAAGCACTTACTGTTTCCACAACAGAGGTCATTTGGATCAAAGGCTCTGATGTAACACGGTAGATTCTTTGGCTTGCTCAGCTCAACTCATCTCTACAGAATTATAAATATAGCCAAGACATTATTAAAACTTTAACAAGTTTCTCTCTAGGGGCCCTCAGTTATTCACCTGTGAGTAGCTGTTGTTTCATCACCAGGAAGGAGTCAAATGGAAAGTACAAAGGCAGGGATGGGTTCTAAGCTTCTAGTAGTCATTTGGTTTTACAAATTAATGGGGATAAAAAGTCCCCACTAAGCTCAGTACTCTCCTTCCAGGTGGTACTTTCTAAAATGTAGTCATTGTGACAAGAACTTCTTAAATAGCTTAACGGTCTTTCATCCTCTGTTAAACACAGCCACTGATCATCAGTATCCTTGACAAACACCACGTCCTGGTGAAGGTTACCAGGCAAAGTCTGGCTTGTAAGGGGAGAAGGAGCTCAAATAAGGGGACAAGACAAGCATAGCTGCTTATCTGCGTGGAGTTTTCCCCATGTACCTTCAGGTCACATTTGGCAAACATTTTTAATGACCAGCATGTATTAAAAAAAGCATTTATGAAATGTTAGCTAAATGTTTCTATTGGTAACTTTCACAGGTCTTTGTGCAGCAAGGGAGTAGAAGTTATTCCACACTGTGGTGGGAGAGGATCGTAAAGCTCATAAACATTTCCAGCAGAGTCGCTGAAGGACAAGTAATTCCAAAATAGTTTGTCTGATCCTGATGCTCAGATGAGCCCTTTGCCTTGTGCTGCCTCCGTTGTGCTGTTGTTATTCCAGAAAAATCAGAAACTGGCACAAACATGTTTTTATTTGAAGGGGGAATTTCAATCAGACACTGGCCTTTAAAACAGCCTTCACTTGTAGGAACATTAGTAGTGGGAGATTTTTAATATTGCTGTAAAGACTTGGACCAAAACTGTGGTGACAGAATAGATCTTTTCATAAATTGTCAATGTGTAAAAAGGAAATTGGTTAATGGATGAGTTGGTATTTCAGGCTGCAGCAAGCTCCCCTGTCTCTGGGAGCTGCATATGAGGATGTCCCTGAGTACTTATTGCAAAAGTCATGGCAATGAAAAGGCACAGGAGAAAGCGGGGGCTGCAGAGCTTAGTGGAAACCCAGTACATTGAGGATCTTAGAAAAGGTATATCCAATTAGGTGAGCTCAAGTTTAATTCTGCTGGTCTCTAAAAGGAAGTCATTGTGCAACTGTTTTGCAAGAGCATTGAAACTGGTAGAACAAGACACACAGCATGTGGAAATGAAACTTAAGATATTAAAGAAGAGTTTGGGTTGCTGTTGGGTCTTCTTTAATTACCTTTTTAAGACACTCCACTTTTCTTTAAACTTTAAATAACAGCATGAAGAAGGCCTCATCTCTTAGATGGAGCAAATAATCCTCTGTCATGCGTAAGCAGTTATGAGAACAAGCCAAGCTGCACAGCACATGGGAGATGAAAGATGGAGAACAGGTTCTGTAACAAGGGCCCCTGTTCAAAGCAAGTCAAGAGAGGTCTCAGCAGCTAACTCACCAGGTATGTGTTGTACATCAACAAAGCCTTCTCTGTTGAATGAAAGGCTCCTTCATCTTTGCCTCTAACCTCCATTCCTTCCTCACCACAGCAGAGGATTTGCTTTTCAGAGAAGGAAAATCTGAGAACACACTCATTTCTTCTATGGATTCAGAAAACCGCAGAAACAACTAGAGCCTGAGCCCTCGCTGTTCCCAGCAGATGTGGCATTGCCTTTACAAACACCCTGTATGAAGTTGGTATCTCTGCTTAAGAGCTGAGTAGTTCTCCCTGCTGACCCCAACCTTAAGCTCTGAGTCTGCCCTTCAGGAGCATTTCTCCAACATGAGAGTCTGCAAGTGGGGAAAGAAACCCCACAGTAACAGACTCTTTGGAGATTTCCACTACTTCAGCCCACTCCTGTGCATATAGCTGGTGAGCAGGGAGCTGCTGCCTTGGGATACTACTGCTAACCAGTTAACAACCAGGAGAAGCTGTTGCTGCAGTTTCGTTGAACTGAGCAGAGTAATAGCTGAGACACATAGGTCTTTCTATCGTCCCTCGGATGTGGATGACTACTCCTATCCTGTTTGAGGTCTAAACCGTGAAAGAAATGATCATTTCACACTTTTTTTTCACCTCATTTCGGTACATCTTCACCTTCTTATCGCATTTCCCCTACCTCCCTCAAAGCAGCAGGAATATATATTTTAACAATATTCAAAACTCTTTATCCTCATTCTTCTTTTTACATGTCCTCAAAAAGCTGGTCTGAACTCCCTATCTACTTAAGACTGTCCTCAGAACCTTATGTGGTTAGCTGAATGACCTCAGAAAGAGGTGAGAGGAGGAACGTACCTGTACTGCAGGCATTAGCCTAGGAACCATCATGAGCCAAGTTGTCTTCTCTTTCTTCCTCTGAAGTTCTTCATTTCTGTCCATCTTAGGCACTCTCATCTCTTCTGTTTAAGGATGATTCAACAATCTGCTTGGCTGTGCTCAAAAACCTTCCTGTAGAAATTCTAAAGAAAATAAAAAGTGTTGGCCAGAAATTATACAATTTTTGTGGACCAAAATCTTGAGTACCAAATCAAACTATTATCTGAGATTATCTGTTCATACTGGATTCCCCAGAAATCAGTCAAGGAAGACCCAACAAACAATTCTTCTTAGAAATACCATGGCTCTCTTCTCAAGGTGATTCACTGTCTGTTAGCATGGAACTGACTTACTAAAGTCCTTTAATCTGAAAAATAGTTGTCTCCTGCCTTCCTCCAAATTGAAGAGCGAAGTCCATGCAATAAAGCTGATCATGTCAGGGTCTTGACAACAAACTCCACAATAAGCTGTGCTCCAGCTGATGCTGATACCATGATTTTGATGAGCATCTGTTTTCAGTAACCCATGCCTAGGCATCAAAATAATTTTGAACGATTACATGGGAATTAAGATTATTACTTATCTGGACATTATATCATGTTATAAACTAGATCTTCCTAAATACACATTACAGCATAGGGGCAAGGATCTCAAGAAGGAATTACAGATAGAAAGAAAACTCCAAGTAAATGACAATCCCAGTGTCAGTCATGGAATACAGTGGTGCCAGGGCTGCCCTGAAGAGATCACCTCAGCCTCTCCACATGGCCCAGGGCAAGGTTTATGAAAAATAAGAGTAGGACAGAGTTCTTACAAAAACTGGAAGCTGACAGGCAAGGTAGGTCCAATTGGTAAGCACATATACTCACCATTTCAAGACTTAACAAGGGTTAACTACTGCAACTGTGGAGAAATAGTTACCAAAAAAACTGTGCATGTACCAGGTGCCATGCAGAGAGAAGGGCTCTGGTGAGCTGTGGCTGCAGTGGTCCTTAGCACTGCAGTAGTCAGAAGACTAAAAAATTCTGAAGTTTTCAGCTGCATTTGAAAGGCATTTTTGATTTATCAATATAAGTGATAAGCAGCTGTTCCACAAATCCAAAGTATACACAATAGCTTAATTATAATGTCACAGTAAAATATATAATGTCACAATAAAAAAATATTCTTCAAATATATCTGCTGTTTAGAGATACACACACATACACACATGCTTTAAATCTCTGGATGTTAAGACAGAATAACTGAAAGCAACAAGATAGAGCCAGATACATTTCAAATTACCTTGAAAGAGGTATTTAGAGGTTGTAGGAACAGTGGTCATGGAACTTACAGCAGTTGCTGATTTTATTACTTTCCAGTTAAATTGATATCACATGAATAAAACTGCTTTTAAGGGAGATTAGAATTTTCAAATCAGGGTCCAAGAAAGAAAATTCCTTTTAAATCTCAATGCAACTCCCTTAAAATCTCACTCCTGCCATTTGGGAACAATCTGCAGTAGGAGATATGAGGTCTTGGCACTGCTCAGGGCACACAACCCAAACCTTAGGGGAAGAAATGCCCCCTGAAAGTCACAAATGAGACCCTGGCCAACCCTTATGACAACAGGCCAAACAAGCTCTTTAGGTCTCCTGCCAATATTCAACAGGTACATGGATAAGAGGGACCAGATCACAAATATTCGGGCTGGAAATGGTATGTAGAGCTTTTTTCCTTCATGCATTTATATGTTATCTTTTTCCTCTTATGTCCCCAAGAACCCTGTTACAGAATCTTGTCTCCTGTCATGATATTTAAAGGGAGCCTTTCCTGAATTACCACAATAGTGCATTTGACAAAACATTTCCATCTAGATCACACAATTATTTATATTGCGTAGGGCCTGACTGGCCACTAACCACTCTGTACTACATACTATACAAAAACTTAGACAACACTCTTGCCATCCTAGAAAGCTTTCAACCCAAAGATCAATTCCTAAAGATAGCACAGGCTTAGTTACAGTCCTGAGACCCAGGAACCTGGAAATCTGATTTGCTCCCAGAGCTATATTTAAGCACCTGTATCCATGTGAGTGCAGTTACACACAGACACAGGTAGATTGCACTCAGCAGTTATATTGCTAGAGGAGTGATTATAATCCATGTGTACACACACTCTGCATGATTTAGACCCTGGCCTGGTCCTCATTCCACACATCTGTTCACTCCCATACACCCTGAACATAGTTATTAAAAAAAAAAAAAAAGAGCATTCTGGCTGGAATTAGAATTTAGCATTTGCCCAAGGCAAGGCTTTAATGCAAATGAACCGCTGGGGTCAGCGCTAAAGGCAAAAAGAGGGCATTTCAGCTCAGGACACTGCATTATCATGCTTCCCTGTTATTTACCACACAGGGCTGCTCCTTAGTGCTAAGGTTACCTGCAACATCTGGGCTCCTCACATCACCCTGGCAGACCTTATCAACAGCACGTGCCAAGAACCAGGTGCTCTGCTGGAGTTCCCACACCAACAGTATGATCCATCAGAGAACTCAAGACACTTTCTCTTACAGGGGTTATTCCACAGCAGCCTTCCTCAAGGTTGTGCATTAGCCCTTTTCTCCTCAAAGGCCTGTTCACCCATGGCTATTAACTCAAGCTTTTTCCTTTGAGCATAAACACAAGAATGTTTTGCTTCTTATGATGCCAACTTTAGGAAGCCGGAAGACCAGCAAGCTGTGACCTGCTGCAGAGCATGGACCAGCACCATAGTGTGGGGTACAGAGCATAAGGTATGGAAGCATTGGAAAGCAGCATCTCCTGTATTTCATTTAATTTCACATATTTCATTTCACATATTTCACTGGGCTGATACTCAGAGCATAGTTCAGAGAATAAGCTGGTCTAGTACCATCTATTGTATACATTTCCTGAGTGTGCATTTTTTTCATGTCTGCGCATTCAGGCTTACATATGGGATTCAATCCTCTCAGTTTAGACACAGAGCTGTGACCCAATCACTGCAAGCCAGCAAAGGAGACTTCTGTGCGAGACTGAACAGATTTATCTCTTCAGAACTCACTCTACAGACATTTCCTACTGTTAGTCACAAACCTCTTCAGTAGTAAATTACAGGACGAACCTTGGAGTTTGACATACAGTTCCTCAGGTCTTGAAGTATAACTCCAAATGACGGAAAAATAAGACCTTTTCTTGTCTAACATAGTATCACTTCCCACTAGCATTTGGATGTAATTTGTAACAAACATTCATCAGTACACTTGAACCACCATAAACTTTTGGTGAGCTCTTACTAAGCTCATCTCAGTGTAGCAAAAGCAACAAACACTTGAGTCTTGCAGACAGGGTGGGGAGTCCGTATTAGCTACCATTTCACTGCTTTATTTCTTTGCCTGACCTCTTCACTTCACTACTTTAGGTAGAAAGTGGAGTTCTTAACCAGTAAAAACAGCATCTGACACATGAAAATGATAAATATTTGCTTTATTAAATTACTTTTATACTTTTACAAAGAAATTTTCTGATTTCCGTTACAGAATCAAATGAAGGAAATTCATTGCTGTCTCTGCAGTTACCTAAATTTAGATACAAAAAGGTTGTAAAAAGACCAGCCTACTCAAGTTACATAAAAAAGGCAGAGAATAGACAAGTTCCTTTAGGAATCTTGAGGCTCAGAAATATAAAGTCCCATAATACAATGAAATTAAGAATTCAGCAATGTGTTGAACAATTGTAAACTGTAACTGCACTAGTGGACCACATTATTCAGCAGTTTCCTTAAAGGTATGAACTGTGAACTGAACAAAAAGTGTAGCTGACACAGCAGACCTCATTTAGTTGTTCTCCCTTTCACTCCCTCCAAGTCAAAGTTGTCAGATCAGCATTTAAATGATAGGAAGGAAACTTGCCTCCATAAATATCAGAAATTTCTCCATTCCATAGCTATTTATATAAAGTAACTAGCTGTTACAAATCAGTTTCAAGTAAAACAGGTGGCTGAGGCAAAAATAATCAAAATCAGATCATACACAATTTTACTGTAAATACAGTAATTTGAAGATAAACACATAACCATAGCACTGACAGGATATCAATGCTGCTCTATCATAGACATGATGTATCAGTAGAAAATTAGGATGTCTATTATCAAAATTGAGGACATTCATTCCAGTCTCTGGTAATCTAATCTTAGTGCAAAACAGATGCTAAGACATATTTAGCAAAAAAAGGTGATACATTTAAGGCCAGAAAGTTGTTCAGTCATCACTGTCGCTTCCAGATTCACTCAGCTGCAAGTCATTTCCTAGAAGAGAGAGTCATCATATTAGTCATTTTCAAGGAAATAATTTTCTTCTTTCAAGATATTCCCTTTCCCAATTAAAAAGGCTTACAAAAGCTAATACTCAGGTCAGGGAGATTGGACTAGACAATCTTTAAAGGTTCCTTCTAACCCAAACTATTGTATGGTAAGAGAATAAATAGGTGTAGAACCAAATTCCCCAGTGACAGAACTTCGGAGAGATCCCTTTCCTACAATTTTAAAACCTTGGGCAAGGAAGCCATTAGCTTATTTGCACAAATGCATTTATTTAATATCACCAGATCACAAAAGACAACACCTAGCTATCTCTGCCACCCACATTTTCATGCTTCATAAGTGGGAAAACTGCTGGCGAATGCAGTTTTGTGAAAAACAAGTTGTTGGGGTTTTTTTGAAACACATCTGAATGCTACTCGGCTGTGCTTGAAAACAGAGTGGTGTCTCAATCAAGAAGAGCAGCTCTTTGACACAGCATTTAAAGATGTATCAGTGACCTACTATTTCAAACTGGTTTTGGAACAAGTGAAGAAACAAAACATCAAAAGAAATTTTACACAGCACTTTAATTTGGTGGCTATATATATGTATTTTTCAAAATGAGGAAGTAAGAAGAAAGAGTACATTGTGCTTGCCATGGATGTCCATAAGCTCAGGGGGTAGAAATGAGGGAATCTTCCCAGGATGACAGATAACTCACAAAAAATACAGCAGCGTGCTATACACAATCTACATTATATCTAGCAACTTCCCACACGTTTTTAAGAGTCTGTGCCAACTAGTATGCTTTTACTCACACCTCCCTTGCCAAACAGCCATTACAAAAGAAGAAGAGAAAAAAAACAAAACAGGAATTCATCTCAGGTTGTGCAGAAATGGCCTGAAAAGCAAAGCAAAAATCACTGAAACTGAGAAAACTGAGTTGGCACACTATTTTCACTTGCCCTCTCCTCAGCTGCAGCACCCTCCACAGATCCCTTTTGCAGATGGGTGAAAAAGTAACCTCAAGGGGGTAAACCCCACAAGACACTCAGATTGGATCTTTTGTTCTCAGGCATATCATTTCTGCCAGAACACTGGAGTCTTTAACATGGCTGCATTTAGCCTTCCTTTGTTTTCCACTATGTCATCACTAAAGCTTAGAAAGTGGTACATGTTTCTCTGCAACAAAACAAAACCACTTTATTATAAGATAAGAATAGTGAACATGGCTGTTTCCATCAATCTTTAAAGTACTACTGTAGACAATTCTTTCATTTCCATCTCTCTATATAGACAAAATTTACAGCTGTATTATTTTAAGATAAAATTTAAAAATCAATTTAGAAAGAACAAAATCAAGTTATTTGTCAATAACTATTCAGAACAGTTTAATATCCTAAAAAGTAGTACTTCAAGACAGAGAATGGTATTGGTAAATTAAACTCATGTATTTATCACTCAAAGGAGAACTATACTGTATTCTTAGAAATCCCAGCCCTGTTATGCACTACCTACTTTAGGAGAGGACAGGGAGTGTGAACAAGAAGATAACCCTCCAAATACTGTTTCTGCAGCCTTCAAAAGTTATTTCAACATAGTTAATAGAAATTACACCAACCCTGTAACACCAGCCAAAAATATCAGTGCTTGTGAAAACTAGCAGATGGGAAAGCAAGAACTCCAAGTTCCAGAGGCAGAAATAATATGTTAGGATTTACTTTAGGGTAAACTTTCTGCCCCATTTTTATAACCCTACCTCCAAAAAACACCTTCAGAGAGATGGCAAAATAATACAGTCTAGAGCTGGCAGATTTCAATGGATTTGGTGCAAAGACAGAAAGCTCGTTTAATGCGGACTCTGAAGAAACTCTGTTGTACTTATGGGGCAGCAGTGAAATGGGGAAAAACAGTTGAATTCAGTTTTCACAGTGCCAGTTGCTTATTAGCAATATTAATTGGGGAAATAGATTGCACTGCAAATTACAACATTTCCTATGCTTTTAAATTGGTGAATATAATATATTCAACTGAATTCTTGCCAGTTAGAGGGGACAGGGAAACTCATAGGAGTGATCCGTGTTTCACAGACCTTAGTGGTCACAGCAACACCAAACTAATACAAGGGAAAATTATTTCTTGACTAGCTGCTTGTACCAGCACCAAGTATAAAAAGAAGTGAAGTTGTGCCGAATACTATGTACATAACACAAGGCCCCAAAATAGCCCATCTATGCTGGGTTTTCTTTGGAAAGTTACTTTGTTTAACATAACCGTGGTTAAAACAAAAAGTAGACATAAAGCAACATATGATCAAATATTCATGAAGAACAGATTCATTAGTGCCACCATTTACTAACTTTGTTATAAGGCAAGTTGTGAGCCTACATAACCAGCTTCTGAAGGTAGAAAGGGGGTGAGGGGCAATCTCGACCCCTAGATTCCTGGAGAGGTAGATATGTGTATCTGACAGAAGTATTTGGTTACCATGCTCTAGACACCACCTCCTCCATTTTCCAAGTTCCACAAAACCTCAGCTGTATAATTTCTACATGCCAGATGAAACTCAGCTCTCTAAGCCTTCCTCCAGCCTTTTGCCTGTGCCCAGCAAGTCAGAGGAAAGCTTCACTAATTAATCAGTATGGCCCTGACTCTACAGAGGTGCACAAACACTAGTCACAGACATAAGCAGGCAAACCTTAAAACAAGATTAGACAAGCAAACAGCTTATGCTGACATCTGTTGATTCAATATTTTATTTTTGCAGAACATTATTTGAGATGGAAGAAATGACTGTACAGAATCCCAACGGAGAACTTTTGCCACTCAAACTAGAACAATGCGATATCCATTCAGTTTCTCCAGGTTTCACTCTCCTGCCAAATTCCCTCAGCAAGGGAGCTAGAGAAAAGCATCCTCCTTGAAAGTAACTATTTTGATCTTTACCTAGTTGAAGTGTCTTGTATTAACTGCACTGGAGTTGGGGATGGAATCATTTTAAGCAGTACCAGATCTGTAGCCATAACAGAAGGAAATGGCATTAAGCTCAAGAGCCGGGAGAGCTCAGAGGCCTGAGGCTACAGGCAGAGGTTCTACCTCTCAACGTGGTTCTCAAGCACCACCAAGCCACCAGCTTCCCCTGGAACAGTTTTGATGTTGTCATGTTTTAAGCAGCGTTTTCTCACTATGACTGCTGGAACTGGTGGACTTGGCCACCTGTACTTGTAAATGTATTTCTCACTGGAAGCTTTGCCAGCTGGGATTCTGTCACTGGGGATCGAGCTTAATCTCGTTTTCATAACAGTTTTATTTAAAGCATGGAGAATGGGAAATCACATTTGTGAATAAGGGTTGAAATAAATGGCACCCTAAAGTTGTGCAAATTGTAAACACGAAGACATTGTTCTCTGCAGCGACAGCAAAATGAAAGCAGCATTTAGTCCTTTGCACATGAAGTCACAGGACTTTTCAGTCTGATCTTATCTGTTAATGCAGTACATAATTAAATATCTATGCAGGTTATTTAAGTATTTAAATACTAACTAAAAAAAAAAAAAAAAAAAAAGAAAAAATCCCCTGTTCATGTTATCCATTAAGGGCTGAAATAAAAGTAGATCTGCCAGTGTCTAAAATTTCAGTGTAACAAGCTTACATATAAATGATAAACCTTAAAGATCTTAGGCTGCAAACCCAGGTTGATGGGAATCTCTTCAAACTAAGAGCCAGCAGCTAAGCACTTAATTAAAAATGTAGTCATTTCGGAAGAGTAACCATAGGTGAGTACTCACTTCTGTGTCTGAGTATTTCTGCTATTTAGGTAGTGAACTTAAGATTCTCTACCTAGTGGATTTTTTTATTTTTTTTTATGTGAGAGTTTTCCAAACTCTCCTTTTTGGAATACACTGAGCACTCAATTCCAGGCTGTGTAGCAACCACTCTGGAACATAAGAGCTACTCTTCAAATTAAATCTGTAGTTGCCTGAATGGGTGGAATAAGATAATATCACCTGAAAGCAAATTGCCTCTGTCCTTATATGCAAAGGACAGTTTTACCATGCTGTCCAGTGGAACACTGCCATGAATAATAGTAACTGACATGTCTAAGAATACACCATCTCTTCTCTAACTCAGAGTATTGTGGCCATAGTATCTTTCTGATAATTCTACCCAAGAAATTGTAAGCATATGTTTTGGGAATGCCTTGTTAGTTCAATTATTTTCAATACAAAATTGCTGTTCTCCAGTCCTAATGCATAGAACTGGAGGGAAGCCAGAAGAGTTTAGGAAATACTTTCAACTGCGTCAGCTTTAATTTAATATCTCTGGGGACCACAAACCTTCTAGCCCACTGTCTAATTCAGCCTGCTGCTGAACAATCAAACCCTAGCATCACTTCCCACAGTTTTAATTATAACAGAGACATACTTAAAAACAATATGGTTTCCTTTCAGAATCTTGATGTCTGGAACTGTGCACTAAGAAAAGAACAGCCTTTGTACTTACGTAGTGTATTCATCATATGACCACTGCTCTCTTGGGATCTGTTATGACTGGCATCTTTGTCAGGAACAGCCTGTTGTGGTATGGCAGACACAGTAGGCTGGGGCTGCAAATACGGCATCGACATAGGAAGAGAGGGCTTCATTTCCTCATCTTCAGAATCACTAGAACTATTTTCACTACTTGATGAAGAGGATGAAGAACTTTTAGAGTCAGATGAGCTGTCAGAGCTACTCAGCTGGTCCATGATACTGGCTTCTGCTTTTAGCTCTGCAAACAACATGATTTGTTTCTCAGTTAACATTCACCATAATTGAAATATAAGGAAGAGGGGAAAAAAGAAAAAAAAAAAGAAAAAAAATCAACAGACATCAGGTAAACACACTACAGCACTTGAAAAAAACCCAAACCAAACCCACCAAAACCCTCCAGAACAAAGAAAAGGGCACAGGCAACATCCAGCCTGTCATGTGGTTTTCTTCTCTCATAGTTCAGGCACTTTCTCCCTTTCAATCTAAGCATTAGAACAAGGGTGACTGTGAACCCAAATGCTTAACCCCACATTCCACAGGGTACCACATTCCCACGTAGCCTTTAATTTCCACAACTAGCAAGTCTTCTGTATTTTCCTTAGCACCCCCAAAGATGCCTTTCACTGACTAAAACCTGCAGTTAGAATCACACAGATCAGTCAGCTGTAAGATGTCAGCAGCTGCGCCCAAAATGCCTCCCAGCAGTTCAGCATTACAATCAATACATTTGTTTGGACCATGTGACATTTTGCTCAGAATCAAGTTAAGCATGAAGAATATCCAAAAGAACCATCCACGGTTTATATTAGGAAGATTGCAGCAAATCCTTGTTCTCATTATAGATGTGGAGGTGTGGACCATGCTGCGCAGTATGCATTTTTGATATATAGTAGCTAAGTCCAGCATACAGAGGGCATTAATCTTTGCAGAAGGGTACATGTAATAATTGTGCAAAATATGAGTGCTGAGAGAAGCCTGAAACAGAGCACTGAATCCTGGTGAATGGAGGACTTGAGGAGTTATGCAGTGTACAGAAGTTCATCACTATACAAGATTGTAACTACCCAGACAATCATTCAGGTGATCTTACAAGCACTCGGAATACTCCAAGAACAGCTTTGATAGAGCAGACACAAAAACCAAGTAGGAGAGTGGCTCATCTCACTTCAAATTTACCCAGCACAGGACAGGTTGAAGACAAAAGTCACCAAGACACAAGACAGTGCAGAGCTTAATCAAGAGAAGAAGGGAGAGGAAAATAAAAAAGATTCAACTTCAACACGAACTTCCATGAAGCCTTCCAATTCTGAGTTATCAAAGGCTGGTCAAAAGGAAAGAGACTTAGTCCAGGCTTATCAAAGGTCAGTCTAAAGAAAATGGAGTTCTGGAAAAATGGCACCTGAAATAGTGTAGCTATGGCTACAGGGACAAACCAACCCAATGCCAAGGAAGAAGAGAAACAACAGAAGACCATACCGGCCACCTCAAATATAAGGAGGGGAGCAGAAAGAAAATAAAAATGGAAGCACCTAAGCCTCCTTCTGTTACTAAGCATATGTATAAGAGAACATGATCTACCACCCATCTAGAGCTGTAACTTAACTGAAAGACACCACTCAAGTCCTAAGCATTTAATTCCACTTCCTCCTCAGCAGTGTCTAATATAAGAAAAATTTCAAGTGAATGGCTAATACCAAAAACTGAGGAATAAGACCTCTGGCTTGAATTTTGATGTAATTCAAGCAGACAGAATTTAAATTAAGTATTTTTAACCAATGAGGGAAGGACTGTACGTGTACTAGAGGATAATAGATGATAAAGGCAGAAAGATCTTTTCCCCCACCCCAGAAAACAAAGTTAGTAACAAGTTCCAGGTAGTGTGCTTAAGCAGGAATAGTCAGCTACACAACCATAGGATGAAGAATGATTAAGTGGGCAACACTTCTGAACAGTCTGTGAGTTACAGTGATTCCCACACACTGTTCTACCAGGCTGTGCTGTTGCGAACAGACTTGATACTATTTGGTCTTGTGACACTTTAGACACGATACTATTTGGTCTTTGTGTATAAAGATGAATAGTGCCTGTAAAACAGCCTCCTTGCTCAACTCAGCACTGCTAGAACCTTAGCTGAAACAGTAAATGTGTTTAGGGACTGTACTTCAGCAGGTTTTTGGAATCCTTGTAAGAAAGCTAAAGGAAAGCGACAAATCAGGGATCCAGAAAACTCAACTTCTAAGGAAAGATTGAAGCATTGTTTTTGATAATGAATGGGAAAGACAGAGCAGCTTCTGAGCTCCTGAGTTTCATGGAGGACTACTCAAAAGCAGATGTTCTGTATTGCATGATAAATACGAAAGTAATAATGGGCTTACTGTCAGACTATTTATTAGAAAGAACCTGAGCAGTAACAAGAGCAAAGCCCTGGAACGGCTTGCCAGAGAGTACACAGGATCTGTCAGTGGAAGGCTTCAAGAACAGGTTAAAAATTACATCAGAAATCTGATTTTAGGACAGAAGGATGGACTAGATGACTTAAAAAGGTCCCTATCACCCCTAGTTGTCAATTTTCCTGCATTTGTAGTAGTACTCAAAATTGGACTGGCACTACACAGGAGTTTGATACATGTTGGCAGCCACTTTGCTGACCTGCATGGGTTTGACACCACCACTGCCCCCAAAGCAACAGACCACCAAGAAAAAGCATCAATTCATTCCATGAGCTCAAGTACTCCTTCCCTTTTGCAGCCACAGATGTATTCTAGTACTGTTCTGCAATATAGATTTCTGGTCAGAGCTTAAGACCAAAATGGAAACAAAAACCATCTTCATAATGATACATCTAAAAAAAATCTGTTTAAAGGAATTCAAAACAACTTGGGAGGCAGATGTCAGTTCCAGTCAATGAAACTGCCACCTGTCAGCATTTCTGTAGCAAGTAATTACCACCTGCCATCATCCTTGTCCTCCAAAAGGAAATAAGGCCTCCTATTAAGTGAAATATGAGTGTCATACCAAACCAGAGTCTCTCAAGAAAAGAGCACATAGCACTGCTCAAGGGTTGATTTATGCAGGGTTTTAGCTGTCTTTTTCATTGGAGCCTCATCTTTCACAAGGTTCTATCTGGTAATTTAAAGTGTATTTTGAGTTGTAAAGCACTGTAACCTATGTTTGCTGAGTGCACAGAAAGAAAAAGGAGCAACATCAAACTGGAAGTGACTCAGTTGGTTCCAGTGCCACGATACAATCAACCACATACTTGATTAATGCAGCAGTGGAAGACAGAGACAAGGAGGGAGCAGTGAGACCCTTGTCATTATTAACCCTAATGGTTCACTGTTTTTTTGTCTTGGCAAGTTACAAATGCTGCTTTGTTACCCACTTCAGCCAGAGTGGTCAATTCCATATCAGAGTAAAGTGCTTACATGATCAAACCTCTAATGTATTTAATCTCAAACTAAACAAACAAACAAACACAAACCCAACCAAACAAAAAAACCCCACCACACAAGCAAAAACCTGGGCTCTTATGAACTACTTGCTCGTGAAGAGCAAAGTTCCTGAAACTTCTGTGCCAGTGGAGCTTACCTCGTTCAATATCATCCATAGGAGAAGATGGAAACATTTTTTCTTTTGACGGAGAGTATTTAACGTTGTTGGGAACTTTGGTTGCATTTCGCATTTGCTGCTGTTGCTGCTCGATGCGAGACTGGACTTTACTGCTTCCTTCAGCTCTGTGGGTAAAAGGAAAAGATTTCTAATTGCTACAAGACAAGATGCAAGGAAAAAGGCAGAATACAGAGGATATGGTACAAGGGAATTATTTCTGATGCCTTTCTAAATACTATCATTAGATTCTTAGGTAAGTTATTATACTGGCATAATATTGTTTATAAATGTGGTAAATTTGTTTTTTGATACAGTGCTAATAACTTTATAACACTTTGTCAGTTGATTTGTTTTTATACCTGGCTGCCCAGGATCACTGAATAATAATTGTGCTGGAAGTTACTTACATGGACTCAGCAGCAGGACAAAAAAATTTAAAATCTTGGTATGAGAAAAAACATTAAAATTACTGAAGCCTGTCACAGAATGTATCTTTTTATTTCCTAATTTACAGTCAGAAGACAGTAGGCAAACTACTGTCCAAAGAGGTTTTATTTCTCCCTCCAAAGTCATCAGAAAATAGTTACTATTTCTCTCAATAATGTAACAGGTTTTGGTTAACAAAAAAATAAATTCCCATTTCTTTTGCAGTCAAGACTCGAAAGCTGTGAAGTCAGTGTGCTGAGAGAGCAGGCTTTTCACTCCTTTAAATGAGGCCAGGTACTTTCTAAAATTATGTTTTGCTAAAAATAGTAATGGGTAGTTACATATCTCAATTTAGGCCCATTAACAAATCGATTTTCACAATGAGTAAAGCGCAGTTGTTTCTCTTGTAAATCACCCACCTGGTTTTTTTTCACAGTGATGTTGCTACTAAGTTTCTCTAGGCGACATTCTCCAGTGTCATGGTTGATAATTAAGATACATTCTTTTAGGTAAGGCTTCTTTGAGCCCTTGAACACAGTCACTGGTGGAGTTGAGCCCTATTAAATCAGAAGTCCAGTAAGTGTTACTCCTATAATCTTTCTTAGAAACAGCAATCCATCAGTGATGGCAAGTTCACTACAAGTGATCATTTCTAGCCTATAAAAATGTTACTGTTAATTTAAATCAGATTCACAGTAGCCATATCCAAAAGCAGCCGGTATTTGACTGGAATGGGATTTCACTCAGCTTAGCTTAGTTTGAAACTGATTAAACGCTTATTTCCCAAGGCGAGCAGGCTCCCTGTAGGACTCCTTTCACCAAAAGGGTTTCAGTTCCCATATCAGGAGAGCAGTAAAGCATGGCAGGTAGTAAATTTTCCCTTTCCAGTCTTTCCTGCTTTAGAACTGCGCTAGAGCAATAAATACCAAGGGGAAACTTGCACTGCCAACATACACATGAAGCTTTTCTGAGTACGCAACGCTTTGGGTCATCCTACAGCATATTTCCAATGTGGCCAACACACTTAAAGTTACAGTGCAGCTGCTTAACCTTTGGGTCTTCTGTAGTTTTACATTCCTAGAGCAATTGTTTTTCTACTCTGAAAATCACACAGGCAGCTCTGAAACAGCACTGAAACTTTATACCCTTCCATATTCAGGATATATACTTATGACAACAAAATAAATCACTCCCTTAGGCCCACCACTCCTCAGCCACCCCACTCACCTCAATATTTGGCAGCGTTATTGTCACCTGTTCACCTTTGCCAACTTCAAGGTCTCCTTCACAGGACATATCGATAGATGCAGGCTTAAAATCATCTAAATATAAAAACAAATTGGATTATTTACAGGCTTTTCAGGCATCTTATAAATGTAGACACCATTTAATTGCAGTTGGAGGCTACTAAGTTAAAGCCTTTTTTTGCTGGTGTATCATCTACTATTCTCCTGAGCAGATAATTCCATAAGTCAGTACAATTCAAAGTCAAGCTGCTTTTCTCAAGATTCAATATAAGTGTTTAAAACCTTTTGGTTAAGATTAGAAAAATTATTTTAGGTTTTAATGGATAAAGAGGCTGAACAAGCTGTGACATATTTCAAAGCATAAATCCTTACATAATTATTTTCGGAAGAATCAATAAATAGTTCTTGAAAATGTTGATCCCAAACATGGGAGATGTAGACAAGTGACTGAAAATGCAAAGAACAATATCAATTTTCAATATCCATTTCTGACTTTATTACAACGTGTATGTCAGAAGCTGACCAAACCTTGGAGTTTCAGTATAGTTATTTTTGTCACAAGTGAAATTACTTCCCAATTTAACATTAGCTTCCTTTTTGTCTTTTTCAACATCTGAAGTATTGGTTTAAATAAGTTTTAAAGAAAAGAAGGTATTAATTTCTGATCCTTTTCAAAAAATGTGAGACATGGAAAACGAGCGGCTCTGCCTCAGCACGGCAGCTCTGTTACATACCATTATCTACAAAGTATTATTTCCACCACAAATGAATTGGGAAAGGCTACAGTCAAAAGGCTGCCTGCGCTGATCTAGGGAGACGGGGTGGCAACAAGCGGCTCTACGAGGCCTCTGGTAACATATGTGGGGTTGAATCCGCGGCTCCAGGTAACGCAGGGGCAGTGTCGCACCCCGGGATGCCGGTGCCCTGCCCCGCACACGGACCGAGGCGTGGAGGGGACCCGTCAGCCGGCACACGCTCCTCGCCTCGCAACCTGCCCCGTCTGGCGCTGCTGGTCACCGGCGGCGGCACTCCTGTGGCTGGGGAGCTTCCCAGTTCCACAACTCGGCCTGCAGCCACGGGCCAGGTGGCACAGACCACAGCTGGGAAGCGTGGCTCCAGCCTGCACACCAGCCGGGCAGGAAAACCAGGCTGCAGGAGCTGGTGGGCAGGACCGTGCGCGCAGCAGGAGGCTCGGAGCTGACACACAGGTAACAGCCCCTGCTAACCTTGTTTAGGGCAAATCCCCACGTGTTGTCTCACAGGGTCAAGCATACAGCAGTTGCAAAGTTTCTCATCAAATCAGAGAATGTTTGCTTTATTTAGGACACGGCCATTGGACTGTTAATACCTGAGAAAATTAAGGTACTGATACTGCCGATCTTAACTTCTAACCAGCTGTTGTCTTCCCTTTTTTTTGTTAACAAAAACGTCAGGTGTCCGAGGATATTTCTGCATGTGCTTTTGATAGAACTGGTGAACGTGCCAGTTTCTATGTCTCATTTGTTGGAAAGGAAGAGAGATTTCAAAACAGATTTCAGAACAAATCATCAAATTACAAGAGTCAGCAAGAAACTGTAGGGGTAGGAGGTACCAGATGTGGTGGTTAGTCCTTTTTAAAATTAGGGCAAATTTCAAGCTGCAGCACTTGTTTAAATTCATTTATAGGTTTTTCCCCTTCCACAGTCGAAGACAATCCTCTGTAAACGCCTTTCCCTTTGCTCACAAGGAGCAAATTGACCCTCTCACACACAGGACACCCTCCAGAGAACATACGCAGGACTGAATCTTGGGGATCGGTCTATAAATAACCAGACAACAAAACCAGAAGCAGCAGTCCTAAATTACCAGGACTATAATCCTGGGAGCATTTGTTTCCTAGCTACCCTCAGAATCTTTGAGCACACACCTCTCTAGATAGTAATTATGTACTCAGGGAGGGTGCACTGGCTCCGTGATTAACGCTGCCTGCCTGTAACCTTTGATTGCTGAATTGTACGGAACTTCTGAAAACTCGGCGCAAGGGAAGAGGGCAGAGCCAGAGCTTCTGCTCAGCTCGGCTTCCAACAGAACCTCAGGGAGACATGTGGAAAAGGCATGAAAAGCGAAGTTAGTGTCCAGAGGGTGGCGAGGGGCAGCTCTGCGATACAATGGCCGTTCGTGCTCCAGCACCGACTGAACCTGCACCGCGCTCGTCCCGAAACCCCGGATCAGCACCGCACGGCACTCAGCTCCTAGCTGCAGCCCCGAATCCCGGGAAGAAGGCAGCCATCGGGCCGGCAAGGCCAGGCCAGGCCAGGCCACCCCCGTCCCTCAGGGCACCGCGAGGACAAACAGCCGGGCCCCCTCCCCGGCCCCCTGAGGGGCTACCCCAGCACTCACAGCGGACAGTGTGGAAGGCGCAGCGCGGCTGCTTCTCGAAGCTCTCTCCCAGGTTCAGCACCCGCGCCTTGGGGTCGTAGAGCGAAGGGACCGCTCCGTTCATCGCGGCGGCGCCTCACACCATGGCGGGCCCCGGGGCCGCCGCCGCCGCCCGCACCGAGCATCCCTCACACCGCCGGACCCGCGGGCCCCGCCCACGCCGCCTCCCATAGGTCATCGCCGCCCCAGCCCCGCCCTGCCCGAGCTCCGATTGGACAGCGGGCGCGCCCCTCTGTAGATTTTCACCAATGGCGCTGCCGGAGGCGCGGGCCTGCACGCGGATATGCAAATGACTCCCTCCTCCCTCAGGGGAGAGTGCTGGTTGGTGGAGAGCGGCCGCGACCACGCAGCTGTGCGGGGAGGGGGGCGTGGGGGAGCGGTCGCGTTGGAGTCGGCGGATCTAGCGATCCGATCCCCCTCTTTCCCCCCCGTAGTGGGGGAGCCCCCGCGCGGCGGTGAGAGGGGCCTGGGGTGTGCGGAGGGTCCTCTCAGAGCGCCTGAGGGGGCCCCGCGGTGCGGGGGTTCGCGGCACCGGCGCCGCCGCTCCCGGGGGCCGTGGGGGCTCCAGGGTGACGCCGGTGGGAGAGGGCACCGCTCCCTCGCCCCCTCCCCCGGCCGAGGCTGAGGTGCGGCCGCTGCCGCTGCCCGCCCCGCGGGGCCGCGCTCGGGCCGCCCGGCCGGAGCCCCGCGCTGCCGGCAGAGCCGGTCCGGCCGCCCGCGGCCTCGGGAGGCAGCGCGGTCGGGGCTCCCTCCATGTTTGTTTCCTTCCCCAGGGGGAGACGGGCGGCCCGAGGCTTCCAGCCGGTGGTGCAGGTCCTGGAGGTGGGATGGAGGTAGTGGCGTAAGGACCCCGCGCCTGCACCGCCACAATTAGGGAGGAAAGAGGCTGGAATCGCTGGTGGTGTGCGGCTGTGGCTGCTCCCCATGGCAGCTGCGGACCCCCAGGTTGTGGCCTTGGCTGCTCAGATCACTGAGAGCGGGGAACAGGACATCCCCCTGCTGCTGCTGAAGTTAAAGGGTAATTAATACCTTTCCTAAAATAAAAGGATGGGCTGGCGAGCTATGGACAGTCCTTCTCTCTTCTGCCTCCTTAAATACTGAAGGTTTTTCTGAATATTTCTGGCATGGCTGGAGACTCTGTAAGGTTGACAGTGCAGCTTTTCCTGAGAGTGGCATTGAGTGGCGTTTGGCTTGGCAACAATAAGGAGGAGGAGCTGGGGAGCAAATGGACAGGAGTTTTTCCTGCCTCTCAGCTGTCACCCCGCTGATGTGGGCCCTTGTCCTGCTGATGTGGGCAGGAATCTTATACTTGGTCAAATCATTTCTCCCAGTGATATTGGGCAGAGAGCCAGGGTGGTCCTCAGTATTCAGTGTTTAAGTCTTGACACAGAAGTGTAATCATGAGCTCCTGTGTGATTCCCCTGCCTCCCCTTCTGCCACACAGCCACTGCTCTTAGGAATGGTTGGAACAAGTCAGGTCCTGTTCTAAATTGGGATATAATTATAAGGAAGATATACGTTTCCCAGTGGTTGTGGTTTTATGTGGCTCCGGAAATTCATACAAATGGGCCATATCCCAGGTAATGTATGTTTTGCTACTAAATGTGTAGAGAGAAAATGGCAACCTAAGTTTAGCGATCCTTCCTGATTGTCATATAGTCTTACAAATGGTTTGTAGCTGCAGGAGCAAAAAATTCTGACAAAATACTTTATGAAGTTGTTAGCACTCTTACAATTACTTTAATCCTGGCTCTGTGTGCATATACTCTCCTTATGTTTTAGTAAAAGAAAGAAAAAAACAAACTTGCACATCAGAATCTTATGCTCATCTTTGTCTCTCTCCTGCTTTCATCTCACAGGAGTTTTAAGTAGCCCTTCCTTGGGATGTGAAGAATCGAAAAAAATTAAGCAAGATATATATGATTATGGTCTTACTCAGTACTGCTTGCTGGTCCTTAGGCAAGACCACTCTCGACTGCGGGGAGGCTGGGCCACTGCTGCCCAGCTAGCAGAGATACTAAGGTAAAAAAAAAAAAAAAACAAGCTAAGAAGTTTTCTTCTAGTTTTCTTTCGGTCCTTTCATCTTGCTCTTTTTCTTTTCAAGCTGCAATACATTGGCTCCCATCCAGAACAAGGCTCGCTGTTCAGAAAAGGCCAGGGTTAAAGTGCAGGGAGCAGTCAAGAGCGGAGGGGTCAGGCATAGCCTAATTGGTCCTGTTTAATTCATTCGCGTTGTGTGTCATTGAGCTGGGTAAATTGTGTGGTGGGAACAGGGTTTGTGTTGGCTTTACCCTTTTTTTTATGGACAGTACTCATCAGTGCAACCGTTCTTATCCGGTAATTGCTAATTTTGAATTGTAGATATTTAAAAAGGCTTGTTTGCTTAGATTTCATCTTGCAAAGATCTTTGACCTGATTGACTCACAGCTTAGTTTGGCTATATTTGAGTGTCTATTTAATATAGCTATTTTAAGTACCTATTTACTATTTTTAGTATAATAGATGACAGGGTTCATATAAACTAGATAACCCCATGTAGTGATGTTGTGAGGATGGCGTTGTTAAATTTAATTCATAGCTGGTAAATAAGAAAGCTTTAAACTCAAATCCACAGTGATCCCATCTCAATTTTACATGTTAGGAAAAATAATACATTTTAAATTTTTCTCAAGTTGTATGTGGTTTTGGCTTAACTAGGGAGCAAAATTCTAAGGCATGAAGTAATTAGGCGACCATCTCTTGTTTATGCCGTATCTGCAGTATGAATTTTTAATGCAAGGAATTTCAGTAAGAGAATGCAAGATTTATCACTAGAGTAGTGTGATACTTAAATCATCCCCTATAAACTATTTCAGTTTGCACACAACAGTGAAATTTATTCTAGCTGTAAAAATGTCCTTTTTTAACTGGATGAATCTCAGCTTCATGCCTAGAATTTGCTTTCCAAGGGCCTTGGTAAACAAAGCTTTACATTTGTGCATTCCTAAAAAGCTAACAAAGCCTAGATAAAATGTCAGAAAGCAAAATTTGTAAAAAATCTTGAAGACTCTTTTGTTGCACTGGTATCTGTGCTGAGTGCAGAATTGAAAAACTTCCCAGTTGTAAAACATGCAGTTTCTTGTAAAAAGTCTTCCAGAAACAACCGATGTGTTTGCGGTGAGTAAAATAAGAGCTGAGATCTGAGGAACTGATTTCTAGCCCACGTCTTCCTCAGCTAGCAAAAGGCTTTAGACAGGGTTGCTGAAGGTTTTGTGATAAATAATAGGGGGTTTTACACATATTTTCATTGCCTGATGTGCACCCCCTTCATATCAGTCTTCCTTTATCAATTTTTTGTCTACCTGTCTATTTTGCCTTTTTTTTTTTTTTCCTTCTTCATGACCATCAGAGCCCTTCCCTAGCATACGGAACAAGCCTGAACAGATCCTTTGAAGTCAAAGGAGAAAGTGCCTTGGATATGTTTTAAACTGAAAAATGCCATAATAAGTAGTAGTATGGTCTCCAGCCTGCCAGTGATTCCTCTTCTTTTGGAGGCAGCCACCTTGGAGCCAGTCACAGCAGTGAGCTGTTGTTCAGTGGTGAATTGTCCCATGCCAGTGAAGCATTTCTTCTCTGATGACGTGACATTCATTCAAAGCTGTTCAAACAGGCCTTTGACTATTCAGGTTGATGGTTTTTTCTTCTTCTTTTTTTTTTCCATTTCAGTCATTGTTGTGTAGGACTAGAGATGAAAGAAGATCTTGAGGAATTTTACAAGAAGTTTCTTCCTTCGGCCATAGACAACCTGCTGGTTTTGGGAAAACGCTTGCAGGCGAGATTTATCCGAGCAATCAAGGTATTTAAATTTCATAGTTAAAAGAGCAGAGAGCCTCTGTAAGCTTTCCAAGGTCATGTATTGGAGAAGTAGAATATTATTCTAGGGACACTGTATTATAAAAAATTATTTTCCAGAAATCACAGTTGTTTTTCTTATGCCTTGGAGCTTTGAAACTGAAATCTGTCATTGGGAAGCATTTGGTCCATGACTTGTGCAAAGCCAGTTTGTTACCATAGGCCTGTTTAGAAAGTTTGTCTACTACTTTTCACAGGTTTTAAAGGTAGAGGGAAGGATTGCAATTGTAAGTAGGATTGAAGAATGAGAGCAGTATAAGAGGGGAGAAAAAGCCTTACAAAAGGCAGCATCCCAGTCACGGTAGTGTCTTAACTTTGCATATCATTAGGTCAGCCTTTGTAATGACTCAGTTCCCACTGCTTTTATTCAGCTTTACAGAAAATGGTTTAGGAAGTCTTAAGATTTTAAATCAGATTTGTTGAAGTTTGTTTTGCCATACAATTTCTGCTGTAAAATTGGCAAAAAAATTCCAAGAATGCTCACTGCTTCTGAACTTACACATTGGGAATGCTAAAGGCAGACTTTGTGAATTTATAAATTTAGACACTTTCTCGCATTCCTCCCCCCTCTTTGCAGAGAAGAAGGGTTTGCCCAGTTAGGTTCCCTCATGCTTCTGAAGCATTCTGAGTTCTAGAATCAGAAGAAAAAAGCTCAACAAATGAAACCCACAAGTAATTTAAATAACCAACCTCGTGGATTCTGACAGTTTCCCCATATTATCTAATTTTTTGTCTCACTGGCTTCTTGCACTTAGTCAGAGTTTTCCTACAAAGTATTCTGATAGACACCATAAACAATCAATTCTCAGAAAGCATCAGTAACATCTTTTCTGTTAGTCCAATACTTGAGAAGTGCATTTGGTGCTTAAGAAGGAAGCACTGTCCTGAAAGACATCCCAGGAGACTCAAGTCTTATCCGCAATATGTAATTTCCCCCACACTTTCTTATTATGTCTCAGCCTACATGCTACTTGAGTCATGCTTGTGGGCAAAGATTTCTTTTGAATGCAAATGCAGTCTTCACTGTAATTAGTACTTTGTCTTTTAAACTTTGTGGTCTCAGAGGTGACGGGGCACCCAGGCTTGGTGCTTGCTCAGTGGAATTTTGGAAATCCCACTGTACCAGTGGGGATTTGTAGTTTATTCTGCCCTCATTTGCTTTTTGTACGAGTCTTTGAAGTCAAGGGAAGTACTGAAATAGCTTTCAGAAACTGTCATGTTGCCAAAACACAGAACAGATAATATTACATGTTAACTTATCACTGTTATTTTGTATTTCTCCGTGTCAGTAAGGATCAAATACAAAGTTAAACTTTGACTGACGGCTGGGGCTTACAGCACGGATCTAGGGACTAGGCTTTCCGTAGTTTTATTTGTGGAGGCTCAAGTAATGTGGGAGATATCAGGCCGTATGTTTTATAACAACATTTGTCAGCAATGTAGTACTATCAAATGCTCCTTTGCAGTCCCCCCTGCCCCAAGATTCTATATTTCCAGTGGCCTGTAGCTCACACCTGGAATACAGACTCTGGACTGTGCATCTGTATGTGCATTCACATGTTAAAACTTAAATTCCTTCTGGTCATGGCAGAGTGCTGGAGCACCTCTTCTGTGAAGAGAGGCTGAGAGAGATGGGAGGTTGTTCAGCATGAAGAAAAGTCCCTGAGGAGACCTTGTATCACCTCCCAGTACCTAAAGGGGCTACAGGAAAGCTGGAGAGGGACTTTTTACAGGGGCATGTAGTGACAGGACAAGGGGTGATGGCTGTGACACTGAAAGAGGAAGGTTTACGTTAGATATTGGGAAGAAATTATGTACTGTCAAGGTGGTAAAACACTGGAACAAGTTGCCCAGAGAAGCTGTGGATGCCCAGTCCCTGAAAGTTTTCAGGGCTGGGTTGGATGGGGCTCTGAGCAACCTGGTCTAGTGGAAGGTGTCCCAGCCCATGACAAGGAGGTTGAAACTAGATGTTCTTTAAGGTCCCTTCCATCCCAACCATTCTGTGATTGATTCTGTGTTTTTTTCCAGTGCAGTGTTGTCACAGGCAGGCACATAATGTCTCTATTTGGCAAAGGGATCAAATTTCAACTTAATAGTGGTTTGGTGTTTGCTCCCAGATCTCCAACTATGAAGTGCTTCTAAAGCTTCACCAAACCAGTTTTTTGGGAACCTTTTCCATTTTAACTGTGTCCTTGGCCACTTTGTACCTTTTTTTTCCCCCCCTCTCCTTTAATCTTAAATAATGGTATTTCCCACTTTGTGCGTTAAATCTGTGATGCATTTTTACTGAGCTGTTGTTTGTCTTCCTATCCCTCCTATGCTATCAAATATTTTTTAAGAAGTAAACAAGACTTCTCTCTCCTTGTTATGAATTTTTCACAAATGGGTGCTTTTACTTTTTTAGTATGTTAAGGTCTTATTGACTGATCTGTGACCTCAAAGAACTCACAAGTTGGGTTTTTTTGTGACTCGTTCCTACAATTTCACTGACCTCATTTGGGAATTTGGTGGAGTTTTGGTCTCCAAATTCCTGAGGCATACAAAGCTTCCCACTATGTCAAGCTGAAGTCCTTAGTGAAGATACATACACATGTTTTTACCTACTTCTCTTTTGTTTAGGATAAAGAAAAACAAGATTTTTTACACTGGTTCCAAACAGTAACCAATGCCATCTGCTGGCTGCTCGATGGGCATATTCAACTAGCAGCATGTGGTAAGGGAAATGTCAACCCATAAAACACCTGAACATTTATTTATAGCAACTACAGGTATCAAGAATCACTCTTAGGCTAGTATCCACCTAGTCTTCTACATTGAAGCAGATGGTAAATCAGCCTCTTAAAGTATTCAGCTCAACAGCAATATCTAAAATGGAAAAGATCCACTAAAGGGAAATACTCAAGAGTTCAACTTCTAGTCTTCCAGAGACAAACATTAGAAGTGTCTTCCTTCTAATTCTAAAATTGCAATTTCCCATTGTAATTCTATACCTTTAAAATCGATTTTTTTCCCAATAGGAGACAGTTGATCTTTTACTCTGTGTGATTAAAATATGCAGAAATTTGACTAGAGTAAACTGCTGGCCCTGAGGAGTGGTTAGAGTTGGAAACAGATTTCTGAGGTTGTTGCCATGCCAGGAAACTTTACAAATTCCTAGCAAACTTCACTATACATTTCTGACCAAAATAAGCTTTCAATTAAACCAATGTTAATAATGCTGATTTTAAAAAGCAGAATTTGTTTTTCTTTCTAGTATAGAACAAAAACATAAGGATCATAAGATGTGTAACTAAAAACAAACATGGTCAGAAAAATTGCTGACTATGTAGACAGTGATACACTGTCATAAAAGAGATGGTGCTTTAATGATATCAGTGGACTTGGATTAAATAACCAGGTGTAACAAACTGTCAAGGTTGAAGTCCTTATCTTTTTTGGATATTGTTGCCCCAGTGATAATTCTGCTGTTGTAATAAGAAACTGGTACTAGTGTAACATAAAAGGTTTCGAAGCTTTTATTCCATTGCAACATCAGGGCCTGGGGGATATCCAAAGGCAGAAAAAACAGGGTTCATCATGTTTTTTGGATCCTGAAGTAGTTTACATATTTCAGTAAGTTCCAGTGTAAAAATTATAAATGAGGGAGTTTGTTCCAGAAACAGTATCTGGTTTTACTTGTTATGGCTTGTGTTCCATAATGAAGTTTATTTGATTTATGGTATTTTCATGTCTGGTTCTGATTGCGTAATTTCTTGTTTGCTTGTTTTTGGTTTTTTTGCAGTACTGCAAAATGATTGCTTCCTGCAGTTGTTAATAACAGATGATGCTGAAACAGCAATTATAATGATGTCTGTTTTACACAATATTTTGAGGATCAATAGGTCAGTTGTTTTCATATATTATTTTTCTGAATTATAAATTTTAAACTCAATTCATTACCACTTGGTAAAATAAATTTTTTATATATATATTATATATTTTATATATATATTACTCATATACAAGAATTGTTGTGTTTTCTTGTTTTGGGTTTTTTCCCCTAGTCTTTGTCGTAGAAATAAAAAAAAATAAAAAGCTGGAGGTTTTATCTGGTTAAGTTGAGAGAATGGGAATTGGTTGATTGAAACAGTAGTACTACCTGGTTGCTGGCCCAGCTAGCTGGGCATGTTGGCTTGCTATATGGCCTGACATATCTAAAAATAATCACTGTTAAAAAGCTCATGCTTTTTAATTAACACTTCTGTCTCCCTTCCCCTTTTTTTTCCTTTCTTCTTTTTCAAGTTCTGTCTTCCTTCAAGTTGATAAAGCGACCCTTCACTCTATTTTGGATGAACTTGTTTATAAGCTTTCATCTACCACCAATCCTGCTGTTGGAAGTGCTGCCACAAAATTGCTGTTGGTGGTGGCAAAATTGAGCAAACAGCTTGTGCATTTACTCACAGCTCGCTACAAAGGTTTGTAAACATACATGGAACCCATGGCTCAGCCTTCTGCAAGGAGTTAAGTCACTGTGAGAATACAAAGATGAAGGTTTCCCATCTTGGTTCAATAACTATCCAGTACAGGTGGAAACTGCAGTTCTGTGTTGCTTTTGGGGCTTTTTTCTCCTTCTTTTCTGTTCATTTTTGTTGTAGTTTAAGATACTGTGCCTCTTTCTGTTTCCTAGATTTATTTTCTTCTGTGGACTCTGCATGTGGTAACTTGTCTTTTAAGCCTGTTGTTTGTCACTTCCAGCTTGATGGGCTTTACTTCTTCCTGTTTCCCTGTGCCGGTTGGTTACTGAGGGATCCCAGTAGCAGAGTGTCTGTACTACCACAGTCAGAGCCCTGTGTCAGACATCTGCCACTGTGCTTTAAGTTTTACTCAAATTGAACTTCTGACCCTGGGTGTTACAGGTCTGCTCATCTGCTAGATGCTGTTCTGTTATTGAGGAGCTGACTGTCTTTTGATATCCAAGTAATTGGAATGAATTCTTTCCAAGAATATATGTAACGAGTTTATCATTTTGTCTTGATGCCTTTAGATGAGGAGGCTGCATATGTGTATAATCTGCTCTGTTGTTCATTCTTTAATGAGGTGTCCCATTCAATGTTTCTGTCTCTAGCCTGGCAGGGAGTTCCAGGAAGCCCTTTTGTCCTCTGTCATGCCTGTGGTGACTAAGGAAGAGGCTTTGATGTTTGCCAGGTCTTTTATGTTGTTGGTCAAAACTACTCACGAGCAGCCTCAGTCCTTTGGGGACAAGGACAGTAAGAAATGGGAATGGTAGACAAAAATGTTCAATTCTGATTTTTTACACTTGTGCTGACTACTTATTAGGCAGTACTAGCCAGGTAGATTTCTGGACCAGATGGGCAGCTTTGCTACCCTTTTGCTTGAGAAGGGAGGGCCTCCTTTTGGTTTGAAATTAAATATAATGAGCCAAAGGCTGGTATCACATCGTGGATCCTTGTGAAGCTGTTGTGATCGTCTGATCATCCCAGTTGTGGAATGCTGGCTTGTCTGAAGAGGTACAAGTCTCCATCAAAAGATGGTGCTTTGTTTTACTCTAGAATCACAATATGCCACAGTCGTTTAGAAACTCTTCATGTCTCTTCTGTGCATTTTGTCTTTCCACTGAGAAATGAAAAAAAAATTGCTTTTTTCCTCTACTTTTTTTTTAAGTTAGAATCCTTATGTTAGTTTTCACTCAGATTTGGAATCCTTTAGATAGTTTAAGGAATAACAGCAACAAAGAAAGCATCACAGCATTTCCACCATCTGGCCATCTCACTTGGCTTCTCAGTGGCTCGGAGCCATTGCCAGTGTGAGGTGCTTCAGTGTAAGCTTTGCCAGGGGAAGCAGCCTGCCCAAGGTGAGGACATCACCTGAACCCAAGACTAGCACAGTCTTTACATCAGGTTTCCAGGAAGGCCTGGTCTTTTTATCTGCGTGGGTTGACACATCTGAGAGGCAAACGCCAGATTCTCCCTACCAGTGGTTGGAAGGTGCATCAGCTGTATAGTCTGTACAGAGAGTGGCCAATGGTTGTGTCAGACCCACAGCACTTCTGTGAGGGAGCTGCCTTGTGTAGCCAGACTACTTGCTTTTGTAGACAGCCTTAGGGCACCAACTAACTCCATTTAGAATCTCACCTGTGTCTCTCCTCAAGTGTTTAACTGTCATCATCTTTCGAAAATGGTGCATGGGGTGCCACAGAGGTGCCATTTCTGTTTGCATGGAGGACTTGATGCTCCATATCCAGATCCTGTAAGTCTATATGAGTGTTGGAGTTCCCTAGTGTATGAATATGCTTACAATGATTTGAAGATGGAAAAGTTACTTGAATCTGCAGTTCTTCAGGAGGCTATCCAAACACGTGCCTACTTCCTGCCCTCCTTCTTTCCTGCAATTCCCCGCAGAGCTCTTGGGCTCTGGGATTTGTCTGATACAAAGCTTTTAGCACATGTTACTGTGTACTTGCACAGGGAGCGTGTGTGCCTTGTGGGGGGGAGCACAAGTGTGATTTTTAGCTACTGCAAACCCAAAAAGCTACTTCGTCTCATGAATTGGATGCACATGTACTCACAGACTGTGTTATGCAGATAAGACATCGAACAATTCCAGTTATAAATAAATAAATTTTATTATGAAAAATACGAAAATAGTGCTAATAACACTCTGCACTTTGGTGGTGCTTTACATTCTTTTAGTACCTTACAATGACTTACTGTTAAGACACTGAAAGTACACTGATAATTTAACTGTCTGTTTTGTAGACACAATACTTATTCAGGCATACAAAATCACTGGATAATACTTCTCTGTGATGGTTGGAGCACCAGATATTCTTTGATAATATTCTGCATTGAAACTCAAAGGTGGCCAGTGATGTTCAGCTCTAGTGTTCCTTTGCACATAGAATCAAATTTTATTTGTTGACTCCAGTTCGTTACTTTGAAATCCTGAAAGGAAACATTCACCTACTGCTATCACATGCTGTTTCTCTTTCCCTTAGGATTAAAAGGGCTTTTAAATAAACAGTGGACTGGCAAAGGATTTGACAGGGAGCTCAATCAGCTCTTGGACATGCTGTATTTGGAACAATCCAGTGGAAAAGGAGAAATGCAGGTGATAAAGTTTGATTAGACTTTTTTATGTGAAATCCTAGTTATATGTGATTTGTATATGTTTAGAATGGATTTACTCTATGTCTTCCATGACACTTTTAAATTTTTCACTATGGATTTTTAAATTTCATATTTATTATTTTTTTCTTTTTTTTGAAAACATCAAGAAATTGCTTATTAATAGGATATGGGACTACGACTCAAGAGATTGACTTTCTTTGTAGATTCACCATAGATTTCAATACAATCGTAGGGGAAAAAGAATTAATTTTTTTGCTAATCATAAAATAAAAATAACTGTGTTTGCTTTTCTGACGTCGGTGTTACGAATTTAGATCTCTGAATTCTAAGCAGCATTCACATAGAATTAAGTCATATAGAGAAAATATGCAGTAAGAACACCACCTGGGCTGTGTTCCCAATAAAAGGGATGATGTGTTTTATGAGCTTCTTAAAAAAATTTGACATGCAGGTTTCTCAGAGACAATACTTTAAAGAAATCAGAGTTGTGTTTGTAGAGATTTGCTTTCATCTGCAAAGTGGTTTGTGTTTGGGTTGGTTTGTGGGGTTTTTTTTAAATTCGTTTAAGAATAGAATTGATTTTCTTTTTCATGTTTGCATTTCAGTGACTTCTGATCATACTGCAAATGTAACATTTTTCCTGCCACTAATTCTCCAAACTTGTCTTTCTGTCCTCTTTAGAGTAGGTGTTTTGATTGAATCACCATTTGAAATGCCAAGTGCTTCAGGTGTTTTAAAGGCAAATTTCTAACATCGATTATATATATATTTGTGCTGTAGATTCATTTGTTTGCCACAGAAAGCATCAATACAGGGGATCAGATGAGCTGCCTTTGGGGCAAATATGGGGTTCATGATAATAACTGTCTTACAAGACCTTAAATTCCCCAAGCTGTACAAATAGTGAATTTGATGCATTTGAAAACTGGTGGGTTTTAGCCAAATGTTGACATTGTCCAATTATGGAAGCATAATTTTTATGCATAGAAAATATTCTACGGACTGTTTTATTTCAGAAGCAGCATCAAGCAGCATCTATAATCCAGGCTACATGGAGGGGATTTCAGACAAGGAGAAGGCTGAAAAAGCTACCCCAAGCAGTGACCACATTACAGAGAAGCTTCAGGTAAACACTATGGCTTTGTGAAAAACAGTAAGGAGTAGAGTCTAGTAAGAAGGTTTGGGTTGGGTTTTCTCAGTTCACAGACTGACAGGAAAAATTCAGGTCATCTAATTCAATGTCCTGGTTGAAATAGGCCCAGCCTCAAAATAGAATCTGTCTGCTCAGGGCCATATCCAGTTCTGGGGGTCTCCAAGGGTGGAGATCCCACCATCTCACTTGGCCACTTTCCTGGTGCTGGATAATTTGCCTTGTGAAGAATTCTTCCATTACAGCCAGTGGGAATTTCCTTGTTGCAGTCCTTACCACTGCCTCCTGTCCTTTTTCTGACCACTTCTATGATCTGGCTGTGTCTGCTCTATAACACTTAGGAAATGGAAGACAGAAATTATATTTGCCTTCCTTTTGGCTAAATAAACCTCACGTGTCCTTGTATATCCTACCTTCCATAGCCCTGATTGTCTCTGTTTGGACAGTGTCTATCCCTCCCTTTTGTCAGTATCTCGTCTACCACTGGGAGTCCAGTAGAGTGTGACCAGTATTGCAGATATGCCCTCAAGAGTGCTGAGTAAAGCCAAATAATCATCTTTGATTGCTGCCTCTGCTTGTGCTAGTGCAGCCCAGTATGCCCTGCAAGGGCATGCTCCTGGCTTGTGTTCAACCTGTAATCCCACCAGGAACCCCAGGTCCTTTTCATTGGATCTGCTGCCCAGGTAGTCAGTGCCCAGCTTGTACGGATTCCTGAGGTTGGTTGGTACCAGGTGTAGAACTTCCCATTTGAACTTCATGTGGTTTCTGTTGACCCATTTTATGTGTTTGTGGAGGTTTCTCTGAGTGCCAGCCCTGCCCTGCATGGGAGATTGTGATGATAGCTTTGATAAACTCAAGGGCAATGACATCCAGTGCTCTCCCCTCGTCTGCAGAGTCAGTCATCTCATCACAGAATGCGATCTAGCTGGTCAAACATGATTTGCCTGTGATAAATCTGTGCTGGCAATTCCCATTCGTCTTCCCATCCTTGCTGGAAATGCCTTCCCTGAGAGTTTGTTTCCATATCGCAGGCCCTGAGTTTGGGCTGACCAAGTATTCCTTCATCTTGAAGATGGCTTTTTCCAGTCGGCTGCTATTTCTAAAACATAAAGGTAATGTAATGCCAATATGAGCTGTTTCACTACAGATTCTTTTAGCAGAAACATCCAAACAATGTGCTTTTCCAGCAGTACCAAACTGCCACTTTTTGTGCCAAAATCTCCAACTGTCCCTTTCCCAGCTGCCAGACTTCTCCATGAAAAAACTTACTTCTGTGATGCTTTTATATTTTCTATGTAAAAATTTGTGGCATATGGAAAACTGAAAGTGTGGCACACTGTAGCATGGGATTCCACTAAATAGCTCTAGAAGATGATGTACTGGTGGTAGAACAGTTAACTGATTCACAGTTAACTTGACACAAAATTGCACTGTAAATTATATGTGAAGCTGTCCCAGAGTTTCCACATGCCAGAGTGCTGCAGAAACAAAAGCCCATAGTGCTTGCTCAGTATGGTGATTGCAAGACCTTGTTCTTCATTAATTTTTGAAATCTTTGACTCTTGGAAGTGGAGTAGTTTCAGTGACCTAGATAGTATCCTCTGCCTTGGAGCAGCACAGAAGAATGAAGCTATGTAAATAATGGTTGTCTCACTTGAAGTAAGATTTCAGCAGTAATGTTAGCACATGTTAGGCTAACTCTTTTGAGAAATTTCGTGTGAATTTAATATAGGTTAATGGATCTAAATCAAGTTCAGACTCTACAGCAGGGTTTTTTTCAAACTTTTTTTGCAACCATTGGGCATTACCATGTCAAAACTATACCAAGATATGAATGTCAAATTACATTGCATCGTGACCAAGGTGATAGAAAACAAAAAGTTATGATTTGTTGTTGTCTAGATTGGCATTAAGAAGATATTGGATTATCTAAGGTGTACTCTTTAACTTTTGGAAGATTTGCAGGGGCACATAGTGTGTTTGTTGAGGGCCACTAGTCACTGCAGCTTTTGTACTGAAACACCAAGAATGACACCTTGTTGCTCCTTTTTACTCCACCATACACTTCAAGCCAATATTCCTGCTCTCATCAGGCACCTTGCAAGCCTGCAAGCCAAACTCATAGCCCAGGAAATTTGGATGTTGGGCCAAGACATAACATGGTAAAGCAGAAGGGAAAGTGTGACGAGGCTATCGGCAATCAACAAGCTGCTTGACTCCCTTGTGTCATATTTTCAATATTGCAAGCATTAGTGTGTGCCTCTTAAGTAGTTCTTGAATCATTTAAATGGACTTTTGAAAGTGTTTGTTTAATATTGAGAGGAATGGAAACTTATTAATATCCTTAAAGTTGTGTGTTCATGGCTCAGTCAGTCCCAGTGTACTGAGCAAATACAGTAACTGTGCAGCTCCAGTGTTGGTTTTCTTCTGTCTCGGTCAAAACTGCTGCTAGCATTATGCTGAAAAATAGTGTTTGGAATACTGCAAGCATGACTTTGGAAGAACCTTCAAGAGGACTTTTTAATTTTTAACAGTCAAGTTCTGGTTATATTCACAGATTTATTTTAGAACAAGTGTGGTTAAATACTGCAGAGCCTGAAACTCCAAACTTGGCTCACCTGCAGCTGCAGTGGAAGATTTAAACTCTGCAAATTATAAACTTCTGAAACTATGGTTTCAGAAATGTCTCCCCAGTGAATATTAAAGCCTGTAATCTGTCCTTGAAGTTAGTTCACTGTTATGTACCTAATTGTAAGACTCTTAAAATGGCAAGAATTTGTGTTAATTATGCACGAAAAATTAAACCATTTTATATATATAAAGAGATGATCAGAGTGAGGCTGATCTCTGCCATGAACTGCTGAAGGAAGCTTGGATCTTACTCTGTGTATGTTTTTCTTCTATTCAGAGGCATTTCCCTGTCACAATGTGGTCTTGTGCAAGCAAATGCATCTTATCATTAGGAGGAACAGAGAATGAAGAAGAGCATGTGTTTTGCAGACTATATGGGAAAGAATCAGTATCAAAGAAATATTTAAATACCTGACAGACACTACTGGTAGTTTCACAAAGGTGCATCTGAAAAGTTCATTAAATATTCTTGTAGTTTTCAACCTAATGAGGCTGATAAAAATCTATGGGGAAAATATTAATAGTTTTATCAAGAAAATGCCATCAAAAGTCCTGTTTGATGCTGTAACTTCATTCACTGTAGAAATATAATATTTGGATTAAAACATTAATTTCCTGGATTAAAAATGCAAAGATTTACAGCTCTAATTTGCAGAAATGCATGAGCTGAAAACCTCTAGTTTCCTTGAAACCACATGTATCATGATTTGTCTCTGTAGGTTGGTGTGTGGGCACACTTCAAGTCTTTGTTACAGTTGTAGAGGGATTATGGTGTGTCAGGTTGTGCTGGAGGCTTTTCAGTTAGGGTCAGATCTTTAAATCCAGAGCATCTCTTTTACACGACAGCTTCCATCCCATCTTTCCCCACCCAGTTATGGAGACTGAGAGAAAGTATGGTTGGTGGAAAAATTGCACCTCAATTTACACTTGTGATGAGAAACACACTATTATCTCAACAGTAGTCTGAGTCTGAAGATATGACATGCAGCAATACCAAAATTGCTGTACATTGGTTCTAGTCTACTGGGTTTTTTTTCTCCTTTCAGGCATCCCTTGTACCTGTGCTCCGTCCCTTGGTTTTCTTTCCTAATGCTTAAAGCACTTTCAATGTCCCTGGAAAAGTGCTCGAGGAGAGCAGAACTCAGGGCTGTGGGCCCAGTTGGGGTACTCAGGTCCTGAGTGGGCAAGTGATTTTGCTGCAGTAGGAACAGAGAAGTCACATTGTTACCTCATTTTGGGGTAAACTCATACAGTCTCAGGCATTAAGCTGCTAATGAGGTAGGATCCATTGGGATGAGAAGGGGCAGTGAAGGGGAGTCCTAGCTCACACCTCTTCTTTCATACTTCACAGAGACCATGTTGAAGTGGTCTCAGTAATTATTAGTATTGATACATTAATATATCTGGTATTTATGTATTATTCTCTGTATTGATATGTTAATATATATATAATTGATGTACAGGCTATTTTTAGCTTAAACACTCCAGGGCCAGTTGCAGAGTTTTCTGTTGTCTCATCTGTGAAACATCTGCTGAGTCTTTTCCAGTGCCAGGCACAGCAGGGCAACATCTTAACATCAAATCTAGTACAGATCAGGAAGAATTTGCAAGAAGATTCTTTCCTAGTGTTCTGTTAACAAAGTTGATGGAGAAAATGTCAGTCTGTATTTCCTGGAGAAAAAAATCGCTCCAGCTTTAAGAAGTGAGGCTTGACAGCCAACATTCTGATCTACTCCTGCAGTCAGTAGAAAAATAGTAGTATGTATTATAAGAAGCAGGTGCCATGCATGCTGATGGATAGACTGGAAAAGCTGCATACTGGAGCAGATGGGTAATGCTGCTTTACCTCTTCCCCAGATGATGGAAACAAAATTATTTTTTCGGCTTGTGCTGGCTGTGAATGTCCCACATGGAGCATTGCTCCTTTCAGGGTCCTTAGAACTTTATCCTAACTAAAATTTTATCCTTTCATTTCATAGGCTCAGAGTTTTTTGTGGGTATAAGAGATTTGTGGCTAATTTGAAGGTGACTTTTCGTTGCTTCGTGTGGTTCTGCAGCCAACAGCTGGGGTAGCAGATTATTTTGTGGATTTCCTTTCTCAGCACTGGACTATTTAACACAAAGAGAAAGAGAGGTACTTTAAAGAAATGTACAGCTTAAGGTAATTGTTAATGTACTTATGTATTGCAGAGCTAAACGGGAACAGGAGCTGCAACACTTAGCAAAACAGAAGGAAGATGAGGCTCTAAAACTGCAAATGCAACTTCAGAGACAGAGAGCCATGAGACTCTTCCATGAACGACAGCTGGCCTTACTGGAAAGAGTCCATGCCAGTATGATTTATATTAAACTATAGCAGAAGATTAAACTATCTGGGACTCCTCCAGTTTCCCCAAATATATGTCCTAATCTTGCACGTCTGTTTGCACTGTAGTCTTACTGTCTCTTCTCCTGACCCAATTATCTGAAAGAGAACATGCTAATTCCCCCAGGGCTCAGTAACTACTGATCAAGATCTGCTGCCTTCAGAATGGTGCAGGAGAAAGGGAGAGCCCATTTTCTTGTGTTACAAAGCTCCATTGCAGCTACAAGTCTGCAAGACATGACTCACAGCTAGTGGACCTTGGGGAAGAGGGGTTTTTAACTGAGAGCACCCAAGCTGCTTTGGTACAAGCTGCTTTGGTACTATCTAGTTTGAGGATTAACAATGTAAATTGTTAAGAGATCCTAACCCACAGTCTTGTAACTGGATTTTTGTTACATTTGTAGGTCAGGTAAATAAATACATGGAGGAAATGGAGGATAAATCAGCATTAACTATCCAGAGATTCTGGCGAGGGTATAGAGCAAGAAGAATTTTTCATCAACAGAAACAATCTCTTAAAGAGTATAAAGCAGCTGTCATCATTCAGAGAACAGTAAGTATATATACTTTTGTTCTAGCATTAGATAGGACTCAGTGGATTATTGTGATGCCTCAAAAAACTGTTTATTGTCTTACTGTCAATGTAGCCATAAGTTATAAAAAAATTACTCAGCAGATGATGGTCTAGAGCCACAAGTTGCTTAGAAGGGTTAAACCTTGCATAGGTTACAAATCCTAATACAGTTTTGTAACTTAAATGTAAGAGCTGCTACCTCAAAACCTAAGGTTGGAATGTCACCACACTACAGATGAGTCATTGACTTATTATGAGTGTTGTTACTTACTATTTAGTGTTCATGCTGACCTTGTATGTTGTCTTTTCAGCATCATAGCTGCATTTAGGCTTTAACAATGCATTATGGAAATATTTTTCTTTCACTGATTGATTACAAACAAAGTGAGAAGACAAACTTCTTGTCTGTGATTGTCATATTCTCATATGTTCTTTACAAAGGCTTGTAAATTCTTGGAAAAACGAAGAAGGAGGAGACCTCTCTCTCCTTGGAAAGAACCCAAGGGACTGACTGATGAGCAGAGACTAGCTTTGCAGCAGAAGGTGGATGACTACATCAAATTGCATCCGGTCTGTTTCTTAGTCATTTCATAATTTGCATTAATGATGCAACATAAAATACTCTAGGGATGAAATAAATTCAGCATCATAAATTCTGATCAAGATAATCCATGTGAGGTATGTGTGTGTTAACCCTGCTTGTTTGACTGCAAGGCAGCAGGATATTGGGGATTTTAACCATTAATCTAATAAAAAGTGTCAAAGCAAACTGTAATTGGAAAATTTATATACTTGATGCAGGATAACTTCGGAGATAGTTGCAGAGGAAGCAAAATTATTAAGTTAACAATTAAGAACAGTATTTGCATTCCTCGTTTAGGCATTATTCTACCCCCAGAAGATTTAAAATAACCAGCTCCTAATGGTAACAAACTGTTACTTTCCTCCAGGCTTCCCAAATGTCAGAAGAAATGAGTAAAGAATTACATATGCAGGCTCAGGAAAAGCTGGCACAGTTCCTGTTGAGGAGCAGGCTGGATCAGAGAGCAGCGCAGAGGAGAGAGACATTACTGGCTCAGGTCAACACTGATGTGGAGCTGCTAATGAGTATGTGACTGCCTGTGATCATAGTTTTGATTACCATTTGGATTAAACCAATTTCGATAGAAAATTAGAGTGAGCAGTGGTAAAGCCTCATTTCAAAACTGAAATATCTTTCTTCCTTTGCCATATGCCTTATCTTGAGATTCAGGCTTTGTTAAAGATTATCCAAGTGTTGCTGTAGGTTAAGTACACCTGCTTTTCAAGGAGTATCTTATTCTTCTACAAGCAATGGGCCTGCAAAAGGCATTAAAATTTCTAAAAAGGGAATCTCACACAACCTATTCCTCTACATTTGTTTTGCTTTGTTTTGTTTTCTTGTGTTGTAAGTAAGCTGCTGGTTGAAGTCCTCTAATCCCTTCCAGATAAAGAAGGAAATCTTTGAGCTATGAATTCCGAATCATGTTTTCATTTTCTCTGGCCTGGCTTTATGTGAAACAGAATTCACTATCATGATATCTTAATTCCAGACAAGTGGCCCAGAGTGAAGGAGCAAGAGTAGCAAACTGCAGCCACCAGAGAGCACCCAAGCCGGGTAGAATTCAGCACGTTACTGAATTCCATTATTTAGTCTGTCATGTGCTGTGTCACTGCAGCTCATTGCTCCCTGAGCAGGCAAATCAGCAACACACTCTTACACTGTGCTGGGTCCCCCAGGCAGGGAATTCTCAGTGCTGCTGTGCCAGAGCAGTGGAAACACCCTGCTGATGTCACCCTGTGCCAGGAGCACTGATCCAGCAGTAGTGACCAGGAGATCCTCTTAGGTCATACTTACCCAAGAAGTCATTTTGGTGGATGCCACCACTGCACCTAAAAGAAGTAGTCCTGCTTTCCCCCTTCTTCTTTCTACCCCATTATGTACTTATTTTTTCGGATTAGCCTTTATTTGGATCACCTCTCCAATCAGATTTATCATGCAGTCTTAAAATTGCAATGCCAGCATGGATGACCTAGGACAGTGGGAAGTGTGAGGGTAGTGCTCCTTTTTTTGTTTGAAATACTCATAAAGCCACAAACAAAATATGAAAAACTCTTCTCCTTGTTTTTACAGATGCTCCAGGGTTAGCAGAGACCACAGAAAAAGACATTGGTGTCTTCGTGAGTCGATCAGTCCCTGTAGCTACCAAGGCAAGACAATCCCACAACACTATGCTGAAATACACTCGCTGGCCATGGTGGAAAAAGCTTGGAGATGAGTTTATGGAGGATGATGTAATTCCTGATGAGGCCCTAAATACAGAACTGGAAACTCTCTTTATTGGTGGAAGAAAATCTTTATAGGTAACAGGCAGAAGAATTCCATATTCAACCAGACTCATACCTTGTACTATGCACTTACTTTTGTGTGTTTTTAAGGAAGGAAAACATTTGAAAAACACTGAAAAATACCAAAACCTCATTTTAGTGTATTTTACTTATCTTGGAAAGAATCCCTTCCTGTATATCAACAGTTGGATCCTATTAATCTTGTCACAAATAGGATTTAAATACTGTAGTTGTAAATGTAGTTGTAAATATTTTGTAATTTGTATCACTTTAAAGGTAAGTTTATAAACTTTGTCTTTTCGGTTCTTATTCAGACTCGGGTGCATAAAAAATCAGGACACTGGAAAAGCCTGGGCTTTTATAGCAAAACATTTTTATCAAGTCATGTGCTTTGAAATAAAGATGAGTTCAGAACAAAACAAGACACCAATACAGAATCAAACAAGCTGGGTGCTTTCTCTGTGTTCCTCCCAGGCTACCTGTCCTTGCTTCCACCCTCTGTAAGCTCCCTTTTATTTGAGTTTGTGCAGGAGTTTCATTTTCATCCGTGAAGGCCTCCTGTTGTTTTTTGTCTGACTTCCTTTTTGTTGGGATGTGTTGCTCCTGAGCTTGGAGAAGAAGGTGATCCTTGAATATTAACCAGCTTTCTTGGGCCCATCTTCCCTCCAGGGCTTTATTCCATGGTACTCTACCAAGCAGGTCACTCAAGAGGTCAGTCTGCTCTCCTAAAGTCCAGGGTAGTGAGCTTGCTATGCACCTCCCTTGCCAGCCTTAGGATCTTGAACTCCACCATTTCATGGTCACTGCAGCCAAGACTGCCCATGAGATCCTTACCAGCCCCTCCTTGTTGGTGAGAAGAAGCTACAGCACTACACCTCTCCTTGTTGTCTCCTCTATCTCTTGGAGAAGGATGTTATCATCAATGCATTCAGGACCCTCCTGGATTGCTTGTCCCCTGCTGTGTTGTCCCTCTAACAGGTATCGAGGTGGTTTAAGCACCCCATGAGGACCAGGGCTTGTGAATGTGAGGCTGTTCCTATCTGTCTGTAGAGGGCTTCATCAGCTTGGTTTTCCTCTTGGGGCAGCCTGTAGCAGACCACCACTGTAATGTCCCTGCCATCCCTTTAATCCTGACCCGTAAACTCTGTCAGCTCCTCATCCATCTCCAGAGCTCCGTGCACTCCAGATGGTCATTGACATAGAAGGCAACAACTCCACCTCATCTCCCATGCCTGTCCTTCCTAGGGAGCCTGTATCCTTCCATTCCAAGAGTCCAGTCAGAGAAGCCATCCCTCCCTTCTCTGTGGTGTCAGTAAGATCACAGCCCTGCAGGTGTGTATATTGCTATATGTATATCTCTAACTCCTCTTGTTTATTCCCCATGCTGTGTGCATTTGCACGGGGGCATTCGAGTTGGATCCCTGATGAGACCGACTTCCTGGCTGGAGTGGCTGCAATTCCTTTATGCTGCTCTTCAGGTGCTCTTCTGCCCACTTGTGATCCCTCTCCAGACTCTAGGCTTCTCTTGCTGGCTCTGACATCAAGCTGGTACAAGTGGGATGGATGGAGGTTCCTCTCCCCTGGCAACTGTAGTTTAAAGCCCTCTTCACCAGCTGGGCAAGTCTATGACTGAAGATGCTCTGCCAGATGTACCCATGAGCCCTCAGCAGCCCACATTCCTTGGGGCTCACAGGTCACCAGCACTCCCTTGGGCTGCCTTTTTCCTTTAAAAGCCTGCAGTTCTTCCCACAGCCAATGCAGTGTACAGGAGCATGGGCACAGTCCAAACTCTTATGTGGGATTGTAGCCTCGGTGTGATCACCTGGCTCTGTCTTCTTAAACCATGAAGAAGTTGTTTAATCCAGAAAGGTCTCCAGCCCAGGGCCTCTGCAGTCACTGTGGCCCAGAAGACAGTAAACACCTCCAGTAGGATCCTGCCTATGGATGTGCCCAGAACAAGAACTCGAGACTGCACTAGTGCCACAGGTGCCTGCACTATTTTTCAGGTAAAAGGCACAGAGATTCTTAAAAATTAGATCTTACCTCACTGCAGAGGAGGAAAAAGTGCAGTGATTTCTTTTGGTTTTATGTGGGCAGCAATATTGTTTCAGCATGTTTGTCTTCCATTCTCTCTAGATGGCTTTGAGTTTTAATTTCAGTGGAGATGAATGGAAAACAAATAAATAGAAATAGTGGGCAGAAGCCCAAGCCCATTCAGTTGCAGCTGATATGTTGAAATTAATAACTGGACAGCTGCCAGGAGGAAGAGCTGGGCTCTGTTAATTTTTTTAAAAGAACTGTGATTTGGAATGCACTTGAATTGGCTCATGATTCCTTTCTTGGAGAGTTAAATGGTGGAACAATCCATTCGGTATTTGCTAGGGCACTTGCATGTGTCTGTTGAGTTACGTTTTGTTCTGCACAACTCTGTTGGTAGTTTTAAGCCGTGCCCATAACAGGACAGGTGCCCTACAACCACCAGAGCAGAGGGCCTGGGGGCAGTCACCAAGCACTCCAGGGTATGGAAACTGTCCCCAGCAGCTTCCAAGCTCTGGCACTGGAAAAGGCCTAGCATCTCTGGATGGATGCACTGCAGCAGGCCAGCTGTTCCCTCCTAAATACCTGAGTCCTCTGTATATGTTACTGTCCCCTCTGCTCCAAACTATTTTGACAGAGCAGCCACTGCTATTCTGTTTATTCCTAATCACCTCCTTAGAGCAGGGACATGGTTGCAAAGGGGCTTTGCCTAATGTGTCTTACAAAAAGAGCTGACCCCCCATGGCCAGTGTTAAATACAAAGTGAATTAGAGAGCCACTTACCAAAAAGACATTTATTGTAATGGCCTCTGCCACTCACTGCCATTGGAGTGGATAACGAAGTCCCACTTTGGAATATGCAGTTTGCTAGATAATGAGGGGTTTTAAGTGAACAGAGAGCCTAGTAGAAGGTGCTGTCTTGCTGAAGGAAATAAAGTTGCTGATCCAGCAGCCTGAACTCCTGCCCCACCACTGCCCTGACAAAAATGCCTTGTTTTACTTTGTGCTTGTCACCAGGATATTACAGTCACCTCCATTTTACAGACCAGGGAAACAGAGGCACAAGAGCCATGAGGGAATGTGCCTATGGCCATATGTAACTGTATAACCTGTCACTTGTTCCTGTTACTGTTCCAGGCAGAACAAGCCAGAACGGAGCCACTGCATGCTGAGGTAGAGCTGGGAGATGTTCTCAAATGCCAGTTGCTGTGGCCAGCTTGGAGCCTGGGCCCAGCAAAAGAGATCTCCAGGCTCCCTTGCTGGGAGGAATTTGGCATAACTTGATTCATGCTCTTTTCAAGTCCTGCACCACAGGCAGGACATATTGCTAGCATTTCATTTCAGTGCAGCTCTTTCTGGAATAAAATACTCCTGCCTGAATAATGGGAACAGGCATAGACAGCTGAACAGAAGCCATCTCCAGCTTGCTACGAGGTGAACAATCCTCTTTGGGTTATACAGTCACCCAAAAAAAAAAGACTGTAGGAGAGGCTGTGAACTGAGATGGGACCAGTCCTGCTCCCACTTCTCTGTGTGCCACAGGCATGACCAGAAAATATGGAGCTGTTACTTGGACATAAACATGCAGCACAGGTGGTCAAGCCAAGTAGGAAAAAGGGGCAGAGTTCGGTTGTGCCCAGCAGGTCTGGGCTGTGCCCCTGTGGGTAGCGAGCAGGCCTTCCCCAGCAGGCTGACGACAGACCCTGGTCACCCAGGGGAAGTGTGGGAGTGCCCTCCACACCAGTGGAGTGACACACCTGGGGGCACCTGTGACGAGGGGAGGGGCAGAGGCGGAGCTGGAGCTATTCAGGCAGTGTCACTCAGGTCCTTAAATATTGATGGCTGTCTCAGCTGGCCTGTGGGGGCGATTCAGCTGAATTGCAGGTTTCTGTTGCTGTGATAAATTGGACCAATTTGTCATGTGGTTCTGTTTCTTCCCTCCCTTAAGTAAAACTATACAGGAGTGTTATTGCTACAGCTTCAGCAGCAGCAGACAATCTGGAAAACAAAATCCTCTGGTGGATATGGATAAAATGGAAGGGACAGTGACTGTTCTTATGCCAAAGGTGCCACCAAAGTCATGGAGCTGGAAGAAGGCAGCAAAGGAACAAAACAAACAAAGAATTACTCAGCCCTTTCAGAGAGAGAGACAAGGCAGTATCCTCTGCTGGCTCCTGAAATTGAGGAAAATTCCTGTTTATGCAGACAGGGGTTTTTTTTCAGCTGTAGCTGTAACTGGACTCTGCAAACAACAGGATGCTCATCTCCAGCAGAGACACAGGCATGCGCTCAAGATTGCGCTGCTGAGTCCAAGGGCGTCTCCTGGCCTTTCAGACTGGCTGTAATAGGAGCTCTGAGCTGAGGACAGGAGATAACCCTGATGCTATTTCACCCCTTGCCTCTGAGTCTTCTACGGCCAATTTCCATGCGAGCAGAATCCGGTGCAAACATCTGCTCTCCACTGCAAAGTATCACATATGTCGAGTATAGGGAGGAACAAAAGCTTTCTCCAAGTAGTGGAATCAGGGCTATTTATAAATTATCCTTCATCATAAAAGGAGGCAGCCCTTTGCAGGGGGAGCTGCAAGGACCATTGCAAAACAGGCCTCCAAGTTCTCCTTATCATCCTTCTTTCCAGCACAATAGCACCAGGTCATCCTCTAGGCATCCTTGTGTACAGTGAAGAACCCTTTAATAGGTTGTTTACTACATGAGTGATATAAGGGTCCAGATTGACCAAGGGGAACTGAAGGACAGGTGCCTCCCATCCCCTTTCCCCTGCTCTCCCTGAAGGTAGGGCTGGGTTTACTCCCGGTGCTGTCTTGGGACAGAATGACAAAGTCTGGCAGGTGAGGACCAAGGTCAGGACACCACAGCTCTGGTAATTTTTCCCAGTTGCGCTGGAGAACTCCTCTGTGACCTTGAGCATATATTGTTTCTGTCTTTTCCTCTCTCAGATGAGGCTTACTGTTGCATTTGTAATTTAAGAGCCTTCAGTGGAGGATGCTGTGAGACAAGTGCCACTGAAATCCCATTCTACTAAACTGAATTGGGAGTTTGACAGGCCCTGGAAAGAAAAAATATTTGTATAATCAGATGTTGAGCACACAGACAGAGCTCAAGGTTGCCATGCTATTTATTTCTCTCCACATTCAACTTTTCTCTGCAAAATTTAGTTCTTCTCTAATTACATCCTCAAACAGAAGCAATGTTATTACCTGTGCTGGATCTCTTAAGAAAACTTAGGAATACAAGCTATTCTGATCTCCTTTTAACATTTCTCACCAATACAGAACCTGCCTGTTCAGAATGAGATGAACACACACACACATACAAGTCGGGTAACAAGACCCAAATAGAGTGAGCTGGGCCTCACTCTAGCATTACACAATAGAGCCAGTGAACTGCAGCGCTTAATCCTAGAAACAATCAAAGCAACCATTAATTTGCTGAGTCCTTACTGACCGAAAGGTAAGAGGCGTTCAAGCTGTTGCTGTTATCCGTAAAATGAATGGTCAATTAAAATAGTTGCAAATGCAGGATACAACTCATTCCTATGCCCAGGAACAGGGATAAATGCAGAGCAGCTCCCCTGTTTCCTGCGAGACTGCCCGTCACGTGTAAGAGCCTGTGGAGGCTGATGCAGGAAGATAGTCAGGAAAGTCACCAGAGCCGTGCGCGCTGTAGGACAAAAGAACGCGCGATCTGTGACCGGAGATAGGGACTCCCGAGGTGGCCAGTCTAAAGGAAAGCTACTGGACATGGAAAATGAGGGATCCCAAGCACTGTAAGAAGAAGCCGGGGGCTCACCCAAGCCCGGCTCGGCACTGCCCGGCACGCTGGGGAAGGAGGGGCGCAGGGCTGGGGAGAAGGGCGGGCGCCCAGAGCCGAGCGCCCTAAAGCCGAGCCTGCGGGGCCGCCTCCTCCCGGCACCGCCTCCCGGCACCGCGGGGACCCCCAGCCCTGTCCCCTCAGCACTGCCCGTCGCCGACACCCGGGGACCCCCGCTCGGTCCCCTCAGCCCCCTCACGGGGCGGGGCCCGGGCCGGTGCCTCTCCCGAGCCGCGCCCGCCGTTGCCGTGGCGACGGGCTAAGCGGGGCCTGGGCGCGGAGGGGCCGGGCCGGAGCCGACCCGCGGCTCGGCGCTGCCGGGGCGGGCATGCACAACAAAGGCGGCGGGCGACGCGTCCCGGGCGGGCTCCGCAGGTAGGTGGGTGCGGGCGGCGGGCGGGCAGGTCCCTCTCGGCAGCCGCTCTCGCAGGACGTGTCCCCATCGCCGCTCTGTGAGGGGAGAGCGACCGGGGGGCGAGCTCCATCCACCGCCCCGGCCCCGCCGCACCTTGCGGGCGCGGGGCTGCAACAAAGGCAAATGGCTGCGGTGCGGGAGGGCTGCGGGGCCGGCGGGGGCTTCCTACCCCCCGCCCGGGGCGGCTCACGGGGGCTTTGTGGTTTATCTGCGTGCTGGGTCTCGTTCCCCGGGTCCGGCGGGGCCGCTCGTGTCGCACCGGCAGCTCCGCGCCCAGCGCGGGCAGCGGGAGCGGGGGGACACAGGCGCTTCTCGAACCCTTCCACCCTCCCCCGGCTGACACCTGCTCGTTTGGGGGGTCCCGCACGCTCCCCCCGCAGTCCTCGCTCCTCGCCGGCAGCGGCGGCTTCGCCGGCTCAGGCGCGGCCCGAGCGCTGGGTCCGGGCGAGCCCGAGCGCTTTTCCCGCGTCCTAAAACTGCACCCGCAGGCACAGACAGCTTTGCAACCGGCAGGATAGAGCCTTTGAGGTGCCTGGGGCTTTTTTGCTGTGCAAGGTGGGGTATCGTGTGCTGGGCACGGTACTAGCCTGAGTTCAGTCGCTGTAAGGGGTGGCTGGGCAGCACCAAGCTCTTTACATCTGCAGGGTCCGAGTGAGTCATTTCTTAATTCGTTTCCATGTGATTCATAACGTTTTCAACTCCAAGATATATTTTTCCGAATTCATAATAGGTTTTGATACCTGAGGTGTTAGGAAGGGCATCTGTTTGAATTTATAGAGGTAGAAGTTTTACAGCATTATCGAAAACAGAATTCCCTGGAGGGAAATCTATAAAACCTACTCCTACCATTTTCATTTACACTGCAGCAAAGCAGCACTGGGCGCATCTACACTTTTGCCTTCCCTCATTTCCCAGTCATTGTGGCACTGAAAAGCATTTTAAACAACTCGGTGTTGTTTGTTGGTATTATAGTAAGGCCTGAGGGCTTGGTAATGGTTTTTTTCACTCTCAAAATGCTTCACAGACATCAATTAAGACTGGGAGCACTGGTGCAAGTCAGGAAGGTTTTATTGATCCCATTTTACAGATGACGGAGCAGATCAGAGACCTAGAAAGATTTAAGTCAAATCCAGAACCTAAGGCATCATCTCACAGATCCTCTGTTTAAGGTACTCTTCTCCACCTCCTTTAATAAAATTCTCTCCTAATTTCACTGGCTGCTCCAAGAGCTGTTTTGGGCACTGTCAGGCCACATATGCTCTGGGATTTTGAGATACTGCTCTTGCAGATTGCTGAAAATTATATGCCTTTAGTGCCATACTGTTGAGAAGAATGGTTTCTGATTAAAATAGGTTTCTCTTCTTTGGTTTGTATTTGGTAGAACCCAAGAGCTCCATCATGGACAAAGTTGCATTGGGCAAGGCATTGTGCAGCCAGACAGCAAAGCACAGAGCTGATGAGCCGAATACAGAAAGCCTGGGTATTGGCTGTGATTTCTTTGATAGCCTCTGATGGTCTCTCCTCACTAACACTCTTGAAAGGGTATATTTCCAAAAGCAAAATAAGTGGTTCCTATTGTGAGTGGGACTGTGAAGACTCCTGATCCTAGCCTGTTAGCTTGTTTTTGAGTCTGTCCACTTGCTTTCAGGGCTCAGACAGGAGATGGGCTGTGTTTAAGATCTGGTTCACATCCTTAGGCATCGCTTATGTTGATCTCCTTTAAGGCCTTTAACCAGAGAACCCCAGCTGCAGTCTCAGATTTAAGGCTTGCCCCTGTGCGTAGAGCACTGCACAAGACAACAACATTAGCTCCAAAGCATTTATAAAGTTTTAAGCTTCTTAAACTTCATCTGTGTAAGAAAAGCTTACTGCAGACTAGGTGATGATATATAGCCCCTGGTAGTCACAGAGGAAAGGAGTAGATTGAATGCTTTTATGGCTTTTCTGAGTTTAATATCCACTTGGTGCTTGCTGAGTCTGATTTAGCTAATGATGTGTTTGGGAAATCCTGGTTTCTGAATATTTAAATTTCAAGAAGATCAAGTTCCACTTTTATTACACCCCAACCTCAGACACCTTGATGCTGCAGGTGCAAGAGGCATTGTTGATTACTGGCAGGCAAAATATGGTATCACAGTTTATTTCCTTTCCAGTGTTTCAGAGGACAGTTCTTTTAGAGAGACAGCAAGTGTAGCTGCAGGGCCTCCATGGCTGGGCATCAGCCAATTACTGTCATATCAGATTAGCTCTATGGCACATCAGCACTCATTTATGTTAATGCAAATGCAACATGACTGTTCCATAGTATTGATGGAATTATTGTGTTTACAGCCATAAAACCTGACTAATTGAAAGGGAGGTTCTGATTACAAAACCATGGACTTCCAAGGTGATTCCTGCTATAGCTTCTGAATGGACCAGTTTGGAAATATGAAGAATAAATCAACTGCTAAAAGACATAATCCAGTTTTTATTTTCCACTGATGCAGTTATCCTTTTGGCAAGCTCTAGGGGAAAAAACCCCTAAAAAAACAAACAGGAAGAACTTAATAGGTTTTTTTCCCACCTTACCATGATCCTGATGCAATACAGCCCATGCTGTTGTAGCTGCTTCCTGGCCCACGAGAAAAGCTCTAACCTACCTGTGCCCTGCAGAAATCCAGCCCTTGAAACCAGTAGATTTCCTCAGCTGCCACTGCAGTGCAGGAGCACATTCTCCTTGTCCAGAGCAGCTTGGCAGCAGCAGCCGTGGGTGTTTGTGAGATGAGGAGGCATCACACGCAGCACTCCATAGCCAGGATTGGAAACTGTCCACAGTTTGATGACTTTCCTGCTCCCATGTCACCCACTGACATTCAAAGGATACGCCCATTTGTCTCTGGGAATAAGCTAGGCACCTCTAGCCAAGAAACCTCAAGTTCTGCAGTCCCTGCTTCATAATTATCCCAGCCTCAGCTTCCATCTGCCTAGCAGTTAGCAGCAGCCCTAACAGCTGGTTCCTGGCAGCCATTATCGCCTTCCAGCACGGGAACAGCTTTAGCTCTGAGTCTTGGGAGGATGGACGTGGCTGGCAGGATCAGTGATATTAGGAAAAATAACAGAAGAGGTAGAAAACTGGTGCATGGGCACAGAGAGGGAAGGTAGACTGAGAACATATGTGACAAGGAGGGAAAAATGAAGTGACAGGTGGGAGGCCCTGCAAATCCTGAGATTTTGTGGGAGTCACAGATGAGGTGGGATGTGGAGGGAGGCAGGGAGCTTTGCAGCTTGTAGGAACGGGGTGAGGGATCTCCTCTGCTGCTGGGGATGGATTGCATTACTGCTGCCAGCCTGCAGCCCATTGCCCAGGCTTCAGAGCTGTTCAGCCAGCCCAAGCAATGTGCAGGGCCATGCAGCATTTGTTATTTTCCAAACATCCTACTGTAAATTACAGCAACAAAGGGTGAGTACTCCAGGAACAGCCCGGGAGTGTTGGGGTCAGTAGCCTTGTCCACAGTGCCATCCCTGCTAGGGGAGGGCTCTGGGAAAACCCGTGGCACCACAGCAGGCGCCAGCATCAGTTATATGAGGAGGAGCGATTTGCTGCTCAAGGACAGCAAGGACAGTGGAAAGTCTGTGATTTCAGGAATTGGTTATGGAAAGCTGGGACCCTCAGGCTGAGGTAATAAGAATAGCTGGAGAATTAGGCAATTCCCATATTCATGAGCTGACAGACTGCAGTCCCTTTGCCAAGGCTGCGTTAAATACACTGAGGGGCAAAGGAGTTTTCTGGCTTTGCTAACAGCTGCTTCAAGGTGAAGCACAAGGGGAAAATGGAAAAAAAATCTCCACTGTTTGCTGATCTTCATTTTGCCTTGAAACATCTCAGGGCCTGGAACAACTCGAGGCCCTCTGCAGACCTTTGGAACCTGTGTTTGAGACAGTTTCCTCGCATTCTAGAAATAACCTGATCAGGAATTAAACAGTACTTGTCCTAAGGATTTCTCTCCAGGAAGTAATGAAAGGTCCTAAAGCTTTTGAAGTCCTTCTCCATCTCCTGTCCTAGATGGGAAGTCAAGGAGCAGCAGTTATTTTTTTCTTATAAAGAAAAAAACATGGCTTTGTGTTTTTAGCCAGAGAGAGTGTCTACGCCCTTGTCTTCTCCGCTGCTGAAGTGCTTAAATATACGTGTAAGCAAAAATCCATTTTTCCTTTGGGATATGAAGCTTCAGCAGATGGTAGTGGGAGTTTACAAGCTTGGTTCTTTGTCAGTGCTTGCAGAAGCAGCCTGACACTGCAGTAGCTGTGGATGCAGCGCTAGAGCTGCTCCAGTCAGACACTGTGCAGCCCATCTTGTGGCTTCCCCGGCGTCTGGGAGCAGTGCTGGCAGTACCCCGTCAGAAGTAATTTGTTTACCACACAGCAATCTGACTGTTTCTGTAGGCATGTTTAGGAAGCCAGTTAGCAACTGAAAGATGACAGTGGCTTTGACCACAAGCAAGTGGTTCACAAGACTCAGAGTACACACAGCTTAACTTTTTATGCAGGGTTCTTCCCCCAGGAAAAAGGGAAATAAAGACCCTCAGACACTGAGCAGAGGCAGCTCCATTCAGACCTAGCACAGAAGTGTACACATTAGTTTCTAGTGTCACAGCCCACTGGAGCTGCTGTGACAGATTTAACTGCTGGCTTTGTAGCTTATTGCAAGGACAGCTTGCCTACCTAATTCCCTCTAATCAAGCCCTTGCTTATCTTGAGGATCTTTACATCTTGTGCATCTTGCTCAATAAACTCTGCGGACAGGTCTAGAGGCAAAGCAGTGGTTTAGAGTTTGGCTGAAGCAGAATTAACACCAGCCGTGGCTGGTACTGGATTGAAGCTGAGCTCCCTGGACTAACAGCACACTGGTGCCTGGGGGTATCAGTCAGCTCTGTGCTGAAATACTCCTGTCATTCATGGTGGCTTGGCTGATCCTTCCAACCTGCTTCTAGGAGTAGACAGAAGCAACCTCTCTCAAGAGGAGGTCCCTCTTGAAAGACCATTTTTAAAAAAGTACCTTGTAAGAGCCAGGAAGGTAACTGCTTCTCATAAAGGATCGATACAGTTTCACTAGTAATCTGTGCTTTGGTAGTCTAACCTGAAAAAAAACACTCAGGCCTGAACTGAGACCTCTCAATTACAGGAAGATGAGAGCGTTCCCTCAGGAGTCCTGGTTTGTGGTACTTAACTGTTTTGCTCTGATGTGCCCCATTTTTTACCACAGCTGTTGCAACAGCTCTGTTCTCTGTGGACAGTCAGGGCTCAGGTTTCCACAACACAAGATAATCTGTCTGTAAGCCCCAGTGCAGCACTTCTCTTCCTGGTTTAGGGGCTAGATACGGTTTTGGAAATTGGTGCTTTGTGCTTGCAGAAGCCATACCTGCAGTAGGGAGACCTCACAAGTCAGTAGTTCAGCTGAAAGCTCAGTATCATTGAGAACAAACATCAGGCAAAGTCACAGGAGAAAAAAGAAAGAGAAAGAACATCTGTTTTTGAAAGAGTAGGCCATGGAAGCCTTTGTACAGATAAGCAGCCCCTGAGCTGATCAGCTTTTTAAGATTAAGGTGCATAGCTTGCTTGTTTGATCTGCCACTGGAGTCTAGGAACACCTTCCAGCAGGTATAGGAAGAGTTGACATCTCATTCCTGGCTCTGAAAACCAGGTCTACTAACTCCACAGCCAGTCCTGTCTTTCAGTGAGAATCTCCTGATCCTTTCTCCAGATTCTGTCCTTAGCTGGGTGCCATACAGCCACATCCCCAAGGGACGCAGTCACTGCTTGTCTACACAGTGCTGCACTATTTCTGGTCACATGCAGGCAGTAGAGCAATAACCCTGTAATGCTTCTAATTCTGACTCTCAGCACACTCCTCAGGCTTTTCTTCATTACAGCAGTAGCATGAAGTAAATCCATAAAACAGAACTAACCCAGCTAGAAGAAACTGCAGGCACCAGCACAGCCCACAGCCACACGAGCCATCCCCTCTGTGCTTATGACAGTGCAGTGTGCATTACTGTGTAGCTTGGATTTTTTTTTTAATAGAAAGGCTTTTGACCTCCACGGGAAGAAGCTCCCTACTCCCTCTGGCCTGTCCAGAGGGATGAGAGTCAGCAACTTTATTTCCCCATTGCATAAGAGCCATGCTTTTACCTGTATCTCACCTCATATAAAGACTGGGTCAGAGCACAGTCCTTTTTGAGTGAAGTAATATTCAGGTCAAAACTGCAGTTGTGCCTCAAGCTAACACTACATTAAAGAGTAATCCCTTTGAAGAATGTATAAATATTATACAAATCAACTCAAAGTGCTAATAGGAAACACAGATGATACACACACACACACACACACACACATATATATGTATATGATAAGTAGCATATCATTGCAAATTATGTTCCTACCCTACCATAAAGAGAAAAATACTTTCCATTCTTAGGATCTGTGGCTTTCTGGACCAGGAGAGATGTTCTGCTATTTTCAGATAAAAATTAGAGAAATTAAGGAGACTGGCTCATAGATAGGTGCTTATTTAAGGGGCAGACTTCCAGAGTGTCTCTGCTTTCCTTGCTGAATTATTTTGAAAGATGCGAGGACTTATTTTTGGTGAAATGATGAAGCACGTTCTGTGATAATTTGGCTGTGAATATGGGTGCTGAAGACTTGTAAGAATGAGGCTTTTGTGCTGTTCATTGGTGAATCTGAACACAGTTGTGGAGGATATATGTTAGTAAAGTGATTGAACTTTTGAAAGTCATACTGAGGTAAGGCCAGGTCAAGCGAGATGTCCACCTTTGCAGACAGTGAACAACATCATGGTATATCCGGAAATACAACTCTTAGTTCATGGTTCCACCTGCAGGACCACAGTACATCAATTTGTAAAATAGCGTTAACAACCCACTTTGGATTATCTCTGTGGATTACCATAATTACTGTATGGTAAACATGTCCATGTGTAAAAGTCCTCAGCAGCAACGTACGTGTGCAGGCCGGAGTTTGCCACACATGGTGTTTAGTAGCTGCATAATCCTGCTGACACTGGCGTAGCTTCCACAGGTGGAAGCCACACACAGGGTGTGGTCACAGGAGATAAGAGGTTCGTAGAGGTGAAAGCTGGAAAAGCATGCTGACATCTAATCTTTTGCTCCACATGGGCTATAGGACTTCCCTAAATAGATTTGTTCTATCCATTGCCTCTCTCCTTTGATGGCAATTTCCAGCCCCTGAGCCCTGTGAACCCGACTTTGCATTCACATCCCCAGTCCCACTGGCTGTCACCATCGCTTGCCTTGCTGGCTGCCAGTGTGGTGGCTGTGTCCCCACCTCACGCTGATTATTTGGACACATGATAATTATGTGTGGTGATGAGGGATGTGCTTCCTGTGCTTCACGCATTCTCCTTCCACTGAACAAGAATCAGGTGCTGGACTGAGCCAACAGCCCCCCAGCTGTGGGGCAGTGGGGCCTCATGGAGGGACAAGGTACCAAGGTTTAGGCAGCACATGCTGCCTGAAGTTGAATTCCTGCTTTATAGCACAGCTCCAGCTCATAATTAACACAGGGCTGGAGCAGAGCTGTAATAGGAGTGCAAGTGGCTGTAGCTCTGGGGCAGGTGATAGTTGACAGCCCTCCTTCAGCTTCTTCATCAGGGATGTGTGTGGGTCAAAGATAAGGAGTTTATAGAAAATCACAGAAAGATGGGTTAAGAGCCTTATCAGGCAACAGCATAGCAGAGGGTGCTCTGTGGTAGGAAAAGGAGTTTCTGTAGGAACTAAGTGTGTAGTAGAGGTGGCTGTGCTTAGGAGTGGGGAGGAGAGAGGAGTTCCCACATACAAATGCCTGGAGCTTCTGAGATTCAGTGCATCAAGCACCAAAGCAGCAGGCATGCAGCATGACTCCAGATGAAGAACAGCAAGGAGGTGAATGCCTGACTCCTAAATAGGTTCCACTCTTACCCTGCCCTATCCTCTCTGCCCATTTTGCCATTCCTGGTGCTGTTTGAAACACAAACCATCTGGAAAGAGCAATGCCCTTGTATGGTGCCTTTGGCTTCAGGAGAGATCTTCCAGCATTGAATTTGGCCCATGGATTTTAATTACTCTCCACTGTGATAGTAATGGGAGCCAGTGGAATTGTACTGATTTTATTTCCTTTTAATTTGTTATGATGCTCTGGATGCAGATTAACTTTCCCAGGTCGATACATATTATTGATTCATTCTGCCTCGTGATGCAGTAAATGGCTTGAGGAGGTGGCTGATTTCACTGTAGCTTCTCCTGGTACCTCTGTACCCCATGCAATGTCCTCCTCACTCCAGCAGTAGCCAAAATCAGATACCTTTGCTCGCTTCTGAGCAGGTTGTTTACATGCATGTAAATGAGGATAAACTCGAGGCTGTGGTACTGCTTCTCCCTATGCAATAGTCCAGGTCTCCCGGCTTCCTTTCTGTTTGATGCACTGAGTGTGGGAATGGGTTTGTGATCATTGGATGCAGATGATCTCACTTCTGTGCTCGGCACAGGGGATGGTCCTCACTGAGGGGAATTGTCCTGCAAGGAGAGGAGAGCTGCAGTCAGAGTTATCTCCCACCAGTGCTCCTCTGAGCACACACCTCTCCAGGAAGCCTTTCTCAAGGCAGTGGCAGCCTCTTGCCCCTGTCCCCACTTGCCTGCAGAGCATGGATGATCAGCACAGGGTAGTGAAGGGGGAGCAGCAGGAGGAGGAGCAGCAGCGAGACTCTTATCCTCACATTCTCCCTCCCAGTGAGGGAACATGACAGCAAAGCTTGTGTGGGACTACACCCTGCTGAGGGATCCTCCTCCACTTTCTTTGGAGAAAGACCCAGCACTCCTTGATGCAGAGTATTTAAAGTATTTTTTCTTCTGCTTTTACGTCATTGAAGCTGTAATGGGGATGAGGAACTGAGCCTGAGTTCTCTCAGTACAAAGCCCTACCAGAGGCTGAGATTAGGAGGCTGAGACAGTATTATAAGAGGGGTGACTGCAACATAATCTGCGGCCCGTTTAGCTGGAATTTGCTTTACAGACTCAAAAACACCCCTGGAGCCAGGCTGGGTGTACCTGTGAATTGGTGCAAGTGCACAGCCAGCCCTAGCCTGGAACCTCATGCTAACTGCCCCACACAGCCTACTGCTCCTGCCTGCTGTTGGTTCTCTGGGCCTGGCTGCAGACCTGGTGCATCACCTAACCAAGTCAGCTTGTGGGGCAAGGCTGTGCTCAGAAGCAGCACAGGGGTGTTGCTTCTGAACACCCCCATGGTGTTCTTATCCTACATCATCTTGGATAGGAAAGAACCAAAGGAGAAAAACAGAAGTTGGACTCAGCAGCCCTGCAATCCCTCCGCATTCCAGCCCATTGGCATGGACTGCAGCAGGAAGCCTGGTGTTTCAAGACTCATCTTAGAAAGCTTCCTTGTCCTCAGCCATGGTGAAAACACTGCTTTGTGGTAGCTAAATACTCCAGCTCCTTGTGTCCTTACAGCATGAGGCTGCTGTGCCCCTCAGCAAGTCCAGAGGGACACTGACTGCATTGCATGAGTGATGGAGGTGTCACATCATCAGTCAGAGGCCATTGGGTATCCCAGTGCAGTCATTGCTCTGCCAGTGAGTAGCCCAGCAGCTCAGTGATTATGTTTGCTGCTGATAGTCAGAGGCGTTCCTTGGAGCAGAAACTGAACCTAGGCCAGAGTAGCTTTGCCTAAAATCAGTCTGAACAGCCCCTTCAGACGTAAAATGTTACTTAACTTCAATTGCAAAAAAATCCATCAGCTCTGTGGACAGTTCTAGTACATGAGAACATGTGTACTGACCCTTCAGCACTGGGCAAGCCAAGATAAAGCAGTGAAGAGGTAAATATCAGTTTGTCTTGTCACACAGCTGACTTCAGGACGTAGAAGCCTATATCCAATTAAAGCAGCCAGGCAATTGACATCAAAACAGTTGAGCCTTGTCTTAATCTAGTGCATGTCAGAGTGGTTGCTGTAGCTGCAAGAAAGCCTCGGATATATCTGGGTGGGTTTGCCCCTGCCCCCTTTATCTCTGTCTTGCAGAAGTTTCATTTCCAAACCTTGCTGTGCATGACTTGTCCGTAGCATTGTGGTGGCAGCAATCTTCTGTCTTCCTTCACATCCAAAGCTGTCCTGTACACCTACCTGCCAACATCCTGCTCATGTTGGCCCCTGAATAGTGAGGAACTTCTCTAACCAGCTTCCTGAAAGATACTGGGTGAAAGATTGGGAAAAGGCTTTATGTAAGGCCAAAAAATAGCACTAAAGCAGAAAAACGGAGGTAAATTGGGACACTGTGAAAAGTCAGATACCGAGGATTAGATCCCAAACCTCATCATCTTAGAGAGCTTGGGGCAGAATCCTGCAGACTCTGAGCCGTGGACACCCGTCATGCATTATCCCAGCAGTGTCACAGTGTCCTTGTACGTGGCAGCATTTCCTCAGGATACTTGGCATTCATTTAGGAGGAGCAAAAGCTTTGGGGACCTAGTGATTCACAGAGAAGATGCTTATGCTGCCTTAAGCAAAGCAGTACAAATACACACTTTTGGCTTAGTTCCACCATATCCTTAGAGAAAATAAAAAAGCATTTAACTTTTTTTTCCTTCTTTTTGCTGCGTAGACAAAGCCAGGTTTCGCACTTAGCTGGCTACTGAGAGTGCCTTCAGCAAAACACCACCGAGGGCAGAACTGGGAGAAAGGCCCTTGCCTCCCTCACATGTACCCCAGGGTAGCAAATGTCTCTTCATTTGCCTTCCTTTCCCCCTGGAATAAGAACTAGGCTGCTTTGTGCCCTTCTCTAACTTTTTTTCACTGTTTAGGTGGAGAAGTTAATTCTATCCCAGCTGAAACCAGGTGAATGTTTGAACAGGCTTCAGCTTCCACTCTTCCCCAAAATGGTTTGCATTGAAATGGACTTCTAATGTCTTCCTGGAAAAAATGGGATTGTATGTGGACTGGTAAAACTCTTGCTTCCCTACTTCTCTTACAGTCCCTACCTCACAGAATCACTTGAAAGGAAACAGCACGTCCTCTAGGATTTGAGGGTTTGTGGTTTTGGTAGTGTGGTGTTTTGTGGTTGGTTTTTTTTTTAATTATAAAATCCTTTACTCTCACCTCCCAGCTAGAATTCCCTGAAGCACTCTCACCTGAATGTATCTCAGGGATGATGCCTTGCTTAGGGAAAATGCTGTAAATACCAGCTGGTCTCCTGAAGGACCAAAGCAAAGGAAGCCACATAGCAGCTGCTGTTGTCTGGCAGGTCAGAGGGGCACTGCGCCTTCTAAACCAGCTCCCAGAGCAACTGTACATCATCACTTGTCAGATGCCCTTTCCAGAAGATGACAGATGTCTGTTATCTATTGAAAAAAAAAAAAAAAAAGAAGGAAAAGGAGAAGAAAACAATGATGAAGGTCAAAAGCAGCTGCAAAGACACAACCACACACAAAGTGATGCTGGTGGTGTGTAAAAAGAGGCATGTATGGGTCATGAACTGGTCTTCTGATACCACAGTCCTGTCCTTGCCCACATACCTTCATTTCCTTACTGCTTCAGAGGGGAAGGCACCATGTCCCTTGAGGTAGCTGGAGCCATTCCAACTTGTGCTCAGGCAGTGGCTTGAAGCTGTGATATTTGAACACAGGTCTCAGAGTTTGGTTAATTCCAAGTAATTATACTTCAGTTTTACAAAACCTTACCTGACTTTTCTTGGTGCTCAGAGAATGCAAGGAGAGTTCTTGCAGATACGGGAAGGTAGTTTTATTTTCTCCTCTTACAGATAGCAGACCTGAAACACAGGAATTGAAGTGTCTTGTCTGGTGAGACAGGGAACCAGACGTCAGTCTCATATGTTACCAGGTTACAGTCTGTTCACAGCATCTCCCACTCCACAGCTGTGAAGGTTGCAGTATTTGCTTCATTCACACACTTGGGGTGAAAAGTCAAAACTTCAGTTTGTGGCTTCTCCAAATGATCTTAACCTATGTCCACAAAAAGCTCAGGAGTGTAAATCACTGTCCTGAGACCTCCCACAGAGAGGCTATTAACAGCAAGAGGAGAAAGTACTGCCTCCATTTCAAGGCAAGGGGAGTTGGCTTTAATTTTTAAAACACTCTCACAAGTGATTGATGAAGCAGTATTTTTGGAGAGGAGAGGAAACTGGCAGTCTTCTGTGGCTGGGTCAAATGTCTCATGATGCCAGTAGTACATCAGAGTACTTCTACCAAAATACTTCAGATACTGAGGCCTGGCTAAAATCATCTGCTCTGGCTGCAGTGGAAATATATCTGGAAATAAAATCTGGTTGGAGAAAATCAACAAGGCATCAGGATCTCTCTGTATTCATCAGGATCTTAAGTCAAAGGCTGCCTTGTCCAACTGTCTTAATGATCCAGAGGTGCTGTGCCATCAGCGCCTCACAAATTCTCAGATGCCTGGTGGGGGACAAAGGAAGGCAATGCACACCAGAGCTGGAGCTGAGAACAGTGCTGGCCTGTGGGCCAGTTGCCATCATCACCAGTTGGAAAGCGAGGAGGTGATGGACTTCAGGGTCTTTAGCTGTGGATAGTGAAGAGGGTTGTGACTGCATTAGGAGACCCCCAGATCAGCAGCTGGGAGGCAGGACTGCGTTCATTCCATTTATCTGTTTTTCCTATTTATTAATTACAGTTCTTCTGACCTCTGCAGGAGGACATACAGGAAGAGGAGTATCAGCCGTCTAATTACAGTGTCTGATTTTGCTGCTGCTTTTACACATTTATCAAAGGTTTTACCATTGACTTCAGCAGAGTTGAAAAAAGAGCCCTTGTTTCATCAAGTGGCATCAGATTAAGTTAGCAGGATTCTGTTCCAGGGCTTCTGACATGCTTCCAAAATCCAGCTCTGACACTGCCCCGTCTGTGTGTGGGTAATTTGATTCTTCTGGTGCTGACAAAAGCCCTGAGCAGCAGCAGAGATTGGACCTTAAGATCTGCATGGTCAGATGGTAGTGCCTACTTCTTTGCATGTCTGGCTGATTTATTTTCAGACATAATGATCAGAAAAGCAAGCCAACACCCTGAGACATCTCTAGCTTATGGAAAAATATCGAAAACTAAACCCGATTTCAGTAAGAATTGTGAGAAATTGAGCCATTATATTCTGCAGAAGTTGATGGCTGAGGCAGAATGCTTCATGCCCTGGCAGATATCAGTGATGTTAGCAGGCTGGCTTCCATTTGAGAGACCTTGGTGATTTTCTCAGCTGGATGACCTCAGCAACAGGAATCAGGGCCTCGCTTCACATGGAGAAAGCCTTCAATCTTTAACTAGACAATCTTCAACTTCATCTTATTTAAAGATTCTAGGCACTGTGCAGTGCTAAAGAGGATCTTGCTGAGCTCCTGTTACCTCAGCAGCAGCTGATACATAATGAATTATTCAAGACTAGCCAGTTCCTTCATCAATTTTAATAAATCAAGTTTTCCACCATGATCTCAGCAGTGCTACCAGCTGGGATATGATGAGGTAAGCCCATTATTTCCTGTGGCCTTTTCCATTTGGTCCAGGTTTACATACCTGAGGGCCTTGATAGTAAACAAGAGATTAGTAGCAGACGATGCTAATTTGGGGTGGATCTGCAGTGGGCAGAAGAGGCAACAGAACTCCCCCACCTCTCAGAAGGTCACAGAGCTATCTTTACACTGGGAAGATGGCTTTGCATCTACAGAAATGGACTCAGCTGCTACATGCTGACCCCCAGAGCAGAGTGTAACCCTTCAAACAGATGAGCTGGATGCCCAAGGCAGCTGAGAGGCACTTCCCATCTTTTACACAGACTTACTCTCATTAAATTGTTCTTATGTCTCTAATATTTCTGATGTTTCTCCAGAGCAGACAGATTGTGGTGTTTATGAACCAATCCCATTTAGAAAGCACCTACATGGATCAGTCATCTGTATAACACATGCACACCTGTTAATGCACACACAAGCAGCATCTCTCAGTACACTGCAGACATCCTGCCCAGGCTGCTGATAAACTTCTTCACAGTGCAAGAGCTCCCACAGCAAACACTGAGCTGGTCTGGTGACTGCTGTAACCTGTCTTTCCCTCAGCTTTTGCTCAAACTCATCAACAGAAAATACTTTCTGACACTGAAGCACTTGTAGCATTTTCTGTACATCTCTTGAATAGACAGGAACATGCTTCTCTCTGTTTGTTATCAATGTCAAAATTGCTTATTCTGTTTTTTGCTTCTGATTCTCTGGCCAAATAGTAACCAATCTCATAAGGGAGTCAAAGGCAAAAAGGTGCTGTATACCCCCTATAGAATTTATTTTTATTATATTGTGCTGCATTGCATAAAGAGGTGAGAAGGACCCATTTTCTCCTTTCTCTTTTCCTCTGTAGACTGCAGGTTTCTCAGGGCAGGGTATTTCTCCAGCCCACGTCATTTAGAAGGTTTAGCACTTACAGTCCTTATCCCTCCTGTACCCAGGACATGCATTTTTTACTGGAGAGAAGCAGACCATTCAGCCCAAACACATTTCTACCATGGCTACATCCAGCTCTGATTATTCCTGTATTCAGAGAACTTACATTGGCATGAGGACATGATCAGATACAGCATAGCTGCACTTTACAGCAAGGAAGGCAGAAATCTCTGTAGCTGCTTTTGCTATCATGTATTTTAGGAGAGGGAAGATGAACTGCTGAGGAGGAAAGAGGCTGGACACAAGCAATGCTAAGAATGAATTGTTTACAGCCATGGTGATAAATTCAGTGCGTGGGTAGCCCATGAGTATCCAACCTGTCAGCATCTCTGTGGTGCACACTCTCATGAATGTGCTGCTGGTGAGGCATCCAAGCTCAGCAGTTTATCCACAGATCTGGCACCGAGGCTCAGTTTGATTGATTAATGAAAGACAGACCTTGGTAAAGGAAGGTCACACTTATGGGAGGTTTAATGATTTGATCTTTGGGGATGGAGCATGAAAGAATAGCACCTAATTGCGAGAAATAAGAGTGTCCTTCCCACAGTGTATTAAACAGCAATATCCATATATCCGTGTTTCAAGAAGTGGGAGGCAAATTCGCAGATCCCTGCAACCATTATACCTGCTGGCTCTTCAAGTCTGCCTCACACAGATATAGGGCTGTTTCCCATGCCCAAGCCATTCCCACTAGTCATCACAACCCCCATTTAATTTTTGGAATGACACCATGCTGTTTTTAGGACCTAACATATTTCAGTTCCTTATTGCTATCATTAATCCTGAAGCTCTTTAATTCTCCTTATGTCTTCCCCCCCCCCTTATCAGTTTTGTGCAATTCTTAGCCTGTCATTTTTATTTACTACTTTTTATTTTCCCAGTGTTTACACACATAACATGCTTGCTTTCACTTTCCCAATAAACAAGAATCCTATTTTTTTTAAAACAATATATTTACTTAGCCGCAAGATTGTGGCTATTTGATCACTTAGGAAAAAAAAAAGCTCCCAATTACCATTTTTATTTTTCTACTGAAATTTCCCTTTATTACCTTGCTCACAGTTGTTTTCAGCTCTCTGAAGCTGACATTTTAGAGTTGTAATGATGGATAATTGGTTTGCACTGGGCTCTGTTTGCACACATCAAATGTAACTGTGTAGTGATCATTGGTAACTAAGCAACCAGTTATGTTTTATTCCTGTGATCAATTCCTTGCTATCTGTCAAGATTAAATCTAACACAGCATGTGCCCACAAGGGATACAACAACTCTGGGAGTTAAGAACCCATCATCTGGGAATAAGAGCATCCTGAAGCCCCTGATTTACTTCTCTGTGGTCTCTTACAGGCACGTAGCCACCTTCTTTCAGTGGATACCAAAGTTTAATGGTCTTGCAAGTCTTGATGGTTAAAGTAGAAGTAGTTAATTGGCTGCCATGTTTTATTCCTGTGATTCAGGTAGTGTCAACAAACACATATTTACCCTTTATCTGTTAAAGCAAATTGCTAACATTCAAAGGCTCTGAGTTTGTTTGCTAGTCAGAAGGCCACTTGTGACAGGCTTGAGTAGCTTTGCTCCTACGTTCTGGAAGGTCTCCCAGCAGTAGTTGTTGCATGATACCTTTGAAAACTCTTCATTTTCTACTCTGTTGTTCCATGTGAACATTTCTTTCTTCTGTTTAACTGCAAGGGCTTGGAAAACTCCTTGTCAGGAAGCAAGTTAGGATGGCCATCTCTGGGAAGGGAGGTGAGGTAGAAGCCAGGCAGCAGGGCAGGTTGAGACAGGAACCTTGGACAAGGGGCACAGTCCCACTGCACCTAAACTGGAAGAGCAGAGTGGGCACTATGAATGTGTCTTTGTTCAGCCAACAGGCCCCAGAGAAATCTGTAGCTCCAACACAGCTCTGATGTCAAGCTGAGCAGGTCAAAACCAGCAAACATATAGCCTAAGCCAAGGAAGGGCCAGGGCAAGGGCTTAAATGCAGCTCCTAGGCCAGTGGGTGGCAGGAGCAAGGGTGGAGGTTCTAGATAAGGCTGGTCAAAGTAATTAGAGCCTCCAATATTCCACAGCCTAGGCTTGGATCAACTCTGCTACCCAAGTTCTGTTCCAGAGGGATCACTAGTAGACATTTCACATAGAAGAAATCTATTTTAGCTTCATGCAGAAAAGAAAAAAACCATGGTCCATCTGGTGGAGGTTGTAACAACTTCCATCACTGTCTATCTGCAACAAATGTTGCTTGGTGCTCAGAAAGAAATCTTTGGAAGCTCCATCTCCAGACTCGTTTTGCAACTTATCCTTCTTGCTGTTGCTGGTTGCTGAACGGAGCCATATGGATTTTGTACTGAAAGTTGCATAAATGCTAATATGCAAGTATATTTTGAGGTGGCATATGGACAATAGTAAATGGAACTAAGTGGTTTTTTGGTTCAGATTACACAGGCAAGTTCAGTGAAGCAGATGCTGCAGTGGGTTAGTCAGGAAGCTTCATTTGCCTAGAGTCCCAGGTTCAGATCTTGATGGGGTTATTTCTGCACTTGTGCTGGGTGACTTTGTCAGTGGTACTGATGTTTGCCAGCAGATGCAGAAAATCCAGAAGGCTTCAACCATTGTAAAAAAACCCCTCAACATACAGTCTGATCTGGGTGATATTGTAGACCAGTCGGAGACAGCAATCTTTGTAATGTAGGCACAAAGGTATTTGTTAGAGTTATTTGTAGAATAGAAATTTAGAAATTATTTAGAAAAATATATCTAAATATTTCTAAACATCCAGAAAATTTGTGTAGTCTAGTAGCTAACAGTACAGCCTGCTAGTAGATGTAGGAGATTATTTTACTTTTTTTTTTAATCCTTGTTGAACATCAAAAAGTCCTGGGTATGTGGTGTCTGTGGGCTTCAGTGCCCTCTCCATCCGGACGGGTGACGTGATTCATACTGGCACAGGATATCACAGCTCCTGTTGGGCCCTCCCCAGTCAGGGAGCAGGAGCATCCTCTGTGCTCAGGCAACAGGTATTTGAGCTGGATCTGAAAGCTCTGGACTGAGTCCCATCTGGCATCAGGCGAGCTGATATCTGCACAGTAACTGGCTGTGTTGAGAAATTTTCTGCTTTACTCTTTTCTGTTTTTCAGTGCTTGGGAAATTTACTCATAGAGCCTCAAGCAAAAAGAAAAAAAATCCAAGTTGAGCAGAGATGGAAATTTTTCATGTAACTGTAGATAAAACATCCCCTTTGATGATAAAACCACAATTTTATCTGCTCTGATTAAAAGGTTAATTAGATTTAGAGCTTTTATGCACAAAGGAAAAATGACAGCATCCTGACAGATTTGTACAACTTGCTCGGAGGTTGGCTTACAGCTAATCCACTGTGGTCACTACAGTCTCCACTCCTGTCACAGCCTGGTGCCTCTTTTTTACAGCCTCAGCTGCAACATTAAACAGCAGCCATAAAGCATTTGGCCACTGGTCCTGCCAGCTGATGAGCCCTACTTAAAGCCTGCTCATTGCATCGTGTGCATTTCTCTTTGCATAGGGAAGTAGTTAGCTTTGAATGTCACTCAGTCCTACAGAGGCAAGTGGGAAGATGGATTGTGTTGGCAGCAATCCATCCATCTGTTCATCTGCCAACACTAATGTTTAGCTTTTCAGGCTCCCAGTTGTCTTAAATAATGCTGACCTACAGGATCTGGGGTGGGAAAGGTCACATAGCTCATTTAGTCTTCCATTTCTTAAGTGGTAATTAAACTTTCTGAGGTGTTATGGCTACATGCAGGAGCTGTTGATGGACAGTACTTATGAGGTTGAGGTTAAAGCCTTTCCTGAGATGCTGTGTTGTGGGAGGCTCTTACCATCCTATTGGCTGCAGCATTTCCACCGTATCTTCTCAGAGTACTCCTTAAAAAATGTGTTTATAAAGGATTCATATCTGTTTCCCATAAGGGATTGGGTGTCTGCATGGACAATAATTCCTCTCTTTTGATTGATACTATAAAGTTGTATCTGTAGAGTGGTTTTGCCTCTTCTTGCTGTGGAGTGTTCAGCTTTGGGTAAGCGTGGGTAGTTTGTGACAACCACAAGGGCTACACACTTTTGGTGCTGTGCAGGAGCCAACTTAGAAAAAAAGATGGTTGTTTGCCTGCAGCTCTGCTGTGATGCTCTTCTTTCAGCTTTTAACACTGCTTTGGTAAATTAAATGTGCATGCAATGGCTCTCCTCATCTGTTATGATCTGTGCCTTATTTTTTCTCAGTTACAAAAAAATAAAGGTTAAGAAGAATGAAGAGACCTTCATGAGACACTTGGAATGTTTTGCAAAATGGCATGGAAGTAATGATACCTAACTGAGACTGCAAGGGTATTATAGAGCCCAGAGCTGGCTGGGAACTGCCAGCTCAGACCCTACAGCAACTTAGTGGCATAGGAAGGGACATGGAGTGTCCTGTGACTCTGGATCCAGCACATGGAGAAGGGATCTGATTTACTGTCCTTCTCCCTCACTTGCTTAGAAAGAACTGCAGAACTCTGCATTTATTCTTAATTTTCTTCACAATGTTACATGTGCAGTGGCTAACCTGCACTGCAAGATGATGCAGCTTGCACAAGGTATCCAGTGCATTTGAGCAAACAAACCCATTTGCTTACAGCTGGCTCTAAACAAAGAGGCATGTCCTGCCTCCTCCTCCATCACCTTTCACTGTAGCGTAAGATCTGGCAGAGAACAAAAAGATAGAGTCCCTTGGCAATATTAGTAAGTTAAAATACATGGTTGTGGTTAGGAACATCCCAAGAGCATATGCGTTGGTATTAATCAGTCTTAGAATTTGTTTCTTAATGGTGGCTTTAAAAACATCTCCAGTAAACCATGCATGACATGATGTGTCTGGGGGACGCTTGTGTGTGGTGAGAAATCCCATGGATCTCTATTGCCTCCAGTATGATCTCTCCAAATCCTGTCCCTGTGGGGTCACCTGGAAGTTAATGCCCAGCTGGTGTCAAAGACAGTCCAGATTGATTCTCCTGTCTTGAATGTATCTGATGCGTTTTTGAGTCTTGATATAGTGATCTGAGAAACCTTTGGTGACCAGCTGTTTAAGGCAAATCACACCTGGCAAGTAGCCCTCTGGAATACGTGCTCCTCTCAGAGTTCTGGGATTTGTGCCTAAAGGCATTTACGCTGGTGTCTCCAAATGGAGGAACCCAGAGCACCAGCCCAGTCCAAATCCCATTTCTGCTCAGCCCTGAGCTGCTCTGGGCAGTTCACCGCCTGTCATGTCTCTGCAGTCAGAGTTGTTAGCAGAAAAATAATAGCTGCAAACACAGCACAACAGCAGTTCCCCACAGGCAGAGATCCTATTTCAAGAAGCTTTTGCGTTCCTATCACCACCTCTGTCTCCTAGTGCAATAAACTAGTTCCTGCCCTCCTCTGGCCCTACCTGTCTGTGGTGGTACCTCCTTTCTTCCACCCATCCCCTCACTCACAGCTCCCCCATCCCCTCACTCCTGGCTGGGGGAAAGGCAGGACGCTGCAGCTGAGTCTGTGCTCTCCACCCTGGCAAGAAGCAGGTCAAGCAGAGCAGTTAGACTTGCTAATTGCAAGTCACAACATTTCCTGCCAGGAAGACATCAACTGGAGTCTCCTCCAGCCATCAGTGTTCCTAAAGCTTCTAATACAGACAGACAGGCAAGAGGAGATAGAAAAAAAAAATCCAAATAATTTCCATAGCTAATTGAAATGGAGGGGAAGGGAAGAGGTGCAAATCCAACTTGAAAGAGCAGCCTTTGCCTCTGATAGTCAACTGGGAATTTACTGGAGCATTCAAGAATATGAAACACAAGCAAATAAATGATGCTGACGTCTGAACAAAGGGTTGCTATACAAGAGAGAGCCTCTGTCAGTGCTGGTCCAGCCTCCATGTGCTTAGGAACCTTGCCCAATAAATTTGATGAGCAGCTACATGTAATATAAAGAAACTAACTGAATTTTTCTCTTGGGATCTGTTCTGATGTAAAGTGCCTTCAGACTGTAGTCCATTAGAACTACGTTTATCAAAAGATGCAAAAGAGAGGGGCAGAGTAATTTTGTTTCCAGTTCCTGACTTCGCATGGAGGCAAAGGATCTGAACACACGAATAGATGGAAAAGCTGACACATCTGCTGGATCTGATCTACACTGGGGCATTTACTGGCAAAACATGTCTGTGTAATGGTACTGCTGTAGATACTGCTCCCTTGTGGATACACTTCTTCCTTAATAACAGATCCCAACCAATAAAAACTTTCTGGATTAAGAGTGCCCATTGTGCCTGGAGCAATACCACTGTTGGGAATAAAAGGATCTCTAGTCAGTTTATATGTATGTAAGGCAACTCCTAGACATAAAACACAGCAGAAAAGAGTCTTTGCTAGGACAAAAAAGCATACTCTGAAATTTGCTAATAATACTAAAATCTCCCCCAAAACAGGGCATCTTGCAGTTTGTGTACTCCTGCGTGAGCTTAGATAAATAGCATGTGCAGAGGAAGAGGGAGTTCCACTGGGGCTTTATCACTTCTTCATTAATGTGTCACCAACATGGATTGGGAATGTTTTTCCCAGAGAAAGCAAGGTCAAAGAGAGGACTGGTGTTTTATAGGGAGATGGTTCCTGTGCCCCAAATCCCAAGAACACTTGTGCAAAGTGAAGGGGCCCAAATGTGACTGGAGTGCAGCCTGTCCTTGCCAGCAGTCACCCAGCTTGGATGAAGGGTAAAAGATTGTTCTAAACTGCACATTGCAGAGTAGGAAGCTGTGAGAGAAGAGTGCACAGCACTGAGCCTCAGGGAAATAGAGCAAAAGACTGTGCAACAGAGGCTTTTCCACGCTTGAAACAGCTCTAGAGAGGCTGGGGGTTCCCAATGGCTATCGTGGCAGCTGAATGAAATTGTCACTTGTGATAAGGCATCCTGAGAGCTGGGGGAAATCCTGGCTCTGTGCCCACTGGCACAAGTCCAAGTGATTTCACTGGAGCCAAGATTTTTACTCTGTATGTGAAATGAATTGCCAGGGTGAGTGAAGCTGCAAAACTAACTCCTGGTAATGAAATCCACTTGCAGTGGTGCACCTCTGCACCAGAGCCCTGCTGCGAGCAGGAGTGTTTGCACGGGCTCTGGAGAACACCATGTTGTTCTTGTGAGAGGCTGGAGGAGTCAGGAAGTGTAAAGTGCCACTGAATTTGTCAAGGTTGTCACATAAATGGCCATTTGTAGGCAAATTCATGTTTTCTTTGGGGGAATTTTTTTACCCACTTTATTTTTTTTTTATTTTTTCCCTATCTTTCCCAGGATTCCCACCAGTGCCAGGGACTATCCATCAATATCACCATAGCAACAAGAAGTCATTAATGGTATCATGCTTGCTGGCAGGATCTACAGGGTGCTGAGCTGGGTGGTGAGCCATTGCCTTCAGCTTCAATGGGAAAGGCAAGAACTCAGGATCTCTGCAGGATCAGGAAGATCTTTCATTCTCCATCCCCTGCATCTCCCCAGAGAAGTCCTGCATTGCGTAGTGGCCATAAGGACATATTTCTTCTCTTAGCAAGTTATATGCAGCATATCCTGGCAGCATATTCTTAGGAAACTGCTGCCAGGAAAAGATGGGGCTGCATTTGCTGCACAAGTAAGGATAAATGTGCCTCTCTTGGGTCTGTGGCTCTGAGAGACACTTTACATTGCAAATAAGCAACTTATACTGCAAACCTCCAGGGAGTTCAGAGCAAAGCAGGAGGCTCGGGGGCCAGGAAAGGGGAATGGCAGGCTAAACTGCGAGGAGAGATAAAAGACATGTCATATAATTCTGCTAAATGGTGAAGGAAGGGAAATTCTCAGCGGGTGTAAATTAGCATTGACAAGCAATACTGATTTACACCCAGCTCGTGGTCTGGCCCACAGTTTAATCAGCTGAAAAGCATCAGCATCTGAAAAGGAGAGTGTTGTTTAGAGAGGCCCGTGGGAGGAGCTGGAAATCTGCAAAAAAGAAGAAAGTAAATTCTCCTTGGTAGGTAGGGAAAAGCTTGTGATGTTCCTTGGGACTGATGCAGAGGCAGAGCCTGGCCAGCTGCACCAGTTCCCTGTCAGTACTCCCACTGACTGGTAGCAGGCAACATACTGCACTGGACCTTCTGAGGACACATCCCTCAGCTGAGACAGCTGGCAGGTACAGTCCTCAAAGGTACAGTCCTTTTTCTGCAGTGTTACACTGCTAAGTACGCCCACACTCAGAGGAATGGGAAGTGTCACTGCCTGTGGCCATCCCTGCCTGGCCAAGACTGCTGATGCTACTGTCACCCACATTTCCTCATGCCAAACCTGCCTCTGCCAGCAGTATGCCAAAGTGCCTGACAGCTTTGGGATGTGACCAAACAAGGCATAGAATGAGATCATCCATCTCCCTCACCCTCCTGAACACCTCCTTCTTCCCCGAGGCCTCTTTCTGATCTCACAGGCAAGTTCTGTATTGCTGGCATGGAAGAACTCTGCTCATCCACCTACCATTGGCTTGGGGAGTGCTGGAGTGGGTTCCAGTGCAAAGTTAATAAACTGAGATCAATAGAATTAGGTTGGGGGATTTTTTTCTGTCTAATGAGACGAGAGCCAGGGTTTATTGCCTTATTGGAAAGACCAGTGCAGTAAGCCACTAGTGCACTCAAAGTTTGAGGCTTGCGACTGTGCTGCAAAATAATGTCTTCCTGGTACAAGGAAGGGAGCAGAAACTTCTGACATACAACTTACTCTTAGAATTAAGGTGTAATTTATTTCCTCTGCCCTGTGCATTTTAAGGCTTAGACTGAGACTGTTGGGGCAATCTTAGAACAAGGAATTAGGAATACCTTCAGCAACCGTGAAGGGTCCCAACTATATAGGACTGGTTTTCTGTTGTCTTCTTGGGACTGGTGGAAGCAATGTACAGGACAGGGGAAATGCTGTGTTGCTGTGTTCCCTGTTGGTCATGTGTTGCTAGTTCAGCCAGGAGTATTTCCACCATGAAAAAAATCCAGTAGCATGACTCAGACCCTACAGATCATGAGATCAAATCATGTGTTAAATGATGATGATAAAAAAAGGACTTGATTTGGTTTTTCCCATTAAGTGTGACTTGGCTTTTTACCCGTACATCAGCTAACTCAAGCCTGAGCGTTGGCTCTGCTTGGTTATAACCCTGTGGGCCCTTTCTCCAGCTGTGACAGGGGAGCAGAGTGGTTCATAGTGTTACAGACAAGGGCAGGATCTGTCGATCAGATATACCCTGCAGGTTCACAGGTGCCATGGGTGATCTGTCCCGTGAGAGGACTTAATTGCAAATGGGAGTTTCTTCCTCCTGAGAAGGAATCATCCAAAGCAGCTTTGTGGTCAACCAGGATGTTGAAAAAAGCTTGGCAGATGGTGGGTGCTGCCATCTCCTGAGATGCTTCACATCTGGTGATGCCAAGCAGGTCCATCTTGGACACTTGATGGGAGTGTCACACTGAGTCTCCAGGAACATTTGTCACACAACCACCATAATCGGCCTCCCTTAGCTGCAAGATGAATGCTAATCCTCTCAAGCTCCAATCCTGCTGCTGCATTGTCAGCAGAGCAGTTGGAGCAGTATTTTCCAAGAGACTGAGTGGTAAAAGGGGATACAAACAAGAATCAAGAGGGAACACAGGTCACCTTGAAAGTATGCTGCTTGAAATCAGTGTGCTGGAATGCCGGCCCTTGGAGGCAGGCTGGAAGCATCATGTCATCGCAGCCTTTCTGAAGGAGGAACACAAGGAGAAAACCATGCTGTGACACAAGAAGGAGAAGCTGCTCAGACTAACAGAGCAGCCAGAAAAAATCATCAAAGGCACTGCTGCCAAGTGCACAGGTGTGTGGAGCACTGTGGCTTCTCAGGTGAAACCTTTCGTGTCAATAAACCACAGCTCCCAAACAGCTTAAAAATCCCACAGAAAGAGAGCCAAGAACACTTGAGGCCTTAAGTGAGTCCATAAAATTTTGTGAATAGCTTTCCCACTGCCATGACACTATTTTGGAGCCAGTCTGACCAAAATAGAAGTTCACATGAAGTTATAGTGATTCCTACACTCTCCCTGGTGGAACTGTGTGTACCATAGCTGGATGTTCCTATAGTGACCAACAGATAACTGTAGACAGATTCTTCTCTGGCACATCTGGCTGGCACATGTGTACATTTGGGCTGCTCTGACCAGCCAGCCCTGACACTGGCCAAGGCCAGTTGTTTTTCTGGAGGCAATGGTAATGGTGGTGAAGCTGCAGAATGATGTGTGCCAAGCAGCAGCCACGGATGGGTTGTATTAGCTTGTGTTCAGTGCAGTGGGATGGAGGAAGAGTTGGGGAGGTAGGAAAAAAAATCCTGAGAAGAATGAAAAGAGACAGTATCGTGTGACAAGGCAAGCACCTTTAACACAGCAGAATTTAATGCCATTCCCTGTGCTCTCAGTAGCCCCTCAACCCTGGGATGCACTGGGTCTTCAGAGGTTCCCCATGCCAAGCTGTCTCTGAGATTTCAGGGACTATAAATAGAGTGAGCAGACTAGTAAGGTTATTGTTATCTCTTTATTACCTGTTTTTGGAATCAATATGGCAATTGTTCCTCTTGTTAGCAATCCTGATCTGTGCCGTGGAGCAGACAATGAAAATAGTGATAATACTGTAAACTCAAGGAAAGTTACATGCAGCTGTTTACCCTAGGAAGAAAAAGAAACCCAGGAAATTGTACTGGCTTAGAGAACTACTGCGGCTGTACCTCTCCTGCTGCAATTAACAGACACTATATAAGCCCTGTTCCTGTTTCAGCTGCTATAACAGACAAAAAAACCTCCAAACCCCCAAGAAATATAACTGCAGTCACCTTATCATCCCACTGCATCAACCAGTTTCTGCAGCACAGCTGTGATTAAGAGAACAACTAAAAAAGCCAAGGCACCTTTATTTTTCTTGTTAACCTTTAACTTGAAAAAATAAACGTATCTGGCATTCTTTCCCTTGAGACTGCTGATGTTCTGCTAAGCAGCTGAAGTGATGTGCATGACGTGGCAGTAGACAGATCATGCTGTGTCCATGAGGTTTGCTGTATCAGATAGCAAAAAACTCACAGCAGTATTGCAGCTTGCTAAAATCCTTTATACAGCTCTTTGAAATGTGCTGTTTGCATCCATCTGGCTGGTTAGATCTCTGAAATAAAAGGGAGATTGTACTCCAGAATAAACTAACCTCTGTTCAATGGTGCATTTTGCAAAACCTAATGCAGAGAAAGTAGAGTAAAACTTGAAGGTTATTTAATCTCGTATTTCAAGATGGAGTAAGGTGTCTCCAATTACTCCCCTCCCCTTGGAGCAGGAGTTTGGTGTGATGGCTATGACTCAGAAGTTAATTTGCTTGTGACTGAGATGATGTAAAAGTAGAAAGTAGAAAATGTATCAATCTCATTTGAAGCCTCTGATCAAGGCAGGAGAGGCCAGACAATAGCAAGCTGCTCTCCACCATTTCATGGAACAAATGTCCTTCTTTGGTAAGTCTATTGAGCAAATCTTACTACAGTGAACTCTGCAAAGCAGCACCAGTAAACCTACTCAGCCCTGCCAGATTTGGTGGCCTCTTTTCCTGAGGCCTTGCAAAGCTCTGTGATCCCTTGTCCTGATGTCCCTGGAGTCCTTGAACATTACTGGTCTTCTCCACAGTGCTTTTGATTAGCAGTGAGCTACTTATCCTGTGCCTGCCTGCTTCATCCATCCCTGACACTTTGTCTGGTGCTTTGCTGGGAAGGTCAGCCAGGCAGAACGGTTCTGATGTGTTTGGGAGGGAATAATTTATCCGTCAAGCTTTAATCCTTGAGAAATAAGTTCTTGGGGGGGATTTTGCAGGAAAATTGAGGTTAGTGGCAAGTCTCCAAGCAGGCACTTATCAGAATAGTGGAGAAGTTGATTAAATGAATCACATGGTAGAAAATAAGCTGAGCACACGTTGCTTTAGTCTTATGCTCACTTAAGGCGTGAGGCTCATAACCACTAGGAGTTTTCAGTCCCTGAGCTAGGGGAACAGGCAGTGTTGCACAGACAATGTGACTGAAGAGCAATGATATGCCACAGTGGCAGCCAACACAAAGCTCTGTTTTGCTGTTTGGCCTGGAATAAGTCAACATTAGCCGGAGATTGCCGGACTAGAATAAAGCCTGAGCTTTGGGGAAGCATGGACAGGACTGCCTGGAAGTACCCAGTTGGGTAAATGAAGGTGTGTAGCCTCAACCCACAGTGCTCACATACACTGTGGAGCAACAAAGAACTGGCAATTCACTGCTTGGTCTTAACTGGAAGAGAGCAAAGGATGCATTAGGACTGTTGCATACCTTCAGGAGGGGGTGAATTAGGACCCAGAGCTGGGTCACCATGTCAGAAATCAGCATTTACTTCTCACCATTCCCTCACACTTCTGTGACATTTGCTAATTTCCATACCTGGAATCATCTGCTGTAGCTACAGACTGTAGTTGCAGCTCTGAGGTGGAGGGAGGGCAAACTCTTTCATGTTGCTGTAGTTCCCAATGTTTCTTTGTTGGTGACTTTGTTGGTGTAAGACTGCAGGTAAATAGTCTGTATGTACAGTGGGTCTGCAAGCGTGTGCTGAAAGGTCATCTTTAGGGTATCAACCATAAGCATATTAACTGAGATTTTTTTCTTCTGTCTCCATCTGGTGCTGTCCTCCAGCAGACTGCTTAGAACATGCTTGTGCTTGTATTACTTGGGAGCTGAGTGTATAGACACATCCCTTACATTATGGGGGTGTCAATGGCCTGACAAACGCAGGCATGTGAGCTGAAACTATGACGCTGTTGCTTGTGTGCCCTGAGGAGCGGAGCACAAGAACAGGGAAAGGAGGGAGAAACGGTGTTTCCTGATTACAGGCCAGGTACAAGTTATCTGGTGTTTTAGAGAGACCACTGCTTTTTACCTGCTTCAAGTATCCCTGTGCAGCGGGAAGCAGGCTGTGCCTCAGCACAGCCAGTCCCCCTTCACAGGTCATGACTCGGGCAGCAGCTGGGCAGGGTGCTCAGGGAAATTAAGCTTTAGCTAGCTGATGTGCTGTGCACAACACTCAAGGTAGTGACGTGGGGGGAATGGCTCAGTTCAGAAGAGTTCATTAGGAAAGAGGTGGTCCTTCCAAGAATGGAGTAAGAGGGAAGAAAGGTGCTGCTGCCCCAGCTAGCTGTTATGAGATGACTACAGCTGCCCTGCAGGAGTGAGATGAAATGGAAATCACTGATTTCTGACGCTCCCTCTCACTCCAGCCAGGGCACCAGATCCCCTTGCACACCCACCTGTGCATCAGCTACATCTGCGTACACCTTTGTTCTAAGCTCTCCTGGAAGTATCAAAGGGACTTCCTGTGTCTAAAGTGTTCTCTTAGACCAAAAAATCATGTTTTAGAGAAAGAAAAGTCAGCTCTGTTGGGTGACAAATATTAAAATAAACTATTTGGAAACGAAATTCCTATCTTCTTCCACTTAATCCAGTACATTTTGGTGCCTGCCTATGTGTCAGCAAACTCTGCACGGCCTCTTGGAAAGTCTCTGTCTCCTGCTGTCTCACGGCCAACTCTGGCTGTTCTCTGCCTTCTCTGGCTCCTCCACTCTGCAAACCTGCCTCTGGCTCGTGCTCTCTGTCCCTCGCTCTGCCTGCCCCACTGTGCCCACAGGAGGTTTCTCCCAGCTGGTCCTTCCCTGAAAGTGACTTTTGCCATCCCCCACACATCTTCTGGAAAATCCTGCCCTGGAGAGCAGCAGCAGGTCCCTGCTGCCTGACAATGCTCCTGAGCACAGGCACCTTCCACACCGGCTGAGAAAATGGACCTCAGTTCTCCTGCAGGGCAGAGGGGTGCCCTCACCTGCTGGTGGGTTTGAGGCATTCCCCTGATTAACAGAGAGATGCAACTCCCTGCCATGTGGTCTGTGCTGTCACTTGAGCAGGCAGGGGCAGAGTGGCCACTGGCAACCCATGCCTGGCATCACTGTAGCTGACCTGATACAGTGGGGCTCAGCACTATGAGCCTGGCAGTGAATGTCCACCTGAAAAGAATCATGAGGACAAAAGTCAATTGTTTTCTCAGTGCTGACCCATCTCTTGATGAAGGGAGCAGCCACAGACAGATCCTACCCTGTCATTTCTGTTCCTCTGCTTTCTTGCTCTTCTTCTGACTGCTTCTGCCCCTGCCTGTGTGCTTTCTTCTCTGACCCCCTTGCTCTCACACTCATACACACAGAGCCTCCCGCACATGGGCCTTGCTTTCTCTTCAGGCCTTACTGTATGTAGCTCCCTGCCTTGGGCCAGGGCAGCTTTATTCTCAGCTCTCACTACAGCAAGAGCTGTTTTCTCTTTATACTTACTCTGAAAGCACAGTACCAAAAGTACATGGTGGCTTTTAGTCCCTTGGCAGTGACCTGATCACAGACCAACCTGACAGGCCACGGCATCTTTTATTAACAGCACTTTCTCACAGGAGCCCTTTGGCACTACCAGGAAGCCGTGTTCCCTACTCAGTGACTGGCTCTCACATCATATAATTCTCTCTTTCTTGACAGATTATGTTATAACCTATGATCACAGAAAGTCCTGATCCTCACGTTTCTCTGCTGTCACCTGTGGGCTCCTCCAGAGCCGTGAAGAAGGGGGAACTCCAGCCCCACCATGACAAGACCGGGTGAGAAGTGCCTGTGAACAGCCACACTTTGAGAACTAGTTTTAATTTTTATTTTTAGCAGTTATGAAGGATGGAAATAATGTTCTCCATTCAGCGGTGAACCAGAGGAGCAGCTCTGCCTTCCCTCTCTGGGATTAGATTAAAGATAGTTTCATTAATGTGGGGAAAGTATGCTAATTTGAACCATTCTAAGGAAGGGATGAATGAAGCTCCCAGCACGTTACCAAGATTGGCTTCCAGGCAACACACTACCTCAGACTTCCCCTCAGATAGAAGATGTCTGTTGGTGTGTCACATGATGAGATGCCTAGGTGTCTTAGCCTTCAGGGAGTAACGAACCTCTTCATTCCTGTCCCGATCAAGGTGGCTGTGCTGCCTGAATGGTTTGCCACATGTGGGGAATCCAGATGCACTACAGAACAAACAGCCTGGGCTGTAAGCTTATATGGTTCTGTCTTGCTTTACCAAGACCTCTTCCTGTGTGTTTCAACCTGGTTGGTTCCTGCCTGGTTATTACTAAGACTGATGCCTCACCATCCCAGCTCTGTCTTGCCCTTACAAATCTCAGGCTAATCCCATATTTCCTGCCCTATCTTGCTGTCCTTTATGTATGGCTGTCCTTTATGTATTCCCTTTGCCGAGGAAGGGAGTGGACTGAGCTGTAGCAGACACTGGTACCTTGTGTGACTGCTGGCAAGTCTAGGAGGCTTAAGTCCTCATAAGAAATTTAGAGTCTCTCCATTCAGTATAAAGGGGCTCCATCCACTTCCAGCGATGACACAGATACTTAGCTTTCATCCTGCTGGCCCAAACTAGAGTCTGAGGATTTAATTCTCTGCTCTGAACACGAGATTTAGTCACTTAGATTCCCTGGTCCTTACAATACCGAACACAGCTCATAGGAGCAGCCTTGGAAAGCACACCTTTCTCTTTCTGGGTCTCATGGAGGGTGATCATTTGGGCCTGTGGTTAAGGAGTTAGGATGGTGCCTGTGTGAAAGTCCGTGAGGTACCATTGTCTCTGCACTGGGAAGGCCTTTGGCAATGCTTGGCTACCCTATGCAATCAATAAACCATATGCATCTTCCCTGTGAAGGGTGAATCAGAGCAGTAAGGGAGCTGCAGTGTGACTGTCAGGCACGAAACCACCACCTTTATTTGTCCTCCTTGCTGCTTGGGTCTTCCAGGACACCTCAGTGTTACGTGATCCTTTTGCACCCCAGCCTCCCCCGTAACCCACACACTCTTGTCTGCACCCCCTTTGAGGGCAAGAACCTCGCTATCTCTTGTAAACCTGCCATCTCCTGAAGTGCTGCAGTGAGAGTAAGCTGGGCCTGCAGCAAGCACTTCTGAGCATTTGTCACTGGAGTTGAACCACATTATTGTGAGGGAATTGCTAGGTAGGGTAAACTTCTCCAAATTCAGATAGGTAGTGTAAGGCCACTGTTGGCTTGGCTAGAGAAGAAAAAGATTCCCTGCCCCAAGCCCTGTGGCTCATCTCCTAGTTATGCTGCTCTGTTCCTACACAAGCTGTTGGTGTTGGCTTCTGCATTCCCTGGAAGCAGACCTGCTGTTGCATCCTGCAAGTCACCACCAGGCTGCTTCAGTAACTCATCTTTCCTTCCATTCACAGGTCTTCTGCGCATGGCGACTCCACCCATGTGAGAGCTCTCTTATGTGAGTCCTCAGCAGCACACTGTGCTGTCTGTGGTCTGTGGACACTGACTGCCATCTAAGCAACACCACAGCTCCCTCCTCTCCCCCTAGACGCCACTGTCTTAGAGCCTCCATGTGCATTTGCTATGACATACATCAGTGTTGATGAGAGACAGGAACACTGCCGGGTGATCTCGAGCTGCCAAAATAATCAGCTCTGTGCACAACATGGCTTAAAGGATTTTTCGGTTAGCAGCATGCATCCACTAAAGAACCTAGACACTCACATTTTTTCTGGGGACTTCCACACTCTAGACTACTGTCACACGGCCAAGGCACCTTTGGCCGGTCCTGTGGAAAAACGGATGTATCGGAGCGTGGAGAACCTTCACTGGGCAACAGTTGCTGACTCTGGGCTGTATTCTCACTGCCGGAGCCTGGATAATGAGATCATCTTTCGCTATAGAGGCACCAGTCAGTGGACAGAAGGCTGTGTGGATGTGGCCCCAGTAGAGAGCACGTCGGACTCTCTGAGAAACCTTTCTCTCCGTGCTAAACAGACGTCTCGATCGGCACAGAATGTGCTCCTCCCTCCCTTTGCCAAAGTGCCTCAGTGGCTCTTCCCTTCTGCAGAGGAGAGAGCCCTACATGGGGATGCCAAAAAAGAGCTGAAGGAGAAGCTGAGGCTGCACAGCAGTAAGGTGGCAGAGCCCTGTAAGCCAGTGCGTCCCCAGGTGGCCCTGCCCGACCTGATGGCCCAGGAGTTCTTTGAGTGCCAGGTGTGTCGGCAGTGCAAGAACGGTTGTGCTGTCAACTATTGCACGGTGTTGGTGGAACACACTGCCCTCAGGCACAGCCTCACAGGGAGACAGGGACTGTGCTTTGCACACAGGATCATCAGTCCAGAAGACATCAAGCAGGAGGCTCAGAGGAGGCTTCAGCTCCGAAGGCAGAATAGCTCCCCCAGTTTGCCCCTTCAGCACACGGGGGAAAGCCATGAGATGGGCAAATCCAGAACAGCAGAAACCCTAGAGCAATACAGTGGGGAAACAAATGGCAAAGTCACATTGGGACAGAGCAAGAAAGGTCGCTGTAAAGGGAGGCTCTACATACCCACCTTTGAGGAATTTAAGCAGATGAGAAGAAAGGAAGGAAATTCATCTGCCAGCAGCAGTGGGACAACTGAGTGCTTGAATAAGAGTCTGCCTGCAAACCAGACACTGGAGGAGGAAAAGAATGTCTGTCCAGAAGCTTTGGGGACCAAAGCTGTCAATGAATCTGCTGTCACAGCGGAGGATGATGACAATGTATTCCATGAAAACCACACCTCTGCTGGCTTTTCCCAGTATCCAGCCACATGGGATGGTTTCAGGATGAGCAGTCCTGAGCTGAAGGACAAAACCTTCCAGACCTCTAGCCCAGATACATCGCCAGTCCCTATTTGCTCCAGTCCAATTCCACGATCACCTTTACAGGCAGTAGCAGTACACAGAACTGGGCAGGAGATCTTGAGTGATGAGCAGCAGAAAGGAGAGACAAGAAAATTAAATGATGTCCTCCACCTTGCAGGGCAGTCCCTGCCCTCTGAAGCCCAATCCTCTTGCTGTTCATCACTGCTCTTAGAAGCTACAGACTTATCCAGCTATGGAGCTAAGCTACAAAAAATGAAGGATGAATTCATAGGTTCAGCCTTGGAACTTATTAAGAAAAGGTAACATGCTCCTGGGGTCACCTGAAAGCAGTTCCCTTGTTAATGATCTCGTCTTTCTCCTGATATGTACATTTAAGTCCTGTAGCATAAATGCGTTATTGGCAGAGCTTTTGATCTTAGAGTCTCTGATAGCCACATGGACGTCTTTAAGCTGTTGAGCTTAAACTCTATCTTTGCGTAGGATTAAACATCAAAAAGCATTTTCATCTAGACTTTGCCTTTTTGCGCACCTTAATCCCGTAAACACAATAGCCATAAGTAGTTTTGACACCCAAATTCCCACCCGTTTTATTTCTGCATTAAATTGTTGAAATGTCTTTTTTTTTTAATCATCTGTTAAAAGTAGAAGACAGACGAGGGATACGAAGTACTAAAATGATTCCTTTGAAGAAAGATGTAGAGTCTGTCCTACCACTGCAGGACATGAATTTAGATAGTGTGACATGCAGCAACAAGTGCTTTTACTTGCTGCCCGTATGAAGTGAACCAGCAAACAAGAGCAAGGTGGCTGCTATGAGTCTTTAATCACCTTTTGCAGAGCCACACAGCAGCGAGTGAAAGCACTTGCAAATACTGCCCTTCTGCCAACTCAGTGTAGGCAGCGAGAGAAAATGGTTTGTAAAGTCATCTTCTCCAGCTGTGGTTTTCCCCTTATCTGGGAAAGATGTCCACAAGGACTGCTTTTTCTCTATCTTGGTTTTGGACACTGCAGTCCCGTTACCTCCCTCCTGCCAAAGAGAAGTGGGATCCCTTTCTATGCAGAGTGGCTCAATAGGAATCAGCAAAGTTCCAGAAGCTAAGGATTTGGGGCAGTTATCACCATCTTATCACGATGGGAAAAGGCTGATGGAAAAAGGAGGAATAAGTGTTGGTGGAGTGGTTTATTTCCATGCACTTGGCTTTCATAACTGGCTTTGCCAAGAATTGCATTTGACTTGTTTCCTAGCTGCTTCTGCAATCCACAGATCAGTGTGTGAAATGCCAGGGCATCAACCTTGTATGCTGTCTTGCTGTTTCTGGAATGCATGGCTCTGAGACTGGACTCAGGTTTTGGAGGAGATGATAATGACTTCTGCACAGGAGTGAGAGTCATCTGAAAGAATTTCTGTGGAGCTGAAGCAGGATGACAAGCAGAAATACTTCTGCAACTTTACATTCCAAAGGGAAGTGGGTGGTGTCAGAGCCCTAAATGCTTCCCTCAGCTGTCCAGCTCAGCCTTTGTGCTTTTTTTCTAGAGTATGAAAACCCAAAAAAGCAGATGAGAAAGCTGTAGTATGCAGCCATTTTCACTGAGTAGGTTATTTTTGTCGTGGATGTGAAATGAAATACACAGCCTGGCACAAGCCGTGAGCAGGAGTGTAGGAAGAGCTGCCTCCATGCAGATCGAAGGTTTGACTAGTATCTGGAGCCCAAGGTGAATGCACAGCAAAGTACAGGAAATGAGTAGTGCATAAGATCTTTCTTCCCACTACTCTCCCAGCCTCCAAACACTTCCTGCCTGGGGCCTCTATGGTTTCTGTGTGGTTTCTTTGCTTTTAATATCTACAGTGGTTTTTGTTTCTGTGAATGTGTTCAGTCTCCCTAGTTGGATATATTAAAATCTATGAAGTGATTTTATTAACACCAAAATGATAGTTGATCTAAAAAATGAGAATGACAGTGGTTCCAGTTATGAGAGCGGTTGGTTTCATGCGAAGGAACCAGCCTGGCCTGTTTAGTTTCCATAATAATAACATCAATTAATGGTAATTGTTATTGCCAAAGCACTGGTTAGTGGGAAACTTGAGTTTCCTTTTATGGAAATGTCTCATTTTTCCATCATTTTTCACCTGAGACTGTAATGTGCCTGAACACTCACAATTCAAGCTGATTCTCACTGCAGAGGTGGGGAGACTTTTTGTCTGGATGTTTTGGGTCCTAAATTATGATTGTTGACATCCAGACCACATTTGTTTAACTTCTAAATGAAATGAGCTGAAAGCTGAGGATTCAGTCCCATTTCCACTGATACTGAGCTCAGCAAGCCCTTGATAGAGATGTTGTGATGGAGTGTCATAGAATAAAATACCTAAAATTGTCTTCTTTCTAGTGGTTCGGTGTGTCACAGTTTTACAAAGCAGTTTTGTCTGTAAGTTAACTGTCTCCCTAGTATTCATAGTTACTTAGTTAAGACTCATTCAATTAACTTAATATTTCATCAGTGAAGATTTGATTTTCAGTCTTGAAATTATGGCAGCTTTAGGCCCGTCGTTGGTCACTGTATACCTTTAATTTAGGTTGTAGCCCTGGCTGGGAAGGGGTGTTGAGGATCTAGGTGGAAATCCTGTAAGCATTTCAATATATAGTCCACTTTCTGAAATTGTTAAATGGCAAATTGTTCAGGATAAGGGTATGCAAGGACCAGGGGGGTTGTGTCTATGAAATGGTGGACATGGGTGACAATAGAAACCTGCACAAGGAAGCAAAGGACATGGACTAAGAAAGAAGATTTCCTGGAAAGAGTGTTGATCTGTATTTGGGATGGCCCAGGGTGGTGGATAGAATACCAGCTTCCCATAGTGGATGACTCCAAGTCAGGAAGGGAGGTGACAGCAGGGAAGGCGTGCACAAAAATGTTTCCATGAGTCAGAAGGAGTCAGGAACATGTGAAAAGGGCTGAGAACTGCTGGCCTGAACAATGATACAGCGTGAAGAGGCACATAGAGACCATGAAGGAAAGTAGGTGCATTTCCAGTTGTACACCACACCCCTGGTACTTCTGCTTCCATGAGATTCAGAGATGATAACCCAGAGGTTTAAAAAGACTTCCAAAAGAACATATCCTCCCTGTGCTGGCCCAAAGGCATCACCTGTCTTGGGGGAACAAGAAAAGCTGACACCAATCCCAGGCATACAACTCCTTTCCCAGTAAGTGGTTTGATCCCACAGAAGAAAATATGCCAGAGTCCCCCCCTTCTGCAGCTCTGCATGAGGGCAGAGTGGACTGCTTGAGGCAGGCAATGGTGTGGACCTGTTGGCAGCACAGATCTCTGCCAGGAAGAGGGGACTGGAGGAAAGGGGCAATATCCTGTTTTCTTGGCAATGTCCCCTCTTCCTCCTAACCAGAAGCAAAGGTTTAAGGAGTAGCCTGAAGCTGTGGTTCTGCAAAACTGCTTATATCCTCCCTGTTTTGCCCACATCCCTCTGATCACACTCCTGGTGAGTGAAGCAGCACTTGCCCCAGCAGCCAAAGCAGGGATGAAGAAATCTCCTTTCACAAAAGGTGGGCTCTGCATCATTGCCTTTTTACCCTCTCGCTGACTAGCCATGGGGTGGGTTTGAATTTCTGAGGTCTCCAGTGAGGTTTTCCTTAGTTCAGCTCTCTGGATAGTATTGGCTCTTATTCCCACTGCAGTCATGGCTGGAGATTTTTTTTAAATATTCCTATTGGGTTATGGAAACCACAATAAGTGGTGGCATCTGGTCTGCAGAGAGCTGCTGTCAGCTTCACTTAACGGAGCAGTAATGTCCTGGAGTACTTCCCATATTTAAGTGGATGATTTTGAAGCACTGTAAAAATGACAAATGAAAGCTCAGCATCTCTCTGAGAGTCTGGTCGTGTGGTGGTAGGTGGTGTGATCAAGAAGATATATTTCAGTTGTGAGCTCTGCTACTGACCTTGGACACATCCCATTGCCTCTCTGTGCCCCTTTCTGTGTGTTTGAACAGGAGTGGTTTGAGCAGGAGCAAGCTTTTGGAAGGGTGGTTTTCCAGCAGTAGGCATATTGTCCTCAAGAGTTTCTTGCTCCTTATACCTGTGCCTCTCCTCCCTTGAGTGTGCCCAGCTGAATTGTTCATACTTTACCCAACTCAGTGAAACATTTATGAAATGATCTGGCTGGGAATACATGAGGTCAGGTATATTTTTTAAACCCATATAATTTCAACACTGATTTAGATCGTAGCCATACAGACATTTACACTGGGCTGAATGAGTGGCACCCCAAGCGTGGCTGGGGACAGGAGGGAGGAAGGAGGCAGGAACCTCTCAAGCCAGGCCAGGCCAGGCCACTACCATGATGTGACCACAGCCTTGCTGTGTTCCTGTGCTGCTCTTACTGCAGCCCTGTAAGGGGGTTGGCACAGTCCCTACTACAGACTGCTTGGTGACAGTGCTGATGTTGGTATCCCCTTTCTGCAGGCTGGGCAGTAGAGACTTGGAGGGTGACAACAAAAAGTGAAAGCCGTGGAGCTGCTGTTGGCACTGTTTGGGTTGCTGTGCAAGCCACGTCTAAACTCTTTTTAACTGGTAGTGTCAGAGGGACCTGGAAGCATAAATGGGGGAAGATGAAAAAGCATCAGCTGGAAAGATGCAAACCAACTTTTCTGGCCTGACAACAGAGACGGTTTGTGTCCTGGGAGATTTGTTCCCTCTTCAGCGATTTCGGTATTGGCTGAGTGGTTTGTTATCAGAGCCACTGTCACTCACTGTAAGGAGAATGCCCATCGGTCTCATGTGTTGCTTGTAGCTGACACTGTTGGAATTGCAATTTAGCAGTATGACCTATCAGCATAAGTTCACAAGTGAAGCCTTTAAGAAGAAGATTTTTCTCATAGGAGATTTTTGTTAAGCATAAAATATATGCATAACCTGAAATATGTTCCAGACTTGGCTTCCTGTATATACAAGCGTCCATATCCAGTCCTCACAACCTTGCTTTGTAAAGGGATCCAAGTCCATAAAATAAAGTAAATCAAAAATTACAAAAAAAAAATCTTCCAAGTAGGCTTCATTATGCATGGAAATAAGGTGTCTCAGAGAGTCTGTTAAAAAAATGTATCACAAGTAGTATCACAAATGACAGCTTGTCAACTACTCTGTCAATTCAGTGGTTTTGCACCAGACTGTGTCTGTCTGGAGAGGTGGTGGTGGTCTACAGAGAGGGGAACATGGGGTTGGAACAGGCTGCCTATATCGGCCAGACGAGGCCCTTGTTAGCTACAGACAGCCACGAATAAGGGCATCTCAGAATTGCCAAGTGAGAGCAATAGACTCTGCCAATCTTTTCAGGTCTCTTAAGTGCACCAAAAGGCCTGATCCTGAGATCACTGAAGAAGGGATATCTTTCCAGTGGTTTCAGTGGGCTTGGGATCATAAGAAATGAAAACAGAGGGAAAGCTCCTTATCCTCTAATCCCTTCAAAGTATTAGGGTTTTTAGCAGGTTTTCTTCCAGATGAGCAGTATGGTTTCTGTGTTGACAACATCTCTTTAAATAGCAGCAATATGGCTATGGCCTACTTAGAAGTTTTTCTGGTCCCTATGGAGAACTTCATGTTTTATGGACACAAAAAATGCCCTGTGAACACCCAAGACTTGATAACCCAGACTGATGTTGGCAGAGCGCAGTTACCCAATTTGCACTGTCTTAACTGAACTGTGCTTAGAGCCCCTAAAATGCATATACAGCCATCCATGCTGACCAGCCATGATTCCTGCCCTGCACTTGCCCTGAACTATTGCAGATGGTTGTTTAAAACTGGGACTTCGGCTCAGTCTCATCTGTGTCAGGAACAGCAGGAGAACTGCATCCATGATGTTCATCAGAATCTGCTTCTTCCCTTGCAGCTGCAATGCTGAGACTGCTGCCAAATCCCCCTCTAAGGGACAGTGTGATCTGAAGGAAGCTGATCTCCCACCTCCAGAGGACAGCCAGCGGTCCACAGCGATGTCCATGGCAACAGAGACCTGGGAGAACAAGCCAAGCAATGAGGCAGCCAGCGCCACTCCACCTGCAGGGAATGTAAGGGAGATGAATTCACCTCTCATCTTGGAACGTGTTCAGGATTTTTTCCTCATTAGAAGCTCTGAGGATCCCTTTGTTGTAGGATCTGGCAGGCTGGGAGCCTTCAATCTGAAATCACACCAACTTCATGAGTGATTAAACTCTGTTAGAAGCATTTCTAGTGCCTTTTTTATTACAGTTAATGAAACAGGAGTCGGTTTTGTGCCCCTGCCTATGTGCCACTGCATTTCTTTCAGGGAGTTCAGTAATAATGACTTCATGGCTTCCAGAGCATCTGGGAGATCAGACTCCTCCTAGTTTCCCTCCTGGTCAAACTGCTGATGTCAGTAAGGCATGGAGGATGGAGTTGCAGATCCTGCACCACCAAAACGTTCACAGAGCAGAGGCAAGATAGCTCAGAATCCTGGGGACAGGCCCCTGGCCTGGGCTGTGCTGTTGACTCCTTCATGGGTATTTGACAGCCATGATCCAACCCCCTCGTGTTCTCAGAGCTACACAACAGCAAAGGGAAAGGGGTTCTTGCTCTTAGGACTGAGTAAGACAGAGGGACCAGGGGGAACAGATTCCTTAATGATCTTGTAGCGGAGCTGCATTTACAGTCCCACTGCTGATGAGTTGCTTTTCCTCTCCTTTGGCAACTAAAGTCCAGTGGGTGCAGACCAGGTTCTGCTTTGACCACAGCCTTGCTCTAAACCCTTTCCTGCCTTTCTTGCAGACCCCCAGTCCTGGCTGTCGCCGATCCAGCTCCGACATCGTCCATGAGAGCACGGATGGTGCCAAGGCCCAGCGGGAGTGCCGGCTGCGGCCACACTTCAGTGACCCTATGCCGACAGACTCGGTGAAGAGGAAGCAGCTGGAGCTGAAGATTGCGGCTGCAGCGCGGCAGCACGCGCAGAAACGCCGGCAGGAGCGAGACTATGGTACACACTCTGCACTCTCAGAGGGGCTGAGGGGCCAGATGCTGTGCTGCTGTAAATATGGAGTAACTCTATGACGTGGGGAAGGGAAGCATTCTAGGTTGTACCCAGGCATGCAAGAAATCTACTCTGCTGCATCTCTCTCTCTGCATGGCAGGGGAAGAGGCAGACCAAATGAGTTCACAGGTGTGGGCAGTGCAGGGGTGACAGGCTCCAGGATTCACCTGGGAGCCATTTGCTTCTGATTCTTACCAGTCTCAGCAGCAAAACAGGGAGGGGAGGCAGCTCAGAGCCCTGCTTCACCAGATGTAGCCTGTCCCCACAGGATTCCTCATGGTGAGAGATCCTCAGGTGAGCTCTGCAGCTGGCAGTGCCTGTAATGATTTGTCTGTTCTCAGGTCCAGTGGTAGCAAAAGCCAATCTCGGCCATGGTGGCAGCTTTGATGAGACCCGCCGTGCCCCACGTGGCTCCCTCCGCTCCAGACACCATTGGAGCAATGTCAGCAGCCTGAGCACAGACAGTGGGATTGTTGGTGTGAATGATGCCCGGGACGACCTGGATCCCAGCGAGGGCACCCGGACCAAGTCAGCAGATGTGGAGAGGGCAGATAGTGGCATTGGCCAAATGCCAGCCAGGAAGTGGAGGAACAGGGCGTCTGAAACACTGAGCTCCCTGCAGGCCTGGGAAGCCCACCGTCCCTGCACTGACTGTGGAGAAAGGGACCTGCCGGTGGAGACAGATGTTCAGAACTGCAACCAGAGGCGGGCTGACCTCTGTGAGAAGTGCCGCAAGCGCAGGACAGAGCGCAAGGAGTCTGTGCTGGAGTTTGTCAACACAGAGGCCAGCTATGGAGAGGACCTGCGCATCATTAAAGAGGAGTTCTACCTCCCCATGCAGGCGGCCGGGTTGCTGAGCCAGGAGCAGCTCCAGGGCATCTTCAGCAACATCCAGGAGCTCATTGACCTCAATGAGAACTTCCTGGAGATACTTCAGGAAGAGATCGATCAGGCCTTTGACCAGGTATGATGTTGTGTGCTCTAAAGGGGTAGACAAGGCAGGCAGGAATAGGTTTTGTATCAGTGGGGCAGCGTAGGTGGAGCAGAGGAGCAGGAGGTAGGATTCCTGGGTTGTGGTCATCTATCTAGTCCCTTGTTCCCTCAGCTATTGTAAACTAGTGATTTCAGAAGCTGTGTGCCAGGTCATAGCTGCTGGCCCTACTCTCTGCTGTGGTAATGCCACTGACCTCACAGGCCACCAGCAGTCCTGCTCATTTATCCCATTAACAGGACCTAATGGTCCCATTACCAAAGTTAGCTCTAAGCTGGTTAGCCTGGATGCTGGTAAGAGTGTGACCACGGGGGCGCAGAGCTCAGCTTGGTCAGTCTCTCAGGCCACGCTCTTGCAGCCCTGAGCTGACTCGCTTCATGCTGGCTTGGCTGTGCTTGCCTTGGCTTGCAGTTTACTGCAGCTTGGCTCTAGGCTGGCTGCATGGCCAGGCAGCACATGCTGCTCCCTGCTCTACAGCTCTGTGTACTGGCTGTGTACCACCCTATGCACCCTGCCTCGCACAAGGAGCTTTCCTGCCCCACTAGCATGGTGGTCAGAGGGCAGAGAAATCGAAGTAAGACTAGAGCAGCAGACAGTCACTTCAAAGAACATTTAAACAGTTCAACACCCTCTTTTTTTCAAGAAACCAAACCCCACTTGTTGCTGTGTCAGTTTCTCCAGGATGTTTTGCTCTCTAGGAAAACATCCCTTCTCTCCCTCTCTGAAACCCTGCATGTCAGACTGAGTGACACCTGTCTCAAAAGCTGGCAATTTGGACAACCACTCGTGCACCTGGCACAGTGAAGACAGATGTGCACAGCCCGTTTGATGGTCCCTGTGAATAATTTGTTGAGGCAATGGCTTCTACAAACAGCCATGGGTTTCCCCATCTCCTCCATCTTGCCTTGGCAACCAGAGCCTGTACTGTACCGAAAAGCTGCCAGCAGCCAGAGAACTGCTCCCTCTTTTGCTGGTGAAATGAGTAGTGATTGCAGATCATGTCAGCAGCATACACCTTGACAGAGTTAAGAGCATTCTGTGGCACCAAATTCTTGCTATTCCCATAATTTATTATGCATCCAGAAATCAGAGTTTACCATGGTATTTATTTTTCCCTCTGGGCATCAAAGTAGGTCAGTAACACAACTGAAGGAGACTGCTTCCCAGCCAGGCCAGTTGCTGGGAGCAACTGCAGAAGTTGTTAGGTGCCATGTGAGTTACTGAGTTACAAGTCACTCACATTTGCTCCTGAATGCTCTCTGTTAATTTATGCACTGCTGCAGGGCCCCTGAATAGGAGGCTCGATCTGGCCTTTGAGCCCCTGCTCTGGTGAGCTGGCTGAGTGCACAGGAGGAGGGAAGACAGCTCTTTGTTGTGGAAGAGCAAGCAGTTAGACCAGCTTTCCTTCCCCTCCCCATCCACTGCTTCCCTGAAACCTGCAGGGACTGCCTTTCCACTAGGAAGGGCGAGCCCAGCTCCACCTTTGGTCTGGTGCTCACCAGATCCTGCAGCAGGGTCATGCTGACAGGACTGAACGCAGGCTCCGTGGCTGTGTTTCTCCTGAGCTAACCAAGCAGGGGATCTATTGCATCCTTGCAGGGGGATGATGACCTGATGACTGTGTGCATCGGAGAAATATTCCTAGAGTTTGTCAACATGCTGCCGGCCTTCCAGACCTACTGCCTCCAGCAGTCCTCCTCCGTGAACATGCTCAACGCACTGGAGAAGGAAAAGGAGTTGCTCAGGTGAGAACGTGGCTGTGTTCATCCAGGCTGTGGGGACAGAAGGGCACCAGGCTGAGTTTGAAGCCCTTGTCAGCCCAACTAGATCAAAGTTTGATGCTAACTTTCTTCAGTTATCACTCTGTTGGGGTGCGGACAGTAATGTAATCTCCAAAGAATACTGAGTTCTTGGTATCTCCACTGAGGCAACCAGTTGGTCCCCAGCTATGTTTTGTGGTAGCTGTATCTGACCACTGTACTGAACTGTCACCAAATAATGCTCAGCTGAGAACAGCTCTCAGTCCCTGTGCCAGAGCCCAGGTTGGATTTCCACTGGGGAAAGCCACTGTGAGGCACACATGATTTGAATTTGTTTCCCATTCCTAGCCCCAGCTTACTGGAACGTCAGGCAAGTAATTTATCTTTCCACTGCTCAGTTTAAAATGATGACAGTACCAAATTCTTGTTTAGAGTGCTGTGTAATCTGATGTTGAAAGGTGCTACAAATTAATATAATCTGATATAAGATGATGTATGTGCCTCGTGTCTACATCGGGGGGTACCAGGGAAAGATCACACCCTTGCTATTTTACAATTTAATAGAAGACTGTTAGGATACCGTGTGCTGGTGTCCCAGGCATGGGGACCTCATCATGGTTCTGCAGCTGAGCACAGGTACAGAAATTGTTGTTGGTCTCTGAGAAGACAGAATTCACAAGGTTGCAAAACCGGGGGGGCTGCAGTGCCCAGCAGCACCATGCTGTTCATTTGCTTCTAGGATTGCAGCATCTGCTGGCAGAACAGCTACCATTTCATTCTCTTTTCTTAAATCCCTGCAGAATATTCCTCAATGTCTCCCAGAATGACAACACAGCACTGCGGCGGATGAACTTGAGGTCCTTCCTGATGGCCCCTCTGCAAAGAGTCACCAAGTACCCACTGCTGCTCAGCAGAATCATCAAGGCCACCACCGAGTACCACCCGGATCACGGCAGCCTGCGGGAGGCCAAGAGCCGCATCGAGTCCCACCTGGAGCACATCAACATGAAAACCAAGCAGGAGGGGAACACATGGACCCTCCGATCCTTTCGCCAGGACAGCAAGAAGAAGAGGGAAGTCATTAATATTGAGATGAGAGAAACTGCCCTCAAAACTGTTGGTTGGCTGCGGGAGGAAACGCGATTTGTGATGGAGGGGTCTCTGCAGCTGGCCCAGCCCCCCGATGGCCAGTGGGTGAAAAAAGGCAGCAAGACCCTGAAGTTCCAGAACATGCAGGTTCTCCTCCTGGTGAACATGAAGCGTGTGTCTGAGTCCAGCCTGGAATCAGCCGAGCCAGGGCCTGTGAAGGATGCCGTGCTGGTACTCATCAGGGACAAAAATAACGGGAAGTTCCATTTGCTCAGGGAGCCCTTGAGGCTGAGTAATTGCATTGTCTCTACTGATCCCGACTGTGACGACACTTTTGAACTCATTGAGATCAGGAGGGAGGCGTTTGTGTTCCGGGACAGCGACCGGGCACGGACTCACCACTGGTTCAGGCAGATCAGGCGGTACTCCAGGGAGCTGGGCTCCTGGAAGAAGCGGCGGAATGCGCTGCCCAACATCATGATCAGCACTCCTCACACCAGGCCCTGAGTCCTGCATGGGTTGACTTGGCTTGACCAATGTCATGTGCAGAGACCATCAAGAGCCTCAGTGGCTTGAACTTGCTGTGCTCCGTGGACAACACAGGGAGGAGTCTGACCCCCAAAGACACTTAACAGCACTGGGAGCACCACAGCCTAATGCTGGTCTCCAGCCTCAGGACTCACAACCAGTTTGTGACTCATGTACATACAGAAATGGTCTCCCCTCGAGGAGCAGATCACTGGAGGAAAATACTGTTGATATTGCACTGCAGGAGAATGATGTATGATGCTTGCCATTGCATGGATCGTGTTGAAAGCCAGTCTTGATGAGAGAGGTTTCCACTACTGACTGTATTTCATCAGCATTAGGTAAAGTCAGGGTCAAAATTAGGTGCAGTATTATGCAACAGAGGAGGAAAATTGGAGAAAATTATGTTTTCCACCACTACTTTTAAGGACTGTATTTCATTATTCACCTCTGTATATTCAGTCAAAATACTTGTTTAAAAAGAAAGGCCTTTCATCTTTAATCCACATGAAGTAGGTGTCAATTTGCTCAGATTCAGCTGCATGCACACAGCAAAAAACAAAAAAAAAGAAAAAGAAAAAAAGGCAAAAAAAAAGGCAAACATGAATAAAAGGAGTTTTTGCTCTCTGACACATAAACCCCACATATGTGTAGAACCTGTGGAAGAGCAGCATACCCCCACCAAAAGTCTGTTATTTAACTGACTTAGGGACTGGAACATAATGCTGCATCTGAAATATCTCAGAAATATATGTAAATACAGCTCTGCTACCACTGATAGTGAACTTAAGAGTTTGCAATTATTTAAATGATGTAATCTAGTGTATTTCAAAATTTAATTGAAATGAACAATTTACCTTGTATTGTAGAGTAACATAAAAGGTTTTAATAATTATGTTTCAATTACTTTAGGTGGGTGTTTTTTTAAAATATTTGTACTCTGGAGTATATCTTTCACACGTGGGTGGCATTCAGGTGAACAATGTGCCTACGTCTGCTCTGTGGAGGGGCTACTCCTAGTGAGACTGGGAGAACAGTACAAACCTGCTACTCTCACTAGACAGCAACAGACTGGCACAAAATCTTTTGCTCTGTCTGCAGTCCTGCCTGGGCAGGTCAGGTCTCAGCACACCAGACGTGAGAGCCAAAACTGAGGGCACAAAGCACTACCCTGTGAGGCCCAGCCTCTCTCAGTTCCTCAGCAGGGAAATGACTCGAAGCTGAACAATAGTAAAAAGGCAAACTGGGTTTAACCTTTTCAGCCTGACATTCCCACTGACCGCTGCCTTGCGATTACAAGATCAGCAAAATGTCACGCTGTGACTTACACAGCAAAGGCCAGATTTCAGCCCGGGAGGCAAAATTAAGGGAGCCTAAATATTGGTTCATGGATCTTGGAGGACAGACTGTAAATGTTCTTTCAGGCCTGCAGGGTAAAGACAAAGCCAATCAGTATTATTCACTACCAACACAGTATTTTTGTTACAGGCATTTTATTTTACAGGAGGATTCATACAAGCACATTTGTGTATTTCTCCAGAGATCAACCAGCATCAGTGGGCACTACATGAAGGCAGACAGAAGCCACCTTCATAAAGGTAGCCTTAGTCTTGTGAAGTCACCAATGACACAATCCCTGAGCAGGCCTCAAACTGTGCCCAGTGCTTTGTCCTCTGGCCACAGCTGCCAGGGCTTGTTACACTGCTCCAGGCACTGAGACAGAGACCAGCAGTGAGACATACTGTGTCTCACTGTATTTTCTCTTCATCTGCTGTGTTTTCTCTTTATCTGCACCATCCAGCATTCTGGTGCTTCATTTTGTCCTAGAGGAAATGGAAAGATTTGCATCATCTGGAGGGTGCTCAAGACTTGAGGGTGGCTGCACATAGCTGAGCACTATAGTGAGCAATAGCTGTCAAAATGCTTGTCAGGGCAGCAGCCTGGCTCCCTCAGGTGAGCTGGAATTCCCTCCAGCTATTTCCTAGTTGCTAGACAATAATTGTTCATTCCCCAAAATACTGAACAGCCAGTGAAGAGCATGAGGCATTGCTTTAGTTTGCTGTTTGTTTTTCACAGAGATGGATGCCTGAGCAGAGCAGCTGCTGGAGGAAAATTTCTCTTATGCTGTCATGACAGATCTGCATCTATGAACCTTCAAGCCCCATTCACCTCACACGTAAAAAGCAACAGCTTGTAGCACCTTTGTCTTCCCTGCCAGGATCGCAATGGTGCAGCCATCTTCTCTTCATTACCTCCGGGGCAGCTTTGACAAGGCAAGGCATAGGTACAAGTAAGTGTAACAGATTAATTTATCCAAACAGCAAGTGGCTTTCACAGCCACACAAAGCTGCTGCTTTCTGGAAAGTTTTCAATTACTTTCCAGCACAATGATTTTCTCCACATCAATTCATGCTCGAAAACCAGCTGTGGACTGTTTGTACAGTCATATCTTTCAATCAAGATACCTTCAGCCAGCCTGGCTGTTCAGAAAGGTTAGAGAACAATAAGTATACGTAAAAGGTCTGATATTTAGCATCGAGCTTGTGTTTGGCTGATTGTTCAATTTGTTAGATTCAGGGTATTTCTAGGTATCACAGGAAGCACCTGCCTGCCGGGCTCCAAGTTATCATGGCCTATTTCCTCTGAACCAAGCAAACTGTCCCCAGAAGAGGGTCCATAAATAATCACAGGGTGTTGAGTTACAAGCAGGACATGTACTTGGTGCTGTAGTCCTGTCTAAAAAACCTGTGGCCAGGGAACAGTACGAGCCCTTTGATCTGGGACAGCCTGCTAGGGGAAGCGACAGTGGGATTGTTGAAGCTGTCAAACCAGACAGAGGCTGTGCTTCCAACACACGTGCTCCTTTTATGTATCCGATGTGTACACAGCTGCTTGGCTGCCTGTAAATTACAGGTGTTGAAAGGGAACTCGAGCATGGAACAATCCCTATGGCCCTGGAGAGCCCGTGATGTGGGGTGAGGCGGCACAGGAAGGGCGAGGAGTGCCAGCACACTGACAAGGCAGTAGATTTCCATAATCCTTAGACACCTTTCTGAACTGCGTGATCCCACTCCTGGGACGTTCCAGGTCTTTCAGCATCACATGTACACGTCTTACTTGGCAGCCATGGAGATTAGTTGTGCTGTATTTTTCCATTTCTGATTAACAAACTGACAAAATGCTATTATAACCCAGGGTACTTGGGAACAGGGTTGTCTGTAAGCCAAGAAAGCAATTATTTGTTCCAAACTCCATCATATTTTTATGCCTTTCATTGTCATGACTGACAAAGTACTAAGATTACTTTTCAGGACTCCTGCCCACTGAACTTACCCAGCTAGTACAAACAGACCTTTCTGGATGTACCACGTCACAGGGAGTAAGAGAAAGTTAGTTACTCCCTTGATTTATCATAACTCAAAAATGACCTTTAACAAGAATTCAGTATAAGCCTTACTGGTCATTTACCAGGAAAACAACAAAAGGCAGTCTTTATTTATAGAGTTCATATAGTTTTGAGTTCTGAAGGCAGACACACAAGAAGACAAACACTGGATTAAGAGCCCCCTGTGAGCTCAGGTCCCAAGGAAAGAAAAACAGCTCCTTTATGAGTCACAAGGCTGGGTGGGAAAGCCTGAAAAAAACATGGGGAGATGAAGAGCAAATACTTTAGAGGGCAGAGACTTCTGCTTTGGTGAACAGAGATCTCCTTTATGATGTCCTTGTACATTCCTGGTTGTCTTTAAGAGAAGTGTGGATGGGGAAGGAGCGTTCAGTGTGGGTCTCCACTCTATGATCAAGAACACATCTGAAATGGAGCACCAGCTTTGGTCTGGCAGCAAGAAGCTACTGTAGCTGTCACTGAGGACTGAGATTGACCTCAGCACATCCCGAGTTCTGAAAAGCTCGAAGACCATCTCAGATCTCCTGCCTTCACTGCACGTGAATTTATAACACAGCAAAAATCCCAGGAAAGCAGATCTCCAGCAGGAGATTCTGGTGAATCTTGCACTCTCCTGCTTGTCCCTAACATGCTCAAAGGGAAAATATTTAAATCTTTGAGAACTATATCAAAGATCCCTTCAGAGCTCATGGATGAGGCAGCTGTAGTAACTCTCATTTTGTGATGTCAGCTGTCTCCTCTTAAATGCATGTGGGGGGGAGATTCAGCTGGAATTAGGCTGACATTCTCTGACTTGAAATTGGAAAAATCCTGAAACCAAAAGCAAAGGAGAAAACTGTCCTCCCAGAGATCAAATAAATATTCAAAGCTCTCACTGTCATTGTTGAGTGACCTGTCACTACAGTGGAGTATGATGGAGCTAAAGGTCTTACTGATCAGGCAGGCAAAGGAACTGCCTTATATCTCTCAGGCTGCTGCAGAATATCAGTACAACTGGAGACAGGTACAAGCGTTATTAAAAAAAAAGTTTTGACAATAACAGTGCACAGTCCAAAATAAGACATCTCCCTCAGGAAGCTGAAGGTGATCCACTAAGGGAAACCTTTCTACAGCATGATGGAAAAGTTGATAGGAATACAGAGTTCCTGTTCTTCAACAGAGATGGAAGAACACTCTGGAGGAATCAGAACACAGGCAAAGCATCCTGCAGCACCCATCTCTGCCCAGGCTTGAGCAGTTACACAGCTGAAAAACATTGAAAAGCTGGCATTAGGCTTTAGATCCATTAGCAGGGATTAATGTAATGATAATTTGCAACTCTCCAGCTCAAATCCTGCCCCAGTGTGATCTCCACTACTGCAGGCTTTGCATCCCTGAGAAATTATCTTGGATACAAATGAGAAGATCCAGTCTGCAAACTGGATAGACACCTTGGGAAGGTTCTCTGCATAGAACCAGGCAAAGGAATCCTTTGTTTCAGTGTAAGTGGAGCCCCAGTGATTTTGAACCCTTCCCTCTTAGTGCAGGAGCTTCCCTTGCAGTGCCAGTCACATCCTTGGGAGGATCCACATCAAACCTCTCTCTGGGTGGAGGGCTGGGCAGATGGGAGCAGCAAGCCTGGAGGTCACAAGAACGTCACAGAGCAGATCCCATGACTGATGCCTGGGATAACCCAACTGTGCAAAGAGCACAAGGCCTTTATAGCCCTGGACCATTTCACATGGGCTAAAATCTCAGGTTGAAGTGACAATAAACAGGCAGTGACACCTGACAGGAGATACCCATCTTACCTAACTCATGCCAGACCCACATCACGCAGACAAGAGACATATACCAGATAGGACTCTTCCTTCCAAAATCAAACACTCCTTTCACAACACTCCATGAATTCAGGGGGGAGGAGGCTCTGAACAGCCTCTACACACTCTTCAGTAGAGCTGCACTGCAGCATCCAGCAACAGGCAGCACTTTAATGAGGGAAGATGGACTGCTGGTGAGTAACGGGTCAGCATCCACACACAGACCCCTGGAGTCACAGCCCCCCTGCTCTCCTTAATTGACGTAGTGTGTAATGAACTCACTGGCTGAAAAACTTGAGTGAGTCTCTATAGCACAGAAGTTCTCACTTTCCTCATAGTGAAGACAACTTATTTACAAAATAAAAAGCAGTTAAATTACTGCAAGAAAAATCAAAGTTTACCACATAGTGTTACAGGTCAAAGAATACTTAAAGCTGACACTGCAGGGAGAGGAGGAAGCCTCCCTCCACACACTGGTACAGCATGTGGGGGCACTGTGTGATGAACCAGATTGGGAGCAAACACTGCTGAAAACTAAAGATCAGTTCCTTGATCCAGTTCACTGCACAAAGATGTTTGCTGGGACCAGAAAAGGGCAGCCTGGAGGTGATAACATGTCCTTTAACAAGTGCCAGGTTAAACAGGTGGCTGGATCCTGGCTGCAGTTAATGAATTCCAGTTCTGCTCACCCCTGCTTCCCGAACCGTTTCAGGTCACCACTTCCATTGATCTACTGGGCTTGAACAGGCAGTGCTATAAATAAGGAGCAGTTAATCAACTACTTAAGTGCCCTTTTTACTGAAAAAAAAAAAACACAGAAATGACGTCAATATGCAAAAAACCCCAAAAAGCAAACAAAAACCAAATAAGTGAATACAAAGATGATCCAAGAGAGTGCTCCTGGGAATACACTTGAGGCTGAAGTGGCTCAGGGAACAGCCATGCTGGCTGTTGAGTCACTCTCAATGCTCCTGCTCTGACTCACTCCCCTCCCAGCTGCCAGCTCTGCGCAGTCCATTCAGTACCAACAAGAGTTACTTGTTCAGAGTTCAAGTGCATCTGATTCATCATGAGCCATCAAGCCTCTGCAGTCCTTGGAGCTCACTGCCATTCCCTGCTGGCTAGCCTGCTCCCATTCCCGCTGGGAAAGGGAAGGGTCAAAAAGAGACACCTCCCCATCCTTCCAGGTTTTCCTTCTTCCCTCTGCTCCCAGCTCTGGGATGCAAACACAACTTATCATTTAGGATCAGGGTACTGTGCAGATTTACAGTCAAGGCCAAAAGATCCTACAGGCTACCTCCTTGCTGCAGCCTAGAAAGAATTACTGGTTTTCTTTTCCCTTCTTCAGACCCAGCTTGGGAATGCACTGTACAGCCTGGCTCTTGCAAACGATGCTTTTTCAGAGGAAGATGCTAGGCTCTCTCAAAACCTAGGAACAGCAAAGAACAAGGTGTTTGCTAACACACTCCAGGAACACAACACAGGAGTGTCTCTTTCTTAGGCACTTGCTCTTCACAGAGCCCTAGACAGAAGGATCCCACACTTTGCACCTCTTAAGCCCTAAGTAAGAGACTTGCTCTTCCAGTTGTCCCTCCCATGGTCCCTGCACCTGTGACACAGCACTGCTCTGTGTCCACCCAGCTCTCGGAAAACACTGAGAGATGCAAGAGCTGGCAGATCTGGGATCTACTGAAAAGCTGCATTAGGCACATGGGATCCTGTGTCAGGAAGCAGATCTGTTGCATGACCAAATGCAACTGGAGTACATAAGCCATGACAAAGCCTTAATTAACACCAGCCCTGCAACCAGAAACCTGCCCTGCCACGTGGCCTCACATCCCAGTTTCACATGCCAGGAGTCCTCCAACCCGAGACACCCCAAACTGGTGCTCAGGAAACTTTACTCTTATTCCCCTGCTCCCACACATTTCCTGTGTGACCTTGATCTGCACAGCTGTGTCTCAGAGCCTCAGTGTGTTGTTTCACCCCACGTCTCTGGTTTTGGCAGCAAAACTGGCTTAAGCTCCTTCCTTCCTCCCACCTCCACAGTTAAATCCAGAAAGGTGCAAACAGTGGCACAGGGCAAGAACAAAGAAGTACTTTGAAAGCTGGTCTCATTGCCATAGGACTCAGGAAGTTACACCCTCATTTTCTTCAGTTGTGAAAGAGGGATATTACCATCTGGGTACAAGTTAAATGCCAGTGTATCAGAACAGGGTCCCAGGAAGAGAAGCAAACAACAGCAGGTGATCAGACAACAGACAGAGGTACCAAATGGCCAAAATCAAAGAAAACATTTTATTGGCCAAAATAACCAAGAAACCATTTTCTTCCAATAAACAAATAAACCCCCCTAACTGAAACCGTGGTAAATCTTTGCTAACAAACTGAAACACTAACAAACCCCACATAAACTTTACTGTTTATGTTCATCCTCTGGAAGTATTATTCCTCCTACAGAAGTTATTTGTTCTCCTTGACCCTCCTGCACCACCAGAAGTAGGAGAATGGAAAAACTCATTCAGGAGAAGAGAAAAAGCACACTGGGAGCCATGAGTCTTTCCACTTAGACAGGTGAAAGAGGCTGTTGGTGTTTGCAAACACCTTACATGCAATTACCTGAAACTAGTAATTTGCCCTTTTCTCAAGATACAAACGTTTTACTACACAAACTATAGTTTTGGGGTTTTTTTAATCTCAGGACAAGGGTACAGTTGTGGCCTGTACAGGTTGTTACAACTCAGATGCTTCTCTATTCAGAAATCTTGGAAGTTAAAAAAAACATTAAAAAATTGGTTAGACTGAGTTCTTGAGGCAAATGATCATATTCAAACTGAGCATTTACTCATGTCAGTAAAAAAAATATCTAGAGAAAGCAGGCCTTTCAGAAAACCTTGCTCTCCATGGTAACTGAAATCTTGGAGGAAAGATAAAAGTGACAGAGAAAGAGAGAGATGTGCCAGACACCAGTTCCAATGGAGGAATTCTCAGGAATATTTTCACTAATTTCTCAATTAAGGGGGATACATTAACAGAAACCATTTAAAAAGATCTGGTTAGTAAATGGTTATGCAAATCTGTTCAACTTACCTAGGTGAAAATTTAAGAAACAAAAAGGCAAAAAAAAAAAGGTCTTAAAAAAAGTAGATATTTACACACTGTGTTTTTTAAAACATCCTGTGTATCTGCACTGAGGTGTGTGCTGTGCACACATCTTTGAAGGTGTGTGAGCAGCCACAGCCACAGCACCTGACTGCTGGAGCAGGGAAGCTACACTACAGAACTAATGGGAATCAGCTCATGGGAGTTACTGACTACTGCTGCTGTGCACTGAACAGCACCATGTGTCTGACAGGGGAATTCCACTGGAAACAGAGAGCCTCCTGCCCTAATTTAGACATGATTTTACAAAACATCTAACACCTGTACCACACCTTTTGTAAGAAAATAGAGAGCAGCTTTGAGCTGCAGTTCTTCTAAACTACTGTAGGAAGGCTTCACTAGATACTTCCTAAATTGGCAACCATCTGAGGTAATCGATGATGCTGTTCCAATGAGCATCCTTCATTTCTCTCCGCCTGCACCAACTGTGGCCTCCTTATTGAGTCCTCTGATCGACAAGTCATAAACCACTTCCTCGATCTTCTTGACATCGTATTTCAGGCCATCGTAGCGTTTCCTCGAGAGTCGTTCTTCAGGTTGAGGAGACGGAAACCAGAATCCAGCTCGTTGATAAAGGCTGAGATGCGGAGAGGGCGGGAATAGTCACCGGCTGTGACACTGTTCACTGCCAGCCTGGCCTGTGAGAGGAGACACACCGGAGAACGTTGGCAGAGCACCCACCCGAATCACATCACCGTCCCCATCAGCTGCTTTACCAAATGAAGCACCTGTGTTCAGGCAGTCAGATAATTTATACTTAGATCTACCTTTTTGCTGACCATAACTCTGGATTTTCAATCAAATGACTAATGTAAATCTTGAAAGTATCACTGAGGAACATGCAGAGAAGCATCTTGCTAGAAGTTCAGATCAAGGTGGTGTGTATCAGAACTTCCAGAACAATTTGGGAAAGCTAAAAAATACATTACTTTGGGTTTTTACGTCAGTTTCAATCCAAACCATGCATGAATATCTTCCTTACCAGCTCACTGGCGAGAGTTAATACACCAGAAAGATAGTCTTCAATGTCCAGGTGAAAGCCCCCTCTCTCGATCAGCTTCAACTGAGACAAAACAGAGTGGTGATCAGGTGATGCTGAGCATGACCAAAACCCAGCCAGCTGAAATTGCATTTGTCTACTGGAGGTAATTTGAAATATCAAATTTATGAAATATTATTTCAAAATAAAAGTCAGCATTTTCCTGTATGTGTGATGAAATTACTGCCTCTCTTCAGCATTTTTATTCAGCATCTTGTATGTCCTCAAGTGGCAATGCAAGAGGTTATAATCAATCCAAGAGAATAACTGAATTTACATCAATATACAAGATGTATTTTCCTTATGTTTTTTCAAATCTTTTGCTCCGCAGTGACACAATTCTTTTATGGCAAAGAATTTAATGTTTTCCACCCTTTTTGAACACTAAAAGCAAAAAGTTAAAAAAGTAAGCTCACATCTTTGTGCTACTCTTTTGGTAGATTCACAGAGTTTGAATGGATGGCCTTCATTGATGGAGAATTTATTTAATTACAAGATTAACTTACTCCCAAGTATTTCTGCAACAGCTTCTCGAGTCACTAATGTTTCTGACTCCAAGTAGACTACGAACGCTGCCAGAAACACCAACCGCTGAAGCACAAACCTCCAGTGCTCATGAAATCTGCAGAAGAAACACCAAGTGAAGGTATAAATAAATAATGTCTGTTACTGGAGCATTAGGCAACAGGCACACATTACGTGTGCATTGTGTTTTCTACCTTTACACAGCATTTTGCAGTATTCTGGGCTTAACAAAATGACACCAGCTGAAAACCATCTCCTTGGTACCCCAGAACTCCATCCCCAGGTTAGCAGCCAGACACTCGCATTTGCTTGTCCCTCTCACCTAACTCAGCTCCCAGAGTTTTCCAGGTTGGGGTGCCCACAGACAGTCAAGGCTTTCCCTCCCACCTTCTCTCAGCAGATCTGAGCTGACAAGATCCTTGTTCTTTGAAATGTTCTTGCCAGACACTGTCCCCTTCTGGTAGCAACAAAACACACAGGTGACAAATTCATTTAGTGTCTGCACAACTAAACAGCCATTTCATGACAGATTTAGAGCTCTGCTTCCAGAAATGCCCCAAACCGAACAACTTAACTGAAATTAAGGGAGCAGCAAATGCCCAGCTCCCAGATACAAGGGCCGCTCCAACAGATAATCAATTTGTTGAGCTTTCTTTTTTTTTTTTTTAAGAAAGTTTCTAGAAAAATAATTTAATACTGAGTATTCTTAGTGAAAAAGTTATAGTGTTTGAGCAAAAGCATTGTTTTATCTATGCTGACAAAAACCTCATACTTGTCTATCATGATTTACTTTTCAAAGAGAAAGAAGCATTCAGCCCATACACCTTTAAATCATTATTCCACAGCAATGATGCCAAATGCCCAGGTAATTCCCATATATCTGTGTCTGGCTGGGTGTGATCCTGCGCACCTGTAATACTGATCAGCAGGAAATTTGGTCTTCAGAGACTCCATCTGTGTCCTCACTGTACTAAAGTGCTCACGAGCCTTCTGACATTTCTTTGGGACTGAAAAAAGAAACAGCACAGCATTCAGGGAGTGAATATATTCAGGAAATGGATACTTGACAGGGACCAGGGGTTTGTAAGCAAAGTTTTCTAGTGTAGACAGTGCCATTTGCGCTTCTTCGTTGTCCAAGACAGGCTACTGACCCTTGGAATCCATCTAAGAAGTATTTCTCGTCACACCATGAACCACAGAGGTAAAGGAGAAAGACTCCTGAGTTCCAGGCTGTCTGATCTGCTCTGGGTCTTCTGAGTCATACAGTCAATGGAACAGCAACTTTTCTTTCTCCACATTAAAATCTTATCCTATTTTTTTCTTATCGATCAGAGTTAGGTTATGTGAGGTGCAACATCCCTCCAGGTAACCGCATTTCCTGCTTTTTAATGATGTATTTGCAGAAACTGGATTTCAGTTTGTCCAGTGTGTGTTACCCTCTGCAGAGCAACGATCTCATTTCCATACCACCCACTGCCACCTCCCGTTTGCCAGCAGGAGTTACAGCCACACTGCACCCACAGCACCAGCGACCGACCAGAGGAGTTAGACCAGAACTTCTTAACTGCAGCCCTCTCACAAATCCTGGCCCCGGACCAAGGAAGGCCAAAGATCAACCTGACAGGCTCTCCTGCACGTGTAAAAGCCAGGATTATTCACACAGGATCCACAGAAGCTAAACCTGAAAGCTGTGATGGTTTTTATCAAACAAGCCCTAGTAGATGCCACTTAAGTGTGTTTATAAAATTTCAGTTAATAAAACATAATTTCTGTTTAAAGAAAAAAGGGACGGAGAATAACATGGGAAAAAATAAAAGCTTCAGGAAGCAGAAGGTGTAAGTGCTCTGTGTGGCAGCCAGGATGAAAGACCCATGTGAAGCTCACTGAGAGCTAAGGGCTGCCTCTGTTGTGAGCTGTCACATAGCCAGGGGGGACAGAGTAAGGAACACATTTGCCTTTTGGCTTCTAACACAGGAAACCTGTGACAAAAATAAACAATTAACTGTAAAATTAACTGTACAGGTTTAGACAGAAGTGCCCAACGATAGACACAAACCCCCCAAATTCAAACTATCCTTGTACAGGTATCACCCCTGATGTTGCTGTTTTGAGAGCAAACACACTGAGGTGGCTGCCAGGCTCTGGAGATGCTGCTTGTCACCCTGGCTGACATCAGCTACCAGCAGGCTCACACTGCCCTGGGCAACTTTCTGAGCAGTTCTCAAACTCCATTTTGGACAGGGAGCCAAGGAAGCTTATGCAAGATGTCCTTTTAAAAGCCCCTGACTGGTATGGGGAACTGTCCTCCATCAAACTTCCAACTATGCCATGTTTCTATTGACAGAGCTCACACCACTGCTTACCCTTAGGACAGATTGCTCGTGCAAACCCTTCCCTGTTCTCACTAACTCTGTTGTTTCCCTGAGTTTTCATCACTCCCCCTCAGTTGATGATGCAGGAATAAACAAAGGAACCAGGAGGCTGCAGGAGGAAGGAAATCTTCTCCCACTTACACTGGCACAAGGAACAACTGGCAGAACGGCTTCTGCTGGAGCTGCACCAACTGCAGCTGCAATTCAGAGCAACACAGCTGCAGTTACTCAGCATTAGTAACTCTGTCACCTGTGAACTTGCAGAAATTAATAGTATTTTGACCTTTTTATTAGTTTGTATATTTTATTTATATTTTAATATTTTTCTAGTTCAACATAGTTTATTATTAGCGTTAATAGTTTTCCTTACGTCTTGGAATAAATAAGTGTAAGGCTAAAAAAATCTTCACATTACAAAGTACAACCAGAACTCTGCTGCAATGAGAATAACCCTCTCTTTCATAGTTACAGGAGTCATTGTTTATCCCTTTTTAATCTCCTAATCATTCTGGTTTCTAAGTAAAAACACAGTACTGACTCAAACAACAAGATGCTGTAGGAAGCCAAATAGACATTTAAGGTACTTACACTGCAGAACTACAGTCACTATCAAATAAAACTGTAGTCTGAGCATGTGACATCTGACAGGAGCTGTTCTCTCTCAACAATGCTTCTGTTAATTTGCATTCTATTATTCTGCTGTAAACCTTTATCAATCTAAACATTTATTAACTTTCTTTACTACACTGGTAACTGATGGCAAACTGACAGGTCTGTTACCATGAGTTAACTCCTAACCTATTAAGCATGAATTCGTTATTTTTGATATTACAAGAACTATAAACTGAGGATTTGGGTTTTTGGCTTGGGTTGGAGGGTTTTGGTTTTGTTCTTTTTTTTTCTTCAACTATTCCAAATCTCTTCTCAGACTCTGCAAGTTCCAGGACCAGCTCTGTCCAGGATTTAAATTAAATGCTGGAAAACAGCCCTGAAGTTGTCATCCACATAACATCCATGGGTTTTCACAGCTTATAAAACTGTCTGCTTGTCTAAATAACCAATCAGCAGTTCTGACTTCCAGCACTGCCAGATTTCCCAAGCAGGTAGAACTTGCACTTGACAGCATAGGTCAAACCTCAAGTATTGCTAAACACAGACCCTCTCTGAGGCAAGAGGAATTCCAGGCCTCCAGCTCCAGCAGGAGTGTCCTGGTGAACACCAGGCTGAAAACAACCAGTCAGCTCTGCAGGTGAATAAAACAGCACCTGGGGAGGCTTGTTCTATTCACCTTCAGAGGGTGGCCTGCCCAAATTCCTCTCAAGAGTTTCCAGCGAAGTCAGAATAGTTGCTTCTTCTCAGGAAATGCTGACTAGAAAAAAAAATGCTTTTAAGTCACATATGTAAGTTTATTCCAGTAGTTTCACCAGTAAGATGAGAAACGGGGGAGCCGAAAGAGCACATTTGACACCAGCAGTGCTGCTCTCACGGCCTGGAGGAAACGGGCTGGCCCTGAAGCATTCTGTCAAACACCTTAAAACAAATTTGGACTGAGAGCCTGGAACCAGGCTAGGCACGACCCAAACCTCAAAAACAGCAGAACAATTCCTGCTGCCACCCAAATATGCAGCAAGGACAGCTCCTGCTTTTTCAGCCTTTGCAAATTCCATTTGTGTTTTGCAACATTAGGTAGATTTTACACACACACAGAGAATATGTTTTGTACAAATCAGATTAAAGCCCAGACCACTCCCAGTCTACCCTGAGCACCCTCAGAGCTTTCAGGACCGCAGCTTTTTGGGGTGTGGGGTGAACGGCTGGGAAGAGGCCCAACTGATACAAAGGCCCAACGAGCGATGATAGAAAAATCCATGCACACATCACTTAGAGGGATACCCAAGAGCCAGTTCAGCATCCCAGAAAGTGAACACCTAGAAAAGAACACGTTGCTCTGCACTGAGATGGGAGCAGAGAAAAAGAGAGAACGGTGCTCCCTAGGGCTGAACGGCAGCTTTGCTACTTGTCTGGCTTGAAACCCTCCCCCCGCGGCCCGGGGCAGGCGGAGCGGCACTCACTGTGCTGGAAGCCGGGCCCCTGGTGCACGCCCTGCAGCAGCGTCAGGATCTCCCGCGCCGTCTGCTCCAGCGCCTGCACCACCTTCCGGATCTCCTGCGGGCACAGCGCGCCGTCAGCCGCGACACCGCCCCAGCCCCTCCCGGCGCCCGCCCCGGCCCTCTCCCGTGCCCCCAGCACCTCTCGGATGTCCTGGTCCTGGCCGAGCGCTCCCTGCAGCGCCGCGAACATGTCGCTCACCGACATGGCGGTGCCGCCTCTCCCCCCGCGGGGCCTCTCGCCGCCCCGCGCGCCGCCTCAGCGCCCGCGACGGGCTGCCCGCGCACCGCCTGAACGGCCCGAGCAGCCGGGAGGGGCGGCTCGGGCGCGCTGCCCGACCCAGGGATAGAATTGGTGTCCCCGGGGAGGGAGTCGCTGGCCCCGGCGGTGCGCGTGTCCGTGTCCGCGTCCGCGTCCCGGAGCAGCGGGGCCGGGCCCGGCGGGGCCGCGCGAAGGCCTCGTTGCTGGGAGACGGCGTCCGGCCGCGCGGCGCCGGCGCGAGGGCAGTGACGTCCTTCCGGCGGAGGCAGCATGGCGGCCACGGCGGCTGAGGCCGTGAAGGCCCCGCCGCTCTTGGCGCTGGAGCCGCGGCTGCAGCGCGAGTTCCAGCAGAAGGTGCAGCGGTCCCGTAACAAGCGGGCGGCCAAGGTGAGTGGCGCGGCGCAGCGGGGCGGGGGTGGCGCGGCGGGTCCCTTCTCGGTCTGACGCGGCCGCGCTGTGCCCGCAGGAGGAGCGCCCGGCGTGGTGTTCGTGGGGCACCTCCCGCGGGGCCTCTGCGAGCCGCAGCTCCGCGAGTACTTCGGGCAGTTCGGGACGGTGACGCGGCTCCGGCTCTCCAGGAGTAAGAGTGAGAAACTGCGGCTGCCGCCCGAGCCGGGCCGGGGCGCGGCGGAGCCCTCAAACCCGGCCGCCTGCGGCTGGGCCGGGCGGGCTCTGTAACACCCGGGCTCCCTCCTTGCGCCAGCGGCCGCACCCGGAGGCTCCTCTGCTGCCCCCTCCGCCCGTGCCCCACGTGGGACGCGGCGTTCCCGGCAGCGCCGGGCTCTGCCCCCGACCGCGCACGGGCGGCTCGGCCGCGACTTCTGCGGCCCGTTTTCCGTAAGTAAATTCTCTCCTGTGGGGGATGTTGCCAGAGCGCATCAGTTCGTGAGACGTCGCGAAACATCACGATTGTGCTCTAGGTTTCTTGTTGCTTTGTGTTCAGTTATTCTTCTCGTTTCTGGATTTGCCATCATGTTATGAGGCTGCTGTATAAGCTTGGTAACAACCACAGAACAGTAGCCATGAGTGGTAGATGTGTTTTTAACAAGTATGTGCTGGTGAACTGTTTATTTCATGTACAAACATGTATTTTACAAATAATGTAATACCAGTTTAGGCCTAAACCTGGTGCTTTTCATTATTTCACTGAACTTTTTGAAATTACTTGTGTTTAGCTGGTAAGGGGTTATGACTTTGGAAGAATAAAATGATTTTGATAGAGCTTTTCAGGTACCAAAGCATTGTTTCAGGTTTGTCTCTGTTGTCACTCACAGACTGGAGGCAGCAAAGGCTATGCATTTATAGAGTTTGAGTGTGATGACGTGGCCAAGATTGTTGCAGACACGATGAACAACTACCTGTTTTCTGAAAGACTGCTCAAGTGTAAGTATAAGCTGAAGTGTAAGTTCTCTAATGGGGAAAGGAAATTCAGAGATATTTCTGCTATTTTTTTTCAGACTGTTCATAGAACCTTAGGCGTTTTTTTATGCAGTTTTTTCCCAGAAGTATTTTCTGTGGGATTAAGCCTTCCTTCCTTCCTTTCTTTTCTTTATGTATAAAGAAGATTCTCCACAGCCCTTTGGTCACCACTGCTGTTTTTAACTCTGGGCTGATAATGTTCACGTTGTGATTCTGTAACCTGAAATCTCAGGGAATGGTTGGGTTTGCTGTGGAGGCAGCAAATGTAGAAACTCCTTGTTGTTTGTAACTGTTGCAGCTGTTGTCTGTAAGGTCAGACATAAGGGGCTTTTTTGATTACAAGATTAATGAAATCAGTGAGTTTCTCAGATGCGGTGACAGTAACACTTGCTTTGTAAAGGATTATGAGCTGTGTGTTGTTGTAAAAGAATTATCTGTGATTTCTCTGGGTGAAACTGAAGTGTTCTTTCCATCCATCCTTCATCAGTTCTCCCAGTGACTGAGAGTTCAGTTACATGTTCTGTGTTAAGATGCTGCACCGCTGACAGTGTTGTCACAAGGAGTGAGCGGCGTTGTGTGGGTGTGTCTGGGGGGAAGGGAAGCTCTGCCATGACCTCCTGTCCCTGTTTGTGGTGCAGGTCAGTTCTTACCTCCTGAAAGGGTCCATGAGGACCTCTTCAAAGGCTGTGACAAAATATTCCGGAAGCCTTCCCAGCCGGCGGTCCGGCGGTACAACAGAATCCGCTCCCTGGTGGAGAAGGCCAGGATGACACAGCGCCTGCTGCGGAAGGAGAGGCTCTTACGGAAGAGGCTGGCTGAAAAGGGGCTCGATTATGACTTCCCAGGATTTGTAAGTTTGGCACCATTTCCATGAGTGTTTTGTGCAAAATGTGTTTTTAGGGTTGTGCTAAATACAAGAAAATCACCTGTCTTGTGTGGAACTGGCAAAAGTGCTGGAGCCTTGGGGGTGCAAGCAGTTAGACCTTCTGTGGCTTAATACTGGAGTGCAGTTCACTGGAGAGCAGCAGGGGCTTTGCCTGAGCCCTGTGGGAGGCTTTGGCAGGGTGGAGTTTGAAGGCAGGTCCCAAGCCCAGAGCTTCCATCCATAGACCCTGCCCACACTAACAGGGATGTCACTCCTCTGCAGAGGGCTTGGGTCAAGTGCTTGAGTTGTAAGCAATGCTGTATAACGTACTGTGTTTTTAAAATGCACAGGAGCAGCTTTTCTTGTGTTGCTTTGAGTGGTTTTGTTCAAACCAGATCACCTCTGTGTCAGTCAGTCTGTTTACTGTAACAAAGAAACCTGTGGACTGTTAAGTGACTGTTTGCAACTTCACACAAGGAAGTTTGTAGTGATCCACCTGATCTGTCTTACTTCCTAGGCTATGCAGGCCCTTTGCAAAGAGAGGAAAAAAGTTAAAACATCCAAGAAATCAAAACTGAACATTTCTTTGACCAGCCAGGTAAGACGGACTGACGAGTCTTGGTGGTGTCCAGTACCACACTCTGCCATTCACACCAGGGCAGATGTTTCAAGTCTGCAACTGGCATCTTCATCTTGATGTCAAAAACCTTGACATTGTTTGCCTGAGAGATTTTTGTGCCAGTAGCTCCTTTGAGATATATTAACACTCTTGAACAAGGGAGGGCGGTTGAATCATCTCGGTTCTTTCTCCCGTGGAAGTGTTCAGCAGCAAGGGCTTCTGCTCAGTGTCTTGTAACCAGCAATGCCCATCCCATGGTGCCCCCAGGTAGTGGTGGGTCTGCTGTCAAACTTGGCTGTTCAGCACTCACTCTGCTGGGGACAGGCACCTGTACACCACCTACACCTGTGCTTTAACCTGTATGAAATGATCTTCTTGCTGGTATCCTGCTGTTGGTCTGCCCTATGTTACAGTGCCAGCTTGTTTTGGTGAAAAGGAGGTTGAATTATTAACACAGTCTAGTGCAGTGTGTCCCCATTTACATACTGTGCTGTCCCTTCTACCCCGTGCTATTCAGGTATGGTATTTGGTGTTTTGGAAACAAATGCCAGCTAAGAGCAGCATTAGGATGAAAGGGAAATTCAGGTCTTACTGAGATAACGAAGCTGGGATGTTTCAGCTCTGCTGGGGGCTTGATTGTGGAATTTCTGTATGCCAGTCTCAGATATACTTCCCCCTGTCACCCTGATTCTTTTCCTCTTGGCTTTCATGGTGCTTTGAGTCAGGAGATACAAAGCTTAGAAAGCAAATGTGCATAATGACTTGTTAGAAAACGTAAATTAATTTACATTTGTCTTTTACGTACACTTTTTTGAAGGTGACACTTTTGTCTGAAGAAATAATATCTAAAAAAATAGCTGGTTATAAAAAAACCCAATTTTCCTTAACATGTGGAAATTCTGAAGGAGAGGTGGACTGAGATGCCTCGTGGTACCACAGGAGCAGTGACAACTTTCTCTGGCAGGTGGCTTTGCAGTGAATCATGTTTTTCTGATCTCTTCAGGATCCTACTCCAGTCTGTACTCCTGCAGTGCTCGAGCGCCGGAAAGCTGCTCAGGTGGATGATGATGCAGAGGATGATGAAGTAACTCTCCGACTGCCCCCTGCCAGTGTTAAGAACGCTGTGCAGAGGCCAAAGAAGCAGCCAAGGAAAAGACCGAACCTGAATATACAGAAATAGACTTAAAATTTTAGGGGCTATAGCCATGTTTTCCCTCAACTTAAAAACTGTTGAGGTGGACCTTCTAGTGGTTCTTCTGTCCTGGCTCTGTTCATCCTGACTAGACTGTTTTAGTCTTTCCTAGGCAAGGACTGTTCACAAATCCTCCCCCTCTGCTGTAGCCATCAGAAGACCTGTGGCCTTCTCTGCCTTTGAAGATTTTCTTGACTTTGTGCTCACAAGTGCCCGTGCTGTGACATGGCTACAGTCGTGCCGGAACCTTCAGTTAATTTTGTAACTTGACTCTAGCGCTCGCTATTTGGAAAGAAAATGTGAGGCTGTCCATTCAGAGCTTGCTGAGGAAAGCAAATGTATCTTAGATTTATAATTAATGACAGTTTATTAAAAACAAACAAACAAACAAACATTTTTCAACTTTGTTGGTTCTGGTAGTGGTTCTTCTGTTTAACCCACTGTCTGTGTTTCCTGTGAATTCTCACATTTTGGACAAATACAGGGCAAGAGATTTTTTTTTTTTTCCCCAAGGAAGACATTCCATGAATTTCATCTCCTGTTTGTGATTAGTTAAGATCTGCCTGTACTGTCTAGGGCAGAGGTAGAATACCACAGTACCTGAGCAAGCCAGTGCCTTTCAGCCCTGCTTTCAGCATTGCCTGGGAAACTGCTTTGCCAGAATATGGAGTGGTTGCAGAGAGCTTGGAAAGGCCTTGGATTAGGAAGATGGGGAGAAGAGACAGAATCAGATGGCTCAAGTCACTCACATTCAAGATTCCCATTCCTTTCACTGTGCAGGCCAAAGATTAGTGTTTGAGTGTCACCCACCACAGGGTGACAGAGCTGGTGGCTGGTGGCTCAGCCAGAGTCACATTCATTCCTCACCCACTTCTGTAAAAGGCATTTCACTCTGCAGAGGTCCCAGGTGGCACCTGCTGACGTACTGCTTTACCTCGGGGCTGGCCATGCAAAGGTAGCTCCAGGGTTTCGTGTGCCACAAATGTGCTGTTGCCTGGTTCAGAAAATATTCAAGGGCCTGCGAAGTGTGGCTGCTTTTAGGAGGACTTCTTGCTGAGCTGTAGAGAGGAGCAAATGGTGACAACTAGCTTAGATAAAGCTGTTCTTAGGGTGAGCCAGGCTCTGAAAAGCATCAGTAATCAGAGCAGTCTGGGTTCTATTGGCAGTTCTGTTGTCCCTGCAGCACCTTGTCCCTGCATTTTAGTTTCACTGCCTGCATGAAACAAGGGTATCTTCTGCTTCAGGGGGCAATAAGCACATTGCAATATTGCAATAAACATCTGGGTGGGTGAAACAGGAGTGGGAAGGCAGGTTTTGTATGAATTCAGAGAACTGAGTGTAGCTTTTTGTTCTGCATTAAGATTTATTTTTGTTCCAGCTAGTTTGTCACAGAGCTGATGGCAGATAACCAGTCCTGTTTGAAAAGGCAGTTTGACTGTGAACTTAGAATTTGGATTTTATTGCAAATCTGAGACCTGTAGAAATTCCAGTTTGGGTTCTGTGGCACTTACTTAGCCATAATCTTTTGTTGTCTGAGATTAAACACTCTCTGCTGCTGTTGGCTGCAGGTCAGGTTTGGCAGAAGGTTTCAGAGGAAAGCCCAGGTGATAATAACTGGCTGCTCAGGTAGGTGGCTGGCACTAATTCCCTGGCTATTTTAAGACTGGAGTCCTGGCAGAGGAGGACAAATCTAAACAATTGGCCTGGCTAATCCTGATCTATCCAGCCTGATCACTTGAATAATTGTGAGGTTGTAATAACATTCTCTTGGTGACTCAAATTAGGCCATTCTCCGTTGTCACCCTAAACTGTCGAGGAAGCCACTTGGGTGAGTGTGTCTTTATATCAAACACTTGTCACCTTGGGCATGCCAGAGAAATCAGTTCACCAGCCCACTGGCCGTGGACACTCCTTACCTTTTAATAGAGTGTTGCTGTGTACATCTGTAGGCTTTCTTCCCTCTGCATTGTTTGATGTGAAGCAGGCAGTGCTTGCACCTCAAATCTGTGGAAAATACATCCTCAGCTAAGATGTGAGATACACGGGATCAGAATAATTGGCAGAAATTGCTTATCTGTTCGTAACTGATGTGCAGCTCTGCAAGAACTTCTAGCTTGACATCATACAGCTGAGAGCAGCAGAAAAAAAAGCAATTTCTTTGAAAATCCATGTTCCTAACTTTGTGTTGGGCAAATAAAGATGGCTGTTGGGTCAGGAAGAACTAGAAATGTGGCTGGACTTTCTCCTGCCGGGAGCTGAATCTCTCGGGCACAGCCTGACACCGGGGGGCAGCATGCCTCAGCTGTGGACTTATGCTGCAGGACAAGGTTTCCTGGGAAATGACGTTCGGCTGTATGAAGAAACCCATCTTGTCCAGGCAGTTTGGAGTGACTGGCTGCTGCGTTGGTGTGACTCATGTGTCTCTAACAAGGTTTAAGAATATATGAGAAACCTGGTATGGATCTTAATCAAATGTGTCCATTTCTGTGGTGCTACTCCTTCCTAGGCTGTTGAGTTAAAGCTGCTCTTAAGAGAACTTAAGTTTATCTAGAGTAACTTCTCCAGTGCAGTTCCCTGTTCACCAAAGCCTGAGCATCCCCCTTCCTATGCTTCCCATTCCAACACTTTGGCCTGCATTTTGAACCCAGAGTTGCATTGTTCCTGCTTTGCTTTTGTTGCTGTGCTCCTCTCTGTGCCCACTGTTCTGCCCCTGCTGTGTCCACTTGTGGCTCTCTTCTGTGTTTGACTCAGTGGATTCTTTTCATGCCGCTTGCAGTGCCAGGGCTATCCTGTCTGGCTGCATGAGCTTCCAGGGGCTTTGGCTTCTGCAGGTCTCTTGGACAGGTTTGTTCCTTTAAGCCAATACCCTGGCTGCTGCTGACTCTCCATGATCACATAGCAGTGTGAGCCTTGATGGGAAGACATTCAAGAAAGCTGTGCTTACAATAACATTGCTTCCTGCTGTAATTTTCCTTTCCCTTCCTTTTGTTTGTTCATCTTCCTTCAATTGAGATCAGCTTAGATGGCAGTTCTGAAAAGCAAGGAAACAAAATTCTGTTTTGTTTGAGTAAAGCACAACAATATCCAGGCTACAGCAAGGAACTCTGGGCAGAAGGGCAGCTTTTCTTGGTGATAGGTTCTGTTTTTAGGCTGCCTGTGTTATTAATATACTGCTGTCCAGGGAGATGTACGTAAGCAGAAATTCAGACACCTGATACTTGCCAAACATAGTTTCCATAGCAAGTGGACAGACATGCTGTGTCATGAGTTATGCCTCAGTGCCTGCACTGATTTTATTTTCTCATCTCTGCAATCATTTGATCATTCATCTTGGACAAACACAAACCTCCTGGCCACTGATTTTAGGGCAGGCTCTGAGTTGTTTTTAATGGGATGCTAGGAGTGTTGGGGCTGTGGGTTCAAGGGATGACTTGCAAGTTCTCTGCCTTTCAGTAATGAATGACTTTGTGGAGTTGTTTTGCTGAACACTTACGTATGTATTACTGTTTTCAAGCTTGAAAACACATGTTAGCCAAGCCTGCTAATTTACACTCATTTATTACAATTTCTCTGTTTTGCAGGAGGGGGAGCTGGTTTTAAGAGTGCTTAGTATTTCCCAGCACATGAAGTACTGGAAGTATAAGAAATATGGGGGTTGGGGAGGGTGGGAGAGAAAAGCAGAATTGGCTGCAAGATAGAGGGGAGAAAGGAATGATGAAGCCAATGTTCACCTCTCAAGAAAAAGGCACTGGTGCATTGGCAGTGTTAGACTGCTCAAAATTAAAGATGCAGTTTTATGTTTCCTTACTTGTTTTGCCTGTCAGATGTGCTGTGGGATGCCCAGGCTGCACAGAGCACAAGGAGTGTGCTGCAACCACGGTCCAAGTGCTGGTGCTTGCTCATGATCAGAGTGGAGGAGCAGAGCAGGCTGGGCAAGTGACACTTGCTCTTGCCAGTATCAAGCCTGTTTGCTTGCATACCTGGCTTTTCAAAAGGCTGCAGCCCTGAGGAACAAGGCTAAAATCTGCCTGCAAATAGCTCATGGTGCAAGGGAGGACTTGGGCATGGCTCTGAGGGGTGACACGCTCTCCTCTCGAGTAACGCACCAGCGAGGCAGAGGGTACCTCTAGCAAATTCCCCCTCTCCCAGCTTTCCCTTTGGAGTGTTGAGATGTTTGGTTCTCACTTTGCTGTAGGATGCAGCTGCCTGGGATAGGGCTGTGCTGTGTGAGGTGCTGTGCACATCCCTGCCCTGGGCAGGGTGTTTCAGGTGAAAGCCGGACAAGCAAGTAACAGGAGTAGAGTAAATGTGATCTCCATTATGTGTTTTCCAGGAATACCCATGAGTCCTCTTGGACCAGGCTCCTTCATTGTCCAAGACACTGTTCAAATACATCCTGTTTTCCTGAGTTTACAATCTAACCCCCAAATTCTTGAAACGTTCAACTCTAGGCAGCAATAATCTACACCTTCTTAGCCAGAGACATGTTGGGGACCACCCCAGGGTGCTGCTGGAACAGTGGGCAGGCCATTCTGAGCTGTTGCCTGGCATGGCTAATGCAGGCACATCCCTCCCCGCAAAGGCCAGCAGCTGTCAGAGCAAGCTGAAGAAATGACTAACTGTGTGAGTGAGAATTCTTAAAGTGAAACACTTTCTCCCATGCAGAGTGCAGCAAGGCCTCTCATCACTTCTCCCACCCAGCATTAATTAAGCATATGGCAGGGGCAGAGATCTTGACTGTCCTGGGAGCCTTGGACTAGATGTGGCCAGTAATCATGTGGCTCTTCTGTGCTGGCAAAGGATAAACTACACAGAAGCTCCTACATAAATCTTGGCTCTGAATGAGGAAGAAAATGCTGGTTTATAATTATCTTCAAATTTGTTGCTGAAGAGAGCAGGCAGGATTGGGAGGATGAACACTGCAGGACTTTGAGACAGTAAGGCACTGGGGTCACTTCCTTTCCCTGGTTGCACATTTGCCCCTGCACTTGACCCATTACATGGAGTCTAGGGCCTGGCCTGGATTTGAAACTTGTTTTTTAAAGAACAGGAAAGAGAAAAAAAAATCTGGGTTTTATGGTCGTGATTTCGGAAAGCCCTGTTTTTTTCTGTGCATTTTTCCAGTGCTGACTGAGAGGAGGCTTGGTGAGCAGGTACAGACCTGGAAATCAGGCTGCTTGCTCCGCAGTGTGGCGTTGCTGCCAGTTTCCCACAAGGGCTTGCACAAACCCAGCAAGTTTGCATGTGTGTTGTTTTTTTAAAAAAAGCAGAGAAGTAAGTTGCTTCTGTCAGGGTGGCTTCGCAAGGCTGAAAGCATTGCACCATTTTGAGAGTGAAGGCAGTACTTTGCCTCTCGCTCCTGTACTCAGTTACTGTTTCTCACAGAAGGCAGTCTGCAGTGGGGGTGAGCAGATGTGCCAGCTGTGCAGCAGCAGCACAGCTGCTTTGTTGCCTGTAGCATTTTTTTTCTGTTGATGTGAGAGCTGGAAGGGATCGGGTGTGATTTTCAGGTGCTGGGCTATGTTTGCAGGTCTGCCTGTTACAAGGGCTGGGTTCATCTGCCCAGACACAATGGGCAGAGGAAATGTAAGACAAATCTATAAGGCTTTTCCCTGAGCTATCCCACACAAAGATGTGGTGTTTGCAATTTATTAACTGGACATTGCTTAAAGTGCATTCTATTGAATTGTATCCTGAAAAACAAATTCCAGGTTTGGAGCTGCTGGAGCTTTGTGACTGGTCTGGCCAGAGCTATGCAAGTGCAAGGGACTAGTTTGAGAGTCATTACGGATTCTCCTAAGGCAAACCTGTCTGTTGGTGTAATGTCAGTGCAACCAGATGAATCACAGCCCAAGTTTTTATCCTGAGAACTACTAGCTCAGCTTTTTTTCCCCATCAGCTCATAATTTTACAAGATGAAATCCCACCATGTTAATATATAGTGTAGAATCAATCAGTTGGTTGTTAAGACTCATTTGGAGTTGGTGATTTGGACAATTGGTTTTGGGTGAGCTGCCAGTGTATGTTTGCTGTGTTGCCATTCAATGTCAACCCTCCCATTGCATTCTGTAAGAGCTTCCATTAATTTCAGTAGAAATCTGCATTTGGGGTGAAGGGTGACCTAATCTTTAGAAAGGATCTTAATCCACTTAGCCTTTCTTGCAAAGCTCAGCGTTTTTTCCTTGTCAGGAGCAGACTGCATTCCTAACCTTGATGTGTCACTTTCCAGTTGGCTTAATATTTGGGTGAGGATAAAAAGGAAATGTTGTTCAAAGATTAAAAGAACCCATGCTGCTAAGGTATGTGCACGTGTGATATGCAAGTATAAAAAAAAAGAAGATATGAGCATAATTGTGTTTGGGTGGTGGAAACAAGATATAATAACATCAGCAGATGACTATGGAAAACAAGTACAGGAAGAGGTAAATCCATTTGAAACAGTGTAAATGGGAAATTATGAGGGAAGAGGAAATGGGGCTGAAATGTTGTTTAATGTAAATTTAAGTGCAAGACAAAAATAGGACTCTTGTAAGTTTGACCTGTAAACGTCTCTTCCCAGGGGCCTGAGGGCAGCCAGGAAAAATACAGTCTCTGATACAAATACAAGACCTAGTGCCCATGCCTTGGTAAGACCAGAGATCATCTTCTAGGCTACTGCATTAATTCTAATGCAGCTCAGAAATGGTGGAAAATTGTTGCCAGTAGCCTGTGTTCAGTTTTGGGGGGTTTAAGCTCAGGCTCTGGTCACAAAACAAAGAATTCCACAATTAACACTAATTGGTACCTTCCTTGATGTTTTGGTCAGGGAGAATGAACTGTTCCCTGTCTCCCTGGAGGCAGTCACTCCAGGTCAGGGGAAGAGGCCCGTGGGGATGTCGCCTGGCTCACAGGACCTTCATGCCAATGGGAAATCTCTAATCAAACCCAAATCACACTTCATGAAGACTACCTGCTTTGTACGTGATGTTTCTCCTTGGGTGGCCAAATGTCTGCAAGAAGTGAACACACACAGACGTGCCCATGTGCACACGATGAGCCTTGAAGCCATTTGCTCACATCCCTTTAATCAAAACCTCCTGCTTTTGCATTTTCTTTTCTGTTTGGTGACTGAAGCGCAGCTTCATGTGCCTTCACGTGGGAGTTAAGTGGGTCAGTGGGATGCTTTGTTCGTGGCAGCTCTCACGTGGAAAAAGTCCGATGCAAAATGCTGAGGCTTGGCAGGAAAGTGCCAATTAAAGATAGCGGTGGAGGAGCACATTGTGTGAGCTGAAAGTGCTCAGATCTGGGGCTGTGACAACTGTAATGTGCAAAGGAAAGAACGAAGAATTACTAAATTTGATGTTGATCTGAAGTACTGTTTCCCTGTTTCCAGTGTTTGTTCTCACACAGTATGGATGAGGAGTTCGTTCCCTGTTTAACAGGTGAGTGGTAGAAGAGATGAGTCACACAAGGAGCCTGTGCCAGAGTGGGATCAACAGCACTCAGAAGCTGGGTACCTGGGCTTCTCCTTGTGTTGGCCCATGGTATTTATCTGCCAGCAGCAGTCCAGCCTTCTCCTTAGCACTGCACAAGTCTGTTCAGATGATGTGTTCAGGGGATTTAAGTGCCAGGAGATGGAAAAGGGAGAGATGCAATGCTACATCAAGTCAAGTGAAGCTGTTCTCCCCCTCAGCCATGCAAGTAGTCAAGTTGGGACAGAACATAAAGGAAATGTGGCTTTCTAAGTCTGCATGGTGGTGTGCTAAACTCTAGAGAAGCAACTCAGGAACAGCCAGGTTTTGATGCTGCTGTCCTCTGCTGTCATGGGCAGCTACATCATCATACTGTCATTCTTAAATAAACACATTTCTCCTTGGAGCACTCGGCCCTCAGATTCCTGAAAAGATTTTGTGCAAAAGGGCCCTGAAGAAAGGGGGAAGACAGATCACTCAGCCATAGTCAGTGTTTCTGCTGAAATAGAGCCAGTCCATCCCTCTACTTCCCACTAGTTCTGTTTTATTGTTGGATTTTTGTTTGAAAGAGCAATGTGGGTAATTGAAAGCTAGTCTTACATTTCTTTATTTTAAAAAGCTTTCTGACTTTGCTTTGCCCTTACTTAAAAGCTTTCTGTGCCCTTGCTGCAGATGTCCCTAAGTTCATCTTGTGTTTCACCCTGCAGGTGGACTTGTTTAGCACGTGTATAGGCATACACCTGCTCAACAAGCAGGGAACAAAGTGCTTTGCAGGTGGACTGATTAGAGAGATACATGCTGCCTCGCTGGGAATAGTACCCTCTCAGGAGACAGATGTTCCTACCTTTCTGTTGCACTAGTCTGTTTGTTTTGGAGATCCGTGTGTGAGACAGGTAAGTAAACGGATATCTTTCAGAAATGAGAGTATAGTAAAAAGTATCCTTTTTTAGGGGTGCTATGTATAAGGGTATTGCCAAATGCCTGCTGTTGAGCCACTGGTAGTGAAGGCCTTGTCAAGAAGTCACATGTGATGGTAGCAGCTCCTCCAGTGGTTACTGCTGTTTCCTTCATTTAGAGAGTCCTTTCTGCACCCCAAGGACTGGTTAGCAATAGCATAGTTGTTACCTAACAATAACTTTGGGGAAGCTGAATTATCCCTGCAGATTGGATTCCATCCAGAAGCTTAGATCTGGTTGCCCTTGGGGTATCCTGATGTGCCTTCATGGTGGGTTTCCACGGAGAGCCATCACAGGCAATGGATGTGCAGATCTATCATAGGTGTGCTGGAACTAAAGCAGATGGATATCCCTGGGAAAGCCAATGGACTGTGCAGGGTAATCAAGAACCTCATCTGAGCAGAACTGAAGAATACTGAGATTAATGTTAAGAAACCTGAAGGGCAAGAATCAGAACAATGCCTTCACCTCCTTTTTAAAAAATTTGAAGGAAGCTTTCAAGTTACAATGTATTTTGGACTTCTTTTTCCAATGAAAATGAGGCTTATGTGATCAGTCTGTCTGTCTGCTCCTATTCAGCTGTCAGGCTAGCCCCCTCCTTTTTCCTTCTCAACATTTAGGGGGGAGGAAAGAATCTCAAGTTTCATGAGAACTGGAAGAGAGAAATAATCATTGCCAGCCTCAGGGGAAGGCAGGAGGGGAGCTCAGGCATGGTATGATCCCTTTGGCAGAAGGCTGCCCTTCGACGTGCATGTGTACACAGCCACGGATAACCACACACTGTGCTGCCTGTGTCCCCTTGGAGGGGATTGTCACAGGAAGGCAGGGCTGCTGAGAGAACAGGGCAGATTAGAGGGACAAAAACCACAGATCTGTGGGAAACTAAGCATCATTGGTGCTACTGCTCATGGAACAATTTGGTTATCTTAAATATAGGCAGAAACTGTTCTAAAAGTCTTTGCAGGGAGCCAAGGAAACAGTCACATAATAACAAGAAAAAAAAATCAAAACATTAGTCCTGATTAGGTGACAAATTTATACTAAATTTATAATAAAAATGTGAAGAAAACACATAGAAAAAGACTGTGTCCACAATCTTTTTATTAATTGCACAGTGAGGAAGCTTTTAAGTTTTGTGCAGTTGTCCCCTAAGTCTTGCAACAAAAAAGAAAATAAAACCCATATTTTCTATGCAAGTGTTATCTAGGAGGGGAGGAATAAATACTTAAAAACTACGCCAGATGTATTTCAGCATTTCTTTGAAGCTTTAGGCTGTTGGTCACTGCCAAACAGTGACCGTAAAATCACCAAAAGTAAGAATCTGTGAAGAAAGGGCAAACATACAATTATATCAGAAGGAATATTAGGAAATTTCCAAAGTAAATGCCTCTGTATTGCAATACTGAAGAGAAAGAATTCACAGCAAATGTGATACACAAATATTGACTTATTACTAAAATGAAATTAAATATTGCTTATTGTAATTCAGCTAACTTAGAACTATTCAGTCTTTATCTAATTTTCTTGCTCAAAATGGATTGTGATGGTATTTTGGGAACAGAGGGAACTATCTAGTGTCTGAGAGAACTTTGCCTGTAGTCGTAGCAGATCCAGCTGAAGTGGAAGGATTATTGGTCCTTTATTAATGTACCTGTGACCTCTGCCATGAGCTGCAGTTGGGAAACAGCATAGAATCATAGAATCAGCCGGGTTGGAAGGGACCTCCGAGATCATCAAGTCTGACCCTTGATCCATTACCGCTGCAGTAGTGCAAAATGAGAGCAAGGAAAACAACTGGAGTCCTGTTTGCAGAACTGCCAAACGAGGGAGGGAAAGCACTCATCACAGGGACTGTGCCTCCTCTGGGTGCAGAGCGATGGTAACATGAGGACTGGGAAGCCACAATAGGTGAAGCAGAGCTGTTGCATCTCTAGTGTGGGTAGTGCTTAGCTAGTTAGGGCTCTCAGGAGATTATCTATTGCCTGGGGGTGAGAACCATGGTAATTTCTAAAGCTGGTTTGTAATCACCTGCTTTCAGTTTACCCAGAGCTGGCATCCTTTTAAGCACTAATATCCCCAGCTTTCTCTTGACATCTGTGCAGCCTTTTCCAGAACTTACGTGCAGCCTGTGCCAATGGCTTCACTCAAAGCAGCAGTTTATGTATTGCTCTCGAACCTGAGGGAGGAAAGGAACAAATTACAAAATCTAGGATTATTTGGAGAGAGCTTGCCAAAAACAATTTCTGTGCCAAAATTGTGAGCCAAGGAGAAGGGCATTATTATTTCAAGAAGTTATGAATGAAAATGAACCATTTGTTCCACATACAGGTCTCCCCTATGAACTGTTTTGATGGCTCAGACTACAGGCTTGTTGGGAACCACAATGTCACCTGGGGAGGTCAGCTGCAGAGGATGAGCACAGTGGTGGTTCAAGGGGAGATGGAGGTTCATTCCCTACACCACCATGAAAGCAGCAGTCATGAGCCCAGGCAGGAAGATTGTCAAACGTGTCTTGGCAAAGAGCCTCTGCACAGGGCATTTGTTTCCCATTCTGACCTCAGTTACATAGTGGTGGCACTGCAACTCATTCCATGTAGGAGAAAGATTTAGTTGCTTTTAAATACAGCTTTTTAACTAAGGCTGCACAAAGCAGAGACATGTGGAGCTCCTTGAGCATCCAGAGGGTCCAGTGGAGAGTAACAAATGTGATTAAGGGACTAGAGCATCTCTCTTATGAGGAAAGGCTGAGAGTTGGGCCTCTTCAGTCTTGAGAAGACTGAGAGGGGATCTTATCAATGTGTATCTAAAGTGGGAGGCAGTTTCAAGAGGATGGATCAGGTTCTACTCGGGGGTGCCGAGGAATAGGACAAGAGGCAACAGGGAGAAACTGATGCACAGCGAGTTCCACCTGAACATGAGGAAGAACTTCTCTACCGTGTGAGTGACTGTGCACTGCTACAGATTGCCCAGAGAGGCTGTAGAGTCTCTCTCACTGGAGACATTCCAGAGCCGTCTGGATGCAATCCTGGATGCCATGTGCTCTGGGATCACCCTGCTCGAGCAGGGAGGTTGGGCCAGATGACCCCCTGTGGTCCCTTCCAACCCGCCGCATTCGGTGATTCTGTGGAACAGTTTCCTTCACTGGGGATCACTAGAGGATGGCAGTGCCCTGGTACGTAGCCGCGCGGCATCGCTGAGCCCTCACGCTATCGCCAATTCTTTGCAAAGCATTTGAGCTTCTCTGCGGTCGGACCCAGGAGCCAGGGGCACGGCACTGCCTGGAGCCGCCCTCGGGGGCCGATCAGGCGGGACGGAGCTCTGGCATTCCCGGGAACACTCGTCCCCGCGCCCTCCGGTCCCGGCGCTGCCGCCGGGCGGTATCTCCATGGCGACGGGGCGCGCGCGGTAACGGCCCACCCCCGCGCATGCGCAGGGCGCGCGCTGACCTCACCGCGGCACCGGGGCCCGCAGGGCGGCGCCGCGCCGGCGCGCGGGGCGGGGCGGGGCGGGCGCGGGCGGCGCGTGCGCGGTGGGCCCCCCATTCTTCCCGTGGCGAACGGGGCGCGCGCGCGGCCATGGAGCGGAGCGGGCGCCGCCGCCGCCGGCTCTGAGCGGAGGGAGCGACAGCGGGAGCGACGGACGGCGACAGCGGGACAGCCTCCGCCCGGCCCGCGCCCCGCAGGTACCGCCGCGCCCGCGTCGCGCCGGCCCGCGGGGGGAAGCGCGGCCGCGGGCGCTTTGTGTGCGGTGCCGCCGCCGGGTGACCGCGGGATGCGCGGGGCGGGGCCGGCCCGCCCGCGGCACCGTGCGGGAGCAGCGCGGGGCCGGCTCTCCCGGCGAGGGCAGGGCAGGGCGGTCCGGCGGGACCGGCGGTGCGGGGGCTGCCGGGCCTGGCGCGGGGCCGCCCCTCGGCCCCCCCGCCCCGGGGCCGCCCAGCACCGGCAGGGCCGGGGGTCTCCGGGGAGGGTCCCTCGGGAACAGACAGCTGGGCGAGGGGAGGGAGGCGCGGCCGTGCTGATCTCGCCGAGCGGCGCCGGGCTCTGCCGACGCTTGGGGCTGCTGTGCCTCCAGCAGCATCCTGTGGGTTGGGTGGGCTCGGCCCTGGAGCTTGGCCCCTTTGTGCACGTGCCGTGCTCTGCTTCGTTCATTTCTGGGAGCGTTTCTAATGGGAGTTGGGCGAGGACTGTGAGTTTGTGCCTGTGCGAAGAGGTGGCTTCATCGTTAGGCAGATCCTGCAGAAACGCTTCAGAGAGCTATTCGGTCTGAGTAAATACAATGTTATGCATGTTACAGGCCTGTGTGGGCTCTGATTAAGGTATTCTTAATGTTATATGTCTAAAGATATCTGTGAGGAAGGGAAGGCTGCTCCCTTCCCCAACCCCTTGCACAGCCGCTTGAGAAGGGTGTGGGAAACTGAGGTAGGATGACAAGCTCGGGGTTGTATGGGAAGCCTGTGCTGGAGTAGCGCAGAGGCTTTCCAGATGTGAGGGTTGTTCTGAGTACTGGATTCTCTGTCCCTTATGGACTTATTTCATGAGTCAGTGTTTAGTAGAGGAGACAAAGGTTAAGTAGATAAAGCAGGGATGTGGTCTCCAGCCCAGTACTTGTGCCAGCATCAGAGGCAAATTTGTCATAGCCCAGTTTGCTGCTGAGCACTGCAGCTCGTTTCTCTGCATCTTTTGAGCAGTTGTATCTCTGTCGCATGCTCCTCTTGGTGCCACCTGAGTGCTGTTGAAGACAAACCAAACTATTTTCACTTCATACCTAGAGACACAGGTCCACCATTTAGCTCAGCAGTGCTCAGATTAGTTCTTGGGAAGGTGTTGGAAGTGCAGGTGTTAGCTTCTGTCTGGGATTCTGAATCGGGTTTAAGAGGTTTGCAGCTGTAGAGGGGATATGTTTGAGAACTCGCAATAGAGGTGAGCTTTCTCTAGAGCAAAGGACTACACTCAAGTGCAGGATAGAACTGCAGTACTGTCATATTCAGGGTCTTCCTTATCATGGCAACATTGCTCACTGTGTGGAACAAGCCTTTGTTCTGCGGTCCTGGGCTTGGCAAAGTCCAGCCTTTGCTTGTTTTCTCTGTTGAACCCTGTCAATGGGACTGAAGCCTGGAAGTTACGAGAGGGACAGAGGAATGACGTGTCACCATGGGTGATCCTCTCTGTGTTTCTTAATTTTTAATTACTGCTTAATTTTTTTTTTTAAATTGCTGCCAGCAGGTTTGTGTTTTTTCTTGCACTGATGCCTGCAACATTGCTGTGAAGTCCTTAGAATTGATCAAACAGCTTCAAAAGTTTCTCTTTCAAGAAGAAAAATGCCATGAAGTTATACACTTTGGCCTTGCTTCACTTGGCTGATAACATGAAGTGTTAAAAGTGAGAGAGCAGCATGCTTGGGAGATGGATGTGTTTCTCTAGTTCACGTGACATTCCCTAGAAGGACAATTGCAGAGAATGCCTACGAGAGAATGAGCTGGTCCTCCAGTCAGCTTTGAAGTTCTGTAGGAATGTTAAATTTATGCTACAACTTAAGTGTTAAGAAAATTGTATATTTAAACAGCAAAACTCAAATGATTTATCTGTTTCTCCTATGTGTTAGTCAGTCTTTCTCTCTCCGTCGGGCAGTTTGTTCAGGGCTGTTGGTTATTAGAGGATGAGAGCTGACAGCAAGTCTGGCCACTTGTGTAATGATTTACAACATTACAGTGGAGGATGAGGACAAGATCTCCTCAACAACCTTTGTGTCGAGGCAGGTCAGAAGAAGTTTCAAGAGACTGGGTGAAATGTTCAGATGGATAAAGTAGTGACTTTCCCTGCATGTACCTTTCCACTTCAGTGTTCCTGCAGGTTTTTGTGAGAGGTGGCTTTGAAGTGTGTGGACTGCCATTACAGGTCCCTTCTGGCCTCAGATGACTTTGGATCAGTCTCATGTGTCACCCTGAGCCTCTCATTATCTCGGGCCTTGCCTAGTCTAGGGATGGAAATGTTGTTGCTGTGCCTCTGGATTGGGCTTGCTGCTGTTAACGCCTCCTTGGCTGGCAGTTGTGATTGAAGCTTCCTCCTGGATTCTGACAGTGCCAGCACACCTTCCAGCAGCCTTTGCCAGTGCATAAGAGAAAATGCTGGCAAGTGTATAAAGGTCCCTCACCTGAATGAATAAAATAGACTGTTCTTGTCTATTAATTTCTTCAGACTGTGACTTTACTAAATTATAAGCAGTCTGACTGAGGGAAGAAGGTGTTTGCTTCTTTCCTTGATAAAGGGTTGGTGTTGTGTCAGTGTTGTGCAGAACAGCATTAGCTTTACCCCAGTGTTTAATGGCATCCATTTCGTGTTGCTCTTTGCTCAGTTGCTTCATTTTCATCACCCTGTACAGTGTTGAAGTTTGCATTATGTGTTTCTTTCAAGCTCACTCAGTGCTTTGGATATTGTCCAATGGACCAACCTGTTACCAGTTCTCAAAGCTGTCTGAAAGCCTGATGTGAGCTAGTTATGAGCTTTGCACAGTGGGATACGGAGGAGCTAAACAGATATACATTCTTTGGCATTCTGCACTGCACTGGTGTCTGGCTCTGTCACACATGTGAGAGCTCACTTTCTCCTCTCTTTGGCAGCACTAGCATTCTTACACCAAAAACCCAAGTAAACTGCGTGGAGTTGTAACTGTTAAACTTACAGGAGGGCAACAAATGGATTTTGTGGTGTGAGAGGCTGCCGGTGCTCCCCAAGAGATTTGATCTCAGCTCATGTGTTTGAGTTCACCTGGTTTCCTATTCTGTTCCTTAACCAAATCACTGCATGTCTGGCTCTTCAAGGAGGGAGATGTCCATTCTGCATCTAAAAACAAGGATACCAAATAGGAGCCGCAAAATTAATTCTTAGAAGAGCGTCATCATCATTAGTTTATTGGAAGGGAATGGGCAGATTTAAAATCCTCTAATTTGTTTCCACCACCAGCGAGTTACTAGACTGAACAGCCTAACCAGGCCAGTCCCTGGTGCAGTGTGTCTGATCTTCAGGTTTAAGCTATGGCCCTTTATTTTCACTTTGGTTGTAGATGCTTTAGGTTCCAAGGTATTTCAGAAAGCCAAATTGAACCAATAATGATTTGAGGCAAAGTTCTGATCAAAACAGGGTCAGATTCTGACCTATGTTTCAAAGTGATGCTGAGCAGAAGGGAGGAATTGCAGGTGTGTGTCTCTGCCTGTTACGTGCAGATGGTTTTATTGCCCAGAAGTCTCTTCACTGCCACTAGAGGTTCAGCGCAATTCATGATATTTTCAAACAAAAACCCCTTCTGCTCCTCCTTGTCCTGTGCTCCCTCCACCGGTTTTGTAAATCTGGAAGCGTTGTTGTGGCTTTCTGCACTCTCTTGCAACTTGTGTTGAGGGATTTCTTTGGCCGTCCACTTACGGGTGGTTGTAAATGCCAGGCTGAATAGAATCTGATTCTGCCTGAATGTAGAGTGTAACCCTCCTTCCCCTCCCTGGAGCTGAACTGGTTCTGGGTTCTGTTTTCTGCTGGCCCCTGTCAGCACTTGAAATCCTGCTGCTGCTGAGAGTTCTCCTCTCCTTGCCCAAGAGTTTCCATGGCAGCCCTGCAGAACAGGGGTAGGCAAAGACCCCTATTTTGCCATGCAAACAAATTTGAGTCATGGAAGAGAGATGGGCATTAGCTGGGAAGCCTGAAGAGAGACAAAGAAAATAAACTTTTTCCAGAACTGTTGACTTGCAAACTGCTGCTGTTGTGTCCCACAGCTAGTGTCCCTTGAGGGCTTGCACCCAGGGTATGATCTTGTGTATTATTTTGCCATTCCAACCTGTCATTTCACTGTTAGCACTTGTCTCTCAAGTACTTCCTTCCGGGGTAATTCTGGCTTGGACTTGTATGTGAAAACTTCTGTGTCACCAGGCAGTTATATATCTGTAGGGAAAACAAGGTCCTGGAGGATTGGAGTAGAGAATTTATATTGAACTCACTGCTCTCTTTAAAATTCATTTATCCTGATCTTTACCAGCATGTGGTGGTATCGTTTTTTGTTTCCCCAAGGTGTTATCTCGCCCTCAGTTCCCACTGCACACTTGCTTTGCAGTGGCTCTGGAGAAGGTGCTGAATTTCTACTCTATTCCTGCCTGTAAAATAGGAGCTTCTTGGTATTCTACCACTTTTCTCTTCAACTGATGTACAGGAAGAGATGCTTTCTATCTCAGGACTGGCTAAATTAGTGATCTTAGCCCAAGGAACTTCATCGATTGCAATGCAAACAGAGATTACAAGATTCAGATGCGAGCTGTGAAGCTCCTTGTTCTGCTGGCAGACTTGCAAGTGATGGGTCACTCTGCTCTAGTTCTCAGCAGTGTTCTACTTCCAAACCTTGCTAAGCATTTTACCCACAGGAGGTTACAAGTGAAAGTCTCTTTTTTCCTTTCCTTCCCATATTTTCCCAGATGAGCCAATATTGCTCCTGGATTGTGGAGGAGAGGGTTAGGATGTCACTCTGGAAAATTTTGTCCTGCACTCCTAGTTGCAGTAAAAGGGGAGCTGGATGCTTTTTCCATTCTTGTGGAATGCATCACTACAGCCCCTCAGGGAACCTTGTGTGCTCTTGGCTCGGACACCTTGCAGAGCCGAGCTGGAAGTTGAAAGCTGTAGAGAGCCAGTGCTGTGTAATTTGTGGGCCAGGGACCCTCAGTGTCGGAGCTACAGTCTGTAGGCTCTAAGATTAGATCTCTAGAGTGAGGGAGAGGTAGGATATTTTTGTACATATAAACCCAAAACTTGAGCACTATAACAGAATCAAGTCTCATGATGATAGTTGTGTGTGTGTTGCCCCACTGCCACTGGTCCATTGCCCCTAATTAATTGCTTTAGTATGTTATCTTGGAACCCTGAACTGAGGTGCCTGCAAGAGGGAGTCCACACAGAGCAGCTCCTGACATTACAGGATTTTGAGCTCATTTCAGCACTCAAACTGTTAAAAAGGAAGAAGCCCTTGAAAGGTCATTCTAGACTTGTCCTTGGTCTCAGACAAAGTTAATACAACCCCTCTCTGAAATTAGTTTGGTTTTAAGGAAACAAAAGATGCTAAAACACATCTAATTTTCTCCCCTTACTCTGGAAGGGTCATTCCTACTCTGCAAAGTGGTTTCATTAGTATAGGGTATTGGAGTCACATTGAGGTGACCTGCAAGCCATTTTGATTTACTGCAGCTTCATTACTGAGGAGATTTTTTTTTGAAGATTATTACCTTTCTGAAATTGGTATCTCTGTGTGAGGTGTTCAGTTACTGAGGCAGCAATGTAAACTTTTAGTGGAGGCATAAGAATTCCAGTTATCTGAAGCTTATCTCTCATCTTACCCAGGGTAGGTAATGCAACTTTCACAGCTAGCATCTGGCCAAGAAGGATTGTGTGGGGGCTAGAAGGCCACAGTTAGCTTAAGCCCTGGAAATCTTTCAGCTGTCATTCTGAAAATCTGCCTCAGTTTTCCTGATGGCAGTGGAGTTGTAGCTTGGTTACTGTCTGTACTTGTGCACATGAACCATTTAATAGACTCCAGGCAAGTTTGAAGACCAGCTAGTATTTAGCAGAGTCCTAGCAAGGCTTCAGCCAGACATGGCTCTTCTGAGGATGAACTTCCTGCAGCAGTAGAGAGTTTTGCAAACAATGCCTTGGTGTGGCAGATACTGTGGGAAGAGAAAGAAACCCTCCTTTCAAGACCTTCCTAAAAAGAAATTGCATTCACATAGGCAGTGCTTTGCTTATCAGCAAGGTTGTGCTGCGAAGTTGTGGTACTTTGAGGACAGTTAAAGTTACTGTGGAAGGAGTCTCTGCATCAAGTGCCTGCAGAGACACTTGGTACATCGAGATAAGCAAGGGGCTGTCCCGCCAGCTAATTAGGAAAGCATGAGTTGTCAGTCTGGAAATCTAAGATACCATCTTTGCATTAGGGGGAGGCTCAAATACAAGGCAACACTAATTACTGATTTAAAACAATCACAGTGGTTGTGCAATATTCCCTGGTACTAAAGAAACATTATTACCTATTTATGGGGACAGGTGAACAATGGGGAGGGCCCAGCTGTCAGTTGGTCGGTGGGTGTTTCCTGCAAACTCCCTTCCTCCACATGGTTGCTCTCTTCAAGTAGGACACTTGATGTGGTACTTGTCACTTGGTTCTCTCAAAGGGTTTGAACAAATAAGAATACTTTGAGCTTGGAAATTGTCAATATAGCTGCTTTGTTCACTGCTACTTGCACACTGAGGGGAGAGTAGGTTTGATTGAGTGCTTGGTGATTGTCATACTTTGTAAATCCCTGACACCAAATCCCCTCTGGGCAGGAGATAGCTGTGCCGGTTGAAGCAAAAATAGAGGAGTATAGAGAGGGCTCAGAGCTTCCATCCTTCCTGCAGAGCTGCAGTTTGACACTTCCTTGCTGATGAGATTTCCTCTTAGTCTTTGCAGCATATGATTTCCAGGTGCTGTTCTGATAGCTCTGAACTTCTTGCCCAAGGGGGCTTGGGTAGCAAACGCATTAGTTATGTATTTATACTGCCCACCTGTCAGTAGTGGTGAGCTACTGCAGCTTTGATGCCTGGTAGTTTTTATACTTGAAAAAAACCTGCTGCAGTTGGCTAGGGTGGAGATCTCTTGGAGGAGAAGAGTTCTTTGTTGTGGAAAGTCAAGGTTCAAGGAAATATCTGTCTAATATACCTTGAACTAATTTTAAAGTGAAGTGACTATGCAATTAGGTCCTGAGACCCGTGAAAAAGAAGGCTTGTTGGTACAATTGTGTTGCCGTGTTATTTCAAAAGCTGCCGGGCCACAGCTAACCACGTACACACACAAAAAAAGACACCAAAGAAGTGTGGTCACGTTTAGAAGTTGTTTACAAATTAAGCTTACTGGCTGGAAGAGAGATCCCTTCAGGAAGATGACTAGAAAGGGCTGGTTATTGTGTGGCACTGGCTCTTGTCTTCAGTGAGTGGCAGCAAGAGGCTTGTCTCTGCAGGCTTGTGTCTGGAGCAGTCACGTTAGAGCAGTTGTCTGGGGAGGTTATGGACTGCACCGACTTTTTGGCACATGAAGATGACAGCAAAACATGACAGAGATGATAACCTGATGACTAGAGCAGAAGAGAGTGGGCTATCATTTTAAAGTCAAACAGCTGTATTGGAAGAGCTCCCCAGTACAGGCAACCCCCCAGGAGAGTAGTATTGCATTTTTTATGTGCTTCAGGTTTTCTTCCTTATTGCAAGAGGAAGAAGATTTAAAATTTCCTGTGAAGTTACCCTAAGATAAAGTCTTCCTTGAGAATTGCAAATAATGCACTTTCACTTAGTCTGGGCTAAGGGGCGTTTCTCCTAGGTGCTGAAAAATGTTCATTGGCTTATGTATCCAGTTTAATGTTGCCACAGCATCTTAGGTAACAAGTATTTCGTTATTACTATTTGAATTGACTTATTTTAAGCGTTGAGCCAGTTGCTTTGCTGTGAATTGTACCAGCTTTTATGGTGTTATGAAGGTAGTATCTGAGCTGAGTAACTTTGGGCTGTTCAGTCTTTACCAGCTCTCTCCTTTAAATTCATCATTTTGAGCTCCAATGTGGTATTAAACCTCTCTGTAGTGGCTTTCTACTGGATAGCTCTTGATGGAAAGTTCGTGCCAGAGGCTTTGACTAAGCACATAATTTTGATGTCTTATTAGTGAAACAGGGAACTTCTTTTGCAGTGACAGAGTTGGGATGGGAGAACAGGTTTTTTTCTCTTATTTTGTCTATGTATGGACATTGTTAGATGTAGCCTTGCCTGTTCCTTCAAGTGTAAACTGCAAGTCTAGGAGGAGGATTGGAGAAAACCCTTGCTCTGGAGCTTATATTTGCAACCCTTCTCAAAACTTGGAGGAGCTCCAAACACAGGACCTGTGCCACTGAGTTATTAGTTTTGAGTTCTGCATGTCTGTTCTTCAGTGGGAAGTTTGTATCTTGTAACATGGCTTATCTGAAAAGTGCAGGAACAGAAATGGACCACTGGGGCTCAGGTTGTGGCTTTGTGTTTTTTCAAAGCTCATTGTGTGGGAAGCATTTGCCCAGTTGGTTTCAAACTTGATGGGATGTAGCAGCCATATGCTTCCTTGCCTGGGAGGTTAATTTTTTTGTCAGTTTGGCCCTTGTTTTTCTCAGGTGGTATTTTTTCCACTTCCTTCTGTGAGGAAGAGGGGGAGTCAACAGACTTCCTAGCTTTTTTTTTTTTTCTTTTTTAGGTAAAAAATTGCCATTTAAAAACCTGTTGGCTGGTAGATGCACGCTAGCTTCAGCCTTTCCTCTTGGCTTACTATTACTGTTTTCCCCGGGATTCAGAGGTGTTTCTGACTCTTTTCCCACGTGTGCGTTTAATAGTGGTGCCATAATGTATAGTGGATCTTCTTTAGACTACAGTGCTCAAGGTTGTGACACAAATCTGTTCTGCTATAGTGCATCATGATTTTTATCCTATGTCCTCCTTCATGTGTTTAAAAATCCAGAACTTGGAGAGAAACTTGTTTACATTAGTTTGCTTAAAAGGTTGTTTCTGTGCTTGTAGGCAGAGGCTTACAACTCTCAGAAAACCACGTAGAAGAAAGACCTGTAACTTTCAGTGTTCCTTTCTCATGGCAGTATGGCCAGCTAATGGTTTCTTGGATGTGTCAAGACTTGTTTATGTGTGATGTTAATAAAAAATGGCTATTCTGTGGTAACTAACACTCATTCACACCCTTCTGTAATCTGAATTTTCGAGTTTAGGCAAGTTCTACATTTACATTTTCAAAGCAATTAGACTTTCTTCACCATGTCCTTTCCAGTTTAACAGAAGAGTCCGCTTTTGAACATTTGTGCAGTTTCTGGAGTCCAGAAGCAAACTGCACAGCTAACTTGAAAGGCTTGAGCTAGAAGGTGTTAGCAGCTAAACACCACTTCCCTGCCACTTCTCCCCTAGTTCCATGCTAGTGAGAGGTCTGGTAAAATGCTGCCCTACTGTGTGAAAACCCTTTGGTTGGGCACTGACACTGCTGTGAGTAATACTGCCTCACATAACTAGAGTGCCTGCAGCAAGGAGCAAGACCAGCCTGTGCTTGAGGGCAGGGGCCAGTATTCAGAGCTGCAGACAGGGAGACTTGGACAGAAATGTCTGCTGCACTTCTGCAATTGGTTGAAGTGGCCCTGTTTTTGTGCCTGTGCTGCCATGGGTAGTCAGAGCTGTGTCATGAACCATTTTGGTTGAGGATGGGAAAGCTCAGAGCACTTCTTTCAGAGTTGATGCTAAACTGACCAAGTCAGAAACTGTGGCATCAGCAATAAAAAAGGCAATGCTTTCCTCTAGTTTGAAACCAATGTTTCTCTTAGAAAGAAAAAAGGCGCTCTAAGAGTATTGGTGGGGGTGAGATGTTGTCAGTTTTAGAGTTTGAAGTCAAATCACTCTTGAAGTGACTTGAAACAAAATGGTGAGAGTTTTGTATGTCCTTGAAATGGTTCAGGCTGGGGTAGTGGTCACAGATAAACTGTCACAGCACTAACCCAAAGCTCAAGGTGCTGTGTGCAGTTGCAACTGATGCTTCCTTGCTGCTCTGGGGGGTGAGGTTTTCTGGTGAGGAGAGAGTTCAGTCTACACACAAGCAATCCCTTCTGGCTGAGGGTAGGATTTTCCAGGCAGTTGGCTGAGGTGAATCCCTGGATTCACCAGTTTTGGTCACCATCAGCCAGCAGGGTATTTGAATTGGCTGCCTGGAATGGAGAGACGTGCTCTCTGGTGACTCCTGCATGGCCAATGTGGGCAGCTGGGACATGTGTGGTTGTGCTTGTAGGGTTAGGGAAGTTTAAGACCTCACTGCTGAATCTAGATGGTGTGCTTGGTGGTGATAAGATGTGGCAGTATGTAAGTCTGGCCAAGGAGGATGGAGGTGAGATAATGAACTGGAATACTCTGTGTGAGGGACGCTTTTGTTTCCAGGCTGGGATTCTTGTGTGCATCTCATCTGCTGTCAGGTCTACTTTGTTTTTATTAAGACTTTTGTGAAGGCCTTATTTGCTCAAACAGAAGGTATTTAGATTTGCTGCCCCGGTGCTTCCAATTAGTGAACTTGTGCCTCCAGCTTCCTTCCAGTTGTTTATTGAACCAGGTGTCTGCTGCACAACCTCTTCCCTTGCTCTGAGCATGACCTGCTTTCCTCATGCTGGCGGAAAAAGTAGGGCAGATTTCTAGCTTTGGGTATTATTAACCAGGAAACAAAAAGACACCCTGGGTTTTTATCACCCCCTCCTGAAAGAGCTAACCTGTGATGAGGGAGTGCTTCAGGAAGCAGTATGGTGATGCCAAGAGCCCTGGTCTGTGGGAGGGTGGAGATCAGGCCCCCCAGTCTGTTCCCTGGCTGCCTGGAGGGGTTCATTTGGCTGCAGATGGAGGGACAATAAAAGGGCTGCAATTGGGTTCCTCCCTAATGAAGTCCTTGGACAGGAGAGTTTCTAGAGTTGAGGAACATAATCAAACCCTAAACTTACAGTAATTTTTTTAGGCATAAGCCAAAAGTTTACCTCAGAATGAGTGGCAGCAAAGTTTGACCTGACCATCCTTGTGTGTGGCCTGGGTTCTCAGGACACCACAGGCACTGTTGGTTGAACTGCATTTAGACTGTGCTAGTGCTGTTTCCTGTACACCTGTAGTTGGGATCTAACAGAATTCAACCTGGAAACAGCTTGAGCACCTAGTTTTTTAAGACTGATTGTTTTACATTCCTGGAGCCCAGTGTTAGTGCTGTATCTTGCTGACCAGCTGATTACATGGATTGCTGAAGGCCAACAGTCAAAACAGGATCCAGACCACTCATTAAAGTAGATGGGTTTCGTGGTGATCTGCTTTAAGAATTTTGTCCCCACCTTTGTGGGTAGATGGTGATGGTGGCAGTTGTGATAGTATTGATTACTAATCAGCTGCTACTTAAGCCACAAATTTACTGTCTCTCGCTAAAACTTCTAGGGAACTGATGGGTAACTGCTGTTGTAAAGAATAACCAAAGGTTTTTGTCCTGACCTACCTTGTTTGATTCCTTAAAATAGAACAATGCTGCTCATATCTGACTTACCACAGCTTGGCAGCTGTATATGAATAACCTATTTTGTGACATGCTTTCAGTCTTGTCTTTTTTTTTTTTCCTCCAGTTTTAATTTAACCTATAATACTGTTCTTTTCATTTCTTTCAGAATGGACTGCTGAATTGGGATTTATTGCAGACTCAACAGTACAGCACTGCTCGTTGCTTCATCTATTACTAGTTATTTAAATTGGACTTTTAATATCCTGCCAGCTGCTGTCCACACACACATGGTGCATTGTTGCCATTCTCAGAATTGCATCTTTGAAACCCAGACCCTCAGTAACCTTCATCGAAGAAAGAGGCAACCTCCTGCGTACTTTTATAGAGGGATTTTTTGGGCCTGCTGCCCTCTGGCTTTCTTGCTGGTGCTGTATTTCTGAGGCACTATGGAGCCCAGTATGGAGTACTGCTTGGCGCAGGTGCTGCAGAAGGATGTTGGAAAGAGACTTCAGGTTGGCCAGGAGTTGATCGATTACTTCTCAGATAAACAGAAGTCAGCTGACCTTGAACACGATCAGACTATGCTGGATAAAATGGTTGATGGACTGGCCACTTCTTGGGTAAATTCCAGCAATTATAAGGTAAGAATTGTCAGGTGGAATGTGATTATTGTCAGAAGTTTTGATGTCAAGTGTTACTTGATGTAAGTGAAAGTTGTATAGTAGACATGCTGTTGTACTATTCTGTAAGCTGGTAATTATGCTGAATCCACCATTGCTGTTCCACATCTTGGTAGCTGGTAGGTGCTATGACATTGAGGACTCAAGGCAGTAAGAATTCAGTAAATGGTGTATTAAGCACAAGTGGATTTATATTTGGTGTTCATAGTTTGTGATATCCTGGTTTCTTTGTGTACCTTGTTACGTGGTGGCACACTTAGATCATCCCAGTAGTTAGCAGCGTTGATTTCCTGGGATATTAACAGAGTTTATAAAACTACAGAAAACATATATAAACAGCAGTATTTTTCATTGTCATTAAATCTTGCCAGACTTTTTTCCCTATTTTCTCTGGGCAACTTAGACACAATGGATCAATTGTACTTAGCTCAAGGAAGGTAATGTGTGTGCATGTATCTTCCGTTGAGTGTGATAGTGTAGAAATGATTTGGTAGGACATGGAACTCCACTACCTTGTTATCCCTGTTATGTTGCTTCGTCTCCCTGCAGGTCTTAGTGAAGAAGTCCTACCACAGCGAGTACTGTGGGAGTGGGGAGAGCTTCTCCTCTATGGCTTAGAAAACTCCTGTCCTGGTCTATTCTTGAGGCACTTGGACAAGTCTAATAGGGGTACTTAAGATACTGTATGGGATGTAATAGGAGACTTTGTTCTTGTCCAGGAAAGTCTTGAGAGCAAAAGTTCCTACAGAGCTGAGCCTGAAGATACTTAACTGAAGGTTGTACTGAAGTTTGTGAACTCCTGGAGAAGTGAAGGAGGGAGTGGCTGTGTAGGTTGCAAATGCTCTGGAGCTCAACATCTTCAAATTAATTTAAGTTATTTTTAACAGAAATTTTGATTGAGAAGTGGTGTGAGTTTGCAGAGTGTTGGATAATGTGTTCTGCACAGCTGCATTTTTTTCTCTACATTTTTGTCAACAAGCAGCTGCAGTAGAAGCTGTTTGCCATATTGGGGGAAAAAAAACCCCAAACACTAAAAACACAACCACCAAAATCAGTATGGTCTCAATAGAGGATCCATTCTGCTGGAGCACATGAAGAACTTTTTAGTTTGCTGTTGTGAACAGTGTACATAGAATTTTCTGAAATTGCATATTCTTATTCCCCTTTTTCTTGCTCACTGGCTTTCTCTTACAGACTTCCATGATTCTCAGTGGAAGGATAACCCTATCGCAGTAAAACTGAAATTGTTACAAAATGTGCTTTTTGCATGGATTTTAACTAACCAATATGGATCGCAGAACTATGCAGTGCTTTGCAATTCCAGTCACTCTTAGTTTGCAGAATTTCTTTTCAGATAACTTACTCCCCTTCCCAGTCTTTTGTCTGTTGAACTGCACGCTTACAGTGATCACTGAGGTATTCATTTTCCAGTAACAAACTGGTGGCACTTTTGTACTGCAGTGACTCTGTTCCAGAACTCATGCTGCTGAGCTGGCTGTTCGTTAATGTATGTGTTCTATAGATAGCATTTGCTGTGATTAATAGCTTCTAGTAAGCATAACAGAGACATGTCTCGGATATCTGGAGAGTGTTTTCTCAGTGAATGAGTATAATAGGGGATGTGAAGCCCTTGCATGGGGCAAGCTGGCTATCTGGAGGTTAGTGGTGTGGTGAGATCTGCTTCAGGATCCAGCCAGGCCTTAGTGCACCATCATGTGCCAATTCTTTCCTTTTGTTTTAGTGCCTGCATCTGCATTTTTGTCCCCTTTCTTCTTGAATGCTTGTGGGGTGGGGGTTCAGATGCTCAGCTCTGTCTGGTGGGAATGGAGCACAGGGGGGCTGGTGTCATCTGATCCAGTTCATGGATTAGTGTGTCCCCCTTGAAAGCCCAAGCATCACTGCCCTAGAACAGCCATCTGGAGAGATAAACTGCAGTTGTTTGTTCACAGCTGAAAAAGACATTACATTTGTAGTCTGTTTCTCTTCTCATCTCAGTCCCTTAGTTTGAAAAAGTATCAGCTGAAAACAAAGATAGAGATCATCTTCAGGATTTGAAATTTCCTTACAGTTCAGTGATAAAGCATGTGGTCTCAGAATTAGACCGAGTTTGTGTAACAGACCCATTGTCTTGGGACAGCATCCAGTTGATTCGTGGCCCCTGCTTGTCTGGGACTCATCTAACTATACACTTGTGCTTACATGATATCACCAAGGAATCATCAGTGAACCAAAGAGAAGTGATATCTCTAAGGTAAACCGGTTCAGTTTGAATTAGAAGGAGCTTGAGCTGATGATGAAATTATTACACCTTGACAGGAAGGGCTCAAGCTGTTTCATTGGCATGCAATTCTGAGCCGTGTAAGTCATGGCCATCTTTGGTGTTTTTAGGCTTTGGTGGTTTTCTGTGTGTTTTTTTTTCTGTTTTGACATGACAATATTTGTGAAGTCCTTGACCTCAGCACCCTGAGTGGAGACAATGTAATCTTCTTTTTCAAGTGATGCAGCAAAAAAGAGTGATGGAGGGCAGAGATGCTTCTCTTTCCATGTTGCTGTCCAAGTCTGTAAAAACATCATGTGTGAAATATAGCCAGACCTAACACGCTTCTGATAGCGCTCAGCCCTCTGAAACTCTTGTAATAAATGGTCTTGTGACCTGATCACTGATTCCTGCTTCCTAACAGGCAGCTGCCTCAGGTGCAGAAGGTGCTTGGATAGTTCAAGGTGCTTTTCAAGTCAAGGAAACCTAAGGATGGTTGTATGAAGCAAGGCGCTGAGGTCCAATGCAAAGCCCTTTGAGTGTTTGTGCTTGCCAGGAGCAAGCTCTTGAACTGCACCCAACAGGCACTGCCTGGCCTATGTTTTCCCAGCAGTATTTATAGGTGTGTGGAAGACAGAAGAACAGAGCAGAGTGAGAGATGAATTCACTTTGAGAGCTCTTACTCCTCTTTGAAGCACAGTTACTTGGAGCAAACAGCCTGTGTTTGTATGGGCAGTAGGAGTCATGTGTTACACCAACCAGGTTGGGCTGGGAAGGTACTTTAGGATGCTGCAGACCAAAGAGGAATCCTGCCTCTGTTCTGTTTCTTCATGTGTTTTGTTTGCTTGCTCTGTGCTGTTTCAGGATGGTAGTTCTGCTTGACTCCATTTCTTCCCCTGCTAAGCGTAAAAGGGAGTTATTTTTGCTGAGCTTGAGTCTCTGAACAATAACTAAGGCCTGCACAGCTGTCTGTCTTGAGACATGAAGCAAAACAGCACAGCAGTGTCAGGGACTTCAGCATGTCCTCCCAGCTTCACAATCCTGCAGCAAGGGAGAGGGCTGAAATGTCGGTAATCCCTTGGTGAGCAATCTCTCTCTGAGCTGCTTGTGGCACTATTTAGTAACGTTGCTGTTGAGTGTGCAGGATCTCCTGGCTCATCTCTGGCTGATGTGCCTTTCTCTGTACCCAGACTAGGATGTGCCATTGATGTTTCCTCTCGAGGTGTAGGGTAAAGTAATATGTCCAGGATCTTAAAGTGATTTTCTACCAACCTGATATTCCTAGAGGTGAACTGAGGGTGTTTGGCAGTGACCCGCTTCTCCACAACAGTATTGTACTGTTGTCCCCATCTAGCAATGTTGATGAGGTCTCTTGCTCGTTTTTCTTCCCTGGGATGTGTGGCCTGGGCTGTTGGAGTTGAGGTTTACATGGGAAATAGCCCTTGTTATTGCTAGTTGCTTTTTCATAAACGCCCAGGAGTAAGTAGACTTAGAGATTTGGTGGTGACGGCCTTCAAGCAGGTCAGGATCCAACATATTAAAGAGAGATTCTAGTCAATGTTTTCTTGTGTTGCAGAGTGGTAGGAGAGGCCAGTCTGAAGTGAAACTGGGTGGAAGTTTGCAGTAAGGAATTGGATGAAACTTTTTTTTTTCCATGCACTTTGGGAGGGAGTGATTTTTTTTGAGTCTGCACTGCTCTCACTGGACAGGGTTTGCTTTCCAGGGAGAGTATCTCACCCTTGCATGGGATGATCCCTTTTACCCAGTGCAGCTAATCTATGTGAGGCTCTGTGCCCAGCAGCCTGCAGGACTGGGTTTTACCTCTGAGTGGGGACTTAGGGACTGACATGGTTAACAGGCCCCCATGTCTGAGGACACTTCCACATCCACAGCCTCCTGCTGTTCTGGTAGACTCAGTCTGTCAGGCTGGGCTGTGTCCTTGAGCTTGCTTTGTGTTCGTGTATGCAGGACTTCAGATGTGATTTGTTTAGCTGATGTTGTTACTTACAGAGACATTATGCTCTTAAAAATAAAATATATGGTGAGATGTTACAGAGAAATTTTTTGGTGTGGTGAAATACTGCAGGGAAATTTTATTTCCCCTGACAGAATTCCTAATAGTGTTAGAGAAAGCAGCCGTCCATTCTGATCTGTTTCTGAATATCAAGCATTACAAGAGCACGCCTCACTGAACTGAAGAGAAATAAAACTTAGCATAAATTAACTGGCTTTCTTAAACTGTGTATTGAATAATTTTTTTTTTGCTTTGCTAATGAGGGGTAGAACAGATGGTGCAGGCTTAGTTTGAAGTGACATCCATTAGAGTTACTTAAGCTGATGAATGGTTGTTCACTGTAAGCATACATTTGTTCTCTATACCATGTTTATTTTGGTTGAAATTCAGTGGAAGAAGTCCTGATTTAAGAAATAATTATTATGCATGGTTATGGGTTGATATGAATTTGGTAAGTGTGTTTTGTTGAGTATTTAATGCATGGGGGAAAAGGACGTCACCATCTGGGGAAGAAAAGGAACTTGTAAAGGGTTTCCTTTACAGCAGCTGCTGTTAGCTGGTGATGCTGGGAGTTCATGAAGATCAGTAGTGTATACATTCATTTAGTACTTTGATCCCTTAAAACCTCTTTATCAGAGGCTGAAATTGCAAATAAAAATGAATTAAATTAGTTTTGATATGATAACTGGACTATGAAGGAAGAGTGACTTTGAGATCTGGACTTGTAAGTAGAGGCTATTCCTTGTGTATGCCCATATTGCAAAAGGTATCTTGGCAAAAACTGTTTTTGATGTCTCCTCTTGTGGGGAGAAGAGTTACCTTAGGAAGGACTAAAGACTCGTTGGGTTTGAACTACATTTATGGAGCGTGTCCAGTTCTTATTTTTAGGCTTTTGTGCTGGCACACTCCTAATAACTGGATTTTCCTGCCCTAAACTTATGAAAGAGCAGAGTTTTGGCTCCAAGATATCCAGTTTCTTGTAAGCATTGATGTTAATTCCCAGTCCAGCTGATCATTTGGTTTTTCCCTGGCTCCAGAAGCTGGACCTGCCTTTCAACACTCACTGCATGGTAATTTGATGGGGTTATGGTGTAGCTCTTACCTGTATGGTATCAGTAGTGTGGGGAGTGCCACGGAGGGTGCAGTGCAGAATAGGAGATGGGAGCAGCTAGGATAGATCAAATGCAGTACTAGCTTCAATCCTTTGTATTCAGGGCAGGGAAAAAATTAACTGCTGTAGCAAGTCAGCATTTAGAATTTCCCTGTGGCTTTTTCTTCATACTTGAAAGGTAATGACTGATTGTAGCAGGAAGGGTTGTTTTTTCTGGCTGCAGTGGAAAGAACTGTAGTGGAGTAGTAATACTTTCTGTTTCTTTAAGCACAATGTGGATGTGCTGCTGGTTGCATGAAACAAAAAGCTTATGAGCCTTAGTGTACCAGACAACAGTGTCTTTGAGTTGTTTGCCAAGGTATTACCAAATCCAATATAAATAGTGAGAACCTACAGGATCCCAAGAGAGTGTGAAGAGTGGAGACACAGTGTTGAAATAAAGGGGACAGAAGTTTCTTTACAAAATTGTAGCACATTCAAGGTCTGGCTGACTTGGTATCCTTGGTGGCCTTTAGTGGATGGTGAGCAATGAGTAGAAAAATGGCATATAAAGTAAAAGTTTCCCTTCCATATCCTTCTGGCTTGTAGAGATGTGAGCCTCTGATTTCATTTTCTGACCAAACTAAGTTCCTGTAGGATTTTAGCCCTGGGACTACCAAGTGTTGTCTGTTGCTGCCTTTTTTTTGTTTTGTTTTGTTGTGTTAGATCTATTTTTCTCTTGCCTGTTTGGTAGAGTGGCTGCCTCAGCATTGGCAAGGCCAAACAGGCTCTCATTTGGGACCGGTCAACACACAACAGACTGAACCATTGTGGTTACTAAATTGAGAGGATAAAGCTATTCCTTTAATGCTGGTGTAGTGTTTCAGTTGCAGCACTTCAGTGCTTCTCACCAGGATTTATTCAGAGGTCTAACACAGTCACCCAGCTCTCAGGAAACCTTGATGTGCGTTGCTTGACTGCAGGCTGAGGGTCACAGCTGATGCATCGGTGGAAAAGGCAGATTATTGGGGATTTATTTTCGGGGGGATAAGGGTGCACTAATGCTATTGTACACTGCCTTGTTGGGCTCTCTGTGGCATGTGCTGTACAGTTCTAGTTGCCTGTCTGCAAGGAAGGAATTACAGCTGGAACAGGTGCAGGGAAGGGCTAGTGGAGTGTTTAGGGGATTGGAGAGCCTCCCTAACCAGAGGAGACTAGAAGTTTGGCTTGTTTATTTTACAGTATGAAGGCTGACAAGGAATATGACTGCTGTCTATAAATACATCAGGGGTGAACCTCAGGGAGGAGAAAGAACTATTAGATCTAAAGGGCAAGGTTAGCACAAGAACGAAGGGTATAAACTGACTGTGAGTAAATTTAGTCTGCATGTTGGGTGAAAGTGGCCTGCAGCAAGACCGTTGGAAAACTCTTGGAGATGAATAAATAAGGACAAGGCATTTGGTTTTGGAATAGATCTTGTGATGATTTTGAATAGTTTATGTACAGTATAGAGTAATAGGGATTATGCACAGTGATAGGGAAGGTTCATTTCAGTCCAGTCTGTGTGGTAGAACAGGTATGATACTATGCCTGAAACTGCTTGAACACTTTGGATAAACACAAATATTTTGAACAGTGTACTGGTTTTGGTCCTCAGAAGTCCCAAAGTGACTTACAGAGACTGTTCATGCTGTGCTTGTTACCTTTGGATTACATATTACATGCATGTGTGATCCATGTCCCTTTGTGTTTAGTAGGTAGCAGGGTGAGTATAGGACAGTCCTCACTTTCTCTGTCATGACTTGAACAGAAGGTTAGTGCCAGTGGTGGATTTAAATGTACCTTGATTTTTTTTGCTAGTCTCTAGATTGTTCACTGGAGTTCTGTTGTCCTCTTGATGCTGGAAAGAAATATTCATCAACCCTGGGGTCCTCCCACCAACACCATTCTGTTAGCTTCTCCACTAAAAGTATGCACTCTCCTCCATGTCTTCTTTGTGGGATATTCCTTTAAGTTGTCTTAAAAGCCATTCTTGTCTTGCCTTTTGAACTTCACCATGAAAATATTGCCTACTGACAGTCCCACTGTCAGTGGGGTCTAGTTGCTTCTGATTTTGTCTAGTTGTAATTAAGTAATTTTGTAAGCAGGGAATTTTTATGAAGCCTCATTTCCCTTGACTTTTTCTATGTAGATTTGCTGGTGTCTAATGCTGTTTTTCATCACGCAGAAGTCTTTTAATGAACCCTCTTTGGTTACTATGTTTGTAAGAGCATATGATCTTTGTTATCTCTTGTTTGCCCTACCATGTTAGGTTGAAGTTTGCTAAAAGTGGCCAAAGAATTCAGAAGTTATGGGACAGGAAAGAATATATGAATGTTAGATGACCAGTAAAATGATCTCTTCCTTAAAAATAAGACTGAAAAATACCTGATAATAGGTTGGTTTTTTTTTTTAGCCTTCCAGTGTGTTCTTAGCTTTAAGTGCATGTATTTTTGGAGGAACACCCACTAGACTAGGCAGTCTGGTGCAGGGTTACTTTGCTGTTTCAGATACCTGATTCTGACAGCCCTCCTTCTGCAGCAGTTGGATTTTGGGAGTGAAAGGTAACATTTCCTGTCTGGCAGTAGGATCAGCTCATGGGATCACAGGGTAACTCAGGTTGCAGAGGCCTTTGGACTCATCATCTAGTTTCATCCACCATATCATTGTTAACAGTTAAGGCCTAAAACTTGTTTTCTAACAAAATGGATTAGCACATAAGTGGTAACTCCCAATGTCAGAAGTACCTATATGAATTGACTACCATATAAATGTTTTTGGGGTGCCAGTGATGACAGCAGTTTGGGTTTGTCTCAAAGATATATGTGTTGACTTTCAGAGGAGTCACCCAAGGTACTAGTGACAACTTATCTGAGGGCTTAACACAGTTTTATCTTTGTGCTTGACTCGCTCAGAGCTCCAGATTTCTGGTGGCTGGAAGTGTGCTGTGTGTGAGTTTGTATGAAGCTACCTCATGTATTTGTATACCATGTGTTGTCTGGTCTGTGGCCATATCATTAAATGCAAGAGGGAAGGTGTGGGAACACAGTGGAGACATGTAGTCTCTGATTTTGTCCAAATGAGTGTTGCCTCCCACAAATCATTCATTACTTTCTTTCTAGATGAGATCTCTTTTTTTTTAAACTAGGCAAAACCTGCTGTGTTCCTCATTTGGTATTGCTTTTGTGCCAAACATGAAACTTTAAAACAAAGCGACATTTGAGTATTCAAGAATCAGAGCAAAGACTCCCAGTTATCAGAGCATGGAAAGCAAGATAATTTTTATAGAGTAGCTGGGATTTTAGCCAGAGAAAAGAATGTGTAGGATTGGATCTTGCATTAAGTGTGAGAAAGAAAATTTTTGTGGCTATTAATGCTTTTTCATCTCCAGAAGTAGCTTTGTGGAGAGAAGTTTGCAGAAACCATGAAATATTACATAGTAGAGCCCCATTCTGCCATAGACCCATAAACGGCTTGGGTTGGAAGGGACGTTAAACATCATCTAGTTCCACCCCTCTGCCATTGGCAGGGACACCTTCCACTAGACCAGGCTGCTCAAAGCCCCATCCAGCCTGGCCACACACTTCTTGTGGCTGCTCCTATGGGCAGGACATGCGCAGGAGTGCGAAGGCTGGCAGGATCTCTGGGCTGTGGAAGCATTGTGAGGTGAACTGTGGTGGTACAACCTTGCCAGGGCTAGGAATGTTTGTGCCAGTCAGCTGGTGGTTGAGAACCTGGTAGTAGTAAATGGGAAACCTACAGTTGCTTCTGCTCAGTGCATTTTGAAATTGTATTGTTTGAGTAATATCTGCATTTACTGTTAATTGTATGTTAGAAATCAGCTCTTTCTGCTAATTGTCATAGTTCTTTGTGTGTCTCTTAGAACTGTGTTCCATTAAAAGTGATTTTACCATGTATTGCCATGACTCTCCATTTGACTAATATCAACTGACATAGCCGTGTTGGGTCTAATTGGAAATCCCACTGCAAATGGAGGCATCAGCGCTTGTGCAGTGATGTGGAATAAATATTTGCTTTTAACAGTTTAGGAGGACTCCATGTCTCACTATTGGGAGCTTAAATAAAGGGGTCACCACTTCACACAGTGCTGTGTGAAGCTGAAAGTTACAGGCTTTTACTGATGTACACTCGTCACCGATGTTGTGTGATGGAGCCAGACCTGTTAATGCTCCAATTTCTGTAATAGCTTTATAAATACAGACAGCTCTAGCTTTCACATAGGAGTAAAAAAAGTGTACCTGAGTTTTGGAGGGAATATTCTTTGCTCATGATGAAGTCCTGTTGCACCAAATTACTTAAACGAATAAATGCATTTGTGCATGTTCTTACCCATTTTGAGTGCTGTGGACAGAATGATCCTTGGGCAGATCAACTCCTAGCTTTGTAAACTAAGCCCGTGGAGAAGATAATTGTGTACCTTGATTAACTCCAAGACGTTCAGAGGAGCACTGCAGTGTTGTATCCCAAGGCATGAAGGGTGCCACTGATATGCTGCTGTTGTGTGCATGGCTGAACTGCTTGACCTCCATAAGGAATTTCTCTTCCAGTGATTGGGTGCTGTATGGAAAGCTGGAACTGCACGCAGGTTTTAGTAGGTATGTGCTCTAATAGACTGGAATATTTGTTTTTCTTTTGTCTATCTGGCTAGAGCTTTCTTCCATGCCTGCATAGGTAGCTTTCATGGTAGTCTGCTGTCCGCCTCTTCTACCTTCTGCCCCTTTAGGTCTTTGAGACCTACAGGTCTACCTGTATAATGTTGCTGGAATGTGAATAAGTTATGTGAGTAGGTCTGCTTGTGGAAGATTCTAGTAGCTCCAGTCCCCATCAAGATCTGAGCTTTCTGGTTGCCTTCAAAGAGCTCTGCTCCTTTCTTTGTGTTGCTCAGGTCCCATTCTCTCCATGCAATTTCATCTGCTTCCTTCTGGAATTTCCTGTTCTAGTAAGCCTGCTTACAGTTAATGAGGTTTCCCAAGCAGGAGGGCATGTGTGGAGAAAAGTGCAGTGGTTCTTGTTTGAAAAGTTGCACTAGAGATGGTTTGATGGGAATTGGCAGTACAGGTGGATGGGAAGGCAGGAACTGACATCTCAGGCCAAATGACAGTGCTTTGAAAATGGAGATAGGAAACCTCAGTGTGCAGAACTGCTGGAGAGGGATGGGTGTGTGAAAAGAAGGATCATCCTAGGCAAGGTATCAGGGTAAGACAATTCCCTTTAAGGCAGTAGTGATAATAAATGGGTCAGAGCTGGAATATTTGGGAAAACTGGAAGGGAAAGGCTATGTAATAGCAGAAAGGTGAACTGCTGAGAACCACATGAGAAATTCTAGCTGTTTAAGAGAGTTGAGATAGGCTGGATTTCTGAATTAATAGGTCTGAATTAAATATCTGCAAGTTTAAAGACTTAATAAACTTTGAAAGTATCTTTCAGGTTCCCAGTCAAGGAGAGATCTTAACTGAGCATGAGGTACTAACATGGTCTTTTCCCAGTTGTTTATCCTTTTTTGTGTTATCACTGAGGTATTTGGGGCTGATGGTAATTGACAGCTCTCAGGCATCTTTCAGAGAGTTTTCTGGTGGCCATTTTCAGGAGGAAGTAGTGCGTGAGAATTGTAGCAGAGTGTGCTGGACGAACACTTAAGAACAAGAGTTGGTGACTTTTCTGGGTGGTAGCTCTGTTACAAAGCTAAGTCAGGTGGAAGGTGGTGTGAGGGTGGCTTGTTGGCTTTTTCATCTAAGGAAAGCAGGTTTCTCATGACATAGTAGTGAAGTCATTTAGGTCACGAGGATCTCATGGCCTCCGGAGTTCTTTCAGCTAACATAAGGGAGGGAAATAAAATAAAGGTAAAGTTGATTTAGACAGGAGAGCCAGGATGAATTGCTGGAATACATACTTTTATGCTCTTTGTGGGTACTTCACACTTCCTTGGGCTATGTGTTTTCTGTGTTTTACCTAAAATCCAAATTTATCACAATTGTTTTGCAGAAGTGTGTTTTATGATGATTCCAAGATTGCTGGTCCAACATGAATATAGTTTTGTTGGACTAGGCACAAAGGGGTGGCTGGGGTGGTCCTGCTGTTTTTATGTTCCCAGCCAAAGGGGCTCATTTTGTGCAGCTGCAGCCCTTGGACACTGCTGAGCAAAGGCTGTGCTTGGGCTGGGTGAGACATGGAGTGAGAAAGTGTGGGGAGCTGTGTAAGTGGCCATGTCTCAAAGAACTGGTTGTTGTGCAGGCAGGTTGATGCTGGGAGTTCAGAAGGCCTGGATAAAGCCCTCTGGGGAATCTGAACGGGTGTGCATGAGCCAGGAGCTTGGAGGAGAAAGAAGCTGCTGATCTGGGAAAAGATGGAGCTTAGGGGAAGGACGAGGGTGGGATAAACTCTGCTTTCCCTGTGGGAAAATAACCAGTGGTGACTCTCAGGTGGCAATCTGAGAGGAACAGGGCAGGAGGACAGGTTCTGGTGTGCCCTCTTAAATAAGGATGAGGTAAGTGCAGGCAAAGAAAAGAGGCCAAGGGCAGGACTCTTAGATGGTGTTCATCAGGGCGGGAGGTGAGCCAGGAAAAACTTCTGGGACGTCAAGGAGATGCCTTGAGCCTATTTATTTTCCTTCTGTTTACTTCACACTATCAGCAGTTGTAGGTGTTTGGCATCTTCAAACTGGGAGGATGGAAATGAAATGTGTTGCTGGGGGTTGTTTTCCGGGGATCAGAAGGGCACTTGTGATAAATGAGAGCAGCAATTCTGATAAGCAAATGTGTGCTAGAAAATGGCTCTACAGCCAAACTTGGCTGAGCAACAACTAAAATAAAAATGCTCTAAAACCTGCCTTTTTTAATCAGGAAAGGTGTGGTAGGGTTGGGACAATGGGAAGTCTGGTACTTAATTAACAGCTAAATCCTGCTGCCATTGAAGTCAGAGAAACTCAGCTTGACCCCAGCTGCTGCAATGTGCCATGTGTGGGCTCTCCGGAGATGGGGCATAATTTTGGATGAACACCACTGCTAATGCAGGGAAGATATGTCAGTTTATTTTTAGTTTTAGCTCTTCAACTGCTTTTAATAACATGCCCGTGTTACTTGTGTGCATGTTAATAAGGATTAATTCACATTTGAATTTTGTTTCTTATGGAAATTTTTTTCTGGGAGACATTCCTTTGAGGCTAACCTTTAATAATGGGTAAGCGGGGGATAACTAATCTTGTTTTCTCTTTGTTACAGAAGTCTGAGTGTGTGATTGAAATTTATGATTTTCCACTCCCCTATTTGAAGCTTTTGAATCTGTATTTTCTTGTAATAGTTTTGGTGATTTTAAAGTAAAAGCACATGGATATTTTTTGTAGTCAATTATATGTGAATTTATATAAGAATTTTTGTTTCTGTGCTGGTTACTTTGATATTGCGTGAATGTGGCATCTCCAAAAGATGCTGTTTTGTATAAAGCTTTTACACAGTAGAAAATAGGGAAAAAAAGTCTTAGGCTGTTACTGTTTTTCGTACTGCCCTATGAATGGATATGAGAACAACCCTGGCCCTCTCTGCTGGTTTGCACTTTGGCTGGAGCACACCAGTTTCCAACCTGTGATCTCTTGGCCACGTGAAGCTTGGTTTATTGTTTAGGGAGCTATAAAAGCTTGAAAGAAGTGAGGCTGTCGCCTGTGGGCTTACATTTGCTCTGTAGAGAAACATATCCTTACTAGAAAGTATGTAGATCACTGTATATTTCAGAAAGCTGAAAACTATTGCATGTGAATTAGATGGGATGTCCTTTTTGGCAGATGATAAAAGTGCTTCTGCATTTTATTGTGGTGTATGCAGTATCTGTATCTGTAACAAAAACTAAATTGTTGGTCAGAATTCTTAGTTCTGATTTTCTTGCTTTATTTGATTTGAAGACCTTAAATCAGGTTAAGCCCTAATGCTCTTGCAGAAGAAATACTTTATTCATAGAAAATAATTGGTTTCAGTGCAGGAGGAACTGCTTGGGATTTCATGAACCGTACTACATGGAATATGAGATTAACTGACCTAATGAACCCCTTCTGCCTCTAAAAATCTGTTATTGGTGCAAATAATGTAGGATAAAGAGATCATAGTCTTTGCTGCCTGTGTTCTTTAAAATAATGTAGCTTGATGCTAGACAGATGATGCCGTTTTTGGTCATTTTTTTTCTTCTCTTGTCCTTGCTGTTTCCTTTGCCCTTCCTAGATCAGTGGTGTGAGAAGGATGTTCCCTCTGCTTCCAGACAATGCTTGTTTTGACATCCTGTGTTCTGCTCTTGGTTCTTTTGGAGGAAATCTGCTATCTCATTTGACTTGAACAGAATCATTATGGGTATCAGTGTCTGGGCAGAGCAGCTGACTAACCAGCACTACAGGCTGGATTGTGATGTGGAATTAAGGCTTTAGTCATGAAGGGGTGTCCTTGTGCAGAAGGTTATTTGTTTGGGTTGATGCTGAGTGATCACTCCAGGGTTGTGTCACTGTATTTGAAAGGGTTACCATTCTGTAGCAAATAGAAGAGCTGAGAATGAGGTGTTTGGAAAAGCTGATCAGCAGGTACTTGAGTTGTCCGGGACCTGTAGTAGTGTCCACATTCTTGCAGTAACTCGAGGTGCGTCCTGCTCTGTTGAGGCCTGAGACTTGGCAGGGAGGGAGATGGGGATTGAACCCAGGTAAGGCTGGAAGGGGTCCTTTGCCACAAGATGTTTTCTTTCTTGCTGGCAGGTTCAGTGTTTGTGGATGACATGCTTAAGCTGCATATGGATACTGTTTTCATATTTGTACCTGTTTTGAATCTCTGCTGTTTAGTGCTCATTTTTGGAACAGTTGCATACCTGTGAGATGGATCTTATTTTTTCCTTTTATCTAGCATCAAAAGATTAAAAGGAAACTTGAAAAGAAGCATTTCGCTCTTCATTTGACTTGCACAGCTAATTTTCTCCTTAATGCAGTGAGCTTCAAGTTGCTGCTGAAAGCAAGTTTGTGCACATGCACCAGGAGTCTGCAAGGGGAGAGTCACAGGGAGATAAATGTTCCATTCCAGGGAGCTGTAGATTTCCTATTTCTGGATCCTCTTTTGTTGGTAATGAGCAATAAGTGATCTGTCTGCACTGTGGGCAGCTGAGCCTCACATGTCAGTCTTGTGTGTTTTCTAGACCTGATTGGTCTCACACTGGTGGTGGCCCATGCCTTGTGTAGTGTAGTCTTTCAATAGGGACCCTATTTGTCCAGAGTATTTGAGTTGGAGCATTTAACAAACTCCAGTACAGATAATGCTGTTTGATGCCTGATGGCTAAATTTTTCACTAGAACTAATCTGTGTATAAAACTTAGTGTAAGTCCTGCTTGTTAGGAGGAACCCCTGCTTCTCCCCTGATCTTGCAAGATCTGATTTAGAAATTTTTAATGCATGTTTTTTGCTAATATAATATAAATAGTTAGTTTGGAGATTCACTACTCCTGTGATTGGCATAGTTAATGATATCCTGAAAGTCTTTGATGCTGGATCAAAAGAAAATAAAATGATTTTGGAAGGATGAGATTAATATCAATTTTTAAATTCTGTAGGTGTTCATCTAGAAGGATCTGGAATTACTTTTCAGACCAACAAAATGGCTAAATCCATCACTGAAGCCTGCTGCTCTTACCTGGCTGAAAAATTGACTTGGTACAAATGTGTTACTTTCTGTCAGACGCATTGGTTTGGTTTAAATATTGATGTTCTATGTTCTATGTCACCAGGCATTTAGGCAGATATTGTATTTAGTTCCTAGTTCACAGATAAAGTAGCAAGGCAGGACTACAGGGAAAATTTGGCAATGGGCTAGTGAATTTTAGTATGCTTTGAGCTCCGAACTAGTGTGTGGAGCTGGTCTGGAAACTCATGTCACAGCACACTGAACAGAGCTTCCAAAGGAGGAATGAGAGAACAGCTTTCCTTGGTGACAGCTCTCGGCTCGTGGCTGTGCCCAGGGTGGGCCCTGCTGAGCCCCCTGTGCTGTGTCCCTGTTTCAGCTGTGTTGATCCTGGTGGCCACGTGTCCCTGTGGCAGGCAGGTGCCACAAGCCCAGGGGAGCCAGGTTGCTGCCTGATATCCTTCATTTATAAGCAAGAGCCTGTTCTGATTCTTGCTGGTAACTTTTGCTCAAAGATACAATGTTCTCCAAACTGTGTTAGTGGTTAAATTAAAAAAAAATTCTTCAACTTAAAGCACACAACCCGAGGCCAGACAGGAGGTAAGGCTATTCCTCTCTCCTGACTTAACTCCTTCTCCTTCTTCTGACTTACCTTTCTAATTTTTCTTTCCCACTTTATCTTTCTGGAGCTACAGAAATAGGACCTTGTGAGACTTGGATTAAAAGTGGTGCAGAATAGTTGCAGTGCATCCTGCCCCCTTCTGCCCTCTGAGTGGAAAAGAAACTGCCCTGAAGATATAAGCATACTTGCTGAAACAGTGGTAGAGGTTCTTTCTCTCTCCTGCTTCATGTGGAGGAGCTGTTCCTCCTCCCTTCTTTGCTGCACCAGCAGTTGAATTAGGTGACTTGGCACCTGGGGCATGTTGGTGCTCTGCCCTCCACAGCTCTGGCAGTCTGAAGCTTTTGCTTGCCAGGCTGGTTTAGAGCTTCCTTGGGCTGCTCTGGTGTGACTGATCACAAGAGACTGGTGGGCAGAGTTGCCACCTCTGTTTGGAGGGAAAGGTACAGAACCAGTGTTAGAAAAACCAGACATGGTGAGAGGGAGCCCTCCTCTGTCTGTGTGACTGAAATAGGCTGGCAGGCAAGGTGACTCCATCGTGGACAGGAAATCCCTGGTTGTTTTTCATGCTCATAATTTTCTGCCTTATGTTTCTATGAAGCTGTAAGTCACTCCCCAAAGTATGGAGGCTGCTCCACAAATTCCTGTTGAGAAGGATTCCTCATTGTGTGGAAGAGAAGCTAGATGGGTTGCTTGCTAGCCTTGGCCCTTTAAGTATAAAACCGCGATTAAACTACTGCAGGTGGATTTTGTGTGTGTCAGAAAATTACAATTACAAGATAGAGACCATCTGTCTAGGTTGCTGAACTGTGAACAACTGAGTGGGTACTGGGTTTCTGCTGGTGTAAAGTTTTGCTGGGAAAGCAGGTGCCCTTGCAGGGATTAGCTCCAGGGGAAAAGGTGTCTTCCCTCTTGCTTGTATATGCAGGTTGCTCTAGCTAATGCCACATGCAGATGCTTCTTGTTCCAGATTAATGATGCCTTCTTCCCCCAGGTCTCAAGGAGGTTGTTTAAAGGAGGGAGAAGTGTATTGACAGGATCCAGTTGGCCTGGTCTGGCCCAGTTCCTAAAATCACCACAGTGCATTCACTCCGGAGCCATGGGAAGGGCTTAGTTGATGCTGAGCTGGCAGCCTTAGCAGCAGGTAATTGCAGTTGTGCCTCCAGTATTTTGGGCTCTTGGGAAATGACTAGAGGCAGAGCCTTGCCATTCTCCCCTTCCCAGGCATATTGCACACTGTAGATTTGAAAAAAAGGAAGGTTCTCTTGCTGATCCTTGTCAGCCAACCATTACTGCTCCCAGTCTGGCCTGTGAAGGAGCTGTGTGGATTTTATTTCATGTGAATAAGAGGAGAGCGATAGTGAAGAGTGGTTAATAGTGAAGAGCCTGCTGTTGTCTTAGCTTGTAAAAACCTTTCTCCCTCCACTGGTTGCTGAGGTGGTAAAAGAGAGGTGGTAGTGACAAAATGCAGGTTTACAAACCACAGATTTGTGCCACAGCCAAGCTCTTCTGTGTGGGTAGTCAGAACAGCAGTCCAGTGTATTTGCTGGGTGGCTCATGAGATGACACTTTAGATACCTTGCAGACACCAGCAGACTTTTTGGGCTTGTTTCTGTCCTGCTTGTGGTGTTTGCAGGCAGAAAGATGCCTGTAGGAGGTCATGCTCTGCATTAAAGGCTGCAAGAGGGGACACAGTTGCAGTAGTGGTGCAGAGTGTCCCGCTTGGAAGTTTGTTGGACATTTTGTTCATCTGTGTTCAGACAAAAGCTCGGTAGAAAATCTGTTGAAGAGTTCAGAGGCTGCATATGAATTTTTAGGAAACCCTAACCTAGATTGTGTTTTTTCCCTGTGGTTATAAGATGAATAGGCATTGCAATAATGTGATAAGAGTACTACAGGTTAACGTGTATGACTAGCCTGTGGGAACTAATATGTTTTGATGGTCTCTACCTTTATAGTATTTAGGCTGTCCATAGAAGGAAAAATCTCCCGAGAGAAGGTTTTCAAATAAAGTTTCTATTTCCAGGTAACCTGGGCTATTTGATATCCTCTCTTGTATGAGGAGCAGTGAGTGTTTGCAAGGCGTGGGAGCACAAGTTGTGAATGTCAGTCACAGCTTGAGTCAGCAGAGGTGCAGGGCTGGTTCTTCGTGCAGGAACCGGGCTGTTATGGACTCAGGTTCTGCTGGCAGCTCTGCCACTGACTGACAGTATGCAGTGTCCAAGTACATAATGTCTTTCCTTCTCCTAGGTCACTTTTTGTTCTTTTGGGAAAATATTTGTGCTTATTAAGTTGAGGATACTGGCTGTATAAGCCCATTTTAGGTATTTGAAAATGAGGGCTGATGTCAAGACCTCTGTAGTTGGGGAAGGATGTCTAACTTATGATCAGCTTGTTTCTTGCTCCCTCCAGAGCCAACAGCTGAGGAATACGTTGTACCATAGACCTCACCCTGGGGTTTGATTCAGTGGTGGATCTTAACTACCTGGGGGGAAGACACTTCACATATCTGAAGGTTTGAGAAATTGTGCAAATTTCCTTCTTTACACGCTTCATGCAATTTGAACTTGTCCCTAATGAGGTAAATACTACAAGCCTAAAGTGAATTTTATATTGATTTGAGTGGCTGGGGACTTTTTTACAAGGTCTGTCTCACTGAGTGTTTTTTTTTTTTTTTTTTTTTTTTTTTTTTCTTTTTTTTCTCTGGCATTCAATCCATTGATTTATTGGGAAAGGGCTGGTCTATGTGATTTGGGCTTTTGTAGCTGGTCTCCTGTGGCAGTGCAGCACAACTGAGTCACACTGAGAAGGAAGCCAAGACAGGGTATGCTGAATATGCTAACATTATTTCCCTTTCATGCAGGGTCCGGCATGTGGGGTTTGTGAAGTTAGTATGGGTGATTAGAAAGTTGTTCTGAATAGCCAAAAGTTTGTAAAGACCTATTGTTTGCTGTTGAATAATGAATGTCACAAGTGTGAGGAGTTTTATTGGTCTTGGAGCATCTCAGCCTGATAGAACCTAAATGCCTCCTTGCATCTTGGTTGCCGCAAGGAGAAAGCTCTTTCATGTTCTGAGTGCTTCCCTAACTTGTTATTCCAATAAATCTCATTATGTACACACTCTAGACTTCTCAAAGCTGGGCCCAAAGTAAGTTTTGTTGAGTAGAAAATTCTGTTTGTGCTTGTGTTTAAGTTGGGATCACTGGTATAGAATTGGCTAAGGATCCTTCAGGGAAAGAAAGGATGGATGTGGTTTGAGTTTCAGATGTGGAAGAGAAAGTCTAAGGTTAACCCATAGCCTTTATATACGTCATGGTTGGACGTTAATCTTGATTTAAGCCCTATTGGAAAGTTTGTTAACGAGGGTGTCAACCTTACCCTGGGGAGTAACTTCTATTAGCCAGTGTAATGTATTTCTTCAGTGCATTGCCAGTAAGAGCCTATCACTGTGCCTTTCATTGTTCATAAAGGATGCTTACTAAATACTAACTTATATTGCTGATAATGTATTTTTAATGGCAAAGAGGAAACTTTGAGGCTTTATAGGTATTGTAATGTAAAGGACTTCAGGAAATAGTGAAATCCAGTTTATTGTTTGTTCACAGAAGACAAATGAATGTACCCAGCTGTATTCTGTCAGACCTGTGCTTAAAATACATCCTTTGAAGATTTCACAGCCTCCTGAATTTGTCTGTTCCAGTGCCACTCTGCTCTTCATGTTTAATTTTCTTTATAGCTAATCTAAGAGGATTTCTCTTTATCCTTCTCTTGGAGGATATGGGAAAAGTCAATCACCACTCTTGTTCAAGTCCCTGCTTGCAAAATCTCTTCAGTGTGATTTCCGCTACAATTGTTTACCTGTACCAAATGAGGCTGGTAGTTTGTGCCTTATTTTGCAGTGTGTTGGCAGACCTTTGTCTGTGCTGAGGCATCCTCTAATTGCTGATAGATCTGGTGGGATTCTGGGATGAGGGCACACTGCCCTTTTCATCCCAGAAAGGTGATAAGTAATTGAAGGGTAGAGAAGAACAAAACCTCACTGGCCTGTAGGTTAATCTGCTCAAAGGCAGAGGCCTTGCTTATGCTTCCTTTTCACTCAGGGATTATCTGCCCTTGGAGGTGTAACATCTTCATAATTTAATGAATATCTAAAGAAATCTTTACCAATTTTATGGTAGCTGCTCTGTTTTCCAGCTCCAGTTCTGTAGCAGTGTCATTAATAAAGAGGTGGGAGAAGATGTGGGATGAAGCTTTAAAGGCATTGTTGTGGGCAGAAATAGTTTTTGTAATCTCTAGAAAGACAGAGCATGTGGCAGGGAAAAGAGCATGCTGGCAGATGGGGTGAGTACAGCTACAGTCATACCAAGGAGATGCTGTTGTGAAGCTTTCATGCCGTGGCAGACAAGTGGGTCACAATGTTGATATGTCACCCTGACTAGGAGCTTCTGCTGTGATTAAGAGTGTGGTGATAGGAATGAAGGCATTTCTGAGGAGGGCACCGGTAGAAGATGGTAGGATTGATCTGTGTACACGGAGAATTTTGCCCTTGGAGACAGAGGGCTCGAGCCAGTCTCCTCTGAGTGAACTTCTTGCATGTACAGCCTGGAAAGCAGCAGTGGAGAAGAGAAATGGTCTTGTTCTCTTGGCTGCAGCAGAATTGTCCTGCACAAGTCAGGTGGGCTGTTTTCCTTGGTGGTCACTGTGCTTACAGAGTGTCTCACAGTCATCTGATGTACATGGCATAAGTGAGGGGTGGTGTTAACAGTGCTTTGGTTTGTGACTGTGTCTATGGGCATCGTCTTTCCTGCCCGTTCCTTGTTGGAGATACCTTTTTGGTATTCTGGATTAGCTTTGCAGCTTGGGGAGGAGTGCACCTTGCATGTGCACTGGGGCTGAACTGCAGCTGCTGTAGTGGGAGAGGCCAAATGAGTGCACTGAGAGCTTGGAAGAACCAAGCAATGACTTTTAGGCTTTCTTTTAGGCCTGCCTCAAAAGAAGTTCTTGAACTGTTATTATGTGAGCAGAAAACTGGTTTGACTTGTGCTGCTCTTCTCATCAAACTTAGTGAGGAAGGAGAGCTACATATGTCTATCAGCTCCCTGCTGCGTGTGGCAGGTGCTGGGCTTACTCTTTGCTCAGTGTGGTTGTAGAGCAACTATATTGAGACTCATATCTCCTGTGTGTGGGAAGAGGACCTGACCAAAGCCTTGGGAAGCAGACTTGGGAACCCGATCCTGGCTCTGCTGCAAGTCTGTTTTGTGGTGCCCAGAGTCAGCTGGGAGCACACCGGTTCCTTTCTGTAAAATCAGAAAATGTCTTCAAGTTCTTGCAGAGACAGTGTAGGCTGGAAGGGTGCTATTTGCCTGCATACTGCTTTACACAAGTGAAAATAAAATCAGTGCTAGTTGATTGGTGTTGTATCGCTTCTCAAATCTTCATAAGGAGGGATTTTGGATTGCTTTCCATGGGTATTTTGCCTGAGACCTTGTATTTCTTGCTGGGGAAAAGTGATACAAGGGAGGTGTTGATGTTGGCATATCCTGACTTCTAGTCCTAATTATCCAGTGACCAAGAAGAATTTTATGGAAAAATAATGCTACTGACTTAATCTGTCTTGCAAAATAAAGTTTTCACTACCTTGGGTTATTTAATGAGTCACTTAAAGAAACCATCAAATCACGTGTAAGGTCAGCACATAACTGGACTACTCTTTAAAAAGCAAGTGATCTCCCTAGTAGACTGAATGAACTTAGTAGCTAAAAATTGTGAATTCTTAGTAGCTAAAAATCTGTTTCTAAAAAATTTAGGTGATTTTTAAAGGTCTGAAGTAAGTCATCAAAAAGGTGATAAATGTATAAGTCATCAAATGGTGACTGCTGATTTCCCTGTTCTGTTTCTGGGGAGAGTATTAGTGCAGATAGCTGGCTTCACACTCTGGGTTTGTGCTGGTCTGTTGGTCAGAATCTGGCCGGTAGCAGCAAATCCAAATTCCTTACTTTGGTTGATGAAAATGTCAAGATGCACAGAAAACATGCAGAGCCTCCACCTCTCTTGCATTCTCTTCTTCAAATAAAGAGTTAATGAAGAATCTGTGCTTTGCTTCTGTGTCGCTTTGTGTTTGTGGCATTTCTTTGATGTATGAATTTGGAGACAGGGAACAGAATGTATATGTGCATACTCAAATTCCAAGTCCTTTGAAGGGTGGGGGAATCTCTTTAAATGGTGATGTGAGTGTACAAGTAGTTCTGCCTGGGGTATTTTTTTTCTGCTAGATAGATCTTAGACTGAACTCATTTGTTACTGAACTGCATGCTGGCACAGTCCCAACACTGCAGGCAGATGTATTTTAAGTAGCCAAATTACAAACTTCCCAACATACAGTACTGCTAGACCTCAGTGTGACAAGTTTATGATGTAATAACGCTTGTAGTTCCCAGATGAGGATATGAAAACTCATGAAAAACCCTACCTTGTATTTCCTGTCTTGCAAGGGTGCAGGAAAGTGCTATTAACCTACAGGAGGAAAAAGATGAAGGGCAAGAAGAGACATAACTGTATCTGGATCTGCTTCTGAAGTGGTTCGTGATGTTCATTTCGTGGAAGATTTAGCAACTATCTACTTGACTTCCCTTACAATGTCTGTGCTTAAGAAAAAGCAGCCACTTGATCTCTAACCTTCACTACCAGTAGTGTTATCAGGAAAGAATGTTATGTTTCTTGGTTTTATCCTTGGGCATTGTCATACTTTAAGTCCCCTAAATGATGTTTTCTAGTCTGACATAGTTACTATCTGTGAAACTCAATCTCCATTTCAGCTGAAATATCCTCTGTGCCGTAGACTGCAAGAGACTTGCCAGCAGCAATCCCTCCTCCTTCCAGAACCACATTGCCATTGACAGACTGATAGAGAAATAGTAATTGAAGCCTATAGCTCTGTGTGACTTTGAAGTTTTTACTTTTATCAGATTATGTCAAGTTAAACAAAACCTAGATAAAGGAACCAAAAGCCCGATGCCATTTCTTTGCTGAAAAGAACGTACCAATTCCTGATATGACTGGCAGTATTTGAACTTGATGCATGTGTGTATCTTGCTACCTGATCTATGTTGCAGATCCTTTATACCTGCATGAAACCCTGTTGAATTCCAAGATTGTCATGGATCAGATCATGTAGCTGTAGTCTTTGGGGGCTACAAATTGTTGCCTGGCTTATACTACTGTACCTAGAGAAGGATTAAAAAACCCAGTTTTGCTGTTTCACAGTCTGTCAGCAAGGTCTTGCATGTGGTGACACAGAAGCTCATTAAACCTGTTTATGAATTGGCAGGGCTGCTTCTAGCTAGAATATATAAAACTGTTTCAGGTTTTAATGAACATTTGAAATCAGTTTCAGCTGAGGACCTATATGTTAAGAATCAAATAAAAAAAAAAAGTTTTGTAATAATGTGACCTGCCTGATCTAATTTGAGCAGTGGAGTGGGGATGGTATTGAACTAATTGGTCTTTGGAGACACCTTCTAACTTGATTTTATTGGTGAGGCCTATTCTTATGCTGAAGGTAAAGAGCTATTGTGCAAATTAATTCGATATGGAGTGTGCAGTAGGGCTAGATGGGATGGGAGGCAGCAATCTGGCATCCTTTTCATGTCAGGTTAACAGTGGCACACTATCACATCCAGCAGTCTGTTTGTCTTGTTTCAGAATTCACAAGGCATCAGATTTTTGGCTCTTGGAGCTCTTGGAGTAACCATGCTTTCCCTTCTGTGTAAAAGGGGTTACTGTATTTGAGACAAAAAGTAATACTGATGGGACACTTCAGTTTGGAATACGTGTCTGGAAGGGAAGAAATTGCTTTGGAAGTTAGAGGAGCAGGAAGGCTTGCATCACATCCAACCAGTATGAATAAAAAGATATAAGATGGTGTAGAATAAAGAGGTTTCAAAGTTGTGAAGGGCACATTTTTAGAATTATCGGTCCCTCTAGGTGCTGCATATTTCAGTTCAAGCTGGCATTTAATTTGTGCTTTAGAAATTTCCACCAAGCCTCCCTTAAAATCTTTTGGAAACAAAAGTAAATAAGTAAATCCCCCTTTGAATGTGCTTGTGATGACCACAGGAGACAGCTTAAGAGACAGTCTTTTAAGAAGTCTCTTCCTTCGCAAATTACAACTATTTCTATGCTTCCTTCATAAAACCTGTTGATTTGAACAAGAATGAAATATTTAGAAAATTGTTCTTCCCTTTCTTCTCTGAGGTGAAATGTGACTCCAATTCTGCCAGTTACTTTTATTCTTCTTCAGAATTGCTTTTCAGTGTTGCTATAAGTTTCTGCAATGTTGGGGCAAAAAACTCACCTCCCTCCCCCTGAAACATGACACAATCTCTTTTACTAAGCTATATTACGTTAAATTTCTGCATTTTTATAAAGATATGCTGTGCTGTTAACTGCTTGCATAAATATACAGTGTATCCTGTTCAGCAGGAAGCTACCAGGCTGTTCTTGTTAACAAGTGTCCAGGGAGAACAAACCTCTGAGAAAATAACAGAATTACAAAACAAGGCATCAATCTTTTAAAATCACAATCAAAATGGTTATTTAAACACTTGATTCAGCTTACTCTTTTTTGTGTTGAAAGTAATGATGAGAATTGTGAAGGAGAGAAAAGTGTAGTAAAAGCATTGTGAAAGGTGAGTAGAGCCTCTCCAGGAGGTACATGGGGGGTGTCAGCTCTTTGTGTGCCCTGCGCTGAACTCTGAGTGGCTTCTTGGGTTACATTTATAGCTTCTGTTCCTCTGATGTATTTCAGTTTCTTTAAGAGTTCCATCTAACATAGTTAATCCAAGAGCTAATGATTTAGTTGAACATTTAATTAATACCTCTCTTGTATTAGTCTGCAAGAATTGGCGGAAACCTCCAGCGTGAGGGATGTTTGTTTGTGTAGCTGCAGCACCAGAGCATTGATAGGAGCTATTTGCCTGACTTGTTTAAATGTGTTTCTAGAGCTGGATATAGAAACCAAAATGTGTGTGGTTTGTCCCTATAATTTTCCAGTTGGTTTTCAACTTGTGCTGTCAGCTGCTTAGATGGCTTATTCTTTTCCCTTAACAAAGTGCTGGCTCCTTCAAGCAATGCAGGATGTAGAATTCCTTCCTCTTCTCTTGAGGTGTTTGTGGTTGGTTTTTGTTGTTGTTGTTTTTGTTTTGGTTCGGCTTTTCTTTGGGAGGGGAGGGTGTGTGGGTTTTTTTTGTTTTGTTTTGTGGGGGGTTTTTTTGTTTGTTTGGGGTTTTTTTGTTGTTTTTTTTAAATCTGTAAAATGTCTCTCCATTTGAACAGTTCTGGAGACTGGAGCACTTTGGCCATGGGTACTGCTTGAGCTGCCTTACCAGTGTCAGCCCACCCTTGTGTCCCAAGTTGGATCTTGAACCAGTGATTGGCAGGCTGTTCACCTTGATCTGCTGTGGCTGGGATTCCACTAGTGCCAGCTGCAGGAGTTCTTTTGTAGCCAATAGCCAATAAAATCTTTCCAGGCAGATTTTGTTGAACAGTTATCCTACAGTCAAACAACTGTCACCTGTTTTATATCTGGAATATCAGGTGAGTAGGATGATGAGGAGTGTTTTTTGTATGGAATTAGTTTTTCCAGACAGCTTGTTAGAAAAGCCACAAGTACCCAGCTGAGCTGCTGGGCTTGGTGCACGTGGTGTTTGCTCCATAGCAGTTCTGCAGACATTGCAACCTCCAAGTGCCAAGGCAAGAAATCTACCCTTGTCCATGTGCAGGTGTCTCGGACCCCAGATGCCTCTGGATGAGTAGCTTGCCTGAGACTGCAAAACCTCTTTGGGTTCCTGACCACATGCCAGGCACCCATGTGGCCCAAGGGTGTGCCCTCATTTAGATGCATTGTGCTTCCCTGTGCTGTCATATAATTGAGTATCTGTTGGACACAACTAAAAAGGCGTCTGTTTTCAGTCTGAGGGATGAAAACAGATGTTTTATTCTCTCGTGAGAGCTCAGTAGAGTGATGCATCAGCTGTTGCTCCAGATCTCGATGATGACAGCTAAGAAGGCAAAGGGAAAGACACAGAGGTCAAAAGGAGTTAAGGAGAGGAACATTAAATAATTTTTGTTTCCTGTGTGTTAGGTGACGTGGGGTTTAGTTCTGAAGCATGTGGAAAGAATTAGCCTCTAAGTTAGCATGACCTTTTACATGAGCAGAGGTAGAATCTTTTTAGTTGATTTCTGTTTCCTAGACCAGACAGATTAAAGTCTTGGAAGAGACCTAATTGCTAAAAGTTAAAAGATATTAAAAAGCGATGCCTGAATAGATCAAGAACTGTGCTAAGAACTGAGTGTAAGACAGACATAGTTGCAAGAATCTTGCATGAGGTTGGAGCTGCTGAGCCAGAAGCTGTGTAAGAAGGTCTGCAGGGTGCTAGGCCTGGGCCAGTTGTGTCACTTCAGTGGAATGTCTCTGTCCCCTTTCGGGATCACGCGGTGGTTTAAGCAGAGAGCATGGTGGCAGTGCCCAGCTTGCAAGTGGGCACTGGTATGTCTGCTGATGTGAGGTCTGGTTCTACCTGCATGGGCACACTCAGGTGAGCGTGTCAGGGCTGGGACTGTACCCTTCTGTGTTCTTGTGGCATTATTTTTTCTGGGGTCCTGGTTGTAGCTGGAGTCACTGAGGGCAAACCTTTGCAAGTTTTCCCTTTAAGTTGTTTGACATGAATTGAAAACCAGAAACTAACTGTACCTTGGAGGGACTAAGAGAGAATGGTAAAAGAAGAAACTGATGTAGCCAACAGCTTAAACCAGAAGCCTCAGTCTTCACTTAACCGTCTTATTGAACAGTAAGCTGTGGGAAGCACCACATCTGCTGTATAGGTTGTGCTAGATCTTATGGCTGCTCTAGATGCTGGGTTAAGTCTAGCTCAGGTGCACCCCTCACTGGTGTAGGAGAGACTGAGAAGTGGTTTAACCCATACCTTTAGGGTTCTTCCTCAGGGCTTTCTCCTAAATGGGTCAGAAAGGGTATGAGTAGGATGCCTGGGGACTCTTCTCAAGGGTGTAGGACTGTGTGGTACAAGCTGAGCAGTCTGTCTGTGCAGGACTGGGAGGTACTGTGAAAGCTTTAGGTTAAGGTGTTTCCAGAGTTTTACAGAGGCTGTGGCTACTGAAAATGCTATTGCATTCTTGACTGCATGTGTTCCTTTCTTCCCAAACAAGGCAAGAACAAAGCCTCATTAACTGTGATCTAGCAAGAGATGCCAGCACCTAGTAACTCCCCTGCTCAAGTCAGCTGCTGCCTACTCCTCACCACAGTGGCTGCTCGGTCTCCCAGATTGATCCTCAGCTTTTTTCACATTCCAGCAGCTGGTGGGACTTGGCTGTTTCTGCACCTATTTGTGCCCTCCTCGTGAGCTGTCCGTGCAGCCTGTCATCACAGGATTGCTGTTGCTCATAAAAGGGTGTATTGAATGGTGTAATCTGGAAGTGCAGATGTTCAGAAGCTTGGGAACTAGTGATCAAGGGGAATATCTGGATATTTGAGCATCCTCAGAGTTCTTTCTAGTCTTTGTGAGTCCTAAGAGAGCAAAGAGGACTGTTGGTGATTTTCTGCTAGATTGTGTGCTTGCCTTGTTTTTTTATCACATGCTGTCTAAATCTCGGAAGCACTTCTATTTCAGTATTAGAATATGCTGAGCTTTTCTATTCCTGTCGGTGTTAGAGATGGAGTTGGGGTCAGTGCTTCTGTGCTAGAAGCTTTGAGGTGCTCCAGCTAATAAGGTTCTGCCTAAAGGCAAATTACCAGTGTGATTTCTCACTTGCTCTGTGCACTGTAGCAGCCTTTTGCCTCTAATGTAGGGGAAAGCAATGTTATTAGGTGAACCAACCTGGTCTTTTAATAAGGCACGTTGTGCTGTGCTAGCAATTTATTAGCTGCCATAAGAAAGGCTTTCAGTTTACCTATGATAAACAAAGCAGGGCAATGCAATGGCTTTTTTCCTTTCTCTGACATATTCTAGTTGCTTTTCTGTAGGAGCACTCATTGTCTGATGCTTCATTATGCCTTGAACTTCTGAGATGCAGCTGGTCACCAAAGCTACAAGGATGTGGTGGTCCTGATCCTAAGCTGATGCTGAGGCATGATCTCATCATTGGTCATAGAGCTACGTTCATTTTTCCTTATTGGCTGAGAAACTGACTGTAAGTGCTCAGCTGGAGGCAATAGAAACGTATGGAATAGTGGCAGTGTTTGTGACTAAGATATATAACTGCTTTGTGGTGAGGAACCAAAGGTAATAGCAGTTGGTAGTGCAGGTGTTTCATTTTGATGTTGTTTCATATGAAGACACTAAGCACTGAGTGCTGCTGTGCAGGTATCCATACCTGTCAGGTGCTGCATAAACAGGACCACCTTTCTAAAACAACGCTCCTGGTTTTCAGCAGTGTTTGGGGTAATTGAGATGTGGAAGCGTGAAATAAGCTGGGGCTCTGCTTTCAACTGCCAAGCCTCCTGTTCTATTACCATGAGTGCTGCTTCCCTGGAGATGGAGCACAACTGGTGTTAGGTCAGTGGTGATTTTACCTGCTGTGCTGTCTGGTGTTTTGACCTCACTCAGGTAGAAGAGCCACCTGTGCTCCACAGTGGTGACTCGGCACGTGTGATGTTCCCTCTGTGTCCTTTGGACAGAGCCCAGTGGCTGCTCTTCTTCTCATCACGTGCAACAATTCAAGACCAGTTCGAATCTTGCAAAAGAGGGTGAATTAGTTATTCTTTGGAACTCATCCCTTCAGTTCCCCAGAGCAGAGGCAGGGCAGGGAGCAGTGTGCTGAGGGCTGACTCGCTCCAGCTCTTTCACGTAGGACATATTTGTCAGCTCATCCTGCAAGTGGATGACCACATTTCACAGTGACAGTTGTTTTAAGCATCACTCTATTGTCTTTGTGGAGTTTTTGTAGTGATAACTTCTTGCTCTGTGGTACATTTCCTAAATTGCTTTTAAGTACCTCATGTGTTATACCAGATCTGTAGCTCTGAGATCAAGAGACAACTGAGGGTTTTTTGTGGCTTTCTTTTCTGATCCAGAAAAGTCGTTCTTGGGATTTTTTTTGCTTTTGCACAGGAATCTACCCTTGTCCTAACAGCAGGAGTAAAATACATCTATGTATTGATCATTTCTGACAACTTTTTCTTAATACCTCCCAACATTTAAAGTACTTAATCCTTCTGGGGATTTATTTCACTCTAGATCTAGGCATATTTACTAAGTGCTCATCTGTTTCCAGGTTTGTAAACGAGGAGAACTTTTAATAACCATGTTTTGCTTGGTGTTTCATTGGGTGTTTTAGTTCACCTGCTTCCGTCCAGCAGTGAACCCTGTCAGCCTGTCACTTGTCACATAGGCTTTACTCTCCTTGATCACTATCCCACAGTGCTGCACCATTATATGCTCTGTGACTTGCAATCAGTAAACCTGGTCCCCAGAATTTTGGTGTGAGCAGTGAACCTTAATTCACAGATTTCGTGATAGTTTTTTAGAAGCAGTAGTTTAGAAGTGCTGGGCTAGCTGTGCTCTGAGCACTGTTGCATTGGAGCAGCGGGGGGTTAAGGAGATGAGTGCATTGCAGTTCTCCCTCTCTCCAGTCTCAGAGGAGTGGAGGAACAGTGGGAGTTGTGTTTGCTCCTTGTGTTGTGTAAGTGAGGCGTTTGTTGAAGCTCAGATGGATGGACTGTAGTGTGGGGACTGCTGGGATACTACGGCTGTCATCACAGCGAGGAAAGGTGATTCAGTCGGCCTGCAAGGGTCAAGGAGCTCCAGAGTCGTGTTGGTATGGAGGCCTAGGGAAAATAAACGTTGCAAGATGATGTTGGACCAGAGACAAGGACTGAGAGGAGACCCCAAGTAGTGGAGCTTTGGGAACCCTGTCTGTGTGGAAAAGCACAGGGCAGTCAGTACCTTCTGGATTTTCCTTTGAGGTAGTGCCACAGCACAGACAACATGAGCAACCTGGGATTCACTGCCCGTAGGAAGGCTGTTGTCATGGGCTGTCCTCAGAAGAGACAGACATCTCTGGATGTATTGCCAAGAGAAGAGGAAAGGTCTTCAAGCATGACATAGTAGGAGAGACTGGGAAAAGGGATACAGAGATGAAAACCATTGTGTGGTTTAAATCCTGTCAGGTCTGCTCAGTGTGCTGCTACTCTGATTTGTATGCAGTGATGTAGGAGCCCCTCAGTGCTGATAATCTCCAGAATACAGGATGTGGTGTCCCTGCTAAGGAAGGACAGAGTGCCTGGGATGTTCCTGACCCACCTTGGACTGTTCTCAGCCATAAGTAGTCTTTGTTTGATCTGGTATTGCTTAGTGTAACTCCTTGCTTTGGGCAGAATAACTGATCACCTGTATAGTGGGGCAGAAAAAAACCCTCTGAATGGTTTCCGTAGCTCTTTTTTCCATTTTTCTAAATCCAAAATAGATATCTGGCCTCTCATCAGTATCATAAAACACAAAAGAAAGTCACTATAAGATTGTTTGGTAAAGAAAAACTCACACATTAAACTTCACAGATTTAGAAACTGGTGGTAGATAAGAAATAAATGTGTCATTTTTCCTCCAGCTAGCTACTTCAAGAGATTGTGATCCATGTTCCAGTGTAAAAACTTGTATATCCAAACCAAGCAGATGCTCTCTTGAGGCACTGCTGTATTGAATGGCAAATCAATGGCCCAGCACTCAAAATTGTGTGGGGATTTTGAAGGTGGTATCTGTGGTAGAATGGATGGTATCTCATGGATCTAGAGAAAGAACCCAGGAATAACTATTTCAAGTCTTCCTCTGTTCAGCTCTTAGACCACAGCTTCTAAAACCAGTTGTGCTGCTCTTACTGCCTTCTTGTTGCTGGTGATGTTTTGCAAATTGTGTTGTACAGAACAACTCATGATCTGCGTCTGTGCTAGGGTTGTTGGGCTGGGGAGATGTACTCATGCTGCCAGTGCAGATGTGATCCCTGCCTCGGAATATGAAATGTTAACTGCTGGAATGGTAGAAGGAGATGGACTCTTCCAGAGTGGATGTGGTTGTGTTTGAGTGCAGGTGGAATACAAGCAGTCAGCATTTCATAAGTTAACTTCACGTTTCTCTGTCTGCCAGGAGTTTTGTTACTGTTGTGCTGACCCAAAATATGTACTCAACTTCAAAACTAAATTTGCAAATGTCATCTAACTTTAGTGCTTGCTCGGTCTTTGTGCCCGTTCAGTTGTGGTGGATGTTTCATGTCCTGAGGAATTAGAACTGCTCTCTATCTGACTCTTTATTGCTGGTCAGACAGGCAGTGATGTGGGGCATCAGTGCTTGCCTCAGGTTTCCCAGTATGTAGTCTGAAGTGTTCTCCTGCTTTCAGAAATATATTGAATTTGCATACTTAAAGTATGCAAGTGTGTCTTCATGTCTTTGTTTATGAATCCAAAAGACAATCTAAGCAAGTGTTCAAAAAAACCTGGTTGAATTCTCTTACAAATCCTTTTCTTCATGTTGAGACTTAGAAGTCTTTTCTTCCATCTCCCTTCCCTCGTCCAAGAAAAACATCCTAGGCAGAAACTTCAAAGTGAAATAGCCAAGCTGTGTCACCAGTGGTGGAGATGAGCATGTTGAAACAGCATGAAGCAAGCTGGTGACACAGCTGGGGTAGGAGCTCTCTCCAGCATTTCCATTTGGTTCCCAAACTGCCGGGTGTGGAAGGTCCAGCAGGAGGCCAGCAGAGCGAAACCACTCCATGGGGATGTGCTGCTCAGCCCATTGATGCTTCCCTGCAAGAGACATGGGATAAAGGTTTGTGCAGCAGCCATCACATCTCTGCTGCTTGTGGCATGATGCAGAGTGGAGGAAAGGGTTTGCCTCTCCCCACCACAGTTTGTGCAGGCTGTCAGGGTACCCCGAGGCTGAGATTCACTCTGGTCACTTTGTGCTGGATCAGCTGGATTGTGCAGCTTTCTTAGCCTTTTATGGGAGCATATTTAGGTGTGTAATACCCAGGTATTAAAGAACAGATGCTTTGAGTTCTTTGAAGTAACTTTTTGTTGACCTCTTTAAAAAAAAAAAAGTATTGTCTGTATTGGGAAAGGCTGTGTGGCATCCTGGGAACTAATTCTTTACTGACCTGGCAGTCAGAGAGAGGCAGGAGAAGGGCTTGCTGACAGCCCTTGGCACCTACAGGAAGTACTCCATGACATGACAAAGCAGCAGCAGATGCCAATGGATCTGAATTCTCGGTGGTGTAAACTTGCTACCCAGACTGTTGTTGACTATATTGGGGAACCTCAGGAGTCAAATAAGCAGAGCAGCAGAGTCTCAGACGGAGCACACAATACTGTGTGTTTCTGATTCTGAGATTGCTCTTTTGGGGGCCTGTATAAAGTAGTGGCTAAAAGACCTGTGCTGATGTAAAGGCCTGGAATAACTCTGTAGTTATCAGCACTGCAGCATTATCTGGAATTTGGATGGAGAGCTGCCCTTCCTGTGCCTTGGTGTGGAGCTGTGCTGGCCAGCTGGAGAGAGGCCCTGCTGTGGGATCAGGGAGTGGAGTGGCTGCTGATGGGGCCCATCCCTGCTCCGGCCCTGAGAGTCTCCCCTCTCCTGAGGTTCCTCCTGCTCATAGGTGTGGTAATTCAGGCAGAGCTGACTTAACTACTTCAGTGGTGAACAGGTGGGCTCTTCAGTGCAGTCAGTCCAATGCAACAGTTGGGCTGGAATTCAATTCATTTATTCATTTGTTTGCCAGCCATGCCCTGGGTTGTCTGTAGTGGATCCACTGGCTCTCTCAGTCCATGCATGATTTCAGCTTTTTACCTCTGACCTTCAGGAGTTTGAGGCAGGTGGCACGTTGGGGTTGATAAATGAGTCCAGCATGGTCGAGAATAACATCTGCTCACCCCAGTCGGTGTCTGTCTCCTCAGTAGCTGTCCAAGCGCCACTGTAATCATTGTGCTCAATAAATCCCCATTTTTATAAGCACAACAGCAAAAAGTCTTGGGAAGCCTAGCTTGTCCTCCCAGCCTCATCCTGGGGGTGAACTGCAGGGTATGTTTGCACTGTGCATGTGTTTCCTTTCATGTTTGAGTGATGAGTTCCCCTCACTCTTTCTGGCTTGCAGGCAGTTTGAAGAAGAGATGGATCCCTTCCTCTCCCGGGATCGAATTTACCCCTGGGGCACATCTCTGTAATTGCAGGATTGTAACTGCACACTTATCTCTGTGCAGGATGCTTCTGTGATGGGACTCTAATCAGACAGCTGTGAATGGTGACTGGCACTCAGAATCCCATTGATTTTCCCTAAAAGCATCGCTCCACTAATGAGGATCCGGAGCCCACTCTCTTGCTGGGGCTCTGCTGCCAGACCCCAGCCGGGAGGCTCCGGGTGAGCTGGCAGAGAAGCGGGCAGCCATGGGGCTTAGGGCAGCTGGCTGAGCATTTGTCAATGGTAGATTAAATCCAGTGTGCAAGATGAATGTGAAAACGAAACACGGCTTAACAGAAGCACGAGGAAAATTCTCCTTTGGCGTACAAATAGATTCTAGATCTTGTCGGCATGCTGCAAATGATGTTGAATTAAAAAAAATTACACGGTTGAAGGATCTGTTACTCCGAGGGGGAAAACTGCAGGAGCTGTTTGGAGAACGTGTGTTGGGAGAAGTTAGGATCCAGGGGCTCGTATTTAGAAAATTTTTTTTTAGCAGACTTGACATGGAGTTGTAGGCCGTTTCCTGTACGCACCATGCGTAGCTGCTCCCTGGCTGCTCCGGAGCTGAATCCATGGGACAGACATAGGGTTGTCGTGGACTGACCGCTGGCGTGCAGAACAGCCGTGGCGACTCCAGCAGGAGTTAAAACAGCGTGACCCGGGCGTGGAACGTGAGGGGTTTGGTGTGGACAGCGGGTATCCCGGACGCGGCTTTCTTAGGGACATTGATTGTTGATGGGAGGGGGGCAGTGGGAGGGGTGCCGGCGTCAGCCGGGGATGTCAGACCGCAGCAGTCTCCATACACACGCTGCCGCGACGGGTGCCCGGTCGGGCTCGGGTCGGACGGGCTTTTCCTGCCGCGGGACGGGTGTCATTGGGACGCGCCGGGCACTCGCCGCGGTGCGAGGTTCCAAAAATTGCGCCGCGCACGGAGCGGACGCCGCTGTGTTGCTTTAGGCGTTAGCAGGGCTGCCCTCGCCACACGCTCATTGAGCAGCCGCGCAACCCCCAGATAAGGACGGTTGAGTAGTTGTTGAGGGCGCGCCGCCCGTAAGGGAGGGCGAACTGCGGCCTAGGTCGCGGCGAGGGGCGGCGCGCCCCCGACCCTCTAGCTCCCGCTGGCCGGCTCGGGGGCGCGCTCCGCGCGGGGCCGCGCGGGGAGCGGCGGCTCGGGGCAGCCCCGCGCCCCGTTGGAGCCCTTTTGTCGGCGGCGATGGCGCTTACCCAGAGTGCCCCGCGCCAGCCGGGCGTCATTTGCATAGGGGCGGGGCAGCCGCGCGGCGGCAGCGGGGGACGGGGCGCGCCCCCTGCTGGGCACCCGCGGCAGTGGCCGGGCCGGGCCCGGGTGTGCGTGTGAATAATGGGCATTATCTGTGCGGTGCGGGTGTGCCTGTGCTCCCTGTGCCTGCACACGGCCTGGGTACGTGCAGAGAGTGTGGATATGTGCGTGTGGATAATGGGCATTATCTGTGCGGGGCGGGTGTGCCTGTGCTCCCTGTGCCTGCACAGGGCCTGGGTATGTGCAGAGAGTGTGGATATGTGCGTGTGGATAATGGGCATTATCTGTACTCCCTGTGCCAGCACACGGCCTGGGTACGTGCAGAGAGTGTGGATATGTATGTGTGCAATTGTACACACACTTGTGTATATGTACAGGGAGTGTAGATCGGCTTATATATTTGGAGGTTTAGATTAGATATCAGGAAAAGCACCTGCAGGGTGGTTGGGCACTGGAACAGGCTCCCTCGGGAAGTGGTCACAGCATGAAGCCTGACGGGAGTTCAGGAAGCGTTTGGACACTGTCAGGCACGTGGTGTGATTCTTGGGGTGTCCTGTGCAGGGCCAGGAGTTGGACTCGATGATCTTGATGGGTCCCTTCCAACTCAGTAAAAAGTTTAAAATAAAATTTAAAATCTAAAAATAAAAAAAAAATGTGTATATGTGCACATTTGTATGTATGTACAGACAGCATAGACATGTATGTGTATATGTGTATATATGTACACTTAGGTGTATGTACAGGGAGCTGAGCTGTGCTGGGACAGCTCCGGTGGCACCACCTCAGAATCCTGGCTGTACCTAATGCTTCCAGGCATGACTAACCTCAGTGCTTCTCCTGGAACTGAGAGAAGTGTCTCATACCAGCACGATCAAGGTCTATAGGGTGTCACCATGTGTTTCATATACAGGCTACACAGTATATTCAGTATGTAATGTATCTTTTTGTAGCTAGTAAATGTAGTTAATCAGAGTGGGTTTTCTGATCTGCAGCCTGTCCTGAAGCTTCTCTCAAACAAGGTGTCTTTCCCTGGGTTTCAGTTATGTTATAAAAGCGTTGGGTTTAATTTCTGCCGGTGAATAATTAAGCAGCTCTTAGTGCACACCATTTTCTAACTATAATTGTGATAATTGCAATTAATTACAAATGTTAATTACAGCAAATACTGCAGGGTTATGTATATGATTTGTGTACACTGGACATGTATATGTATGAATTTAGCATTGAGCAGCAATTACAGCTATAATGCACACTAAAACACCATCTGTCCTGTCCCTGCAGGTGGTTCTCCTGGGCATTGACATCATTTCCGCACTAGTGTCCCGCTTACAAGATCGCTTCAAGGCCCAGATTGGCACAGGTGAGGGTGTGTGTGTGAATGTCCCCAGTGCTCTGCTGGCATCCACTCTGGCTGCTGTACACAAAGCTCGGTTTCTCCCCAGGAGAGCACTCTGGAGGCTCTGGGTGGTTTCGGGCTCAGCTGAAGGGCAGCAGGTCTGATTCCTCCATTGGGTGGGGGGAGAGCAGAGGGGCTGTGCCACTGTGTCAGTTTTTTCCTGAGGGATTTGGATGTTTCTATTTTCTTTCCTTAGTGCTGCCAAGTTTACTTGATAGGCTGGGAGATTCTAAGGACTCTGTGAGGGAGCAGGATCAGACCTTGCTGCTGAAAATCATGGAACAAGCTGCTAACCCTCAGGTATGTTCGACAGCCCTCTACAGCGTGAGTGACTGGCTGTGTAAAAAGGAAAACTTTTTTCCGTCAGAGAGTTTTCGCCTGTGGCTCTGTCTGAAATGGCTTCATCTCCCTACGCCTTGTTATGAGATATTTACTTCACTTGAGAATGCTGTTGCCTGACAGGATGCACATGGGAGTGTGAGTGTCAGTGGATTTCCCAGGAATGGGATGTGTTGGGTAGATGTCATTGTTGTTCTGGGTCTTTGGAAGGTACTTGCTTTCTCTGAGTATTGTTTTAGGTAGTGGGGAGTTACTGTGAAGTCAGCACAGAACAAAGAATTAGTCAGAGCTAAAAGTGTCTTGCTACTTCTTGTCCTGTTGGGCCTAAATCTTATATTTAAGCTCCAGAGATGGCATGGTGTATGTCTGCTGGAAGAGCGAATCTGTTTCTTCCCCCACTGTCTGTTTTTCCTGTCTCATTCTCTCTTCTGTTTTCCACAGTACGTGTGGGACAGGATGCTGGGAGGATTCAAACACAAGAATTTTCGGACAAGAGAAGGGATTTGCCTCTGCCTTATTGCAACACTCAATGCGTAAGTCAGAACCTTCTGCAAACTGGTGTTATGTACACAAGCCTGCTCTGTGATTCACAGTGGTGCTCTTTTGTTCTTCATTCCCAGATCTGGAGCTCAGAGTTTAACACTGAGTAAGATAGTGCCACATATATGTAACTTACTTGGAGATCCAAACAGCCAGGTAAGCTTTTGCTGTGAGTCACGTCTAAAGGTTGTGCTGGTTGCCTTGTTGGTAATCAGGGCTATGTGTTCTGGCTGGTAAATCAGCTCACTGTGCTGGCGGTGAGCTCTGAACAATGCTGTGCGTGAAGAGCCCTTTGCTGCTTTTGAAGAGGTATGATTTGAAGTATGTCCAAATCAGCATATCAGTTACTCCAAGAGTTCAACAGAACAACATGAATCTGCAGGCGAGATGAACAGAGCAGGAAGCTTTTGTGGGAAAGGAACTCCTGTGCCTTACAGCCTTGAATACAGGGGAGGCTGCGAGGATCCCTCTGGGCTTGGTGCAGCACCCCTCACCTTCAGAGAACAACCAGTCTTGGTGGGGAGGGCAAGTGGGACCAGTCGGACAGCCTGGCCATGTGTGCTGCCAGAAACTGTGCAGGAGTGTTCTCCACAGGGAGTGAAGACAAGCAGTATAGAGACCTTAAATCAGCAGTGCAACCCAAATGAAAATACAAGCTGAATAAAATCTGTTCCTTCTATATGCCTTTTGTGCTACTTAAAATTAGATGGAAGTATGTGAGGTTAGTGAGAAAAGGGGGATGGGGAAGCAGGGTTCAAACCCATATTGTGTAGTGTGTACTAGCAGTTTTTCAATAGCCCTCTTGGTTCCCCTGCCAGCATGAGTGACACATAATGGGATCCAGGTCTGGAGTGGGTGTTCAGTTGAAAGGAGATGTGGGCTGTCAAACTGGGGAATTGGTTTTCCTTGGCTCTGGGGAGTTGGCCATATTTCTCTGGCTGTCAGGGCCACCCCTTGCTGAAGAGGAGGACTGAGTGTGAAACAACCTTCCCTTGCTGCTTGTGCCAGTGCAGGAGGAGAAACCCGTTACTCCAAGAAGTTTCTGAGGAAGTTTAATATTCAGGGTCCTCAGGTTCTGAGCTGAGACTAAGCAAGCTGTTACCCTTCAAGGGGATACTGGGTTTAGGGCTTGGATGTGTTGAACAGCCATATGCCTTGATCCTGCCATTGGTGAGCTGTTGAATGAACTGGGAAGTTGGTGTTTTCCCTCAGCACTGCCTCTTCCTTGTACCTGGCACAGCTTATTATCCCATATCCAGCTGCAGGGGTAACTAATGGATCTGATCTCTCCCTTTCTGCTGGATCTGATTCCTTGTCCCCAGAAAGCCCATGCCTGAACTGATCAGACACCAATTGCTGTCAGTGGCACCTGGTGGAACGGCACCTGTCCGGGTGCAGGAGCTGGTCCTGGCTTCCCGTAGGGCTGCTGCACTGCTGGTGCCTCCTCCTGAGCACTGGGAGACCTGCTGCCCGGTCACTGCTGCCCTCTCTTGGAGAGAGAGGACAGAGAAACACATCCAGGTCAAATCCTTTGTTGTGGATGCGGGAGCTGTTCCATTACAGCTCTTTTCAGAAAGAGTGCTTTTGTTGTTTTTAACTAATGCAGTTGCATAACCCAGTGTGCATCTGGTGTGACAACAGTATTTAAACTCTGATTATTTTCTCAAAAATAAAATTGAGATTGAGTCAAGTGTTTAGGGTTTTTTTGACTAGGAAGCAGGGCACATGTGCTTGCCCTTTGAATCTCACCTATAGGCAATTCTAACTTGTGTCCACAAGATATTCCATGTCTAGTCACAAGGTGTGCAGGTGTGTGGGTAGCTACCAGACCATCTTTTGAGAAGCAGAAGTGCACAGCTTTGTAGGTGTTTCTGCAGGAAGAGCAGATAGTTTACCTTCTCTGCCTGCTGTGTGTGGTGGAGGAAAAGGGTTAAGTATAGAAAGGTGACGCTTTAATCAGATTTATGTCTCTTCTGTTGTCTGGCGGGAAGGATGTGCTCAGCAGTTTCTTGCAAATCAGTTTGGAAAACATGCAAAATTAATGGTGACTCAGGTGATTGATTACTCCTCCCTTTCTCCATGTTTTATTATCAACATAGAAACATAAGTTTGTAAAACAGATTTAAAATTCAATTTGTTTTATAATGTCCAAATAATACAAGGTCTATTCGTGTCTCTCTCCTTTTTTCATCCAGTAAATGTACCTATTGCACACAGTGGGTGGAGTTTGGCAAAGGCAACCAGGCTCCCAGTGTATGAAACCTTTCATCTTATGCCTTCACTACCTTTTCAGTTAAATTAGACCTGCTGATACTGCTAATATGTGAAATGCAGGGTTGGAAGCTCTTTCATGAACCCTGTGGTAACATGTATAGTGGCAACTGTTGTTACTGAGAAATATGCAAATTTAGCTCTCCAAGGTAGGACAGGGATTTAGTTATTTAAATTGTAAAGAAGATTGATTTCTCTCATCTCTCACATTCAGGTTCGAGATGCAGCAATAAACAGCCTTGTGGAGATTTACAGACATGTTGGTGAACGTGTAAGGGCTGATCTCAGCAAAAAAGGATTACCACAATCTCGGTAAGTTGAGAATGTCCTTAAGTCTTCACTGGTTTTGGCCTTCTTTTTATTACCTTCCTTCCTGCCTTTAGAAGGCTTTGGGAGCTGCGTGATTGAACCTTTTTCTGGGATCAGGGTTTGATATTTCTTCATCTCAGAAACACTCAGGTTTCACTTAACGCGGATCCTGTACCTTTGCCCAAGTATGTCACCACATCTGGAAAACCACTAAAATTATTGCAGGTGTTTAGTTAACTGATTTATGATTAAATTACTTAAGATTTTTCCTATATGTTCTGCATGTATGGAGAGGATGCTTAAAAGTAACCTGTGTTTATGCAAAAAAACCCCCAATCAAAATAATCAGTTTTAAGGTTTTATTAAGAAAACCCCAAAATAAACAAAACCAAAAAAGAGTCCCTAAAAAACCCAAACAAAACCCAGCCAACCCTACATCAAAACCAAAGCCATGTCCCTCTGTTCTGCCATTTCAGCTAAGAAAGCTGCTCTGCATCTTACCTCCAGTGCGCAGGGTGGAGCATGGTTAGACCTGAGGCTGGAGGAGGTGGCAGCTTGTCAGGGGAAGAGGTGGTTTTGGAGGTGGGGTGCATGCAGATGGAGGCAGCACTGTTGCCTCTTGTTCCTCAGTGAAAACATCTGCTTCCATAATGTGGCTCAAAGTAATAAACTATCTGGGAAGGGATAATGAGAGGTGATAGGGATCTTCTCCTCCACCAGGCCTGTCACATGAACGGAAAAGTGTCAGGGCCAAAGACAAATGTTGTGTGAAGTTGTTTTTTAGGGGTGTGTCTTGTGGTATTTCTGCAAATAGTTCAGATAGGCAAAGTGGTGATGAACTGGAAATGCATTTACAATTAGCCATGTCACATCTTCAGTAATGTAATATTTCCAATTATATCTCTTACACCTCTGTAATATCAGTTGTTTCTTAGTTTTTCTAATCAGTTGCACATTGACTTTTTTTTTTAATTTTAAAATAACTTCTTTCCACACTGACATTTTCGACTGTGCTCCCAATGAATTGAATGAAGCCAAATTTGTCTGATAACATCTTGAGATGTTAGAAGATAGCTGCCCAGGGAAGTGGTGGAATCACCGTCCCTGGAAGTGTTCAAAAACTGTGTGGATGTGGCACTTCAGGACATAGTTTAGTAGTGAACATGGTGATGCTGGCTTAAAGGTTGGACTCGATGATCTTAGAGGTCTCTTCCAACCTCAGTGATTCTATGATTCTAATATTCCTAAAAATTAAATTCAGTTGTTCATTTTGCATTCCTTTAACTTTCAAACAGGTTGAATGTAATTTTTACAAAATTCGATGAGGTCCAAAAATCTGGAAACATGATCCAGAGTTCAGGTGGTGAGTAGAATTACTTCTAATCTCTTCTGGTGTTTTTTGTAATTTTCTCTAGTAATTTGCTTACTTTAGTAACAAGTGTTTATTACTGGTTTTTGTATTGATAAGCTTATGAGTTAGGAAGTAATCTTAATAGGTATCACTCCTTGTTTAGGAATAGATTTTTGAGAGAATTCTTGGTGAGGAAATTCATCCTTCTGCCAACAGCTGAGTAGAGCAGAGATGAAGAACCTGAGTTCAGAACTGTGGGTTCCTATCAAGCTCACACCCTCTGCAAGGCCAAGAGCAGGAGAGGTGATGTCCCTGGTCATTCCCACCATGCTCTCAGAAGCCAAGAGAGCAGAGAGGTCTTTGCTCTTTTAAATTGGAAAAATTATCTTTTGCACTTCTAGGCACCATTCTTCTTTCCATATCCATTTTTAAATACAGTAAACTTCATCCCTGTAGGAAATAATAAAATCAACTTATTTGAAAATCCTGAAGTTATAATTTGGATTATTCAGAAATGTGACGTGATATTCTCTTGTATGTTTGTGAACAATGAAGACCTAGTGCAGGTTCCTCAAATGGAACGGGTTAAAATTATGCCTTTGAATAATGTGGGAAAATTTTGTCTGTACAGGTAGATGAGACTTACAGGGGTAAAAAAGTGCAGTTGAGAAACAAGTGTCCTTGTACTTGTTTCAAAGGGGGGGAAGTAAATATTTAATCCCTTAGCAAACTTCTTAAGGTTCACAACCTCCAAGTGATTGCTCTGAAATCCTAACTGAAACAAGCTTACTGCTGATTCAGCTTCTCTGCTTTCCACTTGGCTAGGCCAAGGCAGAATTTTTTGCTGGCAGTGAAACAGAAGGGGCTTTCAAAAAAAAACAAAAGCAATTTGATGCGTCACTGTACTGTGTATGTTGCTGTTGTTTGGGGTTTGATGAGACAGACTTGTGATCTGTGGTAAAACATATTGCTTCATCTAAAACATCTGTGTATCAGAACTTCTACTTTTAGACTTCATTGGAAACTATTTTTTCTTTTATACCCCTTTGTCACTGTTTTGGTGAATTTGAAGATTTAACTTTTTTGCACATCGAGTGCCCGAGACCGTATGATCCCCATGTCATGTCCTTGACTCCACTGACAGGCTTTTAGTACTTCCAGACACAAGTACTCCTGTCTTCCTCACCCTGCTAAACCTGATCCTCTGGTGTCTCTCTGTTCTTGCTTGTGTTGTGGCTGGATGTAATCCTTGGAGTCTCTGCGTGTGTTAGCATTTCTCCTCCATTGAATCTCTTGTGTGGACATTGAGACCAAAAAGTAGCCTAGGGAAAAAGGAGATGGTGAGAGTGGAGGAGTGTTAAGGGGTCAAAGAGAGCAAAGGATAGGATCTCCTATTGCTCTGCCAGAACCTTTTCATCTTCCCTAACAATGAAGAAGTCTGTAGTTGCAGAGTTAAAGCAGTTGTCATTTGACACCATTACTTATTAATATATTTTGTGTGTGTGTTTGAGGGGAGGGTTCAGTTTCCTGTAGTGCCATAGGCTGGTTTGTTTCTTCCTTGCCCTCCAAGCATAGCACAAACACAGCACACATGCTCGTCATATCTAATGTGTCAACAGCTCTGTGCAACTTTCATTTTACCTTGGTGAGGTTGTGTAAAGCCAGCGAAGGAGGCTTATCTTCACCCGTGGTCACAAGTTTATTGTGGCCTGAAGACAAGCTAAATTTGTCAGGTTTCTTGTGTCCCTGACACCTTCTGCAGCTTTTGAACAAGGGTGACACTTTCAGCAATTGTCAGAGTCACCAGGGAAGGTGATGATAAATATTGCACATCCAAAAGATTTGCCTTTCCCAGGAAATAGTGGAAATAGCTCTTAGTTTTGTTAACCCTTTGAGTCTGGCAGAGTGGTCATATGGGTGAGTGAGTCTGTGCTTTTCTGGTGGGTAACCAAGAACAAGGTGTTGGCTGAAGGGTCACTCATAACTGAGCAGTGGAGTTGTGCTAATTACAATGAGACTTGAAAGGGGTTGTCCAACCTGTCTTATCGCAGAACTGGACAGGTGGGAAAGCAAATGTGGCTTCTGGAATGGTGGAATATGGTGAAAACTGGTCTCTCGGCTCTGAGACGAGGCTACAGTTTGGGATAACAATTTCCTCTACTGGTTCACTGAGGATTCAAGTAAAAGAAAGCAATTGCAGCAGCACTGTTTGTATATCAGGAGTGTTTTGGAGATAAGGGAGTTGCTGTAAGTTGTTAAAGAGTTCCTATCTGATGGTTCCCAAGACACAAACAAACAGAAATCTTACTTAGACTACCAGAAAAGGTACTTAAAATAATAGAACGCTTTCATAAACCAAAGAATAAATGTAATAAATGAACTCTAATCAGATTGTGAATTTCAAGTCTCTGAAAACAATCTTCATTTTGTATTTATTTTTCTGTATTGTGGTCCATGAATGATTCTTTGAGCGTATCTTGAATTGTTTATTTTTTTGGCTAGGCCTTGTTTTTATCATTTAGTAATACAAGAATCAAATGCATAGTGGGGTGGGGGAGGTTTGCAGAGTATCTGAGGTGTTTCATTAAGACAGAGGGAGGTTTTGGCATGCCCAAGTATGCTGCTTGTTGCTAGGCTACCAGCAGCCCTTATAGCTAGAATATGAAGTTAAAATCCACGCTGGATTTCTCGATGATTCTCAATGCAGCTCTGTTTTGTTATTTGGCATATAATTAGTCAGCCTCTTGAAGCAAAAATTATAGTTTTTCCCCCTTTGGGCTTTCAGCAAGCTAATTATTTTCTGTGTAACTGCTTTTGCTAATTATGCAGATGCCTTATTCCCCTGGGACAAATACATTTTCAGCATGAAAGAGCCAATAATTGCCAGCTAGTCAGCTGCTGTCTTCATGTGGCGCTGTGTGATGATCTTGAGTTGAATGTGATACAGATAGAGAGGCTATTGGACACAGACTCCAAGGAATTCATGCTGCATGAATTTCCTTGGTATTATCTGGAAGGACCTTAACATAAAGTGTACAGGTTTTCTGTGGATTTGAGTTGACTTTGGATCAGACCACGACTCCAGAAAGCTTTATAATCAAGTTTCAATGCAGATTAATAATAAAATAAATGATCTGCTGAGAGATACAGGCTGATAGCAATCGATGACCCAAACCAAAGCTTTCAGTAGCCAAAATGTTTTGGGGTGTTTTTTATGCTTTTGATCATTGTGATATCTTAACGTGATGTTCTTTGATGTAAACCTTTTTTTTTTTTTTTTTTTTATATAGGTCACACAATTTTGGGAGATACTTCTATATTTATATGTGCAGGGATACTGCAGTGGTGTGCCTGTGGGAAGGGAGGGGATCGAACTTTCTTGTTGGTGATGAATTTTGACTTGGGAGAGCAAGATTTAGGGACAGTGGAGGTGGTAGTGGTCTTGGGCTGCAAGGGAATCAAAGCAGGAGATCTGATAGTCAGAATTCTAGAGTTGAGATCTCTCCCCCGTGGATGCTTGCACGGAGTAAGGTGAGAGGAGGATGCAGTTTTGGTAGCTGACTGTATGAATGTGTGTTCTAAGAGTGAGCAAGTTAATTAAAATAGTGCTAAAATAGAAGATGTGATAATTTCAGTTACTGAAAACGTATGAAGAAGGAGCAGTGCTACTTTTCAATAGAACTATATATTTGAGATAACGTATTAGATAAACATGCTATTTGCTAAGTGAATTCTGTTTAGGCAGTTGAGAAGTTGGAGTCAGATGGAAACTAGAACTATTTTAGATTCCTGTGTTTTGCTAGTAATAAAGTTGAGTAATTGAATGCTATTTTGATATCTTATTATATGAAGGAAAATCACCCACATTTGCCAAGTATTGCCATGCATCTGGGGGTGGGATATCGTTTGTTTGTCAACACACATCCAAGCAGCAGAATTGCAGACTGGAAGGAGGGACAACTGTGTGGTAACACAGAGAGATTTTGAACCACTAAATGCTGCGTTGTGCTTTTCTGCATTCATTCTTCCTTGTGCAATTTAAATTCCATTATGGCTTGTTCTCTGAATACAGTTTTCAGTTTTCAAGAAAAAGAAAATTCATTTCTTTGAGTCAGCATTCTTATGGCATGAAAAAAGCAAGTAAATACCTGTGTGGGACCTGAGAGAGCAGTAATGTCTGATATTTGAGTGAGCACCATTAACTCAGAGTACATCCTTGTGGAAGGTATAAATGGACAAGATGAGCTCTGCTCCTTTTCTAGCAGCTTTGTAAATAAGTATGTTGCTGCCTCCTGGATCTTAAACTCTGAAATGTAGAAGGGAGGGGTGTGAGCAAGCAGGCACAGGAGGACACATGGAGCTCAGCTGAATGCTGAGCAGGCTTTTATTTTGGAGGAGAGGTGGCAATCGCCTGCTGGGTCACACAGCGAAGTGGTGTAGGAGGGTGGCGAGTTTGCTGCTGGTTAAGTTGCTGAGAGACATGTACTGTGGGGCTGCTCCCGGAGCACAGTGCCCTTCCCCAGGATCTCGCCGGCACTGCAGAGAATGACTACAGGGAAAGGTAGGTGTTAATGATGTGCCACTGGGATGGATGTGTTTATTTGTTAGTGTCTGAATATTTGACTGTTCTGTTTCTTTTTAACGGTGTGACAGACTGAAGCAATCTTGCAGTAAAAGTGGAACTTTAAAAAAAACAGCCTGCAAGCATCTGTAGCCTGGTGGCATCAAGCTTGGTTTAAGTTCTATAAAATATGATAAATGATTTGTTTGATGGGGTGAAGGAAGAGGATGTATGCATATATAAGGGAACGGAACAGGTTGTGAGAGGTGAAGGACAGGTATTTTCAGAAACCCTTCCTGGTCTGTGATGTTTTTGAGTGATCACTGAGACTTTAATTTCCCAGCCGTTGCCTTTTGCAACATTAGTTGGGAAGATTATTTAAATTGGTTATGGGTACTTTTGAATTAGAACCACAGTTCCAAGAATGTGCCATATGGAGAATCAGTGTTTTCCCCTGCATTTTTGTATTTTAACTGCATTTCTGTAACGGAGGATTTCTGTGGTAGTCAGTGAGGCTGGAGGAGATTAGGTGAAATGGAAAGGCAGAGGACATCTGTATCTATTCACCTGTGAAGAATAATTTACAGGATGGAGGCACATATTGCATTTATTTTTGATACGTAAGGAGCCTGTGCTTTTTATCTTAGCTTTCAGAGGAGGTGATTTTTGTTAGCCATCTTTGCAAAAGCTGCATCATTTTTCTTTCCCTTTTTCTCTCCATTCACTGTACCTGTTGTCGTGTTGAAATCCTTACTACAGTGTCGATGTAGTAGACTAAATTTAGGAAGTCTGAGATTGTCGGTATCTGAATTTTATAGACCTTGGTTTTGTATTGATATTTACAGCGTCAAGGTGCGAGTTAACTGGCAGCTTTTTATGTAACAGAAGGTGGAAATCACTTGGGCAAATAGAATGTTGTGGAATGGATACTACATGTTACAGTGCATACCATTTCTATGCACAGTTCTTCATTTTAGGGACTTGGAATATCCTTTTGGAATATTATGTTTTCCAAGGCAATTATTGCATGTATTTTCAGAGGAGGCAGTGGATGCATGTGTGAAGCGTTCCTTGTTCACTGTCAGTAAATGCCTCCCAACTCCAGGAAATAAACACAGAAACCATCTAGGCTTGTCCTCCTTCTCTGAACTGCATCACCTGTCAGTGGATAGTGTCACCATCTACAGCTGAGAGACCTTTTCATTCTGGCTCCTCCTGTCCAGGTCAAAAGAGGAGTTGAGAATAATCCATTATTTTAATACAGTTGGAATTGTGTTGAATAATTAATGTATTTAATTGCTTATTAAATAAAACAAGCATGTATTGTTGTCAATGAAGCATGATGATTTCATCATGCTGGGAACTTCTCAGATTTATAGGATCAACTGGTGGAATGAAGAGCCTGGTCTTATCTGTTGGGATAAGTCCAGCTGGTCTTATCTGTTGGGAAATGTCTGACCTCCAGGTCACCACTGCTGGACTGTGGTAGTTGCAAATGTCAGAAGAAAAGTAAGTGTGTAAGTTGTTAGTGCTATTGTGTGTTCTGGATTGAATCCAAAGTACCTTGAGTGCAGCATTTCCTTGCAAAGAACTGTTAGACCAGAGTTACTTTAGTTGTGTGTGTCTCATCACTTCCCTAAGCCTGATGGTTTTATATGAACACACAAATGCTATTTTGGCAAAGCTTTGGTGTAACTAAGCAGAATCATGTTGCTACTAACATCACTAACAGATGTGCATAAAATACAGGCTAAAGGAGTGGGCAGCTTAAGGACAAGATGCTGCTGTTCAGTGGGGGGGTTGTGAGCAAAAGATTAACGTGCACCATTCCATTAACATTTAATGGAAGTTAAATGCATGAATATCCTGCACACCTGGAATGAAATTTTTCGTGCGGGGCCTGATCTTCTTCTTCCTCTTTGCTAAAAGTACCATGTGGTCACTGAGTCACCTCAGTGGTTGTCTTAGAGAATACATTGCAAGGATGAATCTCCAGTCCAGTGTTCATAAAGAATTGGAATGAAAAAAATCCTACACACTTCCCATGGAAACTGCAGTAACATCTGGTACAGCTGCAGAGGTGATCACAGTTCAGGAATCCTTTGTAGTTGCTGTTTGCTATGGTCTTTTCCTCCCATTTCTTTCATGTGTTTTGGTGTCAGATTGTTTCCACCTGTTAAACAAAGCCTCAAATCTGCAGTGGTCATTCTTTAAAATCTCTGGACCAGTTTCCTGGTGTCTTCTGTGCTGCTTTGCCCAGCTGGCTCTCCTTTGTAGATCTTCTGTTAGAAAGAGTTTAGGGATCAAAGCTGGAACAATATTAAATCCGGTGACATTTTCCCATGAAAGAACTAACTCTAAATATCATAGTTTTGATTGCTTAGCTTTGTCATTTATTGTACATACAATCTTCCAGGGACAAGTTTATCAATAGGATGGTTCATACACATGCCCGTGCACACACATATTGATCACTGTGAACATAGCAGTGATTTTAGGTCAGCCTTTTAATTCTCAACAGTTCCCTGAGAGAGATGGGAGTACAAGTTATTTGACTATCCTAAAGGAAGGCTGGCTGCACACTTAAGGGCAACCTGGTGTGAGTAAAAAGTATCCCATAGCTGTATACTCTGCAGATTCATGAAGCTTATTTGGGTCATGTTTGTGTTTTACACATTCTGACTTCAACACTTGTTGGGCGAGCACAGGAAAGTGCTCAGTGAGTACAAGTGAAGGTATCACATGCTTTCTGCTGTTATGGAAAGAATTACAAAATTGTTCTTGACATAGGAATTTTTGCCTGAGGCTCACAAATACTTCAGTCTCCACAAAAAGTGGTGGAGAAATGGGGGTCTTTCTCCTTTCTGTATGTTGGCTGGGTGCTGGGTTCTTGAGAGTAGTCTCCTGGTACTACTTTTAAATGAATGCTCTGGGCTGTTTTTATAGAATCACTGTCCCAGTTAGAATTCAATTGCTGGCTTAATCAGCAGCCTCAGCAGTGGCCAAAGACTGCTTGGGGGAGAGATGAAATTTCTTGCACCTCTTGTGGAGCACTTTGATGAATTCCTGTGCTGCTGCTCTCATTTATTTGATGAGATTTGTTTTCAGGTTGAGCATGTAACAAGTGAACTGAGTTTAGCTGCTGTAATTAGCAGCTTCTGAGGACAGCACTCACCCCAAAGTAACTGGTGAAATACAGGATAGGCTTTTAGGGGCAATAACAGTACATGAGACATGTTTTCTCCTGCCAGTGACAAAGAACATCCCTGCCCTTGTATACTGTAACTGCAGTGGTTGCAGCTTCCATAACCGTGAGATTTTATTCAAGTGTCTAGACTGAAGAGCACCTTGTTGATTTCTAAAGAGCCTAAGATCAAATGCCTGGGGGCTTGAAGATCTTCTTGTACCTAGTCTCTTTTCATTTTCAGATCACTGATCTGAGGCTGGATGAGATTAGACTGTCGAGTCCATTTCTGAGAAAGACATACTACAACAGATGGTGTATCCAGTTTTAACATACAGTGGTAGAACAAAAACTGCAGTTATGGCCATGTGAGTTTGGGGCATGAAGAGGACCTTTTCCAAATGCAGTAGCAGACAAGTGCTGATTTATTACTCCAGAGAGAAGTTAATGCATTTTCTGTACTTGGCCCTGATCTGGCATTATGCTACCTTCCTCCTCCGTTATGTTTGGCTGAAGTATTTTGTTTGTAGCTCAGATATAGCGATGTGAAATAGAACAAAACCATATTATAATAAATAAAAACATCCTATTTTTGTAGTATTAAGACAGCAAATACTGTATAATGACTGGGTTTCTTCTGCTTGCTGAAGGAATTAATTCTGCCCTGCTGCTCTGTCAAAGGAATCGTTTGTTGCATTGTGAAAAGCAGTTTGAGTCTCTTTTTTGTTTATTCCCCTGAAGCCCCAAAACTGCAGACAGCCCTGAATAATCCTGGCTTGGTTTACACCCTGCGTGTGGCCTGCAGGGATCTCACTGCAGAGAAATCTTCATGAGGAAAGCTGCTAATGGCTGCTGCTTTGCAGTTGGCCTTCAGAGTCAAGCCAGGTGAATTTTGGCACAAACAGTGCACTAAAGAGGAAGAGATAAATATCTGTCCTTTAGATGCTTGACACGGAAGTGTCTGGTGTTATATGCAGATACTGATGTCTAAGGAATATGAAAAATATCTGGACTTCGTTGGAGACCAGGGTGGACAGTGGTTTGATAAGAGAGTTTTGGATGCTTAAATGCAGAGGTTTACACTAATTTTTTTTGCTCCAGATCTGGTCCCTTTGATATTAATGGACTCTTTCTAATGATTTCAATGAGAAATAAACTGGACTCTTTGTAAATTGCTGGTAGACTATGTTATAAATAACCTTGTATGAGTGTTTGAGGCATGACTGCTCCTAGTCTTCCAGAAGGAAGGGGGAAATAGAAGTTTTAGGTATGAAACAGTGCTGGCACTGCTTCTGCTGGTGTTTTTTTTACCCAGTTGGCAGTGTTGGGGCTGCCTTTACCCCCAGGTAATGAGACTGTTCCCTTTGGCTGTGGTGTGGGTACATCTTTAAGAAATGCATGTCTTCCACATACATCTCTCTCGAGTAATGGGGCTCCTGTCTAGTGGAGTGCTGGTTCATAATGAGACCTGACATTTCTAATTAGGTCTGCTTTATGAAGAATGGGCCTAACTCTGTTCTCTATCATTTATATTTCTCCCCCTGACCTCCCCCCAGCTCTTTCTGGGGATCAGGGACAATCCTGGAGCCAGTGAGAAGAGGCAGGGCCGGGCACACTTCTTCCTGCTACAGCTCTGCCAGTGCACTTCACCTCTGATTTATACTCCTGCTGTTTGAGCTCTGTGCTGGGCAGGAGCTGAATCTGCAGAGACGTCTAATCACATGGAGCTTCTATGATGTGGAGAGACAATCACGCTCCTTTTCACTGGAGACTTAAATAAGATCTGATCCCAAGCTTCCACAGGCAAAATATTTATGCACCAGCTCACTGAAACTTATTCTTTGTCCCCTCCCCCTTAAGAAGCTCCATACTTATCTCTAGTGCTTTCCTTAGATGTCTTTTTTTTTCTATTTTTTTGATGTGCTGGATCTTCTCACTGTAGTGGGATTTCTCTAGAGATTCTGTACTTTGTCTTTGTATGCACATTGTGCTTCTTGCTTGCTGCTTCCTTTCATGTTGCTCCCTGAAGCTTATTTATTATCAAGGGCTCTAAAGTAGTCTTGTCCCTATTTTTGTCCAAACTATTTCTTGTTTATTGAAGCATGGTATAAGGATCTCTGTTCACTCTGCCTGAGAATGTGAGAGATGCAGTAGGATGCTGGGGCAATGGGAGCTTTGTGACAGAGACAGACTGTGCAAAATACTGTGTCTTTTGTAAAAACCAGGCCAGGGGCTGAATCAGCTGCAGTGGGACGTTTCTTCAGGGCCTCCAGTGTGTCTACGGGGAAATGGTTTGGTCCTTTCCACCAACTTCTTCCCAGGAAGGCTGGATCACAGAGCCATCTAAACCAGCATGTTTTACATGCCCTGAAATGTGGTGCATGGTACCAGTTAGAGGTGAGAATGCACCTGGGCTGTGTTTGACTGTGCTCTGCAGCCTTGGCCAGTGATGGTCTGACCAGCTGGATTTGGCATGGAAGAGGTTTCTGTGAAACAACACACACTACGAACACCAGGAAAAAGCTGCGATCAACAGCTCATCTTTTAATTTTTGGGCTAGAATCCTGACTTTTCTGTACCTGTAAGACCACTAATTTCAGAAAACCTCTGAATTAGAAATAAGATCCTTTTTATCAAGAGATTATCAGTTAGTTTTATGCAAGTTCCAGTAGTCCACATACTACAGGAACTGAGGGGATGACCCAATGCTTGTTTTATTTCCCCATGAGTTGATGTTTTTTTTCACTTTGAAGACAGTGAATGAAACACTGGAACAGGTTGCCCAGAGGATCCCCAGCTATGGAGACTTTTAAAATTAGTCTGGATGAGGCCTTGAGCAATACAACTTTGTCAGCCCTACTTTCAGAAGGAAATTGGATCACTTGACATCCAGAGGCCCCTTTCAACCTAAATTATGCCACTATTTTATTTTTCCTTCTATAGGAGGCAGTAGGTATTGAAGACCTCCAGATTCATTCAGTGTTTCTTTTACTCAGTACTTTATAGCTGTGTGTGTCAGTAAGCTGAAGACACAGATTGCCGGTGTCATTTGAGATGGTGTGTTTGTCTGTTACTGAGCACTTCAGTTTATCAAGAGTGGTAACAGGGCTAAAGGCAGAAGAAAATGTGACCTCAGCTAACAACACAACCTGATGTCAGCATGAAAAGGCTGCAAGCCACAACAGAGGCACTTCTGTAAATGGCAGCCTGTATCATTTAATGCACATCTTCTGCTGATTTGGTGTTATACTAGAACTGGTGAGAATACTTCACTCTAGTTTTATTGGTCTGTCATCAGTGTGAATGTCAAGTTGCACAGGATCGTTTTCAGTGAAGCATTAAGGTGCAGATTGCTCTTTGATTTTAATATTAAGAGCTTAAAGCTTGATATTTAAATGTGGATATATTCTAATTGTTTGTCTGAGGAGCAGCTTGCTACAAATTAGTAGGTGAGACATCTCACCTATTTAATCTTCCTGCTGTTCTTCAAAATACTATTTTTAGAAGTCTTCTGAATCTCTACTTTTAATATTAAGCTTTATTTTGCAGATAGAGCTCTGTACTCCTGTTCTCTATTTAGACTGCCTAAACATTTCTTGTAGCTCAGGATGTTTGAATGCATTTTCTTCGTCTCAGTAAAGTTTTTTACCTTCTTTCCTCATATATTTGCAAAAATAAGCTAAGTAAGCCTGGTTTAAGTGTAATCAAGGGGACTAAGAACCAACCCTCAAGTCAACAAACCCATCCATATTCCAGACAGGAATTAGGAGTGGTTCTTTGTGTCAGTGGGAGAGGATTTCCAGATGAATTAGTAGGACCCTGGTTCTAATATTTAACCACAAAATTACTATTAAAAAAAAAAAAGAGGGACTGGAAGTTCTCTGATGCATTTCCTCTGTTCTGCTTTTCAGTGGAGACTTCATCAATTCAGTTTCCAATTTGTAAAGTGGAGGAAGAGCATACTAGGGGCCCTTGAAGCTTTTCATGGGGAAAAAAGGCAAGGCAAACAGGTCAAAATGACACTAATTGGAGCATTCACTTCTTGTGGATGTCAGTAGGTAAAAGTGGCATTGAAATTCACGTTTCCCAGTGCAAAAACCTGATCTTACTTGCTTTCAGTCTCTGAGTGAAGCTGAAAGTCAGTCTATAGTTGTCTGTTACGTGCTGTGCTTCACATGTGCCAGTTCCTCAGTTTGCTAATTCTTCTATAAGTGAAGGCAAGCGCAGATGGTTCCCAAAGAGAACCAAATGATTTACCAGCATGGCAGTGCGTTTGCAGGAGTGAGACTTGAACAGGCTTAAGGCTGCTTTATTGTCATTGCTTTGAGTTCAAAGTTTTCATTTAGGAAGTTTAAATTCCTAAGTTCTGTCTCCTTTTTTAGTTTGTGATTAATTTATGGATTTTTTTTTTATTCTACCAAGATGCTTGTCGACCTTTCAATCATTTGTTATTAAGGAGCTATGCTCATTATCTGTGGTACCTAGATGAGAAGGGGACACGTAAGGAGAAGTTCACATGTAGGACATACCTTAATTCCATAAGAGACTTAGGATTCCTCTCCATAGTGCCAGGAGACAAACTTGTTCTCATCCCTTCACAGACTCTTCAAAATAAATCATGCCAAGAACAGACCCTCACCAGAGGGGCAGCGTGAGTGTAGTATCATCTTTTTAGCTCAACTGACTTAGTTTAGCTGGACTGAAAGCCCCCTGGGTGCTGGTTAACATGCAGGTTAATGGCTCAGTGCCTGCTTCCCTAGCTAGCTTGTGTCTCCTAAGCATGGATTCAGTGTTTGGCAACATCCAGGGAACTGATAGGATATGCACTATATCCAGTGAACCAGAATGCTGCTGGTCAGTCATTGCTGCAGGCTGCCACAGCAGTACAAACAGTAAATAGCCATTGTATAACCAAACCATTTGGTTGCAGTCTAATTCTTGCCATTTGAAGTTAAAGTAAGTGCTCTGCAATGGAGGTGAGCGATTCAGGTGGCTCAAGTGATTTAAGTGGTTGATGTGTGAGCTTCAGATGAACCAGGCTGATCATGCTCTTGTGTTTTGGGAGGCCCCAAACCTTTTTCTCTCTGAATAAACTGATACCTGGTAAAGCAGTTGGCCACATCTGAAGATCATCCCTAGGCAGAAGTCTCTTACTTCTGTGGTACCTGCAAGTATACAGGACTTCAGCAGTCCTGCTTATGAAAGGAATGAAGTGATCCAGCAGACCTTCAAGCTCTAACTGGTACTTGCCTACTCCAGAAATACTGAAGATTTATCTACACATTGAGCATAGAATTTGGGTTTAGGAATTCGATGAGACATTGATAAGATATTTCCCCCCACACTTTATTCCTATTTCTTCTGAATTTTGTTTACTTCTGGAGGCAGGGTGCTGCTAACTGCTCCTTGCTCCCCGTGTTCGGTTTTCAGCGACAGCTGCTGGCAGATGGCAGTGCCCTATGAGCAGTCCCTGTTATTTGTGTTAAACAAGGTACCAGCAGCCTGTATTGCCTGCTAAAAATTACTGAATTGGGTGGAGAACAATTTTATGCGGCTTTTTCTTTTGCAACCCAGTTTCCTGACGTTTTTTGGTATGCTACTACTGATACGCTTTTCTGTGTTCCTTCAGTTCACATCTTTATAGCCAATTGTTCATGCACATTCTTTTAATGTTAGTTCTTCATACTGATTCTTCAGATAGTCTAAGCAATGCCTGGAGACAGCTGCTAATAATAAAAACTTGCTAATTTGGTGCTCGTATCTGCCTCCACTTTCACACCTCCTCTGTGCTATTACCACTTCCATATCTGATAATGTTTGAGTCATGGAGTTTGTGAGCATTTTTCAGTGTGTCAACAGATAGTAATCCTGCCTGTCAAAGTGAGTATTAACACTTAATTACACAGAACATAACACTGACATGGCCACTCCTGCTTCCGATTTGTGAAAATGTAAAGCAAATGCGTAAGAGTCTGGGATCTGACTGTTGATCCTAAGCAGTATTACAATTTTAAAGGAATTTACTTGCTTGTCAAGATCCTTTTACTTGGTGAATGAGTAAACAGAAATAGTGAATCTCTGCTCTCAAACAGTTTTTACAACTGATTTGGGACAGATGTATTTGCAGAGCTCTGAGTCACTGTGAAAGCCCATATATATATACTGTATATATACACGACTGTATAGCTTTTCACATGCGACTGAGAGGCTACTGTGAAATAAATGGTATGGAAGGACTGTTATTTTCCTAGTTAGATTTTACCCTTTAACACATATTTAATTTTGAACAGCTTACTCCCATTTTTTTAACATTCCTCAACTCATGTACTCTTTTTTGATGCATGTAAAAGGAGCAGTCATATTTCAAAAGGTCTTTCACATGAAATTTTCAATGTTAATGCTAGAAAGCAGAACCATGCCATCTTAGTCTTGGTACATCCTTGTAATGCTTGTACCACTGACTTAAGGCATGCTCCTGTATCTGAAATGAAATGTGTTCAAAATCAAATATTTTAATTCTTTGACATGTGTTATTCTCTGGTTCGTGCTCTGAAATGTAAATTCTAGGTGTGTCTGGACACCTTACAGCACATGAGACACAGAGTGCCTTTAATAACCTTGAACTTAGGCTTTTTTTGTCATGGAGTACACAGATGTATTACAGAACATCATGTGTTTGAGTGAGGACCTGCAGGGTGTTTTACCTCTTGTGAAACAGAAATGGTGCTCCTCTGCTCTGAGTCATGTCTTTTGTCCTGTACAAGAATGTGAAGTGAGTGAAAGATGACAACAAAATGATCTAAAAATAAAGACTGAATAAAAATGGGGCTATAGGAAATCATACAAACGTGAGGGAGCAGCAGTCTCTGATTTCCAAGGTGCTTCAAAGATCTTTCTTTCCCTCACATCTCTGTGACCTGATGGCTGCAAACCTTTACCATGGGGTAATTGTCTTTATAGCAAACTTAGAAAACAAATCTCTTCTCCCCAGTCATCACTTATGGTAAACCTGGATTCAGGGAAAGATATCATCAGTGCTATTGCACTGAGAAAGGCCCAGTAAGTAGTTGAAGACCATTATCTCAACCTGGGAGGCTGTTACGGAGTTTCCAAGATAGAAGTGTCTCGGACTACAACCCTATTGAGTTTATTTTGCTGAACAGCCTTGAAAGAAACCTGTCTAGGATTAAAGCAATCTGTTATTTCTGTTGTTACTTCTGATTAGGATTTATGCTCAAATGTTGTGCTACTTAGTTTTGCAGTTCATTGCTCATGTGCTCAATTCTATCCCTACCTAGTAGGGACACTACAGTATTATGGATCCATTTTATCTTGATTTGTCTGCCTTGTAAGTCCCAGAGAGTAGGGGAACCTGAAGTTTTGGAGGCCTGTCCAGAAAATCTTCATGCATTACAGTACATGCCATAACATGTCTGAACAGGAAGAAGGTCCAAATTGGTCATCCTTGATTCACCCTAGATAGTTATGCTAGGCTTTCAACTTGTGTCTAGCAACTTAAAAAACACCAGCAAGAAGGCATTGTTAGTGGCAGTATTAGATGTTTAAATTATCTCCTGGGTATGACAAGGTTTTACTGATTTTTTACTTTCAGCATCAAACTGTGTGGAGTGACTTCATAATAGTGGAGAATAAAGAATCATGACTTCAGTCACTAGGAAGTATTTAATTGAATTGCTGGACTGAAAGGGATACCTGACTCTTGCTTTTTGAGCATGATACGAGTTGATCTGACAAACAAGGCGACACATGTGCCAGTTCCCAGGATGGCTCACAAAGCACACAGCTTGTGAACTCCTGTTATGTGTTTTGCAGTAATTTCTGTCTTGCCTTCTATATTCCCTCTCTCACCTTCCCTGTGTGTTATAGAAGCTTAATCTCTAGCTCTGCTTGGGCCCTTTCTAGAGCCTGTTTTCATCTCCCAAAACTTTAACTTGGGCTGTGTACATCAAGTATCATATTAAGCTCTGGTTACATAGATTTTGGCTGTGTTATGTAATCTGTGTTTCAGGCAAGTAGTAAAAATCCTTCTAAGTTTTAAGGTTAATGAGTTTAAGCTTTAAGGTGAATTGTATATCCTATAACCAAAATAAGAGTAGGAAATGTTCATCTTAACATGTCTATTTATGCTTTTCTTTACAATTTTTGTTACAGTTTGACACAGTATTTAACAAAGGAGAAACACAGTTGTGTAGTGAAGTCACCGGTTCTCCTGGTGACTTCTGCATTTGCATCACGAGCAGCCTACTGAAAAGGGACCAGCTTGTTTCTAGGAGCTGAGCCTTTATATGGGCCACACTTTTACAGCTTGCAATTCAAGAATAAAGAATAAATGTCATGTAGGAAGGAAAGCAGCTTTCTACAGGGTAGACAAATCAGTGTAAGGGGGAAGAAGCTCCTATCCAATTTGTCCATTTGAATTATCATTGCAGTGATCTTTCAGGGTCACAGATGTACAGAATTGCTTTGCCAGCCAGACTTGCCTTAGGGAAAGGAGAGATCTCAAACTGTTTAGAAAATGGTTCCTTGTATTAATGAAGTGTTGTTTTCTTTTTGGTTTTGACTTACTGACTTCTTTCAAGTCTTGCATGGAGGCAGGGGTGCCTATGGGAACCCAGAAATGTATATAGATGGAAATCAGTTGGATTTAGGTATCCTGTGAGACTGGCAGGTAGGTTTTCTTTGCATCTGCATGGATTTGAGATTCCTTATGGCCATTCAGATCTGGGGTGTTTAGGTTCATGAACACCAGCATTTGCTGTTGATGTAAACTCACTATGATTTCAGTAACTTTAGTGAATGAGGAAGGACTTAAACCAGCAGTGGTCAGCACATTGTCTCAATCTTGTTCTGCATCAGCTTCTCTTAAGTTGGCAGAGTCACTTGTGAGAAGGTGTCACTGCTAAGGAAAGATGAGTGATTTTGACTTCTTTCTTTCCCTAGTAGTGGTGAAAATGGCTATGCCAGGCTTTTTAAAACTGCAGTCAGCGTTCACAGCTTTTACATGGGAATCTCTTTTTTTTTTTTTTTTTAATGTCTCCAATTCCATTTAGGTCAGCATTTGTTTTGTGAAGTCTTTAATGACTATATGCAGGGTAAGATGTTTAGCTGGGTTGCGATTAATGTTTGTATTCTTTGTGGTAAATGTGGATGATTCTGCTTGGCTTAACCTGCTTTTTTTAGGGCTATGTTGTATTACCTTGCACTTGCTGTAGCCTAAGAGCAGCACAAGGGCTGTTACTTTGGCTGAGCTGATGTCTTATAACTTGTTAAGCAGCAATAATTTGATCACGTGTCTGAGTCCTGAGGTAAATTCATCCTTCGTTTTTACTAGACAGACTTTGCCCTTGAACCAGAGGAGATCTTTTGCTTGCTGTAAATCTCTATTCATAGCTTCCACCACCTCTTACCAAGTTCTGAACTTTGGTTTAAACCAAGTGATTAAGGTCAAAATGAGCCTGCCCTTAGTCCCTTTGTTTAGCTCTTCTAGTGGGCAAGGTGGCCGTGGATTTAGAGTCAAGTGGTATAGGTGATACAGGAGAAAAACTGGTAGATTTCAGGTCAGATGAATCAAGATTTTACTGCTCTGTCACACCACATTTTTTCAATTCGGATTTCCTAATCGATCCTGACATATTTATTTGATGCAGTAACTAGCTTTATGTGGGGAAACTGATTTCTCTCATCGTTCTTTCATGGATGTAGCAGTTGTGGAAGTCTTTTACTGTGCACACAATATATAGGAGGAAAATAGGGTGGTTACTAAAGCAGTCATATGACCAGCTGTGGTATCAGAGTCAATTATTGAGTCCAACTTTCAGTCATGGCAGAAGGTTTTGTATAGCTGGGTGACAGGTTTAAGTTTTACCCCGGTGCAGGGACCTGAGGATGATTGAAAAAGGATGCTGAGTCATGGGGAGAAAGTGAACAGCAGCACTGATGGAGGCCAAATAAAAATGGGTTGTCAGGACTATGTTAAACAGACTGATTAGGACACAACTATTTGCTTTTTTTAAACTACTCTTTTTCTTTTAAAAGGAAAGGAGGAGGATATTTGTGCTTATTTTTTGTCTATATGTAAAGTCTGAATAACAGGAATTATTTTTAACTATGCTATGACTGCATTATTTATATTGAAAGCTCTTTCGGAAAGATGCTTTCTTCTTTGTAGCACACTGGAGTTCCCTTGCTTGCTCAGGGTTTCACATTGCCTCTGAAATACGAATATCAGATTTAGTAGTCTGAAGTCATTAATGACAAAAGGAATGAAAGTTTCAGTGATGTCTTGACTCCACCTTTGTATTTCCTTTTCTCCCTCTGAATATGACTTGCTTTATTTGCTGTACCTAATGATGATGATTGTTTATGGGGGAGAAAAGTGGATGAAGGTGCTTAGATTTATCTTTTGTTTTAAAGGCATTGGGGAGTGAGTGAAACAAGCTTCAGGAAAACAGAAGCCACGCTGACTGTTAATATTTTATAAGCTGTGTTACTGTGACACAGTTTTGGCTTTGGAGCTTTTTTCCCATGATTTTTTTCCTTGAAGCAGTGATTTGCTTAAATTGGGGCTTTGAAGGGTGTGTAAAGAAGGCCCAAGAAACTGATGTGTCTCAGGAATTGGAGCTTTCCACTTGTAGATCGGGCATTCACACTGTGCTTATATTTGAAGCCATAGTAAATATCAATTTGATTCTTTAAGTTCTGTAAGCCAACCACATAGAAACCATACACTGTCCTGAAGTATCTGTTGAACAGGCCACTACTTGATGTATTAAAACATCTCCGTGCTCACTTGAAACTGCATAGAAGAAGAAAATCTGAGATATTAGCGTCTAAAAAAAATGAATGCTCTTGCATTCACCTCCATCCCCAATGTATAGAGCTGGAAACACAATTTAGCCTAGTGTGATGATGGTTAAATAAAGGGAATCCTATACTCTGATACATCTTCTGGCATGTGCTCTGATTTTGACTTTTCTGCATGACCTGGAATCAGCCTCCTTATGTGAATTTTGCCTTTGTTTTCACTGAATCAAAAACCTGGAATTAATACCATCTAGATCATACACAAGTCTGTGCAGAGTAGTATTATAAATTACTGTTATGGAACATTCATTCTTAAAGTTACTGAACAAACATTTTTTCACTAAAAGTAAAACATTTCTTCCTACTCTGAGTTTGGGTGCTTTTAGAGTCCAAAATGTTTTCATAATCTGTTATCTACTAGTTTCTGGGTTTGCTTCTAAAAAAAAGAACATTTTCAAAGCTACCATGGAAATCACTGATCTTCAATGATCGTAATAAATACAATAAGTTTTCTTCTACAATGATCCTGAGAAAAGTGATATGCTAGCTAGCTATTCATTAGTAAATGAATTTTACTGATTAAGGGAATGTTTATTCTCTTTTGAGACACTGGGAATAAAAGCCAAGTGAGCTTCATTGTTGGCAAACCATTGCTTCCCTGTGCCAGGAACTATGAAAATGAATGTGATGTGGGTAGGGAATAGAGACTTCTCACCAGCTCTGACAGGTTGCTGGTCGAAGCTCTGGATGTAGTTGAATGTGCTTACGTAGACATTACGAACGCTGGCACAAGCTGCAAACACAGGCACTGGTGTCATGGTGCTGAAGCACAGTTTGCAAAATCCTGTATCTGTGCAGCTTATCAAAGACTCTGCTTGCTCTCATGGAGTTGAATTGAAGTGGTGGGGAGGCAAGAATCATCCTAAGTCCTACTTTTATTAGTTGGGTGTAGGCAGAAACGTCTACTTTGTAGTGCATCAGGGGAGTGCTGATGCAGCCAGTCAGTCCTACTAAATACTGCAGAACAAGCATCAACACCAAGTCAGGTTCCCCATCCCTTTCCATTGCTGACAGCTGCAGTGGATGCTCTGGAAAACATACAGCCGACTGTAACCTAGTAGCCATTGTCCCAGGAGCTCAGAAGCATCTCAGACCACTGTTTGGTAACCATTTCTGGCTACAGAGCATAGCCTTGATCATAAAATTCAACTTTGAGTTTTTCTTAAAGAAACAAAACTTGTCTGTACACTTTACTTGCATATGTGCCTTCGCAGTCTGTAGTAACATGTGTCTTTGTAAAGATGAAGCATTAATTTATGGTAGAGATTCCTGGTCATCACACTGGTCATGCCTGTTGTAGTAGTTGATAATCTGTCTTAAGAGGCACCTAGGCTGTCGAGTTGTTGCTCATTGGTCCCTAATTTTCCCTCTGTGGTTTTTCTTTTGTTTCAACCACCTGCAGTTTTAGACGTTCTTATCTCATGGCTATTGCCAACTGAGCATTTTACAGTATTTAAATGGTCATCTAATTAAAGTCTATTAATTATGCATCAGGCAAGACGTTCTGGGTGGGAGTCATTGATGTGTGATGTGCATAGCACCATACAGTTTTTGCAGATGTACCTATGTTCTTGCATTAGCCTTTAACCAGACAGATGAACGAAGCCCTGGCTCCTGTTTTCTGTGGCTGTACAGGAGACGTAGGCTGACAGCCTTGTTTTTTCCATCTTTGTTCAGGAATAATTGCACATGTTTTGTTTCTTGGCTCAGAGGTGTCTGCTTGGAAAGTTCAGGATGTGCAACCATCTCATAAGAGGGTCATTCACGGCAAATACGAGGTGCTGGGCAACATGTTGCCCCTGTTACTGATTGTAAACAGATCTAAATGAAGGTACTGGGGTAGGGCTGGTACTGCAGCTTCCCCAGGTCCCTCCAGCACATCTTACTGGCTTAACTGCACCGACCCAGCTATCCTCTGAGACCTGTCCAGAAAGGAAACAAGGCTGCAGCATGACATTTTCATCTCCTTGTAGATATTTCTGGAAAGCTTTCTGCTGCAGGATTGTGTGCAGTAGCAGGCTTTGCAGGATGTTCTGTGGTGGCTGGAAGTGGGATCTGCAGCATTTCTGTCTTCTCCCCCAGATGTTACTGGGTTACTGGAGGCAGCAAGAGACTTTTGCCCTTTTTGTAACAGCCCTTTGTCCTAAAAATGTCAGGATGCTCTTTCCTTCCTAGTACACCTCTGCCTGCTGGTTGTCAGTGCTTTACACCCCAGTGTGCTGTGTTTGTAGAGAATGAGCATCCCTTCAAGAAGCAATAAGTGATACAATAGAAACTGCAGTTTCCCTTTTTTGACACTGAAGGGTGTTGGGGCAGTCAGCATCAAGGTGAGCTACACTGGCCATAATTCCTGAGGAGGTAGAGAGAGGGATCTGTGCAGGGAATGCCAGTTGAGGAGTGGAGGCTGGAGAAGTGCCTCATCCTATGATGTCATGGCAGCAGATGGTGCAGATAGCTGGAAATTTGGACCTGGTCTGTGGGGCTGGAGTCACCTGCCCTGTCTGCACATGATGCTCCTGCCCTTCACTGCTGAAAAACATCTGCTATTTAAAGGTTTCAAATTGTTGGTGTACCTCATAATTATCTTCATCTGTATAGGGTGTAGACAGTCCAGTAAGACAAAATTTCACCTATCTATTTCCCCAGGTATCTACTTGTTCATTCGGGTTTTGGCTGATAAACCCCAAGCTGTCGCCAGCAGGTGTCTCCCTGGGAACTCGGTTTAGTCTTTGGTTGGTGTTTTCCTGTAGCAGTTCTGAGCACCAACCCTGTGAAATACAGAGAACTCAATTGCAGGTGTGGCTAAGCTTCAAGCAACCTGTCAAGAACAACTAAATTAAAACATTTTTTTCTAATACGTTGTGATGTGTTTTTCTACTTTATCAAAACCTTTTGCAAATGTCCTTTTTTGAATGTGCATAAACCAGATTTGAAGAAAATTTTGGGAAAATAAGAAAACATTTGTGACGTTATTTGCATCTTTAGTAGGAGGGAGAGAAAGTGATCTATAAAGAAACCCCATATGTTCAGGAATGGAGCTTAATCCAGACTGGCAATGCCCTGAAGTCTTCATGCCCTTGAGAATGTCCCTCAGCTCTGTTTCAGTTTACTCACATGTTAAAATACCAACAAATCCTTCTTGCACCTGCTGAATGGCTGTGCCTTTTAACCACATTTATGTAAATTTTTAGAGTGAATACTGTGCAAAGCTGACCACAGACCCGGCACGGGGTGATGTTTCTAATGTGGATGATTAGGGGCTGGGTGATGCTGCCTGAGTTCTGACACTTGTTCACTGCAAACATGGAGTCCAGGCTGTTTCCGTAAGGTTTCCAGCAAATGCAGAGATGGAGGTTAGAGTGAGGAGGGAAAGGGTTCATTGATTGCTCTTTACCCTGACACATCCCTGCCACGTGTCCATATGGAGATGGTGCCTGAGGGAGCTCCTGTGCTTCTGCAGAAAGGAATTTTTCTGCCCTGTGAACAAAGGCAGAAGAATTTACTTTCTTTTATATAATTATTTTCCTAAATAATTAAACTTCAGTAAGGTTGAGGCAAAGTCTAAACTCTGGCACTGCGCAGCAGACAGGGTTAATATTAAAATGGAAGACAGTGTGCTTTATCTGCGGTTTGGGTGTGACGGAATGCTTTTCTGCACCTATACCAGTCCTGCAACTAGGCAGTAGTAGTAGTAGTTCTGGAAAAAATATTCTCTGACTCTAAAAGATCCAACCTGCATAAACAGCCTTTCTCATTGATTGGTATCTCTAGGGCCAGGAGCCCACTTTGTGTTTTTTATCTGTGAAGATTATGCTAATGAGAACACTGTGAGGAGGGAGTAATAATGTCTGTGCTTGGGGCAGTGCAATTTAAAGGGTATTTTCAAGGGTCCAGAAGAAAGCAGGGACAGCACCCCCAAGCACAGTCAGCAGGGAAAGCTGTGACAGTGAAACACAGAAATGACACCCTGTTGTGGAGCGTATTACAGGCTCTGAAAGAGCTGGGGTGTTTGTGGAAGGATGCATTTAGAGATGGTTGTGTCTCCATTCAGGTGAATGGCTCAGGGGTGTCCGGCAAGGCCCAATGATGAACCTCTGGGGCAAGTGGAGGGCAGGGACAAGCTGGGTTTGCTCCTGGAATTGAAACTTTATGTAAATGTGTGGGCTTTTGGGATGGGTGTGGTTTTCCAAGGTACGCATGGTGGATTTCCTGATGCTCTTGAGGTCTAGAGGAAGGCTCTGTGCCTGGCTGGAAAAAGCACTGTGGGAATATTGTATTTCCAAGGATGACTTTGAGGAAAGCAGATCCTTATCTCTTTCTCTTCTCTTTTATTTTGCCTTATCTACGTGTCTGCATCTGTCTCTCAGTTATTTAATTTTTTTAAATCAGTGTGGGGTAAAGGTTCTGTCTGTGCAGCCCCTAGCCCATGGGTGTTTGATTCTTGTTTAGGTATCTGTATGAGCTGTACTGAAGTAATTGGTGAAACTAATAAATCCTGGCTTTTTAGTGGATTTTTATCAGCTTTCGATGCCGTAGTGAATTCTTTTGGCTGTTTGAGCTGGTGCGCTCCTTCCCTCAGTATCATATCATCAGCGATTTTGTTACCTCCTGTTGATATTTAATTTTACAAAACTTGTAGGAATGCAAGCTTTGTATAATTTGTACCTCCTCTAAATCTACTTAAAGCTAATGGAAACTTTCATATGGCTGAAAACTGTCTAAATGACAGTTTCACTAACTCTTAAAAATTCCCATTTCTGGGTATGTTAGTTTCATGAACAGAAGTTTCTAAAAACTTTGCTGTATTCCTCAGAAAAGTAATTTAAATCACTCATGAGTTTCATGATTTCAAATCAGTCTTCTACAGGACGATTTTGTTTGACTTACCAGGCCAGTCCTTGAGAGCAGATTTTGAGTGTTGCCAGGGCTATTGCGTATTCTCTCAGATAGAAGCTGGAATTTTCTTTCCATATATGGACTACATCTGCCTAATCTGGTGTTGGATCTGGTCAGGTTTGAGTGTACAACAGTTTCCTCATATCAGTGTGATAAAGGGAACTTTAAAATGTAATTTATTTGTTATTTCTAGTGCCTGAATTGTTTTTCTGCTTACAGAGATATGGTATGCATCAATACTCTGAAATTGCTGTAGTGTTGTGCAGGATGTGTATCGTAAGCAGGATGTGTATCAGAAAACTGCTTATATGATTTATTTGGAGCAGAAGACAATTCCAAATTTTACTTCTTTCAGGATTCTTCTTTTCCTTTTCGGTATCGGTTGAAAACCTGTTAGGTTCATTAGCTCATGATTAGACAGAATGAGGCAGCAGCCAAGATGATGAATGTCCCCATTCCTGGCTAAAGAAGGAAAACTGAAGCATTTGGGCTTAAAGAAAAGCATATGGAGTGTTGTAAGGATTATTAAGACAAAAAGCATTTGTTTGCTAACGTGGCATGGCATTCTTGTCTTGGGTTTCTAAGCACCACCTTAGGTGTGGCTGATGTATTTATTGTGTTTATTAAGATCACAAATGGCTAGATTTACATTGCAGAAACCTTATTCAGAAGACAAACTCCCACCGCCATGATACATATTCTAGTTTAAATAGGGCGATATATGTGAGATAAGAGAAAGAAGCCAAGGTGCTGGTGATATGCATGTCCTTGTAGATAGGATCAGTGCTGTGGCTGGTCAGTCCTGGTGAGCCCTTGAAGGGGTTCCTGCTGAGGTTGGGTTTTTGGGAATCCACTTCAAAGCCAGATGTGAAGGATGAGATGGTTCAGCAAATAGTGCCAGAAGGCAGCAGGAGGGGTGGACTGGGACTGGAGCTCGTGGCTGGGGAGACCTGGACCTGAGGGGAGAGAGTTGGTGGGTGGCACTGGGTGGGCTGACCAGGGTCACTGAGCGATCGGCATTTTAGAGGCTCAAAACATTGCCTGGTGTGGAGGGTGGGAAAGGAGGGGCTGTGTCTGGGGCTAGGAGAGAGCAGCTGTGAAACTGTGGGAGATGGGCAAGCGGGAAACCCTAATGATGTGCTGTGCCCATGTACTTCTGCTTGTAGCTGCAACTTCTTTGTTTTTAAACATTTAATCCTGCTGAGAAGCATACGTATGTTCCTTTAGCAGGTTCATAAACTCATTTTTCGGGAGAAACCTCTACAATACTTTTGTTGGAATTGGACAGGCTTGCAGCTAAGCTGTGCATGGATTTTGTGTGTGCTAGTGGGAAGAGACATGTAACCTTGGCTGAGGTTGTCTCCCTTGGAGGCTGATGGGACACCCACAGAGAGGAGTGAACTGTGCCTCATGTCCTATGGGAGACATAGCTGGAGATGGAGGTGCCAGACACTGCCCTGGGGGCAGGGCGTGAGCTGAGATGTCCGAGGGGTGTCTTGTCTCAAAAATGTGGACCAATGCATGTGGCCTAGCAGAAAGTAGGAAAGAGGAACATACACTGTTTTCTTTGGCATTGGTGGGTTTGCTAGGTTGTGTTCTTGGCTTTTAGAAGGTTCACAGATCTTCAGGGAGGTGGGCTTTGGCCACCTAGTAGGAGTTGAACATGGGATTTGGATGTGCGGAAATGGGGATCAGCTTTAGCAGTTGTGTGACTGCTCCTGGTGCAGGATGCCATGTATAGGGTGGTAAGGCAGGTGTCCCTGGTGCCATCCACCTTCATCTGCACCCGAAAGGGAGATTCTTCTAAGAGAGATGCAGATGATAACTTGCAAGCTGTATCCATCTTGCCTGTTTTAGCTGCACTGATGCTTGGAGGTGGAGCATATGATAAATGAGCACAATGGGCCCAGGACAAGTTTAGTCCCTTACAGTCAAATCTGAAGACCATAGTGGGGCATCTTCATTAGAAACAGACACTTTTCCCAGTCTGCCATCATTACAGAATGGTTGTCTTCCTTAAAGCTTACAGGCAAATAAGTAAAAGATTTGAATCTGACATCCTAAAGTTTTTAAAAGCTGGAAAAACATCTCATTCCGTTGGAAAGGAAATTTGAGATTTACTTCCCTTTCAGAGGTCCCAGACTGATGCTTCAGGCAGGGGAAATGCTGGCCGTTGTTTACCGTGGTTCCTGAACAGCTAGGGCAACCTCCTCTCAGCGTTTTACACCTTCCCCAGACCTGAAGGGGTTACATTTTAAAATGAATAATGACTAAATTTATTCGTCATGGACAAATGATGACAGCTGTTGAGATGCTCCTGTTAGCGCTTCCCAGGGGATAAAGTCAGGCTGGATCCTAGTGCAAGCCAGCCGAGCCAGGCAGACTCAGCTCATCTTCATCCTGGATTATTTGTCCTGGGTTCCCCTCGCTAGAAGGAAATTTCCTTCGTAGAAGTGAACTGAAGTTTCCTCTACTGAAATGGGTGTTGATGAGAATCTTGCAGAGCTGCAGTTGTAGCGAGAGGACAGAGGCCATGGCTGTTTAAATCCACGTGGGAAGACAGCATACTTAATGAATACAAGGGGCAATGACTGATTATGTTCTGGACTGAAAGCCACAGCGCTCTGTGAAGCACTCTTACATCTGGGCACGCTATGGAAAATATGAAGGAATGTTGAGGAAGCTTATTTGCAGAAGGATATGTACTTGTAAGCAATTTTTTTTCTTCTTCTTAAATAATGTAAAGGAATTGAAAAATGTAAAGCAGATTGTCTTCTCTCTTTCTCTGAGGCAGCAGAGTGGCGAGCAGACAAAGGCCTCTTTTATAAGGGCATGTCTCTGACAGAGTACTATAAGGTCCTTTTAAATGAGCACTGGAAGTGTCTTGGGATGGGAGAGCATCAGTGGTTATTTAATGTTAGAATTAGGCACTGATTCTGCTTCAGTGCACCTCAGCTGGTGCCCCGAGAGTTACACCCATGCTGAATTTACCATTTGCAGATACGCTGAAAAATATGATCCTAACTCAAGTGATTATTATGAACAGGAATCAATGGGTGGCAAAAAAAAGGGCTTTTTAACAATAGTGTATAGTAGCTTGTTTTTCTGTTCTTCTCTGTACTCCTGTGTTCAGGTTTCTTTCTGTTCTTTGTTTCTCTTTCTGTCCTGCACACGTGCTGCTGGCAGACTTGATGTGCAGTTCTGAATGTGGTGCTGTCATTCTGCACTGCTTGGATGAGAAAATACTGTTGGGTTGCTGAAGGGATATTTTGGTTTGATAAATATGTAATGCTTAGTTTGTAGAGTTAATGAACAGGAAGATGTGATTGTAATCCAGACATCCCCAGAACTGTGGGTGGGCTGGTTGGATTTTTGGAATGTTATATTTTTGCTAATGCTCAGAAAAGCCTGTTTTAGGTGAAAATCGTAGTTTATTTAATTGCTAAAGTGCTACGGGAGTGTGATGCTTTTAATATCTGGATGTTTTTATTTTTTATTTACTATATGAAATAGTAAACCACACCCTCGTCTCCTTTCAGAGGGATGAGGCTTTAAAAATGCAGTGAGTTAACTAAGACTGCATCTAGATAGCCTGAAATGCAGCTATGGAGAATTTTATTACCCAGTGAAAGTGACTATGAACTAGTGAAGTATCTTTTGTTTTGAATATGACCAATTTTCTCTTGGCTGGTAATACATATGTGGCAAATAATAATTTGCTTAATATCTATATAGGAGCTTTTGAAATAAGTGCAATTGGGACAAGTTTTGCTTAGAAGTTTTTGGATTGAACGTCTGTGGAAGTCTCTCTGAATCACTTAAACCCCTTCCGAAAGGCTTCAGAGATTACATGTTTTAAAGTCTGTTTTGATCTGCCCTGACCTTGGTGCAACTCTCACCAAATAACGTTTTTGAAATATTCCTGTTTGAACTACACTGTGTCTTTATGAAACAAAAATTCAATTTTGCTTTTTAAGAACTGCCTGTGGTAGAATTCACTGGGTGACACACCTCCTAACCTCGCAGAGGGTTAGTCCTCATTGCAAAAAATTGGGGGGGGGGGGAAGGGAAGAGAGCGGAAAAAGGCAGTTGAGAATTTAATTTGGTTTTAACCTTCAGCCAGTGGCCTTGTATATTTTTCTATTAAGTGAGAAACAATATTAATAAATCACATTGGAAAACCGTGTTAATAAATCTGGAGTTGTTGTGTTAACACAGAATATAATCAAACAACTTATTAAGAATCTGGCTAGGCTAAACAAACTCCTGCAGTGAATTTTCATTTAATTGAATTAAAAACATATTTTCTAATCCTTTAATCATTCTCATGATTGTTCCCTGAGCTCTTTTCAAATTATTTTTGAATTACATGTGTCAGCACATGACTGGTGTCAATAGGGAGCTAGCATGGTCTCCATGGCTGCCTCCAGGCACTGTGGAAAGAGAGGGCCTACATCCTAATTATGGCTTATATTCTTATCCTTAACAGTGTGACCTGAAATTTCTTTCACTTCATGTGTTCATTTTTACCTTGTTCATTTTTTGCCTGAACAACAGTACAAGTACCTGTTATTATGTTACCTCTGTCCTTTAGATGTTGCTTTTTTTTTTTTAGCCCTTTCCTGTATTTCAAGACATCTTGAACATCAGAATTAAGGGGAGTGATGTCCTTGGCCACCTCTTTTAACTTTTTGAATGCTTCTGTGTACCTGCCATTTCTGTGTTGTGCTGTGGTTGGATTATGGCATCATGTGCACAGGACCTATTGAAAATAGGGTGATTGGGTTTTTAGATGCTCTGTAATGGTGCTCCTGTGTCCAGGTCCTAATAAACCAATGCCACTTAAGGCAGGGAAGACTGAAGGTGATTGAGCTGAGAACAACACAGGCTTTTCTTTCTTTTCTTTTGCTACCCCTTTAATATGCCTATACTGTTATCAAGTTAATTTTTTACTTTGAGAAAGCTCAACCTGTATTGAATTTCACTCATTAGTGTCTAACTAGGAGCCTGCATTTGTTACTAGATGTTCCCAGGTGCTTTCCTGAGCAGGGATGGATTAAAGCACCTGCTTGACTTTTTACCAAGTGAAAATTGTGAAGGAAATGTTCCTAAACCTGTGGAGAGTGGGTGTGCGCCTTGGGTTATTGGAGAGGGATAGACATGAAGCAAGTCTCAAATCTTGAATGAAGTGTTAGTGTGGAGAAGGTAAGTGATGGGGACTGAGCTGGCTTTCTGACCTCAATAATTATGTGTTCCATCTACATCAGCTGCCCAAATGCTTTGTCACCTTTCAACCTAAGGCTGGCTTTTCAAGTGAATTAGATAATCTGTGTAAAACTGCAATATAAGCACTCCTTTGGAATTGAAGTGACCTTCAGCGAGAATCAAAGTGACTGTAGTTCATTTTAAGTTCATTTATGTTCGTGTTTGGTGGTAGAGGCTGAAACTGGATGTACACAGAAAGCTCTTTAAGTTTTAATGCACCTTTTATTCATGTTTTTATAAATTTGAGGTAACTTCTTCTGTTTCCTTGTAAAGAATATCTAGTGATAATTTAAAGAGTTAAAGGGGATTTATAACTCTGGGTCTATCAAGAGCATGGATATTGCCATGTGAACTTTCCTGAGTTACCCTATTTATCCTCAGTTTGGTGCAGGCAGTTGGCAGATGTCACCGGGCAGCCTCTGCTGCCTCATCTCTTCCACACCTGTATCTTGGACTTGCTCATGGTCTTGGTTTCGCTACAGTCCATGGCAAAATAGCTGTTGGAGGCATCAACATGAGAGGTGCAGACTGTATATACCCCAAGTGTTGTCTGTGGCTTGTGTCTTTCTGCTGTAGATTTGAAGTTTGCTCTTTTTATCTGAATGCATTCATTGAAAGGGTTTCTAACATAGTGGCTGCAATAGCAAAGGATTGAGTTCAGTGGCTGAGTGAGCTTGGGTGAATAACTGGATTTCTAGGATGAGGACACTGCTGAGATGAGGGCTGGCAGAGCAGACTGGAACATGCAGCGTGTTTGCTAAATCGTAGGCACGTTCTTTGCTTCACTGGCCATACAGCTGAGTGTGGTTTTCTTTGGCAGATAAAATTTTTGATGATGAAGACTCCGTGGATGGGAACAGACCTTCCTCAGCCAGCTCCTCTACATCTTCCAAGGCCCCTGCAAACTCGCGCAGAGTTGGGATGGGGACTACCCGCAGACTTGGGTCTGCACCTCTGGGCGCCAAGTCTTCTAGTAAGTGAATACCATGACATTGATGTGAAGTATTTATAGTGTTCATACTGAGCTTATTGCAAGGACTTCCAGACTGGCCCCCAGAATCCAGTAACAAATTTTTCCCTGTGAAATCATGATGTGTGTTCTCTGTGTGCCACAGCCAAAGTCGGGTTGGATGAACCCCTATAATGTATTTTGCATTTTTGAAAGGTTGGACGTGTGTGGTTGTGCACTGAGGGCTGTGAGTAAATCATGTCAGTGTTGCAGTGTTCTTTAAACCTTTATAGCTGCAACTCTAACTGATCTGAGACAGGCTGCTTACGGCTACATGCTAAACTTTAGCCCTTGCAACCTAAAACTGACACACTGGCTTGCTTCTAAGACCTTTGGGCATTGCTGGTAATGAAGGCGTAGAAAGAAAACTGTGAGCAATAATTCTACATGTGACTATAATTCTACATGTGGCCTAGAGAAATGGAGAAAGTTCCCTATCTCAGACAGTCTCTAATCTGATTAGTATTCCAGAGACTATTTATCTTCCTTATAATTCGTCTGTTTGTGCACCTGTCAGATCTCCCCCTTCATCTATTATAGATGGGATTAAATCTTTAAAATAAAATCTCCCATATAATTAAAATAAGTATTCCCTTTCATCTTTCAGACTGTGTCCCCTAACTGTTGAGTGATTACTGTAATGACGTCCCTAATGTGCCCTCTGTGCCTATGAGTTGAAGGATGCCATGAATGTCTAGCCTGTGCCTGGCGTTGAATTTCCCTGATTCTGCTTTCATTACATCTGCAGCACTCTGAGGCTGCATGGATAGTGAACTTTCTCCTGATTAAGTGCCTTGATAGCTGGTGGTTTCTTAATTGATTCTCTTGTTGATAAGAAGATTGAAAAGGCTTTTTAATTTGTGTGTCAGCAGCCAAAGAGGGAGCAGGTGCTGTGGATGAAGAAGACTTCATTAAGGCATTTGAAGATGTCCCAACGGTTCAGGTAAGTAGAATTACATGTTAAACCACACTGTACTAAAAAGCAGAAGATGGATAGAGGATCTCATGCTAATCATCGGCAAATTGTGATTCATTGTGATGTTAACAAATCTTCTTTAAAGGGGAAGCAAGTTAGGAGTTGAAGGGAGGCAAGTTTTAAGTGATGGTATCTGCTGGTAGTTCCTGTGAAATCCTCAGAAGCAGAAGGAATGGGAGTGGGAGTGATGTGATAGAGGTATCACAGGGCTGGATATTGGGCTGGAACCGGATGTGCACTCTGCACAGTGCAGTCTGGTCAAATGAAGACTTAAATCAGCAGGAGCCACTCTCCATCTCATCTGTACCCTCTGGGAACTGAAAGCAAAAGTTGACCTGTGTCTCAGGGATTGGTGCTGTGTGAGTGTGGCAACTGGGCGGTGCATGTTTGCTGATTTAGCTGGATAGCTGAGATGCATCACATATCCCCTCTCCTTCACCAGAGCTTTGTGTTTGGGACGGCTGAACTGCACATGTGTCCACTCATGGTCTTTTGTAGGTCTTGACAAATATAGCCACTGGTAGCTGCAGGAATGCTGCTGTGTAACTGTAGTAAAATAATAAAAGATGAACCTTTAATCGTCTTGTGATAATTTTGTAGCTTTTGATTGCAGGCAGTGAGTGTAAACTCTGTGCATTATGCAAAAACAGTTGTAGCACATGATGTTTAAGCGCTGAGGAGCAAAGGACATAAGAATGTTGTTGGGAAGTGATCTGATTTTCTGGAATAAATCTTGCATTATGGTGCTGCTCTGTATTTCAATTTGTAGATTTATTCCAGCCGGGATCTTGAGGAATCCATAAACAAAATCAGAGAGATACTATCAGATGATAAGCACGACTGGGAACAGAGAGTTTCCGCGGTAAGTAGTGAACTTAAATATGATCTCTTTTAATAGAAAGTTTTTCTGCACTGGTCTTAATCCCATGAATAAGGGACTGGGATAATCTCAGGGTAAGGCCATAATGTAGTTTTAGTGATGAATACCTGTTATATTCCCCCAGACTGGGGGGAAACATTTCCTTATGAGGCTGAATTTAAACCACATCTGTGAGGGAGAATGCTATTTGATATACAAGAATCTGTTGAGGCAGGATCAGGTTAAACTGGAAGTCATGTAGCAAATCCAGATGTAAAGCTAGAAATTTACTAGCAGATGCTACAATCAAAATGTCAAAAGTCATACTCAGAATATCTTAAAACTTACCTCATAAGACAGAAAATGACTTTGATTGCAGAGAACTTATACTTCTGCAAAAGGAGGTGTGAAATAATTCAGAAAGAATTTACACACTTAGGTTTTGAATAAATAAATATGACTGGGAAATGTGGAAGTGGAAAATTGGATGTTATTTGCATGTCAAGACTGAGTTTTATTTGCTGAGGTAAACTGTGTTTTCATAATATGAATAGATGCATGGTCTTGTCTACACAGTAGACTTTCATCAGTGGTGTAGTGACTTCTGTCAAATCTTGTATTACAGATCTGAGTGGCAGACTGTGCTGATTCAGCTTACTTTTGTTTAATTTTATTTCTGTACTGAGTGAGAGCAAGCTTGAATCGAGGCAATGTGCGGGTGCAGTGGTGTACAGGAGGGCCTGTGAAGGTGTCCAGAAAAATGTCTGTAGAATGTGATGGTGATCCCTGTAATATTAATAGAAAATTTCCCATTTTTCATGGTCAGGGCTCCACTTCTATTAGAGCCAGATAATTGTTTTAATGAAGTCAATGGGCACATTATAGATATAAGTCAGTATTGCTCAGACCTGGGTGTGAACCATGCCCTTTAGGTCTAGATATCTTTTAAATATATGAGTCAGTTATGAGATGACCTGTTTTAGAAGCTGTTGTAAATGGGGTAACAGAGGGGAATATTTAAGATATCTTTTGGTTTAAAAACTAATATTTGTGTTATTGATAATACAGTTTGAGTAGCTGTATGCAACACTTCTGGATTTCTGTAAGTTAACGTGTTTATATTATATTACTTAGTATGTTAACCTATGAGTTGAATATAACATACAAAATAATAAAATTTCTTGGACATCAAGAATTAAGTTCCTCAATGCATGTTCAGGAGTAGTGTACAAGGACCCTGGAAACCAGATATTGACCCAGAATATAATTGTTCTTATATTTATCACTCATTAACAGTCACTGATTTCTTTTATGCTCCTAATAGTTGAAAAAGATCCGCTCCTTACTTTTGGCTGGAGCTGCAGAATATGATAACTTCTTCCAACACTTAAGGCTTTTGGATGGAGCATTTAAATTATCTGCTAAAGATCTGCGGTCTCAAGTAGTACGAGAGGCTTGTATCACGTTGGGGTAAGTTTACTTTCTGTATGTGCTTGAAATGTGATATAGAAAAAAGGAACAGACACTGGTCAAAACACAATTAGGATGCAACTCCTGCTGCTAGCTCTACATTGTTAGAGGTAGAAAATGATTTTGCTACAGTTGTTTCACCACATCCATTTAGGCCACTAATTGTAATTCTGCCAAACTGTGTTCCTCAGTATTAAACAATGCTGATTACAGATATGCAGAATTAGTGATCAGGCTGTACCTTCATGCATGATAGGGAAGGATTGAACAATAAAGCTGAAAATGTATATGTTTTGTTCCGATTCAGACTGAGCTAGTTTTTATTTTTGTTGGTCTATCCTTTGAAATATTTCAAGAAACAGGGTGCTCCAGTGTTTCTAACATTTATTTAAAAATTTGTGCATATTAAGGCAAAATAGGGAGTTTCAGTTATAATATAAACTAACTGAAAAAAATATTCTATCACCATGATCCCATTTGTTTGATAATAAATTTTTAACTGTGCTAGTTACTTTATTTTATGGTGATCTTACTGTTTCTCAGGGTTCTGGTGAATGTAGAGCACGAGTTTGAAATGAAAGCAAAGGAACTCTGTCCTTTGGAGTCGGAGAAGAGATGACAGTTGCAAAGATTGAGATGTCAGATGTGCTTATGTCAGATGTTCTGTCGAAGTCTGACTTGCTTAATCTTCGGCTCACTTATCACCATGACTTCATTCTGTTTTTCAGACATTTGTCATCAGTTCTGGGAAACAAGTTTGACCATGGGGCAGAAGCCATCATGCCAACAATTTTTAATCTAATTCCGAATAGTGCCAAAGTCATGGCCACTTCTGGTGTTGTAGCAGTTAGATTAATCATTCGAGTAAGTATACATCAAAAGGGAACAATATTACAGTTTCCAAATACTGCAATGTTTCTGATGAAATATGAATGCTGCTGCAGTGAAAATTAGATTAAATGCCTAATCTACTTTTCTGACTGTGCTGGGCTTGGCTGTCTCGGATGTCGTGCAGCCTTATTCGTTAAGCGCTGCCAAAATAGTAGGAAAAATGTTTCCTTTTGCAGAGCAAGAGATTTTGATCCCACTAAGAGCTGAGCAAACTTTTTTCTTTGAGAGGGTTTTAAACCTGCCTTGCAGCACAGTCTCATCCTCTTAATTATGCTCTACAATACCTCACAGACAGTTCAGGTTTCATAAAACAATTAGTTCACAGCAGTGGCTTCTGCTTAGTGATTTATTGGGTAATCTGTAGGTAGCCTGATGTCTCTCAAGTTGTCACCACTGGCAATTTAGATTCTACTGCAGCGTCTTTAGCTCCTTGACTCACTGGAGCCTGTCATTATAGAAGATAATAAAGTATCTGTTAAATATATTTTAGCAGATAAAATATATCTTTAATAATAAAAATCTATCCATATTTGTTAGTGTTGCTCTATTTAGCAGTTCTGCTTTTAAGAATTGAACTGCAAGAAGTATCTGAATACTGGGCTCAGGTGGCTGAAGGAGATGGTCTTTCGTTCTGTAGAACTGTGATGTAAAGATTTCTTCCCGTTTCTGTTGTTTTCTTCCAGCATACGCACATCCCTCGGTTAATACCCATCATAACCAGTAATTGTACCTCCAAGTCTGTTGCAGTTAGAAGGTGAGAATTTAGTTTGAATTTACTGGGTTTTACCAGTAAAATGGGTTTATATGTGCTTTCTGATAATGCAAATGTATTTGCTGTTATTTGTGAAAATGGTTTATACAGACACTCACTTATTATAACATGAACCTCACTCTCCCCTGTGATTTGGGTTCAAATTCAAAGTCAGCTGTCTTGTATAAACTGCAACACTGCGGAGAGGAAAAGGCATTTTTCATCAAAGAGAAATGTTTTTTAAACTAATCTTTATGCTTACGTGTTGTTGTAACATCATGTTATTTTGGCTTTTTTATGGACACATTCCTATTCCCCACTCTTAGCTGTTATGTGTTTTCTTTGAGCCAGTAGCAGTAGTAGTCTTCTGTGATAGCATGGTCTGGAAGGGAAGTTGGACTGGATGTGCTAATGGTCCTCTTTGCACTTAAAATCTAAGCACTTCAGTCCACTACCTCACTGGGAGACTCTTACCTCATCCACATAGATGAACTAGTTCTGTTCTAGTTAGACGCAAGGAAGGGCTTTGTTGTTGCTGCATTTGGTGGCAAACCTTGAAGTCATTTCAGCGCACTTGTGCCTTAGTTTCATGAAGTGAGGAAGGGAGATTAAAGTTGGAAAGTGTCCCCACACAAAGCTAATGGTGAAATTTCTGTGTGAAGCTTGAACTAACAGGTTCAAAGTATCAGCATGAATCTTCTGGCCTCCTATCCTGTTTAATGAAAAAGGGGCTTCCTGGATTGTTTTATGTCAAGGCCTCTCTACAGACTTCTTTATAGTGAGCTGCCTGCAGTTAATACTTCAGACTGTTTATTAATGGTGTTTTTAGAGATGTTGATGTTCTTATTGGGGTCTACACTGAATTTTGATGTCCCAAAAAGCTTCCTAACAAAAGATGTCTGTTGTTCAGAGTCAGGGATGGCAAAGCCAGCATGCCCAGATTAATTTAACTCAACATTTCTTCTTTCTCTTCTCTCAGGCGCTGTTACGAATTTTTAGACTTGCTGTTGCAGGAGTGGCAAACACACTCCCTAGAAAGGTAAGTTCTGAATACAAGTGGGTTAGTTCTCTCCTACCTATATCTGAGGAGGTTAATTCTGGAGAAAGGATAATCTAGGAGATTAAGATTGTACCAGGTAGCTCTAGTAGAGATTTTTTGGCTGCCAAAAAAAGCATGTGCTTATGTGCACACACACCATTTGTCCCTCTAATTCTGTCAGTCAGAGTTTGGTGAGTGTGTCTCCTATGCCAGCCTTGAAAAACCCAGCTGAGCAAATCCCTGAATTCAGTTATTTTTTTTAAAAGACTTTTTTTTCCTTTTGCACCCTGAAGTGAGATGTGAGGTGAAGGCTACTACACATCTTATCAGGAGCTTTTGAGGCTTCTACCTTACTTCAAACTAATGACCGGTTAAAGTAATTGTGGGAGAAGAGACTGGGACACAATTTCCTTAGCCCTGGACTGTGCAAGACTATTTAAGGCTTAAGAGAGAGTTTTTGAACCAGGCAGTTTGAATAGCTAAGTAAAGATCTATGAAGAATGCTGCTTGCCATTTCCTAGACAGCAGTGTGGGTGAAATAAAAATGTCTTGTTAGAGTAAATAAATAAAGATTACAAAGGATCTTAACATCAAAATGGGAGGATGTGATGAACTGTTTGTTTTTGGAGACCAAGGCAAAATCAAATCAGTCGTTTGTTTATAAGTGTTGCTTATCTTTCTGAACTGCTGGATAATGTTTTCTTTCTTATTTCAGACACATATCAGTGTTAGCTGAAACAATAAAGAAGGGAATTCATGATGCAGACTCTGAAGCCAGGATAGAGGCAAGAAAGTAAGTGGAAGGTGTCTGATTTTCCTCCCCTTCTTTGCCCCTATTGTGTGGTTAGCCAGTGGTATTGCATGCTTGAGGCACAAGTCCAAGCAAGTCTCCTGACTTCAGTTGGTGGTAACTTTTCCCTTGGCTTGGGAGTGTGTGTTTCAGCAGGAGATGCCATAGCAGGCGATCACACGGGGCTGAGTTACGTGTATTGCATCTTGTAATGGTGCTTATTTCACTTTGTTCTTGTAATTTTTTTTTTTTCTATCTGGGCAGGTAAATGCTTACTTACCTTGTTTAACAGTCTAGAGTTGAGAACTAGTAGCCTCATCTTTCTTTTTGAAGTTTGAGTTGCTTGCAACGAACTGAGATTTCTGTTTAGTACACAAGCATATTATATATAAATATACTATCACTAATACATTTTTTCTTTCTTGGGCTGTATACAAGACAGTAATGCTGGGCAGAAGTGTAAATTGGGTGAGCAGTCCTGCAGAAAGGGATCTGGGGCTGCTGGCAGACAGCAGCTGATTAGAAGTCAACCAGGAAGGCAAACCCCAACTTGGGATACATCAAGCACAGTATGATAGGACGTGTGGAAATGCTTTAGAACTCTGCCAGGGGAGGTTCTGACTGGAGATTATGAAACATTTCTCTACCAAGAGGGTGGTCAGACATTGAAACAGGCTTCCTAGAGAGGTGGTCAATGCCCTGAGCCTGTCAGAGTTTAAGGGGCATTTGGACAGTGCCCTTAACAGCAGGCTTTAACTTTTGATCAGCTCTGAATTGGTCAGGCAACTGAATGAGATGTTCCACGTAGGTCTCATCCAGTTGAAATAGTTTATTCTATTGTTATTTGCTACTGTTGAGATAAAAGTCCTTGTGTTTATGTACTGCTAAATGGTACCCTAAATTAAGGTGATATTTTATGACACTGAAACAATATCTTTGTGTTTATCTATAGGAAATTTTAATATTTGCAATTAATTTTCTTCTGTTGAAGGTCTTATGCATTCGCATTAGTGAGGTCATGCTTATGGTAGTATGCTGATATACCAGGATCATGCTCTTCTGAACAGAACACTACAGGAACATTTTTCTTCAGAAAGAGGCTGCTGTAAAACATGAAATCAATGAACAATAAATTTCATCAATCTAAATGCTCTGTTATAAGCAGAGGTGTTTCACACTAGGACTGCTTAAATCCTTTTGAAAAGGCAGTGTGTCCATCACTGAAAATTACAGTAGTCACTGAGACTTCACAACAGGTGACTAGTTAATCTGAATAGACAGCAAGGAGAATGGCATGAGACTTCAGAGAGCATGCTTAATTCTCTCTTCCCATGTTTATTAAATAGCAGTGTGGCTGATTGTAAGACAGAAATTTGTTTTCTTCTAGTGATGTGAGAATGTATGTGGCTTCTCTGAGGACTGGCTGTCACACACAAACAATTCTTGATTCATTTGAGCTAATGATTGTACTCTTAAACTGCCCATTAGTTGCCCCCTGAAAAGTACTGAGAGTCTTCATCTCCTTTGTACTGAGAGTGAATGGTGTTTGGCTATCAGCCAGGAGACTTGGACTATAGAGGAATTCTCCCCTTATCTTAAAAAGCTCTTTTATTTTTAGCATGGCACTAATTTGAAGTCCATGGGAGCACCTCTTTTCTCTTCCTTGTTATTACTTCCCAAAAACACTGTCAACAACCTCAACTCAGTACAGAGATATGTCTCTGCAGCATTCTAGGAGGACTGTTAAAATTAAGGAATAAAACACCTGGTGCTTTCCTGAATGAGGCCCATGCATGTGTGTTCTGCCTTTGGTCTGTTCTTGAAGTAGCTCTTGAACACCCAGTCCCAAACTAATATCAGTGTAGTGGGTCTGCAATCTCCTGTGTACAGTAGAGAGCTGGAGGGATGAGGGTTCCTTCCATAATAAAGATTTGTTGGCTACTTGTGTTTTTAGGATGAATGCACCAGGTGGTTCTTTCATTTGATTTGTCTTCCGTGTGGCTGCTTGAGTGATACAATGGGTTGAAAAAGGGGAAATGTCTTAAATGTGTCACAGGGCAGTAGATGGTTGAAATGCCTGGGCTAATGAGCCCACTGATAGCTATAGTGAAAAGGACTCTGACTGTACCTTTGCTCCACTGCCCCCTAAAACATGTCAAATGCTTGCCCACAGTATCGTGCTTTGTTTCCAGGTGTTACTGGGGTTTCCACAGTCACTTCAGCCGAGAGGCAGAGCATTTGTACCACACCTTGGAGTCTTCCTACCAGAAGGCCCTGCAGTCACATTTGAAGAACTCTGACAGCATCGTGTCCTTGCCACAGTCAGATCGCTCCTCCTCCAGCTCCCAGGAGAGTCTCAAGTAGGTCTTTGTGTCATTCACTGCCTCTTGATTTAAACAACTGCAGACAGAGAGCTCCACTGAATTGGAGGGAGCCATCTCATAGCTTTGTCTCGTCTGGTCATCATTTGGACTCAACGCTTGGTTACTCCAAAATATATTTTATAATTTTTTTTAGCTAACATTACATGAAAATAAAAAGCCAGCAAAACTGCTTACTGGCTTTAAAAATATAATCGTTATCTTGACTCCATAAATAATTTTCTAGGAAGCTGTTTGTGCTCAGCAGGTACTGTTAGTCATTCCTTTCAGGTGTGCTTAAAATAGTGCCTGGATTTAGGTTCTGCATTTTGCATTAATCCTAGAGGTATAAGTCTGCTTCTATCCATACAAGAGACAAGAAATGACTAAACTAAATTGGAGTTGTAACTGCAAAGTCAATATTTAACTCTTCTGTTGAATGTATTTTAGCTAGTCTTAGAGATACAGTTAACTTAGACTCCAAATGTCTGTGATTTATGTGTACTATGATATAAAAAATGTATTGGTTTAACTTTTTAAAGCTACAAAAAGTGTTCTTAAAAATCTCTTCTTACATAAACAATATGAATATGAATTTATTTCTTAATGCTTTTATAACCAATGTCATGATGGTGCTGTATTTATTCTTGAACAAGCTTTTTTAATCTCTTTCTGTATATACATAACTTCTTATTAACTTAGTTGTGTACTGAGGGAACAGAGGAACATTGCTTCTGATGACTAAGAAATAGTACTTTTGTTTTAATAAATATTTATATTAACTTCCAGCCGTCCACTGTCTGCCAAAAGAAGTCCTACTGGAAGTACTACATCTAGAGGTGAGAACAGGAGCTGTAAAATGTGCTTGGATGTTGCTGATGAAGTGTGATGGATTAGAATGAGAATATCTGACATTGTGATAAGCAAAGAAAAATTTTGATCACTGTTTAATGCTCCCTAAAATGGCAGCTTAGCATGTAAAAATTTTAAATAGTTTTGGGTTTTACACCATATTTTGTGCATCAGCTGCTGATAAAATGATGCTTTTAAAGGATGTTAGTAAATCTGTAATTGCTTACACCTGAAGGGAAGCCTAAAAAGCCTTGAAAATTGTAGCCAAGGTATGTTTAGCTGTGTAATAACTCAAATAAACTGCTACTGATGCTAAGATATACAGCTACATAGTCTAGTGGTGCCTTCAGTTTAACAATTTTCTGTCCTTTATTCTCTGTGGTTTCAGCGCTTACTGGAGGTGTCTGCACACAAGTCCTACACTGTTAAATTCCATCTCGTTGCTTATCTGTTTTTACTGTCAGATGGAATATTTAGGTACAGCTTTTCTGTCCTAAGTAAATGCACACAATAATCTAAATAATACATTTTAATATAAAATATAATAGTCAAGACTTTATTGGTAAAAGATTAGCTGCCTTCTACACCTGACCAAGATCAGGTTCTAGCTGGTTTGTCTATACACTACACTCTACTGAGACCTTTGATTCAAGGAGGTATTGTTGTGTAACCTACTTGACTGTGCACACAAATGCATGTTTGCTTGCAGCTGAGTAGTCAAGCTTCATGCTTAAGTGGGTGAGCATCAACAAGTGATGGAAACAACGATCCTCTTGAGAAGATGAGGTGTTGTGAAGGAAGTTATTAGAACCTGAACTGAAGGACCTGAAGGTCTGTTTCGGCCAGCAACTCACAAGCCAGTGATGGGTATTGTGGTTGAACTTTCCCATCTAGATTCTGTTAGAAATTTCTTTTTACTGGCCTGACAACCTTTTTGATCTTACCATTTAGGCTTGTGTCTGATAAAGTTCTTAGAGGTAGCATCAGGTCAGCACTGATGAAATATCTTTGCTTGCAGCGTGGGGAAACCCTCACTGCCCTGATAAAGCATTCTTAGTTGAGGTATTTCAGTACCAGCAGGGAGCATTAAAAATAGTACTTTAAACTGCTTGTCAGGCTCTTTGAAGCACACAGCTCAAAAAATTAATCTTCTTTATTCTGGATCTCCCACTCCCATCTGCAGCATCTACAGTAAGTACAAAATCTGTGTCAACACCAGGATCTCTGCAGCGATCCCGCAGTGACGTCGATGTGAATGCAGCAGCTAGTGCCAAGTCAAAAGTGACGTCTTCTGGAGCATCCACCCCCTTCAGTTCTGCTGCAGCCTTGCCCCCAGGGTCATACGCATCACTAGGTAAATCTACATGTTCTACTCTGGCAGTTAGCTTTCTTTAGTAGAAGAAAGTGCCTCACAGTTTTGCTGGAATATTAAACTCTAACTAGAAGAACGTACCTTTAAGATAGTTCCCAGCTCTCCAGGATCAGTGTGTGATCTCTTGCCCTTTGGGATTAAGGAAAAAAAAATGACAACAGAACTGACTTGAAGCAACTTCATAGGTTTTGAATTGTATAATAGTCTACATCTCTTCTTTCTGGGGAAAAGCAGAACTTATTTTGGTTCTGGGACGTTGCTGAGGAGAATACTTACTGCTCAATTCCTTTTGACATGTCCCCCTGTCTCTTTTCCTTCTTCTCCTTCCCTCCTTTCCTGAAACTGGTTTTCCATTGATTGTTTTATGCTTTGAGTAGTACATCTTAGGTGAGTTTGATCGCTTTCTGATTCACAAAAGAGAGGGATACAGAAGCAAGAGGAAGTCGGCCTTGCCGTTCCGCCGGACAGGATATAAGTGTCTGTTCTTTATACTAACTCTTTGGATTATAGCCATGTGTCACATTATTCTCTCAGAGCATTGTATATCACCTTCAGGTACCTCAAGGTTTCTTAGAACACACTTTGCATTGGATCTTTCTCTCCTGGAGATACCATTGGAGAAGTCAACGGAGGAGGAAATGCAAGGCAGTGATTGACATCATATTTGCTGAGCTTCAACTCTGTTGTGAGCAGAGCTGATCATCTGAGCTAGTTTCTGATTCTGCTGATTTCATACTAATGTAATCCCAGACTTGTCATCAACTTACTTTTATAGAAGGGAGAAAAGTCAGGAATCTGTGGTCTTGATTTAAACTATAGATTATCTTCCTGAGTCAGTTGAGAAGTTTCTTCTCCTAGGGCGTTTGGTCTTTAATCTGATAAAATATACTTGGTGAATTATGTAGGGATAGTTTCTATAGATTTCTTTTTGAGACCAGTCTCTTTCATATCTGAAATGTTTTACCTTGGCTTAGACGTGTTGGTTGTATTCAATTCAGAAGTTGAATTCTTGTTCTGATTTAAATTGTTCATACTTGGTTCAAGATGTAGATACATCGCAGTGGAAACATAATACAGAATGTGAAGTTGTTCCTGTGCTTTTGGGCTTGCACATTTTTGAGTCGTGCTGTGCACTGGCTTCAGTGGCTAAACTGCCTTCAAACAGTCATGCCATGAGGAAGACTGGAAGAGGGGGGAAGTGCCTACTTAAAGCTAACTTGATCCTTGAAACTGAGAGACTGAATACAGTTAGTCTTTTTCTTAAACTAGGCTGTAGGAGAAAAGCAGCAAATTCACTCTAAGTGATGCAAACATGGCTGCTCCTGAAGGACCCTGCTTCCTTTTGAATTTGTAGGGATGTTTATCATCTTCACGTTCCCATGAGAGAAATGGTGAGGCAAGCAATGAAAATCGAGTTTGGCAAAGGTTGGTTATTGCAGGAGGGAAAACCTGCAAGTGTTTTCTTCAGATATATCCAGGTTTGATTTGCTGCACAGTCAAACTTTTTTCATTTCTTTAATTGTATTAATTTTTTTTGCATATTTATGGAGCTAATATATAGTGCCCGCTTCTGTTGATGTTACTGATTTTTCCCTATTAACCCTCTCCTTATTTTTCTTTAATTTGCTTAAAGATGGTACTACCAGTAAACCCGAGGGTAAGCAGTCTCTCTATGTAACCGAGGTGTGTCCACAGTCGTACTGCCCTGCCTGGTCTCTGTTCTCAAAGTGTTATCTGGTTCTCATCCATGTTCACTGGTGACCTGCATGAAGTGTTGCATGGTTGTCCTGCTCATTTTGATGCCATGGGGTATTCTTCACTTTCTCTTTGAGCTCCTCCCTGCTAATAAGCACTAATCTGCTTTTATGACTTGACTTCTGGTCACAGAGTTGTATGTGGGTTTCTGTATTTAAAGCGCTGCTTTTGGTTGAAGGTGACCTGTACCCAAACTGAAAAAAACCCACCAAAACAAAACCAAAACCCAACAAAAAACCCCCAACACAAGGCTTGTGATTTCTTGCTCCTTGATGTGTAAAGGTTTGCTGTGTTTTTCCATCCAAAGCTCAGGTCACAACTGCCAAATGCTTTCGGGAAGAGACTGGGCAGTGAGAGAATTGAATGAGATAATCACATGGCAGAAAAATGAGGACAGTAAACAATGATCTCCAGGGAAGGAATATTTAGTCAACCTCTTTAAACCTGAGCTCTCTTTTTGTTGTTAACTGAGATGGCTTACACTGAAGACAGTTGGAGGAAAGGCGCTTTTTTTACTAGAACACTGAGCCTGCTAGTTTGGGAAGGATCCCAGTCTGTTCCTCTGGCTCATTGTCAGAACTTGTTCTTTATTTCTTTTTTCTCAAGCAAAAAAAGATCACTGGGAAATCACTTTTTCTGAGGTAGACAAGAGTTGAAAACAAGAATGTTTTCTACATAGAATGAAGAAACTACATCCCCCAACAAACCCCTTTTCTTCCAATGCAAGTCTCTTTTCGAGGGATCTATTACTGTCTTGTGAGACTGTGCTCGTATCCTCGATAGCTGCTTGTATTTGGATGTGGTGGTCTTAGAAGTGCCACTGTACTGTTGTGACACATTATTTTCCTGACTACTATTGATGCATTGATTTATTATTTAGAGGGGAAGGTCTGTACCATTTCTGAATATGGTACTTGTTGAGAGGTGAACTGGCTCTGCATCTCGGGCAAGTGTTTGTGCTTTGATCTGTCAGTGATAAGCAATAAGAGGTTGACCTAAACACCTCTATTTCTAAATCAGTCGTGAATTGGATGAAAATCCTGAGTTGTTATAATACTGAGCTTTTTGGTTTTGTTAATTGTTGATCCTTTTATCTTCTTCCTTTCATCCCAGTTCTCAAACCTTTCTATTTCTGGCCTAGCTTTGAAATGTTTAAGGTTTAATGTTAATTTATGAAATACCCTATGCAGTTCTCAGTCCTCTCTTTAGCTGTAATAATATTTGTGTAAGCAAGTTACAACAGCTGTCCTGTGGAATACCTTTATTTTTAGCTTATTGAATGCTTTATTGCCATAAAGCAAAAGGGTGGGGTTTTTATTTGGTTATTGTTTTCAATTCAATTACATTAGAAGCAGATTGGATTTGGTAAAAATCTGTAATAGAAATCAGCAAGTTGCTTAAGACAAGATGAACTTTCAAAAATGGGAGTTTGCCATCCCCTTAGTGTTAAATACTGAATCTCGTATCTTTTTGCTATAGGATTCTCTTTTTTTTGGACAGTGAGGATCAGGGAGAATTATAACAACACAGTATACTAATAGCCAGAGTACTTGAAGGAGTAAATCACTGTTTGAAACTCTTCATCTTTGTTTTCCTTTGAGATGGCTCAGGGGAAAACAACCTTTATTCAGGATTTAGTGTGTCCTACACTGAATGATGAAGGCTGAGAAAGGTCTTCTGCCAACTCTCTAATATTGCAGAGTTTTTCAAGAATTACAAGGAAGGCAAAATTTTATATTCTTGACATAAATGTAAAAATTAAGAGGCTGGGGGAAGAGAAAAACATCCCCTTGCCCTGGACATACAGGAGGAAACAGAATATAAAGCAGAAGTGCTACCTACACCCATGCTTCTGTGGTTTGTTTGGGGTTTTTTGCAGGTCACCAGTAAGGCTTTAAGAGAAAATCCCCATGGTTTTTTGTGTGGTTCAGCTTGACATTGAATCTGCAGTCTGGTTCCCATCATGACTTTCTGTAGCTACAGTGTAAAAGTTCTGCACCTTCCCCTCAGCCAGAGCCAGCATTGTGTGGACTTGGCAGTTCCAATCTGCTTTGCCCTCGGTTCTCCTCAGTGGTTTGGTTAGGAGCCAGGCAGCTCAAACCAGGAGCAAGATAGAGTAGGCTGTGCCAGTGGCAAGAATACAAGTTGGGTTGAGTGTCAGTCCTTTGGTTTTAAGTAGTGGCATCCCAATTTGCAAATGTTGCTGAAACGTGCTTCCTTATGGAAAGGTATTGTGAGTCTGTATACCAGTGAAATCTGTGCAGGTGTTCATGCAGTGCACAGTTATGCCTTGATTGCCCAGACCCTTCATGTATGGGGTCTGGGCAGTCAAAGCAATCATGATTCTCTGAACTTCATTAAGGGCTTTGTGCACAGAAACCTCAAAAGAGATAAAGTCTTTATATTGATCGGTACTTCACAGCTAGCGCTGGGGAGGTAGCGCTTGTGCCATGTTTGTTATACCCGATTAAAAGGAAACCTTAGGAAAGTTTCTGCGTGTTTTATCGTGAAGTGGATTTTCAAGGAATATTTTAAAAAGGTGCACAATGCTGACTTTCAGTACAGAATAATGGTGCGGAGCATTTCTGTTATCTGGCTGCCTTTTTTCAAAGTGAGCATAAAGTCAAGCCTTTCCCAAAAGGGAGAAACATAAATGCTGGTTTGACCTGAAACTGGCAAGTTAAAAACAAAATCATCAGTTTCCACAGTCAGTGGCACAATTTTCAATAGTTTTTTATTCACCACAAAGGCAATAAAATGTGCTTCATTATAATTTTCAGATAACTTAGGCTCAGTTGGACACCTTGAGTGCATTATCAAAGGCTTTGGGAGTAACACAAGTTTAAAGAAATCACCATTCCTGATTTCTTCTCTGCCTTAAAACTCTCCCTTGTCCTCAAGAGCAAGGCTTCTTTCGAAGTGGTTACTGACCGTGGTACTGCTCAGGTAGCAGGTTTCTTACTTCTCTTGGTCCATCCCTTTGCAAGCGGTGAGTTGATTTGCCCATGCTTATTTGCGTAGGGCAAAGTGGAGTAACTGTTGTTTACTGAGTCCTCTGCTTTGGAGGGAGTTCTTGTGCAAAACCTAGAGATGGCGTAATCTGATGCTTTCCAGTAAGAATCAGTTCCTTCTTGGGGAAAATTGTGGTGCAGAGTCAGGTCTTACACTAATATAATGTTGGACAAGTGCTGAATATTCATGGTAACCATTCCAATGGTAGTTGTAGAAAGTTGTTTACAGATTTATATGTAAAGCATGTTTTTAATTGATCTGTGTCTCAGATGTCCATGTGACATTTAGCAGCGATACGTATAAGGGGTACCAGAGGTTCTTTCAGTAATGTTTTTCTGCAAGTGGGGCAAAAACCCAGTTCTGGATATCCTAAATGCTTTAACCTGATTCGTGGAGAGACCATTATCATCCCAGTGCTTCCATATGTAACTTGTGTGGTTGTAGGTATCGCTATTCACACGCGGAATTGATTAAACTGAGTTGCGGAGCTATAACATACCATTTCTAGACTATTTGAAAGCCATTTTCTTCAGTGTAATGCACAGGCTGAGGGTCACAAAGCCCATGTCTGTTTTGAGGAATGGGGATGGTGCAGTATCCACTCAGAAGAGCTCAGAGCAATGCTGTCAGATGAAGCCTCTTGTAAAGCACAAATGTTATCATAGAATCTTACTTCGCTTGTTCCTTTTAAAAAAAAAACATAAGACAACCTTCCTGGGTTTTGACATATGTTAGACATTTCAGGGTTGATTCTGAACCATTGTTGTAAAAATGACAGTAACTTTAAGAAATAAAACCAAAACCTCCTAAAAAATCCACAAATGGTTTCTTAACACAAAACGTTTGCATGGAGTCTTTCAAAATCCTTTCTGTACCAACCAATGTGTCACGTATCAAATTTAGATCAAGGGCTCTTTTATGGAAATACTTTAATGATTTTTGGAAACTAGTTGGGGCAGTCTTTATCTGTTCCTTTGCTGTGCTGCTGTTGTCAGGATACAGTAATGCTTTTAAAAGCAGCAGAAAAATAATGATTATGAAATATGGATTGCTACATCTGCAGTTTGAGCTAGATATGGAGACAAACCCACTTGAAAGCAAAGAAGTTTTGGGAGGGGAGGTGTTTTCTTGAGTTTAACAACAATAGCAAAGTCTAAATAACTTACTTGGTATGTTTTTTCCAGTCCTGCTTGAAATTAGTTTTTCTGTCTGGGTTAGAATGATAGAGATAAACCCACACACATAGTTCTATGTGCAAATAACTCTTGGGTGTAAATGCAGACTCTTGTTTGCACATGAAATTCTTAGAGAAATGTAGCAGACACATTTGTATCTACATATTGCAACTACAGTATATGTATGCTGTACTTGGTATAATATATTTGAAAATCTATTTGCACAATGCAAGTCCAGTGCAGTGTCTGAAAGGATGAGAAAACCAGTATCAGTGTTAACACTCTGTTCCTCCTGTGGGAGAGCAACTCCTTGTCCCACATTGTTCTCTCTGACACCCATTAGGCCAAAATCAGTGTGCAAATCTATCATTCCAAAAGGAAGCAGAATTTTGTTCCTGGGCATTTATTCATTCAGAAACTGCTGAAGTTGGTAGGAATCTGTCCACTAACTCTCAAGGGTTTCAGAAGAGGACTTGAGTTCTCTGTTTCTAATCCTGCTGATAATCACATGTTAATTAAGTATGACCCTTCAGTTCAGTTTTCTTTTTTAAAGCCTCTAGAATTGTTATCAGAAGCTAATCTTGGTTTCTCTTTATAGATTTTTTTTGGCTTTGTATTTCTTAAGGTGGAGTAGATATTGTCCCAGTTTTCTCCTTCTTAGTCACCAAAAAAAAAAAATTTTTTGTAGATGCAGAAAAATCCAGAAAATTTTGAAGATCTTAAGTGATCTGTGCATAAGAGGAGACATCAGTATCTTCTCACCCTTTCTTGGCCCATACATATCACTAAACATGCCTTTCAGTAATGTCTGCTGCTGTGTGTAAAAGTGAATTTCAGCTTGAGTTACCCCCCAGGACTTCCTGTAATGCCAAGGCCTCCTGTTGGCGTTCTGGAAGGATGTAAGTGAATTCCATTACTGGTTCCTAAGACTGGTCAGGTTTAACTTCTTGTCTTACTACGATGCCCTCCTGATGTGAGAAATGAGGGGAAGTCTTTAGGCTTCTGACAAGAGTGTGACATCTGTCTGCCTCCTTCCCTAAGCAATTCTTCCTCAAAGCCTATGGTGGGGTTCGGGGTCCATGCCTTGTTAATGAGTCACAGGGTGGCTCTGCTTATCTATGTGTAGCTATGCTGTGCCAAACTTGCACAGGATGGGAGTGAGCCAGCAGAAAACTCTAGGGGTGCCTCTGATTGTGTATCGGTCTGACTGTTTGTAAGAGGCAAGACTGTCCTAGAGTAGAGGAAAACTGCAGCCTTGCTGGTGGTAAGACCTCAGCAGCCAGTTTGGTGACTGCTGGACCCACGTGGATGTGCTCAGAGCTTGTTTAGTTAAGCCGGTGATTAAAAAGTTTTGTTTGTGTTTTCTGAGTTTTATGCTAATGATTTCTTCTGTGTCTCATTTATAAGCAGTTGTTTGAATGTACATGCCTGTATTTTGCCTACTGAGCTGTTTTAAAACTAGGTGCTGGTGAAGAGTTTTGAAGTAGAACTGTCTTGTAGGCTTTTTCTCTTGCAGACAAGTTTAGCCTTTCTTCTCAAAGTTAAGCATCTCCTTGTCTCTTTGTGTCTAGCAGAAACTTGCAGACCATGTTATGAATATCGAGAGCTCACAGAAGAACGTAACTGCCAATTGTTCAGCCTGGGCTGCTTGCCATTGTCTTGTCCTGCATGTGTACCTTATGTGAAGTTGGGTTTTTTTGGGTGGGAAATGTGTGTCTCCCTATTCATATTTCTCTGTATGCTTATGGTAGAGACAGAGGGCAGGAGATGAATATCTGTAACCAGTGGGTGCAGTTGTCTAGACTCTTCCCTTACCTGATATGGGTTTTTTCTCTTTTATTATTGTGCCTGAAACTTGAAATCATCCTCTGAATGCAGGATAGCACTGGCATGAGTCCTGAGAAACAACTTCAGATTTGGCTGGGAACGGACGTGTTGAAAAGTACTGATGGAGGCTTTCTTTGTGTTACTCTTAATTATCATTTCTTTCCCATTAACTAGAGACAGATAATTGAAGCTTAGCACTGGAAAGAATGTTCTGTAGGAAACGACCCTGCCCCAGGAAGGGGGTGAACTGATGACCCTGTAAACTTTCCTAGCTCAAATGTCTGTGACTTTTTCATGAGGAAAGGACCGAAAAAGGACCAAGAACACTTTATACCCTTTCTCTGCTTAAATAAAGAGAAGGCACACAGAATCATTTTTCCACAACATTGATTGTGTTAAATGGGACTCTCCATTACAAGTCAAGTTACACTGATCTCTGGATAAATATGAGGGATCTGTAAACAGGGAGAATTCAATGAGCCTGAAATAAAAGCATGGTCAGACTGCATTGACAGAGTGTCGCAGGAGTGCATGCCATCCTGTGCAGGGGGAGCAGGATATAAAGCACCAAACAGCTAGCTGGAAATCCCAGTGATGGAATTTGGGAGGGCATCTGTCACACCTGTCTCTGAAAGTGTGATCACCTTCTCAGAAAGTAATAATTTGATATAGGAAGCTGCATTGAGGAGGTTGACATTTTTTGTTGTTGATCCTTTATAAAGAAGCTACTATAGAACAGAAACAAAGGCTATAGAGAGGTAATATTTTTTAATTAAACTGGCTGATAGCATTACCAAGAGCAAAGAAGTTTTTGGACTCATGGACTGTGGTTGTTTCCATTCCCTCCCCTGCGTCTCAGCCAGCCCAATAAAAGGTGTTGCCTCTTCCTATAAAATTCTTTTGTATACGCTGGGTAATTGTGTGTAGAGTGTGTTAGACACTGCTGCTGCCTTTTATTAACAGTGTGATTGTCTTTGCATTCCTCCAGGTCGGATCCGTACAAGGAGACAGAGCTCTGGCAGTGCCACAAGTGTCACCTCGACGCCTGCTGATACTCGAGGCCGCAGCCGGGCTAAAGTGGTTTCCCAGTCCCAGCGTAAGAATTGTTTTATTCCTGGGGGAGCAGAACAAATAGTTATTAATACGTTTCTCTTGAACTGCAGTAGCGTCAGCTGAGAATTGGGCTCACTTCTGATAAGAGTGTTTGGACATGTAATAAAATGAATCCCCATGTAGGCAGTGTGTACTCCTGCTGACAGAGAGGGCCCCAAATCCGAGTGCTAAGTTGCTACCATTATTTACTGGTTGTGCAGCAGAATCTCATGTCGCTGTCATCTGTAGAACTAAATAACTGGCACTGAGTCCTGGTAAGACACCCTCTGTGGCTGTAGCTGACTGCTGTCCTGGGGTCTTGCTCTGCCAAGCTTCTCCTGCTTATGTGACTCGATTTCTGTATGTGTGACACGTGAGCTGTCTAAAATTAATGGGATTTGGCATCAGTTTAAAATAGGACATTACCTATTTTGTGTAGATAGGGGGAAAAGGGTTCTGCTTTGATTCACATGACACATCTGTGCTCTCTGGCTTCCTGGCAAGACATGGCTTTCCCCTAGGAGCCACACATATGGTGCTGCTGCATGTTTGCCATGTGCATCTAAGGAGAATTTTGTCACTCAAACTTTAAAAGGAATTGGGGGTAGGGAGAAAACTAGTCCCTGTTTTGAGGACCTTCAGCCTTGTGGGTAAGAGGAGATGGGGTTTGTGGAAGGATCTGTCTGTTCTGAGGACTTGTCTTGCTTTGTACCCTTATTTAAAAGCCCTTCTCTGTTCATTTTCTCATTGCTTTGCTCTGTCATGCTGGAGGGGTGAAGAAGCAGTTTGTAGCCTTGTGTTAAGCTGGGAGAGCTGAAGAAAGTAGTAGTATGTTGAGGATAGGGCCAAATGAAAATCTTTACATTGGGGTCTTGAAGATATATTTGGGCTTAGGTATGCTGATATAAATTGATTGCTTAAGTTTTGAACCTAAAACTGATCTAAAGCCAGAAATTACCCTTTTTTTGCTAAACTTAGTTTGGTGAAAAATGGTCAGACCACATGAGACAAGTCTCAGAAGTATTTAAAGAATAGTTAAATATCCGAAGGTTTCAGATATTATGGACTTACTTTTTTTTTATAGAATGCCTTATGAAAATTTAGGATGGTCATATGTGAACCTGCTGCCTTGGTCTAGTTTACTGAATCCCATTTCCAGCCTAGCCCAATCAGATGTGTTCTTTATCCTTAAGCCAAGTTGCTTGAAATAATTTATGAATTCAAATATAACAGTCACAGGACCGAATTCTCCAATGCCCACACAGTGGGTAACCATGCTGCAATTTTGCAGACTGGGCTGGGGTGTAATTTAGAGCAGAACTTGAGTCTCAGTGTCTTGGTTGACGTTTTACTAAGTAGCTGATCAACCTTGGGGAATGTAGTTGCATCTGCACATTAACTCACTGCATTCTGCAGAGGCTTTAGGAGTGACATGTTTGTAAATAAATCTGTCTGTATTGTGTATAGCATAAACCGCATGCTGAACGCAGTATTGTCTTGCTGTCTTTTAATCCACTTTTTGCCTGTCCCTTGGTCTGCCCTCATAAATCAAGGATCGAGATCAGCTAATCCTGCTGGTGGTAAGAAATGTTTTCCCTTTCTTGCTTTCTCATGTTATTTCCTTCACATTTTTTAACTGCTAAGCTTTTAGTGTCCCTCATTCTCTCCTAACCGTGAGACTTAAAAAGCATTTTCTTAAAGTCGTAAGTCAAAATGTGTATGGCAGGTGACTTTGCTTTCTCCCAGTAATCAAACATGCTAAGCATACGTTCTGCACATTGAAACTCTCTCACTGCTGCAGCTTAAACCCCAGGTGCTAAATTCTTTTTCCAGTTACTTCAGTGCAACCCTGCTGACATCAGTGAGATCGCAGCAGTGTAACTGAGAAGAGTCTTGGTTTTAGGTTGTGGTGCTCTGTGTAAGACTGGCATCTGTCACTTTGGGGGTGGGGAGAATCCAGCACCACACACAGTATTGGAGTATATTTAATTGATTCAGAATGGCTTTGATTGAGAAATTGGAGGGGACAAGTGTATAATGCATGTGTTATGGCACTGTCCATGAGACTAATAGAATTGCATATCTTCTTAAATTAAGGCAGGAGAACAGTCTTTAACTCTTGCTAGTACTAATAGTATCTGGAAATGAAAGTATCCTTTTCCTGGCTGTTTTAGCAAATAAATTGAATGTCAGGAATGGTAATGGCAGATTTTCAGGGACTCTATATACCTGAAGAAGCAAAAAAAAAAAAAAAAAAAAAAGTCTTGAATCTATTACTCTTAGACTATTACTTCTTTATGATTACCTTTAAGCTAGCATTACTTAATTTTCAAACAACTTAGCAAATGAAGACCCAGAGGGGGAAAAAAGAAATTATCAATCATCTCACTGAATTAGACAGCAAAAGTGTTTCAGGTAGAGATATCTACTGCAGCTGGAATGTAAATATGTAAATTAATCTTGGTTAGTAGACTCTCTTGCAGACAACAAGGCTTAGAAGAAATGTAAACTTGCTATGGACTATTCAAACAGAGAAGAAAAAATAAAACAGGCCAACTATTTGACTTGCTAAAAATTTTCTTCATCTGAAAAATTAATAGCTTAGATTTAACCAACCAGACCTAAGTAAGCCATCGTCTCTACAAATGTGACAGACTCACATGGTTTACCCTTATTGTGCTGATCTCTTCCGATGTGGTGGGGTTTTTATGTTGGTTGGATTTTGGTGGTTTTTTTTTTATTTTCCTTCACTGAATTATTGTAGGAAAGTAATGCCACCACCACAGTGTAGAATGAAGATACCTGAGCTCCTTTGCAGCAGGTGACCTGTGCCAGAAGCCGGCACAGCTGCAGCACAGCTCTCCACACAGGCTCGTTGGTGTTGCTTTGTGAGGAGTAGAAGCAACCTGTGAATTCCGTATTGCTGCAGCAGGGCTGTCCCAGCACCTCCACAAGCTCTCATAAAGCCAGCTGGGGTGTTCAAATGCAGCAATGTCTGGGCTTGATCCCCAGTGGGAAGCACAGTTCATAGAGACAGGGTTGCTGATGTCCATGTTTATTGTCCATGGACTTTTTTCGGTCTTCCTTGCAAGCCCATAGGGAACACTCCCATTAGTTTGTTGAGTGATTTGGATCAAATTTTTATATAGAGCTGATTGTGTTCCAGTTTTGCCATCAGTGTGCTTAAAATCTTGGGGGGGTTTAATTGTTTTGCCCTTATTTCTGGTTCTCTTCTAGCTGGTAGCCGGTCTAGTTCTCCGGGTAAGCTCTTAGGAAGCTCCTATGGTGGCCTGAGCGGCGGAACATCCAGAGTCCAGCCAGTGCCATCATCTTCAGAGAAGCGCAGCAAGATTCCTCGGAGCCAGGGATGCAGTCGAGAGACGAGTCCCAACAGAATAGGACTAGGTAAGAACAGTCACTGCAGTGACATGCTGGCCAGCATGCTTGAAGGAGGGGCTTTCCTGTTGACTAGTAAACTGTTTATGTTACTGTTATTCTTCTGAATTTTTCAGCTGACAAGCTAATGTGATTATGGTTTATTGGAGAGTAATTTTGATTTTCCAGGTTGAGCTATACTTTCAAAGTAAGCCCAAAGATGTCATGATGTATCTTCTGTTTGAAATTCAACATGAGTGATGTTATTAGATCAGACGGCAAAAACAGTTGTCGTGAATAACCATCACAGCAGAAAGATCTCATTTGGTATCAACGTCTCAGTCCTAAAATGAGTTGAGCAATCTTTACAGTCAGTTGGAATCAAAGGCAAAAAGCACCTTCTTGGATTATCTTAGAAATTTTGCAGCTTAAATGGTTTGCTTCTCTCATCCTTAATATCTTGGAGCCACATTCTTAGACGATGTTTTAGACTTCTGCTTTAATTGTTCTGCTTTCAATATTCTTGTCTCAGTGACTGTCATGTAAATATTCTGTAATAGTTTCAATTTTCAAATTTTATCAGCAGATTCTTTTTTTTTAGGTCAGGTGAGTAAACATCATATATAAAACTTTTGTGTATCCGAACTGAGGTGAAAAGGTATTCAATGTGCTGTCTGAACATTTTCATTTTTTAATAGAAATTGTTTTATAAGTTTGAAACTAATGTAAAATAAGAACACTTTAAATGATACTGATGCTAAATTATTTTTTATCTCCGAAGACTTTTCTAGTAAGTTGAAATTGATTGAAATTATAGCCTTACTGTTGGCAGTTAAATTTATAACTGTTGTCTTAGCAAATGTATTTTACATTTAGGCTACCTTTTTATTTAGAGTAGATTGTTAATAGAGAAGTATCTTATTCATTCTTCCAGTATACTGAAATAATTTTAAAGCACCTCAGTGCATATGCCATTATGATTCATAAAAAATACTTCATGTTCATTGTGATTGCTTTTCCAAATTCAGTGTTCTTCTGTCTGATCTATTTTATTGCCTCTGTATGAATTCATTGTGCTTTTCTGTTCGCTGCTTTTAAAATGTAAAGTGCCTCCCAAATACTGGAGATAATTGTTCTGCTATCACTCTGTAGGAGAGCGTTGTTTTTTAGGAGGAAGCAGAGAATGATGGATAGTATCATCACCCATGCTTAAGCTGATCATCACGTTATGTGCTTTGATTTGAAACAGTCTTGAGCATCTGAAGGGAAATTGCCTTGTGTAAAAATCCTCATTCTTGGGTTGCCTGCTTTCAGGTACATTACGGAGCCTTGAATTCTTTTGAAAGAGTAATTTGTATCTCATTTCTCTGGTGTACTCCCTGAGAAGACAGTCAGTGCTTGTTCTTTGAGAGTGGGAGAGAGCTCTGACATGTATCAAATATGTGGCTTACACCTGCCCTCCCTGGGTTGATGGCCACAGCCTGTTCTTTTTGGGCTGTTAGGGGAACAGGCGTGTCTGACACTTGTGTTGCTTTTACTGCTCAGTTGCAGAAATTCTGTATTTTTATTGAATCTTGAAAATGGTGATATTGGTTTGGATAGCTTCTGCGCTGTCAGCTATATAGCATTATTCCATTGTATTTATTACTTTATAGTATAGTAGCTAACAGTATTTTATGCTTTCTTATTATGTTGCTTCAGTCTCTCTATTTCCTTAATATTTTATTTTGTTTGTTCATTTCATTAAATAGACTCCCACTCACCTTGGTTTTCAATACAGGAACCATCCACTGGAGTTTTTCAGGCCCTCCTGGGACAGTAGCAAGCTAATAGAGCCTCTCCATGTGGATGCCTGTTAGCATCAGTAACTTGATGCTAGCTTAGATTTCCATGATGACCACAGGTGTCTATGAATAATGTTCCTTCTGTGTGCTGGAAACCTTGAAGTTGTTTTCAAAGAGGCACATTTGTGTGCTGAGGTCCTGCATGGTCACCTGTATAGCCCTGCTTATGACTTCAGTTTTAAGCTTACCTTTGCTATCTCCTCAGTGAGTTTTACTAGTGGTGATAGTTGGGGAAGGAGAAGTATAGTCCACTTAATCTTGAGTTTTTCTTTGGGTCCCTTGAAGGTGATAGTCTCCTCAAAAAGGCGATGTCCATTTCCCATGGATTGAAAGTTATCTGCCTGAAGTTAATTCTGTTGGATGCTCAGCAGATCATGTGGCACAGCTGGATCTGAAAGGAGTGAGAGATTCGAGTTTATCATTCTCCAAAAAGTGGAGCAGGCACAGCTGGCTATCAGTTTCCTGCAACAACACTCTCTCTGGTTATGCTATGAGTGTTTATTGGAAAGCTGAAGGCAGTTCTTGACTTGCTTCTACAGGGTGTATCCCACTGCAGAGCTTTCCTTTGGCTGTTTTGGCAACATTTCAGACTCTTTAAAATGCTGGTATTGATTTAAAGAAAGCCTCTGCTGATTTTCAGTCTCCATTTAAGAATCATTAAAATTCACACCCTGATGAAATACAAGTTTCTTCCAAGTGGTAGATTGGTAAACAGGGGCAGTATCATGTTCTGCTGGTGATATTTACACTTGTTGTGTTCCACTGGTGTGTTTCAGTAATGATGTGAGCCATGTCTAAGTGCTGTGACTTTCCAGATGAAGTTGGTAAAACTTAGATGTACAATACACATTAGAAAGTTTGAATATTATTAAAAACAACGCATCCTTGTCCTGTCCTAGGCTCTCTCACAGCAGAGCTGACTGTGGGCACACTGTCTGCTTTCATTCTGATTACTCCTTTTAATCCATTTTGCTACTCATTTACTTGATTTCTATCCAACTTTTGGGGGTTGAGAATTCTCAACTTGAGACTTGTGTCTGTCGTCTCTGCTGCCTGCAGTACAGAGACAGGCTGTCACAGTATGAGAGACTTCTCTAAATTACAACACTGCTGGCAGTGTCTAAAGGAAATACTCTGAGCAGCTGATACACAATCTTCTCTACACAGCACGGTATTAAAAATGTGAGGCAGGTGTCTGGGAGTCCACAACAGACTCATCTTTCAGTTCTTTTCGATCCATTCTTTTTTTCCTCTCTTCTGTGTTTGTATCCAGTAACATGCAACCCTTTTGTTTGACCACTACTCATGAAGTAACCAGTGTTTGGTTTAGGGTGCTCTGTTTGTGCAGTCAGTATTGTGCTTCTTGTGTAGCATTGTCCTACTAGTCTGTTCTCATGCAGTTAGAGCGCATTTTCTTCATACTTCATGCTGCTGCTGTTAGCTGTTATGGAAGGAGAATGTATTGTGTGCATCCATTAATTTTTTTAATCATTCACATCTCTCCCTCTCTTAAGAGCCTTTACAGTTTTTAGTAGGTTGTATTATAGAAAAGGCTGGCAGATCTTCTCTGCTTAAGAGAAATGACTGCTTGTGCAAACCTGATGTGAAGGCTGCCATTATTTACATCTAAGCATGAGACCCAAGAATGAGAAGTTTGCTTCTATAGAGTCTGCAATTTCAAGCAAGTATTTGTGTGCAAGACTTTAGTGTGTTACTTTTACGTGTAGTTTACCCGTCAGCTTTTTTCCTTGTACATCTGAGGTGAGATTATTGTACTCATGGACCCTAGTTTCATCCAGTTCTTATAATTTAGTCTGTCTTATTTAAGACCATTTAGCTCACTCAGAACCATTAGACATTATGGTGATCTAATCATCTTGGTTAATAGCTCATCTTGTATTGTCTGACATCAAAGGTCAACCATCAGAACCATTAATTCAGCTGAGAGATATGAACTGGGTTTTGCAAAACTGGAAGGGATTTGACAAACCAAAAATCTGGCGGAAGTTTCTATTTGAATTAAAAAACCCAAATATGAAGGTTTCTATTTTGTTCTGTACTGTTTTGCTTGAAGGATACTAACACACCCAGTGTATATGAGACCACAGAAACACTGTAGACGAACTTCGTTAGCTTGAGTCTAGGCATATAAGTTCTCTGTAAAACCCAACATTTATAAGAATATATATATATATTCTGAAGCATGCAAATGGCATTTTTTAAAATAAAAACAGGGATACTGTCAAATAATTAGCATGTTCATATTATGCATATGCACCTCTGCTGTGTTGTCATGAAAGCTGGCAGATTAGGATTTACTTTGTGCGTGAGAAAATTCTTTAATGGCTTTTCTTGAACACTTAAAATATGCTACTGCCTTTTCAAAACAGCAGAGGAAATCTCTCGTCATTAAATTCTTCAGGGTAAACTCCTGACAATTAACCTGCTGTTCTTTTCCCTAAGAAAATATTGTGTTCTTTATCAGGTATAAAGCTTACTAAATACCTTTCTGCAAACATCTTTCAAACATGTAGGATTTCAAACATCTGCAAACATATAGAGTTTTGTCAAAGTAAAGAGTATAGTTTAAAGCTCCCCGTCAGTGCGCATACATCTTGATCTATGTGCATGTAAAACTATAAATATAAGCTTTTAGAAATGCTTGAGGAGCAGAAGTTAGCTTCTGTTAAATATCTGAAACTCTGCTGCTCTCTTCAAAATCAAATCACTTTTTAACCTGTCTTTCAGGTATTCAGGTTCTAAATGCTTTTTCCCAGTACCTTTCATTAGAGAAAGATATCTCTGCAAGTCTGTACAGTACACCTTTTTTTTCCTTAGGATATTTGTTCATGGCAAAATTATCCTTATGAAAGGCAAATCTATGTAGAAATAGCATATAGGTATTATGATTACTTAAAAAAATTTTCATCTACTTTTTGTTCCAGAAGGGTGTTTATCTTATAATTAAGGAAGAAATATTCCAGAAGGGTTTCTTTCAGCCTCATCTGTTTTGCAACAGTAGAGCTCCCCTAAATGATTGAAGATTGCTGCTCTACTTGAATAACAAAACTTGGATTGCTTAAGACAAAAACAGACTGTCAGCCAGACATTAACTCTGCTCAAATTTCACATCACAAACACCGCTCAGCATGTAAGGTAGTTGGTTTGTAAAGAGCCTGAGCAGGCTGCTGCAGATTGTAATTACTAATATAATAATTACCGTAACTAACAGAAATGTGACTTGACTTTGAGCTTTCTGTCCTCATTAAACTTGTTCACCTTCTCTGAAACTCTCCATGCTGCATGCTAGCACGGAGCAGTCGTATCCCCCGACCCAGCATGAGTCAGGGGTGCAGTCGTGATACCAGCCGTGAGAGCAGTCGAGATACAAGCCCTGCTCGGGGCTTTCCTCCACTTGGTGAGTACATGTAGGCATTGGAGCTTTAAGGGTCAATATTCTTTTGCCTTTTTCCCTTGTTGTGGTTGCCCTTTCAAGACACTGCTAGGTGGAATGAGCTCTTTCCTGTCCTCTGGATTCCTCACACTCCCCCTTTCCAACCCTGTTTTTTTCCCCTCTGTTTTCTTCTGCATGCTTCAATTCTGGTTTTAAGTGTTTCACTGTTAGCAGGAAAATAGTTTAGTTTCATAAAATCAGCTCGTACGGGGCTGCTGTGCTTCGCTTTACAACACTGATGAAAATCTATGGGAGGGCAAACCTGGATCTTCTAGGTCACAGTGAAATAGTTGGTAGCATCTTAGTCTGTTCTTGAGTGACTCTAATTATTCACAATCTGACTTTCTTACAGCTAGATACAGTTACAGTATATAATTTCTATATTAAATCCTCAAATGGAGATAGCAGCTCTCTTTTTGTAGAGGTTTTACAGAACATTGTTAATCATTAGTTTAGTTGCACATGCCTTTTTAGTAGGAAACTTTATCAAGCAACTTAAAATTGTGGAAAGACTGAGGTTTTAAAGGAGCATCATTGAAGTGCAGCTTAAGTGTACAGTACAAATAGAGAATCTCATAACAGTTGCCACATGCAGAAGTTTTTCTGCACAAACGCTGACTACAGCAAGATAGTTAATGTTTCTGATCAAATACCATGTCATATATTCAACCAAAAACATTACTTGTATCAGAGACCTGTCATCTCAGACATGAAATATGGTTGATCTCCAGGCCCTCTTTGTTTATATAGTAATTTAAGGAAGAATGGTGTTACAGGATCTATTTTGCACATAGTGACAAAATGAAGAATATGATACAGTGTGTAAGTGGAACACAGCACAAGTTAATTTTGGAGAGGCTTTTGGGTTCAAAGACTTCATTATACTGAGTTTTAAAATAATCTATTTGCTTTATCTCTAATATCTCAATTTTTGATGAAAAATGGGAGGAATTCAATTTTGCATTCGTAACTTGGTTCATAGCTCTTTAAGATAAATGGATGAACTTTTTTTGATTGAATGAACTTGACTTGATACTAGAGCTATAAAAAGACAGTTGATACACAACTGTAGCTCAATTTTATAGTTAACTTGCCTAGCTTCAATTTTGGATGAGCTTTTTTTCCTCCAGCCAAAATGTATAAGCAGGCTGGATTTCAGGGTAACTCATTAGCATTCTGTGTCACTGTGCTGTGGTTTTTTATTTTATTGAAAATATAGTAGTTGAAATATTGTCTTGAGCCCTTGTTCTGAAAAATAAATGCAGTGTACCAGAGTCAGGATTGGTGTGAACTTTGTATGCCTTCACCAGTTCTGAGTCTGACTCCTACACTGACTATAAAATTTTAGTTACAGATGTGTGTTACACTGTTTGTTACATTTATTGTGGGAAGAGGGTCATCTCATTTTAACTCACGGTTTTTAATTACCTGAAGATTAATGCATTTCTAGAAATATATTGTTATTAGATCATAAAGGTTACATGGGGAGGAAATATCGATGTAACAACAGTAACCCAGTGTAGTTGTTATCCTATTGCCTTTTCCTTATTTTCATTGAAATGCTTTGAACTTGAACATGTTCATGAACTTGTTAATTGTGTTGTGGGTAATTCAAGTCAGAGAAATTTATATATGTCAGTTTAAGCCAAAACAATATGGTTCTATTACAGTATTTTTAGAACCCAGTTAATCTTGCAATAATGCAAAGATAATATAATTCTACTGTGCATGGTCTGGTTTTGCTTATAAAAATTAACTTGTATATTCATGAATTATACTTTAAGTAGCTATATGTATAGACAGGATTTTTGCATTTAAGAGGTATTATGGTCAGTGTCAAGCCTGACATCCTGACCTTGCGAATTGCCCTTGTTTTTGGGCTGTTGTGCAGGTTTGTGTGTCTGTGCATCAACAGTCTTGCTTCCTATGTTAGTAAATACCAGTTAAGAGTCAGTCTATGCTCAACCTGTTTGCAGAGATGTGGGGTTTATTTTTTTGTTTGTTTTTGTTATTCTTGTTTCTCCATGAGCCCTAATCTTGCAATGGCATCCACAGGGGCACAGTGAATGACTTGGGAGAAAGCAATTGCAAACTAAGAACCTTAATTGTGAGGTTCAGTCCATAATCCTGCACTGACCCTGCAAATCTTTCGTGAGTTTTCTTATGATGTCAGTGGGATTGTTCTCTTGAATAAATATATGTGTTCTCCATAGTCAAAGACCACATTGCATATTCTGTATAGCTTTTAGTGAAGCTTTCACAGTTAAAAAACCTACAAATTTTATTTTTCCCATTTTGCTGATTTCTACTTCGTAATATTAGTATTTGTGTTTATGAATTCCTTGCTTTAGAAAGAAGACTTAGGGTTTTCTTCTGCACACGTATATGCATAATTGACAAAGCCTTTTTGTGTTAGAGGGTGATTTTGGTTTATTTTTTCAGTTTCTTGACAGTACTAGTTACGATGTTAAAGCAACAAGGCCTTCAGTGAGTCTGTGGTGATGAATTGCTCAAATGAACAGTCAGTTTCTTGGGTCAGTTGCTTTGAGCTGGTGAGCATGTCATTGCTAGACATAGGGAAAACTTCCTTAGAAGAACTGAATTTATGTAATTTGGAAATGACCGGGCCAGTTTTTCATTTGCTTTCATAAAGAACTCATTTGTATGCCGAATGCAAGAACTGAAAACCTCTCCAAAGGCGTTTTGTGACTGATGTGCTGCTAACAACTGGGAATTGAAGTGGGAGCTATATTTGGTTTAGGCTCCTCTGCTACTGCGTGCTCCATTGCTATTAACAATTTGTATACATGTGTAATTCTAGATAGGTTCGTGATGTGCATATTCTTGTTATCTGTGCATGTTCATGCTGAGGTTCAAGAAACATGTATACAAAATTTGTTAAAAGCAAGACACCTTTGGCAGTAGCAACACCTGCAATATGTGTGTACGTGTGTTTTCTTGGAAAAGAAACCCAACCCCAGGACTGATACACAATGGTTGGTGACCTCCCTGTATGACTCTTTCTACTTATGTGGTTATGCCTTCTCTTTGTTAACGTTTCTTTATGCATAGGCTAGAATGTTGTGGAAAAATACCTGCAAGCACAATTCGTAACCATTCATCATGGCTTCACTTTGGGGTTTAGATCAGACACATCTAAATCCTTCTCTGTAGTTCTGTGCTCCACGTTCTCGTTGATGGCCGTCTTCCAGGCCTGTGGGTCTGGAACGTGACTGATGTGCACTGGGGGGATTTTGCTGAGCTGCACCCAGTTTGGGACTGCCACAAATGAGTTGTGTCCTGCATTGTGTTTATGGTCACGAGGGGAAGGGGGGGAAGCTACAGACGGAGGCGTTGCCGTGGGGCTTGCACTGTATCTGTTATGCATTCATATACAGCCTCATTTCCCCGTCACTATGAAACACCTTTACCGGTAGTGGTCACACGCATCCCCTTTGGATTGTGGCATTTTCTGTCTCGGGTTCAATGTGTGTTAATCCTGTGGGTGTTGCCATTCCTTCTACTTGCAGCTTCTCGACGTCATTCCAGGTCCACTAGTGCTCTCTCCACTGCTGATTCTGTTGGGCAGTCAGGTGAACAAGCGCTAACTGCATGAATCCGCTTCTTATACGTAGTCTTGTTTTACACCATCTTAACATTTGCCATCGTATGCATCAGCCAGCACTTGGCATGTGCTTCTCACCGCTGCGGGGCTTTCTGTTCTGGTTTTGTTCGACGTGGCTTTTTGTTTTGAATTTCATTTATTGGATGTTTTTAATTTTATGTATTTTAGGAACATTGTGAACAGTGTTTAAACAAAGGGTGATCCAGGGCTTACTCAATTCTCCTGTAAATTGGCTCAGTTGTGCAGCATGGGCCTAGAATTGGATCCCATCCCCCAAATAGGTTTCATCCCGTTTATTACTAAATATTCTGGACTACTGTTTCTGTTAATGAAAGTTCTTTGGAATCCTCTCCAAAATACACAAGAGCAGCAAAAATTAAGCACCTGAGGAGCTTTCAGAATCAACTTTGAAGCCTAACACATGCTGATCTGCCCTTCCTATAATTCTGAAGGCCTTGTCCAAAGTACATGGAAGTTGTTGAAAAAAAACCAAAATTATTCCCTTAATTTCACTGAGCTTTGCATCAGGCAACTGATGCCCACATATAATGAGAAAAATCTGCAGTTGCTTCTCCCTCACCTCTGTGCTAAATTTTTATGGAGAACCTATAACTCTCTTTGAAATCAGGATGTTTCACTGGGAATCTTAGAAAGAGTTGAACAAGTGCTGCTGGCTTTGGGACAATAGAGACTTAATTATGGGGACAAAGGTGATGTAGAAAATGAGGCCTTCAGTGTTTTCTTGGAGGCTAAAATTGCATAAGGAACTTGCGATACTGAAAGTTATTTAATTATACCCCTTCAGGTAGCGAGTGAAAAATACTCTGTTTCTCATGAGTCTAGTTAAATGGCTGTCACTTAATTAAAGCTCTCAAAACATTTCCATTATCAGGTTACTCAACAGACATGATGCAAGCTGATTTGACTGGCATTTTTCAAATAACAATTTGAATTTGTATTTAACCAAAGTAATTTAAAATATTTAAAATAGCTCGATTGTAATACAGATTTAAGCTTTGTTTGCATTCAACTTCCTGTGATAGTCACTTCATGCTTGGCTCCGGTGGTTTGGTACAAAGAATAATCAAATTTTTTATGGTTACCTGTGTCCTACAGAAGGCCAAAATCTTCTGAAAAATGGCAAAAAAAGGGTCAAAAGTGGTGATTGCAAATTTTCACCAAGTTTGGAACAAGTATAATGAATCTAGTCAGGGAGACAAGGGAATGCGGCCAGAGCATATTCTGCTTATTTCTTGCCCAGTAATGTTGGGCTTGCCTGTACTTGTTATTCCTGGAGCCAGATGTGTTCCCAGCCCCATGTTAGAGATATGCTGAGATCTCTCCTAAAGTCTTACTTCTTCACTCAGATATGGCAACAATGTCTTGGGGAGAAACCTAGAGTAACTTGGGTGTTATGAATTTAAAGATCACTGAAAAAATTAGTTCAGAAAATTCCTGATAGCCATGGAGATAGATAGAAGCCAGCATGCCACACTGCACTTAACGTGTAAGAAAAGCTCAATTTTTTTTCTTTATGCTGGGTATTTAAACTGATCTACAATTGAATTACTTTGTCATTTTGTTCTTCATTTAATAAAAAAACCAAAACAACTATCTACCCTTTTCTAATGTAATACTAAATTTATGTGAAAACAAATGACAGTGGTATTTTTGATGCTGTGTAATTTCAAAAGCTAAAACCAAATTCTGATCTCAGTAACACTTGAGCAATGTCATTGAGTTGGGTTTAAATATAAAACTGAGTTCAAGACTTCTTTCAACATTTACAGCCCTTGTATTGTACCAGATATTATGTGCACTTAGGAAAATCCTTGTCTTCTGTACATCTTTGTAGTGTATATCTCTGTAGTTGTGACTTTAGTTTCAATCAGACCTAACACATTGTTGTCTCCTCTGTGCTTCTGTTAAGAGTGCACAGATCTTTCTATTTTAGGGATAAAGCACTATTTCACCTAAATGTTTGAAGTGATTCTTCAACTCAAGTGCATTAAAAAAGGGGATAGTAATAACACATACAACTTTTATTTCTTTGTGAAATGTCATGATTTGATTACTTTTTTGGCAGTAGTTCTAAGAAATTTGTTTATTTTTTTTTCCCTTGTAATGTGTTTTGTAGAAAATGTGCTTTTGTTGTAAATCAGAAATGTCTTGTCTGGGTACATAACTCTAGGAAACAGTAAATTTTGGTAGATAACACTTCTGTTTGAAATAAATACTAGTCTGCAGGGGTTCTTTTTTCTTCTCCAAATACTTTGGATATAAATTTTTTCCCTGTTTCTTTTCAGTAGCTTAATCTCTGATACATTGGAATAAAGCTTTGGAATTAGGACAGTAGACTGGCAAACTTCAATCTCTGATTTAAATTATGCATGTCAGCGTGAGCTAATTCCTTAAAAGATATTTCAGTGCAGAAGGTTCTTAAAGAAGAAAGAAATGAAATTTTGTGATAAGCGCAGTATTTTCCCAAAAAATATATTAAGCTGCTGAATACCACGTTTGACCTCAGTTTTTTGTAAATCCACAATATAGCTGGGCAATTTGATGAGCAGTATTTTTCCATTGTTAAATTAAATATAGATGAACTACTAAAAGACCTGTGTGACTTGATCCCTCTCTTGTGCTGCCTGATGGCTGCCTCCAGTGTGGATCAGCTGAAGGTCTATTAAACGGGCTCATGCAAGTTGATTCTGAATTTGCTGGCAAAACTCTTACTGGCATGTGTGGGTGCAGGGGAGAGGTGTGTAACCAATGTCCCTGGAGGGATGTTCTGAGTCCTTGATGAGCAAAAACAAACCCATATGGAAACAAAAACTTGGAATGTAAGAAACCAGTGTTCCTGCTTATGGACCGAAGCCAGGATCCCAATAATCTGGTGTCTGATCTGCCCCCACCCAGAAGGACTAGGCTGCCAGAGCCTGGCCTGTGGTACTCAAATCAGTGATTCTGCCATATCCCTGCTAGCCTTCCTTTTTGAATTTGGCTTTTGCTAATTCAGTAACTTTTTTGGTAGACTTAGCAAATTATAAAGTAAACTGATTAATGTTAGGAGCGTAAATGGCATTTTAGACTCAATCCCTGTTGCTTTGGATGCCTTTGAGAACTTTGCCATCAAATTCAAAGGGAAAAAGATGATCCTGTGTGCTCAAAAGATCAGTTTTGATATAGAACTTTGGCATTTAAACTACTTCTTAAGAACAGTACTAAACCAAAAATTGCAGTCACTTCACAAGTAAATAATAAACTTTATACTGTGAGGGCATAGGGGAATATTGTACTGGTTAATCAAGCCTTGAGACATAAAATAGGCATAAATACTAGTCTCACATCCTTGCCTGAGAAAAGGCTGCAGGATGGATGAGAGCTTGGGTATTAACATGTTGTGACACCAGGCATGATTCTGTCTCTCTGAAGTTAATGAGAAGCTTTCTCTTGATTTCTGAGAGTGCCAGATTGGGATGGGCATGTCTGCCTCTGACATTAAAATAAAGCTTTGAAACAACTGTGTAAAAAGAAACACAAAATAGATACCCTGCTTCCCAGTTTAAAATAAATAAATACAAAGTTGCCCTGAGGATCCAAAATTGTCTCTAACACCCAACAAACAATAGTTTATTTCTTACCTTAATGACAAGCTCTCTGGAGCTCTGGGTAAAAGGGTGTTTAATGGAAAAGCACTGTGAGTTCCCAGAGCCCGTGGGGAGAGCTACTTGGGCACCTGATTAGGATTCCAAGTGAATGTGAGTTCATTTAACAATCTCTTTCAATGTTGTCTTTTGTGCAGACCGGTTTGGACTCGGACAGCCAGGCAGGATGCCTGCTTCTGTGAATGCCATGCGTGTCCTGAGCACCAGCACAGATCTGGAGGCTGCTGTGGCCGATGCACTGGTAAGAGGAAAAATACAAAATGCTTCCAACACCGGAAAGTGGCTTAAAGTTACCTGTACGTATGTTCTCCTCTTTCTAAATAGCTTTGTTTTGATTGTGCCAGTGTCTGATGCTGTAGAATTAGTTACCTTTTGCTGTTTTGTCTTCGGCTATATTGGCAGCAGTATATTTTTCCCTATTTCGTGTTAGTTCTCCGCAGTTGTTATCAGACAGACTGCTGTGGCTCGGTGCTAGAGCTGCAGGATGGGTTGGATCAGCTGTTTGTCTTTCACTTGGCTGTCAGAGGATGTTAACGGCACCGTGAGGGTGCTCGTCACTTGTGGGGTTGGAGATTTCCATCAATCCCATTACCTGCATAAAGACTTTGTCAGAAAAAGAGTGTCCTCTGTTTAGAGTCAATTCCTGATCAGGTTTCAGCAAGAACTGAGAATTTCACAAGTTCCTGCCCTGTGTTTGTTTGCACCTGAATAGATACTCAGTTAGCTCATAACCTGGCTTGCATGGAATTGGTACCATCTCATGCAGTTAAGTTGTATTTGTCTAATTTGCTCCTAGTACTTTCAAGCATTCACTGCTTTTCCCAGTAAATTTATTGTCATTCTTAAAAATTTCATTGTCGTGTATAGTCTTATTCAACTGTGGTAGCTCTTGGCTAGAACCCAAAAAGTGCCTTCTGCTCTTCAGAAGGCAAGTGTTAAGCTTTTGGATTTACCTCAAGTATTTGGGTAAGAGAGGATGTGTAGAAGCAGGAGAAATTACTGTATAGCATTAGCTGGGTACCAGTGGGTCTTCTCAAGGTCCAGATCTGAACTGAGGGAAAGATTTCCTGGTGTATCTTGAGACAGATATCTCAGAATCTATCTCAGATTCTCTTTAAGGAGGATGAACCATCCCCAGTGTTTGTGGTGGATGGCCTTTCTCCATTTCCTACTTCACTTTCCCTAAGGATGGCTAGCATGTTCCTTTTGTATCTGATTATCACCCAGCTCATGTCACCTATTAGAGTACTCTTAGAAAAATGGCCCTTTTTACAAAATTTACCTTTCAAAACAAAAAAAGTATTTTTGAATACTAGAAAGGTAAGATAGTGTATAATGGATGGCACTGTTGCATTTAGTGGGCTGAATCATTAGTGAGCATTCTCATTATCAAATACAACAAACAACATGTGAGACAGTTCTGCTCTCAGCACCTCAAATTTGCCACCAGAGCAGTTCAGAGTATAATTACAGGCAATGGTTTGCCTGTGTGAATGAAATCAGGCTTTATCCTTGCATGTGAGCAGCTGCTGAATACAGGTTTTGTGAGGGAGAAGAGTCAGAGTGTTTCAATTGACTGCTGAGCACTGAGATTTTTTTGGGTGTGACTTAATCTTCAGCTAGATTTACAGAGTTCCCTTTTAAATATCTCATAAATTAAATAACATTGTACTTCAATGTTAAAATCTTAAAGGGTTGAACACTTTAAAAGGGAAATACTTAAGTCTAGTTGGAAACCAGGTGGTGCTGCTGACTGTTGATCAATCTGAATTTGTATGACTTTAGGGGATGCAATGCAATGTTGCTGTCCCCTTCTTTCCCACCAGCCCAATTTGCTCTTTTTCTTGGTTGCCTTCTCACAACAGGCAGTTTACAAGCCCTGTGCAGGCTCCTTTTGAAAGAATAATGTCATGCCAACTTTTACCCAGTAGCCTTGTTTTCAGAGTTTTCTTTTACATGTAGTAGAAAATGAAAAGAACTTCTCCAAAGATGGCTTCAGCCAAATTCTCCATTTAAACAAAACACAGTGGGTCATTTTGTGACCTCTACTCCCTCTGTACAAATCCCATTGGATCCACTCCTTCTGTTTGAGCTGGACTTGGCCTAAACCCACAGTGGCTGTACTGGGAATCAGTGCTCAGATCTGTCAGAAGACCTCAAAGGGTGATGGAAACTTCGTTGTTAAGTGAGACCTTAAAGCCAGGCGTGCCAGCCAGGGGGTCTTAAAAGAAGCTAATCTTCAAAAAAGTATGGCCTAAGAACTGTGGGTTGAAAGAGAACTTGGCAAATGAAGTTGATAAAATGTGCTGTACTGTAGATAGTGGCTTCCTCACATCAGAATTTCTTTGTAAAACCCTAAAACGAAATGCTACTAATAATATGTGGGGAAAGAAAACATCACCAAAAACTCTGGTGTCTTTCAGTGCAGAGTTTCTGAAAAGTAAGCAAAGAGGTGCTGTATAGATCTGTTCCTAAAAAAGAGATAATCTCACTTCCAAGCTCCCTTATGGAAACTCTAGGCAATACGAGTAGTGCAACAGTTATGAGATATTCAGGCGTTATTATACCCACTTTTATTTTGCGTAAACTGTATTTTTTTTAATTTGCTAAGACACATTTGCTATACGTTTTTGTTGCATAAACAAACCCTACATAAGCTTCTGACATAATTCTCTATGCTTTTTCCCACCCTTCAATATTTTCCTGCCTACAGCTGTTAGGAGACTCCAGGAGCAAGGTACTAGTGCTTTCTTGACTTTTTATTTCTACTTTCCAACTCTCCCCACCCTGTTGCTAATGCCCATGATACTGCACTTGAGTTAATTTGTATGCTTCAATCCTTCAGTCCTAGTGGAAGCAAAACTCTGCTGGCTTCACAAGTCTAAGAACTGCAGGACTGGACACTGGAAGGAATTCTGTAGCAAACACTTAGAATATAGATGATCTGTTTTTGATACATTGTCCTATCAGCCCTGTTCTGTTAAGGTTCATTTGACAGTTTATTTTGCTGCCATAATTATTCTAATATTCCTTCTGGAAGTGTCAAGGTTGTCAAAAATGTACGTAAGGGAATTAGGTCCTCTAATGCTGTGCTATGGAAATAAGTGGGATTTGAGTACTCAACTCCCTTGGCAGCCTCTGGAAAAATCCTAGCCCAAACTAACAGAGAAATTGCCATCTCCTATATCCAGTGTGTTTCTAGAGTTATTATCAATATCTAGAGTTCATTATCAATATCAAAGTGACTGTGCATGCCAGCACAGATTTTTTCAACTCTTTCTTCCTTATCTTCTTTTTTTTTTTGAAGTAGAGGTTATGTCATCATGGCATCTGTAACAATGGAACTGACCATTATTGCCAATAAAACAACATTTAATTTCATTACCAGTAACTAATTCGACTGGGCATAAATATCTTGCTTTCCTGCGGGGGAAGGCAGGCCCTTCTCCCCTTAGATCCCATTGATTTCAACAAGACTATTCGAGTGACTATCTTACTCTACTGTGAGAGGTAAGCAGGCAGTGCATGGTGACGTCTTTAAAACACGTATGTCACTATAACAGTAGCATTAATCTTCCTTTTAGTGATTACAAATAGAATGTTTTTCTTTTGGCATTAATGTAACTATATATAACCTGGTAAGTCTGAGTTTCCCCTTTTCCAGAAAAAGCCAGTGAGAAGAAGATATGAACCCTATGGGATGTACTCTGATGACGATGCCAACAGCGACGCATCAAGCGCTTGCTCGGAGCGCTCCTATGGCTCCAGGAATGGGGGCATTCCACACTACCTGCGGCAGACAGAAGACGTGGCTGAGGTCCTGAACCACTGTGCCAGCTCCAACTGGTCTGAAAGGAAGGAAGGGCTCATAGGTCTTCAGAATTTACTGAAAAGCCAGCGGACACTGAGGTGACCTTCATAGTTTTATGGTGTCAGTAATTCATGAGGCTTGGCTGTAGTGAGAAGTCAGTAATATGTACCTGCTGTATGGAGACAGGTAGTATCTTTTATGGCTGTGAAGGCTTTGTCTTCACAATGTGGGATTCTGTTAACCTTTGCAAAAATTTCTGCTATGTCATCAGTGTAATTTGTGTTAAATTGTGGCAGTAATGTAGGAAGGGCTCAGGTAAGCATGCTGTCTTCTCTTCGCCTTCCTCTGTCTCATGAAGACCTCCAGTGGTAGGTGCTTGGAGCAGCACAGTGAGGTTTCCCACAATGATGGTATTGTAAACATACTCAAAGGGTGGTACCATTTTTACCTTATTCTGTTTGAACCTTCAATATTTTTTTCCACAGCAATTTCGTTGGCAAAGCAAACATTGCACTTACCCTAAAATGAGTCAGGGTGTGTGTGTTTCAGAGCTGAGATCAGACAGTGCTGACGTTGGATATACTTTGACTCTTTATGAAGGCTGTAATTATAGATCTTGTTTATAACTCTTGAAAAAACTTCTATCAGAAACTTGTGTACTGTAAATTTAAGTGTATAATGTAGAGTGAAGATTCTTAGGGCAAGGAAGTAGGTGTACCAACTCTGAAACTTTGCTTATGGTAGGAGAGACAGACCTTTTTTCCTTGTTACAAACCACAAAAAACCCTTCAAACAGCTTTGACAAGTCACACTTTAGAAGAGGTCTTCTGATTATCCAGTAGTTATGTGGAAACTCCCTATAGACCACAGGTCATGTTAACTAGACAACTGGTTCTCAGGCCATAGCCTTTTCATCCTTAGTTTATGGTGAAAGTATTTGAAACAAGCTGTTTATCTCTTGACTCCTTTGAAGATAACATTCACAAATAACTGTGACAATTTTATTTTCCTGTTATGGGTGGTATGTTCTTAAATTATGGCCAAGTTTATAAGTGGTTGTTGGAGGATTTATAACCTACTTATTTGGATTTGTGCAAGTGTTTCCATTTTAAAAGGGCTTCACACTGGCTGAAAATATTTGATTGTTCATATTAATAGTCTGAATGAAAATGTACTGAGAGCAGGCCTTGAAAAGTTGTTTTCTTGCCATCATAAAAATATTCTAGCACTTAACATGATGTGATACAGTCCTTGAATGGGAAGTGCTACAGGTTTTTAGAATGGGTAGTTAGTCTCTAGATCAGAGATGCTTTTTGATGTGGTCTGTTTCTGAGTCTCTTAATACTACCCACACGTGTGCTGTCTTTTTTCTTTCTCTTTAATAAACTGTCTGGAAAAACTGTGGCACCTCATATACTTGTATGAGAAAGTTGGATGAGACTTTGATTTTGCCATGAAATTGTGTGAGGATTATAACCAAGGTTTGGAGTGCTGTTGGGGATAGTTGCAAGGAAATGCTGACAAGTTTTGGTGATGGGCTATTTATTCAGATCAGTAGCTTTTACGAGAAATGCCAGTGGAATTAAAGTATTGATTTTGACCCTGCTGGTTGCAGTGTTTGAACTGCGCTGCTGTCACTAGTCCCTCAAGCTAGCAAGTCGTCTTAGCTTTGATCCTGAATAATTTTTAAACCTGTCCCAGAAACTACAGCTCTGCAAACTTATTTTTTTAATTTGATAATGGGTTTAGTTCTCTATATTTCATTTTGGTTTTCTTTTGATCTGCTTCCTTCTTGGTTCAGAGTTGATCTGATACCTGTTCTAATGATTAGATTTTATCATCCCATTTGTTCCCACGGCATCTTGCAGAACATCATCAAGGTCATTAGTCCAAGGGGCAAGTCTGTCTTCTAATTAAACCTTATATCTTCTTTTGTGGTATAACAAGTTAATAAAAGGCAGTGATGTGGCTAGGTTTTCTTTAGTATTCTGAACTGAAAGATTAGCTGGGATTTGCATATCCAGAGATGTGCATGCAAAGTGGAATGGCGCTTACCTACCCTCTTTGTTTCATACAGCTTCATGTGGCCTACTTTTCTAAGGGCTCCCCATAAAGTCTTCTAAGCAAAACAAGGCCAATGAGTCCCTGAAGGAAATATTCTTCCACTATCTGTTGCAGTTTAGTGCGTGCATTGTTACCTTGGGTCTGTGAGCTTTTAGAAACAGACACACTTATACTTGATGACTTTATATAACCTTTGTCCAGAAGGAAAATTCATTAGAGTAATAAATAGGGGTTCATTCAGAGAGCTACAATCTACATGAAGTCAGGAGAGTGTTGTAGTCATTTTGAGACTGTGCAGCCTGACAGCTTACTGTGATGTTGTTACAGAGACTTTTTCCTCTCTCTCTCAGACTCTTAAAACCATTGGGTTTGTGCCCTTTTAAAATTTGATCAGTCTTTCATTCACAGATTTATTTGAAAAAAATGTCCTATATTACTTATGAATAATCTAACATAAAACAGGTGTAGACTACTAGCATCTTCTGGCCTGTTCAAGGCTTATTTTTAGAAAGAGAGAAGTTGGTGGACTGTAGGATTAATAACATCAGTCTGGAAAGATGTTACCTTCAGTAACTCTTCTCTGAGCAATCAGTGTGCATTTCACTAGTTGCTCTGGTTTCATAGTAATTGTGAAAAATACCTAATTGCATCCATAGTATGCAGGAAATGTAACTTAACTACCTTACTCTGTTTTTGTTTGCACCATAACAAGCAAAGATTCTGTATTCTTTACCAGTTTGCCTTGAAGGAAAGCTAAGATTTTATTTTCAATACATTACAAGTAAGAGCTTTGACACCGAAGAATTCTGCATGTGGTGACTCAAATTCAGTATTTCATGCAGCATTTTTTTCCCCTTTCATAAAAAGAGCACTACTGAGCACCTACTAATGTCTTACTAACAGGAACTTAGACTGTGCCTTGATTTAATTATCTTCTGATAATTTGTTGATCTGTCTTCCATTTCTATGTATTTGTCTCCTAAATGTGCTTACTGTCAGACTATGGAGTCTGTTTTGATCTGTTGACAATGTGTGATTCTAGACTGATATTAGTGAAGCAACTGAGAATTTAGATCAAAATATTTGATTAGTATATAACCAAACAACATGAAAGTTCTCAGTTTACTTGGAAAGTAGAAACCCCTGACACAAAGGAAACTTGAGAAACCTATTCTTAAGCTGAAAAAGATGCACGATTCAGTGTTTCACTGACCTTGACTCAGGCAGAAACTAAGTGCCTCTGAAATGTGCACATTTCAAGTTATCTTCTGAAAACCAGAATACAGAAGAAAATAAAAGCATCAGAAAATCCAAATGTCTGACTTACAATTTTTAAAAAATAAATGTTTATTGGATTTCTTAATGTAAAACTGATGATGCCAGCAATTAAACTGGAGTGGCAGTTGAGGCTCTACCTAGACATACAGAGTTTTCAGAAGCATTATTGAAGTAACATTTAAATCTTTCAGCTGTTAATATTTACTAGCTTTTTTTTCCCTGCAACTAAGGCTTTAGCATTAATATCATGTTTCATTTATGTATTTTAGCCGAGTCGAGTTAAAAAGGCTGTGTGAAATATTTACTCGCATGTTTGCTGACCCTCACAGCAAGGTAAGATCACAAAGACTTGGCTCACACTCTTACGTTACTAGGTGTGCACATTTGACACTGTTCCAAGATGAGTGTTTTGTATTTCTACCCCTGCCATCTGCTGGGGGAAACTGGCATTTATAATTCTCCTTGATTTTCATCTTTTTTACAAGGAAGGGATGTGTCTCAGTCTCTCTTATGTTGCTAGGAACCGGTCACTCCATGCTTCCTAAGGAGCAGCCTAATGCCTTTCAGAGGTCACCTCCTGGAGTGAGAAGTTCAGTTTTATCTGCACTTCTCTAAGGAGTCTTCTGGTGGTCCATGAAGGGTCATGAGCATCACAGTCACTGGGGTTAGTGTGTTGGATACACTTGAGAGCAGTTTGGGGTCTCCCCAAGATACTATTCTGAATCTCACAATTAAAGTCTTTCATGTAGCACTTTGCCTTCTTTATAACACTGCCTTTTGAAGTTAAAGGGTGTGGCATGAATTTACAGACATTTCTTGAAAAAAACTGGGCTAGAGGATGAGGTGGTTGGGTCCATAGGGATGTTCAGACCCAGTGGTCCTCTGTTGACAGGTAAGTAGGAGCAGAGAGAAGGGAAAAGGGAGTTTCATACCCCTTCCTTAGGAGATTTACTGTTTAGGGCAGCCAGTCTGGGTAAAATGTCTGGGTAAAAACGTCTGCTGTTGGGTTAAATACAGTTTGAGAAAGAATAAGTTTATACAAATATTTGTACTTCAAGACCACTTGGTAAACCAGTTTTAATAAACGATGGTCACGTGGAAATGACCTGGGCAGGCAGTGTTGCCTGTCACAGGTCTTGCTCAAAATGTGCATTTTTGACCTTAATTATAGTGTGGACGAGCTGTCCCACAGGTCTTACCCAGCATGTAGTTCCTACCTGTAAGGTCTTAAAGTTTTGGTTCTCAGGGGTTTGGTATGTGTTGTGCAAAGAGTGAAGGTGTAACTATTTGTTTGCAAAATATTTCCGATTTCTGAGTAAGGTGAGAGTTTACTGCACTCTGGACTCAAGCATGTCTTTGTGGCAGCAGTGATCTGTTATCTGCACTGCTTTTATGGAATTATTGCTACAAACAAATTAGTTGTGGTGTTAAACACATGTAAACTTTGTTCATATAAATGTATATAAACATACGTTACTTTCATGACTGAGGAGACTGGATCTGATCCAAGGTATATAATGTTTTAAGTAACTCTGCTGAGAAAAGATTGTGTTTTAAGAAAATGTAAACTTTCAATGAATGTGTCTTTTATCTGTTGACAAACTGCATCTGAACAACCAGCCTTGATCACTATGTGTGCTAACGAGTGGTTTGTTTTGTTGCATGGCCTGCTTTGCCGTGGAATTCACAACAGAGAGTAAGTGTTTTCTACCCCCTTCCTTCATTCGTTTCATGTGGTATTTTAATATAACACATTTTAGACATGTCTTGTTTGATTTTTTTTTCAGAGCAATGTTACTAAAATCATTCATTCATGAAACTGTTTATAACAAAGTCATTCTGAAACTCAGATTGTAAACCCCTTCCCTTTGATTATTTTTATTTAAAGCACTATGTTTCTTTTTGTGACACTTGTTTTGTTTATAGGTCTTCAGCATGTTTCTGGAAACCCTGGTTGATTTCATCATCATTCATAAAGATGACTTGCAGGATTGGCTTTTTGTTCTCCTGACCCAGTTGCTAAAGAAAATGGGAGCAGATTTGTTGGGGTCCGTGCAGGCGAAAGTTCAAAAAGCTCTGGATGTTACCAGGTAGAGTACTCAGATGACAAATATTATGGAGGTTTTTTCAGGATTACAAGAAGGCAGGAACATTTTAGAAATCCAACAGTGCTGTATAATTTTGAGGGCTCAGTCTTTATGAATACCAGAATAGAGGAGAACAAAGTTATGTCACAGTATTTCAAGCATTGAATTGAAAAGGCCTGTCTCTCTTCTAGATAAATAACTTTAAAGCATAAATTTTAAAATATGTAACTGATTAATTCTGGAGTTTTGGGGGTTGTGTGCACTTAGATATCAATGTTTTTTGACTGACAGGTACAAAAATTTACAGTATTCATAATATGAAAGGGGCTTTACCACAAAGTTTGGAGCATCTTTAATGTTGTTCAAACAGCAAATAACAGTCATGTCAGGATCAGACCTTGAATGCTACTGTGATGTTCACACAATTTTGTGCTCCATGTCCTTTTTGAAGGATGTCCAGCCCAGGACAGTGTTACAATAAAGTTCAGCTCATTCTGGAAAATAGGATAATTTAAAAAAAAAAGTAGTAATAATCTAGGAGAAAATAGGATAAAGCAGGAAAAAAGAGGAGAGAAATCAAAGCCAGGTATGAACTCCGAGGACAAGATAAACCGGACTGCTTCTAGAGATAAGGGAACAAAGCAGAGTCTGAAATGAAGAAGGAATGGTGTGCCAAAAGCTGGAGAAGTGTACAGAGAGTAGGTAGAATAACAGTGTATAAAGATACTGATTTAGAACTTTTCTCCAGTATTCCGTCAATAATCAGCTGATCCTTAGATTTGGAGTTTCTCTGGTTGATGGTCAAATTAAGAAGAAGAAAAGAGTAAATGTTGAAATCTGGTGTGTAAGCTTTAATGTATTGAGTTCATTTTGTCCTAAACATTTATTTTGCATTACATTTTTGCCTTTGTTTTCTTTGGACAGGGATTCTTTTCCGTTTGATCAACAATTTAACATTTTGATGAGGTTTATTGTAGATCAGACCCAAACACCAAATCTGAAGGTCAGTATCAAAAGCTGTTTCACTAAAGCATCAGCATGCTTGTCTTACCTTGCCATATCAGGCATACCATAAAGCATAGAACTCCTGAGAAGGTAATTAATTGTAAGTACATGCATGATGTAGGAATTATATTGGCAACTTTGATTAACTCTCTCATTCTCCATATTAATAAATGTGAATATCTTTAAAATAGGGCCCTATAATTCATCACAAGTCACTAAGAGTTGGGCTTTAAGCACCTGGGAACATTTTAAAATTTAGACATGGAATTCCCCTTCATCCTGATCCTGGTGGGAAGAAAACCTGTCTATGCAGGACAGAAGGGAGCAGGCTCTGAACATCTGGGAAGCTGGGATCCCAGACACACCTTAACAAGTATTTACTGCACCGATCAGGTGTAGCATGTATAAGGTTTGGAGAAAAAAACCCTCAGAGCTTTCTGTCATTGACTCATCCCTGAGGGATACTGTTGTGCAGACCGTTTTTTCAGGAGGTTGCTGTTTCAGAAATAGGAACACTGTAAATTCTGGAAGTCGTATACATTTATCTTCCAGAGACAGGAATATACTAGATGCCAAATGATTCAAGTGTTCTTTCTTGAATCACCCAAATGTTGGATCTTTTCAGACTCCAGCATCAGGCATTTTTGGTTTGAGACCAAAAGCAATGGTTTGGCATCTGGACCAATAACTGCTGGTGGAAACAGCGTGGTGGAGTTCTGATCTGCTTTTGCAAATGTACCATTTCAAGCCAGTTCTGATATTCCATTCCAGACTCTTACTACACAAAATTTATCTGTGATAGAAAGTTGCTCTTGGTTTTTGGAATGTTGTAGATATGTCACAGGACTACTTCCCTCTCTCCCTCCCCTTGCCATGTGTGACATGAGTCTTGTCAATCTGTAGTGGTATCTATTTACTGTGGGATAAATCCATCTTTGCCAACCCCTGAGTTTAACAAATCCCCTTTTCATTTCTCAGGTGAAAGTTGCTATCCTGAAGTATATTGAGTCCTTGGCAAGACAAATGGATCCAACAGACTTCGGAAACTCCAGTGAGACAAGGCTTGCTGTATCTAGAATTATAACTTGGACAACAGAACCAAAGAGCTCAGATGTGAGAAAGGTAAGCCAAAATGATGCAGTAATTTTGGGTCTTTAAAAAGGAAAAAAAAACCTAAACAAACCTGTCATAAAGATAATGCAAAAATCAATTATTAAACTCTAACCGAAAAAAACCCTGATTCTGCATACCTCTGCATCCTGTCCAAATGAAATTGTCAACTTATTACAGACACAGTTTTGAAGCATGCCTTCATATATTTTTTTTCCTAGTAGGTACCTAATCTCTGTGTGACTTTAACTACTATTACCATGCAAAAAGAGATGATAGTTTGAAAATGTGCTTTTTCTTAAGCAGTCTGGAAATATCTCTAGGGTTTTTTTTTGTTTAGGTGAAGGTGCTGTGCTTTGTAGACTGAAATGTAGCACAACCTCAGTGTTATAATATTGTTAAAAGAAAGTAAACAAATCAGTAAGCTGCCAGAGGCTCTCAGCCCTTCTCTTTTAAGAGCTGTGTGTTTATCTGTACCTGGAAAAAACTGACACAATTAGGTCAGACCTCGGTAATAGTTACCTTGTTCTTTATCTTGCTCAGATGCAAGTGTCAGGCAAGCTAAAATGGGGAAGATAGGGATGCTCATCTCTCCCAGGAGAAAAGTAAGATTTGGTTTTATGTACCTGGCATCTGTTACACAATTTAAAATTACCTTCTATTCCCAGTAGGAGTGGAAGACTTTGAGATGTACTTGAATTAAAAAAAAAAAACAAAAAAAACCAAACTTTAATAATTTCAGAAGGTAAAAATTGTATGACAATTTGACATTATATGCACATAAAATGCCAACTTAGAATTAGAATAACATATGATTTTATAACTTTGGAAATAATTAAATTATTTTTATTTGATTCCAGTGAAAAGATCACTGGGTATCAAATGTGCTGCCACTGCAGCATTATGGGATAGCTGAAACAGGGCTTCAGAGAAGCTGTTAGGGTGTGTGCTGTTTGCTTGCTCTCATAGAGCTGACTGGTTCTAGAGAAAAATATTTTGAACTTTGTGCAGGGGTAATTCACAGCAGTGTAACTGAAATTTGCTTTTGTAAGACAGTCTGCCTCAGGAAAAAAAAGAGGACTTTAAATCCTGGACTTAGATCTGGAATATGCATTTGCATGTCCAAAGCCAGAAAGAATTGAGCAGTCAAAGCAGCTGCTTCTCTGTTAGAGTTCAGGTAAACCTTAAGCAGTTTCCTCTGCTGGTGATCTGTGAGGGAGAGTTGGAATTACTTTAAATAAATATACACGTCAAAAAGCAAAATCTCTGCATATTGCTCAGCAATTTCAGGAGAAATATTCCACCGTTAGGGGTCATCATTGCTGCATGCAGAGTGGAGCGAGGAGTATCTGCTGCAGCTGAAAGAGTTGGCTGTTCCCTGTGGGATATGGGGAGCGGTTGTTCACAGCGTGGTGTCCGTCATTCTGTCTCTCTCAATGACTTGCAGAGCTCTGGCAAAACTTCCAGCAAACTCCACCTGAGTAGTACTTGGGCAGGAGCCTTGGGGTTGACAAGAGATTACTGAATCTAAATTCTTTTTATTAGACCTTCATGTGACTTGGATTTGCCTTTGATGCCTGTAGCTTTCAAATAAATTATTGCATAGTTAAGCTAACTTAGGCTGCTAAAAACCAAGTCTCAGGTGATCTTTATTTCATCATACCGTTGCTGTATTATGCTTTTATTGAGAACAGAGTACAAACCACAGGCTTTAGAAGAAACAGTGCAGCAAGGGATTTATAAGCAATCATTGGCCATTATGTCTGTCGGGACTGTAGTTAACAGACTAATAAATTCATTACGCTGTAATGAACTGGATTATCAGGGGCCAACCCTGGCAGGTGAAATGTTATGAAGAATACAATTAAAACATTGCCCTTGTTTTTTTGGGGACTATAACTTGGGAAAAAAAAGAAGTACCTTTTTTTGAAATGAATAAAGATGATTCATTTAAGCATCAGAAGATTCTGCCCTTGTGGAGGGTGTTGTGGTAGCCTTCAAGATCTGAGGTTTTCTAAATGTAGAGCAGACCATGAACTGTAAACACTGTGATGACTTAAAAATGGAGGGGTAATTGAGGTTATTGGGAAGAGGGAGAAGAACCAGTTTCATCTGGAGATGATTGAAGGATTGAAGTACCACAAGAGGCCTGTAAAAAGTGTAAAATAAGGTAGTTTTTGAATAGGATCCAGACTTGAGACTACCAAGTGCAATCATCTTAGCTCCTGCAACCTGACAGGAGTGCACATTATTTTTGGTACTGAGGACTCCTGGCTAGTGTTGTCCAGTCCACGTGTATGACTGTGGCTGACTTGGTGGGACAGTGATGACAGTGCTCAGCTACTTGTGGAGGCAGGGGCTCTTTCCCCCAAGAAATATGGCTCCACATGTCCTTCTTACGTGAGTTTGAGTTACTGAATGCTATCTTAAAGCAAGTAGCATTTGTGCGTGTGACGACCATGCTGTTGTGTTTGGATTTTACCTTTGAACAGAGGCAGGTAAAACAAGTTTCACTCATACTGATGATCTCTGTCAGTGGGCAAAGTATGTGGCTGCTGTGTGCACATGGCAATTAGTTGTGCAGATCTGATCCTATGGTAGCAGTCAAGGTGTCTGTTCAAGAAATGGATTATATTTTCAGTCAATGCTGAGATTATCCTTCTATTTAGTGATCATCTGTCTATTACTGCTATTTACTATGTGTGGTGGTCATGGAGGTACCCAGTCTCCTAGCGTTGAGGCACTGGAGGAAAACAGAACCAAAAATATCATTTTAGTAAAAAAATTTTTTCAAAACGGATGATAAAACTTTACTAATAACTTTGTGCATTTTTGGGACAACTACTTGAACACACTTAATGAGCACACTTAACCAGTCTGACACTTGGCTTGAACTAGAGATCATGTTTTGTAGCTAGGAAAATCAGGAAAAGTCAAAGGAAATGCTGTTGTGCACAAACCATTTATGTTCCCATATGGAATGACATCTGTAGTTAAACATAAGCTCTGTTAAAACAAGAAAAACGTGATGTACTTTGAGGAACATCCAGTTGATACCAAAGAGTGTCATTGACAAAATGCCGTGATTCCCTCTCAGGGCAGAAACCATTTAAGCTGCTGATAGTAGCCATGAGCTGTGTACAGTTAAAATAATTGTCAAGCTTTAGCTTTAAAATAAGGTGATCCACAGTGTGTTATGAGTAAATATTTGACTAGTTTTAAAGATTGTTAGTACTTGTGGGCGTTTATTAAAGATTGTTAGTACTTGTGGGCGTTTACCTTGCTTTCAAGTTATGATTTGCTTCCTGCAAGCAGTGCTGGAAGAAAGGTGAAGACATTTGTCCCTCATGCTGAACAAAAGCCATACGGTAGGAGCAGGTCCTGCAGCACTGCATGGAGACTTGGGTGGGAAGTGGCTCCAGTGCAAGGAGAGCACCTGTTGGTAATTCCCACACGACCAGCCAGCTTGCTGCTTTTTCCCCCAAGGAGAATTGATCAGTGGACAGGGCACAGATCAGGATTTCAGATAACTGAGCTCTGATTTTGATTGTGGTAGCATCTAACCTTGTGTGATGCACTTGACTTTCTTCTGCCTTGCTTTATTCTAACTCTTTGTAGCAGGGTGTTATTTCTGCATTTTTCTTGAAATTGCTGAAGATTTGATGAAATAATTTTGCAAAAGCTGGTTAATTACCACACAGAAAAGTAACACAATGGCACTGCCAACAGTGTGATGACTGATCTGAGGACATAAAATCAGTAACTTCACCATGTTATCACATTGACAAGAAAGTTATTGTGCAGTCGTTACGTAGGTAAAGTGCTTATTGAATTTAGATGACAGGCATGGGTTCTGTGTGAGAAAATACTTTGATCCTGGAAAAGAGCTATCAGTTTGAGAATGGAATTTAGAATAAGGCTTCTGATTTGACTCTGGCCAAAGCCTGCAGAAGCCTCCTGTCCAAGGCTCGGCTGAATGGAAGCTTTCATTAAACATGAGCACCCAGACTTACTTTGAGGGTGTGGAATCAACTGTGAGGGCATACAGGATCTTAGTGTTTAGGAGGAGCTTATACAGACTGAAGGAGAATGAGGGCTTCTGAAGCGAAGGGCCATTGACAATGCCTACCATCTTGTTAATGATAAATAACAAGATCTGTAGATCTGTATTACCTGATTGGTATTTGGACTACTAATCTCAGGGCAGAAGAAATTTTTACCTTTGTGCCTGGTATCCTGACTGGCTTCTTTGTTGATGAAACATTTCTACAGTGGTTTTATTTTACAAGCCTGAAGGCATTTTTGCATATTATGGGCAGCCTTGTGTCACATGGACATCACGTTCTGCCTTCCACTTATGTAACTGGAAAAACTTTTCCTTTCAACTGTCCCACTTGTCACTGCAAGCTGCCCTTGAATACAGACATTTGGATGGGACTTGGTAAGAAACTGGAACCATTGCAAAGATTCAAAAGTCCAGGAGAGTGCTTGTGTTACTGTGATTTGCCTGAAGATTATGTCCCCCTCAGACTACCTTGGGGAAGGGCCCTCCTTGGACTGGCACCACTGGTGAAGTCTAGGGGTATCCAAAGAAAATGAGTTTGAGATCAGTTTTTTTCCCAAAAACTGATTGAGAAACTGTTTCTGAATTACACCAGAACATGAGGAAGTTTTCAGAGAGAAAGCTTCAGGTCACAAATTCTTCATAAGCTGAAGCAGGCAATGAAGATGTATTTACTGCTTTAACTAGTAATCCTCAAGGTCATTTTCTTAGAAATATTGGTGTTGACACTTTGATATGGAAATCCTATTTATCAATAAAGCTGAGAGCAACTTTGGATAAAATATTGCTGTGATATCTGTAGCAGGACCAGTGATAGACAGGATAGCAAATGCCTCTAAGAAAATGAAATCAGGCTCCTTTGCAACATGATGCCATGAGACCTCTAAAATATTTTGAAGTTTTAATTTTCCATCTAGCATCAGGCTGATTTCAGCAACTCTGGGACAGAAGCTTCAGTGTAAAAGCACTCCCAAAGCCTCTTAGGGAGCTGAAATGGTATTGTTTATCTTTACTGGTGTTGAGCAATAAACGCTGTTGGTCATGGCCTGTTACAGTAGCAGTGCAAAGAGGATGTTTGCAGAAATGCTTTTGAATGGCAAATTGTTTTAGTATTCCCAGCCACAGGCCCTTGTCTTTCTGGGTCAGAGGTTTCTCTGGCACTCTTGCAATATTCCTGCACCAGATTTGTGCATCTCATGGTGAGCCAAGTTACCAGAGAAGCAGACATTAGGATTTCATTTCAGGCTTATGGTGTCTTAAATAGGACTATGTCCATACTGCTGAGATCAGCCTTTTAGCCAAGGGATATTCCTAAAGAAATCAAACTCAATCTAAATGCCCAGAGGAACTCCTTTTAGGCATTTAAACATAGTCAGTGCTAGGAAGAAGAGCGTAGTACATCAAAAATGGCACCTGGTGAACTTTAGTGTTTACTTGACTTAATGCTATTAGAACAAAAAGGATCTCTGTGTCCTAGCTGTGTTTCCAAAATAGTATCCCTCCATTTCTGTTTGTTTTGAATTTGATGCTACAGAGCTATGAGAGCCCAAATGTTTTTAGTGTACGCATTATAAGGAAAATGGCTTTTACCCAGTGTTAGTGACCAGAAAATCATCACATGCTTGTTGGAAACAGTGCTGGGGTAAATTTCTTTGAAATTATTCTCTTCAGTTTGTACAACCTTCTAATATCCTTTGAGTTGAAAGCAGTTTGCAATATAAGCACATATTCTGTTTGCTAGAAGAGCTAGTGCAAACACACACACTCCTGCATAAATATAGGTGATGTATCTATTCTGAAAATCAAGTCTAGAGGTGATGTTTACATGATGCATTGTAGAGCTGTTTGGACTGTGACAGGTAAGTCTTCCACACTTCCTCTATCATTTCAAAAATCCGCAGATTAAAGTGCATGTTTTCATTATAAACCATATGATTTCGGTAGCTTTTCTTCTTTCTTGGCTTATATGTGGGAACTTTTGCCTCAGAGTTCAGACTTCTGTCATGCCAGGTTAATAATAAAAGTTTCTTGGTTGTTAATGAAATGTAACCTGTGTTTCTAATCCTGAAACCTGTTTCTGCAACAGATGTCATTTTGTAATGAACAAAGTTACTCAGGGTAGCCTTCAGCAACTTGATTTCTAGGGTGACATCTTGTTCTCAGGAAACAATGAACACTTTTGCCCTGGTCTTTCCTGTGCTCAGGTCACAAAAGAACAACACACATAAGGAGTTGTAATCCATTATGGAACAGTAACCCCAATATGTGATGATTCGATGCTGCATCGTTTTTGCTGTCATTTTTCTGAGATGCCTTTGACACTTGTAATGCAACCATCTCTGGCTGGTAAAAGCCTTTCGTGATATATAAAGTGTGTGCCGTGTAAAACACAATGGCAATATGGATTTAATCTGTACATGAGTTCTGTATTTAAATCTGTTAAATAAATTCTTTTCAGCATGTGGATGTGAACAGTATATTCTCATACAAGTCTCTTGGGAAAACTGTGTGTTTAAAAACTTGTACTCAGGCTAACATGCTTGGATTATGTATAAACTGCTGAAGCCATTGTGCTTCATATTTTCATATCAGTAATATGGATGTCCATAGCCAGCTGATTCTAGACCTGAAAAAGGAACAAGCAGGAAGTTTGGCTTGGTAGACAGTTTGTTAGCTTAGTGCCAGCTAACACTTAATTGTCTACTGGAAAGTACACTGAAATAACACTTGCTTAGAGCCTGCATACTCTCAGTCGATGTGAATAACTCGCTTAACATCAGCTGCACTCATTGGAGAATTGAAGCCCATGTGTGCTAATACGAGCTGCCTAATGTGTAAGTGCTGCCTCTGATCTCAGTGGATCTATATTTGATCTGCAGTTTAGTGTAATTCAGAGTGACATGAGAGAGCTTCTCTGTTCCAGTGTGCCTTAAGTTATTAAAAACCACATTTGCCTTAGCCTGGATGGTGAAGTGTGTGATGCATACAGAATATGATTGTGTTCATCAAAAGTGATGTTAATGAGGATCTTCCCCAGGCAGATCACATGATAAAAGGCATTTGTAGGCAGTGTTGGTCCATCAGACTGGATGCCCAGACTGGAGACAGGAGTTCATAGCTTTTTGACTGTTTCTTTCTCTGAACTTAGAGATGTCTGCAAGGGTAGGTGCTGGGAGATGCACCTATTCCCCTACTCCTGGCTGGCCAGATACAAGTGCCATCTCAGTTCAGCACTGCCTCTCAGTGAAGGTTTTCAGGTGGTTATAGAGGCCACCAGGAGGTTGCCAAAGCAAAGCCTTTTAGGAGAACTAAGGGATGATCTGTAAGCCTGAGAATTGTGGCTGAATTTAATTTTGAGCCAGTGCTGCCCTCTGCTGAAAGGAATGCTTTTCTGATGATATAAAATAATGCTTTTTGTTACTTGAAATTAAGCAAGAAACTGACTAAAACTCTTCTGCAAAAAGATAACATGTACTGTTTAGATGACTGAGTTGAAATCTATGTTTTCTTGAAATAATATCAACTTTCCTGTTTGTCAAACCCAGACCATGCATAGTTGGGTGGGTGAGGATTTGCCAGCTAGGACAACTACAGCCTCCTCAGGGCCTGGTGAAGGAAACTTGGAAGAAAAATGTAAACAGGTGACTGAAAGCCTTGTGCACTAATCACACTAATTATGTTTGGAGTCTCAACTCAACTGTCTAGCTGTGTAAAGAGACCTGGACTGGAAGCCTGAAAAAAGTGTGTCTGAAGTAATTTTTGGCTTTGGTGTGCTTTCCTGTTAACTCTTTTGCTGTGGTCCCTCATGAAGGATCAGGGTATGAAGTCCTCTCCTTTTATGGAGCTGCCAGTGTTGGGAGCCCATCGACAGCAGATGTTTGAGTAACTTGGAAATTGCCTTCATATAGCTCAGGCAACTGCTTATTCTGCTTGGTTCACTGGACCAGCAGCAGCAATCATAAGGCACTTGTATTAACCTTAGGTCACTGGCCACATTTCTTTTCTAAAGTCAGTGGATTTTTCCAGTTAACCTTGAACTTTTTGCTTAATAAGGCCAAACCATTTCAAGAAGACTTTATTATAATTCAACCAAGTTGCAAGGGTTACATATTTTGACAAATCTGGCTATCATCCACTGTCTAGGTGAAACTAAAAAAAAAAAATGTTGCTAAAGCATTTGTGTCCCTTTAGCAGCCGACACTGTTGGACAGCATGAATTGCACTGACCTAAGTGTGGAACTTTGGGAGCTGCTACCGGCTTGTGGAACTCTATCCCTCACTGCATTGTGATAAGGAAATAATGAAGTTACATAAGCAGTCCTTTGCAAATGATTCAAGAGCCTGACACAGAGCCAGACCCCCTCTCTAGCATAGTCAGGCTGTGAAGTCACTGGAGTTTCTCCAGCTCAAGCCAGCAGAGAACGGCTTCATTAAGATTAGATAATCTGTAGGGTCTACGTTATATGTCACTGAAAGGAGATGGATTAATGTTCCCCACTAATGGTACAGGGACACAAAGGCAAGGGAAAATTCAGATATTACTCTTTCTTCAGACTACGTATCATCAAGCATGAATGTTGCATGGAGAATGTTTATATAGTGTACAGAAATAAGTTTTTTATTGCTTGTTAAATATATCTACTCTGTCAGTATTCTAATAAAAAAAGATTTTCAGAAGATAACCAGTGATTCAGAGATTATGAAAATTTCTCACAAGCTGAAAATCCACAGATTTAAAACTGTTAGAAACATTATCCGTAAAATATGTCCTTTGACTAGATAAATGTGTGCTAGATAAATGAAACTTAAAGGATTATCAAGTGTGCCAGATCTAACTATTAAAACAGATGCAGAAATGCTGCTCCTGATGCTCTTCATTACTGAAATAAAATTAACTGTATTAAAATTGGGAAGTATTGCAGGAGTGAAACTTGAAACATGTTATAAATGTGATTTCAAGCTAGGATGTACCTTCCAGCTTTTGAGGCCAGTAGTAACAGTGTTGATCTTATGGTAGCAGGGACCAGGACCTTTTTCTGTTAAATATTAAGTAGGATTTTATGCCTGCACTTTCAAATAATGGCTTTTGCCTGAAATAAACCTGGAAGTGCAGTTGGATAGATGAGGAGTATTTAGAAAGAACATAGGCAGGGTTTACCCCTGTAACTCTAGTGATGCCTTTGAGACCTTTACTGGAGCACCACTCCCAGGACATAGAAGTACTTGGCTTTATGTCAAAAAGCATAGACTATGAGTCTGCTCTCTTTGAGGCCACAGAAGATTGTGAGTATTGAGAGCTACTGTTCAACACTTAATTTAAAGCCCAGTGACTATTTGCAGGCGACAGCAAAGCTGCTGAAGCACACTGCGTACACGGAATACTGGCAGACACTCCTAAAGACGAGCTATATTTTGTGCCAAGAGGGAGGGTGGACACAGTTCTGTTTTTATTAAAGCCAAAACACAAAAGTGGAACAAAATTGAAGTGACTGGTGAGACCTGAAACTTTTCTCAGCTACTCCTGTAGGATAATGTCTGTGCTATTATTGTTTGTGTGTTAGGGTGAAATTGTCCCAGTTAGGTAACTGTGCTTCAAAGTGAAGCCACAGAATCATAAACTCCCTGGTGGAGCTTTGGTGAAGGTTTTGCTCAGATCTGTGAGATGCATCTTGAGCATCTCTGGCACACAAGAAAGGTACCTCCAGAATGTCCCATCATAGAGTGACTGTGCTCTTGCACCTGTTTGCTCTGTTTACTTTGGAAGTCTCCAAGGATGGACTTCATTTCTAACCCATCAGTGGGAGATATGTGGGACAAAGGTATCTGAAATCCTTTCCCACCTTGGGCAGCCCCTGACTTGTCAGTTGATCTCTCCAGATATTCTAGTCTGAGCAATCTCTCAGTCTGGGAACCTTGTTGATCACTTTGTGTGGATTTTGGTTGGGGTGGGGGAGGTGTTCGTGGTTTTTATTTATTTCTTTATATTATTTATTTTTTGTCTCAGTGAATGTGAGATCTGCTTGTTCTGACACAGAGGATCTGCATGCCCCCTCCTAACCAAGGATACGCACGCCATTCACAAACAGGAATGTACTTTGGCATGACTTGTCACTTTGCATCCAGTTCAACGTGCTGTTTGTTGTTCTGAGATCTCTTGTTTGCAGTAATATTTTTATTACAGAAAATACTATGCTGGTGAAAAGTTAAAAGTTCTTGGATCAAAATGGACAGAAATACACATCCTTGTTGGATACCAGGCAGGCTTCCTGGCAGAGTTGCCCAAAACTTCGGGTCAGAGGAGGATATGGATATGGAGGATATGGAGTTAAGAAAGTCATGGGGAAAATTATCTCCCCACTTCCTTCATCCCTAGATTTTTAGTATGGAGTGAATAATATCATATTGTGTTTCTGTTGAAGTCGGTGAGAGTTTTGTCAGGAGGCATCATGATCCATCTGGAATGAAATCTGAAGACTTTGCTGCAGTCCTTGGAACCCTGTTGAGTGTTCTGTGCCTTGGTTTCTTTGTTGGCCATATGAAAAGGATGATACTTACCAAACTTCATGGGTGGAAAATGTTTTTATATACAAAGCTGTGTTAGTTGCTGCTGATAGCAGAAGGAGCAGTATAGCCTGAATTGCAGTTTGCACACTGAAACAATGAGATACTTTGATTCCCCTCCACTATGACAGGGTTCTTGTGTACCCAAATTCATCATCTGTTAAAGAATTCTGCTCCACAGGGAACTGCAGATACACTTAATTATTGCAGCTTTACAAACACATTACTTATTAAAAACTCCTTTTAAATTGATGAGAACAATGAATGCACGTTTGAATTACATTTATACCCTCTTCAAAGTTCTTTTTCATTTTTAGGAGGTTTTAGAAAGTTCCTGAAAGGGTCAAACACAAGTGTTGGCTCTTCCTAAGCCAGTGTGTGTGCTGTTCCAAAATAAGAGCATGTGTAGTTTTTGCTGCTTACTTTGTGAACCCAAGCCACTATCAGAGGTCCTTCATCATTGCTTCATTATTATTGTTCTTTTAATCAATGCTTGTATTTTTGTATACTTTCTAAGTAAAGGCATGGAGGGGAAAAAACCAGAATTGATGCAATTCAACCAGGTTGGATGCTGCTGGGGAAGTCTAGTTAGGAACATGTGATGTTAATTACTCTTGCAGAAATGCACACTGTGATTTATTCCGCTTCCATTCCCATTTGATTCCATTGTCTTAGTTCAGGATATGCAGAGCTGTATGTTTGCTAATGGATTAGTGGAGATCCTGTTCTGGCAGCGGTTCTGTGAGGCAGATAAAGCAAACCCTGTCCAGTAAAATTAATGGTAAAATTCTCAATTGTTTCAGTGGTACCCTGGTTTCGCTTATTAAATTTAGGAAATCTGGTGAGGTTTAGCCTGTCCGTGGTCAAGAGAATGGTGGTTCTTGCCATCCTAGAAGATCTTCCACTTCAGATAGAGTCTTCTGTTGCTGAAACAGCCTCAGTGGTGAGATTTGCAAGGAGAGGTGGATGGTCTGATGAAACAAACTTGTCAGATCCTTAGGAAGAGGAGATATTGGTTGGAAAGAGAAGTAGTCCTATTCACACTTAAAATAAAAAGCATGGAAATGACAAATTGCAGTCCTAGATCCTTCATACTTATCTGAGTTTCTGGTTTTATTTGTTTTCAGTAAATTTTTGCAGTAACTTGTTCAGTTGAAATATGTGCTGGACAGGTAAGAGTTTCTCATTAGCTGTGAATAGCTGTACACTTAATATCTAAGAAAATAATGAAATAAATGCAAAAATATATTGTATACTCTAAGAACTAAAAAATTGACTGTAGCTGTTAGTAATTCCTTATGATACATCACAGAGAACATTTCAAAAATTTGTCTGCTATGGAAGTCTTGTTCTTGAATGAAACACACATCCTGTTTCTGTAAGGTTCATTACTAACAGAATGCATGTTCTTTTCAAAGAAAAAAAACTGATGGTCTCTTCTTTCTTCTTCCTTTCAGGCAGCACAAATAGTCCTGATTTCTCTCTTTGAATTGAACACTCCTGAGTTTACCATGTTACTTGGTGCCTTGCCAAAAACATTCCAGGATGGTGCTACCAAGCTCCTGCACAACCACCTCAAGAACTCCAGTAACACCAGTGTGGTGAGAAGCCCTTGTCCTTGCAAACAGCAGAACCCCAAAGGGAGCAGCTCATTGATAAGCTGTTGCAGATGTTCAGTAGTTTGAATTATCTGTAACTGTTGTCTTGAAGCAATATGGCAACAGAGGCTTTTATTTGATGGTACTTTTATAGGGGCCATTAAAATGAGAAACTCAGTTATTTTAAGGTTTAATATAGTCATAACCAGAAGAGATTAAAAAATTACTGAGAAGTGCATAAAAATTGGTAGGGTTTGTGCTTTCAAGTTGGTGGTGCTTTTGAAAATCCTGCCAGTAATGACTTCTGACTAAAACAGATCATGACACCACAGATTTTCTGAGCTTTTGACTGTTATTGAAATCAGTTTAATAACAGATGTATTGTCTGTGAAGAAACTTGCAGGACCTTCAATGTAACCTACAAGGTCATCTCAGTCTATGCCTAGGACCTTATGTTTTGCTTTACTATTTAGCTCTTACATATTTTTATTTCCCTGAAGGAATATGTTAGTAGAGGATTTAAGTAAGAAATTTCTTTCCCCTCCCAGAGCACTCCCTCCCTATCTTTGCACTTTGACAGGGACAAGTAAGGCTTTGTGTAAGCTAGAACTGCAGCGTTAGGCTTCCAGGCAGATGGTCTGGATTCTCTAGTACTTTTTGTGTGAAGAGTGTCAGAACTGAGAGCAATTTCTACTCATTTTGTTGTGGTATAAATGGTTGTGCAGGCCAGTGGAAAAATGATAAGTTAGACTGCTTACTTATGCTCCTAACAAGCATAATCAGAATGCTTTAGACAATGTAGAAAATAGCTGCGTAATTAAAATGTTAAATTGCCAGGATAATGGTCTGCATATTTTCGAGCCTGGCAAATCGTTTCTGAGAAGCTAGATAGCCTGCTGAATTGATGAACCATTTCTCTGGCAATATTTTCAGGCTGTACATGTTGTGTAGTTAAAATTTCAGGTACTGTGGATTGTAAAGAAATGTACATATACTTTCTTTATCCTCAGAGTAGTACCGTCAGGAACATATTAATGACTACATGAACCATGACTGCAGTTTTTTAGGTCAAGAAGCAAAATAAACACTGCACGAAGCTTGTCTAGGGCAAACAAAGGCAGTGTTTAGACCTGTTGTTGTATTCCTGCCTATGCATTGCAACATGTTGCTAATCCTTGTCTTTCTGCTTCTGTGTCAGGGTTCCCCCAGCAATACCCTTGGTCGGACTCCTTCCCGGCACTCCAGCAGCAGAACCAGCCCCTTAACTTCACCTACCAACTGTTCCCATGGTGGACTGTCTCCAAGGTAATGTGGCAGGCTAATTAAATCACTTGCAAAATATTAAAGGATTTCAACACTGAGTGTGCATTTGTAGAATATGACTCACTTTGAAAGCAAAAACAAGATGGAAAGGTTACAGTAGATTGCTCCAAAGAAACAGGGTTTGAACATGACAATACATGGTTGGTGATTGACTTCAGTATTCCAGACCTCATGTTATCTGTGTAATCTTAATGTCTTTTCTTATAATATTAATTTGCTTTCATAACTAGGCCTTCTCCAAACTACATTTGTGGGGTCAATGAAAGTAATATTAAGTGATAGCATTAGAAATAAAATCTTGTTGAGGTTGCATATATCACAAAAGATAGACTGAATTTCAGGTCAGGGGTTTCAGATTGTGTCTGTTTTTCAGGTGTGCACTTGTGATCAATAATTCCTCTGACTGTAGTGCGGTGCTTGTGCTGCTGAGAGAAGTACTGCATCTCCCGTTCCCTTCTTATTCTTTGTGAGGATGCAGGACAAGCAGAGGTGGTGACTGTGTTTCAGTGCTGAATATCCCTCAAATTGCCCACCTGACTGCTCACCAGCAGAGTAGTGGCTTGATCTTTTGGGCAGTGGTCTGTTGCTACCACTTGTTTTGCTGAAGCTGGAGATGCTACCCTGGATTATATTGGTCCAGAATCTTTTATTGAGTCAACATGGACTCTTGGATTTTGGGAATGTAGATGTTTTGCACCGTAAAGACTTAGAGCAGAGGAGATGACAATTTAAACAATATGTTCTGGGAGCATAGAAATGTGTTGGAGAAAAGTATTAAGTTGTTACCTGGACAAACTGATTCGTGCTGGGGAAGCTTAAAAGCTGCTGCTCTTGTCTGCCTGCCCTCTCCATGGGAGGTTACTTCCCTTTGTCTTAGAAGAAACAGAAGGGTGAGGACTGCAGTTCTTCATCCAGTATAGTAATTTACACTGAAATATGTTGATCTGTCCTTGCTGTAACTTGCAAAACTCTGTCTGGAGGGATGCTTAGACATGTGAGCGAGTTTCCATGTGTCAGGAAAAGTACAGGCCTTTAGCCTTTAATGAGTAGCTAATTCCAGCAGCATAGGAGCACATGGGGTTTCCTGAGAAAATTTTGTATATCTAAATTCATCTTTGTGACCCCTAAATCTGCTGTAATGCAGAACTAAAACAAGAGTTTGCAAGCTAAGGTCGAGTTGCTTATTATGAGTTTTTCCACAAAGGTGTCATTGAGAAATTAAGTGGTAGAGTTTCAGGGGAATGGTTTCAACTATGTTGCTTCCTTTTCAACTAGCTTGAGCATTGTTACCCTGCTGATTTCTGTCGTGGTAAATTATTAACTGAGATATGTCTCCTTGTGGTTGCGTTGTGGCTTTGTTAGCCAAGTTTGTATGTGGCACTTATTTTATAATTCCACAACTTTTTACCATGCTTTTTGGGTTTTACCATTGGGACACAACTGTGTTTTTCCACTTCACTCACTGCTTTGCATTTTGTCTTTGCATTCTTCTCACCTCTTGATATCAAAATATGGATTAAAACGTTCAGTGTGGATTGTTGCTGTTGTTTTCTAGCATTTTGGGTTTAGGAGGTGGAGGATTTTTTAGCCCATGTCATTTATTCTCAAGGAATAGTTAGAGAGGGCATGTAATTCCAGAGCATTCTGCTATTAAGTCAAGACCAAAACTGCTGTGGGTGCAGTGGGCCGGGAATTTCCTTCAGAAAGCAATTATTCCTTCAATTTTCTGTGGAGTTCTTGGAGATGTTGAATCAGAAATTTAGATGTTTTTTCAAGAAGTGTGTCCTGCTTCCTTGCTGGATTTAGTTATTCAAGAGTTTAAAAGTTACTCTTCAGTGATAGGTGAAGGAGGAAGCTGCTATGTAAGCCCTTTAAAATATTGAGGGGAGAAGTTCTGCTTTTTTGGTGAGCAACCTCTGAGCAATAACAATAGCTGCAGATTTTTACCATTTGTAAAAATGGCAGCAAGTACTGCAAATCAGGGGCAGTAGCTTCTGGTGCTCTGTGGACTGCATCCTTCTTGAAAATATCTTATGTAGCACAACTTGACCGCGATCCTGGCTTACAAGGGAGAATTAGCTCTGGTTGTCCTTCTTTTAGAAACAGGCTTTGGAAGGTGTGCTGACAGATTGAGGGAAGTAGGGTACAGCGTAGTATAGCATTTTTTGGGATAGCTGCTGCAGTAGCATGTTTCCATTACAAATACTTGTCATTTGCTATTCATCAGTGGGGTAAAGTGTCACTTTTCTCTCTTCAAACTTAAAACATAAGCACACCCAGGTCATTCTGACAGCATTGTAAGAGGATAAAGATTCCCAGTTTCTTCGTGTAGCCCTCCTCCAGAACTAGACTTGGCTTTGCATTTTCATGGGACCCATTACCAAAGGTCTGTAGCGAGGTTGTGTATGCCTGTTACTTCCTGGGGTGCTCCATGTGCTGACCCTGCTCATGTTGTCCCTGCCTATGTCTTGTACAGCCAGCCTGAGTGCAGTCAGTGGAAGGATTATCTCCAGTTCTTAATGCCAGCTTTAGTTTTGAAGGTTAGACTTTCCTTTGATTTTTTTTTTTGATGCACAGATTGGAGTCTTATCTAGAGACATACCTGTCTTTGGGGCTGAGATATAAGTAGAAAGGATGTTTGGGTCCTCCTGTAGGAATATAAAAAAGCTGCTAAGCATAGCTGCTCTCCCATATTACTAATGGTTTGTGAACAATATCCCCAGTATTAATTATCAGGGCTTCATTGATACAAACTAACTGTATTATGCATGTGTTCCAGATGACTGATTTTTTTGAGGTGTATTGGGCTCTATGAATAGATTCTGAATGTTTTGGTTGAACTGAACTCCTCAAACAGCTAGTTTGCCGATCCGGATGATAACATCTGCTAAGTATGCCCTGATGTTAGGTCTTCAGAAGGGTAACATACCTTCAGGGCCTTGGACAGAGTCCTTTCTCCTGCCTTCGTTTCCTCCCTCCAGTTCTGCTTCATGATCACTATAACACATCCACTACATCTGTGAGTTACTTCTGCATTTGTACCTGCCTTTTTTTTTTTTCCTTGGCAGTTTTAGTTTTTGGTGAAAGGAGTTATGGAAGAAAGAGGTGCCTTCTGAGGAGAAGAAAAGCAGGGAGAAGGGTACTTGGGAAGACTGAAAATAATAGGAAAAAACCCCCAGACTTTAGACTGAGAGAAAAGAATGTTCCCTAGGCAATTCACAGATGAATGGCTTGAGTTTGTGTTGGGCAGAGAAAATCTTCTGAGATTTAATAAATGATGCTGTATGACAAAAAGAAAAACACTTAAGTTGTGAAGTCCTTTGGTGTAAGAGTACTGTTCTGAATGGTGAAGGAGCATCTGTAAAGTCAAGTGTTACATTCGGATTGTGAAATTTCACCTAGAATTCTATAGGACTATTTGAAGGAATATCCAATGAATACATTTGCCCTGTTGTTTCTGCCATTATTAGTAGTCCAGAAGCGTGTACGTGGTTCTAATTATTAAAATCAAACAAACAAAAACCACCTAAAGAAAAAAACCGATTTAGTCCTTCAAAGATCTCTAGAGGAAATGCATCAAATAAAAGGCCAACTATTTTATTTGGCTATGTAAGTTTGCATGTTTGCTTTTTCACCAATAATAGAAAATACCATTAAAAATAGAATTTGACACTTTCAGTATTAAGTTTAGCAAGTCAAGGCATGGAAACAATTAAAATCAAGCCACCCACTTTATACAATAAGGACAAACCTGCATTGTTTGGTGGCCTCTTTGCAGGTAGGTGAGACCTGAGCTGTGAGACTTCTGATCAGCAGTCTGGGAGTCTGGGGTATTTCCATAATAATAGTGGCATGTAATAGCTATGGGTTTGATTGCTATTTAAGGAGTGAATTTCTTGACACTACTCTTCAGAGGAATTTTCAACTGACTTTACTGCTGTTTCCACTGGAGCAATTCTTGACTTGTTTGACCCTTCTGATCTTATGATATCTTTCACTTGCATATATAAAAATACGACATTGCAAGACAGTGTGCTGTGTAATAGAAACAAAGTAGTGTCGTGAGTACTCCATCAGCTCAAGCATCTATGTTTTCATTTAGAAGGTGATGTTGAAAATCCATGTACCATAAATAGAACAGAACAAACGCAAAAGTTAAACAAATTGCCACAGGGATGGATGCCTTGACCCAAAGGCGCCGGATCAAACAAAACCTCAGAGGGGCTTGTGGAAGTTTAAGGAGAGATCTGAATCAACTCAGAGACTGATGTCACCCAGTCTTTCCAGTTCTGTCTGCTGAGACATGAGCCAAGTACCCAGTTTACATGATATGTTCATACTCTAGACTGACTTTCACTTGCTGCATATTTGGGTTCAGTTTGAATCTGGTGAAATAGGATCAGATCTAAAGCCTTCTAAGGATTTGCTGATTGTTTAGGGCCTGATTGCAGGCTCTTATAGAGGCACTAGGAGACAAACTTCATAAGGTACCTTCAGGTGCCTGATAAAAAAATAAACTCCAATTTTCCTTTCTTCCAGGGAAATCCTGTTGCTTAGAAATACCTGCTTAGAGTTTGAATACAGATGCGTGGTCAGGAATTGGTTATGTAGAACATTATAAGAGTTGTTTATAGAGACTATATCCATTTGTAAAATCTACTGGTTAGTACAAGCAGGGACTGGTTTTTTGTGAATCATATTATTATGTTAGGAATAAAAATGGAAATTAATAATAAAGGCCAAAACAATGACTTGTGAGGCTCAACGGAGTATTCTTGTTTAATTTTGTTTCTATTAATTTTTTTTCTCTCTCCAAGGCAGCATGACAGCACTAAGCCACTCAGATTATAGTTTCTTTTTTTTTTTTTTCCCTCCCTCTCCTTTCTCTGTTTTTTTCTCTCTTTTGTTTCTCCTCTGATCACGGCAGTCGGCTCTGGGGTTGGAGTGCAGATGGGCTGTCGAAGCACCCCCCTCCCCTTTCTCAGCCTAACTCCATCCCCACTGCTCCTTCCCACAAGACTTTCAGACGCTCTTACTCTCCCAGGTAACCAGCTACCTGTTAAACCAACTTGTCTGAGGTGTCACAGTATTATTTACCTTTCACACTGTGGGATTTGTTCAAATGTGGGACTTCAGAGGCTTTGGTTTGAAAAGAGATGATGACAGCTTTCAGAGAGCACAGGTGATGGGTAGCCGCTTGCTCGCTGCTTGGGGAAGATGCAGCATGTAAGCAGTGAAAAAAGAAAAGGAGTTTTTTCAGACTCTTACACCCATTCAGGAAGGTGGCAGGGAGGTGCTTCACAGTTGGTTTCCAACACAGAACACAGTTGCTGAGCACTTTTGGCAGGCACTGGTTGCGTTATGATACTATGGGCAGGATCTTCAATTTGGCTACACTGTGCGCCTGAGTATTTTTAAATGGCAAATACAGCTCAGGAATGACTTCACACCGAACCTTATGTATCATTTTAACAGCTGCTTGCATAGTGTGATTGTGGAACATTCTTGAAATTTGTAGTATTGAATTTAAAATTGTTCTTACCACAAGATTTAGGGGTTATCAGTCTCTAATTTTGACATCTGTGCCTTTTCCTGTGCCCTCACATTTTTTTCCAGTCCGCATACAGATTTTGGATCAGTGTACTGGACTAAAGCTGTATACTGGTTTTAATCAGAAAAACTTTCTCAATACAAATTTAATTCGTCAGATGTCTCTGAAAATTCTTTGGATTTTTTCAAGTTTGTACCTTGGCAACAGAATATCTATATATGTGGTTTCTCCTGACTTAAATATACCTGTTACCTGAGGAAGGACTAATACATAGTTTTTCCTTGAAACAAGGAATCCCTAATGAAAAACTATTGAAAGAAAAGCAAAGAAATTTTTCTTTGAGGGCTCAAAATTTGAGAACCGTTAACATATGAGAGAGAAAATAACAATACAATAGTTGATACCCCTGTGAATACCTGCAGAATTAAAAATTTAATGTTCTGATTCTTCTAGGACACTAAGATATATGTGGAGGGAGATCCATGTTGATTTTTGGAATAAAACTAGTTGAGAATGTTTTTTCTGCCTTTTATTATCTGACATCAAGTTTTGGAGTTATTTGACATGTATTCCAGCCCAGAGCCTGAAAGTGCAAGGAAGTGAGTTACTGTGTACTGCTTGAAGACACTAAACTGTGGATTACTTACACGTAGTTTGGATTGGAAATGGAATAACAGTTTATGGAAGTAAAATGTATTTCATGTCAGACTGGAAAACTGCCAAATTGTGTCTTGATAAACTCGTAGACAGCTGCATTGATTTTTGTGCAGCAGAAGATGGAAAATAATGTTGTGACATCCGTAAACACTTCTCATCTCTACTCACTTCTTATTCATCCTGTGCCTTTCCTCTAGTTTTCTGCATGGGTCATAATTTTTTTTTTTCCTTTTGTACCTTTTTTTTTTGTCCTGAAAGGTGAGTGTAGCTCCATTTTATTTTTATTCCCCACATTGTGTTGTCTGTGAAGTATTCCAGTGCACATACTGTCAATAGACATGTGTATTCACATGTAGAATTTCCATTCATGTAGAGCACAGCCATAATGTTATCTCCTACACAGGCTCAGTCTTGACATATGAAATCTCTGGATTCTTTAGATTTTTATTAAAATGTGGGTTTGTGCTTTGACAAATGCATTGGATTGGTGGCTCTGTTGAGAATTTGCCTTAGTCCTTTAGCACCGAAGAGTCTGTACTTTCTTAATAGTGTAGGGCAAAATTCATCCCTGAGGAAAGATGTGATGATTTCAGCAGAAGATTTAGTGCCAGTATATTTGTAATTATTTATCTTTTTTTTTACCATGGATATAATTGTGTGACCTTTGGTAAATTGTACCATCTCTTGGTGTGAGCACACAGGTACAGTCACATGTATACCTTCTGGAATGGTGGTTTCATTGTTGTTTTGTGTATTTGTATGAAGAACCCTTTAAGATCAACTGTTTAAACATGCTTGAGCTCAAAACGTCTGTTTTTGAGATCATACGAAACAAAGATTTTCCTGTTCCTGCCTGATACCTTTAAAGAAAAACTACCTTCCCTTCTGTCTGGAAAACCATCACAGTGCATTAGTGTTGTTCAGCTGCCTGAAAAGCCCTAAAGACTTCGACTTCTGCAGGTTTATGAAGAACTTTTGTTTCCTGATCTTGGTCTGTTCTTTAAGTGGTTTCTTTTTTTCTCCCTGACCTGTCAGACACTGTTTCAAGTTGGGGAGTTGTTCTTTGGTTTCTTTGCCAGAATACATGGTGCTGATGCTTTGTGAGTGTTGTGCAAGCGCGTTGCTTGGGAACCAGGGATTATGGCTATTTTCAGTGTGTTAGTCTCACAGGAATTGGGCAGCACCAGTTGTATCCTCTGTCTGAAGTTCCCAAGTTTCTTCCAGAAAAAAAGTGGTTCTAGATATTTAATATCCTACTTTTAGTTCTATTGAAAACAGTAGTTGTGTACCCAGGATTCAGAAAGGATTTTCTGGTTTGATCCCCCACACACAACAATTTTTCTTTTGTGGAAAAGAAACACAACTCTTTGATCAGCCATCCACCTCCAAACCCATCCTGTCATTCTTCCCAAACTGTTAAGAAATAGTAATTCACCACTGTAGGGAACCACTTCTTACCATTTGTTGACAAACAATTTGATGTAAATGTGTAATTTGATCTATTTGTTTCTGGCTCTACTAAGATCTGAGTCTGTACCACAGAAATTGTTCTCTGTTACTGAGTCTATTAATTTAAATTTCTCTTGGAAAACTGATTGTCATGCAAACTCAGCTTCTCCTAGATAGACCAAAGCCCTGCCAATAATGCCTTTTTAATTTCTTCAAGCTTGTAGAAGCTTCTCGTTAGCCAGAACTTTTAATTTAATCATCTGCCCTTGCATGCATGGCATTTTATCATGGAACTTAATTTTGGATAGCTCCTCAAGGAATCCCCAAACTTTTATGGCTTTATGCTGCTGAAAAATTTCTAAAGAACAGACAGACTGCAAGAAAGCATCAGATTAGTATAAGAGAATTCCCAAACTTAGGCTCAGTACTGAAATACATCTTTTACTAAGGCATTGTGCAAGTGGTTTTGGTTTTACTACTTTATGAATTAAAGTGGACCGTGTTAGACTGAGGTTTATGTCAAGATACATTTTCCATTTAAATCTGTCACAGTTTCATAAATTATTAAACCTAAATTTCATTGATTTCATTTCCACCAGCTGTAACAACCCTTTCGGTTCTCATAGTGATGGATTTTATGTTCCTTTTTAAATTACACCACTACCATGCTGGGGATGGGGTTTTTGGTTTACAGAAGCTTAGCACACGTATTGCTATGCAATGTAAGAAACAGTGTACCTGGTTTCCCCTCACTCACAGCAGTGTAACACCACTGATTTCAGTGGAGCTTCTCCTGGATTTAACTCCTCTTGAGGGAGGACTCAGACCTGAACTCTGCTTTGATTCCATCTGTGTTTTGTTACAAGTCACTGTTAGAAAGGGTACACCAAACCATCTGTCTCTGACTTGTTTTTGTTAACGCTCAGAAGCAGATTCCAATTTCATTTGTAACATTTCATATACGTTTGGTCTTTAGTATGCTGGATTATGACACGGAGAACCTAAATTCTGATGAAATCTACAGCTCTCTTCGTGGAGTCACAGAAGCGATTGAAAAGTTTAGTTTCCGTAGTCAAGAGGACCTGAATGAGCCAATCAAACGTGATGGAAAGAAAGACTGCGACATTGTGAGTATTAGATTTGTTAATGTCCCCAGATAGATGAAATTTTAAAACATTGTGATCAAACCTGGCTGTGGATTGTTAGTATACAAAATCCAGTTATTCCTGCTATATTCTTACAAGCGTCTTCTGCTTATTGTCTGTTAACTTCTTATACCTTAATTACGGGGTCCTACTAATGTAGTCCCTTGCTCCCTTTGAAGTCTAGCCTCCTGTGAAATGTGCTCACTGGGCTCCTGTTGGAGTCCCATGCAGGCTGGAAACAGTGGTAGTGTCCCTCAGGCTCAGCATGGCTCAGAGATGGCTTCTTCATGGAGTGTGTGTCATCAGGTCTGTAATGGGAAATGTTAGCTCTTAAAATGCATGGATGGTTTCCCTCACAGGCTTAGGACCTGTAATCACTCCAGGTGCACAGCTCCTGTAGTATCTTATGCTGCATGAGTGGTTACACAATTGTCTCCCGTCTGTAGTGCCTTTTGTTTTAATGAAATACACAGCTTTCAAAATTTAGGGGAATCTTAAACGATGATCCTTTCTTAGCAAATTAGTCCTGTACCAGAGCTTATGATCTTTACCGGTTTGTGCAGTTTTAGAGGTTTTTAACTTACATTTAGGAATGTTAGCATAGTGTTATGCCCTGTGATCATGAGGGATTTTTGAGCAGTTGTAGTTATATAAAAGAGGTGGTTATCAGTTATGTAAGTATTACATGTATGTAATACATGTAAATGATTCTATGCCTCTTCCTGTTGGTGAGTGACCTCCAAAAAGCCTACAGCTTCCACAGAATTTGAGTAGTCTCATATCTTTTTTCTCTGTTTGATCCTCCAGGTGTCTCGAGATGGTGGCCTTGCTCTCCCTACTGGAGATGTCCGTGGAGGCAGTGACATTGTGGAAGGTGGAAGGATGGCTCTAGATAACAAAACCTCCCTGCTGAACACGCAGCCACCCCGCGCCTTTTCAGGGCCACGTGCTCGAGAGTATAACCCCTATCCTTATGCTGACACCATTAACACGTATGACAAGACTGCCCTGAAGGAAGCAGTGTTTGATGATGACATGGACCAGCTTCGGGATGGTTTGTATCAGCTCCCTCATAAAACTGCAGGAGCTTGCTCCATTTCTGGTATATTTGTGTACGGGTAGTGCTCTCAGATATGTACCTGCCTGTGCATGTGTTGTGTATTAGTTTGCATCTGAGGTGAGGCTTGATATGAAATACCCTTTGTCTTCATGTCCCAGCAGAACCTCATCTGTGACTATTGAGAAAACGTTATTCCGCGGTTTTGATTTTTGTTTGCCTGAAGTTTCCCTTAAACTAGTCCCTTAAGCATCTACATATATCTGTAGGGACACTATTTTGGGACCTTCCCCTCTTTATGACTGGAATGTTTCACTCAATAGCTTGTTGTTACTGAGTGTTTTACTTTATTTAAGTGGTGCTACACCTCAGCTTAATTCTTTTGCAGTACACTGATGAGTCACTGTACTTTGATCTAAAGGTCATGCATGTGACCACTGGTTTTGGGTGTGTGTGTGTCTGGGAAAAAACCACAGCAGTTCTCATCTTGCAGAAGTAATTGTTGGAACTGGAAGAAATCCAGTCGTCATCTCTTCCTGGTTCGTTAGAAGCCATGTGCAGATTCATGAGCTGTGTTATGAACTCAGGTTATTGTGGGTTAGTCAGATTCTCTTGCCTGCTTGACTGAGGCCACTGGGAATTTGATGCATTTTTTGGGGGGCCCCTTGTTGCATACACTTTGTTCCGTAGAGGGTCAGAAATCTTGGCATCTTTGATCTGTTCCCCCTTTCTCCAAATGATTTGCTACCATTTGTCCTAGAAGGACCCATTGACCATTCAGATTTGGTGGCTGATCTTCTGAAAGAGCTTTCCAACCACAACGAGCGGGTGGAGGAGCGGAAGGGAGCTCTCCTGGAATTGCTAAAGATCACAAGGGAGGATAATCTCGGAGTTTGGGAAGAGCATTTCAAAACCATTCTGCTCTTGCTACTGGAAACCCTTGGAGACAAAGATGTGAGATGTAGATTTTTGTCTTTACTGTACATTGCTTCATCTGTGGTGATAGTTCCTCCACACTAGTTTAAATGAAACCTGCTGTTCATCGGTGATGCTGCACTGCTTGCTTTTTCTTTTGAAGGTTGACAACTCTAGTTTTCACTGTGTTCAATGATGAGTTTTAAGCTACTCTGAAGTGTACCAGTTTTTCCCCTCCCTCCAGAGCATTATTAATAAATAACTATGAAATTTAACTAGACTCAGAAAAGATGTTATCTTCTAATCTAGTACAAAAACTATCAACACTTCAATGGTTGTTTCCTTCTGAGTTAGGATGAAGTTACAAGCTCTTAACTGTATTATACCCATTCCCCAAAAGAAGGATAAAGGCACTCTAGAAGAAATTAATTTTTTTTTCTCTATTTGATTTAAAGACACAAGGTATTAGATTGCATTGAATGGGTCTCTGTCCCTTACAAAAATGTCATCAAGAACAAGCTGCTTCTGTAGGGGATCTTGTTTTGAAGTATTAAAAATTTATGTTATTATCATAGTGATTGTAATTCTGTAGCAGTGTAGGTGGTTTACATTTTCTCAGTCATTGTTCATAGTATAAGCATGAGCTGCTGTAGTTCTACATGTTTAACCATAGCATTATCATGCATTTATCAGAATGGTGGCTTTGTCAGAATGGTTCATTCTTGTATCTGTGAGAACAGTCATTTCATGTGGATTTTTGTGCAAGAGCAAGCAAGGAAACCAATTCTGAATTTTTGTTACTTTGATTACACTGCTCACTCCACTGGAGCTGATAAAGTAAGATTTCTGGTGGCATAGGGAGCCATGAGAATTTACTTCTAACTTTTTGAGCAGTGACCTTTTCTAACATGGATTTTTCTTGACACAGCATTCAATAAGAGCCCTGGCGCTGCGAGTCCTGAGAGAGATCTTACGGAACCAGCCGGCAAGGTTTAAGAACTACGCAGAGTTGACTATCATGAAAACACTGGAAGCACATAAGGATTCCCACAAGGAGGTGAGTGAGCCTTTCAGTGTTGCTACTGGGAAAGCAGTATGGACCTGCTGAAAAAATGCCTGTGAGACTTAACAGGAAAACTTGTTGACCCATCTTGACAATAGAACAGATTGATATTAAATCTCCCAAGAAGAGACAGATTTTTTCATGCTGAAGCAGTGAGGAAAAAAGTTGGGACCAACAGAGCTATTTATGTGGACTTGGAGTTACCGGGAATTGTCGACCACTGTTAATCAGATTGCCAGCATTTCCTTGCACGTTCTGGGAGAGGCTCAGACACTGTAGTAGGACACTGGGGGCACTGTGCTGCCTCTGTCTGTAGCAGGTAAGGATAGAAAATGTACTGGAGAACATAAAGGCCATGCCTAAGCAGAATTGTGTGTGAAAATTGAATGGTGAAATTGGGCTGTCCTGGAAAAGAGGGAACCTGGTGAGTAACAGGAGAAAGAGGACATGCTGCAGGGGCAGAGGAAGAAGCAAAGGGAAGGGTGAATGGCATTTTCCTTTTGTGAGAGAACTCGTGTAAAACTGAAAGTATTCTAGAGTAAAGCAAGAGTAAAAGGACGTGATAACGTTTGAAGTAGATCAATTCAAATTACATTTAAAGTCAGGCTTTGTAGATGGACTTCCAAGCTGGATCTTTTAATCTACCTTGTGCATGTTGCAAGTTTGAACTAAACTTTGGAAAGCGCTATCAGAATTTCTCTATGTGTGTGTGATGGCTTTGTTCTCTAAGACCTTGCTTTGAAATCTAAGACATTTGTTCTCCTCTGCAACAGGATTGTCCTAAGCTAGCAATTTTGGGCGTCTCCGTCTGAAGAGATTTGGCCATGAAAAGATCATTGTATAGATCAGATTGCTCTAGAGTATTGTGTAACTGGCACAAGGTTATGTTAGCTGTAGGTAGCAGAAACTGTACTGCCTAAAAATCAAAACAAAAAACACCCTCAAGGAAAGAAACTAACAGGCTGAATTTCTCTAAAATGCAAAAGCAGAAAATGTTTAATCCTTTAGTGAATGAGGGCTGCCCTACTCTGCCTACTGTCCTCTCTCTGATTCAGAGCCTTTGCACCCCTATCATTTTCGGTTCAGAGTAATAAGAAGCAGTTGTAAATTGATTTCCTGATAAAGCAGTCAGACAAAACATTATGTTCTGAAGGAGTGCCTTTTATTGGCAAGTTTTCCTGCTAGCATGTTTCTCAGTTCACCTTGACTCATTGCCCTTTGTATTTGTTGCCTGAGAGTCCTCCAAAACTGCTATTTCTGGCAGAATTCACTGTCCTTGTGGGACTGATGGGTTTTGTAGAAATCAAGAACAGTGTTGAAAATATTATACTTTATGCCTCTGTACTTCCCACAGTATGTTCTTCATGCTTGTGGTGTGGAAAGGTTCTTCAGGATTTACATGAGGTGCCTGCCAAGGAAAAGCAATGGATAAGTCTGCTACAGAGAAAGTGAAGCTCATGGCTAGGAATGAAGAGATAGGAGTTTGTGGCACTCCTTTATGGAATAATTGAGGTGTATTGCTATCAGGAAGTAACTGCTGTGCTGTACATAGCATGGCTTTGATTTACCATGGTTTTGCATAGCATCTTCACAATGAAAAATCAGCTGCTGCAATGGGACCTTTGAGTGACAGCTCTCATAGCAGGACACTGCAAGAATATTCTTATTTTCCTCCCTGTTGTGTGTGTAGCTGTATTGAGTGGGGGCACTGCTGCTGGATTTTTTGTTCTGTGTGTGAGTGTTTTCTGATCCCTGTGTAAACGAAGCTCTCAAAACCATGATGCAGCCCATGAAAGGCATCATCTGTCTCTCAGTAGTCTGAGAATATCAGTATTCCTGAAGTTAAGACAGGTACCTGCACTTGAGTATCCACATGAGCTAGGGTAAAGATATACCTGGGAATATGCTTTAGGTAGTTTTACCTGTAGCTGGGATTTGCTGATTCAGTTAAGTGTGTGAAAAATTAACTTAAGAGTTCATTTGGGCATGGCCCAGTTGGTCAAACTCCTAGCTCTGGGCCAGAAGGTCACAAATTCCCTTCCCATGGTGGCCCTTCAGCTCGCTCTCACTGCTGACTTTGCAGCACTGCTCTCTCCAGGAAAGGCAGAGGAGCTGCCCTTTGACTGGATCCCACTGAGCAGAAGATTAAGTGAAGATTCACCAATTTGTGATTGAAGGACACTTTCAAAGAATAGCTGAAGAAGGAAGGGAAGATCTGAGCAGTTTGTTCTACAGTTTTCTTTTTCTCTGTATCAGAGCAATACTAAAGGCAGTGGTGCTGGTGTCCTTAGACTACATAAAATACAGTCTTCCTCTGGACTGTAAGAAAGGCTGCTATATCATTTAGTTATTTGTACCAGTGATGTCCTGATAAGATGTCACTCCAGAGTTTGTTATATTTCTGGATGCTTCTGCCTTGTAGTAGAAGACAGGAGTGATCTCTGTTTATGGTTTGAGATCCTTGGAGTGCAATAGGCTGTGTAAGTTAGCTGTGTAAGTGTCTGTTCTGAGCAAGGTGTATATGTTTCAGTCTTTCTTACTTGAATTTCCCCTTCACTACAGGGACTGCTAATTGCTTCAAGTTACTGCTCACATTTTCAATTATGTTTGACCCACAGACAATCAGTCTAAAGTGACCAAGCAAAGGGAGTTTGAAGAGGAGCACAGTACAGAACTTGTAATCTCGGGTATTGTCTCCAAGAAGTTGTCCTACTAAGAGACAGTTCTTTGGAAATCAAGAAGGTTCATTTAGCTACCCAAATTTCAATATTGCTGTTGTTCAGCATGGCCAGGAGAGATCAAATGATGAATTAAAACCAACACATTCACCAAATAGCAAATATCACCCCCTACCCCAACTGAGTGCTGATACCTAGTTAAAGACTTTTGAAATCAAAAGAAGTGTGTGGTTTTATTCTGGATTATATAGTTGGAAGTATCAAAGCAGCGTTAACATAGTTAGATTTGGGATGCCTGGATAAATGACTGTTTTTCCAAGTCCAAAGAGAAGTCTTTAGACAGTTGGGTCTTGGCCATGGTTAGAAGTCTTCTGCCTTCTGTTGCTGAAGGCAAGGTCTGGGATCAGCAGAGCAGTGCAGCTAAGAGCACCACATTTCCACACAGGGACACAGGAAAACTTGGTACTTGGAGTTGGAGGCTGAGTCTCACCTTGTTCTGAGTGCAAATGCAGGAGATTAGCAAAGCACAGACCTCAATGGCAGGTCAGAATTAATGTAACCCTAGGCTACAGACTAGAAGACTCTGGGTTGGGATCCACGTTTAGTTTGCATTTTTTTATACTGTTTGTATTATAACAGTCTATTCAGTGCTGTTGATTTAATGGGGTGATGTGAAGAGTGAAGCCTGCTTCAGTCATAACTGGAAATATTTATGGGGGTTGACATGTAAATGCCTTTCACTTACTTTTGGAGCATTAGAACATAATTGAAGTTGTGGATGGTATTAAATCTTGTTGATTTTTATCAGTCTTTGTTTGGAGTTATTTGGAAGAGAACCATCTTTCTGTTGCCAATTAGTTAATATTAACTCATTTGTTCCAGTGTAGTTACTCACCCATAACTAAGGAGAGATGCTGCCTGCTGACCCAATACCATTGATATGACATTGCTTCGGACTCATACCAGCAAAATGAGGATAATTTCTTATTACTGTGTATATTAAAACAGAAATAGTTCATTATCTTGGGAATCAGCTGCAAAATGAAAAATCATAGGATAGCTAATTCCCTGCTTCTGTCTCTGGCATTCTGTTTTTCTCTGCCACTAAACCTATAGACTTAACAGATGTGTATTTTCTGTGTGTAAGGAAAAAATACTGTGCCATATCTTAGATACCTAATTTCTGTATTTTATTATCTAGAAGGTCCATAAGCATAATTTATATGTAACATTCTTTGTTGTAACCCTCTAAAAGAGGGAGAAAAAGAAGAAATCACAGTTATCCATTAGCTACAGATAATTTTTATTATCTGCTGAGGTGCTTTTAGGCTGGCCTCTGGCTTTTATAGGATTTATAGCTGTCCTCTGATGATGGTATGATCTGTGTAGGTTTCTGCAAAATTTAGCTTGCTAAAGAAGAAAAGCACTAAATGATCACAGTCTTGAAGATTAATTGTTATATAGGCTGTGCTGGAAGCTGCCAAGCACTGCAGCTGGGCAGTCATTGATGTTTCATAATATACGTTTATGTGCTCTATTTCCCAACACATTTCAAATATTTAGTGCACAGGAGAAGCAACCTAATCTACTTCATCTCTGAATCCCTTATAAAAATCATATTGTTTTTTCATCTGCTTAGCACTCCCCATTGCTGAGGCCACTTCCTGCTTTGAAACCAAGTCCGTAATTGTTTGTTCCTGTCTGGATCAGACTAAAGCCTTCAGGGATGGGAGTTTGCCTGGCTGGGTATTGGTAAACCTCCATCCCCTCCAGCTTAGATTATACAAGCTTTAAGTAACCACCTCTAGATGGCAAAAATTGGCTTAAAAACATAGCCACATGCCTCGTAAGCATCAAAGCAAAACTTTATTCTTTTGCTTAATAAAATTCTCTGGTTCTCTGCGTGTTTCACAATAGTGTACAAAGCCTCAAAGACTTTTCAGTGGGGTTTCACCTGCACTGCCTCATCCTCTATAACTTTCTGCAGAGACAGTGTAACTAATAATCATGGCAAAGCACTCCAGCTAGAGGTTCTACGTACAGCTCTCATCTAGGTGTGCAGGTGCTGCTTTGCTGAGATTCCAGCTTGTTACACTGATGCCCTGTGCAGCCCATGAACCTGGCATATTCTGCCTAAGGTGAGTCAGGACATATTTTTCTTTCCTTACTTGCCAGTAGTTTGTGTCACTTCAAAGCAGAAATGAAATTACCAAAACTCTTTAGAAAGCTGCTGCATATTGCCCAAGAGCATATTGCCACAGATAAGATGCTTGCTGCAGCCATCAGGCAGCAAACATCATCTTAATGCACTGAGAAGTAGCTGAACAGAAGAAATTAAGTGGAAGAGATGGAGTCTCAGTTCTGGTTATCTTAAGTGAACAGGATCCCATGGCTGCAGTGCATTGTGAACCAGGCAAAGCAGTGGGAATTGTCATCTAAAGTTTGTCCAGCAAATTTTGTTGAACTTTGATGCCAATGTACTTTTCTATTAAAAGAAAAGGATATGTGACAGGTGACTACTGTCCTGTTCACACTGTTCCTAATACTGCACGTCAGCATATCCCCTCCCATTGAAATGAGGAGGCTTTTCATGTGCATATTCCTGGGACTGCCTAACCTGTTACTTTGAAGCTCACACCTTGACAACATTAAGGAAGACATTGCTAGAGGTGAACTGTCTGTGTGCTATACCTCTCTGGCTTTGTGCATGTGAATATGGTTCCTTCCCTAAAGCAAACTGGGTGGAAGTATAAAAATTTCTCTCTTTTGTGCAACTCTCTAGAAAGGTCTTAATGCACTGCAGATGTCTTTCAAGGAACCCACCAGCAAACACAGCTTAGGTTATGCCAGCAGAAGTCAGGCTGAATCTAGTCTCCACTGTGTAGAGCATAAGGTAAGGGTTTTGAAAGGAGAAAAGCCTGCTGCTTTAAGGCCAAGAGCTATCTCCTAGATCTGCATTCTTGGGCTGCCTGCCCTGTGTTGAGCGATGTCAAACTAACCAGTTCAAGCCATGATTTGCTCAAAGTTTTTACTGGGAGGTAAAATCATGTTTGTGACATACCTTAAACACAGCTTAGTGTCTGTGTTTTTAAAGCACTGCAGGGCTCTCTCTAGTCTTTCACATCTTGCTTCATAGCCACCTTTTGAACCTGCTGCTTCCAACTGCCATCATCATTTCATGTCTTTGCTAGTTTTCTTTTGTATCTCTGAGATCCCTGAGAATAATTATATTAGGTCAGACAAAAAGCTTGCTTCACTTGATACCTTACCTGACTGACTGTCAAGAAGAAAGCATACAGTGATGCTTCCCTGTGGATATTCTTCCTCCTTCCAACTGTCTGAAGCTTAAAGCCTTCCCATGTGAATGGTTCTACCTGACTCTCTGTGTGTGATGACCTTTTTAGTCCTTTTGTAAACTTGTCGTACTTTTAATCCTGTTGTGGCAGTGAGCTCCCCAGTCTGAGTATGTAGCAAACAGCACCCTTTCATTTTCTTGGATTTCATAGCTGCTGCTTACTGTGGTATTACTGCTAGTGTGAGTCATTCCTGTCACTTCCAGATGTGTATGTGTGGGTCTTGCCTTCAAAGATGGGAGGAAGACCTGTTGCTTGGTGCTGTTTTTTAATTTCTCCCACTCCTTTTAAGGTTGTTTCACTCTGCTGATCAGGTTAAACCCCTGATTAAAAAAGATATTTTATTTTTTTGATATTGTATGGTATGTACAACTTGCAAGTCACAAGTGTTGTGCCTCATGGCAAAATATCTTTGCTAAACTTTACTATAATTGCATGTTTTTGTTACCAAATGACCTGGCAGTTGGTATCTTTTGATAATGTGCTGTCCTGTGTGTGAGAATGCTGCTGATTTCTCTGGCATTATGAGGTGAGCAGGATTCAGAGTGGATTGGGTGAATACTCAGGGGCATGCTTCCCCTCATGGGATGCAGAGTCCATCTGAATGGCTGAATGTTTTGCTAAAGCCAGAAGGAAAGACAGGGCTGGTGCTTGCATTGCAGAACAGTGGCGTTTGGCTTTCTGTGCCAGCAGGGATGAATTTGTCTTTTTGGCTCACCCTCCACTGATATCCTGCCCTTTCCTACACCCTGTCGCCTGCCCATCCTTCCCAAGGGAACCAGGAGCTAGTTACCTATGGAGGCTGATTCAAGCAAGCATGTCAGCACATGCTTTTGAATCCTGTTGATGTCAGTGAGACTTCAGCATGTTATTAATCATATGCTCAGGGGTTTGCTGAAGTGTGGCTGAGATGCAGGCACTGTCTGCCAGATGTGCTCATGGAAGGCTTGGAAGTCTCCCTGGTGTTGTCACATTTACAGGCTAATGTCAGCAGGAAGCATACTGGACATGTGTAATACATCCTTCTGTGTTCAGGGGGAAGGCACTGCAGGGAGAAGGGATGTGAAATACCCAACCACTGTGTAAATGTGGCCAGATCCTTGCTAGAAGTGGGTGGCTATGCTGGAAGGAGGACTGGCAGGGGCATAAATAATTCCTGCGTCTTCACAACTTTCCTTGCTCACCTTATGATATGCAAAATACATGTAATCTTTATTGTTATGGAGCCATTTCTTATTTTGTGAAAAATTACAACTGTATTTTAATGCCTCTTTTGCTTGGAATTGGTTAATAGGCTTTTTAAGAAAAGATTTTGTCTCATGCACTTGCCTCATACCTTCAACTTAATATGCATGGTAAACTGTATGCAAACAGGATATGGACTTGAAACCCAGACAGAATACTCACTGAAATTTTTACCTACTTTTTTTTGCAGTAGTGTATTTTAGGTCAGAGTCTGACCATGAGTGCGTACTAAAGTACTGCTGCTTTCTAACCAAGAGGGTGTAAGATTTGGGGGGTTTTTAATTTTCTCATAGTGTGTTGTGGTATATGTGCAAGCTTTTCTTTCTGAGGGTGTTTGAAAACATTTACCAACAGTATTTGGCATTGTTGCAAAACAAAATCCCAAGTGACTGTGTCCAAATACTTGTAGTTGGGGCTTTTTAGCCAGTGGCTTGTTAGTGAATGTAGTTAAATTGATTGCAAGATACTCTGCAAGGGCTCTCTGTAAGTCCACTGCATTGTTTGTGGAAAGCAGACATCAGAAGCTGCAGTGCCAGGAAGTGGATTCCTTTAAAGGAGACCTTCTGGGAGCTCCTGACTTCATCCACTCCAGCAATTCAACTCTGTGGTATCAAAGCTTGGTGTTAGCTTTCCCTTAAGTACTGGGTTGTTTCTCTCCTTTGCCAACAAAATCACATAGTGCTTGCTTCTAAACTAGTACTAACTTATGTGGAAAAAATACTAACTTTCATTCTTCTTACATGTGAAATTGAAGAAGAATTAGCAAAGAAATAGCTGGAAGAGGGAAAACTTGCTGGAAGTGGGAAACCATGCTTTTTGTTCTGCAGGTTTCTCGTTCACAGATCTTTCAGGATGAAATTTTTTTAGTACTGACCACACTGTGGATTGCCATTCTTTTTGGAATATGTTTTAATATTCTAATTAAATGTGGAAAAAGGCCTGAAGTAAATGGAGCATTTGGACAGTTTTTCATCTGAAAATGGGGCACTGATACAGAAGCAGTCAAGATCTCGGGTTATTTCACCATCCTGCCTCTACCTTGCTTGCATGCATTATTTGTGCTGTATGAAGTATCTGAGATCACGTTCACTGTTGGATCTGCTTCAGAGAATGCCAGAAGTCAAGTGGATGACTTTTATTATTTCCTGGGTATACAAGTGTCTTGTGCCATTCCTGTTTTAGGGAGGTAGCTGTCAGCACGTCTGCAAGATTATTGTTAGTACTGTGGCTGTGATACAAAGACTGTGGGTGAATCAGGCTTTGTAGATGGAGATGATCTCTTCTGGTCACACTGGTCATTGCTGCTATCTTGAAAGTCAGTTAAACTTTTCAGGAAAATGTTTTATAGTCCAGACAGGGAGACATTCTTATCCTAGTGAGACCTGAGATAAACTTCCCGATATTACTGATTCATGCATTATCCACAGTAGTTGCTTAAAAATAATCAAAGCTTGTCTTCTTTTGAGGCTTTGCTAGAGGTACATCCATGAGTTGTCTCAGTCAAACAGAAATCCCTGAGTTTTATACCATCACACTGTGTGGAAGAGGAGAATGAGGCAAATTCAGCAGATATGGCTTCAGTCTAAGTGATAGTGATGGCTTGATTTATTTGCATTTTTGTGGTTCACCTGGGACAGATTTACTAGTGCTGGTTGCAGAACATTGACTTCAGACAACCTCAGGTAGCTCAGTTTAGGAGGAGTCAGAGAACCAGTACTGGACACTTGACCATCCCACACAGTCAGGAAAGAGGGGATGCCTTGAAAGGCTGTATTAATGCTCCTGGTCTCAGGGTTAGGGACTGCCTGGGGCTAGCTGGGAGATCCTAAACATGAGGATTTGTGAATGCTTCTTTCTTCTTAAAACTGAGGTGTTGGATTTAAGTCTGCCCACTGGGGCATCTCTGTTCACTCAGGATTTACCCTCCCTTAAAAGTAAGCCCTGAACACAGGGGCGAAAGCATCCTCCATCTTTTGTATTGTAACAAGAACATGAGGAGCAAAAGGTGTGTTATTTGTGGCCAGGAAGAGTGCAACCAAGAGAAAGCTTCATTTTGTTGCCTAGCAATTAGCACAGACACTTGAAAAAAAGAAAACCTGCCTTCCCATCCTGTTCTTTTTTATCCAATTACTGCAGAATGTAAAATGAATAAATTCTCATGGGAGGAGAGACCAGATTTGGGTCTTTCCTCTTTGAACTAGCTGTCCTACCTGCTGGGGAAGAGTGCAAGTTGTTAATGTGCCTTCCCTTGATGGAAGAATAGAGTTGAATTTAGGATCTCCCTTGCTTTGTGTGACTGCTTTACAGTATGGGCTAGTTGCAAAAAGTGAGTGCTACTGCTGTTTCCACTCCTTCTTCCTACCATTTTGTATAGTGATCCCACTTACATGTTCTGAGAGTGCAGCTGCCTGGTCAGGGACACCCTAAAGCCTGTTTGTGTCTGTAGCCTGGTTTTGAATACAGCATAGTCTGTTTGGGAAATGGCAGGATGCCCCTGTGTAGCTGTCGATGTCTCAGCTTGGGCACCCAAGCACTTGGCAGGTGAGATACTAAAAGGTGCAAGAGTGCCATGCAGGGTGGTGTTTAAGAAGATAAATTTTGTATAAGTTTAAACTAGTGGGTTTAGGTTCTTTGACAGTGGCTGGAGAGATGTCATCCTCCTCCTTCTCTTGCGATGGGAGTGCCTATCTGTCTTAGGTGACAGATGATTTTTTCAAAGTAGACACAATTTATGACACAGTTACATTAGGCAGGATGGACATCTTGCCACTGACTGGAATAACGATGTCACTGGAGGCAAAGGATGTGAATTCTCGGAGTCGGTCACCGCTCGATAGAGCCTCGTGCAGATCTGTTAATGAACATGGCCAAGCATATCCTGGCAGTCATTCCCAGCACACTCCAGTGGTGCTGGCTGTCAAGTGCGACCTCATTAACATCAGGGTTTGCTCTACTTTCATTTCAGGTCGTCAGAGCTGCCGAAGAAGCTGCTTCCACACTGGCGAGTTCCATCCACCCTGAGCAGTGCATCAAGGTGCTTTGCCCCATCATTCAGACTGCAGATTATCCAATTAACTTGGCTGCCATCAAAATGCAGACAAAAGTCATTGAGAGGATTTCCAAGGAATCGTTGCATCAGCTCCTACCTGATATCATTCCTGGGTTGTTACAGGTACAGAATCCTATGTCACTGCTCCTGAGCACAAACAAAATTGAGTAATTCGTTAGGTCTGTGACCTAAGAGAAAATGATGGACCCTCTGGAGCCAGAATTTGGTAAATTAAAGTTTTAAACCCTTAGTTTTTGGTAAATTAACGTTTTTGTATTTGAGTTTTTGACGTTTTTAGTGTTAAGGAAAAGAAAACTCAGGGTCCTATGTGTATATTCCACAGTTAGATGACTTGGCCTGAGTCCTATTAAGCCAGTAGCAGCCATGTAATAAATGTGAGAGTAGGGGTTAACAACATCTTATGCTGTCTCTGTACGTCTTGTAGTCCCCTTGAATTCTGCTGAGCTGTTCTGTGCTTTGATGGTACTTTGCAGTTGAATTTGAATCCCAGCAGGCAGGCTGCTCCTTTCTTCTTGCCTCTCTGAAACTACCCGCTGACTTCATTCAGCCTCTTTTTCATAACCCTCTCAGGCTGGGTGGGGAGCTGTGTTTTTGTCAGGGCTAGGGCTTGGTTTTACATTGTGAATTTAGTTTTGAGCACTGGCTGTAGCATGTTGTCTTCTGGTTCACTGCACAAGCAGCTGGTGGTGCCAGTGGTTGGGATGAGGCTGCAAGCAAGAAGAAAATAAGGGAAGTGGCAGTGAAGGAGGAAAGAGATTATATGTGTCTATAGGGGAGAGATTGTTACAGTAACAAATCAGTCAGTGTGAAAGAGAAGACATGTTTGTGTGGGTAAGACTTCCATGGAGAACTGGGATAAAGAAGCCTTTGGGATGAACATAAAATGTTGGAAGGACAAGAGCAAAGTCAGAAATTCCCCTTATGCATCCTAGTATTCATCCCAATTTTGTAGTGTCAGCTCTTGCAATTCTTTTCTTAATTATCAGCTTCCGGGAATTGGACAATTCTGTATTGATCTAAACTTTCGTTGTAAAATGGTTTTAGCCATAATTGTTGGAGACAACAACATGAACAGTGAAGCTTTGCTGCACTGGAAAAGTTTGGGAGCAGCATGTCTTTAAAAAGGCTGTCATGTCTTCTTAAATTGCTTCCATGTCTCTAAATGGTTCTTGTTTCAGAGCCTAGTTTGTCAGTGATATTTCCTTACCTTAGAAACTCATAGTGATCAAAGAACTCCTTACATTTGGGAAGTATTTTGGGATCCTGGCTGAAGGTCTGCGTGTGGAGAGTATCACCTTTATGCTTGTTTCCCATGCTGAGGGTACTGCAAGAGTGGTGAACAGGCAAGGAGTGTCAGACAGCAGCAGTATGAGCTGTACTTTGGCCCTGCAGCTAGAACAGCCCAGCTATGCTGCGTCTCTCCTCTGGCTTTCCTGGCAGAGATCACCCGGCATCCAGAGGAGCCAGCATCCCATAGGCTAAAGTGATGTCTGTGTTTCTCATGGGATGGGATGGGATGGGATGGCTGCTGAGTGATGAATCTTTGCCCAAGTTTGGGACTGATGTCACCAGCTGCTCAGTGACCTGGTGGCTGACCTAAGCTCTGCTCAAGCTGCCAGAGATCAGCACGTGTGCAGGGGTCTTTCAGCATGTTCTTTCCTGTGGTATTTCCTACCTGATAGGTAGGCTCCTCTCCAAGAAGCCCTGGCCATCCAGGATAGAACATGGTTGTCTGAACTGAACACAGAAATGTGTATATCTGACAGATTCCCAAGCTCATGTTAGGAAACTGTGTGTTTAACATTAAATAACATTAAATTGTTATTTAATGCTGTAAATAACAAGATATTAATAACCTAGGACAGCAGTAAGTAATAACAGAAGGAGCAGATAGGACGTACTGGGTGATTGCGTTCTCTTGCTCTTCAAGCATTCAGGTAACAAACTGTTACATTAAGCAGGGCCTTTCTGTTGGTATGTCAGTAGAAAGGTCAACCACATTTACAAAATGGACATCAGCTCTGTAGTATATTGCTCAGGAAGGATGTTGGGGAGTGCTGTTTGTCTTCTGACCCTTTTGTCTTGTTTCCTAGGGCTATGATAACACAGAGAGCAGTGTCCGTAAAGCCAGCGTGTTTTGCCTAGTGGCAATTTATTCAGTAATTGGAGAAGAACTGAAACCTCATCTCGCACAACTCACAGGAAGCAAGGTACAGGAGTAACGTGTGTCTGATGTTTTGATACTGCAAGCTGTTCTGCTGGCTATTACTAGCTGCAAGAAAAGTGGTTTCAGTGCAGCTCTGGGTCAAGTTCCCTGTACTCTGTTAAATTTTATCTCACCCTGACAAATACCGCTAGAGCAGCACAACACTTCAGCAGTGTGAGCATTTGAAATCCCACTAACAAAATTTGGATGGGGTTCGGAGATTGGTTTCATTTGATCCTTGATTTAACTGCAAGCTGCCACTGAGCAGGTCCTTCCCACTCCAGCCATGTTTGCCTTGCCCCTTTGGTGTTGCATCCAGGGGCGACTGTGCAGTGTGTTGGAACAGCTGCTGCTCTGGCTGAAAACCAGATCTGCAATACAAATTAAATACCTTTCAGTCTGCCCTGTGGCTGCACAGGTAACCTGGTGCAGAGAGTGATGGGAATGCATGGCAAGGATGGTGGGAGAGGAGGCCCTCTCAGCAGCATTCTGTCATTTTAAAGCAATAATTTCTAATTAGGAACACTTCTAATAATAGGAAGTGTGATGTAGGGCAAAACAACCTGAGACTGAGACACTTGGATTTTATTTTTGTGTTGAGTTGTCTTGTCCTTAAACAAATTACTTGTGCCTCCAAATTGCTCTGGAAAGAGACTATGGGTGCTGAGGTTTGCCTCATTACATTTGGGCTGTTAGGAAATTCCCCTATAAAATGTTGTAGAGGCTTTATTATCCCAGTATCCTTGGTGCCATGGACTTACTCCACCACATGACTAACTATAAACATGTGAGTAATTCTTCTGGGTTTATACAGACTGCCTGCATGTCTAAAGTTAAATGTGAGCATGAGTCATTACAGGATCTGGAGTTAGGGTAGCAAGGCGGAAAAAGAAAACAAACCCATGGAAAGGAAGTATATAGCCATAATAACTGCAGTTTTACTAGATATACCAAGTTAGTGAAGATACAGTGTCATTGAAAATGAACATTTTATAAAGCACAGAGAGTTCAAGGTGTTTCCTAGGAGGGACCTATGGCTCTTGGATCAGCAGTGTGCCTGCAGTCCTACTGACCTCTGTGGGAATCCTGCTTGACCTAATCAGGCTGCAGGATTGAGTCTGTGAACTGCTTGCTGGCTGCTGAAGTGAAATGCAAGAGGTTTTTCTAAATCCCATTAAATGTGTCTGTAACTTCAGTTGGACTGGGCATACCCTCCTGCCTCTGTTCTGAAATATGGGCAGTTTTGCTTCTGTTTTTCCTCCAGAGTGCCCGGTGTCAACTCACTCAAAACTGAACTCGCCACAGAATGCGAGTTTTTAGATTTGCAGTCAGTTTGTACCCACCTGTTTTTCCTGGCATTTTCTCCTGATGTTTGTTTGTTTCTTTCAGATGAAGCTACTAAACTTGTATATAAAGAGGGCCCAGACTACCAACAGCAACAGCAGTTCCTCTTCAGATGTTTCAACGCACAGTTAATGGAGATATGTGGACATATGTGTAGACTTAGAAGCAATCAACGGTGCCTCTCAGAGACCTTTCTGCTACTCTTCACTGGCGCGCTCCATCAGCTTAAGGAGGCCATGCAGATATTTATTGCAATCAGTATTTTAGTCCCTTTAAAGCTTTTATGTAGAATCTTACTGGTATTGAATGTAAAGGAAGCAAGGTCTGTGTTGCAGTCTTCATTAAAAGTGAACGACAGGAAGCCATACTTAAACATATTGGTATAGCCTGCTGAAATCTCAGAAATATGTTTAGGTTAGCGTTCCAACACTGAGTCCAAGAACCCGGACACATGTAAAAGTCAAACAAATCTTGTTGGTTTAGTTTATCCCGTTTTGGTTTCTGTGTGCTAGTTACCTGCTCTCTCCCCGCAGCCATTCTGGCTAGGTTCTCCTCTTCTTACAAGTCTTGTGTTCCTGTTTTGTGCTCCCTGTTGCAGCTTGCCTGACTTGCAGGGCTCTTCATGGGGAGATCTTTGCAGATGTGGCTGTGATTTCAGCCTCAGATGCTTTAATACTGAGAGATACCAAGTGAGTAATGAAAAAGTAGGTTCTTTATAAACACCTGAGTTTTTGTACATAGTTCTGACAGACCCTGGATGGGCTGATCTCTCTCCAGCCAGCTGTGCTGTGCGTAACAGCTGGGATTTTGCTCCTTTCATTGACTGTGTAAATATTTCTCCCCTCTCAACCCATTTGGCTCTTTCATATGCTTAAAAGACTCTCCAGGTTACTTCTTACTCCCCAAAGGGAACCTGAGACCCAGTTCTGGGACTAATGTCTGTGAATAGGATGGTGGAGTTGGGTGGGTGGGGATTGGGTTAGGCTCTGTGTGTGTTCATGGGTGGATGGTGGGAGCTGGCAGAGCTGTACCTCAGTGCCAGATGTTTTTCTTGAAGTCTGTAGCATCAAAGGGCTGATCTGCTGCTCTGACTGACCCACTGGTGCTGGTGGTGAGTGGCTTTGTCCCCACAGCTCCTTTGTGCTTTGGGCAAAATGTTCATCCCAGAGGACAGAAAGGGTGTCTGAATCTGAGCAGAAATACCACATGGAAGCACTTCTGAACCAGCTGGGACAGTGCTGGTTGCCTGCCACAACCCCTCCTGTGCCTGAAGACCCTGCAGTGCTGTTAACTACCCTTAGAAGCCTCCTCCTTCCTGGCCATCCCGACACATAGGCCTGCAGGGTGCTCTGCATTTCGGAGCAGTGCAGAGGGCCCTTGCTGGGCACTGCTGTCAGCAGGGTGCTCTGGTGAGGGTGCAGCAGGGCAAATCCTTTTGCAACCTGATGACACAGACCAGGTCAGAGGCAAACCAGCAGCAGTCAAATAACATTCAGCACCACCCTTTCCCAAATAAAGACCCTTCTGTTTGCAAAGGGGGAGCTCCCCTGGCTCTGCCTGTAACCCGGGAAAGTAGGATGTTGTTGATTAGTGCTGTGTTTGGCCCTGGGCTGGATCCTGGCTGATGGGCATGCCCACCCCAAACCTGCAGCAGATCACAACTGGGTTTTGTCCCCAGTGCCAGTGATGCAAGAGGATGGTGGACATGCAGCCTACGGCTGCAGCTGTGGTGAAGGATGTATGTTCCCTGGCTGCTCTCAGTGCCTTGGAGTTTCTCCTGCTTCCTCCATTTCCACTTTGGGGAGCTGAAGGGACACCTTGGGAACATACTGAGAACATGAGACTTTCCATTACTGCAGCAGGGAAGGGCAAAGCCCCTTCCATCAGTTCATCCCTCTGTGTTTCAGCCCCATCCCTGAGGAGCTATGCTGGGAGCTGATGCTTGGTGCCAGCTCCTCTCCCAGTACTCATCTCAGGAGGGATTGGGCTGGTGAGGACTATGTGGTATTGGGCTGCAAAGCTTGTTGGTCCCTTTTCCTGCTCACATGAGAGCGGAGAAGGTGACCACCTCCTGATTTATACATGTCCAGGCTTTTTCTGGCTGCAGGGCTAGTTCCCTCATCTTTCCCAACAACTAATACTATGGCAGGAGAAACTGTGTGCAGCCCTGGTGTGTGGGATTCTGCAGGCTCAGAAAAGCCATCCTCAGTAAAGGGAGGATTGGCTGCTCCATAGTTTGTGTCTCCCTTTCTGTGGACCATTTCTTTTCAACATCTTTCAATATGCTTGTCAGAATGCTCTTTTTAAAATTTTTTTGAATTATTCAAATTTTATTTTAACACAAATTTATTTTTCCTTTTGAGGAAATATTCAGCTGACTTGTTGGCAGCAGTTAGCTGTCTTGTTTGAATTTTTAGTAGTGGGTTAGGCTTTTTGGGGGTGTTTTTGTTTTTTGGGGTTTTTTTAATTTGTACTTCTAACTGCTTCGTATTTATGCCTTTCTTTCTCCCCATCTCAGTTCAACATCTTCTGTTCCAGTTCTGGGGTTCAGAAGGTCAGCACAGTTGACCAGGTGGTGTTAGTCCCTCCCAGCTGTGATGGAGCTTGGTCCATCATCGTTTGCTGTTTGTTGGTTTGGTTTTTGTTTTTTCTTTGAATGGCACACTGTAGCAAATCTCCAGGAATTGAATTCCTTTTCAAATGATTTTATATATTTTATAAAATCCTGTTAGTATGCACTGAGAGTGAACGCACTGTAACGTCCCTGACATGACACCTCAGTCGGAGTTGACAGCTCGTCCTTGCAAAGGTGTGTGACCTGCTGCAGGCAGCGACCAGCCTGCGCTCTCCGATGTCATTGGCACCCCTGGGGCTGCACATGGTAGAATCAGGCCTTACTTTCTGAATCAAATTCAGTTCTGTTTGTCAACAGATGCTCATTAATGTGCTACTTAATTTCGTTACGTGAGTCAGTCGAGGACTGTTCATCCTTTGAGTACTCTAGAAGTGTGTTATACCTGTATACAGTAGGGAGCATTCTGCTTTAGGTATTTATAAATCATTGCGTATAATGTACATAGTAAAGTTGTTTAGTATGTTGAACATGACCCAATTTTTATTTTGTGTTTCCTTTGAAGTACTCAAAGGGCTAGCTCTGAATGTCACCTCTCTGATCTCCGGTTTTGACTTCAACAAGCTGTACAATCATTTTGTTTTCTCTTCAGCAAGCATAAAGGTCTCTCTGGCTACAAATCACAGTGTCCACGCAGGCTTGCAGAGGAAGGTCTGCATGCTGCAGTGTCTCACCGCACCGGTGAAGCTTGTGTTCACGTTCTCCTGGCAGTAGCCACTTACTGCAGCTGCCTTTTTTTTTTTTTCTTGCTGCCCATTATGCAGGGCTTCAATTTTTCGTAACCTTTAAAAAAAAAAACAAAAACAAAAAAAAAAAGAGGAAAAAAAAAGAGGTTAAAAAAAAAGGAAAAAAAAGTGTATTTTCTTTGCCCACCATGCTTTAAAAATCTGAATGGGAGAAAACTCTCAGCAGAGAGCAGCTCTTGGCTGCAAGGTTGCCGAAATCTCAGATGTGGATGTTTTTTCTGCCATTGGCTGCACCAGTGCTCCGTGGGCATGGGCAAATACAGGCTCCATCCGCCCCACAGGTCTACGTACTGTAGTTCTCATGTAGTTCAGAAATATCGAGGCATGTGGCTTTCTTAAGGTACACTATGTGTGCTTGCCTGGATTACAATACAATACAAGACTGTCTTTTTAATGCTTATTACTAGCTTACCAATAACCTGTATAAGTAATGTAACTTGCATCTTTGTCATCAAAACCTTTTCTCCCCACCCCTTTATTTATCAAGCATAATATTACATATTAAGGGACAGAAAACTAGACCTTTGTAGTGTACACAGGACGTTGCTAACAATGTTTTAAATGGGAAGTAAAAAACGCTCTGAAAAATGCCAGCCATGAGAAATGACTTTGTTGGCACCGTGTTCATGCGCATGTATTTTTTTCTATTTTTTCCGCTTTTGTCATGTTACATCCATATCTGTATTTATATCTTATTTGTTTCACTTTTGAGTGTATCATGGCAATTGTACAGATGTTTTTTGTTAACATTTACGTGATAGAATTTGCTAAAAAAAAAAAATTAAAATAAAACCTTTTGAGTTTGCCCTAGAATAAGTGGAAGTTGGGTGTCTTCTTAGGGGAGAAATATTAAAGTAGATTCATTATCCAGCACAGCTCCTCACTCCAGCCTGTGCTTCTAAATGATTTGGTCTTATACCTGCCCTTCTGTGTTTTCATGTATTAGAAGGCATGTGGTGGGCTGGCTGTTTCCTACGGGCACCAGTCTGTGAGTGCCAGTGTGACTGGCAGGCAGTCAATTTTTGGATGCTAGTCTTGGGAAGTCATGATTTTAGGGGATACTTGTGACATTGCAAACTGGAAAGCCGTTTACTGTTTGAGAGCTGATGGTTGTGCAAAGGTGTGGAACTCAAGGAGTAAGGGCTTCAAAAGATGCCTGTGTTCTGAGGCTTGTAAAGAGAACAGCAGAGGTTTTAAAATATGTGGCAGTGGAAATTTGGGTGATGAAGTGAAGGGGTGCTTGGAACTGCACAGGTCTCTGTACCTGGTACCAAATAAATGGAGAAGAACTTGAGTTTGAATTGTCTGAGGAACCTGAGCGCTCAAGCACGTGTGTGTTACCCTGGGGGAATAACAACTCATCACAACTTAAAAACCTGTAGTGAAGCTGTGCTCTACACTAATGAAATCAGACCCCGGAGGTATGACTTTTACCTTGATGATCTGATCAAGGTAAAAGGTCCTCAAATACCTTGTGGTGGGTACAAGGAAGCCAGGAGAGCACAGGAGATTCAGATTTTGTATGGGAGGCTTTTGGTGTGACTATTCCTAGACAGAGAAATACATACAAGTGTCATAGTGCATAAGCACCAGCAGGACACACTGGATCTGGCCATGCTGGATAAGGCACTGCTAGTTAAACTGTCCTCTCACCCTCTGCAGGAAGGTTATTTGATCTGTCCTTTTTATTCTCTAACTTATTACTGGGCTAGAGCAAGTTTGAAAATGTTTTGGGATTGTTTCAGACAAGCAATAGTCTTGTTTAGCTCAGACCCATCACAGCATCAGCAACCCCCAGTGATGGCACCTTTGCCCTGGCACTCCTGGCTGTCACCGAGTCACCATGCCAACCCAGGGACCCTGCTGCACTGAGGGAGTGAGGAGCAGTGATGGCTCTCCCTGCTGCCAATGGACCATTTTGCCCCTGTGGTGACAGTGTGTTTTTTGACTCTGCTGTGTGCCAAAGCATTAGGAGGAAGGGTCCAGCCTTGCCCAGTGACCCTGGCTTCTTCCCAGAGCACATTCCATGTGTTTTCTCAAGCAGTGCCAGGTACCTGGGGTTATGAGAATGGGAAGAGAGAATGAACAGTGTAGTACCCCATCTGGGCCTTGTAAAACTCCAGAAGCTGGCCTAAATTAGCCTTACAGTCCTGAGGGGTTTGGAAAAGCTCTGAAGTCTGAGGCATAGCAAATGTTGTGTTAGACAACCTAAGCTGGGGAGCTGGATTTCACTGACACTGCTTAAAATGGTCAGTCCTTTCCAAACCGTTTGCAGGAGCTGAGGAGAGGGACATCCCACAGATGCAGAAGTAGGTCATTCTGGCAGACTCATGCAGAGGCCTGTCTGCATGGGTGGAGGTCTCCCTGCCCTCAGGAGCACCAGGCAGCATGGGTTGGATCAGAGGAGGCTGGGCACTCGCCTTCCTCACCTCTGGAGCACAACTCTCCATACCCTGCAACTGGGTTTTACCAAGTCCTTGTGCTGTTGCTCAGGTTATATGGCATAAGGCCAGGATGGAGCTGTGGTTGGCTTATTGCCAACCAGTGCCAGATGCACAGAGCTCCCTTGGAGAAGTTGTCTTCTCCCAGCAATGGCTCGTGCCTCCAGGCACTCACTGTCCAGATCTGACCACCTGTTGATCTCCTTGGAAAATACACAAATATGGGCCTTGGTGCCAGGACTTGCACATTTGGGAGTGCCAGCACAGGCCACTGCACTTTGCTGCAGGGAGGAGCATGGCAGAAGGCAAAAGTTTTGGGGAATGCAATTGAAATACAGGAGCAGAAGAAAATAATGTTCTCAGTCTCCTGGCTCCTGTGATGGGGAACTTGTGGGTGATGCGATGGTTGTCTTGGGCACAGCAATCACGAAATAATGGAGTCTCAGAGAAGTAAGGAGGGGAGTCAGCAGAATGGCTGCCTTGGTCTTCCAGAGGGCAGACTTTGATCTGTTCAGGAGACTGACTGACAGAGTCCTTTGGGAGGCAGTTCTGAAGGGTAAAGGAGTCCAGGAGGGTTGGACATGCTTCGAGAAGGAAATTTTAGAGGCGCAGGTATAGGCTGTCCCTGTGTGCCGAAAGAGGAGCCAGTGGGGAAGAAGACTGACTTGGCTGGACAGAGCTTTGGGCTGGAGCTCAGGAAAAAGAGGAGAGTTTGTGACCTTTGGAAAAAGGAGCAGCAACTCAGGAGAACTACAGAGATGTTGTGAGGTTATGCAGGGAGAAAATTTGGGGGGCCAAACCCCAGCTCGAACTTAATCTGGCTATTGCTGTACAAGACAATAAACAACAGCCAGAGGAGGCAGCACTACAGGCTGAGAGCAGAGGGGCTGGAAAGCTGCACAGCAGAAAAGGACCTGGGGGTGCTGGTAAACATCCAACTGAGCCACCAGTGTGCCCAGGTGGCCAAGAAGGCCAATGTCATCGTGGCTTGTATCAGCAATAGTGTGACCAGCAGGACCAGGGCAGTGATTGTTCCCCTGTACCAGGCATCAGTGAGGCTACACCTTGAATCCTGTATTTTGGGCCTCTGCCCCCAGGAAGGACACTGAGGTGCTGGAGTGTGTCCAGAGATGGGCAATGGAGCTGGTGAAGACCCTGGAACGTAAGTGCTACATGGAGTGGCTGAGGAAGCTGTGAGTATTCAGTCTGGAGAAAAAAGGCTCAGGGGACACCTTATCACTCTCTACGACCAGCTGAAAGGAGGTTGTAGTGAGGCGTTCTCTCCTCCCAAGTAACAAGTGATGGGACAAGGGCCTTAGGTGACACCAAGGGAGGTTTACATAAGATATTAGGAAAAACACTTCCATGGAACAGGCTGCCCAAGGAAGTGGCTGAGTCACAGTGGAGGTATTTAAAATACATAGACATGTCACTTATGGACATAGTTTTGTGGTGGACTTGGCAGTGCTGGGTTAGCAGTTGGACTTTTTGATCTTAGGGGTCTTTTCCAACCTAAATGATTCTACGGATTTTGATGTGTTCTTTAAGGGTGAGACTGCAGTGCATTGACAAGGGAGTGCTTGTTTATTGAGCCACCTGAAAGTATCTGTTCCTTGTAGCTACTTTGTCACTGAGTCCCTTGGTGTCCTCAGCCACATGATTGCTTTGCAGATGGAGAATGAGGAATGGCTGTAATCCTTGGCTCAGAGGGTTTTGGGCTCACCCCTACAGTGGACTGGAGCTGCTGCCAGCCATTAAAGGTAGTTAGCAGATTCCTGGCAAGTCTGAAGGTTTGTTCGAAGCACTTGCAGCCTCTTCTCAATTTATTTCTCTGTCCTGAAGAGTTTGAGCTGCTGCTGATTTCTTCACAACACACCATTTCAATCCCCCTCAAATGATTTCGTGACCCCCTTCCCTCCCACTGAAGGATGAGCCAAGGCACAGCTCAGGGCACGTCAGCAGAGTTGCACTCCTGGACCAGGTGCCTTTTCTCAGTTTGCCCCAATTAAAGAGTAAGATGTTTTGGGTAAAACCCCCTGAGAAAGTGCAGCTCAGATGATCACTGGAACTTAAGTTAAATAATTCCACTGCTTCTGATTGTGCAACCCAACTGCTTGCTTGTGCAACCCTCGTTTACCCTCCCCAAGCAAATATCACACACTGCTCTCTTCCCTTTACCAACCCAACGCATTTTTCCTGCTTTGCCTTTTCATATGCTTCCATGAAGTATGGGAAGGGGCATCCGCAGTGACCACACCCCAGCCCTGGCAGGAGCCTGCTGGGAGGAGACTCAGCACAGAAATGCATTAGCACTGACCTCGTGGAGGAGAGGGCAGACAGTAAGTTGCCATCCCCTGCTGTGATGGTAAAAAAAGTCCTGCAAAGCTTTAGGGAAGCTGCTGGGGCAGCAGGGGCATGGAAGTCAACCTGAGCATGAGGCTGAGATGGAGGGGGTCTCTTGCCAGCGGAGATTGGATGTCTGTGTGCTTGTTTAGGTCCAGAGAAAGGCCATCAGTCATTGTGATCCCCAGTCATGGATCCATCTGTGGGTAACACAGGATTATAGCCAATATGTGCATGTGACATGGGCTGAAGAAGGTTGTTTCAGTAGCAGGGTCAGTATCTGAGTGCCCAGCTGTGCACAACTTTCCTCTGCCAGGACAATGGGAGGATGATGACACCACTGCATCTGTTGTGCCCTCCTGGGCCGCTGCAGCACAGGACATGCTTATATGTTTCAGGTTCTCCCTGGGGATTTGACTGCAGCCAAAGGCTTGGGAAATACTGGCCTGTTAATCCCAAGGCCCTTACACAATATTACTCCGCTCTCCATGCCACTTTGTCATAATTTGGCATGTACCAAAACAGGCCCAGCAAAGCTATTGCTTTCCAAAAAATGGCTATTTATATCCAAACTCCAGTGCCAACCTATTAACCAGGAGCCAGTTACTCCTCTTGCTGCATGGCACAAGGCCAGTGGGAATGATTGCCTGTCCCTCAGGGCAGGCAAGATGCACAAGGGGTTCAACTCACTGAGGGACCCAGGGCCAGAGGGCTCAGCAGGAGACAGTTCTGGGGTGCAGTGAAAAGGCAAGAGCTTGTTTGGGAGCAGAGGAGACTGGGAGAAGCTGAGCAGGCAGCAGAGAGGACGGCGAGGGCAGTGTAAACCAGACCAAGCTAACGCAGGGCCGGGGGGATTACAGGGTGCCAGGGAAGCTGCTCACAAACACATCGGGGACAAAGCAGCCCTCCAGAGCTGCGGGGTAATGAGTAATTAATAAGGAGAGGGATGAAATTCATAATGACTCAAAAATGTCCAAGATAATGAACTCCTTTTCTTTAAATCCACCTTTAACAAGAAAGCTAAGGGAAAGGATTTAGATCAATTAAGAAGAAAAGAAAAGCAAACTTGTAAAAATAGCTATTGACACAAGCAAGCGGGAGAACAGCTGGAAAGTCTTTCCATGGCAGAGTATAAAACAACTGTGAATGGCATAAAGACACCCATAAGTGACAGCAGGTAGAGAGCAGACAAAGGGGAGCTTCAGAACACATTTAACAGATACTGTGAATGTGGCAGGGGGCTGATGGCAGTGTCTGTCTGTCCTCTTGCTGATGAGCTCTGGGGAGACCATGGTGGGGAGCAGCAGGAGGTAGGGATCACAATCCACTCCTGTGGGATGCAGCAGCCCTCCGTGAGCATCAGCAACCACTACTGGGCAATGGATATGCAGTGGCCCTCAAAGCAATGGCCCCCATCACCTTCAGACCTACCAAAATTCAGGGGAGACAAAAGAGGCTGAAAACACTGGAGCTGCTCCTAAACCAGGTTCAATACCTCACTATTAGAAGAAATATTTTTGTGTCTCTCTGTCTGCCATGCAGCAGGAGGCTGGGATATTCTTTTCCTTGTCCTGGTGACCCAACTTCTTAATATCCATAACCCCCATCTCCCTCCCTTGCTGAGGTGTAACCCCTGTAAGTTATGTTGTGCCTGGACCTGTCTCCTGCTCCCTCCTTGGGTGCCCTGGCACCGGGTTTCTCCTGCTTCCCCTGTGCCAAAATATTCCCTCATGACACAGGCTGGGGCTGGCTCAGCATCTCTGGGTGAGTTGGTGCTTGGGGTCAAAAGGGTTAAACAAATCACCCTGTCACAGGGGCAGTTTTTTGACTGCCGGTCTATAAATAGGAGCTGGGTTTCTAATCTGCTTGCCACTCATTTCCACTCCCTGCCAGTTTTTTCCTGCTTTTTCCTGCAAGGAGATACCTGCAACTGCTACAGTTTGCAGCCCTGCAGACATGGCTGGGAGAGGGAGAGAAGCAGCTGAGTCCTGCCTGATGAGACTCATCTGCAAGTTGTCCTCTAACCAGACTGGTTAAAACACACAAAAAAAAAAAGGAAAGGAGATAAATCAAGCCTTGCCTTGGCAGGGGCTCCACAATCCCGATCTGTGCTGAGTCCCCAGCCCAGTTTGACTCCTTGCCTTGCCCCTCCAGAGCCCCCTCAGAGCCATCCCCTTTTTGGGACAGGCGAAGCCCTGGTTCAAGTGCTGCAAGGTGATGTGGAAGACCCAGTTCTGCTCCCTGTGTGAAAGATCCCACTGGAGAGGGAGCCTGGAGTAACGACTGACAGCATTTTTGGTCTCTTGGCAAGTCTCCCATCTGCTGGCTATCCCCGAGCCTGGATCCCCTGCCCTATCTCCTCCATCTCTCCAACAGCACAAACAACTCCATCCCTGCTGAGGGACAGGCTGTAAATCCTTGAGAAGGGTGTGAGGACTTGCTTGAAGAAGGGACTGGAGGTTTGCAGAGAAGGTTTGCAAAGAAAAGCCAGCTTCCCACTGGGATGGGGAAGACATGGACAAGTTGGAGGGTGGCCAGAAATTAGTGAGGACATGATGACTCCCAGCAAGCTTGACCTGGACTGGATAACAGGCAAAAGAAGGGGCTCAGGGAGACATGAGAGCAGCCCTCAAATACGCAAGAGACAAATGCAGAGAGGGGATAATCTCTTCTCTGCAGATGGGACAAGATATTTTGGGCTTAGCAAGACAAATTTAGACAATGAAAACTCTTTAATAGTTAGAGTGATAAAGTTAACTTTTTTCCAGGTCTAATTTTGACAAATGGATGATTTAATGAAGCATGTGAATAAAAGGGAGCCAGTGCCTGAATCCTTCTGTTGTATTGACCTGTTGCATGTTGGTCCACTTAACCTGAAAACTCAGTTTGGACAAGATCTTCTGCTGATGGACAATGAATAGACTGGAGTGGAACTGACAAAAAAGTGGGGTGGTTCATTACATGGCTCCTTCTGAGCAGCCACATAGCCAGGTCAGGTGCATATCCCAGGGGGTTTTCCCTGTGTGCCCACCTCGAGCTTCACTGCTGCAGACAGAAACTTTCCAAGGCTGCTGAGTCACTGAAATGGAAAAGTTTTACCAAAAAACGAGTTTGATAAAATTGCTAATGGGATCCTGCTGGCTTCCCTGACAGCTTGGCTCCACGCCCTGCATTTGGAGTAGCTGCTGAGAGGGAGGTTAGTCCTTGCAGCTGAATAAGTGTGATGCTCGGGGCTCCCAGGGTGATAGCTCTGCTGAGGCTCTGGATGGGCTGTGCCAAGCCAGGACACCCTGCTGGCATCTGCAGCCCCACGTCCCCCAGCACCCCGCCTTGCAACTGCCCATAGTGCCTCTTGTGCCATGGGTTCTCCTCCATGGAACGTGTCTTGTTTCAGACCCTAAACTACCTTTTTTCCTCAAAATACTGATTTTTTTATTATTTATTATTTTTTTTGAGAGTGACAATTCAGCCTCTTGACCAGCTTCAGCTCTGTGTTGCAAACTGACCTGAGCTAAGGATGCTGTGCTGGAGACAGTTAAACAGTTTGCCCCCATCTGCACCCCAGCTCTTCTTGCCCTGGGAGGATGGGGAGCACCTACCCAGAGTGATAGCGGTAGTAATTTAGTCCCTGTCTTGCAACAGACCAGCTCTTCTGGCAAACAACAAGAAATAAATGGAGATAGTTATTTCTCATGCAGAGCCAACCCAGGTAAACAGAAAACTCCAGATGCTTTTGCATTCCATTGATGCTGGAGGAGCACCACCAGTCCAGCTTGGCTCCCAGCAGGCTCAGCCTGCACTGTGCTCCCCACAGCTGAGGCTGAAACTTTGGCCACCCTCTTCCTCTCTCAGTTGCGCCCTCTCAGCTCTGTCGTGGGTCCTCCTGGGACCATAAAGGGCTCCTGGTGCCTCTTTATGTCACTGGTCAGCCTTTGTTCAACCCCAGTGAAAAAAGCATAATTAGGCATCTAATTCCCGAGTGCTGCCTCCAACATCCCTGTGAAAACTTCAAACCAGGCACCTGGAGCAGCCTGTTCAACCACAGCTGGACCCAGGTAATGCCCAGCTCTGCTGCTGCTGAGATTTCATCATTCTCCAAAACCCCTTCTGACATCTCCAGCATCTGCTGCAATGGGGTCCCCTTTGCTCTGGGAGCACTTCTCCACTTGGATGCTGCTGCAACAAGTTCAGGCTGTTGGCCTCTGCTCCCAGTTTTAGCTGTAGGGAAGACCATCTCCTCACAGGATTTTGGTAGGTACTCCTGCCAGCCTGTGATGATGTGTGACCTGGCCATCATCATGCAGCCTGGGTGAATACTGGTTTCACAATTTAGGGGTGTTTGCAAGACTTCTGCTGTTCACCAGTTCTCACAATTCTTGTTGCAGCTCCCTGTTTTATACCTGACTGCAGATGGTCCCCACTAAAGGATCATGGTGGGATCTGTCTCTGGAAGTTTAATGCAGCTTGAGAAGTCCCTGACAATGAGCTTCTTCAACATGCTGGTAAGCCAAAACTGCTCCTGTCAGCTGGAGGCTGAGAACCAGGAGATTGTATCCTTCCTCTCCTGCTGCTGAGAGGAGCCTGGGTTCTACTCCTGGCTAATCCTGGGTGTTCAGCAATAGGTGACAGATCCAGGGTTTCCTCTGGGACAAACCTTCACTAGCGGGAGGTGGGGACAGGACAGCCCTTTTTTGTTCCAAGTCAGCAGCTGAAATCCAAGCCTGTGCCAGAGGTAAGCAAATGCTTGGAGCAAGTGGGAATGCTGGAAAGGGATCCCTGAAAGGGATCTTGGCTTAATTCCTGATACCTCTACAACCAGGGCAGAGTGCTTTGGCTCTCCAGTCTGTCTTCTGAGAGCAGTCAGGGTCACTGTGGTGAAGGGATGGAAGATTCACTGTTGCCAGTTTAGAAAATCAAATTTCCTCTTAGTCACCTGGGAAACCAGAATCCCCTCTCATTGCTCTGGGACATGCAGATTGTAGTACTCCCTTGAGAGCAGCACTCCTAGGATGTGGGAATGTCCTCTCAGTAGCATTTTACCCTGCAATTGTTACCAGCACGTGGCTTCTCACTCCATTTTCTTTGGCTTTCGTCAATTGCCATGTTTTGGGCAACTGTTAAACATTAACTTAGATTTGTACTTAATAACTTGGTAGTGTGTTTGGAGCTCAATGCACAGGGAGGGGACACACTCAACCCCCCTTCCCTGGCCTTGCCAAAGGTTTAGCGATGTCAAAGCAAGAGAGTCACTGAGTGCACACCATCGTTCATTGAGCGCACACCTATGCTTGTCTGAAGGCTTAGTCAGGTATCCACCAAGTGTTGTTTTCATCCACCAAAAATCTTTGATTTCCTTGATTAACATAACTAGGAGGACCTTACTGATTTGAAAGCAGAGCGGAAAACATTCTCAGCAGAGATCAAAGCCCTGGAGGGGACCGGTATGTACAGGAATGGCATTAACAACTAATCCCCTCTAATCCAAGATGACATCCTTATCGCATGAGGGCATAAAATGTAATTAGACTTATATAGTGCTATCTCCAGAACACTAAGCAAATATTAACCAATCCATCTTCCCAGTGCTCCTGTGGGGACAGCCCAGCTACCCTGGCTGTGCAGGTGAAGAAACCAAGGCACGGGATGGTGCTCTAGCAGAGTCCCTTTCAGGAGAAGGCCATGCAAACCATGCACCCAGTAAAAAAAAATTAGCAAAGCATTTATGACCACTGGGAGGTTTTTTGGGGACATGGAGCACATCTTCCTTCAAGGCTCATGTTATCAAGGGGGTGGTGTTTCTCCACACTTCCAGGATCCCTCCACAGCTGTTACATACCTGCAGGGAGTTAAAACACATGTTCACATATGGGCTGCCTCTACTGTTAAAACATGTTTAAATTATATCCAACCATCCCTTCAGCTCTGCTTGTGTTAGGGTTTGTTTTCTAACCTTGCTTATGCCCCAGGTTCACCCCATCTCACAGATGCTGCAGAAGGCACCTTTGCCAGGGGGAGCATTGCTGTTCTCCCCTTCCCTTGGCTCTCCAAGGTTAATTGGCCCTGAGATGAGTAATGCAACTGATGGTCCTTGCCTGTGTGGAGTGATGCCTCTTCCTTTGGGATTAAAGCCAGTGTGCAGGTTTTAGAGCCTGAACTGATGTCTCTGTCAAGTGTACGTGGTGATGGGAAGGGAGCTCTGCCTCAACCCCTGCCTGCATGATGCCTTTCAGTGGCCTGTGGTGTTTCTTTCTTTGGAGTCTGATCCCCTTTGGGCAGTAGGACCATTTGCAGCAGTGGGGGATGTGATCCTCTTATCAGTGTTGGTTAGCGTTGGGTGCCCTTGACAAAGAGCTGCTTGTAATGGAGTAAGACACTTAAAAACAGCCACCAAATTTCTCAAGGCCTTGGGATAGGATTATATTTCTTGGGCTGGCAATGCTCTCTGCTTTAAAAACAGTTGGTTGTATTTGAGTGTGAAGTATAATTTCCTGGGCTCGACCAGTCTTTAAAATCAAAGACACCCACCAAAAGGCTACTGTCATTTGAAGGACAAAAAGTTTAATAGGTTCCTTTTTGGTGATGTTGGTCCCTTGACTTGAGGACATCCCCCTTGAAGCTCTGTCACAACACACATTTATCAGAGGTCCCGGGAAGGGCGGTGTGGTGTAGGGTGAGGAGAGACAGTCGCAGTGTCCTCCGGTGCTCCCTGGCTCTGGGTCACCTCTCCCCACTGTGAGCTGCTCCCTGCAGGAACCAGTCAGTGAATATATTGTTTTATTTTCCCCTAGAATACTGGAAATGAACAAAAGAAAACAGTGAAGGTAGGACTCACAGGTCTGTTTGCTTTATTAATAAAGCTCCAGATTTTCTGGAATAGAAAAGAAAATGCTGTCTGCAGAAAATATCAGAAAACTATTCCAGGAAGAAGAAGGGAAGGAATGCCACTGAGGCAGAAAGATGTGGAAGTGGTTCATGGAAAGCTGTTCAGACACTGATCTTTTTGGAGTTGAGACTATGCTGTACCCTCAGTGGTAGTCACACCTCACTGGGGTGATGGCAGAATCCATCCCCAGACCTCCTTTGGCTCCTTCCATCCCTGCTCCCTGCACTGTTCTGGCACCACCAGTTGCATGGCCACACTGGGACTCAGATCTGGGACTGATCCATCTGAGAAGCAAACTCAAGCCTTTTTTTTTTTTTCTTACGAAGAAAGAACAGTTCCCAGAGGAAGCCTCTTGTCTCCTGGCACTCCTGGTGCAGGTGAAGGGAGAAGTGCTGCATGTCCTGCAGTGGGTGGATGGAAATGCACAGGACGGGGCATTGCAGCTACCAAGGCAAGACTATGTCACTCCAGAACCCACAGTTGCTGAGAATTCAGTGCCACAGCAGTTTCTGCCTGCATGAGAGCTGCTGCTAACTGTGTTTACGATGGTCAAAAAATCCCTATGCTAAGAGCTTGCCGTCTGACTGCGAAGCAGTTAAAACCCAGAAATGCCCAAATGTTAGCATGCTGCAGAGTAGGAAGCAATCTTTGTCCTTTCAGGCAGCTCACCTGACGCTGCTTTTCTAGCTTTATAATGCCACCAGTGAACTGCTGTAACATGTGTGACTTGGCCAATGCGTCCTCTAAAAGCCATTGAAAATGTTCCCTTTCCTTGCCTGAGGGCCCCTGGCTCCAGAGTCGCTGGGTTTCCTCCCTCTGCTTCTGGAGCTCAGGCTGCCCAGATTAAATCATGTATTGAAAAATTCCATAGCAGCTTCCGACCTCAATGAATAGCATATTCAAGGCCACTGGAAGGCTCTTGCATTATCTAGTTCAGTGGTTTTCAACCATTATTTTTATTTTTATTTCCAGTAGAGATGGGAATCCCCAAAAAGTCACATCCATAGCCAGCTGACCTGCTAAGTGCAATCACTTTTCACAGGAGTGGAAATAACACCAGGAGCAACCTGGGCTCTTACAGAGTCTCCAGGTCACTGACTGAAGTCTTCTGCAGCATGACCCTGTCATCCAGGAGAATCCATGGGATTGCATCTGCTGGCATCTCAAACACCAGAGGTGAGAGGCTGCAAAGACACTCCTTTGGTCACATTTATACATGCCTAGCTGAGCTGGAACTGGCAGAGATACACCTTCAGGCTGGATCAGACAAACAAGGGATGATCTACAGCAAAGGACAAACTACATTTAGGTTGAAACAAAGCCTCAGACCATCAAAGGGGTGATAGCGGGAGAATAAAGGTTGGAACTGGAGAGGCAGTTGGAACTGGAGAGGCACTCTGATGACCCACAGAGGCAGGGTGGGATGGAGAGATGGAAAAAGGCAGCTGCTGTCAGCTCCGGGGTTCAAAAAGCACATCCCAAAGCAGTCACCAGCCATGGAAGGAGACCAGGATAAGGACTACAGAACTGTGTCCCTTCCATTCTGTTTCACTGTGAGGGATCCTGAGCAGGCCCTGGATATACATGCTTTGGTGCCTGGATGATGGACACACACATTTCTTCTGGTTGTGAGTATGTGGGTGTGTGGGTGTGTATGACAGGTGTGAGTGAAAATGGGTTTGTTTTTAAAATAAAATCCTCTTCCTGTCCTCCAAAATCTCATCTTGACACTTGCTTGTCACCATTAACTAGCAGATTTTTTGAGTATTTCCTACTGTTCCTCTGCAGATTTCCCACTGTGAGTGATGCTGATGCTCTCTGTTCTTACCCATGCCCTGTGCTCCTGTTTGGTTGTATTGAAACACTCTGGGTTTTTTTGTGTTTTTTTTTTTCTTTTCTTTTCTTTTTTTTGGTTGTTTGTTTGGGTTTTCTGTTTGGTTGGTTGGTTGGTTTTTTGTTTTGTTGGTTCTTTACTCTGAGCTTGGAGATTTGGCATCTCTCACGTGTCTTCCCAGTCTGTATGTTTGTATGTTCTTATAGTTAATAAAAATTTAGATTTTTTTTTGAGTGTTGTTAGAGAGACTTGTGGTGGTAAAGTTAATAATATTTGCAACTGAGAAGTCTGGCTAAGAAGTTACCTTTACTAAAAGCACATTTCTTTTGACTAAAAGGTGCCAGTCTGTTGGATTCCTCAGATTTGAGCAAACTACTCCTGTTTCGTAAATATTATCACAATGTGGGGCTTTTTCTGGAATTCCTCATGGATTCCAAGTCACACTGAACATTGGCTCCAATGGTAAAGACTGTTCTCCAATACAGTTTATGCTTGGATTGCTGGATTAAGACCATGTAATTTTACTCACTGCTAAAAGTCCAAACAAGAAACCTGCAGGAAGAAGAACTCAAGAATAATTTCATTTATGTTTTTGAAGAAAAAAAAGCACAGAAGGCATGTGTAATGATAAAATCAAAATGCTAGGAGCTCCAAATAAATGGAGACTATTGAAAAGCAGCTATGAAGATTAGATATAAATCTGACTGCTTGCCACTACCAAGTAGCTTATGTCACGTTGGGTTTAGTCTGTTTATTCATCATAAAAATAACGGTGCTGTCTCACCACTAATAATCTCAGTAACTGCTACTGCTCACACCAGGTGTTATGAGCCGGACACTGCTGGAGGGGCTCAGCTTCCCCTTCAGTGCTACCACCTCCCTTCTGTTTGTGTTAAGTCCCTTCCCAAGAGATGTTTATAAATTGTGATCAAGTTTCTTAACCTTGTTTTGATAAATGAAAGCAGATGTTTGGCAGGATTTATCTGATTCATCTCCAGTGTTTATAGACAGTGGGATTGTACTGGCACAGTTCAGGGAGTCTAGGATGCTGTGCATCCTATCCTAAACAAATGTTTACGTTAAGTCAAACAAAGAAGGAAGAGCTACACCTTGTAAGTAACTAAAACTACCACAGCCTTATTCTCCTATTTCACTCTAGTATTTATATTTTTCATATCTTTAATCTGTCTACAATAACTTCTCGTCAAGACCGCAAATTTCTTTTACAATGGGCCACCTGTACCTATAGAACAAAACTCCTGATTGAGTTATTTTGTTATAACACAGTTGTTTAGCTGATGCCTTATAAACAGACATGTCAGGAGTGGTTATTCCATTCCCTGCTCAGGATCAGTTAGGAGCAAGTCCACATTGTATTTCAGTGTCAGAGGAACTCATGTCCTGGGATGAACCAGCAAAACTGTTTTATGGACAGAATAATGGTGCATTTATAGGAACATATGCAGCAGTTGGGTAGTAATTTTGTGTCATCCTGGCTCTAGAGATGGAAATGGAGATGGTTTGTGTGTTAAACTTTTTAATCTCATTTCATTGATTGCCAGTTCATCTGAGGCAGTTAATAGGTTTGGAGAAGCTGATGGGATGTCTGTCTCAGGACATAATTATTTCTGTCATTCCTTCCTCAAGCCGAAACTAAATGTTGGTTAATTATCACTGATTGATTAAAGTAGAACAAAGGAAAACTTCTTCTGGAAGTCTGAGGCTTGTCTTTACTGTGAAATATTAGAGTGCTTCTAGCCTGAGATAAAATCCTGCTGAAGACAACAGTTTCTGCTTGGTCCTGTGAGCTTTGATTATATCCTCGGTGTTTGTTGTCTCTCTAGTCCAACAGCTGTTCAACAATCAAACCTAAAGGTGGCAAGAACTAGGTAATTTTTACCGTGCTATAGCCAGCAGTACCAAATACTGTGCATCTGAACTGCTGCTGACCTTCCCTAACTACATCATGGGAAAAGTTAAAGTAATGGTACCCAGGAGGGTTGGACAGTGAGGTTAGTTATTTCACTATGAAAACAAACCAAGAAGCCTTCTTTTGGAAGTGAAGAAGTAGCAGTTCTGTGCTTTGGTCACTTGGATCATCTTATCTGAGGATATTGATTACTGTTCATGCCCTCTGATGCTATCCCATCCTGCTCTGAGAAGTCTTGATGAGCAGCACAAGGGTATCTCAGTGGACAGATGGTTTGTATATTAAAGAGACTTGAAATTGGTGTGGATTCGTCTTAAAAAATTTGGACACAACAGTGTTGTAAACCACTGCCCTAAGTTGTGTGGTAATGTACTAAAACTGTCACATTTCTATTGATCCCACTAAGATTATTGTAAAAGACATATCAATATACCACACTGTTCATATGGAAAGATAAAGGGTCTAGGTTAGATAATAGGATGTTAGAAAAAAGGTTCTTTGCCCAGAGGGTGGTTGGGCACTGGAACAGGCTCCCCAGAGAAGTGGTCACAGCACCAAGCCTGACAGAGCTCAAGGAGTGTTTTGACAACACTCTCAGGCACATGGTGTGATTCTTGGGGCTGTCCTGCACAGGACGAGGAGTTAGACTTTGATGAGTCTTATGGATCCCTTCCAACTCAGGATATTTTGTGATTCTGTGATCTTTCTTCCACCTACATGGTTTTGACATTTCTGTAACTCCACTATTTTTTGTCAAACAATTCTTAAATTTATCCGAGTATGCATAAGAAGAAATTGAAATCTCAGATTCAGTACAGTGTATCCCACCTTGAAAGAGATGGCTTCCTGGTCTAACTGTATGGCTGTAAAGGAGAGCTAGACTGGGATTCATCACTCCGGAATTTAATTCACACATCCATCACTGTCTTAGTGATGTCAGTTTGCCCTTAAATTTCCTATAAGGTAAGATTACGTGCTCATTACCTCGTGGTGATGGGATATTTGCACATCTAAGATGCATCCACACTCTGTGCATCACAGGAAGATAGTACAAATGTATTTACTTGTTAATACAAATGTGTTAACTTACCGCACAAGACTTGCAGAGATGAGGGGTGACACCTTGTACAAGCAGAAAGTCTGGGATATCCTGAGGAAGAAAGAAACACTGAGGAAATAAATGCATTTGTAACTAGCAGTAGAGATCAGTCTTCACTGACCTCACCTTACCTTACCTTGCAGAAAACTTGGGAGGCTTCATTATTTGACTTAGAAATTGCTGTGCAAATGCAATAAAAAAGAGTCCTAAAATTGGTTTATAAAAATTAAGAAAATAACATGTTATTAGAATAATTGTACAAATTAATATCATTGCAAAATTGCTTTTATGTATGGATATTCCAGTTGAGAATAATTACAGTCAGACTACATGTAGCTAATATAAGAAAACCACACTCCATTTTCCAGTCTATCTTCTTCTTAGTTATGAATTTGTTGTGTGAATCATTTCCCTAGAGCAGTTCTATAAGGAAAACCTCATTTGATGAAAGCTTTGCTTTGAAGGAAAGAAGAAATCTAATAATAATTATAATAATGGTCATTTTTTCTCATATTTTGAGTTTTTAAAAGTCATAGTGTTTGTGAAGGACTAATGGTCTTATAGCTGTAAATTGTGCTTCTGCTAAGGTACAAAGTATTCACTGAGGGACTATTGAAAGGCATTTTGAGTACATGAAGGATCTTAAAATGTTTTCCTTTCAAGGAATTTTAAATGTCTCCAAAGTGTTTAAGGGCAGATGAAAGACTCTGTAATGTACTTCATGCTTTGTACTGTCCTGCAACAGATAAATGCCCTGGAGTGGAGCATTTTACATCTTTCTACATGCTCAACTGTGACCAGTAATTATCCTGGAATAATTTCATATCTGAGGAGTTTACATTGGAGAGGATGGGTCTACTTGACACTGTTACTTTGCCAGGTCCCAGTTATAAAAAAGCCTTTCCTCTAGAGTTAAAAATAACCACTTTTCAGCAGCTTTTTGCACAGAAGTCTCACCAGGGCAGGACAGCATATGCAGTAGAACAGCATGTAGACATTTCACTATTAGTCTCTTCAGAATTTGTGAAGTTGTGGACATCCTATGTGGACATCTATGGGGTATTACACATGTGGTAAAGACCTGGACATTGCCTTGAGCAGGAAGGGGACTATGGGCATGTCCACTAAAACCTGTGTCAGGACCACAGTATCCCTTGCAAGATTTCATAGACTTGAGAAATGTTGATGGAAAGTAACCTCTGAATGTCTCTAATCTAAACTTCACCTCAAAATAGGCTGGAGCCTACACTGGATTGCATCAACTATGGCTCTGCTGCTGGAATCTTGAACACCTCCTAGAATGGAGATGCCACATCCTGTCTGGTAACCTGTTCCAGTCCTCTAGTGAAGAAGTTATTGTCAGTGCTCAGTCTAACTTTCAAGTCATAGCTTGTGGAGTTTGGCTTAATCACTGCTACTATTGAGAAGGGTTTGGCTTCATGATCTTTTTTAATGCCTTTACATAGTGGGCCGTTACTAGGTCCTGTCTTGACTTCATCATCATCAGATTCAGCAAGACTAATGCCTTCAAGTTCTCCTCACAAAAGTGCTCTATGCCCTGAGTGTTTTAGCAGTTCACCTGCTGGATCCTGTTCAAATTCTCCACCTCCATCTTGAACAAGAGGCTCAAACATGTGCAGTCCCAGCAGCCCTAAGGAGAAGGAGCAATAACTTCCCTTGATGTCCTGCACTACAAGGAGTGGTTTGCCTCATTGTGGCAAGAGGGAACTGTTGTTTCCCATTTAATCTGTCTTTCAAGCTAATACATGGGTCCTCCTCAGTAGGGCTGCTCTTCAGTTAGTTGGTTCCCAGCCAGAACTGACACATGGGGTTATTCCAGCTTGGTGCAGGGCTTTGCATGGCTCTACAGAGCTTAATAAGGTTTCTCTTGGCCTCAAGTTTCCCAAGGTCCTGCTGGATCAAAGTACCAGTGCTCAGTATGCCAACCATCCAATCCAGTTTGGTGTTGTCTGCATATCTGCAGAGGGTGACTTCTGCCTCTTGTTCAGGCTTTTAGAACTCTCTTTTCATGGGAAGAGAGGACACAGCCTTGGTCTGTGAGAACTATGGACTAGACATCTTCTGGCACCTCTTCTGCTTTCCCACACCCACCTCTGGCAAAGCTGGTCGAAGCAGTCAGTTCTTGCTGCAGCCCAGCTCCTGGCCACTCCTTTCCCCCCTTTGCTTTCCCAGCTTGTGCTGACACCAGTGTTTGGGGCAGGGTGGCAGACCATGCTGGTGGGAAGATGTGGGATACCCGCAGCCATCACAGATATTTTTGTTCCAGCTACAATTTTTCAGCTGTGGAAGCAAAGCTCCCTCAGACAGCAGAGCTGTGAGCAGAGCTGGGCTGTTGTCGGCTCTGGGTGATGATGCTTTGTCTTCTGCCACTGCTCCCCACAAAGCACTGAGCGGTGATGGTCTACATGCTCTGCCAGCCTGGTGTGTGTGAGGGGGTGATGTATTCATGCTGTTCCAGCCAGGACAGCCGAGGCTGCTAGAGTTGGCAGCACACATGGTGACCTCGGGCAGAGGAACCGTAACTAACCCCCAGACATGTACCAGGCACAGATGTTTGTGGATTCAGTGACTGCTGCAGCCAAAAAGTACATGGTCTTTCTCTGTTGTTGTTCTTTCTTCTTTTTTTTTTTTAAAGTCATGTGCTCCTTTCCCACTAGTGCTGTCAGCCCTGGAGGTCTCTCGCAGCGATGTAAACACGGCTACTGTGCGTCCCTGCGATTGCAGCCCGTAGCTCACAATGAGGCAGCCAATGCCAACAGATGTATAATGAGCATTTAAAAAGCACTTATTTTGTCATCCAATCATCGATCATCCTCATTGTGTAAATATTTTTTTTTGTTTCCACAACAAAATGACTTTAAAAGGAATGTTCACCAGGAAGAAAAATAAAATTGATTCTGGTGATAAAATCAGGACAGTCAAAGTGATTAATATGACATCAGGGAAAGCTCGCAAACAAGGCTTAATTTCTGTGGCAAAAAGACCTCGTGGATACACCAGTGCTGTGTTGTGCCTGGAAATTTAGTGGCAGCTGGAAATTTGATGGTGACCTCTGATAAACGAGAAAATGGTGAGGGTTTTAATGAATGACTTGAATAAGCAAATAAATAAGCCAGTCTGTGTGGTATTCTTCAAGATATTTATTTTGCTATTAAGTTTGGTTAATGTGGTTCTCACTGTGTCATGGTAATTGTGCTGACAGCACATCACGACATATGAGGTTTGTGGCTGTTTGACTGTCAGGGAAGGGGATTCATTGCCTCAAACTCGCAAGGTAGAACAGGGAGGTGACTGTAATAGGAGAGCATTTGGAAGCCCTTGGCAGAAAATGTTAGAGATTGTAAAGATAGAAAGTGTTCTGTAGGTCATCTTTGCTCCCCTCTGTCAAACTGGCCACAGAAACTAAATGAATTCCTTTCTGTTTACCTTCTTTTTCTTATTATTTGTGAGGAAAATTTAGTCTGGAATTACATCTAAAAAATGGAGATGGGGGGAGGGGGCTTTAACCACAAAATTTGGGAAAGTTACACTCATGGTTGATTATGTTCACTGCAGCGTGTTCTTAGCCTCACTTTATGAAATTGCAGTGTTTATTTCATGGCTCTTGTATCTTTGTTGTGAGGTTTAGGAGCATTCTTATGAAATGTTGATTTCCCATCTGACTATTTATAGACTATGTTTGAGTCACCTCTTAATCTTCCTCTGGGTGAAACCAAACTAAGCTCCATGTTTCTGTCACTATAAGGCATGCTTTCAAGAGCTTGCTCATTCTCAGTTTTTCCAGTTGTGTCCTCCTTCTCAGCTGTAACACATTCCTACTCCTGGTGGTAGCCACTGCCCAGAGCTGCTGGCGACCAGCTATGCCCTGAGGTGCTGCTCAGTAGAGGGCAATGGGAACCCATCTAGGCTGGTTTTCATCTGAAAAGTGGACCTGCACACAGAGGGAACACAAAAGGCATCATGCTGACTTTTTTTCCTTAGAGCATATTCAGTGCTTGGGTGACCATCTCAGTAAGCCTTCCCAAGACTCTCCAGCTCATTTCAGATCCCTGCAGTTCATCCAGACAGGCCGTAACTCTGTGGTCCATGCATCAGGAGAGAAGTGCAGTAATCCCTCGATAACCTTGACTAATGCCATAATAAACTAATGGCAACTTTTGGAAGCTCTTCAATACAGTATAATGTTCAACCTTGATCCTTTGAGTTTATCTGGGTCTTCATGAACACAGAACTGCTTAACTGACATAAAAGTTTCTGTTAGACTTTTCAGAAGCAATTCAGATGTTTGTGGTGGGAGCCCTAAAGGTATAGAGATGCTTTGTTTCTTTTCAGTGTGATGAGACTTAAGTGTTTAATTTCTTTTACAGATCTAAATTTTCACTTAGCCATCCCTACAGTGTTCTAATGCTCCCATGCTCACTTCTCTTCAGGCCTCTGGCTAATGAGAGCACCTTTCTTCTAGAAGAGAAAGGGAACAGAATATGTGACTGTGTCTCGGTCACTTCAGTGCAAGTTCTACTAGTTTGGCTCTAAGTGCTGAGAATCTGATCAAAACTTCTTGACTCTCCAGTGAAGCAGATGAAGGTCATACATGTCTCCCACTCAGTGCTTAGCTAAAGGGATTGCAATGACCAGTGAAGCAGCAGAACAAACTTCTGAAGCAATAACATCTTAAACTGAAAGTGCAGATACTAATGCTTGAAGGTTTTGTGTTTTGTTTTGTTTGGGGTTTTTTGGTATGTGTGTTTGGGGTCTTTTAGTGTTGTTCTGCTTTTTTTTTTTTTTTTAATCAAAAGAACTTACATAGTTAAAATATTTTTTCTCTTCATACCAGCTTGAACTCACTGGCACAGTACTTTTGTGTCCAGGCACAAATAGCCACAGAAAAAGATATTTATTCTTAAAATACCTCTTTTTCATACAGAAAGTATCTCCAGCTCCTTCATAACATTACCTCTAGTAGAAAAATCCAGCAAACAAAATATTCACTCAATCCCTTTTAATCATATGATCAAAGTATTTTACCATGGCAAATTGAACAAGCATCTAAAAAGAGAGATGAAGAGCAATGACCAAAGCAGAGGGAAAGAAATTACTTTGATCTGGGAGGGAGTAGGAGAGCAAAGAGAGGTTTGGGGGAGAAAGCTGTAGAGGAGAAGAATTCTTCACTGAGGGGCTGTGTTAGGGTAACAGGAAGAGCAGATGCTGGATGATCAAGGGAGCCTCAGAGGGGAGCAGAGGAGGACTTGGTCTGTATGATGTCATGGATTTGGAAGATCAGGAGAGGGTATTTGATGCTGTGGTACATATTTCCATGTTGGGGGACGAGCAGGAATTAGACCAGAAGATGGCTGAAATTTCTTTCATGAGAGGTAGACAAGGAACAAAGATGTCTTTTTCTTCCTCAGATTTGGCTGAGCAAGGGCAGAAACATCTGGATGACAAAGCTGTTGCCAGACTATCTGTAAAATTAATTAGCAGATCTCACCTTATTTTCTCCATTCAGCAACAGGCCAGAGAGGAAACAAATCAGACTACTTTAAAGTAATTTTCACTCCAACATATTTACTTTCCAGAAAGATACTAAAGAAAATACTGACATGCCAGTCTTGATGGAATCCTTTGTTTCATGTGGTGTGGTACTTTACTCTTACATTGGACTTCATATTTCTCCAGTTGGTGCAGCAAACTACTCAAACTGTGGGAGGATATTTACTGTTTAGAGAAGTCCTTGGACAGTTCAGCAAACTTTGTCTTGTTTCTCTGTACAAGAACTATATATAGGCTTTGCTCAATCAAGGTCTCAGATGCTGTGTGAGCAGAGCTAAATATTTTTAAGAGTATAAAAAAGCGACAAGATAACTCCAACCATTTGGCTTTGTTAGAACCAGGTGTTTGTCTAGCTGTGTAGTAACAGAGGAAAGAGAAACTACCTTAAAGGCACATTGATTTGCGCTATTTCTTAATCTGAAACTGAGACAAGCAGATATAAACAATGCATCTTAAAAATGCCAACAACTACCTTTGAGTAGTTGAGTAAACTGCCTTTTTCTCAGTTGAAAGTTGACCAGGAACCTCATGGATAAGAAGTCTTCTCCTGAAAACTGATTGAAATATGTTTAATAACTCAGAGTACTCAATTTCTGCTGGTGGATACACAATAGAAAATGACCAAACGGGGAACCCTTCTAGCCTTTTGTTTCCCCTCCACAAACTGTCAGACCAGAAAAGGATTGATGGGACAGGAAGGTGCCCTGAGAGTAGGGGGTTAGGAAAATGATGGGTATGGGTAGCCTTGTGTGTGAGGATTAGGATCTGCAATCTGAAACGGCAAAGAAACAGATTTCTCCTTACTGAGAGGAGGAGTTGAGATAGGAAAGGCAGGAGGGTTTTGAACAGTTAGGGGTGAGTTTACTCCCTGACACTGTTCTCGGTACTGCACCTCCTCTGGCTAATTTTGGCTCTTGCTGTCCCACTCGGAAAATACCCCGACACAAAGGTCACATTAACATGAGGCACAGGCCGGCGTTAAGAGACAGACACTACTATAACTAAAGCAACCAGCTGTCATTCACTCAAACAGGGACCTCAGCGGAACCTGACCAGAGATTTCACACAGATGTCGGATGGAGCTGCCAGATCACTCCCGCGGCTCCGCTTAAAACACGGGCAATTCCGAGTCCAGGGCAGGTCCAGCAGAGTCAGGGGTCGCCAGGCTGCCCGCATCCATCCACCCCTTACCTCGCCACAGCCCTTCGAACTCCGCTCTGGGCCGGGCCCGCCCCCGCCCTGCCCTCAGGGGCGGGCGCTCCGCCCCGGGGTTGGCGGCCCGTGCCCGCCCGGGGGCCGGGGCTGGCGGCGGGGCGGGCCGGGGGAGGGCTCGCCGGGCTCCGGAGCCCCGGCCCGGCCAACCCGCGGCAGCCGCGGCTGAGCCATAAAAGCGGCGGGAGCCGCCGGGGCCGCGGCTCCAGTTGGCGGCAGCCGTGCCCGGCACGCCTGGAGTGGGCAGCGCGGCCGCCCCCTCCGCAGCCCCAGGGACCGCCGCCGGGCCGCCCCCAAGATGCTGTTTTGGCACACGCAGCCGGAGCACTACAACCAGCACTCGACCGGCAGCTACCTGCGGTGAGTCCCGGGCGGCGGGAGCCCCTGCGCCCTGGCACAGCGGTCTGTGTGTATGTGTTTTTGGGGGTCGGGTGCCCCCGTCCCGCCGCCGCCCGCTCGGCTGCCCGGCGGCACCCCCGGTACCCTCGGCCCCCTGTGGTGCCCTAACCGGAGTTAGCGCCGCTCCCTCCGTCTGAGAGACCGCGGGTTCCTTTTCCTTGTTTTTCCCCTTCTTTTTTCTTTAGCGCCTCGCTAGACGGCTCTGTGCAGCTTTGCGTTACCGCTCGTGCCGGGTTCCCTCTCCTCCGCGCTGAGGCAGCGCGGCTCCAAGGGAGGAGGTGCGGCAGCGGCGCTGTCAAAAGTCTGTGGAAAAAGCCTGCTGGCAAACTGAGAAGGCACGCAGTTTTCTGGGGACGGGATATCTTTCTCTGGTTTTTGGGACGGTGTATGTAAAGCTCAGAATTTCACTTTCTGAACTTGCCTAAACCAGCTTTTTCCTGCCTCCGCACAGTTGCGTTTAATTAAATGCGCCTAATTTAAGTACAAGGGCTGCTAAACAATAGTCTGTAACATGTGTAGCACAAACCCGTGTTTCCTCCCTCTAACCGATGTGAAAGCAGGCAACTTTGGGAGTTTCCTTTTTGCTGGTTGCTTGTGAATTATTTGTTTTCTGAAGATGTAAAGCTCAGCCGTCAGCTGGTGTCGATTGCTGCTGCTCCGCCAAAGGGGTATTTTGGTGAATTATGGCAGTGGAGAACCTGGCCGTGGCCCAAGAGCCTGACTTTCAAATGTACCCCTAAACAACCCCTCTTGAGAGAACATTGAATTTGTCTGGGGAAGCACTTCCAACACAGATAATACTTCCTTTAAAAGGAGACACGCTATCTGGTCTATTGCTGCTCCCTATCAGTGTATTTACAAAGGAATTTTTTTTTTTTGCTCGAAATAATAATCTCCCATTATCAAATGATATGGTTCTGTAAGATTCTTACTTTCTGGCAGCTTCTCCACTTCTTCATACAAGATTCTTCATGTCGTCCCTCTGTTTCAGTAAGTCAGTTTCACAACATGTATGTGGCAAAAGTCTTGTTCTTTTGCTTTGTGCTTGCAGATCTGATTAGTTTAGGACGGTGAGGACGGCAGTAGCAGAGGAGCATCAGCATCGCGACTTGTGTGTATTCTCAGCATTAGAGAGTGTTTATGGTGCTCAGGCTGCTTCATTAACTCCATGGGTTTGTAGCACAGTGCTTCAAGATCATCGGGTCTGCGTCAGGCTTGAGTCCACAATTTAAATTTTGTCTAATTGGCCAGAAAACACATTTGCTTATTTTTGCTGGCTTGATGCTAGCTGTGGGATAAAGGATACCTTTCTGTCAGGAGGGCTGCTGGTATGGCGGTGACCTGTCAGTGTTTTAGGAACAAACTTCAGCTTTAGTGAGTATCTGCTACTGTGACCATGGTGTTTTTAAAAGCCCTAAAATCAGTTTTATGGCAACAATGCCCTTGGGTGTTTCAGGGAAGGTTGGTTGAACAAAACCCTCATTTTTTGTGTAGAGACCTCTAAATTCTGGCCAATTCACTTTCCATGAGAATGTGTCAAGATATGCATTTCTAAGAGGGGCATTTTTCTGCTGAGCTGTGCCTTTCTGAAGGCTTTCCATAACCCCTTGTAGCGACTCTGCACGGAAAACTGAAATAGTACAATTCTTGAAGTTGCTGTAAGAAAAGTTTATATAAATTATACTTTGCAGAGATCAAAGGCTTTCTGTGTATCTGAGACATCCGTGTAAGTTCTGCCATACCTCAGTGGCATTTGTAGTTAAAGCAAGATGATATTACAGAAAAATCCTTGTAAATCTTCATTCAGTTTTTATAAAAACCAAGTACATGTTTTACTTTCTGTTCCATCAGCTGGTTGAACTCTCAAATAATTTTGTTCTCGGGTAAGCAACAGTCTAAGTGTTGCTTAAGACCAGAACTGGAAAGTTTTAGCAAAAAGGTGAAACTTGTGAGAGTTTTAAGAAGTTCACCTTTTTTTTTTTTTTTTTTTTTAAGAGTTGAATATTGCAATGGCTTATATACTTAACTTAAAAATTCTTTTAAGTCTTCACCTCCTAACTTCCAAACATTTTTACTAAGGTGCAGTGTTTTAGAAGGTCTTGACCCAAAGCCATGGATACCACAGGCCATTAGTTCAAATGCTCCAAGAATAAAAATGTGATTGAATTGTGTGGCTTCACTGGGGCTTTAGTATGGTGAAGCTTTTAAGAAACCAAATCATGGATTCCTCCATGCTTACAGTCTTCAGCAATCAGACAGCTGTTCTGGCAAGTGCAGGGGTGCTAAGAGCCTGATGTGAAATATGTTATCGGTGGAATTTTGATATCCTCTTGCCTAAATTTTTCAGTTTCAGGTGAGTAGGTGTACAAATTCCTCAGCTCTAACTGTTAAACCTGGGCCAGACTTTGTGCACCATTTCTGCTGAACTGCAGAAGTTTTGGGCTTTGGAGTTTTTGACCTGTTCTCGTCTCTAAAGCCTCACACATTCCAATGGCATTGTACAGATGAGTGTGTTAAGAGCAAATGTTGGCATCCGTGAGCGAGATGACTCTGGAGCAGTATCAGATCCTGCATGTGTGTGGAGCAATGCTATCTATTTCAGAAATCTACTGCAGGCATTTCTGTCACTTCGTTACTGTAGTAAATCATCACTAAGGAAAAAAACCCTCTCTGTGGCAGCAGTTAGGCAAGAGCCGTGATTATGTCAGTAATGCCAGTAAGCAAATGGGGCTGGATGCCTTTGAGTGGGTGATAACACGGAGGGCGTGGGGTTGGAAGAGAGAATGGAAACAGAGATGGGTGTTTCTTTTCTCCTGTTTGTGTCTGAAATGACACGTTTTGCTCTTTGGTTTTATTTTGCCATAATTAAGAGTACCTGTGGTTGAACCAGGCACTTCAGCAGTGTGCTCTAAACTGCTGCACTGTTTCACTCATGACCTGGGTAGCCTTCAAGGTTGTGGGTGCTATGAGTGGATCATTAACTGAACAGGCGAGGCAAAAATTCTTAATGCCCTTTCAGGGTGCATGCCTGTACATGCTGGTATGTTCCTGGATGTTTTTTCTTAAAGCTTTTTGTATATGAGATTATCAAAAGGAGGGGAACTGCAGCCTCTGTAATGGGGATCTCAAGTCTTCACACATCTGGAGGAAATGCAGGAGGAAAAGAATCTTATTCTGAATTGTCTCCATGTTCAACATAATCCTCCTAATTTGGAAGGATATTAATGTCTTAAGTAGGTGGACACAATGATCAGAAGTGTTTGTGACATGGGTAGGGCTAATGTGGTTCTTCAGTATCAAACAGGCTGAGACAAGGATGCTTATTCCTGACATCTCATTTTGTACTAATCAACTAATCATTTGTTGAGCTCTCAGCCTTGCTAATACCAGTTCTTCTTGGGGATTAGTGTGGGTTGGGATCAGCCTGACACTAAATCAGCAGGCAGGTCAGCATCAACATCTTGTAAAGAAGTGAGGACAGGGACTATGTGCAGGTCCTGGTGAAGCTGGTCCTGAGCACCTTTGTGTGCATTTATGAAGGTGGCCCAGTGCTGACTTAAGAGCTGTGTGATTGCTTGGGACCAGGCTTATTTAGAGTGCAGGGAGATCTCATGAGTCAATTAATCCAGCAGGATTCATGCCATTATTTACCTGAATGTCTCCTTTTAACACCAGAGCTGTGTCTGTTCCTTGCCCTTGGTTGCTACTTGTAGACATTTTACTAACCAGAGATTCAACTGTCAAAGTGCCCTTTCTTGCTTTTTTTTTTTTTTTTTCCATGAAAGGCTTTCATCTAAGAACCCAAGAACTCTTAAACATATGTACTTCCACAAGGATGAAGAATCTATTTTTGGTAATTTTTCTCCTCATCAAGAAAACTGCTTAACTGAAAAGTAAATCTGATTTAATTTTTAAAAACATAAATTAATTCTCAGACATTCTGTATTGCCAGTGGTGTGTTCTTTTTTGTGCAGTGCTGATGTCCTAGAGGCAGAAGTTGCCTAGTTACTTTATACAGGCAGAATTCTTTCTCTTTTAGCCATTTTAACTCTGTTTCTTCAGAGACCATCTCCATTATACCAGATCATGAGAACCAAGTGCAGATTTAGGCTAGGATATTCCATAAACTCTTTGTAACTAAATGTCTGTGAATTGTGTGTTGCAGAGATGTCCTTGCGCTGCCGATTTTCAAGCAGGAAGAACCTCAGCTGTCTCCTGAGAATGATGCCAAACTGCCACCCTTTCAGTATGTCCTCTGCACAGCCACATCACCTGCTGTGAAACTGCACGAAGAAACCCTGACCTACCTCAACCAAGGTAGGGTTTGCACTACACTGAAGAAGAGCACATTTCCTGGGAACAGTTGATGAGAGATTTAATCCCATACTTGTCTCACTGGGAGGGCAGCGGGATGGGAAAAGAGGGATAGAGATGGGGAGGGGGTGGAGGAAAGGAGGAGTATTTAATTTTTCATATTTAGATATCAGATTATCAACTATTATAAAATGATGAAGTACCACTGATTTAACTGTCGGCTTAAAGCAGTGTTGTAGCATGTACAGTTCCCTGTGGCCAAGTAGTGGCTAGATCTCAGACGACTTAAACTGCAGCCACAAGGCCAGATTGATAAGCAGGTGGGCAAACTTTGGCAAAGTTGGATGCTGCAAGGCATTGCCAGAGGATGAGTTAACAGGTATCCGAGGGCTGCTCTGTGGTCTGGGCAGAGCATGACATCATTCACGCTGGGTTTGAGATATGGTTCTGCTCAGTGCCTAACTTGACAAGTTGCCAGGGTTCAGTGCATCAAAGTCCTCTGTAACTGACCTCATAGGCTAGTTTTTACTCCTGGATAAACAAGCACTGTGTATTTCTCTACACTTTCCCCCCGCCCCCCTCCATTTGGCAGAATTCATGCAGACACATCTCTGCATGTGGTTGGTGTTTGGCTGTCACTTTGCAGCACCTCCTGCATGTGAGTCTTGAAGAGATCAGACCTCTCCAGGCACATATTATGCTAACATAGTATGCTTATTTTCTGCCGGGCTGTAAACAAGGGCATTAGCCTGACGACAACAACCTGGAGGGTGTCTGCACTGTTACTGAGATCCTCTTCTGCTTCAGGACACTGCCCCAGCTCTTTAAGCTTCATGCACTGAGTAGGATGCTCGCTTGAGTGCCTCCCTGGGTAGGTTTCTCTCAATGCTGGTAGAAATCAGAGCCCTGATCTCCTTTGGAGTCTGACCTCAAGTGCAGCTGGCTGCTGGATCTGTGGTGGTAGCTGGTAGACCCATGGAGCCCTACAGAAGGATCAGCTGAGTACTGCAGGCTCTACCCAAGGAGCCAGGTGTTTCCTGTCACATCAGCTGGCACTGTTCTGTCTCCCAGGATCAAAAAATGCTTTGGATGCTTCCCAGTTTATCCATCTAAACACAGCAGACCCCAGGAGGTGATATGAGGCATATCAAGGGTGAGATTGAGATGAATCTTCCTGTGAAACGCAATTTTTTCCTGTATTGGGATAAAAGATTTTTTTTATGAAAAGCAGGCAATGGCCAAATATTTTAGCATACATGAAGCAGTGCCTGCTGTTTTACCTTGGTAAGGAAAAAGCTAGACAACTCTTTACACAATTCCATGAGTTTTAAAAAACTCTGACTGGAATAGTCTGTGTTTTCCTATGCAAAGTAAGACTGTTACTGCCTTTCAGATAGACCATGCTGTGTTTGGCTTTGTCCTGCTTACTATTGCAAGGAGTTGTCTCCTGCTACGGCTTGACACAGTACTGACCTGTTTCCTTGGCATTTCTTGGGTATCATCTGTCTTTCATCCCTCAAGGAGAAAGGTGAGATGTGTCCCTGTAGAATGTACCCCGGAGAATATGAGGCTGGACAGGCCTGGAGGACCAAAGCAGAGATGAGGCTGGCAGGAGCTGTGCAGTGGGGCAGACTTGGGAAGCTGCTGGGGGAAGAAGTGGGTACCCCATAATTCTGTTGGCTTTCCACAGTGCATGGAAACAGCACTTTCTCCTCGAGGGGTGATTAGTAGTAAAAGGTGGTGCATCTTCTGATAGTTGACTGGCTCACTGCTTTCTGTTCCCCTTGGCAGGAACTTTGCATCTGCCTGCTACCTTCTCATGAGCATCCACACCTCACTTATTTAAGCTCCCAATCATTTTGTCTTCCTCCTTACACTGGGCTCTCTGTATGTAGATTGATTTTTTTTTTTTAATTTTTTTTTTGGTGATCTTGCAATGTACTTGCTTTAAAAGCTGTTCTGCTCTACTTCAAAAGGCTGTTTCAGAGTCCACACCATTGGCTGCACTCTGGCTCCCAGCACTGACCCTCTCCTGTAGCAAGGGCAGACCTTAACTGTAAATTTGCCTGACATGTAGTTTGCATTAGACCAAAATCCCTTGCCTGTGCTAGTTAGTAAAAGGGGAATGGAGTATGGTCACATGTGGATATGAGCTGCTGTGAGAAACTTGTGGGTTCACTAGAGGTAACTACTGATATGAGGAGACAACGATGGTGGACACACCTTCCAACCAGCTGTGGTCAGAACTGGGGTGTCTAATTGCTGTTGGTGGGATATTGGTGAGAACATTGCCTTGGGTTAAAAAGAGATGAGGATTTAAAGGCTCTGTTGGAAAATTAATCCCATTAATAGAATTATGTTGTATGAGCTTGAGGAGGTATGTGAAGGGGACCTTGGGGCAGCTGAGGTTTCTGGAATCAGTACTCCTGGCACAACAGAGGAGCTGACTGACTCCAAAGCACTGTGATCCAGCTGCAATGCCACAGATATCTCATGAGGCAATTTAGACCATTCACTACACCTTATCCCCTTATGCTGAGTGTAAGAAAAGGGACACCTCTTGCACCTTACCCTCTCTCTGTGTTTATCATGGCTTGGCCAAACACTGTTACATAAAACTTCCCTTCTTCCTTGTATGCTTGGGTATTGGGATGGATTGCTTTAGCAAATGGGTAACTTCATTAATGAATGTCCCTCCACCCTGCCTGTGTGTCAGTCATAGCTCCTAGTAAGGCAGATACAAAGACACAGTGACTGTCCCAGCACCAACAAAGCAATTCACATCCAGTGTGGTAACTTTCCCAAACTGTGAGTAAAGGGTATGGGGCATTCTGGTTGCTAGGTAACTCTTGGCACTTGCTCTTCAGATGTTCCTTCTGAACTTGAGCTCTTCACCATGTGGTAACTGACCTTTAGTCACCGTGAAGCAGCTCTGCTTATTGCCCTGAAACACGTTCTCTGCATGTGACTGGTTCAGTGGTGGTGAGTGGACCAGCTCAGGAGGTAGTTCACAAGCAGGATGGAATAAAGGTCAGGCCTGACAGAGCTATGAAATGTGGAAAGCTGAAAATACTGGGTAGCAACTTGAAGGCCAAGTTACATAGCAGAGATAGAAGAGGAACCAGTGGAGAATTTCAGGTGAGATCTGAAAGGATTTCATAAGTGCTAAGAAGAAGGACTGTCCAGTGGCTATATTTGTGTAGAGATGGGAGAGGGTTCCAGGCTTGTGGAACAAAATTACTTCTCATGAGCCTTGCTTCTTGCTGGATAGACCCAGAGAGATGGCCAGTGGCATTGAGGAGGAAGAGGTCTCTGGCCTGGGCTCTCCACAAGAGTGGAGGCTGAGAGGACTCCTGAGCTGGAGAGCAGAGACCAGTGTTTTCAGCAAAGGCAGGAAGCACAAGGGAATGAGTTTAGCTGTAGTGTTAAGTTGACTTGGGGACATTCAGCAGTGGCAGAGTCCCAAGCTTATCTACTCCAGTTTGAAACCATGAGTGCTTGCTGGCCACAGCTCGAGAACCAGCCTGTAAATGAAGTAACTAGAGTCAAATCCTTAGCTTGGTTTCCAAAGACTGACTCATTACACTTGTCTTTCCTGATCTCTTACCCCCCTGCCTTCCTACATTCCTTGGGAAACTGGAGCCAAATTGAACACAGGCTTAGTTTGCTATTCTTTAGGGCAGTTCCTTCATTAAGAGGTCTTTACTGGATCTCGGGAGGATTACTCATCCGATGGGACAAAGTATAGGCTTATTAGTATGGTGTCTCAACACCGCTCCACCTTCAGTCTGCAAAACTGGTAAAGGTGCTGTCCTCACATTAGAAGCTGCTGCTGGCACTTCTCCTTTGGTCAGGAATCACATCTGTCAACGGAGCTACACTGTCCAGAAGTCTGCAGCACAAACATGGCCTAACATTTCTGGAACTAGCCTGCCTTTTAGCACTATTTCAGTGTCTCTTGTGGATAGGGATTTTCAGACAAACAATCAACCAGCAACCATGTTACAAACCACTGCTTTAGCAAGACAGCTTGATGCAGTGCATATTCCATGGTCTGCAGTCATATGGGGTGTGGTTTGACCATGGCTGGTTGAAACCAGTTTCAAACATGGAGAGAAATGGGAGCAATGAAAGGTGGTTCCAGAAATTGCAGCAGGAGGAATGTAGAGGAAACAAGCACTGTGTACAGTAGATCTGAGTGCTAATAAATATGAGGAAATAAAATCATTCCTTTAAAAAACAAAATGCCAAAAATCACAAAAACCTGAAAGTCATTGCTCAAGGGAATCAGCTTGTAGTGCCAGAACCACATGTGGACTTTGAGCTGTTCAAGTCATGATTTTGTTTCATGACCAGCATTATGCTGGCTCAGAGCCTCGGGTCTCAATTACTTCAAATAGAGCGTGGTTAAGGTTGATGGCAGAGGGTCACTGAGAGCAGGCTGTGTGACAAATCCAGCCCAGTCCCCTAGTGGTACTTAAGAGTAACTGGCCGTCACTTGCCTGTAAAGTTTTCCTGGGCTCTGTTCAGCTCTGCAGATCTGCAGTGTGTGTGACTTGAGGTTCTTGGCCGTGTGAGGATTTTAGTATACAGCTGGTTAGGGTTTGGAAGGCTGGCCGTCTCTGCTTTACTGTATCTTCCAGGAGTCAGCCTTACTGCCAGTCCTAGATGGTTCAGAAAAGAAACAAGCCCAAAACAAAAACCATGAGAGTAAACCACTAACACCTGAGGAAACCTGTGATGATATTGGGAGTGTTGCTGTAGAGGTGCATGAGCAACAGCTGCCTCATGGAGCTAAAGATGGACTTAGGTCTGGATCGCACTTGAGCAAAAGCCCCACATTTCAATCTCAGGCTGCAAAGGCATATATCCAGGTTCAAGACACATGTGCATAAGCTGGTGCACTTTAAACAGTGCTGCGTTTAAAACCTGCTGGCTGTTGTCCTGCCTCAGCTCACTGCAGATGTGTTCAGATTTCTCCTCCAAAGAAAGGTGTAGAAAGCCCTGGGCAAGGAGAAGCCGAAGAGGACACTTTGGAGTCAGTTGCTAATTGTTTGGGTAGGAGATGAAACTGCTTACAACAGAAGGCAAAAGAGAACCTTTGCCTCCCTTAAAAAGTCTAAAGTTCAAATTTGGTTGTCTAATCTTCTACAGCCAGAGAACCCAGTTTTAAACACTGGGATTTACAGTAAATGAAAAAAAGCTGTTTTGTATTGACGTTAACTCCTACGTAATTGAGTTTTTATGGGGTCAGAACTGCCTGGATGTTTGTACTTTTCCTGGAACAATTCTTTATTTGCCTAAATGAAGTGTAGAGAAGGCTGAGTTCTAGCTGGGTGTGCTTCTGGTTTAATTATAGCTTTGTTTGTGGGGATATTTTTGCTTTGTCCCATGCTAGTCACTGCCACCACTGACCAGGCCCTGGGCATTTGTAGGAGCTCTGCTGCTGGTGGCTTCTCCCTGTGGACATGCACTCCACCCTTGCCTGAGATCACAGGCACAACAATGACTTTGTGTTGTTGAGACTGAGCACCAGGTACTCCCTGGTGGCTCCCCTCCTCGGCATCCTTGTTCCCTGATCGTTATGAGTTACCATGCTGCTCCTTGACCCCTTTCCACTCTGTTCCTGGGTTTGGATGGTTTAAAAAATGCCTAATGAAGCTGGTTTGTCTTTCCCGTATCTGAGATTGGCTACTTGGTGTTTTTGGTTCTTGTGGTGCACTTCATATTCAGAAAAGGAATTTGTCTCCTGCCTGACTTTGAAGACAGCTCTGAGTAGGTTCTAGTGTCTCAGCTGGAGCCATTAATTGTGCTAGAAGCAATTTCCCCATATGTTTGGCAGCTCTGTCTTCACTTGGCAGCCCAGGATAAACAACCCTGTCTCCAAACCACACCATCCCTAAGCTCACTATGAATCTTACTTCAGATGACAAGGCACCTCTGCGTAAGTAGAGCATCTGACTTCTGTTGTCCCTAGGAAGCTAGAATCTCAGTTGTCTTTTAACCAAGAGGCTGTTTTCTATTCTTTTTGTAATCCTTTCTTCTATTGCTAACATCTGGATAAAATTCAAATGGGACTATGAACTTGCTGGACTATAGCCTGTGCACAACTCCTACTGGAAGCCCCTAGATTGCATTTTGTTCTCCCATAAATCTTAAATATCTGTGAAGGAAGGGAGTGCTCAGAAGTTCCTCTGACTGTGATGAGAAATGTGAGAATAACTGGAAGATTTTTCCCTTGTATTCCATGAAATTTTTTTTACTTTACCCCATTACTCATATTTACTTTGAGATTCCTTTAATTATGATAGTGAAATTTTTGACTGTGATTTTACAGGCTTTGATGTTTGTATCAATGTACCTACCAATCTGAGAAGATGTGGAAATTTTCCAATTAGCTTCCTCTAATTTGCATTGTCCTAAAAGATCACATTTTAGGTAGCAGTAAAAAGCTTGAGAGATGCTGGAGGTTTGACATGATTAGCTGTTTTTATAGAAATAATATACTTTTTTTATAGGAGAATATGCTTTTTTTCCCCCCCTAAAGAGGTAGGAAAAAACCCACTTTTTCTCCCATTTGCTTCCTACCAAGAATTTAATATGTGTTCCTGGAACTAGACAGCAAGCACTGGAGCAGTGCTCTTGTCCTAGCTTGGTGCCACACTTGTGAGCAGTGTGGAAGGTATGGTCTGCTTTGATAGGGCAGTTGCCAATCACGTCCTCCCCTTCCCTGTGGTAGGCACTGATTGAGCAGCCACATGCAGGACTGGGACTTGCTTCTCCCAGTTTATTAACTGCAGAAATGTGGTAAAGGAAGCACCTGAGGGCATCTGAGGGAGCTACCAGGTGGGATCAGGAGACATACTCAGCTTTTCTGCATCCCTCCTCAGCACCCTCACCCAGGACCATTCTTTTTAGTTATCTGAAACTCAAGTAAATATTACACACAAAGTTACTCTTACAGAGCTATAAAACCTGTTGTCCAAACTGACTTAGAACGGGTTGAAACCAGAAAAAGCCTGTATTTTTTACTTACACAGAGGGGGCTGAGGTTTTCTGAGCTGGACAGATGTGACTAAGATAATCCTGAGTGTTTCAAGTACATGCTAGAGAAGTGGAAATACAGGAAGAAATTGTTTTCGCAGGGTCGATATTTTTTTCAGCTTTCAATTGGAAGTCTATAATTTCTTCACTGTTTAATTTAAAAGTCAAAGTTTATAACATGGCTTAGATTAGGTGGGATCCAGTAAAGTAGATGGGGTCTATGCAAGAGAAGCCCAAGTGCACACAGTGAGTTTAGCATTTGGGGTGTTTCTGTGTCTTCTGGCTTGTTTTGTGTCCTCGATTCAAAGCTGGACTGTAGTCTTCAGGGATTTAAATGTACCTCCCCCTCTTTTGAGTGGAAACCACTGTAAATGAGTATTTCTGTCACTCACTGCCTGTTAGCTATGAAGAGTCACCACTGTAAAACAGACCATCTTCAAAAGTCTGGGGAGAGTAGGGCTCTGTCAAATGTTCATATAGTAAATGAGCAGTGAAATTTTCCTGCAGCAAACTTGGCTCTGAGACATGTGTTGGCTTTCCCTCAAGAAAGAGGTAGGAAAAGAGAAAGAGGGGGACAAAGAAACCCCCTTGATTGGGGGCAGGTTGTAAAAGGAGGAAAAACATAAACATGATGGCAGTGAAGCTCTATGGTGTGGTAGTAGAATTAGTAGTTGAATTGCTCTTCTGTGTTCCTGTAGTCTTGCTGCCCTGGTGGCAGTGGGAAGTAGAGCAGGTATCCTCGGTGCTGAACTCGGATGGATACCAGAACATGGTGGAGCTAAGGCAGCTTATCTGCAGGAGGAAGCAGGCAGGAGGCAGGTGAAGGGCAAGACTGAATACTAAAGCAAGGTGTGTAAATTGTGGTTCTGATTGCCACAGTATGAGCAAGTTCAGAAGGAGACCATACAGGAGTTAATGAGCATTGGTTCTGACTGGGCAGTTTAATGTGGATTCAATCTGGATACTGAATATCAGAAACTGGGAAGATAGGACAAGGAAAAGGCTGACAGTATTCACTGTGCTCCATCTCTGGGTGCTGTGTGGAAGATAGGATGTGGGGCAAGATGAACTTGCAGTATGAGGTTGTCTCTAGTGATCCTTTTGCATTTCCTGGCCCACAGCTTGTCCTCCTTTGCAGGATTTCCATGTTCCTAGCGTAGTGGGAACTTTCAGGGTGGCCTATTGTGTAGCTGGTGAATTCATAATATCCACTGGATAAACATCTACAGCATCTTGTCAAATGAGGCTACAGTAAGCAACTGCAGAATATCCACTGCCATTTGTGGCTAAGGGATTGAGGGTTCTGCTTTTACTGCTTTTCCTGCAGTTTCCACACATGGGACACTTGAGCAAGTCATGCTAATTTTTATTTTTGCTTGTGACTGGCTAAAGAGGTGTGGGTAATCAAGCATGCAAGTTCAGATGCCAGCTCTGTCACTCTTGTCTGTTTACCCTGGGGGTTCATTAATCTTTCTTGTCAGAAAAATCTTTGTATGTGCCTGATGCCCTGAATAGTTGTGTTTGGCTCTTTCAAAGGTGATTCTCCTGCCTGCTGGATGTGCTTCGGTTTGGGACAATAAATGCTTGCTTTTTTTCCCTCCCCCTCCTTCTACATGCTGCATTTTACTGTCAGCATTCCTTTGCCTTTATCTGTGCGCTCTTGAGGATGTCCATATAAAGTTGCTACATGGAATTTTTATTGGCCAGCTTGGCTTAATAATCAAACAGTTTCCAGGCTGGTTCTGTCCAGTGCTGTGTGGATCCATTCTGAAAAAGAGGAGTCTCAGTTGGTTTTTTTTGTTGGTGTTTTTTTTTTTTTTTTTTTAATCTTTCCACAGACTTTTGTAGGGGTTATATTGCTTAGTCGAAGGTTAGGGTTTAATTAATTGCTGGAAAGGCAAGCAGACTACTTTGCTAGATTAAGTAAGGCCTGAGTCATATCAGCCTGGAACATCAGCATCCTAATTGGAAATTAGTGTATCGTGTCGGTTGTATTGTGCAGAAAACCACAAAATGCACAGTGCAAGTGGCCCTTGAAACGTAACACCAAAACAAAGAAAAGCAAGAAGGATATTTTAGTTGTGTAGCAGGTACTTTTTGAGCAAAACGTAACTTCGAGCTTGCAATGGTGATAATCTTTTTTAACCAGAAATTACCTAGAATTCCTGATGGCTGATCAAATTCCATGGAGATCAGTAAGCTGATAAAACTTGTACCTTTTGAGCAGGTCAAAGCATTCCTGTGTTGAACTAAATTATTTTTCATCTGCAGTAAATTGTTGACTTTCAGTTCTTTTGTCCCCAAATTAAGTGGTCATACCTGCATTTAATGTGCATTAATTACCAAAATACAAATTAAAAAAACTAAGCAGTCTATAAATCCTCCTTCAGATAGATGCAATTTCTTTATGAATTACCAACCAGAAACTTTCTGAACCTGGATGGTTACTGCTTTGCTGGATACTACTCTTGTTTGTAAAGCGAGTTGCTCAAACTCTCATTTAGGAGGAGATTGCATAAATTTGCTGTTGCTCAGGGAATGTCTCTTTAAAATGCAAATGAAAGCATATCATCACCCAGCCAGGTTTTTACTGGTGCCCCTGAAGCTTTCAATGAAGATGAGAGACAAATTGCGTCTCAGGAATTTACTGTGGTTTTCTAAATACTTAGTGCTGTTCTGTTCTTTGCCTAAGGTAGGAAAGGAGGGCTGTGGTGAGTGAGGGGAGCACTGAGTGGTACAGACATGCAGAGGCTGCTTTGGCATCAGCTGTGCTGGGGATTTGCTTGCAGAGTGTTTTCTTCATTTCAGGTGGTGACAGATGCTTTAGGTGCCCCATGTGTCCAGTATTACACCATGACCAGTGGCCACGCTGTGGTGAAGTGATCTCAAACTTGTGTTGCCTATGGTGGTGTTCTCAACTTGCATTATGAACTTTGAAGTGGTCTCAGACCTGTGTTGCCTATGGTGATGCAGCTGTGGCCAGTGTTGAGAGTGTGGTAGGAAAAGGTTTCAGCACGTGGCTGGCCTTTAGCACTGGGTGATGACTATCATCCTGCTAAAGGAGGACTGATCTAATGCAGCCACCACTGCTCTCCATTGCCACAATTGTTTTTTTCAGGCTCTTTCTTCTGTCTGAGCCCACTGGATGTTGAACCCATGTCAACTGAGGACCAGATATTGCCCAGGTTCTGGACCTGGGCCATTCAATCAAATCACTGCAGAGTTTCAGCATTGGAACCCTTTGCCCCTGTCTCCAGCTTTTACCACCAAGTATTGACTTGGAAGGTTGTAGTCTGACCTGTATTAATCTGTATTTCCATCTCAGACAGATGGAAAAATTCGGTATGGGAAAACTCTGTATTTCAGCATTATGTTTTGGGCTGAGCTACTTGCAGTCTGTCTTGGGAACTGGAAATACGGATTGCTTTAGTCACACTTGCTGACATGCTTCTTTACAGATTTAGATACCTGACTAAGAATGATCTATTACTGATTTAGTTTTAGCAGAAAATTGTCAGTCTGTGCCTGCCAGTGCTGGTGAGTCAGTGATAGAGGATTCATAGATGATCTGTGTATCTGAACCTTGTGTGAATTCTTTGTCCTCTTTGACGCCAGGGGGAGTTGAGCTTTCTTCAGGTTAGGTTGCTATTGTTCACTTTATTTTACAAAATGATTTTGTTTTCTAATGTCCAAGTGGTCATTCTTTAGGTGTTGGTTTTTTTTTTTTCCCCTGCAGTTACAGTTGCAGGGCTGAGATTGTAATTCACCATTTCAGGAGTTTTGTTGATAGTGATGGTGGAAGACAGGCTGAACAAGGTTTAGAACATATTTTTCAAGGAAAAGGTATAATCCAAGCAGTTTGGTGCTATAAAAGTACAAAGATCTGAATGCTGTCCATGCTAATGAATTATGGGTACCATGAGCCACGAAGCAATGAATTTGCTGGAAAGCTCTAAGGGGAATAAATTCAAAATCAGTACCAAAAGATTGATATATAAAGGAACTTTGAGAAATTAGGACTGAATTCTCACTGACAGAGTTTCACACAGAGGAAAATAAAACTGTGTGCGTTCTGAAGGTTTACTGGGAGCAGTCTTGTTTGATAATCGTTATGTGTAGCAACTAGAGTTAAACATTCTGAGTTCAAGGGGAAAGCAGTTAGCATAAAATATCATTTTGCTTGAGGTTTTTCCTGGCATAAATTGTGTTCCAGGGCCTCCATCAGATGACCCATATATCTTTCATCAAACCATTTTATTTCCTCTTTGGCTTTCTGTTTAATATTAACTCTGTCTACGCTGCAGTTTCTTTTTTTCTAGGCAGCAGAATGTGTTTCTAGCTCCATCCAAGGTGAATCAGTCCTATCAGGTGGAGGGAGATGTGTGGTGCCTGCTGGCTACCAGGTTGCAGTACTGTTCCTATCCCATTAAGGGGTGGAAGATGCAAGCTGCAGAGTTTTTGAGTGCTTGATGGTACTGTGAAAGGAACATGTCCAATGTTTATATGCCCATTATTTTCGTTTGTTGCATTGGAACCACAAATAAGTGAATTGAGCTGACAAAAGGAAGAGTGTATCAGTATGTGAAGGTGTCCCAAAAACCTGCTCATTCCTGAGGTATTTGCTGAATGGCTGGCAGTGCTTCTGGTTTGACCATTGCCTTCCTCTGTAGCACAGCTCATACCACTAAATTTCCCTGTCCCTGTTATTGCATCTGAGTACAGTCATAGATACTGTCTATTGGGCGCTCATGGTCTCAAAACATAAATTAATTCTCTGTAATGATTAATTAGCCTCATATTTGCACTGGAATGAACTGTAAGTGCAAGAGTTGCTTGGCTGTGTAAATTGGTTTGAGATGATGAACCGTATCACTCAATAGCTGGTGAAATCTATCCCCAAACCGAACCATTGAGCAGCCAAGTACTTCATAGATAAACATGTACAGCACATAAAGGTACATAGTACAACAGACATGGCACTTAGAGACATGGTTTAGTGGTGGACTTGGCAGTCCAAGGTTAATGGTTAGACTTGATCTTTTCTATAATTCTAAGAGAGAAAACATGTTTTTTTAACCCAACCTTCATCTTTTTATGCTAATGCGACAACATGGATTATGTAGGGTAATATGTACATCTGTCTAAAATTTGCCAAGTGAACAATATTAACATGTATCAGTGGCAATGCTAGAAAGTCTCTTGAGTTAAAGTGTGGAAGACCTCAGTTTCAGGACTGCAGTTTACAAAATCTACTTTTGTTGTCCAGTAGTCTTCAAAGGCAGGTGACTGTTGTCATTTTGTTTTACTCATGCGCAAAGAGATGGGTAAAGATCTATGCATCTTTCCAGTGCTTATTTTGGTACTTCATATGGTTTATTCTTCCCTCTGCCTGTACCCTAAGCCACTCGCTGGATTTAAGGGTCACTTCCTGTTTGCAGAATTCCTATTAACATCTGTAGGAGTGTTGTGCAAACATTTGGGGATTCAATATGGCCTCTCTTGCCCCCCTCCCACCCTTTTTTTTTTTTTTACTACCTGTCAGCCAGCTGAATAAGCGCAGTTATCCATGTGCTCTCTTGATATGTTCTGTACTCATGTAGGTGGGATTCTCAAAAGGGAATCTCCCTGTTACACAGTGCCTTTCTGATACATCTGGTGTCATAAGTCTTCCGTTTCTAGATCTGGATCCAGAAATGTAGTGGATTTGTCTCTGTTGATAGGAGCTGCTTGAAGGGAGATATATCTGCTTTGCAGTTTTCTGCAGGGCCAGTTCTGTGGAGATACTGGTTGGGCCAAAAAACCCAAACTGATCTTCTTGGTGCCCTGTCATACCCTGTACATTTTTCAGGAAAAGAGAGGATAGAAAGATAAACAAGAAAAACAAGAAATAAGGTATACATGTACTCCGTTAATCCTAATGATCCTGTCCTGCATTGGTACTGGCTGCAGGTTTATTGTAAAGACTTGCTATAATACAATGAGCTTTTGTAGTGTTGTAGTAATTTGTGCATAAGGTATTGAGACATCAGTCTCCTTTGTCTGCTGTCAGCCTTGGAGAGAGATGTTGTTTCATAAACCAGTTAGCTAATTTTTATTGAACTGGCTAAATTCCTTATTCTGAGGGTAGTCATGGGGTGCTGGAGTATGAATTCCCTTCCCAGAACTGGTCCTTGCAAATGCTGTAATACCCCACTGCCTCCACACACATATCTAAAGGAGTATTTATGCCCTGGGCAGCAACTTCCCAGGCCTTATGGAACAAATTTTATATTTCTGGTTCACCAAAACACCTTACAGGCCTGGCTGCTCTCTGGAAAAGGGAAGATTTCACCCAGGTTTCTATCCTCTGCAAAATAGTGCCTAGATGTGTTGTGCCAGCATCTCTTCACACAACAATTGCTTTAGCAGAGTTGCTTTAGCAGAAGGGACAGACAAAGGCAGTGCTGTCACAGCCGTGTGACATGGGTGGACAACTGCCTTGAACACCTTGGTGACTTTCTGGAGGGCGACCAGAAAAGTGTAGCAGCCCTGGGAGACAGCTATAATTGATGCCCTAATGGAGAGATTTTAGTTGCCAAAAGGCAAACCTTCCCCTCAGATTTCTGCTGTGCTTTAGTGCCTAATGATTACTGGGGCAAATGCATTATGTTAGCAAAAATAAGCTTTCCCTGATCAAACGTATGCTTTATCAGCCACATAAATGCCAGCATGACTCTCTCATTGCTACAACATATTAAACACCTTGGAAATGTTTCCTTAAACTCTAGGTCAGTCTTATGAAATCCGTCTACTTGAGAATAGGAAATTGGGAGAGTTTCAAGATTTAAACACAAAATATGTAAAGGTAAGGAGAAATATAGATTTCTTTTCTTCCTGCTACTACATACAGCCTTTAATGAAGGGCCTGACCTTGCTCACACTAAGACAATGGAAGACACTTTGCCATTGTTTTTAGTGGGAGTAGGGCTGATGAAGTTGTTGAGTGCTAGTTTCACGGGACTCTGCAGCTTGGCTTTGCAGGGCTTCAGGGGAACCTTTATTCTGTTTGTGATCATGACCCCAGAGTTTCACAGTGAATATTGGGTTCAGGGGAATCCCAAAGTTCAGCGGTGAACATGGTCAAAGCTGGTGAGAGGCAGACTTGTCTCCCTACTTAACCCCAGCAACATGCCTGGGTTATTACATGTCACATGGAGGGCCCAGGTGTTTACATCGTTTTGCCAGGCAGACTCTGCATAGCTCCAGTTTACTTTGGTAATGGGCATAATTATAAACATACAGAAGTTGATCATTTGGTTTGGGGGAGGATTTTCTTTTTTTGTTTCCCCCACTCCCAAAACAGTTCAGATTCAAAAACTTTGGTCCGGACCTTGGTTCTGGATCCAACCTTCAATTCTTGACTGTTCTGCCTCAGGATTTCTTTTGAGAGGTGGGGACCAGTTGCAAAATTTGTATTCCAAGCTAGATTTCAAATGTTGTCCAAGTTCAGGCAGTTCCCTATTTGTCTTTTGGCCCATTTCAGGTAGTGTGTGGATTGGGATTCCAATTTTGCAGGTGTTCCCACTGTGGCTTGCTTGCTTCTTGAAGCTAGGGTTTGATTTGGGCATTTCTCAGGTTCATTGGCAAAAATTGCCCACTCATTTGATACGGAAGTCCCCAGCAGGAGTATGGGCTTGAGAAACTGGGATGTTAGGGGTCATTAGCTTGTATAAGTGTACCACTCTGAATATACAAAAGGATATGTTAGTTAGGAGTACTTAGGACTTGTCTGCCCTGGGGATTGCCTTTATTCCAGCCTTTTTTTTCCAGTTATTGACATGGCTGCACCATTGCAGGCCAGCTTGCTGTTACAGATGCTTTCCTATTCTACATTTGTTTAACTACACCTGGGCAAATCAGTGACTGGCTGTTAATGGCTGGAATCAAGTTTTAATTCCCACTGACAAGGTGTCTGGACATGTCAGCTCCACTGGTACAGGGACAGGTGAGCTGGCTTCCACGTTTGCTAATCAGAATGGGGTATATTGGGGTTGGGACATGGTACAGACACATTAAATATTACCCCCATATGAGCCTTTTTGGGTATGGAGGCAGTATAGTGATGTTTACATGGCATGACACCTAAGATGAGGTGCCTGTAGTGCTTCCAGAGTGAATCCCAGAAAGCTGTACAGGGCTGTGTTATGCAGTATAGATGTGCCCTGTGAAGGGGGAAATGTGTTTCTCTCTCACTCAGGGGTCCCTTAGGAATTGATAAACATGGTGATGGGTCTCTTAGGTGGACCCTCGACTCTCCTCATGAATGGGGGTGAGAAACATAACAGATCAACTTTTGCTTCTACTCTGGAAAACAGAAGTCATCTCAAGAGAAGGGGCTTCTGGATCACAGTGTTGATATTGCTGTCTTTTCTTAACAGAGCATAATTCGTGTAGTTTTCCACGACCGACGCCTGCAGTACACGGAGCACCAGCAGCTCGAGGGCTGGAGGTGGAGTCGGCCCGGGGACCGCATCCTTGATATAGGTGAGACTATTTCATTACAGTACCTGGGCAGTGTTTGGAAGCTGAATGATGTGTATGGAGTGTTTGCATCTGTGTTTAGTTTTTTTTTATATCCTACTGTCATAGGAATCCTGTAGATCTTTGGGTGGGAAGGAGATCTAGCACCGTAGGTCCCAAATAGATATCTCATTGGTGGCTTCACTTTTCACATGCATCTTGTAATTGTATGGAAATGCTTTCTCTTCTTGAATTTAATATTTTTAAAATTTTAGGGGTTTTCTTCTACAGATATTCCGCTGTCAGTTGGTATCTTGGATCCCAGGGCTAGCCCAACCCAGTTGAACACTGTTGAATTTCTCTGGGATCCGTCAAAGAGAGCCTCAGCATTCATTCAGGTAAGAGAGAAGTGATATTTCTGGGGTCAATACAGTGGGTGGATATCCTACAAAGACCTGAAGGGTTAGAGTAGCCAGGACATGAAGGAGAGACAAAGATGTTAATGATAATATACAAGCTCATGTGACAGTCATGTGTAATAATTTGTAGGATACTCACTAAACCAACTTGCTGGCTACTTGCTAACTTTGGAGTACTACCTGCTACAGCTAGGGTTTTCTTTAAAAAATACCCAGACACTGATGTTGCTTTCCAAGTGTAGGTTTTGTCTGGAGGAAACTGTTCATAATCTTGGTTTTGCTTGGTTTCCTCCTTCATGAGTATTTCTCATTCTGAACACCAACTCTGTTTTTAAGCTGTATGAAGGGTTCAAAGGATGCTTTTCCTGGTGCCCTGTTTCTTTCTGAACTGCTTGTTCTTCTAATTGTTTTGTCCTGAGGAACAGAAATGAAAACATATGAACTCTTCTGCCTTTCTTAGTTTTTTGGGAGGAGCCAAAATGTCATATTCAGGCAATTTCTGAAATTCAGATTTGCACAGGTTGCAACTGTCTCCAGAGATGAGCACAGCTTCTATTTTGCCAGGTACATTGCATCAGCACAGAATTTACTCCACGGAAACATGGAGGAGAGAAGGGGGTACCCTTCCGGGTGCAAATCGACACCTTTAAGCAGAACGAAAATGGTGAATACACAGAACACTTGCATTCTGCAAGCTGCCAGATCAAAGTGTTCAAGGTATGAGGTAGTTTTGGCTTTGTCATCAACTAGATTAAGGCACAGGAACATGCCAAGATTTTAAATTGTGTAGGAGTGATGCAAAGAGTGGAGTAAAAGAACAGACTTTTAGCTGGGTGTGCTTAAGATCTTAAAGAGGACTGTTGTGCACAAGGTGGCATAAACACTGAACTACACAGCAATTTTAATTGAATTCAAATGATCCAAGTGCTGCACCAAGACCTAGGCCAGTCCATTGTGCCTCAAACACTATGCAAGTACTGAGATATTTAGGGAATCTACAGGGTTTTGATGCTCGTAGGCAATCAAGACATTATGGCATCTCTAGTTGCTTTGGTTTAATCCTCCATGAACAATAAGAGTGTATCCTGGAGATCTTAAATACATTGTAGTTTTGGTGGGGGAGAGGGATTGTGTTTGTGTGGGTTTTGGGGGTTTTTTGGGTGGTTGTTGTTGTTTTTGGTTTTTGTTTGGTTTTTTTTTTTTTTTGGTTTTGTGAGGGGTTGGTTTGTTTTTTGTTTTGTTGGGTTTTTTTCAGCAGAGTTCCTCTCCATGCTACCACGGAGAGATTCAGAGAGAAAGCATCTCTGAAGCTCCTAATCTGGGCATGGTAGACCTGTAGCTACTTAACAACAAACTTTCCACAGACCTGTATTCTCAAAGGATCTGCTGCTCTAGTTTTGCTCCTGTGAGCAGTGTCTTTCTTGTTCCTGGAAAGATGGTACAAACACCAGTTGAGATGCATAACTGCTAGGGCTCATGGTCTGAAATGATTGAAATCACATCTCAGGACTGTGGTCAGCCTATTTTAGAATTGCAGTAGTCATTCATGGGTGATGTGTACAAACAGTAGAGATGCTCAACTAATTTTTTTTTTTTGTCTAGAAAATACAGATCTGATCTTGTTTCATATGTAAAGTCCCCATCAATCTTAAGGAAGCTTTTGTGAGCAGATTAGATAAATCTGTTGGCCTTTGTCTCCAAACTTGTAGTACTTGGTGTAAGGGAGAGCCTGTGCTTGTGCTTATAGCCTAAAGGAGCAGACAGAAAACAGAAGACTGACAGGGAAAAAATGGAAAAGAAGACCACCCAAGAGAAGGAGAAGTATCAGCCTTCCTATGAGACAACTATTCTCACAGAGGTAAAGCATTTTAGACACGTTGTACTACGTCATGTTGGGAGATAAATTTGAGAGAAAACATCATCTAACTGAGCCCTGGAGATTGTCTTGTGGAAACATGTATGCTCAGATCTGATTGAAATTGAGAGCGGAGTGAAATTATAAAATGACTCTTGCTGTTGAAATTTATGAAAGATGCCAAAACTTCTTATGTTTCAGGGTATAAACCAACCCTTAACAGCCTAGCTTTAAAAAATTATTTTCTCAATAGTCTTCTGTGCTCCTGGGCACTTGTCATGGCCCTCAGGTGCCAGTTGTAAGAGGTATTTTGTTTTTTTTAGAACTGTCTGGCAAAAGTTCATGTCAGTGATGGGGCACTTGAGCAGATGAATAGACCTGTCTGATGAAATGATTAATCTGTTTTTCTGTGAATGTGCCTATGAAGCTACTGTTACATACAAGATCTGAGAAGATTCTGGGTTGTACTCTGGGAGTATCTTGAATGTCTTATATTCTGATGCATCTGCTGTAGAGTTGTATGTGTTTCTACCCCTCCTTGTCATTACTAAGATTTATGTATAAATTTACCCTAGACCGCAGAATTACTAAGCAACAGGACTCAAGGAAGGCATTCAAAAGTGCAGTTCAGTCTCCCTATGGGAACATCTTGTCATTAGGTTTAGTTCTTGGTTTTTTGAAGTGGCTTGCTGGACTTCCAAAAATTACGTTAATTTATTTTTAATTTAAATCAACTTCCTGTTTGTGAGATCCAGTCCCTCCCACTCAGTTTTCCTCACGTTACCAGGAGCAACCAGCATGTTTCCTAATTGATAGACCTAATTCTACTGAGTTGGCAGATCCCAAACTCTCCTATGAACTCTGCTGCACTTTGACATATTGCATGGGGAAGTGTGAGTTGCCAAAGAGTTAAATATTTGCCAGTGCTTGTGGAGATGATAAAGTATTTGCTAGTGTTTGTGGAGATGATAAAGCTGCAAAGCTACACTTGTCTTCTTTTTATCATTGCAAACAAGGATATTACAGAGCATTTTCTTGAGCTCTTGATGGCAGGGGGCTCCAAAGGGGTAGATTCTCCTACTGATTACACTGGCTTAAATTCAGAACAGAGTCACCAATTCTAGCTGGGTTACTCTGGTTTTACAGTACTGTAATGGAATGTGGAGTCTGACCTATATTTGTGAAGGCTTTTAGTAGCTCTGTGTCTGTCTGTCTGTTTCTCCATGTAATATCCATTTATGACTGGAGCTATTTGACTGATCGCCAGAGGCTTTAGCAGGCTGGTTCAGATTCTGCTTTTTCACTGGTATAAACCTGAAGCAATGCCACTGAACCGTATTTGTCACTCTTGCCTGGATTTAATTAGGGATTTATAATTGAGACCAGGGGTGTTTCTGTATCATTGCTGCCTCCAGTCTGAGTTGACTTACTGGCGTTGCTCTGACTTACAGCTGTGCACACTTTGGCCCAGTGTTATTTGGGGACAGGCTTTGTGAAATGGGAGAAAGAAATGTGGAATGCACAACTGGAATCAATCTGGCCCCCTGACAGCCCACTTGGAGAGCAGTGTAGAAAATCCATGGCCCATCTCTTCCTCCCAGCAGGAGTGATGAGCTGAAGTTAGTGGCGTGGCAACAGCATGAATGTGGTATTAGAGGAGAATCGAATCCTTTATTTCCATCCTTATGAAAGTATCCCTGCTGCCCTTCTTCCAACAGTGCTCTCCCTGGCCAGATGTGCCTTATCAAATGAACAATGCTCCATCTCCAAGCTACAACAGTTCTCCCAACAGCTTCAACCTTGGAGATGGGTATGTAACAAATAAATGCTTTATCTTTCCTGTTGATGTGGTAGCCTTTGTGTGCATAAGCTTTGTGTGTCCGTGCATTTCATACCCTGGAAGAAGAGGTCAAGGACCACCCTTTCTGGGAAGGGGGAAAGTATGTCCCTAAAGTCTTTTAAGACCTTTTGTCCAGGAATTCCCTATAATTCGTATGTCCGCTGTTTATGTAGTGACTGTAAGATGAGCATCAGAGGACCACCAGGGCAATTCCTGGTGAGAACACACCATACCCTGTACCAATTCCCAGTATCTTCTCACAAGCTTGTTAGAGGCTTTCAGCAACTCTTTAGAGTTGTCATTTCTTCCTTACCTTCTATCTTGAGGTCGTTTGGGGTGCTGAATTCCCAGGTGAATGGGATGTAGAGAAATCCTGCCTGGGGCAAAACAGCTTGGGTTTTGAGAAGCCATTTCAGAACAAAGAACTGGTGGAGGCATGTTTAATTCATTAATATAGCCATCATAAAGAAACAGTTCTAGTAATCCTGAAATGCCTGAGATGATAACTGATGTCAGAAATGTACAGCAGGGTCCTTCAGTACTTCTGAGTCCTCCCTGAAGCATACTTTCCCCTAGGAATCTGGCATAGGCCTTTGTTTTTATTCTGGTAGGACTCTGCCAACTGACTGCCTTCCCACACAGTTTATTAATCAATCCATGTTGTATCACAACTTTTCAATCAGTGGCCTCAACCTATGAATAAGGAGAAACATTGAAATTACAAAATTTTGAGTTAATAGAGAGATCTGTTGAGCATTTTCTTCCAGTTGTAGATTATTAGCTCTTTGGTAAAATCCTTGACATGTTTAGAAGTCCTGTCTATGTTTAGGAGGATTTAGTAGAAATGTGGTTTTGTGTAATATAGTTAAATTGCTATTTACTGTGTTTAAAATAATGCTAGGGTTGAATTATAAGGTCCTTTATTCAATTTATTGAAGAATTATTATTAGGTTATTTCTGGCTCATAGAAATTTTGAGTTCAACTACCCTGTAGGTTACAATTTCCTTGCTTAGTTATGTCACATTAGTGAGTCACCAGTATACAAAAGCTTGAAAGAGGTCAGTAAATGTGAGTTTTTCCTCTATGTTGAGTAGGACCTCAACTGACCAACAAAAGGCTCAAGCAGAAAAAGTTTTTTTTATTCTTTTCTTGGTCCAGATTTTGAACACCTTTTTAAAAATCTGATAGAGAAAGAAAGCCAAATTGGTGTGTAACTTGTGAAAATTGAGTCAAATAGAGGAGAGCGGGAAGAGAATGGACACTGCAATGTAGAATTTAAAGTAATGTGTTTTTTTTTCTCTTTCAACTTTTATATAATTTCTTTTAGCAACAGTTCTCCAACCCACCAAATGGAGCTCCTGCCTCCCAGCAATGATGTAAGTACTTGAGATCATGTTAATGTGGTGCTTTTCTCTTTTAGGACACTGGTGAACAGTTCATTTCAAGACCTTCTTATTCTTTTTGCAATGTAGCATCTCCTTCCTTCTGCTTCTATTCAAGATGCCCAGCAGTGGCTTCATCGTAATAGGTTCTCTCCATTCTGTAGACTCTTCTCAAGTTTTTCGGGTGAGTTTAAACAGTCCAATTATTTTGGTTTTTGTTCCCTTTTGTAAAAGTGCAGCTCATGCTTCATATCAGTAGCATCTGCTGCTGGCCACTGTTGATGGGATCACTGGTCTGATCCAGTGTGGTTGTTCTTTTGTTCTTAGAGTAATTAGCATTTATCAGAACAGTTTGTAGACATACAGAATAGGTAAAGATGGAAGAGAATGAATTAAAATGGAAGGGAATTCTTGAGTTCATTAAGTGCAACTGTCTGCTTGAAGCAAGTCCAGAACCTTGTGGAGTTGCCTTTGAGTATCTCCAAGGTTGGAAATTCCACAGTCTTTTTAAACAACCTCTTCAAATACTTAACTACTCTCACAGTGAAAATGGTTTTTCTTATATCTAATCAGCATTTTCCATCTTCTGTCTGCTGTCTCTCATCCTGTCCCTGTGCACGTTTTGAGAAATACCTGTTTTCATCTTCGATGTACCCTCCCATTAGGTAGTTGTACAAACCAGAAGGATGGTGGAAGGGGCAATTGTTAGAAATGTTGAAACCATGAGGAGCCTCTCTCTGACTTGCAACATGATTAAATAACCTGGTGAACGTGACAGTTACAGAAAATTGGGTCATTTAATGGCCAGTTAAATATCTAGCTTGTTTCTGAGTTGGCTAGAATATTTTCCAGTGTAGCACTGCTCTTTTGGCAGCTTCTAGCTTTCTGTTTCACAAGGACTGATCTGAAGTGTACACCTCTCTGAATTTGCAACTTTTCTATGCAAACCAGCTGGTTGAGTTTTGTGGATTCTCTCCCTCTGCCCTTTCCTGCTGCCCATGCACACAGTTTGGATACTAAGATTTGCTTAACTTCTGAAAAAAATCAATTTGAAATATGTAGGTGCCGACTTACTGAAGATGTCCAAAGAAGATTTTGTTCAAATCTGTGGACCTGCTGATGGAATTCGGCTTTTTAATGCAATTAAAGGAAGGTTTGTACTATTTCCTTCTTTTTTTTTTTTTTTTTTTACAGCATCCTTTCAGTGTTAAGTAGAAGTTAATCCTGGAGCTATAGCATTTAGGCTTCCTTTTAGTACTTCAGAGAGGTTTTCTCAGAGGCTGGAGATCACAATGGTATTCAAATCCAAACACAGCTCAGAAATTTTGCCAATATATGAAGCAGCATAATGTGGATCTTCAATGGTTTATTTGCTACCAGCTGATAGCTTACATCCATTTCCTGAGAGACACAGCCTACAATACCCTATGTTAAATCTCCATCAGAGGTAACAAACAACAAAACAACAAACCCCTGGAGCCTCAAGTGACTCTTAAACGTACTTTCATTGCAGTAACCTCAGAAATTCTAGAGCTGGGCAGGATTTAAATCAGTAGAGTCAGGTGTGATGAACTGCTTGACAACTGCTGTAAACTGTTTAGTCTTATCCGATCCTGAAAAGATTAAGGTGCTCTGCACTACCTCCCAGGGGTCTCTTAATAAATGTCCTAAGACATGTAGTCACCAGCATCAAGACTGTCCCTTAGTTTGTTATTTATGCACAGCCTGAATGATTCCATCTCTCATTGTTTGGTAGCTGACTTGAAACAATTTTACATCTACTAAATAACTTACTACTATTTTTTATTAATCCATAGAAATGTAAGGCCCAAGATGACAATTTATGTCTGTCAAGAACCAGAGCAAAACAGGTCCCATCTCCACCAAAAAAGAGACAATGGAGATGGCAGTCTTTGTGGTAAGTTTTTATGTATGGATCTCATTAAACACTTACCTGGTAAGAATGCTACTTTCTGCCTGAGGTCCTGTGTGGGACACTAGTGTCCTGAAGAGTTTGAAGAGGTCCTGTTTATCCCACTTCTGCCACTTTGGTTAATAGTTCCAGGTCTACAAATTCCAACATACCATCTGTCTGGGGAACAGACCCAACTTACAACCTAGCTGCAGAATGCCACAGCAAAATCTTTATTCAGTTATTAGTAGGGAAAACAGCATTAAAAAAACTACCCTTCTGTCCACAATTTACTTTAGATTATGTCTTGTCTGAAAAAATTCCAGGAAGTGGAAGGTCACTGGGCCCTAAAGTGAGGTTCTAATTCTTGAAAGTTCAAAGCTTTTGGGGACTTGTCATGTCTCATGGCATGATGTACAATCAAATGAGAATAGAGATCGTCCTTAATTCTTGCACTTAGTAAATAACCAGGCATAACTTTCCTACCTGGTTCCTGTAATTTGGTTTGGATTTATAAAACAATGCTGTCGCCTGTAGTTACCTTATACATTGTCTGCTTTAGTTTGTGCCTATGGGATTAGTGGATGGTATCTAATAAAATACTGCTTTTGTGTTACATAGTATCATAAGTTTGACATATTTTTTAAAAAATATCAAAATCAGTAGAAGTAGATTATCAAAAAATATTAGCATCTTTATGAGAGGGCTTTTTTAGTGCCACATGATGCATGTTGTCATTAGTCCCTGTGTTTTCCTCTAGGTAAAAGTTGTGTATTCTTTAATTGCCTGCTGCATCCAAGTACTGGGGTTTTTTTTCTGCATCAAGCTAGGTATTTTAAAGGAACAAAGCTTGTTTATCTACTGCCAAGTTTTGAACCTTCATTTTAAACCCATTTGGTTGTTGAAGCTGAGGATCTTGGTACAATCTGTATGTGCTGTTCTGTAAATACTTTCAATTTGTTGCAGTATATCATGCAATCTTCTTAGAAGAATTGACCACGCTGGAATTAATGGAGAAGATTGCAAACTTGTACAGCATTTCTCCACAGCAGATAAACCGGATCTATCGGCAGGGACCCACAGGGATCCATGTATTGGTGAGCAATGAGGTAAGGGGTTAATGCAAACTTTGTTGGAGCTGTAACAATTGTCTGACTTCTTGATGCTAGAATGAACTTTCAGATTATGGAATGCATCTTCAAGCATTGCAAAGTTACTAATCCCAGCAAGTCAAAGCAAATACTTAGAGCGAATCAGTCATGCATAGCATTGGTTTTGGTGTAAGAGGTTGGGTTTTTTGTTTGGTTTTTTTTAAGCAAAACAAAACAGAATAAAATTGCTCATTTGTTGCTCTCTACAACTACCTTAAAGGAGATTGTAGCAAGGTGGGGCCGAGTCTCTTCTCCCAAGTGACAAGTGACAGGATGAGAGGAAATGGCATCAAGTTGCACCAGGGCAAGTTTAGATTCCATATTAGGAAAAAATCTGTTCACTGAAAGAGTTGTCAAGCATTGGAACAGGCTGCCCAAGGAGGTGGCTGAGTCACCCTCCCTGGGGCTGTTAAAGATGTGTAGATGTGGCACTTATGGACATGGTCTGGTGATGGACTTGCTGGCGCTAGGTCAACATTTGGGCTTGATGGTCTTAGAGGTTTTTTCCAACCTAAATGATTCTATGAATATCTTTTCATTTTTACTACTTACACAAATTTTGAAGTGAGGATCTAAAGTAAGAACAACCATTAAAATTAAATAATTAAGTTTCTTAAGGCAAGTTTGAAAATCTGTAGGGCAATTAGTATTACATCTTGGCCAGTGATTACAGCCACTGGGTCACTCAGTGCCATATAAGTGCATGCTATAATTTAATGGACCTCTGCTAGCTGTTTGTGTCCCATTATAGGACGGCTTAATGTAGTCCATTCCATTAACTTTGAGGTTAATAGTGAGTTGCCCTTCTTCCTCTTTTCCCCCTACTAAATTACTTACTCATTCATGCACCAGAATCACTTAAGGAACTTCATTTATAAGAAGCATTGTTAAAACAAATGAAGCAGAGCATAGGTTTCAACTGGAGCCTAAACTGAAGGCTGTAATGCTTATTCCTGAAGTCTCCTTGCTATTCCAGCCTGATTAAATCTGAAACTTTGATGCTTTATGGATGCAAAGTGCTTGGAGGCAACACTTGGTAGGGGAATTGCATGAACCAGCTTGGGTATAAGGCTTAAAGTATTTGTTTAAGTCAATTATTAACAATGTCTATGGCTTTTTAAATATTTTTTCTTGTTTTAGTACTATAGCAGCAAGAGTGAGGCACTCTGTGAGTGTACTTCATGCATCGTTAGGCAGAAAAACACAAACTGGCCAGTGAAGTTTGATTTGCAGGAGCAGGGTCTGGATGTTAAACCCAAAAGAGAATAGAGGGATTAGTCTAAGTTGGAAATGGTATTTTGGTGTGAGAACTTAGAGCTGGAAGGTGCACTGCTTGAATGCTGTTCAGTATCTAGAAGGCTTTTTCTTAAAGCTGGATTTTATGAGCTCATCAGACAGGATCTGGTCACATCTCCCTCCTTTCAAGTTGTGTCCAGCGTCTGCTTCAACTGTACGAGACACCTCCTGAAGGTAGTTAACCTCCTCTGTCCCACATAACTGCTCTAAGATGGGGGGAACCATTGACTAAGGATGAAGCTTAAATGGGCTTTTCATGTTGGATCTGAAGTCATCTGAATTTCTGAACTCACCTGTTTATTTAGGGATGTCTCTAGAACCTGCATCTGTTCTGAAAATCCAGTTGTTTCTCATTAATAACTCAAATAGCTTTAGGTTCTAATCTTTCTTCCCGTGATTTGCCTTGCCTCTTATGGTAGTTTCACTAAGATTCCTGTTCCTTGATGAAATACAAACAGGTAAATGGCTCCTGCAAGCACAGCATCTGTACTAATGTCTGATCAGCAGATGGACACTGCTGAGATGGCTTTTCAGTTGCAATTCCTTTATCCAACAAGGAGTCCATTTCCTGGGGCTTACCCACCTCTACATGTTATTAAATGCTAATGTAAGCTCAACTGAGCTCCATAGTTTAGCTGAATTGTGTAATTACCACTGTTAGATCTTAGGACAGAGTCTGTCTTCATCCAGTCTGAACTAGAACAGCTTCACTGAAGGCAATTAAGAGCATGATCTTTAATAGAATAACTGGAGTGGTATAAGAACCTGCAGGATCAGGAGCTGCAAAGAGGATGGTAAATTGCTGAATAAGCTGGATCAGCTTCAGGCAGGCACTTCTAGCATGAGCTTCTCTTAAACACACTAGCAACTGCGAGGACCTTAATTAATCAGCCGTGTACTTTAATAATCTCATGGGCAGGGTTACTCAGGACTGTAGGACTAGACAACAAATGCTGTTTGATACCTCTCCTCCAAGTCTATACTGATACTGAAAGAAACTTGGATTTAATTGCTAAAAATATGTTGTGTTGGCTTTTTTGCTTCTACCCTTCAGATGGTGCAAAACTTCCAAGATGAATCTTGTTTTGTTATCAGCACATTAAAAGGTATGTATTGCTGCTGCTATTACCTGTGGCTCTAAAGATAATTCGTGCTTTCAATTGCACTAAATGTTATCACAAACTCAGTGCTGTTATCCTGAAAAGATAATCTAATTTAGTGTAAGTCGAGGTGTTGACTGCATTACGATAGACTGATTGATCTTATGCTTTCCTCTCAGTTAGTATTATAAAAATTTCATAAATTCATTGATACCACTGACATAAATAAGCAGAAAAACTTATAGTAAAATTATAAAAGATGACAGTATGTGGGTTTTTTAATGTAAATTATTTGACCTAGATGCTCAGCATTGATTTTCATGGGTGGGTTGTGGACCAAGAGTAGAAACTATTGTAGACTACCTAGGAAGAAAATCTGAAGTTCTGTACCTCTGATGTTTCCTAAAAGCAATGAAAACTCATTTTGCATTTCTTTGTTACAGCTGAAAGCAATGATGGCTACCACATCATTTTAAAATGACCGTGCTGCACAGAGAGACTTTAACAGCCTAAAATTTTAGTGCCTCACTGAGATTGCTACAACCTAGACTGGAAACATGAAGAACCTTCTGGATAAATGCTCCTGTGAACTAAGAATTACCAAACAGCTTAAGGAAAAACTTGCTTTTACAGATATACATTTTTTGTGGTGTGTGATTTTGGTTTTGCTTTTTTTTTTTTAAGCTGGAGCTGAGAACATCCTCAAAGCTTGTACATGTTTCTTCCTCCCTCCCTTCCTCTTCAGTCTTAAAAGTTGTAGAGGTTTCTGCTTATTACTTTGAAACATCTGCCTTGTACTAAAGGGAAATGAAAGATAAACAAATTCCAATTCTCTAGAACCCTCATGGTTGAGCAAATTGATTTACTTACTGTTCTGAGTGCTCTCTTGCTTTCAACATACACCCTACTGCTGATGGATGTAGACTCCCTGGGGGTCCTCTTTTACTCCTGGAGGTGGAAGGCTTGGGGCTACATCCAAAACCAGTTTGGGCAATACAGAGGATGGATTTGGTGCCCAGTCTTCACCCAAAGTGTCAGCTCTGGAAGCCCACACCTAGCTGATCTCCACCTGCAGATGTGCTCAAAGTCCAGAGACCCTGGTCCCCCCTGACAGAACTTCTGTAGTGCTAATCCAACAGAACAGTTTTTGGGGGGTTCAAAGGAGCACAGACAACCTGAGGCAAGCAGTTCAGTAGCATACCATTATCTTAGAGTAGTCTCCCTGAATGGAGTCTATGAATGTTTTCTGAGGAAATGCTTTGAACATTGAAAGTTATAGGGCTCATGACAAATTCATACTGTGGATTTATTCTACTCTACAAGGTTGTGATTGACTGCTGTCTTTACTGCAACTGGGAATTAGGTTTTATAATCTTAATGAATTTTTTTCCTATTACTTACTAAAGTAAAACTGAGTTTTGATCAAGTGCAGGTAACAGATCATCTTAGTTACTGCTTCTTATATCCTTGCTCTTTCACTCTTGACTCCTGTTTACAATATGTGTAACTGTGGTCAACTCCACCCTTCCTTGGCCTTTTGGGATGCTCTCCAGGCTCCATTAAGCTAAAAAAGTGGCTTCCACTGATGTCAGAGGCAAACTGGATCACACCTTTCTTGCATGGATGAAGCCATTTCATTTTTGATAGCTAAGTAATAAGGCTATTTCCCAAACTGAATGTCTATATAGCATCAAAATCTGATTCTTGAATATTTAATTTCATCCTGAATTGACATGGAAAGCTGAAATACCAAACATTTTCCTGGAATGGAAATTTTTCAAAAAATGAGAAATTGTCAGCTGGAAAACACTGAATAAAATGTTCCAGCCTTTTGAAATGGAAACATTTAATTAAATCCATTTGGCCCTTAAAGCAGCATCAGTTTGAGCTACTGTTACAGCCCTCAGAAATTCTCATTCAAGTGTTTTGCGCGCTGTGTCTGCCTTGGGGATGAGCGCTTTGGCTGAATTACAGATCCCGTGATGCTCTTACCGTGGGTTAGTCAAACACGGAATGCGTCATGAAGGCTGGAGAGGTGCCCAGGGAAAGAGGGGACCATGGAACCCTTGAATTATAGCTCCCAGCTGACACTAGAGGAATTCGGACAGACGTGAACTGATATTTTTCTGACAAAAATTATGTGTTTCAAGTTTTCCCAACAGAAATAAACAGCAAAATATTGAGAAAAGCAACCTTTTTTTCATTAAAAGCAACAAGTTTTGCGCAAAAACCCCACCCATCCCCACTGATTTTTTTTCTTTTTCTTTGCACCGAAAATAATACTAGAATAGAAAAGTCGTGTTACAATGGGAAAACCTTCAGCCAACTCAGCTAATTGAGTAACAGTGCCTACTTAAGCACGATCTTGCTAAACTGGCTGTCCTGGATGCTCCATGAATTGTGGTGTTTCTCCAAAAACGATGCCTAGGCTCTGGGGCATGGTGATTCCTCCCTCTGAAGTAAAGGAATCGAAGCTTCTTGGTTGAGGACCAGGTTGTGTAGGTGAGGAGGAGCTCCTGGCCATGGGCACTGGGGCTTCCAGGTGGTGGCTACGCAGTTACAACTACCTTCCAAAACAGTGGATAAATTCCAGATGTTTTTGTGAGTATACAGGACCAATGTGCTCCCATGTACCAGGGGCTGTTTGGTTTATGTTGTAGAAAGTGCTGTTGAAGATGTCTGTTTGCTGTGCTTTTTCATCCTGTTCTGTAATATTGGCCCAATACAGGCTATAGCTGTTATTGGCATGTGACTCAGGTGAATCTGACCTCATGAGAACTCTTTAAAATAGACCTTGAAGTTGCCAGGAGTGCAGTCTGTATCATATCCACTTAGGTGAGGTAGCCCTGTAATTGAGGGAACACAGCAATACTGAAACACAGCAGAGTGAAGAAAGGGTAGAGGTAGCTTTGCTCCCAGAGTTAGAAACTGAGATCTCTTTGCTTATTTTTAAAAGTCTGACGTCTTGATTCTTTAAAAAAAACCCTCTTTCCCTAAGGAATTATATGCAAAAGCCCTCATAGTGTTTCATTAGCACTTGCTTGATCAATTTTGAACAAAAATAAGTCTGTTAGGGTCTTGCTGTATTTAGATTTTTAAAAATAAAATTTTATACTGATATGAGGGTGAATTGACAATATATCTTGCTTTTCTTTCTATGCTCTAAGAAGGTATAACAGAGCAAATAATCCCATAGATTATAAACACTGTCCTGCTGGGTGGGCTCTACTGTTTTATCTGTGTTAGCCTCTTGTTAGGCTGTACAGCTTTAATGTGTGTGTAATATCTACATGCCCTTGACAGGGTAGTTCTAGTCCTTGTTGAACCTCTGTAGTCACAGCAGAAATTTGGAGGTTTGTGGTCAAGTAACATACACACCTATGAAGACATAGCACAGCTGTTTTGGTGTCTAGGAGGCTGTTGAATTACTACAACTTAGAACTGTAGAATATCTTGAGTTGAAAGGGACCCATAAGTGTCATAGAGTCCAATGCTCTGCTCCTTACAGGAGTACCCAAAACTAAACCGATGTCTAAGAGCGTCATCCAGAGCATACTTGCTTCTTGGACTCTGGCAGGCTTGGTGCCATGATCAAGGGCAAGAAAAGTCCCTGGGGAGACTGTTCCAGTGACTGACTACCCTCTCAGGGAAGAACTTTTCTCCAGTGTCCCATCTGAACTTGCCCTGATCCAGCTTCATTTCATTCCCTTGCATGCTATTGCTGGTCCTGATAGAGTAGATCAGGATCTCCCCCTTCACTGCCCCCTTGAGGAAGGTGCAGAATGTGTTTTATCTCTGGGGGTTAGGAAAACATGTTGCACCCTTTGCCCTTTTTCCATGATGCTGCGTAACCAGCTGGTTGTTTTACAGGGGCAAACTGGCCACTCGTGGCTGAGGGGTTGGTGCATGTGGTCAGGGCAATGTTGGTGTGAGACTGGACTGCTGAGGAACCTTCCCCTCTCCTTCCCAGAACCGTAAAAACAAACCCTTGCCCTGTTGAAACTGAGTTTGTCCATGCAGGAACCACGCAAAGCCTTCAGGATTTATTTTAGTGGCTTATGTGAGGAATGAGAGAGAGAGAGACTTGTCTCACCTGTGGAAGTGCCAGGTAATCTTAGACCCTCCCTGTGGCTGCAGAGGGTCTGCTGCCCCTGGATGAATTCCTTTGAATTATTTGTGGATGTGACAAGCTCCAGAAGGAAGCTTTTGTTTCCTCAAGACTGGAGGAAGCACAAATGGTTAGTCTGGGATAGACACCTAAATTCTAGATAGGTTAAAGGCAAGGGAGGTGATTGGCTCCCGCTCATCTAAACATCCAAAAGAGTTCTGCATTTACTTTGCTCCTAAGTGTCTGTTACACTTATTTTTGCTTTTTATCTGTTGTTGTTGCTCCTATTCCTTTTTTGAAAAGCAACAAATGAAACTTGCTCAAAGTGGTTTAAATGAGACTTTTTTCAGCTATATGTGAAATTTGTACAGCAGACCTTTATACGGACTGGGTTTTAGGATAACAGTGAATGATATGGTTTCCCAAACTGTCCAGCTCTTCAGTTTTATGTATGATGACAGCCACTATGAGTAGAAGTGGGTTTGCTGGGAATGAAAAGGCAGAATCATCATGTGATTTATACCAATACTGCAGCCAGTACTACAAAGTATAAACCCATGTTCTCGTCAGATCTGTACTGTCTGTTCGAAACTATTTCATGAATTGTGGCATTTTCTCTATCAACTGAGTAAATTGATACAGATCAGTTAGTATGACTCTGGTGATGTCCTGAGAACTCACAGAAATGCCCATGATACACAACTGAAGGGGCAAATAATCTGGTGATAAAAATTTGGCCATCTGACTGAGGTGTCAGGACTGGTGCTATTAAAATGAAAGCTGTTCTTTCAGCTGGCCCTGCATGATTAATTGGCTAAAATAATCATTCAATCTGGAAGACACTGGAGTTCTCATTTTCTTAGTGTGAAATTTAACAGGCTGAAGTTTCAAGGCTTGGATGTGGTAAAAGGATTCTTGCAGTTGAGAAGCCCTGAATGGCATTCTCCCTATAATGTAACATATACATATATATGCATATATATATATCTCCACATACATACTGTACTGTATCAACACATGTTTGTGCTGAGTACATGTGTTCTTTGGCTTTAACTGGTACTCTGCTTTGTTTAACTGCAGTTCAATGTAAAAGACACTGGTTGACCAAGCTTCAAAACCCAGCCATTCCTTGGGTAGAAGTGTAAAAGTCCATAATAGCAACTCTAGGTGATTTGGACACAGTACACTTGGAGTGATGTAAATTTGGTGAATTTCTGCAATATAAATCCCAGGCCTTGGTGAAGAAGAGCATATTGTTGCACTAACACTGCAGTTCTATATTGCAGCTTCTGAAAATTAGTTAGAATAACAGAGAAATAGATTGCCCAATGCTTTGTGAACTAGTAAGGCTACTCCCTAAGCACAACAACCATACGATGACTTTTCCTAGCTCGATGTTGTATTGCTTAAGCATTGGCTGTAATTCTAACAATCATCTGGTGAATGACTGGGACAGGTTTCTTTGTCTGTATCTGTTTTGGGCTTTTTTGACTTCTCAAAGAAATGCTTCTATTCAGACTGTAGCTTCTCTTTCTCCTCCAGTTATGAAATGGTTTAACTTTATGGTACTAGTAGAAATATTTTCGTAAGATTATAATCTTTTTGACAGCACAGGGTACTCAGAGTGGGGAGTGTTTGGCTTTGATCATCACTACTGTGGGTGAATATGAGAAGGCAGACTGTATCTGACATCCTTGCTTCTCTCTAACAAATGGGTTAAGCTAGTGCCTAATTTTTTTGTGCATTTTTGATTTATACCTTTTTTTTTTTTTTGCCATTCCCTCAAAATTCTGCTCCCTGGCAGGGGATGCATTGGCGAGTAGTTGGTGTATTCAACTCCTTTAAGTAGGCTGGTGTTGTCCCAGTTTGCTTGGAGTGAGTGTTTATCTTTCAAAGGGCCGGGGAGTTACCTCTCTTCACTGACAGTGCAGCCGTTTGAAGCAGGCGATGCTGACCACAAAGTTGGCATGATGGGCAAGGGCGAGTGGAGGTGGGTCGATGGGAGGCTGAGGCGTTACCAGTTGTGAGTAAATACTGCCACACTCTTTGTCTTTTTTGTTTTGGTTTTGGTTTTTTTTGTACATGAATTAAAAAAAAAAAAAAAAAGAAAAAAGCATATTTTGCACTGGCTCTTGTACTGTTGTGCAGAAGAAATCTGTATCTAGAATCTGTGCTCCAGTCAAAATGCAAATAAATCTGTTTGTAAGAAGCACGGGTTTGGTTTCTGCTTTACTTGGTGTGGATGGACACAGGAGAGCCTTGGCATCGGCTCCTACTTGGTAGGCAGGTGTAAGGTGCTGGGCACCCTCTCAAAATGAGTGGGAGCAGAGTTTGCAAAGTGCTGGCGAGAGAATGTCAACTGTAGCCAAATGTCCTGCAGCATTTTCTTCGACTTGGGGCAGACTTCATTTCTCCACAGCACAATGCAGTGACTGGTTCGTGTTTAATCCAGGTCAAGGCATAAGGAGAAATGCCTCATTCTTGAAGATGCTGTGACAATGGGCATATACTTTAGTGAGAACACCAGCTGCATTAGATGACAGCTGGTTTTGGTCTTGCAGTGCTCAGAAGACACGGGCATTTCAGAGCCTGGTCCTTGGTGACATTAGAGATGAGCAGAGAGTCCCTCCTCATAGCAATGCTCTGTCCCATTTAGCAGCTGTGACACACGTGCTGGAGCAGAGGCAGTGAGGTTTGGATATGAAGCATTCCCAGTGGTTTGGGTGGAAGAGCTTCATTATCCTCTGAGGTCTAAGCCATAGATCTAGTAACGTACACGGTCAGGAAATTAGCAGATGTTCGGTGTCATTTTCCAGTAGGAGAAGATGGAGCCCAGTTTGCAAATAGTATCTTCCAGCAGCCAAACTTCACCATGAGGCAAAGAAGGGGGAATAGATGAACTACCCATGTAAGGGTGATCCTTAATCTGAATTGACCTCAAGAGTAATGCCAGCTCCTTTCCTTTGCTGAAGAAGTATTCAAATCACAAAATTAGAAAAAGTGGCTTGGGCCTGTAAATGTGTTGGTTCATATACAAAGTATAAGGGCACAGGCAATGTGCCTAGATGAAGGTAGATGACAATTTAGTGTTTTTCCCTATTGGTGACATCCCTGAGAAGAAGAAAGGGACTGTCTACCCCAATTTCTATTAGTTTAAAGTTTCTTTGGAGGCTGAAATCCAGGTCTCTGAGGCCTGATATAGTTGAAATGTTCAGCTGCTCTGTGCATGGTTAGGCAGCATCAAGTCTCAGAGGGCTGCTGGGTTCAACACAGCTTTAGCATAGGCTAAAATCCACGTGCAGGCAGCAGCAACGGGTCTGGGTAGTCACTTGAGAGTCCAGGGCTGGCATTTGGGCTCCCCAGGGCTGTCTGGAAGGTGCTGAGTGTGTGAAGTCACTGGCAGCAAGTGCTTGATGACTTGATGAGGGTATGAGCCCTGCCAGCTGCAGGGGCCATCTCTGGGGCTTTCAGAAGGAGGAAGTGAATTCCTCCCCAACCCCCACAAGGTGTGTGGTGCCGTGTGAGCATCAAATGCATCTGTAGTTCCCACCAAGCTCCATGCAAAATTGTCCCTCTTCTGTAAACCTGACCTGTGTGCTGGCAGGGGTTGGTAAATGCAAAAAGGAACACTAGAAAGGTTTTTACTTAATAAAAAGGGTTTGAGGACTGGGAAACTGGTAATTCTTCACAATATAATTTCTGTGGGAAACACACCAATAGAGAAACTTACAACGTAAAGAGTTCCAAGGGAATATACCCAGAAGTCAGTGGCAACTGTAAGACTGGACAGGACTGGTAAAGAGCCACTCCTTTTATGAGTGAGGAGAAGGAAGACCTAAGATTGCAGCTGCTTAGTCAAAGAATTGGCCTAATCTGATCTAAATCCTCAACAGCAAGCAAACATTTTAGAATTAATTTTCCAATTCACAAAACAATGCAGTCTTTCAGTTAAGTAGATTAGTCACAACTATGGAGCAGGCAGAGAGATAATATCTGTCATACTCTTTCTGTAAAGAGGCTAAATACTTCCAGGCTTACCTGGATGGGAAAGATTTGACACAGCAATAAATTAATTTTTTATTCTTTTTTTTTTAGTATCTTACAGCAGAAGCTGATTGTTCTGGTCAAACTGGAGTTTCAGACAAGCATAGTCTTCCCTCCTCCTTAGATATGTGTGGCCTGGGAAGTCAGGCTTGTCCTGTTCCTATCCTATCCTAAGCAGAATGTTCTATTTTTGACTATTGCAAACAGTGCCACTATGCATTTTACAGTCTAGAAAAGCCCTAGTTCTGATTTATCTGATGTTAAGTCATAAGCAAGTATGATACACCTGGAAAAAAGTTTAATTAGCAGGAATCCAAAATTAGCTGAGCACATTAGTGCACTGAGAAATAATTTTTCCAGTGCTGAGAATTTAAATGCTGAATTTAAGATTATGCTCTAGAGAAGAGACATGCTAGAAATATCACATTGGATAGACTAAAAAAAAAAAAATAAATGTAATGCTGTGAGGAATTTCTCTGTGAAGATATTTTCAAAGCTTAGTATCTCTCAGAAGAAAAAGTTCCTGGATGGGTTGGCACCACTTTGGGAATTAAAATCTCCATGACATCACCTAACAGTTTAACCTGTGGTAGTAAAATAAGGGAAAAGTTGAGTAAAAAGATGAACAACATGACTTAAGGCAGGAAAGAAAACCTGGCTGAGGCTGCATGACCAGAGCAGCCCAGGAAAGGAAAGCTCAGTGCAAAAGTATGGAGGCCACATACATTAGGCCAAGTGCGTGCTTCAGCACAGCTGTCCTGAGCACAAAAAACATGGTCCCAGACAAAATTATTCCAGAACCACCCACAGTTTCCCCTTTCCATCACTATTTACCTCATTTCACAGCAGTGCCTATGAGGCCATGACTCTTGTTTCTCAAGCAGCCAGTTATTTACTGTCACATGCATGTCATGAAAGAAATGGAGTCCAAGTGAGAACATGGGTATAAATCTGGTGATTGCTGAAGTGATTACTGGGGGCCAAAAAAAGGGAAAGACAAAAAGAAAAAGGGCTTCTTCAAAGTCTTTGGCTCCCTTTTGGCTCTTCCAGTTCCGGCCGATGGCTTTGCAGCATTCCCAACGTGCCTGAGGAAGAGGAGTGCCTGTTCCCAAACAAATGCAGCCATGCTGCTGGTTTAAGTGCACATCCACCTCCTGAACACAGTGCTCAGAAACACAACCTACTGACAGCCTACTCATGAGGAAGCTGCTCTCCAGAGCTGTTTAAACAAAGCTAGGCCGCAGACTTTGTAACCCACCTTCCTGCAGCAATAGTAACAGGGCTGGGGTGTTTTATTTCTGGTTTGCGTGTCTCTGCTTTGAATGGAGCTGAATCCCATTGGAAACGGCCTCCAGTCCGTCTGCCAAGGGGAATTCAAGCACATCCACCACCATTAGTTGGTGGTCAATAAGGCCAGGAAGCAACTTTACCTTCACTTCAGTGAAGCCTTCGCTTTGCTTCAGCATGAATCACTTTTAACACCACGAGGACAAAGTGGCAACACACTGCTGGCTCACTTTGAAACTCAGCTGGCTGGTAGCAAATGGCTCACTAAGCAACCTGTGAGAAAAGAAGCATTCACTCTCCCATGTTGTTTCTGAGGCAGTGCCATGCCCTTTGTGCAGCTCAGAAACCAGAGACAGCTGTTTGGTATGAGTGCCCACAGCTGGATGTGACGTGCAGTGGCCTTGACAGCTCCCTGTGGAAGTAGGGGGGACCACCACGGTCCTGCTCAATGTGCACAGCTGAGCGTGTCTGCACAGCGAGGAGGGTCCTGCTGTTCTGTGTGAGTGATGCAATGCTGGACTTGGTTTTGGGCTGGTTTTATTTTGTGCTTCTCAGTTCTTTAAGAGAAATTTCCATCCAGTTGTGGTGATGATTATGGTCACCTGCTGGCCAGCTACACAGGCAAAGCAATTGAGAAAATGAGCCTTTGGATTCTTTCTCAGGTATTTTGCTTGTCACCTTCATCAGGGTGCCAGGCGGATGGAGGGCAAGGAAGCCTCTTATTAGTAAGTGTTGGGGAAGAAAATGATGGAACTTAATGAAGAATGACACTTTTTTATCTACACATTTGACTTTTTGGGAGGTCTTGAAAGGAAGCCAGAACTGGAAATCCCCTTTCTGCCAAAGCTGAGGGAATATCCTGGGAGGTGCAAATGAGCCAGCAGGTGTTCCCAGGAGTTTTAGTTTCCCAGATTGGTCCAAGATGGGGGGTCAACCTTACTAGCACAGACAGAAGGAGCCCTCCTTGCACTGGGTCAGGAGACCTGGCTTTATAAACCCAATCACTTCTCTTCCTTGGTGGTTGTGGGAGAGGCAGTGCTGGGGTAGGAGACCTGTCCCAGGTGAGTGGCTGAAGAATCTGGGCCTGTGTGTTGTTAACTGCTAGTGTGTGCTGTGCTTCTTGCTGGGTTTTACTGTCGAATCATAGACTTGTTTGGTTGAAAGGGACCTTTAAATGTCATCCAGTCCAAGCCCCCTGCAACAAGCAGGGACATCTTCATGTAGATCAGGTTGCTCACAGCCCATCCAACCTGGCCTTGAATGTTTCCAGGGATGGGGCATCTACCGCCTCCCTGGTCTAGTCAACCGGTTCCAGTGTCTTACCACCCTCCTTGTAAAAAATTTCTTCTTTATATCTAATATAAATTGAACCTCCTTTAGTTTAAAACCATTACCCCTTGTCCTATTACAAGAGGCCCTGCTCAAATGTTTCTCCCCATTTTTCTTATAGGCCCCCTTTAAGTACTGAAAGCTGCAGTAAGGCTCCTTAAATGTCTGTACCAGGTTTCACAGCATGAAAAACCCTATTGCTTTTCCCTTTCCCCACCCTTACAGTATTTTCCCCACCTCTCTGTCCTTCTCTCTCATTTCATCAGGGCTGTCAGCGCCCAGTTCATGTCAGCTGTGATACAAGGCTTTGCTGTTGTAGCAATGGGTGCTGCTTCCTTAGGAATGAGGTTAATGGCATAGTTTGGAAAAGTTTTGTGATGGGAACGTCTAGTGATCCTGATGGTCTCTTTCTAGTGAGTGGTGATCCACCTGCTCTTTCTGCCTTGCTCCTTAAGGATCTGCGTACCTTGAGGTTTTGCCTATTCTGGTTGTGTAAATGAGGCAAGTTCTGAGTGATTCAGAGCAAAAGTCATCTTGTCTAAGCTGTCTAGGGGATAGAAACAGGCACGCAGACAAGTAATTTTCAGACCCCAAATCATAAAGCCCAAAGTCTTGGTATAGCCAGCAGTATTGCTTGCAGCTGTAAACTGTGCTGATCCCTCCCAATGTGGCTTACCTGTGGGTGTTTAAGGAATTACCAGCTCAGTGCTGGTTGTGTAGTGCTTGGCATTGCTGGGAGCTGCAGAAGGATGCAATTAAATTAATTACAGGCTGGTGATTTTGCATTCAATGAGATAATTACTCATGAAAACTGGCATTATGGATGAAACTTGCTCCCAGCCTTAGTATCAGGTTTCACCATCTTGCCAGAATGTGTGATTGACGTCAACCTGTGATTGTAACAAAGGCTATAAACTCATAAGCTCATAAAATAATTTAGTGTGGAAGGAGTCTTCAAAAGTCATCTGGCCCAGACCTTTCTCAAAGCTGGACCAGTCCAAAGGCTGTTTGGTGTTGTGCAGGGTCAGCAAGGGGAAGCCCATGGCTGGTGCTAGCCGGGAAATCCAGCCAGAGATCATAATACTCCATTCTTGCCTCAGATAATCTATGAATACCCTCACTAAGAAAAGCTTTTTGTCTTTCCAGTGTTGGGTGGAAGAAAAGTAAAATAACACAGGTGTGCCAAGCCATGATTATCTTTCAGTTCATCCCTTAAGAATGCCTATTTAAAATTTAAATTGGGATATATTTGTTTACTTAACAATTTTCCCCAGCGAATAGAAAGAATATAACTTGGCAAACACTTTCTACTAAGTTCGGCAGTTCTTATGGTGATGTGTTTTCCAGCTAACATGTAACATGTCACAATGGAGCTGACCACTTAAAATTTAAGGTTTTGCTTGCTAACAGCACTGCTTCAAAGGAATGAATGGGATTGGCAGTGTGAGGGGTCTAGTGGGCTTTATGTTGGGGTGAAACTGCAATGGATTAGCTTCTCCATACTGCATGGATGCCATCTTACTCCACATGTGCTGTGGTGCAAGGCAGTGTAGTCTGCATTTTGAGCAGCTTAGGGAGCCTGTTCTGTGAATGCATTCAATCTCCAAACCAGGTTCTAGTGTGGTTGGCTGTGTTCGCAAATTCCCAGCTCTGTTTGCTTGCTTTGGTGTCCCATGTAACTTGAATGTGAGAGGTTGCATTACCTTGGCTTTTTTTTTTTGTACATGGTGAAACAACACACAAACAGGAGGAGAAACGGCTGTGGAGTCAGCAAATAAGAGATGCTGATCCTTAAGTTACAGCCTTGAAGTAAATGAAGATGCAAGCTATTTTCCTTTCAGTGCTTCTTCTTTTGGATGAGGAGGCTGCAACTGGCAGGACTTTCTGCCCAGAAACAAGATAGATCTTACAAACTGAACCTGTTCATAAGCTGTAAGTACAAGATGCATTATGTGGTGCCTTCATACCTTTCCTTTGAAGGATTGTCTTGCATTCCTTCAAAAAGGGGGAAATTCTAGAGGGTGCTTTGGCAGTTTCCTAAATCATCTGAGTTGTGACCATGGGCTTCACACTGAAGAGCCCAGCTATAAATGCAACACACTCAAATGGATGTGAGACACACCTTAGAAAGGTTTTGACCTTTGAAAGATCTAAAATGTGGAAAATGGCATACTAATCTGATGAGGATAATAAAAATGGTTATATATTTCATGTTTTTCTTTATTTAAAATCTTAATTGACACATTTGCCACTGTGAGTAGTCCCTGCCAACATTACTGAGGATCTGTGGATACCATGGTCTGCAGTAGTAAGTGCTTCTGTGGAATTTCATTTTTAAACTTCCCTCAAACAATCTGCCTGTGTATGATACAGCTTTCGAGAAAGAGAAGAAATCTTTCTGTTTTGTAGCTGGTATTTTTTTTCTTGAGTAAACCATATTTAGGGTGAAAATACCACTTCAAAACTGTGATCCAACAAACAGTAAATTTAGGTTTTGCTATGCAAAAATACTCCTGCCTCATTTCCAAAATGAGATGTTCTGACACAGACTTTTTTTTTCCTTGGCAAAGTATTATTTAATTCATTGTTCACCTCAGTAAATTAAGGGCAGCAGAGCAGGGTAGAACACCCATTGCCTAAGGTACATTTTTGTTTATCAAGTTGTTTAGCCTGTACGCTTTGTTCTCACTGCTTTGACTATACAAACTGCCTTCAGAACAGGTACCTGACCTAATGGCTTGGCCAAAGAACCTGCCATGTTTGCAGTGGTGCATGCTGCTAGTCCTGGCCTAGGAAGGCTGGTTTTGGACAGTATGAGGGTCCCTTGTGCCTTCAGCTAAGAAATAATACAGAAAACCTAGAGAACATCACTCATTTTACTTGAATTTTGGGCAAATGGGCTTGTTGAGCTGTTCTTGTACCTTGGATCCCTGTGTGTCCCTCTTAGCCAAATTATTAGTTGCTCTGCTGGCATTGCTGTGAGATCTCTCCCCATGTCCCGGGTTCTTCTCAAGAGCCCAAGGAGGCCAGGAGGTACTCTTTGCCTTGTTCTGTGAGGGGAAACTAAACAAAGGAGGTTTAAACTTAGAGCCTCTAAATTATTTGGGCACCTCCATGCTATTTGGTTCCTGGATGCTATTTTGGACTTGTAGAGAAATGACTTACCTGTGGGCTCAAGACTGTGCAGCATACCTTATACGGCTGAAGTCAGTGGCATAAGATATGGGTATTACACACACGAGAGCACTTTTTAAAACCCAGTCTCAGATCATATTTTTAAGCATTTTGCTTTCAGAAGGAATGAGACCAGAATGCAGGGCTATCCTTATAGACTTTGCAGTAGCTGTGCCTGGCACAGGGCACGGACATCCACAAGACCCGTGGAAGAAGGCATTAGGTTGGATAGATCTGAATGTCTCCTGACTATGCTTGCAGCATCCCAAGGACCAGTTCAGTTGAGATCTGTAGGGTTAATAGGAACTTAGCATTAGGTTTAAGCCCAACCTTTACTAACTAGTCTGTGATATGTTTGATTTCTTTTTATATTTTTAATGGAGTACCTTTGAGAGCACTTAGGAAGGCACTGTGTTTGTCTGGGGAAATTTAATGTTATTAAGGATGACTTTTCTTAGTGTGTGACAGTCAGCCATGCATGGTGAAGATGTCCTCATTCGTGCAAAAGTCACTGACAAAAGAGCAGAAATTTTTTTACACTTTTGTAATACTCGGATGGACTTTTGGGGGATCGATGATCTCTTTCTCCCACAGAATCTTTCTGGAAAAGGAAATTCTGTAGTGTGAAAATAGTTTTACTCTGTCAGAATCCTATGAACTGAATTCGCTGCACTAGTGAAGCATGGCTAAGCTCTCTTTACTGCAGGGAGAAGGTGGGCAGGGTATGATTGCTTGATGTTTGAGGTTTGCACATACTGTAACCATGAGCATGACTTCAATGGAAGTCCATGGAATAATAATATGTTTTGCAGAACTGGTCAGTTCTCACATACTCACTATATGTTCTTGAATAAAATTTTTCTGTAGCATCGTGTAGCACCTGATACCCAACAACATTTCTCTTTGAAGCTGAGCACTCTGATATTCCTAAGCAGATACAAAGAGTTCATGGGTTGGTAAAATATTTTCCCCAACAAACTATGACTGAGATATTGGATTGGTTTTGCTGAAAAGCTGCAAAATTGGATGAAGTATATGTTGTCCTGCAGCTGAAAAGCTTGGATGTTTGTATCAGCTTCCTTGAGAGCCACTGGAACAACACTTAGAGATGCTACTGAAGAGAAACTCCTGCTGTAGCAAATAGTGGGTGAAATTATTCAGGAGTACTCATGTTCACAGAAATTCTGCCTTTAGATCTATTGATCTTTCTTTGTGTATGCTCCTTTTCCACCTAATTTGGCACAGCTCTGTTGCCACTTGGTTACTGATATTACAATGCGGGGGTTGATAAGCATTTGCCAGCATTCAGGAACTTTCCATTCCCACACTTTACAACCCCTGGCCATTTTTCAAACCTGTCATTTGAAGCTGTTTGAATCATGGGAGAACAATGACAAGTGACGGAGAAAGTGTTACTGCTGATATTTTTCCAAGAGCCTCCTTTGGTGCAATTACCAGCCGGGCAGATAAAAGTGTGGTGCAAAGAGTGTGTTTGGATGACGGTCAAGCATAGAGGTTAGTGCCCTCTAAGAGAAGCTGTAAGAGTGCTGGATCAGCACCAAGAGGTTACAGCATATCACTCTGTACAAACTGGGCCCTCCACATGGGAAAACAGCCAGGGATGTCCCTGGGACAAGGAGCAGGGAGCCCCAACTTCACCAGTTCCCACTGTCACAGGAGATTTAAAGCTCAGAGGTGGGACTCCCGGCCCTGCGCGGACAGGAACAATATTTCATCTTGACACACAGGGAAGGTAAGGGCCACCGGCTGGTGCTCTGACATTTCCAGTCTGTGCTTCGCATGTCTTCAAAGACTTTGTGATCTTGTGAACTATCAAGAGGTAAAATCCTCATGTAGACATTGTAGAAAGCCTGCTCTTCACTGCTTAGCTGACTGAAGCAAACCTTTCCCCCTCCCTGGTCTGGCACACTGCCTGGGTTAAGGTGTTGTCTGGCTGGACAGTCTTAGGGATTCGTGTGTTAATGGCTACTCACTACACAGTTGTAGGTAAGACCAGAAAATACCTGCTACATGGCTTCCCCTTCCACAGCATTTCTCCTTCCCCCTCCCCCTGCCCTTTTTCTTTCAGTTTTCCTACATGGGATTTGCCCTACTCCTGCTGTTGATCCTGAAATTCTTAGATTGGGATGAGCTTGTTTATGATGAGCTTGGGGGTGGGCTCTTGCACCAGGAGATGTCTGTCTGCAGCACTGACCCACAATATATTCCTGCCCTGCATCCTGAAACCAATCTGCCTAGGCTGTGGTGTGCTGCTTGTGCCGTGTGCCAGTGCCTGCACAGTGATTACTCCAGATTAGAAATAAATTACTGGTCTTAACTCAGGAAAATTTCCTGATCTGATTAATTTCATGACTACAACAGTGAATATATTGGCCCAAGACAACGTGTTTGAAGTGCCTGGGGAAAGAAAATGTGTATTCAAGTATGATGGTAGCAGTCTTGAGTGAAATGTGTGTCTTGTCCTTCAGACAATACCAGAGAGGTCAGCAACAAAGTTGTGGTAGTTTGTGGGGGTCTGGTTTAGTTTTTCAGGGGAGTTTGAATGAGGGCCCACTTCTCCATGTATTAGCATCTCCTCCATCCTCTGGGACTAACCCCTTGATGGTTTAACTTCACCCCTTTCCTACCACAAAGCTGTGGCTGCCCTCTTAGTCCCGTCATCTCATCTCCCCGGTGTCTCTGGCATGGGTGGTGGTGAAGCTGCATTGTCAGAGGGGTGAGCACTTTAAGAAAAGTGTTTTAAGCAGAGTCAGTTGTCTGATCTGATTCTGAATACCTTCCTCCCAGGCTGCTGAAGCCCATCAGAAGGCAAGGCTGGAGTGTATGGCTTGGCTGTGCCCTGCAAAGGCTCAGACTAACCTTAAATTTTTGCTGCTCCACAGGGAAGTTGAGCTCATCAAACATCTTGTGTATTTGACCGAAATCCTCAGCTTGGGATGAAGCAATTAACTAGCAAAGGTATCTTAAAAAACCACAAGCCCATAGAGAAACAGAACAAAAGTCTATTGAGAGAGCAGGCAGCACCACGGATCCAGAGCTGCTTGCATCTTCCTGCTGCAAGTGCAGCACATGGTGTGAGGACGTGCAGCCCCAGCTTCTTGCACTTGCACTTACTTTAAAAAGCGGTGTGAGCAGCATCACTCCTTGATACAGACTACTGTTTGATCACCCAGTGGAGGTCTCCCTGTTTTCATGCTTCCACTAAGTACAGCTCCTTAAAAGACAAACAAATCCATACTCTATTTTCCTTTGAGAGAAAGCCAGAAAACAGCCAAAGCCCTCGGTGTCTCTCAATGACTTTGTTAGCCCTCTCAAAACATCACACTATGTAAAGCTTTAGGACTGCTCAAGCCAGGAAACATCACACAAAGAGCTCTCATTTTTCTCTACAACAACAGACATTGTGTCATGGATTTTTTAGGAATAAAGCTGCAAAACAGCTTGGTGTGGGTTTTTCTTTTAACCAAAAACAACGTGTTAAAGAATTCAAGATGTCATTTTACTAAAGTTCATGGAGTGCATAGAAGTCTTCTACCTGCTATGACACACAAATGCCAGCGCTACTAATTTTGCTTAACTTCTTGTGTGCAACTTCTTCCATAAGGTTTGAATCAGAACTGCTCTTTCAAGATGAGTTATGGCTGCATGCAAGACAGCATGACAGCAGTGGAGACTTGGTGCATGCACTGGTTAATCATCACAGGTAGCCCTGCTGTGGCAAAATTTGTTTCACATGGGATTCGGCACTGCACAAATACAAACTGGGAGATGTGGTGACTTGGCAAAAGTGAAAAAATTGATGCACAGACCAAATCCTTGCACTGCAGGGTTTCTTTTTGGTTTGTTTTTTTTGTTTTTGTTTTTTTAGGTATTAACTGGAAAAAACCCAAAGCCAGAGTGCCTGTCATTCTGCAGGGCAGCATGAATTGTCATTTTTATTTAGTCCTGATGTCTGTAGTCCTCCTTGATGGCTAGTTGTTTTTGCAGCAAAATGGGAAGCCACCAGCCTGTTGCTTCGTTTGGGAGAGGTGAGTGATGTATGGGAAGACAGATTCACTTCATTGCTTTGAACTTAGAGCAGTGCAAATTTTCCTTAATGTGCTGGCCATTTCTTAGGAATGAATGAGCTAGTTTGCTTTAGGCTGCTCACAGGCCTTTTTGCTCTTTGCAGGGGCCAAATGCTTATTGCAAGGACAGAAATCCGTCCTTGTCATTTTTGAATACGGGCAGTGGTAGAGAAATTTTAGGTTTTCAGAAGTGAAGGAGAAAGCTGCTAATCCCACCAGATTTGGAAAATGGTCTTTCGGAACTGAAAAATTTACCCTTATCTTGTTTTAGTATGAATGTAATTGCTTGCTGAATGCAAAGAATATTTTTCTGGAAGACTAATGAATGAGAATTTATTAGGGACCTTTTTTTTCCTGGAAGAATGTACTATATCATCAAACTTTCTGGTAGAGCAAAGAGTGGTTTCAGTTATCATGTGAGAGCAAACTCAAAGTTGAAAACCGGACCAGTCAGTTTGATGATTTCTGGCTATGCAAGGGATGCAGGCACATGCTATGATTTGTGATGACATCTAAAGTGTTTATAAATACTATGAGAGTTGTTATTGTTATACATCTTAATTCTCAATAGGTCATCACTTGAATTTCACTCATATCCTACTTGACCTAAAGCAACTGGATGCCTTGAAGGGATGGAAAGGATTGTAGGTAGAAGGTACAGGTAATCAGGGCAAATTTTGTGGGTAAATCAGATCACCAGGGCAAATTTTGTGGGTAAACACATCATCTTTTGTTAAGCTGGCTGTTATATTTGGAAGAAATCAGTAGGTTTTCAGGTACAAAAGAGCAGTTCAGTGATACTGTCTTCTCCTTACAGGCATTGCCTTGTCTCTGCTCTTGGACCATCACAACCCCTACTGTTTTCTCAAAACTTTTGTTCTTTTAGTTGTCTTCAAGAGTTACTCAAAACACTTTCAGTGTTTTGCAATCTGCAACTCAAAATACAAACAATACCAACTTTGGCTTGTATTCAGCAACAATTCTGATAAGATTTGTCAGGAACCTCATCTGAACAAGCTAAAAGTAATTTCATTGACGCAGTTCAGTGGTATACTAAAATACATCAAGATGTCATTTATTACATACTTGTTCTCTTACTTTGACTCAATCCAAAGACATAAATAATTGTAATGGATTATTCATACTGTTTTAAGGAAAAAATGTTCTGATCATATGTTTTAGGTTTCTTTCAGCATTCTGCTTTTTGCTGCAAGGTCTGGAAATAATTAAACCTACTAGACCTGAAAAAAATGCATATGGAAAGAGTAAATCTGGAGGTAGAACTTCAAATATCTTATATTAAAGAGAGTGAGGTAAATAAGATATCAAGATGAGCCTGGGGATCACTGGCTTTGGGCCCTGGTTTCCTGTAGCTGTAGGATATTTGCAAGCCTCTGATGAGAAAGTGGTAACTGGACATGGCTTCTGTTGTGAATAGTTTCTGGGAGAACTATCTGAGAGTTATAAACCCTTCTTGTCTGGTCAATGGGACTGTGTTTTAGGCTATGCTAATCTGTTCCTCTTTCTACATCTCTGCTCTATCCACTGAGAAGGGCCTGTTTCCTTACAACTGCAGACATCCTTTTCACCACATGGTTTACTTGTGGTAAATGTGCCATGCTCAAGCCGAGGAAAAATTCTTTTCAGGCCTGAACCAAACTTGTAGGTGTAAATAGCCCCTGTATGAAAGGCTGCTCTACCCTGAACTCCATTTCTATAAGTCTTATTGAAAAAGATAGACTCAAGGTCCACACAGTGCATGACCCCAAAACTGAGGCATCAAAAATCTGGTTTGAAACCATCTCTAATGAAGATACGGAGCAATTGAAGCCAATGAAAACCATTGTTAATCATAGGGATATTTTAAAACTAAGAGGCTACATGTGACATTAGTCTCCATGAATTACGAATGTGGGTAATATTGATTGGAAATGTAATTGTAGATGGATTAGTCTACTGATGGTAGGGAAACAGAACTATGGTGTATGTACACTATTTCTAGGTCCTGAATGGCTTCCAAATGATATTGGAAGATAATTGTCTGTACAGCTAGGTCTTCTGTCTGCTTGTCAAATCTCTCTGCAACCATGTGGAGAAGATTTTATTACATTTTAAATTTGAGTATCTCCAGGATATTCCAATGCCTCATGAGCTTGCAGGAAAAACTCTAATTATTGCATAGCTCCAAAAACTCTGGCCTATAAACATTTGTATTTCTCCATGGGAGGAATACAATTCCTGTAATGAACAAATAATGAAGGTCCTTAAAAAACAAGAGAGTTTCCACTTGATATCTTAAGGCCCTTGAAGAGAGCTCAAGAGAAGGTGTTTTTCACTTTTTTATTTTTATTATTCCTGGTTGCACACTTCGTGATCTGCCTGTATTTTTTGAGAGCTATTTAAATGAATTCTGAGATTCAGGAATGTATTTTGGTGGTGAATGCAACAATAATATAACTGTCATAAGAATGTGAGGGATTTTTGGATAAATTATAGAGTAAAGAAGGTGGTGGCTTACGTGCTTTGAGCAGTGACTGTTTTGGTGGCTTTTTTAGTAACTCTCAGTCATTTTTAATGTATTTTTCCATGCACAGATTCCTTCCGTTACAAGTCTTGGCATGATAAAAATATGGCCTTAATATAAATTGATCAGTTTATTTCACAACATCAGGCTCTTGAGAAGCTTTGAGAAGCACATAGTGGTGACATGCAGAATGTAGCATTTTTTCTTGGCAGGGGTGGGCATTTCATGTCCCAAAAATCAAATCAAGATTTATAACAAAACAAACATTTTTTCTTGAAATGAATGAGAGGCAGGATCTGGTCAAGATGAGTGGCATGTTCATAAACAACCCTCAAGCTTCTCTGTCTGACTACATCCATCCAGAGAAAGTTCCTTCAATTCCATCAGCATACACAAGAACTTTTTAACTGCAGAAGTACCCCTCGTGCCAAACATAAAAAAGGCAAAAGGACGAGGGTGGAAGTGGGTGTGTTGGTGAAAACGAGGCAACCTGGAATCTTGTCTGGTCTTGGATTTTGGAGAAGTTGCCTTGTTATTTTTTGGTGGGGAAAAAAAGAATTTGCAGAAGATGCCACGCTAAAATGTTATTTATAGTTGTTCTGATTGTAAGCCCTGGGCAAGGGCTTTCTCTGGACCCAAATCTCCACTAGCACTGCTGGCCTCTTTCCTTTGTGCTACTGCAGAGAAAGCAACCATAGCAAAGCTGAGCTGGAGGCAGAAGGATGGAGCAAGAGCTGGAAGCTGATAGCTGCTTTGGGACCTTGTTGCAGGCTTTGGTTACTCCATTTCTTCTTTCCTATTCACTGTTTTCTTTTTTTTTTTTTTTTTCATATCCCCTCCAACCTCTGTCAAACTTTCTTAGATTGCAAATGCCAAGGGCTAGTTTGAGATAGACACTGTCATTACATTTTCAACTCCTAAACATTACTACCCAGCAGCAATCCACTTCAGGACTAGTCTGAGACTCAGACTTGATATAGTTTGGCCCCTTATGGAAGGGGTTTTTTGGAACTGCAGTGCTAGGGAGGCAGGCACTGCATGGAAGATATAGGGGTGCTGTCCGCATGCAAGCCAGGGAGGAAGCTGTCTGGGATGGGTTGTGAGCAAAGAGGGCTGCATGAGGGGACAGTGCAGGATATCCCCTAAGCCCAAACTGAAAAACACTTTCTCCCACCCTGCAGACCTGAGGGAATTACTTGGTGCCATTTGCTGCTTGGATGCAGCAGTGAGACTTACTACCAGTGTTATCAAGAGCCATGCAAGTTTTTAGGATGGTTTGTCATCTTGGTTACACTGTCCTATCACAACCCCAATCTTTGCAGAAATATGCAGAGAAGCAGAATGGAACTCTGCCCTTGCTTGTAATCATGCAGGGCTGTAGCTTGTGCCCCTGTACCTTTGATGACTGACTGTGATGTCTGCCAATCACTGTACTAGAGTGATTGCTTTGATGTGCTTTGACTTCTCACCTGGGCTCCCATCTGCTACTGTTCTACATGAAGGGGCCTCTCCACTTTGTGCAACTCTCCAGAGGGTTGCATAAAACCATAGAGGTTTTGTGGTCTGAGCAAGGATGAAAAAGGTGCCAACAAAGCCATTGCAGAGCAGTGCTGCAGTACTACCCTTGTCCCCTTCCCTCTTTTGAGAGCCTGGTGCCTGCTGTTCAATATCCACCAGCAAGGTCTCATAGGACAGGCCCTCTGCATCTAACTGTGGTCTGATGTCCTCTGTGGTCTGATGTCCTCGATGCTCATGTGGTTGGCTGGTGGGATGTCTGGGGAACAGCATCTTCCTCCTTGCACTTCTGTAGAAATGTTACATTTCTGAAATGAAGTATGTTGTTTGCATGTCAAATGTCATGGGACATTTTCACAGTTCTCCTGGCAGGCACAGGCTTGGCACATTGCAGGCTGAAGAGCTGCCAAGGGCAAGCATTTAGAAAAAAAAAAAATCCCTGCCAGAGTTTGGTGCCAGATTAATCAGAACTCCCCATTGTCTCTCTGAGACAAATGTTCTGATTAAATCTATTGTTGTTGGGCTTGATGGGACAAAGTGTTACTGAGTTACATCATAGCTATAATGTGGAAACTGGAACACAGCACAATTTATGGTGGAATGTTCCCTGGTATTGTTCAGAAATATCACCACAGAAGGAGTTTATGGGAATGATTATTTGAAAGCTGCTGGTCTAACAGTGGCTTGAGTGAAGCTCCAGAATGCCCAACTAGGCTCTGCTCCATAGCTTAAGTAAACTACTTAACCTCCCTGCCTCTGCTTTGCCCTTTATGAGCGGTGGTGGTAGAGTGCTTGTCTGCTTTCCTGCAAGGATTTGCTCATGTTTCCAACTGGCTCTGGTTCATGCACCTGTGCTGGTGTTGCAGACTTTTGCCATGTGTGTTGGCCTGGTGACTTTCTCTTCTTTCTGTCCAACCTGGTCATTGTGTTCTCATCACTGCAGCATCTCAGAGATGACTTGGAGTGACTCTGGGTACTGCCTGTTGGGGCAGAGTCTGGCACCCACTGCTTCCACAGTCTCCTCTTGCAGGTCTGCAGTCTAGCACCACGTGAAGAGCACTGTTTAAGGCCTACCTGCTCCTTAAACATGGAAAAGAAGAAAGCAAAGTGTGGGTTGTGCAAGAGGCAACACTGATGACACCTCAAAAAAGCTATTGCAGGAAACAAAAAAGGCAGATATCAAATTATCTTGTCTAGCCACCTTATGTGACTCTTAATAAAAGACATATATATCCATGAGACATGTACTGCATGGATTGGATCCAGATTTCCTGGCTCCCATCCATCTTCATGTAGACTGAATGCTGCCTGGTTCCTGCTTGTCCTTTGCTTGCAGGACTTACAGATGTGACAAAGCATACCAGATAACTTGAGCAACCTTATGATCATCAGTATTAAATTGAACACTGAAATTTGAAGAGGTCAGCTGTCTCTTTCTCACTGACAGTTTTGTGTAGCAAAATAACAAGGTTTGCATGAGTGCCTTCGGACATCTGCTGATGTCTCTGCAAAGCATCGTTGTCTCGGAGGACAGCAGACAGACTGGACAAAAGGCACAGAAGATCTAGGAAAGCAAACAGCAAGGCATTCAGAGATCTTAAATGCAGTCTGGCTGGGATTTAGCTGGTCAGGTTTATAACAGTAGTGGATCATTATGTCTCATGTCTGTAATTCTTTGAGATGCTCTAGGCTCCCAAACTCTGAAGAAAATTTTCACGTGATGCTAAAAACGCTCAGCCTTTGATGCCCCTCCTTGACCTGACTGAGTCACCTGCTCAAATACCTTTTTCTCTTCTTGTGGAGTTTGGGATGGAGAAAACAGACATGCATCTCAAAGGTGCAGTTACTGCAGGTGCTGAAATCATGTCTAACTCTTTTGAACACTGAGTTTGCTTAAAAGCAGTCATGGTGATGCTCAGCTCTTATGCATGGAGATCTGTTTTGGGAAGGATACGTGTGTAAAATACTTGAGTATATTACAACTTTATCTTGAAGGCCTCTGAGTAATTTCCTCATTTACAGGATCTTATATCCATGAGGAGAGCTGTGGTCAACCACGACTTACTCTGGGATAGGGAGCTCCAATTCAGAGTTGCACAAAGTAATCACAGGAAAGTAAACATTTTGTGGTTATATGAAAGCCCTGATGTTCTTGAGGAAAGACTTTTCTTTTTATTTTAAGACTTTTCTGCTCCAAATGCCCAATGTAAATTTGCAGGACTGCAGTGCTTAGAATAAGGTGGAGAATAAAGTTTTCTTTAGGATTCTGTGTCTTTTTTCATGTTCCGCTTTGATGGGGTCAGATGAAGACAGGTCAGGGAGCTGGGTGTGACCTGGGATTTAGCAATATGTATGAGTCATCTTCAGTGGGGCTCTCACTGGCATGTCAGATGTTGGCTCACCAAGTTTAAAAGTTGGAAAAGAAATCCATGACCCTCAATCTCACTATATTTCTAAAAAAGGAAGGAGAATGGACAGGACCAGTGGCTTTACCTGTTGAAAAGGAGTGTTCTGGCTGTAGCAGAAGACTTTCCTTTCCTTCATCTCATCTTGTCTTTGTCTTTATCTGTATTTTTCTCTCTGTTTTTTTGTTTTCTTTTGCCTGGGTTCAGGGAGGGGGGTGATTTATAAGCTAAAGAAATACAGCCTATGGCATCAGTGGGCAAGCTTTTATGTTGTAATCACCTAGGCTGTGTCATAACTTTGTTGGTATTTTGGCCATAAACACAACACTCTCACTTAAGACGCAAAGACCATGATGCATGTTAATTTTGCCTGGTAGTATGTGCTTAGAAAATTAAAGATTTCTTTTTGTTGCATGTCTTTAAAGTAGAAGCTAATTAGAAAGGAATGTTTAACATATGACATTAACCACCAGTTGCAACATAACAACAAAACTAAATCTGGTAATAGTGAAGGGGCATAAGCCAAGTACCTAGACCAGCAAAGAAAAATTGTTAGTGTTACCAAAAATGGTTTGATACTGAAAAACTGAGAGCAGTTCAGTTGGAAGCTTGAAGATTAACATTAGGAGCAGAAGTGTAGACAGAAATTAAAAAATATAATAAAGTGATAGAACCATTTCAAAAAGAGAGACGACTGTATGGATTATTTGCCTCATCAATTGATGAAGTTATCTTGAATACCAGCTGGTGAAGCTGCACCACTAGTTTCCAAAAGCCATGGCAACTTACAGCCTCTGACAGCTCCCTCTTGGGGTGTTTAGAGAAGGTCTTTGTTTAGATCTAAGAATGGCACAGCACATTCAGATCTGGTAAGTCATCTGAGCTTCAAACCCAATTCTCCAGGCACAGCAGAAGATGTAAAGCTTCTGCGGTAGAATATTAAAACCATTAGGGTAATAAATTGTCTCTCTCTATAGCAAGCAAGAGTTACTGTGCCACTTCTGGTTTTGTGGACTGACTGTAGCACTGACAAAGGTGGGGATAATGCATAGTGTTATGGGATGTATCCTTGGACAATGCAAACAAGCTACCATGGAGGAAAGTGCTGGAAATGTGTGCAGTGCTGTCAAGAATGTATTCAAGATGATGTGAATTATGAGTGTATGTTCTCTTCCCAGGAGGGGAAGAATAAAACAGTCTAAAACTCTTTTAAGAATAGCATCTCAATGTAGTCACAAGGACACCACAAGAAATAACAAAATATTAATTGGAGAGCTTCCAAAAATGGAAAATTATTGATCCAGAAACCCTGCTTCTTCAAGAGAGCAATGAAATTAGAGAAGCTCATAAAAGACACCAGGAATGGGGAAAGGAAAGTCTACTGACAGTGAACCTGATTGTGGGACCTAAGCACGGAAACTAAGTATTATAGCAATGTATAACCAGGCAAAACAATGATCTGAATTATTGGTATGAGAGTATCTGCTGATGTGATTTTTGACATCAATGAAAACCAAGGAGAGAAAGTAGCTCAACATACAGAAGCAGTGAAGCCTTCCTGAAGGGAAAATAACAGGGAAAATCTTGATGTGTGCAAGGAGAATAAGCTTCTTCTAACAGTAAGGAAGACATTAGTGGTTGGTAAGAGGAATGAGACATAAGACTCATGCCTTCAGAGAGAAACACATGCTGATTTTTTGACTCGAGAATGCAGATATTGCCTCTGGTGGATGGCAGCATCTGCTGAGATGAGACAGTGTAATGCTGTTACCTAGTATGCTGATTTAACTGGGTCTTTTTCTTAAGATCCAGAGTTGTTAAATGATTCCTATTTTTTATGAGATTTACTATACTCTGCCTTTTCTAGAAGACATTTATGAAACAGACATTGTCAGTGCTCAGAACAAACCTTTCCTTGAAGATGGATTTAAGATATTTTGGATGTAGTCAGATGATAACTTTAGCTAAGCTGAACAGGACTCAGGAGTCACTATGGGCAGATACCATCGAAAGAAACCCTCACTATTCAACAATGCAACTCCACATGACTTTACCTTCTAGAAAAATACCATGTCCCTTGCCTGAGAAACTGAAATGCTTAAAATAGGCAGTGACTCAGGAACAGCATGGGACCAAAAGTAGTTTTGCTGTGACGGCAAGAGCCAGTGCCTGATTTTGCTGTGCCTCAAAGCCTGGCAGAGGCAAGATCTTGACATGAGCAGTCTGGGCTTCCGTGTGAAGAAGACCTGGATGCGTTGACCTGTAGGAAGCTGTGGTATTACCCAGGAAAGAAAAATGAGTCCCAATTTCAGTAGATCAGGCAGTGCTTGGTCCTCCAACTGCTCTGTGGTGCCTGGTACTGAAACCTTTCCAGGCAAAATGGCAATCTGTGCTTAGGAGTCATCTGTAGCCATCCAAAAATCAAGTATCTTGTCTAAGCTAGTGGTTTAATACCCCACTGTGATCAGCCTGCAGGGAGTAACTACTCCAGCCTGCTTCAGGTCTCCACATCCATTTGGAGTCAATCCCATTGGTATGAAGAAGGAATCTAGGTGACAGGCTTACACTGATGACCAACTTTTAAATGCTGGAGATTGAATTAGTTAAGCCCAATCCTCCAGAAGTGTATTCCTCTCTTTTCTGCAAGGCAGAGATGTGCCCACAATTTTCTTCTCTCAATGCTGCAGGTGATCTGCAGCTGCGAAGCTGCAGGTGATCTACCTGTTTGTTTTCCTTCTCGGATGGGTCAGTGTGATGCTGGTGAAGTGGGGGCATTCCTGCAGCCTCATTTCAGGCAGGCTTCTTGTTTAGCTTTCTTAATATGCTTGAAAATACTAATTTCCTTTGGTCTCAGATTCTGCCATTCCAGGCATTTTTATTTTCAGCTTTCTGTTACATAAAATGTTTGCAGGTTTTAATGTGGTTGGCATGTACCTTAACAGGGTTAAATGTGCATCAGTGAAAATCATTTCTGGAGTCATTTTATATTATTTTAAAAATGTTTTTAAGTGGCTTGCTTAAAAGTGGTCAAGCAGTTATTTGTCAAAACAACCCCTTAAGGTATTTAAAACCCAGCAGAGCTATAACCTATGTGACTGCCATCCCTATGTCAGATGAACTGTGTCCAGCAAAAATATACCTGGCATAAAATAGTTGCTTTGGCTGTGTTATCTCCAGCTCAAAGAAGTGAGAATAAAAATACAGATTACTTTCTCACTAAATTCAAAGAACTGCGCATTCATTGCTCTAGGAAGGAAAATGTTTCTTATTCTACCAGTATGAAGCCTTTGTCTGTGCTGCAAACTTTACTAATGTTGCCCATGTCACTGCTTGTTTAAGGGCAATCAAAAGGGTTTGGGACTTTTAATGTAATTTTTAAATCTCAAATAACATTTGTAGATTCTTTCACCAATATTTTCCTGTAATGTTATCGAGCCCCTTGTTGGTCCTTTTTAACAAAACCCTGCCTGTTACTGCAACCTTCACCTTGAACTGATGGGAAAATGCCATCATGACCTGACTGTGCTTTAATTAGTGTCTAATTCTCAGCAGTAACTCTGGCAAGTGTGGTCACCATTTGTCCTGAGATCAGACAACTTTTTTCTTGATAGAGCTCTTATACACAGTCTCTCTGGCCTCTGCTCCTCTCTGCTTTTGTCAAACCTGTTCTTCAGTTCCCCACATTCGTCCCACAGTCTGCAGAGCGCGTAATCTCTATCGAACTGTGGGCAATATTTGGCAATATAGATCAATAGGGCGTTTTATAGTTCACGAGGCTGCAATAGTTTTTACCTGTAAGCCAAAGCTGCTTTCCCTGTTTCAGCGTGTTGGCATTGCTGTTATTATAACACAGAAGCCACTTGTCTCCACTTTTGCTGCTGCTCCAAGGTGGGAATGAATGGGTCTCATTTTTCTGTGTCTGGATAAATCTTAGTTTTATGCTCCTGCGTGGTACTGGATGGCTGATGCTTTGTGAGCTGTCTTCAACTGTTTCTCAAGATTTGCCTACTCAGACTGCTGGACACTTTTGCGGGCTAGATTTCAGTTTCCTTTCTGGATGCACAATTTCCCTGCATCACTCGTCACCTCAAGACACTTCATGTTTCTCTTTGTCTCTTGCAGTGGGCATGTTATGCAGATGATAACATGTAGATTATCCTGGTTGCAATAAAACTGTGTCCCATCCCTGTGAACCATGAACTACATCAATGGCTTATTATGATAGGTCCTCTGTATTTTGTTACAGCGCTGTAGGACCCTTTGCTGCTGAAAATGGCTGGTAGCATAATCAGCAACTGTGTAGGGCTGTGGGCACCACGCTCTGGGACAAATTCAGCACCTATTTGCAGAAGACAGGGGACCTTCATGGTGGGGATGCAGGACTCAGGGAACACACCACCTCTGAGGAACACTTATTCCTATGCTTTGTAAATACAGTAGAGTTAGGTTTCTCTTCTTTTTTTCTGGGACCTGCTAAATATACACACTTCTGGCTGTTGTTTTGCTCCGCTGGTGTGCAGCAATTCCTCTGTAGTTCTGGTTTACATCACTGGTGGCTTTCAATTAAAGAAAATTAGCTAAAACCAGGAGAGGCAGAGAAGCATACCTGGGACAATCAGAAAAATGAAAAGGTACAAGGAAGGTGAAGGAACACGACTTGTTTGTACATTGTGGCTGTGTTGAACAAAGTACATTTGCAAAGGATGGGGATGGACAGTCACGTCCATCCCCTTGGTTTAACCTCTGAAAGAGACTTTCCTACAGTTGACAGAAATAGTGGGGGCCTGGACTGAATGATCCGGTGGGCTCCTAATTTCTAACTTCAGTTAGTGATATTCTTGTAAACATGCATGCAGATAAGATTCTTCCTTGAAAAAAGCCCTGGTAGCAGGACTTCTGCCAGGCTTTGGACTAGTTTCTGGAGATTAGCGTTTCTGGAAATGCCTGGCATGACATTTCAGTTGAGTCACTACCCCTGGAGGTATTTAAAAGCCATGCAGATGTGGCGATTAGGGACATGGTTTAGTGGTGGACTTGGCAGGACTGGGTAAATGGTTGGACTCAATAACCTTAAAGGTCTTTTCCAAACTAAATGACTACGATTCTGATTCAGCAAGTCAGTGCAGCTTGCTGTGCTTCCTGCCTGCTGCAGCCAACCCCGCCGTGTGGCTGCGAGAGGGTACTGCCGTGTCCACCTAAACCAGCATGTTGTCACTCCTGCATCTTCCTTATCTTCACTGGTGTGTGGTTACTTGTTGGAAGCTGTCTAAAGTGACAAGTGACTGAGGATTTTGCGTGTCCAACTAGAGATACGTCATTGGGAAACCTCATTTTTATCTTACGGGTATTTTAAAGTAGCAACATACAAATCCACATGTCACCTGTAGAAAAGTCCCTGTGACTTAGCAGTAGGAGAGACCACATGCACTTAAGTGCAACATGAGGGGAAGCTGCATCACTGTGCTGCCTGATCCCCTCAACTGGCACTTGCCTTCACCTCCAGCTTTTTGTGGGAGGTAGTTAATGCTGAGGTGAACTGAGGACACATTTCAACTGCTCATACTTTTATATGTGGGTTATCTGAGATGCAGTTTATATGTGTGAAAGTATAGTAAGCCCAGACTGATGGCAATCAGTGTTATTGGCAAATAGTATCTACTTATTGTCACTGTCAGGATTAGTGTACAAGTAGAAGGACTTTCATAGCCACCCAGAGTAGTGTGTCAAGGATCATTTCCCCTTGAGTTTCCTTGCAAGAGACTGATTGCTGATAGAAAGGGCATAAATTTCAACCTGTTTGAGCTGGTTGTAGCTAGTTTTCCATAAAACACATTACAGTTTTGAAACCAAGGAATGCTTTTTAGAATGGATGGTGAGAGGGGAATGGCATCCATTCAAACCAACATAGCTGAAGAAATTCTGAGTGTATTTTTCATGACAAACATAATGCACACATATGTGCAAATCCATACATATAGGTAGTATTTTCATTTACATAACTCTGTAAATAATCTTGACTCACTTTTCAACAGTCAAATACCTACACAAATATCAACCACATTTTAGAGCTGTTTTGATAATTTGTTCAGTTTTATATCAATTTCTGCTCTTTTAGTGACAATATAGAAATTATTCACACAGAGATATGGTAACTGAGAGTTTATTGCTGTAATTCCTCTGTCTTGCTTTTTGGAGATAAGACATGCAGTGTGCAGATGAGGACACTGTCTAGAAAATATTGTCTTCTATCCTTTATCAGTGCCTGTTTTACAATGGGCTGCCAATCATTTTTTAAAAAGTTCTATCTATATTTGAAAATCAATATATTCAACAATATACAATCTCTATTAGAGCATTGAATTCCTCTGTGAAACATAGATTTCCTCTGTCCTAATTTCAAGTTTTTAAACACCCATGAACAGAATTTCATATGTGCCCCATTTAAAGAGATTCTAAGTTGTTCTGAGAAAACATGAATTGGCTATAGATCTGGCCAGTCATCTTTTCAGACAACTCCATGATTTGCACCCATGTGCTCACACTCATACAGGCTTCTCCTTACATGGGCTGTATAAGACGACATAAATTTCCCCAGCAAAGGTGGTCTGAAGTTTGAGTTCCCAGCTTTGCCCTATCACTTATGCATGCTGACAGTAATTTTTACACTGAGGGACAATTACAAATCTAGCTGAAGGTTGGTGTTTCTACAGAGTATCTGAAATAGCAATGAACTCCCTTATTCTTGCAGGAGCTTGCAGAAAAACCTTTCCTGTAATATGATCAGATCATCTTGTTTGGATTAGCAAGTTGTCAGTCTGGTTGTTGCTCCTGCTTGTCTTTAATTTCTGATCTAGCTACAAGCTGTGAGTTATTTGATTTGGTTCTTAGGCGGACTCATGGAAAAACTGCAATGCCTTTAGGATCACATACTGTGTGGCTGATAGTGAAAAAGCATGTCCAGTTTAGAAGTCTGCTTTTTATGAACTCCTCAGCGATGATACGAAGCGCAAACTTGAAATCCGTGCCAGGGCAGTCTGAGAAATACAGATTTTATGAGATACTTAAGGAATTTGCAAACATTTTTGAGGGCAGAACCAACAGTTGTTTCAAATATATTTATCTGCGACCTAGAAAAATTGTTCTTGTGGTTTTGTGATCTAATGTGGCTTGTGCTATAGACATCCAGAGTGATTTTAATAACCAATTCGTTACCAGTAGTCCAATTCTACTGACCAAAGACATCTTTAACAGGCATATGAGCTCTCAGAGTGCACTTCAATTACATTACACAAACAAGATACTACCGTGTATGAAAGATCCACACGACTTGTATTTTTACCTCAGTTAAAATATAACCAAAACATAATCTCTTGTACATGGCTGTGTGAGAGACTGAATCATGTGCAGCAGCACAGATATAGTGGCACTATAATAAAATTAAGTGGTTGTAAAGGATTGAAGATTGAAAAAGGCACTTTTTATAAATGTGGGGATATTAACCTCTGCAGTACTAGTAATTATATTTTATTATGCTGTGTTATATTTTATTTTATCTTACTGTGCTCTTTGTAGTGCAATAGGTGTGTATTTGAAGTGTAGTTTTAAAGCACCAATAGTACTTTTGGAAGTTGGCTGCATTTCAGTGGTGGTGAAGTGTTGAGTATGTGACTGAAATTTCAGTAGAGTTGTAGCTTTTAGTTCTCTCATTCATTTGCCTGTTCTGCTGTATTTCATCAGGTATAGGTGAGACTGACACTGGCATAGTTCCTTCACCTCTAAAGCTTTTTAAAGAAATTTAAAAAAGATATGAACGGGGCACAGAAAAGTGCCCCAAAAGGGATACTGGGAGAAGCCTCTTTTTACAGTAAGAGATGTAAGAAACTCTCTCTGTCTTTTTAACTCACATCAGGACAGGCTGACTTTGTCACCCTGAGCAGTAGCAGAAGCGAGAGCAGCATGCCATTTCTCTGGAAAGAGCAGCAACATGAAGAGTTGCTGAAGAGGGATACTGGAACTTAAAAATAAAGGATAACTTTTAATGGGAAGGTGAATAACCAAACTACTATGGGATGGCATTGTTTATCTGCCTCTTGATAACTGCTGAAATGTGTTCTAGTCATACCAAGGGACTGATTTAAGCAGAAGAAACCATTTCAATAAATAGAAAGAGAACTGGCAAGCAACATGGTTCCTTTGGTTTTAATTCCTCTGAATTATCAGTGTAGCAGTGTTTGCAGCCATGCCATTTGTGAAGTTCATTATACCTCACCCCAGTGTTTGCTGGGAAAAGATCCAAGTACATACTAGGATAGATGCTTGAAGTTTGATGCTCGATGATGCTTGGTGATAATTCCTTTCTGCTACATTCAGCAGGTTTTATGTCACTATATTCTTCATAATATCTGAGCATTTCCCTCCATGGTGGTTCCTTTAATCCCTTCTGGGACAGTAGATGCACATGTATGTTTTATGATATTTTCCCTTCTTTTGGAGAGGGATGTGCCTTGCAGTGCAGATGGGGATACGTGACGGAGAGATCCACGCTGAACTTTCTATGAGACATCAGCCCAGCACAAATATTGGGCTGAATCCTTATCAAAATCTGAGTCTTTGGGTAATAGTGTTACAGATGGACAGTATTTTGTGCTCCACCTCTTGGCAAACACACTCAATCATCTATTTGGTAAAATATCCACTTATGTACTGGCTTAATACCCAGAACATGGGGAGGAAACAAGAACATGTAAAAAGTATTTTGGAAGCATTTGGATGAGTGGTGTATGAGTGGACATTAATTAATTCATTATAATGGGCGAGTGTACATTGTTCCAAAGTGTTGCAAGTGGAAACAAAATCCAAGTTTACATCATTCTTGGGTATGCCTGGGATGGCAAGGTAATTTCTTGTTGTATAGAAATGGCACATGCTACTCACCTTCCCAGGCGTGCCAAGCAAGATTGTCTGAAACTGAACTTGAGGTGAGGAAGTGAAGCAGCTCCTGAGGTGGAATATAGGGAATGTGTACTACTGGTGTTCTCAGTGGACATTAACACCTATCAACACAGATCTATGCTAACACAGGTTTCACCCCTGTGGATACACATGGATATGGATGAGGTGTGCAGTATTGGGGTCTGCCCTCTGCAAGAGGCTAAGAGCTGCAAAGCTGTGTTTTCAACAAGGTCCTGCCTCTCTGCTCTGATTTCCAAACCCTTTACTGGACTCTTGGGTAGAAGAAAGTTTCACTGACAATGGATCAGGCTCAGAAAATCAGAAAACTAAATACTTGATGAACTGTATTTAGAGAAGCATTTGCAGAAAAGGTGTAAATAATTAATTTATATTGGTAGATAAAACCCATGGAAGGAGAGTAGATATACCCAGAGCACTCAGAGTGCTCAGACAACTGCCAGTGCTGAACCTGCAGGCCACATGGATGAATATAGCCATCCTGCTGGAAAGCAGTGAGAGCACAGGGCTGGGAAACACAGTGAGGAATGTGTGCACCCCTAATGCCATCTGTCCCTGAGAACGCTGTCATGTCTGGCCTCCTCACTCCCTTCCTCCCTCCTAGCAACTGCTATGCACACACAGAACCCATCTCTCCCTGTTAAAAGCTGTAGAAAACCCCAGCACTCCTTTGGTCTTCAATAAATGCTTCTCTTAAACCCTTGAAACTGCCTCACATAACTCTGGGTATCCCAGCCCATGAACTTTAGGAGCTGGGCTTCCTTATAAAAATTACATCAGCTTCCTTTCTGGGATTTATATAGGATACCTCCATGGCTACAAGGGTCTTGTGCTCTCAGCTGACTGCAGCACAAGTTGGTGAGGAGCACTAATGTCAGCAAAATGTAGCAATGTTCATCAGTGCGATTCCCTTTGCAGTGTGTCTGGCCTCCCCTCTTCATGCTCTGTTCTCTGTGCCCGTGTTCTCACGAATGTTTCTGGTTCCTATCATGGGGTGGAAAACCTTCCCTTGGCAAAAAGGTCCCCCCTTGACCATTTTCCTTCATCTCAGTTGTTTGTTCCCAGATGAATTATTGATCTGGTGCTGGTAGCCTTGAGCATTGTTTCCAAACACCAGAGACAGAAGCTGCTTGGAAAAGCAATGATGAAACCAGAATGATAATTGCTGTTAGTTATGAAGCATTTTTGCAGTTTCAACCAGGCAGGGACCAGTGGGTGGCCAAGGCATGGCTGAGGAACAGAACTGGTCTCAAAACTGAGAAGTTTGCTCATTTAAAGGTGAGTCAGGCATCTGGGTGGTTCGGATAAATTATTGGCAACAGATATCAGTCCATAGACCTCTGTTTTCTTCAGCATGAGAGAAATAGGGTGGTTTCTGAGCTTGGAGGTTGGAGCCTGCCTGAAAATGGTCCCTCTTGACCATTCCAAGAGGGACCACATCAGTCACTCCATCCCTCCTTCCCTTGCTCCCCCTGTTTTGGCTCTCTGTGACCCTGCTTTTCAGCAGCCTCTGCAGCAATTCCCCTTCTGAAATTTATTAGAGGAACAAATTGCTAATACTGAAAATGACCTGTTCACCTCCAGATGCCTTCAAGTAGGCTGTTTCAGGGAATTTCATGTATTTTTTTCAGTAATGATGTAAGTTGGCAATGGAGAGCTTTCTTTGCAGGACATATCATTAAATAGCCCACGCGCTGTGCTGGCCGTTACACGTGTGCCCTTATGCCCTCCATTGGAACCAGTAAAAGGTGTGTCATGAGGCATGTTATTCCTACAAATGAATCAATTCACTAACCCATTTTTTAGCAGCAGCATTAGGTTTCTCTGTTCCTTGTAACCCTGAAGCGCTGGGTGGATGCTGTCTGTGGCTGGGTGATGTCTCTGAAGCTGAAATGACCCAATGACCAGCTAAATAGATTTTTGTCTCCAAAAAATATGTGCAAGAAGCTGCCTTGCCAGCATGCACATGGACTGCTCCCATGGACTGCTCGGAAGGTGTTGCATTAGAGTCTTCTCCTAATGACCTGTGGGATCTGTGAGTTATGCATTAGGCTAATCTTTCCAGGAATTTGACTTGAAAGCTTACCACATTTCTGAGTACAGGACGTGCCCATGCAAACGAACAGTTGGGTGTCTGAGCTTCTATTTGGCTGTATTTATTCTAGATATTTATTGGTTCTTGCTCTTGAGGGGCTTTTCAAAGTCCAGTGTAATGTCAGATGTGCCAAACACTGCAAAAAAACCAGCTCATCAATCTTGATGGATTTTTGTTTGTCACTTATAGGTTAGGGCTGGAGATTCAGCCCTTTTATAAGCATACTGTGTTCTTTTAAACATGTATGTAAGGACATTGAGGCATAAGGTTTGCATTTGCTTTGCAATGACCCACGCCTGCAAGTGAACACAACGATTCTTTATTTTCCTGCTTCCCATGATGGTAGGACTCCCACAGCCTGCTGAGCCTGGCTGGCACTAAATCCCTGAAGCTTGGGGCTGACGTGCTAACAGGGGGAACAGCCTTCTGTTGCAGAAGGACAGCCCATCTCCTGCTGAGTCTTGCTGTGGCTGCTGCATCACCTGGACCCTATCGTCTCCTCGCCGTCTGTTTCTGGCATTCCAGCCCATCAGTCTACTGCAGCCATCAACATAGACTTTCCAGGGGAAGTTGTGCAAATGTCCCTGCTTAATCAATTACTGGGACATTCTGGCTGCTAAATTTCTTAATTTATTTCTAGATTTTGAGAGGGGAGACACTTGTTGGACAGGGGAGGCTGAAACACACGCAGAGATCTGGCGCTCAGGCGTGCTCTGCCCTGTGTACATAAACTGAGCAGTGCAAGGCTGGCCAGAATTGAAAACAGGGTTTCCAGTGGTAAAGTGAGCAAACCAGCTGTTACTTATAAGGAGCTCTGGCTTTGCTGTCTGAAGGTCCTGGCTGGGAGCTGCTCTGTGCAGGGTGTTGGATGCGTCATCACGAGGAGACTGCCCTTGCAATGGGCACAGCAAAGGCAGTGGGGGTGACTCACAGCCAGAGTCAGGATTTGGACATGTGGAGAGTCAGGTTGTCACCGCAAGAACCAAATCCCTCTCACAGTGGAAGGATTCCTGGAGGAACACCAGGGCTGGGGTGGTGTAGGGAGGTGTGCAGTCACAGAGCTGGAGGGGCAGATAGGTTTTCTCCCTCCAACATGTGAATTTGTGGGTCTTGCACTGCGCTCAGAGCTCTCTTTTTGGCAAGTGCTAAGCTGGTCTCAGCTCTCTCCTGGCTGGAGATGGCTGGTGGGGAGATGACCCTTCTTCTGCTTTCATCCCCCACCTAGGGCTGCATCTCACTTTTCAGCCAGGGCATGTCTTGGTTTGGGTCAGTGTTTCAGCCACACTGATTGATTTCAGAGATTTTCATGTTTGAAGCACTGAAACAATGTAACTTGATCAGCAGAGAGGCAGTCTGAGTCCCTGCCCCTTTTGCATGGGACCTCCTATGTCCTCCCTAAGCTCCCCTGTCTGATTCACTATCACCTTTTGAAGGGGATATTTTGGAAGGTGAGTGATAGGAGCTACAATAGACAGGTTTTCAGATTTCTTTCATCTCCAGCTTGCAAGGTCCTGCAAAGCCACAAGAATGTCAGAGCAGAGGTGAGAGCTGTCCCTGGAACAGAGCCAGGAGAGGGGAGTCTGTGTTCCCATCTCTTCCACCCTGTGCTCTTACCCAGGGGAGCAGGAGAGGTGCAGCAAAGTTTACTTTCACCCAAAATATACTGAGTAAGGAATTAGTCTAGCAAACAATCTCATTCTTCATAGAGAAATACTTGAGCTGGTTTTGCTGTTGGCTACAGCTGTGCTGCACCATGGCTTCCCAGTGAAGTCACTGAGCCCAGCTGGGTGTAACTGAGGGTGGTGCTCACATTGTCTGGGTTAAATGTCAGCAAGGAACAGCAACAGTTGAACAAGATGGATTTCTAAGCATTTCCCCTCTTCTGGTCACACACGGCCCTCATTCTTGGACGGTTGAGTCAAAAAGACAAGAGCAAAGTTATTTTAGATGGAAGAGTACCTAAATGTTTTGTTCTTTGTGTATAGAAATAAACAGAAGTCAATTCTGGGTCCTGTAAATGTCAACACCCAGTTTTCTGTGTATATAGCCCACCTGCTAGGAAAATCTAATGAGTTCCTACTCTGCTTTGAGTCTGAGGGATAAACGGGATCCATTGCTCAGCCCACAGGGTTACTGACCATGTCCAGTCAATTTTGGGTGTTACCTGTGCCTGGCTGACCCACAGCTCTGTTGTGAGTGGACTCCCTTGGCCCACCAGACCCCAGACCTTGTGCAACTCCTTGGTCACTTTGGTGCCGAGTTGGCTCTCTTGGTTGGGGACAAATATCTCCTTCTCTGGTCACCACCAGCCTATCACCATTTGTTGTGTTGCTATTTTCTTCCACCTTGGTAGCAGATGTGATTCTGCCTTCCTTCATGTTGGGCAAAATCAGCTGGGCCAGCTCAGAGCTGCTGCTGAACCTGTTTGATCCAAGCCAGTGGTCACAGTGCTCTCTAGCAGATGGACCATAACATGCTCTGGGAAGTGTGAGCCACTCCTCTCTGAAGGGATCATCTGTCTGTTTAATCTGATGGAAATGGTGTGCCCTGAGCTTGCTGGTCTTGCACTGGAACAGCTTAAGGAGCGCTCATGTGCTCCAGGTGAACTCTGGCAGCACTAACAGTGAGCCAGGCAGTGAAGATGGGCAGATGGACAGCAAATGTTCATGGCTGCTCCTGCTGGACTCAATGGGGATGTTTCCTCTTGGATTTGAGAGGAAACGCATGCAGGTTAGCTACTTCTGCTTAACTCCGTAACTGGCTTCAGTTAATGAGAAAATGCTATTCAAACTCAGGTCTTGAACCTGCAGGTGTAGTCAGACTGTACAACAAAACTCCTGTGTTAGGTGTCCAAAGTTTCTCACCTACCATGTCCACTAGTGTGATTACAATAGGCGATAGGAGAATTTTGAGAAAAATCCATGGTTCTAAGCCTTTCCAGGGACTGTGACTCTGACATTGGGACAGATGTGAAATATCAGACCTTTCTTTCCTCTGATACCAGTTTGTCAAGGTCATGTGTAAGGCACTGACTCTCCAGTGGTGGTGTAGAGAGAGACAACCCGAGGGGAGCTGCTGTCAGAGAAAGGTCTGCTGTAAGAGCAGGCCTCTAAGCAGTTAAAGACTTGCATATTTACACTGAATGTTTTGTTAATGTTGGTCTTCCAAGAAACCAGTTACAAAACCTGCCACAGGACTGCTTCTGCAACTGTGTGCTAGACAGCAACTTGTGTCCAGGACAGGGCCTTGTGAACTGCTGTCTAGGAAACTCTTCTGCACAAGGCAAAACCTTGGTTTTCTGTGCCTGCTGTTCCGTTTTATTTGTGAAAGCTGTTCTGAAATATTGTTCTTAACTAGATACCAATTTGAATTAGCCTCCTCCTTGCTATCCTTTTCATGGTGGTCAGTTAAGACTTGATTTTTCAATCCTTGACTGAAAATTTGTTACTGGGACCAATATATCCAAGTCAGTAGCAAAGGAGAGATTTTTATTTTGGTTTTAACCTGTCCTACTAGTAAGCATAGATACAGTTCCATTTTTAGAAAAGTATGTGAAACTGGACTTAATTAATGTTCTTTCTACATGAAGTTGAACTCTTCTATGTACATGTATTTGTAAACTGGAAGTATATCAGCAGTGGGAAAGGAAACGGACAACTTTTGCTGTCTCCATGGGCTGGTGTGGTTATAGGTACACAATGTGCACATATAGAGAAAACTGCAAAGCTACAATTTCCCAAGGCATGAGGTGACGTTGGTAAGCTTGCTTAATCTTGCAGCTGTTGGCTACCATGCACGGACAGCAAAGCCAGCTCTGTGCAGGACAACACTGCATCCAGTACATGCATTGCTTGGAGCTCTTCTGCTCCCTTCTGGTGAAGTCTTAAAATCCAAACAGAGAAGATTTTCTGCACATCTCAGTTGAATATTAGGATTGCTCTCAGCAGCTCTGTGGTCAACACAATCCCTGATGTTGGTGGAATAGGAAACAGGCGGTGGAGATGAATGTGCACCATCATCAAGTAAGCAGAAACACTCATGGGTTCCATTTCTCTTCCCTTTTCAGGGAGTAGCCCACAAAACTTCATGGTAACCAGTTTCTTCAAAAGACTTTTGAGGTCCTCAGAGAACATGTGCTCAAGAGTCACAGTTACTACAGTAACTTACTGATTTCTTTTCCTCTGCTTGGGGCTTGCTTTTCTGCCGTTTCCTTTTCCTGGTTATTGTATTCCTTATGTTGAAACTCAGGGACTTCCTCACCAATCTACAGCCCAGACCTCGCAGCAAGGGCACAGAAGTCTCCTGCTCATTTTGGTATAGAGACAGGTTCTGTCTCACAAGAGTGAAGAACTTTAGAAGCAGCAAAGTACTGCCCACTGTACCTCAGCACCGTGATGCTTGTCTGAAAGTCAATATGCTTATTCTGAACCAAAATTAAATATACTGTTAAATTAAATGAAAGAGAATTTATAACCATGACTGAATTGAATTAGAATCCTCTAATCTTTGGCAAAGCATGGCTGTACCACATTCAGATTCGGGGTCACTTCCTTGTGTGGCCAATGCCATTGTCTGGACCTCGAGGGGTGGCTTGCCAAGCAGACTGTAGCTGGTGCCACGGGTTCACATTGCAATGTTGCTCTGGGGATACAATGAGCTAATTCTACACACCTGGCTCTGGCTGCAGTTCCCAGGGTGAAAAAAATCAGCTTTATTTGTAATCACAGTTCTAACACACACAACTGACAATGCTAAACAAAAGGCAGTTAAAAAAGAAGCACAGTGTTTATTACCTAACATGTTTTTAAACCCTCATGATGTCTAACCCAAAAATACTGCTCTTAGAGGGTGTAACTCATGTCTTTAACCACCGAGATTTGACAATAGCAGGTAAATTAGCAGGTTGCAATACAGGCAACCTCTCTTAGAATGTCACTCTGCCAATCCTGTTGCAGGGTTGGACATGAGATAGGTGTATTTTCTAAGAACCTACATAGGCTGTGGACCAGCAATAGTTAGATATGTTCAAATCCAGTGGAGCTTTGCTGGCTAAGCAAAGTGTTCCTGTGTAAAAAGCAAGAGGGTAAAAAAGCCTTTTGTTTGGATGAGTTGTATTACTCAGGCTAAACTGTCCCAGCATGAGGGCTTTTGTAAGCTGTCTGCACTCATTTCTTCATGCTGATATAGTTATATCGGAGAAATTTTTAGAATAGACTAATCTTATCTTACTACCGACAGTCATCTCTCCAGGTGTCCATGGCATGGAATATAAATGGGTTATTAATCATCACCAACCAGCTACTGTTAAATTTTTCTCAAAATTAAAATACCATCCTATTGGTTTTCTACCATTTTCCTGGCTATCAAATGGCTACTGCTTGGCTTAAGCGATTCTTTTCTACTACAACATATAACCCATTATGTTGAAAGTGCTCTCCCATCTTTTTCTCATCTTCGTCTTCCTTCTCAGCCTTCTGCTAGCATTCCTTTTTTTGTCTAACCTCCCACAGACTACTACTTTTAAAGGTATGGAAGCCAGATCACCACTAGGAAAAGCTGCTGATTTATAATGCTGTTGTTATAGCCATTTGCACTTCTTTTCCATTATTACTTTTCTCTGTCTACCTGTACCAGGTGTGGGAGTCTCAGGCTTGCCTTTCAGACTTTGCTTTTTTTTCCCCCTTCAATACATAGCCTTCTATCTCCTACTCACCTGTATCCTATCAAATACTTATGAGTATTCTCAGTGTCCTCCAGCTGTGCTCATGCACTTCTAGGGGGCGTGTGTCCAGCAGAACTCAATGGCAGACTTTCAAAGGAGACCATATGAAACAGAGAACAAAACCACTTTTTTTTCTCTCCAAGGTCTACATCTATAATAAATACTAATGTAAAGAACCAGTAGACTAGTGACAGCCAAGGGGGAAGGTGTGTGTGTGCACAGAGGCAGTTAATTCATAGGTAATAATTAGTATACCTATAGGTTTTCAACTCATAGGTACTTGTTAGTATACCTATAGATTTCCACACTTCAAAGTGATATTGAATTATAAAAATCTCTGTTTATGTCCTTGCCTAGTTTCTCCATTTTTTTGCTATTCATCTTCATAGACTGTAAACTCTGAGGAAGAGAATTCATACTTTTGCATAACACCTAGCAACCTTGATGAGGTACCTAGGACGCAGGTATTTAATAATGGTGTTATTATTAAATAAAAGTGAGTGTGCTGCTTGTGACTCCAGGGTCTCATGTCTCATTTATCCACAGCTACATGCAATTTCTTGATAAAATCTCTTTGGAACCTGAGGAAACTGGAGCGTCTTGGACTTGGAGCATAACAACAAGAACGTGCAAACCTTAGAGCCTCTACTGAGAGTAAGTTAAGAAATAAACTATGATTTTGATTTTCTGGGCTTCATGCTGTGCAACTGGGTTCTTGTGACAACTGGCACTCTTATTCACATGACATGCCTCAAGCCCTATGAATTCTGGCTAAGGTAGCACCGCAGCATAGATTGTCTTGTGGTATAGATCCATGGGCTTCCACAGTCAGAACTGGAAGCTGACAGTCTTAAGATTTATCTTTCCCTCATACTGTGGAATGGCTAAGCTTTGGCAACTCTAATTCTAAGTGTGGTTCACCACTGACTTTGTTAATTTTATTCCTGGTTTTCCTATTGTCTTTAACTAAGAGGTGACAGGTGGAGATATGGGTGGCTTGGTCTGACCCAGGGAGGTTCAGCAGCTGACTTGCCAGGAGCACACAGCAATTAGCAATCCCTTGGAGTTAATGAGCCCAGATCCCTGCATGATCTTGAGTCTTGCTGAAGGTCTGGGCAGAGATCTCACTGTAGGGACTCATTACATTCAGGTAAGGTTTGTAGCCAATTGTCTTCTTTATGCATTGGACTATGCTGTCTTTTAGTCCTGAGAAAGAGCAAGAAGGGGGTTAATGTACAAGGGTTTTTCCATGTCTGGATTCTGGTGCATCCCATCCAAAATTTTAATGGAAAGCTCTCTTCTCCATTCCTATGGGCCAGATACTCAGCTGGTGTGAACGCAAATGCCATGGCTGCTGTGTTCTTTGACGCAAGGTTGGGGCTTAGCTCATGGTGGTGTTGTGTCTGGAAATATTTTTATCCTTTAGAGATATTTACCCCCTCTCCCCCTCTGTCTCCTCAAGGATTCTGTCTTCTCAACAAATGTACTCCTCTGTCTGGAACATATGGAGAAAGTATTTTCTTCCATTCCTTCACCACTCAAAAATGGTCAAATCAATTTGGCTAAAATTAAAACCTTTTGGGTTGAATCTTAGCCTAGAAAACTTCATCTCCCAAAGGAATCCTTAAAGAAAGTTGTGAGCAATTTCCAAAAAAAGGTGGAGTTGGCTTGGAAAACAAAGCTAGGGTAGAAACCAATTGGAAAAGCCCTTTGGTAGCCATTACACCCATGTCTTCTAGTGTGCAAATCTCACTTTGATTGTCACATGAGGAGAAATGGTGGCTGTTGACTTCTGCAGCCTTATACAGTCAGCAGGGTAATCAATTCCAGTGACTAATGCATGCCCTTCACCACCTTGTTTTTCATCTCTTTAGGTCTTTGTGTGTCTGCTTTTGGCTGGAAATTTAAACAACTAAGTATTTGGTACCAGACCTTGCAGACTTTAGAAGGTCAAGTAGCTTTTCAGGTTTTGGATTGTTTAACCCACTCCCTTGAGATTTACCCAAAATTAAATAAAATGCCGGCATCTTTGTGGATGAAATAGTGGCGGACACACTGGTGAAGGAGAAAGAAGACTTATTTCTTCCAGTAAAACTTAGATAGTTTTGTTCTAATTAAGTGAATACTGTCCTGATAACTGTCCTTCTAAATTAGGAATAATTTTCTTCTTTGATTTTCTTGGATATTAAATTGAATCAGAGAAACCTCTGTACTTGGATGTGTACCAGTTACAGTAGTGAGTGAATCACTGGTAGTTTGATGATTTCAGTATGAGAAAGTGCTAGCATGTGGTTGCAACCAGGTGAAGAACATTATCTGATTTAGGGTGGATGATTAGGACTTCTTGTTCAGAGTGATTCATCCAACGAGAGAACCCGTCCAAGGAATAAGCTGTTCACACCAAACGAACTTTCAAGCCCTGTAGCACATCTGACATCAGTGTTATTATAAACATATTTCTAGCACTTTATATCAAGAAAATAGGACTTAATGACTTGCATGAAATGTCTGCTTTACCATAGCATTAGTTTCTTAGTGGCACTGGTACCTTTGCTCTAGCACTATGCACTAACACAGGTAGGACTGAAGTCTGGTTGACTCTGATTTCTCATGTGCCTTCAAAGCCTGTACAGCAAATCCACAGTCGTTATGATCAGAACAATTCTTTGTAGCATATCCAGCAGACACTTGTCATCTTTGCCCTTTCTAGCACTTGGAACATGTTAATTTACACTATGGCCCAATTTTTACCATCATATCCTGTAGCACATAATGCAGTGTTAGGCATGGTATCATTAGAAAACAAGGAAAAGCAAAAGAGCTTTTAGGTAAATCCTGGTTGTTACTCTAAATCCCATTGTTACACAATACACATATCTTGAGGTTTGGCTTTTACAGAGAAAAAGAGACTCTCTGTATATTTACCCTTTTAGCACCCATCCCCTGCTTTGCACTCTGTATGTCACTTGGTGTATTGATGAAAATGTCACTATCACAGCTGCTGGATACTCTGAACCACGTTTTTGCAGTTGAAGAACCACTATCCTCACACTGAATATCAGTGTCTTGAAAATAAAACCTCTCTAGATGAACTGGGGGATATTTTGAATGCCTATAGAAGACTGAAGGATATAGACAAAACAGGACCTGGAGTCTGTAGTCCCTCTCTCAGCTCTGAGAAGTGGCCTGGGGGATGTCTGAGCTTTCTGCTTGGCAGTGTGTGCCTTCAGGCCATCCTCATTTGCTGCACAACCAGCCAGTGACCCATGCCTCAGGCATCATCCAGGGCATGCATGATCTCATCCACCCAGGCACACACAGCAGCTGACTGTGCCCCCAGGCAAAGCCAGCTGGGCTTTCTAAAGACAAGCACAGGCAAGCAAATGGGAGCCTGTACTGCTCAAACCTGCTCTTTCAACACAGGCACAACCTCTCTTTCTCAGATTTTCCCATCTGTCAATCAGGAACTGTGATACTGACCTTCTTTACTCGATACTTTGACATATACTGAAAGGCTTTTTTCCTTCTGTCAGGCTTCCTAGCCATGCAGAAAAATCCCTTTGCTGCCTCTGCTGAGCTGACAGCAAAGAAAATACTGTTGGGGAGGACAAAGTTGATCTCTGTCTATCCAAAAGCTTGCAATCTTAGTAGAAAGTAGTGATTATGGATAGATAAATATTTTGGGGTCAGCATGGGATAGCTGTTGTAGATGAGGTAATGCACCTCCGAAGCATATGGCCATATACTTCCTGACCCAGTGTCACCCAAAAACATTGCTAAGTGCTGTATATGAAGACACATTGTGAATCTGTGATGCAACTGTGTAATGAAAATAGGAAGTTTTTTTACCCCATTGAGCAATTTGATAGGATCAACCATATTAAGAATTTAAATACATCGAGGGAAGGAGATAACACAGTAGAAGACTTTTCATGGCTCAACCAAAAGCATCCAATCACTCTCTCCCTCCCACCCTCTCTTTACTTGGTGTACCCAGATGGCCACATAGCACATGCACTGTAAAAGACTGAGCCACAGCCTCCCTCTGCTGATCTCAACAAGGTCTGGTTTGATTGCTCTGTTTTTTCTGGATTTCCTCAGGCACAGCCAGTGTGCACAGCTCTGCTTTTGACCACTGCTGTGAATTGAAATCATGTGGGATATTTCACTTGCTGAGCCACCTCCAAATCTCAAACTTCAGACAATGCTCTGGCTGGAAATCTCATCTTTGTACACGGGTTGTGCTAGTTGAGAGCGCATATAGGACAGGGAGGCTATTGCCAAGCATGATGCGGTCCTGAGGAATATACTGAACTTGGTTAGATAAATGGATAATATTACTTGACCTCACTAGTTAACACCAGTTGAGGACTTGGTCTTTGTGCTTAAATGAAGCTGCAGTCAGCTTAGAATGTGGAGCCTTCTCTTGACAATTTAGTGTTTTCCTGGTTTTTCACAGGTTTCCTTCCAACACTGGATACTTTTTAGAATATCCTGTGGGGTAGCAGCTCTACACTGCAACATGACTTTCCTGTCCCCAGATTTCACTGGAGGAAGTGGTTTTCCTCAGTCTCCCCAACACAAAATAGCCTGTATTATTCACAGAGGTGCAAAACCAGGAGGGACCAGGGAATTGGGGGATTCTTGTGACCCATTCCTGGCCCATGAGCTACTGCCCCCCTCAGCAGCACTCCACCCAAACCCTCATCCCTGTCCTCCACAGGAGTCATATGGAAAGTCACAGGGAAAAGCAGAATGGATGCATTAGAAACATTATTTTAGGGGAACAAGGGACACAACAAACTGTCCTCACACCAGTACTCCTCGTGTGATGTCAGTGTTGGAACATGTAGTTATGGGAAGACCAGCAGTGAATTTGCCAGCTGGGAACAGAGCAGTGCCAGGCAATGGCCAGGCCCTGCTCCCCTGATTGTTTATATAGGTCATGGGAGCTGCTTAGAAAGACAGAGGTTGTCTCCTACTCTGTATTTGCTCTGTACCTACTGCAGGGCTTAGTGTGGGGTGGCTATTTTGGAGATACCATTCAGTGGACCAAAATTAGGGATCAGGACTTCCTGTGTGGGAGTCCACATCCAAGGTTACTTTCCATTTTACAGCTGTAAGATTGACTTCAATAAACAGGTCAGTACTGTGCCAGCGGGTCCTCACAGACAATGTTATGGGTTGTTTCTTATGGGAATCATGGGGGGGGGGGAAGCAACTTGCCTACCGTACACTAACACAGATTTTATGTTGAGTTTGAAGCCATCTTCTTCTTGTCCATCTGCTTAACTTTTAGATAAATTGACTGATGTATTCACGTAGACTTAAAAAACTTCAGGGCTTTTATATTGCATGTGGCTGGCTGAGTCAATGGAATGTCTCTTCTCTTTGAAGGTGTGTGGGAACAAGATCAGTCTGCGCTCTGCAGGGTTTTTGGAGGTACCCAAGCTAGCCTGGAGCAGATGGGTACATCCACATCTCTTAGAAAAACATCTTGCAGAGATCTTGCTCAGGTACCTGGAGTGGCATGAGAAGCACAGTTAATTATATGGGGTTCAATTAAGGATGTCCTGTCTGTGTAACATGTCAATTAGGGATGTATGGTGTTCCCAGACTGGGAAAGACTCACTGCTCTAGTGACAACAGTTCTTGCATGAAAATGGGTTTGGCATATACCGACAGCAGTGTATGTTTATGAGTCCTGAGAGAGATCTCCTGAGTGTTTGGGCTTCAGAGCTGGAATTTGCTAAGGCCTGGAGTTGTTTAGCTGAAATGGAGGGGGGGAAGGAAATTTGCACCTTTTGGCCCTAATTATTGCAGTGTTCTTTGCAAACTTCCTAATGAATTTCAGTGAAAACTCTCATACTCAGAATGAACAGATCATCCATACTCTGAGGACACTCTGCTTCCTTGGGCTTTTGGACCAGGTTTTTGAGTCAAGGAAGGCTCCTGCTCTCTTTATGGGCTTTGTTTAAAACTCAGATCCTCTGAAAACAGCAAGCTTAACGTTGAACCTTTGACTGCTGAACATGGTATTTATATTTGCTCACATCCACAGAAAACTGCACATGCCTGCACTTAGACAGAGAAAGACCTGAAAATCCCCATTCCATTCAAAGGACAGATTTGCCTTCCATTCCTCTGCCAGGAATTCTTAGTCAAATCCTATGGAAAATAGTCCTATCTGAGTAGTAAATCTCAGATGCTTCTGCATGTTTATTTTCTATTTCCATCTCATTGGCCCAAGTTCATTTTTAACCTTTGATTAGGACAGCTATGCAGTGGAGGCAGGCTGAGTGGGGTATGTTTTTTTTCCCCCTTCCTAGCTATTCTTTTTTTTTTTTTTTTAAAACCGTCTAGCAAAAGAGAAGGGCAGATGGTGATAGAAAGATTGGCTTTGCTTAACAGTGCAAACAAGTGATCCCTCCTTCTTCCTCTCCCCTATGAAAGGTTAGACTGGAACCAACTGACCTGGTGCTGCTTCAGCCAGCTCCAGAGGGATGATAACAGCCAAGGGTAAAAACAAATGAAATACTTGCATGGTTGTAGTTTTCAACAAAGCTCTACAACTGTTTATGTCAAATCAAGACCAGCCTGTTCCCCATGCAGTACTTGCTCTTTGATCTCTTCAGTGCATAGGTTGAATGTCTGGCACACATTCAACTCTAGGTGGGCTCCTGAAATGGGACCTGAATTGAATTCAGTGCAGTAACTAGACCTAGGTAACTGACATGGAATGATGCCTTTAAAATTCCTGCAGTTTGGGCCATGGGCTGGGGGCCCGGATCTGCCTTTAAATCAGCTCCTTAGTGCCTCTGGGTATGAAAAATTTAAAATATTCCCTACCTAGAACATAGTGGTCTTGGTAAAATATAGGATCAACAGATATAAAGATGATCAGTGCCACTTGTCTGCACTGTCCAGCCTTAGGAGTTTATAGGGACTCTTTATAAGCAACAATAATCTTTCTGTAAGATCTACAGGAATGAAGTACTTTTCTATTCCGTGACCACAGTTGCACAAAGAAAAAACTTTTTACTGTAAATCAATCACTTTGATGTAGTTCATTTTCCAGTGAAAGTCTGCACAGGGCATGTCTGCTCTCCTGTCCAAATGCTGCTCTCCATTCTGATTCAGAGACAGCATTTGAGGAGCAGGATCTGGTTTCTAATCCCAAATTTGCATGCCATCACTTCAGTCAGATTTATGTCTCCAACACCCTAAAAGCCATTGACACATATCTGGAACCCCAAACTATATTCAGGCAGAAGACAAATGCCCTACAATCAACCTGGTCCTCACTATAGTGATCTAAGGTGCACAAGTCCATGAGACCTGATTAGACACATCTGCAGATTCTGAGGAAATTGGTGGATGAAGTGGCTAAGAGACTTTTCATCTTATTTGAAATGTCGTGGCAGTCTTGTAAAGTTCCCACTGACTCAAAACCAGAATATATAACCCCCATTTTTAAAAAGGAAAAAAAGGAAGACCCAGCGAACTACAGGCAGTCAGTCTCCGTTTCTGGAAAGATCATGGAGCAGATCCACCAGGAAACTAGGCACATGGAAATTAAGGAGGTGATTGATGACAGCCAACATGGCTTCACTAAGGACAAATCAGCCCTGAAAATTTGGTGGTCTCATACAACAGAGTAATTGAGTTGCTGGATAAGGAAAGAGCAACTGACACCATCTACCTGGACTCATGCAAAGTATTTGACACTGTCCCACGCATCATTCTTGTCTCTAAACTGAAGAGATATGGATCTGATAGATGGACCACTCAATGGACAGGGAATTGACTAGATGGTTGCACTCAAAAAATTGCAGTCAATGGCTCAATGTCCAAGTAGAAAGCAGGGACGAGTGGCATCTTAAACTAAAACAGGGCAGGTTTAGGTTAGATGTTCGGAAGAAATTCTTCACTATGAGGGTGGTGAGGCACTGGAACAGGTTGCCCAGAGAAGTGGTAGATGCCCTATCCCCTGGAAGTGTTTGGGATCAGGTTGGATGGGACTTTGAGCCACCTGATCAAGTGGAAGGGGTCCCTGTCCATGGCAGAGGAGTTGGACTAGGTGATCGTTAAGGTCCCTTCCAACCCAAACCATTCTATGATTCTTTCTAGGAGGAAATTTATTACTTCCTGAGGTAGGTCCTGTCCCCTTTTTAACTTAGCCCAGGAAAGAAGGACCTGGGAGCTGCCACCAGCGCACTAATGTTTCTGGGAGACTCCTTGGGAACATGAGAGGGCAGGTAGCAGGGCATAGGGATGGTGAAGCACACTGGATGCAATTTGTATTAAATCTGAGTCTTGTCTCAGGGTTTGGCTTTGCACTACCTCCTGTAAGAGCTGTTGGAAGAGCTGATTTGGAGACAGGGTATCAGGTAGAGTCTTCCAGTCCTAGGTGCAGGTTTTGACCTCTACCAGGTCAAACTCTGTGCCACCTAACCACAGGCATTCACTTTCCTGGCAATGTATTTACATTAATCAATGCTGCTATCTGCTGCAGAGGATCTGGGGGTCTTCGCTACCTGCCTCACACCAGTGGGATGTGACATACCTAACCGGATCAGTTTCTTCCGCCTTCACTCTGCCAACTGTCCTTGCCTGGAGCAGCCACACACTCCCTGGAGACACTAGGGAACAGGACAATGGCAAACGGCACATTTAGTGAAAAGCTGCAAAACTGCATTAGCGAACCAAGAGTTTATTTCAGAGGTTATCACACAGAGTTTGGGAACAATGTTGCATTAAACTTCACACCAGTTTAAGGTCAAAAAAACAACAATGTATTCCAATTTGTTGAATAGCTTCAAGGCATGGACTTGCTATTTACAAATGTTTGGTGCATTCAAGAGATATTCCACCAATGCCATCTGTGCAATGAACTGCACATCGTATGGTCAGGCAGAATTTATGAGCCCTTTTGGAGCATGCCAGCATCCTAGACCTGGCAGCTGTGTTTAACACTGCTCTGGTGGCCTCCAAAAGCAGACAATAGGACAAGCCCAGCTACACTTCCTTGGTGATGTAATATAGATGACATCAAGTGAGAACTGCTGATAACAAGCAGTTATCCTGATTGGTGCCAGTGTGGTACATCAAGATGAGGCTCAGGTTGGAGCTTGGTGTGATGCTGAGCTGGAAAAAGAGGCAGCATGAAAATATGGAAATTCTGCCAGTCAGTAGACACTATGGAAGAAATGCCATGTACAAGCAGAGCTTTATTTGCAAGGCATGATGCTGTCACCAGGAACTTCAGTGTAGCCTACTAGGGTGGTAAAGTCTCCCTGTGGAGTGGACCATTCTTTAACTCAGCTGACGAGCTAAAAATAAAGTTTAGGACTTATTACCTAACAAATTGTTTCTGACAGCATTTCTCTATATCTTCCTTAACCTCCTGGATGGAAATGTATGTATTGATTACTACGAATTTTCAGATTTACTTCTAAATACAAATTAAAGTCAGGACCTTTGAAATTATGAAGGTGAGTGTACCTACATTACCCTTTACTTGCACCTGCATTTCCCTGTTGGACTCCATTTATCTCCCCTCATGATAATGCAGTGTCTGGGAGAGGGTTGACCAGATACGTTCGTTCTGTCCATAACTTGCTGGTGTCCAGCTCTCATTTGCTTGGATTGTCAATATGACTTCCAGATGTTGCAACAGACCAAGTAAACTGCATTTCTTAGCCAGCTCATTCTGTAGGCAGACAAGACAAGATGGAGAGAGTTTTTGCAATAGGATTTTTTCTAATGCTGACAGAGGAATCCTGTGGGCTGTAAAAATGTGTGGAAATCTCATTCCTAGTAAATTTTCTGAAGCTGCTGGAGGTTGGTTGCTAAAGGAAATATGCACAGGTTCTTCTTTTAGTTCACTCATTTCTGCTGCTTTGAATGCAGGTATAGTTTCCTTGGCAGATGACAGAAGCTTTGCATGTGGCACTGCTGAAAAGGAGCCTTTTTTGCTAGCCACACATGTACAGGAAATACATAGCTTTCTGGGATTTATTAAAAGTACTGTTTTTAATAACTTATCTAGTGTGACTGATGGGAAGGAAAACCTCTCTAGTCACACAGAAGAAGATTCCAAACTGTCTGTGTTCAAGGGAAATAGAAGATTTATATAGTAGTTAACGTGGAGCTGTTTCAGCAACCATTGTGAAAAGCAGTGATGAACTGCAGTCAAGATTCAGAAGTCATCAAGCAAGTCTGCCCTAGTGTTCAAGGGATGGTCATCAAATAATGTAAGAAGCAATGAAAGTCAGGAGAAAAATCTTCTGAGGGAGAAGTTCACAGCTGGGGAAATAAAGATTCCCCAGACACCCAAGTGACTGTGGGACAGAGGTGCTGCAGAAGACCATTAGAGTATGGATCTTGTCCTTAGAGCAACTGGAATATTACAGTGACACAAATATTTTAAATTCAATTTCATGTGACCTAATTCTAAAGATAAATTTGTGGGGTAATCTCAGGGAGGTGAATACATTTCCCTATATAGATAAGTGGCCAATTCATCCTCTGATGTAAATAAGCATATATCCATTATCTCAGTGGTAATGGATGTATTCCAATATAGTGACCTGGCACATAAGATTTAGAAATGTATAAAGTCTGTTTTCAACTCAAGAATGACACCCGTGTAATTCAACTGGCCTTATTTGGCTCTGCTGACATTAACCCCATTAAGTACTTTACATTTCATCTGTAAACAGCTTTTGGTCCTCTGTCAGTTCCTTTCCCATACATGGATTTTTTCATGTACCCTTCACATCATTAAAACAATGATGCAAACAAGAATCAGAAGAAACAGAGAAGCCAGGGACTGAATAAAGCATAACTGCTGCAACCATTTTACTTACCCATCTCTTCGGGGAATGCTGATCTGCACCAAAAATAATAAAATTGTCCAAAGAATATCACATAAATATTTGCACTCACATAAAAAGAGAATGTGTTTTTAATATTGAAGGAGCTATAATACATATGTGCCAGATTCCCGGTTGGAGTAACTGAGCACAACTACACAGTTTTACACCAGCTGAAGATCTGCCCAGATGTTTGCAGATGGGTGGATGGAGAAATCTTCCAGCTACGTTATTTAGATTGACAGCTACTTCCCAAGCTCAATAGTTCTTCAAAGATGCAGAAGTATCTTGTAAACAATCCAGATATAAATGTCAAATCCCCATTATTTTCCATGGATCCCAGGAAGTAGAAAGGATTGTAGGCTCATTGGGGAATCTTGCGGATGAAGGCCACATGAACACCATGAGCCTACTGAAATATCTACACCCAAGTCTGAAAATTGGTTCTCAGAAGGATCCACGGGCAGGTATGGGTCAGGCACAGAGTTTTTCTGGAGACATGCCCTTTTGTTGTGCCATGGTAAATACTGAAAGGCAATATGCAGGGGGGGAGGGAGACAGAGCAAGGTCAGAACGGAGACTGTCTGACTTGTCTAACTGGGCTGAGGGATGGGAAGGGCAGGGCAGAACCATGACCACGGGGGAAAAGGAGAGAGAGAAAAACATTCTGTGCTTGGTCGTATCCTCTGGGGAGCCTCCCCTAGGCTTCAAGGCAAGGCCTCCACAGCCTCCCTGAATGGGAAATCGCCTGCAACTCGGGGAAATACGAAGGGCAAATGGAAAGAGTTAGCACATACCATTGCTGCTCTGTGGAACTGTTTACTGAGAAAAGTTTGAGATTGTGCTAAGATACTGAGGTGACAGAAGTGTGAGATCAGATAAAAGATGAAGCCTTGACTCTCACAGCTTCAGCATTTTCAATGTCCCCTTGTCAGCTATAGCTGAATGAGGACAGCACATGTCCCTTGCTGGATGGCGTCCTGTGGAAGTATCACCACATTTCCACATCTGCTTGCCCCACTTTTACCCAGGTCACTTGCGCTGTAGTGAGTACTATGCTTTCTCTGGACAGTGCCCTGCTTTAGGAAATGCCACTCATGGTGCCTTTCCCCTTTAACAAGATCACATTCACAACATCAGGTGCCTCACTGCTTCAACTCTTGCTTGTTGGATGTCTTCTGTGCTTTTCAGGGTGAATAACGTGTTCTGGGACCTGTGTGAAACAACAAGGTTTTTCCCTGCTTGTAGAGAATAGGGAGAGGGATGTTGCAGTTTGTAAAGTTGTATCTCGGATGCCTGAGAAGACTTTTAGAGTTCCAAAAGCCCTGACAGAGTGAAAGCAAGTGATGTCTTTCAGCTGAGGGAATGCAAGCTTTGACTTGCCAGCTCAGCTTATTTTGGGTCAAAATTTGGGATGCCCAGTACCACATCTGGTGGGAGAAAGCACCTAGTGAATACAACAAAAGTCATCACATTCTGACCCAATTTAGCTGGTATTTCCAGGGACAATAGCTGTCCTCTATGGATTCCAAAGGCTTCTGCACGTGATGAATCATAAGGTTATGCATAGAGATGGCATAGCTGATTTTATGTGGTGCACCCAATAACCACGTGCTTGCTGGAGGACTTCTTGGCTTGTAGTCTTCACCTCTTGACCTCTTTTCAAGCAGCAGTTAAACTATAACTGAATTGCTTTGCAGTTTGGTACAAATGGAGCCCGAGGCACTCTTTGCATTTTTGTCAATTAAAACAGAGAATAGAAGCACTTTGGACAGTGGACCAAACCTCAGAGAGACGTGGTGTGACCAGAAAAGCAGCTCTACTGGCTTGACATATGTGCTCTGCCTGTGGATCTCATGTATTAGAGATAAGGAACACAGTTTATTTCCAACTGTGCTCCATAGGAAATGGGGTGGCATTCCAGAGCTTTTCACATTGAATAGCTTTTACCTCAAAAGTGGTCAGGGACTGGTTTGTGCTTCCACATTTCCACAGCAGTGATCCCAGTGAGGACACTGCCTGTGATGGAGGACTCCTAGATTCTAGCACAATATGTACAATAAAAACATGAATATTTTCATTAAGATGCTGCACATAGGGCCTGACTGAGCAGTTGAAAAAGAGAAGGATAGAAAAACACAGAAAGAGTGATTTCCAGCTGCAGTATGTAGCTCTGGGTTCCCTGTGTTACTCTCCCACAAATCCAGCCAATCTCCATTTTTTGTTTGTTTGTAAGACAGACTTAATTACAAAAAAAGAAAGAAACAAAAGGCTTTATTGTGCACTGACTCCCTATGATGTCTTTTTCTTAGTTGGAAAGAAGCTGTGACAATATAGGTTTGCACTGCTCAACGTAATTTCTTCTTCTTGTGATTTTTTTTTCCATGGGTACAATCGCAGAGCTTCTGAAAATACTGTGTTAATATGTGGCACTGAGATATACTTTGGCTTTCACTCTTTAATTACACCTGTTCATGCAAAGTGCTAAGCCCATTAGTACCTGCCCCTCCTTGTTCTGCACACCTCTTGAAACAAACTTGTTCAAACCATGTGGCAAAACATTGTGCAGTCCTCTGAATGCCGAAGACCTGTTTGAGAGGGGCCACTTTTATCCTCATATATTGTGTGGCTGGAGGGAAGTTTTTTGAGGTCTTGGCTCATTTCAACAAACACACTCATATTGGCAAGCCTTTGTCTTTGAGATGGAGAGGCAGTGTGAGAAAACAATATTAGCGTTTGCAGAATGGCTTTGCTGCTTGTGAGCCACGTGACTATAATGCAAGAGCAACAGGTTCCCTTCCCTGGGCTTCCCAGCTGGATCCTGACTCCAGCACCCCCACTGCTCTCTCTGGTGGAGGGCCCACCGAGGACTATGAACTTCCCACTACAGGTGGTGACCAAGTGACTGCAGTCACACAGGTAGGCCTGGGTGCAAGAAGCACCTAAGCCTGCCCTTTCTTTTTCTTTTCTTTTCCTCTTTTTTTTTTTTTTTTTAAATGTGAATATTGTGACTAGCTAAAATCACATGGAAAAATAACTTCATATATGATGGGAGATATGGTAGAAAATTCAAGCAGCTTGTGAAGAATTGGTGGGGAAGGATTCTGCTCTGCTCAGAAATAGCATCTGCTTTTGTTCTCCTTATTGAAATAACATTTCTTACTGGAATGCTGGCAGCTCAGCTCAGGCCCCAGCTTTTCCTTTACTTCTGCATTACTGTCTGCTGTGATGTTACCATGGGAAAGCCTGCCCAGCTGTTGGTAACAGTCATAATGTCCTGAAGGGTTTTGGAAAACATCTGTGCTTTTCTTCACTCAAACTTCTAAAATGGTCGTGCAGCACTGGCACGAGTGTTACACAGATGCTGTTCTGTAGCCAGCCTGGATCAGTGGTTGATGTATAGACAGAGAGGTATGCATCTAATGTGCTGTATGCATTCATTCACCCTGCTGGTGTGCAGTCACCTCCAGGGATCTGGGACTGCAGCTATTAAATGCTGCACAGCAGCATTAGGTAATGTGCAGAAGAGGAGAAGTAAATAGAGCCCTCCTGAAGTTTGTACGAGCACACAGTAAACAACTGCTGTCAATCATAGAATATCCTGATTTGGAAGGGACCCACAAGGATCATCAAGTCCTGTCACCTAGATCCTGCTCTGTTATTCTTGCTGAATCTCTTTGAATTTGCTGGTGGGTCCTTCCTCTTGGAAGCAGTTCCTAATCCCGCTTTTGGTTGGAGCAGGATTGTTTGTTTCTGTCTGACTCTTTGTTCTCCTTTAGACTCTGAGGAGAAAAAGCATTTTATTACTCAGCCTTTCAGGTCATCTCCTTTCTTCTTCTGGGTATTTTCAGTGCTTGAGTTTTTCCTGCATTCCCAGGCCTGTCCCACCACCCTACATTTCCAATAGGTCATTTTTGGCCTTGTGTGCTCCCCCTCCTTTCTGACATTTGTATCTGGGTGAAGAACCATCTGATCTGATGTGCCAGATGCAGCTGATGGGACACTCAAACTTCAGCAGTGTGTGTGATGACCAGGGAGAGGAGAGGAGGTGCAGAGCCTTGCTGGCATATGGCTCTGTGTCCTTTTATCTTTGCAGTCACTCCAAGCTACAAGCTGAACATGCATTTGGGAGTAGGGACATATCTGGGCCAAACTTCTCCTGTAGCTTAAAATACCTTGAACTCTTAAGGTCAGGTAAAAGAACAATGTTATTGGCAGCTTAGTCTTAGGTAGTAGGCACTGTATGTCTGGTTGGGCTTGTTTGGAAGTGGGAATTATGTTCGGCTTTGGGAGTATTCATGAAAGTTTGCAATACTTAGTGTGATTTTAGTGATCTGGAAGTCTGCTGATTATGCTGATTAATTGAGTTGATTCAGGAGTTAGAGACCACTGACTCATATGGGCTCCTTCTGTCACTCAGTACTGGTTACATATATTTGTATGACAGTTTTTCCTTACATGGATTTTTCCTGAACAAACACTGAAATCAGTGAACACATCCAGCTCAGTGTATCAAAAGTGAAGTGAAGATTCTTGTTTTCTCTGTCTCTCACTTTTTCCATCTGTAAAGCGGTTGCAAAGGTGCTTCCTTTGAGATTCCAGTTTTCCAGCTCAAAATGGAGAAGGAAAGACATTCCTGAAAGATCTCTCCAACAGTGTTTTTTGATCAGCTGAGCATGCATGGTGGGCCAGGGGGAATATGGGTACTGCTTTCTGTCTGGGAGCATCTACTCCAAGTGGGTGCATTAGAGTAAGCCTGGATGATTACAGGAGAGTTCCATTCTTACACTCAGAGAGGTATAGAAGTCATTACTCATTGCTGGGCACATGACCTCATTTTGGTGTTTCTTTTGAGGAATGCTTTACACTCAGATAGTATTTGTGGCAGATCATCTCCAGCCTCAACCTCTTCCTGCAGGTGGAAGTTGGAGGTGCATTATGAGCTTAGCCTGCAGCCCTCAAAACTTGAGGCACCTCCTGGGAGGTGACAGAGGGAAATTTTAGTCTTTGCTTATAAAAAGCTTTCTTATATTGCCTTATGTGTTTCCTGTCTTATATTTATAATTCCCTATACTAGGCTTGCTTTCCTTCTTGTGTTAGGCTCTCTTTCATTATATTGTATTATTCAACCATCCACATCAGGCCCTGCTTTTGCCTAAAGCCTTCCCGGATGTAAACCAGCACTAGGCTAGCCATTATTTCAGTTATACATTAATTCAAAGCTATAGTAGGACTCCATTACTCGCCTGTAACAGATTACTTATAAATAGTAAAATATTTAGTGGTTTTGATTTTGTTACTGCAAAAAAGCTCCAATGACTTGAAGTCAGTACTAACAATCCATGACTGGGGACCAAAAGGAGTTAAAAAACAGTTAAAAGGAACTGATTTATCCTCATCTCTGAGGATGTGGACCTATCTTAGATACAATTCTATCTTCAGTGGAAGAGTTTAAGTGGCAAATTCTACTTTCTTCTGTTTGTGCTGATTTCAGGTCAACTACGCAAACATCAAGGATGAATTAAAGTAGGAGACCCTGTCAGCCACATGCTTTTGTGAAAAAGAATAAACCTTTTGCTGTTTTTCATGAAAAAAAGCAGCATAGTACCACCACTGGGAGTTTGTCACACCTTGAGACCCCTTGTGAAACTGCAGTTTACCTTAGGGAGTCACAGCTCCCAACTAGTAAAACTGTCATATTGTTCCCATTTCCCAGTTCCTTATTTATAATGTAAACATACATCCTTTTGGGAACCTGACCTTTTTCAGTGTTTGTGCTTGATTATAATTGAACTATTTGCATAGGAGACCAATTTTCATTCTCTGCTCTTGTGGCGAGTACACCATGTTTTCTATTAAAGGAGTCGGTTTTCTGATTACTAAGGAAACTAAGAGGGTTTACAGACAATAATGTCATAAAACATGCAAAGTTCTTAAAAGTACAGCCTATTCTTTCATTCTATTGGCAGACCAGGATGTTAGAGGAGTCTTTCTCCAGTCTCCCAATCCCTGCCTGCTTGTTTACCAAAGAGATCAAAGTTCCCAGGCTCAAAGTTCTGCTTTGCTTCTTGAAGCTGCTGTATGAAAGGTCTTGATGTCCCTCAGGCTCCAGTCTTGCAAACTTAACAGGGGTTCAGGGGTTAAGCACTGGACTTTCTCATTGTCTTGGTCATTTGTAGCAAAATGTTGCTGGGACGTGTGGGTTTGTTCTGCTGGTTTGACACAAATGGAGAAATCATGGGAAGGCTGCTTTTGAGTCAGCAGTGATGCATGGGCTCTTCTAGATCTTGTGCCAGCTCTGGGGGTGATCTGTACCAGCTGAGTTGGCAAAAGGGATAAGCTAAATATCAGGAGAAATCTGCCTGCAGAGCCTCTGTGTCAAGGTTTGCAGCACTGGGTGATTTAGCCTCTATGACAAGTACATAGGAAGAGGTAGTGGTGGCCTGGGATGACCTCCCATGGCACACAGAGTAAATTAGGCTGGAAAGTCCCCGGTCCAACTCCCTGCTCTAATCAAGGCTCACTTTGATCTTATGTCAGGTTGCTTGGGGGCTTGCAGGGTTTGTAGGGCTTGTAGGTGGGCACAGTGCTGCAGGGTGGGCAGGTGGGTTTGCAAAGATAGGTGGGAGCATGCCGTTCCTCTGCTGACCCCATGCCATATGTGCTCTGCCTCACGAGGCTGAGAGGCTCCTTGGTCACTGTGCACTGCTCCTTCAGAAGCTGGATGCCTACAGCTTGTGTAGGTGGGCAGGGCACCATGAGACACCCACTCTGACAGCCCAGAAGCTTCTAGGTTGTTTTCCATCAAGAATTATTTTTTTTAATCTATCTTTCTTGGGGAGCGGGAGCTGACCTGGGGTGTGAAGGGACTGCATGTCCCAGAGCAGATGATACTGGCATACAACAGGGTAGAAGTCTCAAAGGATGGGCTTTGTAGGACATTGTGCTGCCCTTACCCGGGACACAGTCTCATCCACCAAACCCTGTGGAGGGCTCAGGTGCCTCTACCCACCTCATCCTACTGCTCAGCCTCATGGTGGGGCAGCCAGCTCTGAGCTGCTTGTGCATCTTGCCTTGTTAAAGCCTGTTTTGCAGTCTACAATGTCACATGCCACCAAGTCATCTGGGGACAGTGTCACCCAGGCCAAAACTCAGAGTGTTGTGCTTTGATCTTCCTTTCCCCCTAAATGCAAGAAACCACAAAGACTTCAACTCCCTCAGAAATTGCCACGAGATGAAAATTCTGTGGAAGAACAATAGCTGCAACATGGTTAGAACATGCTTTTATTTTTGTTCCTACGTGTTTCGTGCACTGTTAAGCTGTGGTTACGCTTGTGGAGAAAACAGCTAGTTTCCTACTGTTACTGTGTGGCAGAAGCACTCCAGAGATGTGAAAGCGAGAAGGAGCCTTTACAGTCATATGTTGGCTCCCATGTGCCCTGAGCCAAAAACTCCTCCGTAAATTAGATGATAATTGGAATAGACTGGACCCGGCCTGCAGAACGGCTTCATCCAAACTTCCCAGGGTGTGTAGGGCTGCTGATAGTTCAGGGTGGGATCCAGCCCTCCGCTGAGACTCTTAGGATGGTGTGATAGCTCAGCTTAGTGTACATGTAACTGCATTGCAGTTTTTGCAGAAGCAGTGAGTTAAATCTAATGGCATGCATACAGCTTATCTTTAAATGGGTTTCTTTTAAAAATCTTTGAAGTATGCCCATGTCAGGCGTTGGGGTGTCAGCCAGGCCTGCCCCAGGGAGAAAGTTTGCCACCCCTGAAAAATCCCACAGGAGGACACAAATCTGATCCGTTGAGGATGTCAAATCCACCTGTTCCCTGTAGGCATTTTGTTCTGTTGGTTGATTGTCACTCTCACAGTTAAAAATTAAGCTGAGGAGGGTTGTGGGTGAGCTTATTACACTTAAGTTATTGCTTTATTTCTTCTATAAAAATCCTCCCAACCTGGGGCACTGGTGTGTTGAGCATGTGGTAAGGGGATGAATGAATCTGTTACAAGGTCAGCCTGGCCTTGCTGACCCTGGCAGACTTCCATCAATCTCTTTCCTCATATTTGCCGGGGAGTTTTATAGTCTAGCAAGGCAACAAAAAAGCACCTCTGGAGCACCCACTAGGGTGGCACCAGAGCTCTTCGTTCAGGGGGCTCAGAGTTGGCAAACCCCAACTGTGCCCTGGGAGGAAGCCCCAGGTGTCCCCAAATCCCCTAGGTAAACTGTGGGTCTAACTTTTTGTTACAAGCAGAAGGACATTGTTAGTTATCTTGGAAAGCTTTTGCACGAGGCATTAGGATGACAGGTATCCTGGGCGACTGCCAGGGGAAGGGAGGGAGTAGGGACTGAGATTCTTCAGAGTCCATTTGCTTGGCAATTGCCTAAGTTCTCCGGAAAATGGTGTCTCCATGAGTGATGTAGGCAAGGCTGCACATGAAGCCTGTAGGGGTAGTGGGGCCAGGAGCTGAACATCACATCCCAACCTCAGAGCATCTGTCTCCTCTGCAAAAATCAGCGGGCTCTGACCCCTCCCAGCCTACATTTGAAGCAAACATTTCCCTTTCTTGATTTGTTACAATGAGGGGGAGCTACAAAAGGCCACATTGACCTGAGACTTCCCAGCTCCTCTTAAAAGTGAATATTTCTTCCCGCTAGCAGCAGCCGGAGCTGTAGTAGGTCCCACTAGCGATCGAGCAGCTCCACCTGCTGTCGCTGGGCTCATCCCGGAGCGCGGCTGCGGGGGCTGGCAGCGGTTTTCCTCCCTGGAACAAGGATTAGTCTTCGATTTGCTTGCTTACCGCAAGGGGCGTTAGGCAAAAAAGTTTGAACTCTGATTCAGCTGAAGGAAAAACCCAGCTCTTGCTCCCACCCCACCAAGATCCCTCCCAGGCCCACGGCAGCTTTTGGTGTCGTCAGCAGTTTGGTGCTCTGAGGTACGCTGGAGCTGAGGAGGTCCAGGGCACCCTCAGAGCCCACAGAGAGCTGGTTGCTGCTCTGGGAATATGCCTGGGACCCAGGGATGGAGCGACTGGTCCATCCTGGCTAGGAAGCCCACCCAACTTTGGTGGGTCAGCCCACCTGACCCCTTTTCTTCATGTATGGCCTCGAAAGGGGGCAGCTAGTGGCAGGGACTGGTGTAGAGGCTGAAATTAGACTTTCTTTTCTCCCATTCTTATAGTTTTTAGTTAAATAAGCAAATCCCATGATTTTCAGGGTGATTGGAATAATTTGGGAATAACACGAGATCACTATTTTCTTCTGGGAAAGGCCAAAAGTCTTTGTAGCAAATGGAAAATGTTCATGGATTTACTTTTTTCTTAAATTTCATCTTCTTTCAAGCCCTTCTCCCCCAAGATTTTCAGATAAGTTCCCCTCTGGACAGTGGAAAAATTTCAGTGGTCTGTTAATGTTTCATAAACTGAAAAGGTAATGTTGTAAAGATTACAAATATATCTTCTAAAATTAAACCACTCCATGCTCAGATCCAGATTTTGGAGTAATTATAACTTCTTAAAATACAGAGGGGTGTCCATGCACCCTTTAACTGATGCTGAATAACTTCCTCTACACCAGCGATAAGAAACCTTTAGACACCTGGACTCTTTTTGTCTCTATTTCCTGTCACTAAAATGGGGTTAATACCCCCTAATCTCAAGAAAGTTTTGTCAGGATAAAAAAACCAGAAAAGCCCAAAAACTATGTGGAGCTGCTGAGTTACCACAGTAAAGGTACCCAGACCATTTGTTTTTGCAAGCAGTTAAAAAGCGGTATGCTGAACAGCTATCTTGATTTTCTTTGGACAACTAATGAAAAGTACTTTGCTGCTTTGTTGAGAGCAACCTGAGCAGAAGATATGCATACCAATTGGTAGCCTGCCACTCCCCTAGCTAATGTTTTTCCCCATACCTCAAAAGCTTGCCTTCCTCCCCAGCTGTGTTTTTATCTGAGCTGCTCCAGATGTTGAGCGTAACATCTATACACTACTCCTCTCCACTCTCTGCAGGCTGCTACTAAGGAGCACCCCCACCAACTCTGGCTGGGAGGTGACACGAATATAAAGGTCCTGGCCTCTGCTGAGAGACCAAGGACAAAGCTCTAAAATCTTTCCAGCACCCAAAGCATCTGTTAGTTCTGCCAGAGGTTAAGCCAAGCGCTAATCCTGTAGGAGCTTTGAAGGTTTTTAAAAAAAACCCCAAACATAAAGCTGCTCAGAAACTTGAGGAACGTGGGAGTTGTCTTTTGGGCAATTGGGCATTGAGGAGCAGCACTGCACTGGAGTCTGCTGAGTGTTCTGACTTGGCTTCATCTACTCACGTTGAACAAATGCCAACACTCTTCAGCCAGAGAGTCAGGGAGAGGAAAGGCTCTTACAGCTCTGTTCTGCACACAGACTTAATGACCAGGCTTTCCTCCATCCCATCCATCAGACACATCAGGGCAATTAGCTAGTTGGTTACTTATGTGGCCAAACAGCAGAACTTATCTCCTGAGTAATTCCAGGCTAATCTCCACCACTATGGAATAAGTCTCTAGAGACTCTCTATAGCTCTTTCACATTTTGAGGACCTTGATACGTGATATCGTTCTATTTTTCTTGGTGTAAAGTTAGTTGTCTTGTGTAGAGTAAACCAGCTAATACAGGTACCAAAAAGGGAGCTGTTTCTAGAGCTCTTGCTACCCATAAATAGTTCCTCATCTCTCTTGATGGGAAGCTGAGCAACAAGTCTTCTCAGCAACCCACCTGCTGAGACCGTGAACATCAAAGATCTTAGTCCCTGAAAACCTCTTCTCTGCTCATTCACATGCCTCTTAATCTCTGTCTCTGTTTAGTCTGATGCTCTGTTATTTGTGGAGGCAAAAAAGCTGTAAAATATGAAATCAGAGGTCTGGTCCAGTCAGAAAATGAAATAGTGCTTTAACTCCAGAGTGGTTTGGTACAAAAGCCTGAAAAGTAAGAGGGGTTCTAGTTGTGCCCCAGCCTCTGTGAGTCACAGAGAGCAAGTTATTTAGGGTGGGTTTAGGTGGCTCTAGCCTAGCTGGGTGTTCAGAGGAGCTGAGTGTGTTGAGATGTGCCTGTGTTTTTTTGGGGTGACTACATCTGCAGAGATGGGGACAAACCCACCAGTCAGGTTTGGGTTCATCACTGCAACCTTACCAGCATGACAGTGATAGCGGGAAAAACAGGGCTGGAAGGAGTTGTTTTTGTCATTGCTCCAAACTTACCATTTAATTTTTTTAAGCTCTGAAATCAAACAGAAAGATTAAGAGTTTCCTCAAAGCTGTGTGTCTGTGGAAATGCCACTGGGCAGCCCCTTGGAGCCACTTGGCACGGCACCATTCTCTGGCCTTGCACCCTCGGCAGGTCCTTGGTGTTTTGTGTCAAGAAATTATTTGATTAATGAAGTAATACCTCCGCAGAAATCTGTTCAAAGGCAACCTTTCTGCTGGCAAATGTCTCCAAAGACCATGGAAAGGAGATGATTTTGGTAGCTGGAAAAACAGCAACATCTGTCCTGACATCTGCAGCAGGGATGATGTTGGGACTGGGTGCTCCGCACAGCTACAGTTACTGAGTGGTGGTGTAGCATCAATCCCTGTGGCCTTGCGGCTGTTTACCCAGCGTGGTGGGCAAGGAGGGAGCTGAGCACCATGTTTTGGCAGGAATGGGCAATTTTAACAGCTGCTGAAGGCTCCAGCCTAGTACAACCCACACAGAGGAAACCCTCCTCATTTTAGATTGTGAGGGGGATCAGGTACCAGATGGGTATCCATGAGGCTACTGTGCCCATGAAGGTATCCAGCTCTGCCCATCACTGGAGGGCAGGGCATGAAGTTCACATTCACACACCAGTGAGGAAGAGTTAAAAACTTCTTAATGGGAATACCAGCATGAAGTGACAAGTGCTGCAGATTCATCGTGATGGGCCAGACCATCAGGTAAGCATGCACAAAGGCATGAAGCAAGTCGGAGACCTCTGGAGCCATATCTCTGCAGTTTGGTGATACAGACCTAAGGCTAAGGCAGCTTTTTTTTCTTTTTTTTTTTTTTTTTCAGCCAGACAACTTGCCTTCTCAGCTCATCAGCTGAATGATTTTGTGGGTCACCATGGACTCTTTGTATGGCCCACACCATGAGGTCCTGGGTCACAGCAGCGCAGGTGTGCTGGTCCCAGGGACAGGAGTTTGTGGTGGGTAACATCGCTGGGACCTGCTCCCTGAAACTAGGTCACCTCCTGTGACAGCAGAAGTAACTCTCAGCACAGATGGCAGGTGGGACCTGGGAATAACCTTGCCTTTTGGTCATTTTCTCATGCGCAGGCTTAGCTGGTGCATTGCACTGCAGGCAGTTGTTTGATGACGTGCAGCTGGTACCTCTACAGCCATGGAGATGGCTGAAACAGCCACTTTTGCAGGGTTGGGCAGAGGATATGGAACTAACAGGGGTGGTCTATGATTCTCTTTGCTCTCTGGGGCTTTTGGGGTGTGTTCAGACATTGTCACCTCCTGTGGTAGAGGTGCCAACCTTGTGTCATAGTGTCACCCTCTCTAGAGCAAAGAGGTGTCCTGCCACAGCACACTCCGGAAAGATAGCAGGTCCCTTTCCCTTCTTCTGCTCTTCTCTTTCTTCCTGTCATGCACCCTGTTCTTGAGAAGGACATCCCTCAGGAAATGATAGGTTGATACAGTCTGCTCCATCTCTCAGTCATCAAGTTCAGACCAGCACTCTGAAGGAAAGAAAAAGCAGACCATCACTTATTGCACAGAGGCAGCTGGAAATGCTGCAAAGGCCGTTTAAAACTCATGTATAGTTATTGCTGGGAAAAGCTCAGATAATACAGGTAATGTAGGTGGCTTATCTCATCTGGCTTTAGTGAACTGTTTAAAATGCCTTAACTGAGCTTAAAAGTGGTGCTGTTTTCTCTCCCTTGAAAGTGCACTTAATAAATGTTACATTTGTTTGAGGACTTTGCTGATTGACTTTAGGTAAAAATAAGCACTGCCTTGTATTACACTGTTATGCCACATAAGCACCTGGCATAATTACCTTAGCCCCAACATAATTTTAATTATGTTAGAATTAGTGCAAAGAATTTTATCTGAGACTCACGCAAGTATTTTTTGCTCTCAATACTTTGATGTGCCTAGAAACAGATTAATGTTTGCTTTGATAATTAGTCTGTTGCATGTGGCCAAAAATTCATTACAAATACAGTTAATTAAGTTGTCAACAAACCTTTGGTCTCCAGCTGGTGAGAATAATTCAATAATTTTGTTCAGCTTGACAGGGGATTTTTGTTTTATTGCTATCAACCCCAGCTGTCCTTAGGGGCCCATGGCATAGTGGCATTTTCCAGAAGGCCATACAGAGCCAGACATGGTGCGTGTGGTGCTGTCCCAGGGCTGTAGTACAAAGGAAAGAAAATGAAACTCCACCTGAACATGAGGAAGAACTTCTTCACTATGTGGGTGACTGAGCACTGGAACAGGTTGCCCAGAGAGGTTGAAGAGTCTCCCTCACTGGAGATACTTGAGAACCATCTGGACACAAACCTGTGCCACGTGCTCTAGGATGAGCCTGCTTCAGCAGGGAGGTTGGCCCAGATGACCCACTGTAGTCCCTTCCAACCTTACCCATTTTGTGATTCTGTGGAGTGCCACTCCAAGATATGGCATCATGGGTCTGTGCAGCAGAGGACAGAGGGGAACAGGGGCTCCCATCCTGGGACTGGTGAAGCAAAAGACACTAACACTTAACCCCAAGGAGTTATCTTGGGGTCCTGCTGGGAGAAGAGGAGCCCTAGAGTCAGTCCTGCTACTCAGAGCTTGTAAAAATGGTGTGGAAAGCCTGCCTGGTGTCTGGAGGGGTGATGTGGAGCACACCTACTGACTGTTCATATTGTGGGTCCAGATAGGGGCCAAATGCCTCCATATCCTCTGTGGATACAGCTTGTGTCATAGGAAATCAAGATCTTTCCCCCAGATCTCCTTCCTCTGTTGCAGAAACTCTTCAGGTGCACTGTAGCCTGGCAGGATCTCTCTGTACCCCTGCAGCCCTCTGCCCTGCTGCCGTGACCATGCTACAGTGGGAGCAGAGACCTCTCTGGTAAAAAAGACCTCTTAGTACTGTGATCACACTTCAGACTGGTGCGTCATCCCCCATCCTTTGTGTCTGAAAGCTGCAGCTGCCAGACTTGTACTCAGGTAGGTGACAGAGAGCCCAAGGAGGAGTGTGGGTTTGGGGCATCACTCAAAGACCAAACATTGAGTACCTCCAAGTGACTCATTTCCATTTCAAAGAGCCCATTTGTTTTATCTGGCAATTAGCTTGCACCCTCTGTAGAAAATGACTCCATAAATACCACCAAGCTCCCAGCCAATCTCTCCTTTTAAATATATTTTAAGTGCATGATTAATACACTTTCCCAGCCCCTGTCTGGGACTGTGCGGGGAGGTCAAGGAGCAGGTAAATGAAAGAAAATGGCTTCACTCGGCATTGACTGGGCTATTAATCACTGCCCATTTTCTATAAATCATGGCAGATGGCAGAAACAGGCAGGTACTCATGGGAAATGACACACTGTGCATGACGGGAATCACGGATCGCAGCAGACACCGGGAACAGAAGAGGTTGTTCCTTGCTCTGCTGTCCCCAGCAGAGGGAGGCCAGTGGCACTGCACCTGTGACTCACCTCCATGTGACAGATCTGCCCTGTAAGAATGGATGTAGAAATTTGCAGAAGCCCTAGAAAATTCACTGCATTGCAGCTGGGCTGGTTGGGCCTGTCTGGGGATGGTTCTGTTTCTCATCACACAGAGAGGCAGCAGAGGGGAGGGTTTCCAGCATGTGGGTAGTAAGCGCTGGGGAGGATGAGCCCCGAGTATTAGCATCCTTTAGCCACTGTGGTGAGGGATACTTTTAATCAAAGCAACAATTAAAAATTTTAGTCCTGCCACTGAATGCTCAATGGTTGCTTTGCCTCAAAGCAGATGCTGATGGGAAACATGTGGGAGGAACTTTGATAAAATGAAGAGGACAGATACATCATAAAATGTATCTGTGCAGTGCATTTGGCAGCAGCATTCTTCTAGCCGTTTTCTATGGTGTAGCCTTGGTGGATCCCCTTCGCATGCCTGGGAAATGCAAACTCTTCACCTCCGGAGAGGGTGATTTTTTTCTAATACTGCCCCACAATGCTGTGGGAGTTGTGGTCCCAAACCCTGTGTTTGTAGTGAGTCTATAGCAACAGCTTTGGGTGGTGGAAAGCAGCTACTTTTTTTAGGAGGACACACAACACTGTATATATAGATGAATGAAAAGAATGTTTTAATGGAGGCTGTATGAAAAATAAGGCAAATACAATTTATGGGCTCCCTTCTCCTGCATGTTGCCAGTCCCAGTGAAAGCAGTTGGAATAATCTACTGTTACACTTGGTATTTCTTCCACAGGGAATGGGATTTTTCCTGTTACCTCTCTTTTCCACCAGAGAGGCAGATGGATGTATTTTTCCCTCCTTTTATGCAAGGAGAGCTTATGTTGAGCTAGTCAGTTTTGCTTTCCCATACCCTTGCATTCCCCTGCTGACCCTAGCCAGACCTGCAGCTGGACACTGTTCATGTTGCTTGGCAAGGAGAGCAGCATCGCTGCCCACAGCACCTTCTACACAGCTCTCAACTCCAGCCCTCATACACAGCAGCAACACCTCCTTTTTTTACTGGCAAAATACTTGGAAGAGCAAACTAGGCTAGTGCAACGCAGCTCTAACTGGGACTCCCAGTTAAGCTACCACCAGCAGGGAGAAAATGGTCCAGAGCGGGGGAAAAACAGGATCATCTGTGCGAGGTCAGAGTCTATTCTGTCAGCAGGGAAAAGGATGGACAAAGCTAGGGGATAGACATTGTAAAGGGGTTTAAGACTTGTGAAGGACAGCTTCATGTGTGCCCATTCACATGAAGGTTAATATGGAGAAAAACTGCATGGTGGGTAGTTGAGTGTGCTAAGGTGAGTGTGTGCTGGTGGGCTGGCAGTTTGGGCATGGGGGTGAGGGAGCCCGGGTGTCACAGGGACCTGCAGGTTGACAGATACAGAAAGTGAGCTGGGAAGAAGATAATCCTGAAAGCATGTAACCAGCAAAGGAAGAAACAGCCTCAAAGAAGCCAAAAGGATCCATAAAGAGAGGGATTTGGAGATGTGAGGCAGAAAACATGAGAGATCCGGAGAGGAGAGATTAATGTGTCATAGTCAAGAAAGTTTCACTTTATAAAGCTCAGGAAGGGTGTTGGAGAGGATGGCATGGGAACTTCAAACACCAGCTGGGTGGCCTTGGTGCTTGCTGAAGTCATCCTTCCCAGCCCAGGAGCTGCTTAGGGATGTCGTGTGGCTCCTTCTGCTCCCACCAGCACAGCTGGATTGGGTGAGGAGGAGGGCTGGTTGCCTCCACAGGCAGCTGCATGCAGATGTTTTCCACTGAGGGAAGAGCAGCAAGGAGGGCACACTTTGAAAGGAAAGGGAAAAATTGTAGCAGGACCTGGAGAAAAACTGTTGCTAAAGGAAACCTTGCTCTAAGGGGCTGTCTGCAGCAACACAGGGTGAAAACCCTTGTTTTGGCACTGGGGTTCTTTCTTACAATCAATTTTGTTTAAACCGGATGTTTCTCACCCCAAACAAGCCCTGTTCAGCTGCACCAGGCTCCGCAGCCACTCCTCATCCCTGCTGCCCTGGCTGTGACTGGGCTGGAAAATCTGTGAGGAGACTTGGGGGAGGGCTGGGTCCCCCACCCCTTCCTGATCCCCTCCCCAGCTCCCCCGCAGGCCTCACGGGAGCCTAATATTTGTGCATGTGTGTTTTAACACGGCATATGGTCTTCATTACATGCAGACTTCTCGCTTCCATAATTATACCATGATGGGAGTTCCTGTCAAAGCCATAAAGCAAATTCTCTTCCCCCGCCGTGTCCCTCCACCCCCATCAGCCTTCCCCATAAAACTTGCAAGGGTCTCCAGTTTGCAAGGAGAACCCTCCCTCGGCGGCTGCACCATTAACCCTTTGCCTCCTCCCATTCGGCAGCTGTTGGAGGAAAGCCGAGCTTTCCCCATTGGCGCTCACTTACTGGAAAAGGGGAAGGTCGTGTCCAGATTTTGGCAACGTGAGAAAGAGCATAGAGAGCCAGCAATGCCTAAACCATGCTGGGGAAGTGGGGAGGAAAGCAGCAGCCTAACCCAGTGCCCTTCTTGCCTGTTTCCTCACCATCCATGAAGTGTGCCAAACCCAACCACCATCGAAATACAAGTCCCTCTGGGTAGCGCATGGCAGCTGTTTAACAACACGCTGCAACACTACCCTGCAGTTTAGGACAGGAAATGAAGGCGGCTGTATCTGCAGGGGGAATTTAAGTGCACAGACTGCAATTACCTGCACCAGAGTTTGGCCAGAGCCCCGCTCCTCCGAGCATTGCCACAGAGCTGGATGCCGATGGCTGGTGCTCAGGTGCTGTGGGGTCAGCACAGTTCTGGAGGCTGTGGACAGCTTGGGGCCTTGTAGGTCATGTCCAAACCTTGTTTGGGGTGGATGGAGGCAGGGAAACATGAAGAATTTGTGCACAAGTGGAAAATTCAGCTTTATTTGTGCGTATGTGGGTGCTGCATTGAGAGGAATTGAGATGCTGCAAATTTAGGTGCCCTTTTTCTTGGTGATTGACTGGAAAATAGGCTTGAATAGTCCCTAATTGCAGCAGAAAAAGTGAATACTGGAGGGGGAAAATTTCTCAAACATGCCTCTCTGACCCCTAAGCCACGGTTCTGCTAAGAGTGAGGAAGGGACCCAGTATCCCAGTGCTGCTCTGGTCCTTGGGGCTGTTGGGATGTCCCTAGTGTGTATGGGCTGCAAAGGGCTTGCTCAGGATCACACCAGAGATCCCACTCAGCACTGTGCTCACCGTGGTGGGAAAAATTTGGTTTCCCACTAGGTGGTAGAGAAGAGCTTGGCTGGAAGTCCTCCCGCTTCTCACAGCTAAGCAAGAGGGAAGAGGGGTCTTATAAAGCCAAAGACCTCTTTTAAAGGCGAGACTCTAGCAGATCCAAATGCAGGAGCGAGGCTGCTGCAGAGGGCTGGGGGAGAGGTGGGGAGCAGACAGGGTGCTGAGCAGGGTATGGGTGACAGCCCCCCAGCAAGCACTGTGTCCTGCTCATCACCAGCCGCTGTCACTGCTGCACCAGGCACTGGTGGCACATTTGTTTTGACATCTGTGGGTATTTTATGATCCTTTACTGATCGTTCTTAGAAAATATGGTTTGAAATGGGCTGAGTCTAATAAAAAGAAAGAGGGACGGGGGAAGTGTTCATATTGATTGCAAGGGATCACCCATCATGGAGATGGTGAGTTTCACCCACGAGTCTGCACTGCCTGCATACTTGTGACAGCACTTCTAGTATTTTCCACTGAGGTTAACTCCCTGTATCTCCCCTTTTTGCCCTTGCCACAAGTCAGATGTGTCTGCATTAATAGCATTTCTAGCCAGGCACGTGAGTTATTCCAAGGTAGGATTCCTATCCAGCCTGGACAGAGAGATGGGCAGGTTGGCAGGAGGAGTCTTGCCACCTCAAGAAAGTGGTTTCCAATTGAGATCTCCAGCATTCCCAGTGACAGCCTAGGGCTGGGATTCACAGCAGCTCCAGTGACTGGTGTGCGTGGGCTCCTTCAACACACTCTGGAAGATCAGAGGAGTGGCAGAGGCTTGAAGAGGTCATGCTTGAAGGCAGGATCAAATACACGTGGCTCCTGCTAGACAGGTATTTATTCATCTGACCAGTTCTTAAAGGGCTCTAATGGGGAAGGTTATGCAGCTTCTCCACAGTCTGCATTTCCATTATCCTTACAGAGATTTGCTTGCTGTCTAACCTGAGTCTTTTTTTTTTTCTACACTCGATGCCCCTGACTTCTTGTGCAATACACCCTGTGCAGGAAAAGTGTTTTTCCTTTGGACTACAGTTTATTGCAGATCTGAAGCCCACTCCTACACCTGTACTCAGATATCAGTATTTCCTGATCTATCCTCTACCCTTGCACTCATTTTCTCTGTGCCCTTCCCCATTATCCAAATCTTCCTTGAGGTTCAGACTCAGCGGGTCCAGGCAAAGTGGCAGATGCAATAATGGGTCAGCACCCAGGACGTTGATTACTGCTAGACCAAAGACTGGCTTGAATTTTTGGTACCTGCTTGCTTTAGTTTGAGCTTTCCAGGCTCCTTTGTGGGAGTTCAGAGCTGGACCCCCAAGGAGAAGCTGAGGCAGGGAGCAACGCACCAGCCTTAGCATCCCACACTCTCCCCTGCCTCTGGTGTATCACATTTCACCTCAGGAATTTTTTGCCCTATCTAAAATAATTGTTCAAAGGAGGAACTATGACAGGTGCTGCAGACTGGGAGTGTGTCAGGATCCCATCTCTCAAGTGTTCTGCCTGGATTTATACTTGCACACTTCTTTAATTCAGAGGAGGGTGGAAGAACTGACTGTTTCTTTGAATTATCTGAAGTCTAAATGGCTACATTGATGGCATTTAAGCAGGGACTCTCTCTAGCTCTTCTGGGCAAACTGGATGAATAGAAGCTGTGCAGCTGAGCGGTGAGGGCTGTTCTCATTGTGGAGTGCTTATGACCTCAGCACTGCACTGGGATGCATAATACTGACTCAGATGCCTACATTTTTCATGCAGTGGATTTCCTAAGCACACTAGTCTTGATTGGGATGGGGTGTGATGAAAGAACTAACCCAGCTGAGAGAAAGTCCCAGTGATGTGTTTGAATCTAAAGGTACCTGTAAAAACTTTACAAGGTTCCTGCAGCCTTGAGGTGCTTTCACGGCATGAGGATGCAGAGGCAGTGTGTCCTGTGCTGAGATATCCAGGATGAGTGCTTAAATAGAAATATTTCAGTTTTCTTCAGAGAGGCTCATGATAATGGTAGACATTTCCTAATAGAGCCCAGGAGATGGTGGACTTGAATTTTAGGCTTTTTTTCTTTTGTCAGTTGAAGGAAGCCTGAATACACAGTATTAACTTCCCTGGAGAGAAAGGTCCCCTTTCATGAATATGATTCTCATGGGTCCAGAAGGAAAATAAACATGCAGCAAGATGCTGCAGAATGAACTGAAGGGCATTCAGTTCCCAACTGGCTCCACGCTTCTTGAATAGTGGCTGCCTCGTGTGAAAAGGAAAGGTCCTGGAAGCCCCACTGTCCAGTGATAAAATGTGAGACCACAGTTCCCATGTGATGTGACCCTGGCCAGCACATACTGTGCCAAAACACACTGTTAGAGTGAGAATTCCTTCAGGACAGACAGAGCTACAAGTCTTCAGGTTTGAAGCATGATGAAGTGAAAGGAAGGAGGGTTGTGTGCTTCAGGAGCAGGACTACATAGCAAAGGGGTCTCTAACCCTGCAGGTTTGTGCCAAGATTTGTACGAGGTGCCTGCTGGGTTTTGGGGTCTCAACGTGAGCTATCCTGAAGCCACAGAGACAGGCAGAGGAGGGATAGATTTGACACTTGGTAGCTGAGCCCTTTTAAACTGTGTGGCTCCAGGCTTTGCATTTGGGTCAAAGAGCAGGGAAGTCTGCATCCACCAGCCTCTGCCCATGAGGAGATCACTGAGTGATTGGCAGTAAAGGCTTCTCGGAGAATTCAGTAGGTTTTATTTCTTCTTCACCACAGTTTTCACAGTAGTGTTCAAACCTCCTATTCCTGAGAGCATTCCTATATGGTCTCACACTGAGCAGTCCCCTCTGGAGCACGGAGAGAGTTGCACTTATTCTGCTTTAATTTGAACCTTCAAATCTCCCCCGGACAGGAACAACATGGAATAAACAAACCTTGTGTTGAAACACACTCCTCCACAGTGCTATACTGACCTTCTTACTGGCTTTTCCTTTGGAGAATCTTGACGCACTTCGTTCTTTAGTATATTAATCTTCATAAGGTCCCAGGGAAGCCAGGAGATGCTGTTACTTCTCTCTCCCTCATTTTTATGGATAGGGAACTGGGATCCTAAATATCCCATGATCAAATAAATGCCTTCCAAACTGTTTGTTTTGTACCTTTTCAGAAAACTCCAAAGCCAAGCACAGAGAAATATGTGTGTTATGGAGGTGGATTAGACCAGAATTGATTGGAGCGAAAGGCTTGTGTTGGCCTGAGGGTTTTTTTCTTGCAAGAGGTCTGAGGCTCTCACTGGACATTGCTCACCTCCCAACATGGACCAGTGTCCCCTGGAAATGGAAATTAGCAGTTGGGTGATTTTACGGTGTCCCTCTCCTCTTGGTGTGTTACTAGCTAGAGCAGCAGTTTTGAGATGCCTGCTGTATGGCCCCAAAGCAGTCAGGTAGACTTCTAACCCTGCCTGCTCTGACACAGCAGGACTTCTTGTCCCTCTTTTAAATTTTTTGAAGTGACAAGCTTTCCAGGCAGTGTCTATGTTGGTGGGAAGGGGGTGAGATGGGCCCCTGTATCACTGTGAGTGCTACTGGACCCCCTAAACAGCCAAGAACTTGGAGAGCATCCACACAGTCACACACTTCCCTGAACTATCTGTGTTTCATGAGCCTCCAGCTCATGAATCTTGGAAGGAAAGACCTTCTCATGAGATTTGTGGTACATCCAGTCCCAGCTAGAAATACCGTAAGAAAAGCGTCTCTCGGGGGGATCCCGGCTCTAACCAGGAATTGCAGAGTGATGTGAGAGTGAGAAAAAATCCAGATGTGGCCGCTATCTGCTTTATTTTACTCTGGGAAACCAAGTTCTCCTTTGTGGAGTACAGTTTTGTCAGGCATCATTCTCAAGCATAACATAATTAAGTTAGACCCACATATCAGAGCTCTGTGTGTGTGCGTGTCTCTGTGTCTGCATGCCTGTGTATGTGGAGACAGCTTCCAAGAGATCACTTTCAGTTCTTTTTCTGCTAACAGACCGAATGGAGCTTCTCACTCCCACATACAGAGAGAGTTCTGGCTCAGACAGCTGCCTTGGGAGAAGCACTGGCTTTTTCCCTGCTGGGCCAGCATCGCAATTTTGAATTACTTTACCAAGAAGTGCTTAAACATTTGAGTTTTTCAAAGTGAAGCAGTTTCTCCATCATCAAACCTTTGTTCCCTTGCACAGTTCAGGAGATTTCTTTGCAGTGTTACCTTGTTTGCAGTCCTAGGCCTGCCTGGGAAACACAGCATAGTTCAATGCTTAAGGAAGTATCTCTTTCCTTTTAAAAGAGACTAGCTGGTGCAAGTGACAGCTACCCAGGGGGTAGGGGATATCTGCTGGATTTTGGAGGAGTTGGTGGTGGTATCAGGCTCTGGAGGAGTATTTTCAGGGAAGGAAAACATTCTGAACTTACCAGGTTAAGTGCAAACCTGAAGAAGAGTATGGGAAGTGTGTTACGACCTCAAGTGGTGTAGGTGTTTGTAGTGCTCCTATGTGAACTTTACTCTTCTTGGTTGTTGGTCTGCAGGATAACTGATGTGCAGGCTCTTGTGGTGTCAGGCAGCAGGAGGACATTATATCCATGCACAGCCAAATCTTTATTAAACCTCAAGAAAACCATTAATCTCACCCAAATATTTGCTATTTGTAATGTAGGGGGGTAGATACCTGCAGGTGTTTGGTAACTCACACTTACAATTAAAACTAATAATAACAGGAACAACAAAGTGGAACTGCTGACCATAACTCCCCCACCCCTCACATACCATTTTTGAGGGCGTCCAGTTGGCCCCAAACCAAAAGTACTATTCCCCAGTAGAAATTTTACAGCATTTGTTCATCACATACAGACCAGACAAGTACCTCTAATTCTCTAGTTACCAATGCACTAATGAACATCTGCTAGTCTTTCTTGCAGGTTCAAGGACTTGGGCAGGGAGTAGACTAGGGACTGAATTTTTCTGTGTGTCTGAGTAAGATTAAAAATGGATTTTACATGATGGCAGTGCCTTAGTCTGGGGTTCCTCATTCTTCTCAGGTAATGGCTTCCAAAGTCCAAACCCTTTGGTTTACAGCTGTTTCTGCTAAGTGGGGCTTTGAATGAAGAAGTGAATGTGTCTTGAACTATCAGAAAAACAAGAGTTGGATATAATTTTTAATTTATAGGTTAGTTAAGCTATTCAAAGTAGTCTTTGCTATTGCTAGTCCTGGAGAGCTGGAAAGCTTCTGGCAACCATGCAAGATCTTGCTTTGCTACCTCTTGCTAGTGGAAATGTAAAAATTGCCCAGTAATATATACCATCAAACCAACCATTAGGTTCCACAATGAATATCTCTGAGAGACAGCTAATTATCTCTCCAAAACCTGGGAATATTTGCTATGGAGAAGTCTCAAATAGCAAGATCTCTCCTGTACAACAGTAATTGCTCTAGAGTTTCTACAATGTCACTTTAGTCCTACCATTATTGTATTGCTGGATATTATGTACAAGGAGAAAAGCCAACTTTGACTTAACCCCTTAGATTAACAGCAGGTATGGATTGGGGTGGCATTTAACTTACCTCACTCTTCTAGAAAGTGACTGTGTGTGTTTAATGATTTCTGTTTTCCTTTACACCACACTTTTTAATTCTCTCATTCTGTGCCTTGTCACCCATTACCATCCAGCATGTTGTTTCCCAGTGAGAAGCTGGGATGTGGAAATGGCTGGAAATAAGAAATCCAGCTCAAAGGACCGTGTGCTACATGGTGGCTATAGCTCAGCCACACAAGGAAACCTAAGAGCTCTGAAAAATAAGAAAGATATACATGAAAGCTGATGCATTTAACCACTGGGGTATCTCCTTTAGGAGGTCACCATCAGCACTTTTCTTGGAGACTGGAGCCGTCTGTAGGTGGTTGGTTACAGGTGCCTGTGTGCTGCAGGGCACTGGTGTCAGTACAAACTGCTGTGCAGCACACAAATCACTTGTGATGAAAATTAAATACCCAAAAAAGAAATTCCACTACCAATGGTGTGAGCAAATCATGCACAAATGACTAATAAATAGCACCGCAATTTCTCCTTAAGCTGTGATTTATCTGTCTGGAGACTTATTAAAGAAATGTTCCTGCTGTTCACACAGTTTTTTATCATAGCACTGCCTTTTGATGCTCTCAAGTGTCAGAAACCTCTTTCCTTGCTGTTGCAGTCCCAGCAAAAGCCCCACATGTGACCCCTCCACTATGCAATCCCTCTGAGCAACTGCACCATAACCCAGCACCCTGGCCTTGCTCTCCCCCAGCCTCACACTGTTGCTCTGTGCAGGGCCAGGAGCTGGACTTGATGATCCTCATGGATCCTTTCCGACTCAGCATATTCTATGATTCTTTATTCCCTTGCCCAGGGTCATTGCATCACTGCTGGCAGAGCAGCTTATCCAAGTGCCCCCTTCTTCCCCCAGGCAAAACCCACCCAAGTCTGTTTGGATCAGCAACATATGCAGTGTAAGTGGGTCAGGCTGCTTTGGGCAGAGCTGTGGGAGCAATAACCTGGCTGCTGCTGCCCCCATGTCCATCAAGGGCTTTCTCTGCAGTCTGCAGTGCATTCGGAATCACTGAGCTAAGGCCAGATAGAGGAAAATTTCAAATATTTTGAAAATAAATATTTTTTTTCTTTCTTTTAGCTGAAACGTGCACTTTGCACAGCTGGCTCATGAATTCTAGTATATTTGGGGTCAGCAAATACTTTGAGGTGCCAGTGTCTTGCTGACATTATCGGATGATGGGACGACAAACACCTACATGTCTTTTTGATGTGTGCGACATGACAGAAGCAGCTAAAACTGTTCTGACTGAGCCCCCAAGCCCTTCTGCCATCAAAATGTAGACACAGGCAGTGCAGGACAGTCCGGGGTTTGTGCTGGATCTTTTCTCACTGCTGTCTAGGAAAAAAAAACTTTATCTGCAAATGAGGTTGATTTTCCCTCTGACAATAGTTCACCCTGGAGAATATATAGTGTTATGTGATGTGTAAAATTGGGGTATGATGTAATTTAGAGGTTCCTGCACTCTTTATGAGATGCACATCCATTGCATGTAACCCACTTTTAATAATGAAAACAGTGGAATATTCAGAAAATCTCAGTGCTCAGAGCAGGAAATGGGAGGGAGAGAAAGGACTTGGGGTAGCAGCTTTCATTGCACTTTCCAGTAGCAGGACAGGGGATATTTGCACTCATGTATGTGTCATCCCCAATCCATCCGTCAGAACTGCTTCCAACCTTGAGACCCCTGCACAGCACCGTTGAATGAACATGTCCAGCTACTCATCTCTCTCCTCTCTCCCCATGGCTGAAGGACCATCTCAGGAACCTGCCACATCAGTTGGCTTCCCACCAGATGTTCCCAGGTTTGCACATAGGAGCTGCACTGCACATTGGACTGTCGCATTTCTGACTACTGTGACCTTGTAATGGCAGTGCTGGGAACAGACAGATCCAGGTGAAATGAAGTTTATTTAATGAAAAAATTCATACAGGAGATACTCTTAAATAAAGCCAGCAAACTCTCTAGATCAGCTCTATTTATTTTTTTTTTTATATTGCTTCAAAATCATGACTCCCTCTGTTAGGATCTTCAGGAGTATCATCACCCTTCCAGCATCAGCTGGGCAGGAGGAAATAGTTGTCTGGGCTGTGATCAGTGCTCCGGCTGCCCAGCCATGGTCATCAACTCCCAGTCCCTGTGGGGTCCTGCCCTGTGGCACAGCACACACACTCATATACAGACAAATACACACAACTGAGAAGGGTTGAAAGTTTCCTGCTTAGTGTCTGCTGTCAGAAAGCGCTGCTCTGCTAAAATTGAGCTACCCCACGGGAGTGTGTCAATTTGGACAAACTTATGTTTAGGGAAAAAAAATCAGAGTAACTCATTTCAATAAACTCAGAGCAGTCAGCAGTCAGCTGTCAGAATGGGACATTTCAAATTTTCAGTCTAAAATGACTTCTCTTTGGCACCACTGTGCATTAATGTATACCAGAGTACAAATTCTTACATGAAATAATGCCAAATGAATTATAAAACAGAATAGTACTATTCAAATCTGGACTGGAATAAAAAAACATGGAATAGTCAAAATATGAAATATACACTAAATATATACATAATCAATGGAAAACCTATAAAAGAAATAATCCAAAAATGCAAACAAATATTTCAATTGACCTGAAAGGAAGTGTTTCCACAATACCGTTCTGTAAGGAATTTTTAATGAACTCCAATTTTACCTTTCCTATTCAGCTTTTAGTCCTGTGTCAGAAATCCTAGTTGGAGGTAAACACAGGGCAATAGATGCATGAATGCTTGTATAAACATACACAGATATAACTTCTCACTCTTTCGTTCTATTTATCTCTTTCCTTCTTTTTCCCACAGCACCTGTCCCATTCTGAAAACTGAAGATGTGTTTATTTCCTATGACAGAGTTAATTACAAAGCAATCAATTGATCCAGTTATTCATGAGAGATTTGGTCATCCCATGGATGAATGGACTTCAAGTTCCTTTTTTTTTTTTTATAGCTGCATGTCACAGCCAGGGCAATCACAGTGGTAGCACCCACTCAGCAAAACCCACAGATAAAGGTAAGATATATTATGGGCTTTCTGGAGCCCATATTTTATTAAAATGTCCTTCTCTGCAAAACTAAAGATCAAGGTAAAGAGAGCTCTGTCCTCCAAGGCTACCTCTTAGTCATTTGTCTTTGCTGGAGATGAGGAGGATGTCTCCTGTCCATGTCTGGGCCAGAGTCTGGTTTGGCTGCACAAGGGACGTGGGTTTTTGATCCACTCGTCTGACACACTTTTACAATTTTTCTCCGCAGCTCTGGATTGCATCAAGCCCTACCCATTGCAGGACACTGCTGTTTACCCAGAGAGGTGGGGAAGTTTAACCTCTTTCCATTTTTTTGCATCGAGGGGGCTCTGCCAACCCACAGTTCTTGTGTTGGCCCTTGGGGATGTAGGTTTAATTTGACCTGCATTGCAGGCATGAGCAGCAACATCCCTGCATGTGGGTGCTTGGGCAGTATGTGTGTGTGGAGGAGGCATATGCAGCTGTGAGGTTTTGAAACTTTTTTGCAAGGCTTGAGAGACACAAGTTGCTTCTTTTTTTGGCCTGAGCAGAGGAAACATTACTTTATTGTAAACAAAGGTTAAGTAAGGTTGACCAAATCCTACATCCAGCAGTGAGTCCCCTGCATTCCCACAGGTCAAGGGCAGGGTGTCTATTTGAAGGTGGATGTTTCCTAATGCACAGTCGTTGGTAACCTAAAGCAGGTTTATGACAGAGCCAAGATCAGGCATTAATGCAATAGACTGGTAATTCAATCACTTTATAGAAGTTGATCTGTCCTTTTTATTACAATTATTGTCAGCCCGGGTGTTTCGTTCCATCACTGAAAATAAACATCATTTATCATACTTGTAAAGATTAGCCCCTGACAGCTCCAGCTCTGCTTTGCATAAATGTGTATTAATGTCGGCTCTGTCTGAAGTAGAGAAAGAAGTCTATATTTCACAAGAATGATTAGACAGTGTCACCACTGCTTTAACTAATGTCTTATCATGACGGATAATCAAACTGTGGAAAAAACAACAAAAAAAGGCAATTTATTGCATATGCATTTTTTGCTTTATTGGGCTGAGAAATAGCAATAGTTTTGCTGCTGCAATATTGAGGATCGTAATATCCAGGCTCTGGGCTGGTGATGCCTCTCTGGGTTTCAAGAGGCAGGTAGTGTCGCAGCTCATCAGCGGAGCTGGGACCTCCAACCTCTCTGCAAGGCTGCCTTGAGTCTTTCCGTTTGAAGACCCAGCAGTCTACAACTTTGCCAGACCTTCAAGAGTCTGTGCCTTGGGCTGAATTAGGCTTGGAAAGTTTCAAGCTAAAATGATAATGACATTTCTAAGAGTGAGGTTAAGGGAAAATATGATGCCCAGGCTAAAATATTCTCACAGACATTTTCCAGAGAGTCTCTAGGGCTCCTGGGCCTTGGAGCAAGACCTCAACAGTTGGCATGTGCCTACCCTCAGGTCAGGGCTGGGCTTTCACTGGTCCCATCAAAATGCACCTATGTTAATTGCAGAAGAAAAATAAATTTGTTTGTCAGTGTGTACTTTGCAGATGTTAGAGCTCAACAGCCAAACTCTGCGTCTCCATGAGCTCAGTGAGTGCTCAAGCCCCCAGCCAAATGTGCATGTACCAACTCCCCAGCCAGAGAGACTGCATCCCCGGGCTGAGAGGGTAAATAGGACTTCTCTTGTAGTTCTGCTGGTGGCAGTGTGTTTGGGGTCTCAGCTGAGAGTACGGAAGGAACCCTGTTCCAGGGATTGTGTGTCCTTGCAGTCACCATGGAGTACACCTCTCTGGCATCCAGAGGAATGAAGAACAGCTAAAGACATGAGCTGAAGTCTTGCTCTTTGCCATTTAAGCCAGGATAATGCCAAGAATGTTGCCGTGTCTCCTGTCTCTGTGAGAGAAATGCACATGGGCACTGATCTCCATCACACACTGACTGCAAGTGCAGAAAAAACCTCTGCAACTTTTGTGCAAGAACATCAGAGCTGAAGCAAAGTCCTTCTCAGCAGTATCAGGGTTGAACGAAGCCAAACCAAATCCCATGCGCATTTTTCAGGTGCCATGTTTGATGAGCTGAAGTTTGGCTAGTGCACTGAAAAGTTCATGATTTCTGGGCATTACAGGGGTTTTGCGTATGCCCCGGGCTGTGGACTAAGGGTGCTTGTGTGAAAGTATCTACTTTCATTGTTGCTGGTTTTAAAAAGCTATTTCCAAAGTTTATGCCTTCATGAGGGGAAAAAAAAAAAGCATCGAACAACTTGGAGGCATGGATCCCCAAAAGAAAATGTCAAATTAAACCTTTGATTTATAATTTTATAATTTTTAAGATTATAAGGCCATCTAATTTTGGAAGACTTGTGCTTGAGATCAGTGTTAATTGAAGATGACACCTTAAAATAAGCGCACTGTGGAGATATCTCATTGAATCAGATCCTAAAGGAGCAATAATACATTAAATATCATACATGAAAATAAATAAACCTCTTCCCTGCATAACTAACAGCTACTTCTGTTATTAAAGTTAAAGCACTTAAAACACTGGAACTATACTGAGTGCTTATAATGCTATTTCCTCCTCTTTTTTTTTTTTTTTTTTTCTAATGGCAGCCCTAGTTTATTCCCTTTCAGACTATAGTTACCTCAAGTTTCACCTCCTCTATTCTGATTTGGTGCTGATGGTGATCTTTACTCTGGAATAAAATAAAAAAAAAAAAAGCAAAAGTAGGTGAAGGAGCCATTTGGTGGTGGTGGAGGGAAGGAGTGGGTAAGGATGGCATTGGGACCATTAGCGATTGAAGCAACACTGATTTTAGCCAGTGGTATTAGCAACTGGCACTTTTTAAAGTGCTAAAAGCTTTGGACACAGATTACCATGCACATATTTCAATTTCCTTTAAATCCAGGGAGATTTCCTCTTAGAGTACATCCTCTCTCTCTGACTCTCCTTTTTTTTTTTTTTTTTTTAATTCAGCTAGATTGTGCTTGATGGGGACTGTTAACTCAATGCAGCATATTATATATTACTTCAATAAATCACCGACAGCCGAAGCATTCAATATCAAGCAGAGCAGTAATCAGGGGAAGTCTTAATCACACTTTAAATGGTTTGGATTTATGCTCTGTTTTCCACGGGCTACTGCCATTGCTGGAAAGGCATAGAGACACAACTCCATGGTGGCCTGCCAGGATCAGGTCCAGCAAGTGCCAGGAGCTGGGAGCACAGCCAGAGTGCAGGGTTTATGCCAGGGGTGCAATGCACGGGCCAACAAGGATGAACAGCCTTGGGGTTATTCCTGGAGCTATTTGTACCTATGCAATGGACTCTTTAGATTGCCTGGGGATTTGGGGGTAAAAAGGCACTATGACAATGTAAACAGCTGCTTTAATTGCATCAGGGTTGTACTGATATGTGGCAAGTCCTGTTTTTTTTTCGACAAAAAAAATATATATTAACATAGAATTTATTTTAAAAGAAATCATCAGATAAGAGAAAAACCAGCTGCTGTACTCCTTTGCCTTTTGCATTTTGTCCAGGAGATTAGAATCGACTTCTGGATTTTTGTCAGGGAGTGGGAGAAGTAAAGAGGAAGGGCGGCTTAAAAAAAACCTAAACAAACCACAAAACCCCTAAATATAATTTTTAAACACATTGATTTATGATTGGTGACCCATCAAGACTTTCTATGAAAGCAAAACTTTCCAGCCAGGGGCTGTGGGTGCGAGGTTCATGTGTAGGTCTCATGGAAGCAGGTGCCAAGTGTCAGCCCACTGGCAGCCGCCGGCAGCGGATGAGAACCTTTCTTCGCAGCGCCGTCACACGCCTGACCTTCACCTTCAGCCTTGCAATGATATACAGATGTGCAGTGATGTCATCTGCCTTGACCACAGGGAGAAAAACAGGAGAAATCATAGCAGAGAACAATATCCCTTTTTGGGGGGAAGTTAATCATTTGGGTTAGCTCCATGGCCTGGAGCACAGCAGCAGACGTGAGCGCACTGACCGGGTATCGGCACTCACCAGGGATTGGGACAACACTCTGGCAGGCAGAAGGTTAACAGGCTTGTGAACCACATCTGGTGGGAGAGCCCTGGGCACTGTGTCTGGCTTTCCCAGCTCAGAATTACTTTGCGGGCCCCTTCAGCTGGAGAGAATGAGTCTCCCTTCCACCCCGGTGTTAAAAGTAGTCACACTGCCTGCACCATAAATTACTGCTCTAGCAGTGGAAATTTGAACAAGACCCAAGCGGAGCTGAAACACAGCAGCTGAGATGGTTAAACAATAGTCCTACACACAGGAAACTCTCCCATAATGTTGGATTTAAGTTCCAAGGAGCTTTGGTATCTGACTGTTGGGTTCATCCCCTCCACCCCTTGTTTTGTTTTTCATTCAGTTCCATGTTGTTCATGTCTCTTAATAGGGCATCCTTCATTATCATTATCCCTAATAGTGGTTTATTGTATTAGTTACAGTTAATTTAAATGTTACCGAAGCATTGAAAACAGATTGCAGATGTTTTGAAACAGATGTTATTTTAATGTTAAAACAAAATCATGAATATTTATGGGTCATTATTGCCTGGGTTGAATTAAGCTCTTTAAATAGTAATGTATGGGCTTAACATCTCTGGAAGGAAATGCTCCAAAAAAGGTGAATGGAAAAACACTGTCATATAAAGATTTATAAATCATTTCTTCTGGTAATACTGAGTTTTTCCTTTATGAACAGTCAGAATCAATTACTGTTATATTACTAAACCAGGTCCTGTTCTTTAGCTCAGAAACACCTTTTCAGGTCTCTGTTTCCTAGAGAAGGGGCCCACCAGCTCCCTGCAAGCAGACCTAAAGTTGTAGGAATATTTTGAGATGGAGTAATCAGTTTTATAGAAAAATAAGGTGAAGATGATGCAAGCACACTAGTTACTGGTGTCAGTCTTTCTTACAGAAACACAAAGAGGGTTTGTTAATGCCACATGCGGGCTGTCTTTTCTTAAGTCATATTTCTTTCTTTATGGAGATGGAGTTAGTCTTCAAGGCAGCAGCTCAAAATGGCCTTTCATTCATTACAAAGTTATTTAGTTACGGATAGGTAACTCTGAATGACATTTCTACATCTTGCACTTTATTAGTTGGTCCTAGCTGCTAAATGACATGGAGAGATAGCAGACTATGGCAGGGGAGTTCAGTGTGTTTTGGCCAATTTTAGGGTCCAACCTTCTGGAGTCGAAAATTTTCCTTTCAGATGATGAACTCAAGGGGAGTTGATGACGATCAACTCAAGGGGAGGGAGGATAAGAAAATACAGAAATTTAAAAATAATAAGACTGCAAACACAGGGATGATTCCCTGCTCAACAGAGAGACAAGCAAGCACTTCTGCTGCCTTAGATGAGTCATGTCCTATTTAGAAGAGGAACAGTCCAAGCGTTAGTTTGTCAGCACTGACTCTGAGGATGATGCTGGGATGGGAATGGTGTAGGCAAGCGGACATGCAGCCACCACCCCTCTTACTGCACTTTGCTTGTATCCACTGGGACAATGTGCTCTAACCTGCATCATTAAGCCTTTGTCCTTTTTTTTTTTTTTTATTGCCTCCAGATTTATCCTTGGAGGAAAGCCTGAGTTCCTCTGAAGCTGGCAGAACTCCTTGTCTACAGGCACAAAACCCCAGAGCAGATGGGCACACATTTTGGCTAACCACAGTGGCAGTTGTTGAGCATTAAGGTCTGTAATCTCATCCAGGAACATCTGAACAGTCCCCCTTTCCCTCAGGTGAGGGGAGCCAGCATCACCTGCACTGCTTGGACTGACACCCATGAGTGACACAGCACTGCTGCCACGGTGCATGGCAGGCTTTTGCCCCATTGTTTTGATTTCCAGGAATCGGCCAAGAAAGTTTTCTGTTGCGGTCTTATCTCTTGATTTTAAAAGCCATAGTGAGAAATTACATGCATCCAAGTCAAAAAGGTGTTCCTTCAACAGCTTGCACTTGCACTTCCACTTGTTTCATGTCCTGAGGATCATGAAAAGTCTGGTACAGTACATTATATTCGGTAGACTGCCAGAAAGGAGTTCATTTAGTTTGATGACAGATTAATACTGATTCACAAATTAATTTTGTCTCTTTGTATATCAAGGGTGTCCGCAACTTATTTAATTTGTAATAAATATAATTATAGAAATGAATGAGCTATCAAGATTTTTAAAGTATGATCCATCAATGTTGGCATGACTTGTAATCCTGGTCATTATAAATAAAATGGGTCTTTTGCAATATGGAATGCAATTTTCCCTGTAGTTTGTCTCATTATTTTCTGACATGTGGGTTAATATTAAATTACAATGCTCAATTTGTAAATAAGAGGTTAATAAATAACCTTTCCAGCTGGAGGCCTTATTGTGACTTCATTAAAATAAACTTTTAAATGAGATTAAGCCTCGATGGTACCCACATTGTCTCATCCCATACATTGCAAAACAAAAAAAGAATCTCCTACGGGTGCCAAAAAACCCTATCCAAAGAGTCATCGTGCCTGCAATATATTCATACGGTCTTTTAAATGTCCCATGTTACTGGGGTACACACTGACTTGCTTCATCTCTTGCTTCCTGACACATGGAGCACATACCAAGTGATCCCTCATTGTTTGTGACCCTGAGCACACTGTGAGGGCTGCAGGTGGATGGAGCCTGTTGTCATGTGTTGTGCTGTATGTCTTAGTGGTCCTTCAGTTGATGCAACTTGTCATTTCTAAGGCACTAAGTTCAGACCTGCTCCTGCTTCTTTGACTGCTTTCTGTTGCATTTCATGTGAGGTTTATATAGGATATTAGGAAAAAATTTCTTCACGGAAAGGGTGGTCAAGCATTGGAATAGGCTTCCCAGGGAAGTGGTGGAATCACCATCCCTGGAAGAATTCAAAAAATATGTAGATGTCGTGCTTAGAGACATGGTTTCGTGGTGGACTTGGCCATGTTAGTTTAATGTTTGGACTTTATGATCTTTGAGGTCTTTTCCAACATAGATGATTCTCTGATTTTATGGTGATCATGATTGTCTCTCTCAACTTCCAGTGAAAAAGAAAAGACTTTTCTCAATAGCTGCAACATTCTTCACAAGAATTTCATGTTCTGATCTGGACTTCTGCAGTCATAGATATGGAAGGAAAGCTCTGGCTTCTCCATTGAAGGCACTCACCTCTAACTGGTATTGTTTTAGCCCTGAACCTAAATTAAGTTGGTTTGTTCTTTTACCACTGTTGGTTGTCCAGCTTGGACAACGGCTATTTCCCTTGTAAAAGGGAAGTTTCCCCTGAAAGAAAAGTAACATTATATGTTATTTTTGTTTATATGTTTATACAAAACAAACACTCAACCCCAAAACAAGGGAAACCCCAAAAAAACCCAGGCAACTCTTGAAGGAAGCAGCAGGTTTTTTTATGAGGCAGAGGTTGAACTAAGGGAGCTTCTAAGAGCAAACAGGTTATTTTGAACAGAAAATTTCCAGGCCTGAGCACTGAGAAATTATTTTCAACAGAGATCAGCGTGTTTGTGTCTCTTTGACCAGACCAGACCCACATCTTTCACCACTGGTCCATAATGAGTAGCTTCACTCCTCCCTTTCAGGGTGTCACAAATATCAGCCCTACCAGTGCGGTGAGAGCAGCCCATGCCAGTGTCATTGGTACTGGGCCAGAGCAAGTTTCCTTCTAAAAAGTGTCATGTACTGCCCAGAGCAAATGCCCTGAAGCCCCAGGAATATGGGGTAATAGAGACAAAGAGGCCACATTTTGGTCTCCTCTCTATGCCAGATCAGCATCCCTGTGCCTTCCTCATCCTGCTGCCTGTCTACAGGAGTATTCTGGATCATATACAGCTGGGCACACCTAGGTAAGGAGCAACGTGGACCCATCTTGCAGCTCCACTAAGCTACTGTGTTCATCCGTCTCCAGCAAAAACTGCTCTGGGAGCAGAAGGAGATAAATCCTTCCTTGAGGTCATTGAGATATTTCTCAGCCAAGGTTTCAGCCTTTGGCCTGGTTCTGATCATGAGTGCTGTTGTTCTGTGATTTCTTTAGCTGTGAGAAATGGTAGGCTCAAAATTTGATGTCTTAAGGAAAAACAAACCACCACCAAAAAAAAAACTTACCACTCAGGTCTGCCCTCAAGACCTTCTTTGGCTTAATTCTATGGGCCAGGTGCAATAAATGCTCCTAGCAGAACACTGTGTAATGGCAAAACCCCTGGAGGGGAGCTGGTGCTGCTGACAGGGCAGAAGTTTAGTCAGATGAAAGGGATGCAGCAGCATGAGGTGCAGAGGTGAAAGGCACAGGGAGAGTGAGGAGAACCCCTCCGCAGATATAGCCACAAAATGCAGGAGGAGCTTGACTGGCCACCCTGGAGAAGATGGGAAGGGATGACTGTTTGCCAAGGGAGGACCCCAGGGTAACATTCCTGTTGGCAGAATGTCTCAGAGGTTGGACCTCTATCCCCATCCCTCTACTCACTTTTCTCCTTCGTAACATCGTTAAAATATGATTTTTCTGCATGTCATCTATTTTTCCATTCTTCACACAGCCCAAGCATCCTCCTTTGGGTCCTCACATGTGACAGAATAGCCCTGTGGTAACATAGCTAATAAGGTAAATAATTCTGCCTCACTGGCACTATCTGTGCTGGAGGAGAATCTTCTTTGGGTTTTGTCATGATACCCAGTTTTGTTCATTTGAGGATTTTTTTTTTTTTTTTGAATTTAAGTAGTTTTCATTTAATGTAATAGAGAACACTGATGCATGTGCACAAGACCAACTTCACTATCATAATCCCCTGATGGTTCTACAGTTATTTTTATTCAAAAAATGGTAATGTCTTTTCTCAGTAGCAGTAAAGGTGTTCGAACTATCTTAAAATAAATAAACCTCCTCCTCTCTATCGATGGGGTTTATTCTGAGGGGAGAAAATACCCTCTTTGTTCACCAGCTGTGGTCCCAAATGAGCCATTTGTAAGCCTTGCTGAATCTGTTGAAACACCTGTGGACCAGTGCTTTGCCTGAAGGACCTTGTGTCAGCACCGAAATAAGGGCTGGGAAAGATGTTTTACCTCAGCTAATCTAATTGCAACACAGTACAACGCTTGGTGTGTTACCCAGAATAATTTTAAACACCACTAACAATGTGGCTTTTCCGGTTATAAGCAGAGACGATGCTAAACTAAAAGGCTCTCAACCCCTTACTTTATTTTACACCTTTGTCTTTTGTGAGATTTGCCCAATCTCAAAGTCTTACAAGTGGAACAACTTTGCAGAAAGAGCAGGGGTGGAAAACAGCTCCTTGTGGCTCCTTGGAGACTTAACTTTCTTGGTACTGATTCATCCATGATGAAACCAGCCCGGCTCTTTGCATACTAAATTTTTCTTTTTTTTTTTTTTTAAATGTAAATGACAGTTAAAACATTTTTTAAGAAATGCACAGATAATAATTTAACTGAAAATCCTTTTGATGTCACTTTTTACAAGACTACTTTAGAAGTCATGTCTCAGCCCCATCCTCTTGTAAATTCAAGGTTTAGATTTGGAAGGTTTTTAGGATAAAGTTGTTGATGTACTATAAGTATGTGTTAAATTTTGGAATAGCTTTTGAATGGGTTCAGATTTTAAATTTCCCTTGTAATTTGGGGAATTACAGACCATTTTTTTGTAGGTGTCCAATGACCACAAAGCTGGTTCTCGTCTCTAAGAAAAGCCTTCTCAAATACTTTGGTATCATTGGTGCTTTCAACACATAGACCACTACTGATCTGTTAAAAATGCTCCCACTTATTTCCAGTTAATGATGGAAATGCTGGGATTTATTTTTTTTTTCCAATTAAGTAGAAACCTTCACCTGGCTCAGCCCCAGTTTCTATTCCCTGAAAACATTTTTCATATTCTCTGACAAATCTCCTGACATTGCTAAGACAAGCAATCATTTCCAGAGAGCTCCTCAAGCAAGGTGAGACCTGTTTGTTTCTTGGATGGCTGCTTACAAAAGAAATTCACTGGCCTGCAGGAATTGATTAGGATCACCATTTGGAGCACCCTTCTCAGCTGGTGCTGGTGCTACAGGGGGTTCAGCCTCTTGGACTGCAGAGCAAAATCCATTTTCTCACCCCTCCCTAAGATCTCCCAGATATGGTAACACCGCCCACTTTCAGTGTGCCTGGAGTGATGTTTAATCCTCTGTGCATTTCATCGAATTTCACTTATCGTCATTATTGATGAGTGACACAGAGGTTAAACGATTCACATCAAGACATTCTGCTCAAAAAAAAAAAAAAAATCCATCAGTTTTCAGTCAGTGGAGACACTTTGCTCAGATGCCAATCAGATGGGTAGGTGCATCAGCCAGGTACCTTCTCAGAGGGCTGCTTTGCCAGTTGGGAAATGGGCCCAATAAAGCCACCTGGAGATTACCAAGTTCTTGCTATACAGTAACAGTGGGCAGAAAGGGAGAAGCACGTTTGTTTCTTGCAGCTTGGCTGAGCCGCAGAGCCTGGGAGCGCCTTTGCTCCAAGGTCTGCAGCCAAGGGCAGGATGCTGGTGCTGCCAAAGGGTGGAGCAGCCCACCTACAGACTCTAGGCCTGGGGCTGCTTCGCCTTTCCAAGCTTTCTGCGAATCTGTCCCAGCTGTGTTCCCCGGTCGCTGTCACTGCCATGGTCGTTTCCATCCGAGCAGGTGGCTGAAGCCCCTCAAGTGCTGCATGACTGCTGTGCCACCATCACGCGGCTCTTTCAGGTGACGGTTGCTTGCACGACTGCTCAACCAAGCAGGGGGAAAAAGAGGTAACAGAGTTAAAAATGCTGCTTTTGTTCCAGAAGCTGTGAAGCTCTACAGATCTATTCTTCAAAAATAGATCTCTCTTATACCCTCATAAGCTTCACTTCTTTGTTTTGTTTTTGTGATGCCAAGTAACGCCTCATGGCCCCTGAAACTCCCAGATGGGAGACACACTGGGAGACATAAAGCCATGAAGAAAATTAGCCCTACTCTGTCCAGAGTTTTGCTTCCTTCCCCGCTACTCTCCTAATTTCATTTGATCTATTTTAACCACTACCACCACACTGTAGCACGAACCTTGGTGCTTTGGCCAACATCCAGCTGTGAAATGTGTGCTCTTCTTCTGCATGATTCACTCTGCAGGTGTCAGGAAAGCTGTTCCTCATGCTCCTGAGTCAAAAAATGCAACTGTCTGTCTTTCAAAGCCTGGCAGAGACGACGTTTCTATGGGCAGAGCACTCTGTGGTCCTTCCCAAAGAGGAACAGAAAAGGCATAGTGACAGGGGAGAGAGGAGGCAGTCGTGAAGGTTGTCTTTATCTATATGATTTTATATTGAATGGAGAGAGAAAGGGAGAGAGTCCTTTAGAAGACATTCAGAGGATCAGACCAAGCTGCTTCTTCAAAGTCCTTCCTTAAAAATCCTTTCTCTATGAAGATTAGCCTGGGCTGTACCTAATAAGAGTTAAGGCTAGACAGAGCAATATAGACCAAAGACTTAATGTAGCCCCATTTCCTGTTTCTTGGTGTAAGAGCTGCCTTTCATGGTGTTGTCATGCTGTTGCTCCTTGCTGATACCACCCTACAAATCGTGGTAAAGGTGTGATAGCAAAACAGCCTCTGACAGACAGAATAGCCACAGAATTTGCTTTTTGGTAAGCAACTGATACATGGAGGGATGTTTCCAGCAAGTCCACTGCAGCTGAATGCAGCAGCTCTTTCAAAGTTGACAGCAGGCATGCCACCATGCCCCCTACATATCTGCCTGACAGGTCAGTGCAGGGAAAATGGAAACAGGGAGGGAAAAGGACCTGTGTAATGAATCAGAGGTGCTGGTACAATTGGAGGAAGCTACAGTAGTCACAAACCTTCAGCATATGTGAAAACATTGCTTTGTTCTTTTTTTAATTTTATTTTTACACCAAACATATTTAATATAGCCATTTCAAGTTTTACATGAAGCATAAATCAAATAGAAATAAGTGTATTGGCCACAACATAGGCTGTTTTGTAGCTTCTGAATTTCTTAAGTGTTAGGTCATTTTACTTACAAGTTAAATAGCTGTCTGCAAGAGGCCTTGCTTGGTCATAAATTGTCCTTCCAATATTATAAAACACACCATTTATTTACAACACGTAGGCTCTTCCAAGTAGATCCAACAGCTCGTAAAGAACAAGAGCTCCTATGTCATCCCTACTGAGACCAATGCAATAAAGAGCCATCGGAATGACTCCGTATTCAGTAAGTGCAATCAGATCCAGCAACAGTAGCTTTTATGGGCTTTTTCTCCCCTCCAGGAAAACCTGAGATATTAGTGCAATATTAAAGAGCTGTGATGGCTTTATCCAGACTGGGATCTTACTCCTTCTATGCTCCTACTGGTTTTGGGAGTGGAGTGAAGTTAACACTCACCACAGAGGATCAGAATCAGACCTGGTAGAATGGTTTGTTTTCATAAGGGATATGATTGATTAAAAAGAAGGTTAATTGAATATTATGCAGCTGCCACAGAAGTATAAACTCCAAGCTCTGGCTTATAAACATTTGTTGCAGAAGGGTTATTACCTGCTTACAATTGGAGCAACGAGCCTTTCGATCCTTGTTTATTCCAGAATGGTGAAGCAGTAAAAATGCACATGCTGGTACATGACCTCAGGTGGGCTCCTCAGAAATCTTAGCCCAGTTAAAGTAATAAATATGTTCTCACAAAGGCAGAGGTGTGCCCTGATTGAACTCTGAAGTGAAACACCAGCTAAAAGCAGCATTTGATTTAGATTAGAAACCCATTTTAAGTGTTTGAAGTAGAAAAGCAGTAGGAGCTGATCTGAGTCTCCAAAGCCTTTTGCCAAAAGAAAAGCTCTGAACAATTTCCTTTTAATAATATTAATGCATTTTTTTATTGTGATTTCTGTAATTCTTGGACAGTACAGAGGGGCATGGTATTTATCCAGTGAATTTACAGACTAACAGGATCATTAACACATTCAATGACTCAACCTCAGATCATGCTGAGGGTGACTAGATCTGCGTAAGAGATTGACAGCAGCACGGGATTCACCTCACCCACTGGAGAAGGAATCTAAGCTGGCTACTGGGGGTTTCTCTGTAATCAATGAGGAGAGTGACACATGTCTTCCAAAGGAAAGTCACCGCACCCTACATGTCTAAACCAGAAAAGATTAGTTTCCCAAGAAGGATATGCCAATCTCTTGCTGCGGACCATGAAGGAACCCTCATAAGAGGGTAAGGATTTGTCCCAAATGTACCTGATTCTTCCATCCAACTCAGCAGGGATCCTGCACAGAGGAAAAGGAGTGCATCCCTTTCAGTTGCTTCTGCATGAAACTGCTTGTTCATTTGCACCAAGTGTGATTCACTGCGCAGCTGCTTTGCCCAACAACTGACTTTCATTCCAAAGTGACTGCTGTGCCCATAAGGATCACCTGTGAACAGTCTCCTCAACCTCCCTTTAAGATCTAGCCCAGACCACACCAACCCACCCGTACAAAATCAAATTGCAAATCAGTCTCTCCAGCAGCTGAACTAGCTCTTGCTGCAGCCAAATTAAATCTTTCTCATCAGTGAGTTGGATGAGGCTCTAACTGGATCCCGACTGATGTATCTGTTGCTCACCATATCATGGCTTCCCATCACATACATAATGCACAGATTAATTTCTCCTTTCTCCAAACCCAGTATTCAATTTGTCACTGTCATGGCCCATCACAGTTCTGCTGATCTGTCCTATTTCTGTCTCCTTTTGGACACTGACCAAGACAGTCAACAAGCCATTTTTACTGTAAATCTTCTAGTTGCCAAATTTCTGCAGCCCTTGCTCTGAACCCCTCTCTTGTGCTGTCCTTGTTACACTGACGTTTTCCTTCAAATCACCTTTACTAAGAGGCCAGCGAAAGGCACCTGGGCAGCAGGACTGTGCTGGCAGCACACCCTGGCCTTGCTGCCTCTCTTCCTGCCACCTCAATCTCATTGTTGACTGGAAGCTCTTCAAGGTAAGACCATTGCACATCTGTGCTGTGACACACCAGGCCTGTCCAGTTGCTCACCAGCTGTTTCTAAGCAACCACCAGAGTCCAACTGACTGTGTTGGTGTGGCAATGACAGACCAAGACCAACCACCATTACCAATAAAAAGAAATAACAGCAGACACAATGAATTATGAAAAAAAATTACTTTTTAATGTACAAAAGGTTTATATACAGGGTTCAGCATGTTACCTCCATTCTTATGATGTAGAAAACAGCTAAAAATGTTCTTAAGATATAAATTTGACAGAACGATTCACCTACAGTACTTTTAGTAATGATGTCTTCTATACATAATATATACAGTGCTGGAATGGTTATTATAATACTTTTTCTGTAAATGAAGGAAGACCACCACTGGAAAGTCCAAAAAATCTCAAGTCATTGGAGATTTGGTTTTGCTTTTGTATTTGAACTTTTGCTAATGAGATATCTGTGAGGAGGGACTCAGTAGCCACTGTTGCCCTATGCAGCTGTTAAAAAAATCAGATTAGCAGTTGATGGACACACGAAAGCCTGATCCATCTCAGCATAAGGGATGCCCAGTTGTACTCCAAGCATCCAGGACAACACACAACGTCCTAAAACATTTACTGCCCTTTTTCCATAAATGCAAAGGCAAGGGCAAGGTCAGTAACTGCAGGAGAATATATACAGCAGACTATAAAATAATCCCTTTAAACACAACTTTCACAGGAGACACAAATAAACAGCCAGGCACCTTGCTTTGCTTTCCTGTCCTCATGCACTCTGGACATCAGCAGCAGTCACTGAGGGGTGAAGGGTGGTGGTGAGAGCATCCTGTGTGTACCCTCTGCATTTGGGATGAAGAGAGGTGAGAATGCAGGATGCTGAGAAGCATCTCCCTGCACCAGCCATACTCAGGGCTACCAATCCACCACTGCCAAGGATGGCTGCCAGATGCACTGCCGTGTATCTGATAACACAAAGTTTGCCTGGAGGTAGCACATGGCATTGTCATGTCAGCCCCTGGTCATGCTGGGAAGAGTGATCCTGACATCCATTTGTGCAAAAGAAAAGACACCAGAAATCACCTTTATAGGGCTGTCCTGGTCCCATGAGGGGACGGAATCAGATGCAAGTGAGAACATCACACTGATATGATGGGGAGATGGGAACGAAAGAGTGAAGTTCTGCAGCTGCTTGCCCAGTCAAACTGTAAGAACCTTGGGGGGATGTTACAATTGTTCCCTGCCCTTCAACATACGGGGTACAAAGTATTTGAGGCTATGAGAGCAGGAAGAGAAACGTTGTCCTTGTCCAATGCAGTCAGAAGCTAAACAAGGCCTCCTCCCAAGTACATGCACCCCATTGCTTCTACCCTTTTGTCTAATGACAGCTAAAATAAATAATGCAACTAAGATTAACTTCAGTGCCAGGTGGGACCATCCTGGAAACAGCTGATCATTATTACAAGCAGTTATATTTTGGTGGAGGATTTGGCTTTAGGAGGTCTTGCTCCTCCCATCTTTTCCCCAAGGACACTTCCAAGAGATTCTCACTGACCAAGCTACTATTCTGACTCAAAGACCTGTTTTGAGACTATCCAGATGTATGTCTACACTGTAGGCTGCAGGTACAGTCTACTAGTCAAAGGAACAATCCAGGTTGACCATGGTGTATTTTTTGGATACAGCAGCTCTTTTCGTGCTGTGGAACATGTTAATATAGCACTGGGTGCATGCCAACAAGCCTGCTTGTGGGAAAGGGTGTATTAGCTCATGTTTGGCCCCACATCAATGCAGCCACGTGCCTGTTGTGTGCATGGAGCCCAGGTAGAACCCTGCACTGAGTACATCACACAGACAAACCCTGGCCAGATAAATCAGCTCCCCCAGTGCTGCCACATTGGGCTGACACAATCATAAAATTCTCTCCCATCACCATCACTTGTTTATATGAGTGCCTCAGCATGCAAAACCCAACAGAGAATGAAGCTGTTGCAAAGCTGCACAGGGATACAAGACATTAAAGATGCATGTGGGGCTCTCGCAGAAACTCACTGTGCTCAGAAGGTGCAAAAGTTATGCATGTGTGTCAGTCCGCATGCCAGAGCCTTCCTGCCACAGGGGATTATTTCCCAGTGATTGCTGTTCCCAGGCCTTTGCTCCACTCTGCACATGATATAAACCACGTTGTAAACACATCTGATCAAAGTGTGCATTCACCTTTTATGTGTCTCATCAATGTGTCTTTCCAATGTTTTCTCAGAAACACCACTATGTTTTTATAAATGTACATTTTATATACGCTTCTGGCAATACACTATATTTGATTTTTAAAGGAAGAGAGGCCTTGGCTACTTAACAAGAAAGCATGGTAAGGCACTTTGCTGAGAAGCCGTTTGGAATCGTCGCTCTTTGCAAGGTACAAAGGCATTTATGGTATAAAACAATACTGCTGGCAGAGGGCTTGTTTGGAGACATAACTAAACCCTACTCTCATCAGAGTAGAATACATAGTATGGCTTTTATTCTAATCAAAACTGCATCCTCCCATTTCTTTCTGGGGCAGGTTGAAAACGGAATTTTTTTGCAAATGTAACTAATGGAAAACAATGGGGAGTGCTATTTACAGGGCTTCTGGGAAGGGAGTCTTTCATCTCTAACCATCCTCATGCTGTTTCCTAGCTTGGTGGTGATACCATTCAGTGCTCTGGGAAACCAAGTCAAAAAAATAATACTAGAGGTGCACCCCTGTGGTGCTGAACTGCCTAGATATAGTTTACATAATTCTGTACAAAGACTTTTTAAAATTTTTGTTTTGAATCCCTTTAATATATTTAGTACTTATAAAAAACCCTACTCTATTGAAACAGATTATTTTTGAAAAGCACATTCATAAAACTGTTTCACGCAGAGCTCCTTGGATAGCACTAAGGCCTTGTGCTTTACTGTTATGACATCATGTTTAGAAATTTACTCTCTTCCGCCAGCGTGGTTAGCATGGAGCTCATATCACCTATTGCCATATTGCTTATCCCTGCAGGTATGCTGGGCAGTGTCAGAGAGTTTCGTGGAGTCGTCAGGCGAGAGGAGTTCTGGGAGAGGTTCTGCAGGATGCTGGGGCTCAGGGTTCCCGACATCAGGCTCGAATGGTCCCCATCATCCATGATGGCATCAAAATCTATCTGGGGCGGCTCAAGACCTTGAGAGTCCACCGTGCTGGACACCTGGTTTGCGCCTGGGGAAGGCAGAGTGGCTGGCTTGCTGTTCAGTGTGCACTGCTGCTGCCTGACTCGGCAGTCTGCGTGATTATCGAAGCTGCTGTTCTGCTCATACATGTGGATTTGACCGTAATAGTACATCAAATTGTTCTCCCTTGTGCCCTCTGCGCACTGCTGGGCGGGTGCTAGCAACATGTCACTGGTTCTTTTATGCATGGCCTCTGTTGTCTCCTGGCCTGGGCTGGTGGTGTTCGTAGGATGGGGAGTTCTCATGTACCCCAGCTGCTGGATGGTGCGGAGGCCTCGGGGTCTGCTGCCCGGGTTCGGCTCAGGCGGAGGACGAGGTTGCATCATACCGGGTGGATATGCCTGAGCAGCTGAACCCATCATGCTCTGCTGAGGCTCAAAGCTGGGCTGATTGGAGGCCATGATGGGCTGATGGAAGGTCTCTTGAGCCATGGGGAAGTTCAGGTGGCTTGGCTGAGATGAATAATTCTGCTGACTCGGTTCATGCATGACCTGTCCCAGCACTGGGCGCTCACTGTTGCTCCTGACCATCAAAGAAGGGTCGGTCGTCATGTCCATTTGCTGAGGGTGAAGGTGGGGTCCAGACTTTGCTGCCATGTTGCTACAATTAGGAGAGATCTGATTTGGGTTGCCACTGATTGCAGTGGGACTCAGCATCTGATGAGGTTGGTTGTACCCTGTGTGCAAGCCCACATCAGGGTTCATACTGGGGCCTAGGCTCATCGGCTGCTGCCGCAGCTGCATACAATTTAGCCTCTGCCCATCCATGCCCACATTTCTTTGCATAAAGCTCTGCTGTGTTACATTCATACCGTTGTCTGGCAGCTGTATTTGCTGCTGGTTGTAGTTCTGGTATTGATCAAAGTTCTGCTTCTGCTGCACCACCGCTAAGTTCCCTTGTGAAAACTGCTGCTTCGACTGATTGGACATGATATCAACTGTACCTGAGCTGACTTCATTCCACTGGACAGGCATGTTATTTTTATTCATGTCTGAGGAAGTATCAAAACTCATGGAACACTCTGCCATCATGGGTCCCAAGTGGCTCATGCTTGCCTCAGCCACTGCCATTCTGCGCTGGCTGGGCAAAGCTGGAGGCTGCAGCTTCCCACTTCCCTGGAAGTTCTGCATCTCATTGCTGTACCCCATGGAAGTGCTCTCGGCCGCTGCCCCATTGCTCTGGGATTTGATGTACTGTACCACATCATCCGGCAGCACAATGTCATCGTCTCCAATGGGCGCCTCTGTCTCCCCCGACATGGTTTCCATGGCGATGTTTTCACTGATGCTCAGTGGTCGGGGTGAGTAGATGTGCCGGGGTAGGCTCCCATCTGAGCGCCCGTAGCTCTGGAGACCAAAACTCCTCCTGTCTGTGGGGTGTGGAGGATGGAAGGGGTTCATGCTGTTGGTGCTGTTGAACCGGTGAACTCGTGGGAGGGCCTGGGGATCTCCGGCAGGTCTCCTCACTGGGTCGCTTGCCCGTCTCATGCAGTTGCCCTGCACCTCATGGGGAAATGCTGGAGCTGATGGGTAACCATAGGTGTTACCATCACTGCAACGCCTGGGGCCTGGTGGGAGGCGGATGGAGGGCAAGGTGGGGTCTGGTCCATCCATAAGTGAGATCCTGTTCTTCAGTGTCATTCTCTCCATGTTCGGCAGGGGTGTCGGAGGAGGGCCCCCTGTGGCAGCAGCGTACTTGGCTTTCAGCCTGTAGTGCTGAGCTGGTGTGAGGTTCAGCAGACCTGGCATCCCACTGCACTGGCTCGCCTCGCTCGACCGGCGGGAGGCGTCTGTCGAAATTGGGTCATAGGAGTCGGCAGAGCTGGTGTTATTGGGACGGTGCCCGAGGTGTGAAGCCTCACTGGAACGGCGGCTGGAGAAGTACGGGGAGATCCCTGATGACCTGCGGCTGACGGTGTAGGCAGAGCTGACGGTGCTTGTTGTACTGTCACGGCGCTCGTTGAGCTGGTTCAGCATTGTAACCTCATTGACAGACAGCTCCATTATTCTGGGATTAGGCAGCGTAGCAGAAGAACCACCACTGTTTTCTAGAACAGAGCCTGAGAGAAAGGTTGTAGGGAAGGAAAAGGTTTAGTTAGCTGAGAAATTTCACTTGGTAGTGTTCCTGGTGACAGAATACAGACCCACAAAGACACCCTCAAATATTTCATGGGAGTGATAGTGAATTTCATTGCTGCTAGTGAATTCAAAGCTTCATCTTCAGCTCTATGTCCATGCAAAAAGAGCAAGAAGGCTGTGGAGAGAAGTTAAGAAGTCCCTGCTGGACAGTCTTTGTAACATGTATGCCCCAATACTCAAGAGGGAATGTCTCCACATGGGCTTCTCAGTAGGAAAAAAGTAGGACTGCTGTGAACAGTGCCACAGGGACAGCATGTAGCCACAACCACAGCTGCTCTCTGGGACAGATGCACAGTCAGGGATAGGAGGTCGACAGCCCAAAAGTTCACATTCAAAGTCTCTTCCAAGAGTAACCCAAAAAGCTCCAATATACTAAGCTGTGAGGTCTATTATAACCCAGACACTATGCCTTGGGACTTCCTGGCAAAGTTAAGAGGAACACTGTAGGGATCATAGAGATACTTTTACCAGGAATTGTCGGCCAGTGGGAAACTGGCATATGAAGTTGGAAGCAATAGCTAGGATTTCTCGAAGTCACAAAAGGCCTGTCAGAGCAAGATTAGGGAAGGAGGTCTTCTCTGGATTGCTGTTGTGCTCCACTGGTCTCCCAGGAGGCACATTAGCCCTTGGGGGACTGTTATTGCTGACAGAAATGCAAGCAGTCTTGCGGCTGTCACTGGGACAACGAGAACAGCTGTGTCTGGGTCCTGGGCAAGCCCAGAAACAAGGACACCTACACCTCTGCCTCCCTTCACAGCTCTGTAGAACTGAGCATCTGGGTTTCTGTTGCACATGACCAGATGGCTGCGTTTACACTCAAGCTGTCCATTTTACCTGACATCTTTATCTAGCAAGGGCTGACTCAGAGGCAATGAAATATGACCCTCATTCCTCCAGGGCAGACTCTTGGTTATGAAGCCAGAGTCAAACTCTGGAGTGTTCCTACAAGACATGTTCCAGGCACAGGACTTACCGTTTCCTGAGATGGGAGGCAGCTTGGTGTTTCTGGCTTGTGGAGCTGGGCTCACCCATGAGCAGGAATCCTTAACTGTCTTGAGTTTCTCTTTCTTGAGCTGTTCAAGTCGTTGCATTGTCGTCATGTGTTTCCTTAGCTGCAGGCTGACTGCTGAATTACCAGAAGAGACCGTTGAGTCCACAACAGGAGCGTTGTCATCCAACGCCGTCAGATCTCCCAGACTTCCCCCGCTGTGTATGTTCATTTCTACTCCACTGTCATTGTTGTTGGTGCTGTCAAGGGGTGACGGCTCACTGCTGCATGACGACTGGCCACCAGGACTGGACTGACACATCTTGGGGAAGGAAAAGAGGAGAAAAAGTTGGGTAGGTGAAAACATGGATGGAAAAAAATCAGGAGCCCAACATTCCCAGTGTTAGTCCTGGGGCCTAGGTAAGCTCTTGTCCCAGGCTCTCCCCTCTCTTGTTACCCTTCCCTGCTGTAGGATCTCAGCTTTACAAGAAGGCAGGCACCCCTTCCCTGTGAGAGGAGGTCAGGACAGCACTCCACAGCTGGAAAAACTATGGTGGGTTCAACTGGAAGGTGGAGAGAAATCAAATGCTCTTCCTCCAAAAGAGTAAGGATGGATGTTTCTCGAAGAAAAGCAGCATGTTATCTGGTTGTGTAAGGTATATTGCAGCAAACACTGGCTTATCTAACATGGGAACAAGGCCTAGGTATTTCAGACACCACGTCTTTCTGTCTTTAAAACACCCTAACATATAATCAGGTTAGCTGACAAACTTCCTAGCCAGATAAAAACCTGGTTCACTGTTTGCAAACTCCCACTTGCAGATAAGGCAGATAAGCACCATAAATATTTATTTTATTTACATTAGGAATTGCATTTCACATTGAGTAGTTACTTTGCAGCAAACACTATACGGTCTGAACTTGCTCTGAGGTAGCTACTGCTCCTACCAAACAGGATGCCTGGCTCTCTGCTCCAGGCCCATGCTCCAGCAAAAAATGGAAGTGCTGAAAAGGCAATGTACTCTGCCCCAGGCCAAGGTGGGAATGCAGGGTGCTGCAGTGTTGTACTTTGCTCCATAGCAGACCCCACAGGCAGGCTGACTGGCTCTGACTGCCCATCAATCCAGATGGTAGATTGTAATCCCAGGATTTAACGGTAAATCGTGATGATTGGAAAAGGCTGGCAAGGGGGATCATTGGGCACCATGTCCTCCCCCTTTCTGTGCTCAAGCAAATATCCCCTATCCCTCCCCATTGCCCTGCATGCCTCCACCTCCACCCTGGAGGGGTTAAATGGAGACAGGAGATCTACAGGAGACCATGCTTTATACAGCTATTTTAATAAAAAAGGATATCTTTGCTCACCTTAGTACCGACTGTCCTTAGGAAGGTAGAGTAAGGAAGGGTAAGTGGGAATAAAGAACAGGTTGTTAGGACAAAGACATCATTAACAAAAAAGGCCACGTTAGTAAAAGGAGGAAGAGGGAAATGCAGAATACAGTACAAATTGCCAACATTTCCCCCACTCCCATACCCCATGTTCCCTGCCTTCCCTCTTTGGAGGCCCAGATAAAAATCCCTAGAAGAGACTTTTCACCTGTTTCCATGGGTTTGGGGTGAGACCAAAGATGGGTCAAAACAAGGGGTCTGGGAGTGATGGGAACCAGTGAGGCATCTCGCCCCTCCCACCACCCCGACCTTAACCAGGAAACAGGAATTGGAGGTGAGCCCACCAGATCAGACACCACCTGTTAGATGTGCACAAGTGAAGTATCCAGTGCTGGATAGGGACAGCAAAGAAAAACATCTGACCCATAGCCCTGCTGCCAGCAAGATGGCTTGGCTGGAACCCTGGGAGCACAAAGCATTAGGAAAACAACCCCATACTTTCAGGAGAAACAGGGTGGGGAGCTGTCATTGTGTTCGTGTTTTCATAGGAAAACACCATCAAAACACATGGAAGAAGAGTACTGGAGAGAGGTCATTCTATCCAGTGGTTCTCACACTCAGTTTTTTGTAACACAATACAGAGTCTCATCACAGTAACTGTTTCTTTAGTCAATTAGAGACACTTTGGATGTGAAAATACTCAATTTTTTCCTAACTGAAAAAATGCTGCGCATTAGTAATTTTTTCAACAACCATCCCCCTAACCCTTTTGAAAAATCTTTGTAGCTCCAGGGCATGCTTTTTTTCATAGCAATAACAATCTTTTAGCCTGGATTCAAATCAAGAAAAAATATATTTTGGAGCTCAAAGTCTTTTCAGCTCTGGTGAGAAGCTTGGAGAATATACACTCCTCTGCAGGTGAAGGTCTTTTCTGCTGTATCCAGCCCATACCCTGTCCCACTCTGAGCTGGTGCAGAAGATCAGAACTTTGGGTTCAAAGGTGAAAAGAAACATCAAAAGTGGTCTCTGTGTTGCAACGCTCCATCTCCTTCACCAGCCCTGGGCTACCTGTATGGGATGGAAGAGGCTTGAATGTGTTTGAACCCAGCACTATATACAGCTCTTTAGTACCAGTGGAGCTGCTGTAATGGCAAGAAGGCTGATAAATGGTCTTTGGTTCAGCTGGTGGCCACTCCTGGGGCTGTAAAGCATGATCATGGTTGGCTGAAAGCCTGTACTATGTGGGCCACAGCATTGCTCTCATGTTTATTCCTACTTTCTCTCTCCTGCCCCATCATCCCACTACAATCTTCTGTGGCAGCTGGGAGCCATGTATTGACCGTGTGTACTCCTGAGCAATCTGCTCTAGCCAACCCTGACTGATCAGGAAGGTTGGACCAGATGATCTCAAGATCCCTGTCAACCCCAGTGACTTTGTGCTTCTGTGTATAGTGGACAGAACCAAGGAATTGAACTTGCTTTAAGATACCCAACAAAACCAAAACAACTACTTTTATCCCTACTGGCTTCTCAAGACAGCTTACAACAGAGTTGAGCCAGCAAAACTGCTGTGCAGCAGCAGCAGCCTGAAAAGAAAACAGTGAAGGGTGTAGGGAGGAGGAGAAAAGGGATTGCTTAAAACAGGACCTCTGCTTCTAGAAGTATTCAGATAGATGATCAATCTGTGCCCTAATGACTGTTGCTCAATTTAAACTGGTGAGGTAGGTAGAGCTCATTTGACCACAACACTTGAGTTTTATCCAGTTTCACAGCACAGGAAGGCCAAGCTGAGCACTGGGCATCACACGGCCCCCATGACTACGAGGGCAGGAATTCATGACGCTGGGTAGGAAGGTGCAAAATGTACTGGATTGTGCCCTGACCTGCAGCTTCATTTCTGGACTTGAACAGGAATGGTGAAGGGCACCTACCCAGAGACATAAATGGCATACAAATGCTTCATGCCCCCATTGCACCAGAGAGATTTGGGACCACGTCATTTCTGCCAAGAGCAACTGCTCTTACCACAGAATTCTCCGTTTTTATTGTTTTGACTTGTAAGCAATCCTCCATGCTCCTCGTGGTGCTGTTGGCCTCAGGGCTCTCCTCTGAAACCTTGCTGCTCTGCTTGGCGCTCGCCTCATTGTCCCCATTTTCCTTGAGCGGAGGCGGCCTTGGGTGAACATCATTGCGTTGCTTCTTTGTGACGTGAGCGTCAGGCCCGTGCACTGTCTTGACGTGTTTCCTGAGGGAACTGGGGTCCGTGTAGCGCTTCGTGCAGCCAGGAATCTTACAGACGTAGGGTTTCTGTCAATACAAGCAAAGCTTGGGTTATATTTAGAATAAGTCCAAATATTCCAGGTACAGTGTATGGGCCAAGAAAATACAATGAGTATAGCAGCAGGCAGCAGCAAAATGGGGAGCATCTGCTCCACAGGATTCTGTAAGACTGAGATATTGAAGATGTGATATATGGGCTGCTGCTGATCCACACAGACTTGGCCAGTTATTTCATGTTGGCTAAACTTCTTGTTTTCATGTTCTGGATTAAAGGACAGCTAAGAAATCATGAAATACTTTCCCTAATATTACTTTCCTATGTATGTATTTGCTTGGGTGGCCACAGGAATGTTTCCTGATTAAGGATGGGAGGGAGGTGATGTAGGGGAGTAGGTATAATACATTCTCTCTGCTAAGGTGGGGCCTACCCCAAGAAAATGTCTGAAACCTTCCCTTCTGGTTGATGGAATTCCAGTGAATCCCAGCCAGACTGGATTCATCCTACTCAATCTATCATACCACTCCAGCACCTGTCACCTTGAAATCTGTTATTGTGCAAAACAAACCACAGGCATGCAATGTTTTTTTCAGATGATAGCACTCTAGTCCTGAATTCATGAATCATTGATTGCCACAGGAAAACAAGGATGAAGCCATCTTTCTGAAAACAGAAGTCAGCAAACAGATACTTTTCTTCTTTTAACTTTTTTCATTTTATTGAATTTCCAATTCCGAAGTGTATTAGCGCTGCAGTTGTTTGAGCTGGTGCTGCTGCGCTGGAAGCTCTGAATTCATCACAAGTTCTGCTTTCAGCCTCACAACTACTCTACGTATTTTTCTGCCAACGCACTGGGATAGATCCATGAGAAAAAACAGATAGATGTTGTTTCAAGGCTACTCAAAATGACCATTCCTTTTTAAATCTGTTTTGTAATTTTGTTCAGGAACTTCAGTGAAAAAATATAAAGGAGCATATATTCTTTGCAGAAAACCAGTGCAATCACTTGAAAAACACTAAACCCCCGTTTTTTATTCAAAAGCATTCGTCCTGACTGATCTTGGCACATCTCTCAAACCAGCTAAATCTTTATTACACTCCACTGAGGTAAATATTTATTATATTTTAAAGCTGGATAAGCCAAAGCACAAAAAGTAAAATAGTTTGCTTAAAAATCTCATGCAACCTTTTAGACAACAGTATAGAAATATTATTGCTGCTATTAAACTATATTCCAAAGAACACAACCCCCACTACACACGCTACAAAAATCCCTGTACATAAACAGCTCAAAGATCTTTTAGGCTCAATAGTTCTGATTTTTCAGATCCCAGCAATTAGGGTAATGTAATCACTATTGCTTGGACAGCAGACACTCCACCTAAGGGGATTCAATCATTCTCTTTGTCAGGCCGTACATCCTGCAACTGAACTGAGCACAACTGCTGTTTTGTTGGCATGTCTTCATCTATCCCCTGGGTTATCCAGATTCTGACACCTAATGCAGCGTATGCCCTAGTGAGGTCAACAGTTTAGATCTCAGATGCCTCCCTCCTACTCCCATGCACATACAAGGTAATACTCATTAGGGTGGGGGAACTGGAGAATTCCCCAAGCACTAAGCAGAACCGAATTTCTGCATTTTACTCCTGTTCAGCTTGAGTTGCAGAAAATGTCATTCTGAGCCTTTGGCTGGCCATAAACTCATGCCACTCTTTCATGTATGCACTGGGATGAAAGCCCTTTTCTCAAGAGTAACTTTTAAGGTATCCCCTGAAGGAATTCAAATAGTGACTGAAAATTTAAAATTAAATAGTGTCTATGACATTTCAACAATCAAACAAAAGCCAGTGTGGTAATATATCCCCAGCCTTGGACTTCAGCATGTTTGGACTATACACCTACATCCTGTCACACAATGATAGTGACAAATACAGGGAATGTGGAACTTCCCCCTTAGAGGAGACTTTTATGACTGATCTGAGACTGTGGTGTATTCCAAGTAAACACTGCAAGCAGAGGAAATATTTAGAAGGTAGCTAGCTAGGAACCACAATAGAGTTACCAGTGGGTAATGGGAAATACACACAGCCACAAACTTCTGCTTTGCGTTTGTGTGGTTTTGTGAGCCAAGGTCTCAGTGCAGTTTGCTAACCCAGTGGTCATGGCCACAGCTGGATGCAGGACCCTCACCTGGGCTTGCTGCCCAATGTGATGAGCTTTGCCATGAGGGATTCCATCTGTTGCAAAGGATCATGTTATATGTTCCCCAAAAAGAGGATGTCAAATAGCTCAGAGAGCTATTATATGCAGCCTACAGAACTCCCACAAGTCTTGGGGCATGTCTGTACTGCATCAAGGAGGGCTGAACAGCAGTTCAGGAGGGAGCATGATCGCAAAATGTAAGATCATGCAGTGCCATGTAGTTCCCGTGGTAAGGTCAGCTGGTCTGGTACAAATCCTCCACTAGCGGCTGTGCTGTTTCTGCACCTGAGAAGGCTATGGCATCCTCCAGGGGAAGCAACAGCAGAGGATAAAATCTCTATCTGTTATCTGAGTCTTAAATTTGTGTTGTTGAAAGTAACAACACTTGTTGTGCCAAGTGTCAGCATATTAGATCACAGTCCACAACAGACATGAAGTTGGATACTCCTGCCCTACAGCCTCCCCTTCATGCACAAAGGGAATTCAAAAGAACAGACTTTAAGTATGTCCAAGCTCTCTGCTCAGATGCAGTGAGGAGTCATCCCAGATCCAGTGCAGCTCCTAATCTGGATCATTTGGGAAACTGAACCCACTGGAGAAATTACATTTAATAACACAGCCAAAATGAAAATTCATTATCAGGCTCAACAGACAGGAAACTCTGCCCTGCCTAGGAAGGATCCTGGTTAAGCTCTAGGGACCTGAGCTCAAGTGATCTATGGCCTCACATATCGCTTCGGTGTGCACAAACTGGGCTGTATGAGTCTGTACCCAGCACTCTTGATCCACTCACATGAGAATCTTTAGGAATTGAAGAGAGATGCTAATCTCTTTTAAGGGCAGGAAAAAATGCTGCAGAAATGCGAATCTTCAGGAGCTTGATTCAGTTTATGGGCAAGAATACGAAGAGCAGCTTACTGTAGAGTTCAGAGCTACGATGAAAGCAACAATGAAAGGGACACTGGATCCAGCGCTGGAGGAAGGCAGAGGAAGTATCCAGGACTGGAGAATGAGCAACTGCCAGTACTTGAAATGTGAGATTAAATCACAACTGCCTACCTTTCCAGGGAAGAATCTTTAACATAGAGCAAATGATGTTGTAGTCAAACGCCATTTACTGGGAATGCAGGTTGCTGAGCAGACGAAACGCTGCATGTCTTTTTGGTCCCTCCTGGCCTCAAGGTCAGTGTAGCCTTAAAATAACGCCAACTACACAGTGTAAGTGTGCATATGGGTTAATTTTAACTTGTGTCCTGCTGAAGAAGTGGCTTGTTGGTGGAGGACAATCCTGATGTTTGGGTTCATAACCAAACCAATTCAAGCAACACTGGGATCCTGGTCATTCACTGGGTCTGTCTCAGCATCACACAGCATGGAAGGGCATTCTAGACTTTGAGTCCTTATTCTGACTCCAACAGAATCTCTGAAACCCACAGCACTTTGGTTATCACTGACTGATAAGCCAGAGATAAAAACACTCCCAACAAGCCCTTTGTAGACACAGCATCACTTCAAAAAGCTGTCAACCGTGGCAACTGCGTTCCATTCTCCAATAGTCTATATTTAACTGTTGCAAATTAGGCTATAGACTGAATTCTTCATGGCTGAAAACACTATTAGAACTTTAGAGTGTTGTTTTTTCTTCCCCTGTCAGCTAATTAGTGGTAATATAAATTTCAATCCTCGGCTGTGGTTGATTGCAACAGACCATCACATGCGTTACAATAAAGGCAATTTCCTCTGCTCCACAACTACTAATAGTGGGTCTTAATTATCCAAGGTTAACAAAGCATTGCATTGTGCTCTATCATTGTACATCAAACGATGGAGGGAGTATTATTTCCAGAGCATCAGGATCCAAGGTAGCTGTTATATTACTACAAGTCTGCTCCACAGTAATATTAAACACCACATGCACAACTGTACAATACTATCTATGCTATTAAAAATTACAGATTTGGAAAATGCTTGTTTTAATATCCAAAGTCGATTAAAAAGTTTGCATACTTCAACATCTGTTTATGATTTTAAACATGGTTTCATAAATATAAAGCTAATGTGGTCTGGCTCTCCAGCAAAATAAATCCCATTAAAAAATAAGAAAAACCTCTCATTACAGTAAGTTTCTTTTTACATGAGTCCAGTGTGTAAAGTGTATGTTTATTGTCAGCAAAATTTAAAAAAAGCCCTCCGTTGAGCTGCGGTGAGCCCGGGCTTACCTCATTGGAATGCGTCCTGTTCTGGTGCTTGGCTCTGTCTGAGGCATTGGAAAAGGCTTTATTGCAGCCTTCATGTTCACAGACATAGGGTTTTTCTCCAGTGTGGGACCTCAGGTGTGTCTTTAAGTTCTCCAGGCGGGAATAGGCTTTGGAGCAGCCTTCAAACTAAAATAAAAAAAACACAAGAGGAGTGATTAATTAACCAGAAAAATTTGATTTTCCCCCTGCCTAAACCCTTCTCATCTGTTTCTCATTCTTTCTTTTTTTCCTTCCCTTTAAAGGGCTTGTGTTTTAGGGAACAACATCCACTTTGTTGGGAGAATTTGCTTCCCTAGGCAGGCTGAGAGTTTTAGCAGTGAGTCATATTTAAGGTGCTGCTCCTTGTTGGGTACCCACCTGACATTTCAACAAGAGACTCTTTTTTCCAGCAGGGTTAAACACCCCTCCACTCCTCCCAGAGCTCTCTTAGCCCCTCCTGCCACCCCTCTGCAGCTAACACGCTCAGAAACAGAGGCCCCCTCCTTCCCACCTAGGGAACTGACAGCTACTCGACAGTTTGATCAGCCTTGCAACTTCACTAGCACCAGCACTGGAAAGGGCAGACCGTTCCCTAACACAAAAGCAGAAATCTAGCAAGCTTTGAAGTTTCCCAAATTACAGCCTGGGTCTACTCTAGGAGGATGCTGTGGTCAGGCTGTCTGACATTACTAGTTTAAAAAACAAGACTCAGTCTTGAAGACAGATGGATTTTTGGATGACAAAACAGGCCAGGAACCTTCCTCCTGGAAGGAAACCAGCTGCCCACACAACGAGAAAGAGCAAGCTTGGGAGACGTGGTGGGGCTTCGGGTGATGTAAGTCCTGCCACCCTCCACTCTGGCTGGGCTGGAGGCTCCTCCCTTCCTCCCTGCACCTGCCCTGTCCCAGAATGGGAGGATTTCACCTCAAACCAAGTTCAGTCCAGATCTGACAGAACTTCACATTGCTCTGAGTCTTGGCCAGTGAAGAAACTGGTGCCATACCAGGACAGGTCATGCTCAGTGTCTGATTTCCCATGGGCAGCTGAGTGGTCCTACATGTCTGGAGGTCTGAAAAATGGCAACTGCATGCAATAGCAACAGTACCTGTCTCCTTGTGCTCCACATGTACAGGACCTGCCTGCACTGCAGGAAGTGAGGCAAACATGCAGCCCATGACACCCAGGAAGCATGTGGCCACAGGCTGATCCCATATAACTTTGTTGTGCTGGAACATAAGTAGTATTACTTAAGCTTCCCTTTAAGGTCTAGCATAGGGACAGTGGACATAAGGCAAACTTGCTCTGCTCTTGAGATATCCAGATCTCTTCAAGGACAGTAGGAACATCCTGCAAGAGCTGATTCCTTCCACAGTTTTGTCAGGGTAGGATGATCCAGTTCCTCTTCCCCAGACAACTTTCATTAGCCCATTTGTCCCATAGAACGTGCCACAACTTTGAGGTAGCACAGCATATCCCTTTCTTCTCTTGCCCTGTGCAAACAATCCTTTGTAACTCAAGTTGCTTACAGTTATTGAAATATATCATTCCTCTTGCTGGAAAACAAAGGGAACTCAGCATGAAGCAACTCATGCGTCCATTCTGGTTTTGCTGGATACTGACACAAAAATGCAGTTATAAAGAGCAAAAGTTCTAAGGCCACATTTTCAAATAAGAGTTTCTCAGCAAAGCAGCCTGTGCATGTTCAAAGCAGTTGTTCCCACTCTTACGTGTGGATTTGATTATGTCAGTGGGAGTTCTGGCTGTCATCTGTTGAAATAATCCTTGACCAAATCCCAGGCTGCAACTGGGCTCATCTGTAGCTTTATGTACACCACAAACTTCTTGTCTGGAACAAACGGTACTTTGAAAAATCACTGCCAGACATGGATAAGGAATGCTCTGCCACAGAGAGGCACTGTCTGCAGAGCTGCCATGTATCCCAGGCAATTGGAAAGAGGTGGTACTCCACTTCAGGGAGAGTTGCTGCGACATATTGCACATGGAGGGACTGTAGTTCTTCAGGAGGCAGAGGATGACTTGAAACCCAAATACACCCAGCCTTGCCACTGTTTCAGTGTGACACAACTGAGGCTTGAAAGAAGGATTGTGCAGCAGTGCTTTTTCCTGCTCCATCACAGCACCGAAGAGGATGCAGTCACTGATGCTGTTTGTCTTCCAAGTCCCTCTACCTGCAAGGACGGGGCTAGACTCTCCCTCAGTCCTCACTCTGTAGTGCACTAACAATCAATACTTCTTGATACTTTTAAGGAAGATTGGTAAAGCACTAGACTGGGTAAAGTGCTTTAGAAGATTAAAACAAAGGACATGGCCCTGCGCCCCAGGGGAGCTTATGCTCTAAATTAAACGAATGCAGGGCTGGGAGATTGATAAAGGAGTCATGCAGCAAGCAAATCATACATATCCTGATATTTGTAAGCAGGAGCTGGGGCACAGCCAGGGAGGGAGCAGGGCTGGAAGTAGCTAATGGAGTAGAAGAGCAGGAAGATACAGGAGGAGAGCTTAGACATCTGGTGAGCAGAAACTCATCCCTGAGACTCTAGGGAGAGGAACAGTGTAATGCTGACAGCAGAGGAGGTATGAAAAGCTGGCAGGAGGAGAAGGCAGAGAGCAGAGGGTATCAAAAGACATGGATGACCTTCAGGAGGAAAAAGGGCTCAAACATATGAGGAGGGAGATTGTAAACACCTCTCCTCTCCCACCAGTTGACCGCAGCCACTAAACTTCATATCTTGCTTCCCCCTTGTGCCCCCCATCAGGCATCCTGGGCTGCCCTACTTCAGGCAGCAGTGGGGTGGGAGACTCCAGCTGTGAGGGCAGATATCAGCTTTAATGTCTTGAGGTTGAGCAGGACAAAAGCCCAGCTATCCCATGTATCCACAGGGCTGAGATACAAAATAGTACCCCAATCTCTTCCTCAGGCAGTGTTTAACACTAGACAGTGCTGCTGGTACGCAGAAAGTCTGGGGACTGGGCTCCTCTTGGGATTTAAGCACACAGGGTTGACTTCACCTCTGGATTAAGAGAGCAGAAGCAGGAGGTGTTGGCCTAGATCCCCAGGCTGGAAGGAGGCTTGTGTGTATGCTTGGGTATGCCGGTGAGGGAAACTCGCAGTCCCAGAAGCAGTAGTGGGTGATGTCCAGTTAGACGTGACCAAGGCTAGGTGGTTCCCCACAGTGTGGCATTACTGGATTTCTTTCCTTGATGTAGGCAACTAAGTTGTCTGGATTTCCACCTTAAGTGACTTGTCCTGAGTTGCTTTAGATCTCTCTGGTACGTCTGAAACCATTTTTTCCAAGGAAATGCAGTTTTGCCCACTAGCATCTCCACCATACTCCTTGACCTCTTGTCCTGTCCCAAGGGTCTAACCTGCAAGTAGCTGTAACCCAGGACTGGTTCTGAGCCGGGTGCCAGTGGGTACCCTGCTAGAGCCCTACTTGAAGCCATGTCTATGTCTGCACACAAATTTTTGTGACCACCAAAGTCCCGCATCCCACTTGCCAAGTGAGATGGACCATGTGTCCCTGCCAGCTCACCGTGCACTTGTGTGGCTTCTCTCCTGTGTGCCTTCGCATGTGCACCACCAACATATACTGAGCCTTGAAGGGCTTCTGCTCCCGTGTGCAGTCCTGCCAGCGGCAGACAAACTCCTTCTTCTCCCCATGGATGTGATCATTGTTGATGTGCTGGTAGGAGAGAAAGGAAAAGCAGGTCACGCCTGGAAGAGCTGATGCCAGCGAAGCACACACAGTGCTCCAAAAGCCAGATGTTCCGTACCCAGTGCTTGCGGTCAGGCATTGCACCTGGGTGCCAGGTGCACAGATAACACCAGGGACAAAGGATCCAACACTGTGGTCTGGTGTGTCCTGCAGAAGGTGCACAGCACTCAGCACACTAGCTCCAAAGCAGCTATAAATGGGAGGTTTGCAAATGCAATGGGGACCCACAGTGCCAGGGAAAGAGGAGTCCTCTCAGTGTCCCCCTCAGCTGCTTGATGTCACTGTTGAGGGGGATGACAGGGTAAGTTTTGCCTCTGCTGAACCCTGCTGTGCTGCATTTATGCAGCTGGGACACTTTCCTGGGGAGCTGCTGGAGGCTGGTGGACAGGAGGAGACAAGCCTCAGTTGGGTTTAGTGATCTTAAAGGTCTTTTCCAAGCTGAATGATTCTATGTTTCTAAGTCTACTTGCAAACCAGCCCATATGCTGGCCCCAAGACATCCACCTGCTGTCCAGCGCTGGTGGCTGGTAGGAAATGACAGCATCTGCGAGCTATGTGCCAGCGAAAGCTCGGCTGCATCAATTACTGCTAATTACTCTGGTCCATGAAATCCTGTGCTGGGGTGTTGAAAAGCCAGACCCAGAATGGTGCCTTCGTCCACCCTGGGAGGAAGAGTTGCTTTTTCCCAGCTCAGGGCAGATGAAGCTCTGCTGAAAATAAGCAGAGCCAGAGACCAGTCTGTCGGCAGCGCTGTTCCCGCGGCGGCCTTGTCTCTCTGAATGGGGTCTCACTGCCAAAAATAATGCCTGTCCTCGCTCCTGTGTTTTCAGTAGACAGTCACTGACAGGAAATCCTAAAATAAACCACTTTGGGTTTGGGTTTTGGCTTTTTTTGTGCTGAGATTTTTTCCAGCCCCCGCCTTTGTCCCCCTGGCCAAGGCCAGGCACACATTTTGCAGCTTGGGATGAGATTTTCTCGGGGTGGTGAGGCAATGTGAGGACACAAAAGTACATTAAAACAGAATCATCAGCCTTCTCAGTCCCAGCCAAATCCAGCCTCAGTGTTCTGTGTGCTGTGATCCAATCCTGGGGTCAGGGACCTTCTGCCTAGGGTCCCAGTTCTACCCAGGGACAAGAGGAGGTGTGTAGGGCTCAGCTGGTCTCTCGGGCACTACTGGTAAAAACTGAGAGCCAAAGCTACATGCTGGGAGAGTTGGGGGAGGCTGCATTTGGGAGAGGTTTAGTATGGGTTTGGAGTTCTGCTGCCTATGGTTCTGGTTTTATTACATAGCATTGGTGTGAGATTTTAGCCTCAGATTGTGGAAAACTGGTGAACCTCCCAGGAGACCCATGGACATGCTAAACCATGCCCAGACCAGACTGGGAAGATATGTCTCCAGGCTCTGTTTGTGTGGGAGTCTGACTTGCAACTAAGACTACACAAGGCAGTGCTAGTAGTGGGAGAGAGCACAGGCTTGCCCATTTGGACTTGCTTGGGCCAGAGGAAGAACATTTATGGAAAGGGCACTGTCTGGGCAACATCTGCTTCCCATCACGTGGTGGAGGAGCAGTTGCACAACTCAACCCACTTCAGCTACAGCTCCATAGCCCCCACCTGGCTGGAGGTTTGCCTGGGCTTCTCTCAAACTTCTCTCAAATTGAGTGTGACCTTTGAAGTTGGGAGCAGCAGTTGTGCTTGCAAAAATATATCCTCACTCCTGCAGCTCCCTGTTGACACTCACTTCTCCCACAAGCACACTGTGCACTGTCTGTGGGGAACAGACCCTGCTCGCCCAGGTACTTTTGTCTGCACACAAACTAGAGTTTTTCCATGCATGATGAGATGCCATCTTCTCAGAAGTTGGCCCACAACATCTGTATTTCATTTCCATGTGTATTTTGGGCATCCCAAATCCACAACCCCACATTGCTAGTAATCATAGTACAGAAGCCTCCATTTTTATAACCGTCCAAATTTAGGATCTTGGATATTTCATTCAATGTTTTTCTTTGGTTTGTTTTCTGGAAACAAATTTTTGCTGAGCTGCCTGGTGCTCTGCAGTTTGCTCTGGGCAGAGGTAGTTTTTCTTACATCTGAGAGGGAAACACAGAAAAACTGCTGGACAAATGTGAGCTCAGCCCATCTGACAGGGCTGCTGTGGTTTAACCCCAGAAAAGCAACACCCCATGGCATGCAATGTGCAGCCCATTAAGCACCTTATCACTCATTTGGCCTTGAAAACCATTTCCAAATCTTCCTGTACTCAAGGACTTGTTGCACTGAACCAGTGACTTCTGGCAGAGGTGGGCAGGCACTAGCCTTAGACGGAAGAAGAGCATGTGTCCAACATTATAATTTAGAGTGTGGTCCTTCTGGGCTAAGATAATGTTTGTCTGCAGAACTTGGGCAAACGGTACTGATGCCTACTTGGTGGCATCTAAACATATGTAAAAAGAAGATATATAAAAAAGGGTGAGAGCAGGAAGAGGGCTACATGTGAGTTGCACATCGGTGGCTGCTGGCAGACTGGGAGCCTGGCTAAGACAAGCAGCAAAAGGCTGAAGGAAAAGGAGAAGGTAGCAGCTCCTGTTGCAAAATTTGTCCAATCCAACACTTAGCTGCAAGCAACAGGTCTAAGGTTGCTAGGTTGGTGAATTCCCTGCAGATAGGGGCTGGCTTCATAAAGAGGGCTCACAGCAGAGACCCAAAATAATGACTGGCAGGGTACTGGGCTGGATGGGGCTTAGACACAGGTAATGTCTGATTTCACAGGCACTTTCTCTGAGTATGAGGGATTTGTTGACCCCAGAAGCCAAAGAAAACCAAACGGTGGATTCCCAGATGAAGTAAAGCGTACAAAAGGTTCTTGGAATTAATTAGAACTGAAAATCTGATTAATGATTTGGTTTGTGGATCCTTCAGAGAGCAGTTTTGACACTGGTTTGGGGACACCACTGTGATTATGGAAGCGCCGTTTCCCAAGTTTTAGAAAATCAACCCACTTTCTGTATTTCAGACTGATGGAGACATTGAAGCCTGTCTCCAAACTCTAGAGTGCTCTATTTTTGTGTGAGGGATGAGCTGAGTAGGTCAAGAGCCTTTAAATGATATGGCCCCACAGGTCATGTCACAGCAGCATAAAAGGCTTTCATGGTCTGGACTAGGACTGGGGACAGCAGAGACAATCCCTGACCCAGTGCTGAAGTAGCTACATGGGAAAGCTCAGTGAATATGGCCAGTGAAGAGGGAAGGGCTCAGCCCTCTTCCCCATTTTCTGATCAGGCCCTTCTGCACAGAGCCTTCTGCTGTTGGGCCATACACAAGGGAGACTGAAACTGCAGCCTCAGCAGCTGAGAAGGGAGCAATATCACATAATCTATGAGAGGCTTCTCTCAGCTGAACTCTTCGGGGAGCAGCGACCTGCTTTGGCAGTGTTTACACACCGTATCTCTGATTTGCACCTTTAGTAGCTCCCAGGGTGAGCTCTGGCTGTACAGCAGCTAGTGATAAAATATGAGGACAAGTGCACAGAAACCCAAATTTATCGCTGGGGTTTCCTCTCAACCATTACTCACATGGACGAGCTGCTCTTGAGTGTCATATTCCTTTGTGCACCCTTCCCAGTGACAGTTAGTCTCATAAATCACCTCAGGCTCCTGTTTACATTCATCCTTATCTAGATCGTCTTTCAGGTCTGTCAGATGCTCCTGCAACACACAACAGTGCATTGTATAAGTGAACTTCTTTCATCTTAATTCCTCCATTACTCATAGATTACAGGTCAGGTATCAACTGATCACAAAACCATGCTCATTTTGGCTACATAACATCCATGATTACTGTGAAATAAAGAGTTATAGAGTTTTGGTAGAAGTGGATCAGAGTTAATGACAAAACATGAAACATCCTGAAGCCATCACCACAGCAATGCCTGGATTCAGCCAGGCTGTGGGTAGTCTCAGGAAAGGCTGGAGAAAGGAAAATGATGGCTCTTGACCTTTGGTTGTGTTCTTTGCTGGACCAAAATTTCTGATCTGGGCAAAGTGGGGAAACATGAGCATGAAGAAACCACAGAGGGCTCAGAGCCTAGTGGTTACCACACTACCTGACATGGGCTGGGGAGAGGGTTTCTGTTTTCTGCATCTTTTAGTAGATGAGAAAATGATACCTAATCCTTACCCAAAGATTTATGCCTGCAGGATGCTCCACAGGGACAAAGTGATGAGCTCTCAAAGCACTTCTCTGAGAATGAAATTTGGGAAGCTTGAGCAAGACCCAGTGAAGGCTGGGGTTGCAGAACAGAGCTCCAGGAACTCTCTACTCATAAATGAGTTTCTTTAATGCTGAGCACGCTGTGAGCTCTATCCTTAACTTCTCTGTCTAGCCAACTCCTCAGTGCTAAATGAAGCACAGAATATTTTTGTTATGGCTGCTAAGAGGATTAAAGCATGGGCAACTACACAATAGTGTAACACACAACATAATTAGTACAATTCAGAGTAAGGACAACTGTCAGCTCTGCATGCATCAGACACTTGCACTAGAGACAAGGCAATCAGCAGCCAATATTGGGTTAGAATTTAGCAAGACAAAACCCTGCATATTTTGTCCTCCTTCATTCTCTTTCCTCCCAATTACTACTATTGCCTAGAACAAAACATCCCACCTGCAGGACAGCTTTACACAGGAGCATCTGGGATGACTAACCACAACAGACACTGTTCCTCGTGATCTGACTCTCCAGTTGGACCCATCTCAAACTGTCTCCGGCCTGCCCAAACAACTCTATCTGGCTGCCATCTCCTTCCCCACCAACACTTTCTGAGGAGCTGCAGTGATTAATGACTTAATGGCATTATATGGTTTGGAAAGTGAGACATACTGTACCAAAGTTCAACAATTTTCATTAACTAGCTCATGACATACATGCCAGCTATGACTTTTTGATTCAAAAGTTTAGATATGGCGAGGAAGAGATTTGTTTTAATTAGCTCTTAATTTAAAAAAAGAAGTATTGCAAGGTGGCTTTTGGGACAGGAAACTGTAGTAATTTACAGACAGACTTCTGGAGATTCAAACTATATGAGAGCCCATAGCAACAGTCTGAGAAAGTTCAAATAGCAGCTTCTTTTTCCTGCAATTCCTATGTGGTTGAGTTATGAGCATTATTTTTTGTTGAAACGTTTGTCTTCATGCAAAGTGTAGTCCCTAGAAAACTGTAATTTTCTACTAAAAATCTTATTTTGCCAAAATTTTATACCTTCTGTTGTAAAAATGGAATTGAAACCATTTCATTTGTTGAAGAGGATTGACTTGTTTTATTTCCGGCTAGTTCAATGCTAATCTGAATCTTGGACTGGAGCTCTTGTGGCATTGTAAGAGCTCAGTAACTCAGGTCACTCATGCCTGGTGCTCTACTGTGTCCCACAAATCTTGTCTGGGTTGCATTTTTTTAGAGTACAAGCCATTATTGGAGATACTGTCTGGCCAAGGATTTTGAACACCCAAACAACAATTCACATGAGGCGTTTCCAATGCAGCATTTCCAAAACAAAACATACACATACATGCTTTTTTTTTAGGAAGGATGAGCTTTATAGTCGGCAAAAAATGAATCAGTCAATACCTAATTGACTGTAACACAACTTTTCAGCACAGTCTCCTGCAGAAAAGGAATTCCCAAATTTAATGAATTGCTGTTGCTTAGACCAAAGAGGAGACACCCACTACATTCAGCTTTTTAACCTGTCCTCCTTGCCAAGAATGGGCTGTCTCTTACACGGTACTTTCTAGTGATTTCCCAGTCCATACTGAAATGCTGCAAGACGTGGAGCCTACATTTCCCCTGGGGTATTACTTCACATATTGCCTCATTAGGAACTATTAGATGATCAGCGTGCATTTTCCTACTCTTAATTTCACCTAGCTATTCCAATCAAATCTCCTTTCACCACTTTAAACTACTCTCCCGCTTCTTTCAGTGCTAATTTCAGTGCCTATAAGACCCAGTGGATTAAACTCTGGGGCAGGGCTGCAGGGGTGAGCCAGGCTGCCACTGTCCAAGCACTCCCTGAGGCTGGGTGCACATCGCTTTGCACTGGAGCAGAGAACAGAGGACGACAGCCATTGAGCTAGCGGATGTCTGTCCCACAGCTCCTCTGCTACACATGCTTTGATAAAGTAGTTAATAGCTTTCAAATATTTTTTCATTTGCTGCAAGAAATAAACACGTTGCCCTAGTAGCCCGGGTGGTGGCCGGATTGGTTTTTCGGGGCTTGTGATTTTGCAGCAGTGTGTAGATGCACTCCTAAACTCAAAGCTCCAGAGAGGTGCCTCTTTGCCCTAATCGTGCTGACTACAGCATGTTTATCTTTCCCTGATATGCTATCTTCATCAATTTTACCAGCCCCCTGATGACTGCACACGTTGCTGTCCCCATGCATCATGCTGAGACCTGCTCCTGAACCAGGGCAGAAGGAGAAATTTGTCATCAACTCTTCCATTCGCTTGACAATAACACGGTCTAATATTTCATGAAAATGAAGTGCCCAGAGCACTCCTGATAGTTTACAGTTGTGATAAAGAACGGTCAGATGGATACTGTCAGCCATTAAACAGTTTGCAATCACAGAGCTCCAGAAAGAAAGCAAAGGCCTTTGGGCCCTTCTTGGTGTCAAATGTTGTGTCACCAGCGTAAAGGATGTTTCTAGGAGCAATTCCTTGTTGAATCAAGAAGTTGTCCTTTTTTTGCAAGCCTTCTACCTACATGCAAGCTTCCCTCATAATCTATGTTTGCTCTGAGACACTAACACTCATTGCTTTGCAGCACAGAAAACTCAAGATGTGATTTTTAAATTATCACACTTGGTATATTTCCTCTCTTCTTTTTTTTTCTATCCTAGTACAGTAACAGCAAGCTGAGTCCCAGGCACCCATTGAATATTTCACTCAATCACTGCAGCTCTGCCCTGTACCTTTCTAGGCTTCACACTCCAGGAGACACCCGCTTGCCTGGTAGACTTTGCTGCCTTGCTTCCAGCTGCAGCATAAGGTGCCAAGAGTATCATTCCCAAAGACAAGACCCAGCTGTCTCGGCCACACAACATGACTCACACCAGGGAGGTTACCTGTGTGTTTGGGGACACTGGGGGCAAGCCCTCGACTTCAGTCTTGACTTTGCTGCGCTTGTTAATTACTGGATTGACGGTGCTGCTCACGGCCGACTCGCTGCTTTGCTTGCTCTAGGAAAGAAAACCAGGCAAGATATGGCACTGGGGTTTGGAATGAGAGACAGGCAGCAGCATGAACTTCAGGAGTGGCAGGGGACAACAGGGTACTGGCCTGTTGCCCTGGGTTTCATATGAAAACCAGCCCGTGTGCGTTTGTGCAAGGCAGAGGGATGGAAGAGCGGGAAGAAGAGTGAAGCGCAGCCCCATTTTTTGCTCACCAGTGAGCTTGGCCTCACCACTGCTGCACTGTTTCAGAACAATCCAATCCATGTGAAAGCCACCCAAGCCTTATACAACCCCCACCCAAGCCACAATTTTATTTCTCAGTGTGATGAAATGATTTGTTGAGAAAATGAATTCCAGGGGGGAGCAGGGGGCTCTGGTTATGTATGAGGGCTCTGGCATGCTGAGTGCATAAAACACTATGTGTGTATTTTTCTAAGCTCTTAAAAAATGAGAACAACTTCAGGAGCAAAAACATCCCATTGTATGTGCATAAAATTGGAACATTAATATTTTCAATACTCTTGCTAATTGCTCAAGATTGGTCCTGCAAATTATTAAACAGAGGCAGAACTCCTGCCAGCCACATTATTTTGGTAGCCAGTTTGTAAGAAGAAAAAAAAAACAATCAATCAAATAACCTGCAATAACAAACAGAATTTGCAGTGCAGGAACCATGAGAAACCCTAAAACAATAAACCAGTCTGAAAAGTTCAGTATGATACAACTAAAACAACAATTTGAAATGGGTGTGAAATAAGGTGAAATAAGTCTCTTGGGAGAAAAGCGACTGCAATTTAAACTTTGAAGTAATGTAAGTGGAAAAGAAAAATGATTAAGAATGTGTTAGACATATTCACTAATCCAGCGCATGTGGAGGGCTTGTGTACACATATATGTGCCTGGGTGAGCTCACAGGTATTTGTAAGGATGCTTTTGAGGTGTGGGATTTCACACACATCATGGCATTCCTAGTTTTCAAAATCTGGCCCCCTAGTTTTGCAAAATTTAACAGTAAAAATCAACAGCAGGGATACACTGAGACAGAAGCTATCAAAAAAAAAGGAACAGTAAGTAAAATGTGAAGAAGTTCTATGTAGGATGCATTTATTTGTTAAAGACCACTGGCATAGTTCACATCAGTGCAAAAAAGGGAGGAGGAATTGGTGAAGGTACTGATGGAGTTTAATTCAAAGTGCTCAGGTACTTATCTTGGAAAACACTACAGCATGTGCTGAATTCTCTCGATTTCAATAGGACATGGCACATGTTCAAGGAGATTTCCTGCCTGAGATGACTTTGCATATCATGTTCAACACTTGCTGGATCAAGGCCTTTGGTTTCTGCATGGGTAGGTACGTGTTTGTGCAAGGAAGGGACGTGGATGCAAAATTTGGCTGTGACTAGTTCAGAAACAGTAGCCAGGAAAAAGAAAAAGCAACATAACGGGCTAGTATGAGTAAAAAGAGAATGGGTAAAACTCCCACAGCCACCATGAAGGGCAGTGCTCATTTGGAGGACCAGGATAGCTGTTCCTACCTGGCTGGAGTCAGAGATGCAGTTGCTGTTGTTGCTGATCTGTGTTGGTGGTGGGTTGACTGAGATCACTGCCATGTGCTGCCGCGGGGGGAAGGTCGGGGACGGTTGGATCAGGGGAGGAGTGTGTCCGAAGGCTGAGCTCAGGCCTCTTTGTTGGGTCAGGATCTGCTGGTACGTCACAGGGTTAAGGGGGTGGGGGAAGCTGAATGCCGGACTGCAGCAATAAGAGAAAGAAAAATGATGAGCAGTTATTTTTAACAATATTTGTCACTTTAGCTAGTGCCTGATTCAAGTTTGGCTTCCTGAAGACTCCAGGAGACAGGCTGTGATGCCCCAGCTAGATGCCTTCAATATCACAATAAGCCTGACAGCCTGCTTTACTGCAAAGGTGTGATTTGTCTCGCGTGTACCTCAACAAACTGGTGAATCATTTTGACCCAACACAACTAAGACTTTGTAATTTCTTTGCTTCTTATGTGAAAAAAAACAACAAAAGCCCTTGTCAGGGAGTGCAGAAGAGGATGGGATTTGGATACATCTGGCTTTGCAGCCCCTGAGGTTCCTGGGTTTTCCCAGACAGATCTATTTTGCAGACTCGCAACCTTGGGGTTATGCTAACCTGGATATGAAAAACCAGCATCACCTGGTTCACTTGGCACAGATTACAGCAGGGATGAATAAGTATCCACTTAACATAGTCCAAAACCATGCAATTTACTCTGCATTCAGGTGAGGGGAGTGCTGGCTCAGGGGACTGCTGAAGTATGTCACCCTTCCTATGTAGGTCACTGGTTCATCTCCAATCTAGGTCAGTGGTGACCAGGAACACCACTAGCCCCTGGTTGCCTGGGAGATAAGTGGGGCAACAGGTGTGAGACAAACAAAGCTCTGCTTTTGGAAAAAAGGGGTTCACCCCCAGGGCCAAGTCGCCTGGGCAGAGGCAGAGAAGCACAGGAGATGCTCTGTGGGTACTCTAAGCCGGGGATTCATGAACCAAGGATTCTCAGCCCAAAAACTGATTATTTACCACCTTTAAGAGGTGACTGCCCTGAACGTTTACCCTCATGGTATTTTCTCTCACACCACTAAAACTGCCCAAGGTGTGAAAGCTCAGAAAATGGGGCCATAATTAAGCCCCATGCTTCATTGCCAATTTTGCTTTTACAGAGAGGATTTCATTCCAGCCTCTAACACATTGCTAAAATAATAACAAAAAAGTCTTTTCACCCCAAATTTCTAGCAGTTATCCTGTTATATAGGTAACCCACTTTAAAATTCCTGACATTTAGGATATACTTTTAAAACACCAATAACGGTTTCAAATTCTTTATTATTATTAGTTGATTATTCCCTTGGAGGCCAACAATTGACTATTGGGTCAGTCTTTGCACTCTACTGGTTTGTTGAAAATACCAGACACTACCCTTAAAATCTGAGTATAAGCTGAGATGCTTAGAGGTATCCAGTTGATGACAACACGTAAAAAGACTAGAAAAAAAATTATTACCAGACAAGGAGTTGAAATTTGTTTAAATCAGCATTATGTTTGGCTTTACAGTCAAACATTACAGTTTGATTTTAAATGATGCTGCTGGATACAGTAACTTACAAAATCACTGTTAGAATTACTAATAGCAATATCTCTGTTTTCCCCCACAAGTTTTAGGAGTGCATAATCTTTATAACCCTTGCTTTGCAACATCAGTGTTAATTAAATCTAATATTTTTAACAGTTAAGTAATAAAAAGAATAATAACATTGTGAAACTTGGGTGAAGCAATCGTAGCAGGAATTGACAACAGTCAGCAGCCTAATGTAAGGGCTTTTTAATTAGGATTTGAAGAAAACTTTACTTGAGGGTTTAGATTTGTTTTAACTATATTTTTAGAATTATGCTCTTCAATCCACCCAGACAACATTTTTTCTAAGAATGTGGGCCAATAATTTGGAGAATACTTCAGGGCAATCTCTTAAATCAGAGTGTTTCTTAACCAGTCCGACTGCTCACAATGAGCATTTAGATTAATTTATTATCTGTTTCTGCTTGCAGGGAGGCATGATCATACTGTAATTGCTGGAAACGTGGTAACCAATAATCCCAATTCAGCCAAAAAAACCCACCCCATATGTCACAAAATGCCCTTCCACGTGCAAAACCAGATGGGGGCTTTGATTTACTACACTACACAGCCCTGATGTACAAAAGCAGAGGTTGCAAGGAAGGGAAGGTCTCCCTTGCTGGAGGATCATCCCTTTTTTTGTAGGGATGGTTCCTCAGCTGAACAAAGCCATTTCAAAGCTTTACCTGATTGTCCCAGCAGATAAATGGCCGTAGGAGCCACTCGCCGCTGAACTGCTTCTGGAGTTGTTGATATATGCCACGAGAGAGTTTGGGGAGGTCCTGATCATTGTCTGGAGATCAATGCTGGCATCAGACAGTGGGGAGATAGACAGGGCTCGTTTTCGGCTTAACCTTGGAGTCACCCGTGGGCTCGAAAACCGGGACACTGCGAGAAAGAGAGATTTTGTCAGACAAAACCAGTAGGCTGCTCCCTTCCTGCAGGTGGGCTGGAAGTCCTGAGAACTGCTGCACTCATGACTGCTGTGGGATGTTCAGGAGCCAGGAGCAGCGCAGGGATCAGCTGCACTTTGATGGGATGTTTCCTCTCCTCTGGGTGCTGAATGACAGGGGTCAGGCAGTGCCATGAATGCCCCCTTGCTTCGCTGTCTCTGGAGGATACAGAAGCCTGTCCATCACTCCCTTTCACAGGCACTAAATTAACTTAAAATTAAAAGGGAAACGTCCCTGCAAGGTTTCCATGAGCCCAGCCGTCCCTGTTGACTCGGTGACAGGAGCAGCGGGCCAGAAGAGCCGCACATCCGAGCCGGGGCAACCATTGCAAATGGTGTGTGTGCTTGTGTGCAGAGGGAACGGAAACCAAACAAGCACCAGCACAATGCTGACCATCCAATTAATGAAGGAGGCAAGGCTCCAGAAACCCCAAAAGTAAATTAAGAGTTTTAAGAAAACCAATTTGGCAGCTCAGGCACAAAGTTCAAATTCTCCCCCTCTGAGGGGACCTGCCAGTGCCTGGGCCCTATTAGCCATTGTCAATCATTCAGGCATGAAGTCATTTCCAACCCTGCCAGTCCCGTTTGTGGATCTGCAATACATGACGAGTTACTACTGTAAAAATTTGGCATCCCTCAGTGCATCGGCACTTGTAACTGGAATGACTGACTTCATCCAGAGGAAACTCTGCCCAGGCCTGACCCACCTTCAAATCTCTGGGGTGGCATGGATGGGAGTTGCAGATGGGCCAATATCACAACATTCTCTAGTACCAGAATGTTCAATACATTCTCCAGGGTACCAGATCCAAAACCTGCCTGAACCCTATCCCTGCTTGGAATGAGTCATCCCTCCAAAGTGAGCAGAGTTTAGGTTGTCTATTTAAAAAAAAAAAGTTTCTCAGGGTAAAACACAGCACTTGGTCATGGGACCTGGCTGGTAATTCCTGCCATCCACCCAAGGGTGCAGGAGAGCTCAGCCTCTCCATCTCCTTCCCTTGATGAGCACAGCGCTGCATCACCACCTGACTTTTCCAGTAGTGGTCTCCCCAGAGAGCTTCCTATGGGTTTATTCTATTAAACACTTTGAATAAAACACTAAATTGCCCAGCCAGGCAATATGAGCTATTTTCCTCTAGTTGTTCGGAGGCACTGATTTTGGTTGCATATCACCAAATACAAGCCTGGCACTTTGCAAGAGCATAAACTTTCCATCCTGATGACAGTCCTGGCATGTGAGAGGTTGAATGAGGGTGAAGGAGAGAAAATATATCCTGCCAGCTTGATTTGTGTTGGCTCACAGAAGTTTGTGTCAACATTTCCCTGAGACCGGTGGCTGAGTTGCAGTCTCCCAGTCTCCACATGACTCACCCGTGCACCTAAGTGGCTCTGTCATTAACATGCCTGGGTGATGTGTAATCAATGGGGTTTAGTACCACCATCCTCTTACTACCCATAATGTCCCTCATTGCACAAGATAAACAGTCCCAAGGTCCCACTGGAAGTCCAAGGCTAAGTTGGTACTTGAACCAAGCATTCTTGTGACTTTTGTCCTACACCATCAAGAGTTGCTACATGCAATACCTTTACTGAAATACTGATATTATTGAGAATTTCTCCTAAAAATCAAATTGTTGCATATATATTTAACACACTCTTCTTATAATATTTTGTATAACTATATTTTGCAGCCTCACGGGCAGGGAGATAAGAGAAAACATGACTCAAGGATCAGGTAGCAAACAGAAAGAGCAGTAGCCTATAAAAACCACCTCTCGAATGTTAAAGATGTTACATGATTTGGAGGGACTAGGCTGAAACCTTCCTAGTGCTTGCAGCTGGAAGACCTCAGCCCCATGTGTCATGATGAGTGGCACTTCCATGGAAGCTGGAAAAGATGCAGACACTTTGCAGAAGCACTATGGACACAAAACCAAAATGAGCAAATGACCTTCCCTCAGCAAAGGCTGGAGTGCAGAATTCTCAACCTTCACATCTGGTCTATGAAATCTGAACCCTCCCAGAGCCCTAGAACAAGCAACGTGAAGGTTGCTTGAGTCTAGATCATAATGGTCAAAACTGTCCTCTATCTGCAATATATTCATGCATTAATGTAACTGGTTTGAACTAATTAAACTTTCTGTTTTTCCCTCCTCTGGCCATAAGGCATCTTGATTCGATACATGTGCCACAACCCGGAAAGACCTGGGTGCTGTTTCCTCCCCAGTCATACCCTCCTCGAGCAAATTGCTGCTTCTTTCAGTGTCCCTATTTCTCAGTGTCATCTATTCAGATGAGTTCCTTTAGAGAGAGAGGGTTTGTGCTTTATTCTGTACATACTGCACCAGGTGCAATGAGGCCCCATCTCAGATGAGTTGCCAGTGTTTCTGTCCTACAAATAATATGCGTCTTTCCAGATATAGATATTGTTTCCTACATTTGCATTCCCACAGTCTCCTCCTTCTCTAACAGAAGGAAGCAGGCCAGATTTGACAGTCATATTTATCTCTGTTACTCCCACACCTCAAGGGAGATCTGTTTATTAATGTGCCACTTCCCTTGATAAATTACTAAATAGAAAGAAAAGCCTTGTACTCATTTCTCGCTGTTCCTTCACATGATTTATGTCCACAGTGCTGGTTCAGCCATTGGTTGCCATTAATTTGCAGAGGGAAGAAGTTCCGATATCCAACAGAAACCTAGGTTTTGGCAGTGCAGCCAACGTGGGCACCCCTCCCCACTGCTCACAGGTACATCTTTTTTCCCCCATGTAAAACTCTGCAGGAAACTGTCAGATTTTCAAGCTGGCCTGGGAATTCTCCAGCCCAAATCCAGTAATATGCATTGCATTAGTGTCCACTCTAATTCAGATCTTGCAAGTACCATGGACTATCTAAAATGTTTGACAGTAGATCCAATAGGTTAGGCTCGTCCTTTACACAAAAGCCTCCTAGGTCTTGCAGGCTTCCAGGGAAAGCTGTGACCTCAAATCATGCTATGGATGAACAATTCCTCTCTTCTTAATGACAGTCTGCCCAAGGTGCCTGGGAAGGGAAGCATCTGGGAAACAGAAAAGCAGTTTAAACACATGAAGAAATCCACACTAGTGCACTTACAAAAAGAAGATATTTTCAAAATTATTATTCTAAATCAGACTAGCAGCACTGGGATTGTTCTTAATAATAAAATTGGCCTGACCTAATCTCCTGATCTGAGGACACTGAGCATGAGTGTCAAATGATACCAGGCAGCAGCATGGGTAAACATTACTGTAGCTGTACACATAGGCAAGGTGTTCAGTATGGGCTGACTGACACCCACTTGGGCACGTAAGCAAAATCCTCTGTTGCCTGAGGTCCAGTGATGTTTCAAAGGAAAAAGCACACACAACTTCAGCAGGGACTGTGCCCAGAGAAGTAAGCAAAGGTGGGGTCCATTTTTCAGATACAGAGATGGAGAGCTTCGCAAACATTTACCACTAACACTTCCTCTCTCCTCTCCCCTTCAAAAATGCTAGCTTCTCGAAATGAACAGGGGCAGTTTCAAGAAATTTTTGATGTTTGGAAAATATGTTGAGGGAAATTCCCAAACTGTCAGAGTACCCCCCATCAACACTTTTGAAAGGAAAAAAAAAAAAAGGTATTTTTTCTGATTTTTTAAAAGGTGTTTTGTTCAAAAATCTAAAATCTTTATAGGCTAACATGAATTTTAAACAGTCACACATTGAAATAAAAGTAGGACATAGTTTCAAAATTAAGTCCACTCCTCTATCAATGTTTCAGCTTTTAAAATTAATTTCTCTGTGCCTCTCTACCTCAGATATAGATGCTTCTTACCTTCAGTTTCTTTCCCTCAGTTACTGAGAGATGGGAAAACCTCTTTTTTCTCACCCAGGTCCACAAAGAAGCGATGAGCCAAAGCCCACACAGCAAAACAAGAAAAAAGATAACTCCATGAAATCTCTGTATCGCTGCCTCCTTTGGTGTTGGACAGTATTTCCAGTCAAACACATTTACAACATCTCCAGGGTGGGTGGTGGCTGTTACTGTACCAATTTGCTCTGCTACTTCTACCTCTCATCTTGAAAGAACATTTATTAAAACTAGCAGATGCTTTCATGGACTTTAGAAGATGGAATGAGTTTACTAAGCTGACCTAGAGACACACCTGTTTGAGATATCTCATCTTACTTTCAGACTAATTCTTTCCCACTTTGAAAACATGGGATGTTGATGCAGTCATTTTTTGGACATTCTAGCATCTTGGTTTTTATTTATTAGGGTGTATATCAAACAAATTAGCTCTGAATGGAAAAAATCTGATTTCGTTTTTGCAAAATGTAAAGACACCTTCTTAGAATTCAAACTGCTTTCAGATTTCAAATAACAACAGAAATATCCTTTGGCCTGAAGTAAGACATAGGAACTTTGAAGCCAAAAGACTGTCCCCTTCTCTCTCAGAAGGAGGAGAAGAGAATTGGTGATTGGAAGGGTACAGTAAAGGTTGAGTCCAAAGCTCCTGGCATTGGTGGCAGCATTGTGGATGGCAGCTCATGAAGGACAATAAAAAATTTACCATAGGCTTTTGACCCTGCTGCCTTGCCTTACAAAAAGTCAATGCCAGATACATTTTACAGTGTTAACTGTTTTGCACTGGCCTTTCCTTACTATTTCATATACAGATCCAGACACATTGACTGTCACAGGCTCAGGTCTACCTAGAGAATAAATATAATCCACATACTTTAAGAAATCTTTTAAAACTGCCTGAAATAACTTTTCAGTAGAAAAAACTTGACTTTATAGCAGCACTATCTTTGCAGGATAAATGTAAATGCCACAGCTCACAACCAAAAGCCATTTCTCTCCTGGGGTATGCGTGTTTAAATAGCTCATTTCTAAATTATCAAGAATTCAAGGCTGAATTTTCAAGTGAAGCTGGCTGTGTCTGTCAAATGTTCCAGCCCAGTCCTCCAGCCAGCCTAGAGCTCAGAGGAAAGTCCAGATTTCTTAGTTAGAAGGTAAAAGTATCCTTGGCAGTTTCCTATAGTGTCTATGAATTATCACATCCACAAGTTGCTCAGAAACTGGAATACTCTTCCCAAATTTAGATTAATCCAGAACAGGTCAGTGATGACCAAATGGTCAGCTTTTACACATGCAGCAGCTTGTGGACTGAGTCCTGTGCTGTTTTGCACAGGGGCAGAATGAGATCCTTACTCATCTGCGAGGTGGGAGCAGAGGTTCCCACTCTGACCACTTACTGTAACTGTGGGTCATGAGAGGGATACTACAAGAGACAATTTTTCTGGAGGGAGATTTCAGACCTCATGACACAGTAGATATAGTCGTAGCAAAGCCCTCCTGAGAGGAAACACCAGGCACTCAGTAGGAGCTCCTTCAAGGCTCCTTCAGGGTATGGAAATCTCTGGCAAGTCTTTACAGACAAGCATGTTGCTGTGATCTCGACTGCAGAGGGTCATCGGGGAAATCTGCTCCCAAAGGGATGAGTCTGTAAGGCACATGGGCTGCAGATGGCTCACCATCACCCCCCACCCCACAGAAACCCAGCCAGAGCCACAGCTCCCCCTGCATCCCCTGGCCCAGCTCCAGGATAAATACAGTGTTATCAAAAATGTCCCTCTTCCTGACCACTGACCAACAAAACTCCATCCTAAGTGTACAGAAATATACCCCTCCTCCCATCATCAAATTAAATCCAAGAGTAGTATAAAAACACAGAATGGTCCCTTAATCAATAAGCAGCAGCAATAAACTACAAACACTCTGCGTAACCAGTTCCTTATTCCCCTGTCTCTTTCTGCAGAGGCAACACACCTCTTTTTCAGACTGCAGCAGATGCTGGACATTTGTTCTGGCACCAGACGCTGTCCTGGGACCCTTCTTTCTTTCCTCCCCAGGCCGATCAACTTTGCAGTTCAAGGAATACTAATGCTTCCCTCAAATCCTCGCTGAAAGACAAGGCTGCATTCTTCTACTCCCAATCCACAAGGTAACTGTTTAGTCGACCCAACTTGCATATGTAAATTGAATTCTTTAGAAACCAGAGTGCAGCAGGATTCCAGACACAGCACTTATGGGATGCTCTGGGACTTCTTCTCTCTTCTGTACATATTTTTCTGGGGAGAAAAATAGCATTGCTGGCTAGAAATGGGTGGGAAATTGTTTCCCATTCTCTGAACCTTTTCTGAGATTTCAGCAAGTTTCCATTCTATGCTGGGACAAAGAAAACAACAAAAAAATAGGTCTTTGAGAGTTTTTTAAGGAAGTGACTACAGGGCGCGCCGTCTGCCCAGAGTAGCCAACAGCTGGCTTGTTTGGGAAGTCATCTGCAGTCTGGCACATCCAGCCTGCAAACCCAGAGCTGCTGGTCCCTCCAGCCTCAGGCAAGGCACTTCCTTCCTAGGTCACCATGAAGCTGGGCTCTCTCCATTCGTCCTGATGGAGCATGGACCTGCCGAAGACAGTCCTGAGCTCACCTCTCACAGACATGTGCCCACTGACTGCAGTTGCCACCAGGCTGCACCGCCAGCCCTGCTTCTTACCCTGCTGACTACTAAATCATTGCCTTCAAGTAGAAAGGCTCCAACAACACTGACTGAAAGAGGCCGGTGAAGTTGAATCACTGTTTGATTTGGGGAAATAAAGTCCTGCTTGATGATTTGCCCACATCCCAGGCAACTGTGCCAACTGCTGGCCTGCTGGCTGTGCTGTGCTGAACAAAGCCTTTTCCCAGTTACAGTTACAGTTACAGCTGGTTGTGAATCAAGACATTTGTGACTGCCTAGCACCAGGCAGTGAGAAACAGGGTAGGGATCCTCCCTCTAGCTCCAGGAACTGGACAAATTCAGTGACAGCACTGCAGGGTCATCCCTGCTATTGCTAACTGTAAGGTTGCACAAACACATCTATGCAGCCTTCCTGACCTGGAAGGACTACCTCTGTGCAGCACCACCTGGATCTAAGTTGGACTCAAGATATTTGTTCCGCATTCCCTGATTCAGCATGGACAACCCAATCACACTTTCAATGCTGTGCAAAGTGATGGATTTAAAGATGATCTCTACTTCCCACCCTGGCCATAGAGTCTTATTCCAAAGATCTGGATCTTTTTCCTAAAGCTGCCACCGTTATGCTCACTGATCATTTGATCTTCTTTCTCTTTGGGGTCTCCAGTGATGTAATGGCTTTGCTTTGTACAGCACTTTGAAATCTTTTGAGGTACAGGGCTATAACAGTACCAGCATAGAGTCACTCTGGATAGAATCCTCTTGAGAGAAAATGGCACCTCCTGAAGGGCAGAGGGTAATCACAGGAACCCCCCTGCTTAGGGGCAAAAAATATCTGGATGTACTAAACACGATTAGAAAGTTGTAGTCATCTCCAGGGTCATCTGTGCTCCCCACCAGTCTTTACTGCCTCAGGGATGCTCTTGTGCAATCACTCCATCACCTGGAATAATCCACCATGTAGCAGCACTTCTAGAATAGAAATGCAAAAGATTGTTTTGATCTGGTGAACAGAACCTGTAAGTTTGTCTCAAACTTACCCCATCAGCAATGCTGTGACACTGGAAAGTGATTAACTTTTGATTTTAAAGTGTAGGCTTTCCAAAAACCAGGTTTAAGCTTGGATTCAAACTCCACTCTTGGATTTTGAGTCCCCTTTGGGTGAGGAAATGAAATGGGAGAAATAACTGAAGGGTTGTTTAGTCTCCACTGGAACTGGCTTCAATACCCTAGCAGTCTGGTGTGTAAAACTTAACTCTGGTCTGCTTTAGGGGTGTAACTACTTCTAGCTGCACACTGAAAACCCTGCAAAAGATGCAGCTCTGGGTACTCTAGCTCAGTCAGCATTTGAACACAGAAGACGTGGCACAGGTTTGGCACCAACAAGCTCCAGACAACATTTATATCCTATTACTTTTCTTGACCCTAGACATGTGATGGGATAAAATACACAAGACAAAAACCATGAAGGCATTGAGAAATCCTCCAAGAAACACAACTACAGCAACCAGAAAGACTGTGTCTGTGGAAGAACATACCCAGTGTCTAGGCCTCCCACAAACCTGCAGATGTTTGGAGGTGTTGTGACACTGAATAGGCCAGGTTTAATATATGCTTATCTGCTGCTTTTTCTTTCACAGGTGCCAGTGTTATCACAGGTGTGTGACAATGCTGCAAACGAATTCTTGTAAGGTTCCAGTGTTCTGGGGCTCCCTGAGAATAAAAGGGCTCTCTGAATGACAGACTCAGTGAGGTGGTGACTCACTGGGGTTTTATGCATGCTACTGATATTCCTGTCTCAGAAAAACACCATAAGAGGCTGTTTTATTAAATTATCTGTTCAACTATTTACTTAGGCCCTGCTGATTTAAATTTTTTAAATAACTTTCTAAAAAGAGAAGGAGATGCTGGCTCCTCAGCCAGCATTTCAGAGCCATCTATTTTACTTTCTGTCTTAATAATGCACAGTTCTCTCTTTTCTCCGGCTGATGGATAAACCCAAACACGTAGACCAGAGAGCTGGCACTGGGCTGCTGCTCTTTTACACATTCTTAAAAAGTAGCCTTCTGGTGTCTCATGTCACATTCTCACGGTGTTTGAAAGTTTTCATCTCAAGCAGAACATGTGACGGCCCAGAAAATGCTTTCCAGTTACTCATCAGCAAAGCTTTACCAAAGGATCATCATAAATGCTTGGTGAGTCCTGGCTCTGCAGTGAATCACAGTTATGAGCTCGGCTGCATGAAACTGAGAATCTTTGATACATGATTCACTCTAGTGTTGTTTTCAGGAGAAGGCAAACAGTACGAGAGTCTTCTGCCAAGGGGAGCATCTCAGTACCTCAGATAAAGACTGATCTTCAGCAAGCCAGAGGATGAAACATCTTGGTGCGCTGAGAGCCAGCCTACGTTACCACAAAAACAGTTGTGATTGCTTCCCTTCCTGGTTGTTTATCTGGCACTACAGTGAGGCACTGCTGGTCAGAGATGGACTAATAAGGAGGGAAGGAGGAAGGAGTCTTCTTCATAAGCCCAAGGATAACTTGGCAGGGCGGTTTGCACCCATTTGCTATAACCACAGGCATTAACCCTTTAGAAGGAAGACAGAGCAGTTTTACTGACCAGCTGCTTTGCAGCAGAGAAGCCCAGGATATATTGTGGGTGTTAGAGGGTAGGATGGTACCAAGGAGCACATGTCCTCCCTTTCAGAGTGGGATTCAAATTGCCGATTAATCTAAAAATTCGCAGCAGAAAATTACTGTTCAGGTAAAACTTCCACAGCAGCTGCAGACAAGAAACTGTTTTTTCATTAGAAATATCTGTAAGCCCCCATCACTGAACAGCCAGAACAGCTTTTATCATTCTAAACCAGTCACTTTATGAAGTAGCAAGACCACAAAGTCTTTCATCTTAAAAGCTCAACAACAGAAACTTTGAAGCGGTAATGAAACGATGCAGATCTCCACTCCAAAAATTATAATGGTCCACAGGCAAATCCAAAGGCATCCCAGGAAACAGAAGCTGGATCTGAAAGTTGAGCTGAGACTTCTCTTTCTTGCAGCAGAAATAATCCCCAAACTGCCCTCTGTAGTATCTGTATAACCCCACTTCTCACAAGATGCAGCATAAAGTGAAAGTAAAGACATTTCTAACAGCTCTAAAAATCATTTGAACCTCAGATAAGCTTCCAGATAGATTTTACGCATCTCACCAGGGCAGCAGTCAGGTCACAGGGGTGACTCAGCACCACAGTGCCTAACATGATTCTATTTCTTCTTCATTTAGCCAGAAGCAAGAGCTTTCTGGGTTTATAACACTCAATACTAGCACAAATACCACATTCCCACATTTTTTCCTCCCACAAAGTACTAACATATTCTCTCCACCACGGTTCCCTGTTAACATATTTTTTCTCCCTGGGGACCTGGGAGGTCCCAACAAAGGTGACAGGTCCACTGTGCCTAGCATGACTATGCATGGAAATGGCCCTCCTTTTCCCCAGACACCAACCAGGCTAAACATTGGGTGGGATGGGGAGCTGGAGCTGGAGCTTGCCCCCAAGGGTCACCCATGGTCAACGCAGCAGGACAGCAGCAATGCCCTCCTCACTGGACCAGCAGCCATGCAGCAAACATGCCACCGTCTGTAAGAGACCATGATGTATGTATTTTATGTATATTTTGGAAACAGGTGACCTTTCAAGCCCAAAATTATAGTGCACCACCCATGGTTTTCAGCAGGGCAGAGTGACCCCATATAGCAACCTCCACCTGGAGGGCAGCCTCATCCATCTATCCCAAAATTTCAGTCATGCCAGGGAGGATCCAAACTGCTACTCACCATCAACGGGGCTGAGGTAATCGTGGAGGTGTGCTGTGCTGGCTGCTCCCCCGCCCTGCATGAGGAGGTCCCCGTAGGGGTTTGGGTGGCCGGCCATCAGCGTCATTTGGTGGTAGTAGTCGGCGGGGTTGGCTCCCGGTGGTGGTGGGGGCAGCCCGAAGAGACCTCGTTCCTTCAGGTGCTCATGAGCCACTGTTGGAGCCGCAGGCGAGGAGAAAAACATGGGGAGAAGGTTCCCACTGCTATGTTAGACCTTGGTGCTGACGTTGGAGGCCCTGTCTCCCCCCGTACCCCCGCCAGTCCCAGCCACACGGCTCTGTGTAGGGCTCTCGTGACGTGTGCTTGGGCGTGCTTCTGCGGACAAAAGAGACTAAGCTGGGGCCTCTGCATTCCTCTATTTCCGCAAATTTATAAACAATCTCTCGTTCCCCCTTCTAATAATCCTCCCGTTCGGACGCAGCCAGCACCCCTGGGAGGGGGGAGAGGGCCCAGCTTGCCGGCAGCAGTAACCCTGTCAGCATTAACATCCCTGCCTATTAGAAAGGAAAGACAAATGCAGCCCAGTTCCCGATAGCAGCGTGAGGAAATTAAAGCCAAGGTCTAATGCATAGAACTAGGTTTAGTGTCTGGCAGCATAAAACCATTTTGGCTGCCAAAGCCAATTACACTCACTTTCTCCCAGCTGTAATTTTTCAAACCTGCCTCCCCACCCGCTTGCCCCATTAACTTATTTACCACTGCCTTAAACAAAAAAAAAAAAAAAAAAGGAAAAGAAAAAGAAAAGCAACCCCAAACACAATGCCTTTATTCCACAGCAAACAATGAAACTGGCTTTGGAAGGAGAGGACGAGGCAGAGCACACGCACACCAGCCCTCAGACCTCTCTGGGGCGGGAGGCTGAGAGTTCAGATGACGTTTTAGGGGAGGGAAGAAGACACATGCATGTCCCCATCACTCTAGAGATGTTTTTTTAGCCACAGAAGATGGTTTTATGCTGCCAGGCACTAATCCAGGGGCCTTGTTGCTCTCTGGTGCACTTTGCTTTGCAGCAGCAAAGGGCTGCCTGCCCCTGCAGCAGCTCAGGAGCCAGGAGATGTTGGGGTTTGCTGGGTGCACAGAGACGAGGTCCCCAAACCTCAGCTGCTCCCTGGGCACTGAGCCAGCCACCTGCAACCATGTAATGAAGCTCTTCTGATGAAGCAGGGCATGACTTATACCTCGCCAAGTGCAAGCAGTGTTGTGCATTTTCCCCTTTCCTGGCCTGGACATTTTTGTCACCAGCTCCCCATCACAAGGTCTGATGGGGCTCAAAGAGCATGATTGCCTCTGCCTGCACCCAGTGCCAGCTCCCCACACACCCTTGCCTTCCCCAAAAGCTGCAGGGCAGCTTCAGAGTAAGAAGGAAAAAAGTATGGCCCTTCTCCTTCACTCTAGAGCCACCCTGACCACAGATATAAAGCCCACAGGGGATAACCCAGCTGGCGTTGCCTCCTCTGCAATGTCAGTCCCAGACAGACCAGGCAGCCAGAGCAACTGTGACCCTCTTTGGGGGAAGCAGGGCTCCCAGTAGAGATGTAAGATCAGGGAAGCTCATAAGAGAGACGAGAGTGCTGCAGAAAGGAACGTACTTTAAGCAAAATATTTATAATATGATCCAGCAGTAATAGCTATTCTCACGCTCTGCTTTCTCAGTGCGATGATGCAAAACAAATGTGTAGTTAAAGGGGGGAAAAAAAAACACAAAAAGAAAGAGAGACAGCTCTCCCACTTCAGAGAGCAGCTGCAGAGCCTTTGCAGCTGTAAATCCCCCAGTTTTAGGGAATTTCAGTACTGATGAGCTACAAAATCACTGCAGTACCAGTAGCACAGTGCCTTACCGTCGGCGGGGCTGAGGCCCCTGGCAGCAGAGATGACGGAGAGCGTGGGGCTGCCGTGGACAGAGCGGAGGTAATGCTCCATGTGGGGTGCCACGTACGGGTGTGGTGGGCTGAAGGGCGACTCGCCAGGCCCAGCTGGGTGTGGAGACAAGCGGATGAGGGAGATGTCGGAGATGACGGGACTGCCGCTCAAAGGAGGAGGCCTGGGAAGAAAACAGAAACACGCTGTCACGCACAGACACTCGGGGCGGGCATAGCTGCCTGCCACCCTTCTCTGTCCTGCCCCACTGCCTTTGCCCACGAGAGAGGAGTTCAAGCACATAGTGGGAAGAACATCCCCTCTTGGCACACACAGAGCCTGAAGTCCCCAAGTTTCCCACAGACAAGCACCTGTATTGCACTAAACACGTATGTACGCAAGGTGGCTCACCCCAAATGGGCTGCTGTGAAAACAAGCACGAGCTGCTTCAGGCAGTGCCTGCACACACAGGCAGCATGGAACACACCCCATGCTAGAGGTCCCACCCCTCTCCTTGCATGGGGATGCTGGCTACACAAAGATATTCGAGGCAAACTGGAGGTCTGCAAGCTACCCACTGCCCCTGGGTATCCAGCTGTTTAGTGCTGCCATGTGCAGACAAAGCCCCGAACAGGGCTGCCTGTGCAAGGATGCAAATGGCGCAAGGAGAATTTATGTGATCTTGAGCTGTGCTTTGCTCAGCCCAGCACGTGCAGCTTGGCCAGTGCCAGCAAAGCAGCCCTCCCCTCCTGCGTCCATCATGGCTAGCACAAACCTCCTTGACAGGCTGCTGGTAAGGTTCAGAGGGTAAAAGTTCATGAGAGGTTTTACTGCATGCTTTCTAGGGGCCAACTCTCTTAAATCTCTCAGATCTTCCTTGGGCCAAGCGCTACCTGAGAAAGAAGATCCCTGCATGCTGAGGGATTCAGCAGGTAACAAAAAAAAGTCACATGCATGTTTCAGTGCTTAAGCAGTTTTTTGAAGGGTGAACCAGGATGGAAAAGAAAGTCAGCGGACTTCTCCCAGCCACGTGTCCTACTGATACCTTCCAGCCTCTTAGACAAACTGCAGAGGGTGCAAGGACAGGAGAAAAAGTTACTCGCCCTGACTGGAGAAGCAGAAAATCTGAGCTAGACACCAAAAGAGGCAGAGCTGTCATTAGGCAAAACAAAAGAGCAAAATCTGCTTTGTATTAGCTCTCTCTGTACTCACAGACTGCTGGAAGCAGAGCTGTTGTTGACACACAGGTCACAGTAGGGACGGGATTTGTCCCTGGCTGGGTGCTCTAGCAAAGCAGAGAGAGATGGATGTGCACCCCAAGGGCTGCACCCTAAGCACGGGAGACAACAGGGATTTGGAGGTCAGGGATCTGGAACATGGGCTGATCTAAGGGAGGTTATTAGAAAGGTCCTTCCCTAAGACTATCCAAATGTGCCATTGTATGCATATTATATTATGCATGTAAGATCTGTCTCTCCATGCACAGACAACCACAAACACGATGATCTCAGCTGTTTAGACATGCCTCCTGCACCTCAGGATCACAGTCCCACCCTGTCTTATCAACAGTTCAGGTGCATTTTAATTTATCTGTAATTCTTGCATATCAACAAAACCACACAGAAATGTAATACAGGCTTTGCAGACTTATTCAGCAGTTTAATGAGCATGTTTGCCTTTGTTTGATCTTCCGTGTGTTTCTCTGTCTTTCTGATAAATTAGTAAACCTTGTGGCTTTTTGAACACTTTCTGCTGATGGGTAGTAAATTAAATGCCTTCTGAAATATTTATAGTTCAAAGTACTTTCCTGTAGCAATATACTCTTGTGGCTCGCTGGTGTGAAAATACCAGGCAGCGAAAACCTATCAGATATAAAGAACTTGCCGAGACGCACAGCCACCGACACAGGCACTCATCGGACCCAGGCCAGGGTTTAGCTAGAGGAAAACCCACCAGCATCGACCCTGTTTTCTTTTATGACACTGAAAGACAAACTGATGATGGCATGGCTGTTTCAGACCTCGTAACCTCCCCACCTGCATCGCCATGGCCTTCTGCTACCAAAATTATAGGGTGACCAAAGTCACTCTCTGGTGCCTCTCGCCATGATGTCAGCTGTGGCGGCGGCAAGCTCGGAAAGCTGCAGCCGAGGCCGCCAGGGCTGGTTTCTGTCGAGGCTGCTAATAAAGCCGGCCGAGCACGGAGCCGACCAATTTATTTCTACCAGGGAGGAGGGAGAAGTGAATCAAAGTCTCTGTTCCAGATTTAGTTTCAATTCATTTCTAATAATCTCCACCGCCTCATCTGGAAAAAATGAAACGGGATTAAAAAAAATGATGTCATTAAGAAAACATCTGACTAATTTTTCTTCTGACGAAGACTTAATATAAGTGAGGGGCGATGTAAATTAAAAGCAGTCCCAATCTTCCCTGGGCCACAGAGCCTGCCTTAATACATAAGCCATGAAAGAAGTTTTCTTACATATACAATAAGTTCCCTCTTTCATCAGTACTCACAGCTTCTCCCAAAAGGGTTGTGAACTTCTTTGATGCAGTCTTGGAACTATGTATTACCAGGTTTACGAGCCTTCGGAGCCTCTGCTGATCAAACTGTGAGGCCGACATCTAAAATGCGTATAACAATATGAAGGGTTTGCTGTTCATTTTCTCTGTGCTAAATTGGGCAGAAATGCTGGAGTCCCTCAGAACAGGAAAACCCCACCCTGTCCAAAGAGGTAACACTGGGAAAAAGATCAAGAATTCCCCCAAAATGCATGCAGCTGGTGTTTGAACATGAGGTTGGCCCTGTGCACAAAGACTGAGCTGGAGAGCAGGCTGCTCCTTGTGGTTCTGCTTAAAGCCCATCCTTGCTCATTGCTCCATCTGTGGACTATGACAGCCATACTCTCATCCAGGTCTGGCTCCTGTGAGCCCTCCGAGGCAGGGATCACTTTTGTACACCTACAATTCTAGCAAAACACCATCCCATGGTACAGCACATCCCAAAATAACATGGCTTCCAGTAGCTGTCTACCAGGAACAACTCACTCAGCCAGAGGGATCCTCTGCTCCTAACTCCCCAAAAGTTTGATTTTTTCCTGCTTTTCCTACTCCCAGTTGCATTATTTCTTATCTAAACCCTAAGTCCCACACTGAGCTATTGCACTGGCATTGCAACAATACGGTGAGAGGCAGCGGTAGCCTCACAGGTCTGCTTCTGGCAGAGAACCATCAGATGCTGCTCTTTAGAGGCAGTGGAAGAGAGACGAAGCAGTGCTGGGAGAAGGCAACTCTGACCCCATGCCCAGCTCACATCCAGGGCAAGTGGAACATGCCCCATACCCTGTTTTCAGCTTGGTGTTGTGAACCAGCCCGTGCAATGAAGCCGTGGTGCCAGAGCTGCACTTCTCAGCCTGTCCACAGAGCTCCCTGCCCAGACCTCTGCTATCCATATCACTCCCATCTTTCTTCCTGGATCCCACGGATGATGGCATGAGGAAAACACCCCAGCACCTGGGGGAGAGCTCCTGGCTTTGCTGAAAACAGTGCTGTAAAAACGGTGCCATCTGCAGTAGGATGAAGGATTTCACCTGACCACATATATTTCTCTAGAAAGTGGGATTCTGGTTTTCAAATAGGCTAAGGGAATTGGGTGTCCAAACGCCATTAAATTTAACGTGAGCCAGGGGCCTGTTTTCCCTGTGGCTCCAGCAAGAAACCCAGGCTCTATAATTAATGCCCAGGACTTGTAGAGCAATTTGCATCTCTGACAAAGCACGTGAGCCTGGATTCATTTCCTTCCCCACCCAGGAGAGGCTTTTCCTTCGCTGCTCTCTAACAGAGGGAGACACTGAGGTGTGGGAGACATTACCTGATCCCACCTAAGGGCTGCAGAGCCTCATGGTGATGCTGGATGCATGCAAGCCGCTAAAGGCTTTACAGAGCAGGTCTGTAGGTCCACCTGGGCAGTGGATGACTCCCCTTGGAGAGTAGAAATCCTTCCACGATTTACCTGGCTCCAGCTGCCTGCAGAGCAGAACTGTCGGGCAGTGGTAACATGTGGCAGTGGAGAAGCACAATCAGCAAAAGGAGAGATACCAGCATCTGAGACATGTCACATACTGCTGGTGGGACCACTTCGGTGGTTTCCCAGGACCTGGTTGCTCCTTAATGGTTCTTCCACTGGGGAAAAGAGATCTGCTTAATTTTCCTGCCACTTTGGTTTTTCTGAAAGGAGTGACAGCTCATCTGAAGCTCCGCAGTCTCATCCCAAAGTCTGGGGGAAGGACCCGGCAGTTTTCCTTTGAAAACCAAGGCAAAAAGACATCAGGCTGTGGTTTTAGTGAGGCAGACCACTGTGTCCCTGTGTGTGCCCTTGGGGCTTGGCAGTTGCTTGTCTTTGATGCCACTGCTCACAGGAGGTGTGTGTGTGCTGCGTGCGATGATCACAGCTGGATGCAGTGCTGAGAAAGAATCCTCGTGGTCCCATTGTGGAGGAGCAGCCTTGTCTCTGATGAACTGGGGCTCCTGGGAAGGCAAAACCTCAGGGACTGGCAAAACCAGTGCAGGCTGCTACAAACAGGGCCTTGGGGTGAGTTTTTCTCATCCTGCTCTCCCTCTGTGGACATGCACCAGCAATCCCAAAATCTTGCACGGTGGAGATGTGGTAACATCTCGCGGCTGCTGCATGTGAGTCTGGAATCTCTGCAAGGGGCACTCAGCAGTGAATGTAACAGTTAAAAGAGTTGCACATTTCTGAAATAACCTCCATCAGTTAAATAAACCCCAGAAAAATGGGGACAATTAACCAGCACTAATGTCCCATGACTAGTCTAAATTAATACTTAAGTGACAAATAAATTTATTCAGCTGAAAACAAAGGGCTGAATACTTTTCCATATGCTTAATGGAATATGGACACTTGAAGGCAATTGTTTTGTTGTACAATAAAAAAACGCATAGCTGTAAAACAGACATGGAAGTGAGAAACAGAGTTACTCATGGAGCGGGGTATCATAGCCTGGTAGAGTTTTCTTACAAGAGAAAAAGCTTTTAAAGCCAACAATCCTGTCTAAACTCCACATAAAAACTTTTGCTTTTGTTTTGTTTTAAATAGAACTTCCTGGTCTAGTTTTCCAAGTACTGTGTACCCAGAATATCACCTAATGTTTGAAGGAGATGGAGGGGAGCCGTACAGACGCCCCAAAAATGGGCTGCTCTCATGGCAGACACTGTATGTATGGGATGCCAAAGCTGTATTCAACAGGAAACCTTAAGTGCCTCAGGATTCATGCTAAATGATTCAGTCTAAACAGCTCTCACCAGCCCCTCAACTTCACATCTGTTTATTTCTGATTTAAAGTCCCTTACAACAGGAAGGGTGAGAGGTCGCAACAGTTGTGCGGTACCCTCAGGATCAAACCCCATGAGGTCCCTCAAAACAAGGTACCTTTCAGAGGTCAAACCTGGGCCACGACTATCAAATTCACATGGCATTTGATCACTCACAAAGATTCCCCTCCCTCCCATTTTTTCAGCTCTGAGAGCAGAGGATGTATGGAAGGAGCAGCACAGAGCTGCCGTGTAGCTGCCTCTCTCCCCCCAGCCACTGCCAGGGAGCGCAGGGCAGCCTGGTAATGAGGCGATGGGGAATCACTCGTGCTTCCCAGCTCTCCCAGCACTGCAACAAGCTGATAATTATCCAGTAAAGCGACCTGCTGCTTGAATATAAGGCTGTCGAATTGAAGACGCCAGCTTATGTGTCCCACTACAAAGAGATGGGGATGGGGACTCAAGAGACATCACTGATAACTCCCAGACCCTGCCCCTGCCAGGATGCTCAGCACAAGTAATTTTATTTTTTTTTCCCTGGATCTTCTCAGCTCTAAAATAAGGTTAATAATTTTTTTCTCATACTCACAAAGATGAATATATAGCATATCAGACCTATCTTTGCTAATTCAGCAATTAATGCTCTTACTTATAAGAAGCTGTTATGAAGACTGTGAATCTGGACAAAAATTGTTACAGCTTGCCTACAGAAATTTAATGGGTATGGTTCATGCAGTTTCTATTTTCTCTTTTCCCCTCAAACATGTCTTTGAGGCACAGGAAGCATAAAAAGTAATTTTAAAAAAGATTTTTAACAATAAAAAAATCTGTTTAAAAAGATATTTTTTAACAGCAAGGGCAAGTTCCCATTGGATGAGTTTATGAACGAAACTGGTAAATTCAGCAAGACTGTATGACAAAAATGGATGTTTTTCTAAAAGTGCTCCAAGTTCACTGCAAGGTTTGAAGTTTTAATAGCATGAAATAGTAATTTCTCCCATTGTAGAAGTTAAAGAGGTGTCAGATTACATAACTGTGGTAATTCCATTGGACCTTAACAGACACAGATCCCTGAATACGAAATGCCTTATTTGTGAATTTATGGTTTGGGCAGTGCTTTGAAAAGCATTTAGGTACAAAAAATCCCACTCTGAATCCACTGGCAATAGTAGTTGTCATGATATAAACTCTAATCTTGCACCAGTGAAGCCAAAGGAAACTGCCTCTGATGACAGGAGCAACAAGAACAGGTCTCCAGTGTGACTCCTCTGTTTTTCATCTACACAGTATCATAACCTAAGGCAGGTACAATTTCTTAGCATAATTTTTTTCCATCCCTTAGAAAGACATATTCAAGACTTAATGTAACTTCTAGTGTAGGAGGGAAACTTAAAATATTTGTTCCAGGCAAGAACAAGAATTTTTTTGTTTCAAAAGTGAAAAAAAAAAAAGGTAAAAGTCTTTAATTTTTCCTTTTGAAAGACCATTCCATTTTCAAACATACCTGACTTCAATCCTCCGTCTAAAATATCTAAACACAAGAACCAATCAAACAAAAGATTTGATTTCACCTGATATATGAGTATTATTTTTTAATCAATGAAATCAAAAGTGTTTTGGTTTAGAGCTTGAAACTTTTTTTCATCTAAGTTCCACCATAAGTTAACAAAGTTTTTGAGCTCACAGGTTGTTGGCAGCCTCAGGGGACAAGGGCAACTTCTGGAGGGAGCAAAGTTGAGAGCTTGAGTATAGGAATTAGTTCTCAGATTAAAAGCTCTCCTAACCACATATGGTTTCTTATTGTATTTATGCTGCATTTACCACAACACAGGTCTAGTTTTGGCTGACATTTGTAGCCACAACTGCAACACAACAACAATATCAATATTTGCTTTTAAAATGGAAAAAAATGCAAATTTTTATAAGTAAGGTTGCCCTCCACTATACAACATACAAAGAAGCAAGACATCAAAGGTAGAAATTAGGGTTGATATGGGACCTTCAAACCCAAATCAAATTAGTGTCTTGGGGAGAGATCTTTGATTTAAGCTTAATAGTGGTGATTTTTTCTTAGATTGTTTTATACTTAATCAGCCACACAACCCACGGTGCAGACATATGTTCCCAAAGCACATCAAAGCAAGTAAACATTCTGTTTCAGATCCTAATATCCTTTTTTATCCAATTATCTTACTTACATGATCTTTTAATTTAAGTTCTGAAAGCCCACCTTTTCACACAAGCTTTCCTTTAGCAATGGAGGTAGAAGGATGACCAGCTCAGTTCTTGTGAGATACTCGCCAAAAAACCACACAACGAATAAATCAAAGCACAGCAGATGAGTCTCTCTAAGATAGTTTCTTGAGAGATTAATGATGAAAGCCTTCAGAGAAGCAGGATATTTTAAGAAGGGGAACTTCAAGGAAGGTAGCTGAGGGGGAGAGAGGGAAGGAAAGTGAGAGAAAAGGCATAAAGGAAAGCATGGATAGAAGTGCAGGAGCCAGTAAAGGAGTTCAGTGACAAAGCTAAGGAGCAGTGCAAACCTGGAGGCATGTGAGCTTCAGGTTGAAACCAACAGGCATGAGAATTTGATTCCAGTAGTCACTAAATTCAAGAGCTGGGGCATCAAAACACTGCAGGCTCAGGGCTGGGAGGGGATGAAAGCTGGGCAGTGGCATGGTAAGCTGGAGGAGCAAGCAAGGAGGGAAGCAGCGGGGAAAGAGATGCAGAGAGGTGCAGACATGGACCAGATCCTGAGGGCAGATCTGAGGGAGATCTGAGAGGATTGAACATTGGTGTGGGGATGCGGGAAATGGGTGTTGGAGAGATGTGTCAGATGTGACAGCCATTTCTCTGCATCTGATTGTCTTCCCTTGGGACACATGTTGAGGATATTAGCACTTTCAAGTGAATACTTTGCTTGCAGCTGTGAAGACACTGGGCTTGGGAAAACAAACGGGAAGTGCATGTTTGTGGGGAAGAAATCTGAATTTTTGATCCCTGCCCAGCGTCTTCTTCCTATGCTACTTTTGGGTGGCAGCTTCTCTCCCTTAAAAGGTAATAACATCCAAGTGCTACAGAAGGGTTTAACATTTAAAAGACTATTCCTATAGTACTTCTGAAAAGTCTCTTTTCATGTTATGCCAGCACTAACCCATTGAGGAGAGAGCAAGTCAGTGGCAGCAACACCACAGCAATGGAGCTCATGGAAGAGTCAGGCAAACCATAGAAAATGCTTATTCATTCATCACACTTTAAGTCTGCCTTGGCTCCATACCCGTCATATCCCAGAAAAGCAAAAAAAGACCATTCCTCTTCATCATGACTGTAATACAATCAACTGGCTGCAGCATTACTCTAACCAATGTTAACTAACAGAGTCTATGTCTGACATCTATAATTTCATGTTAACAAATTAGGTAGACTCCTGTATTTCCTGGTACCTTGAATGCCCAAGAAGCTCATAACTTTTCTTTATATGCAAAATGTCAGGGAAAGGGCAAACAATGTTATGCCAGAAGACCATAGCCAAATCACTTGGTTGGAATGTGCTGTAAATCACGGGGTGAATGGAAAATGAATCTTTGTTCCAGGACGGTGACTTCCAGCATTAATGCTTCTGCTAATATGCTTCTTTTCTATTGGGAATGCCCTCTTCCCATAATCCAAGGTCCTAGAACTTAAATCCTATAGCTAAACAAGACACCAAGGAACAAAAACCTACATCCAATTAATTACAAAAACCTGCAATGTCCTGCTTCTCTTTTCTAAAGTACCAGGGAAAACCGCTGGTGTTCAGGCTTTGGACAGATGATGTGCTTGCTCTAAGCAGCAGCAAGCTGCCGTAACTAACTGGAAGTAACCAAAAAGCCAAAAAGCCCCTTTACAAAGGGGAATAAAACAAAATGGGAACAGGTACAGCACAGATCTCTACAAAGCCTTTCCAGACACAGCAGTCAGAGGAGCTCTGTCTGTATATAGGATTGTGATAGCTGCACAGAAATACATCTCACACACACACACACACGCCAGGTATCTGCCTCTGGTGCATCACAGTACAAAGGAGAAAAAGACATGCATTCCCATAATAACAAAGCTTTTGGTTGGGGCTCCCTGGGTTTTTTGCAGGAATTAATTTTACTGGCATTTGACACATTTTAAACAGCAACAGCACTCACGGTAACCTCCAAAGGGAAATATTCCTGAACAATATATAATAAATACATTGATTTCTAATAATAACCATCTGCCCTAAATCTTCTTGCTGACAGGTTTAGTTGGACCAAAGGCCCTTTTCACATCTACTTCATGACACTTCTCATCACTACATAAAGACTTTGAAGTGCCCTAACGTGCAGTAAAATGCGAGATAACCTACGAAACTGTCAATATTTCTTCACTTCTAAAAGGAAATGCTAATGGCACTCAAAGAGCTCAAGATGTAATGTAAGATCTGATCCAGCAGCCTGGCTGATCTAACCAGCCTTTCCTTTGCTACAAGTATGCTGAAAAGCAAGCAATTATATGGTGAAGAGCAGAACTAGGTAAAAGTTTTTCACTGATACGAGTGCAGGGAATAAACCCTTTTTATTCCAAACAAGCTTTTCGCTTGGAAGTGTCTAGAGTTTTCTGTACAAAATAAGAAAATTAACAATAAATCAGCACTTCAACTTTAATTTCTTCTAATTTTAACCTATTTTTTTTCTTTTCTATTTTTTTATCATTAAAAAGAAAGTAAATCTGAATGAAACACAAATGTTTTAAAAATCTGGGTAACATCCAGCTAGGATTTAATTTCCCATAGGGAAAAGATGAACACAGTTCAGAGAAAGCAGAGTCTCTCTCCAGGTGACTGCAATAACCAACCGGCATTTCTCTACCAGCTCTAGCCTGAAATGTAAGACTGAGAAAGCCTCAACAGCAGGAGAAAGCAAATGCAATAAACAGAAGCCCAGCCTTATGGCAAAACCCCAGCACTGCTCACTGCACTGTACAACTTCGACATGCTTCAAAGGAGCCAGGATGCTTCCCCCACCCCCCCCAATCATCATCTCACGGTAAAAAAGATGAGGTGTTTTATATCTCATCCGCCACGTAAGCACCCGAAAAACCTTTCTTCCAACACTCTTTTGCTCCCAGGTCTGTTGGTGTCACTGACTACAGCTGCTCTCCTATTCTTCCATTTTTTCAATGGCACAGGAAAATAGAACACATTTATCAAGGAAGGAATAGGGATCTGATGTTCCCCAGCTGTTTACTGCTGAAAGTTTACACTAGTGCTTTTCAACCTGTGGTTTGCAAAACCCTTGGGAATCACTAAAGCTCCTTCAGGGGCTGTGAAAGACAGTATAAAAAAACCCCTGCAAGCCTCTTTTTATGAGCCAAATTCACTATACCACATTTAACAACACTGCTAGAAAATTTTTAGGGAGGCCATAGACCGTAACAGCTTGAAAACCCCTCATCGACCCATGCTTCTCAAAATCAATAAAAATTAAACACAAAACATTCTTAGAGTAATTCCTGACCACCGTCCCAATCCATCCAACATTCACTGACGTCAGCTAGTGCTGGATGCATGTGTGTTTTAGGCAACTCCTCTACGTCGGCGCAGAGGTAACCCCATCTCCCATGTCAGCAGCCCTGTATACCTACAGCAATACCTCCTTCCCAACACTCTGCAATGGGAGACCTGCAGGCCTCATCTTTCATTCTCTTATCTCATGCAGCTATTCCTTATGCAGACACATTTCTGTATACAAATCCCATTATACTTGACCCTCAGTTCACCCTGTTTCCATTACAACGCTGTAGACTCAACCAGACTTGCTCCAGTGCCAACTCCGTGCTGTCATTCCTTGCGCAGAGTGGTAATAAAGAAATCACTGTTTTAAGCTGACAAAGAACAGATTTCTTACTAAGTAAACACTGACGTTTTGGTAGGGAAATTAAGTTATAAAATTGTGTCTACAAAGGGAGACCATACAGATGGAGTTTGTTAAGAGACAGCAATACAGTCAACAGTGGTTAATTCAATTGCCTGCTACTTATCAGATTTTTTTTTAAAAAAGGCTTATCCAGCTTTTGTAAATGCAAATGCAGAAAAGCATTTCAAAGAGCCGTTGTCATCGTAGCTGGAGAGTGATGTACACACACACATGGCCTTTCGAGGTCAAAGAAGCCACCCTTGCGCATCCGCCGTGGCTGTGCTGGTGTCCAGTGGGTCTGGTGCTCTCCAGCCTGGCAGGAGAGGAGGTCTGAGAACAGACAGCTCATCACCAAGCCACCCCCCTGCAGTACCTTCTGCCCTTAGGGCTGTGCCGTGGCCTCATTTGCCCTGGCCACTGCTCTCTGCTGCCTCTCTGCCTGCATAGGGCCTCACATCAATATTAGATCTGTCGCACAGCCACTCTTTACCCTCCCCTTTCCAGGGAATTGCAGCTGGATTTGGGGTGCTGCCTGAAAAGCAGGGGGTTTTTTTACAGCATCAGTGCTGGCAAAGGCCCCCAGACATCCTACTCACGCTCACAGTTCTGGTGATTGTCCATACTGCTGACCCAGAAGGAGAAAGAGGAGGATCCTCATCACTCCACAATCTCAAAAATCACCCTCCTTGCATCTCACCAAACACCACTTCATGTTCCTCTTGTGGCATTTAAAGGTGAGAGGGATGAGACCTCCAGCCCCGTTTCTGCACACTCTCAAACTATGCAGAGCCAAGGAAGAGACAGCTGCTGTCTTTGAATGGTCAACTGCAGGTGCTCAGCTCACAGGTTATAGCCATTGCTTTCCACAACAGCAGCCAAAGTCTGTCTGAGATGGTACTCTCGGTAGTCTGAATGAAACCTCAATGCAATGGGGACAGTTTGAAATGACTAGAGAGTTGTGGGGTTTTTCTGAACATTTTATAAGGAAGGATAGAGAAAGTGATTTATTTTTTGCATAGGATAAAGTTCATTATGGGATTCAGCACTTTGCATGACGTAAAGCCTCAGGTGAGCCAAAAGGTGCTAACATTGTGTGCCCTTTAAATGATGCACTTATTCAGTAAAATGAGATGTGCTTAGGTTGGAACTATGTAAATACACTCATTTTATTAATATAAGGCAAAAAACTAAAAAAAGAGATATTGCTGGATAATTAAGTCACCAAGTATTGGTTCTATTTAAAATTCAAGAGAAGGGATATTAAACATACTCAAATTTTAATGAAAACATTTGCAGCAATTTTAATAATTTAGCACAAAATATTATTTAAACATTTGTCTCTGGTTTTTGAAAAAGCAAACACAGGGCCATTGTACTGTGGTCTGGAAATGAGAAATCAGAACTGCTCAGTTGCAGTGGACTGCTTTACCTGTTTTAGACAACATAGTGGCAAACAAACCAAGCCTGGAAATCAAAGCTAAGCTGAAATCCCAGCAGTGAGGTTTTCCATGTGGTAGCAGCTTTTGAAAGACCCATCAGTCACCTTTTTGCACCTTCAAGTATCTTTTGCAGCCCAAAGTGACTTCAGTGGGGTGTAAGCTCCCACATAGTTGCAGGAGTAGGTTGCTGATGGGATTTTGATATCAAATATTTCTGTCTCAGAGTTTACTTTGAAAATAGGGCTTAAGCTCCTATATTTTGCATGTTTTGGGGTTTTTTTGTTTAGTTGTATCTGCTGCTTGATTGTTAAAATAAGCAAAGGATGTAAAAGGTGAAAATAATGTGAATTTTTGAAATATTTTACAGTTTAAATAATCTGTAGTGTTATTAGTAACCAAGGAAATCCAGCTATCCAGATCTGAACTGCTAAGATTCACAATTCCCTCTGTGCACATCACATTACAGTACACGTTTTAAAGCTGTTCATAATCTAATAGGAAAATAATTTCTCTTACCCAGCATGCAGTACACATTTGGTACTCATGAAAGCTGTAAGGATTAATCAACCATTCATACCTGCTATAAAAGAGCTTCTAGCCAACAAAAAAAAGGTACAAGAATGCACAGGCCATTTTCTAAGATCAGTCATAGAGCGTCTGAGGGACAGAGCAAGTGCAAGAAGAGTTATAAGGACCTATTGGTACGAGATAAACTTTTAATTACAAAAGTCCCACTTGAAAGCTCTCATTCTGCTGTTCAGTGATACAGGAGAAAAGTTTCATGAGCCAAAAATTAACATCAAATGCAGCCCATGCTATTGTACCCATGGATTTTTACCAGATTTCCTGGCTACACCATCTCTATCTTCTACTTCAGACTCGAAGAACAACTTCTAAAAGTCTACAGCTTCATTTTAATCAAATATTTGTTCCTGGATGCCAGTGGTTCTTTCAATTGAAACTTAAATTTGATCAGGGGAGTGCAGACCATGATGCACTGTCAGCAAGGAGATTAACTTTCAACCTAGCTTTCACCCAGTGAGGATGATAACAGGAGGAGGAGATTAGACTGAGACCTTGCACTGGTAAGTAAGGAAGACTACACACATGCAACACATGTACGCACAAATCCTTACTGCTCTGAAAATTCACAGATTGCAGCAATTTCACTCGTGAGCATGTGAACCACAAAATTGCCCTACCTGGGAAAAAAGCCACCAATGAACACGAGGCTGGAAGGGTTGGGGTTGGGTTTATGAAACACAAAGCAATTAAGTCAATCACAGCAACCAGATCCTGGAAAAAGGCCAGTTTGGCAGTAGTCAAAAACCAAATGAAGGGATAGGAAACCACTGCACCTAGTGCAAGATCTTAGGAGGAAGCACAATCTACTCTTCAGTGCAAGGCACCTCAAGGAATTTTCTATCCCTCAGTTTGTGCTATTTACTCACTGAGTCACCCTGGGAAAGGTCATTCACCCAGTATGCTGCACCCGAAGCAATGTGACATCTGTGCAGAAAAGCGTAAGTCTGCTCACCATCCATACTTATCAGAAACTGTCACACCATTCACCAGAAATGTGAATCCTGCTCTGCAAGCAAGGAGACAACAGGATGATAGGATCCTGTGGTCCATCAGCACATCAGGACTTGAAGGCAAAGAAGTTACAGCTCACAGAGCTCCTACTTTCTTCACATTTGGCAGAAGCTTGCTCATAAAACAAACAAACAAACAAACAACTCTTTGAAGAGTTTCTTATTCTTGTGGTAACGCTCGTCTGGGCACTGACAGGATTCAAACCAGACGTGGTCGAGGGAAGTCTGGAGTCATACCAGGTTTAGATCTCACATGCCAAGAGAGGTCAAGACCCAGCCAAGCCTTGAATTGATGACTTGTAAAGAAAATCCCAGGACACAGAGGAAGTGGTGTTGGTGGGAGAGTGCCTTTCCCTCTGAATCATTAGGAAACACCATGTGATGATGCTCTGGTGAGGAATATGAAGTGGTTGTCATTCCTATCTCCTATAGCCCAAAAGGTCAGTGTATTTGTCCTCTGTAAAGGTCCTGTGGAACTCTTAAAAGACGTGGTTTTAAAACTGGCTAAATTCCATTTTAGTCTCTTACATTCTGGTCATCACATCCCCCGAGGGAGGGTTTGAATTTCTCTAACTTAGCCTAAAAAATGGTTTGGTTATGTGTGCATGTACAATACCTTTTCCAAAGATGGACAGAAATCTATTTGGATGTTGGAACTTTACTATTTTTTCAAGTGAATAAAGTGGTTTGGGGTCTGCTGACACTGATTTCATTATGACTACTTCCCTGTTTAGAGACTTCTACTGGAAACAATATACAAAAAGGTAATAACTAAGCATTAACACGTACTGGATAAAACTTTGCAGATACCCAGTGTTCCTCAGTTCCTAGCAATACTTCTTACAGAGACATCAGCTGGGCTGGAGGACTAGGAAAAAAAGGAAAAACTAGAAATAACTTTTATATAATTTCTCCCCTGGGAACAAACTGCAAAATCTTTCTCACTGGTCTACCGATTATAGAATTATTCACCCTGACATGGTTCCTACAACAAACTAATTCTCATGCTGTACTGTGATCCCCAAGAGATGCCATCACAAAATGCGTGCCTTGTGATCAGGGTAATACAGCAGCAAAGATCTCATTTCAGTTACTCCCAAAGAACTAAAAACATGATTGGCTCCCTGAGGGTCTTTTCAAACAAGCAGGACCAACACAGTCTAACCCGACCAACGGAGCACCTCGAACACTGACAATTCCTTGTAAATTTGCTCTTCCTAGGAAGCAAACACCGGGACATTTTGTCCACACAGTAGCTTGGTGGTTAGGCTCCTCCAAATTGGCCTGTTCGACTCCAGTTTTGGGATCTCTGTAATGATGCTGGACTCCCAGCAATACTATGGGGAAGTAACTACCACAGCTCTAGAGTCCCTCTTCATTGGACCTTGACTTCTACTTTGCAAAAATTATCTAAAGAAACACAACTGAAGTGAAGCCTTTCATGAAAATGCCAGCAAATAATCCATTACTGTAACAGGTCTGAAATCAACAGCCAGGTTCAGATCGGCACAAGAAAAATTGCTAATATGAACTATTTTTACAGCAGAAATACACAAGCAGGATTTAGTACCACTTCTATTCTATGGTATCTTCAGAAGTACACCTCTCTTCAGGACAGTATGTGAAAATGAAGTCAACAGACCTAAACAGGTATTTCTAATTAAGCATATACTTACATGTTTTCCTAAATAGGAAGAGGCTTTAAAATGGTTCTCTAGCCTAGACTACTTTCTGTGTGACCCTCTGCATCATCAGTTCATGCCATAGCTCCTACCATGCTCTAAGGTGTCCCCCCCCAAGTATCAGCTTAAAAAAATCATCAAAAGGCTCACATTCTCCTGATTCACTATCAGCTACCACTATCAATTCTATCAAAAACCAACCCCACACGCACCAACAGAGTGCAAGGAATGCAGTAAACTTGCTCTTGAAGCGAAGCCCGGCCAGCTGATATCATCTAAACCTTGAATATGTTTTTTTTCCATAGCACATCCTCCCACAAGATTTGCCATGTGCATGCTCCAACAAAAGAGAGGAGACGAGGCAGAAAACACACCCATTGGTCCTACAGAAACTGTGTAACCTGGACATGCTTGCAGGATTCCAAGCATGCACAAGCCATCTCATTAACATGTTTTGTGTTTTTTAAGTACACTCCATCCATTCTATTAATTTTACGTACTTAACTCCTTTACTAGAGTTGGCTTTAGTGTCCTGAGTTTCAATGGAGGCTGAAGGAGTTTGACATAAACTGTGATGTTTGAAAAACCCACTGAGGTTTTGCATTACTAGCACTCGACAAGCCAGCTCTAAGAGTCAACAGTATTTGGAAACCTACAACACCCACTCTCAAATATTGTTAGCCAGACCCAATACAATGAGATTTATGATCTAAAATAACACAGACACCTTTAAAAATTTGACCCTTGAGAATGCTCTAAATTTTATCTGTTAGTTGTCTATTTAATATCACTGGTGAAACATAAAAGAATGGGAAAGAAAAGCCTCTAAGGCAGAAAATTGTGTAAAATCACAAATTCTCAAAATGGTCTGGCGCACAGAAGAAGAACACACATACGTGGTTTAGTGTCAAAGCCAGGGATTTAGAAAGCCCACTTAAATGCACACACTCCTGCAGGAGTGCTGTGCAGATCTGAGATTTGCCAGAGTAACAGCACCCAGTTCTGCCCTTTGGTTTGTTGCAGATGTGTCTGTACGGCGTCAGCTCCACGCAGGGTACGCAAATCCAGAGTTCTGCCAAATAGGGTCCTTTTTTTTATTAGTATTATTTTTTTTAACTTTCCCCCAGCCATCTGGGTGGTCTGAGAATCAGACCCAAAATACCTAGGATCCCTCGAACCACATGTTCTAATCCCAGCAGAGTTGACTCAGTCCTTCATCCATCCAGGGTAAATTGACTTCTCTGCTCTTTGCTGCGTGGGGGGAACTTTTGGATGAGATCTGAAAATTTCCGCTCTGTATGGACAATAAAAATCCTACATTTTTTCTGCCAGTATCACAAGCCAGCATTCCTACCATCAGTTTTTATCTCTCAGTACCTTGTGTGATTTGTTTCCCTAGGCCACTGATAGCTGGGAATACAGATTAACTAGCACCTGAAAAGGGATGTGCCACAGGCTTCATTCCACAGGCCAATGGGATGGATGAGGTTTGGCCATTTATCTTCACACACACTGGAAGGATTTCAGAGAAATGCAGTGAAAATGAGGAGGCTGAGTAGACTGATATTCAACTATATGCTGCAGGCTGCAGCCTGGCCAGAGAAGGGAGGAAGGATATGACAACATGCAGCAAATATCTGGTGGGATGTGTTACACAAGGAGGTGTGCTAGGAGCAGGAGGGTGAAATTCAGGGAGAGAAAAAACGGAGGGTGGACCAGAAAGGTGAACTGTATGGAGAGCTTTATATACTGAGAAAGGATTTGCTACAGGATAGAGTAAAAGTTCAACCAAGAGATACAAGACCAGAAAGGGGGAACCCACACACTCCTGTGCTGCACAAGAGAATGTGCTACAGAGAAGCAAAACACGGCAACAGGTTTCATCATCTCATCTTCATGACTGTAAGAAGCTGGTGAGAGGTGAAATGTCATCTAGAGAGGGGATTTATTTAGGATTAAGAAAAAGAAGAGGCCAGGAGGGGCAGTGGTCTCCATTTAGTTGAGAGAAAACTTGAGAAACAAATTCAGAACACTGGAGTTTAAAAGGGCAGGAAGTTGGCACTGAACATTTATCCATTTTCACAGATGCTGAAAGCAATGGAGAACGGGCAATCCTATTGAGATAGCTTCTGAAAGACACACACACTCTGTTTAGAAACTCTTTAGAAAGCAGCAGGAGAAGTGAGTTCAAATAATTTTTTTTCTAAAGCACAAGCTTAACAGCGGATAAGGTGGAAGCATGAAGTCACTTTTAATCTACTATAAAGTGAGGTAAGCAAAGGGATTATCACTTAAGACTCGCTGACATGAAGCTCTGAGAATGACATTTAAAAGCAATGGTGGATTATAGAGTGACATCATATTAAATGAACACATGCCAGAGGTTTACACAAAAGACCTCAAAGATCATGCTTTTGTTCTCAATACTAAAACATCTTAGCCATTTTTACACTTCTGGTGGTGATTAGGTTAAATTAGAGCTGCAGTTTTTCACAGCACCAGCAACTTGGTGGCCCAGATCTTCACTAAGTACTAGTGGGCACAACTCCATCTGAGCTCACCGAGGCCCTTCACTCCAGTTCGATGTCACCAGCGTTCAGCATCTGAATCCAGCCCAAATGTTTCTAAGTCCGACCTGTGTTTCATTTATAGTTTAGTGACTCTGAACCCTGAAGTCACTCTGGACTTCAGGTTTGAGTCATTCAAATTATTCTGACGGCTGTTTAACTGAACACACATGACGAAAATACCCTGAATTTAAGGAATGGCATAGACGTGCAGACTTCTCCCATAATGGAATATGCTTGAAAACTGTTAACAGGGTTCAAAAGAGAAAGCTGAGGGGTTTTGTGTTTGGTTGGTTTGGTTGTTTTTTTTGTTGTTGTTGTTTTGGTTTTTGTTTGGTTTGGTTTTTTGTTGGTTTTGTTTGTTTGTTTGTTTGTTTGTTTTGTTTAGTTGGTTGTTTTTTTTCTGTAGAATACTTTATCAGATTGGAAAAGCCTACAGAAACATTCTATCCCTGATGAGTGTTTTGGATTATGTCTGCCCCATTTTCAAAAGACCTGATCAGCCTGTCCTCCCAGTGAGGCCAGAACATGCTAAGTGTGTACCTTCTCAGTTTCTGCACAGGTAGGCAGAGCTGTGGACTTCCTTCCTGATGTCTGAAAACATGCTACAAGCCCAATCTGGAAGCCAAAGGAGTCGCAGACTACCTGACTTTGCTTAGCTCTCAAGACATCAGAAGGCCAAATATTACCATGATGGCATTTTAGAGACGGGAAAAATAAAGCACAGATGGAATTAAAGTAATTTTTCCAGCTCCCAAAGCATGACAGCAGCAGCCCAGTATTTAATCTGTGGTCTCCTGGAGATGGATCAAGTGACCATCAAGTATTAATCCTGGTAATGACAATCCCCCAAATCACCTCATGTATGCTACCAAAGTGTGTATGCTACACACTCCTGCTAATTACAGAGGTTTGAACCAGCCTTCTGGAGGGGACCAGCCTCTGCAAACCACTGAAAACTCACACATTCTTATTTTCTTAAATAAATAAAATAAGCATGTGGGAAAGAAGAGGACAAAATAAATTGGATGTGGGAGCCCCCAAACCTGTTTCCCAAATGAGCAATGTATCTATTTGGTGAAAGTCGTAAAACTTTGCAAAACACATAAGAAGGCCTCTCTGAGCAGCTGTTTGCTTTGACTCCGAAGGGAGCTCGCTCTGTCTCCTAAGCAGCACAGAACCATCAATCACGGCCTGCCAAAGATTTTCTACTCCAGTAGCAAAGTAAATATGAAAACACACAGGTTTTATTGGTGTGTACATTCTGTGGCTCAGACGAGTGGCATCCTTGCTGCAGGAACAACCACTACCAGGGGTCCCATCCCAAACTGCCTGACAGGATCCCAGCTGCCGCCTCGTGGGAGCTGTGTCCCATGGAGGCTAACTGAAAGCACTGTATGCATGCCCAATGATATACAAAAGCGGCTCCAAGAGCGGTGCAAACAGCTCCTCTCTGCCATGGAGCCATAAATCCCCTGTGTGGAGGGGATGACAAAGAGGCCCCCACAGAAAATGAGGAGCACCATCAGGTAAGCCCTTGCAAGGCTCGTCTGAAGCGTGGTCAGGGCCACAGGGCACTTGGAAAATTTCACTGCAAAACTGCAACATGCCTTCACTGCGTGCATTGGAAGGGAGATTTTTCAAAGGATTTCTATCCGGCAAAATTGATGGGGGTTTGTGTGTGTTTTTGTAGAATGGGAACAGCAAAAGGCACATCTGTGACAATAACAAATTCCAACTCTGAAGTAAGAGACACTGGTGTTTCTAAAAGCAGTTATAAGATGATGATGATTATTTTTTGTATGGCTAAACAACATATTTTCCCTTAACCTCACTTGGCCTCCCTTGGCTGAATCTCACAAAAAACAACAAAGGAAAGAGCAAACCAGTCTGAAACAGATATTCAACATGGAAAATCTTGGGCTCAACATTAAATTTGGCAAATTTGTAAACACTTGAGACATGGTCTTGTTATGATGAAAAGTTCAACAGTCACCTTGCCTGCCTGTGAATTACTCTGCCTAAACAGCTTGGGAGCATTGGAACTGGTCCTGAAAAGATATTCTGTAATTTTTAACGCAGTAAAAACAAAACAAACTTCAACAAGGAGGGGTAATAGGATCAGATAAAGAAAAAAAGTGTAGGCTGGATATCAGGGAAAATCTGTAATATAATAAGATCTCAGGGAAATGGAAGAAGATCCCTGATTAAATGAGATAAAATCCCTACCAGAGGGAAATTAAGGGCAACTCCACGTTATCATGGAGATGGAATCTTCTCTATGTTTAGGTCTTCGGGACAATTCAGTCCTCATGAAAGCCATGGAATTTGTGATTATCAGCTATGGGGTTTTTTTTACTATTTTTATTTGTGGACAGAAGAGCAACAACAATATTTTGTTAATAAATAATGTCAGAACTGCATCCTAAAACCAGGATGTTGGTAGAAAAACAAGGTTGCTTTTGTTTGTTACACTGCGTAATGCCTGATGGGTTTTAACCACAGTTTAGGAGCTACTGTTAAAAAGCTGCTTGCTGAGTCAAGCCTAGGCATGCTGTTTACAAGGGTTAGCCCTGAAGGCTCTTGCTTTGGCAGGGACTTTTAAGCTGAGCTAAGTAGTTTTTAGCTATTTTTGTTGTGCTTTAAAAAAAAAGTTGAGTGTAGCTGAGCACACCAAATAGTGGGGAGTGGAAGGGAGCTATCAGTAATCACCTCCGATATCTGCCAGCAGCTTTCCTCTGGAGTCAAGGGCTTGGTCTTGCAAAGTTGACACTGAGTCCCCTTAGTTTAAAGTAGATGGGAGTTATTGCAGAGACCAGGCCCCAGTGGAATAGGGTTTTTCTGAAGAAGTTCACTAAAACACAAAGTATCCTTTTTGTTTGAAAAGAACCTGTTCAATCTTATAAAGTGAATTTCTCTGGTTCAGCTTTGGACCTGCAGACACACCCTGGCTTATGACTTTCCCTCCAATAGGGAGGGACCTATGTTCTATCTACAACCAGTGGTAACGAGTGAAATTCTGACAAATCAATAAAAGCTGCACACAGAAAACAAATGTAACACCCACCACTGCTCTTCCACAGAGCCTGCAGAGAGCTCAAGGATCATTTGAATGAGGTACCTTATTTTTCTAGACAAGCCAAGCAAGCACCATGATTCTGTCAAACTATTATTGATGCCAAAAAAAAAGTCCAAAAATGAAAGATGTCCAAAAATACACCACCAAATAAGTAAAAACAACAGAGGTCGTACAGAAAAACAGGTCATCCTAAGGACTGCAGAAACACTGGAACACCCTGAAAAAAATCTCAAAAGTATACTTCAAGGAAACACCAACAAAATCTGCTTCTGGATGTACATAATAAATCCTCAGTGATTTGGAAGAAGACTCAAGTCCCAAAAATTATTTGTCATGCTACTTAACAGCGATATCACTGAGACAGAAGGAATGACAACACTGAAGAGAAATGCAGCAAGTCTTTCAGGCCCATCTTGGCACACGGGTCTTTTATTACTTGAGTTTTCCACATTCTTATCTACGTTCCCAAGAAAAGGGTCCCACAGGTGGTCCTGCTCAAGAGAGCCTTGCAACTGGAGTTCCCTCCAGTTAAGAAAAATAATATATGTTCTCATTAGGCCAAATGCAAACAGTGATGAAGGGGAATGCACTGACATGTCACATCGAGCAATCAGGAAGCAAACCTTTGACATAATGCAGCAGGCAGATAATAAGACCCCATAGTTAGCAACAAATGAGACTGCACTTAATTTACTGTGCAATGTTCACATAATTAGATAAATTCGGTACCGTCAAGACAGCAGACGGCTAGAATATGGACTTGATGAATTGGGGACTCTCTGTCAGGCACCGATCACATTAATCATAAAGCCAAAACGCAGTGACACAATTTTTCTTCCAAACATTTGCCACAATTTTCTAGAGTGAAAAAAATGTATGTACTCTTTTTTCTTTTTTTTTTTTACGTGTTGTCTACTTTTAAAACAAGAAGGATTGATTTCTGCACCATCAGATGGAGTACAATTTCTGGAGGCTCAACTGTCTCCGCAAAGTCCACCCACTCTACCGAATACGAGCCATGCAACCACTAAGTATGTTCTAGCCCAGCTCTACCACTGTGTTCTGGATGATTTCACATTGGAGATCCTCCAGCAAGGAGCGTGAGTGCTATGTTATGACCTCCAGAGACTGGATGAGAGAGAAGAAAGACAGAAGAAAAGAAGAATAAAAACTAGAGCAGTAAAGGGCAGGACATGAGGTTAAGACAGTTGCAGATAAAATTTAAAGAGGAAAAATGATTGAGAGACTAACTCCAGAGCTGCTGAGAATTTTCCCAATGTGGTTGTGCCACAGCACAGGGCATTTGGAAAACAGCCAAACAGAAGTGGCGCTCCCTTCACCCTAAAAAACAACCACAGCCAAGAAGTACTTGGCTGCTCAGCTTTGGTGCTTCACCAGCCACAAAGGCACCTTTCAGGGCAGTGCCCAGGTAGTTGCAAAGAAGATTATGTTTCCTCTTCTAAGACGCACAACCAAGTTTTCTCTCCAGTACCTTGCAAGTTGGTTTTGTGAGAGGAGCTGCTGGGAAGGTGAGGAATCACAAAGAAGAAAGGCAATAGTTGTTTGCAAATAGTTATTTGCCAGTAACTGTACCCAAATACTAAGGAGGACATTTGGTCCACTGATAGACAAATGTGATCACTGCTAACACAACAGATTATTAATATTGGTGCAGATGAACTAAAGCCTGATCTGCCAGTGCTATACATTGGCCAGGGTTGAGACCTGGAAAACTTCAAAAAGATAAAATAAAGTACTGGTTCCCATTACTGGGAATACGATTCACAGGTACATAGCATCAGCTGGCAAGCTCTTAGTTCCATTTTGGAGAAAAAAAACTGCTGTGAAGCCCCAGCATAGATAAAGTGCATCCAGTGCTTCTCATGAGGAGTGAAGGGGAGCACTGAGCACACAAATAACGTGTGACAAACATCAGAACATCTGCTACTCTCTCTTCTAACCACTGATTTTAATATTACCCCTTTCAGAAGTCAGTACTTGCTTTATTAGCCAGAGGTCTGGTTTATTAACTATCTCCCATTATGCTGTTTTATTATTCTATCTTTTTCTACAATTTTTGCATGTACTTGCATGCAAGATCAGAACTATTTCATTCATCTCCCTTATTCCTCCCAAGTCCCATGTTACCAACCTGCTTTGTCATTCCTCTTTTGCACTCTGTATGTAAGGAGCTGCTCTGCCCCTTTAAACATCCAGTCAAACTGACTGACAGCCAAAACGACAATGACTTGTCTTCTGCTAGGATCCAGGGGAGTGCCCTATCATTTATTTCCTGCAGTATTTTGGAAGCGGAATAAAGCTCTGGTAGCTGTGGTACTCCACAGATCTCCTGGCTGCTGCTGTCTGCATTACTTGCTGCCGAGGGACTGTTCCCCTGCTCACACCTATCCAGAAAAAGTACAAGTAGCTGCAGCAAAGCTGGGTGAGCACTGACCCTGGCCAGACAGTGAAGCCACAGTAGGACTCCAGAGGACCAAAGGAGAGTTTTGTAAGTGATGAGTCCTAGTTGTTCTTCCCTTGTTCTACTTACAAAAGGTTTCCAGTCCTTACTGGTTCTCCTACACCAAGTGCCCTCAGCAGATGTCTGGGCCCTGCATTACAGCTGCGGGTTGAAGGATTTTGGGATGGCTGTGGGACCACCAACCCCATTACATTGCTCCTCATCTCTCACGGGGATGGTGCATTTCAGAGACAAGAAGAAACCCTTCCAGCCACATGGTCATTACAACCTCTGCTCACATCTCTGCTGGCTCCATTTTCCTTGCCCTGCTCAAAGCTTACAGGAGATGAACCCAGATCTCTCTGTAAACATCTCCTTCAAGACATCAAGGACTATTGACCTGTCATGTCCTGGATGAGGAGATTAACCATGAATCACCCTCTCAGGGTACAGGCCCTGACCCTGACCGGCACCTGTGCTTGCTGCCCATCAGGTGCCCTGGGGAGGCAAAGCTTTCATGAGAAGGCCACTACCAAAACCCAGAGTCCTGCCCCTCTGGAGTGGACACCCACATGAGAACCTGGCTTCTTACCACATTTTAGAAAACACTGCCCAGCCCATTTGGGACGTTGTCCAGTGAAATCAAACTGAATCATGGCATTCCTGGCAGCCTTTTGCTACTGTCCTCACAGCTGGTAGGCAGGGAGGAATGGTACACAAGGTCTCCAAAGGGAGGGACCGGTGCTTGGGCCTTTGCCAAGACGGTGACAGAAATGACCCAGGCAAGGCATGATGTGAGAAACACGGCGGGTGCAAAAACACAAGTCAAGCCTGTTCCTGGGACCTGAGCTGGATAACAACAAAGAAGCCCTGTACTCCCATCCTGCTGCTATAGGGCACTTCTGCAGGCTTAACAGAGCTGTAAAGCATTCTTGCCAGAGAGGTCAGTATTGTCACTGGATGGGGACAATGAGGTGGAGGGTGGCCAGTACGGCCAGCTTGCCAGAAGGGCAATAAGTCCCTGGGACTTTAGCAGTGGGATTCTGCATACTGCATGTGGCTGACACTTTAGCAAAGCATGGGAGTGGAGGTGCAAGACTTACCCATGGATAGCGTGGATAGAGTGAGGTTCGTAATGGTATCGTCCTTCCTGGTGGCGCATGTCAATTGGCAAAGGAGCGTGGAAGGCCGGAAAAATGTGCTGCGGCACTGTTATGGGGAATAGAAGAAAAAAAAAGGGACTTCAAAAACTTTTCCTTCCCTTTTAAAACAATTTCAAAGGCACTAAATCTCCATGAATTTCAGAGCAAGAGCAGTGCAAGACAAGGGGTCTTCATGATATCAGCGCTATCATACACCAGAGAAGTGGAATGAATAAATAATCAAAGTCATGCGGAGAAATCCTACATCTTCGACATAAAAGATCTCCAACAGGGTTTTTGACAAAGACAAGCAGCTAAGCGCTCTTTGAACTTGAGGAGATTATAGCAAGCACCAAGGAAAACTAGACTTGCAACGCAAATCAGACTCAACAGAGCCTGGTGGGATCCAGACCTGCATCGTCCCTCAAGCCTGGAGTGGCAGCAAACACTGTTCCTGAAGGTCTGTACACACAAGTTGAAAATATTTACCTAAAAATATAACAGCAAGAGCGGTGCTAATGCAGAACGTCTAGGCAGTCAGAAGAGGCTCAAAAGCGCCTACTGCCAGATTCTGAGAGAGAAGCCCAAATTGCTCTCACTTGTAATCACTTGAGGCCCTATTTTTTATTCATTTGAGAAGCTTGTTTCATCTTTGATGGAAAGATAAAGTGGTCTCAAAAGGCACCGAACACCTACATTGACTTATTAAATCTACAGGTTTTAATATTTATTATTGACCCCAAAAGTTAACAGCAAGAATATTTGAGTGAGTTGAGCAGATGGAAAATTCATCAGGTTATTTCTCCTCGCCACCCCCAGCAACGCTGCCTGGTTGCCTGGGCCCTTCCTGATAAAATTACAGAAGCTAAAGAAATACAATTAGCAGAGCCTCGACAGCAATACCATACAACCGCAATAGCGACATCGTACAATCACCCTCTGATAGGGCTCAGCGCATCTGTAAAGATGCCCCTTTCTAGATTTGTGGCGGCAAATGGCTTAAAGATAAAATGCTGGTCTTGCTCTGCCTTTACAAACAGACAGAAGTTCTTCGCTAAGCATAACTTAATATCGTTGCAGGTTTTCCCATTCCTTCTCTGGTTTCTTGGCCTTTCTGTCTAACTGGAGACTAAAAGCAACACAAAACCAACCTCCTAAGTGAGCATTTCAAAACCCAGTCTGTGCTCCATATTTCACTGTGACTTGCCTCCGCGACAGGTACCATCTCTCTGTAGAGTGGGGAAGCACCATCCAAAACCAAAGTGTCAAGGCTTGGGCCAAATCTCTCGCTGATGCTCAGCAAACTCCAGTAAGCGCCAAACTCTTTTTCTATGAAAGACTTAGAAGTCAGCCTTTTGCATCTGTGACTCCAGCCGCAACAGAGCTACTCTGACTCCGTCCGGTGGGGATGTGCTCCTCTCGGGTCCGTCACGCAAAGCCTGCGTGTAATCCTCATATACGCCTTTCCCAGCATATCAGCCAGAGGATCTGAGGCTCCTACTCCCATTGCAACGTACAATCCCTGAGCACAGTGCAGCACAGGCGCCGTCAGCCAGGCTGCCGGGAGAGGTGAGAGACTACACAAAAACAACCTTCCTGCCAACTCTGCTGAAAGGCGTTAAGCGAAGGTAGTCGGGATGGAAAGTATTTAAGGTTCTGCAGCAGACTTGCTCTCTGTGCTCCAGCAAAGGGCTGGCACTTCACACTACCTGATACACTGGGAGCATTTTTGCAGCTCGCCTAATGTCAGGACACAGTAGAGTAACTGTTAACCACCTCCCCCACTTCTGCTCCCCTCCCCTCCTCTTCCAAAAGCAGCTCAGGGGAAGAATGAACTCGCATCCTTTAGGATTTGCTTTGGCAGGAGGAAGATTCACCCTTTAACCATTCTGAGTAGGGATGATCTGTTACGTAAGGACACTTGTAAGGAGTCTTCATTTTAAGAGGTAACTAGTGTTTTTCCAGGTCAAAAATACACCACAGTTGAGCTGTCACACACCATCCCCTGCTCCCGCAGCACAGTAAAGCCTCTGGTCTCCCCGAGTCATGCTCAGCTGAAACTGCTGCCCAGGCTGGCAGACAACCTAAAGCTACTGTCCTCTTCCCTGGGGACACTGCTGTCCCCAGGAGCTTTTACATCGTCACATACAAAGCATGGTCACAAAATCAACTGGCCCTACACAGACATCCAATGGCAGACAACATCTCTTCCAGCCTGAGCCCCTAGGCTGGGCTTCCTGCAGCGCTCACCCCATATTTATGCCATACAAATAAACCCAAAGGAGCAGCATCACTTCTGTGGTCCTGGGATCAACTCACAGCCCTGCTCATGGCATCCCTATAGGTGAAGTTTAACAACCTCCCAAAACAGGGTGGCCGCTCTGCCAGTAACGGACAGGTCCAGGGCTGAGTTAGCCCCCAAAGTGCAGGAAATTGTGAACTGACATGGGCTGAAACTGTATTTGCCATTGTAGTTGAGTTTTACTGATACAGAGAATCATATCCTAATCCTATGGCCCATTCCCTAGAGCAGTTTAATTTATTAATAATGATAAAACTACTAAAACCAGGTCAAACTGAATATCTTAAAAGCCAGGCCAGTTATGTTTTACTTTGTAACTGTGCATTTGTACATGATTGATTGCTGAGATAATATTGGAAATTTTTGTGCTAAAAGAGTCTTTCCCTGCCACTCAGGAAAGCTGGGAAATAAAAAACACAGACTGTTTGCTGCCTGGCCTCCTTTCCTAGCTATCTATTGATATAAAAATGACATCTCCCCCTCACACCTCTGCTTATTAACGGGAGAAAAATTTCCATGAACTTCCTCCCTCTCACTGACACCGTGGGTTTGTTTTTAGCATTTCAACCTATTTGGTCCATGGGAGGGTCAGTAATACCTCTGCCTTGGGCATCTGTTTCACACTCCCATTTCCAACCCCACCATGTGCCCTGTGCTCGGCTGCCACTAATGGTGAGGGGAAGGGTTGTTTTTTGTGACGTCCCTTTGCAATGTTCCAGTTCACAACTTCCCTTCTGCTTCCCTGCCTGGGAGCATCAGCCAAGCCTACAGGATCCAGTGGCTGGTGCTGTTCCTTTTTATTCTCTTCCAGGTGCTTGGTCAGAAATAATGAGTGGTTTTATAGGCAATCAACTACCAATTCATAAACGTCAGCCTGGCTCTGCTTCTTGTTCCCACCCCTCCAGAAGAGGACTGAGAGCTGGCAGCAGGACAGGAACACATGCCGTTAACAAAGATGGATGTTTTACACATAGGAGTTAAAAAGACAATTATATTCAATTACTTCAAGTAAGTTACGGTGATGTATTCCTGAATAGCCACAGGAAGGGTAATATGATGATTAGGGCAATGAATTTGCCAACTTTAATCTAATCAAGGCGATCTTTTGTTTAGCATTATCTGCTTTGCAGTGGCAGAGGATTTACCAAACCCAAGCAATCTTTGCAGATTTAACCCCAAAGCTGCCCAATTAGCATTAATGATGATTGTTTTACACAAGAGGGAGGAAGGTTTTAGCAGGAGGCCTGGGGAAAGCTGTCCCCCAGGAAAGTCGGGTAACACCAAACCATGTAGTACAATACACTGAGGCACGAAGGCACAACAGGGCATCCCCCAGAAGTCCCAAGCACTGGAGCCACGGATAAACACTTCCTCTGGTTCCTGCTGAAGGAAGAGAAACTGAAGAACACATCAAAACCAGCACCCAAGGGGAAGGGACAATGAGAAAACAGGGTGTTTTCTTTAGAAATAACGCAGTTCTACAACAAGTCGGAGGCACGCAGCTCCCAGGGTGAAGCACGGCGGCAGAAAGGCGAGGCACAGTCAGAAGGCCCCACCTTCCAACCCGCCGCAGATCCTGCAGGAATGTGTCTGCTCCACTGTGCCATTTGATAAGGGGAAAGACGCTGCTACCTGTCCCCACTTGTTGGAGCTGATTTTCTGGCCAAGGTTTATGAGCAAGACACAGACCTCCCACTGCTGTATTCTCATCCTCGTCTATTCAAAGGCCAGCCAACCCTCTGGCTTCAAAGAGAAAAGATATGAGGCAGAAGCGCAGGTTTAAAGGGGATGTCCCTTTGCCGAAAATCCCAGGAATCAGGGTGGGAGGCATCAGAAACAGGCATTTTTTGAGGATGATGCAGGCTTTTGATTATCTCCACAGATAAACCTGTGCTTCAAGAGAAACACAGACTGCACATATGGGTTTGTACAGCAAGCAAAGGAACCGTTTTGACATCACTCACAGAAGAACCTCTTTTTTAGCTGCCCAAAAAAGAAAATTAGGAAGGGTCAAGTAAGCTTTTTCTATTCCAAATACTTCGGCTTACTCATGTGATTATGTATAAAATAAAATAAAATTATGGAAAAAGAAAAGAAATCAGACACACATCACACTCCCCCCCCCCCCCCGCCCCCCCCCCCCCCCCCCAGTGCTGAATTGGGTTCCATTTGAAGTTTGCTTTTACAAAAAAAATTCAGAAAGGTCTTGAGAAAGGATTTAAAGAATGTCCACTGTTGGCTCTTGCAACTGGGGTGCTGCAGCAAGACTGTTTGGGAAGAAATGCTGAGAAGTGCCCCCACACACACCCTTGGTACCACCAAATATATTCTGGGCTCCCCTTGCTTTATCTGAAGTACATGAAAGTTGCACAGGACACCATGTGGGCAAAAAAAATATGGTTTTCTTAGCAATGTCCAACAGTCTTCTCTGGGAACAAGCAGTCAAGGCTCTAAGTGGGTTTCTTTGCCATCAGAAATAGTGTATAAGCATTTTTACAATCAACAAGGAAAGTAATTTTTTGAGGAAAAAAGTAAAAGATCATTATCTAGATAATTCAGTACCTGTAGTGCTTTTCTCAACATATTTGCAGAAACAACCCTAAAAAATTACCATCTTATAAAAGAGGAAACACAAATACTGACTTTTTGAGATGCATTTTGGCTTTATTTCCTATGGGGTTAGTGATGCATGGAACACACCTTTCATAAAGGGATCACAAGCTACCTTGCAAAGACTAACAGAGCTTTGCTTCTCCTTAGGAAGGGAAGCAAACATGTATTTGAAACACAGTCCTGTTTTTTTACTCGACAGCGGCTGAAACAGGGTAATGCAGAATAACTTGGGCAAGTCTAACAGTCAAACAAGAGCAGGTTACCCAGTGAATCTCAATCGCAGCAGGCAGAAATTGCAACTTTATCTCTAAAAGGCTTCAGAGCCCCAGGGTACTGGATGGATTTGTGTTAGTGGGAGAAAAACTTTTCCAGACAACAGTTCACACACTCCTGTCACTGCGATGTCATTAGCAACTGTGCACAAGCAGCTGACACAGAAAAAAAAGAGAAAGGGATGTCCCAGAAGATGTTGGTGAGAGTTCACCAGTGGTTCCACAGCAGCAGCGTTGCGCTGTCACTGGGCACACCCCTTTTATTGGGGAAGGTGGGATGCTGCTGGTGAGACACAGCAGCTTACAACAGCTTTTGCCTCTTTTTTTTTTTTTTCTCCCAGGTCCAGCTTCTTTGAAAATGATAATAGGGAAGTAACTGCTGTCTGCACTACAGGGAAGCCTTTAACATGGGAGGAGGCTTTTCCTAGTTTTCCCAGTCTCCAGAGCAAAGGCCCTTCTTGCTGCCTACACTTTCTCCTGGATGTCCAAACCTCACTCTCTTCTCAAGAACAAGGTTAAGGTACAACAAACATGAAGTGTTGTTCACTCAGTCATCCCCCAGAGAAGCCCAAAGCATCAAGTGAGAAAGAAATTTTAAGCAGTATTCGTTTTTTTTATTACACTTTTCAAAGTCTCAATTTTACTCATCCACAGCATACATTTAAAGGGATGTATTTTGGCATCCTATGAGTATAGTGGTTGTGAAACAGCAAAGACAGGCCCATGCTTTGCTCCCCAGCTTTTCTGTGGTCATTCTCCTCACATCAGAGCTCTCCTGGGGTTGTTGGGTTCTGAGCATCCCTGGACAGCCTCAGCATGTGAGCAGCGGAGGCAAATCCAGCCTCAAGCAACTGAGTGTGTGTGTGGCTACTTGACTCCCTTTGATAGTCCATCCTGGGCGTTTCAGTGTTGTATTTGGATGGCCGCCCCTCTGGCAAAATGCTGCAGGACTGTAGGTGTCGGCAAGGGAGATGTTTTTGTGTTTGTGTGACGTCCCTAGAATAATGATCTAGCTGTTTAAGTGAGCTGAGCGAATGAATGAGCACAAGAAAAACATCTTCACTGAAAGCGCAGCCAAAGTTAATGCACCATTAATAATGGTCTGGGTGAATTATTGGAAGGGATAATAGGCCTGGGGTCAGGGAAGGTCTGAGACAAAGAACAGGGAAAATTGGGTCACAGAAACATGACAGAGCAGATCACGTTGATGCGTCTGTGGGATTCTCCTCGGATGAAGTCATATACCACCACACAGAATATTAAGGGCTTTGCAAGGACAGCCATTCCCAGAACCACCACTCAGATAGATACAGGGAGGAGGGGGAGCAGCAGACACACAAGGTTACAGTAGTTGCCTCTTAGTCCCCCGCGAGTCCCCCTTTGAGAGATTCACTTTAATGTTTAAATACTTTGCAAAATACACCAACTGCGTGCCTTCCTCAAAAAAGGATATTTATGTGGTTGCCAATTACACCAATCTGAGAATTTTCTAAGCAGAGAGATGTGTCTGGGGGAGTATCTGCCTTCCCTGAATGGCAGCACCATGCATTTCTCAAAAACCCATCTGAGGAGCTTCAGCAGCTCTGCTTTTCTCTCTCCAAAATTGCAGCAGACTGGCCATGGAGCCGCAACCTCTTCTCCTGCCCCGTCACCTGCCTGTCTTCACAACATTAAATTACCGAGTAATCTCGCTTTGTCAGAATTTCCCTTCTTTAAAATGGAGATAATAATACCTCCCTACCTCAGAGGTTTGGTTAATGTTTATACAGCACTTTAAAAATGATGTGGTAATTAAGTGCTCAGTATTATTATATCAACGTGTATAATGATTCCAGCAGACAGCACTATAAACAGGGCTGTACTATGCCTGCTTTCCTTTTGTTTGGCTTGTTAGCATTTGGTTTGGTTTTCATACAGCATACTTCATTTATTATTGGTTAATTGTTCTGTTGTTTTACTACCTGCTCAGTGGCTTTGACAAAAATAAAAGAGGAACCACACAGGTAGAATAATAGGAAACACTCATTTTGGCCCACTGTGAACATTACACCAAGAAAAAATGGAGGCAGGCTCCCACCAGCTCACCTGCGGGAGCCTCTCCTGCCCAAAGCACTATAGACCATTTTGAAAAGCTGTTTCCATCCAGAGGGATGGGGAACCAGTTTTCTCTTCTTCTAACAAAACTAATGCAGAAAGATGGTGTTAGCCTGATTTACAAAACTATTTTTTCAGACAACGTGTGCAGAATGTTAGAGAAGGCAACGTGCTTAATTTAACTGTGGTTGGGTATAACAAACCAAGCTTCCCATCCAGGTAAGAAATAAAGATCACACAACTAACTTCTGTGGGACAAACAGGTCAAGTAATGGTAAATACCTTGTAGGAGAGTTGAAAGGAGAAGGGGCCTTGCTGGGATGCAGATTTGTGAAAATTAAACAAAAAATAATAAAAATACATTGCTCTTCAGCAATAAAATCACCCCCAAAAAAAGCCTTGGAAAAGCATTATTGTACTGACATCTCAAAGCACCTGAATGACAGAGATGGTGTGACTTCACACTCAGAGAAATTGAGGTGCAGTGAGGAGCAGAGGACCACACTGAGAACGCTTGCCTCTCCACTCCAGTACTGCTGGAGCCCTCGCATGCATCTCACTACCACAGAATGACCCAGGAGCTGTTGATTTCTCTGCCCAGGTCCCTGCAGGCACAGACTTTGAATGCCCATGTGGATGCAGTACTTACTTTATGGAGAATAAAGCCCATTCCCAGGGTTACCTGCATAATAAATGCCATTATAAAATCCATGAGACACAGCAAACATCTCTATCAGACACTGCAAATGGAAGGTTGCCCCTCTTTGGCATCCCAGAGGAAACCGCCTTGAATACGATCAACAACAACCATCCATCCTCTTGGGGACAGCCCAGAGGGGTTTATCCACTTACAAAGTTTATTCTACTGCTTCAGTTCAGGTGGAAGAACAAACATAAGTCTTTTGAAAATGTTGAGGGCTGCCCTTATGCAGCCCCCACCTAGGACACAGTCAGTGTTGGCATATGGCAGGCAAAACATTGTTCTGGTGGCCATGCAGACTGGGAACACGTTTCAGCCTGGCCACTGTTTTTGCGTTTGGGCAGCACTGCTGAGCCACAGGCTGTGTCCAAAAGCAGGGAAGGCAGGCAGGCATCTGCGGAGCGAGTTGGCTCTTGCAGCTGGGATGGGGCGAGATTAGATCAGTGAGCTCCCCCCGCAGCCCTGTGGCCAACTCGAAACAACACTGAAGGAATTTGCCCATAAAGTTCCTCCCCACCCCTAGAAGGAGGCAGTGCACTTAAATGAACTCAGCCCCTAATGGAAGGAGGATATTCTTGTTCACCTCAATGTCTAACCCATCCTGAAGCTCCTGGCAGCTCCACTCAGCTCTCTCCTGTGTACTGCCTGACCTTTGGTAAGGGCATTAAACCTGTCAGTCTTTTCCTGGGCAAAAGAGATGGAACAATTACAGCAAGGCTAAAAATGGCCTCTACCCCTACATGGAAAAGTTACATTAAAAATTTAACAGTTCATTGACATTTTCTATAAGAACACAGAATTGTTGTTAAGAAATCAAACCCTGATATTCCTCAGTTGCTATCTACCATCTCCAAAACATGGCATGAGGGGCTTTTTGCCTCATCCACCAAAGGCGTGGGGACAGCTGCTGGTGGCAGAGACACAAGGACACCAGGAAACTCTTCAACGTGCTCCCATACAGCAGCTGGCTTTACAGCACCCTTCATGTGTGACCAAAAATGGGGCACTTTGCTTCTCAATGAGAAAACAGAAACTTTCTGAAGCCTGCTGACAACCCACATGGAAAGTTCTGGATTTGCTTTTGTAAATATCCAAAAACTTCCGAAAACTTTAAAATGGTGATGGTGGGGGAATGAACATATTCAGGTCTGTAGAAGTATTTTCAAACATTCAGATGGGCATCTGTGAATGAATGCATTATCTATTATTCTACAAGAATTCCTGGGGGTTTCAGGTTATTGATATGCAGCAGCCTTAGGGGGACAAACCATTAATTCTTTGTACCACTGGGAAGGGTAAATAAGATGAAAGCAGAGCTCTCCTACAGCCAGGGGGAACCACACAAGCAGGAGGAAGTCTCGCAGTGGGGTGTCCAAACACCAGAGCTCTGATGGCTTTCCGAAGAGCAGTATTAGAAAAGTCTCTTGATCAGCTTCACTGTCACCAGCCATCTTCTTCAATCCAAAATAGTCGGAATTTAGGGGAAAGTTTAAGGTAAAACAGTTTTCCATCAGAAAACATTTTCCAGGTACCTGTAGCTGCTGTCAGAAGCAGTACAGAGGAGATTAAGATGGTTTAAGATCTATTATAGACTACAAGAAGAACACAGAAGTGATGAACTTGAAATGCCTTGACTTTATTGCAAGAATATCTGCCAACACAGGAAGTTTCTGAAAGAGACTGCTGAGAGTTTTTGCTTCCATTTTCTGTTAAATAAGCAGTGAACTCTTTGTGCCACAGTAAAATCTGAAACATCAGCAGTGCAATGGCACATGGAAACCTGCTGCACTCACACGTTACTGCTGGAGAAGTTGCAGGAGGCCAATCCCACCTGGGGCATACCAGTCTACCCCACCATACCTGATCAGGAGTTACTATCTCCATGCTAAGCATTTCCAGAGCGAGACTTTTCCACTAGTGCTAGATTTTTATTAGCTGGACCGGAACATATGACCACTAAATGGCAGAAAAGAAACCCAAAAGGCCTAATGCAGTTTATTAATTCCACAGGTGAGTTGTAAATATTGAGAGTCTTTAAAATCACTTAATTGTCAGGCTGTCAGGCCAAGATTTGTTTTGAGGATGCTGCCAATCTGACAGTTATTAACAAACAAAGAGGCCACAAGCCCTGACTGCACCAAGATCCTTGTTATTTCTACTCATGTGCCACCTCCCAACAGGAAGTACTTAATAAGAATAATAATATCCCGAAAGGCCAACCTACGGCAGTGCAATTAAAAAGCTTTTCTGTCTCACTTTGAGGGGAGAAAAAAAAAGAGGGGGAAATTAAAATCAGACAGGAAATTCCACTAGAACAAGCTAACTTATTCTAGTTATGTCCTAATAACACAGAATTGTGCCAACTCCTCCAGAAAGCAGAGGAGGGAAAGAAAAAAACAAAAAGAGGGGGGAAAAAAAGAAAGAGTAAAGAAGCCCTCTAGACTGACTCAGATCTGAGGCTACATTGTGGTTTGGCTGTGGCTGCAATTCTAAAGGGAGAAAGGTAGTACAAGCAAATAAAAGGCAGTTTGCTTTTTGAGCAAGCTGCTATATGATGTAACTCCTGTAAGAAAGCGTGGCCACTGCCGCTTTGTTGAGAAAAGATACAGCCCAATAAGCTCGAAGGACCCGATGAATCTTGGGGCTTGCTCTCCCAACAGCTGCTGACAGAGAATGGAAAGAAGAAAAAAAAAAGAAAAAAAAATCCCAACCAGCAAGGAAGAAATCCCAGCACACAAGGGGCAGGCAGGGAAGTGGGGCAGACCAGATTGGTGGTTCAGCTTGTGCCTGCTTGGACAGGCAGTAGGAGAAAAATCAGTTTGTCAAAGACTTCTATGAAAAATTATGGATCCCCTAAGAAAGCCATGTTCACAGAATAAAAGGAGAGAGAAGTTTAAGGAGAGAAGTCTTTTACAAATTGTAGTCATCCTGCTTCCTGAGAACCCAGCAGCATCCTGGAGTCAGCAACTGCTTGCACCTCCAGTTGATTCAGCAATTTCCAAAACAAATGGGCCAAGAGGATTTGCCCCGACTGCTCTGGGACCAGGCCAATGAATGGCAAACTCTGCCTATTTCACAGTAAAGCTCATTTCATAGTGGAAGCCACATCACTTTAAAACAGTTGGTGAAACAAGATTGTGTGAACCTCATCTGACTGCTGAGTGCCTGGAGTATTCCCTAATATACCCTGAATTTCTCCCTTGGTCCCCAGTACCTGGCTGTGAGAGATGCCCCATGTGTTTCTTTTTTTGGGTACCCAAAAGAAAGAGAAATGCATTCAATGCATGTGCAGACATGGTCCTGACAGTAGTCCCGCCTCCCGCAGTAGAGACTCTGGGAGCAGAGAACCAGAGCATGAATTCACAGGCAGCTGAACATGTTGCTCAATACAGCTCAGGTGCTCCTGGAGCTTATTTTACATCTGAGCAGTTTTCCTTCCAAGCTTCCAAAGGAGTTTCCCTTGGTTCTCAAAAGTGCAACTGTTTCTGATCACCTAAAATACAAGGCTAATTTGTATATTGCAACATTAGATTGAGGTTTTATGGGAGAAAGTACTAACTGGCATTTATGACCTGAAGGCAGTAGGAGCATCAGACAACACTGCTGACTTCAGTTGCATCCGACCTGACCAAGCCCAGGATCTGTGTTGGTGAGACGTGGAGGGACAGTGCAGAAGCCTCAGCTTGGAAATGAGACTGCTGGAGTACCAAAGGGCAAAGTAGTGAGTGAAGGAAGGAGAGCACATGAGCTATCACACAGTGCTCTCTGAATGACAATTCTCATCCGATAGCAAATCTAGCAGAGCCCTGACCGTGCACCCTCCATTCATGCAAATAAAACTTCATTGAGGAGCGTCATCCCAAGTTGCATCCCAAGGATCAGGTCTACAGATGGAAATGTCTTTTAGCATTCACGCCCCCAGCCACACATTCACACCTCTCCCTGGAGGTGGCACTGGCACTCATGAATCACACTCTGAGCCAGCTCAGGGAGTTCATCCAGTTGAAAAACTAATCACCTAAAATTTTACTGCACAGGGTTTTGGCTGGATCAACTCCCTGAACCAGTTTACCATGAGATTGCTGATGAAGAAAAAGCAAAATGCTGCTGTTCAGAGACCACTTCCAACCCAAGCTGCCACTGAAAGCATTAATTTTGACCTCCCTCGGCCACTTGTCCCCACCACACAGCACTCTCCATTATGGTGGCCAGGATGTTTCTGTGTGACTGCAGGGCTGACTGGATGGAGAAGTGCATCTCACTGAAAGACAGCTTACCTCTTCTCAAGGGCTGATACTCACAGCCCAACTTCCCAGGTGCTGGTCCCGGGGGGCATGGCTGCTTCTACATGTATAGAGTAGCTGGGATGACTGGCCATTGCAAACTAAACACATTTCCCCAAATCCATCAGGTAGCACTCCATGAGCTGTCTGCTCAACCAGCCAGTGCAACTTGCAGGAGTTGGAAAGCTGCCTTGGAGAACAAAAACTCCCAAGCAGATGCCTAAATCCTGTGAAAGCTCAGGTGCCAATGCCAACAAGAAAGGGCACGCCAGCCCGCCCTGATCACAGACCTACCTGAACGGTCTCTCCCATTGCAGGGCTGCCTGCTGCCATCATGGGGACACCTGTACTGCCTCGTGTTAAAAAGACTTGCTCAATCTTTCAGGACAAGGCTGTGCTTCAAACTCAGTGCTGGCATTTCCAGCCTCTCCAATCCAAACCACAGGAGTGAGTTTGCTTTCTTTATGCATATGCTCCTCCAGGCACTAAAACAAACTGAAATCAAGCTGTTCCTATAGGCAATGGCTTGAAAAATTCCCCCTTCGTATGAAAGATCTACTTCTTTATTTATAAAATTGAACAAATCGAGTCTGGAAAAAAACCCATGCAGAGTCTGCTGTGCACTTTGACCAAATTTCTTTCCAGAAATGGAAGAAAATGTGTCTGTTCTCTATTAGTTGTGATAAAATTGCAGTGCTGGGTATTTTTTCTTGCACTTATACTCAGGTGATAAGCACCTTGATAGCTTTCAATGAAGAGTTTTGGGAGCTTTTATGCTTCAGGACACCAGTGCCCAAAGCACTCTTAGTCGATAAAGACTGAGAGAATACTGCACGAGCTTCTTTTAACCAGGCATAAGGCAGCCTGCTGCTCTTAACCAAGCAGAAGGTCTGATGACGAGAGGGGTGAGGAAGTTATCTGTTTTACCCAGCTGTGGTTTTGGTGCAGGTTAATAACTCCCATGTATCATCCTGCCTCGCTATGAAAATTTTCCGACTGGTATTAAAAATGGTCCCAGTGCAGTTTGCAGCAGATTTTCCGGGCAGCTCATGCAAAGTGCTGGTTGTTAGCATGCTGCTTGTGTAATGAGGGTGCTTAAGACTGTAAGGGGTCTCTGGAAGGTCCTGAAGAGTGATTGCAGTTCAGGAGACTCACCCACCTGGCAACACGCTGATTTATGGTCTGCTCAGTTAATAGCCCTGCTTAACACAGGAGTTTGTCGAGATTAAGTAATTGCCTGAAACAAAAAGTTTATTATCTTTAAGTCTCTGCTGATGTATGACTGGGTGTTGGAAGAATCATGTGAAAGATCATCTGTGATTCCCTCCCACTTTAAGGGGAGTAAAAAAAAAAAACCAAAAATAATAAGGTTTTAAAAGACAAGCTCTTCCAAAAAGATTTTGGAAGCACACAATGTACACTGAAACATGGTTGCAACTACAAGGAGGGGGTTTCACACCTAGGGTGACATCTAATAAATAGCTTAAGTAATAACACAGTTCTGTGATGCATTTTTCCCCAAGAACTGCAAATGTTTTGTAAACATTAATTAATACCACCCCTTGAGAGATAACTGATCCTGTCACACAATAATAAGACTGGGAATAAATCAAGATGCAAAGCCTGTTTAGTTTCCATGCATCACATAGTGGCCTTTCCCATCCAAAAAACCCCCCAAAACCCTGGAAATTTTCCAGTCTAGGAAAGACTGCAGATAGCTTTAAAGTTAAAAGATGTTGAATGCTAAATTCTACTACAATTATTTTTCATCTTCATTTCCAGATGCTTCAGCAGGGTTAATCGGCTTGATTAAGGTCACACACACTTACATTGCCTCATGAAACCGAGATGCAAAGAGCACCAGAGCACAAGGCTTTGCGACTTGCCTTGTTCCACCCCCACCTTGAGATGAGCCACCCGCCTGCTGAGCATCTCTCACAGAGGGGCTTGTGCTAGAAGATCACACGATCCAAACCTCTCCTTCTTCGTCCCCCGCTTCCTTCCCACCCCCAAATCTGCTCAGAGTTGGCACACGAGCACAAGAGTTTGGACACGGGGGGAACAGGACTGACAAGAAAGCCCCATCTCTATTTTAACCGCTAAGTAACATTCCCACAGCCCCAGATGTCAGACACACTGTCCCTTCTCACATCACTTAGAGGCCTTCCTGCAATAAAATGGGAATTGGCTCCAGCTTTTCCTAGCACTTCTCATATTACCTTTTAATCCAAATACATATGGTTCAGGGAACACTGAGAGACTTGCATGAAAGGATGTACACCAAGAGAATGCAAACCCTTGGAAAAAAGGGGATTAGATCTGCAAGACTCCCTTGGCCCCAAACATGTGCCCCCCAACTCCCCAGCATATTAATCAAGGGTCTGATGAGATTCCTTTTGAAATCCCCCAAAAGATTTCTGTAGACTTCAGTGGCTTTTGGATCAGACTACAAACTCAGAATAAATCATAAAATGGCTGTATCTGCCAAGTTTATTTCTTTCTTTTCCAGGTTTCAGAACAAATCCATTTTACTGCTGGGAAAAAGCAGAATAAAATGACTGACAAGAGTTCAAATATGCCATATCACTCCTCATATTAATTCAGCCAGTCAATCTATCTCACAACTTTGGGTAACGAAGCAGATTACTTTGGCCAGATCAAACCACAAAATCTGTGTTGCTTCATTTATGTGCAGTTTATTATTTAAGACAACCTGTGCAAACCCTTTCTCTTGGGTTAGAAGTGACAATGTGGGAGACTAAAGTTATTCACAGTCTTAAGCTAAGCCTCAATTAACCAAATTACATCTGCACTGATCACCACAACCCCTCCCCCACCCAATCAATTTTGAAGATGCTCTCTTATTAAAAAATATCTAACCTTAAATGATGCACAAAAAGAAAGGACCTCAAAATGTGACACAAGTCCCTGGAAGCTCATGTTTTCTATAAATTTGGATAGTTTTATTAATTTGTAGTGAATGCATTCCTTTTTTTTTTTTTAAACTCTATTTAGCACTGATAGCAAATTCCCCATGTGTAAAAGACCTCATTACACTTCCAAGTTGGGTGATTCTGCAGCATGTCCCTCTATCAGCACCTGTCCTCAGTGAGCAGAAAATGGAGCTGTTTCCCCACTCTCAATTCAGAGCCCGGCTGATGTGTGTTGATAACTTCAAACTACTTTGGGAGATCTGCAAGTTGGGGAACTTCCTATGGCAAACAACTTCAGATAGGGTTTAATTTATTAATTCATCATCTGCTGAAAGCAACATTAGCACTGGCTTTGAGTTGAAAAGCCATAGCATAATGGATATAGCATCATATTGGACTTCTCTCTCACTTTCAGCGCTTTCAGAAAAAGCAGCCAGACATCCTGGTAAGAGAGGCTTGGTGAAGACCCTTGAATTTGCTTTGAGCCACTGCTTGGAGCTCCATGTGTAGATCCAGGATTGGCTCTACACAACCACTTGTGTGCTGGGCCCCCAAACTAGGGCAAGAGCAGAAATGGGAATATTAAGTTCTTCAAAAATGCAGTACTGGCAGATCAAAACATCTGTGAACACTATGTTTTACTGACAACACACTTCTAACTTTGAAACAGGTACTGCTATCAGGCTATTAGTACAAGCACTTTACTTTGAAGTATGTACTGTAATTCTTGCAATTTTACTCCCAGCTCTGGTATTCATTTGGCTCAGGTTACTTCTATAATTTATCTTCCCACTGCAAAATTCAGACTGTAATACACCCATCCAGAGTGGTATAGGTATAAGCATCCTCTTTCTGTGCCCCTCTTTTATCATGCATGATATTTTCAATGAGAAACTTTAAAGGGGAAAAAAAAAAAAGAAGAGGTTTTCAATTCCATTGATGCTAGATCTCAGTTTTTCCCACGAGAAAATCACTTAGCACTTCTCTGACTTCAGGTGACTCACTGCTGTTTCCCTGCTGAGGCTCCATGCTCCCGTCGCAGTGTTTAACCCAGGCACGTAACTCGCCCCAGTGTGGTAGGCGTGTTGGCATTTGCTAATAGGCTTCCTGGGCTGTCACCTGAATGTGATGGCTGAGACAAAAGATTATGCGATGATTTCTGTTTACAGAGCAGTTATGATAAGCTGACATTTGCCTCTAGCTGTTGGGTTTGATAACTCAAGTATGGCCTACATGAGCGCTCCTCTGAGCTGGCGACTCTTCTGCTGAGAGTCGTTTTAGAGGAACTTTTCCACTTATCCTCCTGAAAATTACAAGCGAATTCCTAATGCATATGAATGAGGCTGGATCGACAGCTGAGGAAGCTGCAGTGCCTTAGTCTCCATGCTCATGTCATCACATGTCAGGTCACCTGTGCCACCTCACTGGCAGTGGTCAGCACTCTCCCTGAGGCTCGTTTTCCTGGCTCCTAGTCTGAGGATGATTTCCTTCACCCAGCCCCCACAAGAACTAGACATGTCCCTCAGATGGGACACCCACTGCCAGGGAGCATCATCAGCATCCTCCTTTGTGCAGCAAAGCTCCAGCATCAGATGCCTTTGAACACCTAAATGAGCATTTTCCCATCACCAATCCTGATTTCACAACTCTTCACTCGTAAGCAACAACCTGTGCGTGCTCAAAAGGAGAAGAGATCTGGGTCATGGACTTGGGAGACAAAGAAACCACACCACAAGAAGACTGACTTTGTTCCTCAGGGAACAACAGTGGAGGTAGGCATCAGTACCTTGAAACATCACTGGGGTTGCTGAGGAAGAAGAAGGAAAGAAAGTACCCAGATAAACCAGTATTGGCATCGTTTGGGTTGTCAAAGCCACAACTGGTGGAGGTGATGGCACACCTAACCATGCTGGTGGGTTCATCACAGGGACTTATTATACTTCTCCAGGAATCAGTTGGTACTGATCCTGACATGTTCACTTAGTTAAGAATAGAGAAGAAGAGGAAGAAGAAACAGAGCAGGGGAAGCTACAATGTGAAGGAAGGGGACAACAGGTTATTGCAGCCACCTTTCTAAACTATTACTTGAATGCCAAAGGCCACAAATGCCTATGGCATGATTAATTATTCACACTTATCCCTATAAGATTTTCAGTGAACTGGCTGGCCAGCAAATGAGTTTGTGGGCACAACAGTTTTCCAGATTACTGGTTTTTTTCCAGGTCTCAGGATGCATTCTTCTCTTATCTTCTCTTGACTTTGTCTCATCTAGTATCAGTGAAAGCCACATCCACAGCCCAAAAGAATTGCCAAACACAGTTTTGAAAGTACATACAAGTGCTAATTATTATTACTGAACTGTTGTAACCACAGCTGCCCTATCAACTCTCCTGGCAAACACCATGTGGTTGCATACAACTGGGAAATGCAGGTAGACTGATTAATATATTTTCCTCTGACTCAAAAGACATAAAAAGAAATCTGTTAGTAGCTGGGCAAATCAGGGACATTAACTGTTGATCATCTCCAACTACATGATGTTTCTTTTTTTATCAGTGTCTGGTCATAAAATGCTCTTAATTTATTAGTTGTAAGTCAAGTTTTGCTACACTTACTTATGTCCAGTAACACCAGAGTGAGCAAACAGTTCCACTGACTAAACTGAGCTGCAGCTGGGGCTGAATGGCAGATTCGGGCTTTGGAAAACAGCTCTCAATTCAGGAAAGCAATGGTGTGTGTTCTCATCTTCATCACAGTGCAGTTATCTCTCTTTTCATAGCCTGAACTTTTAAGCAAAACAACATCAGCATCTCAGCCTAGTCATGCAGAAGTGGTGAGAAAGGCAGGGCCAGGTCTCCATCCATCCATGTCAGGCACATCCTCTGTGCTCCAACCCTGCACCCTGGGTCAAGAGGAAAAAGTAGCTCTGATGCCCAAACCAGGACACTTGAGACCGAACCCATCATAGCTGGGAGCATATTTGGTCTGTCAAGGAGGGAAAAGAGCAGAGAGATGATCTGCATTGAGAAACATCAGGACTGCTCCCTCAGCATCCTAAGTAAAGTTCTGTGACTCTGGCTCCCAGTGGAAACAAACTGCCCATTTTTATCACCTCACCTCATCCTGGGTCTATAGAGAAATGAAAGGCGAACACAGTGACTGCTAATATCTTTAGCCACATTTACTGAAACCTTTTGACACCAAGGCTATTTTTATTAGCTAAGTGCACTATGCCTCTATCAGAATGCAAGTTTCATTGCTTACAGTTCAGCCTTGCAAAAAGCCTTTTCCAATCACTGTCTGTGGCAAAGATAAGCCTTAATGACATAGGGAGAAGTTACAGTACCTCCTAGCACAGCCTGGCACTTAGAGCAGCCCTAGACATCCCACGCATTGCTAACCTCTTGCAGCCTTCACTCCCCTGCAGAGCTCTCCAAGCACCAGGGCTGTGCCCACAAACACCTGGCTTGGCCAATCAGCTGGACGTGTCAAAAGTGTACACAAAAAGCAGGAATGAAACACAGGCCTATGATTTTTGTTTGGCTTTCCAAAACAGCACAATAAACAGATTTTACTACTTGGAAGAGGATGGCACATTCAGTCTCCTCCTCCTCCCCCCAACCTCCTTTCAAGAAGCTGCAACACCAAGCACTACCTAAGAACCTGCAAGCTGCCCCACCAGGTCAGACAAGGCTCATGGTGTCCCACCTCCAGCAGTGTCCATCTCCCAGAGAAGACCTCCAGGTCAGAAGATGTATACCACAATACTCCAGAGTACTCCCCCCAGGCAATTTCCCACCTCAGGTCCTGAGCCAGAGATGTGTCTTCTTATTTAATAACTTTGAGAGGTTTCCCTTCCAAGCTGTGCCTCAGTTTCCCCAGCAGTAGAATGGGAAAAAAAAAAAAGGCTGTCTTAATTTTACAACAATCTTTTAAGAACTATACCACTGCTTGCAAATGGCTTCAAAAAACATCAGATAGAAATCTATGCACATGTAAACCTCTTAATTTTTAATTATATGGGATTCCGTACCTGTCTATTCTTTTTTTCCCCTGGGCTGCTGACTCTTTCAAAACAGCAAACTGTATCCCAAGAGAATAGAAGCAGTTTAGAATGATACAATCTTAGTGCCTAATGCCCTCAGAGCATCCCATGCAATACCAATATTGAGAAACCAGGAACTTGAACAGATGCAGTCAAGACCGCTCGCGGTGGGAGTTCAGAGACAAATAATTCAACCTTTCATCACTCTCTAATCCCAGGAAAGATATCAAGGTTAAACTACTGAGAAAAATACAGTGAGTGTTAAGCAATATGGATCTCTTTCTGGAAAGGCATAATTAGCCTGCTAGCCATGGTCATCCAGCTCAAGAACTTCAACCTGCAGTAATTTCTCCCATCACAGGATGCAAACCCAAGTAGGTGCACTCGCCGTCTGCAGCCACAGCGTGGGTTTGGTGTCAGCCGCTTGCTCTATAATTGGCTCTTTATTGTGAGTTACCACGGAAGGCTCCAGGCAGTCCCCACAGACCTTGCCCTTGATCTGGGTTAAGATACTTTGACCTGTGATCCTTTATAATAAATGATATCCCCCTGTTAAAGAATGCTGCCTTCAACAATATGGGCCTGCCCTCAGGAAATGGGAAAGGAATTTTCCTATAAAGGCAGATTAAGGAAATTCCACGTAAATTTCATGCATTTTGAATAATCATCTGAACCATGACGAACCAGCTTCCCCTTGCCGGGATCCTGCTCCAAATCTCTGCAGTTTGAAGACAAATTTAGGTGTCTCTTTCTTGGCAGCAAAGCATGCTGTTTTTCTTGGACTTGGCATGTCAGCCTGAGTGTGGTGCTCAGTGCAGCTTGACCCTCGGGTTTGTCTGCCCACCAGACAGAAAACACCACCCAGGCACCTGTACATTCATGTGCAAGGACAGCTGTAGTTTAAAGTTTATACACAGCCCAATATTGCCTGTTGAGTTGGGAAGAGCTCCACTGCAGGGGTCAAAGAGGGATCATTGCGCCTGTACCTCCTCCTCCTTGGCCCAGCAGGTAACAGAGGCAATGAAATCTTCCCACCTGGTACTGACTTTCTTACTGCATTTTTGGTAGCTCATGAAAATCTGGGTTTGGGACAGGACTGTGCTCAGCAGCTGCACAACCCACACTGATGCTAACCCACTGGTTTTTCTCTCCCAGGCACCCTCCCCTGGGACAGCTCTGAATGTCCTTCTCTCAGTATTTTCTTTTTGCTTAATTTCTGGCCTCTCTATCATCACCCTAAACAGGATGACAACAGGTGTCCCACTTCCATCTCTAGGCTTCTCTGCAGTTGCTTCCTTAGGGGTTTCCCAGCTCTGAGGGTGTCAGCACTTACCAGTTCCCCCATCAAACCCTTTCTCTATCTCTTAGGCACATCACCGCTGTTCTTGGGCACATCTGCACCACCCTGAGATACCCCAAAGCACTCTCCCTACTAGATGTGCACCATTCCTCCCAACATCTTCTCCCTGATGGTCAAGGTTGTGTCTGTCTCAGAGCTTCTGAGGTTCACTCCCTGTGCTTTGAGCCTTCAGCCAAGTCATGGTATCTCACATCCTCTTGCTAATCAGAGTCAAAAGAAAAAGTAGCAAGGAAACATCATCTCCTTTTTAAATTTTAGTTTCCTGAAGAAAATGGTCCATTTTAAGGGACATGGTTGTGTTAAGTGGACACAAGCATTTTTTCCTAGAGCAGTGTGTGGTGGTGGAAGCCCACTGGACCATAAGGATTTTAAACCATTACATGTTTTTAAAAATATGTATGTAATACAAATTATAACAATTTTCACTGTTTCTCCACCAGTTTATATAAAAATATTTTCCTGATACTCATGAAAAAACTTTCAGTTTACAAAAAGAGTCTTAGCAGTCTTTTACATGCAGCAATGTTAATGAGACTGAAGCCACAAGGAGTGAAAGCACAGGAGAACAGTGTTGTAGTGTATATGTCAGCCCTCATGTGTGCTTTCAGAGGAGGAAGCAAATAAAATGTTTTGCCAGGCTCCTGAAATGGTATGATATTAGGACAAACTCCTGCACAGCTTTACTTACTGGAAAATAAAAAAACGCAAGCAATTATCAGTTGTCATTGCTACAGCTAAACTAGGTGATATTTAAAAGCAATGTTATTTTCTAGCAAGCAGCATCACAATAAAAGATAGAGGGAGGGTCGCTCTGAAAAGGATGGCACTTCTTTGCTCTGAGTAAATCATTTATGAAATTGAGATCTTTTAAATGAAAAAGTCTGGGAAAAGAGTATTGCAGCTAACAGCAAAGCAGACAACTGCATGTTAACAGCCTAACTTAAAGTCTATTGAAATCAATGGGAGTCTTTCCACCAACTTCATTGGGGTTTGGATCAAATCCTCCAAGAGAATAAGCTATTCTGCAATATCTATTATTACGCACTGTTTTGTCCTGGTAATTAGATGCCGGGAGAGCATAGTGCGATTGTTTAAGGCACTGATCACTCACCCATGGAGACCCGTGTTCAGAGCCTGGGTAGGTCGAACTCAAAGAGGGGCTGCAGATTCCCACTGGCGCCTGTGTGCGTTCCCAGCCCCGCTGCTGCCGCCAGGTAGGCAGGACAGGCAATGGCGAGAGAAGGAAAAAGATGGGGCTGAGCTGGCAGAGATGTGGTGAGCCCCTGCCCAAATATACCTGGCTCCTGCCCTTCCTCCAGCTCCTCCATTTTCCCCATGCACCGTCACTCATGCAAAATATTTTCAAAGTAAAAGTGGACAGCCAGCAGGTCTCAGGTCCGCACAAAGCAGCTCTGTATGGCCCCAGGCATTTTGCACAGTGCACTGAGCATCACCAGCGTTACTAACTACGCAGGGAACACGACCCTGTGTTTGCATCTTGTTTCTAAGGTAAAACATACTGCTCCTTGGAGGATAGATCTGAGGGAGGGACTGCAAGTTCCCTGCAATGAAAACACAAACAGAAAGGGTAAACCATGCAGAAAGGACTCCCACCATGAAGCTATACATTTGGCTCACTATGAATACAGGGCTCCATACCATTAGCAGCCAACAGAAAAGACAGTAGAGCCTGAATTCTCCTCAGAGATCCTAGAGGAGATCAGGATCACAAAGCTCTGTCACTGCGATGAGGCTCAATGCAGAGAGTGAGCAGACTCTCAGTTTGCAAAAAAAAAGTCATCAGTTTGCAAAAAAAAAAAAAGAAAACCTCTACTAAAGGAAGTTCAGCAGGTTGTGGCTGGGATGAAGACAGCACTACAGGTTTGCTAGTTTACAATCTCTTTTCATGGAAAACCTGCGAGCCACCAAATAACATGGAGAGGACACTGGCTATAGCAATCAAAGGCACAGTTCCAAGCCTGTCTGTGGCACTCCTTGTTGTCGGATGGTGCTCGCACTAAATGGGTATATCATTTCAGAAAATGACTACAAATTCACAGAAGAAAAATCCCGTGATGCCACCTGCAGATCAGCCAGTCCTTGAACTGCCGGGTTTGTGAGACTGTGAGAACACCACTGGGAAGCTGCTTGCACACCTGCTCTGCAACTGAGAGCTCCCCCTCCCAAAGCTGGAGTCGGAGGTAGACAGACCTTGACCTAAGCTGCTGCTGCTGCTCCTGTGCTAGTTTCATGGAGACCCCTCTCTGCCACAGCCTGGCAGCATGTGGAAGCAGGGGGGAGGCTGGAATCAACCAGCCTGGCATTAATGGCAACGCTTGAGTCAGGTCTTTTTTACCTGCAATGTCTTTCGTGCAGCTAAATGTAACAGCTAACCAATGGCTGCCTGTCTTTCCATCAGTGGGAGAATAAAAAACATGAGGAATCATCCCAGATGCTTGCAGCAGCCAGGGGTCCTTCTCTTTTGCTACTTTGCTTGCTAAAGGGTAGCCTCTTGCATACACAGCGTGCTGCAAATCCCCAACTCCTGGTCCCAAACCAGCTCTTGATCTGGGAGCTCTTTTGTACCAAGAGGAAGAGGTTCCACTTCAATTCCTGATATACTTTGACAGAACTGACAGCCTCAGATGTGCCACTAGCTCAGATGCAGAGCAGTTATCATGCACCATGCTCCACCTATGACGCCTGGCTATCTCTCTGCCCCTATTGAGCCTCAACATCCCAATATACAAACTATTGCTTCCACTGCTCCCCATCTCAGATATCACAGGATTTATAAAGAAAGGGTGCAAGCTGCCTACAAGAAAAATTAAATGAACAGAATTAATGGAATGTGTTTGGATAAGCTTTGGTCACGTTGGAGTGAAAATCCCCCCAGCAGCAGAACACCAGGATGGATCTGAGGGGGGGGAACATGGAAGCTGGTGTGGAGCAGTGCTGTGGAAGTAAGCCCCACACAGCCAAAAGCGTAGCCTCCCTCCCTGGGCTGCTCCGACATCTTAGAGATCTGCAAAAGCTATTTGCAGTAAGAGGCTTTCTTGTAAAACATAAATGAATACCAGCTGTCTGGACAGGCTCAGAGCACAGCCTCCCTCCTTGGATGGCTTGTGGTCTCCAGGGAAGCCTGTTGGGCTGGCGGGACGTGCCTGGTCTGTCCATCCAAGGGAGACACACAGGCAGTGGCACGGTGAAAGGGTACCAGTGTTTTCCTCTTGAGGTGTCACTTGGTAAGCAAACTAAGTGTTTTTTTCCCTCAGAGGGGAAAATGTAGTTTCTTATCATCCTTGATTTTTTTAAAAATACATCTCTTTTTAACCTTGAAAACAAATCCCATTTTATGTTACCCAACAAGGAAGTCTGAGTCTTCCTCACTGTCTCCAGAGACATGCTTTGGATGCATTCATCCACTGCTCCCCTTCAAGCACATTCCTGTCCGAGCGCCGGGCTCTGGTGGGGTTTGCCTCTGCATATCCCAAAGGCTCCAGCTGGGTTGCTCTGCCTGTTTCTTTTTTTTAAATTTACCTTGGAAATAATATTTCCTGGCAACATATTAATGCCCTTTTCAAGGCTCAAAAGAAAATCCAAACAGCAGCATAGACCAGAAGCCAAGTGCCTGAGCAATGAGAGCGGTACCTGCTTTGTACCTAAATATTTATAATTTGCTAATACTGTCATTAATACTTAGTTTTATTTTACTTACGTGTTTTATCTGTTTAAATAGTAACTTGGTCTTCTCCATGATAAAACATCAAGGCCTGTGGCCAATGTTTCACTCTTCTCGCACTGACACAACAGACCTGAGTTTGATTTGTGGGGTTTTTTCACTCCATATGAACAAATGCAAACACACAAGAGATAGCCCTGTTTGCTCTTGATGCTCCTCAAGGCTTTCACAATTACAGTACAGAGGGACACTAGGCTTTTCCCGCTTCCTAATGGGGCAGAGAAAGGCCTATCCATGTCAGGAACAGCATCCCAGATCCCAGCAGCTCTGGGCACTGGGGTGACACATATAAGTACATCCTGATGACCATTCAAGGGCAATGCTCAGGTTTATGCTTTAAGCATTTGTCTGCTGGGAGTTTTAACCTCAAAAATTATTTGCAGGTGTGAATGGTCATATGCAACCCTCTACCACTCCTGTTGTGTGAGAGCTGAATCCTGGCAGCACCTGAAGGTTTTTGCATGCACACGACTGAAGCAGCTCTGAATGGCTGGATGGGATCAGCAGCCACAAACTAACCTGAGCAAGTGGTGCTCTGGGACAGAGCATGGCAGTGCATAGTTTGGAGCTGGTTAGGATTGGTTTGGTGCAGCTAATAGCTGAGCCAGTGGCCTTGGGGGAGGCAGGAGGTGGGCAGTGAGTGCCTGGCTGTGGTGGCAGGCTGCCAGCCCCAGAGGAGCTGCAGGGCTGGGTGCCACTTCCATCCCCTCACAGCAGAGACCTCAACAACTCATCTCACTTGTGTCCTCACACCATGGTGAACCTGAGGTATCAGGAATGCTAATCGCCGCTCAGCTGAACATTTCCCTGTAATAACCTTTAATGACTCTGTAATTACTCTTTAAACCATTGACTTTGCAATCATTTTTTAATTCCCCTTTGCCACATCTCTCCCTGTGCTACCAAGCTGGCAGGCTGAACTGTAAGTGAATATTAGCCCGCTAAGTTGAGGGTTGTACCATTGCAACCGTGCTTAATGCAAGGGCTTTGAAAGAGTTGGGAGGGCAGGGGGAGGGGAGGAAGGAAACAAAAAGCACAGCAAGATTTTCCCCAAATTGGTTTCCCTCAAAACAAAGCCCTACCACTTTGCTAAGCTGCTTTAGGGAACGTTTGGAAAAAGCAGGGATCCCTTAGTGACTTGCTCTGCTAACTCTGCAAATAGACTCCTGTGCTGTGAGCACCAATTTTAAGCTGAAACAAATATTAGAAACTATATAGCGATAATTCAGGGGAAAAGCAAGTCCCTCGGTGAATGAACTCGACTGAATCTGCCCCATTGAAAACCAGTATTTAGCCAGAGAGGGGATACAGAAGCAGTAAAAGAAACTTGAGTGTCCAAGACTCAGCGTGAAGCCAGCACAAAGCAGGCAGGGACGGGCAGTTTCTTTTCAAGCCTTCGCCCCCAGGAACAATGGCCCTATTGCAACCACCCTTTCCTTTTCTTCCCGTGATTAACATGCAGCCCATGTGGGAAGAATGGGAATTTATTCTGCAGTTGAGATTCCAGAGGTGCTATCGGGTCAGGTGGCTAATCGTTAAATCAAACTGCTGTCATCTTCATTCAGGTCCTGTCACCCAGGGCCACATTATTACTTGGGTTTATGCAAAATAAACAGCTTTGCTAAACATTCCTCTAAAAGAGGGTCAAATAAAGAAGGGAAGGAGGATATACACCACTGACATCAAGTAAATCCCACGTTCGCTCCTACTCCTGGTCAAGCTCTGTCCTGGACTGATTAGATGGGCATGGGGGAAGGAAACGTTTCTTCGAGTTTTTAGGCCTTTGTTTTTATCAGCAGGCTATTTTTCTCTTTTCTAATTCCACTCAAGGTTCCTTAGTGAGTACTGTTAACTTATTCTTGTCTGGGTCTGGCTAATTCAGTTTCTTTCTTGAACTACATAGACTTACAATTCTGTATTTTCTATAGGTGAACTCAGCCATAAGAAATCTCTTATAACTCCTCCATAAAAGACAATCTCTCAGAGGTTTCCTTCAAGACACATATAGAGATGCTTAATGCAAGGCACTTGGAATGTTAATTGTGGTATTGCACACGCACATTTTTGGATCGATGGGTTATTTGGAAATCCTAGGCTTGCTGCTCTAACAGGTAGCTGAGAAGAGAAGGTCTGCTGAAGCATTCCCAGTTATTAATAGGCCAAGGCGTTGTGAGGGAGCAGATTACTGACTAGCACATTGTGTTAGAGGGAAAACAGTGTGGTATTTTGCAGCAAGAAGAGAAACAGCATCTCAACCTCCCTTGCATCATTCTACTCGCCCTTTGGCTTCAAATAGTCCATTTGCAAGGATACACAAATAGTGGCTAGTCCCAGTCCCTCCCACCACAGAGTACTACAGTTAATGACCCTTCATAAAGACCTTCCTAGCACCATACTCATTTGATACAAAGGACTGGCCATCCTGCACAGCAGTCTGACGTCCCAAAAACAGCCAGACAGAACGTATGACTGTGACTGCTGAAGAGCAGCAATACTGTCCTAGATAAAGGAGCCCAATGATATCCATTAAAAGTGAGACACTCTGCTGTTCCACCTCCTTCAGACTGGAAGCAGTCAAAAAACCCCCAAAACCCAAAAACAACGAACCAAAAATCCCACCCTCATGATTAACATTCATCTGCCTTGAAAGAAACTTTCAAAATATGTTTTTGTTCTCTGTGGCTTGTCGATCCCAGGCAAAAAGTCAAAACTGGGATTAAAACTGGAGGGCTGTAGCCAGGAGACTGTCACTTCTGGTTTCTCTTCCCTCAAGGATTAAAAAGTTACTTTTAATTAATGTTGTTTCAAGATGTCAAACCTGGCACAGCTGCTCCCAGCACTCTTTCCAAAGGCTGGTAAAGCGAGCACACTCAGACTCTTCCCACACCTCTCACAATCTGCCTTTTGTGGCACATGCTCCCCTGAACCAGCGTACATGAGCTGTCCTGGGCCGTGATGTGTGTGTGGAGCTGGGGCAGTGTGCCCTCGTGGTGGGTCTGGCTTGGGTGGGTAAAGGCAGGTAAACTTCAGCTTTGAAATGCACTCATGCAGCCCAAGACGCCTGTGCACAGGTTGAGCTCCGGCATCTATTACAAAAATATTTTCACTGCCTGAGCTCCCTGGGGGGAGGTATTGATCCTACCGAGTGCTGAAAACCTGTTTCATGTATGAAGAAATCCCCTCCTAGCCCAAACATCAAAACATCTAAGCGTGAGTCCAGCTTTGCAGAATTATGACGGGCTATTCCTGGACTGTACACAAATTGGATGCTAAACACACACCAGGGCGTATGACTAACACATGTCGCTTCCTTCCTGCATGCTCTGGCAGTGAGTACAATTGAAACGGGACTGTCTGAAAAATTCTGCCCCAAAAGGTCAGACACAGAGTGTGTCTCGGTCCTTCTGGAGTTTCACAGAGAATCTGGTATGAGGGAAAATTACGGCAAGCAAAAACTGAAGCAGAAATGTGACCACAGGCCTGACCTCTGATTGAAAATGCCTCATTGCTAGTTCAACCACAGGCAGACAGACATGATTTAATCCAACTTTTTCACTCCCCTTACTGCATGGAGCTCACTCACACTTTCGCTGCTCCTCGAGGGTATAAAACATTTTTTATCCACCCACGGTAGCCAAGGTACATATGCCACAACCACCAACTATGAATTTATTCAAGGTGTGCTCAGAACTTGGCAGGGTTAATAAAATGCGAAACAGTTTAAGATGCCCTGGAACATTTTTAAATCACATGTCCAAGGAATCATATATCTGTTCAGGCATTTGGGGAAGGGGACGATGCCAAAAGTGCTGGGGAGCTCTCTAAACAAAGACTCGAGTGAAGTGGGAGGATCCCATTTCCCAAAAGGATGGCATGACCCAAATCTTGAATTGCACTTTCCACTGAAAACTCAGTGCATAGTGGATGGAGAGGCCCCACTGCTCGCAGTCATGGTAGATGCTGGGAGTTCTGCCCTGCCACAGCTGGGCCAGCATCTCCCTGGCATGAAGGACCACAGGGCTTTGAGGGGAAGCTGAACACCTGGCGCATCTGGGCTCAGACAGCCTCCATGTCTCCTGTACATGACACGAGGAGCACCACTAGCGCTTCACAGAATAATCTGGTCACCTTTCACCTCCACATCACCTCCCCAGCTGAGGGGATTGACAGCGAGAGCTATCAGAGCAGCTGATTTCCCATCCTTCACCAGGGAAGCAAAAGGACTGAATCTCACCAAGTGCTCAGGAGAGGTAGGAATTAAAGCCAGCTGTTAATGCGAAGGTTGAGAAGCACCAGCGTGAGATTCTGGCAGTCCAAGGACAAGAGATTTAAGTGCTCTGTGAGTATAGGCTAGTACAAAGTTTTTCCTACTAAAAACTTTTGCAATATTACATTTTTGCTCTATTTTGCAGGGATTGTAGATCACGGGAAATAAGCTGTATAAATTGGCTATCATAAAGCCCATCCATTTGCAAGCAACCGACAGTAAGCAGTCAGAAAGCAAATGACTACAATTAAAGGAAGCAAACAAGCAAATCCCTCATTGCTCTGAGACAGGTGGCACAAGAGGACTTACCTCTGTGCATAGTATGGAAAGAAATGTTCATCAGCTTGGGATCATCTCACTCCACTGAACAGGAGGATTGGAGCCATGTGACCACTGTTTAAAAAAAGGGATGGGGAGGGGGAAACCGAGAGAAATCCCATTCATCTATAGATTGTTGAGGGTCGACATAATGAGTTCTGCAAACTGGACCAAGCAGCTCTGCAAGGCATTATTGCCAGTAAATAAATCACTTAGCAGGAGAAGAAAATGCATGTATAAATCTTCTGTGCTGGTAGCAGACATGTTTCACTAGCAACTACCTCCTGAATAACATGCCAAGAAAGCCAATAGAGAGAGTTTGTGAATGCATGTCCAAAGCTTCTTAGCAAACTGTCATATTGATCTAGCACAGCCTAAGGAAGCCTAAGAAGACTCAAGGAGTTTGGGCAAATGCTTGTATTAGTGTTCCTTTCCTCTTAAGAGTTTGCTGAGACGGCACTTCAGCGTTTCCCAAGTAGTGCACCTCCGACCCTGGCAATCCATCAAGTGAATGCAAATTGCGGACCAGACAAAACCAGGCAAACAGCAATGCTGCTTAATAATAATGTACTCCCAAAGAGAAGGACTTCCTCTACAATGATTGCTGTGTACACATTTAAACTAAACACCCAAACTTCTTATTAGCCTCATCATGATTTGTGTTTTTGTTCCCTTTGAAATGCTCCAAAGTAAATGGTACAAGTTTACTCAAGGCTAACCTCAAACAGTAGGCTTTCTGAACTGTGCAAACGAACAAAAGTTGGGCTATATATAGATGGCCCACATTTATTATAAGGCCCTTTTGAAAACCAACACCCAGCAAAGTAGAGCTAAGGAGTAAGTTTAAAAAGAAAATAATCTCGGTAATCGCCACTCTCTTTGCATTTGGCCTGACTGGCCCTAATTTGATGGGGATTGTCCAGAACAATGCCAGGGGGCAGATTCCCTAAAGGTCCATCTCCAGTCACGTAATTAGCGGGAGTCAGCTCAAGTCAGAAGAGCGGTTTTTCTTCTCATCTGCACAAGGTGTTCCTGCTGCCAATATTGTTTCTCAGAGCCTTTCACACTTGGGGGAAGAAAAAACAAAGAAAACGAGAAATAGGGTTCCAGAGTGCTTATTTATTCATTGCATGTTAAACACTGAAAGTGGTCCCAGGAGCATGGGGTAGCCCAAAATATCACCGATCCAGGGCTGACCTTCCACCAAAGCACTTCTGATGCAGCTCTTAAGAAATGTGGTTGTCACAGTGTGTTTGTTTTAAACTCCTGCTAATGGATCAGGCAGACCTACACTGAGAAACTCACTAAATTATATTTAACCTTGTTAATTTAGCTCAAGAATTAATGATTATATTCTAATGAGCTTTCTATTAGTTGCTTTTCACTTGGATTTGCAAAATCCCTTCTGTGCAATGGAAGTTTTCCTATCTGTTATAATGGGAACATTCCCAGAGTATCTAAGTGCTTAGGTTTGGCTTGACTCGGACCATCACTACTACATTTTTTAGCTTAGAAAAGAAAAACACTGCCACACACATGCTCAGATTTGTCATGGGTTCACGGGATATATGAATACAGAAGGAGAAAAAAGCATGTGCTGGCTGACACAGACTGGCTGCGGTGCCCCTTGTTGGAAGGAATCAAAATCACTTTTCCATGGAGTCAGGCCAAACCCACTTGTGAGTCATTGCCTTCAAAGATCCATTGCAAAATGTGTGTAAAAGTCCTCTAAGGCCACTAAGACTGGAGCTGCAATAGCAAGTTACCTCTTGTAAAAAACCCACACATACCCTCAAAATGCACTAAAAATCAATCATTAGATTAACTAATAAGCACACAGAGTCTGATTTCAATCCCTGTATTCTTAGCCAATTGGAGCTTATTCTGGAGCACTCTGGAAATCTTCAGTGCTGAGCACTGATACTACAGTAAAGTGCCTGTAAAGTGGTGCCTGCTGGCACTTACACGAGGGTACAGAAATATTGACTCCCATACAAAGCAAGACTGCTATGCTGCAGACATAGAACTAACACTGTCAGCCAAAAGCACTGTGAGGTACTCTACTGAAGTCTGTATTTAAGGACAGTCTAGGTATGATTGCTCCTCCCTGAGCACTCGGTCATACAAACCCACTGTAAGCATCACTGGAGCCAGACACCATAATATTACTGCAGGAGCAATGCCAGAACCAAGAAAAACCCAGAAATTTGGCTTTGTGAGACGATTAGAGCCGATTCCTAAGCAGCTGGGCCAAAAGCATCAGAGCTAATTATGAAATAATAGGCCCAAGCAGATCCTGATGGTGGGTTTCAACATATTTCTGCTCACATTTTCATCATGAACAGTGAAATTGGCAACCCAATGGTTAGTTTGAGAAATAAACATTATGCCGGGAATAAACTGTGACCAACATCATCCCTCAAACATACAACAGAGCAGAAGAAAGAAGAAAGCAGCAATGGCCTTGCAATTGGCCCAACCTTCAGACAGCTCCAACATCAGGGATCTTCCTTGGGATGCAGCCACCAGTCTGGGATACTCCAGAAACCACCTCAGCACATGAGCTGAACCTGTGCTAGTGAGCAAGTTATTACATTCTTAGTGGGGATGGACCAACATTCTTCTGGCCTTGCCTTAACGAGTGTAAATGTGTTTACATCTCTTTGCTGCTGCTAAAGTGTCCAAATACCACAGTTCCCAAGCAGGAAGCCATGGATGATTGGGTGTGTGCAAAATATAAAATAGCCTGTTTATGGCACACCATTCAGTATTACCAGGAGCACAGCATCCAAATTGTCTGGGAGAACGCCTTTAGGGCAAGCCACACTCCAAATCTGTATCTTCTTAGAGTGGGTTGAAGAGGGTGTAATAGAGTCTCAGCACACTCACAGAGAGCTTTTTAAGAGATTTTCAAAGACCAGCTTGAGACCCCATATTGTTTTCAGACAGCTTGTGTCTCATGCTGCTGAAACATTCAGCATACCTGCTTCAAGCCAGACAACCTATAATCACAGAGCTAGAATGGTTTGTGTTAGAAGGAACCTTCAAAAATATGCTAATCCAACACACCTGCCATCTTTACTAGACCAGGTTGCACAAAGCCCCATCCAACCTGGCCTTGAACACTTCTAGTGATGGGGCATCCACAGCTGCACTGGGCAACCTGTTTCAGTGCCTCACCCCCTTCATCATAAAATATTTCTTCCTCAGGTTCATTATAAGCATACTGCCTTCCAGTTTAAAACCACTACATCCTGTACTTGATAGGAAGTCCTTCTCCCATCTTTCTTGTAGGCTCCCTGTAGGTATTGAATGCCTGCTGAACTAATTAATTTCTTCCTTCACATTCTAGGATCCAACAATAATGCTGGTTCCCTGACTGTATTTATAATACCTTCACTTTATTAAAAGTCATTTATAGATGAGATAGGTAGGGATGCATGCTCATGCCTCCTTCAGAAACCACAGTTGACATCGCTTATAGACCACACAGGATTCACCACAGCACTTTTGTTTGGTAGCTCTTGTGATGGAGGTGGAAAGTGCAGGTTTGGTCAAAAAACAGACAGAGGTCAAGGATGTGATTTTCACTTGCAAGTTTGTCCCTGCTTACCTTGGACCCATTAAAAAAGCTCTGTCTGAATAATTAAACATTCTGGGCGTGAAGAGGTTTGACAAGTCTTCTGTGAGAGGGAGATTAAAATGTTTGCACAAATTAAAAACTAAATTCTATCTCTTCCCACATCTCAAAGCTTTAGTTTTTGCAAACACACGCATGGCTGCACTTAAGCCTCACACAAATTAGATCTACAATACAAATTACAGTGCATTCTTTAAGAGTTAGTCCCTTTTTCAATACAAACTAGCTGTTCTGTAACTAAGACAATATCCTCCTTTTTCTCTCTCCCTCTTGTTTTGTTTTAGGTCGCTGACTAGAAGTAATGTCTGTGCAGGACTACCATAACATTTTCCTATACATCAGAGAAACCAAAGTCATAAACTGAATTCAAAATAAGGAAACAAACAAACAAAAAAGAACCATCAAAGGGAAATGAAACAAAATTAATGTTACTCATTTTAATTTGGGTTTCAGAAGAGGCGCTGAGTTACGGAAGGAAACGACCTTAGTATGGCTTAACGAGCTTAGTAAAAGGAGCTGGGACATGAAAGCTAAGACAGTGCAACAAGGTCATAAAAACCCAGGTAAGTGCAAAAATCCTTCTGCTGAGTGATTCACATTTTCACGAGGGGAATTACACACCAGCACCAACCTGCAGCACCTTTCAGGTGCAAGCCACCAACTGACCCCAATTGGGTGTACACAGACATTAGCAAAGCCATAGGTAAATTAATATCCTCACTGCTACCATATGTTTATATCTATTAAGTTGCTCCTTCAGTTGACCCCAGTGGAACCACCACCGCACCTATGCTTTGCCATTTCTAGAGTAGATCTCATTGAGCAGAGCCTGGACTGGGCAGACCCTTTTCCAGGTACTTTGGGGGCTGAAGTTATCCAGCCACTGACAGAGTGGAAGTCACCTGGCTTCCCAGACCTCCCAGAGAAGTGCCCAGGAGTGTGAGCAATAGTCTGGTGGCTTAACAAGAAAGAAGTGGGTAGCTGCTCCAAGGGACACCTTCCCATCCCCGAAATTCACCATCCTGATTCTGGAGCAGGAGGTGACAAGTAAAACTGCAGTGCTGAGCGCTAGAGATTTGCCCCAGAGACCGAATCCCACAGTGGTGTAGGAAATGCAATAGTCTTTAAAAACTCAACTAATGCAAAAAAGTTCATTTATACTATGAATATAGGAACAATGACCGAGCATCAGGAGTTACAGCTGAGTAAGGATTTCTGGGCTTGTCTCAGAGGAGCTAATCACTACAGAAAAAAAAAATCCCACCTCACTTCACATATGCAAATTGTAGCTTACAAGAGCACATAACTCTCATTATACCTTTCAACACACATGCTGGGTACTTTTGCCAGCATCTGATGCTACGTTAAAGTGCATTCAGTTTCAAACTATCACTCTTTGGACCCCTACTACATGGCATGAATAGACAAAGCATGTAATTAGGGTCAAATTTCTATCTGATGGCCACTGAAGATATTTTGTTTGTTTTGGAAGGGGGGGGCGGGTAGGAGGGAAGAGTTTGGTTCAAAAACAATGTTTATTTTGAGCAGCCTGGGTAGAACTGCAAAGCATTTCAAGAGTAAAGAATATTTTCTTTGTTAAAATCTTTAAGCAAGCCTCATAGCAGTGAACTGATGAGAGGGTAACATTCCTCACCGCTAATTTTAAGCAATGTATTAAATTTCATTCAATAGTAAAGTAGCATAGAAACACAATGAAAAAGCTACTGCACAGCTAAAATACCCCAAGTTGTTAATGAAAAGTAGCTGAAATAACATACTTGTTTGGCCAAATCTGTGAACATAAAAGATGCATTTATATCAGAGTGGTGCATGGGGAAAAAAAAAAGATGACGACAATACTATTTCTGTGGAATACTAAATGATTAAAGGCAATAAAGATTTCTGTACAGCTGGGAGAAACTTCTTATGGTCTCAGCTCCTTCAAAGTATACTGCATGATTCTGATAAAGAGTCTCTATACAAGGAAAAAAGGTCCCTGACAGCAAAGATTCTCCTAAGAATGTATATACACAAACTCTTTTGAATCAGAAAGCCTCTAAATATACACCACTAATTCAGTTAAACCAAACAACTGGCTCAATCTCTGGGCTAAAAGTTACCTTTATTGTCATTTAAAAAGCACAGCAATTTGTAATGAGAAAATACTGATCTTTGAGAGGTGAATGCAAACAAAGATTAAGAGGCAGCCCTGGTCTCTGGAAACCCAGGAGCTCAGAGGGATGTTAGGGGGATAAGTATTTCAGAGCAAACTACAAAGGCACTGCCGCTCATCTCACCCACAAATCGGTCTCTGAATAAATGTTGCTGGGCTGTCTCGGAGACATGCTGATTTCTAGCTACTGCTTAATGGGACGACTTGTTACTACTCAACAGGAATACTTATAACAGAGTTTTGTCTCTTGAGACTTGAACTTTTCAAGTTTAGATAGATTTCAAGATGTAGTTCTTTTGTGTTCTTTGTCCTTAAGATGTCACTCCAGATTGGTATCCATAATCCATTAATACACAGGGCAATAAAATGCAAATAAAATAATTTCTGCCAAACTGAGACTGAGCTTTAAGGATGATTGTTTATTAATAAGAAAAAGTTACATTCATGTGCAGTGATAGAACTGTACTCCACAATTACTTAACCATCACAAATTCTCAGTACGGAAATTCTTTTTCTTCTCTTTGTCTGATGGAGAATTAGCAATAATGTTTTCTCCTTCCCAAATTTGTCTGAAAGGTCTTTCCAGCTTGCCTTGGTAACTGGGAACACAACCCAAATTGTTCCCAATGCTCCTGTGGATCTAATATCGTGTTGCAAATAGGTCCTAGTCCAATGCTTACTGAAGTCAATGGCTATAAACTGGTATTCTAGCAGCTTTCCAAGGCACTGCTAAAGCATGCACACATGAAGCAGTAACCTGGGGCCAAATAAAGAGCTAATTTTAGGACTCCCAGCACCTCCCAGTAATTCCGTTCTCACCACCAAACAACTCCAGATCTTACACAGGAAAATAGTAAAAAGAGAACCCTTTTTGTAATAAGGAAGAGCAAGGATGCCACTGCAGCAGATCACAAATATCAGAACTAGTGAGCAACCAGCAGACAGGGAGCTGCTGCCGCAGAGCACCAGGCTGGGCACTGCCAAAAACTGGCTGCTCATGCTCAACGGGAGAGCACAGGACACACGGGGGGTTTCCCAAGCAAGAGGAACAGACAGCTTGCATGGGCCATCTCACACACACCAAAAGCTAGTGTGAATCTCCCATGCTGGAGGTCACAACCTGGTCCAGCTGCAGCAGCAACACAGGCACCAGCTTCCCAGGCTGTCCCATCATGCTGCCAGCATCCTTGGTTTCTCTCACCAAACATACCCATCCTTGACTCTTCAACATGAACTGCTGTGAGCATGCAACCCTGGTGCTAGTTTGTAGCATTGCTGTGCCTTTTCACTCTGTCAGCTACACCAGCTGCAGTCCATTCCCAGTATAGAGGGAAGAGAAGTATTGATACAGGCACATCAGAAGTGGATGCGCATTTAATTGTAAAATGATAGCTAATTCACTGGAGCTTGGATTAGGGAGGTTACAATGTGCCTAATTACACAGTTAGCTCCAGCATGTGTAAACATGGCTCACAAAAGTTTAACGTCAGATTTTCTTAGTTTCTTGTATGAATTTGGGATGCTTTTTTCTCTGCAGCTGCCAAAATGCTAGCTGTTGACAAACTAGTTGAAGTGCTACCAAAGCATCTTTCATGAGCTGACTGCGTACATCTGAACAGATACATACCTCATTAATGTGCTATATTTCAAGCTAGAGAAAACAATGCATGTCGAGAGACTATAAACCACCAGTACAAATGATCCAGGTCACCTATGATGAATATAAGCAGTGTTACACGAAACATGACACATTGGGCTCTCTCAGGGAAAAAAAAAAGAAAAATTAGAAGAGAAAAGATGCAGAAGGGTTCCTCGTTCTTATCAATTTCTCTCTTTTGAAAGCTGTTGGAGCCAAGGAGATTTTCAGAATTTTTTTCCTTACTGTTTTGCACACAGGGTGCTTTCACCTCCCACCAGACACCACCCGTCCTGCAGAAACATCAAAAGAAACTAAGTTTGAATCCAGATTAGTCTCTAAATCCAGGATTAGGCTGATGGCTAAACTAGAAAAAAGGGCTCAATTTGGGAAGCAGTGGATCTGAACATGGGTCTCTTGCCTGGTTGTCCATTTCTGCATCCTTGTGAGATGAAATGACATGAAAAGAGATTTTTCTAGTGAGAGTCTGTTTTCCCCCAAACCAGAAACTCAGAAACTTGACCTGGGGCAGAACTCTCTTCTCTCCATCCCCACCACAGAGACCCCAGCTTTGGCAAGCTGCTAAAACCAAAACATTGCACTAATTCTGCTGATTTGAAGTTCAGCAATTAATTTAAGCCCCTTGTTGAAGCAGAGGTCAGGTAGAATCTGATTCTGTGTGCTTTGCTCAATTCTGTACACTTTTCTGAATAAAGGAGTAATTTATAATTTTGATAAGTTTCCAGCTCACAAGTACATCCAGAAAGGTGCAAGTGAAAAAAAAACCCAGTTAATAAATTACTACTATAGAAGGAATATACGACAAGCAATGCTCTCTGTATATTCATTAGCCCATACCTACTTTTGAAAGTAAATCTTGAGAGATTTTATAATTCATGCCTTCATGCTCATCAAAACGTTTTTTATAGCAATCACTTTTGTGACAGATTCCCCCCTCCCTTCATTTGAAGTAAGCAGAGTTATGGAACAGTCACACTACAAAAATACCTGCAAAGTAGCAGCTGCCCAGGAAAAGGCCTAGATATAATATGACTGCTGATTTTTGAACTGCTATGCATGCTGTGTATGCCTGGAAACATAACAAATGTGCATGGCTTGGCTTGTAGCACCTAATTTGCAATAATATTGAAGTCCCCCACAATAACTCATTTACTCTTATAATAAATATATAAAAAAAGACAAATTGCTACATCGAACATGCATTTTCTTCACTGCAAGTAGCTGCTACCCCAGGGAGAAAGCCCTGTGCTGCTAACTAATAGTAAATCCTTTGGAAAATCATGTGTCATAATGATGGACAACCAGGGAAAGGGTATTAAATAGATTTAGAGGTTAGATACTCTAACAAGAACAAAAGAGGCCTTTTGCAAGCTAGTACCAATCAGAGCTGGCTCATTGGTATGATTAGCACCAAGTCCAAAGAAAGTTTCTATTACGAGACAAGACAACACGGAGAATTCAACCCGAAACCTTTCTCAGAAGATCTGTTTGGGATAGGTCAAGTTCCCAAGAGATTGGGTAACTTTTTGGTTCTCAGGAGATATCATGGTCTCCTCAAACTACATTTAGGCAGGAGTGATTTTGCTCCATCTGTTATTTTATCTATTGGCATATCATTAGATAAAGCACATCTGAGTCAGAATGTATAACGATTATATGATGCCAACAAAAAAAATACAGACTGTCTGAACACATCTGATGGAGAGAAAAAAGGTGCATTATGTAGAAGCTCAGGCAATATAAGACAGTAATTACTTTGCTTCATCTTCAGAAAATTGCTCATTCACACAAATTTATCCACAAGGGTCATTTTTGTTTTTGGCAGGAGTGAGATCTAAATACCAGTGTTCTGCAGAATTGCACAAAATGGAATGATCATGTCCAGATCTCAACTTCAGATCCAGCCAGGATTTTGGCCTAAATTGATTTCCACCAGCACTTTCTAATTAGATTTGATACACTGGGGGTGTGGGAACCTTAATTCATCATAAATGTCTTGAGCTCATTTCATACAGAAGGAACAGCCCAATCTTGACAGAAACAAAGGGAGAGAGCATTTTAATTTGTATTTTTGTGGATTCCCTGGTATCTTTCATATCTGCAGAACACCCAGCTGCTCCCCAACTGGCTCCAAGTTTCTTCCTCCAGAACATTTTCTGTTGTTTCTGATACATCATCCCATAGTGATTTATCACTATTTCGCAATCATTATCAGCTTACTATTTTGACCAATACACCATAAATCAAGAAGAAGAATGTTAGGTGGGACTTCATAGTGTAGCTTTCATTCATTACCTACAAAGATTATAGCCATTTCATAAAAACCAATATCAGAGAAAGAAGCTTATTGGCAAGGACCACTGAAATTCATTTCATGCTTCAAAAGTTTGTGATTGGTCTGGTAAGAAAAGAACCCTCAATTGTTGGAAATTGTTTTTTCTTTTAAACCAGCAAATGCCCAAGACTGAGCTATGTCAATTGTATGCTGCGCTTTCTACTCAAATGCAATGGAGACTATTCCATATCTGTCCTTGTAAAAACCACTGTGCTTACTATTCATGAACTGCTGGAGAGGGAGATACATAAAACGCAGGTCTCCAATACATTACGCTTGCTGCTCCAGAGAGCTGTGGCACCCTGAAAGGAGGCTCTGGGAAAGTCAGCTGTACATTCGGCACAACGTTTCATGCTCACGCAGGGGACAGTCGTAAGAGGAATGAGATGAAGACTGTTTGGAAGTCAACTCAAGATCAAAAAAAAAAATGTCCCCCACATAATTCTGTGAAGAAAACTCAATGAACTGGGACAAATTCCCTTCATTATTATTTGTCATTCCTAGATGTCTGCTGTCCTGACTAATTCTAGGTTCCTCTCATAACTTATGAGAAACTTCTCAGGCTAGTCCAAAACTGCTTTTCAATACCTCCTCTTTCCACTCACTTCTCCTTGGATCTCAGAACACAATGAGTGTTATACGTCATTGTCCAGTGCCCTGCAATAATGGTCTGTTAGCAATAGCCACTCTCTAATTGGGTCAAACCTCACGCCTACTTTGTTTCTCCCAATGGGACAACTCTTCAATTTTTATTTTTTTTTAATCTTGCATGAGTCCTACTGCTTGGACAAATTTATCTTTACTAATCACAGGGTCTCAAAATCGTACGGTTACCCCCTCAGCCATCTCCCTAGGAGAAGTACCAGTGGGGCTGTAGTCCCACCAGGGAACTATTGGGGTCCTGTGTTTGACTGACAGCAACTACCCTCCCTTGCTGTGCCCAGGAGGCAGTGCCCAGGGCACATCTAGGAGGGGAACACTGGCTTGGGGCTGTTTCCAGGATGTGGCACACACAAGAACACTTTGCTTTGGGAGGAAGGCAATGTAGCTGCGTGGACATGAGCAGTGTTGTCAAACTGGCCTACAGGGCCAGAGAAAATGTCCTGCCCTGATCTCTTCACCTGCATAAATGCAATCAGGAAGAGTAAAGATAGGATTCATCTCTTGTATGTGTAACTTCTTGTTATTTCCTTTCCATCTGTGGAAAGAATCCTCCAAAAGCAATTTTCCTGACCATTTCACAGATCCATCCTCCAGATCAGATGAAGAACCCTCTGGATGTGCATCTATAAATAACTGTGCCAGTAGCTTAACCGGTTTTAGCACCGACCATGTGCTTTTGGTCAGGTCAAGTTAACGCATCTAACATGCCATATCAAGACACATAACTAACTGTTGAATTACTAACCCAGCAGGGCAAACTACAGAGGTGATAGGGACTGAACTTTCCAAAACCCAGAGCTGAGAAGCCATTTGGGTCAGTCACCTTCTCCTAGAAGGAGGAGCCTGGGTCCATAGCTGCATATGGGCATGGAAGGTCTGAGAGAAGCCCAGACTCTCAGTCATTTAACAGCAAGAGCAGAAGGCAAGGGAGTGGGAGATCCGCTCTCCAGCCCAGCTCTGAAAGTCATCTGACTTGGAGCATCTCTGCAAGGGGTTCTTGCAGTACATATGTACTGGGAGGTCTCATTAGTAGCATGTTGGGGATGTGCTCGAAGAACTGACACACAGAACTTTTAAAGTTCCCTTCCTATCTTCCTCTTTTCCAAAGAGAATAGACTCAGCCGCCTCCTCCTTAGCCTCCTCTCCACATCCAGACTCTCAGGAGCATGCATCAAACTTAGGTTGCACAGAAAACACAAACAAACACTGCTAATTTACACTTTAAGAGGCAGAAGAGAAACCTTTCCCTTCGACTTACCATTTGTTACTCAAATGCCTTTCCCCCTGTCACAGTTACTGGGAGAAAGCTGCTGAACTGCAGCCGTGGAGCTCCTGCACAAGGCTTCTTGAAGTTGCATATGGACTGAACATCAAGTGGACGGCTGTGCACAAAGGTGTGGTTACCATGAATCATTTATTACCCCAGCTAAAGCTTTAGGAACAACATTCACTAATGTAAAAGATAACTTGACTCTGGGAATACTGCTGTCACTACAGCTGCATATTTTACAAGGGGAAAAGATTCCTTTAGGCCTGTTTGTTGCATTAACCCTTTCAAGACTGCACTTTTACTGCAAGGACAGTTTGATCTTTTATTTTTCTTGCAAACAGAGAATAACAAACAGTATGCTGAGTTTATATTTAAGTTTCTATATAGTACACCCAACCATTTCAAAATACTTGTGGGTTCTGAAAAAATGCTGGAAAAGAAAGCTCTCACCAAAGACAGGAGCAGCATATCTTTATTTCCATGTGTACCCAGTTGTGCAGCTACCTCTAAAATATCTGAACCACACTGCATGGTTATAAATAACAAGACTGGAAAAACAGCGTGTTCTGTCCTCTGCAGATCACCAGAACATAACCTCGGCCAGAATTTATCTAGAGGCAAGTGTAAATGCAAAGCAGGAAAAATTTCCCTTATTCAACAAGAGCTATTAAATTAATGATCCTCTAAGACACTCAAGAATATTTCCTTATTCGCTCTCAGTTGGTGGTTTGACACAGAGAAGAAACTTGCGCCAGTCAGCGCAGCAGCATGGCACAGGGGTACACACCACACCTTCCCAGAGGGAGACCACTGCCAAACACACAGAATTTATGTTTTTCTGTATACAAAGAGCAGCCAGACAACTTTCATCTGCATGACCTTTGCTTTAGATTAAGAAGAGACAACTGCAACTGCATGGCTCTCTCTGACAGTCTGAACCGAGATTAATGCTGAATGGTTACCTATCTCTGAAAAGAGCACAGAGCTTACAAATTTAAAGACATAATAAACACAATGCAACAGGCAAGCTAAATGATGCCCATTCTGCCTCAATTTTATGACTCTTGAAAAGGTCAGATTATTGTCACAGACACTTCCAAAAGCTGGGATATTTACTTGCACTTCTATGGTCCATAGAAATAACACAAAGAGTGTGAGAGAGGAGCCCCTCTTGCAGCTTTTAAGGGCTTCTTCTAGCAATAGGCAGAAATACAGAAGCACCAGAAACAGAATTCATTAAGTTTGTGCAAGAAGAGCCTGTGCTGGGCTTTTTAAGCTGGTTTAAACACTCTTTAAACTGGGCTTAAATACTCTTTAAGTATTTAATCCTGTTTTCTAACATTCAATAGCTCTTGCTACCCAAATTCCTTCTCCCCCCTCGGAAGCATCTCACGGAGGCATGTGTGGTCACTCAGGGGCACCATGGGCACAGCCTGTGGGTGCAGCCGCCGGAGCCGGGAGCTGCCAGTGAAGGGGTAGCAGCTGCAGGGGATAACCCTACCTCTGCCTGTGCCTGCCAAGAGGGGTTTCCTCTGGTGGCATGGCTGGGAGGAGGGAGGGTCCTCAAAGTGTCAGTGACCACTTCTACTCAAGGGAATTCGGGATTGGCAAGGGTAAGAGTGTCACCTGCCCTCAACCTTCCCAGCACTCAACTCCTGCTGAACACAAATGGTTTTTTTTTCTGACCACATGGCTTTTGATAAAAATATGTATATAATTTTTTAACATATATATTTATATATACACACAATACATATGACTCATGTCATCAGCATTCAAGGAAGGACTGAAGGACACACAGCTATTTGCTTCCATTGGCGAGAACATGATTTAATCCACCATGCCAATCTGCACCCTCAAACAGAAACTTTGGAAGACTTTGTCAGCCACCAACCTGCCAGAAAGCCAGACACTGAGGGACAGTGCCTTAGAAACTTCTTAGTAATGTCTAATTGTTGAGCATCTCTAAATACTTGTTTCTCCTTTGCGGTTACTTGTCATATGTTGAAATGTGGTCTTGGGCAGTGGGAAACTGGAGCCACACAATAACTCAGCTGCCCTGCAACACAATGGCAAGCAGCACTGGTAAGCCAGTTTGCTTAAGACTAAGCAGGAAAAGACCCACGTTGAGGGGATCTCTTCATTGGCAGAGTCCCTCCCCTCCCCCTCCAGCCACACCGAGCTCATTCCACACATCTATAATGAATCAGGCTCCAACTCATTAATAAAAAATGACAAGCCATCATCTCATTGAATCTTCCACACTGGAACGGCATGCAGATAAAACCCCCAACTCTCTCTCCTCAATTCCTCTGTGGCCCAGCAGCTAATGAGACTACAAGATGGACAGGACAAAGTGAGCTGCAATTGCACAGAACTTAACTTGCAAAAGAAGGGGAAATAACCTTTTCATTACAGTCATGAGACTTTAATTTTAATGTCTTTTTTTTTTCTTTTTTCTTTTTCTCTTTATACTAACAAAAAGGCAGGATCAGAGGCCTTGCTGGGGCCACCACCCAGGTCACTGAGCTGTTGAAGTGTCACGAGACACAAAGGAGTTGAGCTTTGCTATAGTAATGAGCTGTTCGGTGCTTTAGGTCTCAAGCCAACAAGATTCAGAAGTGCAAGATTTCTAAGTGTTAGCAATAACCAAACACTAGGAAGGTAAAATAAAATAAACAGACTAATGAGATTCACAGATAGTAAACTTTCCCCAGGGAGTTTGCTGGTCACTTTGAGTCACAGACACTCAAATCACACCTGCTAAACCTTCTCTCCAACTCCCTTGTCTCTGACCCACTGTTATTATGCTCAAAAAACCACAAATCAAATGTTCTGTGCCTCCATGTGAGATGAGAAGTAATAAAGAGGGATAAACAAAAGGAAATTATAAAAACAAATTGCATTGTCTATTTGATATTAAGAACCACATTCAGCCACATCATTATTTAATAAACTTGAGTTATACAGGGGAGAAAATACAAATTACAGATCACAATTTTGTATCTACAGCACCAATTTTATTCTGCATAGCATCCTCCACAGAAACTACAGGCCAAAACATTTTACACAGTTAGGAGGATAAATAATAGCAGAGAGAGAGAAGGAGAAAGCCAGTCCCACAGCACTGGGAAAGTTTCCAGCTGAGACTTTGAAGGGAACAGGCAACAAATGGAGAAGGTCAGTGACAGTATGATCAGCTGGGGATTGCTGTGGTAGGGATGTGATGTGTCCCTGCCTCAAACCCCCTTTTTAACACCTGGCCTCAAGCTGCTGCTTTCCCCTTCTGTCTAACTTTGGTTTTAATTCTTTTAATTAGCACACGATAGAGACCTCTGTTACAGTGCTGTAGGTCTGTGGTTCAAATCCCAAGGGTGGTTGCAAAGGAAACAGAAAAATCATTTTTGGGAATAGTGGAACTGGCATTTTCTACTAAAAGAACAAAGAAATTTCACTTTGGGAAATACTGAAAAAAAAGTTTTTCCTACTAGACAAATAAGAAGATTGATTCAAGAACTCCAGAAGAAATGCAAAAGTTTCGGCTGCTCAGACTACCTTGCATAAATTAATACAGGCTTTAATTACATAATCGCACATCATTTTTTTCCCCAGTGCCTTTCTCTTAGCCTTAAGGGAATCGCTTCAGACTAGGGTAGGCATCTGAGAAGGTAAATAAGGGAAGACAGTCATTAGTGTGATACAAGCAGGAGGTGCAGCACTGCACAAGCCATCAGAAGTAAAATATAGCTAAGTACTGGTGGGCGGCTGGGATTTTTAGCTCCAGGGTGATATATAACATTAGATCATAGTTATTTGTAATGTGATAGTGCTATGTAAAGATCCAGCAAAAAAACATCTCCGCTCTACTCTTTGCATGTGCTGTGAGGAGATGACCCCGGTCCAAAAACGTTTGTAGTCTCAGCAGATGTCAAAATAAAATGGAGGGACGGGGTGAAGTAAAACCATGATAATGCTGAGATAATGAGAACTCATGCTAAAAAGCTATCGTTAAAACATGCTGGCTGCTCTCTGATTCCCAAGACCCTGGATCTGAGCTTAGTGACGCTACTACTCCTTCAGTCCAGGCCAAATATACGGATGATTCAACAGGAAGGCCAGAAACTGTCAGCATCCCAAACATCTTCGTCCAGCCCACCCCTACAGCAGGAATAATGAAGTCAGTTTTACAAACAAAAGTTGTGCATCTGCCAGTTCTGATTGCAGATTGCACATTCCTGCACCACAACCAGACAACGGAAAAAAAAGAGCATCGTGTTGTCCTGGGGTCAAGTAATCATTTATCTCTTTCCCTTGTGTGCAGTAGACAGAGTGAAATTATGTTTGCTTTCTGGAAAATATTTATTTGTTTGAATAAAAAAAATAAATCTCAGACCCTTCATATTTAAATTTTAAAAAAAATTGCTAAGAATTGAGATCATTTCTTCAGGGACTCTTTTTTTTCTTTCCTTTTTTTTTTTTTGACTGTGAAGACTTATGTTTTTTGAGTATGCAAAAATGCTGAGTTGACAGTGTGAACTGTCCACAAAACTCCCTGTGGACTTCTCCCCCCACCAGTGAAAAATACAATTGAAGGAGTATGAGCTTTCCCACAAAGCAGAAGGATGTCTTCAAAATGGAGAGGTTAGGCACTTAAAATGCAGTCTGAATAACAATCCCATTTTAATTTCACACACACATACACACAACAGGGTGTCCTTGCACAGACATTTAAAAAACAGAGGCTATAAGTCTGTAAGTATCTCACATCACACAAAGGCCAGTCTGCCTTCTACCTAGCTTTGCTAGTTTGGTGATTTTTTTCATCTGCAATTACTATTTGCAGCCAAAAGTAATAACAATCAATAAATGTCTCCTGAATTATGCCTTAAGGAATGACTGACTACCTGTGGGCAAGCAGCTGCAGATGAATTCCTAACCTCAGAGCACAGGACAAGCATCTGCCTCCCCAGATGCAGGGGACAAGCCAAGGAGTAACATCAAAAGGTAGGGCATAGGGTTGTTGGTGTCCAGGACCCAAAACAGAAGGGCAATCTAGGTTACCAGCAACTCATATTAAAATATTACATACACTCTTGTGCATATAAAAATATACTCGATTTTTGATATATTGAAATAAGTTATTTGTTTCCACAGGGTTGCAAAGACACTGCAGCTATGGATGGTTTACATTTCAAGGCTCTGCGCTGTAAGAAAATGTCACACAGGGATGAAAATAGGAACATGAAGGGTAGGGGCGTTCTGAAGTATTCAGTGCCAATTTAACTTGCTCTCCACTTCTTTCCTCCCCACCCCTTGATGTTCTTCATGACTTACTATCATTCTTTTCAAACAGCAGAAAAGTTGAACCGCTGCCGCCTACTTTAAGGAAATCCCAGCCCTAATGACACATTCAAAACAACTGGAGTAGTTTGTGACAGAACATAACTCTTGAGGTCTAAGTCCAGTGTTCTAACACATAACAGATAAATAAATAAACAGATAAATCACTGTTCTCTAAGCCTGAGCAGTCTGCACCATTCCTGCAGCTGACCAGCGCAATGAGGGAAGCCCACGCTGCTGTGAGGACGGGGATGCAGGAGGGGCTGCTCCACCACTGCTGGAGCAAGATGGTCATCTCCCAGAGCTGCGCTGTACCCCTCACATACTTACTGGAATAGTTTTGCCTAGACAATTACAAACAATGGTACATATCAAAGTGCCAAAATTTTACATAAGGACTAGGAAGGCACAAGAACGAGCTTTCCACGCACGCAGCAGCAGTCCTGCAGCGTGGGAGAGATGTGCAGCGGAGAAAGGAGGCATGTGTTCACGGCCAGCTGATCTTTTTCAGGCAATTTCCATCTCGCATCAAATCCCACATTAGTGACACGAGAAGTGGGGGGGGGGGGGGGGGGGGGAAGAAAGAAAAAAAACCAGCTGCATTTCGTACACAGACTTTCTGTGTTTCAGCCTCTCGGACTCACTTATTTTACAAAATCAAGTTATCTGAATCTTAATGTGTAGTACGGCAGGAATTCAAAGCCTCTTCTTTACCCACTAAACTTGATCTGAGGCTCAACTTGACAATGTCGATAAATATGTTGTGCTGCATTATTCATGCCCCTTCCTTTGCCTTTCTCCTGCCTCTACCTGGCAAGCAGCAGCCGCCACTGGTGCAAAGTTGTGAGCTGGGAGCAGAGAGACCTGCCCTGTATAAACACCTGCAATAAATAAAAGATAAACAAGACATGTTGCATGGTGACATCAACCTTTTCTCCTCCTCTCCACACTGGGCTCTCAGCGTGGCAGCCCCTCAAGGGGAGGCCTGGGAAGGGGGATCACAGGCTCTGCCGCTGGAAGCCACCATGCTGGGGGTTTGTCTGCAGCTGTATTAAATAAACCACTTGAATAAGGATAGAAAACACCCCAGCACTGAAATATCTGAGAGCTGAAATTCTGCTGATGAGTGTCAGGAGATCAGTGGTTTACAATGTGAGCAACATTCCTTCAGCTACTCATCATCATCGTAATCATCATTATAAATCTTGGCAACCAGCAAAAAACATCCATTGTTTCTATCTCTCACTTCTTTCCCCTCCAGATCTGCAGACTTAGTGACGAGGATATTTTGTTGTGGTTTAATCCTCAGTGGTTTACCCAGGCAACATAGGGGACCACCTCCAATGAAGACACTTTGCTGTAGCAGTACATGAGTGGTTGTGCTTAGGGGACAAATCAGGAGAACCAGTAACTTTGATTTCTTCTCTTCGAAGCTGTCAAATGGGCTGAAACTTATAGTTTTCAGGTTCTTCCTCTAATGCCATGATCTTAACCTCTCCAGCCTTAAGTTTGTTCATTTGTACATCACCACCAGTGTGCCCCAAACACATTTTACGTGGTTTCAGTAAAGCTTCTCTGCTCAGCAGCACAGAAATAGTACCTCATCCAAGGCCTTTCTGTTACAATATATATCTTACTCCAACAGGCAAAGCCATTAAGCCCCAAAGAAAATTAGAACTGAGTCACATCTACACTTTCCCTTCAACTAGTCAGGGATCCACAAAGATTTCAGGCTGCTTAAAGAGTAAAACATGAAAATATATGTGTGCGCACACACACTCAAGGAGTTTCTGCAGGAACAAACTTCCATAATGGTGAGCAGTACTGTCCCTGCTGAAACTGAGTCATCACAACATCTGACCCTTGAGGCTGCGAAGCTGAGATGATGCCACATTACTGTTAAACGAGGCAATATCACAAGAGTCACACAAAAAACACGCTGTGCTGAAAGGTCACAACACTCAGGATATATTCAGACATGGAAAGAGTCTACAGAAGCAAAGATATCAAAAGCTGCAGCAAAGCACATCCCTTAATGCAATCTAGGAAGTGGTGAAAGCCTCAAGAGCAGCACTATCCCACTGAAAGGCTATTCACATGTTCACCTCCTTGGAATTACACATTTCTGCTGCATGACTGTTTGGAAGAAGGCAAAGGAAAAAGACTCTAAGACTGACAGGATATCCCTGTAGTCACTCTTAGCAGCTTAAAGATTCCCTCTACCATGTCTGTTATGTTCTTTCAACTAATATTCCACGCAGCTGCCAATTCTATCCTTATTAAAACGAACTGTGTGTGTTCATTTCTTGTAGGAACACTGGTGTCTGAATTCTGGGAACCAACCGAGATTTGGGAGACTCTGTGGCTTGGGGCAAAGAGCTCTTTTTAAAGAGCTCTGCCAAGTCAGGACTGTGAATGGTTTTCCCCACTTACACCCTCCAGACCTTTATTATGCTTGGGCTGCAACATATACCCAGCTCCACCTCTGCCAAACCAAAGCTGCTACTTTGCTTCTGAGTCATAGCAGGCAGAAATGTGTATCCTTCACTTCATACCTGGCCTGAGATAAACTCTCCTTCGTTTCAGAGGCTGGTGATAGGAGAAGGATGAGATACAAGTCAGGTAGAGGAGCTGGTCTTCTTGCTTTCCAGTCTGGACCGTGATCTGGAGCACTGCAAGCCAGGAAACAGGGGATGTCCATGGCTAACAGCCCACTCTTTACACCACTGACTGGTGATTGCTCTCCAGCCCCTTGGAGCAAGTGTATGGCTTTTGTCCTTCACTAGGAGAAGCTGCTCATCTGTACCAATAGCCACAAGGTGGTTGTGACAAGCTGCCTTTTGTTTGGGCAGCAAGCTAAAGCGTGGTAGTTTGGCTTCGGGACAGAGTAATTCTGCACAGTGCTGGTGTGGATTTTGCAGTCTAGGCCACTAAAGCTCAACTGCTGCTGCTATCTGAATAATGGGTTTAAATGCTAAACTCAAGGATCCACTGAACTTCATGGTTATTTAGTCATTAGATTTTTCTTTTCAGCTCATGTTCGTCTGGTCTAGTTTTTGCCCAAAACCCTGGTTTCTCTGGCCAGAAAATAAAGCTGGAGCTGTCGTACCTGTCACCCAGAGTGGGTGCCAGAGCCCTGGCCAGGATGGAGTACAGGGAAAGGATGTGTCCGCACCGCAGAGCCCTGACCAAGACCTGCTTCCTTCTCAAACCCAGCAGGGCTGGGATCTCCGGGTGCTTGGCTCCAAGCCGTCTCCTTATTAAATACAATTACAAAATGGTGCTTTTACAACCAATTGAAGTTTGTACTTGTTAGATCAGGAAAAAACCAAACCATACTGAAATACATTTCTCCTGATCTGACATGTACAAACATTATCTATGCACCCAAACACACGCACTCAAAAATATATTAGCCTACAGTAGATACTGTCTTCCCCAATGTTCAGACCCTGAAACGTGGGGACTTCCCCCTCAAGTCATGTTTTATTTGGTCTAACAAACCATGGGGATAATAGTTGCAATAAATGCATCCTGCAGAGCCTGGAGAAGGTAAGGTGACATATTTAAGTATCAGGCATTTGTCAATATACTTGTCAGAGCTGGCTGGGTAATCAGGAGCATGTCACCCCAAGGCATTTCTGGCCAGACACAGATGCTCTTCTCCCTGCAAAACATCATCCCATCCTGGGAGCACTCCTGCTATAAATCAATACAGGTATTCAGAGAGTAATTAGTCAGAGTAACAGGATCTGAGTGTCCTCCTTTATAAACACTAGCTAATTAATTTTCACAGTGTCTCTAAGGAGACAAGAAAATATGATGACCATTATCTAAAATATATGAGAAGAACATTACTATTATTAAACCCAGAGCCTGAAAAAGCATGGGAAAAGCCCCACAAAGGAGATATATATCAACGCTGGACTACCCCTACACTTTAAATATTCTGTTAACAAAACTCAGAGAAGAACATCCATTTTACCAGTCTCAAAAATAACCTTAAACTCTTTACCAAAAAATCTTACATTCTGTTAAGGTACATGAATTTTCTCTGCAATCCTCAGCAGCCTTCTGTTCTCACCTTTCCCCTTGAGCACTTCTTGTGGAAGGGGACTGGTAGGATATGGCCCTTGGAAGACTCTGAAAGCCTGTTATGGTATTCTTGGGGCTCCCTCTATAACATGTAAAAGCCACATAAAACAGAGCAGCAGTACCTCTGCGGCAAGGTTTGGCATATCTCTGTGTACTGAATCAACATAATTATTTAGAATCCATCTCTCCCCATGTAATTTCTTTATCTCGCTATTGCGTTGCAAAGAATGAAAACCATGAAGAGTTGATCATCCATGCACCCTCCTCCCAAGTTTTTTTTGAAATTAAAAAATTTCTAGTTGTGTCAGAGGCAATCTCAAAACCAGAAACTGCCTCAGAAAAAACAGTCAGAAGCAAAGGTGGTTGTTGAGATGCAACACTGTCTGAAGTCTCCACTGGAAATCCAGACGGTCAGCTATAACACTCCACTCACTACTGCTAGCAAACTAAGGGATTTTAACAAGTGGCTCCTCAGGAGAACCTTCTGTCATAAGAAATTAGTGTGGACAAGACTTCAGGAGAAGTCATAAAAGACCTGACTGCATCTGAATGGATAGCACCATTGACAGTAAATGACAAAGTTAAAGGATGAATCTGGAAAAGGGAGAAGTTTAAATACTCCACTGCCTCTGAGGCAAGGTCTTGTGCATCCCTTTTTTTAAGGAGGTGGCTCAATATAGCAGGTTGAACTGCTGAACCATAGTTTCCTAAGCCTTAGAAGAACCAGGAAAAGCAGGAAATTACAATCTGTGAAAAGTGAGTTTTATCACGGGGAGAAGTCTAAGAGGAAATGACTGTTCAAAACAGATAAATAAATAAATAAAGAGAAGCAGCGATCTCACACTGGCAACTGCAAAAGTTCCTTCACAGCTGATCTTCTCCAATCATTCTCTCATAAAATCAGTGAACAGAGGACCAGCTCTTATCAAAACAAATTTGTTATTCATTAAGAAACGTACCTGAATAGAATAATTGGTAAGTTGCATGCTTGTAATTACAATGAAAATCTCAGGGGGCAATGCCTCTGGGGCAAGCCAACTGGATTTCTCATTGTACAAATACTAGCTCTTAAGTGTGTAAATGCCAACCATCTCGCTACCTTCTGCCTTATCAAGAACCATGTACATAAACAGTGAACTCTTTGCAAGACAAATTTCTATGCAGCCATTAAACGCAAATGGTTACTATGCAATCTCCCATGGAAATCAAATTAATATAATAAAAATAGTTTCACATGTGCATAATATGGCACACAGATGCTCCTTATACAACACGAAGAGCCGTTACAGTATAACTCATCCATGATCATAATCGCTTCTTTCTTAAGTCCTGGAATCCCAAGCAGTACTGGACATGTAATTGCATGCCTGCTTTTGCACATACAACTGCTGTCGCTGCAAGCATAAATTAAATATGTATATTGCTACATGAAAACCTACTCTGTTACAGACGTGAATTTTTCTCAAACTCTTTCCAATTTTTCCTCAACTATATGACCGGGCTTCTGGCTTGGTGCTAACAGAGCTCCCTTTTATGCTCTTCAGTTTTTTACTGCATTCCCAGCATGTAAGAAGAAGGAAATACCCATTCTTAACTGCAAGCAACTCCACAAAATTGCAAAGGTGAAGAGCAAAATCAGTCACAATTTTAGAGTGTTTATTTTTTACACTGACTTCCCCATTCAGCCCAACTTTTGCACTCAAATGCAACTTCAATTACATGCTTAAATATCATTGAACTCTGCAGGGTGCACTGAAAGCAGAGTATTGATGCTTACAGGAGTAGGGATGCTATTTGGTGACAGAGGGGCTTGGAGTCCTGCAGAGGAGAAGCAAGGGGGGTCAGGGCCCCCTGCAGCCCGGCCGCCACCCTAAATCAGATCAGTGTGAGGCTTTACCCTGCTCATCCCTGCTGGGCACTGGGAATGGGTCTGCAAATGACTCCTCAAGCCATCATGCAAAACAGAAAGCTCCAGTTTCAGCTGAAATGTGTGGTGTCTGGGCAGCCTCCAAAGGGTGAAATGGGGCAACCTTTGGAGGAAATGGGGCTGATAAAGAGGAAAACAAACCTGACCTCGAGGAAACCCACCAGTGAGAGAAACACTCCCCCATGATAAAGTGACAAAACTTTCTACCCCAATTTTAAGGCTGAAAGGGACTTTCAGAGAAGTGGTGGCTGCCCCATCCCTTGAAGTGTTCAAGGCCAGGTTGGACAGGGCTTTGAGCAACCTGGTCTAGTGGAAGGTATCTCTGCATGTGGCAGAGGGTTTGGAACTAGATCATCTTTAAGGTCCCTTTCAACCCAAACCATTTCTTGATTGGTTACTGATTCTAAGATTCTATTATTCTGGTTTGTTAGCACCTATTGGTCCTAGCAAGAGACAACCTTTATACCTACAGGATGGAGCGGGGTGGGTGGCCAGCACATGCACATGCACATACACACACACACACGCACGCACACATACACACACACACACACAGAGGGTTTTAGTGAAATATTTCCAATAGAGAAAAAAAAGCAGAATCAATCCCTTTATCCTTGACATAGTGTAAAAGAGGTGCACGACACTGCATATTTAATCACATTTTTAAAAATCACCTATTGGACAGGCTGTCTAAAAAGGAAGGGAGAAGAACGGAAGTGTCCATGTCTTTTAAGTAAGGGAATGCTGAGGAATGGTGTTAAACAAAATTTGCTGCTAAATTCCTGGCAAAACTGCAATAATGATAAATCCCCTATAAAGAATAAAATGTCTATCTGCAGGGAAGAAATGGAGGGATCTGTGCTCCAAATTCCACTGGAAGCTTTTGAAATCCCACCCTTAAACAGCACAGCCTGGTGCCAAACTTTATAAATCTGCTAGTAACTACTTGCAAAATTACCCAAGAATCAAACCAGCAACAAGTTTTTCTACCCATGGGTGTTGATTGTAACCACATGCAATGAATATAAGAAAAACAACAAAGATTACATTACTGTTTAGTTATTATTTTCTTACAACCCTCCCTTAACCAGTGTTACAGGAGAATAAAGACCTCGACACTTTCTAAGGTTCATTTTCTGCAAGGCCAGGATGTTCTTCCAGCCTTCACCAGGTCTGAGATCTTAGCGAAGAAAGTTCCCTGGAGGACATTTTCTTAACAACTGTATCACTAAATGGACTTGCGAGTCCTTGGTTTTCTTCATGGATTTGCCAAAATAAGCTTTAACAAAGAGCAGCTTTTCTGCTTCCCCCTTCTATTTATGTGCAGAACATGAATACTTTTCTACCTCAAAGGACTTGATTTTCTAAATCACTTTGAAACCCTCAAAAGCTGCTATAAAACCAGTTATCTTGACCGAGATTGGGACAGGAAAAAGGGTATAGAAGGAACCCCACTGCGTGAGTTTGATAGGACCATGTGTGTGACCTCCGCAGCGCTGCACGGGATTTAGTGTCTCAGGACATCACTCTCACATAAGTCAGTGTGGCTGCCTGTCAGCAGCACTAAATTGTTTGGGTTTGATTTTTTAAAGTAACTATGGAAAGTTAAAAAAATTAATTGCAGCAAAGCAATCAGATTAAAAATCATTTGCAATTACAGAAATAATATTTTAACAACTGGGGAATAACGAAAACCCACTTTGTAGCTTAACCGGATCAGTTCCATCTGTTATTTTAGGGGGTGAAGCCTGAACTGAGAAATCTGTGTCACACAGAGGCCGGCAGGTTTGTGAACTCTATCGGGAGCTGCTTAACAGTTGGTCTTAATCGTTTTCCAAGGCACAAAGCCGAGATCAAGATGAATCTGTTTCCCACATTGTTTCCTCCCAACAGGGTTGGATTTCAGATTTGCCTGGATTAGAGTAAAGCCACCGGAATTCCCCACCTGGACATTAAGAAGGTTGGAGGCCTTGATTTCAAAGACAAGTGGTATGCAGTAATTCCAACCTGGCCCCACGGGACTACAACTTTCATTTCTAATCAGTGAATTGTCTTTGTGCAAAACATTTTTTTAAGAGGAGGAGGAGGGAGATTTTATTACAGCTTCCCCTTTACTTTATAATTTTCTTTCAGAGCCAACATATTCTTAGCCTATATACTAATGAATTAAAAGTAGAATCATTAATTCACCTTTTCCAGAGAAATTAATAACAGGGCTGAGATTTTTAAATCCCATACTGGTTTTCTGCCTCACCCTGAATTTGCTCATGTGTTACTTTTTCGCATAATCGGCTTGAGCTCAGTGGCTGTGCCAAGCTGTGCTTTAGTCTCACAGCACGTTGCAACAGCAGTGACTAGGACCTGAACCATCTGCACCTTTATCCTACAAGTGCACTTACCCAAAGGAATAGCCCTACTTCGGCTCAGGAGTTTGAGAGGAAGAAGGTCGGAGCTTTTCAAAAGCCTCCTATGCTAAATGGAAGAATGGGGCCTCTTCTCTTGCAAAGCCAAAAATGTTGTATCATGCACAGATCTCTGTGCAGATACCTCTGCGTGCTTCTTCCCTCTAAGATGATGGGCTGGGCTGGCCACTCAGCATCAAATTTGCAAAGCACTGCAAGTGTCTTCAGCTCCCTTGTAGGAGGATGGGTTCTAGTACCTTTCCTCCATATCCTGCTCTATCCTCCTAAAGTCCTGAGCACAGACAGATGCACTGGCCCAAAACAAAACAAAAGCCAAACCAACAACAACAAAAAAACCCCCAACAAACCACAAACAACTCCCCCAAAAAAGTAAAAAAAAAAATAAAAATGGAGGGAGCAGGAAAATATAATTTTCCTGTGTAGTCTGTGCTGGGTTGGGGAATGGGTTTGAGCTGGAGGAGACCTTCTGTTGGTATAAACTGTGCTCTCCACTGGAGTACTTTGTTGACGCAGATGATGCTGGAGAGGCCTCTTTGAGATAACACAAGTGCCAACACAAAATAACAAAAAAACTTCTGACTAACAGAAGATTTTCTTTGAACAGTCCTCCCACAAGAGGAAAGGGGGGTCACACCAAACCAACAGCACCAAAAACGTGCTTCTGCCACTACACACAGGGACCATCAAGGTCTGATACGAGTATATCCCATGGGAGGCAAGTACATGGTCTGAAAAAGTGCAACTGCTTGTCTTGGCAAACTCCAGCCCATCTTAATGTTTTATCTGTTGAGTTCCAGCTTCCATTAGCTCCCCCAGATGGTTTACCCTGCCAAAAATTTTTCTGTTTGAGGCAGTCAGGTTCAATTCATTTTAATAGACTCTATAGGAAGAGCTTTGATTTTGACCCCTGGAAAGACTTCTGATAAGAGATCTAGAAATAATGGAAACAAAAGAGTTTCCATCACCTGTGTGGCTGGGAGGACTTTTCAAACTGACTTGAATCTGGAGGATGGAGATGGTTATACAAGTCATCTCAGATGAGCCCTGACAAAAATCTTTTGAATTCCCTCTGCCAAAGGCCGGGTGTCACTGGCTCTTTGGCAGGCAGAGGCAGCAGGGCTTGGGATGGCTGATGGAATTACTATTTCCACAGCTGCCCCTGCTTTGTCTTGAATCAAGTTATCTGTTATCAATCCACTCCTGGGACTTGACAATTTACAACAGGCATTTAAGCCATCACCCAGTTCCATTTGCCTTAACCATCACTCTCAAGCACAGCACTTGAGAATGCTGATGACAGACAAGCCATGGTCCACTCATCAGCTGCCCCACGCCACCCTAACCACAGCTTTCATTTACCTTAACCACTGTGAAGGACAAAGGGAGAAAAAGTGTAAAAATGTGGGCAATTCCCCCACATCTTCTCTCCATTTGTGATGTTTCAATGTAAAGCTGTCCACTTGCAGCTCAAGAAGCAATTCCTGAAGTTACCATGAGGAAATGTCCATTTTGCTCTTTTGGCTACAATACAGCCGTCCTGTTTCATATCCACGGGGGCAACCAGACTTCAAACAAAATGCAGGACTGGATATTGTTAAATACCAGTGGAATATTGCAATTTGGACAAAATCTCACATTCACAAGAAAAAGAACCATATTTCTGGATTTAGAACAATAACCGGAAACAAAAGCCACCGACTGCTCTTTCAGAGAAGTCCAGTGTTTGCCTCGTTAGACTCAACCCTATGTAAAGTGCCACACAACGGGTTAGAGAACCAAAGTGCTAAATACACAATTTAAAAAACCCCCCACCTTTACAGCCTCCACGTGATGATGATTTCTGAAGGTTTTGCAAGAACACATTTTTATCTGACAGCATGTGTTTTCAATACAGACGTATTTGGGCCTGCACGTTGCTATTTTAGTGCTAACATTTACAAGCTTATTTGCTGAAGGCAATTTTAAAAGACATTTTGTCAGTGGCCAAGTCCAACTTCCATTGAAGTTGAGTGGAAGACTCCCACTGATCTCAATAGGAAACAGCTCAGACGGTCAGGGCAGGATTTGGAGCTGCTAAAACTCACTGAAATGCTGCAAGTTGAGGATACGTCTCTTAGAGAAAAATGAGTAAGCCATTTAGAGGCTTACCTCTAAATGGAGGAGAACACCATCAAAAGAAATAACAGGAGAATATCCATTAATAAATACGTTAGGACATGGTGCCATGTAATTTCTTCCCTGACTGTGCCAACGTAACAGATTTACAGCTCGTGCCACAGCTCACCACCAGCTGTTGCCAATGGGATGGTCTGTGGGGCTGTGCACTAGTGCTTGTGCTCACTGAACCACTGGATGTGGGGGAAATAATTAAAGTAAAAAAAAACCTGTAGAAAGAAGGATGTTTTCAGCAATCCACAGTGATCTTGCTGAAATTACAAGAATTATTCAGACTCCTGAAGTCAGGCATAGATAAAAGCATCTGGAGAATCTCAGCTTTACTGTCTAATTTCAGATAATTATTTTCCCCTAGTTCATCACAACTAAGAAAACTTTGTTTAATAGCTTCTAACATTGCTACCATGACTGTTCCTTCATTTGACTGGAGAAAGAACTTGAAAAAAATTCCTTGCAGACAGCTTTTTTTCCCCCCTTTTCCTTGTTATAAAGTCTACACTTGCTACAAGGGCACAAGGGATGGAAAAAGTATTTAATTAGTATTTCCAGAAATATCCTCGCCTAACCCATAATGAGGTCATGCCAGATCATAATCCTCCTCAAATGCAAGAGACAAAGTGATTTCCTTTTCATACAACATCCTTTTTTGGGTGCAGCATCGACAGCTTTTCTGTGGTTTCACAGGAAAAATAAAAATTGAGCCAGCTTGAGCCAGGGAAGTCCAGAAACACCTAATACATCTTCCTGTGAGATGAATTCAGCAGACCATACCTCAGTGAAGACACGGGCAGGATTTAATACAACCAGGAAGCTTTCTTTGAAAGAAAATAGAAAAAAAAAAAAAAAAACAAACCAAAACCACAGCTCCAATCTCCATGAGCCCAACTGAACTCCTTTGAACTGTCTGCTCAAATAATATTTCTCTTAAATCAAGCAGGGGTGTGTCTGGGCTAGCTGTGTCTATTTGCCATTCCTCCCACCGGCCAGAACTAAACCTGACTCCTAGGTGGACCTTTGAAAACATGGAGCACTGTGGATGCTGGTGATTTGGAGGCCCAAAGACAGGCTACATTAGCTCTGGTGTTGCCAGGGCTTGGTTTGAAACAAAGAGGTGCTGGAAGCAGATGTAAATGTCCTGAGACCAACCTTCTCTTTGCAAGATCATCCCTCCTCCCTTAGTATTTCCAGCAGCCAGAGCACTGCTGAGTTTTGAACACTCTCCAGAAGATAAAAACCATCCCTTGTGTGGTCCTTCCTGGACAGGGAAGCTCAGGAAACACGCCACATTGCCCATTCTTACAAGACAAGTCATGGGCTTACATTAACCTCTCCCAGCAATAAGCCAAATGGTTTATACATGGCAAAAATGCTAACTTGCAGAAAAGCTTCCAGTCTCATCTTGATAAGGACATCAAGAGCTTGAAACCCCACTAGCTCCCTTAGTGGCTCATCCCAATAATTATTCAACTCCAACTGTCACATTCAGGCAGGGAGCAAAGCTCAGGTAGACGCCTAGGTTTACCTTGCAGCTGGCTATGGTTCATCAGCTTTTCCCCACTGGAAAAAGGGGCCAGAGAGCACAAAGCATTTTCTCTCCTTCAATACTCTGGAATTAAAATAAATCAGAAAGAGGACATTATCTGCTGTATTTGCCCTCTTCTGCAAACACACCATGTGTTATTTCGCTACAGAAATCACTGGACAAAGCTGATTTACTGACCAGCCTCACTAAGCCAGTAATTCTCCAATCGTCTCTCCCAACCCCCAAAGTTTATTATTGAGTTCTTGGAACATCAAGTATAGAGTGTGAAATAATTTAACGGTGGTGGAATTTTTCATCCTCCTTCTCTATCCCAATATGACTAAATTTATTGATTTTGGATTGCTGTAAATTATAATGTAATTATCCTGCTGCACAAGCAGCTTCCCATTCCAGAAATTAAAAAGCAATTCAGGTAAATGATCTTTAGTTATCATGGTGCATCCCTGCAGAACTCATTAAGTTGGGGGATTAGACAGCACACCAAAACTCTTACAGGGCGGGTGACATTGAAAACTACCATGCCTGAAAATGCAGAACTTCCTTGGGATGGTAACAGGGGCAAAGGTGCTGGCGTGGCTTTCTTTTTTTCTTTCATGACAACTTTGAAATGCTATTAACTTTTGCATTGCCCAAGATCTCTAGTTCTCACTTATTGACCCTTTTTAAAAATAAACACCCTTCCTTTGAGACAAGAATGCCATTAAGTGGAAAAATTTAAGAAATGGATGACATCACAATGCCATCCATAGAACTTTGTTATTTGATCCCAATGGGCCTCAGGTGGAAAGCAGCTCACGTGAGCTCACTTGCTGAGAGTCAGCAAGTACTTTCTGAGGTGGGAGACTGCCAAGTGGCACTAAGGAAAGCTAGTACCAGATCTCCAGACAACTAAGGTGGATTTTCCAGCTTTCCCTAAAGAGAGCTCTATCTGTTGGGATCTCTAAGAGATTAATCACTGACTGACCGTACCCACAGAAGATATTGCCATCCATGCACTTTACCAGCGCAACTGTTCTCAATCCCTTTGTCTTGCCCAAAGGTTAAGTTTTGCCTCCCTAAATCTGCCTGCACTTCAGGCATTTTCCACTTGCTGTCCTATACTGCTGTGATGGCAAAGCAGTCATCATCAGCTTCACACTGAAGGCAGCTACAGTGGTTGGCAGATGAAAGGATACGTGTGTGCATAGTTTGCACATCATTAAGTTCGCAAAATGCTTTGAGGATGAAATGTGCTACATAAATATAACAGGTTATCAAATTTCTTGGTGCCATTTCCTTCATCTAAGCCTGCAGTGGTCTTCAATGGATTGTGCCTAAACCTGCTACTGCTTTTAGCTTACCAGCTTTCTCCCCTGCCTTGTCCCAGGAGATTTAATGTTTCTCTCCCCAAGTCCATGAGTCCTTCGCACCTTCTGGTGGCCCCGCACAGCTGCTGTGCAGTCGTGGGGAGTCCCACTGGCTTTCAGGCTGCGCGTGTACAGTCTCTGCTCATTTCCTCCAAAAGCAGCAGCTGCTGGACCTGAAAGACCCCTCTGGCTCCCTCTGCTCTTCCCTAATACAGCCCTTAATTAATACTGAAGGCAGCTACCACTTTTGAGTAGGACAGTGCAGATCCCTGGGATATTAGTCAAACACCAGAGATTTATAAACTTGTCAGCGTGACCAGGGTACTCAGAAAAGAAGCCAAAGCCTTCAGTTTAAAAAACTCCTACAGATCAGAAATTTCAACTTCATCTCCAAGTTATTCATAATGTGAAAGCTCACTAGTTCTGTTATTTCACTTCTAGTAAGTACTATGTCCTAATATGGACATTTCTGCAGCATTCGGCTGAATTCTAAAGATATACGACATACCCTGGTATCCTTTTCTCCCATTAAAAATAATCTATTAACTTAGAGTCTCATGAAAGCCCAAATCATAATATCTGGTCTCTGTTTCTAGCAGAGAGGGCTCAGCAATATTTCTCTCTACGCACCTCGACAACACACAGTGCCACAATTACACAAGGCATTGTGGCAGGAGCATGGGACATCAGAGCAAATCTCTGTTCTTTTTTGGGATGCACACATACTTTTCAAATTTCCTAAAAGGAGAGATTATTTGGTTTTGGCCAAGTATCTGAAACCACTTGTAGGCCACACACAAGTTACCGAGTAAGCAGATGACATCCTTTTCTTAAATCCTTATGGACACAAACAGATTCTGAAAACACGTACTTCAACCACCTCAGCAAATTGTTTCCCTGCTGTGTTGGTGTTGGGAGCCCAGTGCCTGCCCTCCGTCTTCCTCCTCACCCCCGTTCACTGTTTACAGCAAGAAGGACATTAGTGCTGGACTGAACCTGCTCCAGTTCTTTTATATAGATTTAGACCGTATAATTTGATCGTGACCACAGGCAGTTTTATTGCCCTGATTTATATGGAGCCTCACAGGGGTTTAGGGTTTTTTTCTTCCCTTTATTTGGTAAGAAAGCAAAACTCTTAGGAGTTCTTTTCCTGCTTCAGCCTGAGGACAAGCTGCGGGATCTCCACAAGGACTGCCACCCCGCCTCTCCCCTTGCTTTGGAGGGGAATGCACACACTGCGGGAGCCGGATGAAGCTTCTCCTCAAGCACAAACCTTGCCTGTGGCACTTGCTGCGTCACAGCACTTGGCTTGTCCTGCCCAAGAGAATGGTCCAAGTGACATCCAGTGCAATCCATGTTGTTGCTCCCCTTATGCACCAGTGTGATACCCTGACCAAAACCCCAGCATCATTCCCTCTCTTGTCTGCTAACCCTCCTCCCAAGGAAGTCAGTAAAAGGCTTCTTTGACCAAGCCATCACTTTTACAATCCAAATAGCAGGGGATGAAAATCCAGGCAGCTTTGCCATGGAGCTAAGGGAAATGTGGTTGTCGGGCCAGGCATGTTGCTACCAACCATCTGCATTCCCAGGGCACACTAAATCTGGGATCTGTATTAGTATTCTCCAGCAGGCATCTGGCAGATACTAAATACCAGCCTCCCCGGAGAACTTGTTACCTCCTCATGCTTGACTGGGTGAATATAAGTGAGAGCAGTGCTTGTATCTCCTACCTGAAGAGGCTAGATGAAGCCTATCTGAAACATGCCAAGACCCCATATCTGTCATTACCATACCAATTTCCTGAATGAAAATCCTGTCTGTCTTTCATTTAATCTGTCTTCTGTCTCATTACGTGACCAGAACATGCTGTACTAACTACAAAGACAGGTCAGTATGTGACTCAAAACCTAATTTCTGTTACTTACCTAAAGGATTACTGCCTGGATGAGCATCATGTTTTGGAATAAGAATAACAAAGCCCACCAATAGTTCTGCCCTTCACTGGCATGTAAAGAGCTAATGAAGAGCTAATTTTGCACTGGGCCATGGGTTTAGAGAAAAGGTTCATCAGAAATCCAGTTGTCTCACCTTGATAACCTTATCTTCACAACAACATGTACTTTTTCCTGGCTTCTCTACCTTGTCTTTTTCTGCACCAGGCCAGGGGGTTTTTATGCTTCTAGAAGTGCATAACACTTCCTAACTTTTCCCTTTGCTACCAAGTTCTCCTCTTGAGGATCCCACAAAATGATGTCTTTTGGTTCAAACCCTGCTGTTACATTCCTGTTCCTCATGTCTCTGGACAGTAGCAGGTCAAAGGCCTTCCAATCCCTCTGCACAACCCAGCCTTCCTCCTGCCCAAATGGTCCAGGCTACTTCTGCTGCTCTGTGAACTGCCGTATCTGAGTAAACTGTTTTGACCATAATCTGACAGTTTCCATAAAGGACTCTCAGCTTCTCTCTACTACTCTGAGACCACTGGCACCTTGCATTCTACCCCACCAAGCAACAATTTTGCAAAACTTTGAAGCAGAAATCACATCCCCCCCTAGTTATGGGTTCACACTGATCAAATACTGTTGATATTCTCTTGCCTCACTCAGAAGCATAATAATTGCCTAGGAAAAGAATTTCAAAATTACTTGCAGAACTGTTACCAGAAAACTCAGAGGTGACATGAGCCATCACCCACTTCATCTACACTCAGAGGCAGATTTGGAATGCTGGGCACACCCGCACCCTTTGTAAGAGAAACATCATTCCTTCTTTGTGACATCTATAAACATGGCATTCAAAGGCCAATTCCCTCTTCTGTTCTTGTACCTTGTTCAGCTGACATTGTCCTCAAATGCCCACTATATCTGAGCATGGTTTGGGCGGCCATCAGTCCCATACCTCAAAAAACAAGGTTAAGTGAAGCAAATTCAGGAGGACATTTCTATTCTGCCCTCAGGACTTAACTGTTGGAAGGTTTTGAAGTTGGAAAAGAACAGTTTTTCATTTGGGTCACAGAAAGGAAGAATAAACTAAAACCATCTTTCCAAGAGACATTGCAGATATAGGCAGGAAAGGCCCTTCGGGTTGATACTTAGAGAAGTTCATTTCTATCCTCTCTCAAGTGCTACAGAGGTTAAAGACCTGCTACAACCTGCCATAAAAGGCAAAACCCACATTAATAGGAAATGTGTTCCCCTCCCCCATTCCAAATGTATTTTTTATGAGTAAACATTTCTGTATTAAGACTTACTGTCTTCAAAGATCCCTTTTATGTCCCAAAGGTAACCATTTAAGTGTTCTTATAACAGTCGTTACTTATCTTTACAATGGCCAATGCACATGAACTCAGTGTCTGAGACTTTAATTTTGCTATATATTTTTTAGTAACTACATATAAATCCAGTCTGTTTCAAGTGTCAGTGATTATGTGACCAAAAGATTGCCTTGGATCTTATTTCATCTGCTAAGACATTGTTCTGAGCAGAATTAAAAGCAGCACAAAAATTTGCAAAACTCTCAACCCTTTTAGCTTTCTTGCAGAAGTGATGCAGAATGCACAGAGCTCAGAAAAATAGATGCAAATGTTTTTCACACATTCAGTCATCTCATACTTATTTTAAGAGTCACTGCTGCAGCAGCTGAAATACAGGACTCTGCAGTAAAGATGTTTTAAGGACGTCTCTGTAACAGCACACAAAGGTTCCTCTGGAGTTTTCAAAGGGAAAAAACTGCACCACGCAAAAGCACTGGCAGCTCCTCTGCAGCTGATTACAGCATTAGAGAGTGCATGTGCACAGCAGGCTAATGGGAAGGAAAGAGGAAACTAAGTTTCTCTCTGAAGCTGTCACCCCACGACAGTGATTTTATTCTCCTTTCATCACTTGGCACCCAGAATAACACCTTTCCTGAGAGCCTAATTACATAGGACTTTGCTAGGACCACTGTCTGTTGCTTGTCTGTGTGAATATAAGTGCCTATGAATGTCTATCGGGTGTCTATTGCTTGGATCAGGGTGAAACCATGAAGCGCGCCATGGTTTCTGCAAATTCATCCAGGTGTGTGTCCAAAACTCCATCCAGGTACTTGGAGCTCACCCAGAGATTATGTATGCAGGAAACTGTTTTAAACTGAGAAAATTAATTTTCTCTTGTTTTGATACAAAATATTTGCACAGCTATTAACATGATGTTCTCCAGCTGAGTTGCAGGTAACTGGACCTGGAAAAACTTTATTACTCCAGAGCACAGCATGGCCATTTGGAATACAGTCAAACTCTTTATGCCCAAACAGTCTCTCCACTATAAGTATTGAAAATACCTTCACCATAAGAACTTAACCTTATCTTCCCCAACCCTGCAAATCTGCTTTATTGTCTCACCCTTGACAATAGCAAGTTGACACCTAAGACATATGAACATGGTCACCCTTGTAAGACAGGGCCCAGAGCAGCAGCACCCTCTTGTAGGCAGTGGGGAGCGGGGAACGGCAATCTCCACACAGTCTGACCCCTTAAGTTTTTCAGTGTGACTGATGCCATAAACATGCTAACCAGATGCTGATGGATGGGCCTGAAGGCCCAAAGAACAACCCAGGTTCATTATATAAATGAGGGAGTGAAGGGAAGTCAAACAGCTTTCCCAAAATCATGAAGGAAGTTCGGGACTTCATCAGGAACTGAAACTAATTTTCTCCAGGCTCAGTGCTGTGCCCTCACTGTAGGGAGCCACCAAAAAATTGGGTATCTTCACACAAGCAGCCTCTGGGAGTCGGATCAGCTTCCCACAACACATAATAATTCCTCTCATTAAAATGGGATGTGCAAACCAATGCCTAAAGTCCTCACCTCAGTGTTTCTCTGTTTTTACTTTATAGTGTAGCTGTAAATGCCTCAGAAAGAACATCACCAGCTGTACCTGCAAAACGACATGAACAGGTTTAGCTTACCCTCTAGCCTGACGAAGAAGGCACTTTGCATGCATTCACACAGGACATGGATATTCATGCCAGCCAGGACATAGGAGAGGATGCTGCTTAGTTCCCCCATCACAAAGAACAGACACAAACCAAGGTGAGCCTCAGGCAGAAAAACTGGGCAAGAAAGATAATTTTTCCACCTCACAAATGGAACAAAAATTTCACTTGGAAAAAATCTAAACATTATCCAACGCTCTGGCTCCAGGGTCAAGGGTGCTGTGCCCTTACCACTCTCTCTAGGCTCAGAGCATCTCATTAGGTGCATTAAGTATCTCCACCTTCTTTAAATGATTAAACTATTGTTGAAGCAGCACACACAGGGCCAGGGGCTTACAGGAAGATACCTTCTCTATTGGATAGTTTTCAAGAACGTCAGACACTGATCTTTTACATCAATACAACTGAAGTCATCAAAACATCTACTTTAACTGTTTACTTAAGGATGCATCTGTTGCAAGCTGTGCTTTTTTTTGAAAATCTGTCAGAGTGAGGAGCTGATCACTGTAAGAGAACAGAAAAGAACAGCTTTCTGGCCAAAATGGCACCATTCAATCCCTGCAAATGTTCCTGTATTTTAAAAATCAGATATTGGTGGCAGTATATATAAATATTTTGCTTAAAATACTCCCGTTCTTATTTATAATTTACTTACAGTTGGAAGCATTTGCAATGGAATGGTCTTAAAAAGATGTGGGATTCCAGGAGAAGGAAGGAGGTGTAGAAAAAAAGAGGAGAAAAACCCCACTGAGCTCTCTAACAAACTATAGAAAAGGCAGAATTGATTTCAGACAAGTTTGTGTGGAACCCTTCTTGTGTTCGTGTGGGATCACACTTGATGTTTTTTTATTTATTTTCATTTTAGACTCAGTCAGCCTATGTGACCAAAGCTTCACTCAGTTCTTTCCAGCAAGGTTTCCATGATTTCAACCCAACACCATGATGGGAGTTGTATAACACCCAGTATAGGTCATTTTCCAACATATGTAAAATCAAGTTTACCGTAGTCCTAAAGAAGTTTGCAAGAAAATACTGTATCCCCGTCATTTCTTCAAAAGCTAAACTTACAGTTTTGGCTGAGGTTTTATTCTCTGTTTTTACAATTAAGATCCTGTCAAAGATAGCCCCCACGCAGAATTCACAGGATATTGATTTATTTCAGAATGTAAGGTTTCTGCAATTTACGTCCCACTTGGTTCTGGAAAAAATTGTAGCCCCTAATTATGAGCCCACTGTGCTAGGTTCTGGTCGAAGGCACCGCTACACTAGTTTAAATTCAGTAATATCGTGTTTGTGCTACTGAAGGTTTTCATATCCTTATGCAATCAAAAGGAATGAAACCGACTGCTGCATCGTGATGTTCTCAAAAGCTCTGTATGATGCATAGACAACTTGTGTTCAGCTCTCCTCTTGGGAAAGAAACAACGCCTCCGTTTGGCAGATGGGCATGAGAATTTCAGTCATTTGACCATGATTACATGGTGTATCATGGAGAGAGGAAGGACTTGATACTGGACAGAGTGAACTAAGGAACCTGGGCTAAGACCTCTGTACTACCACGGATGTCTGATGTACACCACACGTGAACTTCCAAAGTTGCAGAGACCACCAGTTCTCGAAACAGCTCAACCCATTTAAGCCCCTCTGGCCTTGGAAAAAATCCTCTGTGCTCCCTGCCTACAGAACGAGGGCAATGACATCTCCCTGTCTTGTCAGGATGCTCATGTGTAGAGAGAGGCTGAAATGTTCCAGCAGTGTTCAGGCTGACCAAAGCAAGAGAACCCCCCACAGGACCTAGGCTCCCAGAAGCCACCAGATAGCTCAGTTCATCTTCTCTAATTAAAAAAAAAAACAATAAATGCAGTGGAACAGGCTGTGTTCTCCCAGGCCTCTGCACCTCACTCATCACCACATGAAACCATGAAAACAGACCACCTGGTTTCATAAGGGGCAGTTTAGCGAGGTGACGAACAATGCCAAGTCCTCCTTTCACTCCAAGGTATATGGATGTCTTCTCAAGGCCATGCAGAAACTCTTTAGGTAGTGCTGCGAGTATATGCCCTGTTTCTTGGTGCTGGTATTGGATGCACAGTATTTCAAGGAACATTTTTCTCTGCCACTCGCCTGACCTCGAGAGCAGTCCCACTGTTCTGTGTAGGCAGCCATGGAACGCTCTGCCAAACCCTATCAATTATTTAGCACCAAAAGGTAGACTTAATCAATGTGATAAAAGAATGGATTTTATCTAAGGCTTGTTCCCCTTAAAGTGATTTACACAACTGGCCTCTCTAGTTGCTTCCCTTAACACAATTATTTACTTTTGCATTAATAGCCTTCCTCCACTTGGGTTAGTTTTAGGAACTTTTGGTAGCCTTTAGAATTTACTAGGTTTTTTCCCCTTGTCTTTTTAGTGGGGATTTTAAATTTCCCATCTCTCTGAACAGGTTGTTAAACACCAGTTTTGTCAGTGCTGGTGTAAACCTGGAGCAGCTCTGGGAAGCAGTTCCCCTGGCTGTGTTCACACTTGGGTGTTGAGGTTGCCTCCGACCTGAGAAGCCATGGGGTGAGATTTAAGTTCAGAGCTGATAGTCAGGGCTCTCAGACTGCTCATCAGTCTATGGACTGATGAACATGAATGAAAGGCTTTAAAGCATTAATCTAGTCCCACCTTGGTTCCTTGCTTTAACCTCACTCTGCAATTTTTGGCAAGTTTAGGAAGGCTGGCATTTTTCCCCCTAACATTAAATCAGGCATGAAGTCCTCAAGGGAATAAAGCGGGCATCTCCACAATGTAATTTACTCCACCCTAATGCAAATAGATCCCAAACTCAACACCTGACATTTAGGTAGCCAACTTCAGACGAAACAAGTCCCATTTGTGGTCCTCCATGAATATGGCAGACTCAAATGCCATGGTAATGGATGGTGTTGGGAGAATTAATTTACAAAACCTGTGCAAATTCACAGATGTTCAGGTAAAAAGCTGCCAAAGGTACTAAAAATTCAAACTATGGGGACATGCTGGCAGAGGAGAGAGTCCAGGAGATAATCCATTATCATTACTGGATTTTCTTACTTGATTATAAACGACCAATCCACAATATGTAAGTTTAGCATCAGTTAAAAAGGTTATATTTAATTACCCTCAGACAGGTACTTTAACGAAGTCTAAGCTGGGTCCATGGAAAAGACGACATACCAGTACTTGCCAGAATAAACTTTTGGAGCTTACAAAACAGAAAAGTGGAAGCTATTATTCTTACAGCTATTATTAATGGTAATAATAACACACTCACAAAATACGAAGGTCTTTCCTGTGGTACTTAACGGTTGGGATCACTGGTGCCAGAACCAGCCTGTAAAGAATAACTTTTTCTATTTTAAAATCATAAAAGCTTTCCAACTTGGCATGCAAGCCTGCAGTGTGGTTAGGGATGAGATAAAACTACTCTGTCTTCAAAGCACCTCTGCGTCTGTAATGGGCTAAAATTATAGGAACTCTTGGTATGACAGTTTGGGGGAGCTGTACACAATCAGGGAATACTGGCTGATGCTATAAATCATAGAATCATTTAGGTTCGAAAAGACCATTATCATCGAGTCCAACCATAAAGCTGCTACATTATCTAATCCTTTGGGGATACGGACTCTAGCTTCATATGTAAGGGCTATACAACGTCATCCAAAAAGTCTGTAAACATTAATGGTCATCCACTCTGAAGTGGCACCTTTGTCCACAGGGTTGGCTATCACAGAGAAACTCACTATACAGGCTCAGAAAAGGGGTCTCCCCATGAGGAAAGAAATCCCCAAGTGGCCAAGAAGTCAGATTCCAAGTCAAACTTTCACTTGTTTAAGCAAAGCAAGGGGTTACCTGGCAAAGATGTATTGCTGAGTATTTTAAAGGAGGGACTAGAGAGACTTAGCATTGCAAACCATGGATAGAGGAGAAAGGGCAAGCAGAAGAAAAGGTGCTTTTGTGGCAGTTTGTGCCAATCTTAATTATCAAAATTCCACCACATGTAGATGAAGAAATAAACCTGCTGCTCCCAGAGTGCTCTCTGCAATGTCCACACACCAAATACTGCTTATTGAAAATAAAACTGGTGTAGCATGACTTGAACTTCATCCATCTCTACATGGATCCTTCTAAACGATCCCAAAGTGCAGGTGTCAGGTGACCAGCATGATTCAAAGCTGGCAACTAGTCAGTCCTTGATATCCTGTGACTGAGGAACAGCCTCAGCATTGCACCAGTCTAAGCATCTGAGAATTCCAGCTGCCCAAAGGAACACAAGTGAGTATGTAAGAGAGACCTGTAGGCAATCTGTCCATTCTGAAGGCCTATGATAGCAAAGAATACACCTTAAGACCCAACAGAATTAGTTTTAGGACAGAAACAGGCAGAGAAGAAGTACAGTTCTTGATTGCTGTTGCTCTTGTGGCAGCGTCGCACTGAAGCCCTACCCAAGGTGCAGGCCACTGAACTATACGCAGTAGATACACAAGAAGAGACAGTGGCTGTCAAGAGAATTTTGTAGTCTAAATTACAGAATTTTCCCATTATTCAATTTTAGCCACTTGCCCCCTTCCCTCCTGGAGCCTATCCCAGCTTTTCTGTTAAACACATCTCTCAGCGTTTTAAGTTGTATACAGCAAAGCAATGCAAGGCAGGGAAGCTAAAAATGTGCTTGTACTGGTTATGTTCCTTTTCCTGGAAAATGTGAACTGAATGAAAAACATTCCTTGGAGAAGATCCCTGCCCTTCCAGGGTGGACAGAGAAGATGACTTCATAGGGGCTGCTCTCATTCTAATTCGTCTGAGTCTCAGGCCACACAAACTATAAATTTTTTCAGTGCTCTGAGGTCTGCTGGGATGCTGGCATTTCCTCCTCCTCATTTACATGGTCTTCCCATAATCTAGCACTGAGATAAGCTGAACTGCATAAGGACTCCCTGCCAATGCCACTTGGGGCTTGCTTACAGAAGACCTCTGGAGAGTGATGGGAGGTGCTCCCTGCCCTTCTCCTCTGCCTATGAAAGGGCTGAGTGTGCTACTTCTGCAGAACTGAGCATTCCTGCCAGCCCATAAATCAAGTGACCAAACTCCATCCCAATCTCTGATCCACTGCAAAAAAGCCCCATACTCTGCCTTTGCAGCACACACAGGGCAAAGAGCTGTATTTCATCAGCTGAAGCTCTAATATAAGAGGAGAGTCGTTACCTCCTGAAAAAAAAAAAACCAACAACAACCTTACGAGTTCTGAAGCTTGGCTTCCCCGTGTTTACACCAAATGACTTGTTGAACTTCATTATATACAAAGTATTTCCATAGATCAGAGGCAGGGAGACCTGTGCAGCTAACATAAAATAAATTACCACCCTGTGATAAATGGTTCTATTAGCAATCCAGATTGTTAAACTCAGATACAACAGGATGAAGGGAGCACTGCCCCATTCATTCTCCCTGCGGCAGATACTGAGTTGTAAATAGGTTATTTTGTGTGTAAATAACACATTAAAACTCAGCATTAGCCGTGTCTTTTGATAGAGAGGAAATTGTTCCAAATAAATAATTTCGGACAGGAATGTAAAATAAGCCAGATTTAATAGTGCATGCCTGCTGTAGCCGTGTTAAACATGACTAAAATGATAAACCCCAGAATATACTAATAGTAAACTATGCTCTGACATCAAAGTAATGAGGCTGTATTTTTACCCAGCTTTAGAAATGCTAAAATTAGTCTTGACAGAGCCAGACATCAGAAAAATGTTTCAAACATAAACACCATCAATTTGGGAACTTGGTGCTTGTGTCATACAGAGGGTGGGGTGGAGAGGGAAAGGTGCATTCTGGGCCTTGTTAAAGTCAAGCAGTTAGCATTTAGGAGAGTCTGTATTTAATTTTTATTATAAGATGAGAAACCCATCTTCCTAAATATCTCTGCCTTTGAAAGAGTGGCTCATTTAAATTTTCCTTCCAGCCACGTGTCTGGGGCTTCCTTGTGCATGCAGGTATGCAGGATGTTGCAGTGCCAGCCTGGAGGACACAACCCAGTCTCACTCATGTGGTGCTCTGTTCCAAAGCCTCCTCCCCTATGCAGCAATGTGCACTTTTGCATTCAGTAAAAGGGTTCTCTAAACTCGAAGTGTTATGAGTTGCCCTTCTAGAAGTGGACACACCAAAACTGAGAGCCTCTTCTGCAGATTTGACTTGTCTATAGCTCCTACATACTGCCATTTATAAATAGTTTCCATCTCAGCCACACATACATATGTGCCCCTACTGAAACAGAAAAGAGGAGCTTTGATTCCTTGGCCAACATGATTTATGGAAAAATAGAAAATTAGGAGACATTTCCCTGATGTCATTTCTGGGAGGCCAATTTCTGAACATCTGATCAATGAGTTACTATAAAAAACTGTCACAGAAGATCTCTAAAACAGCAGCTTCAGAAGAATAGAAATATGGGATGCAGATTGTTTGTACAAAAGGACTCTTCTCCACTGCCAGCATCAACCATATTGATCTCTTTTCCTACACCCATACCTTAATTTGTTAGAGGCTGGAAACATTTGGGACAAATATCCAAAGCAGGGGAACTAGAAGTGGAGATGGAACATATTACCTTGTGATAATGTAGTCTAAATAATAATATAACTAAATAGTATTCTTCAGTTATTTAGCTAATATTCAGTTTGTTGCTTCAATTACCTTAATTATAAATAAAACCTTATGAATCTAATCATTTCTACAAGTGAAAAAAAGCGCCTTACGATCTGAGAAACATGCAAAACATGCTGTGTTGGCACTCCATCTGTGTGACTCAGTAGAATAAAGGAGAAGAAATGTGTTGTGAATTACATTTGTTTGGCTCTTGAGAGCAGCTTGGCGATCTGCAGCGCTAGCTGAGCCTCACTGCCACTTTCTCATATGCTAGTACAAAGGGTAAAACTTCTGCAATAAATGAAATCAAGAGTTTGTCTTGGATGAGAATGAATACTTGTTTGTATGGCCCCAAAGCAGGGTGGGGAGCTCAGAGGCCCACCCTTTAAAACTGATCCCCTCCTTAAGCTGAACTTCCTAATTAATCTCCAAGCCTCCTTTGCTTTCTTCTGTAAAAATAAGAGCATTAATATGTGTATTTCTGGCCTGTTATGAGTAATTGCTCTAGTTCAGGGAATCAAACGTTATATTAGCATGAATACGACGTAAGTACAGTCTCATCTCTACCCAGACTTTTTGTTATCACCTGCTAAATCATACCTTGCAGTTAACTCATGTTAGAAGAAAACTTTGTATTATTTTTTCTACTTACAAGCACATGCACAAGCATGCTGCCCCCTTTCAGGAGCCTGTATTATGTCTCAAATCAGAGTTCAAAGGAAAGCCTGCCGAACCACAAAAGCATGTGCATTACCTGCAGAGTCCTGGGGCCAGTGTCCAATCACACACTGCTTCGCTGTTGGCCATTTTGGGTCATTTATGAGCACTTCTTTTCACAGCATGACATAGATTTCACTCTTTACATCTCATTACACAATGCTTTCATCATAATTCTCCTGACATCTTCAAACAATCCTGAACTTACTTCTCCACTTCCTCATAATAAAAGCAGAAATACTGAGCCCATAAATAATTTTTTTTCCAAAGGTGAGAGGACACTGCTAACAGGACATGTTATACTGGACGTTTAAAAACCAATTAGGTCTCCAGGGATGCCACATGAGCTGATGGGGACACCACCTCGAGGCATCCTTATTTCCACTGGATCTCTGGAAATGTGGTGACTGCTTCCTCAATGGAGGCACTCCCAAGGCAAGTGGCAAATGGGGAGAAGGCATTTATGAATAAACAGCACATCTATGGGTTGTGAGTTTGAGCACATGCTTGGACTGTGTTGGTGCCAATCAACCCTTCAGGTCTGCCAGCCACTGAGATGATACCTCAAGTGCGCTGCATCAATAGTTCCTACAGCCTGTGCTTCTTCAACAGGGATCTGCTGGGGGACGGCACACTTCTGCAGGCTGCTGTCTCTGCCTTTTCCCTATTTCTGCTTCCTAGCAAGCTTTCCTTTCTGCCACTTTGTGCAGTGCTTGTGATGAAGGTGCCTCAGAGCCATCCAGCGACATGAAACTGTCTTTCCCTTCAAACAACTCTGTAAAACATTTTCTGGTTCTTTTTAAGAAAAACTTTCTTTTTGCTAACAAAACCTAACAAAGTTCATCTAACACAGGAACTAATCTGACAGATTATAATCTAGCCACTACTACTTTATTCTGTGCATCTGAATCTTCACAGGTCAATGGGGAAATGAAAACTGAGTCACAAAGATTATGAAAAAGGAGAGATAAAGCAGATTTAAGCAATTTGGGTTAGAAAGTATCTTCAAAACTCAGCCAACAGAAAACTCAGACTCTCCAGCTGAGCTCGGTAAGAAACAGAAGAGTTCTCAGAAGAGTCATTCTGTTCTCCTGAGGTGATGAAAAACCACCCTGCAGTGAGGGAAGGGGAGAGGAAAGGTTCATTTTGAGGTAGCAATATTGGGCTAGCAATAACGTATATTTTAAAGAGTTAAAAAAAAGCTGCCTGCAAAGTTTACACAGCTGAGATGTCTCTTCTCACATCCAAACTGGTGCAGCCCCTTCTAAGTTTGTCTCTTTATACCCTGTCCATAGAGGACACCCAGTCCTCAGCAAGAGCAGTTGCAGTGCCTTGCCAGCAGGCACAGCCTTGCCCACAGCTGTGCCACCATATGGGCCCTGGCACCCATTTGGAGATCCACCAGCATACATGGGCCAAAGAGGGATGTGTGTTTTGCCTGCCACAGTGAGCAAGAGGAGGCAGGAGCAACATCCCTACATGTCCCCCTGCACATCCACCAATAATAGCTCCATGCCTACAGGTGTCCACAAGAGCTTCCCAGTTGACTCCAACAGCAGCAAGACCAAAATCTTGCTTAAAACATGGATGAAAAAAGAAATCAGGACCTGAGCTGTTTCTGACATTAACAGGAATGGCACAAGTGGGGGCTTTTCTTTGTGAACATTCTTGCATTAGGTCTGGACATTCCCAAATTCCTCCCTAACCACAAAATCCCCGCAGCAATTACTAAGACTGTGCAGTCTGTTTAGCTCATTAGCAGGATCGCAGCTGGCACACGACACTCCTTCCTGACCACGGTAACAGGGTGCTCTCCATCACCAGCCAGCCTCACTAGTCATTCTTCATCTCCACAGGTGGAGAGGTGGAGGGCACTGTGCTGCCACCATCACACAGCACCAGTCAGATGGTGGCAAGCACTGATGGGATGCCCCAACTCCCTGACAGCCACCTCTCACCACCCATCCTGTGCCTCAGCCTGGCCCAAGTCTCTGGGACTGGCGGTGACCGGTCTCGGTGCAGTGATGTTCGGATGCTGCACGGTGACACAGCTTCCCGTTCCTCTGACCCCCGACGGCCAAGAACCCCAATAAACTCAGTGTGTTCACAGGAAGACAGATGCCAGTATACTTATTAAATTCTTACAGTCTAATGAAAAACACCCCTGCTGCTTTCAAATTGTGGAAAACATAAAGTACCTCCTTGTGCCACTGCCGCTCCCGCAGCTGCTAAAGGAGTGGGTTTCTTCCCCGTCTCTGTAAAGCCATTCCCCTCCAGAACGGCACCTTTTCCTTCTTTTTTCCCAGCAGCCGTTGAAGCAGAGGTTTCCATCTTAAACGGGCATCTTCCAGCTCAGAAACCCTAGAGGACATAAAACAAAACCGGATTCTGGTCACCACTCACAAAACAGGCAAAATCAGCTCCACCAGGAAGCGGCAGAGGGTTCGGCAGAGCTCAAAAGTAAATGGCGAGCAACAAAGAATTCCCGGGTTTCTAACTCCAGCGGCACAGCCCCTACAACAGTCACAGTCACAAAGGGCACAACCATGTGAAGGGATGGGTGTTCTCACAGACCTAAAAGGATCAGGATCAAAAAGCAATTTTCCCCACATAAACTTGGGTTGCACAATAAAGCTTATGAGTCCAAAGCGCTTTCCAGGATGACAAGATAGATCAGATGCAAAAATTAACCAGGTATAAATCCCATTTGTCCATCCTATACATGACCTAGCCCATCATAACAAAAAACTCAGTCAGCTAAAAATTTCCAATATAATATAGAGAAACATACATTTAAGGTGGTTTTTTACTTTCCCACAGCTGGCCCTTACACTGTGTGCTAGTTTGGAACCAGTGTCCTGACCAGAACTTTTCCACAATGGTTACAGATAAGCCACAGCAGGTCTGTCAGAGCCCATCCAGTTCTCACTGGTGAAGGGTAACAGCCATGATTCCTCTCTCTCCCAAAGAAGTTCTTCTATTCTGACCAGTTGCATCTGAAAATCAGCTACAGCTTTACCTCCATTAGAAATGGTGAAATAAGTTCTGTGAAAGATATACAAAACAAGATACCAAAGCACAAATAACCTGGTTTTCTAAACTTAGGTCGATGAAACATAGCAGCTCCTGAAGTTTGTTAGCTTGACCATTTGTTCTGCATGATTCAGACTTAGCTGGTCTCCCAAAAGCAAACATATGAGTATCCCAAGAGGTATACTTTGTTTTTGAATGCAAATACTTTTGTTCACTCCGTTTTAACTAGTTTTGTTTCACATGTCTCCACCTGACTCCTGCTATCATAGAACCCGCACAGTTACCTGGCACTGGCCTCAGGCTAGTCTTGGGAAAACCCACTGCTAATTCCTCCTTTCCTTTCTAATTTTAATGCAGATCTGCAATTTTTCACATGCAAATTTTCAAATGCAAATTTTTCCGCTCCTGAGATACTCTGGAGCACACTGGCTGTTTACCTCACCAGAATTAATGGGATCAGGCAAAAAATGTCTGGGAAACTAGAAAACTTCTTTGTGTGTGCAGGTAGTTTTATTGCACTGTGCCAGCTCAAACTTCTCTCCCTTCGCTCTAGAGGACTGACTCCTGAACATCTTGGATTAAAACGTTAACTCTCCTAAAAACTTTAAAGCACAAAGATTTCAGGAACTCCCACTCTTGCTGGCACCCTAGAGGGACCTGGTGAGTGGTGGATGTGGCAGCTCTGGCAGAATGGTGTCCCACCAAGGCTGTGTGCTGTGACCCGAGCAGCTCATCCTAGGAGCCCCCAGGCATGGCTTGCATTAATGGGACAACTAAGTGATGGATCTGCGGTCACAGTTTGCAGTTGTAAATTGTGAAGCTTCCATTAGAAATGACAGGACCCACAATTATAGGCTTTACTGATGACACTAGGCTCCAGTGAATACCAAGGTGGCCCCTCAAGGTCCTGCCCCGGCATGTGCTGGGCTTGATGGCAAACACGGGATGGGCTCCTGGGGGCCAGGACTTTACAGTGGTTTAATCCAGGAATCAGGTTGGGTTACAGACCACGTATGAAATAAATACACTCGAACTGGAGGAGTATTTGACCTAGGTCTGACAGCCTGGGCTTCTGTTCGTTAAGCAAATAAACTTCAGAGGCTCTATTACTAGCCCCCCACCTGTGTCTTCTTAGTCCCTCCTTTCAAGGCTTTGCACTTTTGTTTGAAACCAGACGCTGTCCCTCACACCCCCATCCCCCTTCCCTGGTTACCCTGACCCTGGGGGCAGCCCCAGGGGTGAGGGATCTTGCTCGGGGCACTGCAGAGCTCAGCAGCCAGCGAGGGGAAGGAAGGAACTAGTAACAGAAATTGTTCCGTGAAACACGCAGGTTAGAGCCACGCTTTCTTCCAGAGAGGTGCCTGAAGCAAAATCTCTACATCCCTGCCACAGAAACCTCAGTAGGGACCCAGTTTTTCAGATATGTCATTTATCCAACTGGAATGTGACAGGAGATCAGGCCCATATTTGAAAAACTGGTCTTTACAGGTGCATTAATTATGAATTAAAAAAAATATTCAAGTGTTTGTAATAAGTGGTTGTATTAAACAGGTAAATCCTCAAATACTGGATTAGAAAAAAAATAAATAATGCAACTTCTCTAATCTCACAGGATTTAGGGTAATAAGTCTATAATTATTTTTGCTTCATAAAGGTGCCTGGGGCAGATCAGGCTGACGATGAGGTTCCAAACTTTTCCCCGAGTCATCAGTAGACAAAATTCATTCTCCTTCCACAGTGTGCCACAACCAGAGCTGATCATCCCAGCCTAGGAGGACACGAGCATCCTTCCCACCACATCCTGCTCTGCTCAGCACCTTCACCCACAGACTGAGACAGAGATGAGCGAGCAAAGGAGCACCAACACTGATTTCATATCCCACCTTCTGCAATTTCACAGACAATGGCTGAGAGCTGGTGACCAGCAGACTTCCCAGCAGTGCTTTGGTGTAATGTGTGATCAGGACACAGTGCTGGAACTCTGGAGATTTAGGTTCCCATCATGGATCTGCCAAAGTCTTCTCTGTGTCCCTGGGTAAAAAGCTTAACTCCTCTCTTGCAGCTACTTTCCACAGCCATAAAATAGGAAATAGTACTTTGCCCTATTTGCAAAGTGCTTTGAGATCCTTGGAGGCACAAGGCTATGGAAGTGTTTTTATTACCAGTATAAGAAGATATATTGGTGGAGGCAGTCAATCCACACTATCCAAGAGCACAACATCCATTTTTTAAGCAATACATACTTTGCTTTCTGTTCGATGCTAAACTTTTTCTGCTGCTCTGTGCCACACAGAATTTATAAATTCAATGACAGATTAATCTTAGCAGCGAGCCATTTGGCATGAAAAAGGGTTTCACAGGGAGCCTGCTTTTTCCTGTAAAGAGCATGCATTTAGGAGTGACTATACGGAGAAAGACCCTATGCACTTATTCAAGCACAACTCTCTGCCCTCCGTCATTACTCAAAATTAGAAACCAGAATGGATTACTCAGATTGTTCCTAAGGTTTGTAGCTTTCTCTGCAGGAGGAGGGTTGGGTAATTGATTTTGACACTAATACCAGCACTATTCATATGCCCTGTAATATAATTCTGCAGTGACACTAAAAAGGCAGCCATCTGAGATCTGAACAAGGAAAGTGCTATATGATTTGCCCTAGACAACCCCAGCTATTTTAACAGCTGTGTTGTATATTAAAAGGGAGAAATCCCAACAGAATTAAAAACAACAAAGTCACATTTGCCTTTGAGGGAAAACAAGAAGCTGTAAACTTTCCTAATAAAACAATCCCTCCCACTAAGTGCTTGAGGAATGGTCAAAAGTGCTGTCCCAAAATGCTTGTCTTTTTTGGAGGGCTTCAGCCTGAGCAGGACTGCTAGCAAGCATAGGAATAAACAGACACTCATCAGCCATACCCCCTACACACCCTTTTTTGAAAAGGCATTATTTCCTTCTTCAGGATTGTTCTTTCATCAGGAAACCTCCTTCTCTTCCCCTAGACAGGGTAGGAAACATTTTTTTTTTCCCTGTGAAAAATGAATGACCAATTTTGGCCATCTCTGCTCCCAGCTAAGTAGCACCACGGGAGTGAGCCTCTCTGGCAGAGGGCAGGTACTGCCAGTAGCATTGTGACACAGGTCAAATCCTGAATGCCACCTTCAAGCTTGGTAGCCGCATGGAAGGAGCAGAAAGGGGTTTCCAAAGTATGCTTCCAGAAGCCATCTTGACAGGATACAGCTTCAATGTTGCTGGCTCCTGGCAAGACCAGTGGGAGCTGGGATAACCAAGGGCAGCCTTTGCACAGCTCTCACCAGGTTTGTTCTCACACAACCACAGGGAGATAGTTGATCAGTTCTGCCACATCACCCCCCCATGTAGGTACAATCCCAGGCTTGATATCTATATCTGGCATGCTGCTCTAGTTAAGATAAACAAAGAGATACTCCCACCATCTCTTCTTCAGCAGTGGACTGTGTCATACATTTAAAGCCTTCTGAATACATGATCTACTTATGAAATTCAGTGTGAGCCAACTGTTCTGAACATTGGCTTAATACAGTGGCTGCTGTGATCCTTTTCAGTCTCCCAGGGTTTGAGCCAAATTATGTTCTCAATTACAGGGAAGTAGCAGCAGTTAACCCGGTGAAGTCATAGGCTCTATACCACAGTAAAACTTGACCCCTCTATTTTCTTTTATATCAGCAACAGCTTCAAATTACTAAAGAAAGTTTTCTCTGTCCACATGCCACTACTAAATGTTAGGACTATCCAAACATGCTGTCTGTTGCTGAAGGACCTACAAGTGTTTACAGAATAAAAACAGGTAAAAGCAGCATAAATACTAATTCAGAACTAATCACTTTTGGGGTCCTCTTGACACAAGGTTTCCCATCTTGACAGCTCTTAGGAATGGTCTGCTTGGGCCAATCCTACAGGGTTGATTACACATGGAAATTAGAGCTGTATGCTGGGGCATGCATGAATAGAGCAGTCACTGTCTGTCTCAGGGCCCCTCCTGCCCCTTCCCCTTGAGAAACTTTCTGTGGTGGGTCCCTACCAGCTTCTGGGAGACATCATGGGGAGGGAGGAAAGGAAGCAGAGACAAACCTGTGCTGACAGGAGCAGTGTTAGCAGGGCACAGAGCTGCTCAGGGCTTATTCTGCTTTTATACCTCCTTCCCCAACTCCTGCTTAGAGAAGAGTGATACCAGGCTGCCAAAGGGAGGGAGGAGGGAGCTGTGCTGACTTTCAGCAAAGAGGATAGAAACACACACAAGTTCTGCCCACCCAACCCCAAATGTAAGGATAAAATTGCTAAGAAAGCTGGGTGTTAACAAGGCTTCACCAAACAGTTCCAGCCCATGGCAAAAGTTCCATCACTCAAAAAAATGAAAAGAAAAAAAGAAAAGAAAAAAAAGAGAGAGAGAGACAAAAAAAACCAGTAGAGTTGGCAACACTGCAATAGTTATACAGGTTCTGGAATGTACAAAGGCTGAAATCAGAGACTTACAATCTCTTTTGAACTTCAAAAACAACAAGTCTCTTCAAATCACTCTGTTAATTGGCTTTAAATTAGACTTCTAAGTTTAATGAACAAATCTTTTGCGTACGGCATGAAACGGATACGCTTCTAGATTAACTTCCTGATCAACACCATCTGCCATTTCCATATGGCAACAGCAAACCAAAAGCATAAGGAAGAAGCCACTCTGTGTTACTGTGAGGGGTCAAAGGGCACCCAGGACTGCCTGGTACTTGGCAGTGTTTCTCTGTTCTGTAATAACATCACCTCCAACCAGCTCCAGAGGTTCCAGGGATATTCCAGACATAACTCTGTCTAGGGAGGCAAAGAAAGGAAAAATGCAGGGTGGGAAGGAGGGATGTTTGCAAGGATGACTGGGTGGATGTGGAAAGAGCAGGACGTCCCTCAAGATGGAGAAGAGCCTGGAAGACAAGAAATAAGGGGATAGAGGGATAACCTTACAAACTTACTGAAGAGTATGAGTGAATGGAAGTACAGGCACAAGACAGGCAATGGCAAATCATGTGGAAAGAGAGAACAGAAGCATGGGAAAGAGGAAGAAACAGACTGCAGACAGAGCTGGTACCATGGGAGATGGAGATCCATGCTCTACTGGTGCAGGGGAAGGCGCAACATGACATCTAACATGGCAGGGACAGGACAGGGCATAGAGGGAAGAGAGACAAAAAACATTAAGGGAACTCACAGGGAAAAAAAATAAATTGAGATGTAAGGGTCTCTGGTGGAAGAAATATGCCCTGAAAACAGCTTCAAAGAATGCAGCCCTGCAGCATGGTCTATCACTCTTTGTAGATGGAGTACCTAGACTTTGTGGCCAGGCACACAAAGAATCTACTGCTTCACATGGTGCCAGGCAAAAGGAAATATGTGCAAGGAAACAATGTCAGATATACCTCAGAGTCACAAGTGCTGTGCCCCCTTACACTGACACTGACACTGACAGCCTATCACTTCCTTCAGCCTTCCTTCAAACAAGGACAGCAGTGTTAGTGATGGCAATCAGAAATTATCACCATGTGGAAAGTAAAGTATTCAGCTACTTGCTTCTCAACTAGAATTCAGGGGCTGGATGTTCCTTGGAGACCTTCCAGCAGGGGCCAATCACTGGTGTGTCCTGGACAACAAGGCAGTAATGCTGGTGTCTGCACTGGGGCACCCAGCCCTCTGGGACCCCTGGTCCTGGGCAGGGCTGACAGATGTGGCAAAGGACCTGTGGGAGACATGCGTCCTTCAGAAATGTCAACCATGGGTCAGGCTATCCCAGGACATTCTGTGGCATCAGATGACAACACTGAGGCCAGTCTATTGTAACATACACGGGTTTTCCCTTTCTAAAGCCATTTCCTTTCTGGGCTGCATTTATTAGAAAGGAAAAAGCATTGAATAAAGAAACTCATATTTCACCCATTCTTCAGGTTTAGCCTGCTCTTCTTATTTTGCACAAACACTAATGTCACTTTAATATTGCTGCTTCATTACAAATGAGACCAATTTATAAAATACCAGATAAATTTGAATAGTTTCCCCACTCGGAGTATATTTTCAAGTTGCCAACCTTAAAGCCTTGAACAGAAATTATCTTTCAGGTGCTGGATTATAAACAATTACAATACATCATCAAAACATACAAACAGACATAAAAGCTCAAAGCCAGACACACAATCGGCATTGGTCCATGCCGAGACATGCAGGTTGGGGTACCTGACTTTCCCTCCTTTCCCTCAGAAGTTATCTTTGTTTCTTACTTTGGAAGAACTGAGAAGATGGAGGAGTGGGGGCTGGAAGGAAAGCTTTTTGTGGTAGAACAGGAAAACAAAGTCATGCTTGTACTTTTACAAAGCCAATCCTACATGTCTTATCATGAGAAAATTTCTACTAAGCGAATTCCAACACGCGAAAAAATGTCAAAGAAGATAATCAAGACACTCCTGCATTCAGAGTCTGCATTAACATGCTGCTAAAATACGAGAGGATGCCACCAGGTAAACAAAAATTGCTCAAAAGTGATGCGTCACCATTATAACTGGTCCCTGAATCTTCACCTGGGTTTTGTTTATTTGTTTGGTTTTGTTGCAAGTGAGAGAATTGTGGCAAAGTGTTTTCTGTTTTTTTGATATAAGTCTAAAGAAGTTTTCAGTTTCCTGTTATGGAATTTTCTGGTTTTTTCCAAAAACAAAACCAAAAAGACAAATGTTACCTATGTGTGCACACACGTATCTAATGAAGTAGTATTGTGTTCATTTTAGGAAATCTTTGCCCAACAGAATAGGAAAAGAAAAAAAAAAAGAAATTGAAGAAACAAAAAAAACCCCTTCATCAAGTCTTCATGCTCCAACAAGAGCAGAAACTGCTAATAACTAACATGTCAGATAAAATATCTGTGGTGCTTGGCAGCTATGCCGGGGTGGGTTACAGCTAAACAGGGTGGGTAAAAGACTGTATTAAGACCAGGGCGGAGGACCATTAAACTGTTTACAACAAAATTAGACTCTAATTGCAAATCAGTAATAATCTATTGACTTTTCATCAGGTTTATGAGTAAAACCTTCTAAGTAAATAAATTGCACATACTATGAGAGGGGCAGAAACTCTGATTCTGAACAGAGATGTTCATGCAGATTCCACAGAACAGATAAGAGTTAATGTGTGAGATTTGGCTAGTAGGAAAAGAGCTGCCTTGAAATCAGATTCAAGGGAGGTTTTCAGAAGGGAATGTTTTGTTGGCTGGTGGTGACTGAAGGAGAATCCTCTCAGGGTTTCACTTCCGTGCTGCAGTACTTTGGGCACTTTCAACTCTCATGAATGAAACCCCAAATACAAACCACATGCACTGAAGTTTAAGGGGTTTGCTTTATGTAGGGATGGGATGAGTAATATTGTTTTGTAGTGACTAGTCTATCCAGATGACGTTGAACAGGCTCCAAAGCTTGGATAAGAAACCTTTCATTTGGCTCAAGAAATAAAAACCTTTATTTTGACCATTGAAAGATGAAGGACTGCATCCTTGCAAAAATCCCTATGGCAACTAGGTTCTTTCAGAACATGTTTCATTACAAAATTTTAATTTATTTTTAAACATTCCAGTTCTGTTCATCAGCCTATTGAATCCTCCCTCCAGAGGCACACGTGTAAGTATGCAGAAGAGAGAAGCCTGGGAAGGAAACAAGAATGTAATTAAAAACAAAAAAGCAACACTTCAGTTGGCTCGTTTTCCTCTGCAGAACACATACACCACACAAACTGCTATTCCACACTTTATTCCACTCCACATATTGTCTTTATAAGACTACAGTTGCCAGCTGAAGGCAGGATGCAGACCACATAAAATGGTTGGCAGTTCATAAACAAGAGAATGGAGAAAAATTCATCCAGATGAGAATGGGAGAAGAGTTTCTGAGAGGAACATAAGAGTATTTAGGGTTGGAAGGGACCTATGGAGGTCATCAAGTTCAGCCTTTATGCTCACAACTAACAGAGCATCTGAAAACCCCAAAACTGCTGAAATATCTGACAGTTGCTGTAATAGGAGGGGTGAGAACGATACGGAGTTAGAACTCATGAACCACAACACAGCCTAGTCTGCAAGGACACAACCAAGCTTGTGAAGAAAAATTCAAGACCAAAAATCCTTGCAAGGAATTTTATATGTGGGAGAATGAAATCAATGCTTTGAACAGTACTCATTTCTGTGATCTGCGACTCAAGTTACAAGGCTATATATTTTTCCAAAATTTAACAAGTAAGCGGTGAATGGCAGAGCCCCAAAGTTTTCAGCAGTGCAAGTCCATCTTCTACAGAGAAAAGAGACTGTATGATGTGGCTGACTGTCATTTCAGTAGAAGGGAATAAGTCTTTCAGGAGACAGGCTAAAGTATTCAGGAGGGTATTAAGCTAATGACAAAAGACAAGGGTGAAAATGAGCACTCATTTAGCCAGAAATCAAGATGTCAAGACTAAAATTAATCAAGGTACCAAGGGACTCAAAGAGAAGAGATTCCTTAATTGTGTAGACTCTAATGCTACGAACACGAGTAATAAACAAGAAGTGGAATAGCTCATTTAATACACAAATTAATCCTGACCAGTATTACTGAATCTGGTGGAAACATTCATATGGTTGGAGAGCTACAATCATTTTGTGTATCAGTGACTGGAAACAAATACAGAGTCATGAAGTCTGTCAGTGACAAATGACTGTTGACATGGTAAATAAAGATGATTGCTTTGTACCAGTGACATGCTCTCCATCCTTAGATGGGCTTTTATACAAAGATTATAGGTTCTAAAGCAACCACATACAAGGCCACACATCTGGAAAATAACTGATTAAAATGAAGACTGTGTTTTGAGAAACACTGACTGGAGACAACTTGAAGTTTTATGGTGGGCAAACAGTGGCTGACAAGCTCTAAGAAAGTTGCCAGTATTAAAACAATTAAAGCAATGTGTGTTTGTCTACACAGAATTTGGGAGGTTATAAGGCCTCTCTGCCTAACCCTGAATTGACTTAATGGAATAGTCCAAGCAGAGAGATAAAAATTGCAAAGGCTCCAGTGCCATACATGAGAAAAATGAAAGAGAGCTCAAAAAATGAAAGAGAGGCACTTGCAGGATGACTTGATCAGTAAAATTAATACACATACAATCAGTAAAAATTTGATAACACATGCCTTTTGATAGAGGTAAGGGACATGAAAAGAATCTATGGCTAAACCAATTACAGTTACCTAATAACAACTGCAAAGAGTAAGAGCTAGAAGTTAAACTAGAGAAATTCAGATTAGAAACAAGGCTCTAAGTTTCAACAGAAAAGAGCACTAGTCTCACGCTGGTGCCAGCCTCTGTAGCATGGCAGAGCTAACGTTTTGTTCAGATATTTTTCCAGAAGATTTGTTATAGTCTAAGACTCATCACGGGATGTGGATGGGTTTCAGTACAGGAAAGTACTTGATGGTGTTACAGAGAAACACCTCTGGTGGTGTCTAGATCAGCACCTTGATCCTCTGTGCACCTATGAATCGGTATGTTATTAATGGTTGATCTGCCATACCTTCACAGATCAAAACAGTTGCATTTATAAAGATTAAATTTTACCATGCCTGCCTCTACTGACAAGCAAACTAACTTCTACCTTCCAACTTCTCAATTTTTTCTTTTCTGATAAGGACTTAGTCAGACTCAAGTAATAAACATCTCCCAGAACACTGATAAACTCTCAGGTGTTTATGTCCTGCCAATGATGCCGAGTATACATTCCTCACTATGCAGTTATGTCTACTCTGCTACAAGTATTCTGATGGCTGATAGATTATAAAACCATTCACCAACAGAATATCATGCAATTTTCACTCTGTAGCCTGAAAGAATTAACTTGGTTTCTTGGTCTGGCAAGAAGCTGCCATCACCAAAAAAGGAAAGAAATAACATGGTAATCTATTTCATTCCCTTGTTATAAAAGCTAAGGGGAAAACCTCCCTTCTCAACCCCAGCATTCGTGTCTCCACAGCCTACAGGAGACTGGAAAGACGAGGACGTCTGGTCCTCTGCTGCCCTGCAGTGTCTGCTTCACATACAAAACAAGCTGGGTTTACATGCCAGGACATCTCAGGTCCACAAAACTTACTGGACCAAAACACAAGGCAGCAGTGAACCTTTAGCAAATGTCGACAGGTTGCTATGGCTCAGAGGAAAAGTTCAGGAACCATGTTGTGCGTATGCAGCTGCACAGTTGAAACAAGTGAAGCAGAAGAACCATGTTTGGTGGTAACCAGGCCAGGGGTTGAGCACTGGAAACTACATGTGCTCCTGTTGGGTCCCCACAGCTTTCCAGGGGCTATACCAGACTTTGGGGCAGTGACTGATGTGGCCACCAGACAATACACTCAAAAAAGATTCTTTTTACTATTTCATTACATAAGATTCAAATCATTAAGGCTAGCCTGAGAAGACCCTGTAAATACTTCTTCCTTATTTGCTTTTGTTCCCTGATACTATCTAATTTAAGACAAAACACAAAGTATTAATATAAATTCTTTAGGACAGAACTCTTTTATAGGAGTATGTGTGTATACACACATACACACATATATATATTTTAGTACTGCTAATTACAGTTATTATTTACCTTGCAGTTACTGTACATTATTTCTGTTGCCTATTAATGCATATAATTATATTCTATCCCTGTATCTTTTTTTCTGCATGTAAGCTTGTTGAGTTCTTCCTAGAGAAGACAGTCAGAACAACATAAGTCTTTTACCGCCTATCAACAACTCCCTCTCTGATCCTAAAGTTTAATCTCCTCTTTCCCTCTAATCACCTCACTCCTCCACAACCATCTTTTAAACCACGTCACAGCCACTTTTCTTACTCTCCTTGCCCCTTCTCTCTTTTTTCTGGTCTGCCTTGGTCTGCCTGTCTCTAAAAACAAAATCCCACTTGTGTCTGTAACTCTCATTCCATCTTCCTCCTCATTCACAGCTAAGCTGTATCCAATCTTCTGTACTCAGGTGCCTCTGGGATTTCTCTCCACTAAATCATACCTACATTTTACTCTCATATTGACATAGTTCAGACCAAATTCCCTCCAATAACACAAGAAATTCAGTCTGTCTCTCAAATCTCTCTCACAGCAGTCTGGACACGGTTAGATGGTAGCAATGCTGTAGAGGTGGATAGCATAGCATCTTCTTTGTTATTCAAGTTTGAAACCTGGGGTGGTCCTCAGGTTCCTCCAATCTCACTGTAAGATTTTGCCACTAGGCCACCTCTGACTCCTGCTTCTTCCTTCTGCACAATGTCTCAGAGTTTGGCACTTCCTTGAGCTTCCTGCCACTCACCTACACAGCTGAACTCAAAACACCAGCTCCTAAGCCATTCATTTTCATTTACAGCAAGTTCCTTTACATTGGCTCTAATGAGTACAAAGCTGATTTCACAGCCATTCAGAATGTGGGAGCAAAGAGCATTTTCCTAGCTTGTCACTTCGGTCCTGTCACTTTGCTTTACATCCTTTGATGGCATGCTCTTTTGTTTTGCCTCAACCATTGTCTCCTCTTTCAAAGCCTATCAAAGCCTACCACACTATGCTTTCAATCTCATTGGCTTTAGGAAGACTTCAGCAAATGCATATGCACTTGCTTCCATCAGGGCCTAAATATGTTTTCTTTGAGTGGGTTTGGTCATACAGACCAGAGAAATTTGTCCACTCCCAGTCTCATTCAGAACTAGTTTTCTCCAGTGAAACTACTGACTTGGGCTGCATTCTGTTTTATTACAGGTCTGCAAGATGAGAATCAGATCCCCTCGGAAAATCAGGAACCAGCAAACACATCTGTTCTGGTTTTGGAAGTACCGGGGTTCTACAGTTAACTATAGTTTTCCTCCTGTAAGGGAATAATTACTTGCATAACTCATTTATCATAACTCGTTTGTCCCTCACTAACAGAAAGATCATACTTCCTATATACCCTTCCTCTGCATAACACATTGTGTCAGGGTACCTTGACATTCAGAATTATACACCAGAAATACTGAAACATTTCTTCAAGTATTCGTTCTAATTGCTGTCACAACCTAGCACTGAAAAGCCTGTTAGCTTTTTCTCTACCGAAGAAATTAAATATATGTTCTTTCCCATCTCTACAGTCATTCATTTGAGCCCAGACTTCCATAGAACTGAAGGCACAGGGATGGTGGACTTGTCACCAGCTATAGATGACCACACAATTTCTTGTCTCTAAAACTACATCCATAGCTACCCAACATTTGGTACCACTTTGTCCTCTTGTGCTTTTCCCAGCCTTTTATGCATTGTAAGTGAAACAGCTCAACACACTTTCTGTTTTGGAGCCAATATCCCCACTGCAAACTCAGAGTTTCATAGGTTTATTGCTAACTTATAAAATGTTAATTAAAAACAACAGAGAAAAACGTATCTTTTGAAAACAAAAATTGTTGGACATCCCCAAATCATTAGTGGCATACTGAGAAAACAGTAGATGTCTTCCCTCAGCACTCTCGTAGCCAAGTATTGGTCTTTATTTAATGAATATAACCAGGAAGATGCCTTCAGAGAAACAGACCTGAAGCTCGTGGTGGGTTGGCTTTTCATCACTGCACCCCGCTGAGGTTTTTAGAGCAGAGGACTGATAGCTGTGAACATTCATTAATGTTTAGGCCTTCTTTTTGCTGCTCAGTGTAATGATATGACATAGACCCAAAGCCACATGGCTTCTGCCCTGCCTTTACGTTGGGACCTGGACACAACCACTCATATCATGCTTTATGCAGAAAACTCTCCCAGCTTTTACCAGACCTATATTGGGTTCCAGCGCCCAGAGCTACTCAGCTGCACTGGCAGCTAAAGGCATTTTTCAGGACCGTGAGAATTGGCAATCAAAGCAACAAACCATCAGCAACTCCAGCACCACATGCAAATTATAGAGCATGCGAGACCTCAAAGCAAACAACATGGTGTGTAAATAACCAGGGAAAACATACAGAGGAAGAGATCTATTTGTTAGAGGAATGAATGATTCCTGTCTCTTCAGGTGCAATGGAGCAGACCGTGGCTCCCAGGACAGGCCCACTGTGGAGAAAGCGGGCAGCATGCACTATTGTCCTACCCTGCTGTGCTACCAAGATCTGCGTCTTTGCCAAGAACTGTGACTCTTGGTCACAATAAACACAAAAATCTGTATATAATTAACTGCAGTACCTGCTTAGGAAGAGAGTAGTAATCTACGACCTCCTCAGAGATGCGATAAAATAAAGGTGCAAAAAGTTTCTGTTGCTTCTAAAAAATCCAGGATACAGTTCCCTGGCATATCTAATCCTGCCACTGTGCAACACTGCACAGGAAACCAGACACAGACACCGAAATAGCACTAATTGTTGCCTAGTCTCTTCTGCTGTTGTCAAAGTTGAGGAGAAAGTGACAATGAAAAAATTTTTTGTAATGAAATTTTGCTGCTGTGAAAATACATGAGAATAGACAGATGACCAGATAGACAGCTTGCCATTCAAATTCATCTTAACACAGATATAAAGGTTCTGGAGGTACTTTTTTTGCTACATATTCACTACAAAAGGAATTGAAATGACTACCCTCAAGAAGACACTGAAATTTATGTGAGGTAAACTATACGATAGACCCGTATGTCCAAGACGAGAGTTTTACTATATACACATTTAATACATTTAATCAAATTTCCTTTGACTGAGACACCCCAAGTGTCCTGTTGATCAGCCCTCTACATCAATATCATCTTAACCTCCTTTGATCATAGCAGCACAGAGTACAATTGCTTTCTATGCCATCCTTGGAAAATTTCTCTGTTGTGTCTCCCCAGAATGGGGTTGCACCATCCAACTCCTTCTGCTCTGCAGTATCTGTACTAATTCCCAACACCCTTAATAAATGCAAACACACACTTTCCCAGAGCTCTGTTCCCATAGCAGTTTTACTTTGCTAGTGATAACCAGAAAAGTGTGGAGATTTCTAAAGAGTTACTCTATGCTAGCAGAGAAAATATGCACACCCAGGTACTTGCAGTCACTTCTCGCATCTAGTTTTGACTTTTATTGGTCTTGGGTCCTTCGAGAGATCAAAGTCTTACCTGTCCTGCCCTCTCAGGTTTATTTCTCTGACCCACAAAATCCCTCTGTTGTAGCTTCCAGCTTAAACTTTCACCTTAGACAGGACCCTCACTGAGAAAAAAAAAGGCTCTCCAACACTCCAGTCATTCCCAAAGTTTCCTGATTTGTCAGTAAAACCCCAGGGCTGATGCATCTCACCTTCCACAGTCAGCTCCTTTGTTCTGCAGAGGGAGCATCACCATTCTACATCCCTGCAGGAGAGGCTGGAAAAATTCTCCTCACAGCTGTCCCAAGATATTTCTACCGGTTTGGTGAACGTTTGAAGTTTGGAGGTTGGTGACGCACCTCTCCACAAACACCAAAGTCATACCATGAAGCAGCAATGATGTATCAAAAGCACAGACAGAATCCCCAGATTGTCACAGCACTGCCTCAGGACTGTCACGCTGCAACAGACAAATGGTCCCACTCATCCAACACCCTGTCTGTCAGCAACCAGTGATGGATTCCTCAGACTAAAATACAAAAAGGTTATTTTCTTTGCCTGGTATTAGAGCGAGGTAGCAGACGGCAAGGACTTTGCAAGCTGGGGCAGTAGATGATCTCTTTGTGCTCTGCCAGGTGAAGTGAGAAACTGGGAAGGAATCTTTGCAGAAGGTGTGAGCTTATCACAGGCAGAAAGTACTTAGAGATCCTCGGATCAAAGATGATACAGGAGCACAAATTATTATCATTAGGGTTTCCCTAGATTTGAATACTGTAACCAGAAACACTATTACCTTATTGTAGAAATACCTCAATCTCTAATAGAAATAGAAATACCTCTATTGCAACTTGCAGAACTACATATTATTTTACTAAATGCACTATAAACATACTTCCACTTCTGAAGTTAATCACAATTGCCTTACAGGAGATTAACACCATAAAGCACTTTCACAGCTGACGTGTCTTTAAAAAAATTCCCAGAGTTAAACTTGTATAAATAATGTAAGTGACAAGGAATATAATTATTAAATGTTGTCATTTTGGAAGAAAATTAATTAGCGATAGCTGTAGCTGTCTTGTGTCTATTTAAGCAGTGTGCATCTCAATTAAAATTTAATTGCAACAGATTCAGTCACAGCAGGGAAAAGTGATGGAAATGAAAAGCAGCCTGATCCTATACTGCCGTCTACAAGAGAAAATGTAGTAGAAACTGTGGGGGAAGGGGAGAAGAGAGGCGTGAAGGTAAGAAAGCAAATCCACAGAACCATGCTGCTGCTCAGCCAGAATGCACAGCTCCAGTAGTGGGTGCTGTCTATTTCAAAAGCAGGTGACTGGTATCAGACACCAGCACCAGCAGAAGCAAAAGCAGCTGCTGTTGTAAGAGCTATTGCTTCGTGCCACAGTAGATGAGTTCACGTACCCACTGGGGTATGAGAGATGGCATTGTTATGCACATCACTGTGCCCTTTGCTTTCATCACATCCTGAAGAACCCCTAAAACCCTGAGTAGGACCAAGTGAGGCCTTCCCTAAGGAAGAACCAGAAAGATCTTGCAGACAAAGCCCTCCTGAAGCTCTAAATCACTAGAGGTAGAAAGATTTGGTTTGAAGAGGAATAGTTCCCTCCAGGTAATTTGGAGAAGCAGCCAGGGTCCTGTATGGCTTTGGACATCTTCTCCAACGCAGACAAACTATGACTCAGGTACTGCCATCATTCACATGTGGAGCACTTTGGATGTCCATGACAAGACATTTTAAAGATATTATGCAACCAGGAGGAGTTAGATACCTGGTCCTTCTCTGCACATACAAGGTATTCCAGAGTGTCCCTAGGAAATTCAGCAGTCAATTCACTATACTCTTTTAAAAATACTATCCTATGTCTTAACCAAAGTATAGAAAACAGCTTTTCCTCCAACGTTCAATTCTCAAGATTCAAGTTATCTACAACCTGCTTACTTAAATGAATAATTCACATCTCAGACAAAAGGGAGTATTGCTGCAAATGATATTGAAATGAAAAAAAGTTGCAGAGTCCTGAGTTCATTTATGACAAGTAAATAAAACAGGAAACAAAATGAGATGTTCTGGCCTTAAAACCTGAGCTAATTATAAAATACTTGCTGAGTATAACATCACTGAACTACAAATATATTCTTGAAATACTTCTGTTAGGATTTATTCAGCTTCCAAATGAGAAGAATATATTCCCTCCAAAATCCCAGAGCACATTCTCAGTCAACCTGAAAACCAAGTTATATTGTTCCTGTCTGACATCATAATTATAATGTAAATTTACAGTACTTGATCATTTTGTTGATGATGCTGAAGTCATAACAGAATTCAACTAATTTTCCTACCAGTATCCAACTCTGCCCAGTCATAAAAAATGCTGCTTCCTGCTATCAAAAATAAGGATAGCAACCTGAAATGGTATGTTCATATTAAGAACAGAGATGACAATCGCAGTCAGAATAACAATACTATCACAGTCTTATAAGCTACTAAGGTATAGGCGTGATATAGCCATAATGAAATTAAGATTTCATTAAAATTCTGTAATAATGTTGTGGTTTTAGCTCAAATACAGATAGTCTTACTACAATTTCATTATCAAAGTCTTAGATTTAAAGTGAAAATATATGACAGTCTACAGTTATAACTCTGACGGAGCCAAGTCCTTCCTGGTAGTGGTAAAAAAAACCCCAAAAACAAGCACAAAAAAACCAAAACCAACCCAAAACAACATCAAAACAAACAAACAAACAAAACCAAACCCAAAACCACACACACAAAAAACCACTAAAAAAACCCCCAAACCCAAAACCACATCTTAGGAAGTTCAGGCTGGGTGTTCAGAAAAGTTTTCTCTGGGAAAGTCATGCTGGACCAGGTCACTCCTAAGAGGCTGACACACCTTGGAGGTTTGCAAGATTCCACTAGACAAGCCCCATCCAACTTGACCTGATGTTGACAACGGTCCCCATTGGGGCTGGAGGTTGGACTAGAACCTCCCTCAGGTCTCTCTCACCTGAAATTTCTAGGATTCTGTGATTCTACACAAGTGGAGTTGAGAAATCTCTGTGCTCTCAAAGATCACTCAGTTAGCTAAGGATTCACTGCTGCTGCTGCTTGAAATGTTCAGCATCAACCAATTTCAGAGTGCCTATTCCAAAGGTCACAGTCACCAAACTACAGGGAAGCTGCCACATTTACCACTGTGTCTTTTTGCTAAAACCAATCCCAGTTACACTTGAAGTAATGTGAGAGAACCTGCATCAAAGGTGTAACTGATGATGAACAAGCTGAAACATGAATTCAAAATATTACTTCCTTCTTTAAAAATAAACAAAAAAATAACCCCCAAACTTTTCACTGCAGAAACATTTAACTTTCAAACAAGATGATCAACAACTCCTTTCCTTCTCCAAAACAATCCAAATCTGGGAAAAAAACTCAAACCAACCAACCAACAAAAAAACCCCTCAGCTTAATTTACAAAAATCCGTGATATTTTTTTAAAAGTTATCAGATGTTTAGCTAAAGCCCAAAGAAAAGACAGCCTGTTCACTGGAACATACCCTAATCTCACAGATCAAACACAGAAAGCACGTGCCTCTCTGTGTACAGCACTCGCAGTTTATGTGTAAGTTTCCCAAATGTTTTCAAATACACTGAATAACAGGGTGCAATTTTTTTTAATCCCTGTTAAGTTTTCTGTATATTAATATATAATTACATGCACGTTTTCCTCTGCTTTTGTCTGCTACTAACTGGGACTTGAGGTAATTCTTTTTTCAAACACTTTTCAGCTCACCATAAAGCTAAATGCATATAACTTCAGATCCTGAATCCGACTGCTGCGCATACCTTTCATCACATTGCATTATTTGGTCTTCATTTAGCTGTCACAAAACCATTTCCTTTCGTCTACAGATTAATTACAGCCTGGTGAGGTTTCAGCACAAATACCTTCGCCCATTGGAGCCTCTGCAAAGACACAGTGATTCATGCAGTATCTATGCCTCTGGAAGGGAAAATAAAGCTGAGGCAGGACATGCAAGCTGTGAGTGGATCCGATATCAAAAGAGCTGGAGCCTCCAGTGAACACCCAGCCGTACCAACACAAATAAGTTTCTGCACGACTTGTACAAGAGCCACAGCTAAACATGAACCACCGCTTTAGTTCGGCGCTAAGCTGATTTAGCTACACCATTCATTCATCCAGGACTAAAGATGACAAGGCAGGAAGCGTCACTCAGTCATGAATTATATGTGACACAAAAAAGCCACAGGTGTGGTTTGAGAGACTATGCGTGCAGCCGCCGCAGCCCTGGATTCCAGTTAATTGCTGTAAGTAACTATGGAAAATGGACAGTGGGAAACTCCGTAGAAATGTGGAGAGCAAAGCAGTCCAAGAACACTTTCCCACTTGTTCAAAGCAGAGAGATACACCATTTAAACATGTGTCAACTGTATCTGATGACGACCATGTCAGTGTATTAGGTCTGGATGGTTAGATACAAAGGGCTTGATTCTTTGTGGTGCCAGAGCCATGCTGTCAGTGGGCTGGCCGCCGCTGCCAGCCTCGCAGCTGCCTGCCGGCCGCAGGCACGGCTCCATTCCCATTCCCGCTCCCTCCGCAAGCTCACACACCGGTGCGGTCTGGCAGCACAGCACGGAGAGCCCTGGTCGTCACCCTGCTCCCAGGGGCACCGACATCTGCGAGTCTCCTCTGCCAGCCCATGGGATGGAGTGGTTTACCCTGAACCACAGTCAACCCTCTGCTTTCTGCCCCTCTCTTATTTGGGGCACGCTGAGAAGTTCCACCCCTTCTAAAGCAATCGGGATTGGAGAAATGAATGCAAGGATTTTCATGTATTAAAAACTCAGATACACATGCTACATAAACCAGAGCTTCTAATACCTGAAATGAGGCAGAGCAGGTCCTGACTTCTGACTGGGTCTGGACTAACTCTTTTGCGGTCTTGACAAAGTCACCTCTCTGCTATGAAATCCTGGCAAAACCTTTCTGACAGTTCTCTCCTGCCAACTTCTTCCATTACGCAAGCGGAGCTGTTTTACCAGCTGCTATGGGTGTGCATGAGGCCACTTGTGTGGCCCATTTGGGAAATAAGAGAGAGCTAAGCAAGGGATTGTGGATCCAGTTGAACTCATCCTTACAATCACTATGAGCTAAATATATCAGTGAGGACGGTGTTTGCTCACCTTTTTTCTTCAAGACCAAAATATGCTTATTCTGATGGCGAGTCAGCTCAGCCTCCATTCCTATGTGGGAAACCTGTCTAAGTGCTGACTTTGGAACAAAAATTTCTCTGTAAGAGCCCTGAAAATAAATGCAACCTTACTCCACACTCTGACATGTCTAGCTATTCTCTAAAAGACGGTCTATTAGATCCCCTGAAAAATCTCACACACATCTGATCAGATATACAGAGCACAGAGATCTCAAGACCAATGTTTGCTGCTTCCTCAGTGATATTCAGTATATTTTTTTTCATTCTTGGGTGAGAAGAGCTTTATTCTTTGGTGCCAAACTATTCTCTCCCCACCAAGAGAGGTCCATCTGCTGTGTGGTGACACTGTTGCTCTCTCAGGCAGGTACCCAGTGAGCTCCACCCAGCCACTAGGGACAGTCCCAGCAGTATTTTGGCCTCAAAACCACAAAGAACAGCTAGTCCTTTCCAGTGTGATGTCCTTGCCAACAATAATCAACTGGTGTTTTGGAGAAATCACCAAAAGAGAGGGGGTTTTTTTGTCTGGCTTTAAATGGTATTAAATATCTGCAGCCCTCATCAGTAACAAAGGACACAAAGAAAGGGGGAAAAAAAGTCCAGCTTCTTTGGTATTTTTTTGCTGAATTTGGAAAAGTTCCTGGACCAAAGCTTAAAAAGCTGCAAGTTTGTGGAAGGCACATTAGCAATGCTTAGTGAGGAAAAATTAGTGAACCGTGTAAGAAAGACAACCGACCCAATCCAGAGGATGTAATCAATGGGCAAACTTCAGGAAGAACAATTCAGTAGGAGGAAGTATGCTGAGAGCCTTCAGACAATTCAACAGGAGCCACCCCGAACTCAAACCCATGGCAGGTCACAGTGTGAAAAAGCACTAAGAAGAGGAGATATATTTTAATTCATTAGATTGTATTTTACAAGAGATGAAGCCTCTAGGGAAGCCATTATGCTCATATAGATGTACTCCTGTGAAACAGATGAAAAAATACCTAGACTCCCTAATGCGAGAGGTCAAACAATTACAATTTTCTTAATTTCATATCCAGTTGGGAAATTAAACAACAGAACTATGAAAGCTTTACACTTCATTTTGAGGAAAGTGGTAATTTAAATTAATTTTTTTAATGTTATAAGAATTGATGAGTGAGTAGAGGAGGGGGCTTTTCCCCAGTGACTTTCCCCACCACCTTTTTTAAACAATCTTGCTCATTCAATGGAAAAATAAATAAATAAATCAGCGGAACACAAAGTCTTTCATAAAAGACTGATTCCTTCACAGATAAAGCACTAAGTGTTGCTTCTCATGAAGCTGTTTTATTTCATTAATAGCCTTCTCTGTACAACTCAGCAAGCTTTGTCCACAAAGTGCTTCCCAGAGTTGGGAGTATCCAGTAGTAGTCTGGAAAGAAGCAGCATCCTTTCCTGATGCTGCAACATATAGAAATAATTTATAGGAAAGACAAAGGAAACAGAACACCTGTGGTCCATCCAGGCTTAGGCTACGTCTTTTCTCCACAACCACATGAGCTGAATCATGGTTATGCTTTTCTAGTTCCTACAAAACTGGAAAAAATATTCAAGGGTTTTATTTGTAAAGAACTCATTCAAAGTCCTGCTCTTGGACATGGCTCCTTCTAAGCCTGGAGCAAGATAGGTTCCCATAACACAGGATGGACATGGAAGAGAGATTTGGAGGGTACACCAAGAAACCTACATGGTTTCTGCACTGGCTGCAGTCACAGCATTCCCACAGAGCCCTCTCATCAGAAAGAGGTTGTAGTTTGGGGTCACATACTGCTCTCTCAGTGCTACCCAGCACACAATATACAAAACTTGGTGGCAGCAGCCAGGCAGCAAAAGCTACAGCCAGGAAGAGCATGTAAGTAGTAGAAAAACAAGCTAATGCTTGACACAGAGAAAAAAAGGCTCAGGATACCTGACTACGGGACAAAAACAGAAAAAAAAAAAAATCACCAACAAAAAGCACATTAGCACTTGTACAGAGACAGTGAAAATAAATAGTCTGCACATACAGACAGCCATTGGGGATAAATATGAGAAAATTAATTGAAAACCCTTTTCAGTGTTTCACTGGAGGAAAAAATATGAATGGGGGGGAGGAAGGGTGTTGGCCAGAATTAGCCTGTGGAACATCTGCTAGCAGGGTTCAATGGATACTGTTATCCTGAGGCTAAAGAGATTATTTTTTTAAACCTTTACGCCTAAAACCAGCAAGGCAACAGAACTTACATTACAGAGCTGCAAACTCTGGCACCCACATGTGACTTCGCAGACATTAAAGATTTTCTAATTAAAGACAAGACCATTTGCAAGACAGATGATTCCAGTTTACTGTCAAGCCCATTGGGACACATGACTGAACCACAGTAAGAAGCATGCAGGGAGCAGCTCAAAGACAGACTAGGCCAGGACAGTCAGTCAGTCTGTGTCCCAGGATGCTTGTGCAAACAGTAGGGAGAAAAATCACCCAGCCGACCACTTTGGTTCACTGAAAACCAAAGTAATTTTTGTCTTGATGCTGTAGGTAATTGAAGAAAAGGTAACTCTACCTACAGTTATGAGAACATAGAAACGTCCAGTCAGAAAAGGAAAAAACATCAGCCTGATGTTTGTAGGCTGCAAAACTCTTGGTCTACATCTGCTCAGACCAGTCCCTGGGGACCAGCTCTTCTCCTGAAGCAGCTCCAGCTGCAGAATAAGCCCAGTTACTGATAAGCAGTATCACTCTGCAGAAACAAGACTGAGCATAGATGACGTAAATTGAAACCACTGCAAAACCAACTGATTAAAACCAAATAAAATAAATAAAATCTAGGCTCTGTAGTAGCTGACATACAGGCCTGGGATGTCAATCAATGGATTTTTTTTTTGCTGTACTCTCCTGGACAAGTTATCTTCAAATTTATGTCTCACCAGCCATCACAAATGCAGCCTGTTCCAGCAACCAAGGAGACAGTCTACACCAAACTGAGCCTGGGATGCTGTGATCCCATTGTTCTGCCTGCCCCCATCTTCCCTCCCGTTCTCCTGTGCTCACATTAATGCAATTACCATGTCAATCAGTTCAGGGAACTGATCCAGCCAAAAACATGATTCTGAGACAAAAAAAAGAAAAAAAGATCAGTTTTCAGCATCTAAATGTGTATATTGTATGATCACATGAGTGCCAGAGGGGTAAAGATGGAAACAGGATTGTAACAGCTGGATCAGCTTAAATTGCCTTTGACCAACACCTTGCAGAGGAAAAATCCTAAATACATCCTCTCACATGAGTAGCAGAGACAGGGGAATCCTGGTGGCAGTGGAGGGGCCAGAAAGGCCCATGAACGTGCCTCCATGAAACACCTGGGACAACTTTTCAGCCTGTCAAAGGCTGGCACTTGCACTGTGGAGCTCATGGTGGTTTCCAGACAGGACATGTGGGCTCTGAGTCCCATTCTGACAACATCCCTGAAAAGCTTCCATAGGCCACGAGCATTGCCCTAAGTACAGTGAGTCTGAAAGTCGCCTGCCTCCCAAGAGAGGCCACCAGGCAGCAGCTGGAGAAAAGCACAGTCAGGAAGAAATGTGCAAAGCTCTAACTACTCTGCATTAACCTCTTCTCACAAGCTTTATTGTAACTATTTTTAAACCACTAATCATTGGTTTTAACAAAACTGAGAACCAGACAGTGCCAGGGCCAGCAAGGAACTCCTCCATGCCAGCTGCTCCTTTGGGGATCTTCTCCCCCTTGGCTCAACAGCCCCACTTCCTTCATTTCAGACAGCACTGCTGAAGTTCCCAAAGAAACTTCTGATCTTCCAGAACAACAAAATTTAAATTTCTGTTTAAAATATAAAGTTCCCTAATACAAAATATTGCAGCATCTGGCAGGGGCAGTTGAGGTTCTGGGTTGTTTTTACACCCCAGTGATAGAACTCCTTGTCATCTAAACACATCCCCAACATGCCATGTTACACAAGCAGCCAAGTCTAACAACTAAACTACCTTTTCCGTAGTCACTTTAAACTACCATCTCACTCCATGCCATATGGACGTGATGGCCCTTCAAGTTGAGCCTCACCCTTTTTAACCCTGACCAGACCATGTAGCAACAAATAAGTTTTCCAGAGCTTTGTTTCTTCACCTGTGAAATGAGGAAATCTGTGCTTACTCGTCTTTGTTAATATTCTTTTGTTCGTGTTTTGTAAATGATCTTAGAGAACATTTATCCCAAGGAGCACTGTGCAAATTATTTTTAAAGTTCCTGCAAAGTACACTGCGTAGGATCCATAAAACAACACTGCTTTTATCTCTCTCTCTGCATGCCGCTCTATCTCCCGCCTTAGCATAACAAAGAAGACGATGTTTCGGGCATCAAAACAGATTTTGCGAGGGTAAAAGAACAACAGCCAGTGGCTAAATAAATGTACATGGAAGCGGAGTAATCAAAGCAGAGGAAACAGATTGGTGATGTTTCAAGTAAATCTCAAAGTTTTCCAAACGAAACATTCTTGGAAACTGATATTGTCACCCTCCTAAATCACTGCTCATGGCTGGAAATCCTGCTTCCAGAAAAACATTTGGCTCCCCTTTTTGTGCAGAGAGGAATGTAAAGAATAAAACATCCTGCAGCCCCGTGTTTTTATTGTGGTTTCTAAAAAGCTGCACTGCTGGAAAAACTCAATGGAACGAGCAGCTTTCTGTGGATGGTGAAGAATTACTTTTTCCAGGCACACACGCAGAGGGTTTTGCTCGCAGGGCCGGGGCGGAGCGGCTCTCCCCCCGGAACGCGGGCAGGGTGTGAATGCGGAGTCAGCCACTCACCCACGCGCCGCTCGATTTCCTGGATTTAGTGAGTGGTCTTTGTTGGAGCTGAAAGGCTGCAGCTGGGGTGGAGGATACAAGTTCACCAGGGGTTATTCAGCTCCAGACAGTCTTCATAAAAGCACAAATAAGTCAGAGCAAATTTTCTTAATTTTTTTTGTTGCGTCCCCCAAGCAATGAACTTCTGAACTCTGCTATTGCGAGTCGAGATATGACAGTAGAGGATTGCTAATTTGCACTTTGCTGATCTGCACCCCATAATTCACACAAACACACACAGAGCAAACACGTTTTTCTATACTTCTCAGAAAAGATTTAATAGTGGAGCGCATGGCTGAGGTCTCCTATTACTTAGACATTTAGGTTTTCCAAAACCCACAACAGTATGTCTACTATATCTGAAAACAACCAATACTTTAAAGTGCTCCATATGCATCAAGCCCAGGAACAAAATACAGTAGGTGATGTATTATCCTTTCATTTTTACTATGTACCTTTGCTTCATCACTAATGAGTGTAACTAAATCGCTCTTACAGCTGTGAGTAAATTCACACAGGGGTGAGTTTCATAAAGGGAAAGCTCTAAAATACTGAGGTCGCAAAACAGAAAGGGAATAACTCAAGACATTTCATGTTTATTGATCCCCTGCTGACAACTGCTTGGGTACCACCATTTAGCTCCTATCCAAAAACTGACCTTCCAAGCAACTCCACAACTGAGCTCTGCTCCAGCAAGACTCTGAATCTTAATGGCTCTATACAACCTTATCAGCAATATGCTAAACATTGTATATACACCAACACACACCTAACAACGGTCAGGAGCCTCTTGTCACAAGAGGCTTCCAGTGGAAAACATCAGGTTGTCTACACTGGAAAGGTCTGTGGCTGTGCATCAGTTTGAGGTAACTGCTTGTGGGGTGGGTCAGAACACTGCTTTTTTCCCTCACCAGCTATCCAGGGAGACACTCAAACTCCCCAGCTTCTGTCATTCCCAGGCAGCCCCACCTCACAGAGTTCCTTCTGCACCTGGGAGCCCGAAAGCCCGACCCAGTCTGCTGGCAGGAGCAGAAAGCTTGTGAGCTCCATGAGTTCAAGCTCTGTATGAAGCTTAAGGGGCTTTAAGCCCTCTTCTCTGGGAGTCAGGGCAGACAGCTGTTCTCTTTCATTTTGGAATAATCAGCTAAAACCAGTTCTTTTTTTTTTTTCTGCTTCCAGAGTAAAAAAAAACGTATGGAATTTCCTTTCTGTGAGACACTTTTAAGAGCTCTGTTGGGAAACAGAGTGAATTTTCCCAAAATATTTCCCCCAAAAGCAGAAATATCAGTTAGGACTAGCTCCAATTATATGACAATTCAATTCTTGTCAGACAACCAGATTTGAGATCCATCTTATCCTTGGGCAAGCCCCTTTACAACCTTTTTTGCTCCTCTTAGTCAAACACACAAGCTTCCAAAGACTGAAGAATTCTGTATGTGAACTGCCTGGAGAGAAGGTGGTGAGTCATAACACAAGGGGAAATGTGTGATAAAGCAGAGGAGCTTATCCCAGCTGTTGAAAGGGATGTGTAGAAATCCATGCACGATTAAAATGCCAGGTTTCCATTTTCTTCGGATATTCAAAGGGAGAGATGAAGTCCTTGCATCCTGCCAAATTGTAGCCCAACAGGAATGTGTGCTGTTGTTTTGACAAACTGCAGCTTACTAGAGAAAACTCAATTTTCACATCATAAACTTTCCTTAAGCTGGCTTCAGGCTTCATACTTGCAAAACCTCAGTTACAAAAATGTTATTCAAAACCAGGAAAGTTTTGGGACACCAGCACAATTCTGTGCCTGAACCACATCTCCAAAATCTAAAAGCTTGGTTCAGCAGCTCTCAATCATCCCAAGCAGCACTTAGACATATGGTCTACCCAAGTCCTGTGTTGCTTTTCACTGCATGTTACATATATATAATTAGGACCTTCTGGCTCAACACAAACCAGAGTTTAAGATCCAGTTTGATCAATACCAGCAGTTCTCTCCTCCTCTCCCCACTCCCATACATACACATCCCTACAACAGTTATCAGGATTTATGAGTGTAAACCATAACAAAAGTAGACTGATTCAGAGGACCAGCACTGGTTGGTTGCTAATTATTTCACCTTTATTTCTACATTTCTAAGGGAGTTTTAGCCTAGTCAAAGTCCCCAGCCTGCAAGCTCTGGAAGTCATTTGCAGACACAGCTGTGCTGTGAATAGAACACACTGGACACCTCTGGGCTGGGCTGTCCAGTCCAAGGCAATCCAGTACTAGGCTGCATGACCTCATCAGTGAGCTGTCAGGACATTGCTAAACCTGCCTTATCAGTTTCTTATCTGATGCTAGCTTAAAGGTGCTGGAGCTGCACCTCACCCCTCAGCACACACCAAGAGAGTCCAGCTCCAGCACTGCCCTTTTCTCCTGGCCCTCACGAGGGACAGCTCAGAGTTACGGCCATTCAGTTTCTCATCTTGTCAGAGAAAAGTGACAAGAAATGATTCATCCAGAGTGGACGTACTGCAAAGACAGCTGATTTTCTGGACATCCCAATAAATCCTGGGAAATTTGTTCTGCATTAGAATACAGTATCCTGAAATGCTGGCAGGGGGCCAAGACCTTAAGCAACATCTATCTCTGACTTCTGCAGGATTCAGTGGGACACAGGTGGGGACCATGAAGCAGTGGTCTAATTCCCAGGACAGAGTGCCAAGGGTTCAGACACTATTATCCAGTGTCCTGATACCCCCGACTGTTCATCTGTGATTCAGCTTCCTAACATGAGCATCTGGTACATAATTCTCAAGCATTTCTTTAAAGCACTTTGAGATGTATGGGTGGAAAACCCTTGCAGGGGTACTGATGGAAAGAACAAACAGCCTTTCAGTCACTACGGGATTTGTTGTGAAATAAGGCGGCGGCAAGGGAAAAGCTTCCATCATAGCTGGTGCTATCTCCTCAATTTTTTTAAATAATGTGCAAAGTGAGTGAGTGAACTATGTAGCTCTAAGCATAAGCTAGTTCACCTGTAGCCTATGGCAGCTAACAATAAATAAAATGCTAAGTTTTGCCAAGGAAAATAACTGTAAAAAGAAGCTGATATGATGCTTTTCTTGGGAAAACAGAACACAAAAGTCACCGAGAACCATGTTAGCACCCAACAAGACAGAAAGCAACAACAAACGCTAACAAGTCAGAGCACTTCCTATTCCAAGAGGTAAATAAAATAAACTTCTGTTGACACAATGCACCTTATGACAGAATTACTGTTCCATTGCTTATTTATTCCTTTTAAAACCCCAAACTTGGCTTCCAACAGATCTTGCGGAGAGGCATCTTATTTATATGTAAACAAAAATAAGTTTGTTATTTTTGTTACTATATGCTGTTACTATATGCTGCGAGTATAGAAGGCCTAAATCCACTCTTGTGGAGTGCTTAAATTCAAAATCAGAGAAAGCACACAGTTTTTACATGGAGTTACATGGATACTGAACTATAGCACATCAGCAGCACTTGGAATCGTGAAGTCATTAGTGGAACATATAGAATTTCTCCTGTTGAAAGTTTACATCCATGCAGACCAAACTAAAGAGCTTTCTTTGAAAGCTGGAAGAGATTTCACTGAAAGCTAAATGAACATTATAAACAATTATTCTCAGAGGCCTGCAGTGCTAGGCTGAGGAGCAGGACTTGGAGGAGATAAAGGCAGGGCACTAGTATGAGAATAACGACGAATAAAAGCCCTGGAAAAGACACAAGGCAGTGGAGAAACTGTGCAACTACCCAGTACAATTAGCTAAAAACTCTCCAGCCTTTAAATGCTGCTGAAGTAAAAATAATCTAATTCCATTGCCTGGCTTTCATGCACACACGCTTATGTGTTTTCTCATACAGCAGCAGAAGAGTGGTGTGTTCCTTGCACTTGGGCTGACTCCCTCCATTTTGGCTTCTCCTCAAGTCCTGCCAAAAGGAGGGTTTGGGTGCTGATCTGCCCTTTTGAGTGGCAGTCAGCGAGACATCCATTTCACAGCAGGAGGAGAGCAGGAAAGGCCATGCACATCTGAAACTCTTTTGCCATTACTAGGGGGAAATGTAAGGAGATAAAGTACTGCTTTATTAATCAAACATCTACAGCAAATTAATCCTTTCACTGCACAAGGTGGCTCAAGATTTTTCATTGCCCTCAACAGATAAGGAGGGACCGCAACACCTTTTCTTTCTTGCACTGATAAAAGTGTGCTTACTGTGCCTTAAAGTCTGCCATACTGCACAGGTTGGCTCTTGCAAGCCAGGGCTTCTGGGAGCTGAACTACTGCAGCTCCTGCTGGGACTTCATGGCTCCCATCTTCCTGGCCCTTCAGCTGCAGGTTATCAACCCAGACCAATAAGGTGGGAATACTCAAAATGCTCCATGTCATAATACAGCCCTTTCATGAAGGATTAGCTCTAAAATGCCAGCCTGGAAACTGGGTGGTACAGACACACCTATAAGGGGACAGAGGAGGAACAGGAAGCTGCAAGTACATATCAATGGTTTGTGAGGATGCTCCAAGACCTCCATCAGTACAGAAAGTGGCCTGGACTTCTATGGTGACCCCAAAACTTGCTGTGGTTTATTCTGAGGTACCCTTTCCCCCAAACACTTCCCTTGGTGTGGTCCAGGCTTGGCTTTGCAAAATATGTACTTCACTAGTGCGGTTCAGAGAAGTTTGAAACAAAAATTAAAAGAAACCTGACCACATTTGTGCTGTTCTCTTGAGGAGCACCTGGCTGGAAAGTCTGCCTTGTAAATGAGTAAGGCCTAAGTCTGCTAACAGAGGTGCAAAAGTATCATCAATCAATCTCCAGGAAAAAAAAACCCAATGACGTCTCCTGCAAATGCTATTAGTGACCCCCAGCTGCATAATTAAAATTCCTTTTTAAAGTGCCCTCAGAAATAAGGTAGGGAGGATAATTGATACTCCTGTACAGTAGTGAAACCAAACAATTTTTAAAAATAATTCTGGAGTCATACTGACATAAATGATTTATTTCTGCTGAATAAAAACCACTTAGATTAAGGTGGCAAACTTGAGGTAGCTTAGTGGTTATGCTGCTCTCCTGAGACGACGGGGCCTGAGCACACATCCACTCTTGGTCTGGATATGAAAAGTGGTTCAAAGCAAAGCTCTCCTCTCAGAAGTGTGCTCTCACCACAGCCCTCAGTGACGGGAAGGGCTGCAATGAAGACACAATTGTTTTGACATTTCCCCACATATGAAATTCCCCATGAAAAGCATCCACTAAATTAATCCAGTTCTGAGGAGACCAAAACTGCATTTTTCAGCAAGGAAAATATTCATCCCCATGCAGAGGAGAATGAAACCCTTCAGCAGTTCATTCTTCCCACAGACTGAGAGAGGATACAACTCAGAAATTGCCCTGAAGCATATGGACACAGACCTCTTCAGGGACAGCACAAGCAGCATGAAACACATTTACAAACAATTATAAAAGACACTTTCTGCTCGTCTCATTTATGCTCCAAGAATGCCAGTTCTTTAAAGTTTTCTGTCCTCCCGTTCTTCAACAGAATAGCCAAGTTGCCAGTGTATGCTAAGTGCTACAGCTGCATTTGTTTCTCTAATTACATGAATCTGCCATCTTCCCTGTGCCGAAGATAAACTACCATTTTAGTTGAGATACTCTAACTTGATTTACGTAGCTAGTTTACCTAATTTTCTAATTTGCCCTTCTAGATAAGGAAAAGCAAAATGCATTCAAGACAGTTACTCTTAAGGATAGAGAGTAGAAAAATGAACCTTTCCTCAGTTACTGTGGAGGACATTTTAAAATGACAGACAATGCAGTGTGTTCTGCCAGTAGGAAAGTGATCCTCTGACCTTAGTTTGCATTTCAAGTGAAGTGAAAAGCAGGAGAAGAAATGGGAGTTTCTAAAGAAAAAGCTACGGTACAGTATTGTAGATTTATAAAAGACTATAGACCATGTGCATCAAGGGGATCTTGTTTGTCCTGATTTCTTTGAAGCAAAGTGGGAGATTTCTTGGTTTTTTACACAGAGCTGCAGAATAACTTTGATACCTATTCCACAGACCATAACTGAACTAACCCCCAAATGGTAATACTACAACATCCGGATGGGGAGAAGTGTGGGAGGTAAAAGAAGGTCCTGATCAAAGAGCAGACACTACTGACCCAGCTGAACTTTCCATACCAGCAAGGCCATCTGGGATGAGCTGTGGCTCAAGGAGCTGCTCACACCCCTGCCCTCACCTCCACTGCCACAATACCAGGAGTTGCTACACACACCCAGATGTGGTACACATGTGGAGAGGCACAGCAATTTTGATGTATGGTTTGCATGCCTCTGCATCAAATACATAAAACACCAAAGGCATGATTTGAAACTGTCCTTAATAAAGACTCTGGAAAACTCTGGCTTCTTAGCAAACAGGGTTGTGCCCTAAGTAGTGAGCAATAGGACTACTGCTGGAAGAGCATCCCATGGTCTAATACATCATACTGTCAAAAAGCTTCTCCCATTATTCAACTGAAATTTGCCTTCTCTTAAATTTCATCCCATTACTTCTAGTTACACCCCATTGTACCACTCTAAATAATTCTTCATAGCCTTGGTGTTTACACCCTTCAGATATTTGTAGATTTATATCTCAACCACCCCATTTGTCATCCTTTAGCCAAGTTATCTATATTCAGCTCTTTCGGTCTTCTCTTGTAAGTCAATCCCTCAAGCTCTCTTGTTACTTCTTTTTTTCTCCTGAACTCTCTCCAATTTGTCAATCTCTATTGTAATGGAGTGAAGCAGACCTGAATGCATTACACTTCCTGCAGTTACCAGTGTATGTCCTCAGTCCCAGCTGCCGCCTCAGCACAGGACGAGCAACCAAACATTTTTTTTTTTTTTGGTGGTCTTTTTAGGTTACCAAAAGCAGCACATTTGCAAGATCTTCAGGCTCAGCTTTTGATTCTGGCGGATCCTGGTATCCCAATAGTTGCTGCATCCGAGATGTTACTCCTCTGGGGTTTTTTTCCCCAGATAGTCTAGATGTTCTTCCTACTTGTATCACATTTTAAAGTGATGTGCTGCTGCTTGCAAGCACAAATCACCTTCGCCAAACACTGAGTCCACCAGCCATGTTGCTTCCAGATTTGACAGTTTTATTACTCCATCCAGGATGTCATGATGGAGCACTCCTTCACCATCATTTCCACTAGTTTACCAGGTGCCATCACAGAGCATTTCTATGAATCCACCAGAGACTTTCAACCCAGCAGGAAAGGGGACACTGCACCATGACCTTCCCACCTATGCACTGACTGGCGTTACATACGTCTGTGCTAAATCAAATACTCTGACTTTTAAAACAGCCTGGATGGTCACAGAAAACACTCTGAAATGTGTAAAATGAAGCATGAACAGATTACATTCCTCTAACACCTGTGTTTTCATAAAGGCAGTGTTGTTCTTCCCCGTCCTGTGAACATGTCCTGCTGCACAGCTCTTCCAGCAAAACTGTCTGGACAAATAAGGACTTCTGAAAATAGCTGACGGGGTAAACCCACAACTAAATGAGTTCTCAGTTGTGCAAGTACAAGCCATGCAGCAGGACAAAGGCCCTGGAGAATAATTCTGGGCAGCAGAACTTGTGGCTGGGGCAGGCAATGAAGCCCCCTCCGGTGACAAGGGCAGATGCCATGGAGGGAAGTGAGCAAAGGCACAGAAGACTTCAAACAGAAGAGCTGCCTGCCTTTCAGCTTTCCTGGCTACTGCTGGTCTACCTGGAAGGACGTTGAGTGCTTTTCCAGACTGTGCTCTGATCTAAGTGAACATCCCCAGTTCGAGAAGATGACCCATAAATCTACAGTTTGGGCTTACAGCAGACGGACATTCACTTATCTTCAACACATTCACTCTGTCTCATACTAACACCATGTCTTCACCACATGACTTTTGAAGAGAAAAAGCTATTTTGTATACCTATTAAAAATTGTCATTTCCCTCCCTAATTTTAACTTCCACTAAGTATCTAAATTCATCAAGTCACACTGCTGCAGACAACCATCTAATAAGAACTTAAACACACTCTACTATAGGCATGAATGATTCCTTCTGCTTTTAGGATTACATATACATTCAAGTTATTATAAAGCCCAGCTCTGTACAGACGTCAGCAAAGCAAAAGTCTTCCAAAACTGTGAAAGACACTGAGGTCCCGAAGCCACGTCAGAGATGCAGTCAAAGCCAGGTGGGACTGATGAGCTCCAGTTTAAGGCCTCTCTCCCCACAGCAGAAAGCATGACGGGGAAGGACAAAAGCTGACCCCTCAGGGAACAGCTAAAGAAAGCATCCAAAAACACACAGCAAGCTCTGGCAAGAAGTTTGCATTTGCCATCACTTAAATTAACAGCAAAGGAATCCCCAGGAGGGAGGAAATTTGGACTCTGTCCAATATGCAAGTGTGCTGTGTGAGGAGCTGTGGGGGGAAAAAGAGCCACACACAAGCAGTGTGGATTCAGAGGAAGCCAACACACAAACTGCCAGCAACCCTGAACCCTTATAAAGTGCAGGAGCTTGGAGTTTGGCTTGACTTGATGATTTTGACAGGTATCAGGAGAGAAGTTTATTGCAGATGATCTCAAGCAGAATTGCCACTGTCAGTCATCAGTTTGCCATGAGCTGTCTTTAGAAAACAAAGACTTTTATGTGTTTAAAAAAACCATATCAGGTGTCTCAAAAGTTTATGAAAACTGAAATAATCAAAACTATCACAGTTGGCAATATAACTAACATAACACTGGGAATAGTTCCCTTGCTATCTTATGTGCTGGAGCTGCTATCAATTCCTACACAAAGTGCAGGTCACACTGACTTCCAGAAGACTCAAATCCCAGTCAGCACTCGTTTATCTTATGACAGAAAGGATAGCTGCTCTACTCTTCCATAATGGCCTAAAGAGTTATGATGTATTCTGGATTAAGTCCTTCTAAAACACCTAAACAGAAGTTTTTTTCCCCACAAAACTCATTACTAAGTTAAGAAGTAATTCAGTCATGTAAATTTAACTTAAGCTAGTAAATCTAATAACATCTTTCTAAAAGCAATAAAATGTTCAGACCTTAATCCTTTTAATTCACTGTTTATCCCCTTGGCACCTACACTATTTCTATTCTAGTCACTTTTGCTGTAATAAAAAGTTAATAAAAGCGCACGAGTTGTCAGACGAGTTGCAGACCTAATGAAGACTGGTTTCTTACAGGTTTGGTGTCTTACATCCCTTCTTTCCCCAAAAGTATTTACTCCAGCTGCCACCAGGTTGTCTGGGCATCTATCTCTTTGTGACTCCTTCATGTCCCTTAACTACACATGAGCCAGGAGGCACCACATGCTGTGGCTGGCTGCGAGCTAAAAGTGGTTTTGCGCTAGCCCACAAGTCTAGCAGCAGAGAGCTAATAACTTCACATGCCAGCCTTCTCTTTTATTGGGGCACTGCCTCTTCTGCTAAAGATAATGAATTTAAGGCCAAGATCTCCCTTAAAAAAGCAGACTGCAAAAGCTCTATGAACTTCCTACATAGTAATGCAATAGTTCTAAGATAATCCATGCAGGCATTGCTACCAACCAGAACCGTAACACATACATGTCCCACAAATGCCCCAAAAGTAAGGTGATCTTTGCAGACCACAAGAAGGGCTCTCTCAGATAAGGAAAGGGCAGGGAAAGCATTGCTTTCTCAGAAGCCCCATGGGAAATAACCAAACTTACAACCAGTTCTTTCATAAATCAAGGGGATCAGGTTCAGGTAGCTTCTCATGTGCCACCATGACAATGTTACAAAGGAAAGGTCTGTCCCAGCAATGCAAGTCCCAAACCTGGTGGAACTTTCCAGTTTATAGCAGATATCTCGAAGGGCCCCTGCATACTTGTATGCTGACAAAGCACAGTACATGTGTGTTACTGGCTGTCTATGGATGCCTGCAGGGTAAGCTGCTGTTCTGTTCTAATGCAAGCTCTGAATGGTTTCAAGGCATAGCTCCATGTCTAGCACATTAGTTCAAACAGGTCACAGAGATTCACATGAGAGGGAAACAGTAACACACAAGAAAGCCATCTCGGACACACATGATCTCACAAAGCAGTCATCACTCACTAGCTCTTTGTTATGAATGTGGGATATACAGAGCAACCGTGTGCTCTCAATGAGGGTACCAGATCTACAAAATTTATATATATAAATTTATATATATAAATACCGGTACTTCAAAGGAACTAAGCCATGTGTCCTCAGGGAGCTGGCGGATGAAGTGGCTAAGCCACTATCTATCATATTTGTGAAGTTGTGGCAGTCTGATGAAGTTCCCACTGACTGGAAAAGGGAAAACATAACCCCCATTTTTAAAAAGGAAGACCCAGGCAACTACAGGCCAGTTAGTTTCATCTCTGTTTCTGGCAAGATCTTGGAGCAGATCCTCCCGGAAACTAGGCTAAGGCATACGGAAACTAAGGAGTGATTGGTGACAGCCAGCATGGCTTCACTAAGGACAAATCAGCCCTGACAAATTTGGTGTTCTCCTACAATGGAGTTACAGCATTGATGGGCAAGAAAGGAGCGACTGACACCATCTACCTGGACATGTGCAGAGCATTTGACACTGTCCTGCACAACATCTTTGTCCCTAAACTGGAGAGACAGATTTGACAGATGGACCACTCAAGTGATAAGGAATTGGCTGGATGGTCACACTCAAAGAGTTGCATTCAACAGCTCGATGCCCAAGTGGAATCCAATGACGACTGGCATTCCTCTGGGGCTGGCACTGGCATCAGCACTATTTAACATCTTTATTGGTGACATGGCCAGAGGCATTGAGTGCATCTTCAGTAAGTTTGCCAACAACACCAAGCTGTGTGGTGCGGTCAACATGCTGGAGGGAAGGGATGCCATCCAGAGGGACCTTGACAGGCTTGAGGGATGGGCCTATGTGAACCTCATAAAAGTTTAACAAGCCCAACAATAAGATCCTGCACCTCAGTCATGGCAATCTCAAGCATAAACACAGGCTGGGCAGAGAATGGATTGAAATGAATGGATTCGCCTCAGCCCTGAGGAGAAACACTTGGAGGTGTTGGTTCATGAGAAGCTCAACATGACCTGGCAATTTTTGTTTGCAGCCCAGAAAATCACCCATTTTGGAACAAAAGAAGTGGGACCAGCAGGTTGAGGGAGGTGATTCTTCCCCTCTACTCCAATATCTTTCTACCTCAATTCCATATGGTCCCCCCAACCCACTGCAGCCTAATCCACCCCTGTTCTCCAGCAGTCTCCCCTGTGATACCCCTGGTGGGAGATGAGCATCTTCTTCCTCTCCATAGACACAAGGTATACACTTCAACCAGTCAGGACACAGGAGTCGCTCTCCCTTAGGCTGGTGGGCCCAGCACGGGCACTTACATGTCCCAGCCATATTTCTGCCAGTACAATACAGCTGGTGCTGAGCCAGGTTTGAGCACTTCAGTTGCCCAGTAAACATGAGGAACTGGTGAGGAAGGAGGGCCCAGGCACAGCAGGAGTTATTGAACCTATCTGTCAGAGACACAGCCTGGTGGAAACCCTGCGCTTGCATGGGATGTTGCCAGCTTTTTTTCTGAACACAGTACACCTCATCTTTCAAGCATCACACTCATAATTACACCTAAATGAAAAACACAAACTTTCTATTATTGTTTTCATAGAAAACCAGTAAAGCTTTCATTTCTACTGAAGGGAGAACTACAAGGCCGACACTCAAGACACAGGCTGTGATTCAGCATTTCAACACGGATTCAAATCTAAGCTTTTGAGTAGGGTAAGTATGCAGACTCATTCAGTTGTCAGTATGGCTGCAAACTAGGACATCAGATGGCACACCCAGCATCTAAGGTCCCAGGCTGGTGGAAACACCACCTACAATTACAAGGTGCAGCTGGATACAGGCATTGCATAAATCCCACTCATGGCAGTGTTTAAAAAAGAAAAACAAAACCAAAAAAGTGGAAAACTAGAAAGAATACAATGAAATATGATGAATTTTCAGCAGAGGTCTAGCTAGCACACATAGGTGTGATGCACATATGATCCCTCACACCAGCTGTTCTGGTCTTCCCAGCCCTCAACATCTACCCTTTATCCAAATGTAACTCCCCAGCAGTTTCTTGCTTATCAGAGATGTGATCTGCAGTTCTACCACTAGACCAACTCAACGCTCTTTTCTGCAGAAACCCAAGCATCAGGCTTTCCCAAGTAGCTTTTTTTTTTTTGTGCAGTGAACTTAATAGAGATGTTGAGCTAAAGTGCTGGCTGCTTCCCACCCCTGCTGAAATCAGGAGCAGACCTCCTGTGGAAGGCAGGCCTGGGGAGCAGCTCTAATGCAAAGCAGCCTTCGCCATTCACGAGAGCTGCAGCGCTGGGCTGCTGTTGCCACCTCTTCTGCCACATTCATCCTGGCACCGTAGATCAGGAGGAGGAGTAACATCCCGTGGCCATGCTGCCGGGGTGACACACAGTACCTGACAGGTGGCTGGACCCTGACCTCCCATCTGTAGGCAAGTTGGCCGTAAGTGGGAAAGCTCCATTGCTGCAGGTTGGGGGCACAGGCAGAGTGGAGGGGGACAGTTCAAAGGAACATTTTACAGGCAAATGCCCTGGGAGCCCCTCTCATCACTGGAGGAACCCAAGAGATCTGGATTAATTTGCCTATTTGCTTTCAGTTTACTTCTTGTGACCTCGCAGTAAACCGCTTAACCTTGTAGGCAATAAAGTGAGATGCCAGCATTTTCAGCTCATACTATTCACACTATGCTCTAATCTAGTTTGCATGTCCAGTCCTGTCATTAGCTGGAAGAAACATTAATCCAAGAAAGTATAAAGAGTAAAAAGTTGCTTCTGGAAATGCAATGATTCCAATGGTAAGCTGTGGTGGTTCGTTATCTAGACCCACAGCTGAGTTAAACTGAAACATATTATATTTCATGAAAAAAAAAGTTTTAACCATATGTTTAGTCATTTGTGAGCTCTTGATCCTAACGCACAACATAAGCTGCAATATCAGTGTCAAAAGTGCCTGATTTAAAGCATAAGAGGCAGAGTTACATGAAGTCAAATTAAAATCACTTCTGCACAGTTGCAGGCAGAGACCCTCAGGTGGAGTGACAGGTACAGGGGAACACATCCTGAGGTCTGCACCGGATGGGGGGAAGAAGAAAATTTATTTCATTAGAAGTTTTTCTGTGAGATTGGCTAGGGAGAAGATGATATAGCTGTGGGGGAAGACTGAGACAGCTAAAGAATAACACATGGTATGCTTTCAAAACATACAGCAACATGTGACATTCGTCTGCAAGTCTGGCGCTGAGGAGCCTGTGGTCTGGCAGCAGGGAGAATTTCTGCTTTTTATTTCTTAAATCATCGCAGGCATTTGAACTAAACCCCCCACCTAACAGTCTGAGGGGAAGAACATAAAATCAGATTTTACGTACTGTACTTTCAGTCAGCCATTTTCTCAGCGGATTTTTATCCTCCAACTCAATTCCCACATCATTAAAGTGATGCTGTCTCTTTAAAACACAACGTGGTGCCGTGCCAAAGCCTGCAATAAGAATCACTGGCACCAAAACAGTCAAAGCACAGAGCTTAATTCTCTACTTAATAAGACAATTAAAGAAGAGTATTTGGATACAGCAGTCTGCAAGTACCAACACAGAGCACTGATGTCTCCAAAGGCATGTTGATCTGAAGGCTTTATCAGAAAGCATCTGTCACAACCAGATGCCATCAACACCTGAGAAAAGTGGGAAATAAAGTGGGTTAATGTGGTTGTGATACACGCAGAGGTTTGCACTGCCCAATTTCCTATTTGTGAGCATTTGAGAGGGTGCAGGATAAAGTGCCCTGATGTAAAAACACTTGTACATCAAAATAAACTAAAATATATGTATACTCTGTTAAAAATACAGTCTTGTAGAAATTATCGAAATTACTGTGGAATTAAAAGTGCTGTGTATTTTGTGCCTTCACTGCCATAATCATAGAAAGGCTTATAGGAAGGCTGTTTTTAAATACTGTGCTTTAACAGATGCTTTAATATACATGGATGAATTGAGGTACACAGACTAAAACAGGCACCAGTGATTGCTCATATAGAGTCTCTTGACCATATCTGTCTCTAAGTTTCCAATCAAATAATTCTCAGATGTCATCTTGCAGGCTTCATCCTGCAGAGCTGAACCAAAGCTGGAGAAAAAGATAACAGCAGCGATATAAGAACTAATTAGTCACTTGATTAGCTGGCAAGAAGACAAGGTCTTGCAGTTCTGTGACCTAAAAATGCCACCGATGACCTTAAAACTCCATCTCAAGGGTATCTGGAAATCTGTAACCTCCAGGGAGAGAGAGAAAGGGGTGATGCCTAAATTCCATTAGCTCACATGAGATGTTGAAATAGCGCAGACATTAAGCCGAGGGTAGGTGTGACATTTGAAGCAATCAGGCAGCAAAAGAGCACCTGCAGCACTGCACTTTCTTTGAACTGCTACACCAAGGACTCCTGGTCCAGCCTACATGGGAGGTTCGTGGGGCAAGTGGTTTAGCACACCCAGAAGGCACGCCAGGAGCACAGACCTCATCCTAGCAACTAACAACACATGGCAAGGGGGGGGGGAAAAAAACCCAAAACAGCAAAAAAAACCCTCAACTGCTCTCCTTCCTTACAGCTGGGCTAGCATGCAGCCAGCCCCAGGTGGCAGCACCTAGGTTGTGTCACGCCTGGAGAAAAGGATGTCTGAAGAAAGAAGAGTCACTTTGAAGAAGACATCCTGAGTGGTTGCCTTCTTCACTTCCACCAGAGGTTCCTACACTTCGATGAAGATCTGATTCTGGTGAACCCCATGAATGCACTAGTTATTCCAATGCAGTGACAGAAGGAGGGAACAGAGTGATACCAGGAGGTTGCCTTAGACTGCAGAGTTGCCTCTTCAACAGCAAAGGAGGAATACACCAAGATGACCAGGGTTAGGGGTCCCAAGTTGTTTTGTGCCCCTTTCCTTCAGCCTGAAAGCTGGAGCACATTGTCACCTGACTGCATGCAATGCACTAGAAGTTTCCAGGCTAATCTGAGGCAGAGCCTCCCTGGCAAGCCATCAGATGGTGCAGAGGAACCCAAGGTGACCTAAAATGGGCCAGCCCAGAATGGGCAACAGAGAGCAACACCACCTCACAGTCAGTGAGTTCCCCTCTACCAAGCAAGCCCTGCTCATCTCCCACCTTCAACAGCTTGGATGGAGTCTGGCTCCAGGGTGTCTCTCTACCCTGAGAAGAGATAAAAGGAAACAAATGCCTTGGCAAAGATCCTGCCATCTGTACCTTGGAAATGCCCTCTGGAAAGCAGAAGAGGAGGATCCCTCATCCTGCACACTCCTGGGAGAATGGTGCAACCTCCAGCAGCTGCCAGCACTGCCCCGTTTCATCCCCGTCCCCTTGACACAGATCCAGACCTGCCTTTCACCACCCACTTCCCCCTGTTTGCTTTGTCCCAGAGAGATGAACTCACCTGCAGCACTAGTGAATTTCTCAGAAGAAGTCTAAAGCATAGTTTAAATTTTAGCAAGCCCTGCCAGAGGCCTTGGAGTAAAATGCAGAAGTAAGAACGTTTTCTTAAATAGAAAATGGAGATTAAGTATGCTGTAGCAGAGTCTGTAATTAAGTGCTTTGCTGAGATAATGCAACCCCAATATGTACCATGTTTTCTCTTTAGTTCCCTTTTTTCTAAAGAAAATGGGGAAAAAAGCCCAACAACACACACAATAAATCAAAGACGAAAAAATTAGCCATGGACATGGTTCAGTAACATAGGTACTATGCTTGGCCCCATGTTCCCTTATAGTTCTCAGAAGCAAAGAGCAAAGTTAGGAATACAGTTACTGCAGTTAAAAAAAAATTTAAGATTTCCAAATCTAACTTATTGTGAATTGAAATAAAACCTCAAAATGCCGAAATTCTCCACAAAAGGAATTCTAAAACAATCACTTGGAGTCCACTGGAAAAATCAACTGTATTGCTACTGTATTTCCTACAATGGAATTATACTTTAAAATTCTAAACAGAAACTTATTTCAACTAAAAGCCTGTAAAACAATGAATTGTTAACACTCTCAGAAAAATCCTCTGGCTACTTTTTTTACAAAAATGACCTGATTTAGTAAAAGATTTTAGTGTTGATGACGCTAGATATTGGAATATGACTCCATCAACGAATCCTAGTCAGGAAATACCAAAGCTGGGGTTGCCAAAGCAACATAATTAACTTGATCACGGTACATACAGTATGTGCCACTTCCCAAGTGGCCCTTTAACACCCAGCTAAATTCTTGGCTTGAACAGCCCATCCGAATGAATTTCTCTCCTCTGAGTTCCTCAAGAACACAGAGCAAAAGAAGAAGTTGTTGGAATTACTAAAAGCCAAGTACCACTCTGCTCCCTGGCCAGTGGTCTCCTGGGATTGAAGAGGTCAAGGACCAATTCTTGAGCCTACTCCCACAACTAATGGCTGTAGCAATCACAGAAACACATGGTGGAAATGTATTTTGGAAAGATTCACTTTTAATTCACTAAGTTACCTAATTTAAGAGCTTTGATTCTTGTGTGGCATTATCAGTAAAATTCTTACTACCTGGACAGGGAGTGTTGGTGCTAACTAAACCTTGACCCTGGGGCCACAAACTTCAAAACCTGAATATGCTGTCACTAACTCAACGTGTACAATGTATCAAAAAATAAGATTCTGTCTGTTCATTTGGGGAAAAAGGAAAAGAAAAAAAGAGAAACGTAAGAAACAGAAAAAAAATTGAGTGATGGGCTTTCAGCCTGTCATCAGACCACAGTGACCTCAATTTTTGAGAAATAAAATCAAAATCTATTCTTATCTGCAGAGATTCAAGATGTATTTACGTGTCAAACTTTCTCCCCTTTGTCCTTAGCCTTTGGGAAGCACACTAAAAATTATATCAAAGCCTGAAAACCCAGCGATCACATTCGCATTCACCTTTGACCCAGGATGCCTATAGCTCTCACCAGCTCCTCAGCTTATCCTCACCATACGGCAAAGGTGGCAGGTCTGGGAGCACTTCGTAGCAAACAGCTCAGGATGAAATTAAGGCCACTTTGCATAGCAAAATTGTGCTACCCTGCTCAAATTTGAAAGGCCAAAAAACTTTGCTTTGGCAATTTTCTGCTTCTTTGTGTCCATATAGAACGTTTTAGCACCATCTTCCTCTCCTTACACACAAATATTTGATTATTCTCTTTGAAATGTCTCTGTAACATCTACAGGCATAGGATGCTGAATGCAAACACTGATTGATTCTTTCTTAGCTATCAAATGTGCTTACACAGCAACTACACACAGCAAATGCACACAAATCTCACATTTCATGTTTTAAAATATGAACATGCTGTGGTGGTTTTTTTTTTTCTTACTCAAACATAATGAATGAGCTTAAATATTAGAACTTGAAATTATTAAGTAAATCATGGCACCTGTAAAGCTTCTATTTGCATAACATTAATTCATGATGGCATGTAAAACAAATTCATCACTCTCACTATATTGTAGTCTGATTTATGTTGGAATTGGAAAAAATAAAAATCTTGAGCACAAAATTATGTTGACAAGATGTACGTGCTCTTCGAAGCCCAAGATTTTTTTTCCGAAGCATCAAAACAACTAAATTATGGGAAAGAGGGCTGAGAGAAATCATCTTTAAAAATGAATAACATACTAGCATCACACATATACACTCTCCAGTTATTAATGTCAAGCATGGTGAAGATACTCTAGAAAATCATTACCATTCATAGCTACTAACAGCCATTAAATTTCAATCAATTCAACTTAACACAAGTGTACTTCAGCAGCCCTTACAGTTCCTTATAGAGGTGGCTCAGAAAGTCCTGTCTGACTTATTGCATTGTCTACTGCACAAAGAGGCATTGCTGAGGATTGCTCTGAAAAGGAGCGATCTTGGTGTTGGGAACTGATGCTCTTTTAACACTGTTGCAATCAACAGACCTTGCTTTTAAAGACAGCGTGATAAAAGGACTCTAATAGAGCTCCACAGGTCAGCATGGAGGGGGGCAATATACTGATTCTAGCCAGGGATGCCACTTTCCAAGCTGAAAAAAAAAAAAAAATTGGTGGGATGTTTTCAAGGAGTTTTCAATGAATTTTAGCAACAGAATCAAACTGCTTAACACAGTGTGAGACAATTTCCAGTTGAACCACTTGCTTGCAGAGAATATAATCACTAAATACACAGGACATTTTAAAAAAAAAAAGATTTAACTTCCAAAGATGGATATTTAAAGCTCCCAGTAATGAATATAAACCACAGCACTGTGATATTACAGCATCTCCTCTCATCTGAACTGCATTTGTAACACTCGAAATTTTTCCACTGCTACTGCAGGAATTAAGCTGTGCAGTTGATCATCCCTTGCAGATCCTGGGAAGAACCTGGTAGTCAGTCCTCCGTTGTGGGGTACTTGCCACCTCACGGCAGGGGTGAGGGACCCACAGGGGTCCATCTCTGAGGGGCTGGACCCACACTGGCTTCCACTGTGCAGCAGAGCATCCCAGAGTAGGTATCTTCCTCTGGAGAGATTTCCTTAGTTTCATCCGAAGGAATTATCTACACTAAAATCCCACATTTCACAGAGGATGGAAGACTTTTTTATTACCTTTTTTTCCCCCCCTCAAACAGAAGCCCAGATTCTCCCAGCAGGGTTGATTGTGCTGGCCACAAAGTCCTTTCTCTAGTTTACAGACAAGTTTAGGATTGCAGGTGTGTACTGCTACAGAACAGAGAGTCACTCCATGCACAGAAAAACAGATGCAGTCACAGATGTGCCATTACTGTAGCTGAAATTACAAGCTCAAGTACAGATTCCCTTTTGCAGCTTTTAGCTCACCCCCTAAAAGTATCAGTATTGATGCTACTATTCATTAGGAAAGTATTTGGGACTATTCTACAGAACTCTATGGTTTTCTTTCCCCTGGGATTTACACCTTAGCATTTAACACAGAGTAACAGCAAAGTTCTTTAGAATCAAGAAATACCCAAGAAATCTCTCAGGCAGATATACGCTTCATTTTAACTCATTTTCCTACACTTACAAGCTGCACTAAATGAAATGAAATTAATGTTAAAAGGGGCGTTTATTGAAAAATCTTCTAGTGACAGGTTCAGAAAGTGCCAGAGTTCAAGTAAATCGTTCCATGGAAAATGTTAGCAAAGCTTAATCATACTGGAAGCCACATTTAATTACAGCTTTTTAAGTCCATCTGGGAAAAAAGAAGAGACTTAAATATGTCACCTGAGATGATCTAGATACTGAAACTATTTGTAAGTTAACAAAAGCATTTGCATCACAAAGCGCTCTGGGGCAGCACCACGGCAAAGCAGATGTGTAATGAACAAGGATCACAGCACCAAAACAATCAGGACTGTAAATAACTACTACTAATCTGCAATCATTTAAATTTGGGTTTAATTGCTAGGCAGCAAATACATTTCATTCTTGAAGAGGTAAATGCTCTGCGGAATACACACTTAAAGGTATTTAGTGACAGAAGCATCACAGTCAAGAATCTGAATGTCAGGAGGACAGAGAAGAGCCAAGCAGCAGAGCTGGGGCTGCCATGAGTTCACAACATTAAACAAACTTTTCTCTGGAAGAGAATTAATAATGCAGCCATCCCCACTGTACGTACTGTAACTGCTGCAGAAGTGACACAATGAGGCACATGGGAGGCAAGAGGGTAGTGACTATAGAACAAAATTCAATCTAGTGGCTAATGAATAAAAAGTTCCTTTTATTTCTCAGTTGTTTTTGGTTCATTAAATTTTCCACAGATTTGCAGAGAAGAAAACGTGATCAATAAACCTTTACAAAAGTGAACATGTGAAAAAGGCGAGAGAAAGGCACAGGAAGATAAAAGTGATATCCCGATCACAGATTTCAGAGGCAGATGACCAGAGCTCTGGGCTGCTGAATAATCTGAATAGACCATCATTTCTTTACAGCCTTTTACTTTCTTTTCCCTGACTGTTGGAACTCTTCATTCAATACAATAGTAAATGCACTAAAACTTTTTTTCTTATGCTAATGGTCCAAATCGGGCGCTCACAGTTAAAACACACTTCCCACCAACTTGTTTTCTTTAAAAAAAAAAAAAATTAACCTATTCAAGTTAAACTAAAATGTCAAAGACAGCTTAAGGCTTACTCTCACCATTCCTTAAAATTAATGGTTTTCTCCCCAGCAGATACAAAAAGAAAAGACTTGAATAAGGATAAAGCTGCTAGACTCTTTTCATATGAAAAAGAACACTTAGAAAGTAAAAAGAAATACATCCAGTACAAAGATCCTGGTACCTACAATTCTAATTTGTATTGTTTCCTCTTAGAATATTTATAATTGCAGAAAGGTGACAGCCAATCGCAAATAATTATGAAACGATGAGAAAAGATTCACCACTGACTAATGTATTTGGGCAGTCGTGCCCATGACAGTATCAGAAACGCTTCCACTCATTACAATGGGAGCCCAAGGGAGCCTGTTTTCAATTTTTTTCTCATTTGGGTGTCCATTTCCAGGCACCAAGACCTCTTTTTTCTGTGGTACTCAATATTCACAAATCCCAAACAATTTTCACAGCTCTAAACTTCTGAATTAAAGGACAACTTTCCTGCTCCCTTCATGCAACACATTTCAGCTTTAGTGTATTTGGGTTTATTTTGTTTACAGGAAGTTAAAGGGTATGGGGTGTGGTTTTACAGCAGTGAACTATGAATGAAGCAAAGTTCTGTGGCTTCTCCTGGACTATACACATCTAACATGTACTCACTCCCAACTGGAACTGGTCTGTAGAAAATTAGATCTGATTACCCACTCCACTCACTTGTTCACAAGGGAAACCTGCAATTTTGCCTCTTGAACTATCAAGATTTACCATGAAAGATCCAATGGGAATTACTTCTACATCAAACACCAGTTAGTTTCTAGATGGTGCACAGATATGGCATCTGCTGTAAACACAGGTCGAGAACTGGGCATATTGCATGCATACACACAAATGTATGTACATATGCATAGATATGCACAGGCAATCATGTATTGCCTACATGCTAACACAACATCTTCTTGCCGTCACTCATACCAGGATTCATTCTTTGTTATTTTTATTTAGTGTTGTTTTAATTAATTCCCAAATACCTCCTGTTGTTTTGGTTTTCTTTAAAAGGGTCCTGGCAACAGAGCTGAAGTAAACCCTAAATACCACTTAATGCTTTGTGGCAAGTTGTCCAAATGTGCAACTGTTTAAAATATTTACCCAGGTATATAAGGGGCTTGTACAGCTCTTGAACAATGCCCTGGAATCTTTCCCATCAGTAAAAAAGAGGACAAAAAGCAGAGACCGCTTAACCTCAATGCCTTAGCAGCAAGTGAGAAGTGCAAATATCGCATTTCTATAAAGCCCTGGAAGCTTCATAGAAATAGAGTGGCAACTAATTAGTTTGATGCTATAGTCACATCTAATGTTCCTAAGTAGCTTCTTTGAAAAAACTCACTGCCTTGAAATCCTTGGCCAGATTATTAAGTGGAGGCTTTGTGATGGGGCAATAGATAGGTGTTTGCTGCACAAATATATACAGATTTTGGTGACTGCTTACTGAATCCACTGCCTTCACTAATCTGCACTGGAAACTTCACTATGAACAGAGCACTTCTCAGAGTACAAAAGCATGAAGTATCTGTGTACCTTTCAGACTACAGGGCAAACAACTGGCTTACAGTAGGCCACTGAAAACAGGGGGAGGCAGTTAACCAAGTGTCCTCCATACTGAGAAGCAGAAAATTAGGATAATGTAGTTTCTATTAGGTCAGATGCTCTACCATATCCTTAAATAAAAAAGATGGGGCCAGAGGACTGGAAAACTCACTAGAAAAATTCAAACTCTCTCAATAGTAATAAAGTATCGGGATCATGAAAAACGTATTTTCAAGTCATTCAACGCTGTAGTGATCACATAACCCTTTCTGATCACACAGTCCCAGAGCCTGTACAGCTTCTATACAACTGTGCCACTGAAAGGGAAGTTGTGGTATAAACCTGTAAGATCATCAGAATCACAGAAAGCATAGTCAAAAATGGTTCTTTGACATAAAAAGTTTAAACTGGTTTTCAAAACAATGACAAAAATCCTGGTCATTATATATAAGCAGCCAAAAGGCTGTCTTTTCTAAATGTGACTTCAGTGTTCAGTGTGACATTTGGGAACGCAGGCTGCTATGCATTGGATATCTGAGGTCAAGTTCTGCTCTCTTTTATCCAAGTATAACCTGGAGCAGCTTCAGTGAAATGATGCTAGATTTATACTGACATATGCATCTAGTTCAAATTCGTCAATGGCTCTAATTTTTCTTTAATTGAATGACCTAACACAAATAGTATTTGTCCGTCTGTATACATCCTCTTTGACACACTGAAAACAAAAAAAAAGAAAAGACATTGAAAGGAAGTTGGAAACAGTCCTCGATATCTGTTTTCCTTTGAAGAACAGCAGTTGCATTTCTGGGCACTTCAAAGTCACATACTTTAAGCAATAACAACATTCAAGATCAAGTGAATCTTACCTCACCTTGCTTTTAAGATCAGCTCTTTCACAAACACACACCAGAGACTAGATATACACATACTCATAGATTAACAAGTTCATCTTCAGTGAATCAGGCACTTTTCAGTGCTACAGATAGGTCACGCTTTCAATCAAATGACAAATTTCCAAGAGTTGTTTACAGTGGAAAAGCCATAATGAATTTCATTCACTTCTTAAAAGTTGTCAGTTTTGCAATAACATTCAATATGACATTTTCATTGCAATTCAAAGTTTGACAGGTGTCAACATTTCCTCAAGTTCCAGCCAAAATATAAATTACCATATCCGCCCATCAGAAAAGTTGAACCAAACCAATTCACCAACTGTAGTTCCTGTATGCAGCAATTCTGTATTTCAAATAGCCCAGGAACATAAATAATTGTTTAATTATTTAGCAGGATCCTCTTTTCCAGGTGAATGTAGCTTATTTTCTAGTGAAGTATATTAGGTTTAGAACAAAAAAACCAAAAAAAACCAAAAAACCCCTCAACCTCCCCCCCAAAAAACCTCGAAATCTCCGAAGCTTTTCTTAAAGCAAGGCAGCTAGAACAAACAAATCAAATCAGCAGGTCTTGTAACAAATCAGTCTATTCCACTTCTGTGTATTTTGAATTTCATGGCTTATTTGCTTTACTTTTTTGGCATCAACTCCACAGTGCAATGCCAATACAATATTTGTTTAAATGCCGTTTTATGCACATGCTAGTCAAACGCTTACTTTCAAATTCTTGTACATCCCAAGAGCCTCAGTTGCAAAAAAAAAAAAAAAAAAAAAAATTAAAAAAGAAAGTGAAGGGGATTGGCAGGGGGTGGACAAGTTTTTACAACTAGTCCCTCTACCTGTGGCTGTAAAAATATAAGCACGATGCGCCAATAAAATGCTAATTTCTATATGCTACAAAGTTTTCCAGCACCTGAAGCAGTACGAGAAGCGAGGGTTCTGCTCTAGGCAGACACAAGTTTCGCTGGCTCAGCCGGCGGTGCCCCCCCCCCGCCCCGGACATTTGCTCACCCGGGACATGCACCGGGAGGCCGAGCCCGGTGCCCTCCCGTGTCCCGGGCCCGCGCAGGGGACATCACTGCGCACACCGCACCCGCGACGGAGCCGAAGCCCCGGCCTGGGAAGTTTTGAAGCCCAGGTTAACTAAATGAATAAATAAATAAATAAATAACCCGTAAACATCGGAGAAGCCGGCAGCAGGACCACCGATAAATCATCCTAAACCCTCGCGCGGGAAAAGTCAGGTTTCCCAGGAAATGATGGCAATCACTTGAGGCAGAAAAGGCATCTAGATGAGCCCATCTCCCTCCCCTCCTCCCTGATTGTTTTAAAGCCACCGAGTCCAGAGCAAAAACTCTCAACTCTCTAAGTCCTTAATAGGATTGGAGTCCGGGTCTCTCCAAGCCGCTCCTCATCACACAGGGATCAAATTGCAGCAGGGAATTTTTTAAATTCCTCAGCAAATATACTTGTCGAAAGATTGCCCCTCCCGGGGGGGAATGACAAGAAGGAGAGAGGGTAACTTAATTTTTCTTTTTTTTTTTTTTAAATAAGGCAAACTCACTGCTGGCTTTGGGGAGCCCTGCTGTCCTCCGGGACCCAGGGCAAGGCGGTCCCGACAGCGGCCCGCGGCTGGGACTGTCACCGCAGCCCCCAGGAAAAACAATGGCCACGGAGGCACAGTCCCAGAGGGGTCTGGACGGGGAAAGGGGGGCGCACACCGGACACATGCGCGGCCGCATCCTCCCCGCTCACCTGCGAGGTGGGGGGGGAATACATGGGACGGGCCCCCCTCGGGCACCCGCTGCGAGGAGAGACCCTCACCAAATTTGTAGCCCCCCTCACCGTCCCCCCCTCCGCCCCCCCCCTCCCGCGCAGGGCAGCTCCGACAAAAGCGGTAGAAGAGAGGAAGAAAAAAAAAAAAAGAATAAAAAGCACAATGAAAAGACACAATAAGCAGCAACTTTACCCGAAAAGCGGAGCAGCAAGTTTTCAGCAGGCGAGCGGTTGCCGCGGAGCAGCGCTGCTCCTCCGGACCCCCATCATAAACTTGGGGGAGGGGGGCGTGGGAGGGACCTTCCCTCCGTCCTTCCCTTTTGTGCCTCTCCCCCCCGTGCTCCGCTCTGCTCCTCGCCAAAAGCTGCCGCGGATGCCGGCGGCGGCGCGGCGTTTTCCCCGCTGCTGCCGCGGAGAAGCTCCGCGGAGGCGGGCGGGGAGGGAGGGCTGGGGAAGGCCGGGGGCGGTGTGAGAGGTGCGGGGCGCTGCGGGGCGGCTCCTGCAGCCCATCAGCCCGGGCCGCCCGCGGGACACGGTGCGCACACGTTTACGTACTTTATATACATATACATATATACACACACACATGCATACACACGGGATGAAGTTGAGCAGCCTGTAGGAAGACGCTGGAGCGCTTTCAAGCCCTGACATAAGAGGACAACTGGCTGAAGGGTCTGTTTTCCCCTGCCCTTTAAGAAAAAAAGGGGAAATCTAAGCCTTCCAATCCTTTCGGCGCGGGAGCAGCTCACCGCTCCGGATTCTCTCTCTCTCTCCTACCCCCAGCCTATTTCATCCCGGATCGCCCCCTCGCCACGGCGAACCGCACCATTTTGGGTGTGGGGCTTTCTGGCGGGCGCGGTGGGATCCGCTCCACCGCCCCGGCCCCGCCGTGCCAGCCGGGAGCGGGCCGGCAGCCGACAGCCCCTCCGCACTCCGCTCAGCTGGAGCGCATCTGCAGCGAACCCACGCAAATCCCCCTTCCTAGGGGAAAGCCGCCCTCCTCCCCGAACAGCAGAAGTTCGGCCTGTGCAGATTCGCCCGCGCAGAGGCGGGGATGGAGCTGGGGGTGGTTTTCCTCCAACTTTGGTGGTTATTTTGCTTTTTCCCCGGGAGTTTGCGCGACTTTTCAAGCCCCCGCCCCGGCAGGGCTAGGGGCAGCAGAGCTCCGCGGAACATCCCCGTACCGCGGCCATATCCCTGCGGGAGCCAGCGCCCGCACACGGGCAGCTTTACCCGCCAGGAACATCTTGGGGGAAAAGCATTCATTAAAGACTGTTCCCAAAACACGATAAGCAACCTCACCGAAGCACGATAATGTAGGTTAATCCTCGTGGTTTGGGACCGAGGCTACGAGGAGGGGAAGAAAAATCTCCAAGAAGTGCCCCGCTCCCACCCCAAGTAGTTTTGTTTTTGCACTGATCTGGTGCGTTAACAGTAGCACCAATGAGAAACGCAGCATTTTGAACTTGGGCTTCGGCCAAGCTGGGCTTGTTTTTCGATTTGTTTTGGTTTCTTTGGCTATGGAATTTAACAAAAGTTTAAAACACAACCAGATGTTGTTGGGGAGGGTCACCGCGCCTGTACCCCAGAGCAAGCTCAAACTCGCCGTATCATCAGGGTATCTGACTCCGGCAGGATTATGGCCAGTACCATGGCAACCGCATGCCACATCAGCCCCCAGCTTCACTTTCAGTCCCTTGGGCAGTGTTAACATTTGCCAGTGGATTTGCCCGACACGCAACCCAGGTCCGGGCAAGTGGAAAATGAGCATAAACCACTCAGAAACCTTCCTCTTCTAGCCTCTGCAAAGCAACCTGGCTGGACCACTCCATACGAAAATTTTAATCCTAAAACCTGTTACCAATTTGTCTGAAAATTTGCACACGTCCTTTTTTCCTTTTTTTTTGGATGGCATTAGAAGGTTGGTATTTGACTGGTATTTGAGGGTGACAACTAGCTCCTCAAATCCCATTTATTCCATTCAGATAGCTTGGGGAGGACTGCGACACAACAAGTTGTTTTGCTGACCGCCAACACTGGAATGTTTTTTTGGTCAAAGTCTAGCATTAGTGGGCACCCACTCTCTCATCCAAAAAAATCCCTTTCCCTCTCCATGGCACACATGCACTCCGTGTTGGCACAGCAGCACAACCTTACCCTATGGAAGTGGATAATTCTGTGCTGAGAGGAGTTTCATTGCACCTACTACTGACGAGCACCATGCAAAGGAAAGGGGGCTTTGGTTACCAAAAGTAGGAACAAAACAAGTCTTTGATCTCCAAAAAACAAAGCCTGCATTTATTCCCAGGTTACTTTACTGGGGAAAGATGACCTGGCAGCTTGGGAGATGGGTTAAAATAAGAGGTTTTTGGATGGATCAAAAAGAGAAGCTGGCAAAAAATTAACACTAGATATGTTCTAAATTCCTGCTGCACAGTTACAAACACATGTACAATCCAGACTGTTGGCTAAGAACATATTGAAAATCAAAAGAAGGAAGCATTAAAGGATCAACTCAGAGTTAGGTAAAGAAGGACAGTTTTCCCTTCTAGAATTCACACATGTCAATCCTTTAGAAGATGGAAATTTTTAAGCCTGAATGGAAACTCCTCCTTTTTGTCTGAAGGATGACGGCTGGAGTTTTTTAAGAACTTTGAGTTGGCTTTTACATTATCTGCCTGCTGTAGCTCATCTGTCCTTCTCTCTCCTGCTCTGCTCATTGAACTGCCCTCTCTTAATCTTCCATAGGTGTCCGAGATTAAATAGACGACAGAATGACTGACATTTGGTATACATAAAAGAACCAAAATATGAACAAGGGGTCAAAGTGCAAATCTTCCCTCTGGTCTTCCCTCCTGCTCTTGTACAACTTGATAGGGATGAAACCAAGTAAGGATATAAAGATTTGACAACGTGCACTGACTATACCTTGTTGTAGCATGAGCATGTGGATATAGAAGATACATTCCAAAATGTGCAGGACTAAGGAAAGAGGGGTTTTTAATCACAATTTTAGAGAAAAAGCTCTCACAATGATAAAAGAGTGACATACCACCAGGTCCAGGATTGCTAGATCCAGGTCTGGGATCTGTCCCACTTCTGTTAGGTCAATGGAAAAAATCTGGAAGTTAGACTAGCCTCAAAAGGCACAAATGTGGCTGTTAAAATGTTTAATACAGTTCTGAAAGAGAGCTGTAATTTTTTATTAAAGTGTGTCTTTAAAGAAAGTTGTTGAAAAACCAATGGGGGTGCTCCATTCTGCTCTGTTCATGTCTATAGGACTTATTTCTATAAATCTTCATAGATCCTTATAATAAATTAAAAGGCCCATTTGAATATTCCAAAGGATACTCACAGGTAAAAGCTACCAGAAAAAAAAATCACATTTAAATATGTTTCTCTTTTTGAATGTAGAAAATAATTACATGTGGGATGATCACTAGGAGAGAGAGGCCTAAAACCATGTTTCACGCAACTCATATCTTTATGATGTCTGGTTTAAGTCCAAGTGGGAAGTAGTACATGAGCAGTTCTGCCCTGATTTAAACAGCTGTACCAGCTCTGGGGTCAATGAAGTTGCACTGAACCTGAATGCAACTCATATCTGTTGCATATAATTAATCACAATGATATTTAATGAATTAATAATGTCATGTGCAATGCTGGCTCAGAATTTTACTAGGAGAATGGGAAAGATTTTTTGGCACAGTACATTACCTTATTTTTTTTAAAGTCACCCTGTTACCTGAGGTAAAACGTAACTGTGGGTAGACAATGAGACAATACTCATGGGGATGATATGCAGCTCTGATTCCTATCTCCCTCCATGTATGTGTTGTTTCTTGTTTAAAGCTTCAGTGTTAAGTTTCTCAAGGCAGGTGCCATCTTCCTGCATTCTACATTTTGATTAAACCTTATTTTATTTTTCCTCTCTCCAAAGTATAACTTCAATGCTAATTTCCTGATAGTTGCTGTGTTTTTTTGGTTTTTTGTTTTTTTTTTTTTGGTTGTTGTTGCACTGGAAGGATCCGTTCTTACCAGGTTTAATCTATATTGGATCATGAATATTTAGTTAATACCATAAACTCCTCAAAGGTTTTTCCATTATTACAAAACGATACTTCCATGCTACATCAGCAAAAGAGGCACTACTCTTATTTACTGCAAAACCAGCCTGGAAACCTGCCTTTCAGTTCAGAGAGCATGCAAGATCTTATTCAACTTTAAACACAAATTGAAATGCCCCGCTAAAACAAGACCTTATACACACGACTACATACACTGAAATTACTGCTCGTAAAATGATAAGCAAACCATTTGAACGGGCATTCACCATGAACTAAGGATATACATGCCATCCATTACCTGTCTTAGCAGAAGGACAGAAGCTTCTTCAAAATGCACAGAGTCTGTCATGTCTGCACAGTTTTCAAGAAGTGTCGCCCTTGTGGCTACTCTTGCCAGACCCAGCCTGATGTTGGACGGTCAGAGGTCCCTTCCCTCACTCAGGTCTGAAACAGAAAGCACAGTTTGCTCTGAGACTAGCAACTCCAAGCTCAAACACCCAAATTACAGAAAGTTTAATGTGAAAAGCTCGGGGATGTGTTATGTCTCTTACAGTGTTTCCAGTTGTGGAAAAGCAGCAGTAAATCATGCTTATGTGGGGAAAGGAAAACAAATGACACTGCAGAAGCATTGCTCTTTGGCATGGATGTGAAAACAAAATGTGCAGCTTCTGAGGGATGGTCTTTTCTCATGAGACTTTGCAGTTTCCAGTTCTTTATTTTTCTTCTCCCTGCCCTTCTAACTGCAGCCCCCTCTGCCAGCCAGGAGATGGGCCACAGGGCTCTGCCTGCCTGGGAATTTGAAAAAGGGCTCCTTCTGGGCTTCATCTGTCCCCAGCAAAATGCTTGATTTGATGAGGAGGCAGATAACAGTTTTCTTGCCCAGGGTTGATTTGGTTACTCAAAGTCTGTTGTCTTCTTAGAGGGAGGAGAAGAGAGCAGGGAGTGGGATGCACACAATACTAACTGGGATACCTGTAAGTGGCATCGTGTGAAGAACTGCAAACAACAGCAACATACAGAAAGCAAAACTCGGCCATTGATATGAAGTTAATGAGATTTGTTGGAAGCTATGTTTATATTTCATGAGGGAAAACTAAGGAGAAGACTTTTCATTCTACTCCAGGAAGAGAAAATTTGTTAGGTTTTGCAGAAAAATAGAAATCTCTGTCAGTACAAAATGTATAATCTGGTGCTGCACACATTATACTACGTTACATGTACACACTGTGTATCAGTGTATATATACTGATGAATTATTTGCACTGATTTGCCCTGATGTCAGACTGCTGAAACATTATCTGTTGTGGCCAGTGACTTTAGTAAAAGTTTTTGCTTTCCCCCAGCCAAAAAACTTTATGCATTTAACCTTTATAATTCTATAAGTATTAATTAGGATTTCTAATACTTATCTCATCCAAGGCCAGATAAAGAATCCCTGGTAAAGCTGTAAAGGAAATCCCAATTCACAGACCCAAATTCAGTCTACTAGATAATGCTGTCTCATGAAGAAATCCTTTGCCAGAGCTTCTTTTTTCTGCCCTGATTTAAGGGTATATAAATAATTCAAAACCATCTCACCTTATTTACTTTTGTAAATCACTTTTCTAAGTCTTTTGGAGGAATTACAAATCTTCTAGATGGCATTTCAGCAAAAGCATGAACTGTTGTGCTAGTCCTAGTTTTAGGAGGTTGTAAAGGAATAAAAGGATTAGAAATAGAATATGACCATATCATCCACATCTCAGACTTGTTGTGTACTGAGGACCCCTTTCTCAAGATAACATCTCCAAGGGTTTCAGAACAATAGTCAAAGTTGTATAAATCCTAAGAGTTTCAGAAAGGGCTCCTATTTTTCAGTATTCAAATTTTAAGAGATAGTCTGCCTTCTTTGAAAATGAGATGTCTGTGAGTTATCTCGAATAAGGCATCCAAAGTACACATCCTTTACTGTAAATCTTGACTAACATCTTATGGTGATGAGCAAAGAATGTGGACACAGGTGTATGAAACTGCTGCCTGAACAGCATGAAGTGTCTGAAAACTCTATCAAGCCAATGTGAATATCCATTACATTTGCTGGATAAATGAGTGACACCAACATCTGGCATCAGAAGGACCCCAAATCCCTAAATAACAGCCCTCCTATGTACTGCCCGCAGAGGTCCAGCAGAGTTTTGCTGAAGAGACAAGTAACGTTTGCAATCATACGTAATATATTTCAAATTGGTTATATTGTTTATAGATTGCTTATGTCAAAACTGGTGAATTCTCCCGTGTGCTTTAGGATTTATGCATTCTAGTTCTTTGAAAGGTTTGTTCTTATTTGTTGCTACCTGCAAAAATATATATCTTGGCCCCAATTCACAGTGGAACAATGTTAGGTCATTATTCCTTGAATTGTTAGGCTGTAAAGAAGCAATTTCTCACTAACCTGTGACACAGGAAATTGTGATTCTGATATCAGGTCATTGCTGGAGTTCCTTTTACAACAATCTGTTTTTCTGTCAGCAAATGACATTTATGTATTATTTCTAGAAAGTGTAGGCTTCAGTATTTTTGTATGTATACATTCAATATTTCTCTTCTGCCTCTTATTCTGCATAGCCCAGACTTTTAATATATGATTCAATGGATAAATAAATATATTTTGATTGATAGTGCAAATACCTGGCAGCTGAAACTAGTGCTACCTCAAAGTGCTTCTCAGAATAGTTGAGTTTCCTGCTTTTGTTTTCACTGAGATTTCTTTCATAAAGCATTGCAATGAATGATTAATGCTTGGATACCCCTTTTCTCTAGATTTGCTGCTGAACTTAATGTTTTACTTAGTGCTCTGCATGAAAGGAACACAAACCTAACTGCCACCGTGGCAAGATTCTACACCCTATTTAATTGGGTTTGGTGCTAGGAACCACTACAATCACTGGTGAGCTTCAGAACTTCCTTTTGTGAGAAGAGAATAAATATGTTTTACCAATATAATGCAGGCTAATGCAGTTGTTTTATTCTACTCATTTGAAATTGGGTAACATGTAAAACATTTGACAGATGACAGTGTGCATATGTTTTACCAATAAATATGCATATTGACTACACAAGAAGTGGTTTACTAGCAGAATAGGTTTTACATATACTTAGGGAACTGATGCTATAAAGTTACACATCCACAGAGACAAAAGTTATCTCCATTGAAATGCACACAGCATCAAACCTTTGCACATAACTAAAGCACTTCTCTCTTTCTCTGCAATTGGTTTTTAGGATAAAATGCACAGATAGGTAGTTCTATAACACTGATATAATTTCTTTCTTCCAGAATGATCCCAGACATTTCCAAAACAGAGCCTAAATCCTGCTGGCTGTACACACAGGAGGTGATCTGTACATGTCTCATGGACTAAGCAAATGTGATAGAGTCCTCAGTGGTAGGTAATATATGTACTACGTCACATAGCCATGCACAGGATAAACGTGCAGCTTCTGTACATTAGAATCACACTGCAATATTAAGTGTCTTTGTCTTAAGTGCAGTAGCTATTTAATAATCCAAGACAATTTAGGTCTGTTAATAACTTTATAGAACAATGGCATTAACAGAAGGTGACTAGCAAGGACCATATAAACTTTCACCAAAAGTCTGAAATTAATTTCTACCACCTCCTAACCATTCACTCATTTCAATCCATTGTTTCTGATGCATGGATTCAAATAAAGTTTTCCAAAACAGAATGATGATTACAACATTTATACTAATAAACAAACCAAGACCAAAAAAATTCCATCCTTAATGTCTTCCAAAATTTGGAGTGAACAAATGCTACAAAATATACTGTAGTAGCAGTCTTACATGCAAGGAGAATAGAGGTTAGGCTACTGTAGTTTATTAATCCTTGATTTCCTCAGAATCAGCAATCAAATAATTATTTAGCATCAAACATGGAGAAAAAAAATCCCATTATATTATGTTGATATAAAAATGAGGAGTAAATCTGGTTCTTTGGTAATATGACCTCTTAATAGGACAATTAATCTTCTATCATCACTGCAAAATTCTCAATTCCAGCTGTCAGAGTTGATATGATACAACCTAAATACTAAATGTAACATGGTAAGAATGACAGAAAAATGTGGGCACCAGGCTGAGAATCTAATCTACTGCTCTTGGCTTCTTGTGTATCAATGCAGAGGGAGAGACTTGTGCACAAACCATGTCAGAGCATGTAAGTCAGCCTGTTGTTGTGAATCCCTCTTTGGAGAGCTGTGCTTTCCCCCAGCCACCCAGGCAGCCCCAAGGGGAGCTGAGCTTACCCCAGCCAGGTGTTTATGGTATGAACACCTCCATACTGACCATGCAGATTGTAATCAATGCAAAGAACAACATTCCTCTCTTCAAAGATCATCTGGAGATGTTAACAACCACTCAATAAAGCCCAGTAGTCCTGATTTATGAATACGTTCCAAATATCAGAAAGAACACTGTTTAAAGTCCTTCTGTCATTTGGTTGCAGCATCCCTAAGCAGCATTAGTGTCCCCCAGAACTGGGCTGATAACTCATGGGATCTGGTACAGCTCAACAGTTTGCTGAATCCTGAGACTTCTCTCAACACCACTCCCACAACTTGCCTGAAAACCACAGTGTTCTGAAATGAACACACTTAACCCAGCAAACATTTTCTACACCACTAAATTACATTTTCCTCTTCTGACCACACAAGAATAAACCATGGTAAAAGTAATCAGGTACACCTGGAAGGATTGTCCTTGCCCAACCTTTTCCTAGGCTTTCACAGACTGTCACAGTCTGAAGTGTGTGACACCTTTGGAGACCAAGACAAGAGAGTGAGTCTACAAAGTATTACAGCACAGCACTTTCCACTGGCCTGGGTTGGGTCCCTCACCCCCCCAGGGGTGTTATGCACAGACCACCTCTGGTTCTTTCCAAATGCTCTCTGGCCAATGCCCATTTTCTCCAGCTTTTCTTAAGAGTTAACTGCTCAGGACAAAGTGATTTAATTAGGTTCTGGATGAATCCAGAGAAAAACACAAAGCAAACACAGTAAAAAGCTAGAGCTAATGTAACCTGAGACAGTGCATACTCTGTAGTCAAAAAGTAGAAAGCTCAAACTGTGTTGTAGGAGAATAACTCAATCAAGGAATGACGCAGGCAGAACCACGAGAAAGCCCACAATAAACAAAACTTGCAGTTCAGAAGACCACAGAGAGCCCTGGGTCTTGCAAGGGTACAGTCCCTGAGGAAATGGGCCATCCTAGATACAACACTCTCCTGGGAGCGAATAGCTCCAGCCACAAGTGTGGTTCAGGGATTGCACAATTTGCAACTGAACTGCTGAGCTGTGGTCACCTTCCCACAACCACCTTCGAGAAGAGTTCCTGCAAGCTGCAAAACACTCAGCTGGAGACAGCTGAGCAGAAGGTACAGCAGAGGCTCAGAGCACTGATGTTTGATTTTCTCTGGTGATTGTCACTGGAATCACTGAATAGTAAGTAGAAGAGGGGCTCACAGGCTTCTAGCGCAGGTGCCAACAATACAGTCACAGAAATCAAAGAGCAGCTTTGAACAACTCTAATTAACACTGTTAACAGTTCAGCAAGGGGAACTCAGCCTCCTGAAGTACAGCCAGCAAAGTGGAACGGTTTAGTGACATTCAGGAGGTCTGCATGATGCTGTGTGGACTTTTACTGCAGAACATCTGGAAGAGGGGCTGGAAAGTAGTTACATATATTTTTTTTAAATCCATTTCCCTAGGTTTGAATCAGCAATCACATTTCTTTGACGGTTTCAGTTTCCTGAAAGGGTACACCAATTTTTGTTCCTACAAAAAAGGTTTGTAAGATCTTTTAGAAACAAAGCAGTCAGAGGCCCCTCCTTGCACTTCATCTAAAGGATGCCCAAGCAAACACTGCCTTCTCACGTCGTGCTGGGGCATCGTTCTCAATGCTGAACCAGCAGGAGGATTGCCACCAGCTGAGTCACCAAGCCCACTTCCTGCAGCTCCTCTGTGGTCCTTGAGGTATCCAACTCCAGAGCAGCACTGACCTTGTCTCACCTCTGAGGGTTTTTGAGAGCCCAGCACAAAGATATTTCCATATGGGCTATTCTCTGAGGGGCTCCTTCATTCATGATAAACTTCATGGTTCCACTGCAATGTGTAAAGGGTTATGAAGAGAAGGAAGCACAGTAGGTATCTCCCTGGTATGGAAATCACATGTATAAAGATGATTTTGTAGCACCCAGCACAGACACAGTTAAGCAGCAGCTCAGTTGTGGTGCAGTGCATAGGAAGAGTACAAAACCCACAAGAGGCAGATCTGATGGAGTGAGCTATGGGGATGCTCTCAGATAAGCAGCAGGAAAATCCTCCGAAGCTTTCCATCCTGTGTTCTCTGTATATACTACATCTGCTCCAGAACGATGAAAAACTATTTTAGGCACATTTTATAGAGTTTTTAAAAATGTTATTGGGACTATATTTTGTATCCCTTTGCCAGTAAAGCCAGATGACTGCACCATGGGCTAGATCTCCAGATGGTTTAAATCATGGGTCTTGCTCTAATTTGCTCCAGCAAAGGATCTGGCCCCATGAGTCTAACTACACGAGGTAGATGGAGCTATAAAGAATGTGCCAAATGAGCTAAAATAGCTTTTCTAAAAATAAATACCACAACAGAACTTCCAGTGCTACACATAGGCATTAGTTCTGTCAAAATAGGGTTGCCAATCCCAGGCATTCAAAAATCATGAGTTGGACATAAGATTGGCTTTAAGCAAACCCACAAGATTAAAAAGAAAAAAAAGCAAACAGTAATATCTATGTATCTCTTTTGGTTTGCACTCTTGAGCTTTTTGAGTCTTCAGGACAAACATTGGTCATCTTTTAAAGCTTGCTTTGTTTTTTTTTTTCTTCTTTATTCTTTTCCCCCCTTGGAAGCAGCAGGGTTAGAAACTTGCTGCTAAGAAAAGAATGTTAAAAAAAGAGAGAGAGAGAGAGAAAGATTCTCATGTAATTGCCTGACTCCAGAAACTAAGCTTTTAAGAAGAATATCATGAGACTCATGATAAAATCATGAGGGTTGGCAACACTATTAGTGAGCTGGAAATGATATAAAACTCCCACTTCTGCAGTCTATGAAGTATTGGACTTTTAGTTACAGGCTTTTTATGCACAGAAAACCTGTCACTGCCATATAACTGGGCTTTTCATTGCCACAGGTCTTCAGATTTCCATTAGATCAATTCACATGGTTTCTAGGGACCTTCTGTTTGCGTGTAGTCAAAAAATATTTGGCAACAAAAGACCTGCAGCAAATTGCAGATGGACACAAATGGGAATGGGCTTTAAGTAGGCTGGGAGCCTGAAGGAATGGCTACATCTGGGGGAAATGAAGTATTTCCACACGGCTGTATTTGCTGGACTTGTACAGCTCTCTGAAGAGCCAAACCTTCCCCCAGGGATGGATCAGCAAATCCACTTTTTACATTGACAAACTAGTAGGATCCCGAGGCAGGGAAAGAACAAACAAACCCAGAGAATTGCTTTGGCAACTTGACATCTACAAAATGCAAGGAAAAGATTACCATGTAAAAGGTAAGAAAGCTCCCTGCAGCATGGGGCACCAGGATTGTCCTAATTATTGCGTCCAATCAGCATTAATGCATCACAAGAGCAGTAATTCAAATTAGATGTGTGAAGAAGTGAGATCACCACCTTTCAAGATATGGCCAGTTCCAGGCATCATTCCTCCCCCAAAAAAGAAGTTGGGTGACCTTTTTGTTTCACAGTACAACAGGTCAGTCCAGCTGTAACAGGCTCCAATTAACTCTGTGAGATGTCAAGGTCCTTACCTGGGTCGCAGGAGAGTGGTAGGTTGCTCCATGCCTTTGAAAACCTATTAGGAAGCATTGATCCTCTCAAATTAAAGTTTGAAAGACTTGCACTAGAGTTAGGAAAACAGATACAGATAGGTGTGAGTACGTCACACCTCTCTGGGATTGTTAGAAGGCCCCCACTGCTGAAGCAACAGCACATGACAAAGCTAACACATCCAGAAGAGTAATTTGCTATTAGCCTTTGTATGTAAAGATCACACGTGCTTCTTTAGAAGTGAAATTTCAGGTGCCAGTGGCTACTTTGTGGCTAATGGAGCTCAAATCGCCATCAGCGTTTGAGCTGGGCATGAGAAATCTGTGCTGCGGTTTTAGATGGAGAGACCTTGACACTTAAACAGCTCACCCACTTCCTCAGCACAGACTGCAGAGCCAGGACAGCACTATAGCAGACTTAGTTACTGGTGAGAGGGAAGCTACCAGGACCAACTCTGATCAATCTTACACCAAAGTAAAGCAGGAAAAAGTCCATTAAACACAGTGAATGACACTAGCACAAGCCCATCCCCCGCAGAATTTCTCCAGAGGAGAAAACCTGGACCCAACTGAAGTGTCCTGTGACTCAAGGTCATCTGTAATAGTTTATGGGTTTGAGTGAAACAAGAAAAATCTGGCAGTTATAGCATAGTTTGCTTTGACTTGTGAAGCCTGAACTGGAACTGGAGAACCTCATGCAAGCACAGGAGCATCAGGACTGCAGAATTTACTGCTTGGACTGTTTGAAGTCATAGACCTGCTCTAGTGAGGGGAACTCTCCACTTGCAAGGGAGAAGGGCACTGAAAAACTCTGGAATATGAAACCTGGAGAGCTACCAGCTTATAGAAAGTAGGTTCAATTCCTTTAGCATTCAGAGAGAAAAAGTATTTTTTTGTGTCGTAGTGCTGGACGTTTTGAGATGCCCTGTGTCCAGAAATCCCAAAGAGCCAAAACACACATATCCTACGTCTGTACAAGAATGGTTTGGCCAACACACTCCTTCCTGAGGAGCCCTGGATTAGCTGTGTAGGTCCTGAGGAGCTGCACAGTGCACACATCTGTTGTATGCACATCATCTCTCAGGAACCATGCGTCCTGCTGTAGGGATACTGAAATGTCAGACTGATGTCAGGTAGGAACTATAAATAAATAAACGAATTTGTTAAATTCTAAACAAATTGTTGAAGAGTGCATCACACTCTTACAATGTTTTCTCTGTACATGAAACAGTTCAACTGCAAAGCTGGCAAGTAGACGATGCTCAATTAACGGATAAGAATGAGGATTTCAACTATGACAATCTGCCATCTAGTGGGAAAGTTAAAATCGCACCTTAACCAGGCACTGAGAGGGCTAAAAATAATATCTTTCCAAACCTAGCAAGAGTGGATGGCCTATTTAGGAAAGTAGGAGATGCACAGGCAAGATTCTCCATGGATAAATAACCCTCGGTTGGCATTTTAATCTCCCAAGGGCAGTGGATCTGGCCATAAATGTATAACATGTGTATATAACATGTATTTATACCTTATATGATGCTCATAACATTACTTATGAGTGTGTCTGCTCTTGTGTATTTACAATACAACTAGCCAGAACTTTGTTAGAAGTCACTATGCAGTATGCCATTGATTTGATAACTGAGCACGGCCTAAGTTAACTTCTAGCTACCCAACAACAAAATTTCATAGAACCAAGAGAGACTACACATGTTTTCAGAGCAGTCCTAAGATGTATATGCAGAGCTAAGTTTCCTCACAGGATTCTGTATCATTCTGCTGCCAGCAGCTAAGTGATGCTGACCAGTGCTTACAGAGACCCGGGCACATGTTGCTAACTTCTTTCCTAATAGTAAAGTATGCCCACCACTTCCACACACCCCCTACCATATTTTGGCATGCAGAATGGCAGGAACCTGGTGTACAACATGTTGTTGATTAGCATCCTGGGGAACATACCACCATTTTGAAGCACAGGAAATCTAATTCCCAGGATACCCCTGAAGAGAGCAACTTTTTTGGGTGGGAGACACCACTGTAGCTGTGGAAGGTACTACTTTTGGAGGGAGTTGTTTAGGAGGGACAATCCATAAGGGTCAGCACTTCCAAAGAAGTGTCCAGCTTTTTCTTTATGGTAAGCATATTTGTAGAAGTTTAGTGGTAACACTGGTTGTTTGCAGTGGACCATCATGTGCATTTCTGGCATCTTTGGAATTGCCTTTCAGCTGCTGATGGTGGGCTTTTTTTTTTGCCTGACTCTGGAAAAAAAACCAGGTAGCACCAAATCACTTCTCAGTTCTCTTACACATCACCAACCAGGTAATTCCCTCCCCTGTGGCCAGGGTATTCAGAAGGGAGCTCAGAGTCTGACTTTAGGTCTAGTCAGATCTGGTTAGTTTGTTTGCTACTATTGGTTTTATACAGATGTGCAATCCCATGCCATGAGAAAATGTTTCTTTAATGTCTGGCTCTTGTTTATTTGTTCTCTACAGGACACAAAAAGACTTTTCTTAGAGTGAAGCTTCAGTCATTAGTTTACATGAAAATATAATTGTTCTAGGTCCAACTCTGCCACCTCGTGGTAGATATTAAAAGGTATTGTTTAACCTTTCATAATTCTGGTGATAACTATATATACTGGATATAAAATATATTTGGTAAAGAGCCATAAGCTTGTACCAGCCTTCCAGTAACTGAAAGAGGCCTATAAGAAAGATGTAGAGCAACTTTTTACAAGGTCGTGGAGCAACAGAATGAGGGGGAATGGTGTTAAACTGAAACAGGAAATTTATAGATTAAATATAGGGTAATCATGCTGAGGGTAGTGAGACACCAGAACAGGTTGCCCAGAGAAGTTGTGGATGCCTATCCCTGGATATGTTCAAGGCCAGGTTGGATGGGGCCCTGAGCAAGTGACCTAGTGGAAGGTGTCTCTGTCCATGGCATGGGAGCTGGAACTTTCATCCCAAATCATTCTATGATTCTACCGTTGTAAAGTATTTATAGTAAATATTCTTTTCTGCATCACTAGGAATGCCTCCATGCTTCAATGAGATAGGTTAAAAAGTGAATTACCTCTGAAGCTGTTAGCTTTACATTTTGTCTTGGGTAATGAAAGACTGACATTTGTTTCACATTTGTGAGGATCTGGCTTGTAGTCAGGTTCACTTCCCAGTTCTCATGCAAAAGTCCCATGCTGCACTGTTTGGATTATAAACAGGGGAGCATTTAAACTCAGGCAATTACTTTTCCTCCTCACTGAGGTCTAGGTAGGAGCCAAGTTTTGAACAAAGCAATTCAGTAAATTATATGCAAAAATTATTATAAAGCAAAGAACCATTTAAACCTTTTGGAAAACAGATATTTGCACAGTGCCAAGAGTCAACTCAAAGTAGTATCCTCTATGAAACCCATTACCTAGCCTGTCTCCCACACTGGGAACAGACACTTCAGAGGAAGGAGGAAGAAACCCTGCTTTCAAAGACGGACTCATCTTGGTCTTTTTCTCCTTCCCTGTACAGCCAGGAATTGGCAAGCCATGGAAAACAAACACCTTGTTTTCACTGTGAGTTGCAGTCACACCTAGTGTAGCAACATGAACTTCTGTTCACCCTGTCTCACCATTCAGATCTCAAGTGAAATGAAATCTCTTGAAATGACATCTTGACTTATTCAGTATCTGAAGAAGCCTCAGCTTGGTCTCCCCCCCATCTGATAAAGGATTGAAGTGCTGATGCTCTGTGTGTCAAATGAAACCACTGTAGACTAGCAGTGAGCTGAGCTCCAGACATGGACCTGAACATCTCCGTGCCATATTGAGTTTGGGTGAGTCTCCAATCACCACATCCACAACATCCAGAGTGATTCAAGAGACCACCACCTTGTCAACCTTCATTTTCATCCTCTCTGCCCAGTGCTCAGATATCATTAATGCGCTTGTCCCAGCTAATTTCGTTAGGACACCTTCAATATTGGCATGCACATCCTTTTCAGATGTTGTGAGGCACTAGATTTGGAGTTTTGGTTTGAAGCCACATCAAATTGTATCAACCTTTTGACTATGCAAACGTAAATGGAAAGTTCTAGTTCAACCCTTCCCATTCCTTTCCTTTTTCTCACCTTTGCATTCTTCTACTACAATAATTTATGCATTTAGAACTGCAAAGTCATGAACGAACCAGTAGACAATATAAGGTGTCACAAAGGTCTTGCAAATTAGTGCCTTATATCCAGTCAACCTCATCTCCTACTTCCCAGTCACATCAAATTGTGAACTTTGTCCTCCCGTTTTCCTACCTGCTGCAGCAACTTGTATCCTGCGGCACCTTGGAGGAGGCCAAACTTGGCAGCTGAAGAAGCCAGATGTCAGGATCTACAAAGACAGTTTTCAGCAGTGGCAGCTGCTTGTCAGATCACATTCCCCCGAAGGCTTGTGTTTGGCTCTGATGGTGTATCTGTTGGTGGCCATGGCTGGTCTTCCTGAAAGTCATATGTGGAATCAGCTCCCAGTGGGAAACTCAAGTTTCTTCTCCTGAAAGGCAGTCTCTACTGATTTGCAGTTCTGGGAAAACATTCTTTCTTTTTTCTCATGTTCTCAGAAATAGTTTATGTTCAGTTTGTATAAAACTGAATTATTAAGAAAGGCAATTTTCCATAAATTTTAAAGAACTTACCTCTTTAAAGGAGAATGAAACCCCCTTTATATGTGTATTTTCAAATGTTAATTTCCATAATAAAACTATATACATTCGTATCTATAAAAGTTTTTATCCATGGTTAGGAATTGACTTTGGGATATTTATGATGGGCATTGATTTCAATTGAAGCAGAGGAAACTGAGACAGATCCTTTTGAACCTAAACACTCCAAAGCACTTAAAAGAGTCTTTGGTTATGAGATTACCTTGCAAACACAATGATCAAACAAGGCTTCAGAATGACACATTGGAAAAGTCAGCATTTACCCACAGATTGAAAATATTTGAGACAATCTCTGTCACAAAGTAAACCAGGAGACCTGTGTCATTAAATGAGACTTCACCTTGAACTCTGAGTCAGGCAAACACCATGTCTGTCTTCAACTACTCTTCCTCCTTTTCCTCTGGGTAGGTCTATCAGAAGATGGCATTTTCTACTGCTGCTGGCACTGCTCTTGCTGTGTGGGTATTGGTTTGGTGGCTGGTCACAAACCTGGGATTCAGAGTTTTGGCTGCTATTGCCTGTAAAAAGAGAATAGCACACTCACAAAGCGGGTACAGTGTTGATGAAATCCTTAACCACAGTGGTGCTAAGGGCCCTGTAAATATCCAGTTTGATGGCTTATAAGAACAGATGCCATGAATTGAGAGGAACACAGCCGTATTCCTGTTCTATGTTCTACCAGGGAAGGATGTCAGGTCCTGCTCCTGATCCTTGTGACTGTCACACCTCAAGGGAGCACTGTTACCAGCCTCAGCAATTCCTAAGGAATTGTATGCTACAGTGCATACCTGAATGTCTAAGTCATCTTTCTGTCAATCATACCCTCTCTCTGTCTCAGACCCTTCTTTGAACAGTGAATTACATAAAAAATATGTGATGTAAAGACATTTAATTTCAGATTTGAAATTTATGCTCCTTGAAGCTTATGAAGTGTTCCTCTTCAGGATTTGAGGATACAAGGCACAGAGCATACCTTGCTAAATTTCCATTTGCTTAGGTCAGATCCTTCTTCTCCTGGGAACTTTTAACTTCTCTTTCTGCCTCTCTCTGCCCTTGTTAGAATTTTTGGATTTTCTGTCAGATGCCATTGCTCACTGAAAATACCACTGGTGCTGAATGTGAGGCAGCATACAGGCTCTTAATAAGGATCCTGTAGGTCAACTCAAATACATGCAGATTACTAAAGTTAAATCTGGATAATTTTGCTAGATTAAGAGAAATTTCACAATTGTTATGGTTACTTAAGGAGCCAATATCTGACCCATCAGGACCTGCCTCATTCAGTCCCCTGGTAGCATAACTCTATGTACAGTCAAAAACTTTCTTTTTCACATTTCGACATCATTCTCCTGCCTTCCCTAAACACAAAGTTTTCTGAAATAGCCTCATTTGAGTTAGCTGTGATGATGTGAACTGTGCTGTACAGCTCAGACCAGCTGATCGAGACATCACTTTTGTGTATTAGCTTTACAGCTACTGTGAACAGCAGCTTAATGACCACCATGAAAGCTTTGTGGGTGAGTTATTGTAATTACATTAAACAAGAGACATGGGGAAGCCCTGGCATGCAAAGAGGAGTTTCAGAGGTGCCCTGCTGCCTGCTCGTGATGACAGTCACAGCGGTTGCGGGGGGCTGGAGGCTGTCCTCTAGCACCAGGCTCCTGGCATTGATCCCACATGAACCTTTGCTTTGACTCCAGAGAAGAAGTCATACACCATCAGCATTGCAAAAGCTGCAGGATCTCCTCCCCTGTCTCTCAGGTGTACTGTCTCACTGCTGGCGGTATCTGTGTGGGATCAGATGAGACTTATTGATCCATAGCACATGGACATAGTTAAGGAATCCAGCTGATTCCTTCTCGTTTCCTCCAGGCCAAAGGGATGTTCACCCACGGTTTATGTCCTACCTGCAAGGCAAGTGAGCTGTATTGCTGGTTAACAGCTCTGTTCTCTTTAAATCAGTGCTGCTATCATCAGGACAGATAGTTACAATTTTTCTTCTTATGTCAGGGCATCGGCATAGAATTGTAGGGTTTTTCCTGCCTGTGTTGCACTTTTGCTACACATAACTGGTGACTGCCTTGGAGACCCGGGCGGGGACAACCCCAGACCAGGCAGTAGATGGCACCAATGTACAGCAGTTACAGCATGCACAAAAACAGTCATAAGGAAAAAAATTCACACTACTCTTTCTGTTTCCAGCCCTTCTGTTTGATCTTAGCTCAAAAATATCTTTTCTAATGATAATTTCTCCATAGTAAAACCCAGATCCCTGCACCCTCAGGTGTAAGCACAATTAAGACTCTCTCTGATCAGTTTTTCTCTTTTCTACTTCAATTAATCATTCTAAAAAATCAGCACAAGAGTTAGGAAGCAGGATCTCCTCATTTCTGCTTCATACCTGTAGAGGATTACTAACATCCTATATTCCTCTCTTCCTAACTGCTAAATCTGGTTCATAGTCAGGGTATCCATGCACAGACCAAAATTTCAAGCTGACAACCAGATTTGAGTGTGGAGGGAACTTCTTTGGGAGGGGTGTTGTTGGATTCCACTCCCTCTCTGTACCCTGGTCTATAATCTGCTTCCCAGGAGCCATCGGTGAGTTCTCTCCAATGGAGGTATTTGGCTATCACATGGACTTTGGACGACAGCAAGAACGTCTCTTTCTTGTTTTTATCCTGCAACATGTTATAGTTTCAACTTCACACCCTTTACTCCTGCTCTTTAGTTTCTTACAATATTTTATGGCCTGTGATGTAGATTTCTATACAGGAGAAAGAGGGACATATAAACCTTTAAAATCTTGATGTATGTTAATGTGGTTGCCTGGGATTGTTGAGGTCTGTCGCGATCCAATTGCTTCTTTAGTCTTAATTTCTTGGTGCACTGGAGATTGCCTTGCATTTTGCTTACCTGTACTCATAACTCAGGTCTAGATCTGCAACAGGATGAGGATACTCTTGTCTTCATGGCTTTATTTACAAAGGGGAGAACAAGGCAATAGAGTCCACAGCACTGTCCTATATACCTCTTGAGTAATTATGACCGTGCCATTTGCCATCTTTGCTCCCCTCCCGCCCCTCACCTTCTGTAGTCACTCGAGGTTCAAATCTGGGCTACCAAAACTAAGCATCTCCCAACTCTGTAATGTCCACATTAGGCAGACTCTTTGTATTTACAAAGGGGTTCCACCTGAGACCTGCAGAGTCACAGTTTCTCCAGAGAGAGAAAGAACAAAACCTCTAGAGTTGCAAGAGACTATTCTGACTACCATATATTTTAAAGTATTTCAAAACATTATTTCTATAGAACAGATCATTTTTGTGAAACTTTAAAATAGTGATAAAAAACCCACAAGAAAACCCGGCAAGCTGTCACTGTCCTCCTACAGCTTTTAGCCAGCTCTTCTTTTTGATAAACTCATTACTGGCCCTATATAATTCTCATATTCCCAGCAATTGTTCAGTTTTGTCTGCCCCCTTCTCTCCTACTCTAATTCCACTCACAAAAGAGTTTTTTTCAAGGAACTTAAAGTTTTAAGAATAAGTTTTAGCTATGGTGTTGTGTCCACCTGAGTTTATTAGAAGGTGAGATCCCTTTGCTTAACTGAGTCAGAATAACCTTATTTTGAATAACATTAAGGTACTTGAGGGGAATCTCTTTGGCTCAAGAAGACAAATCATAAAAGACTTAAATTCTCAGTGGCCTCTCCAATAGTTCTGAAAATCCTGCTCTGTGGGGATTACCAATGGTCCAGTAGGCACTACAGAGAAATTTAGGAGACAGAGGCTCTCTAGAAGCACTGATTTCTATTCTGTCCTTGTCAGAATTGCTTAAATCTCTGCAGTCTCCTTTCCTCATCTCCCCTTCCTTTCCTCGCCAGGGTGCAGTTACGAAACCAGAAGTAAACAGTCAGATATTTGCTCTGTGTTAATAAAATCACATATAGGTTCCTTCATCCCCAGTTCTAAAGACAATAAAGTAAAATATTTGTGAAGAATTAAAATACACTTTGTTCTGAAACAACCTTGAAACCCAAAGAAGGATTTCAGATCAGCATGTAGTTTTACACCAACAGGCACATTTAGAACATTATGACTCATATAAGTATTTCTGGGTCAGAGGAAAAAGGGTTATTTACCTTTTGCTGAAGAACCACAGTCCTTCAAGGGAGAGGAAAAACAGAATTGGAACATTCTAGCTGGGTCATCAGGACCAGATTTCTACAGTCCCTGCCATGGTATATGAAAGGTGAATAAGGAAAGAAATACGTATTTCTCCTTTACCTTCCACCCAGCCCTAGGCATCTCTAATCACAAAACAGCTCTCAACACCCAATTTAAACTTTCAGAGATCAAAAGCTTCAAGACTGGACTATGTAAAGGACAAATATAGGATAAATTAATGACACAGCCCGTTGGGGGTGGGAGGTGGGACAGTGTGACTCATGGGCATTTGTAGGTGAAACTACGTGGGTGATCTTAGATTAGTAATGTCGATAACTGTTATTTGGCCATTTAATATAGGTGGATGCAATGGACAAGCTTTGGAACATACAGTCCCTGGGCAATGGACCGTGCACAGTGCTGCAGAAAAGGGTAAAACTATAGGAAGCAGAGACAGATGTTGGTACCTGCTGAAGAAATACTCTTTCCTCAGCCCAAATCTCATGACTGATTTAAACCTGTCTGTGTGAAGAAAACATCATATAGTTACATTACTCACAGCACTGCAGTGCCCTCATGTCCTTCAGCACAGGGTATCCCTAGGAAGTGTCCCCCTCTCTGAGTCACTCAGGTCCCAAAACAAAACTTTGCCATGCTGAGCTAGATCTGCCACTGTCCTGGTATGAGTGATGGTCATCAGGACTTGGTGTCATTAAAACTTTTTGTACACCAAGGAGCTCTGCTGCAGATCAGTGGAGAGCCAGCAATGCTAGCACATTTCAACAGACAGCAGACTCTTCTTTAGTGGATACTGATGAATTTACACTTCTTTCTAGATGTACAGCCTAGAGTGTCACAAGAATGCTGTTCTGTGCTTGTTCAAGGTCAGAAAGGCATATATTTGAAGATATCTAGGGATTATATATCTTGGTAATACATGATATCCATTGAGTCATATATGTGCAAGGGTCTGCCCACCTGGGGTAATTCCTCTCCATCATCCCCACCCAGCAGTCTAGAAGGGGTTACAATTTCTCTTTACAAGAGTTAGAAGTTGTTTGAATAGAGGATGCTAAAAGTCCTGAATGATCATGTTGGGTAGGGAGCATCAGCTAGTTTAACTTTGTCAGAGGAGGAGGATGAAATAAAGGCAGGCAACTGCTATTCTGGCTCCTGCATATGCTCAGTAGCTAGACCTAGTTAGAAAAATCTACTCTGACGTTCAAGGCAATACAGTCTATTTGTCAGCTGATTGGTTTGATGAGGACAATCAAATCTGACAGCAATAGATACAGCAGAGTGAGTAACATCCTCCATAACACAGCAGTGCCATGGCAGCTCATAGAGAACATGGGACTCATGGTGTTCTACCAACATGGAAAGAATACCTAAATCAGGGTCTGTGATTGTGATAATTCTGTGTTACTAAGGTATCTCGGGGGATGATGAGAGAGAGATGAACATCTAGAGATACTTTCCATAAGATTAAAAGAATAAAGCAGAGCACTACAGCTCTTCCCATGGGAAGACCAGCGTTACTGGGAAGCCTAGCATGCTTGCTTTGGGCCACCATCATATCATCTCCTAAAGATGATACAACATCCATGTCCTAAAGATGACACAACATCAACATCCAGATTTGTAAGAAGGCAGCTAGGGAATACTGTATCAAGTTTGTGTGCGTAGCAATAAAGTGTCTGCTGAAATGGATATCGAAGTTAGAAACTGAGCCTTCCTAACAAAGCAGTAGAGTGTCTAGTCCCCACTGGGTTTGGTTCCCAAACAAAAACTGGCAGGGTGAAGTAGCATTAAAGGAGTTAATGTGGAAGCAACAGATTTAGGACACAGGAAGTCACTTACCATTCACTCAAGAGTCCTGGATCAAGCACATGTTGCATGAACTCAATTAGAACATAAGAATGGTTATAAGATCAGAGGTCAAACCAGATCCATGTAGTATTCAACTGTGAGACTTGCCATTCACATTTCTACATATCCCTCTAAGAGCACACTGTGAGATTTGCCATTTAATCTCTATTTTACACATTTTAAGCTATTTTAATTCATGCAATAGTCTATCCTCTTCTCCAACCATTACTCAGTTCCCACAAAAGCACTATAAACAGTTTTTAGACATCCGGGTAATAAATATGTATTGGCTTTCTCTTATCCACATGCTTGCTCACCCCTTCAAAGAACCCCAGTAAATTGTGATGTGTGAGTAAAAAAGGCTCGTTTAGATTCCCTACCAGTCACACACTGGCCAGTTGTCTTATGACGATGTGTCTGACGCAATAGGTACTTTTTTTCTTGATGCCCTTGGATAATGGTTTTTAGGGTGTTGGATCAAAGCACTCTGTGGTCACTGTTACAGAGTAACTCCTTGATTACTCCATGATCTATTTCTTCAACCATACCTCCAAGATATTTAAATTCCCAATAAATTTGCAGATGGTACTTTTTTCACTTCCTTTTCTGAGGCAAATAAGATACTTAGACTCATCAGTTGTGGGCAGACAACTTGACATAAAAGGTAGGGTTCAAAGCCTGAAATTTTCTGCATTCTAATTGCCAAATTGAAACAAAAATAAAAGATCTTATCTGAGATAAATTACTGTTACATAATTAACACAACTTACATGAAAATATGTTATGTTCTAAAAATGCTAGAGGGTAAAAAAAAATACAACAACAATGATGAGATGAAGGAAAAAAACAGTGTACTCCAATTTTCAGGCACGAGTGGGAAGGAACTGCAGAATGCTGGGACAAAGATGTGTAGGACAAATATATCGCCTGCTTGTGTACTGTTACCAAAATACTCACTGAAACACATGGGGCATAAACAACCCTATTTAGAATACAAGATTGCACACATAGTTAAAAAGCTGGGAAAATAACTTGAAAACCTAATGAGCATCAAATGGATACTGTGGAGGAAAATGCCAGAGAAATGGCAGGTGTGAAGGCTACATAAGATCATCTTCGATGAACAAGTCAAGAGGGTTATGAGTACTTAAGATTTGTATCACTTCTTCAGATCATAGATGATAGCTCTTAACAGGAGGATGCTACTGACGAATTACATTGTCAAAATATTGTTGTTATATAGGCATGAAGGGTAAAATATGTTTAAACACACAGTTTTGGATATAGTGAGATATCTGTTCAGCTCAAAGGAAAAGATGCAGATATTGCTTAAAAAGTAGGATCCTTTCTGCAATCAGAAATGTGCATGCTGGGATAAAACCATTCATGTGAGCTGTAGGTATGACACTTCTAGAAAGATACAGAGTATAAAGAGAATAAAGCAGGAAAGGTCATGAATTTATAGACCTCTGACCAAGAAAGTAATGTTGACATTACTGTATTTGGAAGAGGCTGGGGATACATAATGGTCTGCAAATATGCAAAAGATTGCTTTGCAGAGTAAAGTCAACATTTGTGTTTAACTGCTTTAAAATTCTGACAAAGATTAGATTGATATCAGAAAAAACTTACTAACTGTGGGGGTAGGGAAGCTGTAAGATCACCTAAAATGACTGAAGAATCCCTACAATGGGAGCTTCTCTGCAAGCATCTTAATAGCTGTTGGGGAAAATTCAGGTGTGGTTGATCCTATTCTGTACCAGAGGACCCCTCTAAGTCCCTCCAGTTCCATCAATGATTTCTGTATTTTTATGAAGTTATGTACAAGGTCAGGTGTTTATGAAAGGATGATGATGACTTAGCTCACCATATTTTTTCTAGATCAAATCTACATATTAGAAATATTCATTTAAAAAAAGGTCAGAATTTAAAAAACAGATATTCCTCTGAGAATTATTTTTGTTTATAAAAAACTAAACCCCTTATCAAAATTTTTCAAATGAAAACAAATATTCTGATCGAAAAAAAAAAAAAGCTCCAATTTAGGATTGTTTCCCTGGTAACCAGGAACACTGTCATTCTGTGGACTCGTTCTTCCCATTCTCCCCCGTGTGCCAGGCTTCCAGCTTGCCCAGCACTCCTGTGGCTGGGACTCCTGTTAGGGTTGCTCCCTCTTCTCCTAAAGGGTGGATCTTGAAATATCATGGTATGTGCAGATCAAGGCAGATGCATAGCTGGAAGAAAACAGGATCAAGAGGAACAACACAGTTTCAGTGAAGTCAAAATATGTAAAGAGAAATGGGTTTAGGAGAGATTTTTATTAAATGAACCTCTTTGGGTTTTTTTAGGGAACAAATAGCTGTCTCTTGTCCCCCATAGACAGCTGGAGGACAAATAAGCAATTTCTGAGAAGCTCTGGACAGCAACTTTCATATTTCTAATACATCACAAGGAATTACCTGATTCTGGTTTGTTTTTTTTTTTTTTTTTTTTACTTGTTCGATTTCCCTCAGATGAAGAGATTGCTTTTGCCAGCATTCATTGCAGCCATTGGAAGTGTCAACACAGTGCACTTCCCCTAAAGTGAGATTCAGCCTCTGCCAGGCTATGCTCAGGGGCTCAACACTCAGCTCAAAAAATGAGAAAACAAACCACCAATAAAATAGACATTCCTTCATCCCAGTTCAATGGGAAGTCTATCACTCTTTATTAATAATGTCTGTTCCAGATGACTGATCCATCAGGACAGCAATTTCACTGTCTTGTGTTCACATTTCAGAGGGGTACTCTAAAAGGAGCAGCTGGTCCACTTCATGGAATAGGCCAGCAACTCCAGCGGAGCCCAGAGGGGTATTTTAGGAAATATACTTCAATAACAACTTCACATAGTGCTCAGGTGAGTGGTGTTGCCCCACCTAAATATTTGACCTGAAGTTGCTCACTGAACAGGCTCTCTGGGCTGACTTCTTTGATAGATCAATTTGGAACGTGTTAATGGCATTACTCAGCACAATAAATAAAATGCGACTCACCTTAACATTTCTTGGAAGGAGTCATGGAGTTTATGACACCCAGTGGGAACAGCAAGAGAGGGTCATCTGGAAGGAACAGGGAAACATGCCGAGTGTTCACAAGGGAAATTTCGAGAAACAGATGGAAAAAATATCAGAATTCTCAGTAGCCTCCAAGAAACAGATGAAAAACTTTTGGGTCAATAAGCCAGAGAGTGAAAGGCTCAGAAACAAGGTTTGTGGTCAAATTATCTAATCCACATACTGGGAAATACTAATAATCCACTAGCTCCTCCAGTCTTCGTGGGTGCAAAATATTGAAAAACTTCTGAGGTGAAGCAGTAGAAAAGATAATTCCCATGTTATTTATGGGAAATAATTTTTTTTGTTAAGTGGGAAGGAAGGTTTTTTATCCTCAGAAGGAATATGAATTTTCCTTTTTTTTGATGATAAAATCGGTAGGAGAGGAGGAATTTTCTATCCTGATCATCAGATCTGTTACTGAAAGCTCAATTGGTGCAGAAACACAACACAATAACAATTTTAGATGGAAGTACCATTTGTAGCTGTTAAATTACCCAAAGGATCTTTCACATGAATGCTCCAGACTGAATAGCATGTGCGTACACATTCCAGTCATGGATCCAAAACAAATTAGGAAGCTAATACATACCCTCCACTGGGACTTAATTGACCATTAGTTTCCTAGGTTCTGAAAAATCATGTCATTATATCTAACTTATTTCAACATTGCTTTTTACCCCCATAGGATCCTAGTGCTATATACATTTTAAAAAAATGCATCTTCCACCACAAAAATACTATTGCCTTTTGAGGGTGAAAGCTTCTGCCCAGCAACACTTCACAACTGGTGTGGACATTTTTACTCAGGAATTGAAAGATACCATATCTCAGTACAATTACGCAGAAGAATGTAGGTCAGACAAACATAATTACCAATTACAGAGTTTAGACGGGGATGTGGCAGTAACAAGCTCACTGCTGGGAAACAGTATAGCTAGTTCTTAATAATAAATTTCCTTTAGACATCAGCCTCTCCCCAAAGATTCACACCAATAAAATGTAGCAGAAATATAACAAAATCCCTTCAAACGTCTGAAGGGAGTTTATCTTTTGGGAAGAAAAAAAAAGCAGATAAAAATTGAAAGTAATTATAATTTCAGGGCTAACTGTAGCCATTCCAAAACTAGACCTTTCATGAGCAAGTTCTGGGATTTTAGCAGTGCAGACAGTTGCACAATAGCAAACCCAGCTTCACGTTTGAGATGAGCAACAACCCCCTAGGAGTATCACACCTCTAATAACACTGAACTGGAGACTCAGTTCGATAGTGACTTGCAAAGTGCCAGTACGGACTCAACTGTGTAACTTCTGCAGAAATAACCCAAAATATTCTTGGCAGATCATCTCTACTTGCATGCTCTTTGATCTTCTGAAGCTGGTTAGCTATGCTGTGGGGTAAGGCTGAACTTGAAGGTGATAAGCCAAAGGAAGACCTGAGCTTTGTGGTTGGTTTGTGAGCTCTTAACCTCCCTGTATGCAGGGCTCTGTTTGGAGTATGAGTCGGCAACATATTGCTTGGCTGGTTTCCTCTGAGCATACAGTTTACCACCTTCTGTATTCTAGTGAGTGATGAGCCAGCCCCAACCACCCATAGCACACCCCTGATTTTATGGTCTCTTGTATTCCTCGTGAAACAGTTAATCATGTGACTATCTGAGTCTGAAGATTTTGCAACTGTCACAAGGCTGCACCAGACAGGTACCTCGGTCAGGTATTTGGACTTTCTTTAAACTCCATAAAAATAACAAACAAAAGGGTTGACCTTGTACTGTACGTGCATGAACGCAGGATTTAAACAGATGCAGAAAAGATCAAGAATTTCAAATAGGCCCAGGAGAATGCCATTCTGCAGGAGTATATTAGGGTTCAGCGTAAAATCTCACCATAGAAAAAGAAATTAAATTAAATAAAAAATAAGTGTAAACCCCAGGAGTACTAGTAAGAGGTTGAACACGCTATCCTAGTTTCTACTTTCTGACACTAATCATAGATACAAAAACATTTGTCCTTTTCACAGAGCAAATGACAATACTTTCCTAATTCCAACAGTTGTAGCTCCAGCCTCATTTGAAAGACATTACAGAAAAACGTAAAACATAACAATCGAAGATACAGTCAGTCAGCCCCTGGACATGTGTCTAAGAAGTATGGCACCATAAGCAACTGGATTATTTTGTGTTTTTTCATACCTCTTTCATTAAGCATCTGTAACTCTCAGTGACTTCCAGATCCTATGTTCATGCCCAGAACAATATCCACTTGGAAGAAACTAAGGGCAGTATTTTAGGCAGGGAGAAGACAGGTACTGAAACACAGGAGTATGACACTGTTGCACGTTTATAAACAGCCACTGGTACTGTGATGTTTATACATCACCAAGAGACCGAATTTTATTCTAAATAAGGAAAAATATCTAAGTGACAGAGGCTTTACGTGTCCACGAGATGCTTTTCTAAAAAAGACATGCTGTGTTTCAAGTATGAGTTATAGGACCAGATGCTTGAATCCGGTTGAAGAATTATAGGCTGCGTTTATAGGAGGTCAGGTCGGGTAACCACAATGGCCTGAAAAATATATTAATCTCATTTGAAAGATGGAATGCAATCTTTAAGTTAATATAAATACACCATCTGCAGCAGCGAGCCCTGAGGAAGGCATCAGAATATGGAGCAATTTAGGTAGAGAGGAATGAACCGAATGTGAGATAAGGCCAAAATGAAAAGCAAAGCCTGATGTCTGTTATTCCCTGGAGAAAGTGAGGTCCAGGCCTGAATCCAGTGCACAATTCCCAGACCTAAACTGTGTTTCTGGAGAAATCTTAATGATCTCGTTAATCCTGAGTGCAATACAGTTCATCCAAATCAGAGTGAGGAAGTGATTGTATGACACCCTGCACTTACACATTTACATAAGGAAAAGATACTGCATCCAACATGAACTACTTATTTTGCAACTCACTCTGATTAAGAGAATGTAGCAGTCATGCAGCTGGCAAGGGACATTATCCTAAGAGCTCATAATTAAAAGTGGACAAAATTAAGACAATTGTAGCTGGTGCTTCCCAATGGCTAATATCCTCCAGCTGATGAAAATTACGAGAAAACAGTGAGTGGGAGGAAGAAATCAGAGAGGAAAACATGAATGGAAATCAGAAGTTCTTTCAGAATAGAGTCAGTCCATCAGCATCATCGAGGACAGACTGGCTAAGGCTCAACTACTCCAGTGGTAAACCAAAAGTATTTTAAAGATTCAACAGATGGGAAAAATACAGCAACTGTCTGAAGTGGAGAGAAACTGATACTGGAAAATATAGAGATTGTGAAAAATTGGTCCATGGTGATGCTGAGCAAGATTTTTGAGGAGTGTTTGAATTGCACAAGGCAATTCAATTGTGAACAACAATACAAAAAGCCAGACTTGTTCAATAAATATTTTTGTTTGGTATTTTGCAAAGCAATATCTTGATAGTATTTATATGCGACCAAGGTTGAATAAGTACTTTCCAGCCCATTAGGAAATAAGCAGGATGTTAAACATCATCTAGTAGAGATAAACATTTTTAAATCAGCAAGCCTGGATAAATAACACCCAGGGGTCCTAAAATATTTGACTGAGGAGAACTCTGGCTTGCTAATGTTAATTTTTAATAAATTTTAATATCGGAGAGATTCCAGGTGACTGGAAGCAGGGTAGTAACCTGGAAAAAAAGAGAATATGAGAGACAGAGATAAAGAGAAAGGAGGGGAGAGAGGGAGAACAGGAAATCAAGTGCAATTACAAGGGAGTTATTGAGCAGCTAACCTCACATCAATCCCAGGTAAAACAGTGGAAAAACTGAGACAGAACTGAACTACCAAAACATGAAAGAACAAGATTTTAATTACTGCCAGTCAATGTGGGTTTATGGAAAATAGCTCAAATAAAACTGGTTTCATGTTCTGCCTGCAAAAAAAAAGCCAACTGTACAGATGTAGCAGGCTTTCTCAAGCCTTTAGACTTAGTGCATGACATACTTACTAGATAAACACTATATAACATGAAGGAAACTTATGTTAAATGGCTAAGACATGGCTATTTAGCATAACTCAAAGCCCAGCTGCGTCAATCAGATCATCATCAAATGAGGATTCTTTACTGGCTTTCCGCAGGGCTTTGAAGTATACTCGGTGCTATTCAGCATTTTCACTGATGCTCTGCAAGGGAATATAAAGTCAGCACTGATAGACAGATGGCTGACACAAATATTAGCAGCCTGGTAAATAATGATGAGGAGAAAATACTAATGCTAAGAGTATTTTCGGTCACTTGTTAGAAGGGAACCCATTTGAGTGAAATGCAGTCAGTGCAAAGGTGATCTAAAAGCAGATCACCTGCAAAATAAACCCGATAGGACCCTGGATCCTGGAAAGTTGTGATTCTGGAGACTGATTTGGGAATCACAGTGGGCAAGTAACACAGCATGAAAATACTAATTCCAGAAAGACTGAAAAAAAGGACAAGTTGTCCCATGATCCATATACCTACAAATAAGGGAGCAGTGAGCAGTAATGTGGTTTTATCTTCTCACAGTACATCTCACAGAAGTCTAGAGTCCAGTTTTGACCAACCTCTATTAACAACTTAAATAGCAACTGGGAACAAATGCTAGACTGAACTGATGAAGAAAGGAGACATCTGACCTTGAGAGGTTTAGAAATCCATCCACTGAGTTTATTGTGAAGAAAAAAAAAAGTGATGTCTTGATTACACTGCATAGTTACTTCCAGACAAGAAAGTACTGGATACTAAAGGGTTCTTACATCTGGCAGAGAAAAGCATAATGAGAACCGGTGACTGGAAGTTGAAATCAGAAATTCAAAACGGTCACAATTTTTCAAACAGTGACAGCGATTAACCACTGCGACAAACTTCTAAAGGAAGTGATTGATTATCCATTTCCTGATGTATTCATATCAAAATTAGATGCTTTTCCAGAAAATATATTTTAGCCAAAATAAAAGCTATGCTTAATTCAAATGCAAAGTATTGGGTAACAGCACGAAATATAAAAGTCTATGACATGTGGGAGAGAAAATGTGATGACTATGTGGTCCTCTCTGAGTGCGGAATCTCTGGATGTCTGCAAGGAAGACATCTCTAATCTGATAGAGCAATGCAATCTAGTAGGGGAAGAGATTTTTAAACCAAAGCTGAGAATTAACTAAAAAATAATAAAGCAACTCTAATTAACTGGACATGCTGATGGTGATACAACTCCAACAACTGTACATCTAGGCTGGATTTTTAAAAATAAAATAAAATCTTAAAAAATTAAATAAAAAATCCAGAACGAGAGACAGAGAAATAATTGTTTCTAGCTGTAAGCATTGCAGATTAATTATCTGGGGAAATTGTAGAATCACTGGCCATTGTAAGACTTCTTTGCATAAACAATTTCAGTTCCTTGTAGAAAAGGGGGCTGAGGGGCCAGCTCATAGCTCTGTACAGCTTCCTGAGGAAGGGAAGCAGATAGGGAGGTGCTGATCCCTTTGCCCTGGGATCAAGTGATAGGATACATGGGAGTGCTTCAAAAGTATTCCAAGAGGAGGTTTAGACTGGACATTAGGAATTATTTTTTTACCAAGAGGGAGGTCAAACCCTGGAACAGGCTTCCTAGAGGGGTGGTCAATGGCCTGAGCTTGTCAGTGTATAAGGGGCATTTGGACAATGCCTTTAACAACAGACTTTACCTTTTGGTCAGCTCTGAATTGGTCAGGCAGTTGGACTAGATGATCATTGCAGGTATCTTTCAACTGAAATAGTCTATTCTGTGCTATTCTATTCTATTCTACTCTACTCTATTCTATTCTATCCCTATCGCACTGATTCTGCGTAGGACAGGGATAGGACTCGATTACCTTCTGAGGTCCCACCCCCATCTACTGCTATAATTTCTGTGCTAAGATTCAAATAAAAGTCATGGTCATGATGCTAAAGTAGGGTAGATAGGTCCTCTGTTATGCAGAAGATGTAACACAATGAAAATTTGAACAGAACATTATGTGATATTACAAAACTTCCATATTTGAGTTACTCTAGAAGGTATGTTTGCCTGCTTTTTCATTCTTTCGTTATCCTAGTGTCTGAGAGAGATCAGAAATGGAGGTTCTGGTTATCTAATACCTATCTCAGTACTTACCTGCCCCGAAGCCCTGTAGCAGTTCAAGTGCTTTTTGAGAAATGGTATTTTTCAGGTCATCTGAGGCCAAATTGGATCATGGTGAACTTGAAAATCAAAGCATCATGCAAAGGTGGCAGGGGCTGATGTGTCCTCCCCAGCAGAGACACATCTGAGTAAAGATGATTCACAACCAGGCCTGTACAAATAACTAATTTTTCAGTTTGTCAGGTGAACTTGAAGGGAGAAAAAACATTCATGCTGCCCTGAAGTGAAGTTCACGTCTGTTTGTTGATGGAAAGAACTATGAAAAAAAAAAAAAAAAGATGTGTCCATCAGTCTGACTAAACTGTTTTGTTTGATCTGAAATTGTTTTATCTTTGTGGTCTGTTGCATATAAACATAAATTTCTTGGAAAATTTTCTTCAAAAGTCCACTCATAACAGAATTTTTGAGTGGTGAACAAATGAATCACCTTCCAAAATTTTTGTGGCTTTGTTCAGACCTTTCTATGCATTTCAGCTTCAAGAGCTGGATCCAGACAGTATCAAAATAGATCAGAAAGTCACAGCCCTTCAAAATCCAGCCAGATACACCTTGCAATGGAAAAGTCTCTCAAAACTTATTGAAAGGAGTTAATCTCTGGAAATTTCCCCAAAAAACAACATTCAGGTGGAGTAAGCTTTGTGCAGCTAGACCTTCTCCTTAAAACTGCTGGATATGACTAAAAGAAACTGGAAAGTCCTGCCTTTTTTCCCTGTCTGTGATACTGTCCATTTAGCAGGAATGATTTTGTATTCTGTCTTCCCTCTAATGTTGCAGTCAAACAGCCATGAGGACCACAAAGTGTCACCCCTTTCTCAACTACCAGACAGAAAGCCTGGTACCCAGAGGGAGCCAAATTGCAAGACCTCATATGGAAATTTCTCGGCCAAAATACGTTGAAGAAAGAGGTAATGTTTTTCAAAGAGAGAAATCCATATAATTAGTGCTGCAAGATGTGCTTTTCAAACACATATATTGAAGAAAGATAATACCTAGTGACCACCTACTTCAGTTCAGCTTGGGATATAGCTGTGCAGAAAAAGTGCTTCCACCAGTTTGGACAACCACATGGGACTTGATGGAAAGTTCAACACCTTCCCATGAAATAAAAACAGCCTCTGAAAGTGCAGCACAACCACAGCTGGCTGAAACTTACTTATTAAAAAAAAAAAAGGTTAAAAAACTGTTAGAAAATGGAAAAGATGAACTCTGCAATAAGCATATCTTGGGCATGATAAGGAACAGATATTTAACAAAACAGTCAGAAACACTTCTTTTTCTGTGATTAAAAAGCTCTCAGTTTGTGAAAATATTTTTTTTTCAGAAACGTGTTGGTGTCTAGAGAAATTACATCAAGAGCAAAATGCAAAATGGAGTTTTGAGTCTACAGACAGAAAGATTTTAGACTTATTTCAAGGAAATATGGTAACCAAAAGGCCTGAAAATCCTTGTACTACCTTTTTCTGTTCTGGTGAATGATAATCATTTTACAAAGTGGAATAACTTAATGCAGATATGAAGAGACTTGTAGCCCAGATTTAGGGTGCCCACCTTTAGGCAGCTCCAGTTTAGCTTGTGTTCAGTTGTACTCAAAATGTGCTCAACCCAAAAGGGTAAAGGGTTTAAGCCTGAAGCGATTCCATGTAGCAGCTATTTTGATTTATTAGACATTGAGTTACTGTCTGTGTGGGCAAACATTGCAAAACTTAAGATTGCATTGGTCTGTCCACCCAGTGGTGCCCCAGAAGTCTGAGCACTGTTGAACAGCCCTGTCCCTCCACGGAGCACAGTGCTCAGCAGCTGTCTTTTGTTCAAGTGCACAATGGGAGCATTTTACAAACTGCCAAGTTTTACTCTTGAGGTGAAATTTTGTTTTTCCAGCTACCCTCTAGAATGGAATACCTACGTTTGATTGAGGACTACATAATTCTTATCTACCTTCTTTAAATTATTTGAAATACATTATTCTTCGGTTGGCTAAGTATCACACCAGCTTAAAAATAAATATTTCCTAAGACAGTGGATTCCCATGATGAAGGGCATTAGATCACACACCTGAAATACTCAACTGCAAGTGCATTGATCAGACCGAGCTTCAGTTTAGTTTCATAGAGCTCAACTGGATTTACAACGTCAAGAAGAAAAAAATAAAAATTAAAAAATGATACCACCTCCTTTTCGTGCCATGAAAACAGACCAACTTTGCCATATACTCCAAGTGCAAATCCCCTGGAAAATGAAGGTGCCATTTTTCCAGCCTCCTGCTTCCAGAGCCAAATTTGAGGGCTGCACCAGGAGGGGGCAGGAGAAAACCGTCCGTGCCTTCCCACCGAGGGAAACCCTGGCAAAACCGATTGAAAACTTCCCGAAGCTCTAAGCTGGCTTCTGTGCTCCTGGCACCATCTCTCTTTTACACACATCAAATGATACGTTCAGAGCACTCCGAGTGTGGATTATTTGCAGGCAGAGATCCTGCAAATCCGGGTTTGTAATGCATCCCACGGTGTGATAGCCAGGCTCCCTGAAAGCCTCCAGCTTGGTCCAACTTTGCTTCTTCCCCAGTTAGTAGGAATTTTGACATAGAGATAAATGAGTTTTGGCTAATTTTCTCTTACAGCCCTTAGACCATTTCAGCCTCAGCATTTTTGCAGTGCTTCTAAAGAGCCTTACCATGCTCTGTGCAGTAACCCACAACAATAACAATGCAAAAGATGAGACTGAATGTGGTCTTGTATAGCTAAAGGCAGGGTAGATCAATTCTGATAAAGCACCTGGTGGTTGTCTGAATAGAGCAGCCCTGATACACCTCAGAGTCACTTGCACATCACGTTCAAGGTGGCTGAGCAGGTCTCAAAGGGTGCGGTAAAGGCTGCATCTGGGTAAGTCTCAGTTTTCAGAGAAAACAGATTCAGACACCTATCTTTGCAGGGGGGAACTGAGAGCTGGGGATAGTGGGGAAAACTTACGTTTCAAAACTTCCAGCTTCTGGGAGGGTCAGGAAAAAAAAGTAAAAAACCCCAGTCTTCTCTTGTGGTATTTGGAATTTCTGCTTTCAATCATAGCCAGAAACCAGAGATGTGAAGCCTTATGAGAATTAAATATGTAAGGAAAAAAAAATCAACCAACCTTTGCTGAACAACAAAGAAGACTTGGCTCATGTTGGTTTCCAACTATGGGTGAAGGTTCAAGTCACTTACTTCAAAAATACATTACTCATGAATGAGCTTTATTAAGAAACCTTGTGCTCCTATAACTCTTTCCATGTGAGGTTTTCAAGTACTTTATGGAATTAAGCAAAACAACCCTGGGAGGTAGATTAGTTCTAACATCCCCACATTACAGATGGGAAAACTGAACACTAAGCACATTTGTAGGGGAGCCAGAAATAATATTACCTAACTCTCGTGTACTGCTTTTCAGCAGTATATCTCACATCTTTACAATGGAGGAACCATTATCCCTGTTTTATAAAAAGGGAAAGTGACTTTCTTGGTCTGGCCAATAGCTGAACCAAGTGGAGCAAGAGGAGCCAGTTCTTCCCAGACCTGGTAGTCTCAAGGCCTGATTTTACTAACTAAACAACCAAACCACTCTCTCTTTCTTTAATATTAAACAATTATGCAAAGACACACAAAAGAAAAATGAAAACCAAAGAAAATTCATTGGGGTTGCTTTTGGGAAGCTAAAAATTTGGTTTCTAATACTGAAGAGTTTCTTGATTGACTGTATGTCATATCCCACTGATACACCGCATCTTTGCTTTGCTAGTGAACATGGGAAAATAAGCAAATTGAATCTTTTCAGATTAATCATGTGGTATTACCTGACCACAGACAGCATCAGCAGAAAAATTTAACATCAAAGGAGACTGTTCTATGGTCCTTTTGATGTTGCCAACCAGAATACAGAGGAGATAGTTCAGATTTTCACAGAAGTAATGACACATGAACATGGAAGGGGTCATGATAGTGATGTTTAAAAGAAAAAATAAAAATCCAATAACCTCTCCCTCTAAATAAAACTTTCATTTCCTTTTGATAGCCTTTTCCTTTCTTACAGGACAAGAAAACTCTTGAGCTCTCTTACTCTAAAGCTGTCTTGCATTGCACCCAATTACCTTTTGGCAAGATCTCTTGTCCCAGAGCAAGTGCCCAGTGAACTGGGCACTCAACAGGCAAATTAGGAAGATGGTGCTGTCCCCAAAGAGCTCTCCATCTAGATGCATCAAAGACATTGTTCCACGCCAAGCAATCCCTCATGCTTCCTCTGTGCTATCCCATTATTTTGGGCCCAGAAATAAGAGTCTAAAAGCAGGCAGTGTAGAGGCTTTTGAACTAGCAAGTAAAACAAGGAAAGTTCATACACAGTTCTGGGAGGAAAAATTATGACCAAGAAACTCAGAAAAGCAAGTTGAAGTTGCTGGTTTCAAGGCCATTTCTGACCTAGAAGAGTGACAAGTTAGAGGATGCTGCCCTGGCCCAGCTGTAATTCTGTATGTTGGGATGCACAGTGGTGCTTTTCTGCAGAAAAATGAATCTACAGCAACCACATTAATATACTTAATTATATAAATTGTAAAGATTAGGATCATTGTACATAAATTATAAATATCACCATATAAAGAGATTTCATGAGTCCCCAAAGTGGGCTGAACTTAAGCCAATCTTTAAAATGGTTTTGGTAGAGTTGCTTGTGGACTGAGCTTCCTTCTCTAATTTAGTCAATCAAACATCCTTCCCAAAGGCTAAGCCAAATTAAAGCCACTATTACACTAGAGAGAAGGATACAGAATCATTTACACATGACTTAAAATGAAATTCAAATGGCAAAAGAAACAAATTCCCACTTCTATTTAATGCATTTATCCATTTTTGTAAGATTGGCTTTTAGCACAGGCAGGCAACAGAGTCAATGTCATTTGCTCTTTGCTGTGCTCCAGCTCTCATGTGTATGTCTGATGAGTCACTTCTTGCTTGTGACATGTCTTTGCCACCTGCAAAATAGTCACACTGGGAGCCAGTGACTGGGTGGGTTTTTTGAGCTTTTTTTCTTTCCACTTGCAGAGTCCTTTGAGATCACTGGAAGGAAATTCTGTAAACCTGTGTTGCTACTCCTCTGAATTACAGAGAAGAGATTCCATTTGAGTGATGTAGACAGTATTACTGTTGCTATTTGTCTACAGAAACCAACCTTTTACTGTGCTGAAAAGAGCCAGATGCTGCAGGAACTGATGAGGATGACAGTGGATGTCCTCCACTCTGTTGAGAAGTCTGACAAATCCAGAGGACTTCAAGTGTGCCTGACTCTGCGGGCAGACAGAAAGCAATTACTCCTTTTTCACTTGTGTTAATTTAAGAAGAAAGGTAATTTTGAACACCTAAGAGAGTTTCTGTAATAATATTTTACTTATTTAACCAATCCTCAGTTTTGACAGATTTATATCTTAATGTCCGCACTAACCATCTATTCAAGGACCAGAAAAATGCTTTTATGTCAAAGCACTATTACTCTCCCTTAAGTACAGATGTGAAAATGGAAAAAGACAGGTATTTGAAAATTCTTTTGTGACGTGGGAACAGTACTGAGATTTCCAATTTTCATGTGCTTTTCCATAGTCCCTGCATTGTATTTATGCCCAGTTTTAAGCTCTCTAAGGCAATGACAGCTGAGAATAACTTTTGGGCCAAGTGCCATGCTATACCACAGCGAGAGACCCACGTTGAGATCTCTGCCAGACCGAGTGTGGAAAAACTGTCTCAGGGACTCAGCCTGATCCTCTGTGTTGCACAGTGTAGGTGCATCCCTTTCCCCAACAGCCTTGTTCTGTACTGTGCAGAGAAACATGCTCATAGTTAGCTGTCTCCAGTGTGCAAAACTCTGGCTCTAAAGCACCTGGTCCTGGTGTGGTGGTTTTAGCAGAGACTAAACAAAGGTGGAAAATGCTGCAGCTCTCAGCAATGTTAAGATCTCCCAGGGCTTGGCTGATACACTTGTTCAAACTCTCAGGGTTAAACCCATTATTATTCAAGAGTTCAGTGGAAAAGCCTACGAAGAAAGCCGGGGACAGGGGAGTTTGTCTTCCTCTGTGCAGTAGGCTAGGGCTGCCTGGTGGGATCATCAGGGAGCTTTATACAATACTTTAGGCTCTTGCAAAGGTCTAGACTGTTGCTAAAACTCTCTATCACTCTTGCTTTTTTTCCTTTGATTTTCCTTTCTTTTTAGTTGAGGTTTTTTGGGTTTTACTGTGAGGTTGCAATGATGCAATGGAGCTTGGGGAAGCGTGGCCTGCAGCCCATGGATTGCTACAGGCTGGGTGACTCAGAAACTGGATACCATGAACCAGATGCTCCTTTCCAGCCCTATGTTCTTAGGCTTATAGTCACTGATAGCTGCAGGACACTCTCAAAACTAAGATATGGTCCCTTTTTATATTAACCAAAGTGCAACCATGAAAGAAATCTCTCTTGTTTAGTCATCTGGACTGCTGCCGGAGAAAAAATGAACAAGAGGTTTTCTCTGGGTCCACTGAGCAGAACCTCGCACTGTTCACATCCCTGAAGGTGATATGCTCTCATCTAACTAGTGCATCTGCTCATTTATTGTCCCCAGGAGTCATCACCTGGAATTGGGAACATCAGGGTTTCGCTTGAGCGTTCAGCATTAAGTTGTTGGCAAATCTTCACCATAACATTTTTTCTTATCTAATGATAATTTGATGTATGAGAAACCTGCCGAGTGAAAGCATGACTATTATGTGAGCAAACAATACAGCAGTATGTCCAGTATTATCTGTGAAATGTATTTCAATACCTGTGTGATTAATAATGGATTTGGAAGGACAGTGAAGTATAAATAATCCAAAACAATATGCAAACTTCTGTGAAAGAAAGGGATTAATACTAGAACCAAATGAAGCCCTGGAAAATGTAGCACTCAAAATAAATTATCCAAAATGCAGGATCTTCCCTCAATGTAATTAAATAATAACATAAAACTCACAGATCAACAGCCCAGTGGTTTTCTCCAGTAAATATAAAACAAAGAAACTCAGCAACAGTCGAGTTGCTTTTTAATTATACCAACCACTTCAATAGGAAAACCCTATGAGGGTTAAGAAAAAGTTGCTGCTAAGGCTGGGCTACGGCTTACTTTGTTGTGCAGCATTCCAGGGAGGGAATCTGGAAGCAGAGGGAGCAATTCAGTTCTACACATTTGGTCCTTTTAGCATGCATACAGGAAAAGAACCATCTTTAAAAGACGGCATCATAGTTTTGCAGCCCTCCAAAGAGGACCTGAGAAGAAATTTGACCTAAGCACTTACTAACACAGGACATAAACTTTGCTCTATTGCACTCTTCAGCTCCTCAGAAACCCTGAGATCTCTCTAGTACAAAAGTTAGTCCTGAATATCTGCAATAAGCCAAGTCTTCGCTGATAGATGCCGTCTGCTTTGCAGGGTGAGGAAGGCTGATCTGTTCCACTTTCCTCTACAAGATGGTGCAGCACATTCACTAAACAGTTTTCAAACACGTCATCTCTGAAGACGTCTTAAATACGGTGAATTACCCGAGTGCACAGAACAGTGGGCTGTTCGGGAACACAACTGATGCTCAGAAAATGGTGCCAGAGACCAGAGAGAACGCCGGTCCCTTCCCTGATCAGCAGCCAGTACGATTATTATTAGCTATTGTTTTAATTGCCCTGCTGATGTGAATTTATGGCTTTGCAGGCTTCTCTTTTCTTTGGTTTGACTCTTTTAACACACTCACTGAAATACAGGTATAAATTAAGGAGTTACAATTCAAAGTGTAAAAAGCTGGTGTGACAAAACAGCATGGGTACAAACTAAAAACTTTTTTTAAAATACTCAAGAATTGCCTCAAGACAAATCTTCTTTCACTGAGTTAAATGTTATTCACTAAATGAAAAAATACATAGTACAAGAGTAAGTCCTTGAAAGGAAAACAGCCTCCTAAACCCACAAACCCAAGCAAATCAAAAGACAACTTGTTCGCAGAGATAAAGGGAAAAAACAGACAGGAACGTTTTTAACAAGGACTTTTTTCATTCTCTCTTTTTAATCTAGTATCAGTATCAAGAGCTGAATGGGGAGAGCCTTTGAACAGCACCTGCATGGGCCAGCAGTGAAGGTCACATACCAACCTACAAATCTCTCCCCCCTGGCACTGGAGAGACAGTGTTACATTCCTCCCTTTGTACTGACATGAAGTGGCTTCAAGTCCATGTCCAAGTCTAAATAGTCATGAGCTGTAACCCAATCATAACTGGTGACTTCTGTATGCTGGCCAGCAGTGGAAACTGGAGACTGCTGGTTCCCACTCTCCTGCACACCCCTGAGCATCCTCCCTTCAGCTCAGCTTTTCCCCTTCCCCACTAGCAATGTCAGCTCCAATTCTCTCAGGCTGGCACCAGTTTGCTGGGATACCTATGCAATTAAGTGTTCAGAAAAAAACCCTTAACCTCCAGCAACTTTATTAGGGAGGGCTATGGGCAGGAGTAGGGGAGTAGGTTCCTTTCACCAGGTTCAATTGCATGAGAGTCTTGGGAAACTTTCTGGCAGTTTCCTGCAAGGTTATTGAAGCAATTGCTGCATGCCTCAGTCCCTCCTCTCTTCTTTTTTAAGCAAAACTTAATGAAGGCAAGTGGAAGAAAGAACTTTTAGTCACCTTCACTGACCTATTTTGACTTTCAAAAAGGAAAGTGATAGTGCAGTTGAAGGGTATTTTAACCATTGCTGCTGAGCTGCTCAGCAAAACACTGTACAGTTCTTTTAGAGCTTTAAATCACAGGCAATGACATTCCCAGCAACATACAGAGGAGCTGCTCAGCACTTGTTCTACCACAATTATTTTGTAGTGATACATAAAATGCCTTTTTCAATACATTGAGACTTGCCACAGTAAAAATACGTCAGGTGAAAAATATATACTCTAGTACTCTATCTAGCTTTCTTAATTAGCAAATGATGTAATTGGGGATAACAGATTGTATTCAGTTTTAAAAGAAATGTCAAAGATTAAAGGATTAGTTCATATTAATATTTTGGAAGACTTGATAACCAAACAGAAATACTCACACAAAGGGAAGAGAATACTAACTGACCCCAGCACGCTCACAGTTCATGCTGCCTTCTTCTGCTCAGGCTCTTTTTGTAGGGGATCACATAGAAGATTTGTGCCCTGGTAAAGGAAGAGGGCCTGGATGAAACCCCGAAGAATCTGTGAAAGCCATTGTGCTGGAATGAGGGTGTAGATTTATCCTACGTGTGTGAAGAGCAATAAGCCATCTTTAGAGAGGGCTGGTTGAAAGAATTGCACATGCTGCAGACACTCTGTGCTTAGCAAGATACCATTGTGGACCTGAAAACCTAAAAACTGACCTTTAAGTGCTTGCCAGAATCTGGGAGATAACAGTTATTCTTCTGACAGCCATTGCACTAAGAACATTTTACCTCAAGCAGACATTGTGCTCACACAATGGATCTCCTTGCCCAAAACCCTGGTGCGACGATGCTTATTATGGGGCTGACAGTCCCATTATAGGACACAGCCTGAGCTGCCAGTCTTTGAAGGAAAGATGTTCTGTGAACTGCATGCATGTGACAGGCTCAAGTTCAAGCCCTCAGGGCAACATGGTTAAACCTGTGTGCACCAGTGACTTCCATAGGTGCTTGTGGATCACCAGAGACTAGGCCATTGAGTTTCAGTAGGATCACTGGAGTTTCACAAAACACCCACTCTTTCCAAGCAGCTGCCTTGTGCTTGGAGCTGTACAGTTGAGTGGTGATGCACAGAAATTCTAGAACATGTCAGTTTAATCAGCAGTCCACAGCTAAAGCCCTCTTTAATCTCAGTTACATATTAAAACATATTTATTGAGTATTAAAAATATTTCAATTCAAATAGCAAAGCCTCCTTGCACCACAGAGGATGTTTAAGACCACTAAAGACCACTTAAAGCTAGCACAGTTTTTTTGGAGGTGTTTAAATAGTTGTAGAACAGGAAACCATGGAGAAACTGAAGATCAGCAGAAAATTTTAAAGAAAGAATTGTACTTCCAGGCAAACCACCCACTTCCCAAACATCATGGAGGTAAAAGGCATTTGCTGTGCAAAGTTTTCCATACACCCCTGACAAAATTAAATATACGGTCACACATAGTGGATAGAGCATCACAAAACCAAGCACTTAAAATCCTCGCTGCATAAACTCCCAGTCAGCTAATGAGGAGCTTGCAAAATAGGCCAGAGCCTCTATTTTCAGATCTAGACGTTGTGTTTACATGGAAGGGTCTAATATATCAATACCAAATGACAGAATTTTTTCCTTGTGATGTTCTTCATCCAAATAAACTACATACAAATATTCTATGTGGCAATACTTCTTCAAGCAATTTTTGGCTCATCAAGATCCTAAATCTTATCATTCATTTAATATTGCTCAAATTAACCATTATGCAGTGGGTGAGGTGGCAAAGTACCTAACGTCATCATGACATAATATTGTCAAGCAGTGTTGTGACAACTTTTGCATTTTAGAAAAAAATAGCTTAGCCAATCTTGCACTGATTGGATTGACAGCAGCTAATTATTGGGTAGTCAGATAAAATTTGAGTGTATCCAGATGAAACTGAAGTAGGAATGGCAGCTATTAAAAATAGCTTTAAAGACAGCAGCAACTTCCCAAGTTGTTAAATAAGAAATAACAGTTATCTTCTGGATGTTATTGACAGTTGTCTTTATAACATCAACAACCATATCACATCATTAGAGTATAGTACTTTTCAATATTTCAGAAGATATAAATTAGCTTTTCAAGAAAGGTTCATGACCCTAATTTAATTTTCTCCAAATAAATCCAATGCAATGTCCTCGGAGAAGATAATGAAGATCTACGGCTCACCTGAGGAATCATTTAAAAGACCATTAATCATCTTTAAAATACATTGTGGTGACATGCATTACCAGATTGTCCTTCTAAAGAACTGTATGTAAGATATTCCTGGCATGCAATAGATTACACAATATTGCCATCAAACTTGGTCTCTCTTTACCGGAAGATGTGGAAACTGGAATATCAGACTCAAGGGAAAACATCTTTGATTTGCAGTGTCCCAGGACAATGGTCAGAGGAAACCAAACAGGCAAGGAGAACAGAATAGTTGAGATAAGGATGGCTTAGGAAACAAGACATACAACATATGCATACAGCCTGATGGAAAGAGAAATATTTGTTGTGAAAAAACATGCACAAAGGCACATTTAAAAAAATCATGATCTCATTAAATCTCCGTGCAAGGTAGCCCTCAGCTGTTTGAAAACTCCAGTCCGCTGGGTCTAGAAAGGGTTCCCACTAATTTAGCAATTGCATAAGTAAAGTAAACATTAAATGTGGAACAGAAGCTCACTTCATTTCGTCAAAACTGGACAAAATCAGTCATTTCTAGAGCCTAACAAATGACAAATAATTGAAATAATTCTAAAGCTGCCAGTTGAAAAAATCTTGAAATTAATTCCTTTGTAACATCATTCATGTGTAAATTATCTGTTTCAACACTTTTCTTAAATTTATAGTTATATACAAAATTGCTAGCAATAGTCACGCTTTGAAGTTATGTTTCAGTAAAAACCAGAGCACTAAAATTACGTCCACTTACAGCATTTTTTCCTGTGGATAGTCCCTACATTTAAGAAGTATTAGTAGCTGTTACTAAATGCCAGATGCTGTCAGAAGTGATGAAGATGTTAATTTTTAGTCTTCACCACTTCAGACATTATCTGATATTTAGTTTCTCTGACAAATGCAGATATTTATGAACTGACTACAGCGATCTTCCAGAACTGGAAATTGGTCTGCACTGTATGATGATGACTAACAAGTTGATCATGATTAAAAGCAGAGTCCTGTAACTAAAGTTAGCCCTAAAGTTAACTGAGGGGCTGTGGTTGTTCTAACTTCAGTAAGTAATTTTAACTGCCAGTAAAATGAGAATTATAAAATCAATTACTTCCAAGCTGAGTTATTAATCAAATTTCTTTGTTGTATTTAGACAATCAGTTTCCCATGTCCTTATCTGCTTTTTTTAATAGAAATTTCTTATCCCTTTGGAACTTTAGGAACTTTTTGTACAACTTCAGCATTTTCTTGTGAACAAAATCCCAGGTCACTGTTCAGATCTGATAGACTGTGGTCAATTACATGTCATTTCCCTCTGGTCTTCATGCATTTATGCTCTTGTGCAATTCATACCAGGTCTCTGTCAGAAATGGGAGTGTGGTTGGTAAGACACTGTACACAGGTTCATCAGGTGAACAGATTCATAAGAGGAGTGAACTTTAAAAGCAGAAAAGAGGAAAGGAATAAATAACCTATTGATATCAAAACTGACCAAGGAGGATGAGAAAATAACCAGACCTTCAGTTTTGGCCCAGAAGAGGAGATCAGAGACTACAGGAGGAAGTGCCTCGTGGGGTTAGAGGCAAAACACTGAAGATCTAAACAGCACACAAAGTTTGTTCTTTGTTGAATCATGGTTTGGTTTTATAAAAATTAAATTGAGGCCTGTGCATTCAAACAATTTCTTTGTGTCTATAGAGACCACTTGAACATAATTAAACTACAGAATTAATGAATTCCCATTTTGACACTGCCTGAATTCCAACGATTGTTTTCAGCAGACTTGAATGATATCTCACTTTCAGAGGTTCTATCAACAAACTACCTCCAGGCAGGGATTATTATTTCCCTCATATAAAATATTATAAAACTATAGGAGCATAAGGCATTGCTTTGAAGTGGAAAAATTTTAAATACGTATAGAAAGAAAACCACATATGGAGATCAAGTAGGACTGCTATGGACTGGACACTAGAAGCTTTAAGGACTGTTATTCAACTACGTGTTTCTAACTATCTCAACAGTGTCACTTGCTAATGTACACAAAGCAAATTCTGTCTGGTGAAACACAAAGGGGGTCCTGCCAGAAGCAGGGGTGCCAGAACACAGAACCTCAGTGCAGCAAGGAAACAGATCTCCATGAAGGTTACATTACTGTCTCATTTCAGTAGATGGCTTTGTGCTCAAAAACATAATTTAAAAAAAAGTCTAGCAAACAATACACAGTAACTACTCTCCACTGAAAACTGGGAAAGATAACATTTTGCACTACTGATGGCAGATTTCCATAAGATTTTGTAGTTATCTAGGTATCAGCATGATAGCATTACACAGTAGAGTGAAGGAATGTCTCAAAAGCAGAGTCCAGAGGTCCAAATGCTGTATATGCAATGTCATAATTCTGATTTCCTGCTGCAAGGAGCACATATGACTCAAGCTGAGACCACTTGGTTTGTTTGGGCTTTTTTTCAGAAAAAACAACTGACACTGAAGAAAAAGCTAATTTCAAAATATAGAAGAAAATAATAACCAATTATTATATGTAATTTTGATGGTCCAGATCTTATACTGAAAATAAACTTTTTTGAACAAGTGAAGTGTATGCTTTTACATGCAGAAGATGACAAATTCTCTTTAAATCCTCTTTTTGCAGATGGAGGTTTGCTGTATTTTTTCTAAATAGCCAAAAGTATAAAGACAAAATGACAAGTCCAGTTATTCAATATGATAATGGAAATCATGGTTTTTTAAAGCAAAGGGAAAACTGAGTAAGGAATATATAATTTGGAGGCAAATAGCCACAGACTTGCTGTAATGTGAAACAAGAGCTAGAACTGGTGACAGAGCAGCTCAAAACTCCTGTTTCCTCTTCATGTTCTGCACAGTCAACTGCAGGAAGAACCAAACATCCTCCTATAATATCTATGTCAACTTTAAGAAGCTTAGTTCACTTTATTGGGATATTTGGGTGTAGGTCAGACATCAATCAGCTCATTTCCCAGTTTCATTTTGATTATCGGTTACTCAAAAATCAATATTCAGAGCTTGCACTTTTACTGCCAGATAAAGCTCTTCTGCCCAACTGTGGAAGGCGTGGCCTGGGTCACAAGTGTGTGCCTTGCTATGGCTAACAGCCGCACCATATAATCCACTTTAAAAACTGCATTTTCAGCTCAAGTTAGTCAGGCTTTAATAAAAATGGGAGAGAAGTTGAAAGACTGTCACTGCTGTAATAGTCACCTTATTTTCAGCCTACATTTATCTACATCCACTTTTTTACTCATTCACTCCTAGGCAGTGTTTTCCTTTAGCTTCAGTTGCTACTTCTTTCCTAGGTATGTATGTACTCACAATACATTTATGGAGAGAAATTTAAAGATTGGGGGATGCTGAGAAAGTCCAGTTTGGTAGGTAACTTTTTCTTATAATTCAGGCTTCTCTTCTCTCCCCATTCTCTGTTGAGGTATTTTGGTACCAGCACTTTCAGGACAACTGCGGTGTGATGGACGTGAGGGGTGGGAGGGCTGTGACTGGGGTGGTGGTGGGGAGGATACCCAGCTTCACATACCTCTTCCCTAAGCCCCTCTTCTTTCCTTAGTCTTTACATTTCTGTGGCTGAAAAAAATCTTGATATTAGTTTCATTTTCACGTCAAACTCAGCTGATTACTAGAAGCTCTCAGTTTATTCCTACACCTTCTGAACTACAAGACATAGATTTTTTTATTTTTTTTCAATATAATTACTCTCAGGCTTTCTGGTTTGTTTGTTTGTGGTTTTTTGTTTGTGGGTTTGTTTTTTTTTTAATTAAATTCTTGGTTGGATCTGGAGCCCTTGTCTATATTTTTCTTTTTCCTCTTCTGGAAACAGAAGTTCCAGATAGACTTTATATCACTGACAAATAGTTTTTGCATGTCCTCTGTATTCAAACTTCTGGTCTTTTTAGTTCTTTGGATTTCTTATCATCTCCCTAAATTTAATAAAGTTTGTTTTCAAGTTCAAGCTAAATTCAGTGACAGAACTATTTGTCTTTTTCGGTTTTAGATGATTTTAACTGGATCGAGTCAGGATTTCTTAACCCAGTAACAATTTCTTATGATACCTTCTTTTGAAAATAGTACTTTCTTTGCTTACTGAAACCAAGTCTTAAAGAGGATTGACTCTGGCTGATTCATTAACCTTTGTGGAAGAAGTGTGTCCACTCTCCTATGTTGGAATGCCTGGAACCCACCACTACAAGTATTTGCATTTCCACCGTAGGCCAGGAAATTACATTTTTCTCTAATAACACAGTTCTTATGAGAGAAGGAGAATTTTTAAGAACAACAGAACAACACAGAAGACTATAACCAGTTCCAAGATGTTTCCAGCTGATTGGAGACCCTCAGCAACATCTAGCCACCAACGATGTGATGAAAGCACTCTCCTTCTTGCCATGACCACTTGGCATAACCTGTTCCTGCACACACAGTGCCTTCAAGCCCTTCCTGGCTACCCCAATGGATGTGGAGGACCAGTGGAGGCTCCTGTCTCCCTCATTCTCATCCCACACCACAGTGAGCTCCTGCAGCAGGTACCTCCTGAGAGTGTATCATCACGGATGGCCTTTGTGAGCCAGATCATTCAGCCAGTAATACATGCTGGGTCATAAAGTAACAATATAAAAAACAAAATCATCGTCCTCCTCCCATTACCAGGTATCTGTCAACTTTTACTAATTTGAGTCCTTATCTCTCAGAGGTTAATTGGAACTGGCTCATGATAACGAGATGTAAGAGCAGTCGTGGTGCCTGTGCCGCAGCTGCACCACAAGGTACGTTGTGGTCATAAGTACAAGTAAGAAATTGGGGGAAAGAAGAACAGAGAAAGCAGGCAGGCCTGGGGGGGGAAACTCTGAACAAAATTAATTATTATTGCAGGGATTTTTTAATCAAGAGATTAGCTTTGCTTTGTTAAATAATAAAGCAAAAATTTTTCTTTGCTGCACTCTGCTCGAAGTGCATCTGTTCTGTTGAGGTAGGGAAATTGTGGTGGTTAAGTTCAGCTCCTTATAACAGCAGTTTGAGAGTGAAAAGTAAACAAAAGAGACACTAGAGAAAAATACGACTATTTCATAAAATGTTCCCAGCTTAAAGCAAGACAGCTAAAGTAGTAGCACATCTCAGTTTCAGAACAGCAAATTAGTCTGTTTGCTGGCTTATGCTCAACTTAATTTGGCTCCAGTTCCCCCCCTTGGAAAAAGAAGTGAAGAAGGTGACCTACAGGCAGATATGACTTTCCAAGTGTGAACCCACGTATTCAGTGTCTCAGAAACGCTGTGGCATCAAGGCGAGAGGTTTGCAGAGCAAGGACTGTGAGAGCACAGGGTGCGATGGTGGGAGCAGCCCCACACTCTGCCCTTGGGAAGGGGGCAGTGAACACCAGAGCACCCACAGTGCCTCAAGGGTCACCAAGCTGTAACCCATGAACATCTGTGAAACCCTGAAAAAGTCATGCATGCAGAGAGCCTGTGAAGTTAATGTAACAAAGACCTAAGTGAAATCCTAGTGAACACAAAAGTCAGCTGGTATAGTATAGATACATGTAGATATAAAAATATTTATATCCATATACTTCACTGTCATCTGGAGGAGTCTCTCTGAAAGCTGTAGCACATGTAATAGAAATTATGTGCAAGCTGAAGGATTTCAAATAATCCAAATACCTCTTTTTTTTATCCTTTCCACAAAATATGTACAGGCTTTAAACAAATACACAAATCTAAACAGCAGAAAGCAGAATATATATTACTTAAAATTTATACATAACGTCGTCAAATAAGATATGAGAGGCATATAGTAAACCATGTAATAAAATGAGAAGGAACATTAAAGATCATTCTTCCTTAAAAGTATCCTTAGTGCCAACAATTCTCAAGATTATACTTAATCAGTTTCCCAACCCTTGGGGACAGGGATTGTCTCTTTTTAAGTGTTTAAAGGAACCTTAGTTCAGTGGCATCCCAGTCTTGGGTAGTCATGGTTAAAAAAATACCATTTAGCAATGGCTTCAAGTCTATAACTCATCTGAGGATGAATCACACTCTGCTGTTTGGATTTTGTATTCTTACTTGCTATGAAGTTCACTGGCTGGCTGAAATTACAAAGCAAATAAGATTTTTTATGGGGAAGTACAGAAGTAAAGGAGTTCAGCTTCTGAATGAATATTTCCAAAAATAGGAAACTAAACTATAACAACAAAAGCTGAAAGGAGGCCAAGGGAATTAGCTGTTTAGCTGTCATTCATTTTCTGAATTCCTGCTGCTTAGGCTAGACTTTTTAGGGGAGACAATTTTATCTTTGCACATTGGTGAGCAATAAACTTAGGGAAAAAACTTCATGCTCTTTGCTTTGGGGGACAAATTCTCTGTGTGTGTGTGTATATATATATACATATATATATATATAATCTTTTTCATGACAAAGACAGAAACTGAAACAGAAGTAGTGGTATAAAAATTCCTTTTGTGTTGTAAGCATAGTCCATTTTGAAAGACAGGAAATGAGATAGTCCTTTGTCTTGGTAATTTTCATCAGTTAGCCATAGGTAGGAAGTATTTTTAAATCACACCTTTTTAAATCACACCTTTCAAGCATACAGACAGATGAGCACAATTTATGGAATTTTCTGTTTCTGATGGTCGAGCCAGCATTAACAGAGCCTCATATTTTATTGGTTCACTATTTTTATTACATCAAATGTCTCTCTTCAGTTCTTGCAGCACACTGCATAACTATGGAAGCAAGTTCATCTTTTCTGTGACAGAAACACTAAAATACAGATCCCTTAGGACAATCTTTATTTCTAAGATGGAAAGTTGATACTCAAAGATGTGAGTGATAGATGCTGGCCTGCCACTGAGAACAGATGGACTCTGATCACTTACTTTTTATTTGAGCATTTGAATCTCTCTGTTTTATGGTCAAGTTTATGACTTTTTACATTCAAAACTATTACACTTTGTTTAGCATAGTCTGATCATTTGTACATATATCCTGTCCAAAAGCTACCAATTAAAGTCATGCTACCAATCGCCCAGTCAAGAAATAGGATTCAAGAGTTCGAGGTACCAACTCCAAAGAAATACAGGCACGTAGAGGACTGGTTTTTAAACAAAATTGAATGAGGATATTAACACCATAATTCAGCAAGTGAACTAAAAATAGAACTACAAAGTTTACACTAAAGAAATACACGTGAAATTTTTTGCTTTCTGGGTTTCTGAAAAAATCCCCTAATGAAATATCGAAGTACTTTACTACTAAAAATATATGGATTAGTATTGAGGAACACTAACAGGTAGCTGGTATTTTAGGTTTGAATTTTACCAATCCTTCAGCCATTGCATTGCTAGGAAAAACAAGAGCCACAATATGCCCACAGCTGAGAATCCCGGGATGAAATTAAGTTAGAAGTCAGAAGAAAACTGTATCAGGATAAAGCCCTTTAAAAACAAAAAGCCTTTGACTTTAGTAGCGAACATTTAGTTCGGCAGTGTGATGGACCCTTGGTCTGTTTTCTTGGGTTTCTTGATCTGCTAGGAGACTTCCCATATTGCCCTAAACTTTAGTGACATGCATTTCAGCACAGATTTCTGGCAAAGCATGTAAGTCACCTTCACGTTACTTGTCTCTAGACTTTAGCAGGTCTTGCATGATCGCAGAGAAACAGAAAGGTGTGTTAAATCTACCTCCCATTCTTAAGCAAGGGTGTTCCACACAGCACCTGAGCCACCTCTGCTTCCTGCAACTTGTGGGTACAGTGCTGGGCTCCCACCAACCAAGCACAGCAGGTGGGTCGCAGCTGGAAGAAATTGTATGTTTAATAAATTGTGCTGCGATACAAGTCTTTCAGACTCCTCGGCCTGCTATGTTTAACTAATCTTAAATTAGCTAATACAAATATACATCTTGAGGTCCATTCCCTCCCAAGATCAGCAAACTGAATAAATGTCAACAAAGAGATTTCAAGATTTTAGCTCCTCTGTGAGACTACAGCAGAAAGTGTCATCAGTGAAGCATTATTTTTGAGACTCATAAAGGTAGATAAACAGTAAATGTGATAGTTGCATAATATCTACTGGACCATTAAAACTACTTGCTGGTCAATACCTGTATTATCAGTCACAATTCAATGAAGCCAAGTGCAATCAAATATTTAATGCCACTTAGTTTTTGTACAGTACTTTTCATCAGAGCTGTTCATCAGCACCTAGCAGTCTATAAAAAAAGAGTGTTTCATTATCACTTTTTAACAGGTAAAATGATAGCTGAGACAAAAGAGAGAAAGTGACTTGCTGAAGGTCGTTCAACAGGCACAAGGCAGAGCTGAGAATAGACGACAAGTCTCACGAATCCCCATCCAACTTTCTTGCCATCAGATAGCACAGTCCTTCACAGTAACTCACTGTTCGTCTGCTCTTTCAGCAGCCTGCTGCAAATTACATTCTTCACTCTAGATAACTGTGTCCTTATATATTGGAGGAGATAAATGCTGGTAGTATGTGGAAAACCTAGAAGGTTTCATCTACAAAGAAAGTGGCTAAGAAATAACAGTCAATCTTAAGGTACCAGCAGGTAAAATAAATGCCATTCCCTTCCTCGTTTACTAGAGGCTGAATAAGGTCACAGAATGAGTTATCGCAAGTGTCTTTGATCTCTGTTTTTTCATCTCAAGGCCTGAATTTAAAGTTAGCACTATGGCAAAACAAGCAATGAGGTGGACAAGAGATACCTCAGAAAACCCTCAAGTGGACTGCCAAGTATTCAAAACCAACACAAAATGAGGCCACAACTGGATTTATTTGGAGGGGGGGATGGGAGTGGGGGGTGTTCCAGCCAGATGCCTGTGGAGTTTTGCACATTTCCATGGCCATTCTTTAGCAGGTGTTGAAATAAAAGTTACCACTTCCTGCTCCTTAAGGGTTCTTAGAATTAGGCTTCCAGCCATAGGCTTATCTAAAATCCATGGAATCCAATTAAAACTGTACCAAGGTCTAGACTGAATTATCTTTTCAGGAACTATTTGTAACATGAATTAGAAGTTTGCATTGAGCTTCTGCTGAAAGCATCTATTGCTGGTGAAGCAAAATAAATTCTCTCTTCTGAAGTAGCATCTGATGGATATGCATGCAATACAACTGAAAGATGATTGCTTAGCTTTTTAGGTTTTTCAGTTGTCATTTGGCAACTAGTCCTGCACTTGATTTCCTTTCCTTAGAGTTTAAGTACCCATATTCATGATAATTTTTCTAATGTAAATGCTGTGAGCATCTCAGCTTTGCTAGTCAATGTTGAGGCTGTATGCTGAAGAATTAAAGGAGCTAAGAACTTCTTGCCTTGTCACAGTCTACATAGAAATATAATCAACCTGAGATATCTCCAAAATTTAGGCATTTTCTTGCATTCTGGCTACTCTACTCTCATTCTTCATCTCTAGATGCAGGCTTGAAATAAAATAAGCTATGGGGCCCTTTCTTCACTGAATGACTCTTGAGAAGGGATAATGCACTGCTAGATTTCAATATGCAGTGGCATAATCATATCGCTGACCACTTAAAATCATTGAAGTCTACAGCTTTTATTGCAAAGTTCTAGTTACACCCCAGCAGGAAAAGTTCCTCACTTTAATTTCCATGAATGCATTAATAAAGCAGTTATTTTTTCACTTTGCTAAAACTCAGTTGCACCCCTACATCTAAGATACAGCCTCCAAAATAAACAAAGCGGTAAACAAAGCAGTTTGTTCCTGAAATAAAGATACTGGTTTGAAAGGGAAGTGACCAGTAAAAATGTTGTTTTCCCTGAGCTTTTCACTCAGAAATCCAAAAGTAGTTCAATCTTACAAGATCCTCTGGGGACTGGAAGTGCCATTATAATAATTTTAGAGATTCTGAAAGCTAGTAATGAAAAGTTCATTTTTATTACTAAACTTTTCACAAGCACTGTCAGTGTTGGGAACAGAGTACAAGAGAGCTGCCTCATCTGTCCTTATTACAGAACTACTCCAACACAGCAGCATCTGTAGCAACAGTTCCTTGCTACTTTTCTTTAAAGTTGTGATCAGTCTTACTACCAGACTCCTACCACTGTTTAATCTTTATAACATATTGCTATATTGTTGATACAAAAGTAAAATAAAATAAAAAGTAGGGCTGACAGAGTTATAGAGCTGAATGTCAAAGAGTGAAAGAAAACATGGTAATAATAAAATTATTATAATGAAATGCAGTAACAGCCAACATCCAGGACCTTTCAAAGGTACCTCATACTCAGTCTCTTCAAAAGCCTTTCTCTTCAGCCATATCAAATCAATCTGACTACTTCCAACGCAGTTATATATATAAAAAAAATCTTATATTACAACATAAAGCACCTCTCATCAGGCAGGGAGACACAGCAGGAATTACACAAAGACAAGCTATTTCTACTCTTGAAGATTTCTGTGGATTAAACAACTGCCTATGTCTAATTCTGTAAGGAGGAGGAATTGATTTTAATAATAATATTTTCCAAACTACTACAATTACTTAAAAAGATACAAACTGTCATTTCTGAAATATGAGCACATGGGGTGTTTCTCAGTGAAATCCTAAAAATACTCCAGCTTTTAGAGTATAACATCTAGAATTCCAAACTTAAACATCAGAGAATATCAGTCATAAGACCTCTCACTATTATTTCTCACAGGTGAATATTTTTCACCTATTTTCCAAGACAACATATAAGAGGCAAGGAAAAGTACACCCCTCACTGCTGCCTTAATCTACATGGTATCTGCATCAGTAGTTCTGGAAGCAGAGTTTCAGGACACAGAAAGGAAGATGATGATCACAGGACCATGAAAAATACACTTTTTCACTTCACTGAAATTTATGAAACGTGCAGCACCACTTAGTGTACCACCAGCATCCCAGATGTAGACATTTGCATATGGACACAGCAGTGAACATGCCCACCTGGTATGTTCTCTCTTAACGTCACTAAACAAACAGTTCAAATGCAATACTATCAAAAAACAATGAATACCACTGACCCGAAACCCATGAGATACAAGCCAAATGGAACAAAAAAATGTCTTTTATAAACAAGCATATAGCGATTGCAATTAAAATACATGCCTAGAATAGAAAATAAAGTCATTAGCTGAAAAAGGATGCCTTAAGGTATCTGCCTATTCTAAAAGTACTGAGCAGTATACAACTTCTTTTATAGCTATGCAATATCACTCTTACATAGACAACTCAGCACTCAGCAAGGGCAAATTTTGACTCTTGCACTTTGTGGGAGAGTTTGGGTTAGTTTTTTCAGGGTTTAAAAGAGAGGAGGTGAAGGGCAGTGAAGGAGTCTGTTTTTTCTCCATAAGGATGTTTTTTGTTTGTGTTTTAAGGGGTATTTATTGGGGGGTGGTAAAATGCACATCCTTTGAATTTAAAAGGTAGCTATGGGAAGTAACAGGTCACCTACCTGTCTGTTGCTTTTATTTTTTCTCATTTCATCACAGATGTCACTGCTATTAACAGGCATAAACAGCGTGTGTTTATACTTAATTTTGTACCCTGTTTGTTGTTAGGAATCTAGTTTAGTTCAAATTCAAGACAAATTTGGACACAAAATGTCTCACAGGAAGAGGTATTGAAAACACGCATGTGACAGGTCAGCTACAGAAGGAAAAAGGAATAATCCAGCTCTTAACATTCTAATCTCTCACTAAAATCTTTGGAAATAACTTCTATAGAAAGATATCTAGCAACAGTTAATTTATAATATTACATTAGCATAATTTTCAACTTCCCATGGAAAACACAACAAATCATTCCCATAAATAAAAGAGAAAGATGAATGACAGGATTTTATTACCAAAGGAACCATTGACACTCTAATTAGCAACCCAAGGATTATACTTAGGGCAGATGAATCCTCTAAATTGTGAGCAGTATTTTTACCTCCTTCTATCAGGAAAGGAAAAGTTTAGGTCATCTGAGGGAAATCAAGGAAGCAGAGAGAAATACAATTATACCTCCTTTTCTCCTCCTCCAAAGACAGCCTGGACATTCCCAGGCTGGGTGTTGGTCTCAGCACACGCCAGGAGGTGAGTGTGCCCATGCACTGCGCAATGCTGTAGCGAAGGCGGATGCCCCTCTCCCCAACAATCACCCTCTGTTAATATTTGATAGACAGCCAAAGCACTTCTGTGAAGAAATCGAGTGAACCACCTATGAAAAAATAAACTGCTTTTCAAGAACATCCATCACTGGAAAGGGCTCATTTTCTTGTCCTCAAACAACCTTGTTCCTAAGGCTCCTGGGCTGCCTCTGAGTTGCAGGAAAGAATATATTGGGGGTTCGCTATATGGTGTGATCTCTTTTGTTAGACTCATTCACTCATTCATTTTCTCTTTCCTGCATCAACACAGGGTGCCTGACTGTGAAACCAAGGAGCAACTAAACTGACCCATATTGCTGTTGTGACACTAGTAAACTACACATATTAATACCAAGGCATCTAGCATGGCACTAATAGTTGGATTATTAGTGGCTGAACAAGCAGGCTTAGGCAGCCTTTATTAGGCTAATGAACAGATTTTTCCAACCAATGTCCCTAATCACCGTGCCTGCCTGCAGTAAAATAGCATGAATAACTGTTAAACCAGATACAATTAAGGTCCTCACTGGGATTAGAGCTACGGAGCGGCTGTTCCCAGGCACCTAGATCCCTGTTTCCTAATTCTAGTTAATAGGAGACCTTCTGCCTGCTTTCTGCCTTAAGCCAGTAAAGGAGAAGGCAGGGGGAGGGAAGGGGGAAAAAATCCTTTGCAGAATATCAGATCCTCTCTCCTAACCTTTCCTAGATGAATAGAGATGGATTGTGAATCGTGCAAACCTAACATCTTCTAGAACAATGAGGCCCTTCAGCGATAACAATAGTACTAATCATAATAGTAGGCAGCTCCAGCCCCTTTCTATCATGTGCAAACAGTTGGGGCAGAATATGAAATTGCTTTAGAAATAGATACTGACTTCCCCCCCCCCCCCCCTTTCACTTGCCTACTAAGAATAGCCTAATTTATTCATGCTTTTATTTGGCAACAGAAACTAGGCTGACCTGCCTCCCTTTTTATTCACACAGATAAAAGGGCTTTGGCAAAAAGGCAGAGGACACTCTCTGCATTTAAAGGTGTCTAGTGTTGCTCTCCAAAGGAATGACAGAATGGTTACTGCTTCTTTCATTGGTCCTCCTCTGCTCTCTGGCCTTCATCTCTTTTCTCTCTGACTTTCTTTGGGGCTGTTCATGCCATAAAAACTAGGTTAAATCTGGGGCGGAGGGGAGGGGAGAGAGTAAAAGAAACTCAAGTGCCTTCAGCATCTCGTTCAGAATAGTGTGGCACTGTGCGGCTACAGAGGTCCTATGTGTAACTCACAGTCTTGGAGCGCCGGGAAGAGAGCATGATTTAGAGATTTTGCTGAGAGCGTGTGTGTTTGGCAGGGGGGAAAAAAGGGGGGCTGAAAAGGGCTTGGGTTAACCCTTCTATCTTTGTATAAGAAGAGCTGCTACTCACAAAATGTGAGTCCTTGCAGAAACACCTTTCATACCAAAAGCAATCCATAGGAGACAGCCTCACTGTATACATCCTGCTGACGTCCTCGGCTGGGTACTCACGGTAGAGCCCTCCCAAGGAGCACACGCAGCCAAGCCGTCACACTGCAGACAGATAACAGCGAAGTTAATTGCTGAGTACAAACACAGGGATCTTTCAAGCTGGACAAAACCCCTGTGCATCCAAACATAGCTTCAGTGGCTGCCTGCACATCCACTTGGGTGAGCAAAGAGCTGGGTTATCTGTCTCTGGATAGGGGTAAGAGGGTTTCTGTCTGGGTGAGTAAAGTTCAGCTGCTCCCTGCTTGATTAGAAAAAACCTCAGGTTCAGCTTCTCCCTACTTGACTAGTGAAACCTCAGTCTAAATAATAATTTTTAAAGATATTTCAGAGGTGGTTGGTCATGTTTTTTGGCATTCCTGATGGTGCTGCAAAAAGTAGACGCACTGCCTGACTGTTGTGCCAGGGACTGTCTGCACAAGATAGCCGCAACCACAGTCACCTGAAAAATCAGGTCTTCTTCAGGCTACCAGAGCCTACCTGCCCCACACATTTTTTTCCATGGTGATTTTAGAAGTGTTTCAGATGTTTTTCCCCATAATTGCTCAGCTTGAACTTATTGCATGCAAAATATTTTTATAAAATGTGATCTAGGAAGTCACATCAAGAAGAGCCTGAAAAAACAAACACTAAGGACATTGCTGTGCAAGATCAGCTGAATAGTATCTCCTGCCCTTTTAAATTCAACCGCACCCACCACAGACTAATACTTGCCCTGCTCAACATCTGACTCCTGGTTTATAGTTCTGATATATCACCCAAATGACTGATTTTGTTCCTTCTGCACCTTTTGGACTACCTCATTTTCTCAGCTATGCCAAAATAAATATGAATTCAACAGATATAGTATGGCTTACTCCACTGTAACTGAGAGCAGAATGTGACTTGTCTTCTCAGATGCATTATTAAGGAACCTAGCAAGAGCACAGATTTTCCTGCTATGTTATCACATGATAAGGTCGAGTTGATCTGCAAAGTGAAACCTTTCAGAATTTTATTTGGCAGTTTGCTTTAAAACATCAAGTGGTAAATGGTTTCTGCTCTATTTCAGTTCTCGTGAACACAGTTCTTTTACGACTGAACCCTTCAACAGGTTAGCAAACATTGTCTCTCTGCCAAGACATGCCATTTCTTTTTTTGTAGAATACTTCTTTTCTTCATTCCTCTGCCAACCCTTTTCTCTTCTCTACACACTGCTTTCAGATTGCCAAGACATGATCGTGTGCTTTAAAGTTGATTTTGGAATTACTTGGCATATCTTCTTAACTTTCATCTATTTCCCTATCTGGAAATACAATAGAAAGCTTTGACTTTCGAGAATTATTATTTTTAAGCACCTCTTTCGAGAACCTGTCAAAGTGCTAGCTACCACTGATTTTGTGTAAGAAACTAGACCATCAGGATTAATATTCTTTTTCATATTCAGTTGAGAAAGGTTGAAACTACAAAGCTAAAATCCAGCTTTAACCTCTCTGCAAAGCTTAGGTATTGGCATCTTCTTATCAATCTGAAAAATGAGATGTAAGAGGTAAGTCTTGTGCAAGAGTACATATCCTAATCCATTCCAGCACTGTCCAAGAAGGATTCAGACACCATCTAACCATATAAAATGCACCAGATTGGGCATCCAGAGGGTTGTGTCCATAAGAAGTCTATTAGTAGAGTTGAAGCCACAAATAGTAGTTGTGGGCATCTCATCTGTCATTCTGTTACACTGGTAACAAAACATCACTCTCGCTTCTCCCACTGATCAAAAGATCTTTCCAAGTCCTCAACTCATTCTGGTAGCTCTGTCCTAAATGCTGTTTCTATTTTTTCCACACACTCTGTGAAGTTGAGGCTCAGTAACCCCAGAGTTATCTCCCTATCTTCCTACTCCTTACACAGCCAATAATCATATTTGCCATTTTAAGAGCCAGCTTTTATTTGGGAGCCCAGAATTACCTGGGTTTCTGTAATTACCCCAATCCCCTTTTCATGTCACTTCATAGATGGGAATGATCTCCACCTTTTAAGTGTGACCTATGCTCTCTGTCCATAGATGTAGGATTTTGCATTTGGCTACATTATTTCCAAGTGCTTATTTCTGCTACCATTTTGTCTTAACTCTTCAGGGTTAAACCTTTCTGGACAGTCATTGTACCTGGCTATGTGTTAGTGTGGTGTCAAACACAACAGACCTTCATGTTCAATGAACTTTACTGGCCTTCTTTTCTCCACATACCATTCACATAGCCATCTTTATGTTGAGTTGCTTCTCAATGTCGTTACGTATTCAGATGCAAAGATATCACATGAGCCACCACATGTCTGTTTACTGCCTCCCTTCCATTGCCTCGAGTTCAACACAAAAATATGCTCATTTACATAACCTCTTATCAGACATGCATACTTAAAGGCTAACCTGGCCACACAACACAAAATCATGAGCTTACTTGCCAAGACCTTTTGCTCCTACTCTTCATAACAGGTTTCAGAAGCATCTACAGAAGCCAAAAACGCCTTTTCTGTCAGTAGAGCACAGGATGGTCAAACTCAGGGCATTCTTAGAGCTGCAGACCTCCCGTGTATTTATAAACTAAAGATCAATACATGTTTCAGATGTACCTATATTTATATAGGTGGGACTCATAAGACATAATGCAGAATACAGGTATTCTCTTCAACTAGTTCTTACCATAAACACTGGCAACCATTCTATCCTATGAGGAAATGACCCTCAAATGAGGTTTTGTGGGGTGTTGGTTGCAATATATCAGCCAGAAGAGTTTAGGCTTCCCTGTGTAGGTGAGAATCCAGGATTTTAGGATGAGAATATGTTTTAATGCTTTTTTGATCCCCTTTCCATGGGCTGTTGCTACAGGTTTGGTGGGATCAGTGAAGGGCTCAATGCATGACCACAGAACAGTAAAATCTCTGCAGGTTCAGCAACTACTCCAAGCAGTAGGGAGTCTATACTTTCTCAAAAATAGTCCAAGAGAATCCACCAGAGCATAATATGGAGAGAACCAAGCTACTCAAAACATACAAAAATCTCTAACTAAAATGTGACTTTGTTAATTTTTCCCAGAAGAAACATATAAATCACTTGCTACCACCTGTTGCCTTCTGTCGATTGAAGGACAGTGGTTTTTAAATTAATCTCTGCAAATTTTTCAAAATTCCTTAGTATTTCATCCCTCAAACATTTAATTGCATCTGACTGCCTTCAGGAGTTGTACTGGAAGAAAAACCGTTGTGCGAGGCAGCTGGGAGACCTCAAGCAGTTCCAACTTTTCCCAGTTAATTCTATAGTCTGAAAGCAAGCCAAGATCTTGGATTAACACTAGAAGGGCGAGGATTGTGGCTTCAGAGTTTGTTAGAAACAAAAGCACATTGTCAGTGTATAGCATCAAATGGTACTTCAGTGAACCATCCCTGATACCCTAAATACTTGAGTGAAAGCATACCAAGATTGCCATTTATTTCAGGGCATCAGCAAACTCTGATGTTGTTGCAAGCCCACAGGGAGCAGGCATTTGTAGTTTAGCAAAAAACCCAAACAAATGCAACCCCCTCCCCACAAAAGAAAAAAAACACAACTCCAACCCAATCAAAATTCCCCACAATGCAAATAAAACAAACAAAAACCTACCTTGCGTGGTAGCTTTCAGGACCTTGCATGCAGGACCATAATTAGACTCATAGAGATTTTAGTCAAATTAAGAAATTGTATTTTATAAGCTTGATGTATATCTTGTTATACATTATGCCTATCTCAGACTGTAATAATCATTCACCCAGCTGCTTTTTGCTTAAGATGGCAAGTTAGCAATCTACCTACTTTTCCCTCTGACTCCCAGAAGTCTTAACAATGTGTAAATTCAATGTAGGCCATATGTAGTTTATTTAACCTCTCCAGGTGCTCTGGGAAAGGACTTTTAGCCTGTTGCTGATCTAATTTCATCTTCTGTCTTCACCTTTTCCTTAAAACCACAGCAAAACTAATAACTTAGCCTCAAAGCAAGTCTTCAAAGCAGCTTGTCAATTTTTCTTAAAGAAAAACTGAAGAGATCTACTAACTTTTCTTTTCTTTTTGTATAAACAACCTGAAACAGGAATCTAAAATGAGCATGGTATTAAATTTCTGTTTTATTTCATGCTTAAAGTGCATGCGGTATGTTTTATGGTAATGAATGCATGGTCAGAGATTAGGAGTACGTCAGCTGAGGAGTTGAACACAGCTCCCATGAGGACAGGAAAAAAAAGAATAATCAATCTATGAATACAGCCTTTATTACGATACTACAGCTCTAGAACATCTTATTTATGACTTGAGTGGAAAGATTTATGTACTATTAGTTCCAGATTTCATTAGACTTATGTATAGTTATGATAAGGATGTGTACATCTCTGGAAGCTTGTCAAAATGTCTATGAAAATTCTGCATAGTGAATTCCCCTGGTCACAGACCACATGTCTTACACGATGGCTTCTCAGGCAGACCATGTTCTTCTCCTAGTTTATACTTAGAAAGCAAACTCAGCAGGTAGAACTTTTTTTTCTGCTCTGTCTGTATAAACCCCAGCACAGTGGGATTCCTCTAAATTGGGATTTTAAAGTGTTAGGATAACACATATAATAAAATCAAAACAATAACAGTATGAAGCAACACAGGAAAACAAATTCAGCACTGTACAACATATATAGCTTGCAAGAAACCCGACCCAACTCAAATCTGCCCTTTGCTCTACAACTTCCCCTGTAAAGTCTTGAAAATGCATTATTCCGAAGATGGGACTGTGACAAAAAACTTCTCTTTTTTTTAGTCTTCATTGTGTAGGGTGGTTTCTTTACCTGAGAATACAGAGAATTTTATGATCTACTTTCAGCGTTTCATTTTGGGGCCAAAAATTCTTGGCCCTCAACATCTTGTGTGAGGTCCTCAGACAGATCATTTCTGGGTAAGTACCAGAGAAGTTCCTTGTTGTCACAGGCCTTGGAGCTCCCTGTGGTTCTGAGGCTGTCTCTGCATGATCTGCTCTCTAGTTCAGCCCATTTACATTGGGGGTTTCCCAAATCTGGGCAGCCATGCCATGTATTTAATCCTCTACTGAATACATACAACCCTCCTGCACCACAGGCATTGAGAGTGAGGGAGATACTGCAGATACTATTGTACCTCCAGAGAGGAGGGGTTTTAGCTGCAGTTGTTTTCAGCGAGAGGAGAGGAGCATAGCCTACAGGAGGAAGGAGTTTGGAGGAGTCAGCTTGCTCCTGGCTGACCGATAGTTAGTTAAATAGTTAAATTTAACTATTTAGTAGTTAAATAACTGTATAGAGAGGATATAACTAGTAATCAGGTAATGAATCTCTGCATATAGTTATTTTTATAAGAAGCCAAACATATTTGGCAAGCCTGGCGTTGTCTCATATTATTAGCTGGCAAATAGTATACGAGGTCTTTCAGCCCAGTGAGAGCAACAGCAAAGAGGAGATTGCAGTTGACAGGAAGACAATAAAAACATCTCTGAGCACAGAACAAAGAAGGGACTTGGAACAACAGGAGCACTCAATTCTAAGCCTTGTATAAGCATGGAAGGAAGAATTCAGTCCATGACCAAGTAGATCGTGGGTATTCAAAAGTGAATACTTTAATGTCTTACTAACTTGAAACACAAAAAATAAAACAATAAGATCCAATTTTCTAAAATATTTGGTGAATAGACAAAAAATGCATTTGAAAAATAGTGACTGAGAATGGAGAATAACATTTTAGCTCCAGGAATAAGCAAGAAAAATCAATCCTTTCTTAAAATGCATTTGCTCAGAGCCTTGATATCTATGTCTACATTTAGAGATCTGAAAGATTCACTAAACAAAGGCAAGATCACTCATGAGATGAATAATTCAGGTGATTTCAACATAAAGGACTGACCACCAAGAGAAGCAGCTCAAACTCAACTATGAGTGCTTCTGAACAGAAAACAGCGAGTTACTGAAAACATACATCAAAACTAGATGAACTAATAGTGAAGAGCAAGTATACCAGAGGCTGGAGCAAAAGGTATCCAGGTGAGACAGACATAAACTTGTTAAATACATAGGCACCATGACATCAAAATTAAGATGAAAGGTAAGAGTGGAGCACACCTCCATGACCCCAAAGTACTTGGAAAAATCTCTGTGAAAGGCATTTAGCCTGGCACTGTATCCACAGGAAGTACAGAAAAGCCACCAGGACACCAGGGTAGGCAGTCAGTCCTCTGCAGCAGAGAGGGCAAGGACTGAAGGCTCCTTTAGGAGAGTCTGTCTCAGTCTGGCTCTCAAAATTACCCAGAGTGACCCTAAACATGGGACCCTAAACCCTGCCACTGGCAAAGCAGGGGCAGAGGAAAGGAGAGGGATCACACAGAAGTGGAAGCAGGAGCAGGGTCTCAGCTGCCATACGCAGCTGGCCTTGAGAGAAGCCATGCCTTCCCACCCCCAGGCAGGGGGACCCCCCCAGCACCAGGAACCTCCAGCCTCCCCAGACAATTCCCATACTTGAAGGTGGAAGTGCACAGGGTATGTCCCAGGAGGCACCAAGGAAAAGCCCTGGATTTACACAGAGAGCACTGACTATCACTTTGGACAACTTTACATCAGATCAACGAAGGAACAGGCAGTTGAGTTTTACAAGCACTCTTACCCTGCACAGAATGAAAGAGCAAGCAGGGATGTTGTCTATAGCCAGGCTTTGAGCAACCAGCACAACCCCATTACTTTCCCTCTCCTGAGGAGTGATTTTCCTCATCGATATCTGTGGCCTGGATCTTGCTATTACACCAGTCCCACTGAAGTTTGCTTTATTGTGATGGAAAAATCAGCAACAGACCCACATCCCCCCAGGGGACACCCTGGTACCAGTTACTCAACCCATGGTTGTGTTATAAAACAGCAACCTTCTGCTTTGCTAATGTGCAGACATATGAGCTGTAAGCAATTTGTATAAAACATTTTAAGATACCAAGAAAAGAGCAAAAAAGCGAAGATGAGAAACAATAGCATACTGTTAATTTTTGGGTCATTTAACACAACTCCCAGTAATTTTCTTGTCTCTGCGCATCAAGTTTAAAAGTGGAAAAAAAAATAATCATCATATCTCCTTGTGTACATCTCAGCAAACCCTACCAGGATACTTCAAGTTTGTCTCAGTTGGCTTCTGTTATGTTGACTTCTGCTACAGGACGAGTGAACACACTGAGGAATGGAGCCATAATTCTGCTCCAAAATCTAATGCCAGCTGGAAACAGTGAAATTATGACATTGGACTTGTCAGTGGAGATGTCAACAGCAGTAGCATAAAAAGGTTTTATGCAATACTTTTTTTGCAGTCCACCAGATCCTGTAAAAATGCTCAGATGTGGCCTGTTAGGGTCTGATATAAATTTGTAGAAGTCTTTAAATTCGTAGAAGTCTAATAATGGGCTTTAATGATTCTGGATCAGAACCTTTAATGATAAACATGTCTAGAATAGCAATTTTTACATCCCTTAAAAGTAAATATTTTGGTTTATGCCTCTCTTCTCCACAAACAAGATGGGAAATAGGCTGCAACTAGCCTGCCTCTTGGAGAGATTCCTTTTGATTTCCTATGTGCTTTACGAGCAAATAATATAAGCAGTAATCTGTCACCATGACTGAGCTAAAATCTAAGCTAAACTGACATTATTCCTCTTGGTCACTATTTGAGGAAGAAACTGGTTACAGGTTGGCATAGCATTTGCATAAGAGTCTTTTATGCAGTTGGTTTTGTAGTAATAGTATTTAAGACACTTCCAGGAAATTAGTAAAAGTTACTAAGGTTATTAAGAGTAATGCTAACTAAACAGCTCAAGACAAAGCCTCCTATGCTTTACAAACCTTTGCACTCTACCAGAAGAATGTGGGAAAAGAGTTAATCAATAAAAGACAAAATAGAAGCATTACCTCATCGTGATGAAAACTCTCATAGCCTAAACACTGATCCAAAAGGAGAAAACTGTACTAGTGACTCCAGTGATAAGAGTAAACCTTTGGTCACATCAAATGCCCCACTATAGTTAGAGAAATACTTGGCTCCCACTGAAGTAGCAATCTGGTTTTATCCCACAAAAATGAAGATAGAGATAAAAAGCAAATACAAAATTGAATTGTTTTTAAAATAGAGCGTGATATCTTTAGGCCAGACTATGCCTTAGAAATTATTCATAGATGGCTGATTGCAGAGAAGCACCTGTCATAATTCTGGCCTCTATGTGTTGCCATACCCTAAGTAGCAATAATACATGCCCGTTACTAAATAGCAAGCAAATGATATAGCAGTATGTCAATGTAATAGCCTCAAAGCATACATGTGGGTATGAAGGAAGAAATTATTTTAAAAAAGAAAGAATCAATTACTTTAAAGCTATGCTCTCTTCCTGGAATGAAGTTCTTTGTCTGAATCACACACTAGAAAGCTCAGTGTGCACCAGGGGGACTTCTCAGAATCACAGAATCACGGAATATGCTGAGTTGCAAGGGACTCACAAGGATCATTGAGCCCAACTCCTGGCCCTGTACAGGACCATCCCCAAGAGTCACACTATGTGCCTGAGAGTATTATCAAACTCTTCTTGAATTCTCTCAGGCTTGGTGCTATGACCACTTCTCTGGGAAGCTGTTCCACTGCCCAACCACTCTCTGGGTAACTAATCTTTTTCTAATATCCAACCTAAACCTCCCCTGACACAACTTCAGGCCACTCCCTCAGGTTCTGTCAGTGGTCACCACAGAGAAGAGATCAGTGCCTGCCCCTCCTTTTCCCCTTATGAGGGAGTTGTGACTGCAATGAGGTCTCCCCTCAGTCTCCTCTTCTTCAGGCTGAACAGACCAAGTGACCTCAAGTGCTCCTCATACAGTTTCAAGAAATTTCTCAGTTCCCTCTAACATCACCCAGACATTTGTCATCTGTGCAGCTACGAGGCACAGACACTGTCAGATCAAGTTCTGTTTCGAAGAAGATTGCGCATGGTGTATTTTGCCCCCAACAGTCATACCTACTTTGGGTAGCACTGTCAAGATTTGATCCTTTCTACCATCAGAAGTGTCTGGAGGAATAAAAACAGTCAACAAAACTTTTTACATGTAAAAAACATTGCGCAAATGTCCTCACTTTTTAACTAAAACTGAACTTCTCAAACTTTCTATACACTCAGCACAAATTATGGTTCAATTCAGACTTTAGGCAAATGCAAACAACATCCCCAGAGCAGACAACTCCACAAACAATGCTCATCCACTTACAGCAGCTTGATCGCTTGAGTGTGCTACAGCTTGCCTGTCGTTTGCTTCATGCTGCTTTTGGAGCTGTTTTTTCCATTTGTTTGTGTTGAAGGCTGCATTTGTTTTCTTTCCTTGTACTGAAAAAACTGGAGTACTGTTGACAGTAAAATTATTAGGCCCTTTACCCTAAAGTTGTCAACCAGTCTTGGCTGTTAACAGATCTAACAATTAGGTAATTAAAAGTATGATTGACAGGCAAACAGCGAAAGAAACCAAACCTGTTATTGCACCCCTTCAGTGCAACAAATAAACCCTCTGTACGTTTTCAGTATTCACTGGCTTCAACAGGCCTAATTATCCCTGGTTGATGAGTATGTGCATAGCATTCAGAAAGTGTAAGGTTTTCATGTCACTTGGGTTTTTTTCTTTTTTTTCCTTTTTTTTTTTTTCCCTAGCTAGAGTCCTTTTTCTGATACGTGTGTGCATTTTGAATATAATGCTAAAATACTGGATGTCACCCCAACTGCTGGAAATAAGCCAACGTATAATAATATCCTATCAGGAATGCTTAGGAAAAATAAATCACTCCAGATCCTTGGAGTCAGTGATACAACTGCTACTCCCCTGTCAGAAGCAGGCAAGCGCATATGTTTAGTGCTGCACTTCAAGGTACGCAGTCAGGGCTGGTCTGCCGCACGGGACCAGCCTGTGTGACTGACAGGAACAGAGCTGTCACCGTGTGTTTCCCATTTTCTGCAGTGTGCGGTTCTGCACCCTGCTGCGTACCTCTTCAGTGGCCACTGATTTGATATGATGTATTCTGAGAGGCAAACCACCTGACGAGTATTTAAAATTAAACTAAAATCTTGCTGCTCTTTTCCAATTTAGACATCTAGGGAGAGCTCTGCACTGTATGGGATCCTTTAATTTTTTATTCTTCCCCTTTCAAATCACATTCTCTGCCTTTCTCACACACAGACCAGGCAATAAATCTGTGTGTGCTTCGGTTTTGGTGGGCATCATTCAAAGGCTGATTTGTTAGGTGTAATTACATTCACAGCAGTTTGAAAGAATTGAGCTAAGCCGCCTGCCCTTCAGCTGTGAGCCTTGGTTTACAGTGCACCCTATTAATATGCAACTGGGCAGACAGATGAAATGCCCTCAACAGGTCTTAGATGTCTTTAGCATCTTAGTCCACTAACTCTGTAAACATTGATTAGCTCTGGGAGCAGGGACTGCTGTGCTGCACAGGCAATGGCACACTGGGGGAAGGGGAGTTGAGGCTCAGGATCCTTCCAAAAGCCTGAAAGCCACCTGAATGGCTTCAGGGACTTCTCAGATATTTACTCTTTCTTGTGGCTAACAGTCTGAGCTTGCAACTGTCTCTTCTGGCCGAGGAGAATTCACCACACACAGCCAGGATGAGAGACAACGGGAGAAAAATCCTCTGAAAAACCACCCCAGCAACCTCACTCAGCAGGACCAGGACCTTTTGGTCTTCAGACTAAATGACATCAGAGCAGGTGACTACACATAGGAGTTTTTTTTGGAACAATAATCAAGACAGATGACAATACAGCTATGCTGCTGTCTCTCTCCTCCCACTGTATTTCCTCCTCTTCCTACACACTATCGTATCTCTTTCATGTCCTATTCAAAGCAGCATTTCAAACCAAGAGCCAGAGTTAGAAATGGCTTGTTGGAGGGAGACTGTTCTCTCCAGCAGGATATAAAAATTGAGATGGTGAGACCTGCTATACAAGAGATTACATTTTTGTTTACACATGTATTTTATAAGAACTTGGCCAACCCTGTCGCTAGGGATGAGATGCAGAACCACTGTTAATGCAATACCTTCAGTCTCTTAGCTTTGCTGCTTCCTAATTAATGAAAAAACAACTTCACGTGCTTTCCAGAGCTGTATTAACCTCAGTGCTGAGGCTGACACACAAACCAAGAAAACAAGGAGGTTGCTCTGGAGCAGCAGATTTGCCCACCCCCTTTCTCTGATGAATTTGAACCATAGATATCAGAGCCTATTTCTACACTCAACCCTTACTTCCCTCCTGCATATCCCTGCACCTCCACCTTGCTGCTAAACACCTCTGTCCCACCACCAACTTGAAATACCACATCAGCTGCTAGGGGACCTGGACAAGGGGAAACACGCACAGCAGCAAACACAAAGCTGTGTGCAGGTGGTCTGCTGGCAGACACCCCATGTCTTTGAGACTTGAGACATTCCTCTTGCCTTGTGTCAATCACAGCTGAAAATGGTTCACAGGCTACTAAGGGTACAGAAAGGATGGGTGTGCAGTCATGTATTTCTGCCCTTTGCTCATGCATCCAAATTAAAATAATTTTTATATATATATATTTACACACACACCCTCCTTAATTGAAATTTGAGGAGGAAATGGCATTTTTAAGTGGTAAAACTACGAATATATAGAAAACATCAAAGGTCAATTAGTAGGCCAAAAGCTGTGTAAGAGCAGATTTATACTCATACAGCAGAGAGAATGGCTCCATTATCAGGGCAGGTTTGACCTAAGGAGAATTAAAACAAACAAAAACCCCCAACCCTAAAGATCAATCTCTGGCTCTCTGTAAGATTTATGGATGTGAAAATTTCCTAAGTAACAAGCTATTTTTATACCATCTATTTTAAACCTTTCTATTCATGAGATGATTCCTCTTTTATTCATGCTCCTTCAGTCTGTTATACAGACCATACTTGCCAGCTACTACATCTTAAGACCATGCAAACTGTAAATACTGGTTTGTATTAAAGACAGGTCTGAAGATTTAGCATTTGCATCCAGAAAAAGTCTTTTCGAAGTTCATAGGTGTTTTGATTCAGACTCACTTAAAGCCCTTGATTCTGCAAGATGCAAAGTGTTTTCAGCTCCCACCAAATCCAAGGCAGTTGAAAGCACTCTGTACTTTGAAGGGTTGGGCACATAATTTAAAAATCTCTGTTAAAAAAACAACAACAACAAAACAACCAACCAACCAACCAACAACACTTTCTTCAATGATCCATTATTTAAGGGGCATGAATTTAATTACTTACTGTAACTAAGCTCAAGAAAGCTAGTCTTCTCACTTGGAAGGATACCAAATTTCCACGTCTGCATATAGGCACAATCACATACAGTGTGACCTTAACAAGATTTATGGTGTGGTTTATTAATTCTCTAAATTGGTTCCATAAATCTACACTAGCCTTCACTATTTAGCTGAGTAAATGGTCTTTGATCTCTGCAGAGAGAAGAAACATACAAATCAGATTTCTTTCATAAAGGTACTGGGCCAAACCCTGCCCTTGTTGGTATGGCCAGCAGCTCCTCATCCCCCTCTCCACGGCAGAAAGGCAGGGAAGAATTTTGTTTCCATACGCAAATCACATCTTCAGTTAAAATGGTTTGGATTTCTAGATGATGGGCATTTTATCTGTGCACTGCTGCTCATTTTGCTGCAAGTAACAACTCCTGAGGAATTTGGGAGCTTTTTTCACATGGGGAAAAATTTAACCTGGAATCATTTTACTTACAGAAAGCCATTACAAGATAACACTGTCTACAAATATTTCACTTGTATCAGAACAAAATAATCATTTTAACAAAGACAATTTTATTCAAGAACTAGTCCCTAGGTTTAAGCAGTGGACTGACTGCTCATGCTCCACTGTAGACCAAGCTCAGGTCTCTGGACTTGGACAGCACTGTGCTGGTATACTCTATGAATAATCTCACAGTTTTCACACAGCAGTTTTTCTTCTTGCCTACATAAAGCCATACTGGGCCTAGATGTGGCTTCATTCTGGCAGATTGCTATGACAGTTAACATTGCTGCTGCCACCCTTTAAAACAAGGTAAATCACAAGCAGTTCCACTAAGCTTCTAGAAAATTTCAGTAAGAACAAAAGTCAAGCATTCTTTTAGAGCATGTGAAAAGTGAACTCAAGAAACACATACCACTCTAAGATACCTCAAGTTTGTTTCATGTTGATCAGGAAAATGAGGGAAAAATTAGAGTATATTTTACTTTTACGGACATTCTGAAATTTTACTTCACCAGTCAAATTAAGCCATAATGTGTTATTAAATAACAGTGTGTTTGCAAACTCATAAAACCTGAAAATTATTCCACTGAGTTAAAATCAGAATGTGACACAACACATCTTTTGCATTTGCACCACACTGAGCTTAGAAAGCAGCATCATGTTTAGTACCATGTCTGGGGAAAACTGAACAAAAGCCATTGCTCTTCAGTTCAGACTTGTCCTCCTTTATGTTCTTAACCTCCTCATAAAATTCAGATTTGAGGTTTGGTTAGTTTCATTTTTAGTCTCAGTCCAAAAGCATTTTCAAATAGAAGCTGAATAATCCCATAGGCTTATGAGTATATTAATGTAATTCTTCCCTGTACTTTCTAGTTTAACTATGAAATGCAACAGCTCAGCCTATTGTGTTGGAAACACAAAGAAACCAAGCTGGTCTGCCTCTTTTTTTTGCTTATAAGGGGGGCGAGTGGATTCTTATCAAATAGGATGTGAAGAATTAATTTTAATAGTTGTATTATTCTTTAATAATTTCTTTAACTTTATAATTCCATCAGGTAACACAGTGCACAAGAGGCAGTATTTAGCTCCCTAGCTGTGCACCTCGCACAGGTGGGATTTTTTGCAGACACCATTTGGAGCCAGAAGAAAGACGACAAAGAGTGGGAGACAATTTTGCTCAAATCTGTGCCAACTATGCTAAAGATAGGGGAGAAGAATGTGCAAAGAATAGATTTAGAAAATAGCTAAAATAATCAGTTACACTAGAAGACTTGTCTCTGGGAGGTCGGTCACACATATACCTCTTCTAATGACTCCTGAACAAGAATTCATGAACTCTAAATGGACTCTAAATTTTACTGAAAAAAAATGAAGACACAACACATATCTGTCATGGTAGGAGTTGGATCTGAAGAGTCTGCCAGGCTATAAAAGGCTAATTGAAGGGATAAAATATCCTGCAGGTAATGTTTTACCACTCTCTGGAGCTGGGACACTTTATACTGAAGTTGCAGAAGCTACCTGAGTGCTGGAGGAGAAAAGTTTTTGCTAGTATATCCACACAAGCTGATGTCTAACACGCTGTACTGGAGCCAAAGGCCCAGGATCTATTGTTCAGGTGGATGTCAATTCTCCCTTTGTCTTATTAATATAAAAAATAATAATAAGAAGAATAAAAAAAACCCCACCACCACTCTAGAAGAATTCCTGATACCATGATAACATGTTCTTCTCTTTGTTTGATCAACATCTTATCTAGAGTTTAAATCATCCTTGTTTTTCTCCCCTGGACTCACTCCAAAAAAACCACTTCTTTGTTCAAAGATAGTGCCCCAACCTGAACACAATATGTGGCTGAGGCTGCATTAGCACAAAATGCAGTTAAAAGTTTCCCTTTTTGTGTTATATACTGGTTAAAGTCAATTTTTTTGGCTATTAAAACAAGAGCCTGCACATATTTTTTTGAGACTTCTCCACGTACCATGATTTCTAAAGTTTCTGAATCAGAGATGGTTTCTTTAACTAGAGGCACTCCAAATCCAAAATGCAGTTTTAATCTTTATAAAGAAATTTGCCATATCTGTTATAATTTTATTCCTGTGAGCATTATAGTTGTTTCCCCATCTACATTTTCCTTTTCTTCTATTGACAGTAAATTTCATCTGCCACTCTAGCATGCTGTCACTCACTCCTGTGAGATTCTTCTGTAACTCTTTATGCTTAAGTTTGATTTCCAGAATAATTTCCTATCACCAAATGCTCTCATTATTCAATTTAATATCTGAGTTCATTTATGAATATGTTGAACAGCACAGCTACCAGCTGGATACTCCTAAGTTCCATTTACCATGCAAGCTGACCGTTTATTCCCACTTATTTTCCCCCCATCTTTTATCTAGTTATTAACCCCTAAAAGGATTGTCTCTCTTGTTTTATCATAGCTGTTTGTTTCTTGCCGGGTGTGTGCTGCAAATACAACACAGCAGAGAGGAAACAGTCTAGGAGATTCCTGGAGTGTGGAGTAGGGAACCTCCTGACACAGCTGGTGAGGGAGCCAACCAGGGGAGGTGCCCTGCTGGACCTCTTATTTGTGAACAGAGAAGGACTAGTGAGTGATATAATGACTGGAGGCCATCTTGGGCACAGTGACCACAATATGATACAGGTTTTGATTCTTGGAGAAGTAAAGAGTTGGGTCAGAACAAATGCAAGCTTGGACTTCTGGAGGGCAGACTTTGACCTGTTTAGGAGCCTGGTTGACAGAGCCCCTTGGGAGGCAGTTCTGAAGGGCAAAGGAGTCCAGGGAGGCTGGACATTCTTCCAGAAGCAAAATCCTAAAGGAAGAGGAGCAGGCTGTCCCCACGTGCCAAAAGATGAGCCAGCAGGGAAGAAGACCAGCATGGCTGAACAGAGAATTTTTGGCTGGAGCTCAGGAAAAAAAAGGGGAGTTTGTGACCTTTGGGATAAGGGACAGCAACTCAGGAGGTGTGTTCTCTTTGCTGGGTAAAAACTGGCTGGATGGCCAGGCCCAGAGAGTGGTGATGAATGGAGTTACATCCAGCTGGTGGCTGGTCACAAGTGGTGTTGGCTTAAAGGTCTTTTCCAACCTAAACAGTACTATGATTCTATGAAAATAAATTGTTTGGGGAAACTTTCTGGAAATTCAAAATACTCCCTTATCAGCTTCATTGTAGAGGTTTCCATTCGTCTGTATTGAAATGCCTTTACAAAAGCCTCCAATAAATCTGTGAGATAAAATCCCTCTATAAATACCATCCTGGATTTTCACAATATGGAGGTCAGACTCACTCCTGCCCAGACATTCAACATTTGTCTTTTCAGTTCTCAGAGCAACGAAAGGTTCTTAAGTACTATATTATTGATTCATATTCCATTTTTGATCCACAGGGACAACATTTTTCTGTAAAACTGATGTCTAGCTAAGTTCCCCATCCTGTGTTTTTGTAGATGCTTGTTACACCTCTGTCTGAGATTGTTGGCTGGTTTCTACCTGTTTTGGATCTGACAAGACAAGGAGCATATTTAGCCAAAAAAATTCTTCCAAAGGGGACCCTTTCACCCGCCTGAACCCTTCCCAACTCATTCCTAGTGACACCTGATAATGGAAGTAGGAACACATCCTTACTTATCAGTCCCCTCTGGAAATTAGTTAGGTCTGTGCTCTCTCTGATATGCTATGTAGGAACAAGCTGTATATTTATGTTGCAAAAAGATAGTTTAGGCATATTGATGTTTTTGCATTGATGGGACATGAGGAAAGTGATGATTGCCTGTTTGTGTATCTGAGCAGAGTGTGGGTTTTTGCTGGATGATTAAAACACAAAATATTTTATGGTGAGATAGATTATTTGAAGAATGCACAGCAGAGAAAACCACAAGAGGGAAGAAGGCAAAAAATTACATGATTCTAATGCTCAGCAGTATGTGAAAGGTTAGGAAAGAAGACAGTCAAAATATAGTTTCAGGCCTTTATTCAAATCCCACTAAAATCAATAAAAAATTCCCCTTGGTTTCAATGGGCTCTGAACTTGATTATTAATAGCTGTCATTCTGAGATTGCACTTTATTATCAATGTGTTTTAAATATAACAAAAAAAATTGGACAAATAAGGCAGCATGTGAATTGTAGAATTTGATTAATATATGGAAAAATGAATTTATTGGGTCCAATCCTACTTTCTTTGGAGTCGGTGAGAGCCTTGCCATTGATTTCAGCTGTAGAAAAACCTCATTGCTTCCTAGAGGGAGCTTTCCATCTGAATCTCCAACAAGGAAATGCTCATTCACAAGCTGTGTGATCTAATCCATGGCAGCTTTAACAGAACACGCTGACATCCCTAGAGTAGGATGAAGTCAGATCAGAGCTGTAAGATGAACCAAGGCCACATAAAGCCTTGCTTAAGTCAACATAAGGATATTATAGTTGAGATTTCGCCACGGCCTTTCCATTGCAGTGGGAACTTGAAGCAAAGAGGGTTGAGAGAGAGTTGAAGCAGGGAGACCCGGTGATGCAGGGTTACGTAATAATCCAGCCTGCTAATCACAAAAGCATGGATAAGCATTTCAGCCTACATTGCACAGGCAAGCATCTAATCTTGAAGATGCTTTCTGGTAGGGTGTTTAATTCTACTTTCTCTTTCTTTCAGTTTCCCCCCATTTTTTCCTTTTTTTTTTTTTCCTTTTATTTTTTTCCTTTTTTTTTTTCTTCCCCAATTTTCATACAGCCTAAGGTGAGAGGAAATAAATGAAATAAAAGAAACTCCCCTGCAGAAAAACCACAACAATCAGGATAATGATTGCAAAGGATCATGAGTCTTCAGGACATGACCTGAGCATCACTGAGGGCTAGAAGGACATTTTTCATCTGTCCCTTCCTTCCTTCCCTCCTAGTTTGTCACTACAGAAATGCAGGGTAGCAGATAAACAGAGATGGTGTTTCTGATTCTTAGACAAGGCACAAGATAAAATGCACAGGTTAGCCCTGTTGGGTCAAAACCAAAGGAAAAGGAGAAAAGAATCCCAGAGAAAAGGACTGAGCAGGAATCTTAGAAATCCCTGCCTTGATTCACTTGTTCCTAGAAATAAAAAGAAGCCAACTGAGCTTGCAATTGCCTTTCCCAGATGGGAGATAGGAACTTTCCAAATTCTTCATCTGTCATCAACCAGGGATAGAAAACCCTTGTCATCGTCCCAAGGAAAAGAAGACGGTAAACATTTGTTAGGGATATGCTCTGTGTCTCGTTAAGCACCTGAAGTGCAAATAATTATAGGTCAAGCCCTGCTGTATGTTATAATGTCCTATTATAGAATTACTATAAGGTAATATTTCAAAGGTTTTGTTTACAGACAAACCGTAACCAGGCTACATAAACTCCCAAACTAGGCTCAGCAAACTTATTTAATACACTTTGTTGATATGTATCTTTTATTCCTAAAGGACAAACCAAAGAAACCTGGCAGGGTTGAGAGTGCACTGAATGTTGTCTGAAAATCTGTAAGGCAATTTAAACAGATGATTACAAAAACATTTATCTGTTATTTTCACAAACTGTGTTAATCAAGCAAATCACATATATCTGTCCCACCAGGGCACTAACAACAATTCTTCAAAGTTTTAGCATAGTTGGGATCTTACAAGGTCTTGCCAGTACAGTGATATATTAGAGGTCTTTTCCAACCCTAAAGATTCTATGATTCTATGATATGGGTGCTGCTCAAAAGGGTTTAATATGCCATAAGAAAAGAAATTAATTCAACTATGAGAGATGCGAAGGTGACCAGCTCAACAGGATGAAACACATTCAGCCTACAGGTGGAGAAGCCCAGATTTCAAACTCTCTCTGCTCTCACTGAGTAATTAAAAACACAGTTCAAGAATCAAGATAAAGGGGAGAAGGGAAGCCCTCCCAAATGTCCACAGTGCCAACTGTTTTGCAGCAGGAATAGGGAATATCCAGGGGACATCAAGGGGCACGTCAAGCCCCTGACATAACATTGAACCCCTCCTAAGGGCTGGGGTATATTAGAGACCTTGCCAGGGAGTAAGCATAAGTCCCATGGGACTTATACTAATTGGCACCTCTCTGGGTGGAATGCAGAAAAGACAGACTCAGACTGGTGCTGGACAGTCATATCCAGTCACTTTTGCCACTCCTGAACCCACATATAAGATACATACACAGCAAAGCAATTTACGCTGCTAATATATAGCTGAATCCTATGAGTAAACAGAAACCACTAGACATCTCATCTGTGATGTTCTGCTGGTCTTGCAAGAGGGATCAAATAACTGTGAAATAGGACAAGAGACTGAATATACTTTTCCATTATCAGACAGCTTTCATTGGGTTATTCTTCAGAACAACAGAGAAAAAATTGTTGTCCCATGTTTGAGACTTTGCTTATTCTCCAGAAAACTGGATGACAGAGGAGAAGTAGTAACAGAAAAATAAACCTCAACAAAACCTCCAAACTGAACATGCCCTTTTCACCACATTAAGATTCTCCCAGAGGTGAGAGCAAAACAAGGTCTTTGGCATTTTGGATGTATTGACAAGTTTTTGTCAGACTGCATATACATTTATTAAACCACACTTGTATTCTTCAGTGCACAATTTACTTGGCTAGCAATGCTTCCAAAATGCATGGCCCATTGAAATTATTGTACAAGGCTCTTTCAGAGAGGCTAACATGCTTCACTGCATCTGAAAATGCACATAGCAATCTGTGGCACAGTTGCCACAGGTATCAGAAATATCTGCAAAGGGAAAATTTAATGCATGAAATATGCTAAAACTCATTTCTCTACCTAAATGACTACAAAAAGCCTATGATATATGGTAATTCATTGTTAAGTTCTTCAGCACTGTCACATCTGAGCACCTTTCAACCTTCATGTACTAACCTTACAAACTCACCTAAGGTGAAGTTGTATTCCTATTTCTGTTCCAGCAACAATCAGTGTTGAAGAGATGCAAACTCAGGAACAAAAAAAAGCCCTGGATTCAGACAGGCTAATTTCCAGACTGCCATTGTGTCATGTCCTTTCTGGTTCAAGTCTTTAATGCACCCTGACCTCTGTGTCATGGTCAAGATCACCCTCAGATCAACTTTTCCTATCATGTAAAATTGAATCTGCCAATGCAGAAGAATAAAAGGATGTGGAGAGGACTGAAAAGAATAAAGAAAATACTCTTATAGAAACACTTATTATATAACCCATAATTAAGAAATAGATAATTTCAAAAAGTTGTAAATAAAATTACTATATTATTTAGAGAGTTTTTTGTACTTTTCAAACCATAAGGTTGTTAATATAACTTATGTAATCAAATATATGTCTGGAAATTCTCACTTTATCACAAAACTCAGCCAAGTAATTCAAGAAAACTCAGGAGGTCACCCGTATATTCCCTGGAAAAATACAGCTAAAAGTTAGCAGCACCTCCTTTGAAGTTGCTTACTATAAGGGCAAAATCTGGCATGGAAAAACTCACTTTCCTGGTGTGATTTTCAAGTCTGGTGTCACCAGTAAAGCAATCACTGTTTTGTGCCTTATTATTTGTTATGTGAATATATTACTCTATCTCAAGAAAAAAATAAAAGCACAGGTCCTACATAACGCAATGGTAACGAGCTTTCTGATTTCTCCTGCCAAGAAATTGCACAGCAGCAGAATGTTATAGGAGGAAGTGGCATCTCCAACTAACACTGCTACTCCTCCACAATAAATAATTTACACTTGATGATCCATTGAAAGCAGATCTTAATTAAGTGCAATATAGTTGCACTTATTGATCTGTAGAGGCACTGGATCTGTACAGGTCAAATCCTTATCAAGCTGTACGCATAACCTTTTTTCAAGAGGTTTACTCTAAATTAAATCAAATACCACATTAGATGCTTAGATCTTCTTTTTAGATTGGTGTGTGCTCTCCTGGCTTCAGAAATCTACTGCTAAAAATATTTAACTACAGAGTTTATCCAGATTTATAAATAATGTGGCTGGGGCAGCTGTTCTCCTAATGTCTGTGTGCTAAACAAACTTGCAAAGCCTGGCACAGCAAAAAGAGGTCCTTCAGATCACAGAGGCTACAAGAGCAGGATCTAGAAAAGCCTTGAGGTTCCACTACAATAACGTAAAATGCCCATCCTACAGTCACATAGCTAGTGTCAGTCACATATCTCCAGTGCAGAAGCACCCACCAGCTCATGGCTGCAATAGATACAACAACCAAGGCTGAACAAGTTCACAGAGGTTGTCCAGAGTTTCTTTCAAATAGCTCCTAAGTCAATACCATCAGTGAGCAGAGGACTAGTTGCTAGAGGCAGTTGCTTTGCCTTAACTTTCACAGAAATAAAAGAGGGAAAAGTTAAATTGCTGTGGGAAATTTAGAAATAATGATTTTATAATCATATTAAGAGGAAGAACATATCACACATATGAAGATTTAATCCTTCAAAAAGACAAGTCCCAATTTCCTATTCCACTTGGAAATCTTTATTGTATAGTGTTTTGTGTGCAAATACATATCTAGGAAACAAAGGAACAGAACAAAAATAGTTTGCTAGTAGTACAGGAACTACTAATAGCTTCTAGAAATTCCTTTTCTTTTTTTGTATTTAAGCTGAATTAAAATTTTTATATCTCAGGATACTTCATTTCACAGTGACATGTTTCATTACATTCAAGGGATTTTGGAAACATGAACTAAATCCAAATGTATAAAAATTTGATTAAATCTTAGATTCAGTGATGATATTTTATATTACAAAAATATTTCTTAACAAGAAATTCAACATTAAAATAGGGAACTTTTTGTTTGTTCCATTGAATGGTGAGATTTATTTCACTTAAAGGGTTTAATTACTTTCTGTTCACTGATCTGCTCCAGTGTATTTGCAGAAGCTGATGTCACCTGGACCTTTGTACAAATTTACTTTTCAGCTTAGTGAGGTTGCTCATTATAAATAGGTTAAAGCAAATTCTAAATACGCTATTCGTTACCACTGCTAACACCAAGAATAAAGAAAAGAGGAGAGCAAGAAGGATACTAAGCAAAAAAAAAAGCTTCACAGTTCTGGTTTTCTTATCAAATACTGCCTGCAGCAGCTCAATTCAAATATTTAAATTATGTCAGCAATTAGACAGGTCTATTGTGTTTAAGATATTTCAGTTGGTCCTAAAAGTTTGAATAATTTTCAGTGGGGAACACTTATTTTGTTGAATTTGACACTTTTTTTTTCTGAAGTAGGCAAGAGGGATGGTTTAAGAGCTGCTCCCTCTGCCTCAGTACTGGGGAACTAAAGAGACTGCATTTCTTTCTGATTTTTGTGACTGCTGCAGTATCGCTTCTTCACAACTTCTTTCCCAAAGAACTACTCACAGGAGTTAAAACTGAAAATCCAATATCTATGCTGATAACCTTACCAGCACATTAAAGATAGTAAAATCACAAAACCTAAAAAAGCTAAGTGTCCAATGATTTTGCTATTTGTGGCTCTGTACCTGCATCACAGATGTACATGTTCCATGTTGCTGTGACCTTGTGCCGGTCTACAGAGCCCCCAGTGTGCAGATCTGCAGCACCTTGTCCTAGAATATTACCACAGCCTGTCTATGCTGATAAACAAGTTTTTTGACTCAAATGTATGACACTAGTGCTCTTTGTAGGAACTATGCATTTTCTTCACTTACGTTAATGGCTATGGAGAGTGTCAAGATAATAAAAAGCCACTATACATCTATTGTTCAACTCCTGCTTTAATTAACATTTTTCTTTCCAGTACTCTGTCCCTTTGGGCAGAAATTCTGGGCTTGTATTTTCTACAAAAGACAGGTTCTTTTTAAAATACCTTAAAAGAGAGGAAAATGCCAATAATCTGATCCAGAAAAAAACACTCAACATTTTTTACTTAATATATAACACAGTCTGAAAGCCTTCTGCAAATGTTTACCAAAACTTCATCAAGAGATTAGGATTCATTGCTTTATAAAATGAAGCAATGGTAAGTAAGGTGCATTTGTTACTTTTTATTTGCTCTCCCTGATGAATGCTCTTGAAAAAAATCCTAAATAAATAGATGCGTATTTTTCACAGTGAGGTACAGCCGAGGTTTGCCTGTATTATCCAGACCAGGTGTGATGAAATCCAACAATCTTGAGTGGCATAAGTCAAAAATTTCTCTTATATTTTGCAAAACTAAATGAAGTCACCAGAGTAGTGCCATTAAAAGCAAGCAAGACATGGAGTCATTTAAACGGCTTCCCCTAGATGGTTAGGTTAAGCTCTGTTAAAATTAATCCTTTTTCATGCTGGCAGGTGTAACAAAGAAAACCTTTTTGTATGGAGTGCAAAGAGGGTATTTTACCCTCTCAAAGGAAAGCTGCTTGATATTTCCATGGAGAAAACAGCACAAGTGATTAACAATTTAGATTTCCCATTCCTAAGCTTTGTTTATATAAATATATGGGGGATCATTTCTGAATCTGTAAGAGGATTTTCTACAGTCCAATGTAAAGAACTTAAAACTGCCATAAATGAGATGTTAAAAAAAAATAAACAGATTGCCTTGATAAATGCCAGTTATTGCAGACTGAGCTCCACTGTAGTAACACACAGAGCAGCTGACATTTAAAAGGAACCTGACTAGAGTGCTAGCTCCCTAGGTAGTTTTTTTTTCTTCCCTAAAATAATCTCAAGTCTGTGTATGGCTCCCACAAGAGAGGATCTCTGTAGTGTTGCTCAGCCCTTCCCGACTCATGGTTATGACCTACTTCAAAACAGCCTTTTACACACACACAAGTGATCATCTTCTTGAGCTAGGTCCAAAGATGGGCATGTCATTGCTGGGACAGAAGGGACTCCAGAGATCAGGTCTTTGGCATAAGCATGGAGAGCAATATGAGCTTCACTCTCCTCCACTTCCCTGCTGACTTTCATTCCTCTTCTATGCAGGATTAATCCTTCCTCAGAAGTTTTTCCCAACTAACATTTCCTTTCCCCAACAGTGATTTCCATGAAGGATTGGACCCACTTTCCTTTGAGAAATAGTGCTGGGGTTTTTTTCTAAATGCAGAAACAGATGAAAATAGCAAGCAAAAGTAGTTTCCATCTTCCTTCTGCTTTCTTGCTCCCAGGGGCTTTCCCCTCAGGGCAGAGGAGAGGATCAATATGCTTTGTCCTTAAGCTCTCACCCTGTGGGAGCTGATTCACTGACCTGCTTCTTGCCTGCTCTTCACAGGTCTCAGTGGCAGCTCTCCCACCAGTTTTAAAGAGCAGGACTACAGTCTCTGACTGACAAAAAGGGTCCCCATTTACAAAGAAGGCAGCCTTGGTGCCACTCGCTTAGTGGACTGCAAGCTTTTTTGATTATTTTAACCTTTTTTTTTTTGCTTGCCTGAATGAAAAACCCTCCACTCCCCTAATTCCCCTTCTTCATTGGTTAGCAAACCTTGAACTGCCTCAACCACTCCTGATAAGCACTGAACATATCATACATGTTAGTACATAATTTACATAACTGATCCCTCTCTCAGTTTCTAGTAAACATGCAAAAACATATTTCTTACTTGATAATAAGTATGCTTGTTAAAACAATTTCTCTCTGGCCCAAAGGAGGCAAGTCAAAGACAGGACAATAGAGCATTCAAAGAGCAGAAGCAATAGCCAGGTTCATGACCCAGAAAGGAACTCTTTGCTCATAAAAAACCCAACATGTGCTATAGGATAGCTATGCACTAACTCTCTATCCTCTTCTACACTGGAAGCCATGTTTGAAAATACAGGAAGAGACATGCCTACAAAGCCAACCTTTGCTCTCATGTCCTTGCCATGACATGTCATCTGCAGCAGTCATGAAAGATGTGCAGGGTGTCTTCTTCATCATCAGAAACAGATTAGCTTTGGACTTCTAGCCCTACCACTGACCAACAATTTTCCACATACTGATTTCCCTGACTGCAGAGGGATTTGTGCTGGGCATGGCCATAACTTCTGAAAACTGTGATGAAAGAAAATACAAACTCACTCTGCAGAGACCCTGGGACTCCTCAGTGCACCTGAGAATGTCAGAACCATCATTGCACAAAATCCACAAATATAGATAACTGAAACATCTCTGTTCTGTTCATATCTGTGGAATTCAGAACAAGTATAAAACTTTGAATTAAATTTCCAGACTTTGGAAAGTTTACCCTTTACACAGAGATGAAGAACTAATAAAGCTGGAAGGAAACAATACATTTTTAAAGCTGACTGAGACTCAGAACATCGGGTTAGGACTGTTCAAAATGCGCTCACTGCCACATCATTTTGACAGTACAGCAGTGTCTCAGCAGGTTGTAATGCAACTCCTTGGTATTTCTAAGTGCACTGGGCCTTTAGGATCACTCTCTGGGAAGAGACGTCAAGGTTGTTATTAGAAAGTTGTTTACATTTAATTAAAACGGTCAACTTATCTGAGCTTCCATAAAGTTAATAAGCCCATCAAATTTCTAGGGGGATTATAATTAGAACATATATGTTCCAGTAACTTTACTCTGTTTCTCCAAGATTTCTATAAAATATTTAAGTCCATCAAATATTGAACATGCACACTTAATGATCTAAACTTTTATTTTAGAATGAGGTTTTTCAGTTTGAGAAGTTTATCTGTAAATACTTAAAAGAAAACTTGGCAGAGACACTATTTAGCTAGAGGAGCTTGTGAAAATCTAATGACCTTTCATTCAGCCTGACTAGTTTATAGAAAGACTTTGCAGCCTTTACAGGTTTAACCTCTTCAATAGTTGTTCAGGTTTTTGAATCCTACACGTTTTATGCTTTTTGTGATCCTGCACCATTTCTAGGGGATTTTTTAGCCACTATTCCAATACGAACAGCAGTAATATTTCTACACTCATGGGCCATCTCCTCTGCTGTAGTCATTGTGGACCCAATACCCGGTGCCCACCTTGGTCCATGAGGATGCTCTTCTGAAGTGCTGCCGAAACTGACAAGCCAAGCATGCTGTCCAAATGCCTCCCTCCTCCTTAAGGTTTGACATGGAGAAGCCCTGGTCCTCCAGCTGAGAGCAGCTGGGAGAAGGACACACAGGTAAACAAGCTGGAGTGGGGCTGGGACTAGCTAGGCGCCAAGTGGATCAGGTCCCTGGGGCATGGCAATCAGTACACTGGCTTCTTGGCCCCAAGACAACCTGTGCTATTTTCCACCAAGTAGCACTTGCTGATGATATCGGCAAGGCAAGGCCCACAGCCAACTCATGCATTATGTTGCTGATGTTACAGAATCAAATTTTATAGGAGAAGGCAGCTGGAAGGGGCCTCAAGAGAAATCTAGCTCACTTCTCTGTCCAAGCACAAGATCAGCAATGCTTGCGTCATTTTGACAGATGCTCGCCCAACTTGTTTGTAAAGCCTTCCCATACCAAAGGTTCCCTAATCTCCCCAGCAAGTCTTGACTGTTCTTACAATTCTAAAGTGGTTTTTTTCTGATGACTAACCTTTTTTTACAGTTTGAACCTATTACTTTGTCTTATGCAAGCTAAACTGTTTATTTGCTCCCTTTTATGTATTTAAAGATTACTTTGTCTTCCCTCAGTCTTGTCTTCCACAGGCAAACCATTTGTTCATTTTTCTCTTCCATATCATGGTTTCTGCATCTGTGAGCATTCTGCCTGGTCTCCTCTGGTTCCTCCAATCTGCAATTACAGTTTTCCAGTCAAAGTGGCACCCAGCTCACAGTGGTTTCATCAGAAATACACTTCTGTAGTTTACTTATAAGAAAACACTGTGAAGCAGCGTCAAACCCCAAAGTCAACAGACACAATGAATATAATTTCACTCCTGTTCCAAAGGTGTATTCACAGAATCAAAGAATGTGCTGAGTTGGAGGGGACCCACAAGGATCATCAAGTCTAACTCCTGGCCCTGCACAGGACCATCCCCAAGAGTCACACCATGTGTCTGAAAGCATCATCCAAATACTTGTTCTGTTACAGGAGGAAATTAGATGTATTTGATATGATTTGCTGTTGGTAAGTCTGTGATCTTTGCTTACTTATGTATTATCTCCTTTATTTCTTGTTCTAGCATTTTCTGAAGAAATTAAGCTGCACTCTATTATCTTTTTCCATCTTTAAATGAATACACTAAGTTTCCTTTTTCCAGCAGTCTAGTATTTTTCACACCCTCTGTAAGTTATCAAAAGTATCTATAAGCAGTCCCTACTCTAGCGTTCTCCAGATTTTACTTATTGGAAGATGGAGTCTTGCCCTTGTGTCACTGGGATTACTTATGGCAACACTGACGAAGTTGGCACTTCTAGTGAAGCAGTGGCTAACTGCCAGAGAGCAGTAAGCACTGTAATCTTTGCAACTTCATCTGCTAATAACTTGCCTCTGTTGTATAACAGGACAGCCATTCTTACCCATCTTCTTACTGCCCTGGTCATCTGAGGTCCATCAGGTCACTGTTACAGTTCATCACGAGAAGCCTTTCATTTTTTAGCCATTACATGTTATAGTTTTATTCTTTTCTTGTGTTTAAAAATTACTCCCTGTATTTTCCACTACACTTGCTGTCTGGGCCTGATACCTCAGATGCAGAAATTGCCCAAAATGCTTCCTTACAAATCAAAAACCTTAAATAAAAGAAATCAATTGATTTTGTCCTATTTTTCTTCTGAATTTGTTCATATTTTGGCACTTGGTCTGAAAAATGTGGGATTAGATTTGGTTGTCAGGATTCATATGTTGAAACCAGAATCTTCTTAAAGAGAAACTGTATATTTCCTCCTGCCCAGCAAGGGCAATATATCAGATAAACTGAGTGTTCAATCAGCTGCCTATGGCCTCGTCATGTGTTTCAGTACTGACTGTTTTTTGAGATATACAGAAATCAAACAAAATAAGAAATAAGGTCCCATTACCTTTCCATGCGGAACACAGGACTCACTCTATCACACAGGACAGCCAGTAGCATAGATGTCAGAGTCCTCCAGAGCCTGCCCATTTCTGCAACAATCCTGGTAGGGCCACACTCTGGAGGTGTGGACTGTATTGCTGTGTGGTCTGCACAACAGGTCCAGATAGGAGACTATGGGGGACAGAGACCACTTATCTGGAATTCCCTTTACCCTGCATTTTGGGGCATCAGAAAAGCTCTGTGACACTCCTTAAAAATGTCTCCTGCATTAGTCTTCTAAGTCTGTGAAATCTCATCTTTAAGTTCCCTTCTTTCAATGCATTAAGAGTACGTGCTAAAGGCATTTTCCCCCTCCTCAGTATATTTTCAGGCCATGCTGAAGGATAAACCTATCATGTTTCTGACCCACTAGAAAAGCTGCTTTAGTGTTGCAGGAAATGTAATCTGTATGACTGACATGAAAGTGTTATAAGATGTGAGCTGCAGAGATTTTGGAAGGTTGTGTCTGAGCCACAACATCCATTCTTCATTGCTAGGCTTTGCGAGCTAATATCCTCTTAGCCTAATTTAAAATCATTAATTAAAACTGAGTTGAAACTGATGTGTAATGTAATAAGGAAAAGAGGTCCCATGCCAAAAAGAAGAGGAAGTTTTAAGAGATGTCCATGTATTTATATTTGCTTTGCTTTTCTTGAATCAGAATTTACTGTACAACACGACCCTAATTTAGTAAAGTCCTCTGATTTGTGCAGTTCACACACACATTTTGATGAGAAATTAGTAATTACTATGACGAAACTAGGAACCAGGCAGGCGGCTAGCAAGTTTTTTTTGAGGAAATTATAAACACAATCCCTCTATTTCTTGGTCCTCCAAGGCACTGGGTATATCACATCAACGCGGTAAGGAAAATCTGTTGAAATCAGTTGGAAATCCTGACTAGCACAATATGAGCTGTTGCTGCAGTGTAAGAAGTTCTTCATCTCAGCAAGTGATATGCTACAACAGGTTTTGTGAAGCGAATTCATTTTCTCTCCCTTGCATGCTGGGGTGGAGGCGGGGAGGAGGATGGGGGGCGGGAAGTAGAAAAGGTGGTAGAATGGCGGGGTAAAGAAGTTAACTTTTTTTTTATTATTATTAAATCTTTGTTAGTTTTCAGTGGGTGTAAAAAATAGTTAAATTCCCTAATTAAATTATAATTCCAATCTTAAACAATAAAAAGAAATCCTGTAATAATCTATGTGCAGTGCCTGACAGCTGGGCCGTCTGATCCTTGCAGTCTGCTTACAAATTGGTATTAGTGGCACTAATAAAGCTGATTAATGTTGTGACTAGAGACCCACTAACCTGACACTGCCAGCTGGGCGCACAAAGGCTGTCAATCTACATGGCAGCTGTTAAACTATGAGCGCCGTAGCCTTTAATTTACATTTCAGCAACCTCCACACTGTAATGCATTTTAATGGGCACGAATAAAAACCACTGGTGACGTGCAGGAATTTCACAGGATATTGGTGTGTACACATTATATTAGTAAAATACCACTTATCAAAAGACCAGAGATAAAGCCAGTTCTTTCCTCAGTTACTTTTTTTGAGACCTGTAGCAACTCTGTCATAAGCAATACAATTACTGCAAATCGCCACTGGTAGGGTTGAGGGCACATTTTCAGTCAGCTTACCCATCCCTAAGAGTTATGATAGTTCACTAATTTCCATTGATACAAGTAGCCATGAAGATACTATCTGCATCTTAATAGCATTTCCCCACAACTGCTTTGCTTACAAGTACTTTGGAGGGTCCCAGAACAGGTCCTGTCCATCATTCAGTGGTCTTTAGCAAATCACCCTTCTGACACTTTTTGGAGAGCCCATGGCTAGACCAGGAACCCAAGCAACTCATTTCCCTAACCACGTTATTTTCTGGTGAGAGGATTGCTTCATTGCCTGTGCTCTAACTGTACTGTGTGTAAACTATATGTAAACAGGGGTTTATAAGCTTTTAAGACTATCAATCCAGGACCTTCTATAAATATTCAGTCCAACTGATCCACTTACTATTTAAATGCAAAGAATTTACACTAATGATACATGAGTTGCTACATTAAAAAAAAAAAGTGAGGATGCACAAATGTTCCAAGGTTAGCCCATAGAAAATATGGTCTACACTCTCTGACCCTAATAAAAGCACAGTTTATTATGGTAAATACTTTCCTGCTTTGTAAACTATATCACACATGCAGAAATCCTAGTCAGCATTTCATTAAGGCAGATATCTTGGTAGACTTTTTTTAAAATTATATTTCAAATTCTTTAATCATTGACTGTTTTGTTACCAAAATCCCCTTTTATTTTTCCATTGTGTTGTCCTGGCAACTTTCAAAGTCTAGAAATTTTTTTAATTTCTTTTTTTTTTTGGGGAGGGGTGGTACACAAAGGTAGTAAGCGGCAGAGGAGAACATGATGTGAAATAGAAAGGAATACAGTCTCAGAGTGTTTATGTTACTCATTCTAAAAAAAGTATTATAAATATGATGACATCACAAATACTCAAACAAATATTAAACTCTGAAACAGGCCATGACTATAAACTAAATATGTCTACCTGAGAAACTTAATCTATTGTTACTGAGTCTTTGCTATCAAGAATGTATTTCCTTCCCTCTCAGTTCCCAGAGAGCAGGTGAGCATGTACATGTTTCCAAAAAAACACCCATAATTAAGCAACCTGTAAAAAAAGCTCATTCTACATTTAATTGGGTGAATTAAGATTTAAACCTGAGTCTATTAGCTCTTGTTCCTATTTTTTTTGTAACTTCACAAATCTTCTGTTCTCAGCGAAGCACAGTATTATTTTTTTATACAGCCTTTTGAGGACAGGGACAAAGAGCAGAGAATTAAGGACATGGTGAGAGTTGGGTTAGCATTTGTCTGCATAGCCCAGGTCATGCATCTTGGTTTGCTGGGCATGGCTGTTACTTCCGACTCACACAGTATCAAGTTTAAAGGCAAGTAAAGAGGCCATGAAAGAAACAGTGTTTGTACACTTCTCTGAGTACAAAAATGAAGGTACCCTCTTGTCACATCACCAGTCAGCTCTTGTGCCTTTTGTCTTTTCTTTTGTCATTTCCCAGAAAACACTCTGGAGGAGAAATCTGATGACTTCCTAACCATGAAATCTTGCTGATTTAAAAATATTTTCTTATCTAGTATAATATTAATAAAAATTAGGGAGAAAAAAATCTACCAGAAACTGTACTGTAGAGTCAGCAGAATAAGGCAAATTGCACCCAACTAGCAGGGTGAGCTTCATTAATATACAAGTTGCAAGGTCTTGTAGCTTGTTTGGGTTTCTGTCACTAGGGAATCTACTACACCACATGTTCTCAGGCATCATCTCTCAATGATTTGGCCAAAACATTGCAATACTGAGCTGCCCACAGCTGCCTCCCCACAGGGCTAACAGACCTCCCTCCACAAGCCAAAGAATCCCTTCCTTGTGAGACTCTCATTAAAACCAAGGCAGAACTCTGTGCTCTGGACAGATGTAGGGTGTGATGCATTTGCAATACTGGTTCATTGTCGCTGCTCAGCATCATGAGACCATTTCAACCCCTGAATGATCAAACCTTTCTATCAGTCCAACTCTGATTCCCAGGACAGTATCATATGGAAAAGCAGAGCTAGTGTGTAAGTCCAAGATTCCCCTTTTACTTTTTCTTTTGCAAACGAAAACAGGAGTAAGATGACAAATAACATACATTATAAATATTGCAGTGCCAATAAATCCCACAATTTTTTTACATCTGCTGGGTAGGGGGAAGGGAAGACATACGTAATAAAATCTGTTAACACAGCTAAAATGCAAGGCTAGAAGAAAATCAAAGACTAACATCTCAAACAGGATCTATTAGAAATGGAGAAAACCATGAAATCACCCACTTATTTTTCTAACTTCCATCAGAAAGCAGGATTCAAAGGATTGTATAAATGCCAAGATAGATTAGATACAATAGATAGAACCAATTGTTTGTTCAGGCTGAGCTACAAATATGCCAGTCAAATGCATATATAGTCCTATATGGACTACATGCAGAGATGTAAATGTTTAACTTGAATAGACTGATGACATCCTCAGCCTGAAATCTTTACATGACATTTCCTTTCCCTTTTCCCTATTTCATAATACCTCATTAGCTAGAATTAGTAAGAAACAATCTCTCTCTGGATTTTTTAGTATAGCAAGAACAAAAATAAAGTTGTGCTTTTTAATCCAAAAATAAACGGAGCTACTTAACAATTAATAGAAGCACTAACTACTGAAATGAATAACTGCAGTTTGGTCTAGAAATTTTCTATAACAAGTCCCTTCTGCAGGTGATAAGAAACTTTTAAGTGGGCACTGACTCTTGAATTAGAAGTTAAAACAGTGAGCTTCACCTTATAAAATCAAACTGTGTTCTGCTTTTAATGGAAACATCTTGTCTTCACATACCCACTCAAAGGTTTCACTGAGAAAAGAGCTTACATACAATATTTCTCCTTCCCCAGTTTAATTTTCATGAGTTCCTACTGATAGGGGTCAAGTGAAATAACATTTCATAAGCAGAAGTTTATGACTAGGTTTTCTTGCCAGAACAGAATGGCATCTGTTCCCATGCATGTTTAATTTAAATATTTTTCATGAATGTGGGATGATGGTATAAATATTTGAAATCATCAATATAGTAGACTGCACTATAGCATGGAAAGGCTGCTGCACAGCTGCTGTTAAATTATAGATTTCTTATGCAATGAATACATTTAACTTGTCTTTTGAAGAATTAAAAAATTATGTCTTCTGTCTAAAATACTTTGTCAGATCTTTAAGAGATGTTCTTCATATGACCTACAGCTTCCAGACAACTGAAAGCATAACTCTGTGACCCCATCATGAATGACACTTACATAGGCTGAACTGATGGAGCCAGGGCAAGAGCACACTGCACATGGGCAATGAGTGAGTTTCTTCTCTTTGTCCTCTTTAATCTCCCCTTCTTCCACTTATGAACCTGTTCTCACTAAAAATAGCTCCCAGTTCCCATATCTTGGTCTGTGGTCTGATTCTCCAGTCTGCATTCTGGAGAACACTCATCTCCCCACTGTTGACTTGAAAAAAAAAAACAAAAACCAAACACTACTACTAACAAAAAACTACTTTTGCCTTTGTCTCCATCCCAGGAACATGATGATGTGCCAGTTTACATCAGCTGTAAAAATTTTGACAACCAAGTCTCAGAGGCAGATGAGACTCTCTGTTATGTACAAGCCGCTTAAAACAGCCTTGAAAAGTTTTTGTTGAAAGCAACCAAATCCAGGATGTGAGGGAAAGGAGGTACTGGAGAGTTTCATGGCATTGTTTACGCTGCTATCTGGAATACAGGATGACTTATAGCAAAACAAAAATTGGCAATTTTCACAATGTAACAGACAGAAAAATAAACATTTTGTCAGAAAAATAAACATTTTGTTATGGTCCAACTCAGCAGACATACCTTCTTAAAAAAAAAAAAATCACCTTATTTTTAAAACACTTCTTGGAGAAAAACTTTACATCGCAAGGTATGTTTATGCGCAGGTACTGTGATCTGAAAATGAACTCCTTAACTTACTGGTATCTTTGGAGTCTTGGTGTTACAGAGTCTGCTTTTAGACTTTTTAATTGTTAAAGCTAATTACGAGTTATATAATTTTACTGTGCTATTCATTTTTGTGATTATCTGTTAACACAAACCTCATAAGTGTCACAGCAATGGAGAAGGCAAGACATGTAATGAAATATTATATGTGTGGTGGCATAAAGCTTTATTGGCATGAGCTAGGAGTGGATGCATTACTCATGAATGGTGAAGCCAGCAGTAAATTAAGAAGGTGGCCCCAAGTGAGTATTAGTCACCTAAATACAACCATATGCCACCAGATTTTGCGTTACGTTTTCACAGAAATGTTATTTCTAAAATTTGCAGAGAATTTCTAAATGGACTCCAACTTCAAAGCCTCACAAACGAAGACCTAAGAACCAACATGTGTGCAACCCACCTCGCCCCTTCCAAACTTTAAATCATTAATGAGCTCAACTATAAATCAAAATGTTTATCGCAAATGTGGCTGTTTTACCAACCATTTCTGGAGAGTAGGAACAGCCTGTATTGAATACCATGAAGTCACCCTGCTTATTTCTCTTTGCAAAGCTTAGATCATAAACCACTTCCCACCTACTGAGGGGAGGCTTGTGTGGCAGGAGCTTCTGAAAAACAGTATAAAACTGCTGATCTTGATACAGTGCATCATGCCTGCAAACTAAATGCTACGTCTTTGACAAAGTTGCAGAATTCAGGGAGTAACTATCCATCTTGCAAAAGATAAGCTTGTAAGATGCTGATATGGCCCATATATAGCATAATATAGGAGCTGTCAGTTACTACCATTTGCTCAGAGCAGTTTTTGAGCCACAACAGCAATATAGAGTGAGCTCTATGTTGCCTTAGCTGTGTTATTTTAACAGTAATTCAATTTGCTGGGTACATTGGGTCACATTTTGGTTGCTTGTGTGTGATCTGCAGAGTAAGCAAACACACAAGCACAATCACTGCAAGGACTGTACTCTGGGGTTGTACTCAGCACAGCCAGAGGCATCGAGGACAGCACTGGGCAGTTTGCCGGGGCTTTGGCTGCCTTCTGCCATGTCACATGCTGCCATAGCTTAATCCATAGCTCTATGGGAATTTCTGTATTCAGTGACAGTTTCTACAGTCCTTTATGCGAAAAAGGGATTGCCGTACATGTCCTGAGCATGCAGCCACATGTCTATGAGCTGTCTTGTGCCCAGAGGGTAGGAAGCTTGAAGTCAGTGCAAGGAAGCTTGAAACAACCGGGCAAAGCAGGTAGTTAATGCATGAGCACAGCCTAAGAGAGCCCAAGGAGCTCTAACATAAGCCAGGAGCTAAGTAAGGATTGATGTATTTTACGTTTACATGTGCAGATCTTAGAAACTGTAAAACTATTAATTACACCCATGTTTTGCTAATAAATGCATGCAGAGTAAGAACTCTTTACAGACTAAAACAAAACAACAGATCACTTTCCAATAGGGTTATTATTTCAACTAAAACAGAGGGGTTTTGCAAGCCAGCTCTCCCTTTCCCTCTACTTCATGGCTATTTCTATACATACTTCAACGATCCCAAACTAAACCATTCTCAAACAGGGGGAAAAAAAAAGGAAAAGAAAGAAAGGATGGAGCCCTCAGAAAACTGGCAAAGAGCTATTTTGTAAGGAGGGAACCAACGAAAACATTGGCATAAGGCACAGTTGGAGGGTGTCAAATCCGATGTGGCAGCCCTTTCTTGTGCTGCTATGTGGAATTTGCTTCAAAAGATCAGCAAAATGAAACTCTTCATACCTGAACTAATACAGATCCATGTAAATTTGAGCTCTGATCTTACGGAGCCAGTCACATCACTAGAGGCTCAAAAGGAGTTGTCTTTGTTTGTTTTTGAAGTCTATGTGAAACCGGATCTCACATACTAATATCTTGATCCAAACAATATAATAGAATCTTTTTCTGTTCTCCCCACCCTCTCAATAGAGCTCTCCTCCAGTTAGATTTCATTTTTGTTTCCTTCTGAAGAAAGGCGAAAGGGGTAAAATTAGTTTTCCTTTTGGTGAAATGTTTGCCTCCACAAAACATTCAGGAGTAAGATGGTGTGTGGTGTAGGGATAAATAAATAAATATATAAGGTTTGTATTGAAGGTTGTATTGCAGAATTGCAAATGAAGGATTGCAAATAGTGGTAGGATCTGTATCGCTGCTAACCAAAGCAGCAGAACTGTTTAAACATGCAAGACCACAGGTAACATGAATAACAAGTTGAGGGCTCAACTCCTTTCACATCATTTATTGAAAATGAACCTATTTATTTTTCAGAGGACACACAAATCCATCCTGTATGCTGACTTTTAATTGTTTTGCCACATATAATCTAAGGCAGTAACCACTCTGGAAAGAGGATGCAAATTTGACTTGTTAACTCTTTCCTACCTGATTATCCAATGAAACATACTTGGGGAATGCTCCACTGTTCAAATGAGCCAAATGCATTGATTTTCCTTAAATTTAGTTAATGTATTTAACCAATTTCAGAATTATGGTCCTTTGTATATTTTGAGTACATTGTTCACATGCAAATACAACTGGAACAAATTTGCAGCTTTATCATAGCTCTGGAAGTCTCCAGTCAGCCATCAGATTTTGGAAGTTTAACAAAATGAAATCCAAATTCCAAAGTTTTGAATAATTATTCACCAAGACTTAAACCCATCTGCGTATTCTTACATTTATTTTTTTTTTTTATGGCTGAATAAACCAAAAGAATTTTTGGAAAGGATTTCCTATGAAGGTCTTATCAATTTCAGCTGAATTTATGAATCAGTTCTCCTTCCTGACAAAGCTGCATCAAGCCTTTTCTTTCTATTATTGTGCTAACAGGAACAAACACACAAAAGGACAATCCGAAAAGAGAAAACTATTCTGTTCAACACAATAGGCAATGTTAAAGCATGTGTTTTTTACAAACCTGACCAGCAGCAAAATCCACCTATAACTGCCTTGTAAAATAAACAACTATGACTACAACTGAACTTTTGTTGCATTTAAGCAAATAAAAATTTAAAGGCACTAAAATCTTTGTAAGGATGGCTATAAAAGCACTTATCCTTAGATCACTTCTACTGTAAAGTTTGACTTGAGCAGACCTTTATATGTGCCATACAGTTATCATCCTTATAAATCAGTGCTCGCCCCATACACCAGGACTCAGTGGGTGCTCACCCCCATTATTGATAAAGTTTCCAGCGTGTTCAAGAATGCAGGATCTGAAGGTTTGTACGGCCCTAAAATGCCACATTCAGCACACACAGTCCTTGCAAAGAGGAAAGAGGCTGAAAATCAACAAATGGGACAGAATCCAGGCAAGGGTATGACTTGACCCCTTGGTAAATCAGTTTCCCACAACGTGACTGTAGAGGTCATCACACACAGCACTGCCTGAACTTCGGGCTGCCCCTTCTCAGGCACTGCTGAGCACTGCTCAGGCAGATGCTCAGTCCACTTCTCTATATCAGGCCTCAAGCCAAAAACTTGTGAAGTCAGTTGGATAATTTCCATGTTCTGTGAGTGATATTGGAAAAGACCCAGTTGAATAGAAGTAATGATGTTCGAAATATACAGTGCTACAGGAAGTGGAAAGATTAAGTATTTGTTCTAGTTTGGTGACTTTGTTTGGGTTTTTGGGTTTGGTTTTGGTTTTTTTTTCTTTCTTTCTTCTCTTGGTAAATCAATTTAAAGCCAGCAAGAAAAGTGATCTATCACCATGTCTTATAGCTTTGCCCTAAGATATGTGAGAATCATCACCCTAAACAGCTCAGGTAGCACTCATGGGAATTACACCTCCCTTTGTCTGGAGAAAACAGGGACTTGGCACATTTATTTCATTTTTTTTTCCCAACCACCGAACTTAAAATTCTTAAAAACTGCTTTTATAATGTTCAAATTCATACAAGAAACTTTGAGGTCATCAGGAAATCTACCTTAATAGGTAATCTACCTTTGTGACAAGTGAGAACATGGCAGTAATATACAAGAAATATTCTTTAAAATTAAACAGAATTTGAGGTTGCTTGAGGAGCCAGGCATTTTCTGTTACAAAGTATCATGTAACATCAAACCATAGAAAATTTGGTGAGAAGGTTGTTTAAAGGATGACCTCACTCCTGTGCTCAGGCACAAAATAAATTCCAGTGGGTTTGGATGTTTTTTTAAATCTTTTTGATTTGCTGATCCCTATGTAGAAAACATAAGCCTATTGATTATAAACTTTCATTTCTCCAGGATTTTCAACACCCCTATGAGCTAGTTCACAGATTGTTGTGGATCATTGTGGTCCGCCACTGAATTTATGTCGTTCTCACTCTACTCTGGCAAATTTACATTTTGGCAATTATTTCTGCATGTGTTGAGAGACTCAGGACTAAAAATTCTAGATTTAAAAACAACAACAACAAAGAATTAGATTGAAAGGGAAAGCAAAATATTGTTATATTTCTGTTTTCTTATTAAGTTATATTTTGGCAATCCTTGGGGAAATTAAAGCTTTGGAAACATTCCATGTGGCAACAATTTTTCCAAGAGTGAAGAATTGCAGGGAATACACAGACCTCATTTAATGATTAACAGGCAATGATCTCGTGGATAGGAATGAGAAACAGAAGGAAAATCTGTATATTAGGATCACAGAGAATGGAAATTGGACTCAGTGGACAACTTTCCCTGGAGTGATTGTCTAGTCACTACGACAAATATGGTTCTTAACAGCTTAGCTAGCACCTTAACAGGGCTTCTTATTTGTTGTCTTCTTGCCTCTGGTCATGGGATAGACTCAAGGTAATGAGAAGCAACTCTTTCCATCCCACAGAAAGAGCTTGGAAATTAGCCAGCTGCTTCTGGATGCACAGGTTGTAATATTAAATCAATGTTCAGAAAGCATGGTCCACCTCTCTCTCTCTCCTGTAATGTCATAGGGAGAAGTAGAAGTTATGGTCACTGTAAGCTGTATATTTTAGAGTTGAGTCCACATCTGATGTGATTTCAAAGGCAGGTCATGGTATACGATCTCATAGGCTATTACAAGAGCCATAAGCAGGTTGTTACTCTTGTCATAAATTGTCTTTGTGTCACAAGTGCCCATTATGCTTACACTACAATTGGTGGTCCCAGAGAGACCAACTTTGTTAAAACCAAGTAACCACAAGCATAAAATTCACAAATCCCTCTGCAGCAAAGCAACCATTATGATGTACTGTTCCTAGAGAGCTGCCCATTTTTCATTCAGCATCAAACCTTGAGAAAAGTCCAGGGAAAAAAATAATTTTATTAAGCACATTTTAAAAATACCTGTACTTAGAAGAGAAAAGACTTCTAACTCTAGATGAGGAGAAGAAGAAATGGAGTTCATAACTGTTCCAAATTTATGGCCACATTAATTTAGCTCCTTGCTACCCCGAGACAGCTGCTAATGTGAGTTCTAGCAATTAACATCTAACACCTCTAAGAATGCTTGCACAGAAGCTAACAGCATTCACTGATAGGAAACTTCATTTTTAGATATATATAAAAGAACAATTTGAGTCTAGCAACTTGAGAATGGGGGAGGTAGGAGAGAAAACCCAAACAGAAATATGTGCATTTCCTATTGAAATGTTTTGGCTTGGGATTTTTCCAATGAAACTTACAGGCTTTCCAGGAAAGTAGCAGCTCTCTGAATTTTTTTCTTCTAGTTAAAAAAAGGAAAAATAAAATCCATCAAAGCTTTTGAAGATACTTTCTTTCTTTTTTTGTCAGCCCTAGTCAGAGTGATGTTTGCAGCTTATTGGGCGATGCTGATCTATTAGAAGCTGAAGAAGATTAACGAACTCATGTAGTTCAGTTACCCACATCCCATTTCTTAAATGGACAGGGAAACAGAACTTGTGAAATACTACAGCAGAGAAAAATGATGCAGTTATTATTAAAGGAAAAAGAATCTACTCTATCACACCTTAGGCAATCTAACATTTCACACCTGACTCTTGAGTAAGAGCCAAGAGTTTATCTTCAGCAGAGGAACTTGCTCAAGACCCCCTTACCCTGTCAAGCTGGTTTTGCTCCACCAAACTTTCCTCATAAATGGAGCCAAGCCAGAGTAAAAGGTTCAACAACAGTAATAATGACAATAAAAGTATTCCACAAGTAGAATCTATTTATTGATTTACAGCAAAACAAAAGTCAGTGAGCAATCAAGTTTACCCAGAGAAGTAGAAGTATAACTGTAGAGAAACAAGACCTAGTGCTCCACTGATCATTTTTTTATTATTGTGTTTCAAGTGCAGATTAGACAACAGGAAATCAGCTTCCACTTGTGGAAACTTCTGATCTCCGAGATCCTACCAGCATAAACCTTTTTTCTCCTACAACAATTTAAGAAATAGTTCTATATGCACTTCTTCAGTACCTTAATATTAGAGTTATTCACTGCCTGGCCAACTGGGAATTGCATGGAGCAGACCCAGAACCCCAGCCCTCTTCTAGTTCTTAGCTGAGGATTAAGGAACCAGGCAGACTGAAAGTCACCTAGGCTCAGAGGTTTCAGTGACTTGAGGTACACAATTGCCACAGACCTTTAATTATGTTGGCCCAAACCACAGTGTTGAGACACTGGCAGATCACAGCCAGGAGCAGATCTGAAGTGCAAAATTGGGAGTAGCAGATATGGGCTCAGTTTTTCAGCTATGCCCCAAATTTCCCAAGATTTGGGTAAATCATTTAATCTATATACCTCAGAGATCTCCTTTTTCTAACTTCCAATTTTGTGTACAGACTATCATGGAAATTATCTGTGCAGCATCTTTTTCAGAGCTTCTGGGTGTGTGTGGCACCACACAGCAGGGACTAAGTCAAATATTTCTGCCTGAAGAAACTTGGTTGAAGTGGGAACATTTCCTGAGGATGGCTTTAACAGGACTTTGGGCAGAGAGAAGGGAGGGTGAAATACTCTCTGGTCACTGCATGACAAAGGTGACCCCAAGTTCAAGTCCTTGCCCTGATTTGCCCAGGAGGGCACCTGCACACCTCTGTAACATCTTACCCTTGTCCTGTAATTTGTGAAAGAAACTGCTCTAACCTCTTTCACAGGTCATCAGGCTCTTAATCTAATAGAGCTTTCCTTTCCTATTTTCAAAAGCTAGAACCCTGAAGGTTCAAATTTTGCCACAGGACTGTCTTTAGGAGCTCTATGAATAAGTTAAGTAACTATTAGCCTTTCCTATGCAATCCAGTGGATACATATCCAAACATGATGACTGTAGGCATGAATTTTTAACATCGCTTGCAAAATACAAAAACTAAATGGAAGCAACACACATAGCAATATTTGTGCAGCCAGTGCACTGAACATTTTACTGAAGGTGCTCTGTAAATAGGCTCTTAATATGACATCTCTTGGATATGTACAGACAGACATTGAAAATTTCACTCGGGACCACCTCTAACAGGCAACGCTTTGTCTCAAGCAATCACTTCATCCATAACACATTCCCATCTGGTTTTCAATGTAATTTGGTTCAACCCTGAAGACCACCAGAAAGATTTTCACAGGCCTAATTGGCAGACACTTAATTCCCATTTATTTTTAATAGGAATTAGGTGTTTGACATTTTTGTCTTTGAAAACTTCCCATCATCTCATTTCTAATGAGGGGAACATTTTTGGTAATCCTTTACAAAAATAATGAAGAAATACTGACTGTACTCATTTCTCATACAAGCATGCACGTACATGGGCTGAGGTCTCCAAGTGTAAAACACAGATTTATACATGATGGTGCAAAAGGAAAAGCAGTAGCGATGATATAGTATGGAGCAATTGCAAAAGCAAATGCTCCTGAAAGGGTGGGAAGTGGGAGCTATCTGTTTCAGCAACCAGCTTCTGACACAAATGTCAGAAATGGAAGCATGACAGACCTGTGGAGCAATTTGACACTCATTTTTTCCCATGCATCCCTTCCACTGAAGTATTTACATTTCCCAAGTGCCTTGCTTATCTTAAGTAAATCACTCAATTGGATATTTCTTTTGGGTTGAGTTAATTACATGAAAGAGCACAACAACTTTGATCCAGTTCCTACAGTAAACACAAGCCTGCATTTGAGACATACCTGCCAGCAACCATGGCTCCATACATGTGACACCATGTTTGCAGAAAACTTTCAAAAAGAGCAATACATATCAGAGATTAGGGTCTATCCCTGAGTGAACATCCCTGACTTACACTGCACTGGATGCTCACTGTGAAGGCATCCCACAGGTGGGCTTGCTCACAGGGCAGTATATTTACAGCCATTATGCAAATGGTGTGTGAAACATCCTTCCCTTACTCCAATTTTCATGCAATTTAAACCAAACACCATAAAGCTAAATGAAAACATATTTGCTTTCCCTGCCCCATAAAGTCATGCTGTCTTGGAGGCCCTTAACTTTGATGCTGGTGAAAAGCTACCATGCCTGTCTTCTTCAATCCCAAACTTCAGGCAGCAAACGTGCATGGCTGACGTTTAAACGATAAGCGAGGTATATTTTTAAAAGGGAAGTGCAGCTGTCCCTCTCTGCCGCAAGGTATTTTTCAATTTATGTGGCAAATCCAATATAAAGGTTTATTGTACGGAAGGCAAAAGATCTTAATCAGGAATTAGCCTCTTCTAATGAGGAGAAATAAGCACCAAGGCTGCACGAATTATTTCTAAGAGATAAGAATGTAATTGCCTAATGTGACTAATAATCTGATAAGAGCCTGTTTTATCTGATTTAACCCACGGAACTGCTGCTAATGTACAGAATTTAAAGTAATCCCCAAGGAATTCCTCTTATCACAAATGGGATTGCAGAATGATAAAAAGATTCATTGTTACAGTATTTGCTCTGGACACTTCTGTTCAAAGGAAGCAGAGTTTCGACAGCTTGAAGTAATTGCAACATTTGCTCAAAGATGGGATCATTTCTACAATGCTTGAATTTTTGACGACAGAGTGCATATTCTTATTATGAGCAGACAGTAAATTATACAATCCTATTTCATTTATAGCCTGGATATCATCTGAATACTATTACCAGGAAACAAACACATGCCCCAGTCCCTGTGAAAATGTTTTCTAGTGTGAAAAGATTTTCTCATGTATTTTTGCATATTGACAGAAATTAATATAATTTGAAATCTACAGTGACACTAACACTGTCATTATCAAAATTCATGCTCCATTCTAATCCTACTGTATAATGACTTTAATCCTAATGGGCATAATCATTTCTGATGTAAAACTAGATACATGACAATCACAGAATTGAGTGATATTATTATACCAAAGAATAGCAGCTGTTGATTTGCCAATATTAACGAGTAGCAATCTTGTGATAACTCATTGTTCCAACAACTAATCAGAAGAGGACTGAAAATTTGGCATTTTGGTCCTGTAATTACATGTTTATGATGCTACATTTGGTAATTTGAATGATTTTGACTGTTGAATGTCCCAGGAATTTCCTCTGTGTTTGTTACAAAGACCCACGGCTGGCTTTGCGGACCAGTGGTTTTTTTGCCTGTGTATACCTAGCTGTACATACAGCATAGTAGAATATTGAGAAGCAAAACAAATGTAAATATACAGATTAGATAGGTAGGACATGAACCAGTGCTAAACCTGAAAAAAAAAATTAAAATTGAAGGCCCTTACCTTATGCCTGTGTGCCCACACAATCATGTAAGAAAATAGTCCCTTTCAGGGAGACAAAACCAAAAATTCTCCTACCCCAAATCCATGGAGATTCCTCCTGCATGTGTTTTCATGATCATAAAGCAAGCAAAAGATGAGAAAAGGGAGAAGAGGAGTCTGTGAGGTCCACAGATTGGATGAAAACATTTTCTTTTTGTTTCATAAATTAAATACACATATTTCATATGTATATATATTACACAGGTGTCTTTGGAAAGGAGTCTGGGATGTTTCGGTTTTTCTCTTCTTTATACAGGAATTTGAGAAAAAGTTTTTGAAAGCTACTCTCATGTGTGAGCACAAACACCTTCATGAAGGAAAGTAGGGCAAAACTGGCACACCTCACCTGTCTCTCAGAGCAGGTGCCAGTGGGATGGGACTAGGGGCTGCATCATGGTCCCCATCACTTCCAGACAAGTTTGCTCCCCTGGCAGGACCAAGACAGGACCCCTCTCGGGGTCCATGACAGCTTCACCTTTAGTCCATATTTCTCTGCTTTCTCTGAGCTTAGCATCCTTTTCTTCACTCAGCAGTAGATATGAACTGTTGCAGAGCTCATCAGAGCAGTGTAAGAGCAGGAGGCAACGCAAGCAGCAAGACATCAACTGAACATGCCAGAACTCCAGCAAAAGCGTGTTCACACACAATGCAAAAGTATGAACATGGCCGAGTCTCTCCCTCATAAAGAATGTAAATATCAAATAGATGAAAGCGCAACTTTCCATGATTCAGTACTGTTATTGTTTGTATTCACGGTGTCCTCAGAGATCGCAGCAAGCAGAATTTCCACTGCAGTAAGCATTGTAACCCAAAGTAATAAACAAGCCATTCCCTGAGAAGTTCTCATTTTAATTTAGGTCTATATACACAAAGTGGGTGTAAAAACTAGAGAGACAATATTGAGGAACAAGGATAGGAGAGATCAGAGCAATGTTTCTTTTGGGAATGGGTTATATGCTGCTTGGCCAAGAACCACAGAGCCCCAATCTTGGCAAATCCTCAAGTATTACTGTAGTAGATAAGTTAGTTATGTATGTGCACAATTAACCGATCTCCAGTCATTTAAATTTAATCACAGTATTAAGATAAGAAACACATCAACAATTTTTGCTACTGTTCTGTCTACCAACATAGAAAGAGTACACAGAATAAACCACAGAAACCATCAGACCTGGTAAGACACCACAACCTCATCCAAAGCTGCAATGTCCATGACCATAGAGATCCTTCTCAACATCTGGCACTAGGCTGTTATAGCTGTTATATTAATAACAAATAAACATCTCCGTAGATGTACACTTCTGCAGAGAAGCTACCCCAAAACCCACAAGTATATGGGACATTAAAGGATTTTTTTTTTCTTTAAACCAACCATATACAAGACCTCTTTCATAGCCAAGATGAAAAAACTTCTGGACATTTCTTCCCTTTCCCACATTCATCACTACCTCAACTGCTACAAAACACAAACAGAATAAAATGTTAATGAACAGAATCAGCCACTAACAAAGCTATTAAAGTTTCTAGAATCCTTATAATTCAGGGAAAGAGCAGGCAAAGATAAGGCTACCAACATGCTAACCTGCTAAGACTACATGAGTAAGACCAGCAGACACTACCTACTGCAAGGAACTTTACAAAGACTTTACAGTTCCTTATTCATTTAAGAGCTCAGATCTATACCATTGGATCCAATTCCTGACAAGTGCTAGAAAAGCTGGTATTTTAATTTCTCATTCTCATCCCTCAAACTTGTCACATCAGTCTCATGATGCATAATCAAAGGTCTGGAGACCAACAGGCACCTATGATATCCTTGCTGAGAAGGTAGCAAAATTCACAAAAACATCCCACAGCTTTACATACAGCTGTTTTTCTCAGTGACTTCATCCTCTATCTACCTCCCTGCCACCACAGACTCTCCTGAGCATCTAGAAGGTGACATCTCACCATCAGACTTCAAACCCAAACATATTAAACCCATCTGTGTTAACTTCACAAACTGACTTTGTCTAACCCTGGTAAACTAGCACTGAAATGGTCATATAATACCTCAACTGTTTCATAGCCCAGCACAAAGGACAGGTTCTAGGTAACTACACTAACTGTGGTTTGCGACTAACATTACACACATGGCTAAAAGTTTCTGCTCTTCCCTTTGTTCCCACCAGAAATTCAATAAGAACCATTCCTTCAGCAAAGTATATCTGTAATACTTCCACAGAAAATACATTTTATAGAAATCTACTTCCTAGAGAGTATCAGACCCATATAATTGCAGATCTACAATCAGATCAGCATAAGAAATGGCAGCCTACAAACCACTGTTAGTGAAAACCTCTAGATCTGCATCATGGAGTCAGAAATCATCCAGAACACATTTAAAAAAGTCAAGATAGACACCGAAACCCTGAGGCACCATCATACTTTCAATGAGAAGAGCAAACATGAGACCCAAGCTCACCAACCTGCATATGGTCTTTATGCACTAGGAATACTCTCCAGGGAACAGATTGTCTCCTTGAATGAGCAGCGTTAATATTATACTAACTCATCACAGTACAGAGTGAATGTCCTATATACAGCAAATCCTACCCTACCCAGAAGTTATTAAACAATCACAGTACATCTTTCCAATATTAAGAATAAGTGCTCATAAGCAAGGGAAACACCATTTCCAGCATCCTACACATGCATACACATGCACCTCAGAACAGGGTATGTGCCATCCCATAAATCTGCACAGCAGCTACAGGAGTGACGACAGTCAACATACACTGGAAGAAGCTTGATAATGATCAGACACATCCAGTTACCAGTGGGGAAGTGCCTGTCATAAAGCAACGGCTCCATCTCAAATTTCTCAATCCTGATTATCCAGGGAGGCCCACAAGCACATGGAAATGAGGCAAGACAAGTTTGTAGTTAAAGGAAATGTCCCTTGTTAAACCAACTGGTGCAGTTAGAGAGAACACAAGCTTTTGGGCATACGAGTCTTCTTCTATTTCTTGTCTGAAATAGAAGCAACAGACTTCAAAGCTAAAAACAAGTTGAGAACAGTTGCTTAGAGTGTAATTAAGACGAGTATTTATAAGACCATCTCTGAAATAAAAGGTAGTTAGCACCAGTGAAACAGAGAGGATGTTTGCAAAGAGGGGAGGGAAAGAAATGGAAAGGAGAGAAATGGTAACACAGTTCTCCCTCAGCAGAAGAAAAGAAGCAGGTAGTTTATAACCCATGAAATGCAGAATTAGGTTAATGAAGGAAGTTATAGCTTGCCATAAATCAAGTGTATGTATTGAGCCCATGCTTCTTGGTATCCAGTCAGGTCAGGAATTTTAGTTCCTAGCCTCTTCTTCAAAGAGTGTGTTGTAGTTTATCTGACGGTCAAGATTCACACTGTGTATTTTGATTAAAAGAGGTAATTCTCATTCCTTCAGAGAGGCTGGACTGCAGCTACCGATAAATTAGGTGGTATGATGCCTGGGCCTATCACTACCTGGGCCTATCACTGCTGCAGCACCACCCCAGAGCCCTTGAAGTATGTACTAGCTAGAAAAAATGATGAATTCAATACAAGCACTTATTCTATGGTATATCATGATTTTACAGTTTTTGTTCCTCCCCAGTTGCTGGCCACCTCTGTCACAGATCATTGAGGATATTGTCTCTCCCTCAGCAATACTACTATTCTGCTGTACAGGTGCTAACTACACCTCTTCTGCAAGTTTTCTTATAGAGGAACATGAAATTAAATTAGAACAACTGTTTCCAGAATGTTCTTTGGTAGAAGTTTTCTGTTTCTCTTTCAGACTATCTCCTTTTTTTCTCCCAGCTATTTTCCTTGTTCTAATAAAAGATACTTCCTACAAACCTTGCTGTACAAAGCTAACACACATATATTCGCTAAAGCAATTTGGATAAAGGTACACTGTTCCATCTTCAGTTTCAGGTTGATTGATATAATATTTTACTGGCACATTTCTGAAGGCTAAAAATGGTTTGGTAAAAAAAAAATAAAATAAAATAATAGACCCAACAAAAACTATATCCCAAGAGAAAGTATTACCTAAGCTATACTTAATGTAAAAAGAGATTACATGCTATAGCATTCTTTGAATTCAAGTGTATCTATATTAGGAAGTTATTACGCTAGTACATGGACTTCTTTATGCATGTTGATGTGAGTTTTCATGAAGAAAACTTCTTTAATCGGAAATTAAATTCTTCTTAAAAACTCTGCCTCAAGTTACATGCTGATATTTGCAGAGAATGGGCACATTTTAAAGGTATCAAAAAATAACCAGCACCAATGTGTAATAAAAGTAGAACCCCTAAAATCCAAGACCAAATTTAGAGCTGCCATAAATTAATAATCCCCTCTGGAATCAATCAGAATTGCATCAATCTATGCCATGTTTCTTACTCCAACTATAAACCAATATATTCTGTTTATATTTACAACTTTAACTTTGTGATAAGCCAACAAGAGAGTTTCCTGATACGCCTAAACATCTACTGTAAAGCAAAATGACAGTGCATCATTATCTGACTGAGTTATTAATGTATCAACATAAGAAAAATCAGGCATGAAGCAAACAAATACCAATTCTTTAATTTCAGAAGAAAGTACAGTAGTTATCATGTAAATTAGACAGAGCCATAACACTCTTCACAGCACAGGGACACTACACTTGCTAACAATAACCTATATTACATGCAAAAGAAAGTGTTAGACTCTTAGAAATAATTTACTTCACAAGTAAGTTATGGTTCACTTTTTTCCCCCCAAACTTTTGAAAATTAGCAATTATCATTAATTCAAGCCATTGATTGGCCTTCCTGTGCCAAAAAATTGATGCCCACTGAAGACGTATTGCTTATAGAATAAACTTCACTCATTCAGTGGGTGCACTAAAAATGACACCAAAAGAAGTACCTTTTGCAAGAATTTTTTTTAAAAAAAGGAAGCCAGCAATATTCCTGTGATTTTCTAATTACCCATGCTTTTGTAATATTGTCACAAGTCCTTCACTGATTCCTATGAGAGATCAGTAACAGATTTTACAGTGGGAAGAGCAGAAAATACAATATTTAAGAAGGACATGCAAGAGATTAAGTTTTGACAGGTTTTAGTGTATCTCTCCTCTGTGAAAGTGCAGGACTAAGGAGCAGCAGGGAATGCAGAGTTAGAAAGTTTGTCTATTCACTCTGTCTTCCAATGCAGTTAGTTTTTTCCAGGATAAAACCAGAGAAAATTTCTCAGAAGAGTACTGCACATGAATAGAATTAGATACATATATGTTTAATTGAGCCTTCATGTTGCTTAAACACAAATGTCATAGTCAGAGTAATAGAGAAGTTCAGAAATCATGTAGGATTTATTATTATCATTATTAATATTTCACTCATTAAGGATGGTTTATTAGAGCGGACTGGATAAGTCAGACCCACATGTTAATTACACAGTAAAAAAAAACCGCATGAGACCACATTACATAATGTAGCAATAATCCAGACAGGACTGACGGGTAGACGGAATCTGGATTGCAACATAAGTACCAGCTTTTAAATGCTATAGCAGCTTAGAAAGACATTATCCCTATATAATGTTATTAATGTGCGAATCCTTTGACTACGGTAGGTAATTGTCCCCCATAATTAAACCCCAGCATCAGCAGGAGAGATATAACCTGTGTTTATAATTTGTATTCTTTCTAGCTTTTATTTATTTATTTTTAAGCACAGACGGTCATCATGTCACTTGAGGATTATCTCATGGTGGTTGAACTCATTAACTAACAAGTATACATTATTTCACACTCAAACAATAAGGTCTCTATAGCACTTGCTTGACAGAAATGGTAAAACATTCACATTCATTGGAAAGCAGCAACATAAGCCATGCAATTCTCCAGACGAAAGGTTTTCCCAGAGGTACTGCACCTGATAATAAAAGTTTATATTTCACCATTCTTCCAATAAATGTTTCTGTGTTTGGATTAGATAGCTTAAAAAAAAAAAAAATAAAACTATTGCACATACTCTATATCACCTGTGTCAGGAATACACATTCTTCATTTTACAGCTCTGGAGGGATCTGAACACGAAGTCAAAAGACCACCACATATTTCATTAGAGAATCTGTCTGGCATCATTCATAAAGCCATATCATGAAGCAGTCCCTCATGAAATAACTAAGCACCCTGTGCTCTAGCACCTCAGAGATCCTCCCACTCTAAAAATAGTAGCAAATCAAATTACTGAGAAACAATTTGTTGGGATAAGCTAAAGAAATCATATGCTTGAGCAGCCATTGTAACTGTCTTCAAAGAATGGTATATGCTGGGTTGTCATGCATCTCAACTGCTTGAGAATTCTAAGAACTATGGTAATATAATTGTTAATAATCAAAATATTTACAGTTTATATTTTTGTCTTCATGTTGACTGCAGAAGTGACTTGGAAGGGTACTACACATATTTGCTCTCAATTTCAGCAATGCAATTTCACAAATGTAAAAACAAAAAACACCACAGACGCACACACTTTAAACCAGTTCTCACAACGGCCTAGACTCATCCTAACAAACTTTTATCAAACATTCATTAAACAGCCAAGCTGGGAGCTTTGTCAGCCAGAGCTTGTGCCTTGTTACATCACCAACAGGATCCAAAAACCAGATGGAGAGAGGGAAGGTATATAGATATATTTCTTTCACTGTATTTTAATATCAGCTCTGTAGATCAGTAATCTGTAATTCATTGAGTTAAACACTGCAGAAAACATACCACAGAGACAGACCTTGCACTCAGCAGTGTACAGCTTAAGGCCCCAGCTCTACAAATGCTTCATTTTTTTGCTCATAAGAACAATTCCAATTCATTAAATAGGATTATATCACTTCAGTGAAGCACGTGTGTTTGTTTTTATGTGATTAAGTGCTAAAAAAACTGAACATGATTAAAGTCAAACTGTAATAATAAAATATACTCTTAAATTAAGAACTGTAAAATAATGGAGACAAAAAACAAAGTCTCCAGGAAAAAAAAAAAAATTACAGAAATGCTTTCCCTTCACTTCTTTTGACTATTTGTTTACTTCACAGTAATAAGAAATGCACAAAGTTTCCATGAAGTTTTGCTTCAGGTACCAGGTGCAGCCTCTGCTCTGGAACATTTAACATATGCAGCGCTTCTCCCACAGCTGATGCAAACAGCACAGGCAGCCAACCAGGTCTCTTGTGTTTCTCATTTCAAGGTTATTCGTAGCTGCTCTTCATTCCTGTTTTCCCAATTAATTTTAATTTAGCTAAGATCTGAGCCGAGATACATGCAAACTCACCAGCTAGTGATTTTTATAATTTTACAGAATTCCGGTTCTTCTGCATGTTTTTAAGTACTTCCAGCATGCACTTGCTGAAAACTAAACTTCAACATCTTGCAAGTCTTCCCTAGTATACTAAGCAAAAGTTAGTATCTTTGTGTAGGTTAGCAATTGAGATCTACAAACCAAAAACAGCCCGGCAAGTAGGTAAGACTTCTGAGCCAACTGCAATATAGCACTAATGTTGCCAGAAGCCAAGTGAAACAATAATTAGATTTGAAGAGAATTTCAATCAAGTCTGTACATAATTTACCATAGGTCAAGATATTTCGACATTCCCCTTGAAAGGACCAGGAAGTAGCTGGTGGGAAGATGAATGTGCAGCCCTTACCTTTTAACAATGATCAGGGTCACATGGCTAATTAAAATACCTTTGTTTACATCGGGTAAGAGTCCTGCTGTTAGACCATCTGCACCTGCAGTCTGTTCCATCAAAACCCCTTCCACAAATTGCATGCTCCTAATAGGTATTGCTGTGCCAATGACAATTACCTAATTAGACATTAGAATGTCAATGCCGATTTTAAAATCCATGTTAATTATTTTACTGTTTGACAGAATATTTCCCAATGAGGGAAGGAGTCTGGATAGCATAATTATGTCACGAGGAACACTTCTGTATATGATTAAAAGGTTTGGCTGGCTCTGATTGGAAGGGCTCCAGTTATTTATGTATTTAACAAAGTTGCAATCAGCACATACGGTTTTCAGCTGAAAAAAACCATTCTGAACCCTGCTTATTCACTTGCCTGCTATGGCAGAGCTTATAATGAAGCCTATGATTAGATTCCTTTTCCATAAAGTTTGCCTTTGAGTAAGGTGAGTTTGGAAACAGAGGGGAAACATGTCTAGAAGGCAGATGATGTGATGGGTCTCTTATCTGGTTACAATCCGAAGGCACAAAGTGTGGGTGCTTGGTGTGTGACTGATTTTGTGTCTTTAGCCATAGAAGAGAAAATATCTCTGCATCTAATGCCAAGCACTTCTGGGAGCAATTGCTGCATTTACTGGTCACAAGATGGTCCCTATACTTGGCCCCACTACACAGGTTTTGAAAGATCTGCAACATTTTCCTAGGCCCCAAGGCCTTGGCGTTTGAAACAAGACAGCTTAAACCATAACAACGATAACAAAAAAGATGCACTTAGGATTCTAAGGTGTTTAATTCAGCTTTCACTGGCTGTAAGTGAAAAATCTTAAAATAAATCACAATCAAGGAATCCAACTGCTGTCAGCACATCACACAAGACACAAATTCAGTAAATATAAGGAAACACTGCAAAAGAAAAAAAGCATACCCCACGATAGGGAAAATGCTCACAAGGCTTTCTAAACAAACTTAGTTATTTTTCTATTTCTCTCATCCAGAAAGAGTACTCGGAGAATCCTGGCTAAAGCTGTGATACAAGCAACAACACTGCATAGCTTATGACTTCAAGGTATCTGATTTTCAGTTGAGAAGTTGCAACCAGGAGAAAAGTCTCTCCTTTCTTAAAAAAATGCTGCAATGTTAGAAACAAAGACAAATGATTTATCGTTTACTTTATAAATTTCACAGAAGTGATTACATTAAAATAACACAATGTCTAACCACTCAGCTAAAGCCACGTATCTGTACAGCTACATGCAGTGTGTATGGAGCTCTTGTCTCATTGTGGGGATTTAGTGGCATATCCAACATATAATAATCTCATTTAAATTCATATTCACAGACTACTACTGACCAGCATAAATATCAAGTGGCACTATATAATACATGCCTATATAGCATTCAAAACCATAATTGTGCCTCTTGTTCAAAAAAAAAAAAAAGAAATCTGATCAGAACCTCTTGTAAAAGCAAGAGTTAGAAGTCACACTGTCAGTAATGGAAAATTTGTCCAACCAGTTGCCAAACGTTTCAAATCCCTCTTTAAATCTTCCCCCAAATCCCTTCTCAAGACTTATTTCTGCTACAGACACTGTAGAAAATTAGCTGGTTGATGAGCAGGTTAAAGGATAAATCAGGATGTCTGATCTTTGCTTTAACAGTATATAACACAAAAACATATACATACATGAACTGCACTGTATGCTTCTGTCCCTCCTCTATCGTGCTTTCAACAGTAGCTTTCTTAGCATACACATCTTTGATTTCCAAGAGTCTCTCTGCAAGCACTTTATAATGCCTAATGAAATAGGGCTGTGATTCTCATTTTGCAAATCATTCTGATACACTAAACAAATACCAAACAATTCCTCTGACAGAGAGTGCCTATGACAGAGAGTATTGTGACCTGAAGGTCTTTTTTTATATTTATATTTAAATGTGTTTGTTTTATCTTCTGAATGCTGTTGGGGGCATTTACAGCCTCTTTAATGACTTAAATTTGAGGATTACATGTCTCAGTGCTACTCACCATTGCAGTAATTGGAATTCTGTAGCTGTCCCATGCAAAACACACTGAACTGCTTAGCTGTGAGTTTTGGGAAAGTTTCAGCTCCAGCGGAGCAGTAGCCAAAAAGACACATCCTTTAATGCCTGAAGAAGACAGAACAGAAACACCCTGGAGGTTTATACTAGGTTTACATCTTATGTTTTACCAGGTATTATATCTTCAGAACATATAAACTAGCATTAATGTATCATAAAGACTTAGATAGCAAGTCATCAAAAGTAAAGACAGAGTAGTTAAGGGATAAAATCCTGACCCCATGTCAATTGGTGGCAAAACTCCAATTGACTTTCTGAGGACTAAGATTTCCCTCACAAGTTTCCCCTTAAAGCCACTTTGGTTTTGCTCTGTATCTTACATATTTCCCAGTGCTCATTGACCAAGCACAATCAAGCCTTTCTAAAAATCACAGCTAACCAGAAGGACAAAAAAAAGTTTGAGATGCAATGCTCAGCTGGGGTGAGAGAGTTAACTCTCAAAGAAATTAATCTTAGTCTTCCAGCTGGAGATGAGGCCCAAAATAGGCAAACTTCACATGGAAATTTAATTTCAAACAGCTATTTCAGGGCCATATTTTCCAGGTGGGGCATATGTTATGGTTTAACTATCAGCTGAGTATCTTAAGGCTCATTGTAAACACCTGAACATTATTTTAAGAATATAAATGATATCCAATGACTTAACTATATAGTTAGGCATGTAACAAATGAATTTGAAAATACTTCTATTTTTAATTGTTGTATGTTAAAGCTTTGGTGTAATAAGCTCTTTGCAAGATGCAGAAGATATGTTCCCTATCATAAAGAGGTGTAAGATATTTTTTTTTAATTCTGTTATTCTCAACAGAAGTATCTGACTCATTTGAAACAACCCATTCACTTTAGGATAATACGCATCTACTATTAGGAGTATATCAGAAATATAGTGAAAGTATGTATTTATCAATTTAGGGTGTGATTTCAGAAGCTTTCTCTGTCAGAATAATTTTCTTTCTACTGACATAAGGCATAAAATTCCCATTGACTTTGAAGAGCTCACAGTTAGGTCAACACTGAGTGCTTTTGAAAATTCCAAGCTTAGTTAACTTTTAACTCTAAATTTATGTTTAGTCAGTTACAATTTTCATTGTTCTCACTGGAATCATTACAGGAGTTTGTAAGTCTGTTAATAAATATCTCATTCCTTTAAGAACAGCATACCCCAGACTAGCTTTAAATAACTCATCCCCCTAAGAATGACACATCTCATCCATCTCTATATATTTCCCTAGACTCAACAGTTTCGACAACTGCTTGGAAAGAATTTATTTCCTTCGAAATCTGTAGTCCCACTGTGTGTTGTATTAGCCGGAAATGGGACACGGACCTGGATCTGCTGCAGGAAAGCATCTCCTAACGGATATGATTTTGCTGAATGTCATATAAAGCCCTGAAAGATTCTTGGTCCAAGGGTTCTTTTCTGACAGGTAATATTCCAGCGAAGCATGATCTTCTCTCCAACGGCCATAAATGATCTCCAAGTGAATGCTGCTGGGTTTTTTTTGTGTCCAAGATTAATCCAAGTTTTTCAGAAAAGTAATTGTCATTTATCAAGGTAGCATCTACACCCCCGGGTCAGAACTGGGGCCCCAGTCTGATAGGTGTGTCCATACACATAATGAAAACACATTTCCTGTTTCAAGGAGTTCATTGTTTGCATATAGTCACATGTAAGGAAAAACAGGTATTAGAGCATTTTTCATGGATTTGGGACACTTCTGACATACTAAGGATTCCACTCAGCAGCAGATTTCATCTCCACCTGGAAACTCCAGCAGTTTTCTTGTCCAGTCTTTACTGGCCACACTTCATTTCTCCCAAGCACTAAGTCTCCACATACAGATAGGAAAAATTTATGAAGGGGAAAAGGATCAGACCATTACTTCCCAAACAGCTTTCTGCCCTTCACCACAGCAATTCATGCAATAAACCTGTGCTTCAGTTTCCTGAAACAGTGCAATATCCTACAAACAAGTGCTTCTTTGAGATCTCTTTCATCATTCCTTGTTTAGCATCAGGGGTTAGTGAGGCATCAAGGTGTGAAAGCACAGGGCCCTTTTCAGCTGTCAAGAGCTTCTGAGGGGAGATACTTTATCACCAGTAAATATGATGCCCTCTTAATCTACTCACATTGCATCACTTCTCTGCAGCCTTTGCATCCCCAAACCTCTACCCAAGCCAACAGTCAGGGATACAGCTCTCACCAGGCTGGACCATCATGCCATCGTGCCACTGTAGAGTTTTCAACCTCCTCTCCAGAAAAGGCTTTACTGTCCTGACAGTGAAATTTTAGACACACCACAGCCACACACTTGTGCCATCCTGTTTTCTCTGGTTAGCTGGTGCTGAGCGGCAGCACTGTCACTGGGCTGCAGAAACAAGGCTGTAACATGGAGGACCACTGAGATGAGCCCCTGCCATGAGGAGTATCTCACCCGTAGGAGAAGGGATCTCTTTCCCTTTGCTTCCAGGAATAGGTGCCAGCTGCACTGCCTCTCTGTTCAAGGCTGGCATTTTGAATAGTGTGTGTCTTCACTAACCCAGTTGCACTTGACAAACTGCAGTTCTTCAGGCACTCAGCAAAGAAAACAATGTTTTATTGTCTTCCACCCACAGCTAATGACATCAGAGGGTCAGGCAAACAAAATCTGCTCCTTGTCCTTGCATTCCTCTTTCTTCAGTTTCACTAAATGGCAGTAGAGAGCTCTCATCTTTCCCCCTCACCCCTGAGTGATGCTCAGCCTATGTGGCTTCATACCTGTATGTAAAGGTTTTCCAAAGGCCTGCAATCAATCTACAACTCTGCCACAGGCATCCCTGGGAAGTTACTCAGTCCTGTCTGTCCATTCCTCTTCCATAAAAAATGGTAATTCTGTAACTTCCTTCCTCTCACTCCTTGTCCCCTACCTAGTCTGTATGTGTAAAATCTTTGGTCATACACTGACCAGCAAATGAGAGCATGATGTGATTGGAGCCTCTTTTACCATTTATATCACTCTAAGTATCCATAGGTGGATAAAACAGATGGGAAAGAACTGTGAGAAGACTGTGATTAACATAATTGCTAGTGATCACATCAGACAATCTGCGTAACCACAGTCAAGCATTTTTATAAGTATTGCTAGGGAGATTAATAAGAAAATCAGTGTTGGGAGAGCCACTAAAGCTATAGTTTTGTGGGGATTATTTTAGGGCTCCATACAGGACTGAAATGTAGCCAAATTCTCAAGGCTGTTTGTATGACAGATCTTTGTATAAGAGAAGGAGAAAGTAAAAATCCCCTTCAGCACCCCCTCACATTTTACTGTGGCCTATCACCACTTTACAGGTGGTCCCCCCAGCCTTTTCCTTTATAAGTATCCAGTCCAGAGCCAAAGACATCTTCTGAGGAAAATCAGAGAAAATGGGATAGAGAAGGAGGAATTCAGTAAATACCACCTCAATATTAATTAGGGGCTTTCCTTTGAGAGGAAAAAAAGAAAAACAAAAACAAAAAAATCCCAAACAAAAACCACAAAATCAAGCCTGAAGAAAATAAGAGTAAGTTACATCAGCCGTAAGGCCTGAGAAAGGACTTTGTGTAACTCAGCTGCTATCAGTCAAAGTAGTCTGCAAAGAGCTGCCGAGAAGGAGTTAGCTGTTGTGGTGGCCCTTGCCAAGTGGAGGAAGACTGAGCTTGTCATGGCTTGCCTCTCTTTTATTATATGTGGAGGTACATAACAGGGCATCCGCAGCAGATTGAGGGAAATGTGCATGTTAAGGTCCACACATGAGCTTGAACAAAAAAACCCAAGAGATACAAACAGAAAATACCCAGTAATCAGGTGTGCTGTAAGTCCTTGGCATTCCCACTGGCTTGGTCTTTGAACTAGGACACCTCAGCAGCACACTTGCTCATTTCATTCTGTCTGTAATATATCAGGAGAAGCTTTTGTTTCTCACCCTGTGTGACAAGTGATGAGAGCAACAGGGTCCCAGCATGAGTTGGACCACTAGGTGTTAGTGCAGTACACGTACTTACCATGCTGGCTTCATGGCACAGTTCAGTGAAACTTCCAGTGTACAAAACTGTGACTTTGTTTTTATGAGAGGCTGTCATACTTCCACTTATACAAAACCCCCAAAATTCAGCTGGAGCAAAGCCCCAGCCTTGCATATGTGTCTTTTCACTTGGTCCATGAAATTCCTTCACAGTTTTGATAAGATATAAATTGTGGGATTTGTGCTATCCAGCTCCACCCAAAACTTTTCCAGCTTACACTCACAAGGAAAACTTGGCTGAAAAACTTCATGCTAAAATAATAAAGTATCCAAATAATACTTAGACATGACTTTTCCATGGCAAAGTCTTGCAGAGTGTAAGCAGACAGTACAAGGAATGCAGCTGGACTGGGTAAGGTTCCCCCTCCAAAGTTTTGCTCCTTGAAGTTCACTTCTTGGCCCCTAACCAGGGCCCTCCGGACAGGACAAGTGATGGTTGCTCCCTAACTCTGCACACAGCACTCCCAAATCACCCTCCATGCTTGGGGAAGTAGGATCTTTTCCTTCCATGGACCAGTTTGTTCTGTTCTGCACCCACATAGCTACGGTGGCTGCTAGTCAAGCGCCCAAAGTCAAGAAGCACTTATTTCGCATGCAAGTGCTGAGAACTCTGGCTTCAGGTTTTCCCAGTTATCCACAAAAGGACAATTATCACAGTAATTCCCAGCAGCATCTGTATTATCGTCTTCACTTCCTCTACACCTAGCCATTTCTTAATCTCAGGCAGAAATACAAATCACCCTCTGTATACAGATTGCTTAATATACACTTGAGCCAATGGCACCTCTATTTCTGCTTTGATTCATCAACATCTACCAAGATGTTTCTAATGGTCTTTTCTTAGTATCCTACTAGACTTTCTCTTTGCATTTCCCCACCAGCCCCCTTTTCTTCAGAGTATCAAGCATGAAATATCTCAGCACTTTCCCTTGCTTTTTTAACCTTTTCACACCAGAACTGCCCTCTTGTGACCACTACACTTCAGTTGGCACACAACGACTGACCTCAGCACCTTCCTGCTGTTAGATTTGCAAATGCATACCCCTATGACCCATGACAATGTTACCCATTGTCTTGTCTTCTTTAAAATTATTACCCTTTAGGTAATAACCACAAAAAATAAAACAACAAAACCAATACAAATCTAACTATAACTACCACTGAAGCTCACATATGTATTCACCCCACACATCTAAAGTACTTGAGGGAAGAGATTTTGTTTCACCATCTTTTCCACGGACCTAGCTCTCTGCCACTGTGGAGCAGAGGTGAAGAAAGAAGTCAGAAAATTAAATATTTATAGTTCTGCAGCTAGAACTGACCCCATTTACGTGCATACATTTAGGTGGTCTTCGTTACATGTTCACATCCTAGATTTTTTTTCCCTTTAGAGAAATGTTTCTTTATGGAGTGCACTGCACTGATGCACAAAGAGAAAGACATGGCAATTTAGAAAGTATCGCTTGTACCAGTGCCCTGACTTCTCAGTTCAGCAGAGTTATTAGCAAATCAAACTGTGCCTTTTCTAGTGGGAACATCAGGCAGCTAATCCAACAACATCTATACACTCTCTAATTAATAGAAGTACACCCTACAAGACCTTCTTTAAGCTTTTCTTCTATTATCCTTCAGGTGTCCCTGAGGGACAATACACAGACCTCTGAAGTCCCATAGAAGTGGGGAATCTGCCTCTGACTTCCCTGCGGCCCTCTCCCACGCCAGCCTGGTCCCCTCACCCCTCTACCACCATGCCAGCGCTGGTCCGACAACCACCTGCGTCTGAGGGGTGGGAATCACAGAGCAGAAGAGAGGCAGCTCCGATGAGATTCCCAAACTCAAAAAAGCCCTGCTAAGCGGCACACTCCCACTCTCCCTATGTGCATCTTAGCACTGCAACCTCTTCACATCTCACGAGCTAGCGTGGAACAGATGCGTCCCCCCGTCAGGAGGCAGCGACACCCCTCCCTCCTCACATGACTCATATGATGTCAGAGTTGTCCTTGTCACCGACCCCAATTCAGGCTCACACGTCAAGGACACGCTTGCTTGGTGGATCTTCTCAGCACAATGGATAATCCTTCCCCTCTCATTTGGGTTTCCTACATCCTAGCAAGCCACAGGAAAGGGAGGACTTTTTCTACTTGAGGAAACTTGGCTCCTCTGGCAGTTCCAGTGGCACAGCCCTGCCGAGAAATGCTGGCAGAGGCTGCAAGGTTTCGAAGTTTTGAAAGCTAGGTCAGCATCTCCCTGTACAAAACCGATGCCACCCTCAATCAATGTCCAATACAGAGATGCAAATGATTTTTATAGAACAGTCATGTACTTTCATGTGATCTAATATTAGCTGTGCTGTATGTAATTATTTTATGTAGTACTCTGCGTTCTGGTTGCACTCCCATCGATATGTCTAGTAGATATTTGTAGTTCCCTAGTAATTTAATAGCTAGCTTGTGCCCTAAAGCATAAAAACATTTCTACCCTATCTAAAGTAACCGTGGGTGGTGTTATCCATATAAAATCTTTGAGTCCTAATGAGCTTTTGTTCTCAAGTTATAACCCAAAAATATATCACCCGGCTGTTCCGTTCTTTGCTAAAGATCCTCACTATGATGTGAAAGGAAAAGAAATTAAAACCTTAGATAAATGTGTTTGATCTGCCACAAAGAGGGAAAAGACATCCCTCTGTATTGTATCCTGTAGGGATTTTTTCACAGACCCATTTTCTATTCATTGCTAAGTGTTTCAAGGCTGAAGATGAGCTGCATTTTCGGAAACCCTGATCCAGAAACAGCTGTGGTCTGAGCTGCATAGGAAGGAGCAGCACACTGGTCGTGCTGCCCTAAGGCAAGGCGACAGTAGCTGCTAGAGCCTGGACATGATGCTGCAAAGCAGGATGGTTTTTAGGGTTCCTAAGGGGTAAAAGGCAGCAAGTTCCCATGTCCTTTCACGGACCTTGTTAGGAGACCTCCCACCCTTCCACCTGGTGAAGGGGAGGCTCTGGGATGTCCTGGAAGACACTGGGGATAGCAGGTCTCCCAGGCTTTCCACTCAGCGGCAAGAAAAGCCCGTCCCTTGCCCGCAGCGAGGTTTTGTTTCCCCCTCACAACAATCTCGTTACTGTGAGTAACGGGGAGTACGGCGATGCCAGCATGTTCCCTTTGCCTCTTCCTTAACTTGTCTTTATTCACAGCCATGGAGGCAGGCCAGAGCCAGGCACTCACCAGGAGCCAGGCTCAAGCCTTCCTTGGCGTGCCCACCTCTGCTCTTTAGGAGAGGGTACAGGCTGTACAATACATCATCTGTTATGCAATGATACCCGGCGCATGGTTCCGCTTTGCTTCCCGGCGGCAGGAATATATCACTCCCCCCTTCCCTTCCCCTCCCCTCTCATCCCAACCCCCAGCCCCATTCATCCCCACCACTCGCTGTTTACTACCGAAGCCCTGCACGGTCAGTCAGGAGCACCCCGGTACGCAGCAAAGCGGCCACACGAGTTGCGGTATTTTGGCCAGGGGAGGAGACATGCCTGGGAGCCAACTCGTAAACAGAGGTTTTTTTGGGGACCGTTTCAGTTCTGCCACTGCTCTCCTCTAAATAGTTGTGCTCAACTTCTTACAACAGGCCTGAATGTGCCTAGCCCTTCTCCCCATTGCATTTGGTTATTTTATATTTTAAATAAAATTAGAGGTGAAATATCACAGACAGAGTTTATCATCCCAAAAGAAAGAAAAAATGTTTTATCAGCTATGTAGCAAAAAAAGTCTGAGATAAAATCCCAGGATGAACATCTCAAACACCAAAGAAATTTGTGCCCAGTTTTGACCTTAGAGGTAACACCCATCTCCTAAGACAGAAGGGAAAGTGCCTCAAAGGGTAAAACCTGGCTGCTTTGTTAGGAGTGAACAGCAAGTCAAAGAAGTGAACAGCAAGTCAAAGATATTCAGTTAGAAAGCAAATAATTCCCTGTCCCATCAAAGCAACAGGTAGGAATGCCAGCAAATCCTCTCTTCTCCTTTCTAAAGAGATTTCTTAGAATCTGTGCTTTGAAACAATGAAATCTAGATACAGTATTAGCTGTCATTAGAAAGTAAACGAAGACAGTAGGAATTAATTCTCCCACTCATAGTCAAGAAAGATTTTGGCATTCAGCATTATCAGTAAATCCCAAAAGTAGCAATCAGCAGGTAATCTATTCAGTGTAACTAGATAGTCTCATCACATGTAAGGATTTAAGAAGTGCATCACCCCAGAGAGATACCGATTACAAGATAATCAACTTCCTCCTTCTGTGACTGTGGAGAAAACTGTAATAAAATCTCAATCCCATCCTTGCCATGCCACACCTTACAGCACCTTTCCTTATTGCTTTAACCAGAGATGTATGGGAATCAGGCATTGGTGAGGAAAAAACTGGTTTGCAAAATAAATAAAACAAAATAAAAAGCACAAGTATTTAACTATGGAAAATCTGGTAATTTCACTATTTTTGTAGGACACCCCCTCCAGATACTGTGTCATAGATAACAGCCAAGTGATTATCTCACTCCTTTGATTAGCTCAAGGAATAAGGCTTAAGATTTTGTGAATTTAGAGGAATACTGTCTTAAACCAGCATCTCAGGTGAAAGCTGTTGACAACTCAAGAAGAAATACTCCCATTCTCTCAGAAAAAGCCATCCTAATCCCAGAATCTTACAGGAAATATTTATCAAAATTGTTGAAGTTATAGAAACAAATTCTTATCTCAACAAATCATATTTTTCTATCATGAGAATTCTGTACACACTGCCTTACAAATGTGACTATTTCCAGCACATACTTTGCTGTACTTGCTGGAGGACAGAGGCTGCTGAGCTGTTTGGGAAGGTACTTTAAGGAGATGGCTCAGCTGTAGACATCTGCACCAGGACAGAGGCTCTACCCTCTCATGCTGCCCTTCAGCAGGTTTAACATTAATCCACATTACCAGAAAAAAAAAATCTGGAATAGTCCAGATGGATACTGGGAGCATAAAGAAGCTGAATATTCATCTGGAATGAAAAAGAAAAAAAAGAAAAAGAACTAAGAGTGACTGATTTAACTGCATATGACTGCAGTACACCTGTGTCTATAGCCCCCCTCTATGGGGGTACTGAGGCTCTGGGTGAGAAGATCCTTCAACCCCTCTCTTCCATCTCAGCCACTTGACTCTTTCTGATGAGCTGCCACTTGCCAGGGCCCTGCTCAGCCCCAAGACCTATAACTTCAAGCATCCTCTTCAGCACCCAGGTATACACACCCAGGTCCATTAATAAGGAGAGGGATCAAAAAATACCTTTCCCTCACCTCCCACCTCTTCTCCCCATCCTACTTCTCCCCCTTGCTATATTTTAGCAGGGAAGTTAAAGGAAGCATAGCAACGGAAACACTGACAGCCATACAGACATAGTCCTAGATGATAAAAGGGGTGAATAAATAAGTTGTATTGATCCTGTGTATCCTGCAAATTTGCTCTCTGTTACTCTCGATCCTTTTTAATTTCTTGTTATCTCACTCACTCCTTCTTTTTCTCTTCCTGCTTCTTTCTCTCTTAGTTTGGCTTTGCAGTTTTAGTCTCTTTCATATTTGGGAGAATGCATTCTTTCTTCTTCCCCAAATGCATTCTACTCCTTTCTCAAATCTCTTTCAAACACCAATCCTCTACAAATATAAGCATCACATCTCCTCATTCTATTACAATGAGCTGCTTTGCTTTGTTGTGCCTTGCTCATGCTGCATATCTCTTTTTTATAGAGCATTTATGACAGTGTGCACATAATACATAACTGAGCATTTCAGCATGGAAGCAACTGCCTCTTACACTGAAGTAAATCTGGAATTGACAGTTCTAAAATGCTTATAACTGCAGGACTGTCTTTCATAGACTCACAGATTTTAAGGCCAGATGGGACCATTAGATCATCTAGTCTGAGCTCATCTGAAAACCTGCTCTGGTTCTTCCCTAATAATGGGTGTCCCTGCGATGCCATCAGGACCTACCAGCACAGCATCCCAGGATTCGTATTTCAGTTGTCACTATGCACAGTGCAGCCAGCGTATCAGCTGCATGAAGCATCCTTCCAACCTCCAGACTGCCGAGGCACACAGCAACTATTACCTTCCCCTGACAATCCTACTTTCACAAAGGAAGCAGGTAGGTAAGAAGGGAGCTAAGATGGAAATCGGCGTTTTTAGGAGAAAAGGCAACAGAGTAGTTCTCAGAAAAATCACATAGATCATTTTTGCCATTTTTATTACAATGCAGCCTAAATTTAAGGTACAAACCCAAACCAAAACCATAAATATTTCCTGCACAAAGAAGCTCATTGAAGCACAACAAAATAAAAGTGCACATGCACTATAATCTGTGTTCACACTCCATAATCCCAGTTAATTATTTGTCATGTTTTACATTTCCCTAAAATCCACATCCTATTTTTATTTTTTGCCTTTTAATACTTATTAGTGGTATGTTTTTCCATCATCATACGACTCTGAAAACCTAAATAATTTATTTACATTAATTTCTCTAGTTATACTTAAAAGGCTGGCAGAAATTCTTGCATTTGGATATCTTGGGTACACAGGGCTTTGCCTTCAGTAAATCCATGTGCCTTTCATATACAAAATAGAACAGAACACACAGAAAAAGTCCAAGATCAGCCAAAACCCTAGAGTTTACATTGACTTAAAGAATTTAGTAAATTATCTAATTTAGGCTGTACATAATGGGAACTTAGTAATAACTTATCTATATGTCCCCATAATTTCAATATCTCCCAGGAAGATATAGCAATTTTCTTGTGTGCTTCCAATCCACAGGTTTTTGTGTGTAGGTGTGTTTTAATGCCTTTTCCCCATTTCTGGCATGTGTATCTGCATGAGAATATGCACAATTATCATCTTTAAAAGGCTAACTTAAGCATCCAAGTTTTAAATGGAGTTCTCAAAGGGAAAGCTAATTTATACTTCATTCCTTGACTATTAACTGGATTGGGAAAGTAGAAGTAAAATCGAATTATTTTTGCCAACTGATTGCTTTCAAAAATTTTTACACTAGCCAATATGCAAATTTCTTAATGAAAACCATCCTGGGAATTTATTAAACTGTTCATACTGAAGAAAATTACTTTCATTTACATTGAAAAGTGAAATAATCTATCCTGACCTATATATGAGCTTGCCAAGATTCTATCTCCACTATACTCGGGGTCTCTACTATGCTATCACCATGAAGAAGAGCAATTTCTGCTCTTTGTTTTCTTTTTTTTAATAAAAAGGCAAATAATAGGCACTGCCAATAGCCATTGTTGACCCAAGTCAAAAGTGTTTGAAATTAATTTATCCGCTTTGGATGGTGTATAAATTTCTCATTACGAGTGTCAGTGATGGACAAGAAACCATTCCAAAAAATGTATTGGGTATCATGCCAAACTCTGTAATCAAGGTCTCTTGCAGAGACTCTGGAGTATACAAAGGGTTTCACACAGTCAGGAGCGTTAGCTATGCATGCTTTCCCGTTGCCTGGGCTCAGCCAAATACTCTGTGAGAACAACACGTATATACACTTTGTTTTATTATGCCTCGCAGATGCTTTTTTGTTTTATATTTCAAGCTTTGTCAGGTCTAATGTTTGTTCCTTCTTCATCCTTCAGCCCTCACTCTTCCCCCTGTATCACCCCCCTGCCCCAAATTTCTGAACAGCTTCCTAGACAGAACCCGTATCGATTACATAAACTGACTTTCTTGGAAAGTAAAGGGGGGGTTGGGGGGAGTGGATTTGGGATTTCTTCTGCTTGCAACTGAAAATGGCAGCCATTGAACAGATCTGGTCAATGACAGTAAGAGAATAAGCCCAGCAGAAAGTGGTAATATATTGTGTTACACTTATGCCAACTTGCCAAGTCAAGTTCTTTTTCTCAAGCGCATGTACAGTTTGTTCTTGCTATCCTCAGTTAACTCTGCTTTCTGAATAGAGGAGATGGGAACTGCTCAAAGGCCACAATAGCATGTTCTACTTAAGGTTTCCTCTCCACACTAACCATTGTGGATAGCACTCTTTACAGTCAAGCGCTCTTGAATAAGAAAGCTCTCATTAAGGATATGAAGCTATGTTTTCTTTACCTTGCAAGAATTCCGTAAAATGAGATTTTCCTCATTACAGGCAAAGTACCTGCTGCTAAAAAGCAGCACAAAGTTGGCTCTTTTTCCTTGAACGGATTTGAAGCTGCCTTCAAATCTAGCAGCAAAAGAGCATCAAAATGACAATATTGTACAAGAAACGCATCAGGAATGAGTGATTAATCTAAGTTTCTATGGGAACATGAAAAATGACATATTGGATCAGATGAGTGGCCTGCTTAGTCCAAGATATTCTATCAGCTAATACTGTATACCATGGCAAGCAAAGACTTAGTGCCCCATAACAAACAACTATCACCGAAAACCTAGAAAACACAGGTAGGGCAGCTTAGCTTGAGAGCAAAGATCAGTTGATACTCGGAGGCAGGTGGGCTGAGATGCTTTTTGTAGCTGGTATATAAGGAAAAAAATTACAGGCAATGCTGCTAAAGCAAATGCCATTTTATTATGATTTTTTTTCCACCCCTCAACCTTGGTAGCACTTCCCTTCTCAAGCTGAGTTTTTCAGACAGGGGAGCCTGCCAAAGGGTGGGTGGCTTAAATCACAATTTGATCCAAATTTTTATACGGCTTTGGGGTTGATTTTTTGTTTGTTTGTTTAATAAGAAATATAAAAAACCACACACTCTTTGATATTATGCAAGAGAACAGTCATGATGAAGCCTAATGTAGCAGGTATGATTTTTTTTTCTTTAAAAAATACTGCTTATAAAGAAGACATATGTAAAAATTATTGCCAGTGCAAGGAAAGACAAGGATGGATCTTTGATTCAACTAGCTATTCAAAGTGGATAGCAACAAATTCTGTCAGTGTAGTGTATTTATTGCACAGCAATTTTCAAAACTAATCAAATATAAAACCAGCAACAAAATGCAGGTAACAAAATATTATGAGACACAGCAAAGTAAAATAATAAGGTAAAACAATAGTAATAATAGCGTTGTCCATGGATAAAAGGCGGCTGAGTCATTACCAGTGTCATCCATTGTAATTGGGTAAGAAAAAAACAATCACAATTTGCATGTTTCCCTACCAAATGTTAGGGGTTTTTTTCTCATGATTCTTCTCTCCAAAGGAGCTTATTCCTAAAAACTGCCTACTGCAAGAGTCCATTCCCACGTCTAGCTGTGCCAAGAAGTAGTGAAATTATTTGTTGCCATTTTAATCACCAGGCTTGAGCATTTACCAGGTCTTCCAAGGCAAATTTTCTTTTGCTTGTAAAAGTGAGAGAAATTAAATATAGTATCTCAAAATTAATGAAATACTGAATAGGGAACATCTTTTCCTTTACAAAATACAGAATATTTTTACTACAAAGTGTCTGTGGTCAATTCCTACTGCTACATATGTCTCTGGCACTCCTTCTGCTTTTGTTCTTTTTCATCCATAGAAGTGAAAAACAAGCTGGGAAAATATATTAAAAGAGGTTTTAAAAACCCCACAGATAAAAACACGTAGAACTGAGACTGGAAGTTATTTTCAGTAGGAACCCTAACCTCTGCAGAGCCAATCTTTTAATTCCACTACCATATACCATAAGAACATATTAAGCAGCACTAAGCATTAGGAATAACATAGAATAATGATAATGAAGTGGCTGGCACAGTTTGCCCATCCACATTTGCAATTAAATTAACTTTCTAGTTAAGCTAATTGTTTCTGGCATGACAATATGGAGCAGTCAGTTAAGACACAATTTTTTTAATCACGCTCTGTTTTCCTGTGTCAAACAAGAAATTGATAGAATTAAAGGCTGTATTCTGTGCAATGTGGCATTTTGTGTTGGCACAAGCATGTCAGTACTTGCTGCAATTCTTCATTGAGTCCAAAAGCTCTGACTACCCTGGTTTGAGCCCCTCTGCTCTCCACCCAAAACCGCAGGAAGACAGGAGGTTTTTATGAGGTTCCCTCAGTGAATAATGTTCCCTTTTGTCAAGAATGAAAGCTAGGGAAGATGGACAAGACACAGGAAACCAAGAATTTATAACCCAACAAACTTGCACTTTCAGGACACTGGCTGCTGGCACCTGGTCGCGGTCATCTCCGTCCTCTACAGCATGCCTGGAGTTTGTGACAAAACTCAAAACAGAATCCTTGTCTCATCCCACATGCCTGGTCATCCCTGCATTGCCAGAGGCTGTGCCAATTACTTATGTCACTTTTTTATGATTATTATAGCGCGGTGCAATATAACGTGGTGGATTAGTTACTTCTAACCCCAGGGGCTCTGGGTGCACAAGATGATTTTGATCAGATATTAAAACATGGGTGAATTACCAGATTAACTCAGATAAATATTATAAAGAGAACATTAAAACTTTCCTTGTAGTCAATAAGAAACTGGCATATATGCAAACTTTTAGTGATCACTCACTATGCAGCATCTTCAAACTTTATCACCTATAGTGAGACCCAGTCTCCAGTGATCTGTGTGAGGGGCTGGTGCTCATATCCCTTAGGGAAACACCAGTACTGAACTATGCTGTGCCTCGTGTTTTGTTCAACTTTTTCCAAAAGCATCTTTGGAAGTTTGGATTTTAGCAATTTTGCTAGTAGTAAAATATTCAGACATACTTGCTGAGAGTGAATTTGGAGTTTGACTTCAGAGTTGACTGAAGACATGGGAGCAGTGGTCTGATACAAAGTCTTCGAAGTTACTATTTTCCCCAAAATAAATAAAATCAACTTTGTTCCTCCTTTCCACACCTATTCAGTGTTAAATAAAAGGAAAGAAAGAATACTGAAGTTTTCCTAAACTAATGTCTTTAAATAAAAACATTAAAAAAAGTCTTTTCTCTCCTACACTCCATGAATGATTTGGACACAGGACTGGAAGGGATACTAAGCAAGTTTGCAGATGATACAAAACTCAGAGGAACTGTTGACTCCCTCAAAGGTAGGGAGGCCCTGCAGAGAGACCTTGACAAGTTAGAGGTGGGCAATCACCAACCATATGAAGTTCAACAAGGAAAGTGCTGGATCCTGCACCTTGGGTGAGGTAACTCCAGACGTATAGGCTGGGGTATGAGATGCTGGAAAGCAGTGCCAAAGAAAGGGATCAGGGGGTCCTGGTCAATGGCAAGTTGAATATGAGTCAGCAGTGCCCTGGCAACCAGGAGGGCCAACCATGTTCTGGGGGAGATCAGGCAAAACATCGCCAGTGGGTTGAGGGGAGGGGAGTGTTCCACTCTGCTCTGCACTGGTGTGGCCTCACCTTGAATATTGTGTGCAGTTTTGGGCACCACAATGTAGGAAAGATATTAAGCTCTTAGAAAGCAACCAAAGGAGGGAAACAAAGATAGAGAAAGGCCTTGAGGGGAAGCTGAATGAGGAGCACCTGAAGTCATTTGGTCTGTTCAGCCTGGAGGAGACTGAGGGGAGACCTCATTGCAGTTACAACTTCCTTGTGAGGGGAAGAGAAGGGGCAGGCACTGATCTCTTCTTTGTGGTGACCAGTGACAGGACCCAAGGGAGTGGCCTGAAGTTGTGTCAGGGGAGGTTTAGGTTGGATATTAGAAAGAAGTTCTTCACCCAGAGGGTGGTTGGGTGCTGGAACAGGCTCCCCAGGGAAGTGGTCACAGCACCAAGCCTGACAGAGTTCAAGGAACATTTGGACAATACTCTCAGGTACATGGTATGACTCTTGGACTCTTGGGATAGTCCTATGCAGGGCTAGAAGTTAGACTCAGTGATCCTTGTGGGTCCCTTCCAACTCAGCATATTATGTGATTCTGTGATTTACAGGGAGGGGGAAAAAAAATCCTTTAGATTTTTCATTTAAGAAATGTAATGTTCTCCAACTAAACCTCACTATCAGTCCTTTTGGACACAGATAAAGGGACAACCAGCAGCTAGAGGGCCACTTGAGCAGGTCAGACAAGAATTTGTGCTAAGCACTGTGCAGCTGCCGTCCTCTCCCTGCAGTGTATGTACCTCAGCAGCCTTCACCCAGAGAGCTGTAAGAAAGGATCACAGCAGTATTGACCAAAGCTTGCTGAAATCATCGAGTGGAAGAACTGTTTTCCATTTGTACTAAATACAAATAAACATTAAGCTCATTTATGGAGCAAAATAACCAAAACAATGGGAGAACAACCAAAGCATAAACATATGGGAAGTTTGGAATGAAAATAAGCCCTGGAGTCTAGATGTTTAGGACTTTGGTAACAGAATGCTTGTTTTGGATGTTTGCGGCAGAATCTCCAATCAAAAGCCAAAAGGAAGCATCAAAAAGAGCCACAAAAGCATCAACAGCATGACTTCAAGATAAACTTGAAGAAAGCTATTGAGGCAAGTGCTGACTGAATGAGATTGGGAATTATCTCTTGTTTGATTCTACCTGCAGAAACAGAAATCAGGACTTTGTAAATAAACAGGATTGCGTCAAAGATAAGTGACTCAATCATCAATTGCACTTCTTAACATCCAGACTCTGGGCTTCCTACAACAGGGTTAAAGAGAGAAAACCCCCATGTTCTGGTTTCCCAGAACAAAGCCCGTGAGCTGGTATCTCTACTGTATCAGAGCAGAACAAAAGGCAGTACACAGTTCAAACATGTAAAGAACAGGAGGAGTTAAAACAGCACCTGAAAACTTACTGGTAAAGATGAACTCTTATTAGAAAGCCAATGGCAAAATGCCCAAACAGACTAGGAGGTGCAGCTGCAACAGTTGTGGTTTGAAATAAGATTGGAAAGGGCTACAAAAGCTTTGACCAACCTGGAAGTTGCTATCTGATAAACTGCAGAAAGGGCTCAGGGAATTGAAAAGTGTCCTAGAGACTGAAAAAGAATCAGTATCAGCTGAAGTATCAGACATGCTGAAAGGAAAGAAAAAAAAACAAAACCAAACTTCCATTTGAATTGGGTGGGAACAAATCTTCTCCCTGATATACTCAAATATCAGTGAGGACCTCAAGGGCAAATTGGCTATGCACCAGTTTGCAGACACTCAGGTAAGAGCCGGAAATAAAGATCAGCAAAAGACAAAAAGATATTGTACTGCCTGTAGAATTTACTACAGATCCTGAACTTTTTTCACAGCTGCATACCACGAAAGGAAACAGCTGCTGCAAGCAGATGATGATGCCAGGAATTTGCCAAGATCTCTAAAGTGAAGTTTCTGTATCTCAAATTCAGTTCAGCAATTTTAATATGGTTCATACCATCATTATGTTTTGTGGTAGGAGTGAGGACCAATCTAGGTTTATATAGCAAAAGAAATTGACAACAGTGGCAAAAATGAAGGAATGCAGATGAGGTCATTATTGATACTGGAAGAAAAAATACTTTTAAAGGAGAATAGAGCATGGTATGTTCCAAACCAGACCCCCAACACCATGATGCAGTGAAGGCTGGAGGGAGGCAGAAAGCTGAACCCAGCAAGGAGTTCAGACCATACTCACACACCAGTTTGTAGTTTCTGTAGGGAACTTAACAGTTACTTTTTAAAAACAAATTAAAAACAGAGAAGGCTATTTAGTGTGTAATAAGAAATTACGTGAAATGCACAAGGATCATTAACTCTGAGTCAGACTTTAGTTATGACACCAGGAATAGAAGAAAGGTAAGAGAATGTGTAATTAAACCTACAGATCTCTTTTGCAGTGCCTAAGTCCCACCTTTAGGGGCAGAAACACCACTAGAAATTACAGGCAGTGGCATCTTTCCAGCAAATGAAAGATGAGGAGTGTTCAAAACTTGCTTTGAGACCCCTGATCCCTGGGGACCTTTAGCTGCTGAAGTACTTCTGGATCTGAAACAAGAGCAAATCTCTATACATTTGCTGAATGCTTCTGACAATAGTCAGAAGGAGACAGGGAAAGGGGGACTGCAGTGGCAAAAGATGGATTTGGTAAATTAATATAAACTATAAGAAGATTGGGTGTGAGCATGTGAACACTCAGAAAATGTATCAGCTTTAATCTGGCACCCTACCAAGCATTCAAAGAGAAGGAAGAAAACGTTTTTCAGACTGTTTGGTTAGAAACTATTCTCTCTCTGACAAACACCTAAGTTGTACTTTACTGCTTCAACACAAAAGTGATCCTGGGGAAACTGGCTACCTAAACAGCATCCTTCATTTCAGCAGGGAAGCAGTAAAGAAGCCTCACAAACCATGGAAGAAGCATGTCACGAAGCTAGAACAGCCTCTTCAGCCAAATCTCAGACTGAGTCCAGTTAAGGAAAAAAAGGTGACAGCATCAGATTACAGAAAACAACTCAAAGTCATTTAGCGTGTGCTCCTTTATTGCTGTAAATAGTACTCTAGATGCTGGTGAAAGCTCGGTCTGGTTTACTACCCTGAATCTTAAAAGTAGCTATTGGCAAGTGGAATTGGATCCAGAGGGAGAGGGGGAAAAAAACTGCATTCACAGTAGGACAAGGACTGTGGCAATTTAAAATGATGTTTTTTGGCTAGTGCAATACATCAGCTACATTTAAAAGTCTAACGAAGAGGGTATTACGTGGCATGCCTCTCTCAGCCTGTTTGTTATACCTACATGATATCCTGGTGCATGCTAAAATGTTGGAACAAGAACTGATACATTTGTAAATGGCCTATAATTAGCTTAAAGCTGCTAGTCTGAAACTGTCCAAATGGAAATGCTAGGAGTTTGTTTCAAAAAATGGTGATTTACCTTGGGCAAACCCAAGAAGGAAGGCAGCAAGATTTCCTTGGACAACGAGAAGCTGCCCAGAGCCTGCCAGCTGCCCCCACGCAGGGATACACACCAGCTGTGGGAAGACTGTTTCATTTTTTCAGGACTATCAGCATATTATTTTTCAGCATTTCAAAACCACTGAGTTGATTAGGAAAAACATCCCAGTAGTCAGTCAGCATAAAGTTAACATTTCCAGACTTGAAAAGGGCTTTTGTAATTACTCCTGTTTTAGCTGCCTGCACCCTGAGGCTTCTTCATACTGTCCACTCATTAGTGCTTGGGGACAAGTACAACTGCTCGCAAAACTTGGGAAGTGGGTTACTGAACAAAAGTGCAAATTTTCTGAAGGCATTTATTTCCACACTCCCCCAACAAGAAGATGCCCCAACAAAACAGTTTCTCCACTCTGGATCTGCAAGGAAGTTTATGGTCAGCATAGAACAAGCTTTTTCAAAATGGCTCACATTGTGGGAATACTAAGATGACTGAATCAGCAATATATGGTTTCATAACCACACTGGTTATGAAACTGGTCTTCTGGAGCCTGGTCCAGTGCATCATTATGGTTAACAATCACTGAGGAAACACTGTCATCTTGCCTAGTCCCACGATTTGCAGAAATGCAAATATTCCTGCTTCATCCAGGGAAAGAGGATTTGTCATCTTCCCAAGAAGAGGATCCCAGTACTTATGGCATAACACATGACATAGAACTAATTTGGTAAATGTAGTCCTTAGGAGAGAAATCCCTCGAAATACCTCTCCTGAGTCAGATGAGCTACAGCGCAGGCAATGAAAAAGCAATCAGAAAAAATGTCCAGGACAAAATCCATGTATCTGGAGTGCTTTTGTCTGGAGTGGTAGCCATAATCAGATGCTGGAGATGAGGAAGAACAGAACAATCCCATTTCCAACTCATAGCCTCTCAGCTTCCAACTATTTTCAGCTCTGAGACTTCCTGACCCGTATATAGTTTACACACAGTTAGTAATTCTCACTGATTTTGTCTTTCATGAACTTAAACATGTAAACGTGTCACATTCACAATGTCTTTTGGCAGTGAGCTCTGCTGGTCTACCACCCACTTTGTAAAGCTATTCAACACTTTGGAACATCCTTGTCTTTCTTTGAAGTTTTTTCCCTGTCCACAAAAGCATTCAAAAGTGAAAGGTCCAAAACGTGAGTGCATTCAAGGTGAACCTTGATATTCTTTGTGTTGTCTTCAATGATTTCCCTGGTAACTATTAACTTTTTTTTTTTAAATCATTGTGGAGCACTGAAGAATTCACAGAGCTGTCAACATTCCCAGAACCTCGCTCCTTCATTGTAACAGTCTGCTTAGATACTGGGGGTGGTTTGCAAGCCTTCTACGTAACATGCACTGGTGTCAAAGGTAATGAATACCATGCAGATGTATGACAATGTGCTAAAAGAGAGCACTAATCTCATATCCTTAAGCAAAGATATAGCTGCAAACAGTATTTTCAGCTGATTATCAATCTCTGATTTTTTCTTCAATCTTTTTTTTCTTCCCAGCAAATGGATATCAGTGAACCCACCTGTTTCCCAGCTACTTCTTCGTTTTAGAGCTCTACCTATACCAATCATTTCTTATTTTCTTCTTTCCAAGCTGCCTAGTTCAATCTCCAGTCCTACTCTATTTCTTCACACCCTTCTACTCTGATTTTCTCCAAACTTCTGCCAGCCAAGCATCTGCATTGGGTGGTTTGTCTTTCAACAGCACATGAAATAAAAGCCAAAACTCCCTCTCCCCTCTAGCATTTGGCACCACTCTGCCTCAGACCAGCTGTGGTCAGACTGGGTCAGTATGGTTTTGCTTTTACAACTTTGTTCCTGAAGGTCTCATGATGAGACCACAGGAGACAACTACTCAAGAGCTTACAAAGAAGGACAGATGTTCATCAGAACAAAAATGAGGCCTGAAACAAAGAAGATCCTTCTACCACATTTTGGGGAAAAGATAATTACTGGCCCAAACACAAACCCGGTTCCAACATGTATCAGTAACACATACCTATTCAGGGAAAGTGGTATGGTCCTCCCTATGCAAGAACATATTTGCTTTTCTCAAGCTTAAAACAACCTCTCTTTCTATGTTGCAAAACTTGGGATGCATTTGGCAACTTCAATTCTCTTTAGGTTGGCAGTTATTTATGGAGAAAAACTCCCAACAACTATTTATTACAGACAGTAAAACTGAGCCAAAGCTGTAGGAGAGGCTTGACCACAGCAGTAAGACCACAGCAAAAGCTGACAACAGCAATAAGAACAGAATATGTGTTTTCCAAGCTTCAGTCAAAAGGCACAGTATACTCCAGAACAGTGTCATTGCCTACATATATGCAATGTTGAACAATGAGCGATACTGAATACTCAGTGCACCTGCCAGTGTGTGCAAGTCTTGAAACACAGAATGAGTGAATTGACATCCTGAGAGTTTTAAATTTAATGACAGAATAGCATGAATTGAGGGAAGTGAATTCTAGTTAACCCAGCTGATAAACTGGAAAGCAATAACATGGTATACATATAAGAACTCTTTCACAAGAAAAGAGCATATAGAATAATAAATTCATGCTCAGCTTTCTTCCAACAGGAAAAAATGTTAGGGAAAAAACCCCACATCCTCTTGAAATCCAGCTACTTCGGTTTTGTCCCTCAAGTGTGATCATGCTCCTTTTGATAAACTCCTGACCATAAGTAGTGCTGCACACAGGAAACAAGAAAGCTTTTCAAAATCCAGACCTTGCCTGAATGTTGTGCTGCAGTCAGAAGTGTAAAAACACCCAAGGACATAATTTAACTAATGTAAGCACTTCAGGACTCCTAGTGAAACTGCTTGGAGTGGTGTATTCAGTTGTTTAAGGCTTTTTTTTTTTTTTTTTTTGTCACAGGCAAGATATATGTTTACATGGCAGACTTAATTGCTGTTTTCAGAGGACTAATGCTGTGTAAAATCATAGTCATCAATACAGCCATTTATTTTGACTATAATTAACAAATCAAGTCACAGCACGTTTTACTTATTTGCCAATCTGTTGAATATTCACACTGGCCCCAAGTCGCCTATTCATTTAGCAGTAAACATGTAGCCTAGCAACTGACTGTCAATATCAACAGTAGCTGATGAAGTTGTTAATCTCTGGAAGACTGACAGGTTAAGCCAAATTCTCCTATGCAAAACTCTTATTGTCCAAGCCTTACATTAGCCCACAAGGATATCTATGTTCAAAAGATACCACATCTCCTTCTACTATTAAAATTAAATGAAGTGTGCTAGAGGCAGGAAAAGGCTATGTGCTCTGCCTGCCATGCATGTTTTGCATGCACCACAGCATCCAGCATTGTGTTTGCAGGATGTATTGACCATTGCTAATTTCCAGAGACAATTGAAGACACTTTTGCATCTGTTCATCATCCCGGAATAAACTATCATATAAGTGCACGCTGTGCACCAGAATATAGATGAGGTCAGGAGAAACACAAATATCTCCTTTGCTATGCAAATCTGCACTGAAACTGCAAAAGAGAAAGCATGAAGGTATGGATAAAGAGCTTTAATCTGGGGTATTGAGAATCAAAATCACAGTGAAGGAATTTAAAAGGAGTACAAACGGTTTGACTGGGATAACAAGAAAAGAATATGATTTAGCCTGATTTAAAACTTGATACACCAGCACTGAAATAACAATTTTCTAATCATTTAGTTGTGCTGCTCAGAGGTTCCATCAACGCAGTACGTGAAAGACACAGACAGACAGACTAATTATCTGCAAATATACAGCAAGGAGTTTCAGAACAGCAGGAAAAACCTATTGCTTTGTGCTGTCTCTTACAGGCCTGAGCTGGATCAAAGTGCCTGCCCAAAGCATTTTCTACCTCACTTTGATATTGACAGCCATGCCTGTTGTAGCAGAAATTCTCAAATGTAGAGTCCTAGAACAACAGCAATTCCACAATGATTTTATCCCTTCCAAGTTTTTACAGAAGATGGATGGTTATCATTAGCAGAGAAACTGTGGAATTGCAGAAAGTAGGACTGAGGATCCTGTCTGCAGGACTTCTTGCTCCAAGACAGAACCAACTATAAATTTTGTCATTCCTCTTCTTAATGGCCTGCAGCCACAGAGGTGACAGTCTGTTCCAGAATTTCACTGCATGAATTTTCAGAAAACTGCTTTTTTCCCCCCTCCTAGTATCCAATTCTTCCTAACAACTATTTCATCCCATTTCATTCTACACAAAATAAAACCCACCTCTTACTCTCTGCACCACCATTTTGCATGCTTGCAAAGGTGGTAGGACCCCACAAGAGTCTTCCCTGAGCTAGACCAAACAGCATCCATCCTCATGTGTCTCTATGACAGCTATTACATCTTGACAAGACATGGTGACCAAACCTATTACTCTTGTCTGGATTGTCTCCAAGTGATCAACATCTTTGTAGAAGAACAAGGGTATCCCCAAAGCAGACATTGCTTTGGAAAGGTATTTTCAGTGCTAAGTATAGCAGAGGAAGTACTTCGCATGTCTTTCAGATTATGTTGCCATTTATGAATTCCAAGATGATATTTGCCATTTTTTGCAACAGCATGACATTGCCTCATGCTTGGTTTGTAATTTTTCCAAAGAACTGCTGTCTAAACAGTTGTTCCCCATCTTGTGTTCCTGCAGTTTATTGTTTCTGCTAAACTACCATTCTTCTGTACTTATTTTGCAAAGTTTCAACGTACTGTTACAGACCCTTTCCCCCATTTCTCAAGGCCCTTCTATATTCGCAAAGCTTTCCATTCTCACTTTCAGTCTTCTGTAAATTTAACATGTATAATGTGTATTGTATCGCTCAGGTCCAATGAGAGCCGAGGTTTTTAGAGCACTCCTCAGAATATACTTTGGTTTTGATACTACTTCATCCTCCTAAATATCATTCTTCAAAGCTGTTTCTTACAGCTGGTTTTGTTTCTACCTAACAGCATTTTCATCTAGCCTAGGTTTCCCTTGATTCAGAGAATGTCATACAAGCTAATATTGAAGACCTCACTATACTCAAGAGACTGTCAATTGTTTCTTCCCTTTCCATGCAGTCTGTTACCCTGCTGCACAAGGAAATACAAGTGGTTTGACAATTCATTCTTGACAAATCGTGCTGGCATCTTTTCACTTTCTTGTTATCCTTCAGCTGCTTTCAAATTTTTCAGGTTTTTTGTTTGGTTGGGTTTTTTTGTTTGTGGGTTTGTTTTTTTTTTTGTTCCAGAATTTTTTCATGGACTGGAGTTAACACTGGTCAGTCTGTAATCCTCTGGCTCTTCTTTTGCCCACCTTTTTCAAAATGAAAGACACTATGATTGCTCTTTTTCCAGCCTCTGCTACCTCATCTATTTCAAATGAGCTCTCAAAGAAAACACTAATGGCTCTGAGATTGCTTTAGGCAAACCCCTAAATATCCTGGAACAAAGTCCATCACAACCAGTCCATTTGAAAACACCTGACTCACCTGCAACTCCCTAATTTGGTCTTTTCTATTTTTGGCTAAGACTGTATCCCCTTTCTGTAAGTTTTATTAGTACTACTAATATGAAAGCAAAGAATTTACTTAATGAAGTCTCAATTAAAAAGAAAAAAATAGGAAAGGACTAAAAAAAGAGTCTTCAGATTCTTCTATTAGCAGCTTGTTTTCTCCTGTAAGCAGAGCAGCAACCCTTGCCTAGATTGTCCTCTTACTAATGTAAGGATGATTCCTCCTCACTTTGGCATCTCTAACTAGTTAGTTGGCATTGCACCTAGCGTCCGGACTTTCCTTTCATCCTTACATACTTGTGCCATTTTGGGGTACTCATTCTTCCCTTTTGATATATTTCCTTCTTGCTCCCTTGCTGAGCTCCTAAAAAGCTCAGCTCTTTAGCCAAGTTAATCTTCGTGTTGAATTTTTCTGTGCTTGTACTATAACATCACATCTTTGAGAATCTGGCAGCTAATTCACCTTTGCTTTCAACTATTAAATTTGCCTCTGGAGAAATCCTGGCTATAGTTCTCTCAAGTCCATTTTTGTTACATTGTTGTTCCTCTTCATCTCTTCATAAAGATTGTGAAATCTCATTTCATGCTCAATTTCACCCAACTTGCTTATTGCCTTTTTGCTCTCAGCTACTTCACCTTCATTGTCTAAAATATAAAATATGAAAAAGCCTTTTCTCTCCATGCATTTCTCCAGTCTGTAAAATAAACAAGCCAAAAAACCTTAAAAAATCAAGGCTAACCCTCACTACCTTCATAGGACTTATTGAATCATCCATTTCCCAGTATGGTTTTCTCCTCAGGAGATGTCTACAAAACACTCATTAATTTCAGAAAATTCCTAACCTATCTGACCTTCCTGGCTTGGCGTTTTGCAATATATCATAGCCCCTTTTATCTCTATACTTTTTCATGAGATTTCTTTCTCACCCCACACAGTATGGGCCTCAGGATATGTCTCACCTTTATTTTATACTATCCAATGATCTTTCCTGATCCCCCTTCTCCTTCATACCTCCTTGTTAGGCTACAGCAGCAAATTCAAGACACTTCGTCAAAAATTTGTGAGCTTTAAACTTTAAGTCATTCTCGTGTGGTAGACCCTTCCCCAGTGGCCCTCCCCAGCCCCAACTGGGGTCAGTCCAAGAGTTGCAAAGCAGATTTCCAGTTAGGAACCCAGCAAGTCTCCAGCTTGCACGCAGGGAACATGCTGTGGTCCTGGTCAAGGCAGACTCAAGCATTCCTTGTCACTTTGGCCTTAGCCTATGGCTCAATTCATTTAGCTGTGTCAAGTTCCTGCCAGCATTTTCAGTGTTATGCTCCAAACATCCTCTGAGACATAACTGGAGCATCTGAGCTAGGTGGTAAAGGAAATGTACAGGTTGGTGTAATTTTTGCACCTAGCGCATCCCACACTGTGTTCCTCAGAAATCCCATGCCAACATAATGTGTGTCAGTGGAGCAGCTTGAAACCTTGCAGGACCCCAGACAAGTGAACCTCTGGGAAGGAAAGCGGTTTCCTAATATGACCCTAGATGTTTCCTCAAAGAGATTTAGACCAAAATCACCAAAGTACATTCCATTCCCCCTGCCAGAGGAGAGACAGTTCATCCCATGGTTCTTACCTGGCATTGCTGCCTGATCCATCTCAGGCTCAGTGTACAATAGGGCAGTGTTTACATCTTCCTTTTATTGCATCCCATCACAGCTGAACTGGTCAGCTGCAAAAAAATAAAAATCTAAGCTAGAGAAACATGCACAAGGTTTTACTCTGGTTTTATTTGAACTTAAATTTATGCATACTGTCTCTGTTCTAAAAGTTTTTAGCCAGTAGCCCACAAAACACAGGTCTATCAGATTTTTATTCATACAAGGAGTTAGTGCTTTTATTAGGTATTCATTTACTCATTTAAAAGCTGTTGCATCTAAAAACAATATCCTACCAATATTGCCTCTGCCTTCATTTATTCCTTTTATATGGGTTATTCTTGTATGAAATATTCAGTCAAGTGGGTGCTGCTATATTTAGAATGCAGAAAAGTGTTTTATGCACATAGTTGCTTTTGTATTCTTGCTATGCAGGCGATATTAAAAAAAAATAAAATCAAACTGCATTCCCATTTGTTCTTCAATTTTAAACCAGTTATTTTGTGAGGTTCAGGCTCATTTGCTTCTGGCTAAATGGTTTCTACAGAAGTCACCTTTAAAATTTAGATGCAAAGCTATCAATAGGTTCTGGATTGCATGGACATGTGTTTTTCAAATCCTTTTCTCATTTTAAATTTGGTGTCTAAATTGTATAACTATTCAACTGTGGAAAAAAAAGGCCTAAAATTTTTTCTTTATAAGCCTCATCCTTTTCAGTTGAGCCTTTGGCAACCTTACGCAACTTTAGTCTTCCCGTAATTCTTTCTATGGTACACAAATCATATCAGCTTCAAGTACCTGGTATCTTTCTAACAGAGTGACCTTAAGCAGCTAATAAATTCTTAACATAACTTTTTAGCCATGCAAAGCTTTAACAGCTGAATTACTATTTGACTCACACAGTAGATGATTAAAAAAACTTCATGGGAGAAGTATGGATAGCAAAAAGCTTAAGTAAACATGAGATCAATATTTTATTTAATAAACAAATTATTTGAGGATGATTGAATGTTCTGAGGTGGCAAAGTTTTGCTCTACTTGTGTACACTTCAAAAAATGGCAAGTACAAACTGAGGTCTTTTATTACTTTGAATTGTGTTACTTCTTTGAGTAACATCTAAGAAAAAGCTACCTTTAAAAATAAAGAACAGAAAAAAACCCAAAACGCAGCAGCATACCACATTCCCATACATGCAACTGGAAAGGAAATAAAATTTGAGAGCAACTGTCATTTTCATAAAATGGTAACTTTTTTTTTTCCTCTTCCACAAACTACCAAGGGCCCCCCAAGATCATGAAGTTGAAGATGGTAATAATGAAGCAGCATCTGAGAACTGGAAACCATAGTAGCTACATGAAAGACATCTTGTTCACCACCTTCATCTTAGCTCAGGAATTATCTTCCGAACTCTTATTTTGCATTTTCACCAAACAGCTCAGTGCATTGCAACAGCCCCTGGAGTTTTCTCTTTCCAAAGGATGCAACTATTTGGAAAATGGTCTAATTGGTTTTGAATTTAGTATTACACTAAGGAAATCCACTGAAGGTACAGATTCATGTAAGTACAAAGCCTACAATAGCCTAATTTTTATCCTCAGATTGCAAAAACTTAAGTTAAACTGGTGAGGCAGGAGTAAAGGCAGAAGAGCATCCAGTGACATGACAGCAGGAATCATAAATAAGTGCTCCATGGTCTACTCTCTAGAAAATGAGTTCATTAAAATTGTCAGAAAGAATAAAAAAGCTTTTATTTACCGATTTCCAAAACCGGGATTGCTAGCTCAAAAAGAAAAGAAACAACAAGAGAAAAGCATTTATGAACTGCTATACTTGTGGCTGTCCTTCAAGGGCTCAGAGATTGAAGCTGCCAAGCCCAAGTCTATGAAAGATCCCTTGTATTCTTGATGGCCTTTCCTCCTAGGTTTGATTCTAAATACACACATGCTAAAAATCTCTCAGGAGCTGAAAAGAAGAGTGCCATTTCACATAGCCAATGTATTCCCCTAATTTATTGAGAAAGACCCAATATATCCTTAGCACAGAGCACTTTAAAGGTGCTTACACTACACTGACAGTTATAAAGCAAATTTTATCACAGTATTGTACACATCTTACAATAGAGCAAGAATTAAACTGACGTTGGTAATATCAGGGGTTTTCTACTGACTTGTGAAAATAAATACAAGCTACACACAGAGACTCAATTAAAAAAGAAGAAATTGGATTATATGCTATGAACTGTAAGCACGAGCAGTGATCTGTCTGTAGTATTCACTATTCAGCACTCACAGGTTAAGCACCCAAGTCCAGCTCATGAAAGTCAATACCTGCTCTCCCAGTTTCCCACTACGTGTCTTGGGGAGAATCATTCAAAGTTTTTAGACCCCTGCTCCTCCACCACTATAGGACTGTCATTTTCACTTAACAACTTCCCAGTTCATCTGGGGATTGACTTGATAATCCCCAGACTTTAAAAAAGCATCTGCATTGGATTAGAAAACCTGATATGGAGTCCAATGAATTCAGCTGAGCTTTCCTGCAGATGATGAGAAATCATAGCTATGGTAAACAACAGTAACCTTACAATGTATATGGTAGCCTTGTAATCTAAAGTGCATATGAGTATCACAGATTACCTGGGATTTTGTTTTAATACACAGACATATATAGTATGCATTTGGCTAAAGTTAACTCATAACTGCTGAAAATAAGTGCCAGATATTGTGTTGCCTCTACAATTTTGTACTGTGTGATAATAGCAAGTTTTCAAGGGATCGTGAATGAGGTTAATAAAAAGTCAGCTTGAAATGGAATCCTGTCTCATTCGGCAAAACCAAAGCATTTCAAGATTAATTGTATTAGAACACAAACTCAGACAAAGCTTTCCAAGGAGATTAAACCATACTAACCAATGCAACAGGATTTAACAAACAGGCAAAGAGCATCAAAGACCTTGGAGAGAAGAAATCTCCTGTGCTGGAAAGGAAATTAAATACTTCTAGTACATTTTCAAGTGTATATCCCATCTGTTTTAGCATTCGAAGTGACAAGACTCTACAACATCTGTTATAAGACAAATTGCAGCCTAATGGCCTCGCTGCCATAACAGTTTGGTCTTTTGGAATTGATACTCAAGTTCACCTTTTTTTTAAAGGAAAAGCTATTATTTATCAAAAAGATTATCTCTTTCCGAAGGCAAGAGAACCTCTGTTGGTTTAAATTTTTTGAACAATGAATAAACATTGAGCCAAGACAATTTTGTCCATTTGTTTCATGGGTTGTCTCTCTTTGCAAACTATTGAATCAGACTGTGAACACGTGAGATTTTCCCTGAAGTTTGGATGGTGCTTGGATACAAACCCTCTAAGAAAAAAAAAAAAAAAGGTATGAGATTTTTGTGGAGGTAATTTGGTTGGAGAGAATTTTTCTTCCTGACTGAACATTGATCCATTACCCAGGAAGGTGTCAGGATGAACATTATCTCATTATGTGCTGTCTTTCAGGCAATGGTCATTTAAGGAGGCAATGGTCATTTAAGGTAAGCGATATCGCAAGAAAAAAAATCTATAACTGCAATATAAACTGCATAAGGTGCTCCCAGCAGGATCCACGAGGCTCGGCCAAATTCCGCTTCCGGCAATTACTCTGTGTCAGTCTAATAACTCTTCTGCTCCTCCTGCCCAGCCCCCGCAGCTTCAAAGAAACACAATTTTCCTCTTTGTGTCAGCTGGCATCGAACTGATCCTTACTACAAGTTTGCTACCTGAAACTGCAAAAGGATCCCCTGCAGCAGAAAGGGTAGCAGCTGCTGCCCTGGTCCGATGGCACCCGTGGGGCTGTGGCCCCTCAAGGTGACGTGCAGACCTCGCCCACCACACGGACAAGGGAGGAAACACACCCCCAAGCACCCAAGTGAACTCGTGCCTGGATACCAAGTGAATTGGGAGTTACAACACAAATGAGAATATCCAATAGTCGCCATGTTCTGCAATACTTTCCAAGAAATAATTTGCATTACCTGCTTGCACAAATTATTTTTTTTCTCCCCTCTAAATGGCGCAAAGACGGCTGTACTCATCAGACAAGGTAAGGCACATGTTTCATGCCTAAAGTGCAAAAGAGGTCAAAGCATTGCTCACCACCCCATGAATAAGAACACAAAAGGGCATTGTAATTTCCAAGGCAGAGAACAAAAAAGGAAGGGAGGCAGGTGAAACCGTAGAAATATTACACGTATTAAGTTTAATACCCAGATGAGAATTAGGTTACTACATTGCCTTTCACAAACTGCTACTTTTTTATGTTGCAAATAACTTCTCCATGATAGATGCAAATAAATTAATGCTGTCATTAATCTTTCCATTTATATCTTTCTCACTCCTTATGTCTGCTTTCATCGTTGCACTTACCATACTTAAGTATATGTTAAAGAGACTGTCATTTTCCCTTCTGTAACTACCATTTCTTCAAACAAGCACTACTGGATTCTAAAGCAGAAAACGTTGATTTCTGAAGATTATCTTTTGTTCCTCATCTTAGTTGGAGAAGATTCTGGATTAAGACAACCCATTGAAATCCTTATCTAAGTTAGCAACATTGAATAGATACATAATTGGGCCCTTTCTAAATATGCTTTTATTTCAGATTATTAAGCAAAAGGATATGAGTAGTCTATGTAAAATACATCTCAAGAGAAATTTTTTTCATTAAAGCTTTAATAATGAAATCTTACTACTCCAATTAGTCATACTGACAAATGTTAGAGTATTTCTGTGACTAAGGGCAACTCAGATGTTGCCTGCGAAGGTTATGGGGCTGGGACCTTAACCTATTGAGAAAGACTGCACTGAAAAGATAAGTGGCCTCGCTTCAAGGAATAACTCATTCATCCAAAATCGTGAAGGCAAAAAAGTACAAGGTAAGGGATATCCCAGATGCTCTGCAGCCCTCAGCATAGTGCAAACTGTGAAGGAAAGGGATTCTCACTCCACCCTCCACACTTTCCTGCTTGCAATCCCAGTGCACGGACACCGCAGCTCTGTACTGCTGTCAAGTCAGTAGTACACAAACAGGCTACAGCTCAGCATGCCATAAAAAACCCACACCAAAACCACAAAGAAAAGGAAAAAAAAAAAAAAAAGAGGCAGAGTTCCACCTCAAATGCAGAGCTTTTGTTCACATGGGGAATAGTCCCGCTTCCTATACCACGTTCCTGATATAATTACATATCTTGCACAGTCCAAGCAGCAAAGGAAGCAGAATTAGGATTGTTTCCAGATTTGTCATTTAATCACAGTTCAACCCTATCTAACCACTTCAGCTAAAGCTTTCCAAAAGTGACTCTGTTACTGGAGGGGTAGTGTGCTTCCAACACATGCCTGTGACATTACTGATCGTCATCATCCAAAACTCCCACAGTCTTGTCAGATGCCAAAGGAAGTTAAATACCCTCAGACTCTTACAAGCTCAGCAAGTACCTCCTTTCCTTCCAAAGTCCCAAGTTTCTAGCAAAATGATGAGTGCCCTATATCTCTCGCGGGAGAGAAGCATAATGATGAGAAAGGATGATGCTGGGGTCTTCACATCTTTGTGCCTTTCACTCGCAGTGCCTACAGCTCCTGTGCAGCACTTTACCACTGAAGATGCATAAATCTTCACTTATCTAGAACAATTTGTGACTTGCAACTACATTTCCCAAGGTAAACTCTACACTGTTACCTAAATCCCACCCCCTAACAAATAGCTTATGACACATGAAAAGATAGAGAAGCAATTTATGCGAAATAATGTCTCTCAGGAGAACCCTTACATGCAAAGTGCTTGGGATCCTCTTGACTCACTCTTTGCTCCACTCAGGATTATGGTAACTTTCAGCTTACCCATTTCAGACACTTGCTTGAGTTTTAGTATCCTCAAACTGATTTGCTGTATAATACTTTTGTACTCAACAGATTACAAAGGTTCTTGATTTTTAACAAGTCTGTAACTACTTAAAGTTTAGAAATTAGTGCAAGGTTATTCAACAAACTTTTTTTAACTGGGTTCCCATGTAATCCCCTCTTGGACAATAAAGAAAGAGCATGATAGTGAATGGGAGATGCTCACCACAATCCTATACATACAGCATGAGGAAGAGGATCCTGTAAGACCCTTCTGATGAACAGTTGTGGGGAACCTGCAGCAACTCTGCTGCTTCACACTTCTGGTAGTGCACTAGGTGGGGTTACTCATGCTGCATACATCAGATATCCAAATTGTTCTGCAAGACTGATTTACTGTTTCCTTCTGTGAATGGTATTTATTTACACTGCTTGCAGAGGCAGAAAGGTATTTTTCCTCCCAGCCTCCAGTGCACTGATTACTTGCCCTGCCACCTCCCCAAACAAAATAAATTTCAGCTCTTCTCAAAACAAGCTTTTGGTAGACAAACTGATGTGGCACAAACATAGGAAGGAAGGAAGGAAGGATTAGTTGCACAAAAAGCAAGACAAAAAGTTAATTGCCCTTTCATGTCAATACCCATATTGGCAAAACAAAGTCTCATTTTTTATTTGAATACCACGTGCAAGCAAGTCTTCAGACACATACACTAGCAAGTTCCCTAAAGCAAAGGATAAAGATAAGGCTTATGCAGACAAGTTTACCAGCTCCGGGGAAAGGAACTAAAACTTTCAGTGTACGGTCATTAAAATTTTTGAAATCTAGGTCCATATTTTCAGCTGCAGCCTGTGGTTGTATGCTGACAGAGGGAAAAAAACAACACATTCATATGCACAAATGCAAATTCGGCACGAACACAGCTGGGCCCATGAATAAAATTTACATGCACGAATTTAGAAGCGAGTTTGAGTCCAGATGAATGATTTGATCGTAAGAGCTTTAAATAAGCGTTTATGTAAGCAAAGATTGGAGCCGGCAGCTATTAGAGAAGTGTATTAGCTGAAATAAATTACCAGAGAAAACAGAGCTCTCTTGGATAGCACCGGCAGCTCTTCTTCCCTTCTCCTTTCCCTGCCAGTTTTTGCGAACATTTTTGACGTGCGGATGGGGGGCTGCAAGGATCTCTTGCACAAAGCACTGTAGTGGTCCTGGGGGAGAGGCAGCAGGGTCTCAAGAACCAAAGGTGCTCAGGGTTTGCAAACTTTCCGACATCTCAGCCCGGACAGAGGGACGGGTGCTCACTCCTGCTCTACACTTTGCCAGAGTGAACATCTCAACTCTATGCGTTGACATTTTTTCACAAGAACAAATTTGCATCCCAGCAGTGTGCGGCGGGGTGAGAAGCGGGCTTGCTCCGCACCCAAAGGTATGCGCCTCACAACGTGAAGTTGCGGAAAAGCGCCTCGCTGGCATCACACAGGCACCATAAGGGCGTGCAGCATTTGCATTCAAACATATTTCAGCCATCAACCTGAGAGTATGGGGGTAACTGAAACCTGTAGAAGCAATGAACACAAGGCTGGCTCCCTTGCATGCTCCTTAGAAGGCATATGAGGGATTCCAAGGGATAGGATAAACACTTGGTTTCTTTAAAACCACGTCATGAGGGAAGCATGGAGTTTGTGGAGGGACACTGACTTTGTTCAGCAGCATCACAAGTGACAGGATAAAACATAATTTCCTGTGACTGTTTTCTTTTTTCTTTTGAGGAATAGAGATGTATCACTAAATTCCGCTACACACCTCAAAATTAATGTAAGAAATATTTGGCTACAACATCAGTATCAAGTATTGCAGCAGGGTCACTGACACTGACCAAGGAGGCTGCCAAATCCCTGGAAACCCTGGGGAAAGATCCCAGTACAAGGAGCAATCTGGAACATCCTGGATAGGAGAGACTTTCCTGCATAAAACCCTCTCAGCCCCACAGCCTTGGGCAGGGCAGACCTACCACCTCCAGCAGGTTGCTGTGCTTTAAGGCAGCTTCCTATAGTCCCTTTTCCCCATTGCAGCCTGGCCAGGGCAAGAGTAACTGGGAATCCCAGCACACAGGCTCTGCCCAGGTGGTAATAGTGGTGGCTGTGTCCACTGTGACTGCAAAGGTTGACCATGACACCTTGGCCAGAGCTGTACGTCAGCTATAAAGGTATTAATAGCCCTGGGAAGAAACACATCCTGCCTCCTGGTAGTCACATCGAAACTGTGCATCCCACTTGGCGGGTCGGATGCACTCCTCGCCAGCCGTCGCCTCTCCTCCAGCGCCTCCACTCAGAGTTACACCCAGACACTCGTCCTCTCCAGCGTGAATATTTCTCTTCTCCCCTAGGAGCAAAGCTCCTTCAACATGTGCCGTCTGCTGTGCCAGCAAGACCTGGCATAGCAGCAGGGTACAAAAGAACATCCCTGACACTCTATGAATATTCATGATTTATGAATATTCATTAAATTAGCATCTTTATGACTGGGCCACCAGATTCACAACTGGCGTCTCTGGAAAGGGGTTATTGTATTTTAATTAAATACCAGACAATTACTAAACAGTTATATTCGCTGGGATTTAACTGATATGAAAGGGATAGGTACAGAGCTACAAACGTTAAGAGTGACTCTCCCTCCACACACATTTAATGCTAATGAAAGTCATGTGTAAGCATTGAAAAGGGAAAAAAAAAATCCTCTATATGAGAAACCAAAATAGCTTCAGATTATCTTTTTAATAGATTCATACTGTGTGGGAACCTTCAGCATTTCCCTGGTGCCTAAGCAGACCAGAATAGCAAAGTAGTTATTATATCTGTCTTCAGTGAAGAGACCACATGTTCACAGATATTTGTACAGCACCTAGCGCAACAGGGCTCTGATCCCTGCATCTGGCATTGCTGTAGTATTTAAATAGCAATAATAATGATAGAAAGCAATCTTTGTCGATATCATGAGAGAACAATCTAATCTAGTTATCAGATTATAGCTCGTTAAATGCCACACAGAAAAGGCTATCAACACTTCTACGCATTTACTGGCCTAAAAAGAATTTTAAGCCATTAATTGCTTCCATAACGTGGGGTGAATTTTCAGCATGGTGCCTGGAAAATTAGGCACGCAGGCTGTGTAATTGTTAATGGGAATTGTGACCCAATTTTCACGCCTGGCACTGAAAGTTTGCCCCTTGCAAAATATTTACATAATTTGCTAGTAGATTTGCCATATCTTTTGCATGTTAATTTTACTTCAGTGACAATTCTTTGAAAAAGTACCACCACCAGTGTATAGTACCACCACCAGTATATTAAGAGTAACTTGACACTTATATAGTACTTCCTCTGAGTTATCTCAGGCTACAACTTGCAAATCATTACATGCTGAATCTTCAAGGATATTTCTTTAACCAGTATATTCATCACAAGGCACAGCCCTTGCCTGTCAGGGAAGGGAATTGATGACCACTTGGTCAGGCTCTATTCCATTTGGGCTCTCATTCTGCAGCGCAGTAGGATGCTTTGTAGCCCTCACACCTGACCCCAGTGCCCAGATTGACTCGCAATTGCCACATTTGATGTTTCAGTGCAGAATCTACCATATTTTTTCCCCTATAACACACACAAGAGTCTGGATTTTTCATCTCCAGACCCTCAGCACTTCTCCAAGCTGCCACGAACTGTCTGTGGCAGGGAGGTGGGATCACGTTAAAGGTTCACAATTTCACACAGCTGCGTCTTTGCCTGGGAGTGCGACGATATTTTGCAGGCAGCTTATGAATTTGAGTACCAGCATCTGTCCTCTTAGCAGCTCTTGCTGGTTGTTTGGGTGGCCAGGAGACTACCCATGCTTTGGGGAAAGATAGGGAAATTTTGTCTCATCCTCCCCTTCCAGACAGACATTCTTTCTTTTGCTCCAGAGGAAAAGCAGCAGCACGCAGAAGCACATCAAGCCATTTTCAGCTGCTCCGTAGCACTGACACCAGTGCAGCTATGAAACAGCAATGAGCTGGAAAAGCATTCTGGGTATAGAGATGCAAATGAGCACACTAAGCCCTTTCCCAAAGGACACTATACAGGGACCTTTCATAACATACGGTTTCACTCAAACACTTAGAGGCCAATTTCAAAGGGCTTGCTCAGGTAGAGCTCCCATACATCCAAATGCAATAGATGTAACGTGCCCATATCTCACCTGCAGATCATGTGCCCTCTGCTCTGGACACAGGCAATGAGGCATGCCACATCTTTTCCTGTTAGAATGTATCTGATCCACACTTCAAATCAGCAGATTTATGAGTGAAGTTGCAACCAGATGATATTTCTGATTCAGCAAAGCAAAGGCAGGAATGAATGCAGAGCTGAGGACAAGACTATGCTTTCCCTAACCTTTGGCTAAAACTAGTGGTGGTGCTCATGCAAACACATGCTGAGAGGTCTTCCCTCTGCTGAACCCCTTTTACTGCAGCTCCTCCACCACTGCACACTGCACTTTGTCCCAGAGAAGAGTAAACCCTGTAGTAACTTGGGGCAGTGCATAGTCCTCCAGGAGTGTGAGTCATTTAGATAATCTTTCTGCTCAAACAGGTAGAAGCTTTCTCCAAACAACTTATCCTGCATACAGTTTGCAGCTCCTGTAAGTACTCATCTGTACAGTGGTTTTAAGTGAATTTGTTTACATATTGGATGTATTGCTGAACAGCAGGTGATTCAGAGCATATTCTTCAAAATAGCTAGAAGCAGATACTTATTAGATATTACCAGGACTCCACCTGAACGAAATGGGAATGTGCATCATTCAACAGAAATGCAGTTCGTGCACAGGCATGGGTGTGCACATGACTAAGTTGGAAAGTGATATATATCCTTGGGAAAGGATTCTGTTTCCCTAAACAGAGCATCTACAGTTAACAATCATTTTTTCCTAGTGTTACCCACACAAGAGGAAGATGCTGCCAACTAGAACCTGGTTTCCAAACTGACTGCTATGGGAGGAAAAAAAAGGAAGTGCTACTGTATGCTGAGACAAGCCTGGGTAATGTGGCTACCAAGACAAAGCAGTAGAGCATGACATTTGCTAGAACTCATTGATAGATTGATAGAACTAACAAGCTGGGAATTATTGGGATTTTTTTTCAGCTGGTTGTACCCTACCAGATCTACTCAACTTAAGCAGAGAACAACCCAGCCAAGCTGTATCTATGACAGAAAATGTCTATAATTTCCTGTCAGATTTTCTTTTCAGATATTAGATAATCTTTTCAAGTGTCTTTAGGAGTCTAAAGTTCCTACTTAAACTTCTACACTTTCAGGCATAGCACTGCCTTCCAGTGACACTTAAACTCCTAGGAGGTGCCTAAATCACTTAAAAATGAGAATACAGCACCTCTGTAAATACTGTCCTCTGTTTAGAGATGAATTAGTGGTTCACCCAAGGCCTGGGAAAGAGACTCTTTTCTTTCTTTTCTTTTTTTTTTTTTTTTTTTAATTATGATGTTCCTTCTGTGGCCTTGGGAAAATCATTAGTCTCCTTGCCTCGGTTTCTTCATCAGTGAAACAATTATGTATGAATTCCACAAGCTGTTCTCAGGATTTGACAGTATTCATTTGACTGAATAAAAATGAATGCCCTGAAGTGTCAACCAGTTTTATTTAGTCAACAGATAAAACCAAGAGACTGCACTAGGCCCTTTACTATCCTGCATCCCATCTCCTAAGAGAGCATCCAGTCCTTCAGCCATCGCCTTGTCCTCCCATCACAAGGTCTCCCTGCCAGTCTCAAGCTCTCCTTCTCACTGCCTTTGACCTGCAACATGAAAAATCCACTCCTTTTTGTCCTCCCTCCTTAAAAATTTCTTCAAGAAATGTTTTTTCCCCTGTTTGGATCTTTTCCCTGTTCAAGACTCCTACTCGTGCACGGTTGTCCTGGGTCTTGTCTTACTTCACTCGCAAGCTGCTCAGGGCAGGAAATGGGCCTTACCTTCAGTCTGTATCACACATGATATTCCCTTTGGAGTCAGTGTAAAGTTAAACATACGCGATATAAGCCTTTATTGGACTTGGGCCTACGCTTATAAAATGCTGCGTAAGCCTGTGTTGCCACAGCATAGAACTGTTGAGCAAATAAAATATTACAAAATATTTTTTGTTTTAAAAATGGACCTGCCGCTCCATTCACACTGCTCCTCCGAGTTTCAGGCAAGAGCAATATTAGATACAAAGCTTCTAGATAGAAGGACTGCAATGGGAAAAACGCTAGCAATTATTCAAAGCAAATGTAATTTTCACACTGCCGCTATTTAAAACACTTAGAGGAGAAAACAGTTCATCACACTTGGAAAAAAAAAAGAAAAAAAGCGCAATATCTTTTTTCCGCCTCCTCCCCCGCACCTCACACCCCCCCTTTTAACTTTTACTTGAAGTGTTTGAGGATCAAGAGATCTTCCCTGTTCATCGTGAAATAAATCTGACATCACACTCAGAGCTTTTCAGCACTTATCCTGATTAGCCAGATAGTAAGATGTTCTGCAATGGGATCTGGCTGGGATTAGCAGTTTTCCTGTTCTCCCCATGTGCTACATGCTGCCCTGTGGCGCCTTTTGTTGCTTGGAGATGTCAAGGGCAGTACTCCCCCATCCCCAGTAGTGAAGCTTTACCACATGAAGTTACCAAGTTTGCTTTCCATGACAGACAGTGTAGAGACCCATTCATTAGCTATTAAAGTTTTCATTTCCATAACAAAACTGAACACCCAGCAGACTAAAGTTGGATGCAAAATATATTTTAGTAGTAGCAAGTGATTTCCTGGGGGCATTAGTGAACTGCTACGTGATAAACCTGTCTAGCTCATGGGGACATATAAGGTGTGAAAAATATCTGGATGGTTTAATCAGATTCAGCCAGAATGCTTGGTGGGAGCCAGCTCTGCCATGTGGCATTGACTCTAATTGAAGATGTAGCCCATAGACCTACAATGCACACTAACTTTAAACAGCCCTGCAGTCCAATGACCTGCACATGGCCAGAAGTCAAAGAGATCTGAGGAAAACATTGGAGGGGAAAAAAAGAAAAAAAAGTAAAAGAAAAGAAAAAACCCTACTTGCGCAACTAATTCCACTCATCCCTGGAGCCTAAGATCACACACATTTAACCTTATTTGAAAGTTTTCAGGGTCTTACGTATTTGTTCAAGACAGATCCCAAAGGAAGTGCAAACAGAAGAAAAGCACTGTTCCAAAGCTCTGTCTGTATGTAATGCTTTTTGCAAATCTGTCCCAAAACCTGGGATTTACCTTCCCTGTCGCACACACCTGCACCTGGTGCTTCCCAAACTCAGCAAAACAGTTTCAAATCACACCCTTTTTTATGACAAGCACAAGTATTCTCATTTCACCTTCCTTTAAACAACAAATAAAGTACCATACCCACAAACAGGTTAGATGTATGCTTTAGGAAGTTGCATTGTTTTCCTTCTAGAGAAAAAAAAAAGTGCATAAAACATGACAGTCACACTTCCCAGTGGGTATCTGGAAGTATTCTAGATGTTGTACTGACAGGGGGAAATGAGGATTGAACCTGAAGAAGACAAAGAGGAGAAAAGGGACTGAAACATCTGAAATAGCTTTCAAACATACATTTATAACAAATGCCAAGAGGTTGGGAAGAGTTTGCGCATACAGGAAAATTCACATTCTCTTGTCAGTGTGTTGTCTCCCAACACCTGCTCTGTCAGGAGCAGAGGGCCTTCCTCTGGGTCAGTTTGCAGCAATGCCACACTTGCTCCCTCCTTGTGCAAGACTTGAAACAACAGAGATTGTCCCAAAACAGCAGTGTAAAACATGAAACAGGAAGTAGCAACACAGCCCCTTGCTTTCAATACCGACAAAGTTTAAGCATTTTTCCAAAAGTCTAATTCATCTACTTACTGAACTAGATGCCATACCACTGGCTTTGCACACAAAGAGCCAGAACACGCTGCAACAGTGACCTTTTGTAGTCTTCAAATTTCTGAACATTAAAAGCTTCGGCTGTCACCTGCTAAGCATTCATGGCAACCTTTGGGCCACAAACAATGGGAAAAGAATTTGAGGAGGATTGTAGGAAGATACCTCAGCTGGGACGCTTACAGTAACTACCTCCATTTGAAGCATCATAGAAATTGGACATTTCTAATTCAGCAACTTATAGATTAAGTAGGAGTGAATGCAACTGCTCTTCTTACAGACATCAAGGTTTTCTGTATACATGTAAAAATAGACACCGTCATATTCACGCGTGCGGTCAAATGATCGGTTAGTTGGCGGATTTATTCGTGCTCAGTTGCTATTCCTATTGGCTTCAGAAATGGGTCTGAATGCATTTTTTTTTTCTTACTGAAAGAGGTGCAGGGGATTCTGGGATGGAGTAGATAAGACAATAGAATTCAAAGTCAAAGGATGAAAGATCCGGGGTTTTCAGAAGGTTTAGAAGCATTAACAGGTTGAGGACTTCATAGAACTCTTAATGAAGGCACAAAATTATTAAAGTAAGATGCATAAATTGCTAAAAAAAGATCTACAATTTTAAACTATATCAGAAATCGAAGAGAACCTAAGGAACAACAAAGTTGTGCTACTGTTGTCACTGTTTAGAGACAACATTTTTAAAAGAAATTTATTCAATCTCTCCACTGACTTGTCTCCAGGGTTTAGGAGTTTGCTTAGTGCTAGGTCGATGCTTGGTCAGGCTATAACGCTTCATGGTTCTTGACACAGCTCTGAAATAGAAGCTTTTACCCTGGAGACAGCAAACAGCATGGAAAAGAAGTGGCAGGAATTCATATTTCTGTAGCATAGGCACTCCTTTCTCTATAGTGCTCTGTTTTGTGGATAGTTCAAGATTTTGAAGCTTCAATAGGTCAGTGCCTGGGGTAAGGAAAGAGACACATATATGCAGATTTTAATTCTGAAGCTAATTTGATCTCTAATATTTATTCTCCTCATATTTGCATCAACCTGAAGTTCTGTTTCCAGAATGTGTATTAAGCTTAATCTGAAATTAATTCAGATTAATAAACTTAATCTGAAAACAAAATACAACACTTTCCAAAAACATTCATCTGCTTGCCTACATCCTGCAGTTGAATATCCCAGGCAAGTTTCAGAAAAATTTTGTTGGGCATTTTTGAGTCATACAAGATGACAAGCACTCTTTTTGGTGCTTTCACTCTTTTAGGTATTTTTAAAATTCTATTTTGTTTGTAAAAATGTGGGGTGCAACCATAACAGCCACCACTGGAGGAAGAAAGAACTGAGCCTTTCGTGCCTTGGATGGGCATCATCGCAAGCAGGGAAAGGGACATAGAAAGTCTGCTGGTGTCCGTGAAGGCAGCAGAAAGGGAAGAAAATGTAGGCTGTAGTTTGGAAATTCTTCCAATTCCTTGAGCAAGAGACATCAAAAAATAACACTGAATGATTACCCATGCCAGGAGATCACGGAAAGATCTGGGAAACACACAAGAGAGATGGACCTGACTGCCAAATGCTACAGAAGGTTCCTGCAGCCTCCATCTCCATCACCTGAGCGACAGACTAGCAGGGATAGCCAGGACTATTTTTAGCTAACGAGAAAGGGGAAGCTGCTAATGTGTTAATCACAGCACAAATCACGGATGCATGCACCAGTTCCAAGGTGTCATGCATATGACGAATGCAAGCACAGGAGGAAGTAGAAGGAATCTGTACACTACTGTGAGGAGCCTCAATAATAAATGAGAGGAATTGGAAGTGCCTGTGGATGCCAGTTTGGAAATATCAGTGTAAAAATGCTAGGTAAATACCTTGCTTGACTAGTGTAGTACTTGTCACTTGTACTTCGGGAGTGCGAACAGGGCCCTTCTCTTCCATTCCTGCTGCAGCTCACCCCATGCTAGTGAATGGTTCACTCATAGGTGTACACACACCTGCTTTTGTGTGTAACAATTGGTGCCTTCTCAGGCTACCATCAGGCTTTCTGTGAATGGCAGCAGGTGAGCCACTAATTTAATTGATATCAGGCATATATATCACCGACTACAACATCTTCCATTCCAATGTGCTTTTAACAGTTTCACAGAGATGGCGGGGGGGTGGGGGGGTAGGGAAGGACCAGATGCGTTATTCTGTGCAACAGATAAAAGACTGAGCCTTAAGAGACAGGTTTATTAAAAACTGCACCCTTCACCTAGGAATCCAATAGGATTGATTGTACAATCACAATGACTGTCCAGTTACAGTGTAACTATCCATATATAATACCTGAGGGAAAAACATATCTTTCACACTTCCTGTCTCCAGTGTCCCAACTTTAATATACCACTGAAATTTGTCAAGATTCCCCTTCAGCACATTGCATCCCCTGTGAGAGAACGCTCGCTTTGGATTTTCTTAAGGTCTTTGTTCTCCAGAAGGCAAGATATATCTGAGATGACCATCATTTTATTTAATAAGTATTAAATAGGTAATTCTTTCTTGTATTTTTTTTTTAATGGTCATAATTTTGGAAAGATGTGCCCATGCAAAAGCGATCTTTTCCCTAACTTGTAGAACACTCACCTTTATCCGCTCTGGGATGGAGTAGCTGAAAGAGAATTTCCTCTCTGGACACAAAAATGTTGCCTCTCTCCAAGTTCCATTTTCTCAGTTGTTGAGTGATTATCAATTATGTAACAGTGACATTTTGTAAAGTGTCATCTGTGGGTGGTAGTGAATTGGAAGTAAGAGAATGTCTTCCACAGAAATGAACTTGTCAAGGCTGGTCATTAGTTGGGTTTTGGGGCCATGGGAAATGCAGAAATAATGATAACAATACTTCTTTTTTTTGCCCACCTCTAGAAAATGAAACAAAGAAGATTATATAAAAGCCTCTGAACTCATTAGCAAAATATTCTAGAGTACAGTATTAAAAAAAAACTTCGTTGCCAATATATCAAGTCACTCAGCAATTAATTTTATATGTTTTTCTGAAATACACAGTTCCATTCTGTACCAGAGTGCCCCAAGTAGCCAGCAAGCTTCAAATTCCCATTCTAACTCTTACTCAGCAAGGAATTACATCAGAGTATTTTAAATCCTGGGTTTGTGCCCTAGTCACTGAGATGTTTAGTCTTCACAGACACTGGGGACAAGAAGGAAAGATGTGATCTCTACCCTTGTTTTATTCCTTCCCCAACTTTTTCCTCCATAAATTCCTGAAAATTATTATTTTCAACTTTTCATTGGCATAAAAAGCTATTTCAAAAAACTTCACGTCTCACAAACATTTGACTCTCAGCCCTGTAACTGTCAGACAACTTTGGTCTAGAAAACCAATGCCAGTTTTAAACCACTGAACAACTTACAACTGCAACAGTTGATGTTTCTCTGAAAGATGCACTCCAACATAACCACACCTCCTCAGGTGGTACCAGTAACATACAAGACTAATGAAGAGTGTAATTATTACAGTAACACCTGACAGCTTGTGTCACGGGGAAATTCAGAGTAGTTGATCACCCTTTCCCAAGAAAGACTTTGCATATGTGCTATTCGTGACTGAACGAGCAGAATTCTTTCCTGTTGCAAGAAGCAATTACATAGATTTAGCTGAATGTTCAACCATGTGATGCTGGTATACACAAAACATTTACTGAATGAACTTACTGCTGGGATGAATCAGACCTTCAGGAGGTAAAGCACCTTTGGATAATAGTCTCATAGGACAGCACACAAAGTATACCTAACAATAAGCTGCTATGTTTCAGCTCTGCATCTGTTCAAATGACTTGACCATAAGCCTTAAGAGTTTTATGAGACCAAAATTTAATTCTTCAGTTAAAACTCCCTTTATCTTTGTAAGACCTGGAACATTCAACAAGGAAAAAAAAAATCCTGTCTGTTTTGTCATTAAGTAACAAGCTGCTGTTTCTCTGTTGTAGCCCAAATTGACACTTTACCATTTCCCACAACAGTGTCTCTATTCCCATTATTTTATGTGTTGTACTTGTTCACCCATTTCTGTTTTGTGTCATCCTGGCTCTATACAATATTCCAGCTACCTACAATTCATTTTTCTTGAGAAATCTTTCCCTCTGAAGAGTTTGCATAAGAAATCCCTACCCAGTATTTCATGCACCTTGATAAGGCCTATTCACATTTCTGACACCAGAGATTGCTCTTCAGTTAAAATCTATTATTGTCACTTTACAAGCCTCTCCCATTTGAGAGCTCAGAACACTCTAAAATGAATTCCCCAGCTACATAAGGAAGTATTATGATTTTTCTTCCATCTGTGCAAAGAGGGTATCTTCACCATCACCCTACTCTTCCAATGAGCTCCATTTGAATAGGAGCCTCTGTTAGAGTCAGAAAGGCACAGAAGCAGTGTTTGTTCAGAGGATTACCCATAAAGCACCTATTCCAGGATCAAGGCCAGTGTCTTTTTCAAAAACTTTCCCATGGTGATATATCAAATCAGAGGCAGGATAAGAAACAGAACTAGCATCTCCTGACCCCTGCTGCTGGGCTCTAAATGCAGGAGGCTACCTTTACTCTTTTGCAGCAATTCATCACTTCTGCAATGCAATGCCTGTGTAAGGCTGGTGTTACATAACAAACTCGCATCATAAAGTTAAATTCTCATTGTGTAAAACTTAGAGAATATTTTCATTTTGAATTCATGCTTATAAATAATATAAATTGTCTTGCCTCAAGCTCTCTCTATTTTCTAATAAATACATTTGGCAACCATGGTAGAATTGCCGAAGAGAAATAAAGAATGCATTCCTTAAGCTGATTGCTTTTCAGAAAGTATGTGTGCCAGACAGTTTAAGAACTTGAGTGTTCAGTTTATACAACATTGGCTCATCTGTATCATCTTTGTCAAAGACATCTACAATTTATAGCTTACCACAGGTTACTCAGCTGGTTCAAGTTGCTCTGTCTTTTATTAAAGAAAAAAAAAAAAATCAAACAAAACAAAACAAACAAAAACCAAAAAACACCACCTCTGAACTTTTACACTCCTGTGTGTTTTAGCTGTGAGTCCTAAATGGAGTCTCCCATGAATAATTCAAGTTCCTCAGTTTCTTATTTTAGCATCAAAACTGTAGTGATACGTGACTAAAGGAAGTCTAGCCAAGATATTATGGAGCTTTAAGTCAATTTAAAAATGAGATTAAAGACAGATATTTCTATGACAACAATTAATGAAAATATTGTTATATCTTGCTGAAACAATCTTTTAAACTGTAGTGCTTTATTTAAAAGCAGGAGGGAAAAAAATAAAAGAAAAATAAGCCAGTGTTAATCTATAATTAAGTAGGTAAACTATGAAGAGGGTTACAGCCAATTTTGGAATGCTACTTATTTGGAAGGGTTCCAATATCAGCAATGGTGAAAGGATATAAAAGGTGATGACTATATTTGTATTACGTAGCAATGATTTTTTTCAAGAACAGTATCAAGAGACAAACAACAGGTTTTTTCCTCATTACATCATTCTCCAGATTGTACCAGTTTAGCAAGTTTAGTCTGAGGAGGAAATGATTCAGATTTCATCACTGCAGCCTAATTCAGCTTTTGTTACTTGTTTGAAAGAAGAAAAAGCATACATGCAATTTCGAACCACATCAATTGAGTTAAAAGGTGACTAATAAAAGGTCTTGAACCTGTTGCTGTTATGATTGAAGGAAATTTTGCCTCAACTTCACCAGTAGAAGAATAAGACCCTGTATAGTTTAGATTTCATATAAGTTTTTAACCTACTTGGGACCTCCTACTCCAGTAGAACTGAAAAATATTTTAAGCAATACTTTCTAGCCTAAGAAAATCAAGGGGATTCTAGGCAATAAATATAACCTATGCAGCACAAAGCAAATCAAATCAATATAAGCCTTCTACCAATAAGTATTGTGTTTCACCATGGAAGGATAAAACTCAGTGTTGCTGTGCAGAAGCTCCTGTGTAAGATCTAGGTGAAAAGCAGAAAAACTGCAGAGAAATCCATATGTAAACATTGCTGCCCACCTTCCCCACCTCACTACATGATTTAAAGAAAGAACTCACCACATTTGCGTCAGCTAGGAAATGCTGCTACCTCCCTCTTTCCCAACACATTTTGCAGACCACTAGCATGTTAAGTAACAGGGGAGCTAAACCAAACTTGAGGTACCTTTCTTCTGATGCTTTCACATGATGAAATGAGCCCTCAAATTCAATTCTTTGCTTTCTCTCTCCTAACTGACCTCAGAGCCAATAATATGTGTCTTTTGAAACATTTTTAATGCATTTTTCATGATACTTGAAAAGATTTTATTCCCCCTACTTTTAAGGTAGAGTTTTACTCTACCTTAAGGTAGAGTTAAACTACTACATTTAACTAATAAGGTTTTGCTCAATTTTTGCATCACTGTCACTTTCCCTACTTTGCAGGTTTATATGCAAAGATTCAGGCTACAATTATGTCCAATTCACAGAGTTTTGTGCTCCTTCTAAACCTTCTGTCTTACTAAAATTTGTAGAAGGCCATCAAGCACAACATTGCTTTCCAACCCCTCTGGCCACACCTGGTTTCCACTTACTTTAACTTAACCTCACATGCCACTGACTTCACATAATGTATTGTCACATCCCTTTCCCCCCTTTAATTCAATTGCAATTTGTATCCCACCCTCTATTGTAATTCCTTGCTTTACCAGCATCTTTAGCAGATGTCTCCAATTTGCAAGTTCCTCATTTCCCATCAGTTTCTCTAGATTAATTATTACTCTGATTTTTTTTCTATATGCCCTGAAGTATGGTTCTATTTTGATTGATGCCTCACCCAGCTTTGCTCTTCCTCAGGATGTCTACAGATGCCCAACCAAGCTTAACTCTCTCTGCTCTATTGCACCTGATTGACTACACTTTGGAGAACCTGAGATTACCTTGACTTCCCTGCATCACATAACACTGGAGAATATCCAGAGAAAACTATCAGAGAGACCTTTTGTTGAGGCATTCAGAAGTTAACTCCCCCCAAACCAATGTCAACATTAGATGATCAAAGTTTCTTATCAGCTATTATCAATTACTTTGTACCCAGCAAAGAATCACCAAGAAGTTTTGAGGTCATCTCATACCCAACTGTAACTTCATAGTTGATGACACAATCTCCCATTCCTTTATAATTACAATGTCTGTGATGACCTTCATACCCCATCATAGTTCTTCTAACCAGACAAGTCCCTTCACTCCATCTTACAGCTACTCAGGATCAAGGTGACAAGCAGTGAAGTGAGCCTGCACAACTGTGTTCCCTTTTACCGTGTCTCAGTCACAGATTACTGGACAAGCTTTAAAGAATAACCATATGGATGGCTGTGTAGGACTCTCAAACAGTGTGGCATGGCAAGCCTGTCAAAACAATGGTTAAGAAGGTTATGATTACTCTTTATAGATGGATCACAGGGATAGGTATCACAAAGGAAGAAGTGTTATTTAATCAAATGAAAAACTGGTATGTGACAACTGCATTATGACTTTGTCATGAATTAATGTAAGCTGCTAGTTGAAGCAAGGTAACTATCCACCAGGTCTGATAGCCCATCAGTACAAGGCAGGAGAAAAGGACTTTTTTTTTTTCTTAAAGTGTGATAAATAGATGTGTTTACCTCTAAAACAGGAAACCAACTTCAGAGATGTAATAGATGTCTCTTCCAGTTCTTCAGAGTCATATTCTTTCAAAGACCTTCAATATATTAGAAAACGTCCCTTGCTGAATGTACACCCAGCACTTCATTGATCACCTAGACTATATACTGAATACACTTTCTACCCATTAGTCTTTCTAGAATGCCCACTCCCTCTGGCATAGCTACTGCTCCTTCCTTTGCACTTGAGTGCATTAAATGGCTGAGACTTTAAATTAACCACGTCCAGGTTTATTTTATTTGACCCCCTCTAGCAAGCATAGTTTAGATGTCTTCGTTCAAGTAACTGACCCTCTGAAGTCAATCAGGGAACTCCAATGCAAGGAGCAAGTCTGAGGGCAATGTTTTCCAACAGGCAAGAAAGAAATATCTAGACTGTGAAGTCAATGAGACAATGGAAGCACTTAAGTATGGCATGCATTTAAATGCTTTTCATTTTTGAAGCTGTAGCTACTGGAACCCACATGGAAATATCTGTTTTGTTTGGTTGTGCTTTTTAAAAAGAAACAAAGCTTTTCTTCCTTTAAAAGGTCAGACTAGGATCAAGCTCAACAGACCACAGACCACATATCAAAGATTTCAGTATACTTTTGAAGTGGAATTAAATCATGTTTCTTAGGTTAAATGTAGCTCATCACAAGAGTTGAAGTCATCTCAGACATCAGAGATCTGCAGGCTCTTGAGCTCCTGTTATTAAATATTTTTTCCATTTCAGCTGACTAGTGCCTAAAGGCTGATTGCACAGAATAGTTATAACTTGTTGGGGGAAGAAGGGGCAAATCTGGTCTTCTCTCCAGTTTCTATAATGAACTCATTATATTTTACATATTTATGGGCATCATCTAAGGACAGACAACATGAATTTAAAAAATGGCCAGTATAAAACTCTAGAAAATTTGAAGGAGACTTGAATGAATCAAAAAAGAAAAATCTGAATATTTTTTTTAGGCTTTGAATATTTATATCACCTATATTTGTACAGAAATTGTTGTCAGCTTTTCCTTTATACAAACCTGTTCTTAATAGGCACTGGCCCCAAAAAACCTCAGTAAGACAGGACAGCACATCAGTCTTCCTTCAATAAAAAACAGTTACAGTTCTAATATTTGGCTTTCTAATGTAATTAAAAACCAATTTAAAGGAGGATACTTTTATTTCCTTTGTTGCCTCTTTACATTGCAATCTGAGTCTCAGTTAATTTAAAAGGGACAATTAACATCTAAGTAGCTTGCAATAATTTTTCTTTTATAGACTGCAAGTGCAAATCTAACAGTTAAACTGATAATTGGGAATAACAACTGATCACTTGTCCTATACAGTATTCAGCAAGTGTAATTTTATGCATTTAGGTGAAGAACTGCCCAATAGTTAAACAAAAAAAGGTAGAAAACAGAAAATCGTATTTAAAAAGGACTGTATAGTTACTGCTCTATCAGATTGGCAAGACACACAGTAAACCAAAGTGACTGTGTTTTCATTCAAACAGTCTTTAAATGATGCCCCACTAGAAGCATTACATAACCAGTCACAAAGTTTTTGCCTTTAGATCACACACTTAAAGTGTCTCATCAAAATTGCATCTTGAAGGAAAGAAAATCACGACTTATTAAATATAAATATATGATGTTAAAAACTGCTTTTAGTGTGGTTATGTAATATTTATTGTTCTGTGGCTAAGGTCATATAAAGATCACATGTGACAGGTGATATATTTTTATTACTCTCTTTATGTTAAATGCCTTTCTACTAAGCTAATTTAAATGTTCTTGTCTCCTTGTTCTGTGAAGTATTTAAATCATGAAGTTCATAGGAACTGTTATACTCCAAATAATTCAGGAGCCAAACCAGAAGCATTTCAGAAGTTACCTTTTAGAGATAGCAGAGTCTGGGTTTAGGTGGCAGAATTATGTTCTTCTTTCATGTACCAGACTATTATGAAACTGTTACATTTACTCAGTTCTAGCAGGTCCTGGCATGATTTCCACACTTCTGCTGGGACTACTAAAACTACTATTTCCAAGGCTGTATTTACCCACACTGGAAAGCCACTGCCCAGTCTGGTACGATAGCCAAAATATTGCTCAACAGAGAGCAAGGCAGCACAGTAGGTCAGTACAGGGTACAACTCCTTGTCTGCTCCTGGCTCTACCTGGCCACGCATGACCCTCTCTTTCAAAGCCACGACATTCATCAGTGAGTTTAATTACCCTGGTTGACACCCAAGGAGAGTGCTGCTCATTCACAGAGCAGGTAGGACAGAAACATGCTGTGAAAGCACAACAAACTCCCCACCCCTGCGCCACTAATGAGCTTCAACCCTGACCTAAAAGTAGCAGCACATGTTGAACTCCAGGTCCGTACAGCCACAGCCTCTCCTGGGCTGCAAAGGAGAACAACCCTTTGTGACGGGGATTTATGATTACCATTTCTGACCATTGTAGTAGAGGACTCCATAGGATAACAAAAGCTACTGGCTTCATTCTTTGCCAGGAATATTTTCCTGCATCAGTAGAGAACAAGGACCAGGGTTCACAAAAGAGAGGATACCTTCATTTGTATCAGAGCAAGTGATTTCTGTTTTCAGGAAGACAAGCCACTCCTTTGATAACACCTTCGTGTGGCCAGTACAAATGACTGTGCAACTATATTTGCAAAGTGCTGCCTCTGTTCTGATAAATTAAACATAGTCCAGAGTACTTTTATGTATTCTAAATGAAGAGAGGAACAGATCTTCCTTCCTTTGAAGTTGTGGCTAACTTCCAAGTTACTTCAAAAGAGAAGAAGTTTGGGTACTTGTTCAGAGTTAACAAAGGTGTAACAGTGGAATTTAGCTTAAGGTATAGGAAAACATTCCCATTAATTAGCGAGATAAGAATAAGCCATGTTCAACCCCAAACCACTCCACTACTTTTGAAAGAAGACAAAGTTAGGCTAGCCCCATTGATGCATTTGCTAGCAGTAGAGGAGTTTTGTGGCCCTACATCAAAGTTTGGGACTGTAATTAAATGAGGCCAAAGCTTTTTTCATCGAGATAGACCGATATGACTTTTTGTACTCTTTCATAAGTGCCCAAAGTACCAGTTACTTATACGCATCAGTAATTATTGTATTGTACAGTATCACACACTGAAAACTCAGTCAAAAAATGTAAATGGGCTGTAAGTGTCAATGCAAATTCTCCCGTTCTGAGAATGTGCAATATGCAAGCATGGGTTATTTATTAATTTTTGTCACCACTGATTGATATCTTGATTAATTGCCAGAAGGCATTGGACCAGGTGTTAACTATGTGCAGATTGGATGCAGTGTTCTGTGAACTTCACGCTGTATTAAAGGCACAGACATGCCCAGTTGGAGCAATAAGCCTTTGTTTGCTTTGGCAGGGCTTGCAGCTCCCCGGGGCCAATGCCATAAAGAGGTTTCTGTTAGAAGCCGCAGTGCTCATTGTAGAAAAATTGCCCCTCAAAAAATTAGCATGGTACAATGAAGGATGCATAATGTTACGCAAATGACAGCTGCTTAGCTGAAACAATAGCTAGGAGATGGCATTTGCCAGGGTGCACATCTCATGTAAATTAACTTACTAACTGTTTCAGGAAAAATAAAAGATGTGAAGCCTGAACCTGTACGACCACTTCATGGATCCATCCTGGGGGCACAGAACTGCAAACTCCCACTAATATGAAAGAAAGTTGTACAGGGCCCTCAGTCTCTGCCCCTCAGATGCCGCCAGGAGCCGAGCAGGCATGGGCTGCCAGAAGCAAAGTTTGCCTTGTCAGGGCAGAACAAAGCCCTGGAATCTGCTTTACAGGTGGAAATCCACAGTCATTTCCCCCAAAGCTGCAAATCCACAACTGCTGAGGCAGCACCAAAAGGAGACCACCAGGGCCCCTGTCCACGGTGCCGACGCTGGTGGTGAGCGTGGGCTTCATCCGCACCGTGCTCCACTTTGCCCACCTCGGGGAACCAGAGCTCCCCTATGGTTGCATCTCTAATCTCTAACCCCAGGGATGGGTGGAATTTCCCCTGATTTACTGCAATGGGGGAAAGGACCCAGTGGAGCCAAAATGCTTCAAGGGGGATCAGAATCAGCGCCTGGGCCTTTGTGTCCTCTGCGCAGCAGAAGGGACATTGTCCTTGTTCAACCGATTAGAAATACTAATCATTGACATCAAAATCTAGCCTTGGAGTGCAGGCTAAACCAGAAAAGGCTATGCAGCACAAAAACAGAAACAGCATTAGGAGAAGGGAAAAAAAAAAAGGAAAAAAAAGAAAGAAAAAGAAAAAATATAGTTGCAATCTGCTCTGGGTTGAGTTGCATTAGTTTTTGCATCTTCAAATCGAGGAAAGGCCTTGGTTTATTCTGAGCATCTTGGTGGAAAATAAATTCACACAAATGTATGGCATAATATGAGGGAATAGAACAGAACAGAACAGAAAGAAGCAAGATTTAACCCCAGAATTCAGGGCTGTAAAGAAAATATGTTGAAAGCCAAGAGCAAAGCAACCAACCATTTGTCATTTCTAAGGGAGGAGAACAATCACTTAATATATGGGAGCTGGAGGGGGAAGGAGGAGAGCACTGAGCACTGGTTTGATTTACATAGGAGTTTCTCTTCATAGTGCAAGGATTAACACAGCCCCTAGTGAAAAGGCGGGAGGGCTCTAAAAGCAAACAAGGTGGTGTTTGGGATTTTTTTTTCTTCTCTTCAGAGAGGGCCCCGTGATACTGCAACTGTTGCTCATCACATTAGCAGTGTGGGAAAAGGAAAAAAACCCATACCAGGGAGGGGGGAAAGGGGAGGAGGGCTTGGGGCGTGGGGGAGGGGGACATCAGTTGACAGCAAAGAGAAGCAATTAAAACCTAAAATAAGAGGTGGTTGTGAAATGGTCTTTGCATTAGGACTCAGCCAACAAAAATGTTTACTTTGTAACAGAACTACTAAGGTCTGTATGATAAATCAAGACCAAGTAATTACTCATCACCTATTTGGGGTTGGAAAAAAAGTGATGACGCCAGGGAGGCAGGGCTCAGCCTGGCTGAGCCCCAACAGCCAGGTTGGGAATTAATGCGGCTGCTACTGCTGGAATTGGGGAATTGCACTTGCATTATGGAGATCCCCAGGTTTTGCCCCGAGCTTCCAAACTGTGTCCAGTTGGGAACAATGGGAAGCCAGTGCGTCAGTGTAATAAAGCCTATTTCAGAGACCACATCCTGAATTATGAGCTCCAGATTTTAAGCTGAGTCTTCCAAGCAATACTGATGCTGAAGGAGAGCACATTTTCTGTAGAACTGTTCTTACACAGCCCATAGACCAGACTTAGTTTAAGTTGAATTTTGCTTTTTATATTGCACCAAGACAGAAGCTATGACAGAGAAGCTATGATTAAGCACAAAAGCAGATGCTCTAAGTTCTTAAAAATAAGATGCCCTTGTAAAAATGTTATGCTTTGGGGACCAAAAGATTTTAAAACAAAACAGAACAACCACAAACCCCTCAAATTTGTCAACACAGTGAAAATCAGCAGCAAGCATATACAGATATTGAGACAAAGAGACACGTGCTAAGAAACCTTTTGAACAATTTCAGCCATAGGTTGCCATACCAACAAGCTTAAAACAAGGAAACTGATATAACTCCATTAAGGATTTAAGTCTGCTAATATGTACCAGCCTATAACTGGTCTTGTGTTAACAAAAAAAAAAGGGGTTTTGCATCTGAATTTAAATTTACCTAAATCATAACCTGTCTTCAAAAATCAGTCCCTCATTTTATGCACTTTCAAACATAGAAAATTTTGGAGTTTGTGTTGTAGACAACTAGTTTTATGCAATTTAGACTATTAATCTTGTCAACAGGCCAGATTATTTTTTATAGTAATAAAACATTGTTAAAGGATATGTTTCTACATTCATAGCTGCTACCACCAATTCTTTTAGTGTGCTGGGGCTGCACATAAGAGTGGGCTCCAGATCAGCTTCATGGTAGAGCCATAACACAAGCTTCGGGCACAGGAATACCTGGAATATCCAATACAACTCTTCACAACTGGACAACCATGACATATAATCTCACTCATAGACTTTTCTTACTGCATCTTAAAACTCGGGTTTGTTGTCCTTTTAGAAAGGTTTTCCAGAACTTCACAGTTTTGTTGCTGAATAAAAATGTTTCTTTTCATCTTAACCACATTCGTGACCAATTTAGTGGTTTGCTTTTCTACCAACACTGTTCTTTGGATTAACTTTCCCCTCCCCCTTTATTTTTTACCCATGTGATTTGCTTATAGACAGCAATTATTCCCCTTCCCTGCCTTCATTTTATGAAAGAGCCAAACTTTTTTCAACTCTACTCATAAAATAGACTCCATTTTCCCAGTCCTCTATGCTAACCTTTCTTTGAAGCTGCTCCAGTAAACCACTCTCTGTTGAATATGGGTGACTAAAAGTTAGATTTTATTTTGTGTATACAAAGCCTTATTTACAAGCATTAAGAGCTCATACCTCCACTATAAATAGTTGCCTGCACTCTATTTGCCTTTTTCATGATTGGATCACAAGGTAGCTCACAATGATCCTCTGTACAACTGCTATGCCCTGCAGTAGTTGTTGTACACCCTGAATGTATAACTACTGCTTCCATACTCAGTTTCTGGTTGATAAGCTCTCAGAAAAAATGCTGATGTTCCCAAAGTCATGACTACAGCTTTTGTACCATACAATATGAAATTTGTGGTCGTTCAAAACCCAGGCTGTCCCAGACATTACAGCGCTTCATGTGTCTTTGCCTGCAACATTGGTGACAGCAATGTATCTTGTTGGCACATCTTTTTATTTTTTTCCCTGCAATCCTTAAAATTGACTGCTATTCCTGTCCCTGGAACCAACAATGAGGTTTTCTTCCCATCACAGCTTCTACAATACCTGCTTTACAATACCAAATCCTACTTCTAAACTAATGCTTTCTTATGTAACACATCACTAAATGCTTCCCTGAAAAACAAATACTTGAGCACTAGCACAGTTGGCTTGCCTGTAAGATTAGTAATCACATCAAAGAACACTATAGTATGAGTCTGGCATAATCATCTTTTGTTAAAAGTACACTACATTTTTATCACATTCTCCACTATCTTGTCTGATAATACTTCCCCTCACAATTTGTTCCAAAGAGATACATACTTCTCAGGCCAGACTAACAAGTTTGTAGTTGCCTGTGTAATTTTTCCATATTTCCTTAAAGTCTATGGATGATACATTTGCTATTCCACAGTCACAACATCAGTTTGACAAATGTATTAAAAATCCTCACTGGTGGAATTCCACTGCACACTGCCAGATTTTTCAATTTTCTTTTTGGAATGTAGACTATCTCCTACCTGCATCTTGAGTGCATTAAGTTCTTCAGTCATAATTCCACCTCAAATGTGCCAATTTTCAGTCTCATTGGAAGCCTTGGTTTCACCTTCACACTTCAAATAATCATATTTAAAAACTAGAGGCAAAGTATCAACTTACTTATTGGGACACTACTAACTTTTTTTATTGCATCACTGCTGAACAACATCACTTCCTCGTTCCTTGTTCTCTTTTATTTGTATGACTAAAGGAAGTTTTACTATTTAACTTCCTTTGTGAGGATACAGGTCAGGTTGACCTCTGGCAATTCTGAAAGCAGTACAGAGGCTCAAGAAAGTTATTAGCAATCTGTTTTGTTCATTATATGTTGACTGAGCTGCAGGACTTTCAGGTTTGGCAGGACATGTGGAAGAAAAAGGGATTTATAATACACTGTGAAATCAGAGAGATACTTCCAGCTCTCTCAAATTGCACATCTACTCTGTAGAATAAAGATGACAATTTAGGTGTCTGAAAGGGCATTAAAAAAAAAACTAATGAAAATCAGGTACAAAAAGGATACACTACTGAAATAATCTAAGTATAGCCAAAACCCAAATTATCATTAGAACCTTATTTTCTCTCTTGAAATCATGCTTTGACAGCATGCACATATGCTCACAAGTACTGTGAGCTTGCAGGAAGCAAAGTAATCTGTGAGGGAGGTAGCTTAAGGTCAGCTGCCTTAATGTAAAACACTCATTATTATAGCATTGCTCAGGAAAATACGGGGTAAATTCATATCCAGGACTACAGGTCATTTTTGTTTGTGATACTTAAGAGGGTAAGAGTGACAGGGATTACCCCATCCCATCCACCTCTTCTCTCACCTCCAGCAACTCTCATTTGGAACAAGTAAAATTCAGTTTTATTGTGTCGCTGAACAAATGCCCTGAACGATAAGGGAAATTATTTTGGAGATTTGTAGTAATCCTAGTTGACTATTGAAAATAACCCCACCAATTTCTTGTCTTATTTTACAATCCACTATCAAGTTCTTAATATACTGCAGCATCTGATGTCTTCTGGTAAAGTCCTGCCCTAGCCTAATCACTCAAATTTGGAGAAAAGATGCTTTATAAGGATTTGACCTTGAACTTGGCCCAACATTTATGAAAGAAGTTTTATCTGTGTGCTGTTTATTAGCAAATTTGTTCCATGCTACCTGAGCAGGGTACAAGCAAATGTAGGACTATGAAACAATGCTACAGTCTGGTAGGAGGTTCAACACAAGGCCCAGCTGATATGACTGACATATCCAATACAAAGTAACATAAAAAGTATGGTTTCCCATTTTAGGGAAATAGGAATGTTTGATCCCAGTATTGTTAGAAACAGCAAACAGATGGGTTATGTGTCTTTCTGAAAGCATCCAGAGTTGTTGAGAGTGTGTAGCCTTCAGCAGAAGAGAAGGGAAGAGGAAAGCAGCTGTTCCCCCTACCTTCCCATTCCCAAAGCGGAAAAGTGAATTGCTGTACTCCAACCTCAAGGATAGTAATTATAAATCAAGGACTTTGATGGTGATATTCCAAAATAAGAACCAGCCATTTGCAGTCTCAACATTTATCAGCAGCTTGGACACAGTCCAGTTCTTCTAAATGAAGAAGGCAACATCTGTGGTCACAACATCCAGGTCATTCCTTGCAGGGTCATCAGCACAGACGCATTAACACAAGTACAGGACTGCCCCTCACATTTCTTACTCCCTGCTTCTCTCTCACCTTAGGTGAAGTCCTCAGTTGAGAGCCCTGACTGATACAGCCAGCCTTCCTGCAGACTTGGAATTGTGCCACAGTGCTCTCAAAAGACTAAACGCAAAGGGGAGCCTTGCAAGGACTCTTTCAAAGAGAGACAGCATGGTCATTTCAGTGAACATGCAACTTCTGGAGGCTTTCCTCACCCTCCTGCATCCTGGCTGCATATCTCAGCCTGGCATGCCAAATCTGAACATGTTCGTCTGAACACGTTAAGGAATATGTGACAGCCTCAATCGAATCACAACATTACTGCAGAATGAGGTACATCAACACAAAAATACTACGAGGGTGAGATCACCTTCTCCTCAGTCAGTTCAGCATGGGTCCTGCCAAATTGTGTGCCAAGCAGCTGCAAAAACCCCAGGAGCTTTATGTAAAAAGTGGCTACTGAACATGACCACATGCTGCCAGTATTTTAGGTGTTGCCTACCCCCTAATTACAAAAGCATCAGATCATGATAGCTACAGAAGGGTTATGCCCAGGCACTCAGCTACAGCATCAATGTCCTGCTTCATCTGTGTTGAGTTGCTTGTATACACATGCCCCAAGTTCAATATAACCACCACTCCTAATCAAACGGAAGTTGTGAGAAGACAACGTAACAGTAACAACTTTCGCCTTGATGTGATCACAGATATGGTTAGATTCCCACCATACTGGGAAAGTTAAACCAAGATACCAGGTAAGTGTGTAAGTGGCTCACTGCACCCAAGTGCCTCTACACAGTTGCAGTCACGGCTTAAACAACACCTTGCTCTAACCCAAGCATCGGCCTGGACAGATTATATATAAAAATGTTCTATGCTATTTCCCTCTAAGGAAATCCTTCAGAATGGACAGCAACATGTTTATATCAGCACAGAAGGATATCTAGCTCAGATGATGGCTGTGCAGCTTGGTCAGACATGCCTTTCAATCCTACTTTCTCACCTAATGCCAAAACACTGAAACTTTGCTGTTTTGGTTTCATCCCCCAGGTAAATTGGTCTGGAAAGTCTGAGGAAGGTCTTTGGAACTGTTTTGAGATTATGGGAGAGCAAGGAAAATATTTTTCAACCAAAAAAAAAAAAAAGGTCAAAATAGAGGGGGAAAAGCCTCCAAATTCACCAAGTAGCTCAACTGCTAAAGGAAAAAAGAAAGCATGTAAGCAATTGTGGTGGAAAAGACACTTAAATAACCTGAGGAAATCATATCCTGAGCACCACAGGTATTGAGAGAGAGCTGTCTGTCCTTCCTTTGCAGTCTTAGAGCAGCTGCTCAGAGAATGCGTGAAAGAGACTGCAATATCACTGAAATGTGCACAGCCCTAACCTGCAAACTCCAGTCAGAAGCATGTTATCCTAGTACCTAGTATCAGCAACACAGAAGTACTGCTAAAGTTCTAAAAAAAAAAAAAAAAAAAAAAAGTAAGTTCCATCATTGGTGGTTCTGTACGTTTGTTAAGTATCTGTATACTGCAATTGTCCAAAAGCTTACAACACCACAACAGCACAAAGTACAGTCACTGCTACTGTACGGATAAGAGTCACAAAACCAGGAGTTAAGAGAAGAAAATATATTTATGGCATTAGGGAAAGAAAAAAAGAATTACACATGCTATGCTAAAAGGGCTGTTTGCTAAGCATTAGACAGACACTTCATTCACTGTCAAAAGAATTCGAAATACAAAGAATTGATGTATATGAAATGGAAAATACTGGGGAGGAGCGGAGGATTTATCAGCATATCTTTCTAAATAAGAGTACTATCTTAGCCTCAAATTTCTGAGCTCAGGGTTGATGAGCAGAGGTCATCAGAGGGCTTAGGTTAGACCCATTGGTCCCTTCGAAGTGTCAAAATTAAAATGAGCTATATTGCAAATAACCAACACTTTTTGATAATTACTTCCATGCTACTGCATCTGGAGATATCTGAATGACATATCTTTCCATTACCAAAAGGTAACTGCAATTTCATTTTGACTAATATAATTTTAAAAACCATCATACCAGGTGCCTTATATTTGGAAAATCTTGAAAGCTTTTAGATGTACAAACACCCTTCCCACCGCTCTTGGCTTATCTTTTATTTACCCTACTGGGTATACAACAATTGATGCTTCTTCAAAGCAAGGACTTCCCAGCTGATTAGCTGTGCTGAGCTGGCTAAGCTTATTAAAGGTGATTAATGCATTCAAGTATTTTTCCCCTCACTCGTTAGTTCAATTTCTTGCTCATTATGCTACTGGTCTTTTTATATTAAAACAGACCACCTGGATAGCAAAGAACTTCATAATCTTGGTCCAACAAGATCAACACCTGTTGTACATGTAATTAATCATAAGGCACTGTACGGCTGTATCCAGTTAAAAAGCTAAGATTATCTAACAACAGGAGCAATACGCCACTTTAGCAATCAGCTTTTGAATCCTTAAAATGCAGTTTAAAAAAAATCAGAGAAGTGAGTCAGTACAAAGGGGCTCATAATTATTCTCTCTCCATATTTAGGAGTCCATA